>NW_027130204.1:5572500-7972500 GCF_026122565.2 Emydura macquarii macquarii
TGCCTGGCTTGACAAAGCCGTGGCTGGGATGATTTAGTGGGGGTTGGTCTGACTGTGAGCAGGGGGTTGGACTAGATGAGCTCCTGAGCTCCCTTCGAACCCTAATCTTCTATGATTCCGTATGTGACCTGGTTGGAGGGCAGAGTAACAAGAAGAGGCCTATTGCCATTGAGCTGGTGGCTGTTGGCAGAGGGTGCCGGAGGAGAAGCACCAGCCAGATGCCTGCTGGCAGGGCAGCATGTGTGGGAAGCTTGCCCTATAGATAAACTGAAGGCTTCATTCACCAGGGCTCTCTGTTCCATGCCTTTCACCAGCTCTAAGTACAGGCACTATTTTTTAAGCTTGTATTTTTAAATCTGGGAGAGGAAAGATGGTCCAGAGGTTAGGGCACTAGTCAGAGATGTGGATTCAAGTTCCTGAGCTCCCACAGACTCCCTGTGTAACCTTGGGTAAGTCACTTAGTCCCTCTGTGCCTCAGTGGAGCTCAGAACGGTTGGGAAACTTCAGTGGTGCATTTTGTGTGGAAAAACAACTCCTATAGCAGCAGGAGGGGAGGAAGGATGGTCTAGTGGGTGGGGCACAGGGCTGGGACTCAGGAGATATTCACTTCCCAGCTCAGCCACAGTGTGACCGTGGGCAAGTTATTTCATCTGCCCTGTGCCTCAATTCCCTCTCTATCCATGGGGGTTAATACTTCCCCCACCTCACAGGGATGTTGTGAGGAGAAATCCCTTCATGGTCCTGAGGCACTTGGTTATCATGGTGACGAAGGCCATGCAAGTACCTGGATAGAGAGTGCTCCTGAGCGAGCATCATGCTGGAGGACTGATTCAGGACTGGCTGGAGGGCATAGCATCACCTATTCTGCAGCATCTGGATTGACTTGGCAGTTTCCCGTCCAAGCCTGGTTAGTGTGAAAGACCTGACAAGATCACAGCATAAGGTTCACTGCGCCTGTGGTTCCTTTGGCCTCTGGCGTGGCTGTCGGTTGCAGGGTGCCGTCGCGTCATGTGCAGAACATGGGTTTTTAAAAGCCTCACCTCAGCTGGCTTAATGAATTTTCAGAGAACCCAGAAAAAATACAAGCTCCCTCAGGAGCAGGCTGGAGTGTCTGTGACGGGCATCACCTTGGCTAATCCGGTCTCCTGGGTAAATATAAGGGACACAGCAGGGTCCACTGTAGAGTGAAATGTGTGGAAGAAGTCTCCTGTGAAGAGAGGAGGACGAATGGCCACTTGAAGTCGTTAGGATTATAGTATTGAATGATCTTGACTCTCACTCATTCATTCAGCCAAGTGGGTGGGAGTGAAGTCGACATGGTGGAATTGTTGCTGCAGGGCAAGAAATGCAGGAAGAACAGAAGAGAGACACAAAGGCGAGAGAGAGAGAGAAAGAGAAAAGAGGAAGTCGGGTGGGAGAGAGAAGAGAAATGAGCAGAAATAGCTTGAAATAGCTGTTTAGAGCAAGTGGGCCCTCAAGGGAAAATATTGTCACATTCGGCCTCACGCATTGGGAAAATAAGTTATTCTGTTATATATAGGCTCTTATTACTTTATTACTCTATACTCTGTTACTCTACATACTTATTACTCTATCTCGTATTTGAGCGCCAGCAAGTAGTGCATGATTAAGCAATGTGACTACCATCTGTTGTGTGAGATTCAGTCGCCTCATCCTCTCTGTAGGGGGAGAATTGGCTATGGAGCATTTTGTTTTGGTAGGGTTTTGTTTTGAGTTGTGGGTTGTTGGTTTTTTTATGTCTATGGTGACACTGTCTGGAAGAGAAGTGATCATTTATAATATTATTGAAATCAATATTACAAAATTATAATGAATGCTATGTCGGGTACCATTGGAGAGGTTATCATTTGCTAAGATGATAATATCGTTTATGTGTATGTACTGTCTTTGTACTGTAAGTTATGGATATGTGAGATAAATATCCATATCCGAACACACTTGTGCTGTGCTACTGGGTTACGCCTCCCAGGCAGATTAGTGTCAGCATTGCTGACTCATCAAGGGTCATCACCTATACCATGAGCCCAGGAAGAGAAGCCAGAGCTGCACCTATGAGTCATCAGGACGTGTAGGGACATACCTGTAGTCAGGAGTACTGCAAGTGCTTTTCCCTGACCATGTGCCGTGAACTTATGTTTGAAACAAGTCACATGGCAGAAACTATAAAATGCAGCTGCACCATCTCCATCTTGTCTTCATTCCTGCTTCCTTCCTAACTGTGGATCAAGTATTCTAAACCTGAAGCTGTGAAACAAAGGACCAAGACCCATCCAGGTACTGGATGTGCACCACAGGGACTGGACCAGCCTGCAAACTCTACAATTCTGCTGACAATCTGATATATATGGACTTTGGAGTAATTTGTTATGTATCTGATTGCTTTGACCATTTAACACTTCTTAATTGTTTTTTTCCTTTTATAATAAACCTTTAGTTTTAGTTACTAAAGGATTGGCTGGCAGCATAGTATTTTGGGTAAGATCTAAATTTATATTGATCTGGCCATATGTGGCTGACCCTTTGGGCTCAGGAGAACATTTTGGTAAAGGGAATAGAGTTTACATAACTTATCTCTTTACTGGGTCCAGTAGCTGATTGGGAGCCAGAGATTGAAATGCAATAAAAGGGGCTGTGTATTTCTTGTTGTAGCTTCTTGACAACCAATGTGGGAAATCAGGAGCAATGTTTCTGACTGATCAGGGAATCTAACTTCAGAGTTACCCATGAATTCTGGGAGAATCTGCTCTCCTTTTGCAGCCTGCCCTGAGCCTGGCATTTTCAGGTGGGCTAACCTAGGCATGGACAGTTCACATCCATACGGCCCTGTGTTTCTACTAGTGAGGTGAAGGCAGATTGGGGAAGTGCGCCAGGCACCTGGAGATGAAAGTGTGCTTAGCTCCTGGTTGAGTTTTTTCCATGGTCTTGGACCATGTCCTGAAGTGGAGAGTTCTCCTGGGCCTAGTGCAGGGAGTTCTTGACAATGGGACCTATCCCAGAGCTTTAGGTTCTTCTAAATATCCTGAGTCCAGGGCATGGAGTTGCTTGAAGATAAGGACTGAGACTTTTGAACTAGACTCTCTCTTGTCTATGGGAAGCCAGTGCAGAGAGCAGAGGCCAGTTCTCATGTGCTAGTGGTTGTCTGTGTTGCTGAGGAGATGTGCTGTAGCATTCTGTGCTAGTCAAAGTTTCCTAAAGGATGATGCCTTCATGCCCAGGTATATCACATGTGTGTGGTTCCACCGGCAGGTGACAAAGGAGTGAATAACTGAAACAGGCACCAAACCTGGTGGGATGCGATGGCATTACCTAGCTCAAACAAGAGCAGCTCTTGCTTTTGGAGGTGGAGGCCCTGCATTCAGAACCTACAGGCATCCCTGTGAACATGGCTGAATTAGTTCAAAGGCGATATTTCTGGTTTAAAAAGAAAACAATTTTTTTTTGTGAAAAGTGGTCGACAGTATTTTTCTTGTTGCTGAAAAATTTCATGACATTTTTAAGGGAAAATGTTGTCCAAATGGTTACCAAAGGTTTCTGATTACTGAGGAATGAGGCTTTGATACAAATTTTAATTAATAAAAATAAGAATATAATAATAAAGGAAAAACAAGTGTCTGTTTTGAGAAGAAAGGAACTTGGGAATTTCAGAGCTCAACACTGAAGCTAGACTCTCCTATAGCTCTACCCCCCATGGGCATTATTACCACTGGGCGTTTGTGCAGCTTGCATCCCTGCCCCTGGATCAAAGCACGAAAACTACCTGGCCTAGCAGCAGATAGTGTGGCGGGCAGGGGAGAGGGCATTACACACCTGCTACTGCAGCAGCGTGAGTAGGTGAAGCTTTGGATCCAGTCCCCAATGTCCCAGCCAGGAGAACTGAACCAATGGGGCACTAGCAGCAAAGTCCAGTTACCACATAATGACCGTGGTCTAGTCTTGCTCTTCGTGCTGTGGTGTGGACTGAGGGGAGCGTGGAGCTGTGAATAGAAACGTTGGCTCTCAATGCATAATTCAGGTCTCTCCCCCGAATGCGTTTGACACCCTGGCAGTAAATAAAAGAGCAGACATCGGTGCACATCCCTTGGCAGCATCCTGTGCAATTCTCTGCCCTGTAAATAAGGCTCTATTCTTACACATCAAAAACCGCCTTTTTACTGTCTGGAAATATTGACTTTAGATGACCGTATTACCACAAAATATGATCTTTCCGTTATACCCAGCAGTGAGCTCTTTCCATATAGTGTGTGTGTGTGTCAGAATTTCCTGTGTAAGGAGCAAAACCAGCTGTGTTTCAGAGTGACATGCTGCCAATACTTCAATATGGAGGTCCCCCAACATCACCCTGATGGCCCTGCCATGACACCTGTGTCGCAAGAGGGTCTTGGAGTTAAGGTTCTGATGTGGTATCCAAGTGTTCGGGTTCTAGCACAGGCCTCCTTGCAATCTGGTTTTTGGTAAATGAAAAAATTCTACTAATCTTCCCAGTTACATGTTTCGTATAAAATGTTGCCTCCCTAAGTCCTTCGGTTTTTGGCCCATTGGCACAGCCATCAAACTGTACCTATGTGGCATGGCTGTAATGTCAGCGGTTCGAAACAGGTCAGGGAAACACAACCTGTCTACCCATTTAAGACAATAGAATTGTATTTATGTAGATGAACTAAAGCCAGCTCTTTGATTGGTTGCAATCATGACCTCCAGTGTCACAGTATCCACCTCCAACAATAAGCTGCTGCTTGGCTCTTGAAATCAAAAATAAATGTTGCCATCCTTTCCCTCCTCCCCCCATAGCTCCTCTAACAGGCCCCACAAGGGCTGAAAGATAGTTTATACATGAACACACCTGGAAAATATGGTGGTATCTTTGCAATCGGTGTAACATGAAGGGTCTAGCTTCTCCTGGGTACTTCTGACTTCCGATGGCCTCACAAGCCAGATGCGGTGTGAGGTTACCACACTCTGGTGCATGCAGTGGAAATGCAAGATAAGGTGGTGTGGTCTAAAGGTATTAATATTTGTACATGCACTGTGGTAGCCCTTGAAACTCCAGGCGTGGACCAGTCCCAGTATGCTGGGTGATGTATAAACACAAAAGGATGGTCCCTGCCCCAAAGAGCTTACAGTCGAGGAATAAGGCAACAGATGGCTACAGACAGGAGAAGCACAAGGAAATAATGAGACAACACTGGTAAAGCAATGGTCTCAGCACACCAGAGGCCCAACCATTAGCCAGTTTTTTGTAGACATCACAGCAAAGGAGAGTTTTTTGAAGAGGGGTTTGAAGGAGGTCAGTGAGTTAGCTTTGTGGACGTTGACAGGGAGAAGCCCAGATGTGCTTGTCTGACAATGTAACATGTAGGTGATGAAGGCTGGGGTCCTTGACCATTTATCAGGATGAATGTGACTGGGTCCCACTGCTTGTACATGATGCTGGTCATTCCAAAGGAATGTTACTAATGTTTTTTATGGCACACCAGGCTTCCACACAGATCACAGAGCATCTATTTTAGGAAATGTTTAGGGAGTCTAAAAATGATATGGGGGCCGATTACTCTAAAAGAACCATACACCAAACTGTACAAGCCTTGGAAAGCCCATCAGAACGTAATACATTTAAAATACTTCTAAAAAGCTGAGCTAACCATTAGACTACGCTCCCTTCCTGCCTTAGCAGCACCATCCTAGCTACACGCTCATATAACTAACAATCTGAATTCACCACCACTGCCCTTGTTGTGCCAACAGCATTTACAGAAGCCTGACTGTGGATAGATCGGTCTTGTCCACTTGTTATTGACGAGTTTTCATAACTCAGTTGCGGTTCTGCTACTCTCTGCACTGATAATTTATGGAGGTTATCAGTTACTCATGAGAGTAAATATACTTTTTTGTTCTCATTAAGCAGCATTTCTTATTTCTATAGTTCTAAGAGTTGCACCACTAGCTCTGCTGTAGATAAGCTTCTGCTACAGTTTTCATTAGCAAAATCTACTGAAAATGGAGTTTATATTTCTAGCATTTTTTAAATAGTTGCATTTATATACAGCAATGTATTGTCACATGGCTACTGCTTATTGTGCCTCTAGTTATGTTTGAGATGGTATTTCATTGTAAAAGCCTATTTTCCAGGAGGTTTTTAATTGTGATATTCAATTTCTTCATTGATGGTTGCCCATCTGGAGAAAAATGAGGGAAAATGTATTCAGCCTCTGTGTGTTTGTGTCTGGTTTGCATTAATTAAAAATCCCTTTGTTTTAGGAAATCATGTTTGTTGAGTGATTGGTCCCTAATGCAGAAGGATCCTGTTACTTCTTTTAAAATTGCACAATTATAGAATTCTAATCTGAGCATTTAAAAGTGCTTCTGAAACATGAATTACGCACCAGAGCACATCCTCTGAAGTAGATAGGTAAGCAAAGGTATTAGATCCATTTTACAGAGGGGATGAATTGAGGCACAGAGATTAAATCAGTGATAGGCTCAAGGTCACAGAGCAAATTAGTGGCAGACATAGCAATAGAACCCAGGAATCCTGGCCCCTTATTCCCTGCACTAACAACTAGATAGCACCCCTTCCCAGTGCTAATATAACTTCATCACCCATCTGCAAGTCAGTATATTGCTCACACTTTCATTGTTGTCAAAGACATTTAAATACAGTTCAATTAAAAAAAAAGGCTTTTTATAAATTATTTGTTACAGTAGTACCTAGAGTCCCCAGCTGAACTTGAGTTACTGTTGTGCAAACACAGTGGAGACAGTCGCTGCCCCACAGAGATTATAATCTAAATAGATGAGACTAAGGGTGGTAGCAAAAGACATGTGTCATGCTAGGCTTCCTGCTTAAGACCAGACCCAAAGCCTGTTGAAGTCAAGGGTGTTTTGTCACACTGGCTTCTTGCGGGTTCTCTGCCTACTGCATGACCCCCGCCTTGCAGAGAGCTACTAGCCATCAGCGTGCGGTGAGATCAACTGGACTCTGGAGTGGAGGGGATAAAAATCCTTGATAAGGAGAAACTGAATCTCTTTCACTCTGTCTGGACATTGAGGAGCAAAGATTCTTAAACATAAGCAAAGAGATCCGCATGCACGGGTTAGCCCTGAAAGACACTTTAAACAGATTACTACAACTCTGTCGCCTTGTGAATCATAGACTGAAACTCATTTGTATATGTAGGCTTGCTTGTTTTAATGTGTAAATAATACTCATTTCTTTTTTCCTAGTTAATTAACCTTTAGTTAGTTTATTACAGGATTGGCTAAAGGTATTATTTTTAGAGTGAGATCTAAGGAACAAATTGATCTAGGGTAAATGACTGGTCTCTTAGGATGGGAAGCAACCTGAATATTTTGTGATTTTTGGTGTAAGTGACCATTTATCACTAAACCCGGCTTGCCTGGGTGGCAAGATAGACTGGAGTGCCCAAGGGGACTGTGGTAAGACTGTTAGTGATCCAGGAGTTCACAGTTGTTACATTGTTGATGGTGAAATCTAATTATAGAACACAACGCCAATTTGGGGTGTCTACCCCGCTTTTGACAGTCTGCCCTGAGGTTGGCACTCTGTCGTGAGCCATTCCAGACAGCGTGACACAGGTCTCCATCTAGATCCAGATCCAGACTTTGCTTCAGGCTTTTTCTCTAGAAAGGGTCAAAACAAAATCCTGGTTTTGAGCTTCCTGAACTCTGGGGAAGTTTGAATTTAGAGATGAATGTGGCAGCACTTGCTTCTCTCTAATTTTAACAAGAGGATATTCCCCTGGTTCCCTTCAATTTGAGCCCCAAAATGGGAACCCAAGGAACAGCAATCAGAGGCCAGGTAGCTCCTGTATAAAGGCCAGGCTCGCCTCAACACTGGTAGGACAAAGATGTTAATCTTCACCAAGGAGAGATATGTAGCAGAATGACTCTGATGAGAAAGGGATAATAGTGATCATAGTTTAATTAGAGCAGTAGAAAAAGCATGCCCCTGAGAAATCTCTGGGAAGGAAGAAATTAGCAAGGTGGGTGACCACAGAAATAAAGGGAAGGGACAGGAAAGAGCATATGAGATATTTAGTGTAAATTATCAATATCAGAGCTACCAGTCAAGGCATAGGAAATTAAGTGAAAAACACTAAGGAATTGACCAAGGATGCAGAGATCAGACATAAAGGGAGATTCAAGATAGGACCAAGATCCTGCCATTTTGACTCCTTCCGCAGAGCTGAATATTTTATACTGAACTATTCTACCAGAGTAAGATATATTGAGATAAATGCTGAATCTTCGTTTAGAATCTGTCTTCATCTTTACCATGCAGTATTACTATACAAGCCTCTGGGGAAAGTAATTGAATTCAATTTTCTAAAGATATATGATCTCTCTTTTCAAAGCATGTCCTGGAACCACATCCACAGGGCCTTGGTCTAGTGATCAGAGTACAGGACTGGGAGTCAGGACCTGTTGGTCTTTAATCTCAGCTGATTTTGTCCCTCCGCCTGAGCTGTTAGTCAGGATTCAGGGCCTCACAGAGCTATTTCTGTTAGAAGGAGAACTGGATGATATGAGTCAAGTATAACTTTGGTGTCATCCTGTTTATTTATGAAAAACATGCCGAAAAAAACCCGTTTCCCTGAACACAGACAACATAAGCCAGTATCCTTGTTCAGAAATCCCCAAGTCTGCCTCTCCAGCAAGTTCTGTGCCCAAGAAACTCTGTCTTTTAGCTTCTGGTCTGAAACCCTTCCAGTCACAGGACTTAGCTCTTCTCATATCTTGTCATGAAGCCCAGTGCTTTGGCTGATAGTGTCCTATTGTTCCCAACTATCACTACATTATCACTACATTAATTGCTCCTGGTATTTAGCTTGAATTAAGGGTGCTTAGCACACACCTTAGCTTTACCCAGGTCCTTGATAGTCTATAGATCAAAGACCCACTTGGTGGCAGTCATTAACACCTTCCAGCATAACAATATACACAATAGAAGGGAATGGTATGGTTATTCAGAATTGACCACAGAGAAGCCTCAGCATACAGGTGGCTTATAGATGGTTTTATAATTCCCACAGGTGCAAATGGGGTTGTGACTGTTTTTACTGCCCATGCTTCTCCTCTTTTATGTTTCTGAGTGCGCAGAAGGCTGCAGTAACTTTCTTTTCTAATTAAATTGTATTTGCTTTGTCATCGGAACTAGTTCCCCTTTCAGTTCTTCTGTTTAAGAATTATCCTTTATTAAACTTCAGCATCCAGTATTTCCCCAAGAGACTAACACTTGCTACAACAGCAAATTTATTAGTCCTCCCATAGGCAAGGTAGAGCCTGAGGTTTTTTGGTTTTTTATTTTTTAAATGCACACAGCTCTTTTTAGATCTGCGTGTGCAAGAGTTGATGTGTCAAATGAGTTCCATAGCCACCTTGAATGAAAAAATCCAACTCTGCAAAGAAGATGCCTCAGGATGATCAGTTTTGCCTGTTGATATCATATCCAGCTCACCCTGGCACCATCATACTGACTAAATCGATCACGTTTCTATGGCCTGGTCTGCACTAGAAACTTACATCAGTATAACTCTGTCGCTCAGGGGCGTGAAAAATCCGCATGCCATGAGAGATGCAGTTATATCGACCTAACCCCTGGGGTAGACGGCGCTATGTCAACGGGACAGGTTCTCCTGTCGACACAGCTACCACCTCTCGCAGAGGCGGATCAACGATGCTGACAGGAAAAGCTCTCCCGTCGTCATGGTAATATCTTCTCTGAGGCGCTACTGTGGCGTGGCTGCACCAATGCAAAGTTGTAAGTGTAGACTTCCCCGAAGCGTGACAGAGCTTCGACACAGCTGCTCAGTGCTTCACTCCTCAAGTTCACTGCTGATGCTGCCAGTCGGCGACAACCTGAAAGCAGGGCTGGGGATGTTGCAGGAAGCACAGGGAGTGGCCGGCTTTTTCACTGAAATGTTGCTGGGAAGTCAAAATAATTGATGTGAGCAGAATGCAGCTGCATGGAGGACAAGCGGGAAAGGAAGATCTTCAGGAGAAAGCAGAAACTTCCATCTCTCCCTCAAACCTTTACCCAGGGCTTTTGCTGAACTCCCACGGAAGGTTCTGAAATCCTCCAGGAGGTTTTTTTGCTTCCACTTTCCAGCCGGGATCCAACGTGAAGGTTCCACAATCCCACAGAAAAAGTCTAGTTCCTGGAATATTTCTATTGTGAGCCTGATCCCAAGAGCTCTCCAGGTCTGTTTTCGCAGACTCAAGGTTCAGGTCGATAGCTTGGATGATATTCAGCCATGCAATCGACTCTTTGGGTAATTATCACAGAGGTCATCCTTTTGGAGTTCCCTCATCAACAGGAACTGCAGGTTCAATAAACCAGTTGGCTGCTTCAAGGCACCTTGGGGTGCCCTGCAAAACCATTTGACTGGCTGCAAGGCCCAAGAGCCATTGTGCAACCTTTTTGTGCCTACCTTTACTACCTCCCCCAATGTCTGTGCCACGCCAGATTGGGAGATGGCTCAGGACTTGGGAGGGTGAGTAAATGGAGGCAGTTAGAGGGATGGAGATGAGAGAGTCCTGTTCAACGGGAGCTGAGGGCAGTCTGTATTATGCCCCAGCCACAGGAAGATATCCTGATTCCCCAAGTTATCATCAATTCAGTGTATTCAGTCAGCATGATGCCCACTCCATGTAGCACTGGAATCTGAGCCAGAATAGCCAGACTCATGCTGGTGGGACCCCTTCTGGCAATAACTGTACTGGCCCTGCTAGGTGCATGTCCCTCACTAGAAAGGATGTCAGCCAGTTTAGACCCCTAGTTTGCCTCTGTCCCACACTGATGATCTTGTGCTGTCTCATTTCGACTTCTATACCATCCTGCCATCAAAGATGTGGAATCACAAAGCTGAAATTCTAGGCAGTGTTATTTACAACAAATAAATGAATCATACACGGATAAAAGCTTCTTGCACCATTAGCTTTTTTGTGTGTCTTCACTTTACAGCGTTAACTTGCACCGTGTCTCTCATTTGGATTTGGCAAACTGAGAGGTAAGAGTGGGAGGAATGAGGGAGGGAGGGAGAGGAAAGAGGGGACAAGCACCCAGTATAATTTAAAAATGCAGGATGTTAATCAGCAGTCCTATCAGTATGTTATATGCAGTGTAGTTGTAGCCCTGTGGGTCCCAGGACACTAGAGAGACAAGGTGGGTGAGATAATATCTTTTTGGTCCAATAAAAGATATTACCTCACCCGCCTTGTCTATCAAAATGCCAATCAGTTACTGGCCTAGTAGATGCGGGGAAGCAGAAGACATGATCTATCTTAATTTTAGTAAGGCTTTTGACACACATGCCATTCTCATAATGCGGAAAAGTGGTCTAGGTGAAATTACTATAAGGTAGGTCACATAACTGAATGAAAACCTGTACTCAAAGAGTAGTTATCAATGGTTCACTCTCAAACTGGGGGGACATATCTAGTGGAGTCCCACAAAGAACTGTTCGGCGTCCAGTACTATTCAATATTTTAATTAATGACTTGGATAATGGAGTGGAGAGCGTGCTTATAAAATTTGTGGATGAGACCAAGCTGGGAGGCATTGCAAGCACTTTGGAGGACAGGATTAGAATTCAGGATGGAATTCTGTGGGAATTACCACTTACGGAGACCCTCCGAAAGCAAGTCTGAGAACTGGTCTAAACAGAGGGTAGTACCTTTTAACTAAAGGTGTGAATTTAAGTCAGCTTAATAAAACTGGTGCAAATCTCTTTGTGGATGCTCATTTCTGTTCCAGCTTCGATGTGGCTGATTTTGTTTTAGCTTAAGTCGACTGACATCAGGTTTGAGCTAAACCAAAATAAAAGTGTCCCCACAGGGGTTTGCACTGCTTTAACTGAAGTTTTTGTATTAACAAGGCCCTTCTTCAGGTTTATGGGTGAGAAGCTTGAGTCAACAAGTTTGAGCCATATGGCTGGTCTCCTTCTTGGGTAGCGTAATCACCATTATTGTGCGTGGGATTCTCACGGAGGAAGTGTGGACTGGAACCCTGGCCCTTTAGTTCCAGAATCACAGGTCTCTGCCACCTGCAAACACTCACAAATAGCAATAGACAAACCCACAATGCACCACACCCAGAGTTAAAAACCAAACTATCACTACAACACCTGTGAGTAATAGGCATCCTGATCAGCTTCTTCCCCAGACTACAGCAAACCGGTGGCTAGTGGGAGGTGTCCTGGCCAGCTCATCACAGCAGGGGGGTGTTCACAGTGGCTAAGGTGGGTGATAGGGCCAGTCCTGTTGTTAGGGGAGGTAGTTGCTTGAGGCTATGCTAACTGTGGCTGGGGATGGTAGTGGATTGGGGAACCCACCCTCATTCTTCACAGCCCTGCCTGGCCTCTGCTGTGGCGTTGCTTCTGCTTTGGCTTTGATGGCCTTTACTTTCCTTCCTACCCAACATGCCCCTCTGCAGGGCAGAGCTGAGGGGCAGCCAGCATCCCCCCCAGGTAGCTGGGTGTGCATATGAGGGAGACTCCGTGTGGGTGGAGAAGATCCAGGAACCTCTCCTAATAATGACCCATATTCATCTTCCTTCCAGTGCTGGGGAAGGGGATGGGCCAGATGAGAAGCACAGGAGATGCCAGTGCTCCCTTGAGGGGGAGCTAGAGACTCCTCAAGGAGAAGCAGAGATACCCTCCCCCAGCCCCCCCAACAAGAGACAGGACAGGGAAACTAGCGACCCCTGACTTGGTGAAGAGATGCTAGGTAAGAGACAGTGACATTCTTACTGGGGAGCGGGACACATGGAAACAGAGACCCACCTCCCAATGTGGGGGGCAGAGCAGGAGGAGAGACACCTGTCGCCATGGAAATGGGGACAAAGTTTGACCCCAGTCAGAAGACAGTGGAGGGAGACCCTCAAAGGGGGAGAGGATGAGGAGACATCCCTGACTCCTTCCCCCACAAAGCAGGACGGGGGAAACAGAGAGACACTTTCAGAGGGCAGGAGAAAGCAACGGCAATGAAATCTCCAAGGGGAGAGGGAAAGGCTTGCAGGAGTGAGGGGAGAACTGTAGCAGGGACCTGTCCCAAGGGCAGTCTATGCCAGTGAGGATGGAGAACAAAAAGGGGAGTCAGAGGTTACGAGATCCCCAGGGGTAAAAGGAAGGGAAGGAGCCTGAGACCCAAGATGGGGAGAGAGGGATTTGGGGTGAGCCTACTAAGGGGACTAAATGGGGAGAGTGGGGTGGGAGGAGAGTGTTGAGACAGAGGGAGACAAAAGTAGCAAAAAAGACAGAAGAGCGGAAAATTAAACTGCAAAAGACGGAGGCAAACGAGAGAGACGGGACTGAAAACTGTGGAGGGAGCAGGAGAGAAATCCAGGGACACATGCTAAGTGCCTCTCATCATTTGCTGATTAATGCCAAGCAACATGCATGGTGCTTTACAGATCATGCAGGGCCTGCCCTGAAGGGGTTGTGGTCTCAGTACACAATGTGCTGATGAAAGGGAGTAGACAGCAGTTTAATAGACAAGTTGGTGCCAAAACGTTACCTAAAGCTCTACGACCTAGGTTCCCATGCAAGCTGAGCCACACAGGTAAACCCTTCTCCCTTGGTGCTTGCACAAGGGATCAGGACCCTGCTTTGATCAGATTCATACAGCAGGCATCTTTCTAGCTGATTGGAGTGGCCTGATTGTGGATAGAAGGTGAACATGGAATAGGGTGACCAGATAGCAAGTGTGAAAAATCGGGGCAGGAGATGGGAGGTAATAGGCACCTAGATAAGAAAAAGCTCCAAATATCGGGACTATCCCTATAAAATCGGGACATCTGGTCACCCTAACATGGAAGCTCCGTAGCTCTGTGTATGGGAAGGGGCAATGCCCTTTAGCTTTATGTTTGTTTTTCGGTGTTGCGGGAGTCATTTTATTGCGAGTCTTGCAATATTGGCTGGTTTAAGTAAAGCCCCATCTCCTGGAAACAATCTCAGCATTTATTTAAAACATAAGTAAGTTTCCAGCTCTCCCGATTTTGGAGGAAAGCCTGGAAATGTCACCTGAGTGCACACGAAAAGGCCAAATAAAAAGAGCCCCCACCTTCGTTTATTTATGTGTTTGTTTGTTTTATGCCTTTTTAAGGGTTGGCTCATGGTGCTTGGACTCTTGGGCTTGGCAGTGCAGGCTTTTCCCCACAAGAATGTGGCTGGCTTTTGAACATCTTTCCTGTATGTTTCTTGTGCAGCTGATAGGAAATGCCAGAGGGCATATAGGGGACAGTGGTTTGGGGGTATGTTTGTTGACATTGTATTGGAACAGTTTGCCACAGTGACAAGATAGTCAAATACAGACACAGAGATAAACACCAGGAAAGTGCACCATTATCTTCAGAATTTTCTGACAGAGAGCCGCCCAGGCCCACCTTTTTCTCAGTCTACCCAGATTTTCCTCCAGCCATCTCAGTTTTGGTTGGCTGGCTACAGGGCTGGGTACGTGATCGCTTGATTAAAGCCAATTGCCCAGATTCTCTCCTGCACAGGAAAGCGGGCCATCAGGGAGCGAACTGCACCTCCCTGCTTCTCATGGTTCATCTGTGCCAGCCCTGGCCCATCAGTGTAACTTAGGGTAGCCCACAAGGTGCTCTAACTTGTACCAACTGCCTAAAGACCCTACAGGACCTTACACCAGTTGTGCATTGGCATAGCCGATGCACTGTGCCCCAACCCCTTATGCCTCCAACACAACCCTTTCTGCTTCCTATGCCAGAGTGTGTGCAGGAGGGTTGTGGGGGGAGCTGGCACAGGAGCTGTCTCTGCCACTTTGTGTTAGCCAAGAGCTCCCGTAAACTGGGGGGATTCTCAGCTGGCTAGTTAGGGCCTGATTCTACCACTTCATGTGTGGTGTAAAGAACGGGAGAATCTGCGCCGGTATTGTAACAAATACACCCAAGAGGAGAAAGTTTAGGTTATATGCACAAACTTAACTGGGGACTGTTCTAATTTTTTTGAGTACTTCTTTATTTGGTTTCCTTCCTTATGAAGAATAAAAATTACCTGAAAGTGTTTTTAAAGTGTTGGAGGTTTTTTCTGCTTGGATTTCTGCCCCCTCAGATATACCTGAAGTGTAAATCTTGTCTTCCTTGCCTTTGCTGAAGGCCTTAGACATGTTTCTTAGCCCTTGACTTAGAGTGAGGGTGCTGAATTCTTAACAAAGTGCGCTTGTTGCCCAAGTGTTTGAATTAAATATGTGTTCAAAAAAGCATAGAGCTTTAAACAGTTGGCACATAAATCACTTTTCCTCTCAGAAGTGAAACCTTTATAACTTTAGTATCTGTGTGATCACAATAGAACCGGTTCTCTAGTTGCCCATAGAGTCTTCCAGGGTAGGCAAGACCTGGAAATCTAGTGTAAAAAACAGTGGGAAGGAAAAAAAAATCCACCAACCTTTCATAACTTTATGCATCATAAAGAAGCAAAATCAGGACAAGAGCCCATCTCCCCCACTTCTTTATAGGTCACCTTTTACCTGTCCATTTTATTCCCCCAGTATATTATACACCTTTGTATTCCAGCAGTATACAGTGGCAGAAGATCCAGATTAATCAGAGTGAAGACAGTTCACCCTTCAAAATAAATAAATCATTGATCCCTCCTGATATAATGGACAGCTTACAAAAACATTAAGGCTCAATTTACTCAAGTGTTCCATGTTCTTTCTACATACTCTATGGCTCTGTAGCAGAATTTCCTTAATAAAAATGACTGATGCACTTAAATTGCTCCAAATTACCCATTTGTATGTATTCACTGGAGTCTCTGTAACCCATCATGTACAATAACTTCAGCCCCTGATGCTGTTTTTGACTCAGAAGCAGAGGATCTAGCTTTAGAGTTTTCTGTTTACTCAGACAAGAAACAAAAGTTGGAAATATTTTCCCCAAATGCACATATGAAAAATTACATCTAGTAAACATGTAACTAGTCTCGTTCTCTGCTTGTGCTTTGTTATACGTTCAAAACACAATAATGCTTTCATTGCCACCTAGGGTCACTTGATTAGGAAGTCAGGTGGGGTAGCATCAAAGCAAGAAAAGATCTAGGCACCAACCACTGTCAGCGCAGTTTGGGATCTCATCTAACATTGCTTTGAAAAACAACTTGAATATGTTCAGTAATGTAAAAAACAGTAGATAAAACTGAAATGAGGAACGTGCACTGATTGAGATCAAATAACTACAAAGACAAGGATGATCTGCTATGGTAAACACAGAATGCATATCATTACATAATACTTGTAATTATTGGGTGACCCGAGGATCAGATTATATAGTGGGCTAGAACATGTTCAGCTAGTCCTTCACTGTCCCACTGATGTGTTATAAAAAGGGATTATAAAAATCCAGTGTATGAAGCTCCCACTTCAGAAACATAAATGTATCGTGTGTTGGTAAAATAAATTGGAGGCCTCATTCCTGATACCAGTAAATTGTGTGTCCACATAACAAAAAATTCCCTCCACACAGTTGGAACTCAATGGGCTGTAGCAGGAAATCTTAGCACAAGCCAAGGACTGGCTAGGCCACGAAGAGCGCACTCCGCCCTAGAGGTTGTCTTTCCTGGTCTGGGTTGAGGCACAGTGTGGGGGATATTCTGTGGCTAAAAAGAGAAGTGCATTCTCCAGAGATGTCCATGTGACGTCATTTACCACTAGGCACAATAGGCCTCTGACTCTGGGGTGACATGATGTATGGGATAATGTCATACCTTACCTCAGCCTGGAGCCCATGATGGCCTGCAGATTGAGGACATCAGACCTAGGCCCACCAGGCTATCAGACACAGCTTACCTCCCTACCGGAGTTCTTCCAGGTCACGCCTTCCCACGCCAGGGCTCTCTGCTGATATAGCAGGCAGAGGGCCTGTGACCCTGACTTTCATGATGGCTGGAGCCTCAGTCTGCTGCTCCCTCTCTTTAGATGAGGTGTGTGTGTGTCTTTCAATCAATCAATCAGTCCAATCAATCAATCACTATTCTAGATCCTTATTGCCTCTTGAGCCAGCTGGTTCCCCAGTTCATTGTCTTTCAACTTCTTTTGCACAATTAACAAGAGAAATGTAATTAAAAAGAAGCAGCTTGGGTAACAGTCACTCCAGCCTTGTAAAACAAGTCCCGTTTATTTTGTTATTAATTCATAATTGGTAAATACAGTTCATCTGTAAAATTGGCCAGTGACAGATATTTCGGGGACAGATGATCCAGTCAGAGACTGAACAACCAAGGAGTTGTTTATAAAATCCATACATGTAGGCCAGTTAAATGCATTCACCAGAACAAATCCAACATTCAATAGGAAGAAAACGCCACTTGAACTCGTGGGAGGGTGAGGCAGCTGCTGGCAGAGTGGAGGCCTGGCCTCAGTCTGAGAAGTGGTATTTGGAGGAGAAGGAGTTGTGGCTGTCTAGAAAGGCGAGAGGGGTGAATTTCAAAGGGAGGAAATGCTGGTCCCCAAATGACTAGGGAATCTCGGTCCCTTCTCTGATTCAGCTTTCGAACAGGCCATGTCCTTTGACGAAGAACCGCTGTGTAAAAGCCCAAGAGTACTGAGAAATGCAGTATGCAAAGGAGGCCTTTTGTGAAATCACAGTATATTCAATCTGCTGTACCTCTGTGCATTCAGAAAGTCTATGGCTTTCTTTAGTCCTATCATTTTTCTTCTGGAAAGGATGAAACCCAGCTTGGTTCTAGATTCATTAGTCTAGAACTGTCTATTCAATGTCACTATTATTTCTTAGGGAGTTAGACTCCCAAAACAGTGATTGCCCATTATTTTTTATGAATATTGCACATTCCCCACACACCATAAAAATCACAGCTACAATTTGTGCTTTTGCACCACGATCATAGAAGATGGACCGTTCATCACAAAACTTCTAAGCGCAGTGATGTAAAAAATCGAAAGCATTTGTTATTTACTAACATATTACTTGATTTTTTCCTCTGGTGTACAAACATTTGATGCTGGTAACAAGAATCACTGATGTCATGTTATATTAATATGTAAAAATAGAAAACTGACAGTGATACTACAATCATTGTGTTGCCTGTACATAGTTTGCTTATAAAAATCTAAAACAACTGCGTTTTAAAAAACAGATCAAAACAATAACATGAAGTTTGTACTATACCAAGATCCCCAGCTGATGTAAACGGGTGCATCTCCATCTTCATTGAAGGCAATGGAATTGCACTCTTTTTTTCACCTGCTAAGTATCTGGCCCCTTATTTTAAGAATATTAACCATATTTGCTTCATGGATGACATGCATAACATAGCTTTACTAAAGTGCCAATCCATAACAAACAATTGCTCATTTTCTCATTAGGTATCTTTTGCTTTTAGGATATATTCACATTAAATATAATTACCAAGCATTTTTAATTACCATTAATCTAATCTGAATATATAATTTTTCTGAACCTAACCCAGAATTCCAAGCAAACAGTGTTGGTGCCCACTGGGGGTCTGACCCCACAATTAACTCCATCCAGATGGAGAGGGTCACTGGTCACTCATGCAGTCATTGCCAGATGGGAGCACAGTAAAGCCACATTCTTTCCCCGCCCAGAGAAAGGTCCTAAGGAAAACTCCAGACACATAACAAGAACCATTTCCACATTTGTTTTCAAATTTCTCTGTCTAGGTGTTTTTCTTTTCTCTCTCTAGAGTGGCTCCCTCTCAGGTGTCTAGAGATTCAGTCAGATATTAATTCAGCTTTATTTAACTGCAAAAATGCTTGGCTGGGTAATAAGAAGTCCTGCATGGCAGTATAGTTACGTTCCCAAGTGAGGACCTGCTTCTTCATTCCTTGCACACCCCAAATAGCCAGTGACTTTAGTTAGAGTGTCAGGTGACAAAGGAATGGAGGACTGTACTCAGTGTTGTTGAATACTGAATACATAGGGTAAGTCTTAACAAATAAGGACCTAAGAAGCATATTGGAAATGAGTGTGCTGGCACAAATGGGTAAGCGGGCACATAAAATACACAGCTACATGTGCAAAGCAAAAAACAGCATGCAGAATATGCATTTGCATGGATGAAAAGCAAATCGTAACACCTTTGCCCATACATCTTAATATTTTGTATATGTGGTTACCCACTTTTAGCTGCACATGCATATTTTGCCTGTGTAGTATGGGAGCTCCCGTGGGAAAAAGTAGCCTTTACCAGTGTCCTCTGAGGCTACTTACTCATTGATTCATGGTCTCAGAGCAGAATTTAGGTTTGTAACGTGCTTTTCATTAAACAAAAATGACTTACAAAATCTGCAAAAATGCTTTCTGAACCTATACTCGTTGCCTAAAATGAAAATAATTTTTATACCAAATATTTAGGCATGGCAGAATTCAATTTTTATTTTTATTTTTTTTTATAATTTTGACAGATAATATTGATATTTATTTTTAAGCATTTGTTTTGTTTAAATTTTCAGTTGCCCAGAAATGGGTTTTAAACATTTTTTCAGTTTTCACAGTTGCAGGAAATTATGGGGAATCAGACAATAAGAGGGGTCAAACAATAATTATGTAATGACAGTACACTTTGAGATTCAAAAAATTAAATCTTTATAACTGCAAAGACACAAATTATCAACATCACATGTCAAAATATACAAAGTAAGTATCCTTAAATCAAATTCTAACAAATTCTCAAGCAGCACTTTTCTTTCTTTGCCTATCTATAAATTTTGGTTATTATTAATGGAAATATTTTTGATGGCTTGTGTGTGTTCAGTGAAATCAACATTTACCAATAAAAATCTAATCCTTCCAAGCCTACAAATATTTAATATACATACTTGGTACTTGTTTTGTGCTTGATAGACTGCTGTGTTGTATAAAGATTGGCACAGCAGATAGGAAAGTATAATGTGGATGGTACACATTAGAAGTTTGCAAAATATTGGCAACAAGAGAAAAGTATTCAAAACCGGACTGGTTGTGCCTGACCATACCAATCTGAGAAGGGATCCTTGTTCCTGAAACACTCATGTTTTACAAATGTTTGTGCTCAGAAATGAGCCCCTTTTTGAATGCATTTTCTGACGTAAAACGTGCCCATTCCAAATCATATAGTACATAGAATTTTCACAGAATAGTTACTTATATTTAGACATCTCGTTGATTTTCACTGAAAACTCAAATCTGAGCGGTGCAAACTGACCCCCAAATCACAAAATCGCATCAGTTTTGCACAGTTCTGCACAACCGTTAAAATTTGCATTAGAAAATAATTTTGTTCCCAATCCAAAGCCTACAGAAATAAACAGAATGATTCCCATAGAGTGTGGCCATTGACTTTATGGAAATAGTATCTTTGAATGGGTGGGATGAAAGGAAGCATTTGTTTGGCTAGTATCGGTTCTGAATGTACAGGGGTGTGTCTGTGATGGGTGAATCTCAAATGGTTTGAAATCCACATTCAGTTTGGGGAGGTATCCAAACAGTGAAGCTTAATCAAACCCCTTTGGTCTATGTCATGAGAACAAGTTCTCTCATGAGAAATCCAGAATTTCCTGAGGCCAGTTAGGCTACCCCCAAGAACAACCTCTATTAGACTTATTATTATAGTTCTGCTTTTTGTCTGTTTTTCTTCAACTAGAGACAAAAGGCCTGAATCTTCTCTTACTTACTTAATTGTAAATCAAAAGTAACTCTACTGATGACAACTGAGTTATTCTGCTGTAAGAGGAGAATCAGGCCTAATGCTATTCTTCTATAGAGCTTTTATGTTTACATTTCCTTTGGGGAGGACAAAATGACAGGGAGAAGGACAAAAAAGAAACCAATGCACAGAATAGACACATTTATAAGCAGACATATTACGTATACTATACTTGCACCATCTTGTCGCCATGCATTTCTGATTAGGAAGATCTTTTACAATGTACCATCCAGTAAATGGTGAAAAAATAGCTTAACCAAAGGTGATACAGTTTTGATACAGATCTTTCCAAAAAAGTGATGATTAAAACAAGTTGCTTTCTTACTGCACTTTCTAGAGCTTAATAACTTGGCTGTTCCGTATCACTTTTAAAAATCACCCAGTCCAAAATAAGGAACAACTATACCTTTCTCACTTTTTTTAAAGTTAGCTTTGTGTTTCACTAGAGCTCGATAAGAAAAAGAAAAGCATCTAAAAATACAATGATCAAAAGTCTTCCCATTCTAACAAAAAAAATTGCAACTGCATCTCATTCAGTTTTGCTGCTTGATAGACTATTTACAGGCCAAGTTTCAATCTGGAGTGAAGTTTTAGAGCTGTGTTATGAGTAACTCCTGAGACTGGGGGTGAACATATGGAAATATTCATCAGTCTTAAAATGCTAGCAGCAGGGTACTGCACAAAGAGTCCAGCTGTTGATTTCAGGGGCTGTATTGTATATTTAGTATACAATAATCTGAACATTAAATTCTGTCTTTTCAGTGTATGCGAAAAAATGAATCTGTCTGATATCTGATGTTCTGCATAGTCAGATATCGTCTGTTTATAAACGTAGTTCCAAGACAGAGATGGGAGTCTTAACTAGAGTTGACATCTGTTCTGTTCTGCACCTGTTCTACACAGAACTCTTACTCTCTGTCACCTGTCACACAGTACCACCAAAGCACTGGACAATATAATGTCCACTTTTACAATCCTTATGACCCTAGGGGGCAAAGCAACAGCGGTAGCAGCAGCAGTGGGTGGTTTCATACCATCAGATTTTTATTTTGCCAGCATTGCCCTTTTATGTTATCTATAAGCCGGGGGTTCACCCAACAGCAAATTTCTTCACCGTGACACCTCTCCTCTTTGGAGATGCAAGCCTCATTTTCCTTCTCACCAAACCAAGCCACAACAAAAGTCAGACTTTTAGTGTTTACAAATATCAAACAGGTGCGCATGTGTGTGTTATTGTGTGTCTGTCTGAATATATTTATATTTAAAATAATTTATGACTTCAGTTCTCAAGATATCCCTTCAACAGCAAAATCCTCTAAATCGCTGATTGAAATGATGTCCATGTTTGTCGATGGACTCATATCTTTCCTAAAATCATGCTCTGTTTCATCTGCATGTTGACTAAGAGAGTCAAATACAGGTTCAATATAGGGTTGAGGCTCTGGAGATTCTGCACATCTCCCGTCTTGCTGCCAGTCTTCAGCGGCTTCTGCTGGTGCTCTTGGTACTTTCTGCGTTAGCGAAAGAGGTTCAGAGAGTTGGGAAGCTGATCTCATAATTGGCACTGGTAAAGGCAGCACACTGGGGTATAATACACAAGGAGAATTTACATTTTCCAAAGAGGCTGTTTGATGTAAACCTCTTTCTGAGGAAGGGATAGAGATTTGGATGTATTTGCCAGTTTCTGGCTCATAAAAGGTCTTTAAATGAACTTGAACTGGTAAATCGACAAAAAAGTACTGCCCTGAGTCAGGGTCTTGCAGGAGTTTACGCTGAGTTGCAGGTAAAGAGGGTGTGGGGCTTACAGATGGGGCACCTTGGAGTCTCACCATGCTAGATTCTGAAGGAGGGAAAGGTGAGTGGGGCACAGGAGATGGTGGGGAATGGATCAGAGTTAAGGGGGATAATGGACTCTGTCCAGAACGCGATGGCTTTCTCCCAAGAGACTGTATGTGCTCTGTTTGCAGATTCTTCTGCACTGCCTCTATCTTTTTTCTCTTGTTTGCCAGCTTTTTTGCCCGCCGCAGGGCCTTTTCACTTTTGGGTGGCACGGCAGGTGGCTTGCCCAGTGGTTTTGCCTCATGACCCAGGAGCTGTGATCTCTCGTTTGTCATTCTAGAATGGCTGGTGTCCTCAGACAGCAAGCTCCTCCGCGTTGAATCAAGTATCTCCTCTGCAGAAATGTCAACTTTGTTCTTTGTTCCCACATTCAACAAAGTGGAATTTGTAACATCTTCTGCCTTTGTTACACTAGAACTTGCAATTCTCTCTGACAATGGACCGGTAACAACTGAGCTGTCTGACTTTGGGCTTGATACAATGTTATATGCAAGGTCATCTAACACAGTAGATGTTTCTTCCAAGGGTCCATTTTCTCTTGAAACTTCATTGGTTACAGGACAGTATATGTGGTTCTCTAATATTGAGCTTATTGCAGGAGAGCTCATCTCCCTACTGATGATTTTTTTTGCACAAGACCCACCTCTACGATTAGACAAAAGATGATTCTTAAAATAATTTGTCTTCTCTTCCGAAGGGGAGCCCAGTTGGTTTTGTGCTACGCTATCTTCTAAAGCTGATTTTTGATGTGCAAAGTAGTGCTTCGCCTTTCCAACCTCGACCTTCTCTTTGCTTCTGTGACCGCTTTCCTCATTACTTTCCCCAACTTTATTTAATTGTGTTGGAGTCACTTCATCATCTTCCCTCAACATCCTTAATGAAACACTCCCTACATCTTCTGAAAAGGTGGGGTCCCATATTAGTTTGGTGTTTTCTGCCCTTTGAAAACACATGCCAGCTGGAGTAGATCTCGGATCACTGGCATCCTCATTTCTGATTAGTGCATCTTCTCTTGCATTCTGTTCTTTTATGCTTTTTGGTAATGACCAGTCAATCTCCTGAATGCTAGGTGTACCTTGGAGCTGCCTGTAAATCAGCTTGTCCTTCTCCGTATTGACTGTATCTTCTGAGGACAAGGACCTAAGCAGAGGCAGCTTGACTGCCTTTATCACAGGAGATGATTTGAATGTGTTGTCTTTAATCTGAAAGAGATTGGGTTTGAATGAATTTGAAGAAAGTGGTGACGTTGGCTCTTCTGACTTGGAAGTGGAAGTATCTTTGTTGCCTTCTGTTGCAGAATTCATACCACTGACCTCTTCCCTTTTCTTGCTCATCAATCTCTCTTTTGTCAGACTCTCGCTTGCACCCTGTGCAACCTTTCCTTCACTCCTCTCTTCTGTGCTAGTGTCACAGTTACTAAAAGAGTAATACTGCAACTCATCTTTCCCTACCATTTTTCCTTTCCCCTTACTACTTTGCCTGTCATCTACGTTCATTTCATTCCTACTCCTCTGGCTTTCTTCAAGGCATGCTTTCTGAAACAGCTGAATCAGTGAAAATGGCTCCTCCTGAAATGGCTGATCTACTGTGGACACAAAAGAGTACTCAGAAGAACTGTTGCTGCTTTTGCCTTTATTTTCATTGCTTCTTCTGACACTGGTTTGATTTTCATTGTAAGGAACATCATCTTCTGCTGGTGAAGGAAGTTTTGGGGGTATTTTGGGGACATCATTTCCATTCTGGCTTTCAGCATCTCTCTCACTTCCATGGCCTTGTAAGCTGGAATTATACCTTTGCATTTGCTGTGCAGCTTTTGCATCTGCATTGTCTCTACGGTAGCCGTTCAGTGAAGGATAAGGAAGACTTTTCCTTACACTGTGTTCGTTTGACTGGTGCCCAGAGATAGAGCCATTTTCACTCTTCTCAGTGTCTTTCAATAGAACTTTGTTTTTTGAATCATCCTGTTGCAAATTGTACTGATTTTGGTGAAATGAACTATCTATTGTTGTCTGGGGTGAACTTAAAGATAGATAATTATTTGTTATGTGTCCTTCTAAATGAGTTTTATTATCCTTTTCTGGGATATTGTCCGTTTGTACAAAAAGTCCATGGCTTAATTCATCTTTCTCTGCAACCTCTAGGCTACTTTTTTCTAGAAAAGTGGACACTGTAGCATTCATTTTTACACTTTCTTGTTTCATATTTTCCTTAGTCTTATTTTTCTCTTCAAGGGTTTTTAAGAGAGGAGAGGGACTATAAGTGCTTTTAACACATTTTCGGACATCTTTCAGGTTGAATAATAAACTTGGTGCTTTAGACTTGTAATTATCCCGAGATTGATAATCACTAAATCCACTTCCCTTATGTCCTTTTGCTGCTGCAGTGTCAGGTATTGGTGGTGTCGCAAGCTCTGGTTGATTTTCTGTCTCTTGTTTTGATGGTATGATTGGTGTTAAAAGTTTTGTGATGTTGAAAGAGGTGCTAATGGATTCAGCGGAGTTTACCTGTTTATCTACTGTGGTTATAT
The DNA here is from genome assembly GCF_026122565.2 of Emydura macquarii macquarii. NCBI lineage: Eukaryota > Metazoa > Chordata > Testudines > Chelidae > Emydura > Emydura macquarii. Next base: position 5,597,590 of record NW_027130204.1, read on the forward strand.
CCGCAAAATGTTCTACGGCAGATGGCTTTTTATAAAAACAGATTTCTTCTCCATTGAGCTGTGACTTTTCATTTGAACTCTCCTGTGCCTTCACCACTACCCCTTTTCTATTTCTCTGTCTCCTCCAGGGTGGACAGATATAGTCTAATTCAGGCTTGGTTGCCTTATTCTGAGTGCAGATAACTTGGGACATTGATGGTGGTGGAGCAGGGGCCTTGGATACAGGTGATGGTGAACCCGGGGTCTTGGATACATGTAGTAGTGGATCAGAGACGTGGGGTACAGATACTGATGGAATAGGAACTTGAAACTCAGCTGCTGGAGGGACAAGGACAGGGTGTACAGGTACTAATGGAACAGGGACCTGAGGTTCAGTTACTGGTGGGACATGGTCCTGGAAGTCATTTTTGGGGGGAAATAGATCCATTAGGAAATCTTTTCCCTGAATTCTAGCAACTGTGGCCTTTCCGGGTGGTGATTTATGTTCAGATATATAGGAGCTTTTAACTAATGGTGTTTCCTCAAAGCATGGAATAGCCTCCTTTTTTGGTAAAATATCTGCAAATTCCCCTTTTTCACTCAGTTTGTTATGATGGGCATTCCATGATTCAAAAGCACTGTTCTCACTGTGAAGAAAATTGCCCTTTTTTGCTGGCTCTTTAACTTTCCCACGTCTGTTTTTGACTGTCTTTTTAGAAGAGCTGGTGAGATTTGACTTAAAAATGTTTGAAGCCTCCATCAGTGCAGGGTGATAACCATCGGGACCACAAAAGCCCACATCCACTTTATTATGTCTTTTCTGTACCTCGTGTTTGTTACAAAGCCAATGGTTATCTCGACACACATCAGAAAATTCGGAAAGTTCTTTCCGGATGTTTAGAATTGCCGGGTCATCCCAGAAAGCCATGTCATTTCCCCGAATTAATTTACATTTTTGAGAACAATTTTTAACTGGCTGTTTAATGGCTGCCAGGGAACCATCTGGACATTGGTTTTCAGTCTTATCAAATGTCTTAATCAAACAGGACACTTTTGAGATATGTTTGTTGTTCCTTGGACCAGATGCTGGCAAATTTGGCTTTTTCCTTTCCGTGGTGCTGTTTTTAGCAACTTTTTTCTCTTCTTGAACACGCTTTGGTAATCGCTGGAATGTTGACGCCCATGTATGCTCATTGTTTTTCAGTGCTAACTTATTGCAGATATTACTTTTCTTGATGGAGTGATTTCGTGTCCCTTGGTGAATCTTACCAGAGAACTGGTGGGTGATTTCTGGTGAAATGACAAGATCCAATTCATTGTCAGATGCTTCAAGCTCTGCCACGCACAAACTCTTGAAGGCACGGTCTGTGAGGCTGCATACCTCTCTGTCTGTATCATCCAGGAGGCTTCCGATACTAGAGGAGTCACTAAGTCCATCTGTATGTTTCTTATTTCCCTGCATTGTCATTGTAACTCATGAATAAATTATCCCAAGCATTAATTTTGTATGTCAATTAGGGAGAAGATTCTGTTGGATATTCCCAACTGTTTGTAATGTATTATCCTAAAGTTCTTCCTTCAGAATGTCTTGCTTTACATTAATTCACCTTACAGAATCAGAAAACGGGAGTTTCTTCTCTGCAAAACCAACAGATATAAAAATACAAATGAGCGTACTGTACAATCACCCTGTCCTACATACAACATCTTCCACTGATTTGATCCTATAGTTAAAGGTAATCAAAATCTCAGGAATCAAATTATTTTTGAACACTAATTCTTTCATGTTGATCAGTGGATAGTTCAATCACTGGAAAGTGCTATTGAATTCATAAGAAAGACAGGGGTCTTGATTCAGCAAAGCACTTAACACCCATTGATTTAAAAGGGACTTAAGCATAGAACTTAAAGTTAAGTATGTGTTTAAGTGCTTTGCTAAACAGAAGGCCCAGCTTTTGAAGAAGAAAGACAGTTGTAGTTTTAATACATGTAAGCGGGTTGAAAAAAACCCTAAACTTTCCCTTAGCTGGTGTGAAAGCTACAAATTGCTTTGTCTTCAGCAGGATTTTACCACTTGTAAGTTACCAAATGATAAATAATACATGGTAAAACTATTAATTTTTCCTACAGTGAACACAACCTATGGGAGACCCATAATAATAAAAGATTGAATAAACTCTGTGTATGTTATAGGCCAAGATTGCAAAAAATGGGGATCCGAACTATATAATCCAAATAAGTGACTAGATTTTCAAAAGAACTGAGCATCCAACAGTTCCCATTGATTTCAGGGGTTTACTTGATAAGCTGACCACTTATTTAGGTGCTTAAACATGAATTTAAGAGCCAGACTTCAGGCTCATATTTTCGCAAAGTTGGCCTGTAAACACTAGCAAGTTCTATTAAAGATGTGATATGAATCTATGTGGATAACAAGGTCAGTCACTTCTTTTACAAGAAGACTTGATCTCAGCAAAAGGAAGGCACACTGATGTGAAAAACATAACAGGTGCAAAGTATATCATTGCCTATAATGGACTAATGCTTAAAATTAAAGAATGGAAAACAATTCTAATAACTTTTAGCACTTATAGTTAAAATATATTGGGCTAAAATCAAAACTGAGTGTGGAATGTTCTGTTCAAGTCTGTTCCCTTCCATTTATGTCGTGATGGTGTAGCCATGTTGGTCTCAGGATAAAAGAGAGACAAGATAGCTAAGGTAATGTCTTATTGGACCAACTTCTGTTGGTGGAAGGTACGGGGTTTCAAGCTCCAGAGTGCCCTTCTTCAGGTCTGACTCTGCTTCTTTCCCCAGCCCTGAAGTAGAGCTCTGGATAACTCAAAAGCTTGTACCTTCCAGCAACAGAAGTTAGACCAATAAAAGACATTACCTCACCTACCTTGTCTCTATTCTAATTGGTCCTTATACCAGCTCAGCTGTATGGTAACTGACATCAGTAGAGTTGCACCTGCTCTCACCAAGTTCTCACTCAGTCTTTTAGAACATATTTATCCCTAGTTTAAGCACACTTGAGTAAGCAGACTTACACCAGCGATAAATTGAATCCATTGTGTATTAACAAATCCCAGGCAAATGCTCTTGCCACAAAATATTTTAGCTGAGTATGTTAGAACACAGTGGAAACTGAGGAGGCTGCTAATATCTGCATAGCCAGCAGAAGGCAGGATAGACTAGGGGGACTCCATTAGACCCACCAAAGGAGCACAAGTAACAGTTATTCTCCATTTCCAGAAGTTACGATAACAAAAGGCAACCATTGTTAACAGTTCGGTCAGAGGATTTCTGGGCCTCCCATTAATCCACTGGTATGCAAATTAAGGGCCACATTGTGACAGGTTTGGGCCGTCTCTACACCAGCCTGCTGAGATGGACCAGAACTCTATAGCGAATACGCTGGACCTGCTGACAGCTGGTGTGCCTACACTCTACCTCCAATGCAGAGCTGAACTTTATAGGCACAACAGAACCCTAAACTAATTTAGATTCTCTCTATTACATGAGCCAGGCTCTGGAATAAATTACAGTGAAACCCGACTAAGTGTCCCCCCACTACAGAAAGGATGTGGATAAATTGGAGACAATCCACAGGAGGGCAAGAAAAATGATTAGAGGGTTGCAGCACATGACTTATGAGGAGAGTCTGAGGGAATGAGGCTTGCTTAGTCTGCAGAAGAAAAGAGCGAGGGGGGATTTAACTACCTGAAAGGGGGTTCCAGGGAGGATGGAGCTAGGCTGTTCTCAATGGTGGCAGGTGACAGAACAAGGAGCAACGGTCTCAAGTTGCAGTGGGGGAGGTCTAGGTTGGATATTAGGAAAAACTTTTTCACTAGAAGGATGGTGAAGCACTGGAATGGGTTACTTAGGGAGGTGGTGGAATCTCCATCCTTACAGGTTTTTAAGGCCTGGCTAGGATGATTTAATAGAGGTTGGTCCTGCTTTGAACAGGGGGTGGGACTGAATAACCTCCTGAGGTCCTTTCCAACCCTAATCTTCTATGATTCTATGATTGCCCAAGGGGCCAGCAAAAATCAGTGGTCTAAGTCAAGTCTGATCTTTGGCTATATTTCTTAACAGAATTGCACTGCAAAAAAATGAGCCTAAGCTTCGAAGTTCAGACTGAGAACTGTCTCCAAATCTGAAGTATCACAAAAATGAAGGTTGTCCAGATTTAAGGTTCTATCTTGGGCCCATCCCAAACCTGAGATATGAAGTCTGGATCCAGATCTGAACTCCCCCTATATTTAGATCCAGGGTTCCTGTTTGGCCCATCTCTGCTTTAAAGAGGTCTCCTGTAGAAGTGGACTTGATGGCTGGAAGCTGAGGTTTCAATAAACTCCCCAAAAATGTCTCAATGGTGGCCAATATCTGGGATATTTCTAGGAGCAGCCTTGCTAAAATGGCTTATTCAGATTTAGTTCTTTCTTCAGATTTAACTATTCTTATCCTCCTGGTCTAATTAAAAACTCAACTAACCTTTTCTTAGGCTTTGTCTACATTGAAAAAAAACACACCCCGACTGGCATATGTTTCACCAACAAAACGACCGTGTGGACAGCGCTATGACAGCGGGAGACTGACATAGTTACCACCGCTCATTGGGGATGGTTTAATTATGCTGGTGGGAGAGCTCTTTCCCATTGGCATAGAGCGGCTACATGGGAGACCTGATAGTGGCGCAGCTGCATTGGTACAGCTGTGCCGCTGTAAGGTCTGTAGTGTAGACATAACCTTAGATTCACATGGCTATTGTGGAACCTGATTCTGTCCCCACAGCAGTATAACTCCATTGATTTCAGTGCAGCCACTCCCGATTTACTCCAGAATAAGAGCACACTCAGTCCCAGTACTTTACAGTCCATTTTCCCATGTATAGGATTTTTCTGATGTGGCTTAACCTACCCCACCTCATACATTTTGTTCAGCCAAAACAAAGAGAACACAAATGGCTTTCCACTCCATTCTCCCTGGGGCTCTTACCTGCTATGTGAGTGGATACCGTAGGTGCATACCTTTTATATAATTTTGTCATCCGTGCTTGTGTGTATTTAGAACTTCCTCTCATGCTTGCATCTGGCCTCCTTGCTGCCCTTCTTTAGTGAGGAGTTAAAAATAGTTCAGTGAAGTAGATCTGGCAGCAGGAGTGTCGTAATCTGTTTTCGACCTTCAGCATTTTTGACTCCTAGTGAACTCTGCAATTCAAAAACAAATTCATTTGTTTGTGTGAGCTGAAGTAGGTGGGATTGGCTCATGGATTGTAGCTATTCATTCATTCATTCACACTGCAATAACCATTTTCATAGCCAATTGCAGGCTGTCATTGCTGCTGTGTAATTCTCCGTTTAGCACTGGTTTATACATAATCGGCACCGTTTGCTATGAACTCTGACACTACAATAATTTCCCTTTGCTCCACTTTTTCAACTTCTCTGTGGGAGTTAGACACCTAAATGCCTTTGAGAATCTGGACTGTAATCCTTAATGCACTGAAGATCCCAGGCCTCATTATTCCATACTGGTTCCTCTGTGCCCTCAGATTTACACCCCAGTGTAGTCTGCTTTCCAGTGCTGGTTGTTGACCCAGCACACCAGTTGGGGAAATTTAGGTCACGTTGGCAGCCTAATCCAAGGGGAGAGATGTTTTGTACAGCAAGAAGGCACGGAGTTATTACCAATACCCTCAGTCTCCCAGCAGCAAGAAACTGCCTCTCCTCTCCTCCCCAACCCTGTACCCTCCAATGTATGAGAAAAACCCTCGGAAATTAGCCAAGTGTTAAACGCAGGAGAATTAAAGTAAATGGTGTCTGTCTGGCCAAATAAGAGAGATCAGATGGGTGAGGTAATATTTGCTTTTGGCTCTTTTATTTCATCATGAGACGTTGTTTCAAGAAAAGATATTACCTCACCCACTTCGTCTCTTTAATATCCTGGGACCCATGCAGCTACAACAACATTGAATACAGCCAAATTTAGTTCATTTTAAAACACAACAGTATTTCATGTATTTTTGCCCAGAGAATCCTGACAGCTAACAAAAAGGGGGACATTTTGAGAGCGATGAAAGTGAACTACAAACAGATTTTTTAAAAACCACTACCAGGAAAGCTACTGTGGCCGGGTTCGACACCTGCCTATCATTCTGATAGTCAGAAATTGTTACCACGTGCTTGGCATTTTGATAGTCTATGAAAAGATGAATTTTAGTCCCATTCCTAGTGGACAAACGCCACCCTTTTAACATTCAGGGGATGTCTGTACTGTAGCTAGACACCCTTGGCTGGCCTGTGCGAGCTGACTCAGGCTCGCAGGCCTCAGGGCCTGTTTAATTCGGCGGCAGTCGACAGCAGTTACGCAAGCTACACAGAGTAGCTTGCGTAACTTCCATTTAGCGTGCTGTCTCCACTGCGCTGCACGGATGGGAAATGCATACCCGTTGACACAGCACTACGCTTTTTGGGGAGGTGGTTTTATGAAATAGACTTCCGGATCGATTGAGCGGGTCTTCACTGCTGCTCAGTCGAGCTGGATAAATTGATCTGATGGCGGCGAATTCACCGCCATCAGTATAGCCATACCCGGTGGAGCCCAGGCAATAGGACCCTGCGAGGTCTATGCTGCAATTAAACAGCCCTTTACTTCCCTGAGAGCTCAAGTCAGCTGGCACGGGCCAGTCAAGGATGTCTAGTTGCAGTGTGTTCATACCTTAAGTGGTGGTCTAAGCAGAGAGGAATGACAGAATTGGCCTGTGCTCTCTTTCCTTTCCAAAGGGTCCTTCTTGCTTAGCGTTAAGACACTTAAAAAGGGAGTGTTGCCAGTGCTGCCCCTTCACTGTGGGGAACCAAGAGAATTTCAGGCATTTTTTAGTTTCAATGCAATCTGCTGAATTTCCCAACATGGATTCATATTCACCAGAAAGGGTAAGCGAAGGTCAGAAAGAGAAAACAGTAAAGATGCCGGATTAGAGCTGGGTTCCAGCCTCCGATCACGAATCCTGATCTTCACTTCCCCAGAGCAGTCAGTTCCAGGATTTTGGTTCAGCCATGATAGAGACAGGACCAACTGTGAAGTTTGGATCTGGCTTCAGATCCAAACTTCACCCAAGTTCAGCCATGTCCAGATCTGGCGCTTTGATTTCAGGCCCGTATCTATTCAATATCTGTCTGTCCGGTTGGAGCCATGTTGTCTTTGACAATAAGGACACAATATTCACTACCAATGCACGGGCAACAGAAGAACAAGTCCGGACGTTTTAAGAGCTTTCAGAGAATAAGCAGTCTACCCGGAAAGAACAACACTGAACCACTGCTAGAAAAAGCATTAAATCTGGAATTAACCATTAGCGAGCATGGCACTGGGATGAAGAACCTAGTAACTAGACTAGAAGAGGCTCCAAAAACCTTTCTGTGGGCTCTACATGATAGATCCTCCCTGAGCATGGATACACACTCGCCTCAAAACAAAGTGATCCTCATTTCTTTTTGGAATTTACCAATGCAGACCCTGGGCCCGCTAGAAAGGCTCTACATCTGTGGGATGGCGAGCTTTGTCAGCAAGTGAAGCCATGGTGCAGCACCCTACGGTCGCTGCTGGCTAAGGCACAAGTTGTTTTCTTCCTTTGTAGTTTGGTTTCAAGGGGGAGGGAGGGGACGGACTGTTTTTGGCATCTCTACTAGACACCTGCTGTGACGTCTTTTGGGGCCAGGCTGCCTTTTGGATGCTGTGAAAGACACTTGGAGCAGGCGCACAGGTAGTTTCAGAGGGGGGTGCTCTATGTACAGAACTGAGGCAGTAACAGTGGTAGCAACTGAGTGTTCACACTGGCTTGAAGAACCTGTCGTCACTGCAGTGTAACCAAAAGCCCTCCAAAGCGGCAAGACTGAAATAAAGGGTGGAGCAGCGCTTGAGAATTCAGCATAAGCTGATAGAGGGAAGAATGGCAGCAACCCAAAGTCCCCTAGCATGATGCAACAGCTGAAATATTGGACAAAGAAGCTGTTTATAACCCATTGAGTAACCTGGTGAAGCCACATTCCTCTACCCTTTTGGACATAAATGGCCACCAGCTGCACCCAGTGAGGCTCTGGAATTGCTTTGGAAACAGCTGTGATGTTCAGGCATGGATCAGGGTTCAAATGGTTCCAACTTTCAAAGGATTTTGTGTTTGGCCCGTCATAGAGGCTGGGGCAAGGGATAAAGTTTGGAGCTGGATTGGCAGTACTCTAAAGATCAGGGTTTTTAGTGTAGGTTCATCGCTGATCTGAAATAATTAAAGCACTTGTATAAATGTGACTAGCTGAGGGAGCTAACTCAGGGAAAAAACTCACCTTTTTCAAACTGAGTTATGGCCGGTTCTCAGTGAAGCTCTTCTGTGCCCCACATGTTGTGACTAGGAGGTTAGGTTGCACTGGCTATTCCTGCTCTGGCAATGATTGAATGTCCGCTTTTGGGCAGGGAACAGGTAAAGCAGTAAACTTGATGGAAGGCTTGTGACATCACTGTTTCTGCAATATCCGAAGACAGGGCTTGTTTTTTTTTCTCCTTTGGTTCGGCATTTGGTTGAAATCTCGCACCATGATGCATCACTGTGGAATTTTGGCAGTGTTACATTGCACGCTGTGGCCATCAGCACAGCATTGCCCTTGGGGGTGGGTATCTTTTTATTTTTGTGTGATGATTTCTCCATGTGGCACTTGCTGTACGATATTCGTCTTCAAGGAATCCCAAAATGTGCAGCCCCAGAGTGACCACTGGGCAAGGTTTATTTAAGGGCGTGCTTTACTTATACATACTACAGCTGCCGCTTTGTCCTTCCCCAGAGCCTCGCAGCAGAGGATTCCTAAGCTCTTTGCAAATGGCAATGAATTCCCACATACCTTTGTGAAGTAGATCAATCTCTAATGAACTGACCATTGTGTGTGCACACACATCACAGCCCTCTGTGGGTGGCAGCAGACTTGCTCCCCTATGTGTCAGAGATCTCCATTACTAACAGCTGTTTTCCTTTAGCTCAGGTGGTCGTGGCCTGTGCTTTGGAGCAACAGGCTCAGAGTTCTCACCTTGCTGTTGCTCGGAAGTTCCCTGGGGCCAGGCTATTCAGCACAGTGACCGCTAGGAAGTCCTGTGTGGTCAGTCCTCTCTTACAGTGCCATCACCTTCACTTTGCAGAGAGGGAAACTGAGGCACATGGGCCCAACTCCTGAAAGGTATTTAGGCACCTAGCTCCCATTGATTTTAGTGGGAGTCAGACACTTAAAAAGGATCTGGGCCAAAGATGGTTTAATGACTTGCTAAAGGTCACCCAGTGAGTCACTGCCAAGGTTAGAACACAAAAATGGCCCTGTTTCAGAAAAGTACTTAAGCACATGCCTAACCTGAAATATGCATTCAAGTCACAGTGACTTCAGTTTAAGGGTTTTGCCGAGCAAGGGCCTAGAACGATCATTATGTGGCGATACAGCATGTTCCAAACCCACCCCATGCAGGATTTAATAATCTGATCTAACGTAGGGAAACCACTGTGTGAAACGTTCATGTGCTGCTTGCTCATAATGTGGATCATAAGACCATAAAAACGGCCAGGCTGGGGCAGACCAATGGTCCAATCTTCCAACAGTGGCTGGTGCTAGATGCCTCAGAAGGAATGAACAGAACAAAGCAATCATCAGGTGATCCATCCCATCGCCCATTCCCAGCTTCTGGCAAACAGAGACTAGGGACACTTTAGAGCATAGTTTTGCTCTGCCCATCCCGGCTAATATCCTCCGTGAACCTACCTAGTGCTTTTTTGAACCGTGTTATACTCTTGGCCTTGTTGGGTTCTTGGACAAGAGCCCAAGGCTTCTGTAGCTAGAAAAGCAGAGGACACCTCTACTCTGGCATGGAAAGTCTCAACACAACAGTGGGTGAGCTGGGATGCTTGGAATGAAGAGACCACCTGGACTTAATGGGCCTTAGCTCCATCAGAGCTCTGCTCCCCACAATGGAGGGTAGGGAATCAAAGACTGCCTACGGCCATCTTTGTGCTCCGATGTCTGGGCCTGCTGGGGACTGTCAGCTCACAGGGTAACGTAGAACAGCCTCAGGAGCATTATGAAATATGAAATAACTGCAGGGGTGGTGTAATTGCTAGCTCTGAGCTACACAGCAATGACAGGCGGAGTCCTGGAGGGAGGGCGCAGTGCTGCGTAGATAGGATTCCATGGGCTCTACAGAAAGAGAATTTCTGAGTGGAGATGACCATAAGGTGCAAGATGTTAGCAGGCCTGTGTCCTGTCCCGCACCTTGGGGGGTCATTCATTTTCAGTCATGCAAAGTGAGCACAAAGTGGTTGTCAATGGCAACTGATCGGCATTCTCCAGTCTGGGGATGGGAGGGCGTGAGCAAGGTATAAATGACTACGCAAAGTGCAAGGCCATGGAGAACCAGGCCTGAGATGTCTTAGTGGCTCCCTCCAGATCAGGACGAGGATTGTGAATGCAGAGGGAGAACAGGGAGGCAACACCAATGTTAGAACTAGCGCAGGGCCGTCCAACTATCAAAATATAAAGTGGTTCAATGTTGCAGTGGGAAATAATTTGGAAAAACCCTGGGCCAAATCCTCAACTGGTATAAATGGGCATAGCTCCATTCCAGCGATAGACCTGGCTCAACAATTGTATCTTAGACAGCTTGCTCTGGACCATAGCAGAGCCCCTTCTTGACATAAAGCCAATTTCTCTTAGCAGTTAAATTAGAGTGACATCAAGAAAATTACTTTGAATTTACATTAGTGTAACTGAGAGCAGAATTTCGCCCTTTGTGACTTTTACATTTACCTCTGAAGCCTACTCCATGTTCATAAGAACGTGAGAACAGCCAGACTGGATCAGACCAATGGCTCATCTAGCCCAGTATCCTGTATTCTGTTTCAGAGGCCAGTGCCAGATGCATCAGAGGGAATGAACAGGACAGGGCAATTATGAGTGACCCATCCCCTGTCCTCCAGTCCCAGCTTCTGGTAGTCAGAGGCTTAGGGACACCAGAGCATGGGGTTGTGTCCCTCACCATCTTGGCTAATAGCCATTAATGGACCTATATTCCATGAACTTACCTAATTCCTTTTAACCCAGTTCTACTTGTGGCCTTCACAACATCCCCTGGCAATGAGTTCCGCAGCTTGACTGTGCACCCTGCTGCCTATTAATTTCATCAGGTGGCCTCTGTTTCTTGTGTTATGTCTGGCTAAGTAATTGTGATCCTGACATAGTAAAGTGCAACATCCTCATTGGGGGAAACATACCCACAAGGTGGTGTTGTGAGCAATATGTCAAGCAGAGGGCTTTTAAATCAGCCCAGTATTGCTAAGCCCCAAATTTAAAAATCATGAATCAACTCCCCCCCCCCCACTCCAAATCATGAGATTTAAAAAAGAAAAAAATAAATCATGCTGTTTGGTCTGTCTTCTGAATTTTTTTAAAACTCTCCTTCCTTGCCAGCAGCATCTGTGACACTTCATGTTGCCAGTTCGCGCAGATTTATAATGAGTAAGGTGATTCCGCCTCTCCGGAGGAGGAGCACTTACTAGAGAATCCACTGAGATCGGGGCACCATGGTTCTAGGGAGTGCCGCACACATGATAAGAAATGGTTTCTATCCTTCAGGGAATGTCAACACTACAAGTGGGAGTGAGTTTCCCAGCCTGGTTGGACAGATTTGCAGGAGCGGGGCTGGCAGTTTGGAGCAGAGGCTAAGACTAGCTACTCAAGCTCTGGTCCACTTTACCTCGGGTCCAAGTTCCAGTGGCCAGCCAGAGCTTCTGTCACTGCTGCAATGTCCACATAGCTATTTTTAACACACTAGCTCAAGCTCCACTAGCACGGGTCTGTCTACCCAGGCTGGGAGGTTTGCTTCTGGCTGCAGTGTAGACGTACCATAAGTGCTTACACACTAGTGCAAAGCATGGGGGTGAGTTTGTAATATGGGAGCTGCAGCTGGGATTTACTAAACTAATCTCATATATTGGGCCACCGACCATCCATCAGATGGGAATGGCTTTTAATCCCTGCTCTAAACAGGTGATCTACAGGTGAACGCTTCCTAGCTCATTAATAACGGGTGTCTCTTTCCAAGCAAGTGCTAAGCTTACACCTTGGGGACTGAGGCTGCTTTCTGGAAAGAAAGGTTCCTTAAATCCAGGTCTGGCCATTCTGGTGCTGCCACAGGCTGGGTGCACCATTCTCTGCACAGGCAGATAAAAATCTCACACTCTGCCCTTAGAGCTTCTCTGCACTTGGAAGTTAAGATGGATTAAGGTGTCACATGCATGCTAAGTCTGCCACACTCTGTTCATAAAGGGACAGCTCCCATTCGTCATCTGCAAATAATAAAACTGCAACAATAAAGCAAACGGTTAGCACAGTATCCACACCTGCTTCTAAATTTAACATAAAACCATTCCAGCAATTGCTCTAGGGACTCTACGCCAACTTTTACTCCTACGTTCTACACATCCTCATGTAGATCATCAGCAGGGTGGGACCCCTAACCCTTCTCAGTCACAGAACAGACCTCATCTGCTTTAACTATAGCAGTGACTATAGCAGTGTTATTCTCTGTGTGGATAAGCCCCTACAGGGAGCTACAACACATACATTGCCAGTGGATTACACAAGTATTTGTGAGACATCAGTAAAACACTGGACATCAGGACTTTGGTGTCTATTCCTGGCTCTGCGAGCAGAGTGTGGTCTAGTGCTTACAGGCGGGCAAACCAAAAGTATTGATGCCCCTGCCTGGGTCATCTGCAAGGACTGAATCCAGGACTTCTGGATGTAAAAGGAGAAGCCACTGCTACAGAAGCTAAAGAGCCAGCTGTCTGAGCATGCATGTCATCGCAGAATGCTAACCCTCTGTGGGCTAGCAGGTAACACAGAGCCACACCATAGAAGCATGAATTTAAATTATACATGCACCTAATTTGGCATGCTTCTTCTGAAAGACAGCAAAGTGGATGACAGTTAGATCTGCTGTATTACAGACATAGTTTCTAGTCCCGGCTCTTCCTGAAGTGACCTTGTGCAAGTCCTCAGTTATTTTAGCTGCGAATCTGCTGAATAAGTTACCCTCAAAGTATAAAATGTGGGCTAATAATACAGGCACAGAAATATTAACAGCAGCCAAAAGAGAAGCTAGCACTGGAAATCGTGGCTGGAGATTAGTGCATGCTCTGTAGTGCTCAGGACACTGTGGCGGGAAGTGCTGTGCCCTGGTTTTGTTTCCCAAAATGCATGGGAAGCCTGCAGCTTTTCACATCATCACAAGACTGCCACCCACAGTGGTCAAAGAAGTCACATTACTCAAGAGAAATTGAGGAGAGCTGGCAATGCTGCGTTATAAGGAAGTTTGCATGTGACATGAAAGATAAGCGTAACTCTCAGTGGGGGTATGCTGTTATGTCCCCTGCTGCACCTGATCCAAAGAGGAGATGGGTCTATTACAGTCTCCAGCTATTGAGCCAGGCTGCTTAGCTCAACTGGAGGGGGCGCAGCTCTCAGGTTCAATTCCGACAGTCTATTTAGCGCTCTCAGCATGTCCCTCAACAAAGGAAATCCTAGCAGGTGGACTGCTTTGTTCAGAAGGAGGGAAAGATTTGCTAGCAACACAATGGACATTAGAAGGAATGGCTTTTTTGCTACTCCTGTGTACGTCATCCCATAACATGCACCCTGGCCGTTGCCTTTGAAGCGAATAAGAGCCTTTGAAGTGAAAAAAGGATCAAGAATGCAGGGGCAAAACCAGTGCGGGGAACATGGCAAGGTACAGGCCAGGAAGCAGAGAGCAGAACATCAGAGAGCCACATGCCAGAGGTCTTGTGCCCTCCCCGGTAACTGACACAAGATGACGCCTACGCAAGTGGATGATCTTTAAGCATTAGAGACTGAAGTACAGGATATTCCTTGCCATTACATAACTGACTGGAGGGGAAGTTAGGCAAAGGCCTGTAACCTAGCCAGTCACTATCTCTGTAAAGCACTTATGTGCCCCACCCCCTTTACCATGATATCTGAATACCTCTCAGTGTTCAATGTGTCTGCCCTCCTAGCATTCCCGTTTGGCAGGCCAGTGCTTTTACCCCCATTATACAGCTGGGAAACTGAGGCACAGAAAGTTAGGTGACTTGCCCAGGGTCACAGAGAGAGTGTGCGGCAGAGCAGGGAACTGATTCCAGGTATTCTGAGTCCCAGGGAATTATCTGAACTGTTAGGCCATCCTTCTTGTCTCAGAGATAAGGCAAAACCCACCCATTCACTTCCATGGGTGCAGAAGGCCCTGAACACAGTGCAACTGAAGTGATTTTGCTGAAGAGATGCTGGCTCGCTGTACGGAGGCTGTGAAGAAGGAATCCTGGGTGGCTGCCTGGAGCGTGGTACTCTATGGTGAGTCTCTGCAGCAGCATGGGCTAATGGAGAGCAGCCGGGTTCCAGGTGATCCCTCCCTAGGATGAGGGTTGACAGAACAGGTCAGAGAAATCCTCGTAGCTCTGCAGGGACCTGGATTCATAGATTCCAACGCCAGGAGAGACAACTGCAACCAGTTAGCAGAGTCGACCCTAGGGTAGGGTGGATTGGGCGACTGCTTCAGACCCCGTGCTTTGCTCCAGACTGGGTGGCTGCTGCCAGGGTCCTGGCTTTGCGCCAGGACCTGACAGGAGCCAGGCAGTGGCAACGGGGCCAGGCCCTCAGGTGCTGGCCTGTGCCGCACAGCGGCAGCCGCCCCTCAGAGCCTCCTGTGCCCTCTGCACGTTGTGGATGGCTGGCCCAGCACCGCAGGCTGGGGCGGGAGAGGCAGGTGCCGCGTGGCAGGTAAGTGTGTGGGAGGAGCAGCAGAGGAGGTATGTGGCTCCAGGGCAGCTGGGGGGCAGCGCTGTCTTGTGGGAGCCGGGTACCCCTCCTGTCCTGCGCAGGATGTGGCATGCAAGGCCTGCAGGTCCCCAAATGCAGGCTTGGCCTCTGGGTGCTGGAGACCCAGGGTATGCCACTGGAGCTGGGCGGGGAACCCACACAGTGTGGTTTGTCCTGGGCCTCACACCCCCTTAGGGACGGCCCTGCCAGCTAGTCTGACTTCCTGCATAGCACAGGCCAGAGAAGTTCTCCCACAAGGATTCCTAAAGCAGATCTTTAAGAAAAATCATTCAATCTTGATTTACAAATTGTCAGTGATGGAGAATCCATCACGACCCTTTGATAAGGTGAGGATGCCCCTCAGTTCTATCCCTTCCTAGTACTTCTGTCCCGCCCTGAAACAGCACATTCATGCCCCACCCCTGAGATTGTGGAAGAGCTTCCCCAGAGACAGATGTGTGGGTTCAAACCCCTTTTCCAGTGACAAAATGTTGGGCGAAGACGCAGGTTTTTCATCTTCCCTGTCTTCCCCATTTCAGTAAAAGGAAAAGGATGAAATTTCCCAGAGAAAGAGTGGTGGAAAGCAAAAGAGCCTAGAGCAGAGTGCTAACAGGGCGTGCAATAGGTCAAAAGACACAAAACATGCAGCAGAAGGACTTGGAGCTACACACGAGTGGAAAACCAGTTCCCACAGAGAGGGAGGGAGGGAAAGAAAGAGGGCCTGGAAAGCAAAGGTAGATAGTGGCCCAGAAGCAGAGACAGAGAAGGCCCTGAAAGGAGAGACCCAGACCAGTGGAGTGACAGCTCCAGTCATTGGGAGATGGCAATGCCATTGAATCAGTGAGAATAAGTGAGACCCAGAGGATGGGAACCCTGTGGCACTTCCCCCTGTCACTTACACAAGAGTGTCAGCAGCAAGCAGTTGACCTTGGTAGATTTATGCATCTAGGCTGGGGGATACAAGATTGACATCCACCTGAGTCTGCCCACGTAACCCCATCCACCACACCTCTGCCCTCTCCTCCTTCATGTCCAATGAAGTATCTAAACTCCAGTCCTCCATGGAAGGAAGTTCAGACCCACACATGCACAAACCCTGCCCGAGGAACTAACAAGATGCAGTGGCGTCAATGGGGGTAGGCTGGGGAGGGTGAACGTAGCCCCCGCCCGCCCCCTTTGAGGTTTTTGCTCTTGCTCAAAGCCCCATAGGCCATGGAGTTGGGGGGGCCATGGCCAGGTCCCATACTAAATTGGTATGGCTGCTGCCAGAGCAGGCCAGAGCGTCGCTCATGCTACGGTGGTCACGACACTACTGAAATTTGGCCCAGCTGCCCCTCTGGCCAGACCAAATGACCCAATGGTTTTGCAGCCTGGGTCATGGGGAGTCTGTTTCTGTATGTTGGATCACCAGGGTGTCTTCTGAGAACTTGATTCCTAGACACACCGGCTCATGACTGTGTGGTGAAAGAGAGAGAGGAGACTCCCTGGTCAAGAGAGACCCAGGATCCCTACGGAGGGAGGGGAGTGTGTGTGAGCAGGGTCCAGAAGAGGGGCTGTGCTGGTGGGAGTTGGGCACCAGAATTTGTTCCCCTCACCCAGAAATATCTGAATTGGTGTAATTGACCAGTCACGTGCTGCAATCACTTGGTTTTTGCTGGCTTCCCCTCTTTGTCCCTACTTGATTGTTGAAGTAGCGACCTTGTTGCACTTATTTTTCTTGGGGAGGAGAAAAATCATATTTGTGGACCCTCCAATAACGTTCTAAGTATGTTTAACTCCTACTGAAGTCCATGTGAGTTGAGGGCTCTCAGCATCTTGCAGGGCTGTGTCTAATATCTCCAAGGAAACATTTTGGACGAGTCTACAATGATTTGTGAAACATGCAGAACTTTCTAAAGATCCTGTGAGATCCAAAACATTGTGGGGTTTATCAAACCAAATTCCTCCATGAACAAAATGGATGTCAAGATTTGAAGCTTGTGTTTCAGGTTTTTACTGAAAACAGCATCACGTTTTTTTATTGACAACCCCTTCTCTGATCCTTCATTACGTAATGCGATTCAGAAGCTTCAGACAAAATGCATCCTGGGAAAACATACCCAATCTGCCAATAGAAAGTACGGAGTATCAGCCGGGTGAAAATGTCCCAGCAGCACAATCATAAGCAATTGAGCATCATTCTTAAACAGGCACCAGGCACAGCACTTCCAGGCTACATCCTACACACCAGGCCAGATTCTCACCTGACCTGCATATTCAATGGACTCAGTATAAGTCAGTGGAGAATTTGGCCATAAGCAGATAAAAACCAAGAAGCAATTTGTCCAGATTCAGCCCCTCTCTTGGGACAAAGACTGAGGACTTTATTCAGTTATTCCTCAAACACCCAGGAGATTGCCTGGATAAGGCCTGCCTAAAACTGAGGGCTGAATTCTTCTTGTATTCCAGATTCACACCTGTGTAATTTCATCAGCTCCACTGGAGTTATGTCAGAGTTACAACAAGGTACGTGGGAGCAGAATCTGACCCTGAGTAGGGGCCTTGGGATTTGAGTCATAATATCCAGTGTCTGAAATAAAGCAACCCAACTTTAGGCCTTTTAATGTTAGTCTGGATCTGACTCACTATTTCTTGTTCTCTGGTGATTTTGCATTTCCATGCACCCTGTGCTCAGCGCTAGTAACACCAATACAGGCATAACCATAGAACTTAAGGCCAAAAAGGACCATCACATCATCCAGTCTGACCTCCTGTATATCCCAGGCCACCACCTGCATGCTAACCCAACAACCGGAATTAGGCTGAGGGATGACAGCTCTCAAATTCTGAGAGCTGACGTGGCAAACGGCTCAGACCAGATAGGGATACGTGGCTGGGAGGCTCCATTTCCAAGGTTTCTTGCGCATAGAGCAGGAATACAGCTCTTTCATACTGACTCTCTGCTGTAGATTTCAAGTTCAGTAGATTAGTCCCTGTCACAAGTGTTTTGCTGACCAAGTTGTGTGTGTGGGGGGGATGGGAGCAGGAGGGCAGGAACTAAAGCTTCATACACATGCCAGTGCGTGTGATCCAAAATACAAAGCGTTCCATTTTATTTAGTAATCGCTTCCCTCTGATTACATTCTGCTCTTAAGAATTTGTCCCCGGCATCTGTTGTAATCATATGAAATGAGTACAGAACCAGTCTAGCGGAGGACAGGACCTGATGCCCCCATCTGCCTGCACAGCTGATTGATCATCCATGAAATAACCTTGAGAGGACAGCATGCAGGGCCTTCTCTCTCTCTCTCTCTCTTATTGTCTCTTTCTTGAGGGATCGGTAATCTTGGATTCCCTCCCTCTTAATGAGCAACCCCCCAGTGGCCTCCTTCTCAGTGATGCAGAAGTTCTTCCTGTTTCCTCTTTAGCTGGGTTTGGTGTGGGTTTCTTTCTGGGCCATGAGGGTTTACTGTTCTGGTTTGGGCATCTGATTTGATGATTTGTTCTCAAGGTTGTTGGGGCTACTCCCTAGTTCCTGTGTCCTCTCTTTCAGTGCAGCGCTCTGAGACCAGGACAGTGGATTCCTTTGATTAGAGATATTCCTTACAACAAAAAAGAGAATGACAAAACCAGTTTCTCATCCTGATTTTAAAGAGATGGGTTTATTGTGATCCATCCTGTATATTGCATAACTCGCTGTAGCCTAGGTAAGGCAAGTTCCCTCTCTGTGCACCCGTTGCCACAGCCAGTGTTTTGGTCACTGTAGAAGTTCCAGAATCCAGGGTCAGACATGGAATTTTGCAGGCCCCCAGTGAGGGATTGTTGTAGGCCATTCATTCTCTCATTTTCTCCTCCTTTCCTATTTCCCATGCATGGCAGGGGTGGGGAAGTGACTGGCAGATCCCCTCTCTCCTTGTTTCCCAGCTGCCTGGCTGAGAAGAGGGAGAAGGCCTTAAACCAGGTCATTCCCCAGAGATGTGTTTGTCTACCTCTGCTGACCACTGTGTGCCACTAACAGTGCACTGATCAGCGCAGATATGCAGCAGCAGACTCCACAGGGCGCAGAGTTGCCCTCCAATCAGGAGCCTTATGGGCACAGGTGTGGCTGGGCCCCAAAGGCCAGGTCTGCCTATTTGCACATCTCTACGTGCAAGTCGCAGGCACGTGCATGAACTCAGGCCATGGAGGTAAACAAAATCCCTTCTGAATCCAAACCTTTCGTGGAAACACACTGTCGGCCAAATCCTAAGACATTCTGCCTTGGCTCAAGCAAAAGGATTGACTTCAATGGCAGGTTTGCCTAAGTAACAGTTTCAGGATTGGGTCCATTCTCCATGAAAATCCCAAGCCTGCTCCAACAAAAGTCAAGAGCAAAACTCCCATTATTTGCAACAGGTGCAGGATGAGTTCTACATTTTCCCGTGGCATGACACAGCATGCACACACATGCTCCTTAGCATCACACTGGGTGGCATTTCTTCCTAGATCTGGGCATTGGAACACAATGTCTTGTACAGTGGAAAAACCAGGGCATGGCACACAGCTGAAATATACCATGGCCAGGGCAGGGGGGAACATCAAAATGAGCTAACTTGTATGCAGTCTAAAATAAAGCTGACACACAAGCAGAACTGACTGAAAAGTATGACACCTCATGTGTGATCCAACTAAAGTTGATGACAGAGGCAGTAGCTGTGAATTGGCAGATACTGCCATTTGCTGACTCCACACATTCATTTGGTGCATGGCCAGAGTTGATCTTGTTAAGCTTCTTTAGAGATTTGTCGAACGAATTAAAGGGCTATTTTCCCCCCCTGTGTGAGTGAAGAACATGAAATATAAAGTCTCCATGCACCGTTCTGATCCAACTCTCTATCCCATTGTTCCAAACTGCTCCAGAATTAATATTTGAGAGCACGCACCAGGCAAGGGAGAGGGGGGTAATGTAAAGGAAGCTCTGCTGGATATGTAGCTAGGTGAGAGAGTTGGAAATGAGTCCATATCACTGCTGGGCCGCTTCTGTTTGTGGCTAGATCACTTTGACTCCATTATTGGATAATTTAGATTAATCACTGCCAATTAATGCCTCTGCATGCATCACTATCAGCAAACCTAGGAGACAGGCAATAGGGAACTCAATTAAAGAAACACACCCTACGGCCATCCAAAGATGACCATGTGGGAGGATAGCAAGGGAATTCTGAGAGAAGGGGAAGCCACTATCCCAAGTCTCAGGGAAGAGGGTGCCCTCTGGTGAGCTCATGAATGGATTCAAATGGATTTTGCCAGGGAGCAAAGATCTGAATCACCCACGTCATATAAAGGCAGAACTTTTCCTCACCCCCCGCCCCCCCGAGACACACAAGCGGCACTCAGGAACCTGACAAGCAGCACATACTCACCATTGGATCATACTGTACACAAATCCTGATGCATGTGCACCAAATAACACAGCTCGTGCATGCCAACTCCCAGCATACAAACCACTCACGCCAAATGCAGCTGGCACAGCTTCACTGAAGTACGTGGAGTTACAACCACTTGCCCTAGGGCAAGATTTGTCTGCTACCAGTGCACAGCTCACAACCCGCACCACAAGATACATGCATCTGTTAAATATTTCACACACCCGGATCCTGAAACACACACCACCCCCCGCAACACACCAACACTTGAAACACACAACTCCCACAAACACCTCACACAATGACATATATAAAGGACATGTAAGATACACAAAACTTCACAGCATCTTGCATGCTACACTCCACTACATTATATGCAGAGAACAAAATCCTAAACAGAGTTAAAAAAACAGCAGCAAATTTGCCGGATCAAACAACTCTCACTATAACGATAAACCTGGTGAATGTGAACAAACAAAACTGCATTTCAGGCAAGTGGAATTTTCTTCGGTTCTGGATCACATTTCTTTTTGATCTTGGATGCATCTGTGTTTGCGCACACCCTTGCTCAGCTCTTGTAACACCAGCACAGACACAATCAGATCCTGAGAGCAGACAAGGCAAACAGCCCAGAGCAACAGGTAGGAATGAAGGGCTGGGGGAATCATTTTCCAAGGTTTTTGGCTCACACTGCAAGGATATAGCTATTTCTTATCCATTCCTTTTTGTGGCCTTCAAAGTCAATAGATAAAGCCCTGTTACAAATATTTTGCCAATCAAGTTGGGCGTCGGAGGCAAAATATGTGCACATAATTTGCAGATACTCAGATACAACAGCGACAAACATGGCGATAGATAGATTTAATTGTGTGTGATCCAAACACAACGGGATCGATTTTACCTATCAGTATTTTCTGTGGACTAATCCTTCAGGTCCTTACTCAGGGTTTTTGGTAAGATTCCCATTGACTCAGTCAGGACTGAGGAAAAAAAGTACATGGGCTTCAGGGTTTAATCCCATGATTATTACATCTTTTTCAGATCTTTTCACCCCTTCTCTATTTTACCCACACTTTCTTTCCAGCTTGTGTCTTGGTAATGGTGGGAAACTAGCACAGTGTCCCTCTGACCAATACCATTGCAAAATTAAACATCTCGATGGCAACTTCAACTTCCAGTAGCTCCATAGGCCCAGGGTTAGAACCCTCTTTCCTCCTCAGGTCTATCATAGGGTGCCTATTTACTGACCAATTAAATAAGCATAATCAGTCTGGATTCTCCAGCTCCGTTTTAATTATTTGTAGGTTTTTATTTTGCTGGTGAGCTGTGCAGCTGGGATAATAAAACACAGTTCCCTATGTTGGCAGACTGAGACGTTCCTGCAGCAACTGGACTCCAAAAGCTCATGTCATTTAAGAAATTTTCCAGTGATTAAAATTGGATACATGTCATAGTGAGTCATTTATATCAAGCCCCTAGCATGCCTATGTATCTGAACTATTTTGCGTTTCAAGCACTCATAGCAACCTCCTTGCTGTCTATATAATATTGATTTTTTCCAATTGTCAAAAAAATGGGATCCCCACCCCCCAAACCCTACATATATTCCCCCAAAATTTTAGAACTATCTTTTCTGCATGTAGTAACCAGTTGGGAAATAAAATTCATTTGTATTGCATAAAGTTGTTTACAGCACAATATGCAGCTGAAAAATACACTTAACACTTCATAACAGCTTAGTAACCTTCTTAAAGGCTCAAGGTAATTTTCATATAACATTATATTTTATTCCATAAATATTAGTAATGTTAAAAAAAAACCCAAACAACTTTCCATATGTAGACTCTAGGGACAATCCTGCATTCTCCAGAGTGGGAGGCGATGGACAAGACTAACCAGAGTCTTTTCACCTCTAATTACTATAGGAAAAAACATAAATGCTGCTGAATGTTTCTCGTCTGATCAGTTTCACAGTTGATACTCAAGTGCGCACGCATTAGACACACACACACACACACACACAGAGCATCAACCATTTCCTTATTTTAAAAAGTCCATGTAATTGTCCCCCTTACCTTCTGTGATCCAGTTTCCTGATCAGAGATAATACAGCACTTTGCTTTCTTCAGTTAAGCCAAAACCTCACTGTATAGTACAACAACCTGCTTACTACTAACACATCCCATTATTTAGATGCTCCAGCCTACCCTTTTTAACCTGACTCTCTCTTAATAGGAATAAGACTTGAAAGAAAAACAAAACAAACAGCAGAGGAGGCCGAGCTTTGAGCCCTTACAGACCTGCCCAGCCAGGTGAAATGAAGTGAGCAAGAAATTCAAAGTTACTAAAATGTACTTAAATAGATATCAGCAAGGGGAAACCAAATGGAGTTCATGCTGGGGAAGAGGCAAACATACGTATTAGAATAACCATGCGGTGTCAAGTAACAGACACACACACACTCATCAGCTATTTTTACATCGCCAGTGGTAATGCTTCAGAGATACTTGGCAGAAAATGTTATGTGTGGCCAGCCACTGCCAATGATTCAAACCTTAAAGCACTGCAGTTTTAGGTCTCCAAGTGGTGGGTGAAAATGTTCATTAAAGTTATCTTTAAAGACAACAGTTAAAAAAATGTGCTTCTGAGTAACACCTAATAGTCCCAATATGCCATTTCCAAAATAGTTCATTTCATCATCAGCCCCGGACAATGTATTCTGCATTCTTGGAGTGCGGACTGCGTTTTGCTGTCCTTCCAAATAAATCAGAGGAGCAGCCATCGTGAGAGGGATGCTGGCATATTGGGTTTCATGATGAGAATTGCAATAGGACGTTAAATTACAGGGGAAATACGTCGAGAAGTCAGCAAGCTAAGTTTTGATCTCAGAGCTATAAACAATAGAATGAATTCTGAGCAGTGCTCAGTGTGTGTGGCTGCTCGGTGCACAGACAGTAGCAAGAATAAGAGGCAGAACGTCCTTGATTTACACACCTGCACTCATTGAAGTCAACAGCAAAGCTCCCATGGACTTTGCTGGGAGCAGGACTGGACCCTGTGCTTGTTTGCAATATAAAAAGGAATTAACTACAGGTGACATTCACAAATCACTGCGATGTGAATAATAATTGTAATAATCTAGCACTCTCTGTCTGAGAATCTCAAAGCACTCAGCAGTCATTGATGAACTAAATCTTACAATGCATCATTACCCTCATTTAACCCATGGAGAAACTGAGGCACAGACTGGCTAAGGCTGACATTTTCAGAAGTGGCCTGTACTTGTGGATACCCAACTTGAAACAATTAAATGACTCACCCAGAATATCTTTAGCAGAGCCAGATCTGTGCTTTAACCACTAGACCATGTCTCCTCTGTACATTATGGGCCTAATCCAGGTCCCATTTAACTCTATGACATTTTTCCCTTGTGATGCCAAGATGTGGCCTGATATTGCTCACATTTCCAAGGACTAGTCACACCCCAGCCCAGATAGCACATACACCAGGAGAACTGGAGTGTTGAAACAACCTAAACATTGTGAGAATTCATGTTTGTTGCAGAATAAGGGGGAAAGGTGATCTTCCCCTCAGATCTGGGGTGAAAATGAAAGACAGAAAGGTGTCTTTTAAGCACCGTGGACACTGATGAAAGGGAAACTGTCTCACACTCTGAAAAGCTGTCTCACAGCTCTGAAAAGCTCTGCAATGTCTCTGCTAAAGATAGAACAGTCCCACTGTCTATGGAGAGAGTCCAGTACAGCCTAGTCTCTGCCAATTGCTGGTGGCCCTTCTGTACTAATAGGTGACTCAATCAGAGCTGAAAAGGTCCCTGTGGAAATCCACCACAGCTACATAAAAAAGCTACTATAGTTTATAAAAATATGTCAATGAAGATAATAGTTAGGGAGATATAATTTGGATCTTTCCCTGCCGTTTTGAGAATCTAGACACAACTGTCCTGTGCGAGTGCTTGGGAACCAGGAAATGAAACTGATTATAAACTGAAAGGGAAACTGATGAGGCTTTTTTTCACCAGGCAAAGTAAGTGAAATGCAAAAATTAAACAAACAGCCTCACTGTGAAAGTTAACGTAAAGAGGATTTACAATTCTGTTTGTGGTAATAAGCAAAGGGGCTACATAGTAGCAGAGGAGGAAAGCAATTTTTAAAGCCATCATACTGAGTTTTGTTTATTTTTTACCATAACTCTTTGCACACGCGAGTAGAGTAATGTAGGTTTGGCTCTCACATGGCAATAGTATGACGCATGATTTATTTATGTTTACACAGCCCACAGCGAGCTGGATGCTTTACAGAGCCAGGAGAAGACAAAAGGTCAGATGCGGGGCCTTTAGCAGAATTAGAGGGGCTGTAACAGCCCCTGGGGGAATATGCATCTGTGACCCTGTGCAGTTCCTCTTTGCAGCCACTAGCAATTGGCTGTTCTGGGGGTGGAGCAGGGATGGAACTCCAGCAATTATGGCTGGCAGAGCTGCCCAGATATGGCTGCCATAAATTAGAGCAGCCCCTATGGCTGCTCTAACATATGCCAGGGCCACATTAAGCCCTGGGGCAGCCTCCCTCCAGTCCTGAGTTATGAGTGGAATGGCACAAAATCAGGCCCTGCTCCAAAGGCACATTTACACACAGCGAACTTGTCTCTGGTAAGGAGCCCCAACCTCTCCTGAGCCAGGCTACCCCCACATGCAAAAGTCCGTGAGGATCAGGCCTTAATTTCATCAGTAGATAAGAGCCAGTGAGTGAGGGGAACAAAGAAACACAAGGATTCTGTGGCATCGGGAACTGGGAGCTGATGTGGCGAAAGAGAAATGTGATGGAAAGGAGTCACTGCAAAGGACTGGCTAAAGAAGGGAATGGAGCAGACGTTCCAGGAGACTTGGATGCCCTTTTGATTTGAAGGTGCCTTGAACAAAAAAAACCAAACAAAAGAGACAGCTCTGCTGCTTAAATCAGCTGCACAGTCATTCCATACAAGGTGTGCCTGGCAGGCAGGCTGAGCAGCAAGGATCCAGAGCTGGATGCAGCAGCGCCAATCCAGGCTCGGCTGAGCATACCCCACAAACTAAATCAATGGAATAAACCTGTCCCCTCCTTGGCCAAAATCCTCCCCGTCCTTGAACAAAACAAACTGGGGAACAAAGCAGATGTGAGTGGAGACGGAATGCAGCCTTTAGGCCGTGGGACAGCTACGGGTCTAGA
This sequence comes from Emydura macquarii macquarii, assembly GCF_026122565.2. NCBI lineage: Eukaryota > Metazoa > Chordata > Testudines > Chelidae > Emydura > Emydura macquarii. The sequence goes on from NW_027130204.1 coordinate 5,623,075, forward strand.
GCCCGATTTCGGAAGCTGCTGGTCCAGCCTTTGGAGCAGTCTTCTGCCCCTGTTATGCAGGACTTTGGGCAACTGGACTCTCAGATCTTGTAGCCTCTCTCTTGGTGCACACCTCACTCAAGCTGTCATGCCTCATCACCCTATTTACAGAGGTGTGGAGTCCACACCCCTTGCTAGAAGCTGCCACCCGTCCACGCAGCCACACTGTGGGGCTTATGTAGGATCCTAGCCGTGTTGGGTTCCACAGTGGGTTTCATCTTAAATTACAGTAAACCATATTGCTACATGGCCTGATTCAGTGGCTCCTACTCGTTCAGCACCATCTAGACGCAACTTGTTCAAGCATGCAAATAAGAGATGATTCCTCCAGCTTCAAGCTTCGCAAACACCTCTTGGGATCTGAAACACAAGCTAGGCTCATTCTCTGCGTCATACCAGAAGGACTCTCAGCTAAGTTCTGTCAGCAGTCCTGGGAAGTTTGCATGACTCACAAGAAAGTCCAGTTCACTTCCTCCGCACAACCACATTGTCTCTGCAGGGCTGACAGCAGCCACGTCTTGCTTTGGTCAGCCCAGGGAATAAATCTCACTCAAATGCACACCTGGAGCAGGTTTGTGGAGTACGATGGGACCATTTTTGCATGGGTGTTTCACTGTATAAAACTGCACTGAAAGCAGGAGACACATTTTGCAGGAAGGAACCTTATTACATGAGCACAGAAGGAAAAAAAGGAAGGAGCACAGATGCACAGCAACCAGGCTCAGCACTGATCAAAGCTGATGCAGGTATGTTTACATGTTCTGCAGTCACACCTCCTGATTCTAGTGTAGACACACCCTAAGTCTGCATCTCTATTCAAAATCGAGGAAGTGGGTACATTCATGTGACAGATGAAGCTGATAAGAAATCAAGAACTGTGTTTGAGCACTTCAAATGAGCGAGGAGAGGTTAAGTACAAGACAGTGAGATTTACAAATGTTAAAACAAGTGTGCCAGAAATGTTATAAACATCACCTTGACCAGGCATTTTTATAAACCCTTCATTTCAGAAAAGAGGCAAGAGGAATGCAGAGTTCTTGGTATAACACCAGTGTTTCCTGTTTACAAATAACAAAGCAAGAGCAGAAGGGGAGAATATGGGCTCATTAAAATAGTTGGACTTCAGTTATGGGAAACATAAGACACTATTTTTAGGGAATCATATGAGAGATTGTTTTGAAAACGCAACATGCTAGAAGGCTAGCCGACTTGGCCGTGTCACATGGCTCCTCTCAGAATACTTCAGACTGTATTATTCCACAACAGACACAGTGAATCAGCCAGGGCACTTTGTTTTCCAGCCTCCCATTGCTACCACACTGAACATTTCATGCAGTACTTTGAATTTTACATAACATGCTGGATCAGGTGGCATTAAAGATTCCATGGCATCTTTGCTGAGCCTGATAGCTCTGTCATGTGCACCAGATTCCAGTTTGTTTTAGAGAGGGATCTTATGCCATATTCCCAGAGCCAAACACCCGCAAAGTTCAGAAAAGCTCAGCACTTTTATTGTTATTATTTATTTATTGGAACTACAAGCCCCAACCAAGATTGGGATTCCACTGTGCTAGGCACTGAACACACACATTGTCCCCCAGCACAATGTTACCAGACAAAGGAAGTATTTTTATTGCTGTTTTTTACTGCTGCAGAATTGACGCACAGAGTGACATGCACATCTGTCTTCTGAGTTACAATTCAGCCCCTAAACCACAGCTAAATTTTCCCGATTTAAATTCTCCCTTCATCAGATGCAGTGTTCTTCACACCCTGTCCCAAACTGTTGTGTAGTTTTACTGTACAGCTGCTGAGTTCCACTCCAGGGGTGGCTGCATTTCAGTCCCTAGCAGATACAACACATACTTTAGGGCACTAGGGGGCTGTAGGACTCAGGAGGGAAATTATAAGACATTAGAGCTGTTAAGTGATTAGCGGCTTGCTTGAATCTAGCAGACTTTTTCAGCCTGTGATTTGCCATGTGACCTTACTTTGGGTTGTGAAGTGGTAACTGCTGAGTAGGGCTGACCAGAGAACAATTCCATTTGTGGCAGCCAACTTGTGAAGTTTCTGAATTGGTTTCTGTCCTGCGTTAGAACAAAACCTTTGGAACATTTTTGTGAAAGTGTAATTGTGTGGAAATATCTGTTTTCAGATTGACACCTGAAGGCTCTTTTTTTTTATGTAGGCATCTGACTCAAAGCAGTGACTCATCCCAGAATCAGGCAGAGCAGAGACCTGGGTCTCCACCATCCCAGGCTAATGCTCCCTCAAAACCTTCCCGACAAAAGCTTCATTGAAATGGGTACGTCTCCCTGAAAAGTTTCAGCTCTGATGAAAGAACACATTTCAGTGACATTTCGTTTTGTCAGGATGTTGTGATCTACTCCGCTGCTGTTCCATCTCCTTGGTCACGAAACAAAAAATGCAGTGAAATCCCACAGCTCAGCTAGAACCCAGGGTATTTAGGGGAAGCAAAGAGCCATTCTGGTCATCCTTGTTTCTGCTCCACCTTCCCTGCAGCACCTCCCACTGTCAAGCTATCCTGCAGTGGCTCAAGAGTGCGAGTACCAGCCTTAGGGCAGACTATTAAGAAGCAGGCCACAAACCCCAATTTGGCGATGAGTTCTAAACTTAGATTTCACCAACAAATGATCGAGTGTAAACTCCTCAGGCACAACAACAGCCTTAACATGCAGTTACAGACAGTCCCCTTGGGTACTGTGATCTGTCTTGCCACCCAGGGGAGCGTACCTTTGTGACAGATGGCCCCTTGCACCAAGGATCACAGCAATATTCAAGTTACTCCCCATCCTAAAGGACCAGCCACTTGCCCCAGGTCAATTGCACTTTAGATCTCACACCAAAGACAAGGCTGGTAGCCAATCCTATTATAAACAATCTAAAGATTGATTAACTAGGAAAGAAATGAGAGTTATTTACAAGGTTAAAGCAGGTAAACATAGATACACAAATGAGTTCCAATCTTAAGTTTCAAAAAGTAATATAAGCTTCTATAATAATCAAGCTCTGTATGTCTGTTAGGGCTATGTGCTGGGGATCTTTTGCTTATGCCTAGAAATCTTTGCTCCTCACAGTTCAAGCAGCATAAAGATACAGTTCTCTCTTGTTAGGGGTTTTTAATCCCTTCCTCCCTTGTGCTTTGAGCTCCAAACTCAGCTGATGGGAGGAATCCACTTGCATGTCTCCTCTTCATGGTGGTGGGGGAGAACAATCAACAAAGATTGATGATAACAGAATTAGTGTTCTGTTAATCTGTAAATCAATTGAGGCATGGGGATCTTGACATGAGTTGGCACCTGGTCTGCTAATGTCACACCCACATACCATGTTCTGCTACCAAGCCAACTGCCACATCAAGATGACACCCTCTTAGCAGAGTGGAATGCAAAATGTAAATACTGTGCGTCAATAGCGAAAAATGAAGATTTTTGCATTTTTTCCGTTTGAATAATCTAAGGTGTTAGAATATTTGCATTTCTAAAATGACATGGGGAGAACACTAAATAATCTGAATTTAGCATCCAGACAACCAGGAAGCAGTGCCAAAAGAAATGGAATGTAGAATTCCACCTTTTTAAATTTCATTGTATTGTCCAGCATTTAGCTGAATGCCATGAATGCAAGATTAACAAGCACACAGATGGCAGGGCATAGAGATTATCAGCAACTAGTGAGAGCAATTGAGTCAAACACAAAAAGTCACAGAACATCTAAAAACCTGGTCTGAAGATAGCAAATACGCTTCCCTGAAGAAGGATATTAAATAATGAATCTTGGGAGGAAAGAATGGGATGCGTAAAAGACAGGAAATAGAAATGTACATTACTACACAAGAAGGAAACCCTGATCCCAGGCTAATGTGCAACTGGGTTTGTAAAGACAGACCAAGTGCTGATTGTAAATTCCTGTGGACAATCTGGTTTGGAATCTAGACCAGGACTTTGGAGCAGACAGAAAAGAGATTGTCCACATTTTTTCTGGAGCTAGACTTGAGAGGTGAATTGGTACAGTGTGGATACTCATGCAGCGGAGGCATTACCAATGAAGCTCATCATTTATCTACCTGATTATTAAGTCTCAGTGCCTTGAATTAAAGAGCCCCCCAATCAGGAACTACTCTGGTGAGTAAAGTTACTCATGGAGCTAAGCAGGGAAAACAGTGACATTGACTATACACAACAGTTTAGGATGGTCAAAGTAAAAACGTTGAAAAAACCCCCAAATCCTAAAGCATTGTTTTCCTCTAATCTCTTGCAGTCCAGGGCAGTGCGATTTCACCCAAGGCGATTTAAATTATTCATTTAAATCACTTGACTTTGAAAAAAAAAAAGGTTTAAAAGTTGGGGCTCTGCAAAACTAATGTGAAAATGTGTGTTATTGCAACTTTTGATTACAATTTATAATTTATTTCATTATAATGCTAGGTTTTGTTTTTTCAATGCCGCCACTGGTTGGGTCTTTTATTTGAATTTTACAAAATAGCTATGAGCAAAGGACAAAATATTGCAAATTAAGGCCCTGAATGTTTAGAGGATCAAGGCCTTAATTTGCAACATTTTGTTCTTTGCCCATAGCTGTTTTGTAAAATTCAAATAAACATGGGATTAAATAAATATGGGATTCATAGTTGTGAGGAAGTGTTTGCAGAATCAGACCTGGAAGCAGGTACATATTTTTACTCACATGAATAGTATAATTGACTTCAGTGTGACTATGCATGTGCTTAAAATTAAGCATGTGCTTATGTGTTTGCAAGATCTGGGGCTAAAACTGTATTTGTATTAAAAAATTGTAGTGGCATAAAACATTTCTCACTTCAAAATAAAATTGCAGCCATGTTAATAATGGAGCATGATTTATACTTTCAATATATTAACAAAGTTACTGTGAACATTTTATGCACATAGTTCAACATTTTCAAAAATAAAAGCCTAAAGTTAGCCTCCTAAACCCATATTAATGCGCCTAAGGCTTTGAACGAGATAGGCCCTCAACATTTAAGTTGGCACAGATGAATCAACGGGCCTATGGGTCAATTAGCATGGCTCTGAAAAGAGCCTTTCTTGGAAAAGTTGCTATTTTGATCGGGAGGTTGATGAATGACCTTCGGTCTCTAAAGTGGTGACATTAGTTCATACACATAAACTAAAGTGGACTTAATAGGGAAGACCATGTGAAGGTTGCCACCATTGCTTCCCATCACAATACTGGCTTTACTTTATTTCCCCGCCAACTACTGTGCTCCTTATTTGGGGAAGAAATGGACCTCATTGATATCCAGCTAAATGTGGCTTTGACACTTGTAATTGGCACCCCGAAATCCACTTTGTTGCCTTAGCTTCCAGTCCTTACAAGCATTCTTCCTCCAGCTCTCTGGTGGGAGATGGCTACGTTGAGTTCAAGAAAGTTCTCACTAACCAAAAGCTCCCGCTCCATGATACACACCTCACACTCGCCTTAAATCCCACTGATCATTCTGGGAGGCTGGAGAAGCTCTTTTGTCATTCAGCTTCGACCCTGAAGAAACTGGGCAGATGCAATGGGCAAGCTCTGACGTAAATAACAAGCTCCTCATAGATGATCCCACCATCAGACCCCCAGGTTTCTTGTTCCACTGAAGGAAGTAAACGACCGTGGAAGACATGTGAATCTGATGCACAAATGGAGAATCATGGATTTGCCACAGTGCAAATGCAGAGATCTCCAAACCAGCAGACACATTGTGAACATCTTTTCATGTCCAGGAGATATTGCATCTCAGGAGAACACCGCATCTCCTGGGGCCCCTTGACTTGTCAATGTTGCTACTTCCGCACAAAAGAAGAATAACACACTTAAGGATTGGATTTTCAAAAGAACCTATGTGGTGTAGGAGCACAAGTGCCACTGACCTCAAAATGTGAACGTCGCTGAAGGAGTGTAGCCTGTCAAAACATTTCAGCTTTCTTGACTTGTGGAAGTTCAATATACTGGTTGCAAATACAGCATGGACTATTGGCCTGGTCCAGCTCTCATTAAAGTCAAAGGAAACACTCTCATAAATGTCAGTAGGAGTTGGTCATTTGCTTATCAGTGTAGTGTTTGAGTTTGGGTTGTTCCCACAGTAAGGATGTTAATGAGGCCATGGACTTCTTTTTGTCAATGTGGATGACCATTGTAAGTTTGAAATTTCTTCATAGAAAAACTTGCTCTGTAAAATCAGAAATTCTACTAACAGGAAACTAATTTAAAGAAACAATTACAAAAGTTCCATTTCAACAATTTAAGACTCTAAAATGGCAAGAAAATAAAGAACTAGCAACATTCAATAAAAATCAATTTAAATTAAGAAATTCAAGATTTAAATCTTAAAGATCAGGGGGTTTTCAAACCATGATTTTTATCCCCCCTGTTTTAGCAAGAATTGTAGCAATAAGAAGTAAAACATTTTCAGACAGCAGAGTGATTTTGAAGTCTGCAGTTTCCCTTTATCTAACTGAAGGTGTGAATTTCAAATTGTATATTCAGTTGTAAATATTCATAAATCTCAATATGCTCTTCATCGGTTAGTTACATATTTCATTTAATCTGGAATCAGTACAAGGTGATGCTATGTAACTAGCCAACTGTACAAATTGTGAATTTTACTGTCAAATACACAATTAAGATTCACTTTTGAGTGTTGAAGCTGAAAATTCACTTTGTTTTAGTCTCTGAGCCAGTAAAGCTTGAGGACGCAAATGCTCATGAAATGCAGTCGTGAAAGAATTAAACACCCTCAAACTGAAATTTGCTTTTGACTTCAAATATTTGCAGAAATCTTATATCACTCTAATTAAGGCACTTTTTGCAGGCGATGTTAACTCTAGTATCCCGACTCACATCCAGCTTTGCATTTTGTACAGTTCTACCACTTCTATTGAGTCAGCTTCAAAACTAATGTTCACCAAACTCTCACACTCTTATTCAAGCATCATCTGAAAACTTATTTTTTCCACAAGTATTCCAGCTTTCAGATCACGTGCCCAATTTGTTTAGCACTCCGTCTGTATTAGTTTGTAGTATCTCTTACACGCGCATGAGTTTATAATAAACCCTGTCTTAGCATTTTGTATAGCAACCCACACCCTTGTATCCAAGCATTTAAATTGGCAATTAAAACTGGAGATTGGAAAATCTAAGATCTCCAATAATATTTTTTTTCACTTAAACCAATTAGGAATCAACTTCAGCCACAATGGAAATAAGTCATTTTTTCGCTGCAATAAAAGCATCCACAAAGCGGTTGCACCAGTTTAACTGAATCGATGTAAAAATGACATCGTTAGTTGCATAGGTGCAACTTTCTTGTGTAGACAAGTCCTAAGATTCCGAGTTTTTAAAAGCCAGGACAAGAATCCAGATCTTATAACTTCCAGTGCTATGTTCTATTCATCAGATCATGCTGACTCCATAGAGCGTAAAATTTCCAGGGCAGAACCTTCATTAGCATATTCTGTCCACCGAAAATTGCCCAGTGGCCCTTTAAGGGACAGAGTTACAGGCTTAACGTTGAACTGAAAGGGCTGGAAAATACCAGTTGTCCAAACAAACGGCTTATGTGCTGAAATGGGCTTGGGGGCAGCAAGCCAAGGGAAAGCTCAACTCCTGACCTGGCATGGGGCAGCCCTGGAGCGGAAGGCACAGGCATACTCCACAACCTCTGCACAGTGGGTGCTTCTGCTAGCTCGCTATGTAGAGGGCTGCTGGGGTATGGCCCTGGAATCCATTATCGCCAGTTGCCCCCCAAACCCTGGTACATGAGCTCTCCTAAGGAAGCAGTGAATCCTTCCCCCACCAGCATCCAGGGGCAGACATCAAACTTTGCACCAGCAAATACATTCAGGACACTATCTTTCCTTTCACTTCCCTGCCAAGACACTGTTCCAGATCTATACCTGGCATGTACTTGGATTTATCTAAGGCATTTTACAGCATACCACATGAAATGTTGATTAAAAAACTTGCATTATATGGAATTAACAGGGCACACATTAGCTGGATTAAAAAGCTGGTTTACAGCTAGATCTCAAAATGTAGTTGTTAATGGGGACATATGAATGAACGGGGTCATTTCTAGCAAGGTCCTCATAGATTTTAGGGCCAGAAGGAATCGTGATGGTCATCTAGTCTAACCTCCTGCACATTCAGCCAGCGGTTCTGGATCTCTTCCAGGAGTGGGTGGGTGAGTTTCTGTGGCCGGGGATTGGTTTTTGTTCCAACACTCCTTAAATTTTTTATTAAAGATCTAGACGATGGTATAAAATCTTTGCTGGTAAAGCGTGCAGATAACACAAAGATCGGTGGCATTGTAAATAGGTGGGCAATGATAGGGTAATCCAAATCACCTGGATAAATAGTCACAATGCAACACATTGTGTTTTAACACAGCCAAAAGCAAGGTAATTCCTCTCGGAACAAAGAATGCAAGTGACACCTACCTCTGTCTTGGAAAGCAGTGACTGAGGCTATGTCTTCCATCCCCCGAGTGACTTAAATTATACCGACATAAGCAATAGGGGGTGCACCGCTATGCTGGCGGCAGAGCTTCTCCTGCCGACACAGCTTATGCAGCTCAGAGGGGTGTTTTTTATGCTGACGGGAGAGCTCTCTCCCTTCAGCACAGAGCGCCTTCACCAGATGTGCTGCGGTGGTGCAGCTGTATCAGTACACCTGCGCCGCTGCTGCGCTGTATGTGTAGACGTGCCCTCAGAGACAGACTGAGGAGTCAGCGCAGATAATTGCCTTAATGTGAGCTCCCAGTGCGATGCTGTGGCAAAAAGGACTTATGTGAGCCCTGGAGGTGTGGAGAGGGGTGTAGTGGGTAGACGTGGGGTAGGAGTTTGCCGCTGTACACAGCACCAGTAAGCCCACACAAAGTTCTGGTGTCTGCACTTGAAAAAGGTTGTGAAAATACTGGAGAGAGTTCAAAGGAGGGCACAGCAAAGATCCAGGGGCTGGAAAACAGCCTTCTGACGTGAGGCTGAAGGAGCTCAGCTTGTCAGAGAGAAGATGGGTGTGGTGATCATGGTGTGTACATACTGACAGCTGGAGAAGAGCTCTGAGAATGGGGGGCTTTGCAACCTTGCTGGCGGAGGGAGAATGAGATCCCATGGCTGGAGGTTGAAGTTAGACAAATTTAACCTTGAAATAAGACTCGGTTTCCTAGCCATGAGGGTGATTAAACCTTGCAACAGGGGACGTGGTGGTTCTCCCCTTCGCTGGGCCTTTTAAAGACAAGAGCAGATACCATTTTAAAGATGTGCTTTAGGCCAGATTCTGGGAGAAATCCTGCGGCCTGTGTGTGGGAAGTCAGGCTGGGTGGTGGAAAGTTTCCGCAGAAAGCCTGAGGAAGAGAGACGCACCCACCCCATTAGAGCTCTGTGGTCAATCTAGCCTGCTGGAGCTGTCCTACCTTGTGTAACTAACTATGGGCCAGCAAATGACTGCAGCCCAGCGGTTAGGGAATTCATCTGGGAGAGTGAGGTTCAAGTCCTTGTTCCCAAGTATACTTCTAACAATTGGAATGGTTTAACAGGAGAGACACAGCCTGCTGGCAGGGGCACTCACCTGAGATGTAGGAGACCTGCTTTAGTTTGATCTTCTAAGTACAGTGGAGCAGGGAGTCAACCAGGATCTCCCACCTACTGGGCTATTGACCACACATTCTTGGATGCTTTCGCTTGCCCCTGGCTGTTTTTTGTCGGGGCTCAATGTGCTCAGAGCAGGCTGACTGGATCGGGCTCTGCAGACAAGGTAGGTGGGGGAACCCCTCCTTTGAGAACCCTGCCGGGCTAAAGCATCAAGCAGCTCTGCGTCATCAGGACTTAGGCAGGGTGCACGTGCCTGCTGGTGGAATATTTATGCATCTAGGGGACTTTACTGTCGGGTGTTCAGTCAGCTATGGGGTAAGGCAGCAGCTGAACGGGGGTTTGAGGGTCTCAGGGCAGCCTACACGTCGGACTTAGGCACCTAATGTGGCAGGTCAGTGCCCAAGACCCTTTGTACCTCTAGCTCTTAGATTCCTAAATCACTTATGCACATTGGAAAATGTCCCCCTCAGTGTTTTTGTATCTGGCTAGCTGTTAATTGTGTGAAAGGAAACAACATGAACTCTGAATTTCCTTCCGTTTATGAGTTTAATTCACGGCCTTAACAACAGTAGAAGGCAGGGTTTTGTGGTCAAATAAATTCCCATGTTAATAATTTTCAGAACATTACATGTAGCACAGAAAGAAAAGAATAAATTACCAGAAGAAGCCCACATGGCACGCTAGAGAATTTAAGTGCCATTTTATTACATATACCTCAGAGTTAAAGTTTTAATTTTCTTTTAAAAGATAGCAATATATCATTTTCACCCACCGTGTTTAAAAAAAAAATAGGAAAAGTGATTTGTTCCTTGTCTTAAAAGCAGAGTAAAGGGAAAAACAAACCATGCTCGAGTGACATTAACCAAACCCCTGTGATTTCGCAGTAATAATAAAAGAATTATTATTGATATTATCAATTACTGCTCTTATATGGCAACTTTCCTCCAAGGAGGAAGCACTTCCTCTAAGAATCTTCAAGCACTTTCCAATTCTAATTAACTCACAACTCCCCTGTGAACTGTTCCCAGCCCTATTTTACAGATGGGGAAACTGAGGCACAGAGAGTTCAATGGCTTGATTTTCAGAGGAGCTGAGCACCTGCTGTTCCCATTAAGTGGTCTGGCCAAGGTCACATAGCTAGTCATCGGTAGATCCAGGAATAGAATCCAACAGTGCTGACTCCTTGTCCCCTGATCTAAACAGTAGATCACAGTGCTTTCTCGGATGTATCTATAGCAGCGTGTGCAAACAGAGTGCAAGTACAGTACAAGCTGCTGCTTCGTATGTTCCATGTGTGCTGGTGTGCAGGCCGTGGGGAGCTTCTAAAAGCAGGGAGGCACTCAAGGGCATTGTCTCTGTACAAGCTGCAGACACTTTCCTCTTAGGTGAGACGGTCACAACCCAAGCAGAGGAGCTCGGTGCCTAGAACCCCACGCACTGTTTCCAAATGATTCTTCAGTCAAGCAGCTCTCCCCCACTGCCTTATGTTGCAGACTGGCAGGGCTATAATTGGAGGTGGACATAGTAGCTATTTTCCCAAAAGCCTGCGGTGGAGTGAGTTCAGAGTGTGTTGTCATGACGGACACCCACATGTGTGCCCTCACCGACGGGAGGTCAGCCATCGTTCATTAATACCCAGAGACACTCACAATCTAGTTACAGCACATGTTGATAACACAGGTTTCCCCACTTTCCCCCAGTAAGCTGCTCCATTTTTAATGCCTGAATTAGCTCTCTCAACAAACAGTAGCTCAAAGCCTTTCTCTGTAAGAGCCTAAGCGTGGAAAGGCCTCGCTGCATGTAGCTTTCAATCAAACACCGAACAGCCGAGTATTTCACTGTGCTCTTTCAATTCCTGTAGAGCAAGCCTGCCCTGCCCCCTCCACACCTTTATTATGATTATTTATTATTTATACAGCTCTGTAAATGTATGTGGCTCCCACAGTGCAGTTCTGCTCAGGAAAGCGATTCTGTGCAAATGTCCCACATTTATCATGTTGCCGACTCTTGTGGTTTTATCGTGAGGCTCACGAGATGTCGTGTTTCTCTTAGAGCCCCAGCTCTTGGAGTCACGTGATTATGCAAGAATCTGTGCTTTTCTTTAAAAAAACAAATACATTTAGCCCTTATGATTGCCAAGAAAAGCTTGAAAGTGACTATACCCCATAATCTCAAACCCAAAGCAAATGAAAAACACCCAAAAAGATTTTTTTTTTCAATTCATAATTTTTAAGACAAACTCATGATTTTTGAGTTCTGACCCATGATCTTTGAATGCTTGGGGTGGGCAACTATTGATCAGTAAAATGATGTTTTCCCTGCAAACAGAGCCCAGCAACTGAAAGTCACACTGGCTTCTAACTTGGAGCATCACTAACAATAAAGAGTTTGTTGTCAGGGTTTAGCTCACAGTTCTGGTTGCAATGCATGATCCAGAAAAGACTCCTGTTTGTCCCCTCTTAGCTGGGTCAGCTCTGCAGAGCTAACTGGTATAACAAGAGGTAAAAACATATTTTTATCTCTGAAGGGAGCAATTCTAATTCTGTTTAAGCAACAATTTAAGTCAATTCAGAGACCAATTTCATTAAATTAGTCAACCCTCCCTGCTGTGATTATTCTTATTTTGGATTAAGAGAGCCCTATTTTAGAAAGGAATTGATTTAAACCAATCAAAGCAAAGAACTTTTAATAAGTGTTTACATTGGCGGTAGCACTGATTTAACTAAACCCAGGTCAATACACAAAATTGTAGCAGTTTAACTAAAGGTATGATATTAAACTGATTTAGTTAAACTGATGCCACTTCGTGTGTGGACTGGTTTAAAATCACACCTTCTAGCCTACATATCTATGTTGGGAAAAATCCCTAGTGTAGATGAAACTATGTCAACAGAAGTGGGCTTCTGTTGGCATAGCTACTGTTTGGAGAGGTGGTGATACAATGTCAGCAGAAGAAGTACGGGGTTTTCCTGGCATAGCTATGTTGGCACAGCATTAGTGACCAAGGTTTTGTAATGTAGACAAGCCCTTATATTGATTTACCTTGCACCTGTAATTGTAATTACAAGTGCAAGCTAAACTGATAGGAGTCAAGTTGTAACTGACTCATAAACACCCCACAGGGACACACACCTGGTTAATTAAATAGGTTTAAAAACCAATTCAAGTGAAATTGGTGCAAATACTATGTATATGTCACCCCTGATCCACACTGGATCTGCTGAGTTTGAAGATGCTGGTTTTATATAGTAGTCCTCCAAAAATTGCACCTCTGCAGGATGTGCTTGTCTCCCAGACAACAGATGCACCAGGAATGTCCATGGCCGATTGGGATAAAATGAGGCAACATTTGAAATTGGGTGATCCTGGCTTACCCCTTCAAAAAGAGGAGAATGTCCAGGAGGAGGCAGGAAGGGAAGGAGGATGAGGGAAATTAAATAAAGACTCTCTAGAAAAAACCAGAAAATATCACCGAATACAGTAACTAAACGCTGACAACTAGTTAAAGAGGAGGCAAGCTTGAAGGACTGAAGCAGGCCTGTGGAATACACCATCTCAGGCCGAGGCAATTAAGGAGATTCACCTGCACAGCCCTATATATTTGGGGCATGAAAATGGGTGGGTAAGGCTCATATGCAGGCTGAACAGCCATAGCTAGTGAAAATATCTGATCAACAGCCCATGGGGATGTGGAGCACTCATAGAGATCCTGTTTGAAGGAGAATGACGTGCACCCTCCGACGTGTGTGAGCAAAGAATAGAGCTTCGCGTGGTACCTTCAAGATCCAGTATCCATCATCTCCGTGCACAGTTGTGTATGTTACATACTTACGTATGGATGAATGTGAGGATGTGCTCTGTGCATACTGAGCCTTGAGGCGTTGCTCGACAAGGGAAGGGGGAAGGTGACACAGGCAGCCTTCTCCTCCCCTGCCCCTTTTCCCCTCTTTCATGTTGTTAGCTGGAATCCTGGGGGTGAGAGCCAACGGGCTGTCAAAGGAGGTGAAGTTCTTGTACAGTTCAGCTGCCGTGGGCTTGGCAGAGTAATGGTATGGGGCAGAGTTAAGGTTGCATGGACACCCTTAACTCTGCATTTCCTGGTTTTTAGATGTTTGAGTTTTGCTCAACTCAGTGTTCTGCCAGGGGCCGACCTACCACCAAGTAACCTTAACTCTGTGTTAATGTAAGTTCTTGCCATTGAATTTGAATTTGAGGATTTTATTAAACAGGAAAAAATGTTATTTAGCAGGAGACACCAGTCATTTAGGCAGTTGTACATATAAGGAAGCAAGTCCTCTGTAATGGTGGTCAAAGCACAAAGGGGAATATAAATGTTTTGCGCATCTGGCACACATACCTTGCAATGACGGCTACACCAGTGCCATGCGAACGCCTGTTCTCACTTTCAGGTGACATTGTACATAAGAAGCGGACAGCATTATCTTCCATAAATGTAAACAAACTTGTTTGTCTCAGCGATTGGGCTGAACAAGAAGTAGGACTGAGTAGACTTATAGGTGCTAAACTTTTACACTGTTTTGGTTTTGAGTGCAGTTATGTAACAAAAAAAATTTCTACATTTGTAAGCTGTTCTTTCATGATGAAGAGATTTCACTTTGTGAGGTGAATTGAAAAATACTATTTTTTTTTTTAAAGTGCAAATATTTGTAATCAAAATAATAATATAAAGTGAGCCCTGTACACTTTGTATTCCGTATTGAAACTGAAACCAATATATTTGAAGATGTAGAAAACACCCCACAATAGTTAAATAAATGATATTCTATTATGGTTTAACAGTGTGTTTAAAACTGCGATCAATTGCGATTAATTGTTTTAATCAGTTGATAGCCCTAGAAATATTTATTGAGCATCTCTGCCTTTTCTGCGTTATTATTGATAATTCTACCATTTCCATCTAGTAATGGACCAATACCACTGTCAGGATTCTTTTTGTTCCTAATATACTTTAAAAATCCTTTTTATTGTCCTTCACTCTGTGGAGGGAGGGGAGGGGGTCTAACCTCTGTATATGGGCATGGACCCTCCCCCCAATATCTGGCATACACATGGGAGGGGAGAATGTGGGGCAGACAGGTGCCCTTGCCCCTGTCCCTCTTCCTGATGTCCCACCCTTCCACTCCCCCCAACTCCCCTCACCTAAACTCTCAACCGCCTTCCCCCCATCCCCATTTATACCCCTCCCCATACCCCCCACCTTGCTGCAGCTCCAAACCGCTCTGCCTATATTCCCCCATTCTTTTGCCCCTAATAGCGCTCCCATCCCTAGAAGCAGTCACGTCTATTCCCCCCCAAATACTTTGATTACATCCCCCCCCAAACTAAACTAAACTTGCCATCCATGCTGTACAAAGTGTAGCACCTACCAGCCACTAAATCCAAAACTCCTTTTGTCTTAGATGGAGGCTTGTCATTAACTTAACCTTATGTTAGTGGATGGGTGAGTTCACAGCCACTGAGCAGTCTGTGATTCATCCAGTGATTCATACCACTCCCTTGCAGAGCACAAGACAGTGGAAGAATACAATTTTTAGGGGTGTGGGAGGAGGCTGTAAATTTCAGAACCCCTCAGGCAGATGTCCCAAATTTGGATCACCAATGTTACCCTGCATTCCTACAAGGTGCACCAAATTTCAAAGGTGCTCTGATGAACTGTTTGGAGCTTAGAGCGCTTACAAGAGTCAAATGAATGAATGAAAACCAGCTGGGCCATTTAACTGCCCAGGCTGCACCTGGAGGAGGAGCAAGGGAGCAGGGATTAATTAGAGATGCGACTCAGCTGGACAGGGCCTCTATAAAGCCCTGCAGCTGAATCCACCTGGGGGCTGCAGGGAAGTAGTGTGCAGCTGGGGGGAGGGTAAGGAATTATAATCTATGGTGCCTTGCTGGCAGGAGAAAGCTTGGACTGGCAAACCCAGAGCAATGGGGAGAGCCAAACAGGTAGGCAAGTCTCCGAGGGAAGGTAGCGAAGGATAGCCTAGGTCAGACCTTGGCTGCTGATGAGAGGGTTGTTGGGTGGAATCCAGAGTAGTGGGCAGGCCTGGGTTCTCTTCCCAGCCCCTGGGGAAGTGGCCCAGGCCAGGCAGTGAAGAGTGGATCACCTGGGACAGTTTGCCTTGGAAGTCTTTGATACCCCAGATGGTGATGACATTAGTGACCTGGCCAGATGGCTGAGTCCCAAAGCAGTAGCTGCAGCTCTTGCAGTGAGAGGGGCTGCATGTGGGAGAGGATGGCTGATGGAGAGACTGCCAGAGGGGGGTGCAGGAGTTGGACCAGTGCAGCCAGGAGGGGCCTGAGTGGTGCCCATGACAATACCACTCAGTTTGGGTCCCCAAACATCTAGTGAGTGCCATGCACTACCTTGCATAAAACACAACAGATTGAGACCATTTTGACCCCTGTGACACTAATGATCTCAAGTGCTGAGTAAAAGAGAACCTCCAGAGAAATTTTTTTTAAAAAAATAGCTATGGTGGTGGCTTATAACTTTAGAACCCCACATTCAAATGACTCCAAATTTGGGCCACTGGCTATGCCCTGCACTCTCCTAGGGCATATTAAATTTGAAAGAAATCCAGCTAAGCATGTTGATTTTAGAGGACTTAGAAAGGTCACCATTTCAAGAGATGTCATGACGCAACATTATCTATGGTGGCCCTCCTGTGCCACTCTAACAATAATTATAATCTGTAGGATGTACTGGAGAGAGAGATGCTCTACTCCACTGCCAGGCCATATCAGTGACCAACAGCAATAAGATCGTGCAGGTGGTTTGGCTGCAAGGCCTAGCTGGTGCCTTAATCTAAAACAATTGTTACATTTGAAATAACGACCGTGTTTCAACAGGTCAGTGCCAAGCTGCGCCATCCTCTGTTTGAGAAAGGGGTCACTGGGGAATTCTGGCTATGCAAAGTCTGCAGCATCAGGCCCTGGCTCAGCCTCTCCTTTCTGGTTGTGCCCTAGTCTGCCCTGAAATAACACAAGCCAAGCAGCCTGGCCGGCTGCCCAAGGTCTGAGCGTAACTGGTCAGTGGGTCTGCAGTGCCTGTTGTGCGGCTAGGCAGGCATCTGCATGGCTGATTCGTAGAGGGGGATGTCCTGCTGGGTGCTAGGCATCAAGGCAGGTGTTGGGAAGCGGGTTGGACTGGGTTCAGTGCTGACTGAAGGCCATTTGACAAAAGAGCCTGAGATTGGAGGAGAGCTTCTGGTGGGCCAGATTGTGGCTGGGTTGGATGAGGAGAGGGCAAAAAGAGATGATGCCCCCAGCTAGCATGCAGTGCAGTGGGTGGGTGTTCTGTATCAGCCAACAATGTCCCATGCCTCAAAGGGTGGGAGTGGGGGATATATGGCCATGGTGGTCCCGTCCCCTGCATACTGGCTTGCAGCTGTAGAGGAGCAGAACAGTCACCTGGTCCAAAAACAAGGGCGGGCAGCATCTCCCCACTGCAACACAGCACCACTGGAGTGCACCTGCCTATGTAACTATAATGCTCCCAGCTCATGTCCCCTTTCCTCCAGCGTGATGCCATTTCTCAGCTGTAATTGATCCTAAAATACGTTGGTTTGCATGCTGCCAGGTGCATGGGTCACTAGGGTTTGTTTCCTTCACCCCTCCAGCAGCAACCTCAAGCGACAGGCCAACCCTCTGAGGTAGAGGAGGAGGAGGCATGCAATCCCTATTCCTGACACATTCTTTCTTTGACAAGTTTTTACCCTTATTCCATCTAGCAACATGCAAAATTGTGCAGCCAGCACTTTACACCAACATATTTCTGCTTCTGGAGTGTTTACAAACCTTTTTCTTGGGCTGGTTGCCTTTTGTTACCCATGGCATGTGATTGGGTATCTAAGCCACATGGTATTGTTCCTGCACCCTGATTGGATGACTGTATATTTTATAAACAGAAGGGGAATGAAGAAGTTTTCAAGCAGGCTGCATAAACACTTCCAAGATGAATGCATTTGGGCAAGCGTTCATAAGACTGTCACTGCTTCTGAATAATCTTCATTGACAAATAAAATCATTCCTTTGAAAGGTCACAGAAAGCTAATAAACTGAGTCACAAATTCACAGTGTTTCTGCCAAAGCACACCACTTCCTTTTTCCCCCGGGATCTGCCCACTCTAAGAGTTTTGGAAGAAGGAAGGAATTCAAAGACACTTTAAAAATGGGTAAACTGCTGCAGAGAGCATTTGATATACCTTCACAATGCCATGCAGCCAGTCACTGGGAAATCTGAGATTCAAAAGTGGCAGTCCTGATTTTCCGTCTCTACCACAAGACAATTCTTCCATCCTATTAACTGCTGGTGATAAGAAATTTCTCCCATGGCTTTGCTAGTGGGGTTGCCCAAGGGTTTTCTAAAGCAAATCCTCAATCACATAAATGTATGACTTTGGGCATGGCAACATGGAACTTAATTGCTGTTTAGTTCACATCTGCCTGGATGATATAAGGGGAAATATTCTTTGGAACCTTCCCCTTATGGGACCATCCATTGTCTACTATACTGTTGCTAATCAGAAATTTTACCCCTACCCATGTGCCCAGCACCTAGAAGGCTATGTTTTCAGTTCACAGGAGCTGTTTCTAAGCAGATCAGGATACCAGGGGTTGATTTTGTACCTCTCTGGTGAGGGGATGTCTATCCATTCAGCATGTGCCCTTGAAATCAAGGATGGTCTTAAGGTACTGGCTGGCAACTCAAGCAAGCTGAGTTCAATTCTTGTCTCTGAAACAGACTCAAAGGATCCCCCCACCTGACAAGGTTGAGAAACACTGTGCTAGAGTGACAGCCCAGTCTTCATCCTTGCTTGAGGACTGAGTGTTTGTTGTCCTTTTGCTCATGGACCATATTGTAGGGTGCCTGAAAGCAAGTGGACCCAAAGATGGGTGGAATCTAGCTAGAGCTGAGATGTGGAGATCTCTGATGAGAGGTTGCCTCCTGGGAATGGCCCCACACACCTAAGTCTTCCTTGATTTCTCTCTGTGACAGAGTGTGAGTAGCTGACTTGCTGCTCCATGCACTTTTGAAAGTGTTCCCACCTGGAGTCATTTGATGCGATAGTTTAAGCACTAGGTAATTGACTAATTAGCTGGGTGATTCCGCTCGTCAGCTGGAAGCAGTTAAAAAAGAGAGGCAGGAAGAGATAGGAGAAGGGCTGAAGGGAAGAGTTGGTGGGCCAGAGAAGCCCAAGCACTCTCTGGGGCAAGGCCTTATGCTGTGGGGAACAAATATTTACAAAGCACCTCCAAGTAAAGCTGGTGGGATTAAGCTTGCCACTGCTTTGTGTGAGGACTGTTTGTGGTCAGAATCCAGGGTGAGGGGCTGTGACAAGTGGGGTCTTGTCTGGGATATCAAGCTCTCCGATGTAGAAGAAGGGCTGGAGAAGGTGCGGCAAACCGAGAAGCATCGAGGAACTCGTGTGTTGGGTAGCAGAAGGAGTTACAGAAACCTCTCCAAGAGTTGCTGTAGACCCTGTGACAAGAGAGACAGCCCTTGTTATCCTGGCAGGCAGAACAACAGAGCCTCCAGCGATTTATCACAAGCCAGGTGCAGGTGCCAGAACAGCTCTTGGAGAAGCTAGTCAGTCCCCTGGCAGGGGGTGATAACCAGGCGGTGGGCAGGGGTCTGTGTAAAATGGGCCCGACAGACAATTCTGGTGCCTTATTAACAGTTGAGAGGAAGCTGCCAGGAGTGGGTTGGGAGAAGGGGGCATGGGTCTTCCGATTGGCTCCCTACCTGTTGGGAGAAGTGCCCACTGTGTATATGGTGCTGAGTGACATGCAGGCAGCTGATTATGGTATTGTAGAGGCTCCTATTCTAGATTAAATGCAGCTGCCTGCAGAAAGGAATAGACAGAAGCTTTGAGTGGCAAGGTGGTCCGAGGGGATGCAACCAGGATCTTTGACCAAAAATGATCAGCCTGGGTGACCAGAAGGCTGAGGCTAGATGACTGAGGTATCAGGGAGCAACTATTTTGGAGCTGTTTTGGAGCAACTATTACAGCGTCTCCCTGAGGTCACTAGGACTTGGCTATGATGACACCAACCTGTCACCTTAGAAGCAGCCGTGGAAACTCATGGCAGCATTTTGTGGAGTCCCTGACAATCACCTATCCATTGTGAGGACACAACCCAGGGAGGATAGGAGGAGGGGTCACCAACGGTTAGGCCTCAGGAGAAGAGACAGGATAAGAAGGAGACGCTGCCCATACACTGACAAAATTGTATGTGACCAGCGTGGGGCTGCAGGACACTTGAAAAAGGACTGCCCCTAGATCGGCTGTGATTTTCCTGAATTCTTTGGGTGGACAGAAACCCTTGGGGGCAGGGGGCAGGCAAAATAGACACCTACTGTCTCTGTGAGACTTGAGTGCAGGTAAGGGATGGACCTATAGACTCTGCTGCAGGGTGCTCGTTGCTCAGGAAAGACAGGGTGAAGCCCTATTGGATGATGCTGGGAGAAAAATAAAGACTGGTTTGTATTCATGGGGAGGTGAAATCCTGTCCAGTCACCAGAGTATCAGGGAGACACTTAAATGGAAGCCAGTTGGGGTGGTCAAGACCTTGCCCTAACTTGTCTCGATTGTAACAGACTGGGATACTTTTTCTTTAAAGGCAGGGAAGAAACCCAAGTGGCTACAAAGGGCAGGACTGAAAACAAGTGAGGTGTCAAAAAATAAGGCAAGGAGGACAAAGGGGGGGCTAGAGAATGAAGAACTGGAATGTACTAGACGGGGGACAAGCCACGAAAACAAAGGCCTGGGAGAGGAGAATGAAAAGGGGGTAAATATAGCGCAGGATTTGGCAAAGCAAGAAATCATAAGGGAAGGCAAAAATATTGAGGTCCAGAGGGGCCTGGGACAAGAACAAGTAGATGTTGGAAGTAACCTGGCTGAGGTAGGAGAAAAGGAGACTTTCTGAGCAGAGAAGGAATGGGGGAAAGAGTTATCCTGGTATGAGGGCAGCTGGGCGGAAATGGAGATGTGGGGGTTACCCCCTCCATCAGAATGCACCTTGTGCGGATGAAAGATGGAGGTGGCCTCCACAGAAATGTCTGAGGACCAGGGGAAAGAAGCCTTGTTCATGAGAGGAGAGAGCAGCCTCCAGAGGAAAGGCAGAGGCTGAGGAAGCAGGGAAGCTGCTGGCAGAGGAAAAGAAGGGGGGGAGATGTGTGACAGTGTGTCAGCAGCCTAAGTTTGACTCCCCACTCTGTGCACTTTGGTGGTGTGTGCTCCCACGTGAGGTAAATTGATGAGGTAATAGTTAAGTACCAAGAGTTTAACTAATTAGCTGGAAACATGTAAAAGAGAGAGAGAAAGAGACAGCAGCAGGGGGAAGGTTGGAAGGAAGGGGGGCTAGAGAAGCTCAAGGGGGCAGGTCTCCATTCCCCTTGCTCTGTGCCTTGGTAGTAGATAAAGACTTGGGGGGTAACTTTATGCTGCAGGGAACTAGCCCTTATAAAGCACTGGTGTTGAACTGGTCACTGGCAGGTGAGGGGAGAGGACTTTGTGGTAAGAATCCAGAGGGAGAGAACCCCGCCCTGTGACACCCTCTCTGACCTCTACACTTTTGAAGTTGAGAAGGAGAGTTAGAGAGATCAGAACTGACAGTCCTGGAGTTGTCTGGGAGGTTAGAGATGGACAGAGTGAGGCTGAGTGTTAATAGGGACAAAGTACTCCCCGTCCCTCAGAGATAACATTATAGCGTGCTTGCTAGTGTTTTCACCCAAGAGTCTTCCTACGAGCTCCCTGACTCAGTATTGTATTAGCAGCAGGGTGCAACCGTGGGGCTGCTTTAGACGCCTACTTGTGAAGATTTGGCCAGAGCAGGAATTCTATGCTGTTCAGGAAGTTGCCATCATCTCCGCCGTCGTCTGAATTGTTTTCTGACTGCCCGGCTTATCCCTAACAGATCTACATACTTCAGGATGGTTTTTTTTTTTACTTTTTCTTTCTTTCTTTTACACTGAGAGGCCCAACTCCTACTGGTAGCTCTGAGTCCCCTGCCAGTCCAGTGTTGGTGGGTGGAAGGCTGTTTCAAAATTCTAAACTGGATTTGAATTTTGTTTCTGGGGTAAAATTTTCAAAGGTGCCTATGTGGCTTAGGAACTTATATTCTATTTTCAAAAGAAATTTAGGCTCCCTTCAGAAGTATTTAGACACCTAACTCCCATTGAAATTAGTGGGAGTTAGGTGCTTAAATACCTTCGAAGAGCTGGGTCTTAAAAGACTATCACTGAAAGACAATTTGTAAAAATGGGACTTAAACTCCTAAGTCACATAAGCATTTTTGAAAATGTTACCCCTAATCACTGCCTGTAATAGGACAAAGGAAAACCTCCTTTTCAAATACTACTAGCCTGGAATTTTTGGTGTCTAACTCCTTTGAAAACCCTAGCCCTTCATTGGAGACCCTGGAAGTCCTGATCTGAATTGTTCAGCTTGAGTCCATCTCTAATAAATGTACAGAAATGCAGCCCCTGATCTCCTTTCACACTCACTGTATACATGCTTCTCTACTGGCTCCCTTCTAGCAGGGTAATAACCTTTCCATCTTTATTCTACTCTAAACAAACATCAGAATTGTTTCCAACAAAGTCTGACTTCCTCTTGGCACAGGCAGGACAGTATAGACTGAAAGAGTCGAGCACAGAAACTAGCCTGCTTTAAATTACGTTGTGCAACCTTTAACCTCCGCCGTTAGCTCTGTGTCACCCCAACTCAGCAAGGAAAGGGCGAGCCTTTCTCAAGGACTCAATATCAGACCTTACACAGGTGCCGAGTTTACATTTCTCTAGTACCCATATCATGAAAGATCCCAAACTATTTACAAAGTGCACTCCCCACTAACATGCAGACAGTCACTGGGTGAACACAACAGCTATTTAATCATGCACAGCACCGCTACATGACAGAGTTTAGGGTGGGAAGTGCAGAATATTAATTGAAACTAGTGATACATTAATTTGGCAACATTTCTACCCTTGCAAAAACTGCCCATGGGACCTTAGATGGCCACAACTCTGTCTTGTATTTCAGCCAGATGATGGCTCCCCTAAAGAAAGCGTGACCCCATAAAACCATTGTGGGGCATAGTTAGAGCAGTGATTCAGATGGGAGAGCCCCACCTAGTGAATAACCAGACCCACTTCTAGCAGTGCTTGGGTTTTTCCTCGAAGGTCCTCCACCCAAGAGCTCACCAGGTCCAACCATGCCCCCTTTGCAAGATCCTAGCACAAAGTGATGCAATTACAGAATCCAGGATGTGCTGGGGGCCAAGACTCAACAGGGGGTGACAAATGTCTCATCCTCTCTGATTGTCTTTTGCTCGGTATTTCTAATGGAGAGAGCTCTGAGCTGAACCCATGCCCATTGTGACCTGAAGGAAGAACATTGTGACCTGAGGGAAGGCCCGCTAGGCCTGTGCTGGGAATATTAGGACACACGTTTCTGGGGGTAGCTGATAGCTGACTGGGAGTTGGTTCATTTGCTGCTGATAGTGGGTAATAAATTATGAATTCTTGTGATCTTAATTATTGTCTTACTGCCACAGCATACATATGCCCAGAGAAATGTGCATACTCTTCATAAATGTTGATACTGTAAATAAATGAAATATTAATCACCATCATCATCAAAATCCTGGAGTGATCCATCTTTATATTATTTGAAGGAGGCTGTGCGATTAGTTCGACCCTGACATTTTGGGAAATTATTAGAGCTATATAGCAGGTTGGAAACTCTAAGCAAGTGAGATTGCTATTTTAATGCGTATTAATGGCCCAGATGGGGAGGGGCGAAGGAAGTTTGGGCGAGTCCCTTATAGAGACAGAACGCTAAATAAAAGGATTCCAGCTGTGCAACAGGAAAGTTAAAATGGTTTGTTTGGATCATTAATATTGCAATGAAAACTAATTAAAGCTAGAGCTTCAAGGAGGAGCTCATCAGAGATTTGAGCAGAAGCAGCCCAGCATTTGGAGGCCTCCAGTTCTAACGGGTTTTTTTTATCACATGTGATGGCAGAGCCCGTTGAATAGATGGAGGCTGGGATTACCTGGGGATCCTAAGGGAGTCAGGTGCCCAGCTCCTATTGGAACCAATAGAAATTGGGTGCCTGACTCTCCTGAGCTCTCAGGCGCAGGCTAAGAAGCTTTCTAAACATAGATCCAAGCTCCCCTTACTAGGTCTCTGCTCTGACTCTTAACACAGCCAACAGGTCAGATTTATGATCTCTGCCTGTAGCCTTGGTGTGCATGATCCTGAACGTTCTATATACACAACTTCCTTTGATGACTCCTCCCTGCCTGACTTGAGCATGGAAACATGTGACTTCATCTTAACTTCCTGCAGCTAAAGCTCTCCAAAGGCTGTGATAGAAGCAGCACCTGCCAAGAGATTTCCATCTCCTCTGCCTGCCTTTTTGACTCCATCTTTCCATTGGACTCCACTGTCCGCACTCCTGGTGTGAACCTCAACCCTGCACTTTACTTCTCCCACCTCCTCACGTCGCCTTCTTGGCAACATGACCCATGAATACCACTGCCTCCACTCCCCCACTCTGGCATCCATCTCCTCTCACCTTAAGGACCGCAGCTCATTTCCCTACGGCTTCCCCACATCCCAGCTTGGGACCACACCGACCTCACCCTCAGACATTCATTTCAGGAGCCAGTTCAAAATCATCTTCGCAGTTCAACGAACCCTTGTTTTGCTTCAGCCACTATGTAAATCTCTCTCCTCCCCTTTCCACCCCTCTGGCTCTGGCCTTTTGTATATCTCCGCCCACCTTAGCCTTCTCACCTTAGCCACTCTCACCTTAGCCTTCTCCTCTGCAACTGTCTAGAGGAGTCTTCCTACATCTCTCGCCCACACTGGGTCTCCTGGTATTTTCAGATCTCATCTGAACATGTCTCGGTTCCTCCTAGTTTATGCCTCACACTTTCCCTCGGCTTCTCTTATTTTATTTGATGTTAGTTTTGTACCCATACTGTTTAACTTTGTGAGGGGGAGCCTGAGGAGAACCCAGTGTGGCTGTGCCTAGCATATTGTAGGAAAACGGATGTGAAATGAAAGAACAAAGGTGGCCCAAAATGGACTTAACAGCATGATGCCCATGCACCAAAATGGGGAGAGGAAGACGCCCTCTCCCCAAGCTCTAATAGTGAAAGTCTTAAGAAATGTCTTTGCAGCAATGCTTAATCCTGCAAGATGCTTGGGCCCTTGGCTCCCATTGAGGCCTTCTAGAACAGAAAGGCATTCACCACCTTGCAGGACCAAGTGTGTTTTGAATCACTTGGCCAGTGCAAGTAGCAGCTAGGAAAATGCACTGCCATGTAGTCCTCTAGGAAAGGACAGATGCACCTAACCCAATGGTAGAGGGTTCCTGGACACGCATTGAGAGGACCTTTCTTCTTAGCATTGCAGGAGACCAGTGACGCATGGGACAGGCTATTCTTTGTTTTTCCCACTGCTGATATTCACATTCGCGGAGGCAATCTCAGCCACAGTCTCCTGGGTCCGCCCAGCCTATTGGAGACATTCATTCTTCAGGGATGGACTCGGGTAACAGTGAGCCTGCAGAGAGACAGCCTACATGAGGCAAGAGTGTACTTGGGACTGCCCTTGGATATCGGATACCTGACCTAAATTTAGACATCTGAATTTACATTGACCCATGCCTCCATAAACCATTAAAATTCACCCTGAGGAATCCAAGCAAAGTTTATTGCCTTTGTTCCCAGCTGTGTCCTAGGGAGAGGAAGCCAGGTAATTTGTTGACATCAGACACTTCTAGCTCTAAATATACTGGGATTCTGAGAAGCTACGTTCCTGTTTTCCATTTGCTTTTCTCGCTCACTCCTTTGATCCAAAGCCCTTCAACACCATAGTTTTGGGATGACAAATACCTGCCTGAGCTTGAATGACTGGAATAACCTCGCGTCCCCTCTTTTGGTGCAGCTCACGTGACATTGAGATCACCTAGTTCAAAAGCAGCCCTTGTATATGTGACATTCTGACTTTTACTGTCTCATCAGGTGGCAGCACTTTTGGAATAACCCCAGATTGCCTCTTTGCTGGCATAGCTCATATATGCCTGCTGAGGAGTTGGTAATATGTGAGGAGGGGCCTGGTGAACCATAAACATATTACTGTGATCATCTGCTTGTTTCCTTTTTACCTCCCACTGCAGTTTGTATAGAGCCCTGAAGATCAGGGAGGCATTGTGTATACTCCTCTCCACCTTTAACTTGTTGGTGTGTGACGCAAGCCTGGAAACGTGTCGAAATGTGGAATGGCTGGGTTATGCGGGATAGATTATACTGGTTTTTAAGGCTATATTCCTCACCGTGCAGAAGAGGTGTATTTGATTTGCAATCTGCCCTGTAGGGGGGAAGGTGGGGGACCTTGCCCAAGTGGCTTGGGGGACCTTGCCCAAGTGGCTTGGGGGATGGAGGGTTTGAGACGGGGGTCCCTGCCAGAGCTTCTTGGGAGGCATCAGAGAGAGGTTGAGTTAGCGGAAGGGAGTCACTATGCACCGCCCTTATCTAAGTAATTCAGACTGCCATACAGCCAGGTGTTAATACAAATGAAGCTGGAGGCCATGGCTGTCATGAGGCTATGGATGATGTTGGTTTGATGAGCAAGTCACTGCACAGAGATGAAGGTTATGGTCATTGCCTGCCATTGTAACTGGCTTCTCAAACAAGACCTTAGGCCTGACCAGTGGGTGACAATACCGCTCACGTTTTCAAACCTGGATGTCTGAGTGAGGCATCTAAATCCATGTTTAAACACCGAAAATCCTTACAGAGGAACCTGAAATGGGTGTTTAGATACAGAAGTATTTAGGTGGCTAAATATGGATCGATGTGTCTCATTCTAGGCATGCATGTTTGAACGTTGGCCTTCTCCTCTCTCGCCTACCCATCCACGGGGCTGGAAAACAGAGCAGAATCCGTCCTGCCCCGCCTCCACAAACAGCAGGACAAGAAATGAGAAGCAGCAGGAGTCTGTTTGAATGAGAGTAGGGCTGGTGAAAGGTGCTGGTTTGGTGCTTGTGGAAAATGACATCCTCCATTTAGCCACAGAACAGCAGCAAAGCAAGTTACCCCTCAATGTGCCTCAGTCTAGCCCTGTACAAAGCACTTCTGGGCTCAAAGGCTCAGTCAGCGTGGACCTGTCAGTCGCTAGCGTCTCTGCACGGACAGCTGACAGGGGGACTGGCTGGCATGAGTAGCAGTGGTGATTACTGTCACGTATGCACCTGTCCCACTGGAAATCAGATGAAGAGGCCATCTTTATTTTCCACTGGCCACTGCACAACCATAGTGGAAGCAGTGTGGGGCTGGGGAGGAGACGGAGGAGTATTTCAATGCAGAGAACCAATGGCAAAATAAGGGGAATGAACATGGGGGAAACCAAAGAAGCTCAGACTCGTTCCATCTGATTGAAATGTCTTATTCCAATGGAGCTGGATCGTCCCCTCAGGCGTGTGCATTGAGATCTCGTTGACGTCAATGGGAGATGAGCTCATACAGCTGACAGGACAATGGACCTGAGATGTGTTATGCTATTTGACTGTTGTCAGCTTGGCTAAATATGTGGTTCTTTCCCCAGTACGCGTCTGTATCCCATCCCTGCTTGGTGTAGGGCTCTGTCCCCCTCTAGCGGCACCTAGCCCAACACGAAGTTAATGAGTCTGCTACAGCCTCAGCTAAGGGCTTTTTAGTTCATGCAATAGAGGCTCCTACGCTAAGCTTCAGAGGTCCCAGGTTTGATCCCAGCTGGCGACAAATGGGGGTCTGTTGGAGTTACGCTTGCTCCATGGTGTTGCATGTCCAGGTCTGTCATGAGATAGCCCTTAGGATATCACGAGAGAGCCTCCTGAGGACTTCCCTCAGCCTCCACTGAAGTGAAGGTTGGAAGAGGTGCTCAGCTTTTCCCAGGCTCAGACCTGTGGACAAGGCAGCGTATTTTAGAGCACATGCAAACTTATGTGTGTGGGAAGGAATGATTATTTTATTTTTGCTTGGTACTTATGGAGCAAGCCTAATGGCTTCTAGTGCTTTTCAGTATTTCTTAACTGTAAAAGGAGAAAACCCACATCATTCTAATCCAATAGCAGAGTGACTGGATTGCTTATGCCTATTAGCTCCCATTAAAGATGCAATATCTGTTTTGTCTCAGGAGAAAGTCCTGTTTATTTATGTTTAGTCTTAGGGTGAATGTTAGTTAGCACCATAACAAAATGCAGTTAAATCCAATCTCATGTCACCAGCAGAACTCAAATTACAAACAAAATACAGGGCAATTACTTTTAAGTGAAACTAAATCATTTGTTCAACTGCCTCTGTTTTAGGTGAATTAAAAAATTCCAGTTCAATAATAGGAGTTGTAGGGGAAAGTGAATGATGATCTCTTATTTAAAGAGACAAATTAAAGTGATGTGATTTGCTTGATTTCCTTCTTTTCTGTCCACAGGGATGTTTCCAACAAAGGGAATCATTGCTATCTTTAACTAGAATTTTAATCAATTTGTTTTTTTACCATTGTATATGCAACAACTAGAACTGGTTGGAAAATGCTATATTTTTACATGATAAATTTTGGCTTCTCAGCAAAAATTCAAATACTGAAATATTTGTATTCAGAAATGCTGCCATGGTGCCTCATGGATGTTGAAGTTTGTGCGCTGCATGACCCTATCTCTCTCTACTGGCTGAGCTTCCTGGCTAGAATACATCTCCCATGACACACCACTGTTGGTCTCCCCTCTTGCTGAGTGACTGAGGCATTATGAAAGTTGCCTGCAAAGGTGAATCATGGGAGTTGTAGTCAAGCTTGGAAGC
Source organism: Emydura macquarii macquarii (assembly GCF_026122565.2). Taxonomy (NCBI): domain Eukaryota; kingdom Metazoa; phylum Chordata; order Testudines; family Chelidae; genus Emydura; species Emydura macquarii. The sequence continues at coordinate 5,651,623 of NW_027130204.1, forward strand.
CCTGCCCACAGGACAGAATGGGGTCATGAGACATGCAAAATATAACTCCCATGAGGCACTGCATTGACGTTTCCAAATTTCAACTTGCATACACCCCTCTCCACCTTGAATTTGATAGTATGTGACGCGATCTCTGATGGTCCCTTTACCACTCATCCCAAGTCCCGTTCCCAGTGTCCCTCCCCTCACTCGAGCCCTGCAGCCCTCTCACCTCTTCTACCGCCCATCTCCATTTATTCCCCGCCCCCTTGATGCAGCCCCAAACCCTTCTCACCCTATTCCCCCGCCACTCCTTCATCCTCTAGAAAGCCCTTTCTTTGCCAACAAATACTCAAATGTCAATTTTTAAAAACCAAAATGCTACTATTCCATTTCCCCCAGATAGCCTCCCCCCAGCCCTGAGACAATATGCCTTCTGACTTTTCCAGATTTCTGCTGATGGCTAGATGGGTGAGATTCACTGCTTAACCCCTCAGCTGGTGTGAAACCTTGAAGGATCAAAATCCTGCTAACTCTTCTGTCTGTGTATGTTCAATGGAAGTGTTCAGCAGGTGAGCCTGAGAACTGCTTGGCACATGCCTAAATGGAGAAGCAAACTTTTTTTGAATAATATTTTAATTGGATTCCCCCCCGAGAGCTAGGAGGTGCAAGGCAAGCTATTTGGGAAGCCCTCAAGCACTGGAGACTCTGGTGCAAGGATGCAGTCCCCTGCTCTGCATCATCCTCCAGCTCAACTTCCTCATCCACAACTTCTTCATCCCGTTTGAGTTTGGTGTCTGCTGTCTTCGGGCCTGCGGATGTATCCACGGGTCTCTTGGCAGAGGAGGTGGGGTCGCTGTTGAGGATGGCTTCCAGCTCCTCATAGAAGCAGCAGGCCTTTGACTTTACACTGGAGTGACGGTTGGACTCCATAGCCTTTTGGTATCTCTGCTACAGCTCCTTGATTTTCGCTCAGCACTGCAGGTTGTCCCATTCATAACCCTTCTCCGCCACACCACGAGAAATCTGACGGTAGGTATCAAAGTTCCTTTGGCTGGATCGGAGTTGAGACTGCACGTCTTTCTCTCCCCATATGCTGATCAGATCCAGAAGATCCATGGTGTGGTCCAAGCACAAGAGCGTTTGGTATATGGAGCCACCATGCTCAGCTGGGAAGATGCAATACGAGCTCTCCACGCCAACCAAGCAGGAAGTGGAATTTCAAAAATTCCCAGGACTTTATAGGGGGAGGAGGCGGATGGCTACAGGGCAGTGGAGTTCAAACTGGTGGTCAGGATGGGCATTGTGGGACATTTCCTAGAGGCCATTTACCGCAACATAAGCAAGCGTGGTGTCTACACTGATGATTTGTCATTAAAAGTTTGATGCAAAAAGCTCCATGCCTCTCATCAAGGTGGTTTTATTTTGTTGCAAAATCAGGGGAGTTGGGTTGGCTGGGGGTGGGAAGGATGGTAGTGTGTACTTCATCACTGTTTGGGTGCAAAAAGATGACTTGTGTCGACAAAAGTCTGTAGTGTACACTGGCCCTAAGTATACGAATCTGTTAAGCCTAGCTCATGGAATTTTAGTGTTTACATGGAAAGAGCAAAGACTAAATGAGGCGACAAAGCATCACTTTTACATCTGACACCTGACGTCCGAGACTGTTCAACCTTGACAAGGTCAGTGTTTTCTCCATACCTATGATTTCAATTTCCATGGATAGCAGACTTCTCATAGACCCTATGGGAGGAAAAAGATGCAGATGGGAAGATGCCAGTGATACTGTCACTATGCCGGTGGACTGGCTTTTACAAATTGAAGAGTCTCACGGTCATAGGCTGTGCACGTCCTAAAGCCCTTTGAAAGAATCTTTGAGCCAAAATTAACACATCCTACAATGTAGGGCTGGATTCTGCAAGCATGTAGGCCCAGATCCACAAAAGAATTTAGGCCCTTAACTCCCACTGAAGTCAATGGTTGTTAGGCATCTCCATACCTTTTGAGAATCTGGGCCTTAATCACTGAGTGAGAGCATTCAGGATCAGGCCTTACTAGGAAAGAAAACAAAAAGTAAAGTTTGGAAGCTGGTGTCGCTATAATGCAGAGTTAAGGTTGCTTGGGTGCCCTAACTGTGCATTTCCAGGTTTTCAATGGTTTGAGTTTCTTTTAAGTGCAACCTGAACTCTGTATTTCCTGAGTTTTTATTGCTCATTGGTTTGATAACTGTAATGTTCTTGTGAGGTTTTTCCCCTGAAGTTACTGATGTGAACCGTTGACCTGGACTCCTATTAAATAACGTTTTATGTCTGGGATTTCCTCTGTTTATATAGAGAACATCTGTACAGTACGTTCACTGGGTGCCTTTCCTAAGTACGCTTAATGGACGGCCATGTTGCCTTGTCCCTTTTATCAGCGGTCCTTGTTTTACTGCTTGTTAGGAGTAAAGACTCAGCTCTGTTTAGACACTGCCTCGAAGCTTTTCAAGTTATCGTTATATACTCTAGAGCTATTTTGAGACACAGCTGGGTCTATCACCAAGGAGCAACAATGACATAGCCTGGCTGCTTGGGATGTTTCTTTCATGTTGTATGCAAAACCTACATAGGAAACATTCCATTGATACTGCCTCAGCATGGGCGCTTTATCAGCTCAGAAGGGGGGCGGGGGGCAAATCCAAGCCAACTGCTAATCAGGGGGTCAGATAATAGGGGACACTGGCCCTTATGGGTCACTCCACCCTAGGTTCACTCCCCTGATTATGAACAGCTTGGCATATTCCCCAAGGCCAGCTGGCTCTGCAGCTCTGCTCTTAGAGGTTTTATAAACTCTGTGGGATTGGCGTGTTTTGCGCCGGTCTCCCAGCCCCTTCTAGGAAGATTCTAGTATCAGTGTCTCTACTGTGAGTTGTAGTGCTTTGTGGAGTGATTTCTTATAAGGGGCAGGAGCACCCGCCTCCCTCACCTGGCTCAGCTGGCTTTGGGCCCTGGCAAATTCAGCATAGGTCCGGTGAAAAAATAGCATGTGATCATATAAGTAAAGACTGTACCATAATGAATACACATACCAGGGTATAATTGAAGTGGCACAGGCCACCTTAAATCTGGCATCCCCAATGTTCAAGAGCTTGACTTTGCAAAGCTCTTTTAAAATTGTGTTTTGCTAGTCTTTTTTTAAAACAGATTCTGTTACGTGCCCTTGTATCAGCCCCTCATCACCTGCCACCAGGAAGCTTTGAACTCTGAATTTTCAGCACGGGCACTGCTTGAGCTAAAGGAGTAACTATTTGAGCAGTCGGCGTAAGAAAGCTGTTTTCTTGTCTGAACCAATCACTTGATATGGATGCACAAGGCACTGAAACAGTGGGCAACCAAGGCAGGAGCAGCCCTAGTTTACAGAGAGCCTCGCCAAGGACAAAGATATGGCAGGCTTTCTTCAAGGCAATGTGGCTAGAGGATTTGGGTTCTCTTCTTAGCTGGTAGAACTTCTCTGGCAGGGATGAGATCTTGCTCAATAATATGGGTTGTGATGAGCATAGAATTATTAACACCAGTTAGTGGAAGGAATGAGTCTAACACACACAATCTCCTGGTTCCCAGAGCAGTGGGTGTTATCCTAGGCCAAAGGGTGGAATACAGGAGAAGTGGGAATCAGCACCATTGTCATTATTGTACTGTCTGCATTCCACCTGGAGTTCGAGCTCAGTATGAAATGCTGAAGCAAGACACTAGGGGGCAGTGCATACGCAGGGCTATCCAATTTTGGGGGGTCTGCGGCCAGACAAGCTGTACTACACAAACCATGGATGGGAGATGGTGACTGTGCAACCACTTATACATTGGCCAAATCTGAACAGATTTTCATGGGAATGGCAAAAGGCACATGCCTTGACCTAGGGACCATCCCACTGCCAAACTTCAAAGTCCTGCTGCAATCCATGCAGGTGTTAGAGCCCTTCAAATAAAATAGTAAGAATTTTGCAAACTAGAAAATGTTAGGCATCTTTAATATAAAGGTCACTGCCACTCCTTCTGTACTGATTGCCTGCTCCCTAGAGAAGGGGTAGGAGAATTACTGATCCTGTTAATGGAAGAGGTCAGATTAGAACATGATAGCAGAACATTTAAGCTACCATCCCTTACTGTAGGCCAAAAGGCAATTTAGTGTACAAATATAGCAGGAAAGGGAGATTAATGGTGAATATTTCCTGTAAAACTCTGTGTAGGTATGAAAGCGTGCAGGAGGCTTACTGGGATCTGAACACATACGGAAGGCAGGGTGGCAAGAGTCTGAATTCTTAGTATGTATTTAACAACGTATAATGAATTGTGCTAAGCATGCACAACTAGGGAATTTGCACCAAACAATACCTTTCCCCCTGAAATGGTATATATTTGGTTTCCTCCCAAAGAATTTGTTTTCCATGCAAGTTTGAGGTGTTTTGGATTATCCAGCTATCTGAGTATCATTCATATACTTCACATGGTAATTTCTTCATGTCAAATGGAGACACACAATTTCTGAATATGACAGGCAGGCATTTTGCTTTTGCAAAAGTGTCTCTGGTTTTTCTTTTTTATTAGCTGTTGCAAAACTTAAAATCAGCTTGCTCAAGGACTGCTAAATGTAATATATTTACTAGGTGTCAAGGAAGGGTGAGACATAGGTATGCACTGATCTGCTGCTATGCTAGATGAACAATTGCTAATCCATTTGCTGTTGAAGAAACTAACTGGGTGGTATGCCAAATTTCAGCAAAGATGATAGCTGCACTTAGCATCTGCTCAGTTTATAAACTCGGCGGGAACAGAGACTCCTGCAGAGCTTACACCTTGTTCAGTCAGGGTATGCCCTGCTTCTGCGCTTTCTTTTATACCTTGTGTATGAGTCCCCTGAGGCTTTTCCACTCTCTCTCATGCCTTGTTTGGTTTGTGCTTGCATGTAACTATAGGATTCGTCATGTTAAAGTCAAGAAAATGAGTTTTTACGACAAAGGAAATCTTCATACTGAAAGGGAAAGAGAGAGAACCAAAGGAATGCGAATGAGACAAACAGGGAGAAGATGTTTGTTTAGGAGACTTATACTATACATGGATAGCTTTCCCTTATCATTCCTTTAGGGGTAAGAGAAGGGAGGGGCTGAATAACTGGTGGGGTGGTATTTTCCTTTGTTAATGCATCCATCATCTGTTACTTGGTTGCCCTGCTAAGACATGGAATCCCTCACAGTTATTCGAGCAGTGCACAGCCCTGACAGTTAAAGGAGATGGAGAAAATAGCAGAGGAAGAGCAGCTGTGAATTCTCATCGTTCCAATTAGTTCCAGATGTCCAGTGCAGAAGAACCCTAATTTTTGACATAACCAGCCTGAACATGTTTCCTTCGATTGACACAGGGCAGCTCTTGCACACACCCAACTCACCATGGACTTGTCTAAAGGACATTTGTAACCACAGAACTCAGTGCACAAATGACAGGATGGGGTTCCCTACTTTTCCTCCCTCGATGACTGGGTTTCTCTATGTGACCCGAGAACAGAACATCACCTAAGAACCTGATTCGGTGACATGCTCATTTCCTGTTGAAGACAGTGGAATATAAGGCTGTCTCAGAATTTCTAGTGGCTTTTTGTTTTTTCCTTAGCACATCACCACAGGGATAGAGGTATGGTTACTTGGGTCTTTGATATTTCTTGGGAGCCTCCTTGTTACCCTCCCCTCCAGCTTCCAGCAAGAGGGAAACCTTGCTTGTGCTTAACTGCGTATCTGCTCCCTGACATCACCAGTCTATTGCCCCCCAAACAATCTCCTCTGGGCTACGCCAGTCTTATTTTGCCTCGCAGGTTCAAAATAGGTGCATGCCAGTCCCTGAGCTCCATTAAATTGTTCCCCCGTCGCATCCAGCCCCTTATCTGCAGAACTGCCACAGTAACAAAGGGCTGCTGTCCCAAGGGAACAGTGTCCACACCAGCTTGAATGATTCAACCCCAGATCAACTCCTTCTGTAATACAATAGGACAAGGACAATACGTGCATTATCAAAAAGTCAGGAGACAACGGGAATAACAGGCTTACGTGTAAATGAAAATCATAACACGATTTTGAGAGTCTAAACTTACCAGGCTACCTGCTGCCTATGGAAGTTTATCTCACGCCAAATGTCCTTTGCAGTGTTTCAGCCATGGTTGGTTGTGATCCCGTTTTCGTGAGTGTAAGCGCACTGCCTGATGACTTCCTGGGTGCAGGCTGAAGGACTGTCTTCTTTGCCTTCCCCTTATATCTCTCAAAGTTCATTGTCGGTCCCTGGAGATGGCTTATTCTATGGCGGTCTGCCTCCCCATTGATTTCACATTCCCCCCATAGATTTCCCATGTAAATGGAGCTTCCACTGTGTTGGCTTACAACGCTGAATTTACAAGTTGACAGACAGGTGTCTGCACATCTTCTGTCCGACAGAAAACCTGTTTGTCATCCCTGCCTTCATGCAGACTTTGGGAATGCATTTTCAGGATATGCCCTCTCTCCCTACAAGAATGTGTACATATATTTCAAAATGACATTAGTGAACCATGTGACCCTGACTTTCATTTAAGACCTCACATGATATTCTTTAGTGAACCAGAATGTACATAGGATATTCTTGTAACTTCCTTGGCAGATAGCATTGAGAGGTTCTTAGGGTCACAGGATCCTTAAATGTACTAATCATTTTAATCTCGTTTCCTATGGAAAACTTTCCAGCTCTCTTATTTTTGTTGCCTGTCTGTGACTCCCTTCTATTCCTGTTATGTCCGCTCTGAGATGGAAACACCCAAACTGAACATGAGTGAGAGCATCCTATTGATTTATATAATGGCATTATAATATTTTCAGCATTGTTTCCTATCCCACTCTTTATACCTCTTAAAATTTTGTTGGCTTTATTGACTGCTGCTGTGGGTTGAGCAGATTTCATTGCTGTTTTCATTGAGCTGTCCACAACAACGCTCAAGCCTTTCCCTGGAGTTGTTCCAGTTAATATAGAACCCATTAAGGCATATGAGTAGTCCAAAATATTCCTTCCAATCTACACTACCTTGCATCAGTCAACAAAGAAATTCATCTGCCTTCATGCTGCCCATTTGCCTCGATTAAATTAGGGCTCTCTGAAGTACCTCACAGTCTTCTTTTGTTTTGACCAACCTGAATAATTTTGTACCATCTGCAAATTTTGCCGCCTCGCTGTTCATTCTCATTAACGAATACCTGTCTTAGTCCAGAACCTCGTGACACCAAACCATCAACTTTTTGTGATATTGAAAACTGACCATTTACTCCTACTCTGTTTTCTGTCTCTTGACCAGTTTCTAGTCCATGACAGAAGGTTACCTCTCAGCCCATCAGTACTTAGTTTCCAAAATAGCCATTGGTGAAGGATTTTAGCAAAGGCTTTAAGAACATCCAAATAAATTATATCTATTTCTTCTCCTTTATCCATTATTTTGACGACATGCTCAAAAAATTCTCATGAATTGGAGAAACTCAATTTTCCTTTACAGAAGCTGTGCCTATTGTCCACATAACATCATGTTTATACAGGTGTATTTTAATTCTGTCTTTAATTATTGTTTCAACCAATTTACCTGCTAGTGAAATAAGGCTCCCGGTTGGTCATGCCTATGGTCAGCCCTTGCACCATAAAGTTTGGCACAACATTTGGTACTCTCCAATTTCCCGGCGTTGTTGTTGATTTTAATGAGAGCTTTTTTGTTAACAGCTCAGATACGTGGGGTGGGATTATCAAAAACACTCTGCCTTGCCTAACTCTTCTAACTCATTGAGGTTAATGGTAAAAGTCCCATTGAATTTAAAGAGAGCAGAATTAGGTCAACAATGACTTCTTGAAAACCACACCTTTCATTCTTTAAATTCCTTCAGAATTCTTGGTTGTAACCATCTGGTCTTGCTGTTTTGTTGCAATTTAATGTATCAGTTTGTACCAGCACTTGAATCATCTGACACCTCTATCTCTGGCAGTACCTCATTTTTATTAAAGTAGGCATCTTCCCAACATCCCCTGTGATAAAGATTGATGCAAAGGCATTATTTAGCTTCCCCGAAATGTTCTTGTCCTCCTTAACTGCCCTTTTACTCACTGGTAGTGCAGCAATTCTCTTGCAGGCTTCCTGCTTCTGATACTTGCATAACATTTCTTGGTATTTGTTTTTATGGCTTGGGTTCTTTTGTTCCTCAAATTCTCTCTTGGCCCTTCTCATTTCCCTCTGACCTTTTAGCTGCCATAGTCTCTGTTCCTTCCTATTGGCTTCGCTTGGGCTGGATTTCCATTACTTTAAGGAGCACTTGTTTTGCTAGTAAATCTCGATGAACTCAACAAGACTATTTTTTTCTGGCCTTCCTATTTCTCTTTTCATTCTGTGACTCTGTCACCTCCATGCAGAGTCTGACAATTCCCCCACTTTTGCCTAGCTCCTCCATTCATTAAAGTGGTGTCAGTGGTGCTCAGCAGCTTGCAGGATCAGGCCTTTGAGGACACAATCCTGCAAAACCCGACTCATGTGAATCATTCTGATTCATGCAACTAGCCCCATTGACGTCAATGGCACTGCTCATCTGAGTAATGACATACAGGATTGGACCCTAAAGGCCTGATTTCATTTAATTTCATTTACACAGGTGTAAATCAGGAGCCTCTCCATTGAAGTCAATGGAGTTACACTGGTGAAAATGAAAGGCGAATGCCTCCTGGTATGGCTAGTCCATGTGTAGACCTTTGTTGGGGTCCGATCTCCCAGTCCTCTCTCAGCAAGCAGTCCCAGCCATTTCAACGGGAATGCTCATGGGAGTCGGAGCTGCTGTGTTGGGCCCTTGTTGAAGAGCATTCTACATAATTTGGTTTCATTTCCCCCTTGTTTTGCAACTTCAGTTTGCTCAGGGAGACATTTTCCCTGAGCCTCCGGTGGAAGGAAGAGCAGCACGTAGCATGCCTCTAATTACAGCCACCATGACAGTTCATATGCTGCAGCAATAAAAATAACCATAAACCTACCTAATCATTAAAGTAAAGCAAACAACTCCTTACTGTACCATCATGCCCAGGTACTGGAGTTGCTAATAAACCAGGAAGAGCATTGGGGCATTGAAGGAGTATCTATCCTATCTCCACAGTTTCTTAAACAACTTTAGAGGCATAATTTTATTAAGTATGTGCAAGGCAGATGATCTTAAACCCCGAGAAGAGTGTGCGTAATAATTGTGTGCTCTTCTAATGCTCTCTGAAGACCTATTCGGAGTCCATTCTGAAAGACAATAATATATCAAGAAGTTCTGCAAACTTCCTCCTAATGAACACATGCCAATTTGAGACCAAGAATTCTGGCCTCAGAGGACAAAATAACCACTGCTCTTAGTCTCTGGGTGTTTCGCTACTTTATTTCAGAGTGATTCAAAATCTAATTAAATTTCTAAACCCTAATGAAATTACAGAAGAAAAATCATTTAGGATTATATTATACACAATTACTCATGGCTGAAAATTACAGTTAGCCTCTTTCACCGGGATAGAGTCTCCAGAGAAATCCTTGTTATTCATACAACATAAATCTGACACTGCTCCCACTCTTTAGAGGTCAAAGGTAAAAGTGGAATTAATTAAACATATATATCCTGCCCGGTGGCCGGATGGTAAGGAGAGGGTAATGGAGCAGAGGTCTGAGCAATAATGACTGTGGTTTGAGTCCACATTTCCCAGATCGGTCAAGAATCAGGGTAAATCCACTATATGTAAGAGCTTATTAAGCATGGCTTATTCTGATCAATGCTTATCCTTAGTGGAGGTATGCTATGAATGAGAGCTTGAGCAGTGTTGACGTATCTCCAGTCAGCAGTGTGTGGTCATTTTCCTGAGCTGTCTGAAGCATTTTAGTATGGATCAGTAACAGAAAAACCTCAAAAGGGTTCAGATAAATATGCAGTTGTTTAAATTTCCTTCTCTAAACTACTGGAACCTCCTGAGTCTGTAAAGCTGGGCTGGAAATGACAACACTTGGTATTTATATAGGCCTCTCCATCTGAGAAGCTCAATGGGCTTTGATTGCTGGGTCTCTTGGAACAACAGCCACGTGAGGTAGGTAAGTGTTTAGATTTTCTTATGAGGGTTCTGATATTTCCTGCCGTAAGCTGGCTGGAAATACAGTAAGATCAGCTTCTCTGATTGTATTCTGGTGCTTCAACTTCTGAACCCAAACTGAACCAGAAAGCAGGGAAAAGCATGAAAAATTATGGGGGGAAAATAGGTTGATTGTCTTGTGAGCTTTAAATAAACAGATGGGCTCGATGCTAGTTTTGGATCACTTTTTATTTTATCCAAATCATTTTGCCCATCTTTAGCCATGAAAAGGCTGCATCCACATATGGGTGCTTGCTCTCTTTCTCTCTCAAGCAATTGTGAGTTTCAAAATGTAATTCTCTAGCTAGAGGAGCTCTTCATGATGCTGCAGCCCAGAATACATCACTCATCAGTGCTAGCTTTTCAAGAATTGCCAGCCAAGGTCAGACCCGTAGGCTTATAGCCCAGTGTCCTGGCTCTGATAGTGACACGTTTCAGAGGCAGGGGTAAAAAATGTCCCTTTACATCACAACTTATGTCATGGCCGCAGTTTTCCTGCATCTCAAGTAACTGCTGCTACCACCAAGCTCTGCACTTGGAAATCTGTACCACATGTCGTCACCCCTCCCACTGCCCCTTCATTCCGAGGACCCTGTCCCCAGGAGCAGGCTGCTTGCTGGTAAGTATTGTAGTTGCTTTCTAACGGCTGCTTCAGGAAAACCCAGTGGCCACCACAGCTTCACTCCAGACTCGTTTAATGAGCTCTTACTTTACTAATTACAAGTAAGCCCATGAACGAACTCAGCTGTTGTTCATCTAGAGCTGCCCTGTTCATCCTCTCAAGCACAGGAAAGTCTTAGTACCCATCCCAGCTCAGATTCTCCTTCTCAGACACTGCTGGGTCCTACTGTGACACAGAGGGTCCATTGATGGGCCACTACTCTGTGTCAGCATCTCCTGCCAGGCCTGACACACTCACGACACCTAACGCACCGTTGTCATAAGCTGTATCAAAAAGGTGTCATGTAAGGTTTTGCATACAAACCGGTGACACATTGGTCTCCAATGTCATCGTGTGGGGTGTGCACAAAGAGTTATAACTCTGTGCTAGACTTATGTTCTTAAAATGGGTTTGGCAAGCCATGAATAACCCAGTCTGCCTTAAACAAAGGAATGTGTGTATGCTTGTCTGACCAGCCTGGCCGTCAGACTGAGACCATGAAGGTATATTTACATATACCTAACGAACAGGGAAGAAGACAACATGGCATCTACACCCCAGCAGGACAGAAAAGCTTCGTCTGGGCTTACTTTTCGAAGAATACATTTCAAAGGCTTACTGGCTTATAAAGAAAGGGGAAGAGAACCCCTAAATTATCCTTCACCTGAGGAGACAAAGAAACCGAGCATTTGGAGCTCTCTGAAGGGTCCTGGCTGAAAAAAACTGCCAGCCAGGCTGCAAAAAAAACTGGTGAGAAACTTCTTTGAGCAAAGGACTCTAATCTGTTACATTAGATTGATGTTTTAGATGCATATTCTTACTTTTGTTTGTTGGTAACCATTTCTACCTTTATTCCTTATACTGGATATCACTTAAACCTACATGCTTTTATTAATAAACTCACTTTACTTTTACTAGAAACCAGCTCAGCGCTTTGATTGAAATAGAGTGTTTGTTAATCCCAGTAAACACAATAAGATTCCATGTACTGTGCCTTTGAAAGAGCAGTGAACTTGATAAGGTGTTGTGAGTGTTACAGTAAGAACACTGCAGAAAGACATCTCTGAGGAACTTGGGAAATGGGAGTTTGCTGATTGTTATGTGCTAGGCAAGGTCTGGACTGGCAGAGTCCTGAAGTGTTTGTGGGCAGGGCAGAGAAGCTGGTACGTCAGGGAGCAGACACATAGCTTAGCAGCAGCAAAACTCTCACTTTGTGAAGCCAGGAGGGGTAACCCAGTAACTCACAATTCTGGGATCCCAGCAGGGTGTCACACCTACATCCTCCAAACTCTGTCTCAGTGCCACCTGAGCTGGACCCGTATGCTCCCTGATGAACTAATCTCTGGTGTCTTGAGCATCCACCCTGGCACTTTCATCAAGATCCCGGAACAATGTACCTCCAGCCGGCAAGCCTTGGCCCTCTCTCCCAGTGGTCCTCGCCCAGCTGCTGGCATAGGAGCCAACATTCCATGGGGACACCAAGCAACCAAATGGACCTTTACAGATGTTACGTCACTGTCTCACACTCAACCACAGAATTTACATCCCACATACCCATATACAAAACACCACTAACTCAACACGTTACCTGGCATTCTCCACATCTCCCTCGAGTGGATAATTGTTGTAGGCATTAGATGGCACGATGCACCAGCACCTCTCTGGTGGCACTACCAGCCCTATATTTGAGGGTCAGAAAGGACCGTTATGATACTCCAGTCTGACATCCTACTTAACTAATCCCACTCCCCCGGTTAGAGCATGAGAGTACACAGTGAGTATGCGTGTAACTCTCTGTGGCAGCCCCAGGAGCCTGACTGCCACACACAGTTTGATTGGCCAGCACCTGGGATACACAGCCTGGGAAAGGGCCAGGATTGAAAGGCATCATAAAACACACACCACCTTAACACAGCCACTACAAATTGAAAATGGCCCCTTAGAACTGGCTTATGAAGATTCTGCAAGGCTGGGAGCAACAGAGACTATTGCACTATAGGTTGGGTCCAATTTGGCTATGCTTTTAAATCTATAGGTTGAAATACTGGGCCCATCAAAGTGTAGGAGCTTCAGCCATGGACCAGGCCTCTGTTGTGCTAGGCGCTGTACAAACACAGGACAAAGAGATGGTCCCTTCTTATAAATGTTGTGCTCAAACAATGAAATCTGTATTAAAGTCTTACTGATCTAGACTGATTTCTTTTTTAAATGGCAGTGTGGCCATAGTTAGTAATTTTGGTAATGCAATTCTGAGACAGGTACTGACATCCTTTATAAGCTATAATGTATATTTAGTTGTCACGTAGATCTCAGTATCTAGTTGTGGGGTACGGTTTGCAATCGATAGAAGTTAGGGTCACCTGACAATTTCCATTTCAACTTCATCATAACATTCCCATCACTCAGAACTTGCTGAAACTATCACCTATCGGGCTGAAATTTTCCAGGCTTGTTCTTTGCCCAAATGTGATTTCTTTTCTTTTCTAGCCCAAGCCAAAAAACAGTCAACTATTTTCTGGGGTGAGAGAAGGGAGAGAGAAAAAAATACACTTTTCCCATTATAAAAAAATTCTGATGCCTGTTCCTCTGTCCCACAAAGGTCGAGGGTTGAAAGTTGAAACAGCAAGCAAAGAGTGATGTTTGAGGAGCTACCTCCGTGGTGGCCCTGAAGCCATTGGTGTTGCTTTGAGAAAGCTGTGAATCGTAAATCTCCCAGTCAATGTATGCAGTAGATACTGCACACACTTCTTGGTTATAAAATGGGGATCAGAGTCATCAGGTACCTTTGAAAAGTACTTTGAATGCTTCCAGCAAAAGTCCATAGAGTATAAATGTTTCATAGCCTTGTAGCATGCTTTTCTCTACTAGGGGTCATACTGGTGTCACACCTCTTTAAATCAATAGGCAGACAGGCTGATCATTGAATTAACTGAAGGCTCCTCAGCTCCTCTTGAGGTATTTCCCATACTAACCACAGTGCTGGCCATAAGCAGGGAAGGACAAGTGGGTGTTTTTATTTTATGAACAAGAATGAAACAAAGAAGAGTTCAGTGTGGACTAAGATATTTCCACAGCCAGAGCACCAAAGGGATAACAGTGAATTTGCCATCTATCGCTATAGATGCAAAACCTTGACACCTAACAGCTCTGATGCTCATGCATATTTCCATCACAGTATTGCCACTGACATATTAGCACATCTTGCTCCAAAATAATTCAGCTTTCCATAGCAATTGCCATGTAGTTTTTTAACAGGAATTACAGGTGGAAACAACCTTGTAAAGCCATCTGGTCCATTCCACATCCCTAGCCAGTACACTTGCCAGGAGGCAATTTGGCCTACTGAATAGAGCACCAGGCGGGCATCTGGGAGACCTAGGTTCTATTTGCAACTGGATCTGGATGTAGAATTGGTGACTCAGACTTATCTCTTTAAAGCTGACAGCGCTCCTCCAGCCCGGAGTCCCCTCTGATCCCCTGGCCGGAGGAGCTGTCTGCCATCTGCCGCTGCCCTGGGCCGGAGGAGATCTCTCTCCCCACTGCGGCTGCGGGGTGCCTCAGCCATGGCCATGGGGCAGGAGGAAATATCTGCCCCAGCAACAGCCCATGGGCCAGAGGATCTCTCAGCCCTCCTTCCCCCCACTGCTATAGCCCAAGGTTTGCTATCGTGAAGGGTGTTAAAGCGAGGGTCCACTATATACCGAATAGTTAAAGTTGAGCTCCAAAAATTTGGCAGCATTCAGTTTGTTTCTGGCAGAAGGTTCTTATTGAATCTAAGGCAGGGAAACCCCACGTGACAGAGTCACACCCCTTTGGATTAGAGGACTATTGCAAAGACCGTTTCACTACTGTTAGTGTTTGCAATTCAGTCCAGGCTTGAAAAAAAACCATTGGGGCAACGTCAGGTTCTGCTAAAAAGCAAGACTTCTGAAGTGGGCTGAGGGCTGCTTGCAGTCCATCAGGTCCAAGCCACACTTTCAAGCAAAGACTTAATTGCTACTTTGAACTGAAATCCAAAAAAGGGAACTGATATTTGCACACACACAGATTCTCAGGATGTGGTGGCTGTTCTCCATCACGGACACGTGACCCGAGTTGGCTCTTGTTTATCTGCACTGCAAAAGAAAGAAATCCAGCAAGCTCAGGTGAAACTTACAATGACCTCACTGACAAACTGGATTTCTGTCCTAACTACGTTTCTTCTTCTCTTATGTAAGTGATTCAATTTCCCACTCTTTCAGCCGATTAAATATTTAATCTCTGGGGTGGTGCTATGCTGTGTATTGTGATCATGCTAGCTCTGTTTCTTTCTCAGTTGGATTATGTGCATGCTGTGGTTTAAAGTTTATTTCTGTGCTCAGTGGAGAGGGAATATTTATCTAGGGGGTGCTGTTATTTTGCTGAGCTTTCTAGACGGAGTTTCAGAGCCGGAGTGCAGCACATACGAGGGATCGGACATTGCAGTCCAAAAGGCACAGTTCAGTTACATACCTGCATCTCTGCTGGTGAGGCAGCTGAGGGCTGCAGAGGACACTCGGGGGGATTTAGTTTACAATGTAATTAAAGAGCAATAGTCTATGTTTGCAAGCCCCTTTTTTAGCTCTCCATGCCCCTTACTTAGCAGTTCCGATGCCCACGCTGATAACGCCCAGCAAGCTTTATGCTCTGCAGGTACAGAGTATCTGCCTGCTAAGGGGCTCAAGGGGCTTCTGGCACATTCGCTCTCACGGCAGCCCTCTCCTGAGACAGGCCAGGATTATCCAGCCCCGTTTTACACATGGGGACACTGAGGCCCCAGGGAGGGGGACGTGTCAGGAAGAATCATGCTAAGAACTGGCAGAGCCAAGCCTGCAGCTCATGCAAAGACACCCGGGCAATATGCAGATTAGGCTACTTTCTATTGACTTGGGGGTCTGGGGAGGCATCCGCTGCTACGGGGGGCTGCCGCCTTTGCAGGGGTACACGCCCCAGCCCTGCTCCTCAATGAGAAATCACAGGAAACTCATTAGCCTCAGACACCCTCAGAGAGTTACCTCAGGGCAGCCTGCAGCAGCCCTTCATGTGTACCCAGAGCTTTCACGTTCGGCTGCCAACCCCGACAGCACTGCATTGTGGGTGCCTGCCCCACAACTGCTGGCACAGTTCATGGAAGGACAGGTGCTTTGATGACCCACTGTACTGGTCTCCCTCCTTCTGTCCCTCTCCAAAGGCACAGGGCGAGGGGTGTCTGGTACTGTCACCTCCTGACATCCACAGCTCCTTAGGACATTTCACCTGGGAGACTTCTTCCCAGTTTCCTTAGATATGTGTGAAGCTAGGCTCTCTTCTCTCTCTACCAACAAGCCCCATGGTATTCTAGCTCCTCCCCTCCCCGCCTCCTTCCCATGGACACTTCTGCTAGACCACAGGATCAGGGCTGTTCCTAGGCCCTAGGAGGAAGCCCTACACCTGTGGCTGTCAGGAGGTGGTCACTGGAGAGGCAAGAGGGGCACTGAGCCGGGAGGACCATTTGCAGAGCTCCTGCTGAAACAGCAGCATTTTCTGTCCCGCCAGCAGTGCAGAGTGAGCAGATATAGGGTGCGACTGCACTGAGACTGCTCCAGTGGCATCATGCAGTGCTGTAAGTCCCTTGGGGACAATGCAAGGGATGTTAACAGGTTGGAGGTGTGTTACTTGCTAATGCCACATTTCTCCAGTGTGGATAAGCTAGTGACGGTCCCAGGGTCCTAGCCTGGGTGGGTGTTAACATATGGCCCATAATGATGGAGGACTCAGTTTGCCTGGATATTGCCTGACTCTTGAACCAACCAATCTGCCTAGCTGTGTATTCTTGGTGTGCAAATCACCATGGTACCTAGCCCAAATATTTTCCTTTTTTAATAGCTCAGGAATGATTTCCATCCCCCCGGGATTTCTCTCTCCCCTTCATCTCCATGGGTAGTCTATATTTGTCTCCAGAGTTGTCTGCTCAGTCAAGGTTTGCTGCCTGCCTTTCCCCCCACCCCACCTCTCGATCTTCCAAAACTCTGCCTCTCTCTCCCCCTCCACTACATGCCAGTGGTGGCTACTGAAATGCCACGAGGCCATCTGTCAATGCCTGGAATGCTGTGGAGAATGGGAGGGAGGGTGAGATTTGAGAAGATAAAGTGGGAAAAGTTCTCAAGGGACTAGAAAATGCAAAGAGAAAAGAGGCCGGAGAAAGTGCTGACAGTCCTGAGAGGTGAGGCCCTGTATTGATACAGTTGACGGCCAGGGAATGACATGGGAACATTTGACATGGTTTATTTTTCACATTGTTGTTCAGCACTGAGATGTGAGAGATGAGCTACTGTGGTTTCCTTTGGTGCTAGGCTCACACCACCATGCACAACAGAGCCACTGGTTTTCTCTGCCCTTTGGCCCATGGGCACATGTACGGTGGTGAAATTCACCAGCAGAGTTGTATAGAAGGGGCCATTTTACACTGCAACTGTTCACTGTGTGGGGCATTTAGCTAGGATTCTGTTATCTGTATTCTGCCTCTTTATATTTAAGGCCTGCTGGGATGGGGAGGGCAGTGAGGGCATTCACATTGGAGGATCTCACAGACATACTCTGGTCCCAGTCATGGAGACTTTACATTCGTTCTTTGTTTGTTTGTTGTTTTCTTTAATCTAAAATACAATCCATCTAGACTGGAAATGCACATCTCACTCTTGTGCTCATGACACAATCAAACCTTTCCTTTCCCTGCAAGCCAGGTGGATTCACACAAATGTCACGCTGGGTTTCAGGTTCAAACAAGAACTCGGAGCAGCACTTGATTAAACCTGCTTAGTTAAACCCTCATTATACAGAGATTGTGAGCTCTTGGGAAAGGGCCCATCTTTTTTGTTCTGTGTTTTCCAAGTATAATGGGGTCCTGGTCTCTGTGCGAGGTGCAATACAAATAAATAATAGTACATTTGCATTATTGTGCAAATTGCATCTGAGTTGGGTGGTGAAGGGAAGGGGATGAGGAACCATCAGCTGGCCCAAGTTTGCTTGAAAATGGTCCAGAGATTGCCCAAAACCAGAGAGAGTTCTGAAGTTATGATCCAGATCTGACTATTTCCAAAGTTATGGGGTATTCAGATCTGGGTGTTATGTTTGGCATGTTATAGAAATGAGTGGGGGAGTTGTAAAATTGGATCTGGATTTCTCCAGAATTTGGAGAGTGTTCAAGGCTATTTCCTGCATCCTAACCCCTTTCTGTTGAGAAGCTGCAAACGTGAACAAACCTCAGTGGAGTTTGTGGATTGGAACAAACATATGAGCAGTGCATGGTTTCAGACGTGGTCACCATGACATGGCTCTTGCCATATGGAAGAAAACAATCTGATTGCTTATGCATTTTATATATAAATGAAGTTAAACAAATGGTATTTAAACAGCACCCAATAGTTGTTATTAAATCATAATCAAATCCAAATTGAAGCGTATGAAATTGAAAGAATCATCCCAATTCCTATGGGCTTCTAGAGGTCTCTGTTCCTCCCTTTTAAAAAAGAAACTAATAATTAAATCTCAATATATTAAACTGACCTACATGAAATATTCCATGTAAAATATGATTCCTGCCATAAAACACATAATCTGCCACTGGTTAAATTCCATTAGAAAGCAGACATTAAGGTCTCTGTATTATGATCATTAGGATAATAAAAGTAATACAATATTACTTTTATTATGTGTGAATTTAAAACATTCTTCATATGAGCAGAAAGAATAATTAAGGGGATGGGTAGAAGGAAGGCTTTTTTTTTTTAAATTTATAATGAAAAGAAGTTCACATGCAGAAGCAAAGAGAATTCAGTTACTTTTTAATTTAGAAACCAAAGAGCTAAGTGTTCCACAAACTTTCCTCCCTTGATCATTTTCGGCATTGTTTTAATTTCCTCTTTTGCAACCTTGACACTAGTCATGCAGTGTTGTCAACTCTTGCGTGTTTATCATAGGTGCTTTTCAGAATGCCTCAGCGACTGGAGTCATATGATTTTACAGTAGGAAAACAAATAATTTTGTAAAGTAAGTTTCCAGCTTGCCTGGCTGCAGAGAAAAGTTTTAAAATGTAAACAGTAAGGGCTCAAAAACCAGAAGGGAAATAAAAAGAACCTGACATTTATTTGGCTTAAAATCTCATGATTTTCTGAATCAGTGTCTTAATATGCAGCGTCTTAATGCAGGGCCGAAGGCTAGAATCCTGGTCGAGGCAGGACCGGAGCAGATGTTTTAATAGAGTCATCAAATCTGGAATCTCTCTTTTGTTTCCTGTGGGAATGACATGTTTCAGATCTGTCTCCCATGCGTGCAGCTGGCAGACTCGTAGAACGGAAAGACTGATGTGGATTTTAAATATAATTCTGTTAACTCATCTCTGCTCTAAAAGACCTTAGATCTATTTATAAGCCTTATGTACGGCTATTAATGGAGCACAGGATCATAAGTAGTATCCCCTCCAGTTTTTGACCAGCTCTATTTATCAGGTAAGCACAGTCACTAGTGAGATACAATTCATTTGCCTATATATTCTGACAGCCCTATCACTTTTGTTTCAGATGTCTGGAGCACAAAGGTCTCTGCCTCTGGAACATCAGAGGAGGAGGCAATAGGTGAGTCCATTTCAAGATGTTATCTTCTGTACAGGGGTAGGAGCCAGGGACTAAGAAAGTGCAGTAACAGCAACAAATATATTTCAAGGATTTTAGACTTTTTTGTTTTAATTAGAGCAATGGGAACACAGACTGAAACCCCAAAGACTGTGAACATGAAATCTGAAAACCTGATTTTTAAACAGAGTAGAACCATAACGTGCTTCAGAACTCACCTCTCAAAATGCTGCTCTCTCCTTTCAGCAAAAATTGAATAGCAGAGTCCTTGAGTGGAGGGCTCACGGCTCCAAGCCTTCCAGATTTTTACAAAGCCATTTACCAGGATCCCAGGAAGTATTATTATAAACCTGAAATACAATTGCCAACATAAAGACATTATGCATAGTGATGCAGCAGCCTGGCCTTTTAAATTATTATAAGTATTAAAGGAGCACCTACGGCCCAAACAAGCTTGGTGCCCCATTGTGTGATGTGCTGTACAAAATGCACAGTCCCTGCCCCAAAGACCTTACGATCTAAACAGACGAAGTCACTTGGGATGTTCATGGCAAAGACAGGAATAGCACCCTCGTCTCCTGAAGTACAAGCCCCCAGTCTAGCCTGTACCACGTGCTGGCTCTCCTACTGACCTGTGTCTTACTGAAGGTTGTTCATTTGCTTAGGGATTCACTAATGTCAGCAACCTGCAGTGGGTCTCCCGATCACCAGTTCCAATGAGCACAGTTCTACTGTGTGAGTGGGAGGTGTGAACTAGTACTGGGGGTGTGTGGCTGAGGAGGGGCACTACCTAGCCCTACACATTCCTAAAGTAGAAGAACAAATGTGGCCATTTTCCAAGAAAAAGGCTCATGTTAATTTTGGAATCTTTGCCCATGTCTCCTCCGTACCCCCAAAACACCAAACGTTTGATTGATTATTTAATAATGTGTGTTCAGTGATTTATTTTCCTTTTTCCTTGCAGACCCCACGTATGTGATCATAGGAGTTACTCTGGGAGCCCTCCTGACGATCGGGTTTTTAGCACTAAAGATCTGCATGATCAAAAGACAATTGAGGGACAGTGACCTTGTAGGTAAGAGAAACGTTCTCTCACTTTCTGACTTAGAGGGAAATTCTTCTCACGTGTCAACGGAGCACATCTAAACTCCATTACTCTGTTCCTTGGTCGGAGATCTGTGTGGAGGAAGAGTTCAGAGCTCAGATCTTCTGGGTGGAACAGCAAGGGGAATTGCATTTGAAAAGGGGTGTGAACTTCAGCTGTGAAGTCTCTGGCATCCATAAAATGGCATGTTTGAATCCTGACATGGTCAACTCAGCCTTCCAAGGGAAATAAATTGCATTCCATACTATTTACTGTATAAGCATCTTTAGGAGGAGACCTTTAAAAAAGGGTCCTATCTGCTTTGCATGTACGCTGAAGACCCCATGACATGTTACCTAGGACTAGGGGTCTGCTCATCCTTACTAGAATTTCCACTTCTCCCACTGTACTGGTTCCCACCTTCCCATTCAGAGCGGGCTGTCTGATTCTTGTAACTTCCATCAAGATATGTGGCAAAACTCCCACTGGCTTTAATGAGAGCAGGACCATGGCTTGTACAATGCAGATGGGTTTTCTGGGAGGCCAGTTGCTTCAGGAATGCGTTCTTTTATTAGCTGCATTATTTAGGGCAGAGAAAAGCTCTGCAATCTCACTTTGTAGCTGCTGGTACCCATGCTTCCTTTGGTTTCAGACCACAAAGCTTCATAGGCTGGAACCTTGAGTTCAAACCCAAAATTTGAAAATGAAAGTGAACTGTAACTATGCGCTTCTATATGAATGTACAGCAGTTTAAATGAGAGCAGTTTTCCCCACTGACTTCCCTGAGATTTCGGCCCCCTGATTTAATTGGGGGCAGACTGTGGCTCATTTGACATAGAGGTTCTGCTCAACCTGGATTCCAAAACACTTCCCCAACTAAAACACAGAGGGAAATAAAGGGATAATTTCTCCCACTGCTGAAATGCAATCACCTCTGGTGCAGGACATGATAACAGCGCACAGCCACATTCCACAGCAGTTGAGAGCAGGGAATATAAAGAGGCACACCAAACCCCGCTGAAACTACAGGGAGAGATAAGGAGGCAAAAATAGTTACTCAGGTTGAAGTTTTTCCAGAACACCAGTTTTAACAGACCTACTCTTGCAAAAAGACCTATGGGATCTCAAGTTCTCAGGAACTCAGTTTTACTTGTCATTGGAAATCAGCTGCAGCATGGGTTAGAGGGGAGATTGAATCCTGCCTGCTGCATCACCAGCACCCTTCATCCAGTTTCTTAGGTTTTTCTTGGATGTCTTATGTCCAGGTACTTAGAGCTGAACCTCAGCCAGTATCCCAGATATAAACAACCTGGATCTTAGGGAATCCTTCTTGGAAAAACCTTTCTCAGCCCTGGAGTCTGAAATCTTGTGTTGTCTTGAATTACAAAATATTGAATTTTAATACCTTTCCCAAGCTGCCTTCTATCAAAAAGGCATCTTGAATTGCATTATAGCACAAAATGGGGCGATGATGCAATTTCATGTAACATGTTAATGGAAAAGCAAATAAAAGAAAGGCACCCCCTCTGAGGGAAATGTAATTACAGTGGAGGAGCTGGGGCCCAGGACCCAATCCGTTACTGCCTGTAATGACATTTATGTGTTGATTTCACTTGGACGGTTACATGTCTAATAGCATGTGAAGCACAATTTGTCAGTCATATAGGAAATTGATGCTAATCAAGCCTCTGTTTAAATGAAGGGCAATTTTATGAGGGTAGCCAGTTTGTGCCATGAACACCACACCACATATTAAAAGGAAAATATTGTGAAAGAGCTTTGAACGGTCACGGAGAGAGGGAGAAAGAATGAGAGCATAGCTAGCTATTTGATTGCCCATCTATTGCCTGTATTTGAAAACATTTGCTTCTGTGGTTAACACTGTGGTAATCCTCATGCAAAAAAATAGAAGTAAATAATATGCCAACATGGCAGCCACCTAAGCCTTCTAGGTCAATAGCATTTCAGGACAAGTAGCTCCAACTCCAGCCACAACACCTAGCTGGGTACGGGGGATGCCTTAGTGCAGTGGTTTTCAACCTTTTCCCCTTTGTGGACCCCTAAAAATGTTTGAATGAAGGCGCGGACCCCTTTGGAAATCTTAGACGTGGTCCGCAAACCCTCAGCAGTCCATGGAGCACAGGTTGAATACCTCTGGTCTGTGGTAATGACAGCCTTTCGCAGACCCCTTAGACATAGTCTGCAAACCCCCACGGGTCCGCAGACCACAGGATGTGGCATCACCTTTTGAGCAGCAATATCTCAACTGTCTGAAACCACAGGGTCAGATCCTGCTAGGGTTGTCTCAGCCCTTTCTTCTAAGGTCAATAACTTGATTCTATGCTATTTAGTGCAAATGTGGGTATTTCAAAGGCGAACTTAGACGTCCCACTTCATTCTGTATAGACACTGCAGATCTAGTGGCATTTGCTGCTAAGAGGGGTGGTCTAAATTTCCCTATCTGCCACTACTAAAGCAGCTCTAAAATATCACAGTACTGGGTAATGTACCTGGCTTGGTCCCGCTGTCCACTGAGACAGCATTCTCTATGATGTCAATGAGTTTGCCTCCATAAGATTTGGTGGATCTCCCTGCTTAGCTATAGTTCCTAAGTACTCCTGGCCCCATCATCTTAATATTGAACAGGCTCATCATCTTTGCATTTCTATCCCTGGTATCTCACATAATAACCATCTTTTCCTACTGTTTGTTCTCTCTTCAGATTCAGAAAGAAGAGTGGATAGAAGGTAAGGTCAGCAGTTTCTATAGTGTTTGGCATGCAAAATGTAAAGTTCAAATTCCCCTTTTCCGATATGTATGGCTGCAAGCAGTGGCTGTGCTTTAGATAGAAATATACAAGGAGTATAAACCTCCATGTAAGTCACAAAGGGTGAATATTTCCAAAGGTATTTAGTGGAGTCGTGCAGAGAATGAAAATTCGGTTTTGCTGAGAATCTCAAAATTTGTTTTCAGTCCGATTTGGAACAACCCTACCCCCCAAACTTCAAACTTCTCCAAAAATTAAAATAATAATAATAATTTAGTGTCTGATTTTTTAAACTGTTATGATATTATAATATAACATATTATATTTGGGCCTATCTCTCACATTAAGATCCAAACTCAATTTACAACCCTAGTTTCTCCAGATCTAATGGGAGCCTCTGTTCTTACAGCTAGATAGGCGCAAGTGTAGCCAGCAAATAGAGCTCAAAAAATTAATCACGCATCAGGGTTTTCTCAACTTGAATCAAATATTTTCTATACACGTGCATGCATGGGAGAGAGGGGAGTTTCTCCCCTCAGGCTGGAAGGATGAGGCAGTGAAACTGAATGGGTGAGAGTCACAAAGCTCAGCTTCCAATCCCAACTGCCCCAGAATTCAAGGGTGTTGAGATCCAGGCTTTTGTTTCCTCCCATTATGGAAGCAGGGTCCAGTCACAATATTTCCCAGCATGCGCGGGTTTCAGATCTGAGGTTGGTCACTAACGTAACTCATGCCACCAGTTTCCTCAGCTAGAAATGAAGACCGGGACCCTGCTCCTTATAAAGTGCTCTGGGACTTACAGGTGAAAAGTGCCATAGAAGAGCTAAATACTCTGGCTGAGGCCCCGGCCTCTCTGTGTGGCTGCAAACAAAGAGAGGGAGGCAGCTGTGATAATGGTTTTGTCATGATCATGGCCAATGGCCTGAGGCCAACAAAGCAATATCAGATGATTGCTGCACCTTCCTACCCAAGCGACATCAGTGTGTCATAGTATTTCGAATGATTACATTCCTTCACATTTGGGTGTCATCCGAAGTGTGCTGCGTGTTGAAGAGAAAGTAACTGATGGCTGCATACTAGGGGATGTAAAACATCCTTTAGCAAAACAACCATTTAAACAATTAACATTTATCTAGTTTAAATGGTTAACCATTATGATATTTTACGTCCCTAGGAGAGTCACGGGGGGTGCCCAGGAGTTGGATGGGGGCAGCCCAATGTGCCTCGGCCCTGCCATTGCTGGGGCCCCGGCCCCTCCAATCACCCCTAGAGCCCGCCCTCCCCAGCCCACAGGAGGGGGCAATAAGGCAGGGGTGGAGCCCAGCGCTGGTCCTGGAGCCCGCTGATTGCCCCGGAGCAGGCCCTCCAGGGCTGGGGCACCACTACCCCCAGAGCCCACCGTCCCCAGCTTACAGGAGGGGGCAATAAGGCACTCAGCACCCTGCCCAACCCCATCCGCTGCACCCTGCCCTCCCACCCCTGCTATGATCTTGGTCCTGCCCTAGGACCGGGAACACCCCTTATGCCTGCCCAACCCCCCAGACCCTTCACCTGGGCGCACCTCAGCTATTGCCTGGAGTGCTGCTGTCAAATTTAACCCCTAAGCTGCGAGGGCTCCCCTCTGCACTTGCACGAGCACATGTCCCAGTTCCACCCCCCATCATCCCTTCCTCCCTGCAACACTGTGTCTCACTCACCCCGAAGGGCACAGCCGGCCCTCCCCCTGCAGCGAACAATTAAACAGTTAATGCAATTTGTAAACGGTAAGACTAATACTTACTGGTAACCCATTAACCATTTGATACTTTACATCCCTACTGGATACCACTGTGGAAAGTTTGGATTGTAAATGGCAACTGTAAAATGATCAGTATAAATACACTATCACACTCTTCTTTTCTGCCGTCTGCATCTGTCTCACAAAACAAAACAAAACAAAAAATCTCTCAGGACCTCTTTTCTGTATCTTGAAGTATATCCAAACAAAATGATAGGTCTTTTCTTACTCAGCACCTCTAACCTGAGGAACTCAAAGTACTTTGTAAACGTCAAATGAGTCTCACGATGCCCCTGGGAGATAGCTAACTATAATCGCTTCCATTTTATAAATGGGAAAGTAGGTTGTCTGTAAGGATCAAGCCTGAGACAGTATCGAAAAGCATACGGCTCTGCTGCATGAACTCAAGGAAGTGCATTAGCAGTAGGAGCACACCTCTGTATGTGGGGTAGCCGTTGGAGGGACACAAAGCGACACGGTTTTACTGCGGGGTACATATTGCGTGAGGAACTACATCTGAACAACTTTCATTCAGAGTGAATAGTGTTTTGTGTGTGAATCAATATAGGACAATGGAAAACCCAAAGATAATATACATAGTAAGCTCTGTATCATCACCTTCCAAAGCAACTGCGCTGCACATCCAACACTGTGGTGATTCACTCACAACTGTATTTGAGAGAAGGTGACAAAGATATAGGGCCAGTGGGTGTAAACTGGCATAGCTCTATTCAGTTAAATGGGGCTACACTGATTTTACATGAGCGGAGGTTCTGGCCCATAGATTTGGAAGTTGGGGGAAAGCAGTTATATCCGACTTGCTTCTTTATCCCATAACTGGATGTTTCCCAAATGAACGCTTTGCTTTCCCATCTAAGTTTGTCCTGTAAAAGACCAAGAGAGATTTTGTTTTAAAAACAAACCAACCTGTTGTTTTCTTGTCTGCAATGCAATCTTTGTCCATCATTTCAGATCTGGGGTTTGATTTTCCCTGCTGCTGGTGCTGCTGCTTCTGCTCTTTATTTCCCATTTCTAGACAGGACCAGAGATGGAACTTGAGTCAGGATTCTCATGAATTGCAGATGGCAGCTGTATTTGGTCACCCAAAAAAAGACACTTCCCCCCTCTTAGCTGAGCTTGTGGATGCTATGTCCCATTTGCAATGATTCTTCAGAGCCTGCACGATGTATGTCAGAGACAGTGCAGCTAGAAAATAATTCCCTCCTTACAATACATTCTCAGCGCTTTGTCCGGTCTAACTATGAAATGTCCAAGCAATGGGTCTTCGATTGGCTTCTAGTGGAAGACTATTCCATAGCCTAACACAGCTCACTGTCAAAACACGTTTCCTTTTTCTTTTATTTATTAAACTTTTTCAATCTTTTGTCTTATAAGAAACCAGACAAATTCTAGGTGCCAACATATAAAACAAGCACAAAAGAACTATACACCAGCAAAAGGGAAAACCATCATATTTACGCAAGGCTTGGATTCCCATGTATTAACCACAGCACACAGATTTTTATGGAACATATCGAAACAAACAAATGAAATTAGGAAAATCAGAGTCAACACTGGAAAGGGCAAAGGGTGCAGGTGGAGAGGGATGAAGGGCACGTCTACACTGGAGCTGGAAGATGTGATTTGCAGCTCAAGTAGACATAGCTATGCTGGCTCTGATCAAGGTAGCGTGCCAAAAATATAAGTGCAGCCGTGGCTGGGGGCACTAGCTGCCCTGAGCATGTGCCTAGGGATTCAGCTGGAGTTGTACTCAGGGCAGCTAGCCCCTCTGGTTGCCCACACCGCCTCCACATTCCACACCATACTCATGCCATGTCTATTTTTAGCCAGCTACTTGGTCACAGCTAGTACAGGTATGTCTCCTTGAGCTGGAAATGACACCTGCCAGGTCCAGTGCAGAGGAGCGGGAATGGGGAGGGAGTGTATGGATTTATCTCCCGCCATTCATCCAGACCTCCTGCAGGTATCTTTAGTCAACCAGTTCTAGGGAACTGTCCCAAATGGACTCGACTTTTTTCTGGGGTTGGCCAGCAGTTTGTATGCAATCCCCAGGTTCACCAGGCCCATTATGCCAGCTCTCCTACCGCTTGAGAAGTTTTACTTTTACAGTTTAGCAAAATGTGATGTCTCGCACCTAGCAAAGCGCTACGTAGCCATCCTTGTGGGACAATGATCGACGCCAGTGGGCAGGTATTTGCTTTAAGGTTGAGCAAAGTCTCTAGGACCATGCTAATTCTGGTTTTAATATCACCCCTCCCCCTCAAAACTTGAAACAATAGGGCACGTCCAAAACATACACGCAAGGGTAGCTCCTTCACCCCCCACATAGACATCAGAGGGACAGCTTCAAAGTCTTTGGAGTGACTGATACACCCTGAAGATGATTTTTTTGGGTTGAATGAGACATAAAGAGAGGGCCAAGGTAATTTCCTTTTCTGCCTTCTGTATTCCACTCGGGGAGTGAGATATTTATTGCCAGCTTTTTCTTCTATTTTTGCCTCATTACAGCCACATTAACTCTTTGGTGGGTTATTAAGATCTCACACAGCGTAGCTGCCAGCCTGAGGAAATAGCATAGCTCTCCACAAAATGGAAGGAGTCCTGCCACTTCGGACAGCGCAGGTGCTTCCAGGCCAAATTCTGAGGTGAGCAGGTGACAGATTTGACTATGTTACCATAGAACGGTACTTGGCATGTTGTATTGCAGCTGTGGAAAGGGAAGTGGCATGACCCACCAGCCTTCAGTTATTAACTGGGATATATCTAGTATGCCACATAGTTTTCCCACCTTTTCATCCCCCCCCCCCCCCCCCAGTTTTTAGTATAGGATTCCCCCAAATTGGGAACTCTACTGAGATGAAGGGTGGAATTTTTGGTGGCATGCTAAATTGGCTCATCACTGATGGCCTGTATGGATGGTGGGGATTAGATCTTTTTGGTATCTACAGTATCCAGAGCTAATAGAGCTGTGGGTGGTAAAAGGTGGGGCAGCTCCTTCTTGATACTCACCTGTTTGTAGGCATTTTATTTGTGATAGCACAAGCCCATCGCATGACCCTGTTTATTATAAAGGCGTTCTGGTATTGCCTCAGATTTGGGAATCTAATCCCCCTAGTTCAACTGGTAGCTGAAGTGTCTCAAAGGAAATGTGTCGATGATTCCCCGTCCTCCATAATTTTTTTTTTTGAGGATATCATTGATTTTCTGAAAATAGTGTTGGAGTATTTGGTGTGGGAGTCCCCTGAGTGAACATATTAATCTGGGTGGTGAATCCATTTTATCGTGTTTATTTTTCCTCAGAGGCTGAGGGATATAGCTTCCTGTTTATTCCGGTCATTGGTGACTTGTGTGATAATCAGGTTGAAATTGATTTTAACTATTTGCTTTAAATCTCTGAGGATTAGGATTCCTAGGTATTTTAGTGCCATTGGCTGCCATTGGAAACCTTACTGATTAAACAAGGCCTTGGATGCCTATTTAGCTAGTTCCAACACCTTGGATTTGTTCCAACTGCATATCTGGACAAGCATCTGAACCTTTCAATGAATACTAATAATCTGGGTATCAACTTCTGCAGGTTAGAGAGTCTACCAGTGCATCTTCTGCACACAGAGTCATTTTTCGTTCTAGATGCCCAGTCTTAATACTCATTCTATCCACACAGCCCTGCCTTGTGCACGCCAGCAGTCCCAGGGCTGTGGTAAAGAGCAGCAGGGATAGCAGACATATTCTGAACTGGGGTAAATCAGTATAAATCTGTTAAAGTCAATGGATCTACACCAATTTACACCAGTCAAGGTGTTTATAATCTTCAATCCTACCATCAATCTACATGTATTTGGTTCGCTTCTGCCACCTGGAAATCAGTCGTTCCAGCCCTCTGAACTTAGTAGGATTTCTCTGAATTTCCCACAATTTCTTAACGTCTTTCAGGTGTCGTAGTGCTGGGAATCAGGCACCACATCCCTGATACAGAAACGCTAGATAAGCAATGAGAGATACTATCTCCTTACATGCCTTAAAGTGTATGCAGCCCAAAATCACACTGGCAGTTCATTTGGAAGTAATTAACAGCTTTTGCCCCTTTATTTACACAGGTACATATCATTATTATTTAAGCAATCAGTTCATAATGAGATGCCTGTAAACATGATGGGATATTTACTAATACTTTGAAAGCCTAAAAGGTTTTAGGCATCATGCTGTCAGTTAACAAAACAGTCAGTTAGATGTCAACTGACAATTATTAACTGTCATTTAAAAAAAAAAATTAATAGCTCATGTCAGTTTCAAATGCCATCTTGGTGTAAGCTTGGTAAATTACAATGCCTAAAATTTCAGGCAAGTTTAATGTATTAATAAAAATGTCTGGGCACATTTAATGTTGGCAGTATTTTGAGTTAACTACACATGGCAGCCAGATTTATTTTGACAGAAAAAGACAAAGAAAGAGACAGACAGCAGCAAGGAGAAAGACAGAGGGACCGAATATTTACTAAGAAAGAAAATATATGTATTTTAAAACCTTGGAAATAGCCAACAGCAATTTGTTGACTCAACAAGTCCTGAGCAACACATACACCAACCCCCCCACAGCTCATTGTATCAATCATCGGTCACCAATGTAAATCACTTGGTATGCAACCGTATTTTAAATGCAGGGCACAAGTCGTTTGGATATTTGAGAGAGGAGGGAAGGACCTTGGCAGCTGCATAGTCCAACTGTCAGACCCAGCAATGACTTTTTTTTCTTTTCTTTTTTACTAGTAGGTGTAGCAACTGAATGTTATCTGTTTTTTTCTCTCTCTTTTCTTCCAAGGTATCTGTTGCCTTTGCTAGGCCCTCTGGCGTTGCCAGGCTGGTGAGATACAGCTTGCTCTTGTGAGTTATGGCTTTGCAGCATGTTTACCATTCCTTGGACTAACATATGAGCATGTGGAATTAATTTGAATATGTATCTTATAGCCACTACTCAGAACGGCTCGAGTGTGTGTCATAGTCCCTTTACTATTAACAGCTAATGGAGCATCTTTGTCCTGCAGGCCAAGTGATAGCGGATTGTGATTTTGGAGCAGGAGGAGCAGAGTTCTAGCCTCACTGTGACCATGGAGTGCAGTATATCTGTCTGTTCATTTTAGACACATGTAATGCACCAAATCCCCCAGTATCCTATTTCTTGTAACTTAGCATAGTGAGAATGGTTAAGTTCTTGGCAGCCATGTATTTCTTATAATACTGTAAATAAAGACAAGCTCCAAGAAAAGCAAATCCCACTTGAAATAGATGCAAGAGATAATTCAACAAGGAATACCATTTTCTATTAGGGTGACCCAGATAGCAAGTGTGAAAAATCAGGACAGAGGTGGGGATAATAAGTGTCCATATAAGAAAACGCCCTGAATATTGGGACTTTCACTATAAAATTGGGACATCTGGTCACCCGATTCTCTATATAATGCAACAACATACACAGTTTACTCTAGTGTGCTCTACATGCTGTTTCTAGCAAGGTGGACAAAGTACCACCTACAGGCCAAGTGTGATCCATGGAGTACAGAGTGGCCCATGGCTACCCACATTTCTAACACTGCCTATAGAAAACATGTCCCATAGTGCTACCTTCCATCTTCATCCAATGAACCTCCACTTTAATCAAGAGGGAGGATCCCATGCTGGGATCTGTTTTCTCCATGAGTTGAAACTTCCTCTAGCATTTGATTTAATATGGCACTGAAAGATGGCACTGCCTCTTGGCTGGCATCCCACGCTCTGTGAACGACCCTGGGCACTGACTAATATACAGTACAAACTATTCACCCACAGTTCCAGCTCTACCAAGCGAGGGCTAAAATTTCAGCAACTCTACCATCCACTGCAATTGTATCTAAGAGGCTGACACACTCTGTACAGTAAACAAGTCCTCAGCAAAGAGGACTCAGAATAGCTAGTTACCAAAAATACACTTGGAGAGGAATTCTCTCTTTCTCAGAGCTCATTTCTTTTAACCAGTTAACAAAAAGCTCATTCTCGGGTGTGTGGGTGGTGCTGGTGGGGGAATGAAATTTTACACAACACACACTAGAACTGTTTTTGTGGATTTTAACATTGTTAGCAACGCCAATTGTGATGTGGACCCCTTCCCATAAGGAAATGAATTGAAAATCACCAAGTCATTTCACATAGGCCACTGAACAGTCAGCAGCTAGAAACTGCATACAATCACTGTCCAACTCAGCTGCCTATGAAGCAGTGAGATTATAGAGGCATCGGTAGCAATTCCAAAGTTAAGGCAGTGTTGAGTTTTCTGTTGAAAGCAAGATTAAAATCCCTCCATTTCATGAGTGAATTTACCTTCCTCATGTAGCACATCAGCACTTCAGAGGGCAACTGAATTTTCCATCATATTTTTCCGGTAAAACATGCATGAATTTTTGAAGGGGTGACATTTTAAAATGCTCTGGGTTGGAAATTTGGCTGTGACGTGCACATTTCTTTTTGCATCTCCATAGATAAAGAACCACATACACCACAAAACAAACACACCTCTCTCCTAACATTTAAGAAATAAGCTGCTTTTCAAATTTAGAGCTATTCTCTTTTTGGGTCACCATCACAATCTGGCCCCATCCCCTTCTCTGGATGGACACTACTCTGTTAAAGGGACCCTCACTGGCTCCCATGTGCTTTTAAGCCTCCTGGGTCTGGATCGAGCCAGGACACTGTTTCTTGGTCCGGGTCTCTGGCCCACTCCCTGCACAGACCCCACATCAGTTACCGTTCCGTAGGATTAGCCCAGACACCTTAATTCCTGAAATCAGTGCCCCAGCCTTCCCGAGCCCCCAGCTGCTTCTACGCATTCCTGAGAATTCCACCGTGCTGTGAGCACTCTAAGCTCCTTGGCTAACCCCTTTGGGGGCACAGTGGCAGGCGAGTAAGGAGCGCATATCACTTTTACTTTCAGGAATGCACAAGAGAGTCACAGATCTTTGCAAAACAACAAACAGCCCTAAAACACGCTCGCCCGCATCTGATCCGTCCCCTTCTGTGAGTCAAAGGTCTGGTCAGCGATTCAGGCAGAGTCCCTCTTTACCCTTTCTCTCCCCTGGGTGTCTGCAACTGGCGGAGGATGCCCTCCCCCTGCCCCCCATTTCAGAGAGCATCCCCCTGGGAATGCAGAGTCTGGTCCTGTTTGTCATGTGCCCAGACTGAAAAATTCTGACCCTGCCTCAGCCCTGTGAGTCCCAGCTGAAGAAAACCAGAGTCCCCTGACCAAGGGTCATTCTCATGTGTCATTCGAAGTCGATGGCCCTGGATGACCATCATCCCTTTCATCATCCCTCTTTGGCAATGCAGTGCGTGGAACAGCCTGACCTTCCCAAGGTCAGCCCGGCTTTCCCACACAGAATGACACGTAGTTCTCTAAATGAAGCCGCAAAACAAAAGGCAGCTCACAGTTTGACTCGCACAGCACAGCCATAGGTTAATTTCATTCCACGGTGGACCTACCCCCGTCCACCAACTATTTCCCTTTCCCCACGCTGCCCGGCCTGCCTCCTCACACACCCCCTGGCATTTCTGATAGTGAGGATGCAGGGGGGGGGCAGGCTGGAGTGAGTGCAGACTGGCATGGGGCTAGGGGAAGGCAGAGAAGATGCTCTGGGAAAGAAATCAAGAGATCCCAAGCCCTGTCCTGCTTTCTCCTGCCCACAAACACCCTGTGGTTTGCAGCCCTGGCACTGGCATCTGAAGAGCTACAGGAAGTTCATCAGGCGATGTTGGCAGGGGTGAGTTAATGGCTGTCTGCTGCTTCCCTCACCCTCCCTTCATTCTCCTCTCTGGTCCCAACAGCGCTGCTCATCCCCTTGTGTTCACGTCACTGTTCTCCCTTCCCCACTGTAACCACCACATCCCTGCTCACCCCTTCAAATACTGATGCTTCATGGCAAACAGACAGAACTTCCCCATTCCAGCCTCAACTCCTCCTGCGCGTTCCAGAGCATCCCACGGCCCGCATGGCTTCCCCGCCATCGTGGTTACAGGGCTAGCTGCCCCTCTGTCCCCGCGCTAGTCTCCCTGAGTACACTCCCCACCCCATCTTGGGTCTCTACTCCTCCGGGGTTGGAAATGTGCATTTCTCCCCCTCTAAGGCCGAGCCCCTGTGTCTCTGCCATGGTCAGCCAGCAGGTCCGACTGGGTTTTGGGGGGTCTGTGAGCAGTGGTGAGAAAAACCAACCACCCCAGACATCTTAAAAACCAGGCTGAGCAGATGCTGAGCCAGAGTGCTCAGAGCCATTGTCCCTTAACCATCGTCAAGTGTTTGCTGAAAGTGGCTTACCTTGAGCCCTTCTTTCGCTCCCTGCCTGTTTTCCCTCACAGTCCCACTATTCAGTGCTTAATTTGCACCAGGGCAGAGCCCCGGCACCTCTGGGCTTGTCGTCTCCGTTATGAAAGTAAAGAAAAAATGGCTTGAGCCCCGGCCCCTCTTTCATTACAAACTAATCCGTGTCCCTATGAAACTGAACCACTCTATTCATACAGTAAACAGACCAGTAACAAGGGGAACATGCACTATCATAATTATTATAATTATGCAAATTATTACAGCACAACTCCATGTCAGCCGCATCCCTCTCCCCTCGTGTGGGCCTCCAAAGGGGAAAGGTAGGTCGGGTGAGAGGGACTTAGTTCTGTCAAACCACAGGTCGTCCTGCAATGAGGAACCTCACTCCGATGGCCATAGGCTTCTCTACAGCTTCTCCCCACCAGGTCGTCTCCCGTTCCACGGGGCTGCTTTTCCCCATCAGAAGCTCTGTGAAACACAACATGTGAATCCCCTGTGGCCCACTTCAGCTACAAGACTCTTCTTCTGCCTACCCCGTCCCTATACGTTAGCCCCTAACAAGCACAAGGTGAGGGGCAAAGTTGCAGCCCATTTAGCCAGAGTATTAGAGCCAATGCAGAGACATGTTCTGTGTCTGACAAACTTCCTTTCCCCTGCGAGAGTGAAATCTTGCTCTGATGATACATAGGAGCCTCTGGGCACTTGAGGAACTGGAGGGAGGCCATGTGTAGGGGCATATGTCATTTTCTACCAGAAATTAAACTGAATGCATGATACTCTTCGCCCAGTCAAGTAACACATAATGCATGTCACTGTGAATAAACATATTTATTGGAAAATTAGAGAACAATCAAAAGGTCTCCATGTATATAAAAGAAATGTGCAAATGTAGTCAGAAATAACTACCCAACTCATTCACATATGTGTATTTCAGAAACAAACAAAAATAAATATCCATGCTATACAGAGGCAGTGTTTCCTAGTAGCTAGAGCATTGCACTGGGACTCAGAAGAGCTGGATTCTACTCCTGCTGAGTGACCTTGGAAAAATCACTGTGTCTCAGTTTCCCAATCTGTAAAATGGGGATAATGCCACTTAGCTTCTTTGTAAAATGCTTTGACATCTACTAATGAAAAGTGCTATATACAAGCTGGGTATTATTATTATTACATCACAGACTTAAAAAATGAGGACACCAAGACGTTCACTGAACTGGGAAACAGGATGGTTTACACAGAAATACTACAACAATTCAGAGTCAAATCTAATTGTTCAGGGCTGCTGCTCTTAGTTTCCTCCAACATCAACACAGAATGCACTAACTACTCTTTTCCTAATGCACTTTTCCTAATGTCACCATGGTGTTGCTGTCACATTTCTTTCTGTGGCTTCTCCAGCTAAGTACTTCTCCAGCTAACCACTTGCTGGGCTTCTCTCTTATCTGCTCTGGCTCAGCATGAGGGAGGACATCGTACCTCAGAATACATCAGGCCAGGTCCTCAGCTGTGTCGGTCAGTACGGTGGCTTCGCCAATGGCGGATATGGCCCTTCGTTGCTAAGCATGAATTCATAGTAATGGGGCAGTGCCTGGGGGACCCTTGGGAGGCACTGTGCCACAGAGATGCACACTTCTTTGTGGGGCTCCCTGCTTGCATAGTGGTGGTCAGAGTCATTTGTTATACCCCTTTGCGGGATGCAGCACACTTCACTCATGCAGCCAGCCAGTTCCACTCGCTAGCATGGGTGGTGGGTGACAGAGCCGTGGTTCCACCTAATCTTTGCCTCTCCGTGCCCATTCTCCATACACCTTGGGGCAGCAGCTGGGATGCCACTCCTATGCTCCTTTGGGTGCTGGGGCTACAGTTGTGGCTGAACCTTACACATCTGCCAAGGTGAGAAGAATCCTTATTCCTTCCTACTCCTCTGCACAGCCACTTAAGGGCTAGCCATGATGTAAATCACTGGGATTAGCCCCCCAAAATTGCTGAGTCAGAAGAAGAAAATACCCTTTGTCACATTTGGACCTCTTTTCTGAGCAATTGTCCTTAGGACCATCTTGTTTGTTTTCAGTTTGACAAAGACTGTGGTACCACTGATTTCAGCAACACACCAAGCGCTCTTCATTTCACTGGTGCTGCCACGGTACAAACACGTCAAATACTTTTCGTAGACCGTCCAACCACGTGCTCCTACAAGAAACATAAATTAAAAATGAGAACCACAAAATGAAAAATACTCATGATTACAACTCCCAGACCTGAACACTGGTTCATTTTCTGCAAGCCACAGAGTCATAGCATCATTGATGTTAAGGCCAGAAGGGATTATCATCTAGTTTGGACGCCTGCATAACATAGGCCATTGAACCTTACACGATGATTTGTGAATCAAGCACATAACCTGAGCTCATGCATAGCTTAAGAAAAAGGTGCTAGAGACTGACTTTGAATAGAATTTTTTCAGCTACTTCTCAGCAAATAAGAGTGTCTATAGATCCTCCAATACTTCCTGTATTTCCCATCAGATCATTTTCACATAGTTCCCTGTTCTCTATCCTGCTGTCGATCTCTCTTGATGTGCTCAGCTGAACAAATTTGTGTTAGACATCAGCAAAACTAAGTTTTCATTTCTCTCAGTTACCACTAATAATAGCTTAGTTTCATGTTCGACCCAATATGTGCATTTCGCCTTCTCACACAACATATTTTTTAAGTTTGTAACAAACAGCTAGCAAACAGACAGGATGGGCGTGACAGCAAGAAAATTGTTACATTCAAATACCCACTTCCTCGAGTCATGTGGAAGGAAACCCTCAAGCTCCGACCATCTTGCTTATTATTGCCACATAAGAAACAGATAGCTCAAATGCATTTTGCATCAATGCAATCACTAGACACCAAGGAGCTCACCACTTAAGACATTAACCTGCACAACAACACCTGATTGCCAATCATAATACTCCAAGACACACAGACTTCCCCCCCCCAACCAACAAATACTTTGTTAATTCTAGAATCACTCACAATGCACACATCCAGTCGCTGACAGTCACACTTAGATGCAAACCTATAACTCAGATGTCATGCTTTCTCTTGTGCAAAATCTATACATCTGTCTCCCCAGTACCATGTCTTACTCTTAGTGTGGTCAGAATTAAAATTGTCGAGAACGTGCAGCACACATAATGACCACCGATGTACTCAGTTAGCCAGCGAGCATAATCTCAACATGTTTTATTTTAAATGAGGAAACGCATCTTTCACAACATGTCCCATTCTGCAGTCATTTGGTAGATTTGGGTGCCATAATCAAAAGAAAGTTGTGTTTGTCCTTTTAAATGCCAGGGTCCTAATCCTGCAAACACTTGCAGAACTTTATGACTTCTTGACTTCAATGAGACTATCCGTCTAAGTAAAATCAGGCAAGCGTATATCTGTTTGCAAGATCAGGGGCTTTCCTTGTTTTATACCGCCTATCTCAGAGAAAAAAGGCTACTTTGATTTGATTTAGTTTAATTTAATGTATATTGGGAACAATTTGAAAAATACTGCTGCACAGCTGTAGCATCTTTGATAATGACAGCGGCAGATGCTCTAATAAAAGCACTCACATCTGCCTGCAAGCTGCCAGCTTCGTAAGACCGATGGGCTAGACACGCCACAGATTTCAGTAGCATTATGCTGATTTACACCGCCTGAGGATCTGGCCTTCTATTTGGAGCATATCAAGTCAAGAGAGAAGTAAGCCAGGGTGAAAGTGGAGTGACATAGTAAGAACAGCAGACTGGTGTCAATTTCTGCCTTCAGTTATACCAGCTGATTTCCTTGCTTATACTAGTGAAACTGACTGCAAAGTCCCGCATTATTCCCAGATCTGCTACGAGCTTTTGTGACCAGAGCAAGTCACTTATGTCTCTGTGCTTCTGTAAAATGCAGCTGATACCTTATGGGTCACTCTGGGCGAGCGGTGCTATGGAAATGCAAAGCATGCTGGGCATTTTCTGCCATTCTTGCTCAAGTTCCAAGGTAGCACCTTGTTCCATGAGTCTCACTGAAATCAAGGGACAGTTTGTGGAGTAAACAGTGTAAGCATGGAAGAATCTGGCCCTGAGTTTGCAATCAGGGGCAAAAGTAGCCTCCTAAGTTAGTGGATGCTCCCTGCTTTCCCAGGAGACCCTGTCTCTCCCCATCCCGCTCCTCACCCCGCTCGACAGGCTTGAAGCTTCCTGCAGCACCCCTCTGTCATTTTGGGGGCCCTATCAAATGGGGAGCTTGGGGCAAATATCCTTTTCTCCTCCTTCCCCCCTCTGGCTGTGTGAGTGCATATCCGGGTCTGGTTTCTGTGGGTGCATTTGCATGCATGGACTCTGGCTAGATCTGCCACTGGTTTGCAGGGAGAAAAAAGACATGAAGGGCCTGATTCTTTTCTCATTCCACTCTGCGCCGGTGTAAACTGCGGTTGCCACTGCCGTATTCCTGCAATACTGAACAGCTTTTTTAGCACCACTCTGCTCCTTACCCCTCCTCGCTGGCTCATGTCTGTCACGCTTCACAGTCCCCGGCACTGAGATGAGTCCTAACATCGCGCTCTCTCAGAAGCCCCTGCCTCTCCTTCCCAGGTGCCCACTCCTTGCTCCTTCCTACTGACGAGCCTCAGATCCGAGCCCGCTGCATGATTTTGGCAGGTTGAGGGCCTGGGTCCAGAACGCTGAGCAGGGCCCAGGGTACTGTGCCAGCTGTGCTCCCAGCCACGTGCGACTGTGATGTGCACAGGATCGCCGCCAGGCCGCAGATGTGTACAGCTTATGTTCTGGGGGGGGGGTTTCCCACCAGGACCAATGTTCGCTCAGTTGATCCCAGTGAAAAAATAAACAGCACGTTTCCACCAGCAGTCAGCAAGGCCGGGCCAGGAGGCAATCCTCATTGACATACGTCCTGAACCGATTTAGTACGGGACAGGCGATTTGTTATTTAAATAAGGGAAATCCCTTATAATACAGAACTAGGTTTACCTGCATGGACACCCGTTTACACCAGTGTAAGTGAGAGGAGAATCAGGCCTGTTTTTTTTCTTAAGGACTCTAATGACTTAGATTTTGCAAGAGCAGGGA
Source organism: Emydura macquarii macquarii (assembly GCF_026122565.2). Taxonomy (NCBI): domain Eukaryota; kingdom Metazoa; phylum Chordata; order Testudines; family Chelidae; genus Emydura; species Emydura macquarii. The sequence goes on from NW_027130204.1 coordinate 5,690,154, forward strand.
AATTCAATACATGTTTCTAAAAAACAGTTTGGCTAAAAATTGCTTTGAGGGAGAGAAAAAGCCTATAGGCCAACTGCTGAAGTAACATCTCCTGCCTGCCAAGGCTTTTCAGAGCTCCTTTTCTGCAGCCATCTGAAAATGCTTTTGTACTCAGGAAAAGGGCTATGCCGAACTCACATTCCCGGGAACTGACACTAGGTGGAGTAAAACTGAATAAAAGATTGGAGAGAAGCAAAGAAAACATGGACGAGTTAAGGAGGGGAGAAAAGAATCAGTGTTTTGATGGGTTGATTCTTTGCGTGATCACGTTTTGATGGTCCTGTACTCACACTCCTGGTTTTATTCTTTTACACTTTGCAGGTCACCCGTGGGATCAGCTGAGATGAGGTATGTTCTACAAAAGGAGCCAGGTGGGAAGAGCTCAGTGATGTCTGCCAATCTGATGCAGCAGGGGCTGTGGGGGAGGGGAACATGCAGTCTGTGGTGGCAGCCTGGAGTCAGATATAAAGAAGCTGGGGAGTGTTTCTAAATATGCATCCAGTTACATAACAAAGAGGAATAAACAGGGCCATACCCAAAACACTGAAGGACGATTGTGAGGCTAAAGTTGTTTAAAAAACTATCTTTCATCCCGGACATTGCCACAGACTTCCTGTGGGTGTGTCTACACTGCATGCTAAGCCTGGGTTCTGACTTGAGTTTGAGCCCAAGTTCCGCTTCCGTCCACACACACAGCAGTCTCACTCAGGTCCGTGAGCACTCAGAAGCCGGGTCCTGGACACTGCTAGGAAGGTGGGTCAGAGCTCAAGTCCTGCTTTGACTCGGGTCCAAGCCCTGCCATTTTGCGGTGTGGATGCAGTTCAAACTGAAGACCCAAGTCAGAAGATCTGGGCAGTGCAGTATGGATGCATTAGCAGGGCCTTGAGAGCTGGGTCCAGCAATTGTAAAACCCGGGTTCACAACGCAGCGGGGACACTCATGTGCGGGTTTGGAAACACTGCATCCACAAGTCTGGGTCCCACAGACGTGGATTTACAGTGCAATGTAGACGTACCTTGTGTTACCTTGAGCAAATCTGTGAACCTCTCTGTGCTTCAGGTTCCACACGTGTAAAAAATAACAACAACACTTACCTACCTCACGGGAGTATTCTGAGGCTATTTGTTTTAATGATGGTAAAGTGCTGTCAGATCCTTGGGGGGAAGGTGATAAGGAACCCTAAAGTCATTTTATGATGAAGTGCCATCCTCTGATATGTGTCGGTGAGGAGTCTGACATTTAACATGTGTTTGCTAATGTAAATTTCCTCCTGGATAACTCCTCTGCCTACAAAGCTCATGTGGATTTTGAATGATCAATGGGGAAAATGGAATTCATAACAGCAAAATACAGATGCACACAATCCTGCTTCACTATGCTTTATGCTATTTAAAGGGAAATTATATCCTTGTGCTATAGGCCAGCATTGTGAAATGATTCGGATGCACAACCAACTTTAGAAAACGCAATCAAAATAGCAATTAAAAAGCAGATTGTGTTTCTGAACCCTTTCCAAAGCCACCCCTTGTGAGTGGAAAAACTCCTGGAAAAGAATCCAGAAAGCCACTCACATTATCTTCCTTCAGATCCCTGCCTTCAGATCAGCTATGCTGCCCATACAGCACTAACAGCTGACAATGGCTTGGCTAGGTAGTGAGCTGAGGCTTCTTACTTAGGATACACTAGCTTGTGCTCCCCTTCCTTCTATTTTGTTTGTCTCATCTGCCTCTTGCACTTAACCACAAACTAGGCCCTGATCCTGCAAACCCTCATGCACATGCTTAACATTAAGCAGGTGAGCAATGTCATTTACTTCAGTGGAAGTGCCCTTGCAGTTAAGCTCATGAATAAGTGTTTGCAGAATCATGACCCTGCATTGTTAGTGGGCATGACTGTCCTTTCCCGTGTGTCTGTGCAGTCAGTACAATGGGATCCTGATCCGTGACTACTACAGTACAAAATTGAAACCTATAATATAAACAAACGTTGCTGTTTTCTATTACCAGAATGCATGTTGATCCAGGGCTTTCCATGGAAATCTAAATGTGGAAAACAGAACTATTCCAGATTTTGTTAAATGAGCTTTATAATTTCTGGTGAAGAAATGTCTGAGGAGCTCATTTAATGTTTGAAAAGCAGAACCAGGTCCCTCGACGCAATAAAGAACACTCAAAAAACCTGTGTATAGCATTTTACACCTTCAAAGCACTCTCCACACATCAGCTAAGCCTCACAACTTCTGTCAGAAAGGTGGCAAGTATTAAATCTGCAGCTTGCAGAATGAGAAACTGAGATGGAGCAACATGATAAAGCCACATGTCAAGTGAGTTTCACAGGTAGGGTTAGCGCACTTGATTTCCTGCTTCCCCTCCCAGCACTGCTGTGCTCCAGTCCACCAGGCTAGCGGCTGTTTGAGAAGCTGAATGGACTCCTCCTTGCAGAAGATGGCACCTGCAATCATTTCCACAGCCAGCTCCACAAGCTGGAAATACATATTTGTGCAACACAGTCTATTTGGTGAAAACAGGCAGCTGTAAAGACACGCAGAGATGTCCTGTCAAACAAGAGTTAACTGAGAGGAACTTTATGACTGCAGTTAGAAATGGTCAAATAAACTTAGAAGAACAGAGTAGAATGGCTGTCCTGCCTTTTAAAAGAATATAATATCTGGCACTTAAAAAAAAAAATGTCCCCAGCGCTAAGTTTAGTATGTTGCCCTAGATCATTGCTGCCAAAGGGAGAGAAATAAAGTCTTCTTTATCTAGGATATTTTTTCTTCTTTTTCAGAGAAGAAGCCAGGTTACAAGAACAGCAAAGTACAAAGAACTTATAGCCGTCTCGAAATGGAATGTATTCAGACTGGACAATTAACTACTGCGGTACCTGACCTCTGCACCAGTGAAAGACCTTTGTCTACAGGGCTGTCTCACCAGCCCCAAATTCAGTGTTTTGAAAAAGTGAAACAAGTGACTGATTACAGGAAAGGCTTCGTAGCGTGCACCTCCTACGGCTATGTCTGCACTCAGAAACTTTGTGTGCTCACACCTCATGCCTGAGCGAAACGCATGATGAAAATACGCATGGGACGGGCTTTGTTCATTAACAGTTCCTGTCTGGGCTGGGATAAATACATGATTTTTTTTGCAGTGAATGAAATAAAAGGTGACCCAAAACTAGAGATGGGTGCAAGCAGCAACATTCATCTGCATTCATATTGCAGGCACTTCGGAGATGGGGGTGAAGGGAAGGGAAATGAGAGGAGTGGTGAATATAAGGGCCATTTGTAAAATTGGGAGCAAGGTCTAGTTTTCAAATCCCAGCCCCATCATGCAAAAGCTACGGGTGCTCTGATCTGGGGTCAGTTTGGTACCCGAACTAGAAGTAATGGTAGAGAAAAGGGATTATCCATGTTCTTTCTTTTATATATGTTCTACTTGTTTTAAACAGTTTGCATTAAAAGTGTGATGTTTAGCCCAACTCCTGCCTGGTGTCAGCTATTGCTAGTGCCATAATATGTAAGAAAATCATCCCAGTTATTTACATTAAAAATTGAGCTGCGTTTTCAACGTGTTTAGAAAGCTCCATAAAGCACCATTTCCCGGGTACTCTGGAGCACTTTGCTAGCTCCAGTTCCAAGCTGCATGTCCTCCGCTAGCCATACAGCTGTCCCCAGGAAACCGAGGAGTGATAAATGGTGTGAAACCTGGAGGGTAAGGGTGTCCATGACTAAAAAGTAATACTGCGGTATTTCAAAGTGAGGATTGAAAGTGCTGATGTAACCCTCTTGTAAGACATAGCTTTTTGGGACATACTGTACTACTATGTTAGTTTTTATTGTAATTTTCAGAGAGCCAAAAGTGCAGGTCCCGTATATCCTGACCTTTAAGCTGTGAATCTAAAAACTGTAGTTCAGGCTTATCTCTACCGGCACATAAATTCTACAATATCATAACCTAGGCTTGATTGTTAAATCTGAATTTAGAGCCAGCTTCTGCTCTCCGTTATGTCAATATCAGTCTGGAGTAACTCAGTTGAAATCAGTGGAGTTTTTCCAGTTCTGCACCAAAAATTGTCTTTTTACTCAACAGTGTTTTTACTGGTATTAAACTCAATCCCAAACTGGAAGCACTGTGTCTCAATAACATAGGCTGACTACTTATCCACGGTGTGCAGAATCATGGGAACGAAGGTCCCAATTCAGTAATTAACAGGAGCAGACCCAGTTGATCTCACATGGTTAAGCAAGAGCCGAATGAGGGCCTTAATGATCAATGCATATTCATTGTGCGACCACGTCGTCATTGCACAGCTGTAATGCCAGTTTTTTGTGCCCATGAAGAAAAAATATGTTTATTGTGTCTAAAAACATGACAAAAATATTATTTGTTCTATATGCAGCAAACTGGAGACTTTCAAATGTGTCAGTGAAACTAGTCACCATGGAGCTCTCTGCATTTTCTCTTTACTCTGAGCAATGAAAGATGAGGTGCATTTCAAAGGCCTGGTCTACACTCGCAACTTAGGTCGACGTAAAGTCACTTACGTTGACCTCTCTACACCTGGGTCTACACTGGCACTACTCTTAAGTCGAATTTAAGTCGCGGCAAAAGTCGACTTAATAAGACCACCTCTGCAAGTGGTGTAGCGCCTAGTTCGATTTAGTATCAGTGTAGACAAAACTTCACTTAAATTGGCTTAATAGCCCTCTGGGAGGTATCCCACAATGCCCCATTTTGACCGCTCTGGACAGTCGCGCTGTGCTGTTCTGTGGTCATGCTACCAGGAAATGTCCCCTCCCCTGAAGCCCCGGGAAGATTTGAATTTTCATTTTCTGAGCTGCCAGCATGGAGAGAACTTTGCCACCATTCTCCGCATGGCTACTGCAAAGCCCAAACGCGCTCCAGCATGGAGTTGACCAGAGGTCTTAGATCTCATCGGACTGTGGGGCGAGGAGTCCGTTCTGGCTCAACTCAGAGCCAGCAAAAAGAATCTGGACATTTATGGGAAGATATCCCAGAGGATGCTGGAGAAGGGACACAAGAGGGACGCGCAGCAGTGCTGCATGAAGATCAAGGAGCTGTGTCAGTCATATCAGAAAGCCAGGGAAGCTAACAGCCATTCTGGCTCCTCACCCAAAACATGCCGCTTCTACAATGAGGTGCATGCAGTTCTCAGTGGCGATCCCACCACAGTGCCACCCCGCAGCATTGATACCTCCATTAGGTCACAGCCCATGGACAATGATGAGGACTCCATGGACAAGGAGGAGGAGGAGGCTGAGGAAAGCAGGATGCAGGAAAGCGGGGTGTCCGTTCTCCCTGAAAGTCAGGATTTATTCCTGACTCCAGAGCAGTCCAGCAGCACACAGGACAGCAATAATGATCCCGGGGAAGGCACATCTGGTGAGGTTTTTTTTCTTAGCAGTTCTGTCCTTTTACATTGGGGAGGGGGGGAAAGCACAGGAAGGGGATTTCAGTGACTGTACTGGGGGTTACCCAGGGAACAGTTTATTTATGTGATGAGATTATGCTCCGATAATCATTAGTTGATACCTCACAGAAACTTTCGTGTAGGTAATCTGTTATCCTTTGCAAAAGTTTTCTGGGGAGGACTCTTGTTCCTCCCTCCACGGTAGGATACTTTGCCGCGCCATGCTGCAATCAAGGGAGCCTGCATCGCGGTGGAACACAGCTGGTACCCCGCTGCATGCAGCAAATCTTCCCTTTCCTCATGCGTGACCCTCAGGAGACTGATATCGCTCGTGGTCACCTAGGGATGATGGTGCATGTTTAAAACACCAGAGCTATACAGCAGATGCCCTGTGCCTTTGTATTCCCCATTGCAGTGTCCTACCAAGTCACATTGATTACTTTTATTTGGTTTAGGCAGAGACTATATACACCCCTCCTCCCCCACGCTGTCTGCAGATCCTCTCTGTAAGGGCACAGCGAGCCAGCCCTTCTGGGATGTCAGGAATGGAATGAGGGTCTGTGTTTACCCTGTGCACTGCATGGGGAGTATTGTCTACATTGTTGCAATTGTATCATTTTTTCACTCTGCTAACAATGGCTACCTTGTTATTTTTCTTTCATTCTGGAGAAACCTTGGCCCCACCCTCAAGAAATGCTGCAGAAAGACTATTGCAGATTAGAAAGAGGGAAAAAAAAACCCAGAGATGACATGTTTGGCGAGCTCATGAACGCCTCAGCAGCCGCAGAGACAGAGCTCAGAGTGTGGCGGCTGACCTTGTCCCAGAATATGGACATGGACAGGGAGAGTCGCAGAGAAATGCAGGAGCATGATCGCAGTACCACGCAGGAGATGCTGCGAATCACGTGGGACAAGGCAGACATGTTGCAGCAGCTTGTGGAGCTTCAGGAGGAGCGGAAGCAGGACAGAGTCCCGCTGAAGCCTCTCCATAATGCTCCTCGACTGAGGGCTTTGCTGCCCTCCCCCGCCCCCAAGGGGTCTCAGAGGAGACTGGCCAGGCTGCAGTATGTGCTCACCTCCACCCCAGTGGAGACGAGCAGAAAACAGCGGCCAACATGCTGACAACTGGTCAGCAAGCTACCCCTTGATACAGTGAATGGACACTCTCCCCCGTCCCCCATGACTGAATGTTCATAAATAAAAGTTTGCAGCATTTCAACATGTTTCTTTATTAAATCATATCTTGTTCTGGAGGGATTTGGCAGCTACAGATATTGATTGGGGGGAGGGCAGTGTTCACCAAAGGCAAGCAACATACCGGAACAGAAATCAGTCCTGCATCTCATTGCAGAACCTGGTTTTCAATGCTTCCCTAATGCACAGCGCTCCACGGTTCTCTCTCAGCATAGTGCTGGCATCTGGCTGCTCATAATTGGCGGCCAGTCTCCTTCGCTTCACACCCATTATGAAGAACACAGCAAACAGATATCACAGAAGGGAGGTACTTCTCAGTCATGTCCAGCCTAGTGAGGAGACTCCTCCATCTACCTTTTAAACATCCAAACACACATTCTACAACCATTCAGCAACTGCTTAACCTGTTATTAAAACACACCTTGTCACTGTCAAGGTGCCCGGTGTACGACGTCATTAGCCAAGGGAGCAAGGGGTAAGCAGGATCCCCCAGGATCACTATGGGCATTTCCACACACCCGATATGAATTTTTTGGTCGGGGGAAAAAAGTGCCCGCCTGCATACTAGAGAACAGCCCCAAATTATGAAATATGCACATGTCATGCACCGTTCTCAGACCACCCCACATAGATGTCAGTGAAATTACCCTTGTGATCCACAAGGGCCTGTCTGACCATGGAAAAGTACCCCTTGTGGTTTATGTACTCGGTTGCTAGGTGGGCAGGTGCTAAGATAGGGATGTGTGTCCCATCAATGGCCCCCCCGCAGTTTGGGAACCCCATCATGGCAAACCCGTCCACTATGTCCTGCACATTTCCCAAAGTCACTAGTCTTCATAGCAGAAATCTATTGATGGCTCTGCATACATGAATCACTGCGATGCCCACTGTAGATTTACCGACTCTGAATTGATTCCCAACCGAGCAGTAACAGTCGGGGGTTGCCAGCTTCCAGAGAGCGATGGTGACTCTCTTCTCCACCGTCAGAGCTTGTCTCAAGCGAGTATTCACGCGCTTCAGGAATGGGGCCACCTCCGAGCACAGTTCCAGTAAAGTTGCTTTTTGCATACGAAAGTTTTGCAGCCACTGATCATCATCCCATAGCTGCATAATGATGCGGTCCCACCAGTCTGTGCTTGTTTCCCTGGACCAGAACCGGTGCTTCACAGACTGCAGATGATGCGTTAGGGCCTGCAGCAATCGGGAATTGTTCCACTTGATGGCTTATAGCAGGGCAGCCTTGGTGGCATCGCTGTTGTCTGTGCTTCAGCTTCTTGCTCTACTTCGAAAATACTCGATGATAAGCCGCGATGTATTTGTGACGCTCACATTAATAGTGCAGAGTTGAGCTAGCTCCATGTCTCCACAGCAAAGGCAAGCGCGGGGAGTTAAAAAACGGCACGAAAATACTTTTCCTGTTTGTTTGGGGGAAGAAGGGAGGGGGAAGCAGCGTTGCATCATGGGATGATGGCATTCATCCCAACAGCCACTGTGGCTAGTTGCACTGTGGGATAGCAACCCACAGTGCACTGCTTTGAAAGTCAAAATAAGCGAGGTGAGTGTGGACGCATGAGACCTGTGCAAACCGTGTAGTGTGTACACGCTGCTGCGACTTCTAAAAATTGGCTGCTGAAAGGCGACTTAAAGTAAGTCAACTTCCCTCGGCAGTGTAGACATGGCCAAAGCAAAGAGCTATATTAGAATAATTTGCCTCGATTCCCAAGGTGTCTTTTATCCGATTCAATAGCAAATGCTGCTAATGAACTACAGTGTTAACAAATCACCTAAAGCAGTAATGTGATCCTGGTAAGTAATTCTGTGTGTGTGCAAGAGAGAATAAACCATCTTGTAGGGTATCTGTTAATTGATTTGCTTCCTTTAGCATCATTTTAATTAAGACTTCTGGTTTGGAACAGAGAGGATGTGGTCATGGAGGAAAGCTGTACTTTTACTTATCTTTATGAACAACTATTTCCTTCACACCCTTGCAGAACTGCATAGGAAAATGAGATGAAAGTAACAAGAAAAATAGGCAGTCGGTGAATGGGCAACATTGGGGAGTAAGGGTTAATAATATAGATCAGGCACATTTAGAGGGCTGAAGAATAATACTCTAGGGGAACATGGGTAAGAATGAAAAATACATTATAGATGGGAGTTTCAAAAGCACTGAGGATTGGCCTAGCTCTGCTCCCATTGAAATCAATGGCAATATGAATGTATGGTAACTCTCCCCACTCGTTCTGTCTCTCTGCGGTCTACTTGGAATTCAAGTTTTTCAGTAGCAAGGCCTGGCTTACTGTGGGTATATAAAGTCCCTAGCACACTTTAGTGTACTATGATCAGCATTTTCAGAAGTGCTCACTGATTCTGTATTCTTCTGGAGGGCTCTGATCCTGCAGCACTAAAGTCAGTGGGACCTCTGCCCTTGCAGGCCCACAATCAGCTCCTGTTTGTGTGCCCAACTTGAGGCACCTTGTGTCTAGTTTTTGAAGATGCCGAGGACCCAAAGCGCTCGGTGCCATCGTTGGAATGACTCTGGATTTATACCAGTGTGAATGATTTCAGAATTGGACCCCTGATATGCAGAACCATTACAATCACTAATTCCTACTGGAGCATGCTGTTTCCTCCTAGCAGATGTAAAGAATAAGGATGTCGTGACTCATTTAGATGAGAACACAGAAGTTTACTTGTGTGTCACCTACTGACAGTTACAGTTTCATGCACATCATGCATTTTTAACGAGCGCCATAAGCAATCAATACCTTTAGTTACACGTGGCTGTCCAATAGCAGCTGGAATTGTTCAATAGACATAGCAGGTCAAGTTCTGCTCCCACTTACACCACGGTAAATTAAGAATAGTTCTTGACGTCAATGGGCCTGACTATGCCACTCATATTGGCATAAAATAGGAGTAATTCCACAGAACTCACTGGTGCTCTCTTACTTACACTGTTTTTAAACCAACCAGTCCCAATGAATTAGGCTGCGCTGGTATCAATCTGTTAAATGAGAGAAGAATTTGTTCCTGTATTTCCCAAACAGGACACATTGTGAAACATGTCAAGAGGCAAACAGTTGCCTCCTGAATATCCCGTAGCTGTTCTCCTGCCCATAACTGGAGAATCAGGTCGCTTTAGTGAAGGGATTTTTGTTTAATCAAATGCAACAGAAATAGACAATTACAAAAGAAAAGGGCCCTGACTCACCAATGAAAAAAAGGAAAAATACAACCAAAGGAAAATAGATACATACCACACCTGTATGGCTTATAGGTAAAATATCTAAAGACATAGCACACATCCACAGAGAGTACTAATTACTAGTGTGATGCTGTCTGAAGTATAAATGACCATTTATAATATTATTAATACCAATATGTCAAAAATGCAATGAATCTTACAAGATATGCCATGTAAGATATCATTGGAAAAGTGATGATTTGCTAAATATGATAAGCTTATCTATAGGGATGTGTCATCTTTGTACTGTGAGTTATGAATATGTGTGATATATCTGTATCTAAAACTTGTGCTGTGCTACTGGGTGACACCCCAGGCAAATTAGCATCAGCACAGTCCAGCCTGCTTGAAGGCCCATCAAGGGCGGTCAGCTATACTATGCACCCAGGGAGAGAAGCCGGGGGCTACACCTATGAGTCATCAGAATATGTAGGGACATGCATGTAGACAGGGGACTCCAAGTGCTTTTCCATGTCCATGTGCTGTGTTTGGGACAAGCCTCATGGCAAAGAATATAAAAGGGAGCTGCACCATCTCCTATTTGTCTTCATTCCTGCTTCTTACCTCTGGATCAACTTCTCTACAATTGAAGCTTTTAAACAAAGGACTGACAGATCCATCCAGGTACTGGATGTGAGTCACAGGAACTGTACAAGCCTTCAAATTCCCCAGTACTGCTAAGAATCTGATATATATGGACTTTGGAGTCAATTGTATGTCTCTGATTGCTTTGATTATTTAACATCTCTTCTTGTTTGTTTGTGTCTTTTCTTTTATAATAAACCTTTAGTTTTAGGTACAAAGGATTGGCTGGCAGCGTGGTATTTTGGGTAAGATCCAAGCTAATATTGATCTGGCAATGTGGCTGACCCTTTGGGGATCAGGAGAACATTTTGGTAAAAGGAACAGAGTTTTTACATAACTGATCTCTTGACTGGTCCTAGTGGCTGATTGGGCGCCAGAGACTGAAATGCAATAAAGGGGGCTGTGTATTTCTTTTCTGGGGCTTCTTGATAACCAGTGTGGGGAATCAGGATCACTGTTTGTGGCTGGTTGGGGAATCTAACTTCAGTGTTAGCCACCAGTTTGGGGAGAATCTGCTATTTTTTTGCAGCCTGTCCTGACCTTGGCATTTTCAGATGTGCTACGCTGGGTGTACCCTACCTACACACAACTAGTACTAATTGAAGAGTACTAACTAAGCAGAAGAATAAATCCGAGAAAGGTCTGTGTGGTGATGGAACACAAAGCCTGATTTTCTGAGAGATATGGGGCACCTACAATTCCTAATGAAGTCAGTGGCAGGAAAGCTGAGGGGAGGCTCAGTAACTCTGAATCCCTTTTACACATGTACTGTTTTATCATAATCAGAAGGGAGTGAAATAAAAGTGGGTTACTCTTGGATATATAACACACAAGGCCTTTGCCTTCTCTGATTCTCATATGGCTCCCATTACTATAGTATCCGAGCACCTCACCATCTTCAATATCATTATCCTCCCAAGACCCCGGAGTGATAGGGAAGAATTATCCCTATTGTATGGAGGGGGACATGAGGCATAGGGCAGATTACAGCCTGAGGAGTTTGGGGCAGGTCAGAGTAGGGAAAAAACCTGCATTTTCCAAACCCCCTGCTAGTGCCTTAACCGCTTTACATCCGCCTCTCCAAAACCTCTGCTGTGCAATCACTGCCATGTTATTTGTTTAATCTAGCCTAATGTATGCTCATCTCAGATACCTTGAAATTATAGGGTCTTATTCCCTGTTCATTCCCATCTATGTCAACCAGGAGAAACTGATTCACATAATACTCAGAGAAAACTCATGGGACCAGGACCAAATTCAGGCAAGTTCTCTTGTGACTAGCATTTGATGAGTCACGTTCATTGAATGCAAAACACAGAGAATTTTGGCTTCTTTGCGTTCGCAAACAGATCCCATTATTTTTTAATGTTTGCTGCCCATCCACATTACAGTGTGACATGGGAATAAAAGGGATTCTGTGGAGTATACAGAAAGGATCCAGTCACCTGCTACCCACCACAGACCTCTCACAGGTCACTGCCTCCACTGTAGGCCGCAGGCCTCTCTCTGAAGTCACTGCCTCCCAACACCTCTGAGGTAGTCCCCCTGCCTCAGGCCGCTGTAAAGTCACTACTGGCCCCTATGAATCCTATGGCGCTACCCTGTGCCTCAGGCCCTTGAGAGGTCACTGTCCCCCAAATCCTGTGGGATATCCCCTTGTTTCAGGCCCCTGAGGTCCCCGCCCCTGTTTCCTGTGGGGCTACTCTCCGCCTCATATCTTTGAAGTCATGCCCCCCATGTATCCTGTGGAGCTGCCCCCTGCCTCAGAGACCACTGCCCCTCCATCTCCTACAGGGTCTGACCTCTGTGAGGTCACTGCCCCTCATGTCCTCAGAGGCTGCCTCCCTGCTCCAGCCCCCTGAGAGATCACTGCCCTCTCCCAACTCCTGTGGGTGCCTCCCCCTCAACCACATCTCAGACCCGTATGAAGTCAACATCCTTCCTGGTGCCTCACTGACACCTGGTCTCAGGCTCCTGAGGCCCCCCCACCCCATGTGTCTCCTAGACGCTGCTCCACTGCCCAAGCTTTGATATGGTCACTGCCCATTCTAGATCCTCTGTGATTGCTCCCTCTCCCTGGCTTTTGAGCACTCACCGTGCCCCTAAATTCTGTGGGGCTGCCTGGGCTGCTACTCCAGGTTTTGAGGCCCCTCGCTACCACCTGCCCTTAGCATGAAGAAGCTTGGCCTGTGCCTGGGTCAGCTCCCTGACTCCTCCCGTTACGGGCCACACAGGCACTGCCCTTTCAGCCTATGCAGGCTAGCAAGGGGCACGCTCCAGCCCCAAGTCCTCTTAGCGTCCCCCTGGAGTGTCCTGCCCCTGGTCCACTGGGCAAGCGTGGTGTTCACAGAAAGGAACAGTAACCCCAGACCTACCAGCTCCACCTCAGATAACTGCAGATAATGGATAACATGGTAACATACAAAATAAATGATAACTTGTGTTCTAGAGCCCAGACGTAGATAACAAGATACAGTAGAACCTCAGAGTTACACACGCCAGCGATATGAACTGAGTACTCTCATCTGTGATAAAGTATTGCTCTCAGCACTTTTCAGCCAGGAATGGGGAGACCGGATGTCCCGATTTGATAGGGACAGTCCCGATATTTGGGGCTTTGTCTTATATAGGTGTCTATTACCCTCCACCCCCTGTCCTGATTTTTCACACTTGTCATTTCATCACCCTAGTCAAGAAGGCTGCAATCCCTTTTCCATGAGACACTGTCAGCTTGTCCAAGGCCGGGGGGGAAGGAGTGAAGAGCCCCAGGGGAAGTAGAAGGGTTGCTGGGGGGGAGGGACAAAACTGAGGTATGGAACTAAGGGCACCAGCATCATTTCAGAAAAATTCTGTGGAGGGCCAAAGTTGTGTCAGCATATAGAACATTCTCTGGCCCAAACAGCGTTGCTTTCCCGCTAACCGTGTCCAAAGTCTCAGGGTGCCAGTGGTGGTAACCGGGGGCAGAATTAATTGCTGGCCAGGGAAGAGTTAGGAGGGTGAAAGCTCCTGCAACATAATCTCAAATCACCTTAATAAATTTGAGATCCTGGGCAGCACTGGGTAGAATTGCCAACGTTGTATTTAAAAAATACGGGACAGACCTCAGATGTCCTGTCTTGACTTGAACCTGTGGGGGTAAATCTCTTTCCCCCACCTCCAGGGTTCCGAAGGTGTCTCTCTCTCTAGCTCTATATGCTGCAGAGAATCCAGGGACTCAGGTGCTGGGCCGGCAGCCTACGTGACTCCTGTTCAGGTTCCACTGCATGTCCCACACACACATGCCGGGGATGGGAGGGGGCGATCAGCAATCAGAAGACAGGCCAAAAAACTCAATATAATCTTGTCTTTAAAAGAAATATCATGATTTGCAGGGTTTGACTCATGATTTTTGCTCTGGCGAGGTTGACAATGCTGTTACCGCCTCCCTGCGTGCTGTGATTCAGCCCCACCCCCCAACCTACCAACCTCAGTGAAGTCATTTCCCCCTTGTGTCCTGTGGGGTGGCCCCTGCCTCTGGCCCATGTGAGGCTACTGTGCCCCTGCATCCTCTGGGGCTGCTTCTCTGCCTAGGGTTCGCTGTGATCACTGCCTCCTCCACCCCCCTGTTACATTCGAGGCTGCCCCCTGCCTCAGGCCCCACACAGGTCACTGCCCTGCCCTTCTGCCCTCCAAATCCTTTGGGGCTGCTCCACTGCCTCAAGCCCATGAGAGGTCACTGCCTCCTCTTCCCTCCCCCCATATAATGTGGGGCTGCTTCTCTATACAGGCTCCTGTGAAGTTGCTTCCCCCCTCCATCCTCTGGGGCTCTCACCTGCCTCAGGCCCCTGAGAGATCACTGCCGCCCTCCCTGCTCCTCAGCCTGTGGGGCTGCTCTCTGCCACAGGCCTCTCTGAGGTCACTGCCTTGGTCAGCCATGCTTGTCTCTGCTTTTGGCTGGGGGCTGGCTTTCCCTTCCACCCCTGCTTTCCTGCCACCTCCAGCTTCTTGGGGCCTGCCAGAGGTTTTTTTTTAATCTTCGGTGCTCCCCGCTCAGCTCGGCTGCTGCAGGCAGGGATAGAGGGACAGCCTCCCCTCCCTGCCAGCTCCCCTGGCCCCCCGCCTGCTCCACTACTGCCAAGCTAAGCCTGAGGAGCAGGAGCTGAGGTGTCCTTTAGGGCTGAGCCTGGCTGGGGGCAGAATTACAGCAACAGCTTCTCCCCACCCAGAGACATGCTCGCAGGCAGAGGCAAGCCAGGCTGCTGTGAAGGGGAGCTGAGACCATTGCAGTGAAGAGGCGACAGAGCTGCACTGGGGTGAGGAACTGATTTTGTGTGCTGGGTTTGGGCTGTCGGGGAACTGATTGGCTTTAAGGCAGGAGTGCGGCTTGGTTTGGAGATGGCTGGGGGACTGATTTCTGATGTGAGAGACCTGAGCGTGTGTGTGTACGTGGGGGAGAATGTCTGATGTACTGTGGTATGGGATTTGTGGTATGGGAGTTGTAGTGCCATACTGCCTGATAATCTAGTTATTGGTGTGTGAGCACAGTGATGCGAGCACAGTGATGCCAGCTTTCATAGTATTATCGGGAGTACTGCGCTATTTGGAATTTTTCTTAAACCCTCAGCTCCTGGAGTCATGTGATATGTGAGACTTTTTGCTAGTAAAAAGTACATTTCTAACCCCCCGGGTGCACAGAAAAGCTTGAAAGTATGACCCTGGTACTCCAGAAAGGCTCAGAAACCAGAAGGCAAATGAAAAGAACCCACAAATAATACATTTATTATTTAATTTAAATTTCACTATTTTTCAGCCAATCTCATTGTTTTGAGGCCTGACTTGTGATTTTGGAATACTTGGGGGCAGGACTATTTCAGGTATGAACTCAGAAAACAACAGGGAATGTTTATATTTAGCTTAATCGGAACAAGACTGGCCCCTTAATGTGCTGTTGAGACTTTCTGTGTTTGCCATAAATAAGTCCCTACCAGTTTCATGGCAGTGAAACGTCACAAACCACGAAATTGGCCCTTCTCCATGAAATCTGATCTCCACCGTGCTGCTGGGAGTGTTTCAGCCAGGGGCCTCGACCTGCTAGTTCAGGCCCAACTGGGGCGCACCCAACAGCACGGGGCAGATCAGACCCACCTCCCTGCTACCTTCGCAGCCCAGATCTCAAGGCAGCACAGAATCGCTGTGGCAATCCTGCTTCTCCTCCCCCCACAACAGTTTTGTGACCCCCCCCCCCCCACAGCCCCATTTTGGGTTGGGACCCGCACAGTTACAACACCCTGAAGTCTCAGATGAAAACATCAGAAATTGACCAATTTTCTAATCCCATGGCCGTGAATTTGACCTTAATGGACCGTGAATTTGGTAGGGCCCTAGCCATAAATATCAAAGCTTGTTTCCTCAAGTAGCTTGAGTCACAAAACCCCAACAATTAAAAATAAATAGAAAATTCAATATGTGCTGCAGCTCATCCATTAACTGAACACTGGGCTTCCCTGTAACAGCGAGTTTCAGGAAAGCCGATTATTTGTGAGGTTATATGATTCATCTGAAAAGGGTGGATGTGCAGAGGGCGCAGAAGGAAAGGGGCAAATTATGAGTTGCCACTGTTGCCTTTTAGATTGAGTAAGAACCCAAGCCTCAAGGAAAACCACACAAAGGTCAGGCAGAGTCCAGAAGTAGTGCTAGGCCTTAGACCAAACAGCAGCAGTTAGTTCTGTGCTCCCAGCCCTTCCTTCTGACTTATTTATTATCTCCTCCTGCGTAATTTGTCATAATCTCTGACTAGTCAGGCCAATTAATCATGGCTCAGAAAAAATGAGATTTCTCACAAGGAGATTATCTGTCTCTGACAAATGAGGGATAATTCAATTAGCTTTCTTTTCTAAACATTTATTAACTGGTTTTGGTAAATTAGCCCGTTTTGTAATTTAGCTATAATTTGGGAAGATTTAATATGTCATTAGGTGCACAAAATCCTATGTTAATGTAACATTACAGCTGAGATTTTAATTGCCCCAAAGTCAGAGAATGTGGGAGGGGAGAGGTCTGATTTCCTTGTGGAGGGGGCGGATAGACTGTAATAGGTATGAAACCAACAGGGTTCTAGAGAAATTACTCTTAAGAGCCCCAATTCTGGACAGCATTTAAGCAAAAGCTTCATAACTTTCCTGAACAGAGTGCTTTCCTTGAATTTGGGCCATAATCTGTTGTATTTAACTGATGATAATATCTATCAATAGCACGTGTGTGTGTGTGTATGTACACACACACACATCTATTATGGTGGTTCTCAACCTTTCCAAACTTGGGATCCCCCTGGGACTTCCCTCCCATCAAGCCAGAGCCATTTACTAGTACAGGAAGGATAGGGTGGCACCATAGCTATTCAATTCTATAGGATGGTGTGGAGAACCTGATGAAATGTTGTTTCCTGGTTAATTCTTTAGGCTGTTTCCACAATGGTGATGTGAATTGCATACTAGCGTAATTCCATTGGCTTCAGTGGAATCACTCCTGATTTGCACTGAATCAGAATTAGGCTCATTCACACTGGGGTAAATCAAATCCACTGAAGCCAATGGAGTTTGTGTGTGTGATGTAATAGAACGAGGAGCAGGATAGAGTTTGTGTGTGTGATGTAATAGAACGAGGTGCAGTATAGGTATATATTTATATGACACAACTCTCTTCATCGACTCCAGCTTACTAGAGGAGCCGTGTTGAAATTGCACTGAAGAGAATATACAGTAATAGATGTTCCTCCTCTGTGGCTCACTTATCCCTCCCTTCTTTGTGCTTTGTGTGTACCAGGCACATGTCCAAGGAGGAGGAAGAATGCTAACTTCAGTCTGTTCAGCACCAACTGTGCCGATAAACCTCCCACTGATATCCAGGAGAGCTCAGTGGGCACAATGGCAGCAGGAGGAGGGCTGGGCCATGTGAGTGAGAAATAGCACTTTCATTTTGTTCAAATCCTGCATCGCCCATTCCTGGGCTGCCCCAGCTTGTGCCCCTTTTGTAAGTGCCCCCACTGACTATTATAGGGCAACCGAAACAAAAAGGAAACAGGACTGCCTGAGAAATCAAAACCAGACTTAAGAAGCTCAGTCTATTTAGCTTATCCCAGAGAAGTTGAAGGGGTGACTTGGTCACACTCTGTAGTAGAATGCTGTTTAATTTAGGTAGAATGGGATCTAATAGCTGGCAGCTGACGCTAGACAAATTCAGACTGGAGGCAAATTTTTAACAGTAAATGTAATTAACCATTGGAACCACTTATCAAGGGATATGGTGGGTTCTACAACTTATAGCATCTTTAGATCGAGACTCGGTGTCTTTTTCTCAACCAGGAGTGATGGACTTTATGCAGGGATCTCTGGGTGAAATTCTATGGCCTGAGTTATGAAGAAAGTCAGACTAGATGTTCACTTGGTCCCTGCTGATCTTACAAAAAAGCAAAGTATCTGTGACTCTGAGGATATGTTTCCAAAACACGAGCATTTCACATAATAAAGGGGGCAAATTTATATTTCTCTTTTTAAATAAAGATATTTCCTTTGTTATTTTATATTTTTGTTTTTTTAGACATGTCTCAAAAGCAATAGATTTCCTTATATTAATCCTGTGTGTTGAGAGACTCCTGACTTTTTTTAGAAGATAGTGTCCAGTAGCTTAAACTCTACATTTTACCGGGTAAATTAGGTAGCATGAGACCTAATATGAATAGCAATGTTTTCATGAGTTACTCAAAATTAAGTAATAACAGGAACTTGATTCTGCAGTCAGTTACCTGCTGGAAACCTGGAGTCGCTCCACTGAGGTCAATGAAATTACTATTAAAAGTGTTGGAAGTGGCAGGAGAATGAGGCCTTTTTTATTGAAATATTCTCCCGTTTAATTGAAAACCCAAAGTCTATCATTATTATCGTGAAGGATTCTATTATGTGAGCCTTGCTGAGGAGAAATTCCAATTGACCTCAGTGGGCATTCTGCCTGAGGAAACTTCACACAGAAGTAAATGAGACTATTCGCCTGCTTATAGGTAAATTCTGTAAGAGTTTGCAGAGTCAGGGCCTATACTTTTAAAGGTCTTTCAAGGTCTCTAAGGTGTGATTAACAATATAGGTAAAACTTTTGTAAAATATTGGAACAGACCTGCTCCAGTCCCAGTCTACTGCTCTGATGGTGTACAGAGGCCATTAAATTCTGCAAAGGGCTGAGGGAGAATTCCATGGTACGCAGTCCTACATTGCCACCTCATGAGCCCCAAAATAGGGCAGCGTGTTAGGGATGAAAAGATGTGTGTCACGGGTGAGAGGGACTGTCTCCATGGCATACAGCACTGTAGAGATTCTGGGTGGAGACGTAGCTCATTGGTACTTTTCAAGAGGCAACAGTAAATTAGAGCAACCCCTGGCTGTTCTAACATACCCCAGGGATTGCAGTATAAATTGTATTTTCAAGCATGCAGGCACCTTGTCTATCAGGAAGTGTTTTGAATGTATCCTATCTGTGTGATTAAATGCTGACACTTCCTTTTGAAAAACTGTTAGAAAAAAACCTGATCAGTGCCAAATTCTTATCTCAGTTTCAGTGGTATAAATCCAGAGTATTTCTGCTGATGATTTACACAGGTACTTAAGATCAGAATCTGACCGATGGGAACATCAACTTTACGCACTTTCACATGTTTTATTAAGCCACCAAACGAATGGTCTTTTACAATGGAAACAGTGAGAAAGCGCTGCAGATGTTATTAATTAGTGGGACATTACTTACATTTCATCTTAAAACAGCAGTGGGCAGATTTTTTAATTACAATGCATAATAGAGCATATGCTATATTTAGTGGTTTTTTGCGAGTAGTCAGTGTTTTAAGTAGGGTTTTGACTTTATTTACTTTCCTAAGTTTACTGCTGGAGAAGGAAACTATAGTTGCGACATGCGAATGGATCAAAGGAACAGAGATCTCCATGTATTATCAGAAACATGTGTTGTGACATTACGCATTTGCAGCTGGTAAGCAGAATATTATGATTCCCAATCTTCACTCAAATTAGTCCTTCTCAATGATAATATTTCCCTACCCTAAGGCTAGACCATATAATTACTGTATATTTTAGCGCCTGCACCATGTAGTACTATTTTTTAAAAGACTTCATTTCCCTCTTTTCTCCACCCCACCAACTTTCATTCTTTAGAGCAATGTACTCTTTTTAGAAAATTACTTGCATATGCTGCAGCTTGTATTATGCTTTATTCACCAATGGGCACGCTACAGTAAGGCTAGTTTTTCTTTCAGGTCAAATTGTGGATTGCTTATATACCGGCAGCCAGACAGGGAGTCTGCTTGAAAAATCAGAGCAGAAACTTGGACACCATTGCTGCTGTTAATAATCAATTTTTTTTGTTTCATAGAACATATAATTTCATAGAATCATCAAAAACAGAGATGTAAAATGCCTAGTGAGTTATCTTTCCCCTAAATATTCCCTATAGGATCAGCTCAGTGCTTTGCCCAGGGGCTTTACACCAAGTTTATAGCTTGCAGATGTTACCAGTGTTTGCTGTGTCGCTGCTAGCTCTCAAAAACTAAGCGATGTCAGGTTGGGTCAATATTTGCATAGGCGACCTCCAAGGAACACCTGAGTGATGAAGGAAATGGTGGTGGCAACTAGTAGGTGGTGCCCTTCTCTGCAAATCATTCCTGAACCAATCCCAACCTGGTGCTAGAAGGCACTATGCCACTGGAGCTGCATGCATTCAGATCAGATGTAAAACAGAGGTTTAAAGGTCTGTGGGCATGATTTGAGTGTCATGCTGGCTGGATTGGTGGGGGGGGGGCATTTATTATATTTTTTAACATCAATATGTCAAAATCATAGTAATTCATGTGAGATATGCCATGTCAGGTACCGTTAGAAAAGCTATAATGTGCTAAGTAAGATGATAATGTTTATGTTCATGTGTTATGTGTGTAATGGAAGTTATGGATATGTTTTTATCTGTATTTCATATTGTACTGTGTTTCTGGGCAACACCCCAGACAGGATGGCTGCAACACTAGCCTGCGTAATGGCCCATTAAGGAAATTCATAGGTACAATAGGCCCAGGGGGAGAAGCCAGGGATATACCTGATGAGTCACCAGTCATTGACCCTGGACTCCATCTTATTCCTGTAAATTTCCACAAGCAGCATGGCAAAGGCCAAAGGACATAAAAGGCAGTTGCACCCCTTCCATTTGTCTTCAGTCTTCAGCCTACCTCTGGATCAATTCACCTACAACTGAACTGTACTTAAGCTGTGAAACAAAGGACTCAGACCCATCCAGGTACTGGAAGTACACGAAAGGGACTATACAAACCTGCAAACTCCACAATTCTTCTAGGAACCTGATATATATGGACTTTCAAATCAATTGTATATGTCTGATTGCTTTAATCCTTTAACATTTCTTTTATAGTTTGTTTCTTTCTTTTTATAATAAACCTTTAGTTTTATTTACTAAAGGATTGGCTGGCAGCATGGTATTTTGGGTAAGATCTAAACTTATATTGATCTGGTACTGTGGCTGACCCTTTGGGGTCAGGAGAAATCTTTCTGGTAAAGAGCATAGAGTTTTAAATAACTGATCTCTTTACTGGACCTAATGGCCGATTGGGAGCCAGAGACTGAAATGCAGTAAAGGGGGCTATGTATATTTTTATTTTGGCTTCTTGATAACCAGTGTGGGGAATCAGAAGCACAGTTTGTGGCTGGTTGGGAAGTCTGACTTCAGTGTCACCTACCAGTGCCAGGAGAATCTGCTCTTCTTTTGCAGCCTGCCCTGTCCTTGGCATTTTCAGGTGGCTACCCTAGGCACGGATGGGTCACATTGAGTATTTAGGTTGGTGGCAGCGTTGCTTTTGTTAGGTCGTGAGTTCCAAAGTTTTTAATGATGGAATGTTTTTAAGGACATGTTTAATGCTCCTCTGGAATTCCACTTAGAAGTTGCCTAAACACTTTCCATCACAATCCTATATTTCAGTTATTTATGTCTTTGACAGACTTTAAACGTTTGCATTGACATTTTCCAGGCTTAGTCTCTGCATCAGGTTGGGGGGTTTTTGTTTGGAAAAACTGAGCAAACATGGTTCAGCTGTTTGAAACGCAGAGTGTTTTGCCAATGTTAACATTTTTCTGACTTTAAAAAAAAAAAAAAACAGCTTTAGCACTGTCATGATTAGGAGACGGCACTTGAAATTTGTGAAAGGGAACAGTTCTCAGATGAGAACGGTTTCTTTCGTTGTCCCCATGAAAATCCATCCAGATTAAGCCAATTTATAAGACACTGGGAAAAAACACTCCTGTAGTTGTGCAGCAGAACTTGTTCGACTCTTTCTCTTAATTCTGGGAATGTTCAGATAATATTGCAGATACTTTGCAACCCCACTGTGCCTACTGCATCACATGCAATACGAAACAGACAGGCCAGAGCTCCAGCCAGGACATAGGCAAAGTGGATTTTCCTTGCGCTGCTTTCCTCTATCAAAATACTTTTGGCTATATAGGGTGGGCGGGGAGCCAAGAGATGGTGCATTCTAGACTCACCTCTTCCACTGAGTAGTATAAAGAACTCTGTGATCTTCCCAACCCCCTATTATTGAACAAGTCCTTAGGAGGTAGGCAAGTATCTTTCCACAGCCACCTTGCGGAGCAGACTGGTAATGAAACACCCTTTTTACACATAAGGGCAGATCTGCGAGTTTAAAGTCACCAGTGACAGCCCAGTTTTGTGCAGGACAGACCCATGTCTCATCTACGTCGCCGCACCATTGATAAGAAAAAACATGCCAAATGTGTCTGCTGGGCGATAGTAAAATGTGGCTTCTTCTGAACTCTCAGCAAAGCATCCTTAACAAACAGCACCTGAAACCCCTAACTTTGTTCCTTTTTTATAGTGTATAAAAGAGGGTTTCCCCCATCACAAGATAGCTGGTCCCTGTGAGTAGAACTGCGCCCAGCATCCATGTGTCAGATCAGTGAACCAAATCCAGCCAATGGAACTGGGAAGCTGCCAGGAACATGCGTGCCAAAGACCCTGGGATAGGTGGCCCTGATGCATGAGAGAAAAGGATTGAGCTGAATGGCTTTTTCGTTTAGCTTTGCTTGACTGTGTTAAGAGAATAAACCTTTTTAATGGAAACTGGACATGGCAGCAGGCATTTGGAAGCCGGGCAGAAGCTCTGCCCTGTGACATGTCCCATTTTTCACCTTTAAGGAGGTGAGGAGACATATCCAAGATAGTGCATCTGTGATTTCACGAAGGAGAGGGCAAATAAAAGACAACTTTCTGCCATACCAGCCTGTCTTTTCCCTAAAGGCAGCTTTACACATCCTCTTCCATGACACGCTGCAGATCATGTCCTGAAAAAGAAATATACCAATAACATTAAACCTAAACGAGCAACATATCCCTTTGTTCAAAGCTGTGGTGAAATGCTTAAAAAGGATCAGCAGTGACACACAGAAGTGAGGCAATTTTCAGATCAGTTAATCAGATTAGTGCTTTTATTGGCAGAGGGGGACAGTGGACTGGTTCACAAGTTTGCTCGAGACATGCAGGGAATCCAAAACAAGAAGGAAAAATGTAGTTATAATCTAAGGCCCTTACAGTTAAGGGTAAAATTCCTATTGACTCCAGTGGAGCAGGAGTGAGATTTAAGAATGTAGATCAACTGAGAAAGAAGGAAGCATGAAGGAGGCGGAGGACTTTCTTAAGGTGGTAAATAGATTTTAAGCAGGAGTGACAGGCTGGAACCGAGCAATGAAAAATGGAGGTATGAAGCGCAGAGAGTTGTTGCAATCTGTCGGACTGGGGAATTGACTCTGAGGGGAAGTGGAGAATTATCTGGGGTATTTATAATGGGACTGGACCAAGCTTTGGAGCACGACTGCGACCATTACATATTATATTGTTAACATTGCCCGACACTTGGCACTATAAGATTGTTTTCAGGTGCATATAACTTTCCCTAACTTTAACTAAATGGGGTGAAGTTTTACGTGCTAGGTGTCTGCCTCGGGTTGAATTCTTTAGAAAAATGTCAACCAAAATGATTCAGTCAGTCCTGAAAGCAAGGCTAGGGGAAAATCCCTTGTTTTGTCCATATAAAAAACTGCTGGTGATCTTTTCTTAGAAAATTCTAGCAACCCCCCCCCTTTCCCTGCCCCCTCGCTTTAGAGAGGAGATGTGAAAATTGCAGGGGGTATAGCCTTTGTGTCAGGGATGTGCCTTTGCTGTCCCTGTGAACATCGGCCTGAATTTAGCCATGCATTACATCTCTGAAAAATGGCAACCTGCACCTGCTCACAGACGTTTTGGACCTTTGCAGCTAAAAACTCCGAAGATTCCATTTGCACTGAGCATGCTCCAGCCTGGGTGGCAGGGGTGTGAGGAGACTTTGCCTGAAACTACAGCTCCGCTGTGTGGCAGGGTAGGGGCAGACACTGAAACTGAGATCAGGGGGATGGACGTCTCTCCTGTGCTTTCAGTGCCCCCCTGTTGGCCTCAGGCAGTGTGGAGAAGAAAGTCACCTGATTTGAATGCAAAGGAAATATGATTCGGACGTACAGGGGGCGAGGAATAGATTAGGACAAAAAGCCAGGAAGAGCAGATACTGGGACCTGAGCGGGGGGAAGGAAAACGAGGCATTGGGTAGGGGGAGCCTGGGATAGCTGGC
Organism: Emydura macquarii macquarii; assembly: GCF_026122565.2. Taxonomy (NCBI): domain Eukaryota; kingdom Metazoa; phylum Chordata; order Testudines; family Chelidae; genus Emydura; species Emydura macquarii. Next base: position 5,714,363 of record NW_027130204.1, read on the forward strand.
CAAGGAGACTGGGTATGGGATAAGAAGCATGAGGAGGGGAGACTGTAACTGGCTAAAAGAGGAGAATGGCACTGGGATAAAAAAAAAAGGGTGAAAAAGAGGCAGGACTGGGGACAGGGACGGGTACAAGGAGACAGGACAGACAGAAACACAAACAGAAGAATCTGTGTCCATTAGAGCACACTCCCCTTCCAGAGCATGGAGTGGAACCCATTTTCTTGAATGTCATTTTTTCTGTAATCAGCAAATAGCTGTAGGGTTTTGGTCCAAACAGAGGATGACAACTTACTACTGCGAGCAGTTTCTCCATTGCTTGAAGTGACAGAGGTCTGTGTGTGGAGGATCAAAAGATTCCAGCCCTGCTGATGAGCCAGGAGAGTGTTGATATGTTGCCACATGCTGGAATGTCTGTTTTTGCTGTTTGCTTTTTTAAAATAACTAGGAAATTACACATAAGCCTATGTCAAAAGAATATTGATAAGAATGCTAAGTCAAGCACTTAGAAGTTAGGAAATGCCAGAATTAAGGTTGCCTATGCAGCTTTAATTTGTCCCTCATGTATGTATGTGATGTGATGTAGTCTTTAATTATCTGACTGATTACATACAACCTCCAGATCATGCTTGGTCCCCATGAGCCAGGCAGATCTCACTCCTTCAGTGCACAGGATGGACCTGCTCTGGGGATGAATCAGGGTGGTATTGGTGAGTCAGGAAGGAGGCTGTAGTCTGAAGGCCCCTGCCTCGTTTGTTGCAGAAACCGGGAGATGTGCAGGAGATTGCAGGAAGAGAAAAGATGGTTAAGGCAGATGAATGTGGCCCTGGAGAAGTGGATTCTATCCCTTCCATTAAGTACTCATCCATAAGTGCCTAAGTCACTTTTGAAAATAGGACTTAGGTATTGTGGTACTGAGGAGAGCAATGCCTTTAAAAATGTGGCCTGGCATCTCCTAGCCATCCAGGCAGAAAGCTTTCCCTGCAGAGACTGTGAGATCTTAGCATCAGCAAGGGATCCAAGCGCACTCGTCAGCCACAGACTGACCTGACCGATTATGAGTGTGTGCTTCAACCAAAGGAGAATGCATTGTGGCTGCAAACTCTTCACAGCTAGGTGTTCAGATATCCAAAAGGTCAGGATTCTTGTTCCGAGGCCTAGACATATCTGATCGGTCTACACAGTAATAGTTCCTGCAGTATGCACTGCTCACCTTTGAAACGGAAGTCTGCGAATTCCTCAGAACTGGGATACTTTCTTTTTAACGAACAAGTAATAATTGCACTCAGCACTTCCTCTAAAGATCTCAAAGCACTTTACTAGCACGGACTAAATAATTCTCACAACAAACAGGCCTGTGAGTTAGGTAAGGAAGATGTACGGCTCTTTCCATCCTGCACTGAAGTGCAGTCAGTTCTGGGGTGGAGCACAACAGCTATTTACTTACTGATGTGCTGTGTAGTGTTGCTATTCACTGTTAAAAAAGGCCACTTCTCCAACTGAAGTTGCAGAGGAGCTAAGCAGAATGTAATTATCACAGTAGGGACTTGGCAAGAACACCAAGGTTAAGACCTGCTCTTACAGAAAGCATTGTGTGAGCTTTTATGGCCACAAGTGGTCAGGATTTTAGCATATTAGCCAAAAGACAGCATCTTAACACCCTGCTGGGCCATTTGTTCATTAGCGATTCAGAGAGGCGTATTACCAACTGTCACCTGTAACACTTGCTGAAGCTCATAAGTGGTCTCCCATCCAAGGACTGACTCAAGTCAACCCTACTTAGCATAGAAGAGCAACTGCATCACAGAGATTCTTTGATTAAAAGCCTTACTTAGAATCAGCATGTTCCTGCTATCCTGAGGAATCTGTTTTATCTTTAATAGCTGCTGGAGTTCAGAAGCACCATTCCAGGCTGGCAACAAAGCAGATCGGATGGCGAGCACATCTGCCAGGGACATTCCTGAGGCAGAGATGGCTTCCCTGCTTTTCTGTTGACAAGTACAGAGTGGTGCACTGCGTGGGCACTTAGCACCCATTAGGGAATGTTTTCAAAAATGCAAAACAAACCACAAAGATGCAGGATTTAGCATTAAAATCGAAGGATGCAGAGAGCAGAACAAGACCATAGGGGAGGCAGTGGAAAATGCAGACATGGAATTGAACGGCTTCCAACTCTAAGTAGGACAACGCAGTCAGAGATCAAAGTGGATTGTTTCTGAGAGCTACTGTGAAGAGCTTAACGTTTCTTCCATGGGACGTCCACTGGTTTAACAGTTCCATCGGGGGAAATAAAGTAATCTAAAGATGGGCCCAAGTGCAAAGGTCAGCTCCAGATGTCAACTTTCAAAGGTCAAGGGTGTTCAGATCCAGGGTTTTGGGGTTCAGTCCATTATATTATAGAAGTAGTACCAGCTACAAAGTCTGATTTTGGATCTCATCCAAACTTTCCTGCAGGGCAGTGGCTTTAAGAGAGCCAGAGATTCAATTTGGAGCTCTCTTTAAATTTAAAAAAAGGGCAGGCACTGTCTTGTTTCAGGAAATGTATTTGGATGAGAAGGATTCTAAATGTATCATAGCTCTGTGGTGAAGAGGAACGGCACATAATTTATAGGTGCCAATACACAGAGGACTGTATGAGTTAGCAGAGATGGCTGAATAGGTTTGCTTAACAAGAGAAATCTCCTTCTCATCTTAATCTTCACCCAAAAACCTGAGATCCAAAAGAATTCACTTTCATAGAATCATAGGGCTGGAAGGGACCTCGCAAAGTCATCTAGTCCAGTCCCCTGCACTCATGGCAGGACTAAGTCATATCTATACCCAGGGCCCTTTTAAGACCTTCGTAGGCCCTAGGCACACTTGCCTTCGTAAGCCCCCCGACCGAAATAACTAATTTGAAATTAAACTATTAATAAATAGTTTTTTAAATAAAATTAAAAAGTTATATATAAATTTTTTTTCGTAGGCTCTGAAAGTTTCCTAGGCCCTAGGCACTGTGCCTATTGTGCCTAATGGATAACATGGCCCTGTCTAGACCGTCCCTGACAGGTGTTTGTCTAACCTGCTCTTAAAAATCTCCAGTGATGGAGATTCCACAACCTCCTTAGGCAGCTTACTCCAGTGATGAACCACCCTGACCGTTAGGAAGTTTTTCCTAATGTTCAACCTAAATCTCCCTTGCTGCTCCCTTTCCTACTTCTCCTATTATCTTCATTTCTGTACCCAGCTTCCATGGCCGAGTGCCAGCTGAACTGGAAAAAGTAGGGCAGAAACCTCATGAAAGAATCTTTTCTTGTGGTATTTCTGGACCAAACAGAAGCAGGCAGGACTCGCAAACTCACATGAGAGCCCTTCTCTTCAAGACATTCCAGATCCGTCTCTGATCTTGTGGGTGTCCAGCCGAACTGAACCTGAACTTCCAATCTTTTGGCATTCGCTCACCTCTTGGATCCATATGACTGTTGAAGGCCTTCACAATGTAAACACACTGACACCAGCTATCAGATGCAGAGGCAAGCACCAGCTGTCCCATATAAGAAGCACAGGGCCAGCCTAACAGTTTTAGAGTCAGTTTGACAATTGCTTATGGGTGATGGTTTCCATGTGGATCCAGCTGCAGTGATGCTCCCATGCTCACACCCCAACCCACAAGGCTGCTGCAAACTACTTCCTATTTAACCAAAGACAATTCCTGATTTATTGCTTCCAAGCTCTACTCCAGTGTAACAGTCACTTTTGGGCCACCATGCCTCTGGGGGTGGGGCATGCAAACACACGGCTCACAGGTTCCCGCCAAGATCTCTGAAGAAGCGCCTGATAGGGTTGAGCCATCTTACACCAATAGTCAGGGTGTTTGATGCCTTCCCAGTGTTAGGTGAGGGGCCTGATGTATATAAGATTTTAAATCTTCAGGCAACTTTTGGCTGAACTGTCTCCAGCAGTGGAACTTGCAACAGCAAGTTGGAATGATTATTTCCTCATGGCAGATAGTTTACACCAGCTCTCATTTAGCACACACTGCTGGTGTGAACACTCTCAAGATAACTGCTCTGTTACGCCAGGCTATACCAACTTTCCTGGGATCCCTCTGGGTTTACACTGGGGTAGCTGACAGCAGAATTTGGCACGGTTTTGTCAGCGTCATTTTAAATGGGACATCCACTTCATGAAGAACACATGGCCAGAAACTGATTTCATATGATGTACTTAACAGGCCTTGGAATCTGTCTGGTTGTGACACCTCGGACATCACCTGCCAGAAATAAGAACAGCAAGAAGCCAAATATTAATTTATCTGTGCTGCTGAGATGGAATTAGAGTTCATCGTTTACAGGGCCTTATATGACAAAAGTTTGAAACTGCTCGATACCATTTTATGGAGCTAAGGGAATGCCTGTGTGCATGAATATTTCATTCAGTACAACTTTACCTGAACTGAACTAATATAATAAAAGTGTAAATGAATCATAGAGAGTATCTGACATGACTTGCAAAACTTACAGAAACAGATGAAGGGCAATCTCTTCTTTTCGGAATTTCAGCCCATTACCAATGACTGGTATGCAGAGCAACTCTGCCTCAAGAACTGACTCTAATCAGAAACACAGAGAAAACTCTCCTGCTGCTCACAGTGACCTCTATCCAGAACCTTTTATAACCAAAAATTACACCATGATAGGCATTTCTTCCCAGACTAAAACCTTGCTCGCACTTGATGAAAAAAGAACTTGGAAGACTATGTGTAACAGTGCCACCTGGTGACACCTGCCAGAACAATACCAATATTAAGGATTTCTGCTTTCTAGAGAAATATATCAGTCTACCCAGATATAGTTTGCCACTGAAAGCAAAGAGGAAAAAACTGCCCATCCCTGGATGAAAGGAAAGACAGGGCAGAGATGACATCATACTACCTAGCAACATGCCACCAGATCAGAAATGGACAGTAACAACAAATGAACCCACAATAAAACCCCAAACTCAGTGTGAAGCCCCATTCTGGGCGGATTGTACAGACCTGTGACAGAGACTTGAGGGGCCTAATCTCACCTTCTGGCAGCTCTCCTGTGGTCTGTCACCTTGGTGCAGGATTGTCGCCCATGGCAGTTTGTGGAACGCTGGTGCTCCAAGGATAACTTTGCTAGCGATCTGCGGTAGGGCACGCTTGGTGCTGACTCCATCTCCTGTTTCCAGTGGCTTCTAAAGATGTCCAGACAAAGAGGAGCCTCTCTGGATGCCTTTAAAAGCAGCTGGAAACATGGAGAATGAGCCAGTCTGGATGTCTTTCTCCACCGGCAGTCTCTGGAAGCAGGAACCACCCTGGTTAAAAATAACTAGCTCCTTTTCCATGTGAATGAGTGCTGTAGTAGTCACAGGGACGTGGTGCAATCACAAATAGGAGAGGAGACATTCACAAAGCACTCTCCCTGTCTGGCCTACACTGTGAAAAATAGCTGAGAACCTTTGCCCTATAGTGTATTGTCCCTGGGTTATGTCCATCTAGTTTTAATTCAAGCATGGCTGGAGGACGGGAGACTATGCCATGGTATGATAGAATTCTTAATCAGGACATTCTTCCCATTCTGTGTTTCAACCCATTGTCGCTAGTTCTATTCCCTTGTACTGCCCTAAGCCATCTCCTCTCTTCTCGTTGTCCCCCTTCAAGTGTTTCCTGTCACACAGGCTATGTGAAAACCCCCAAGCCTGAGTTTGCTTCCAGAGCCAAACTTTTCTGAAGCTTTTCAGGGTGTTAAGGTTCAAACTTTAGTTTGGTCCATTCCAGAAGGGGAAGGGGGAACAGCACTTCCCCTGCTGTGTGCTCCAGGAAGTAAAGGCAGCTTTGATCACTGCTTTTCTTGCTTATCTCCAGCAGGCCCACCCACCCTGGCTGCGCCCAACGCACCACTCCAGTGGGCTGCTGGTCCATCTCCAAACTGCACCCCCACAAGCATGCACCACACTGTTCACGTCCTCCCCCTTGCGACCCACCCTGACACCACCTGGCAGGACCTATCATCACCTGTTGAGGGTGAGGAGCCCCGGTGAGCCAGCCTGTACTCCACCCTAGTCCTACAGCTGGCTCGGGATCCATGCTGGTGGCTCCGCTGTGGAGCTGTGACCATAGTTGGTATAGGTCAAGGCATTTCCCAACACTTGCCCATTGTGAGGCACCAGAGAGGCCCTGGCACACATCTGTGTAGAGTGCTCTAGGTTGCTGTCTTTTTTTCAGTTCCTCCAGAACTTCCCGCTGAGTTTCTGCTGCACTTTTCCCTGCTTGCACACCCCATCTACGACCATGCAAGATCTCAAGGTCTTCTCATCAACCTCCTCCTGGCAATGGCCATCTTGGCCACCAGACCAGGGGGACGACACTTGACCAGGAAGTTCGCAGTGACTGGGGAGCCTCTTTCCATTCCCTCATCATCTTGTGTCTCTGGACAGAGCTTCTGTGGGCAGTGTCCACTGGCTCCTTGGACTCCTTTGAAGAGCAGTGGGCGCTGTCCAGGGTTCTCTGCCCAGGGTTCCCTTCTGGAACCCTTGTTTTCACTCCTGCTCCTGTTTTTTTCCATTCTTTGACCCCTGGAATCATTTGCTCGCTGAGATCCCTCAGCTTGGGGGATAGGCCCCAGTATCTGCAATAGGTACAGGGGGGATGGGACAGCTGTGTAGTTCTGAAGCAGATTCAAACTCCCCCAACGCTCGGCAATGTCCCAAATCATGGGTTTGGCTTGGGCTCATCACTGATCGTTAAAAACAGTCATTCATAAATGGGACATGAATGGCTGCGGGAGCTGCTGGGGACTGAGTTGTTCTGAAAATCTGCCCACAAATGTCTCCACTGCGGAGGCTCCTGTGGCAGATGGTGACTTTACAACCTACCTGGAGTAAGAGGTGGCTCAGAGCTGCACGGCCCCAGGAGCCTCCTGGAGTGTGCTCCTCCCCCCATCACAATGCAAGTAGTCCCTTCGAGCCTGGGGTGCCATTTCAGATTCGGGGGGCAACTTTAAACGTTATTCCAGTGGCTACTTAGGCACTTGAAAACTCTAGCTTTTTGCAGAGAGTAACTTAGATACAGTGCTCCTGTCAGCTAATTTCTAGTTCCTATATAAAGAAAGAAAATTAAATACATATTAGACCCACTCACATCTAATACTAACATGTTCTGACATCTACTGTCAAGTCACTGAAGGGATACTGGTTAGGTTTAAAATTTGAATGTATATTCTGACTTTGTTACAAACTCTTGAATACAACAATAGAAACAAAGGTAGGAAAAATCTAGATGACTTTCTATCATTTAGGCTACTTAAGTTTTTGCAGTGCACCAAACTTGGACTAGACCATTTAACTTTTGGAAGCATTCTATTAGGGCAAGGCCTTGTGAGTTTATACTGCACCTGCCTGGAGTTACAGGGGTGTTACCATACTACAAATACTAGACTAGAAACTGACTTTAAACAGGAATGCAACTGACACTTTCAAGTCACTTTCACAGTATTGCCAACCCTGAGTCAGGATTATAAAAAATCATAAGATTGGCTTAGAAATCATGAGAGTACATAAAAATACTAGATTTGTTCTTTTTATTTGCCTTCTGCTTTTTGAGCCTTTAGGGTGCACTGGATCACAATTTGATGCTTTCTCCACAACCACAAGACCTAGAAAGACTGAAATCATCACATCTCCACGTGACTCCAGGAGCTGGGGCTTTAAGGAAAATAATAATTATCATGAGACTCATGACAAAATCATGAGAGTTGGCAACACTGCTTTCACGTCTGTTTAAAGGTTAGTTACTTTCCAGAAGGCTCTTAAACACAGCACCACAGTGACTGAGTTGCAGGGCTCACAGGAGAATCTTTAAAAACAAACACCAAGAAAATTCCACATTTTAAAGTTGAGGAAAAAATTGAGTCTTCTGAGGCCTATCAAGGCCACTGCAGGCAGGAAAGAAAAGGAAAATAAACAGGCCCAGGAGCTCTGGGCAGCTCTTCCTGTTGAAATACAGTTGGAAGGTCAAATCTTCCAGTCCTTAATCAGGTAAAACTTCTATTGCTGGCAACGCCTCCACTCACTGATGTCTCACATCTCCCTCTTTTCTGAATGTAACCTTTCCTCTGCAGAACTCACATTCCACACGCAGGTTGCTGGAGGCTAGGACGTGTGCCATGATCAGCCCTCCTGTACAAAACTCGGGGGGGACGGGCTCCTGCCCCCCTTAAATGGCGCCCCTGCCGTGGGCTCCTATACTCCCCCAAAACAGGGTCATAAGGGAAAGCCACAACCCTGCTCACAGTGCCTGAAATCAGTCAGGGCTCTGGGGAGGCAGAATGGAGATTTTGGGAGGGTCACAAAGAAGGCACCTAGGAAAAGGTAGATTGAGAAGAGCAGCCAGGGGGAAAGCCGGCAGTGGGGGCAAATCCACATCTCTGCAAAGGATTAATGGAGCAGGAGGAATGTGAATAGCAGCTTCTCCAGGGAATGAAGGCTCTGAACTGGGATTGAGACCGCAGTTTGATCTGAGTCAGCTGCTCCAGGAAAACATGCTGCATAGGCCCTTGCCCAGGTTGGAACAGACCCGTTCTGACAGGAAACGAGGCTGGCTAGATGCTGCCAAGGCAGTTGAAGCTGTTTCCTGAGGCTCAAAGTCTCAGCACTGTGCATCGGCATAGATCCATTGAAGCGGATAGAACTATGCCGACTTACACCAGGTCAGATCCCTGCTAAGGGAGAGTCCAACACACACCCATCCATGTCACTGGGTGTCTGTCATTTTGTGTGGTTCCATTGGAATCCAGCTTGGGTGGGAGGCACGGAGCTGTGTGAAAACATACGTCTCAAGCAGAAACACCTCAATTGCCACAGATGGGTCAGGAAAAAAAGACGAAGGGTTAGGCCGATAGATAGGTATTGTATAAGTGCAAGCTTTCACCTAGAGTCAAAGCATTTCTATACCCATCAATCAATCCTCACCACCCGGACATGCAGAAGGTTTTCACAGCATCAAACTGTGGCACAGAGAAGTGAAATGATTTGCTTGAAGTTACCCACTGAACAAGACTTAGAAGTCCAGAAGGCTAGTGCTAGCTGTTAATGTAAGTTCATATAAGTATTTAGACCTCTGTATCTATCTGCCAGAGATGGGATTCTGGGCCTCTGGGCCTGCCTGAAAGTTAAAGTCTCTGAGCTACACATGTTCGCAAAGAACAAAGACATAGTGTGCGCCTCTTGCCTGTCCGCAATTAGATGACTTTTTCTTTGTTACTGTGAAAAGATAAGGGATGCAGTTAAAACGTTCCAAGGCGCAGTGGAGGTGTGATATAGGAATGCACAAATGAAGGAAAGCTCTGACTCCTCTTCAAGACAGACGCCAGAGCAAGACCAAGCAACTGGCTGGGAAAGCCAGGGAGGTGAAGGAAGGTGTTAAAAAGAAACATAAACATAGGGCCATAAACTGACCACGGCCAAGATATGACCCCACTCCTTGCCCCTCCCATGGAGTACAAAAGGGGTTCTACCAAAGCCCCCAGACCCTCCAAAATGGAATATGACCATATATTGGAAGGGGTGGTACTGGGGGTTGGCTCACAGGTGTAATTAAGGCTATGAAGAAGAAGGAGGGAGGAGGGGGGTTTTGTCAGCATATAGAATTATGGTCAGGGAAAGAGGGAGTTCTCTGGGCCTATAGAGCTAGGATTGGGAGCTGGGGAAGAAATTCTTTCGACGTATAGAGAAATAAGCCCAAATGGTGTGCAGGGCTCGGAGATACGGTTATGGTTTTCAGCTCGTCACTGTAACTCTTAATAAACCCTTCGCAGAGTGCCTGCAGATTGGACTCTGGACTGTTGCTTTCCGGCAAACTGTGTCTGGGAACTGAGAGGAGACTGGGTTGGGGACCCCTAATGTTAGCCCCTGGCTTTCTAACCATTGGACATGTTGTCTGATACCCTCAGCAAGGTCTGCATTTATGGCTGATGTCTACCTCTGCAATGGACCTTCTGAAGTCCCCAACCCAAACAGCCCCACAACTTTGGGAGATTTAAATGCTGCCATAGATCATGCTGCTTGTAGGGATGGGAGGGTGGGGTTTACACTGCTCCCTGTGGAGATTTTGGGTCACAGCCCCTGCTCTCACTGCTGGGCCGCTAACCTCAGCCCCACTGATGCTGTGATCCACTGGAGGTTACATGGAATCAAAGTCCTGGAAATTCTCATTTAGTGTTTCCCTCTACAGATCCCACTGACTTCCCTTTTGACATTCCAGGTCCTTGGCACGGTTCACCCCTCGTCCCGACACCTGCCCCTACTGCGGCGTGAGGGAGATCTTGACACACATCTACCTTGAGTGCGCCAGGCTGCAGCCCCTGTTCCGGCTCCTCCAGAACCTCTTGCTGAGGTTCTGGCTGCACTTCTCCCCGCACCTGTTCCTTTATGCACACCCTATCCGTGGCCCCACAAAGCCGCGGGACCTCCTGGTCAACCTCCTAGCCCTGGCCAAACTGGCCATCTACAAGACCAGGGAGAGGAGGTTGGCCGGGGGGAGCGCTCTGCAACTGTGGGGCCTACTTCCGTTCCCTCGTGTGTTCACGCATCCGGGCAGATTTCCTCTGGGCAGCGTCTGCTGGCTCCCTTGATGCCTTCCGGGAGCAGTGGGCGCTGTACGGGGTTCTCTGCTCGGTGTCCCCTTCAGGTTCCCTCCGTTTGACTCTGTGACCCCCACGCCCTTCCCTTTTTTTTTCATTAGTTGTCTCCCACCATTAGTTGTACCCTGGGTCCAGTGACTCCTCCCCTTAGGCTGGGGGAGGGGCCATTCGCAGTGGGTGGGCTTGCACCCACCCACTTGCCGGGTTCAAATAGGACATTCCAGGTCCTCAGTGCTCAGGACCGTATGCCTTGTAATACTCGCTGGATATGGGGTAGCTGATTGGGCAACTCCACTGATCTACTCAAACGGCAGTTAACGCATATTCAGAGCATTACTGAAAGAATCGGATTGGACACTGGCCCAGCCAACCAGATAGCACATTAGGGCCACAGGCCCAGATCCTCAGATCTATTTAGTTCAATGGGAGGTAGGCACCTACATGCCTTTGAGGCTCTCCGCTGCAGTCCTGCAATGTGCTAGGTGGCCCTCAATTCCCAGCAGCACTGATGGAAGTTAAGGGCATTCAGGAATTGCCCAGCACATCTCAGGATCAGTCCCTCGATGTGCCCAGTTGCCATAGAACAGACCCATATTGCCTTGACTAGAGGATTTTTGGCTGAGGGGTGGAGCAGCTAATCAGTGCCAATTACCCTAAACAGGGAAGGGTTCCACCAGGGATTCCAGCAGGGATTCAACCAGACTTGTACCATGCCCGCATCAGATAGGGTTAACACTAAAATTTGATGCAGTTCTACATCACTGGCAATAAAAGGATTAACTCACACACCTGGTGATTTGTGGGCTTCCAAGTGATAAATGTCCTCAGAGAGGGAGGGGCAGTGAGAGACTGCCAGCGATCCTCCCCATGGTCCCCCAACAGATTGTCGCTCCGTTTGGTGGGGTGGCCTGCAGAGCAGGGAAGAAAGAGGAATTGTATTCCAGTCTCAGCACACCAGGGATCTGGTGAGGCCTCCACTGAAGTCAATGGGACGGCACAAGGTGTTAATCAGAATTGTGCAGGGGAGACCTTCCCCCATAAGTCTGGGGACACAAGGACACAGATGGTGCCTCTGCTTCCCCACCTTGTAGCCATGAGGGGAAACTTGCAGAGAGAGGAGTCACTGAACCAGCCAGTAGGCGCCGAAGCAGGGATGGGGCCAAAGCAGGGAGCTCTGGACATGCAGAGAACTTTCTACTGTCGTGACAGGACTTCTCTGCTCCTTGCTGAGAAGCTGTTTGCTCCAACCTTCCCTTCCCTCACAGTCTCCTCACCTCAGTTTTGCGCCACACCTGCCCCCCTTACCCTGCCCCATCCGCTTCCCCTCCCTTTCCATTTCCTTCCTAACTAACTCCCCAACCCAAAATCATGGCGCGAAGACACCACCTGCTGCCATCGCATTGCTCACTCTGCTAGTGTGAGACCCCCTTCACCCACCCTGCATCTGCCATGTCTCTTTAGACTGTAAGTGCTTCGGGGCAGAGACTGGCTGCTCTCTACAGCACCAAGCACAGTGGGGCCCTTAGGCAGGACCATACTAACAATGATTAATCATTGCTAAAGGAGGTGGCACAAAGAGCTTTAGGTTGTGTGGCTAAAGATCACTTCCCTTCACAGTTTATCAGACTGCTCAGCTGTGGTATCTGCATCATTAACCCTCCCTGTCCTCCACTGAAGTCAGGAGGAGTGGAGAGTGCTCAGCATCTAGCAGAGCTTGTCTGATGGATGGACCCCTTTGCTCCCCATACGACATGCTAAGCTAAATTGACAGTAGCCACTCTTCAATCAGTTACAGAGTGTCCATGCCAAGGGATTGCATCACCGGGGTGGTCTGTGATATGCAGGAGGTCAGACCAGATGATTAACTGGCCCCATCTGGTCTTAAACTCTATGGCTTATGAATGTAACTAAATCAGTGCAATATTTATGGGGTGATAACCCCAAAGAGCATCCTGCTATACCAGAGGACGGATCAGTTTTATTGGTTGCTTTTTTATTTTTTGACATGTAGGCCCAGATCCTCAAAGGTGTTTAGACACCAAACTCCTATTGATTTCAAACCAAAATATTTTTGCGCATCCTATGTTGCTGTTTATAACCCTGCACAGTGCTACCCAATCAAGAATGTGTTTTATACCTACTCTGCCCAGCTGTAAGTGGCCACACATGACATAAGGCAGTGAAGAGCCCAGCCCTTTGGCTCATTATCAAGGCTTTTCAATTTTGGTTTTCGTTTAAAATTTCCCAGGAATTTGTCAGTTGACTACAAAAGATAAAAACAGGTGAAAATCGGTACCAAAAACAAAGTTCACAGTTCAAAAAGCAACAAACAAAGAAACCTAAGAGTATTGACAGTAAAAGCAGTTTAATGGTGTGGTTTATTTCATGAACTGCACATTACCTGTACCTACCTAGATGCATGCCTGTGTGTCTTCCACTACGTTGCCTTACTTTAACAGATAACCTTGGATTTACACTTTAGACATCAGAGCAAACACATCTACCTAATGCAATGGACTGGGTTTTCTTAATGTAATCAAAATTGCCATCTACTCGTTGGTCCACAAGTAGGGTGAAAATCAGTTACAATCAAATAATAGCAGGGGTAAAAACCAGAAAATTGGGGAGGAGGGAGGGGGACCGGAGGGAGAAGGTAAAAAAAAAAAACCCAGTAAAAACTGAAAATAAAGGGCCTTGCTCTTTAGTTAAAAGTTACACCTTCCCCAGGGAGCTTCTTCTCAGCAAAGCGCAGCCAGGGTGAGATGGGCATGGACTAGACATGCCCCCGGGAATGCCCCTGCACTCAGACCAGGAAAGTGGGGGTCTCTAGCTGTGTGGCTTGAGTCCATCACTGCCGGGGGCAAAGCAGGGGAGGGTGTGAAAGATTCCAAACACCTCCAGGAATGGAGAGAGGGCTGGAGGTGGGGGCTGGGGACCTTCTCCCTCTCCCAGATACCAGGGAGCCAGCGGGGAGCGGGGCAGCCTCAGCTGGGAAGGGAGGGCTCACCAAATCAGAGCCGGGCTTCGAGTCCAGGGAGAGGCGAGCCCGCCCGTTCTCCTCTGCAGACACGCGCTTCCTCCTGCCGGGTGACCACCACCACAGCTGGAGAGCTCTCTTCCCCCAGCCCGCGCACAGATCCTGGGGGCAGGGTCCCAGAGAAGGACCCGTGGGGCTGGGGAAAAACTCCGTTCCCCGCCCCCCGACCAGCAGGAGTCGCTGGGAGGGGGAGGCACGGAAGAGAGGGGCTGCGGAGGGAAGTGGAGAAGGGAAATAAAGGAGGCTGGGAGGGAGGGAGGAGGAGGGACGAGGGGGTGGGGAGGGAGGGAAAGGAGGAGGAGGAAAGGAGAAGGGGAGGAGATGAAGGGGAGAAGGAGGGAGCAGAGATTCAGGCTGGGAGAGAAACCAGACGGGTCCCTGCGCGCTGTGGGCGATGCGCCTCCTGGCCGTGGCCCTGGCCGCCTTGCTGGCCCGAGCGCCCACCCCAGGTAAGGGCGGAGGGCGCCGCGCTGCGCTCCGCACCGGGCTGTCTGGGGCAATAACGTGGCGTTGCGGGGGGAGGTAGCGCTTGTCCAAGGAGAAGTTCCAGCCCCCCTGTGTGCGTGGCCCCAGCACACGCCGCTGACAGCACAGGAAAGGGGGATCCCCGCCGCCCCGCCCCGAGCAGGGCTGAATTCGTCCTTCTTTTCTTGGCCACGTTTTGGTTTGACCCACCAGCAGACCCAGACAGCTGATCCGGCTCCTGCACCCGGACCCGCTGGTAACCTGAGCTGGGATCCAGCTCTTTCGCAACCCTGCCTTCAAGTCTCTCTCCCTGGTCGGGACAGTTTTTGCTGGGATCGTTATTTCAGACTGTGGAAGCTGGCAAAGATACTTGGCCCGAAACTCTAGTCTAGACCAAACTTACTGACCCCCGGGACCCTCCTCCCCGCTGGGCAGGATCCTCTGGCCCCACCGCCCTGCTGCAGGGCAGAAGCTCTGAGCTCCCCACCCCAGTCTGGTAGGCAGAGAATGGGGGCATAGGAAGCTCCTCCAACCGCACTTTAACTGTAAAAGAGCCACATACAGTTTGGCCACTCCTGCTCTAGACAACGCACCAAATCCATAAACAAAACCAGAAGGGAAAGAAAAAGACATTGAAAGAGTTTAAAAACAGAAAAGCAGCCCCAAACCCACCCTGATTGTATAATTCGTGTCACTTTCTATTTAACAGGGCAGGACCGACATAAAACTCACAGTATTTAGAAAGAAAATCATTACCCACTTTACTAACACCACCTTGTACATCACTGAAGCTGCAGGAATTGTAAACCTCTCATTTAGTTGGCATTCAGTTCGCTGTTCACTTTTTGCATTTCTCTCCGCTTGGGCAACTAAAACTAGACTTGTCATTTTGACTTCTCTAGTTAATTCCACCAGCCCAGACCTTGGTGGCTTTGTGTGGAGAGGGAGGGATTGATTATGCAGGAGAAGGATTTAATCAAAGGTCATGTTTCCACAGAATTTAAGAAGAAATCATGAAAACATTTCTAATAATATTAGGCATTGACAGTGTCCCCTTGAATCTGTAGCAGTGGGAGATTTGGGGGACAATTTTCAACTGTGTCTAAGTGGTTTAGGAGCCCAGGTCCCATAGACTTCCAATGAAACTAAGTCACTTTTGAAAATGGAACTTAGGCATGTTTGAAAATTTTACCTGTGATTTCTATGCTTCCCCTATATGGGCACTGTTGCAACTGGGGCACTGTTGATTAACAAGAATTAATATTTTGATGAGCACACACTCCACGCCTAAACTTCAAAGTCTGGGGATATTCCAAGTAGGGATTTTTGTTTGGCTGGCTGTGAGTTTTGGATCTGCATCAATAGGTGCTGGAACTAGCGGTGCAGGAGGTACTGCTGCACCCTCTGTCTTGAAGCGGTTTCCACCATAGACAGGGTTTACAGTTTGGTTCAATGGCTTTCAGCACCTCCACTATACAAATTGTTCCAGCCCCTCCGTCTGCATCTGTCTGTCAAAGTTTTGAAGGATGATTGGAGGCAGCGTTTTGGTTCAGGCCAATCTCTGGAGCTAGACTGAGAACTTTTCTTTGAGAGAGAGGCCTCCTTACTGGTGAAACTTACAAACCTCTCAATCCACCTGATCTTTTTGTGATCTTTCTTGCCCGATGCTAATTATTTTTATTTAAACAAAGGGCTTACGTTCTTCCTGGTTCATCTTCTCTCCCTACCTTGCACTTCAGGGAAGTCATAATAACACACTTTGATACCAGCATCGCTTCACAGAATCATAGGAGATTAGGGTGGGAAGGGACCTCAGGAGATCATCTAGTCCCACCCCCTGCTCAAAGCAAGACCAACCCCAACTAAATCATCCCAGCCAGGGCTTTGTCAAGCCGGGCCTTGAAAACCTGTAAGAATGGAGATTCCACTCCCTCCCTAGGTAACGCAATCCAGTGCTTCACCACCCTCCTAGTGAAAGTTTTTTCCTAATATCCAACCTAGACCTGCCCCACGGCAACTTGAGACCATTGCTCCTAGTTCTGTCATCTGCCACCACTGAGAACAGCCTAGCTCCATCCTCCCTGGAACTCCCCATAGGTAGTTGAAGACTGCTATCAAAGCCCCGCTCGCTCTTATCTTCTGCAGACTAAACAAGCCTAGTTCCCTCAGCTGCTCCTCATAAGTCATGGAAACCAACTTCATGGAAACTGACTACAATGCAGAACCCACCCCCCACCCACATGTGTCTGGTGATGCATGCCAGTGTTGCTCAGGCAGAAACTCTAAGCACAGGCATCCAGACTGATAGCCAAGAAAACAGACACATCTGGTAGTTAGAGCAGAGGGCAGGGAGTCCAAAGCCCCACCTTTAAAAGCTAGCAAGAATATTCTGGCCAGCAGTTTGAAGAGAGGAAGGAAGAAGGCTGGATCCTGCAGACATTAATGCATGGCAGTAGCTTTACCACCATGAGGAGCCCCTTTGAAGTACATGAGATTCATGTGCATAAATGTTTGCCGAGTCAGGTCCGTAGCTCGTGAAGTACTTAGGGGAACCTCTTGATAACTACTGGTCCAGTGCATCTCACTTGTACTAGCAACATTGAAAGCCATAATGTAGCTGGGTTACTGGCTGCTGAAACTTAGGGCCTTACTGATTATATCTGCTTTGAGTAGTGTGTCATGACATGACATGGCAGATGGCAACCCATCGACACCCGAGCTTCCACCACAGCTAGCGTGAGTGGAGCTGAACTAGTCTTAGCAGCAGGGGGAATCTTTGCAAGAGGTCCCAAGTGTAGACAGGGCCCTAGTCTTGCATCTAATCCATTATCCCAGGTTTCCCTAAATAAGCCAGGAAGAAAGGCATTTGGGATGTCCAGTTTAGACAAATGAAACGAAAGTATTGGCAGTTAGGACAACTACAGCAGTTGTAAATAAAGTTGTAAATAATCTACAGCAGTTGTAAATAAAGCTAGAGCAGACAAACGTGCTTGACAATTAGGCCCACTGCAATTCAGACAAGTCAGACTGGAAATAAAGTGTACATTTTTAACAGTGAGTAACTAACCTATGGAACAATTTACCAAGGGTCATGGTAGATTCTCCATTACTGACAATTTTTAAATCAAGATTGGATGTGTTTCTACACAGGAATTATTTTGCTCTAGGAATTATTTTGGAGCAGTTCCATGGCTTTATACAGGAGGTCAGACTAGAGAATCACTGTGGTCCCTTCTGGCCTTGCAATCTATTAAATGAATCCTGAATCTTTTACTCTTTTTTATTTTTAACTTCTTCCACTCGCTATAAATAGTTCCCTTCTCCGGCAGTGGTAACAGCAAGACCAAACTCTTGTGGTGAGCTCTGTCTGCACTCCAGTGTCATCCAGGCCGCATAGTTTTCATTCCCTGCCTTCCCAAATTTCTCCCCATTTGAAGCAGCGATCTTGTAAAGTCTGGGAACTCAGCGTGAGGGTGCATGAGGGTCTGTCCTCTAATTTATGGAGCATTCTCCCACACTGGAAAGGAACCTCTTACAGGAGTATCCTTCACTTGGGGGCTGATCCAAACTCAAGGCCTTCAACTGTGCTCAGTGGGCTTTGACCCAGAGTTTTCACTACCCTATATGTCTACAATATCCTTGTTTTCCCCAAATCTCCTACTGTTACTACCACCATTCTGGCTCCATTGGTGGAGGAGATGGTAGTATAGGAGGTGATGGTAATATAGATCAGCCACCGTGTTTGTTTGCTTGTTTTCAAAATGGCATTACCTAACTCTGCTCCCAGCAGGATTAGATGACATGGTGGTTAAAATGCCAGAGGCCGCAACTATAGAAAGCTCCCCCTATTGCTACCTGCGCAGAGCAGCTCTGGTGGTAGCAACAGCAGGAAGTTTTAGGAAAATAGGTCTGCTGTTGAGTGTTTGGACTAAATCCTACATGCCAACTGGTCCTCTGGCATCCATAGGCTTTCTTGCTTGGGAAAGATGAGGAGAATTTGACCATTTGTTTGGAGCAACCCCAAAACCTAATGAAAAGTCAAAAGCTTGGACACATGGACACACACAAAAAAAGAAAAGTTTTATGCTGGTGACAGTAATCAGGTAGAAGTGATCAGAGAAATTGTAGAAGCAGTGTGATTTGCCTACGCTGCTCTCCAGCACGACAGTATCTGAACTTCTCTTTTATATATTCTATTGTGTATTTTTTGCCAATGTATGCTGTCTAGTTTTATATTACTCAGACAATAGCCTCCTACATTGGGATACTATGCCACAATTAGAGCTGCTCAACATTTTTTAACAAAAAGTTTACACGTCAAAAAAGGACATCATAAATATTATTTTTCCTGAAAAATTGCAGGGGATTTTAATAATTTCCAATAAGGTTTTATAGCGTGTTCAGTTTACTAAAAACCATGGTTTTAGTAAACCAAAAAATTAAAACATTTGAATAATGTTTGATAAATATGTCATGAAAACTAAAAATCCCCCCCCCCCTCCGAAATTTGTAATGAAACACATTTCTCATTATTGATCAGTGCCATCCATAACGTTAAAGATCTTATTTAGAGTCTAAGCCTGTTGAGACAGCAGATCTATTGTCATATCTGACTGTAAAGCCTAGTGAGTGCACTGTTAGTGCTATACAAATAAGTAATAAAATAATCATCAGCTCACTGGTGGGAGGCTTTTCCTGCTATTCAGACTAAATTTCCTTTTCTTTATGTCAGCCCACTATTGCTATGTGTATCCCAAGCCGAAATAACCTCTGTCCTTGGGATTTACAACTTTATGTACTTGTGGATAGTTATCATGTTCCTCAGTTAATATCACTGGTCTAGACTATGCCTAGTTGGATTGTATATCTTCTTACAAATCAAGTAAGATCCAGTCAGTATTATGGGATAATAAGGATGATATTTTTATTTTCCTCTCATTTTCCTTTTTTAAATGGCTCTTATTTTTTCAAACAAAACAAACAAACAAAAGTAGGATGTTCTATAAAAACGGCCCAAAACAATACAGGAGCCCATGGTTTTACTGTAGTATTTGGAACCAATAATAGTATCTAGCTATTCTATAGCCCATTTCATCTGTAGATCTCAAAGCACTTTACAAAGGAGGTCAGTATCATTATTCCCATTTTACAGATGGGGAAACTGAGGCAGAAAGGGATCATGCCTTGCCCAAGGTCACCAAGCAGGCAAAGCCAGTGACAGAATTCAAATCACCTGAGTCCTAATTCAGTGCTTGATTCACTAAGCCATCCTACTTTCTGAATATTAATATATCTCTTAAATATCTGATATGTAACACTTTATATAAAGTCAGCCCACTGAAGTTAAATATATATATATATATATAACCACAGTACATTACTCAGTCTCACAACTTAGTTGTACCCATACAAAACTAGCACATCTACTTCCAATACCCCTTCAACAGTAGATGGAAATACTTGACTTGCTTACTTTGAAGATAAGTATATGTTTGTGTTTCAGTAGTTGATGTCAGACAAAATCCTCTGCCAAATGCTCATCCTCTCTTGGTTAATTGTTCCTTGCTGATGTGCTGAAAAAGTAACTGGAAGTGAGAGTTGCATATATACAATTCCATTATTGTTTGTGCAAAAGATGCAGCGAGGCAAGAATAATACTTCACATTTTCACAGTGCATTTCATCCTGAAGGACCCCAAAGTACTTTGTAGAGAGGATTGCGAGGACTTTTGCCCGTGGCTGAAATACAGCTACCACTAGGGTAGAGGGCAGTACACTGTGCCATAACACATTGGAGACAATCTGGGGAACTCATTGCCCACAAGACACTGTTGAGGTCAAGAGTTTTGTAGAATTCAAAAGTAGAGCATGGATAATGAGAACATCTGTAGTTACATTGGAAAGGAAAAAATAGGAACATAATCAATCAAGCACTGTCTGACAGGGTCAGAAAGAAATTGACTTTATGTGTAGATATGCTATAACTGTCTATTACAGATTTTCTTCCATCTTTCTCTGACACAGTTGGTACTGACCATTGCTGGAGACAGGATAGTGACTTAGACATAGCCCTAGTCTGATCCAGTCTGGCAATTCCTATGTGGGGAAAGTTTAGGCAAGAACACTAGGGCAAATGCCTTGAAATGAGTGTCATAGGTTGTTTAATATTCATGGAGAGCACCCAAGATCTCAGAGTTTGAAAGCTCATCAGAAAGTCTTTACAAACTCAGCTGTACAGACCTCAATTTCTCTGCCTTGGAGTTACCTGCCAATACAGCTGTTTGCTGATTAAGGTGCTTGTATGTTGCTACGCGTGGAAGATTCTCATGATCCATTCTCTCTTTTGCAGATGTTTGCGAGGCTCTGAATGTGACAGTCTCGCCGGGACCAACAGTGCGATACACCGAGGGAGACAATGCTACCCTTTATTGTCACGTTTCTCAAAAGAGACGGACAGACAACTTCCTGGCTGTCCGATGGGTTTTTGCCCTCTCACCCACACAGGAGCATTTGATCATGAAAATGACTAAATTTGGTGTTGTCCAGTACTATGGAAATTACACCCACACCTTCCACAAGCAAAGACTTCACCTTCTCAAAGAGCGACATGGAACAATGTACAAATTCCTAATTCTGAATCTCCGGCCAACGGATCAAGGCCATTATATATGCAAAGTCCAGGAAATTGGCAAGCACAGGAATAAGTGGACTGCATGGTCGAATGGCACAGCAACTACGGAAGTAAAAGGTGAGGAAACATCTGATGCTATGAAATCTGAGCCAACCCATTTTCTTGCTCGTTGTTAATTGTGGGTTTTCTCCCCATGTCAAATTAATCCAGAAGATGCTTGAATTTATGTTTTTTTCCCCCAAAAATCATTTAGAAATAAGTCATCTAATACTTAGCTTCATAAATAATAATTACACCTCACAACCAGAAAATTAAAGACAACACATAGCAGGCAGGACTTGAACAAGTGTAGGAATTCATTACAGTCGATTTCTAGATCATTATCTTAGCTGTTCAGCCAGAATGACGATAATTAATAATACTTTGCACTCATTCAAGCGTCGATCTCAGAGAACTTGCAAAAAGGACTAAACAATATTATCTCTATTTTAAATATGGGGAAACCGAGGCACAAAAAGAGTAAGTGATTTTCTAACCGTCATACGAGTCGGTGTCTGTGCTGGGAATAGAAACTGGCTTTCCTCTGTCTGAGATCTCCATTCTTCCTTTAGAGGCCTCCAGAAAATAGGTCTTCCTTATGAGAATATTCCAGAATCGCATAGAAAGGTTTGGTTGAAGCCCAGCATAAAAGTGACTTGAGATGGGCCTGCCACATCCAGATCCCGAACTTACATCTGGCCCCACTCTCCTAACAGCGGGCCACATCAAAGCCCCTGATGCAAACACACCCAGACTTTGAAATCCAGATCCAGAACACAAACCCTGCTCATAGACTGGGCTCGTGTCCGAAGGCAGCTTTGTTTGACATTGCACTGTCTGTGCTGGCTGGCAGGCACTCCTCTGCGTCTCCTATTAGAGTGGATGTGTGGTAAAAGGAAGTGTTGACTAAGTTCATTGGGGCCTGATCCAAAGACTCCTGAAGTCAATGGGAATCAGGCCCTAAGTGACTAGAACTGAAGGGGGTGAAAGCCTGCATGACCTCCAAACTTGGCAATTGCAGGGGATCACCAACCCATCACAGAAAATCCTATGGGATGAAAACTCTGGGGTTCACCTCATGGAATTTTCTCCAGCCCCAATGGTTCTTGCCTTGTTGTGTGGGTGCTTTTAAATTAAGCAGCAGCACTAAATATTTGGGAAAACTTACTCCTAATTAACTATTATGTGTTTCAGGGGTCAGGGGGAGGAGAAATGAACCTGATTCTCATCTTACTTATACCCGTTTTAGACTGATGGAGCTCCACTGACTTCAGCGGAGTTCCTCCTGATTTACAACTGCTGTGAGATCAGGCCCAGTGGTATCATTTAGTACATTTCTTGTGCCAGAAAAACCTAAAGCATGTTTCCCAAGATGCTGACTTCATAGTTCCAATTAAGCTTCCCATAGCATCTTTGTACTAATCCACAGAGGGAGACAAACAGTGCTTGGTAGCTCATAGACTTCACAAGTTTTTGCTTTGCTATTTCACAGATAAAAGACAGAATGTGTAAAAATAGATCATCAGAAATACATAGCAGCTGCATTTTGCCCACTAAAGTTTAAACCTGTCTTGATTAAAATCTGAGGATTAAAGTAATGTAATTAGCTGAAGTTATTAGTAGCTATGAAAGCTCTTCCAAAGCTCTAGAGTTGAAGTTCAGTTTGACTCAGTACCAAATTGTATGAATGTGAATTTTTAAAAAAGTCCTAATCTAAACCACCTGATCCTCTTGGGCCTGTAAAATTTGGCAAGGCGATTTCCCCAAGATTTTGTATGAGATTTTCCATGCTTCCTGTATACAGCCAGCCAGAAATAATACGAGAAGAGTGACCTGATCTAACATCTCAGATCCAAGCAACCCTCGCTTATTTTGGGGAATGTACAGATCCGAATGTGGAGCTGTACTTTTCCTTTCCCACCCCAGATATGAATCCCCCCAGCTTTTGGAGCAGTTCAAGGCTAGAATTGAATTTTCCTCTAGATGGTGACCAAATATCTCTACTATTTTGGCATTTCTGCTTTAGGTCCTGGTCAAAATGTGGAAGGAAGCACAGAGGATGCAAATAGGCAAGGTATCTTGGCACCTGTGGGAGGAGGGAAGAGAAGATTCTCACACTTCCCCAGGCCTCAGAGAACGCTTGTCTTTAGTCTGAGTTTTGACCAAGGGTGTGTGTCTTATTTGATCCAAGTGGTGTGTGTCCTCCACACAGAGCGCCACACCTCGGCAGCTCAACGGTGGAGTTCTGACCTTCCAAATGCAACTGGATTTCCTGTTGAACCTGGTCCAATGCCCTGTGTAATCAGTGGAAGGAGAGGGCTCCCACTAATGCCCACCAACCCTCGTGTTACAATAAAATGTTCTCAGTGAATGGGTAAGAAGCCAAAGGAGGGCAGCAAAGGTGTTAAACACTGATTTATGAAGAGAACTGAGTTTTGACAGCCAGGGAAACAGAGTGTAATCCACTGTTTAGAGTGCACTACCCAGCCCCCTCTAGTGACTGGCGCAGAGGATAACGGTTATACAGCAGCTGCTGACTGGAGTCACTCCTTTAGTTAAGTGATAGAGGATCTTGATTGTAAGCCATGGAGATCTGGAGAGCAAATCCCTATGACAACCCTTGATCGTGGCCTTTACAAAATGATTGAGAGGGAGCAGGGTGTACGTGCTTATAACCCAGAAGCCTTAAAAACCCATCTGTCCCGAAGGGGGAATTTTACTGGGAAATACAGAATTCATGCAAAAGGAAAAGGAAACTCACCTCCTGCTGGGTGGGTGGAATCTTAAGAATCAAGATCTGTAAGAGGAATTCAACAGAAATCATGGGTCAGGCCCCAGAAATCCTGAGATTCTAAAAAAATCATGAATTTTTTTTAAAAAAACAACACATTTTAAATTCTTTTTCATGTGTGCCTGCTGGTTTTTGAGTTATGTTTTCCAGCTTTTCTCTGCAACCACAAGAGCTGGAAATTCTCACTGAACCAAAAAAATTAAGCTGAGATTATCCTACAATCACAAGACCCAGGGAGCTGGGGCTTTAGGAAAAAACACCAAATATTGCAAGACTTGCAATACAAAAAAATCACAAGAGTGGGCATCACCAGATGTTCTAAATCTAATCCTGGGGGCCCAGCCTCAAAAAGTGACCCCCTCTTTTTTTGACTGGGCAGAAGCAAAATGCTGGATCCGAGCATCTCCTGAATATGGGGATCTCTCAACTCTTTGTAGTGCTGACTCCATGTCAGGTGACTGTGGCCAGTCACAGTCTCTTAATGACTCAGCTGTGAGCAATGCAACTTTACTGCACGTGTCATTTCCTCATAGACCTTCTGGGCTGTCAGGTGTCCAGTCCAGCATTGATCAGAGTCCTCCTGGGATTCCTTATGACTCCTCCTCCCGATCCCAGTCAACATAAACGAGCCAGCCACTGCGGAGAAGAAATTGGGGGGGAGGCATGGGGCAGCTGCTTCAGCCTCCCCTCACTGAGCAACTGGGAAGTGGGCTGTGGGCAGTAGGTGTGAAGAACGGGTGGCTCCAGAGCTGTGCTGGCACCAGAGCTGTGGGGCACAGGCACTCGGTCTGGGTCTAGTCACTGGGGCTAATAGGGCTGGGTAAACAGGGCATGTCGGGCATTGCAGGACATCAGGGCTTCGGCCAGGACTGAGGGGTGCTCCTGGGCTGTGCACGTCCAGTAGGAATGCCAGGTGCAGACTGGAACTATCCCTGACTGCCCCTTGGCCCCTGGCATCAGCTGCCCCAACATCTCCCAGCCCCAAGCACTGAAGTCCTCAAGGCCTGCTGCTCCCAATCTCTCCTTCTCCTTGGCCCTTTCTCCTTTCTGCATGAGGGTCCATTCCCCACTTCCTGCCACTCCCCCCCCCAGATTCACACAGCTCCTCTGGCTCTCCCATGCCAGCCCCTGGACCCAGCCCCCCTGCTCTGCCAGCTGCCCCCAAACCATCTGCTCTGGCTCCCCTCAGGCCCCATCCAGCACTGTGCTTCCCCCAGCTCCTAGGCTCTGCCTCTCCTCCTCCAATCCAGCCACAGAGCGCTGTCACCCCAAGAGCTGCCCCAAGCCCTTCCTGTTTCCTTCTCCGCTTCCCATGCGCCAGCCCAAGGTTTCCAGCAGAGCCGGGGAATGTGTCTATTAAAACAAACAGACCGGGGGCCTCAGCTACTAATGTGTGACAGTCCCTTTAATCATTCCGAGCAGGCACAGGCTCAATGAGCGTCGCCGTCCATACGTGGGAAGTGGGGGAGCCGGGACTCACTGCTGTGCAGGAGGCTGGGAAAGGAAGGGGAGCATTGGCAAAGGCCTCGCTCTGAATTCCATGCCGGGAGGGGGGGTATTGCCAAGCAACCAGCCCTCAGCACACAGCAGCATGCTGGAGAGAGGCCTCCACTCCGGCTTGGCCAAACTGCATCCACTGGGGTTTTTTTTAAGCTGAACAAATAGTTTTGCTTCTTTTGTGTGTGTTAATTAAACTCTGTGCTGGGGAAAGGGGCCAGCCTCGGAGACGGAAGGCTTCCATAGATCCTGTGGATGAAGCTCCATTACTGATGTCCTGCTCTCTCCACAGACTACCTAGTTCCCCCACACACTTGTGGGACAAGGGATTTAAAGGAGAATCTCAGCTTCCATTTCATAGATTGCAGGGCCAGAAAAGACTTAGGATCTTCTAGTGTGACCTGTTGTATAATGCTGGCCAAATAACTCCTTCCCCCCCCATAAAAAATTCTTACAGCAGCTCTTTTAGAAAAATATCCAGGCTTGACTTAAAAATGGTCAGTGATGGACCCTTGGTAGATTGTTTCTATCTTCACTATCAAAAATTCACACTTTATTTCCAGTCTAAATTTGGCTAGCTTCAACGTCCAGCCATTGGCTCGTGTTACACCTTTCTCTGCTAGACGGAAGGGCCCATCATCAAATATTTGTTCCCTGTGGAGGAACTTATAGATTGTAATCAAGTCACCCCTTAGCTTACCAAAGAAAAGGTTACCTAGACTGAGCTCCTGGAGCCTGTCACCATAAGGCAGGTTTTCTAATCCTTGAATCATTCACGTGGCTCTTCTCTGAATCTTCTCCAGTTTATCAACATCCTTCTTGAATTGTGGGCACCAGTATTCCAGCAGCCGTCGCACTGGTGCCAAATAGAGAGGCAAAATAACCTCTCTGCTCCTGCTCGAAATTCCCCCATTTATGCATCTGAGGATCACGTTAGCGTTTTTGGCCATGGTGGGGCACTGGGAGCTCATGTTCAGCTGAGTCACTTTCTAGCCCATTTCCTTGTAGAGGCTGGACAATGCATCTGATGCTGCATGCCCACTGCCAACCACTGGGTCTTCCCAATGACCCTAGATTTGCTCTTCACAGCTTCCCAGGGCTGGGCTATGGAGCCAGTAAAACCCACAGCTACTGCTCCCTGGACTTTTGTGAAGACTCTGGTTCAGTTGTCAGCTATTGTGGGCAGCCCCAACCAGGCTATCGCTGAGGCACTAGGCTACTGCAAACTCCCTACCAGCTGCGGCCTGAGGTTCAAGCCACTCCTCTGCCAATGCACAGGGTAGCTGATTGAATGAGGGGCTAATCCCAGCCCACAACCTACATTTTCTATTGTTTGTGTCGTCCTGTCCATTTCAGCTAGCCCAGCTGGGCTAACATGTGCACCTGTGGGGCGTGAGGAGGGATGGGCAGGAGAGAGAGAGGTGCCTTTGCAGATCAGTTCCAGGATGTATGTGCTGTCACAGCTCAGGGTAACTGCACCTGTATTCTCCCCCTTAATGGCCCAGCAAGGGCACCCACACTGGTCTCCCAGCCCCTCAGTCATCACCACTCTTGGTCAGAGCCCAACGTCTCTCTCTCCCTCCAGATCAGGCTTTTTCCAGGCTGCAAAGTTCTCTGTCTTACAGAGTCATATCCCCAGACTGCTGAATGGATGGTTAATAGTGTAAGTGCCTACCATTATAACTGTTACCACCCAGCTTTTTCTAAGCAAGCACATTTACTCTTAAGGTGAAAGCATGGCAGAGAAAACAATACCCATGCTCATAAACTCACCAGAGATCACCCCAACCCTAGCCTCAGGCATGGGCAGATGGCAGTCCGTCCAACTCTTCCCTTTGGACAGACAGCCTTGACTGCTTGTTGGATCAGAAGGAAGATTCTGAGTCAATTTCATCTCAGGTGGTTTAACCAAAATTTATTTACTGGTCTCCAGAGACTCCAATTTGAACTGGTGTAGGCAAGCCTCTCCAGCTGGTGGTACCTCTGGGGAGGTGCTACAACCTGAGAGTTTGTCTAATCACCCCCCACTATTCTTACCTCCTGGAGGGCTGTGGTCACCTTCCCCCTGGAATTACAGACAGTCCCTGTCCCTGTCCCTGATACCTAAATGCAAGAGAGTAGGGTCTCCCAAAGATATGGCAGGAAATTGTCATGTGGCACATGCACATTCCATGAGTATGGGGTTTTATGGAAGTAGAGGTAAGTGTGGCTGTAGGAGAAGAGGAAAAACAGATAGCATAGGTGGGGTGGAAGGAATGGGCATGGGGATGCAGAAAAGGCAGATAAATAGAATTGCAAAGGGTCAGTTACAATTTGGGAGCATGCTAAATAATACCCACCCACAAACGCTCGGGCCCTGTTCGGAGCAATGTGATCATGCAGTCATTTACAAGGGAAGCATGGCAAAAAATTGGCCATGGCGTGTCTGGCATAAATTTGGAAGACTTCAGGGATCTGCAAAGTATTATCAGGAATGCATCCAAATAATGGAGAACAAGATCAGCAGGACTCTAGGACTATCAGCAAGTCAAATACAGGGTCATTTTTGTTCCTTATTCAACCAGGTCTGATTTTGAGGCCTTTTCTGTTTATGCTACTTATCTCCACCAAGTTCACACAAGCCATTTGAAGACAGCCCCGCCATTAAAGAGGTGTTTGTCCGTGTATTTCACACATTGAAAAATGGAATTTCCTGAATGCCTGCAACAACAGGCACACGTGGATTCATGTGAAACACTTGGATAGGGAATGACATGTTCCAGGTAACTGGCAGAAGAACAAAGGACAATGTAAATACTAGCAGGCTCCCTATTTTGCCTTGCAGAATGCTACTCTGCATCTGTAAGAGCCTCAGACTCATAGAATCATAGAATATTAGAGCTGGAAGGGACCTCAGGAGGTATCTAGTCCAACCCCCTGCTCAAAGCAGGACTAACCTCAACTAAATCATCCCAGGCAGGGCTTTGTCAAGCCACAGCTTAAAAACATCTAATGATACTCATGATACCGGTAAAATAGAAACCTCTGAAAGACACTGACAGCTGTCAAGTTACTCTTCACAGCTGAAGTCTGAAATTCAGATAAATTTAATTCTTCCTGGGAAGAAGAATGGCAAATCTTGAAGTCTAGCCAGAGGGCCAAATCCTCCTCTCCATATTACAAGTACTGTTAAAAGCAATGACAGGGAATAAAAGTATTGGTGGTATTCTACCACCCATGCCCCCAGCTCTGACCACATGTGAGATGCCACTGTCCTCTCCTTTTTCAGCCTCGCCTCAAGATACACTTCTGTGATGCAGACCCGAAGCTACCTTACTAATAATTGATTAGGCTAAGAAACAGTCTGGTATAGTTGATATTTATTTCATTTTAAAATCGATGTAATGCAATGTTTATATCTCAGATGCTATTTCTCCCTTTGGGGAGGGATTTTCAAGTGAGCCCAAATGATGTAGTCACTTTTGAAAATTCCACCCCTGTCCTGTGAACTCATTGGGGCAGGGACTGTATCTTGTGTGTTGACAGCATGTAGCAAACTAGGGCTGCTAACAGATGACAGATAATAGTAGTAGCACCACATCTCAAGGCAGGTGGTGCTGCTTTTCAGCATATGACCCACTTCTCCTGCCAATTCCACTTAGTGTTGCATACAATATTCCAAGTCAAGGTATATCATTGATTTAGATAGTGGCATTAAAATAATTTCCAGTCCATTCCTTATACATCCTAATATCCACATCAAGATATGGCTTCCCCTAGTCTTAACACTAGGAACAAAGCGTAACATGAGAGAAGAGGTTATTAAAACAACAAAAGGTCCACACATGGCTCTCTCACCTAGAGTCCTTGGGAGGCCTTTCTGACCCCAGACACCCCAGTCTCTGCAGTCTGACTTCACCTTAGCGCAGCCTTGAAGGATTGTGTCTTTTTTTTCTAGAAAGAGCCTTTGCTCTCTCTTCCTGAGCTTTTTCTTTCTCCCACTAATCCAAAACCAGTTTGGTGAGCTCTGCCAGGGGTTGGGGTCAGAGCATCAAAGTGAATGGCTTCTGCCTTGTTCCCATGCCAGTTCCCGGTCCGCTGGGCCATGCTGATACACTTGCAAAGTGCTCTCTCTTTCTTCAGGCCGTCTGGCTGTTGTGCTGATGAACAGAGCGGTAAGTGGCAAGCCATTAGAAAGCCATTCTCTGGAGAGCTTGGGCTGCGAGCCCCCCTTGCTGGAAATTGATATTCTATTACCAGGTTGCAGTTCTGTTGGACTGAGATTTTGTTTGCTGGCGATTGGTGAGCAGGCTCAGCTGGTTGGAGAGACCGGTGAGGTGCTGCCAATCAGAGCCTCGGTGTTCTAGCCCTGGCTGTGCTGCTGATTTCTGTGCCTTTGGACACATCACGTAGCCCCTCAGGGCTGCCGTTTACGGGTCTGTAAAATGGAGATGGTAGGTGGAGATGTGTAGATGAAGGTATCTTCTCTCTCATTGTTTTCAAATCAGCTTCTTGCTCTTCAGGCAAGTCTGAAGTTCCTCAGTCTTCCTGTGTCACAGTTCTTCAGCTGTAAACCTGACCTGGGAGCAGGACTTGCTCATGTAAGCGTGAGCTTACCGTTGTACGGAAGGGAAGGCTCCACCGAAGTCACTGCTGCTCTGGCAGCGAACACCAGCTGCAGATCTAGACCCCCGTAACTAAGTATGTAACTCTGAACCAACATTGCAGCTCCACTGAGGTCTGGTCAATGGTGACCTCTCCCCAGTTCTGCTACATGCTTCTGGCGTGACCTGTGGCAAGTCACGAGGTTTGGCTGTGCTTCAGTTATCGTTTCTGCAGAGCGGATGGAAGGTTGGCCTGGCTCCGGCGGGAGTGGTGTGGAAGGATTTGCATATGCAGAAAACGGAAGCCTGTAATTGAAATAGACCGTAAGGGGGGCCTTCTGGCACCCAGCCCAGAGCTCATTCTGATGGACTGAACGGGTGCTTGTCATAAGATGGCTGGCTCCTTAAAGGGAGATGGACCAATGTCTATCCGCAACAGGCTTAACTCCCAGGTGGGGAGAATGAAGGTCATGTGACCAGTGGGTCAGCTGACCGCATCTGGTCTCTTATCAGAGAGCGGTCTGAGACACTGCTAACCTGCATCATGGAGTGCCAGACACCTGGGAGGCTGTAGCTGGCTTGAGGAAGCAGCTGCAAGCAATAAAGGGACAGTGTGAACGGATAAGCCAATACTGGGAAGGTGGGCTGGGGACTCCTGATTCCAGATCAGAAAACTTTTTGAACTGTGGAACCAATAACCAGTTGCGTGAAGCTGGAGGGGGTGTGCGTGTGGACTGAATATGCTGGATCCCCTCCAGAATAGTTCTATTTAAAAGGATATGGACTGGGTGGGTTATTGAGGAGCAGTGTAAGAGAGGGAAACTGAGGCAGAGTGTTGCAGAGTCGCTCCAGTCCACAGAAGGATTGAGGGTGCTGAGGTTGCAGCTGCCTTGTTACAGCGCTTTTGTAGGAACTGCAGGAGCATCCCATTCACCAGGACAGGCATGTCTCAAAACTATTTGGAAGAGTCCTGGCTTTTCATGGAACTGTGGAAACAGCTGTGGAGCTAGACTAACCCTGCTCAGTTTTTTTTCCCTCCCACATGACCGTTCACTCTGCCACGGCACTGTATGAATCTCACGTATTGCTATCATGGATCTCCTGTAGTAGTCCAAGATGGGACAGAGATGCAGGCTGCCACCTCATTCGGTTGCATCGTCGCATGTCTTCATATTGTAACAGCAGGACTCAGTCTGGAGAGCTCCCTGCCACTTCTAGGGGAGTGACAGACACCTGCTTCCAAACAGACTCGAGTCTTGCCAAGATTCCTTCTTGCTGACATTTTATAATTCAGTTGTTTCTGCCTGAAAGATGAATGATCTGTCGGAAGTCTGGGTGAAGTCCTGGCCCCACTGAAGTCAAACATAGAAATCCCACTGACTTCGGTGGGAACAGAATTTCCCCCTACATGCATCATTGTCATTATAGCGTGTTTCTTTGTTCTTCCCAGTGATTTCATCGAAAGCTTCAGAAGATTCCACTTTTGGGAAAACCCACGAGGCGTGGAAGTTTTTTGAAGGTAAAGATACATTT
This sequence comes from Emydura macquarii macquarii, assembly GCF_026122565.2. Lineage (NCBI taxonomy): Eukaryota > Metazoa > Chordata > Testudines > Chelidae > Emydura > Emydura macquarii. The sequence goes on from NW_027130204.1 coordinate 5,745,575, forward strand.
AACGTTATCATTTGTTTCCAAGCAGTTTGCCATTAAGATGCTGGCTGAGTTGTACCGTGGTAGCAGCCAAGAACCCTTTTGGGGCTAATCGCCCCATAGTGCTAAGTGGGGGACACAGCCAGGCTGCTCCCAAAGAGCTTACTGTGAAGTACAGAGAGTGTTGGAAACAAGAGAGGGAAAGCCCCAACTTCACAGAGTTCTCATACCACTGGGTTTTCTTTTTCCCATTAGGGAACTAATCTGTATCTGGCCTGTAGGTGAGACAGCCATGCAAACACAGGACTCAATCCAGCACGGTGCTGAGCACCTTTTAAGACATACCACGCTCCCTCGTCTTGCAGTGATTTCGCTGGATGCCGGCTGAGTGAGTTCACCCCTTCAGGGATACTCAGCGGTATCCTGTAGTAACAAGCCAAGCAAATGATGCCTGATCTGTAGCATGACAATCCATTTCCCTAAGCAAAGATAACCTCTCAAACCCTAAGATAACCTCTCTAGCCCTAAGCAAACACTTGTTCAATGCAGCCTGTCTGTTCAGGACCTGGCATGCCATTAGACAGTTAGTTCGACATTTAGTTAGTTCTACATTTTTAGAAGTCTGGCCTGCAGCTTTCATAAATTGCCTCGCCACAGGGTGTGTCCTCGGCGCTTTGCTCTCGATTCAGAAGAACATGAATTGCAGCGTGACATGCAGGGTCCTTGGACTGCGCTTGTACCTGATAATACCACACCTTTGGTGAGGTGATAGAACTGCTGGCTATTTCTAGTGGCCATGATAAGGCGGATAATAAACACCACGTAGAGTACTTAAGGCAGAGTGGTGAGCAACCATAGCACTACTGGTGTTGTAAATGTTCACAGCTATTCTGGATGTGTCAAATGCTCAGTTGCTGCTATATTTGACAATGTTACACAAAGGTTCCACTTGGGAGCTTTTGTCACATTCTCTAAAATACAATTTACAAAATATACTACTGTCCTGTCCGGGGCAGAGGGAGTGTGGGCTGATGAGTAGAGCAGAGGGTGATGGTAGGATTCTGTTCCCACCTCTGCCACTTCCTATAAGTCATTTGACCTCTCTATGACTCAGTTTCCCCTCGGTAAAACACAAGTAAAACTGGCCTGCCTCCCCAGAGTGTTGAAGGGAATTAGTGTGTGTAAAGCATCCTTCAATGTAGTGGGCTATATACATTGCTATATTAAAGGCAGGAACAAGTAGAAGCATGAGGCCCTGTTTTAGAAGACAGAAGTTTTCAAAAATGCTCAGTGCTGGCTAAAATCTATGATGGTAAAATTCCCACTGACTTCAATGGGAGCAGATTTAGGCCAACACTGAGCACTTGTGAAACTCCCTGCCTATTTGATTTGCTCAATTTAAAGTTTGGGGGTAAGACATTCAAATACATGTAGGTGCCTAAATCCCATAGGCTTTCCATTTAGCTGCCTTTGTGACTTAGACACTTCCACAAATTTTATCCTCAACTCTTTGGGACAGGGCCTGACTATTTCTATCTTGCACAGAGTCGACCCTTTTTCCTGTGTTGAATTGTTAATCATATCAAGAACCCGGCTGAGTGTAATTTTCTGCTTGCCTTTCAGACCTCTATATATATGCAGTGTTTGTGTGCTCCATAGGCATTATCTGTGTCTTCCTTTTTACCCTTGTCATTCTCTGCCAGTCGCTGCTGAAGAAGAAAAGGTCCAGAGGTGAGTTACAGACAAGTGTCATCCCACTGGCAGGGGGAGGACGGGATTATCAAAGAGAAGAACAAAAATAAGAGAAGGCAGCAGATGAATGCAGAAAGAGGAGATCAAAAAAGAAAAAAAAAATCAGCTTTCCTTGCAGTTAAAAATAAAGTCCAACAGCTTCAGAGGTGGCAAAAAAAATCCAATTTAATTTCCGCCAAACATTTGAACAAAACAATTTGTACTGATGTTTTTCATGGAATAATTTTGATTTTAAAAAATCTAAATGAAAGAAAAACCATTTTCATTTGGTTTGAAATTGAAATGTGCTTCATGTTGGTTTTCAAAAACCAAAACCAAATGAACCAAAACACCTGGTCAAGATTTTCTGACCGGCTCTAGTTAGCACTTTAGGTGAAAAGTTTCAGCTCAATATGTTTGCAGGGATGAGCTCAGAAGGTGTATCCCAGAAAACGTAGACTAGTCCTAAATCTGTAAATTGTGGAGACAGGATGTAGCTGCCTACACGTTCAGAAAAAGCAGGCCAGTTGCTCCTCTCAGGATCTAGCCTCATCACTCACTTAGTCGCAGTGGGCAGTGTCTATCTCCTTTTTGTTTTTCCAGTTATTACCTCACAGACTTCTACTTCCATAGTCTTAGAAATAAGAGACATCACTAATGTTAATAATACTGCCACCACCAAAGGATCACTCTGCTCTTAAAAACATAAGAATGGCCATACTAGGTCAGACCAATGGTCCATCTAGCCCAGTATCCTGTCTTCTGACTGTGGCCAATGCTACGTTCTTCCGAGGGAATGAATAGAACAAGTGATCGATCCCATCAGCCATCCCAGCCTCTGGCAAACAGCAATCTCTGCCTATCCTGGCTAATAGCATTGATGAACCTATCTTCCATGAACTTACCCAGTTCTTTTTTGAACCCTGTTATAGACTTGGCCTTCACAACATCCTCTGGCAAGGATTTCCATAGGTTGACTGTCTGTTGTGTGAAGAAATACTTCCTTTTGTTCATTTTAAACCTGCTGCCTATTAATTTCATTTGGTGACTCCTAGTTTTTGTGTTATAAGGAGTAAATAATGCTTCCTTATTTATTTTCTCCACACCAGTCATGATTTTTTAGACCTCTATCATATTCTCCCTTAGTCATCTCTTTTCCAAGCTGAAAAGTCCCAGTCTTATTAATCTCTCCTCACATGGAAGCTTTTCCATAGCCCTCATTATTTTAGTTGCCCTTTTCAGTACCTTTTCTTATTCCAATATATCTTTTTTGAGACGGTATGACTAGATCTGCATTAAGTATTCAAGATGTGGGCCTATCATGAAGTTATAGAGAGGCAATATGATATTTTCTGTCTTATTATATATCCCCTTCCTAAGGATTCCCAACATTCTATTAGCTTTTTTGACTGCCCCTGCACATTGAGTGGATGTTATCAGAGCACTATCCACAATGACTCCAATATTTCTTGTGTGGTAACAGCTAATTTAGACCCCATCATTTTATATGTATAGTTGGGATTATGTTTTCCACTGTGAATTACTTACCATTTTTCAGCATTGAATTTCATCTGACATTTTGTTGCCCAGCCACCCAGTTTTCTGAGATCCCTTTGTAACTCTCCATAGTCTGCTTTGGACTTAACTATCTTGAGTAGTTTTGTATCATCTGCAAATTTTGCCACCTCACTGTTTACCCCTTTTTCTAGATCATTTATGAATATGTTGAACAGCACTAGTCCCATTACAGACCCATGGGGGACACCACTATTTACCTCTCTCCATTCTGAAAACTGACATTTATTCCTACCTTTATTTCCTATCTTTTAACCAGTTACTGCTCCAGGAGAGGACCTTCCTTCTTATCCCATGACCGCTGAGCTTACTTTGCTTAAGAGCCTTTGGTGAGGGACCTTGTCAAAGTCTTTCTGAAAGTCCAAGTACACTATATCCACTGGGATCACCCTTGCCCACATGCTTGTTGACCCCCTCAAAGAATTCTAATAGATTGGTGAGACATGATTTCCCTTTACAAAAATCTTCCCTTTTAAAAATATTGGTGCCACATTAAGCTTTCCTCCAATCATCTAGTACAGAAGCTGATTTAAATTATTGGTTACATACCACAGTTAGTAGTTCTGCAATTTCACATTTGAGTTCCTTCAGAACTCTTGGGTGGATACCATCTGGTCCTGGGGACTTATTACTGTTTAATTTATCAATTTGTTCCAAAACCTCCTCTAATGACACCTCAATCTGGGACAGTTCCTCAGACTTGTCACCTAAAAAGAATGGCTCAGGTTTGGGAATCTCCCTCACATCCTCAGCTGTGAAGATTGATGCAAAGAATTCATTTAGTTTCTGTGCAGTAACTTTATCTTCTTTGAGATATACAGTTTTGATTAAGGCTGTTTAGTATCAGCAAGTGTGAGGAAGAAGTGATCTTTCAAGACATAATTCACATGAAAGAAAAAATATAAAAAACTCCATACCGAAGTACAGCCTTTCATGCTGAGATAAAAATTTTAAAAATCTCATTGAAATTTGAAAAAAAATAACCAGTTAAATTGACAATTTATCAAAAAACTTTAACTATTTTTACTATTTTTTTAAGATCAGCTGTGTTTAAAAGTAAAGCTGGGAGAATCATGGATTTTTGGTTCATTGGCAGTTCTAAAAAAAAAAAAAAGTTTTGGGTTGAACCAAAAACAATTTTTTTAAAAAAATTTCAGGAAAACAAAAAGTTGGAAAAAATTTGGAACTAGATTGAACAAAATGTTTATTTGCCAAAGCTGTTTTTGCCCAGCTCTATTAGAGTCATTGTTCTGAGCAGGGGTTTTGCAGCTGTAATAGTTATGTTCATGTTTAAAGTGCAGATGTTACTTGAAAAGTGAAATGGCTGGACATTTTCACATTTATTAGTGAGAGGCTTGAATCATGGATCTGAACTCACCCAAACTCTGGTAATGTTGAGATCTGGATCCAGACCCTGGCTAATACTTATTCTCTCTCAATGGGATCCATACCAGATTTGCCTCAAGTCAGAAGAGGATTTTTCCAACTGCCAGCCTTGCAAACTATCTGGAGATGTGAAAGCCCAGCTATGAAATGCCTCTCACATCATTCCCAGAGAGGCCCTGAAATGGGAACTGAAATCACATCAGAGAGGCCCTGAAATGGGAACTTAGCTAGTGATTTTGTCTATGGTGCACCAGGCAGAAGAGACTCCATCTTGTTCTCCCATAGTTGTGCTGGCTTTTGAAGACTAATATGTTTCTGTCAGTAAGGAAGAACCTTGTGACTCAAAGACACACAAAGAACAGGCACATAGGAGAAAATATGGGTAATCTTGTCTGACCATAAGCACATTTCAAGCCATGGCTGCCTTTTACAGGTAGAACAAACCTAACAAAGGAGCAAAGTAACATGTGGTGCTTTTCCTATCACTTCAGACGGTGAAAGAATTTCTGTGCCAAGACATTAACACAACACTAACAGTTAATATTTTGGAACAATGAGTCACACGGGATAAGCTACAAGTACTGAGAGTGTGAAGCTAACCACATTCTGGTTTATTCTAACTGTTCTTCAAGAGACATTAAACCAGATTCTGCTCCTAATTATGTTTATTTACCCTGGTGTAACTGAATAAGCAGCCTTGAAAAAAGCCCTCTCTTTAGCTAGAGCGAATGCGGATTGGGTGCTGGGATTTGGCCCTAGTAATTCCTTCTGGGCGTGTGTGAAAGTAAAGTCTTTTCTAGGCTGCCCGAGAATGAAATGAATTGCAGGCTTAATGTAATTTTTATTTAAATCTTGAACATCATCCAGCAAGAAGCGCCAACCTTAAGATTCTGTGTTGGATGGGTGAATTGCTTAGCAGGGAAAGACACTCAATCTTTTGATCACTGGCCATACTGTTAAGGCAAGTGTCTCTTCTCAGGCCAGTGCTTCAGGAACATGCATTCTCCTGAGTCCACATCAAGGAGTCAATTTTGGCTTTGCCTCTAGGCCTGAGCAGCATGCAGCTGTGCTATCCCTAGAGCAGAGAGGGAACCAGCCTGCCTCTGAGAATCACAGCTGGGTCCCTTGCTCAGTGGGGATACAGTCTGCAACACCACTATACCCAGCCCAGTTTAATCCCCCTCAGGTGCTGGTTCAGGTGAGATGTTGAGTGGGGTGGAGCCTGGCTACTCCCTGGCTATCTGCACAGGAGCTAGAAGTGCCTTTCTCTGCTCACGGTGTGACACAAGTAGCAAGCACAGGGGAGTGAGCTGCTCCTTATATCCCCGTCAAGGGGTCACATTCTAGCCCCTGTATGTTGAATCTCAACTCTGCCTTTTCTCATCCAACAGCTTCCCTCTCCCTCTGAAATTTGCATGCAGAAGAAGCCACCAATAGCCTCCTTTAATTGGCTTCCTCTGCACCCCCAATAACACGCGTGTGAGATGATCTGCTCACCCTCTCTGGGTCCTTGGTGCACCGCACCTCAGCTTCCTCTTCTTAGATGGGCTGGGCTGCCTGGCTTGGTGGGATGGTCCCATCAGCAAGAAGCCTATCTTCCAGCTGGGACCAGACAGAAAGGCCAACAAGACAGTCATGCAGCAATCTCATGCTGGCTTCAGGCTCAATAGTCCTGCCACCCCACATCTCAGGATTGTCACACTATCTTCCTCAGTGGCCTTGTAGGGGTCCCAGGCCCTCCCTCCTTCCCTCTAAGGTGGGTCCCAGTCCAGGGACTAACTAGCAACAAAGAGGGTCCAAGTGCTCTGGCCCCATGTTTCACCTCACTGGACTACTGCCTACCTCGACCTGTTGCACAGCTTTTCCTGTAACCATTCCCTGGTCAATCAGTCAGTCTCCTAGGCCCAATGTGGGTGGTCCAGCCAATGCCAGGCTCTCTATCTTTCTCCCAGCCCTTAGCTGGTTCACCCACCAGCTTCCTACAGGCCTATCTGTGGAGATCCTTTCCTTGCTCCTATCTTCACTCCGGACTCTGCTGACCTCCAGGCTTCTTCTTATAGGAGCCTCACTCCCAGGTTTCCATGTCAGGATCACCTGAGCCAGCCCCAAGCCCGTCACCTGGTAGGTGGAGAAATAGGCACAGGTGGGGCTGGGCCCAACTCCCTTAAAGGTCCAGCTCACCCTGTAACAATGAGCAGCTCACTTAACATGATGTGCCCCAGGTGAAATGGTAGAAGTGCTTGTCTGTGATGTCAGTGTGAAAAACCCGATCAAGGTCATGGTTAGCCTCGGTGCACTAATGTGAAAACAGGTATGATCAGGGCTAATTCATCATGGGTTTAGCTGCACTGAATTCGGTGGTGTTGTGTCACAGATGAAGTTGACCCTCCATGTAGAGTAACCAATGTGTGCAGTTCAAAAGCCCTGTGTGTCTTTGGTACAGACTGAAATCCACTTTTTAGTTATAGGACAAGTCACAACTGTCCAGACTTCTCCAGATAACCCCTGATATAAAGGGCTGAACGATCTCCTCTATAGGTTGCCATATTTTCATCTAGGGCTGGTCAAAAATTTTCCTCAAAACTGTTTTTCAAGTGACTGCTTTCCTCAAAAAATGTCAATATTTCATCCAAATACCTGATAACCATAACATTTTCAGTTTTCAACCAAAACCTGAAATATTTTGGATAAAAACTGAAATATTTCATTCAAAATGCTGCCACAGTGCCTTCACTGGAGTTGTAGTTTGGATGCTTTATGCTCCCATTCTTCTTGATTGGCTGGGTATCATGCCAGACTACATCTCCCATGATGCATCATGGCCAGGGACTACAATCATGCACCCCTCCCTAAAAGGGAGGAAAGTGATGCATCATGGAAGATGTAATCCAGCCAGAGAGTCTGGCCCATGGAGGAGACTGTTAAGAACTGCACAGCTCCTCTGGGAGAATGATTTATTTTTTACTTCACGCTTTTGTAAAGATATATTTTTTTAAAAAAAAGTTTGTGGACAGAATCCAGAAGTGAAGCACCACAAAGGAAACAAAAGCTTTTAAGTCCGATGATCAGCTGCTCTCCCTTGGCTGGGCTGACCACTGGCATCTGAGTGGCCCAGCACTTTTGCAGCAACTTCCTAGCTGTGTTTGCTACATTCTTTCCCCGTAGTCTTACAATCTCAGTCAAGTTACAATATGTTCTAATTTGCAGCATATTGCATGATTATAGCTAGCGGCTTTCTGGTGGTGAAAAGTTGGCATCTGTACAGTTCCAGGAGTGTCCTTTTGTAGCTCATAAATCCTGTATACATGAAGCCACATTTCTTTATTTATTTCTATTGTTTTTTTCTTTAACAGTGAAGCATTATCTGGTGAAATGTCCTCAGAACAGGTATGAGAATGCACTTCCGTTTATTATAAGCCATTTTAGCAATCTTGTTTTAGCAATCTTGTTTTATTTTCATTAGGTGCTCCAAAGAAGATGACTAAAATTTTGAAAAGTGCCTATGTGAAAGTCAGTGGGATTGAGGCTTCTAAATCTCTTAGGCACTTTTGAAAATCTTACCCAATGCTTTTTTGCATGTGATGTATGTAAAGCATGCACCATTCTGTCATGCACTGTATAAATAATAAATAAGAGTGGTGTGGAGGATGATGATGATGTGACTACTTCCATCTTCAGACATATATTGAGTGAAATCCAGATCAGGATTTCACACATCTCAAAGCTCAATTGCGCTAATCTCTAGCCTAGAATGCATGGCAAAGGATCACAAATGTATTTGCCTTCTGCCTTTGACTCCTTCAGCAAGATCCTATTGTGCAAATGAGACTTTACTGAAGGCAGAAACTTAGCCCAGCAATCAAAGCCACAAAGGCCCATGTTGTGCAGAGGCCTTTATTGTTACCATTGACATCTTAGAAAAGCCCATCTTTCTCTGTTATGGTTATAAAAGTCATTGAACCATGCAGACTGAAAGAGTGGTAGAAACTGGACATGCTAAGGTTAAAAGCACTCTGCCGGGGTCTGCAAGTTGTCAGGAAAAGTCATGGGACGACATGACAATGAGCTGAATGATTTTAGAGTGGGAGGGAATGTTTATAGCTGAACTCACTGAAATGTGTTTTGATTGGTTAATGTTAATGGCTGAGGTCACCGCCTCCTTTGAGTCATTGTTTATTTGAGACTCATTGACTGAGACAAGGGAACAATGGGGTGGGTGGATTGAAAGAGGTGAGCCCTTGGTTGAAGCTGGGTGACGTCAATGTCGGGGATGAACATGGTCCCTTAAATCTGGATTGCAGGAGGAAGTCATGTAGGAGATGGAATAGAGGCTGCATCTTGATATTCCTGTTTCTGTCCACCACAAGTACACACCCATGCCTAGGGCTACAGGCATCCAACTCCAAAATCAATCCTAATGGGCTGGGTCTCAGATTCAGAGGAGAATATAGGCTTATGCCAGCATGGGCTCTCACGGCTAATGGTCAGGAGGCAGTAGTTCTCAACTGCAGCTCAATCAGCACACAGCTGTGGCCCATGTGACATCTTCAGGTCCATTCAGGTAGTGTATTTATATCGTGTGGATGCGGCCCACATAGAAAACTGCATATGTGACCCACAGTGGTAAATAGGTTGAGAACCACCTGGTATAGTGCCACCAGCAAGCCATGGTATTCCCTTCTTGTCGACTAGGTAGACAACACTACCATCTATTTCCTCCCCCTTCAGAAAGCACCCCATCCCAAGTGCACCAAGGCACTGAGCCGTTCGGCTGCTTGGCATTTGCACCGTTCCATTCTAGACACCAGAAGGAAGAAGGAAGGCAGTTAACAGTTTAACACCACGTAACAATCAGCACAGCATTTTAAAAAGAGGAGAGATGGGATGTTACAGATCTTTCCCTTGTGATGGCAGGACACAGAAAACATTACTGCTTCTGTGAATATTTGTGCTGTTCCCACCGCGGTGTTTATAACACAAGGGAGCCGCTTTTGCAATCACAACATTCTGATTCCCGTTTCCTTTTATCCTCTACTGCAACTGTGACTTTTAGCACTGTTGAAATGTGGGTTAGACACAGGGTGAGATTTCCAAGGGGGCCTGAATTATTTAGGAGCTCAAATTCCATTGATTTGTGCTCCTACATTTCTCAGGCACTTTTGAAAATCCCACCCTGAAACCTATTTACAACCTCAGATGGGAGTTGCATTGGTGGTACTCCATTAGCTTCAATGGAGTTACTCTTGATTTCGCAGCTGTGTATGTTCATAGATGGGAGGGGGCGGGGGTGTTTCAAAGTGTTTAAGTGACTTAGGAACCTAAGACTTAGCAGCTCCTAAGTCACTTAGGGTCAGATTTTAAAGGATATTTGGCACCTAACTCCCATTAACTCCAATGAGAATTAGGCACCTAAATACCTTTACAAATCTGGTCCTTAGGTGCTTTTGAAAATTTTGCCCTGAAGGACTAAGCTGGGACCATTATGATCATTGTCTGAGCTCCTGCATAGCACATGCCACAGATTTTTACCTAGTGATTCATACATACAGCTCAATAGCTTGTGGTTGAGCTACAGCAGATCTCTTAGAAGGATATCCCATCTTCATTTGGAGTCTTTAAGGATTAGAGAATCCACCACTTCCCTTGGCAAGCTACTGCAGTGGTTAATTACTTTGCACTGCTGTGAGGGCAGAATTCCAGTTTTCAGATGGTATTAAACACTGATTCCCAATTGTTGAGTTTCCTGAGATATAAATAATACTGGAACTAAAGTGAAAAAAAAAATTGACAATATGTTGTATGACCAGCCAGGCCCAGAAGTGGATGTGTCATAGCTGTGCAAAGAACACAGGAGTTTGCAGCTTTCCAGTGACATAAAGCATTTGTTTCTAATCCTTGTAGTCTGAAAGATATTGGACCTTAAATCTATCACTAGTAGCGCTTTTTGGCTCTGGTCCTGGACTAAGTATAGCATGTCCCAGCTTCTGCCTGTGTAATGTTCAATCCCCTCTAATGGGATAATTATTGCATTCACACATAGCAACCTACCCTACATTGAGCCGTAAGTGAATTCACAATAAAGCAATTGATGGTTCAAGAAGAGTCAGTGCAGCCCAAGTCTTTGATGTTAGTTTTTGAATGACCTGTGACCTATTGCAACTGCAGCATTCAGACGGAGACTGCCCAGCACTTCTATCTTTCCCTTCACTGATGACTGTTGCTTCTTTCTGTTTCAAAACTAGTAGCTCAGAGAAAGCGGGCAGGGGGAAAAAATTAAAACAGATCAGTGGAGAACACAAGCAAAGGAAAAAATTAAACCACTTGGAAAAAAGTCCACAAATGCAGAGGCAAAAATAAGAGCATGGTAGTTGGATAAAAAGCCTTGTTAAATCATGGAGCCTGACATGCCACCAGTGCCCAGTGTAGCAGAGATGATATTGTAACAATCAAACAGCAAGCACATATAACTGAATGGGGGGGCGAGGTGGAATGGAATTACAGCAAACAAAAACTGCAGGAGGAAACAGGGTTAAAATCAACAAGCAGCAGCATTTTTAGTGCAAGTCCCTGATCCAGCAGACGCTTATGCATATGCTTAACTTTAAGCACATGACTCCGGTGTTTAAGTGTTTGCCACATCTAGGCCTTAGCTAACATATAACATGCAAGTAATTTTTATTTTCTACTCTATAATCAAGATAATTTCTCTGCTGGACCATGACCATGAGTCCCACAGAATCTATCCAATCCATCCTTGAGGGCCCCATTGAAAAATACGTGCTAATAAAGTGCTTCAATTCAGCTAGGCACTTGAGCATGCATCTAGCTTTGAGCTCGCGAGTCATTGAGTTAGGGGTGTGAGAATCCATCAAACCAAACCCCTGAACCAGTCTGCATGAGACTCTTGCAAATCCTAACTATTGCATTGTGCACAGCTGAGGTGCTGGTTAAAAATAGATTCAACTTCCCCCCAGACTTTGGGAAAGTTCACATCGGAACGAAAATTGCACAGATAGGCCTATCAAAGGGACTTGTATGGCCCCGATTATTGTAGTATCTGAGCCATGACCTCACAGTCTTTAATGAATGTATTGGCACAACACCGCTGTAAGGTAGGACAGTGCTATTAGCCCCATCGTACAGATGAGGAAATGTGGCACAAAGAGATTAAGGCCCAGATCGGCTCTTAATTCCCATTCGAATCAATGGAATTTAGGACCCTAAATATCTTTGAAGATCTAAGCCCAGACTTGCCCAGGGTCACACAAGGAGTCTGTGACAGGGTAGGGACTTGAACCTAGATCTTCTGAGTTCCACAGTAGCACCCTAAATTCTAGGCACTCCTTCTTTTCTGAGCCGGAACCAAAAAGCCATTCTTCCATGTGGGAAGTCCTCCATCTGACCCCCATTGGGAAAGCATAGATTCTGCTTCAAATCCTCATGCAAATTTCATGGCTTGGGCCAATCTCTAGTTATCCTGCAGCAGTCTTGAGGAGAGAGAGTACTTGTCCAAAACAATGCAGGAAAAGAGGTGATTCCTTGGCATTAATGAGGATAGTAAATCCCTCAAACACAGCATGCTCCCAGCTCTTGCAAGAGTCTGAATCTCCAGAAACACAGGGCATTGATGCTCAGCCTCAACAACAGACTCACAAACAACCCTCTCTCCCAGTGCTCTTATCTTAAAACAACTTCCATGCCTATTTCCCCCCCAAATTCCTTGCTTTCTTTTGTTCTTTAAAAACTCATTAGATCCTGCGAGGAAAGCATAATGTGATGCTGTTTAAGTAAAAACTAGGAGGTGGGGGCAGACATGGGGGGATCCCAAAATTAAAAAAAAAAAACCCAACCCTTTCCTTTTAACTCTACACAAAAGAAGCAGACAAAGACACAGTGTGTCTGAGCCAAGAAGCCTTTATGAGTTTCCTTGTTTAGATTGAAGAGCTAGACTGTGAGACAGCAAGTACAATTATTGCATCTTCTGCTGCTAGTTAACCCTGTACAGTCCCTCCATTTATAATAAACGTGCAAGCTGCAAATAAGTTCCTCTTTAAAGTGGCAAAGCAGGAATAATAATGAATGCACTGAATTGATGGCAAGGCCTCTCACATTGCTGTGCTTAAAGGGGTAATGTCAGGATAATCATGTTTTTGAACCATGCTTATGCTATGTTCTAACAACCCTTTCAATGTAAAATCATTTTACAATAATCAAATCCTTTTCGTTATATTTTGATCTTTTCTTTTTTGCATTTTGCTCGCTTGGTCAAAAATAGGCTGTTTGATCGCATTTCCTGTTGTTGTTTTATTGGTTGGTTTCCATTTGTAGTTTTCATGGGTACTAAATTGCTGGTGGTTTTTAGAGTCACAGCAGTGTAAGGGAACTTTTAAAATTACTTCTGCCCCCAAACTGAGTTTTCAAAATCACAAAAAACATTTAACATTCACTTTTATAAAACCTTTTGGGCTAAACATTCCAACCACGGTCTCCATCAAAAACAGTGAACCAGATTCCATTCTGAGGTATGCACGTGTCAATCCAAAGTACTTCCTCTTATGGCAATGGCGTTACTCCAGCTTTACATCTGTGTAAAATGAGACTCTGGCCTAATTTCTGTTACTCTTGATCAAACAATGTGACTATCATAGCTCTGATAGTTTTCAGAAAATCTAGGTCTATTTTAAAAGCCTGCAGATGAAATGTCTCTTCATCAAGCATAGTGTAACGGCATTTAGGATCAACAGATGATAGTGTTGTTATTAATTATTATTGTGGTGGTGGTGGCTGAGCCCCAGTTAGGGACCCCCCCCCCCCCATTGTGCTAGGTGCTATACAAACACACAGTCCCTGGCCCAATCAGCTAACATGCTTGAATACTTTCATACGTATTCCAAACAGGGAGCACTGCTCTAATCCTGGCATTCGGAACTCAAAGTTACTCTGGCAAAGTTAAGAGATCTCTGTGGGACTTGTAGGTTGCTGAAACGTAGGACCCTCAACTGCTGAGGCCCTCTTTCCGCAGGTGTGTTCGCGACGTACCATGCCTATCATACTCCCCCAAACCAACGAGCACTCATTAGCACAGATGCCCTGCGGAATTCTAGGTGCTTCCATTACAGGCTAGGGGCCTGTGGTAAGCGTATTTGATCTTTTTTAAGGCACTTTTTGGCCAGCAGAAGACTGAGGCCCGCTCTCGGGTGGTCTGAGCACTCACAAGTGCTGCTGAAGTAGAGGGTATTCAGCATATCCCGGGAGACTTTCAGCACCACCCAGGACTGGGCCCATAATGAGGCTAGTTAGTGGCTTAAGAGTAAACATAGAAATTCTTGACCTGGCCTGCAGCTGCTGCAGTCATTCCAACACCTTCAGTTATTGCAAACTCACACGTCTCCAGATACTGGCCCAAATTCTTCTCTCAGTTCCAAAGGTTCACAGGATCGATGGTCCACTGGTTTGGGTATTAATCAGACCTGGCTTCAAAACCTGGTGTTGCCACACGCTTTATGTCTGGCCTGGTTCAAGTCACGTAGGCCCACATCCTTCAATTCTGAAATCCTCCAACTGTCTTTGAGAATCTGGGCTTTTGTCTCTGTGTGCCTGGGGTCCCCATGAGGAAAAGCGCACTTTCCTACCTCCGCGGGAGGTCACAGGTACTATAGTTCTGGGGTCATGTAAGTGTCCTAGCTATGGTACAATTGCCACTGAAATGAACCGGTGTCTAAATCTTGCCACGTATGGATACTTCGCATTTCCCTTGTTAGTTAGAGAAGATAAAGCTACAAGTCTATCAACCGTATAGCCTGTGTACTAGCAAAGTAGTGTGGGGCCTGATGGAGCAGAACAGAAGTTGTTAAGTAGGGTTGCGGATTTTCAAAATGTTTCGGAGTCAGAATACAAGTAATTTGCCCCAGACCATGAAAACATTTGTTTGTGTGAAAACGCTTGGTTGGAACTCGTCGGTGCGAGGATTCCATTCTTACTGTAACCCTCCCCTTCCCCTCTCTTTGCTTTCCAGCTCGGGGGAGACAGTCACCAGTGTGACGAGTCTGTCTCCATTACAGCCCAAAAAAGTAAAGAAAAAGAAAGCGAAGGTTGAGCAACCGCCAGCTATCCCAGCGAAAGGTACGAGGCCTCTAACGCAGGCGACAGAGCTGTATTCCTGGCAAGGGGCATGACCGAGCCATGAGGGCAAGGAGTTGGGTTCTGTCTTGGACTCTATCACTCACTGCATGAGTGAGGGCAAATTAATTCACATCTCTGTGCCTCTGCCTTCCCACATGTCAAACAGGGGCTATACATACCTACAGTGTTTCCCATGGGTGCTGTGATGTGTGACCAATGTTTGTGAAGGGCTTTGGGCCCAGATCCTCAAAGGTATTTAGGTGCCTAACTCCCATTGATCCTCACTCGCAAGGCACTAGAGAGAGGGGTTTTGTTATGTGAGATCTGCTAGGGCTTATTCATCTAGGGCCAGACCGTGAAGTGCTCAGAACCCAAGTTAGCACACCAGGTTTTCAAAGATGCCTGCTTCCCATTCGCTCCCATTGTGACACTTATGGGCAGATTTTCAAAAGAAAAGGCACCCAGCATGCTGAACTCCTTAGAAAATCCCACCTGGGTTGTAGGGACCGAGCAGGTGAAAGTCCAGTCCTCCCAGGTCTAATTGTCAAAGGGAGTTCAATATTACCTCCAACTTTATGGCACGCAATCACCTGCATGTGCCTTTCCGAGCTCCATTGCCCATGCGGTGCAGTTTGCACATGTACCTTGGCTCATGAGCGTGTGTGAGTGACAGCACTCAGCAATGCACATGCACTTTTCTCTACGTACAAACAGGGGGTCATGCTTTGAAAACCAAGCTCTTTATGTTATGGATTTTAATAACAAACGTGCTTCACACGTCAAGACTTACATGTATATTTTCTGCTGTTGCTGCTAACCTGCTATTAATCCAGCTTTATAACTGCTGATGCACAAGCTAAAAGTAATCCCAAATTGTATTAATGTGAAGTAATCTGTTGATATTTATTTTTATAGCTCCAATACCCAATACTTTTCAGAAACCTAAGCTGTTGAAACCTCAAAGAAAAATGATCCTGGTAAGTAGTTATTTTATATAACATTATTTTCACTGTATTCTTTTCTCTCAATATAATTTTGGCAGTATTGCCAACAGCCAGTGCACAGAAAGTTTGTGAGATTGGCTTAAAAATCAGGAGATTGTTTTAAAGTCATACACTTTTGATATTTCACCTTTGTCTTCTAGTGTCTGAGCCTTTAGTTTATACTTGGGTTTTGTTTTCAAGCTTTTCTCTGCTATCACAAGGGCTAGATATGTAATTCTTTGTTTTTTGGGTTTTTTTTTTTTTAAATGAAAGCTGAGATTGAGTCTCACATGGCTTCAAGCGTTAGGGCGCTGAGAAAAAGACCAGATAGCGTGAAACTTGTGATAATATTGCGATAGGTGGCAACCAGGTGTTTTCAAACACAAAATATAGGGCTTGATTCTGCTCCAAAGTGGTGTAAATCAGGAGCAACAGAAGTAAGTGAAGTTACATGTCTGTAAAGCTAGTATAAGAGAAAAGAAAACTTCCAAAGCAGTTGTGTGAATGAGTCTTTAAAACAAACTAATCTCCAGATACTGCTTGTACTGATGCCACTCTCAGTCATGCTGACTAATGTTGTCTCATTGTTTCCTGGTACTCCCCCGTCAGTCTGTCTGTAGCCCTCAGTTGTCTCTTGTCCTATATTCAGATTGTCAGCTCTTGGGGGAAGAGACTTTTTTTGTCCTGTGTTTCTACAGCACCTAGCACAATGGGGTCCTGGTCTCATGGTTAGTCTGCAGGCTCAAATAATCAAGAACATAAGAATGGCCAGACTGGGTCAGACCAAATGGTCCATCTAGCCCAGTATCCTGTCTTCTGACAGTGGCCAATGCCAGATGCTTCAAAGGGAATGAACAAAACAGGGCAATCATCAAGTGATCTGTCCTCTGTTGTCTGCTCCCAACATCCGGCAATCAGAGGCTTAGAGTATGGGGTCGCATCCCTGACCACCTTGACTAGTAGCCACTGATGGACCGATCCTCCAGCAAGCCAAGCAGCCTGACATTTTTCACTGTTACTAATGAATCACTATCCCAGCAGGGCATTAGGGGCACTGTGACCCCAAAGCTTCTGTTTAATGGCTTAGCTTTCAGATGAGAGAATTGAAACTGGGTACCTGACTGTCAGTGGTCGATCAATGTTCTGTGCCCTTCATGCATGAATGAGTGCGAACCACGGGGTCCTGGTCTAATTCCAGTTGAGTTCATTAACGGTCTGCCAGGCTAGAATTCCACTCTAGAGTTTCTGGAAGGCTGGCACGTTCCTCCCCAGAGGGGTCAGATTTCACTGGTGGGCTGTGTGAAGTTTGCAAAGTGCATGAAAGGAACTATATACATATAGCAAAGACAAAGAGAGTTCTGTGGCACTTTAAAGACTAACAAATGTAATATTTGCAGACATAAGCTTTTGAGAGACTTAGCTCTCTTCTTCAGATGCAGTAATACAGAAAATAGGTAACACAGAGGCATCTTATAGGTATCCAGGTGCATTGAGAACAATGGGGGAGGTGGAATCCGGTACTTAAGACCTAATGACGACCATTGAGTAGGAGGTGAGAATGGGTGAGCAAAGTAATTTACCTTTGATAGTGAGATAGCCATTCCAAGTCTCTGTTTAAACCCAGTTTGAATGTGTCAAGTTTGCAGATCATTTCTAACTCAGCAGTTTCTCTTTGAAGTCTGTTTTTGGAGTTTTTTTGCATAAGTACAGCAACTTTCAGGTCAGAGACAGAATGCCCTGGGAGATTAAAGTGTTCTCCCACTGGTTTATGGATGTTATTATTTTTTATGTCTGATTTGTGTCCATTTATCCTTGTGCGTAGTGATAGTCCAGTTTGGCCAATGTACATGGCAGAGGGGCATTGCTGGCACATGATGGCATATATAACATTAGTGGATATGCAGGTGAATGAGCCCCTTATGGTGTGATTGATGTGGTTAGGACCTGTGATGATGTCATTAGAGACAATGTGTGGGCAGAGCTGACAACAGGGTTTGTTGCAGGGATAGGTCCCTGGGTAGGATTTTTTGTAGGGTGTATGGTTGCTGGTGAGTATAAGCTTATGTCTGCAAATATTACATTTGTTAGTCTTTAAAGTGCCACAGAACTCTCGTTGTCTTTGCTGTATACAGACTAACACGGCTACCCCTCTGGAACTATATGCATACAGGTTATTCCACTATACAAAGGCGTTGTGCATAGAACATTGAGGTTGCAGAGTAAAGCACTCAAAATCCGCTGCTACCCTACAGGCTCTGTTATATAAATACACAGTGTTAATTACTATTATCCTTATTGTGCCTTGGGGCTGCTTCTGTAGCTAAGATCTTTCCTTGCCTTGCCTTCTTCAGACCTCCTATTAAAAGATCACATGAGCAATGGACACATGAGAAACTGAACTTTCAGCACATTTGATTCCAGTTGCTTTGTCTCTCTGGAATGCTGCTGCTGAATCTCCATCCAGCTACATGACACAGGGCCCCGCTGGAGGCTCAGTCTCTTTGTCTGTTTTGGAAGTGGACAGGAAAAAAGGGCTTTTCAAAGGAAGTGATCTGCTTTGTTTTTGCAAAGTGAGTGAAAGCTTCAGTTCCACACAGTCAGCTGACTCTGGTTTAGTGCCATGCTGTCAGGCTTTAATCTGGAAGCTCTCTGTATCCCGGGAAGCTTTCTTTCACATCAGAATACACCTGGGGACCCATTGGAGCCTGGGGACTGCAGTGTATCTGCAGATCCAGGCTTGTTTTAAAAGAACAGAATTCATCCAGCGAAAACAACATGAAAGGTTGTCAAGCCCAGAAATTCACCTAGCAATAACTTCCAGGTCAAAAAAGCCAGGCGATCCATACGGTGCCTCTAAGAACCAGGCATAACACGGCCCCAGCTGCTTTTTACTTGCACTCCCACCAGAGTCGTTGTCAATACTGGTGGTAAATCCTATTCACTGGGTTGGTATTTCTGCTGCTTGCAGAAGGATGGTCTAGGGGATGGGGCGCTGTGCTCCCGTGTGACCTTAGCTACTTAATCTGCCCCGTGCCTTAGTTCCCCTTCTGTAAAACGGAGACAGTAGCTCTAAGTCTCTGGAAAGATGTTTATAATAAGCTAGGGAATTTCTTTTGTTGTTAATGGGCAAGAATTGGTTGCAGTTGAATTTTACATGTGAACCATGCACATAATTGGTACATCCTTGAGGGCCAGATCCTGCAGTAGTCAGAACATCGACGTAGGGCATAGGGGGATCCCTGGATGGTGCACAGTCAACTTAGCCAAGCCCTCCTGCACTCCTTGGCTTGGTGTCATGGGCATTTCAGAGATGAAAGGGGGTATAGCTGAAGCGCTACAGTACTCTGGAGATCCCCAGCTGGTGGAATTAATCCTTGGTCCCCGGAGGGTGATCTAAACTACAGTCAGCCCCAGGACACCCGGGGGGTGGAATAGGAAGCTCCTGCCTAATGGCAGCAGTTCAAGTGAGGTAGGGAACCTGGGCCCTCCCAATCCACTGGGTTCCAATACAGAGACCTACGAGACCTGTTCGGCTGCTCACCCATCTCCATAGGGCGTCAGTCTTCAGTCAGCTTCCCTGGGTCTTTTCCTGCCTCCGTCTGTACCCCATCTGGCAACCACCCATATATGGAGGACGTCACCTTCTGAGCTTCCAGGCTAGCCCTTGTCCCAGTTGCTGGGTGTTGTAGCTCCCCTGCTCACTGGCTCTATGTCGGCTGAGCTCCAGTCCTCCCCTGAAGCTCCCAGGGCACGTCCTCCTCTCTAGCTTGCCAGCCGAGTCTGAGCTGCCTGGCTGGCTTTTAAACCCCACCTCCAACCTGAGCATCCTCGGCTGGGGTTGGCCTGGTGAAGGATTTCAAAACTTATACGACTGTAATGAGATCTACTATTGCACGATCCTGGAGTTGGTTTCCTTCATAGTGTTCAACCAACATAGCGGGGCATGGTCCGTCACTAACCTAAAACAATTCCTCCACAAGTAATGCCTCAGTGTGTCTATGGCCCATTTCACTGATAGGGGCCTCCTTCTCAATAACGGAGTAGGATGTCTCCCATGGGAACAACATCCTACTGAGGTACACTATGGGGTGTTCCTCTTTTTTGATGTCTTGGGATTGTACTGTGCCCAGGCACACCTCTGAGGCATCTGTCTGAAGTGTAAACTTGGTAAAATCTGGGTGGATGAGTACGGGCTCTTGAATTAGCCACTTTTTTAGCTCCCCGAAGGCTTTCTCGCAGGCCGCTGACCACAGGATCTTCCTGGGGCTGGTGTTCTTTATCAGATCAATCAAGGGCACTGTGATGCTAGCAAAGTCCGGAATAAAACGCTGGTAGTATTCCACAAGGCTGAGGAAGCAGCACACTTGTCACTTCGGTCTTAGGGACAGTGCATCATGCCAAGGGCTGTCCTTTGTCAATGAGCAGCCTCAACCATCCTCCTCCCACTCGGTTGCCCAAGAACATTACCTCCTGCCTTCCCAGCCTGCACTTTGTTGGGTTGGCCATCATCCCCGCCTCCTGAAAGGCCTGCAATATGGCTATCACAAGCCTCAAGCAGTCTTCCCAGCTTTGCCTATAGATGATGACGTACGCTGCGGCGTACGACTTGTGCGGACGTAGTATCCAGTCCATCAGATGCTGAAATGTGGCGATGGCCCCATGCAGTCCAAAGGGCATTGTTTTAAATTGATAGATTCCTCAAGGGGTAGAGAAGGCAGTCTTTTCCCTGGACTCAGCTGTCAGGGGGATCTGCCAATAG
Source organism: Emydura macquarii macquarii (assembly GCF_026122565.2). Lineage (NCBI taxonomy): Eukaryota > Metazoa > Chordata > Testudines > Chelidae > Emydura > Emydura macquarii. The sequence continues at coordinate 5,766,107 of NW_027130204.1, forward strand.
CCCTTGGTCAGATCCAGGGTTGAGAGATACTTGGGGCTCCCCAGCTATCAAGCAGATCTTTGACCCAGGGCATTGGATAGGTGTCAAATTTTTAGACAGAGTTCACCTTCCAAAAGTCGATACAAAAATGGGTTAATCCATTGGGCTTCGGCACCAACACAATGTTCGCTCTTGGATTCTTCGGCTATCCCAATCTCCAGCATTGACTGTAGCTGCTGTCGCACCATTTCCGACATCCTCTGTGTGTATGTGGGGGCGGTTCTCCTGGACCTTCTTCCCTGGCTCAGTTCTACATGCTGTTGTGCTACGTGAGTGTGCCCTGGTTGACCTAAAAAGACTGTATGGAAAATTTCTTCCAGCTGACATAGCTGGCACTCTTGCTTGGACAGGATTCTTCCCTCCACTGATACTGGTCCAAGGTTGGGGTTGAAGACCCCTTGGGGACCACACTCCGGTTCTGGTGCATCTGGTGTTATCAGGAGGCCTTCTTGTTCGCACCAGGCTTTTGAGCAGGTTGATATGGTATATCTGAGTTTCCTTCTGCCTTCTAGGCTGGCATATCTCGTAATCAACAGCCTCTACCTTTCTTACTACTGCAAATGGCCCCTGCCACCATGGCATCAGTTTTGATTCAGTCATTGGAAGTAGTAGTAGGGAGTAGTGTAAATTCCCTCACCCAGGACCCTTTGTTGTAGTCACGTTCTTGTTCCTGCTGAGCTTATTGCAAGTTCTCCCAGGCAAATGCCCCAGCTTCTCCAAGTCCTCCTGCAGGAGGATCACATACTGGACCATGTTGGGCTTTAGTGGTGGCTCTTCCCAGGTCTTACAGAAGAGGTACAGCACCCATACAAGAGTTTACATGGGGAGAGCCCCGTTGAGGCTTGCGGCACCTCATGGATGGTAAACAAAAGGGGTGGGATCAATCAATCCCAATGTCAGAGGTCCCCGGCTACAAATTTTCACAGCATCTCTTTCAGGGTCTTGTTAAAGAATTCTAGCAGTCCATATGTTTGGGAGTGGTCGACAGATGTCTTTAGTGCTTTGATTTTTAAAAGAGCACATAGTTCTTGCATCAGCTAGGATGTCATATTGGTCCCTTGATCCATCAGGATCTCTTTAGGCACCCTTATCCTTGCAAACACCTTTAGCAACTCAGATGCCATATGCGTCGTGATGGCCAACCATAGGAGTGTGGCTTCGGGGTACCAGGAGGTGTAATCCAATATCACCAGGATCTATTGGTAGCCAATCGTTGTCTTCTTCAGGGATACTACCAAATCCATCCTGATCCTCTCGAATGGTGTCCCAACTAACGGAAGGGGGACCAGTGGGACTTTTGTGGGGTTCTAGGTCCCCACCAGTTGACTCTCAGGGCAGGAGATGTAGTCGCCTTTGACCTCTGCTTGCACCCCCAGCCATTAGAACCTGAGCGTCATTCAGTCCAGATCTTCTCATGCCTGAGATTCCCCACACAGGGTGTAGGATGGGCCAGCTGGAACATCTGCCACCGGACCCTCTTGGGGACCAGGAGTTGGGCTCAGGTCTCACCCATCTGTGTCTCTCAGGTCACCTGATACAATCATTCCTCCTGCAGTTCAAAATGGAGCCATAACTTCTTCAAGTAGGGATTAACTGTGTCCCCAGTTATGATGGTGAGCTGTTCATAGGCCTGGCTTAGTGTTGGGTCCTCCTTCTGGACACTGTTAAAGGTCCATCACCATTGTCAGAGCATCCCAGCCTTGGAGTTTGGGAGCCCCTTGCCTCCCCCCTGGTGGTTCTTAAGCAGAGGGACTTTCTCTTGAGTCATCATCACCCCTTAATCCAGATTCCATACCCCAAGATTTTGTGATCTTCCATAATTTCTCCAGATCTCACCCCAGAATCACTGGGTATATGAGGGTCTGCGAGACACCAACCCATACCATCCTGGCACACCTTCTTATCTCAAGTTCCATGGGATACGGGAGCACATCCCCATGGATGCACTGGAGGCAAACCGAATCCTCATCATCTTCTGCGTCTACCAGCTGTCTCCGGACTATGGTCTGGCTACACCCCGAATCTATTAGCATTGTCACGGACACTCCATTGACCCACACCAGCATGGTCAATTTTGCTGGCCCTTTCTTCCTGGCCCGTGTGTCTGCCTTCCACACCTCTGTATCTGAGCTATCCATAAAGGGGCAGTCTTGTCAGAAATGGCCCAATCGCCTGCAAGAAAAATGTGGGCCAGCCGGCTGGCTCCCCCTCTCCCTTCATCTTGTCTGGGGTCAGTCAGGGGCCTCCTGTCTTGTTCCAGATGAGGTCTTGGGGTTCTCACCTATCTGTGATCAAGTCCAGGCTGCTGCTGAGTCATGGGTCTGGGCCTAAGACCAGTCCCCCAAGTGTGCATTGTCCTGGTAGCCTTCCACATCCCAGACCGGACACACACACAGACATTCCAGGCCTGAAAAGCTCCCATTGTGATACGTCTGTTTTTGCAAAAAACATTTTGGTTTCATTCCAGTGTAAAACAAAACCAAATCTAAAAACAACTGTTACTATGACAAGAAAGTGTGACATCCTCTGGTCTGCTCTCATTAAACAACATGTGAATGTGAACAGCCTTGGTCCCACAATCAATAACAGTTATTATATCTTTCCATAAACATATGAATGCAGACTTAAATGGATTAACAGGAATGAATGTGCAAAAATTACTTTGAAATTCCCATTTCTGTTACACTTGTGTAGCAATTTCCCTTATGCTGGTTCAGAAAAATTACCAAGACATTTGTAGCCATTATTTTCCATCAAAATATTTTAGGTCCAAATTTTCAGAAGTGCCTGAAATTTCAGTTGCCCCTTTTGAAACACTGAAGGTGAGTGTCCAAAAGGTGAGATTCCAAATTAGTGAACACTGCTAAGTAGGCCATAGGAATCTGATGTAGGCTGTTAAAATGGAATAAAACATGTCCAAAAAAAGCCCACCACAAGGATATTGGATTTAAAAATATATATATCACACAAAGAGGGCTGACTGTTAAAGATCAAATTCTGCTTTTGGTTAATCTGGTGTGAGACAGTGGAATAGGGTGACCAGGTAGCAAGTGTGAAAAATCAGGACGGGTGTGGGAGGTAATAGGCATCTATATAAGACAAACTCCCGAATAGCAAGACTGGCCCTATAAAATCAGGACATCTGGTCTCCTTACAGTGGAATTATTGCTCTGAGGGTAGGTGAGTGAAAAATTCGGGCCTAATTCTGAACCCATTTACACCAGTGGAAACAAAAAGTGACTCCCCCAAAATCAGTGGAGGCATACCACTGGGGAAAGCAAAAGGGGGAATATTCCTTTTTCTCTTTTCAGTTTAATAATACTCAGCACTATGGGTCTAATGCTCCCTGTGGGAATGACCCCCTGACCCCCAGCGGAAGAGAAACTGGCAAAAGCTTCCATTCCCCAGCTTAGCACGTCACTCTGGATCCACACAAATCTCAGAGGATTCACCAGACACAAAGGGGAAGCCCCTGGTCTCTGTTATGCACAGACTCCTCAATCAGCCTCTCCCCAATCCCCCAGACAGCAGGAGGAGCTGAGATGCCAGACCCCAACCCACAGCTTCCCGACGAGGTGTTTGCTGAAGAGGGAGCCCAGAAGCAAAAAGAGGGAAGATGTGCACATTAGGTAGAACCCCACAGAGGGACTTCTGTGAAGTCAACTTGAAGCAGGGCTGAGCCACGAAAGCTGCTCTTTCCTCTCCCCTTCCCCCCAACAGGACACAACACGGCACGTTCTATCGTCAAAGTGCTTTACACAGGTGACCACTCACGGCACCTTGGGGAAAATAGGTCCTTTGTATGATCCCCGATGGATAAACTGGAGCACAGAGATCTTATCTGATTTGCCTGAGGTCCCACAGGCAGTTTTCCATCTGAGCTGGAAGTAGGTCTCAGGGTGCCTGACTCCCATTTTCTCACTCACCATCAGAGCAGGCTGTCTCCCCCAGGGATTTGGAAAGGAGACTTCTCAAGCAACCCAGTGCTGTGTGACCCTCAAGCATGCGTCAGTTCACTCTTTATCTGAGCCCACACCTGACGAGGACTTGTGCCATGGATGAAGGGCTTATGCACCACTTACTGTATATTTCCTATTGGAGTTCTCCCAAGGGCACAGCTAGCTATGCTAGGCTAAAGGGCATCATAGTACTGTCTTATTGCACCACTGCCTTCTGCCCTAGAGCTGTGTTCACAGTGGAAAGTGGCTTAGAATGAGCTGTTGAATTGTGGGCTTCTCTTGCAGACTCAGGCCAACCTGAGATAAGGTACCACAACTGTGATGGAGACAGAGTGCTCTGGAAATCCTAAGCCATCAAGGTAGGGCTTAAAGGCCCGTTACCAAATAACTCCAGTGTTGTGGGAGAATTTTTATAATAACTTAAACGCCAGCAAAATTATTTCCAGAGGACATGTGCTTTAAGTCTCTGGAAAGATGTTTATAATAAGCTAGGGAATTTCTTTTGTTGTTAATGGGCAAGAATTGGTTGCAGTTGAATTTTACAAAAAAAAAAAAAAAAAATTAAAATAATATGGGAACCTGCATATGGACGTAATTGCAACTGAAAATTAAAAAATAAATAAACCCCCCCACAATATTGCCTTCAAATCCACAGCGCTGTATAAAGCCTTTTTAAAACTTTTCTCAAGTCACATTACTCTCCTTTTATCCTGAATAAAAACTGTATGCTCCCCTTGATGCTTATGCATTCCCCATGACTGTCATTCCCCATTAGTGACAGTGGGAGATGTGCGCAGATCAAAGGAAGCAGGGATGCTGACGTGCAAAGAGGAATGCATGTTTACGGGATGCTAGAAGCTCAGAGAGTAAGAAAGGCAGAACTCCAAGGGCCAAATTCTGCCCTTCATGCCCCTGGGGATCTTCTGTTGTAGCCAATAGCAGCTGTATTTGCATGTATCCAGAAGTGGTTGGTTATACGAGTCGGTAAAAGCTAATATTTAAATGATTTTGCACTTCCTCATCTGTGTTGTCTAGCCAGTTCTTTCAGCTGTCACCCAGAGATTGGCTTTGGTTGCCCAGAGAAGCAGAGTTCCAGCTTCAAAACAAATCCTCAATAAAACATCTTTGATACCTGTCACACTGCTGAGTTTCAACAGACATACGGCCTGATCCAAGGTCCACTGAAGTCAATGGACAGACTCCCCTTGGGTTTAATGGGCTTTAGATCAGACCCCTAGATCCAAACCCTGCAATCCTTAATCAAGCAAAACTCACATTGACACCAGCATTTAGAGAGAGGTTTTTAAAGATGGCTTGGGGGTTAGGACACAGGCTTGGGAATATTCTTCACTCAGCCACTGACTTGTGTGACCTTGGTCAAATCAAGCAACTTCTCCATGCCTCAAAATTGGTCTGATACATTATTTTTTACAAATGATTCCCTCAGCTATAGCAGTCAAATGCTTTGGAAATGTAAAGCACACTAGCTCGTAGGCACTAGCTGTTTAATTAGTAAGTGTCTTAATTCTTCAGAACTGGATTTCTAGAACTTTTCCTGGACTATTCTGATGTCGCAGCCAGTTGAGAAAAAGGAGCAGTCAAGGCCTATAAAAGACTGAGACAGGGCTAAGGAAGGCATTTAGGCTATGGATAAATAAAGGCAGAATACTTCCCAAAGCTGCTGTTTGCTTCCTTCTCTGACACATGCTTATAAAGCTAGTACTTGTAAGCTGGATTGTTTTCAAAGCCACCTGTTCATTTTAACTGGGCACCCAAATTCTTTTTGCAGCTATGAAAAGCTCAGCCTTAATTATTAGTCTGTGCTAAGTGCCGACAATGCACTCGGTAGCAGTTCAGGACATAAAAGTAAGGACGTGACTGGCACCTGCAAACATTTCTTCCAAAAGGACAACTCCAAAAATCACAGAGATGGTTTTTAAGATCAGGAGGGTGGTTTTTGAACACCATCCTGAAGCGGATAGCAAGCCAGTGAAGATGTTTGAGAAAGGTATGATTTGGTCATATTTCTTAGTTGTACATATATTTCAGTATAAATCAAGCTTTTTCTTCAGTATAATAAGCATTTCCTTTTGAGTATAATGAATGTAGTTAAATATTTCACATCACTGTAATCTTCTTAAGAAGACACTGAGGACACATGCCTACGCAGACCAGGTTAAAAGCATTACAGCTTTTTTTCCTAAACAAACATAGAATCATAGAATCATAGAATCATAGAGTTGGAAGGGACCTCAGGAGGTCATCTAGTCCAACCCCCTGCTCAAAGCAGGACTAACCTCTGCTATATCATCCCAACCAGGGCTTTGTCAAGCCGCAGCTTAAAAACCTCTAAAGATGGAGATTCCACCACCTCCCTAGGTAACCCATTCCAGTGCTTCACCACCCTCCTAGTAAAAAACTTTTTCCTAATGTCCAACCTAGACCTACCCCACTGCAACTTGAGACCGTTGCTCCTTGTTCTGTCATCTGCCACCACCGAGAACAGCCTAGCCCCATCCTCCCTAGAACCCCCTTTCAGGTAGTTAAAGGCCGCTATCAAATCCCCCCTCATTCTTCTCTTTTGCAGACTAAACAAGCCCAGTTCCCTCAGCCTCTCCTCATAAGTCCTGTGCTCCAGCCCCTAATCATTTTTGTTGCCCTCCGCTGGACCCTCTCCAACTTGTCCACATCCTTTTTGTATTGGGGGGCCCAAAACTGGACACAATATTCTAAATGCGGCCTCACCAATGCCGAATAGAGGGGAATAATCACTTCCCGTGACCTGCTGGCAATGCCCCTCCTAATGCAGCCCAATATGCCATTGGCCTTCTTGCCAGCCAGGGCACACTGCTGACTCATATCCAGCTTTTTATCCACTGTTACCCCCAGGTCCTTTTCTGCAGAGCTGCTGCCCAGCTCGTCGGTCCCCAGTCTATAGCTGTGCATGGGATTCTTTCTTCCTAAGTGGAGGACTCTGCACTTTTCTTTGTTGAACCTCATTAGATTTCTTTTGGCCCAATCCTCCAGTTTGTTTAGGTCACTCTGTATCCTATCCCTACCTTGCAGGGTATCTACCACTCCCCCCAGCTTAGTGTCGTCCGCAAACTTGCTGAGGGTGCAATCTACCCCATCCTCCAGATCATTAATAAAGATGTTGAACAAAACCGGCCCCAGGACCGACCCCTGGGGAACTCCACTTGTGACCGGTTGCCAGCTAGACATGGAGCCATTGATCACTACTCGTTGAGCCCTATGCTCTAGCCAGTTCTCTATCCATTTTATAGTCCTTTCATCCAACCCATACTTCTTTAACTTGCTGATAAGAATACTGTGAGAAACCGTATCAAAAGCTTTGCTAAAGTCAAGGTATATCACATCCACCGCCTTCCCCACATCCACAGAGGCAGTCACCTCATCATAGAAAGCAATCAGGTTGGTCAGGCATGACTTTCCCTTGGTGAATCCGTGTTGACTGTTCCTGATCACCTTCCTCTCTTCCAAGTGCCTTAAAATGGATTCCTTAAGGACCTGCTCCATGATCTTTCCAGGGATTGAGGTGAGGCTGACCGGTCTGTAGTTCCCCGGATCCTCTTTCCTCCCTTTTTTGAAGATGGGCACTATATTTGCTTTTTTCCAGTCCTCAGGGACCTCCCCCTGTTGCCACGAGCTTTCAAAGATAATAGCCAATGGCTCTGAAATCACCTCAGACAACTCCCTCAGCACCCTCGGGTGCATTGCATCCGGCCCCATGGACTTGTGAATGTCCAATCCTTCTAAATAGTCTTGAACCTGTTCCTTCAGCACTGCGGGATGTTCGTCTCCTTCCCATTCTGTGCCACCCAGTACAGCAGTCTGGGAGCTGATCTTGTCTGTGAAGACAGAGGCAAAAAAGGCATTGAGTACCTCAGCTTTCTCCACATCCTCCGTCACTAGGTCGCCTCCCTCATTCCTTAAGGGGCCTACACTTTCCCGAATCTTCCTCTTGTTGGCAACATGCCTGTAGAAACCCTTCTTGTTCCCCTTCACGTCCCTTGCTAGCTGCAACTCCAATTGTGCTTTGGCCTTCCTGATTTCATTCCTGCACGTTTGAGCAGTGTTTTTATAATCCTCCCTAGTCGTCTGACCAAGCTTCCACTTCTTGTAAGCTTCTTTTTTGCGTTTAAGTTCGCCAAAGACTTCTTTGTTAAGCCAAGCTGGACGCCTACCATATTTGCTATTCTTTCTGCACATCGGGATGGTTTGCTCTTGTGCCCTCAATAAGGTCTCCTTAAAATACAGCCAGCTCTCTTGGGTTCCTTTCCCCCTCATATTAGCCTCCCAGGGAATCCTGCCCATCAGTTCCCTGAGGGAATCAAAGTCCGCTTTTCTGAAGTCCATGGTCCGTATCCTGCTGTTCCCCTTTCTTCCTTCCATCAGGATCCTGAACTCGACCATCTCATGGTCACTGCTGCCTAGGTTGCCACCCACTTCTACTTCCCCTACCAAATCTTCCCTGTTTGTGAGCAGCAGGTCAAGAGAAGCATGGCCCCTAGTTGGTTGCTCCAGCACTTGCACCAGGAAATTGTCAGCGACACTCTCCAAAAACTTCCTGGATTGTTTGTGCTCTGCTGTATTGCTCTTCCAGCAGATATCAGGGAATCCCTTTGTATTCCCAGGAACATTTTCCTGGAAGCTAAAAGTCAATCAACCATAGCAGCTCCAGACTCACTGCAGGGAGAATATGAATATTATATCCTAGGAGCTATCACCATAGCATAATGGGTTTTAAGGATCAGTGAATTAGAGACAATCTGATTATTGTCTTGGAAATATCAGCTTGTGAAATATAGAGAGACTATTTTAGCTGCTACTTTTCAAACCCTTGCTTGATGAAGCACTTTCCAGTATCTGATAGTGACTTTGGAGTGACATTTTAAGCTAGTAGTTTTATAGATACAACCTTTTGCAGGCATGGGAACAAATTCACCCTTTGCAACATTGTACTCATCCACATGCCTTGGGTAGGTGATTTTTTTATGATTGAGTAAAATGCCATTCAGGTTGGTTTATTTTCCTATTACCATTATTAACCTGATAAAGGTGAGGCAGTTAATTGTATGTCTGGGCTGGTACAATTTCATGATTATTTTGCAAGTTGGGGTTATACCAGGGATGAGTCTCATTCATTCTCCGAGTGAAAGGTATGTTGTGTGTGTGTATTTAGATCTATAACTGATATCTATCTGTACTCAATATCGATATAGTGATTTGGGGGTTCTGACCATATGAAAGATCAGATGAGAGTTCCCCTTGGATGGTTAGGAGTCAAAGGCTGTGTCATGTGTTGTTGAAAAGGTTATTTTCCCCCAGGATGTGTCATAGTCTCAGCTGTGATTTATGATCTCACCCTTTCAAGGTGCTAATGATCTCTGTCGAGGTGACATGAAGCTGAGCAAATATACGTTAAAAAATGGACTGATCAGTTTTCAGTGGTCTCTCTGTCCTCTTAAAGCCTTCCATCCAGTCCCATTACTCATCTTCTTTCCACACTACATAGCCCTAGTTTTTGCAATCTCTTCGCAGAGACACATTGTAGGAGTTGTGGAGCAATCAGCATGTGGGGATTTGAGGGCTTCATGAGAACATTTTTTGCACTCCCTGAAGCTTGCTTTCACGTTCAGGTTCAAACTCCAAGCACAATGCATTCAAAACTGTTGTGTTATAGCTGTTTTCATGCCAAGACCCTAAACCCCCGTAGCCTCACACATAAACAGAAACAGTTTGTGGAACCTTATCAAACCTTTTCATGGAGTGGGCTGAGCATTGAAAATATACAACCCTCCCCTTCCCCCCAAACCATCTGAGGTTTGTGTAATGTCGTTTCTGATGTGTACGTCTCTAATGTAAATCCCAGTGGAACTCCAACCATATTTGTTTCCATTCTTGGGACCTTTTTAGTACCCATAATATCATTCTTAAGAATAGGTGATTAAAATGGGACTCAGTGGACCAGATTCATTCCTGGTGTAACTCTAATGACTCTGGTGGTGTTACACAGGAGATGAGTTTAGTTGATGAACAGCAATGAAAGGAGCTAAAACCTGTTTTAACTAAGGACGGACAAACCTCTTGCTTAGAGCCAATGTCCTCGTATGCAACGACTCTGTGGGATTTTCCTCCAGCAGTTACTTTCCTGTTGAATAAAGAATGGGCACATACAGTATCTTGGGGGGACGCTATGTGAGCCTTCTCTCCTGGGCAAGCAGACATCCCCATCAATAGAGTTACCGTGGAAAGCTTGATTCGTATTTCTAACTCTAAGGACAGCAGTCAACATTCTAATGCCATATTTAGTGATCCTTTCAAGTCATAACTCAGTTGAACCTTTGATATGTCAGAGCTCGCATTGGCCAGCAATTGCGTTTTGCTTTTATTTCTGAGGACTACTTCAACTTTCAGATCCAGCTGCATCTTTTCAGAAGCGCTAACTTGTCACAAGTGTCTGCATAAGCGATTTTTGAAACCACTCCCTTCCAAGGGAAAATTTGACTTTCTGGCTAGATCAGGGGAAATGCCCAGTGGCAAAATACCAAAACCCTGCAGAGAAAATCCTCCCTTCCTAGCCTCTCGGGACACTTGGTTTAGAATGGCATGTAAATTAGAGAGCCATCCTTGTCCCATTGGAATTGATGGGTCTCAAGACTTAGGGTTGTGTAGTGCGCAGCTCTTTGGGGGGCAACCTACTGATGGCAGTGGATGCAGGGCCAATATATATATATTAGATTGATTTTCCAATGGGTATAAAGTGTGGGATTGTCAAAAGCACCTTGTGTTGGCCACACTCTGCTCTTATTGAAGCCAACAGGAATTTTGCCAGTTAAACCAGCACTGAGTGGTTTGGAAAATCTCAACCAAGGCGCAGTGTTATTGTAAGAGATGCAACCGCACTCAGTGTTTCACACTGACCTCCTCTAGTGGTTGAGTGACAGAAAGAGGTTGATGAGAGAGCTACAGCCTTGGTTAACAGAAGGGGGGGCATGTCTTTTAGCTCAGGCTTTTAGATCCAAGCTGTAGCATTATCTCTGCTTCTGAATTTCAAACTCTTTCATCATTCACCCACTGTTGAGCTTGAAAGTCTCCAGCTTCCCTAGTTCTTGGGAGCTCTGGAAGGGCAGGACAGCAGGAGTCTTGGAAACCTTCTCCACCTGCCCTTGGTCCTTTGGGGGAAACCTTCAATATCTTGCCATTGACTTGAACGGAAGAAGATCCTTTAGGCACATGTGTTTGAAAATTGGGCTCAAAGTTAGACACCCACATGCCTGTGTTAGGCACGGGGTCAGAGGTTATTTAGGAACCTAACTCTCTAGGGATTTTCCCAAAGCAGACGGCAGGTGCCCACATAGGGATTTCAGCACCTAGCTTTAGTCACTCAGGTTTGACTATTGCACCTAAGTGCCTGGGTGCCACATGGGCAGTAAGGATCCCCTGGGGCGTCTCCCAGCCACTGGGATTCGCATTAGCATTCACCAAAACCAAAAGATCTGGGGGCCGTGATGGATAATCAGCTGAACATGTGACGCTGTGGCCAAAAGGGCTAATGGGATTCTGGGATCCATACGCAAGGGAATCTCAGGTAGGAGCAGAGAGGTGATTCTACCTCTGTATCTGGCACGGGTGCGACCGTTGCTGGAATCCTGTGTCCAGTTCTGGTGTCCATGATTCAAGAAGGATGTCGATGAATGGGAGAGGGTTCAGAGAAGAGCCATGAGAATGATGAAAGGGTTAGAAAACCTGCCTTATGATGGTAGGCTCCAGGAGCACAATCGATTTAGCTTAACAAAGAAAAAGTTAACGTGTGACTTGATCACAGTCTATAAATACTTACCTGGGGAACAACTATTTAATAATGAGCTTGCAGAGAAAGGTCTAACATGCTCCAATGACTGGAAGTTGAAGCTAGACAAATTCTGACTGGAAGTAAGGTGCACATTTTTACAGTGAAAGTAATTAACCATGGGAACAACTTAACAAGGGTCATGACGGATTCTCCATCACTGACAATTTTTAAATCAAGATTGGGATGTTTTTCTAAAAGCTCTGCTCTAGGAATTATTTGGGGGGTGGGGGTGAGTTCTTTGGCCTGTGCTATACAGGAGGTCAGACTAGATGATCTGATTGGTCCCTTCTGGCCTTGGGATCTATGAATAACACCTCCTCTGTATCTGTTGTGCTCAGTCCCACCTGGTAATCATAGGGAAATTCCCAGAGAGAACTCCACTGTCCCAGGGCCTGCAGAGGCTCCATAGATCAAGTGATTAGGGCAGCCAGGAAGATTCCTTCTTGCAACGTCCCATGTGGTTCATGGCTGCTCAAGGGTTGAGGCCTCATGAGAATACAGTGGGCTGAACCAGTCGCCTCCAGGGCAAAAAGTGCAGCTGGAGAAAAGGAGGCTTTTAAGTAGCCAATGTCCTGCGGTGTCGGTGGCTCTCTTCAGGGATGAGATAAGGAGCCCTTCAGCTTCATCATCCTACGGATCTGTAGGGAATCTCAGTCTTGTGGATCTCAGGTCATCCCTGGGGAAAGCAGAACAGCTGCACCAGGTCTCATGATGCCAATGGCTTCCTGCCAAAGAGCTGTGGACTGGTCCCTCCCAACGTGCTGGGAGGTGGCAGAAGCTACCGCACAGGAGTTTGTGTTGCATCTGGCAACATTAACGATCATGGGAATTCCTACTTGTAGAGCACAAGTGTAAGCCACTGGCCAGCCACTACAGATCCTCCCATGGTGCCCTACTGAGAGAGGATGGGAATCTGTTACAGCTCCCCACTACATGTAATGGCTCTTTAGCTCAAGCTGTAGAGGCTCATGCATTTGCCTTTGAAAGTCCCCAATTCAATTCTTGGGATTGGCCAACATGGCAGCTGTCCCACATATCCCTGTCTCCAACCGGCTGGGGCATGTGCGAAGGACTATCTGGATTAAGGATGCCTCTGCAGTTTCCTTCCCCTGTGCGATATGATTTGTTCTGTTTCATCCCCTCCTTGCCTTTCTGCAGAGAGGAACAATGATCTAGTCCTTGGCTGGGATGGTTCCAGCTGGCCTGGAGAGTCCTGTCAATGCTTTTTGCTGCTGTAAATATTTGGGACGTGACATTGTATTTATGCTTCTGAACTGCACCATCTGGATACTATCAGCACTCTTCATGTGGAGTGGTCACTGAGCATGAGTGCAAAACAGGATGTTACTCAAATATCAAGTGGAAAGGACCCAAGATTTGTGTCTGGTGTGTGCAAAAGAAAATGAGTGAAAGACGGGATGTTTTGGAAAGTACCAAGAAAAGATAATTTATTGCATCTGGGCATGGCTGGAAAAACTCAACTCTTGTGAGACCTGATTAGATTCAACTTAGAGGGTTATTGCTAGAGGGAAACTTGGAAAGGTGCAACTCTGAGCATTTGGATAAAAAAATCACTGTCACACCTCATGTCCACCCATGGCATCTTTATGCTAATCATCTTTTCTCTGATGTAGCAATCGACACCTCACAGGCACAGTGCAATCACCCACTTTGAACCACCGAGCCAGCAGTTGGCAAGACGGCTCGGGCAGTAAATGCACAACTGACACTGCTGCATTCTCTCTCTCCTGGTCCACACACACACCAGTGTGATTGCTGTCAGGCAGAGGAGGGTTTCACTCTGAAGTTTTCCTGCACTACACATGAGCTAGTATAACTTTTAATATTTACGCAGCTCCTGAGGTACCTGTTTGGGACACATGCATTTGTGAAGGCTAGAAAATAAACGTGATAATTCATTGGGGCAAGTAAATATAACTTTCTCCCCACCTTATCCTTGTTCACCATCACATCCATGGCAGTCTGATAGTGGCGCATGAATGTGGAGATACTGAACTTCATTGCTAACGTCTGTAGTTGATGCAGTTGTTCCCAAAGCTTTTCTGTCCCTTGAGATTTAAAGATGAACCACAGGTGGACTAAATCAGCTCTGGGCCTTTTTTGCCTTTTTATGACAGATACAGGAAGCTCAAATAGCTGGGGGCGGGTGTGTGTGTGTGTGTGTTTTTAAACTCTGCTTGTTTTTAAATTAGAAATTCACACTCAATTGAGGTTAGAAGACACTTTGATGAGCTGAGAGCCAGCAAAACGGTGAGGTCACAAAAGCCAAGAGAGTGAAATTTCAGCTATTAAGAAGGGAAGGAACCTGGGCTATTTTGTCAGACTGCACAAATTTATCACTTAGGATAAAGAGACCCTTGGGTAAAGGTTTGCTCCTTCAGAGAGCGCTCACAATAAACATCCCTGAGACCTCCCAGAAGTTCTCCAACTAAGCTAGACTTGACATTCCTCATCATTTTAAGGTCAAAATTAAACAGTAATTATTATTTTTTTAAAACCTCAAACCTTTCAGGCCTTTTCTGTATGCCATAAAAAAGTAATAAATAGTACAAGCCAACTTTAAAAAACATCTTTCCAGCTCCCCTCTAACATCTTAGATGGCGATTTATGTAGACTGATTATCAGGAAAAATATAGTCTCCCAAGAGAAGCCCCATTACTGGAGTAACTTAACACTAACCTGAAAAAGACTTGAAAGGAGATCGTGATGGTTCTTCCTAGTTGTATGATTCTGTGGTGTATGTTACACTGTATTGATCATGAAACCTGAAAAAAGGTTTTTTTTACCAAGCTGAAGGCTCTGAATCTAGAAACTTTGCTTTGGAAATGATTTAGAGTCTATAGAATTCATTTTTGACGCCATTTCAGAAGAATCGTCTAAGTTTCCAAAGTGTGTAGGAATGTGGTTGGTCACTGCTAACTCACCTCCACACCTCTTTGAAACATAGAAGGTGAATTGTTCATTTTTCTCCTCATCTTCCAGCTTTGCCAATGAGATTTTTTTTGTTATTCAAGTGATGATATCATTCCAGTAACGGAGTGGGTGGCATTTTCTCAGATCTGACCTTACCAAAATGCCAATCCCAAATGAGATGACTTGCAGAATTAGTTTTCTTTCCCTGCCCATCTGAAAATTTGTTTTCAGATAGACAAAGAAGCAAAATATTATTAAACACGTGACCAATGAGTGAAATACAGGAAAATGGCTGGAACCCCCCCCAAGAAAACTAGATACCATAGGACCTTTACAGTAGTAAAGTAGTGTTAGCTTCCATGCACTGTTATTACGCATCCTTTGCTGAAAGCTGTATACACTCCTCAGTTTTGAACCTCCCGTGTGTTTCCTCATATTTTCAATCAAATTATTACATACTAGAAATATGCATAAGGGAAATTATTCTACACATTTTATGGTGTGCTGTTGCTTGCAGCAGTAATTGCAGTACCTTTTCCACTTATGAAAGTACTAATTTTATTTGGTTTTATTGCTTTTCTAGATGCAATTATTTATTTAGTGTGTTTTGGCTTTATTAAATTATGTTTACTATAGGAATAGCATAAAAATGTATGAAAGCAACACATCAGCCACTGTTGCCCGATGACCTGTTTTGGGGAATCTAGTGTTATTTTTCATATCCAAATATAATAGAATAAAGGAGGAATAAAGAGATAATCTACACTAGAAAACAATGCAATTTTGAGCTAATATAATAAAACACCTGGACAATATGATTTCATAAATCTTAGCTCTAAAATTTACATGAGCTGGGTGTCGGGGTGGCTATTTTAGGACACATGGCATTTTCTAAATGGAAACAAACATGAAATATAATTAAACAGCAGAGGGGAAAGCAAACACGGGTTGCGTTTGCTCCAAGCAATTGATTTCTACAAAGCTATGTAATTATTTCCATTGCAAAGGACTACATGGCGCAGTCTTGAGCCATGTAGAACTTTAAACTGGCAACGACCAGTTTGTTAGGTCTCATCAAATTCATTCTTGAAAGGGTCTCCACACGCATCATGCAATTTTACAGATAGGGCCCAATCCAGCTTTCATAGACTTTAAGGTCAGAAGGGACCAATGTGATCATCTAGTCTCTCATTGAAGGCAATGGCAAAACTCCTGAATTATTGAAATTTTGCAATATCGATATTAAATAATATTATAAATGGCCACCCCTAATCCAGACAGCATCACAGCCTCTATTACTGTGAGCAGTTCAGTTGACTTCATTGGAGAAACAGGCCTTGAGCTTAATCTTTAAGGCACTTAGCAGAGTTATAGGTACTGTGAAAACAATACACACCAATAACAGAAGTACCTCAGGTGAGTAAAAGTAGCTGCCTCTGTGTAGCTATGACTGTGTCGGATTGTCCTGTGACCTACACTGGTATATGTGAGGAGCAGAGCTGGTAGAAATTTTTCATATTTTGAAATTTGAAACTAAAGGGGGAAATTGAACATTTTTTCCCTCTATCTTTCTGACCAACCACACAGCTGGTGGCCATTTGTCAAATTCTGAATTGTTGAATAGACAGAAAACTTTTTTTTTTTTAAATTCAAATGACAAAATTTTGGGGGGGGGGAGTAAAAATCCACCTGCAACATTTTCATGATTTTTTTTCTCCTTTTCTCTCCCTCCAACCCCCAGCGAGCGCTAGTATGGTGTAAGCTGGTTGGCTGCAGCGTAGTGCTGAGAGGAAAACAAGGTCTATTGAATCAGCTTTTTAAAAGTATTTAGCCACCTAATTCCTATTGAAACCCATGGAAGTTAGGCACTTAGCAACCTTGAAAATCTTGCCTGTTGTGAAGACCACTCCAGTAGTCCTTTGCACTCAGCCGACCCATTGGGCAGGCCATAAGCACCTTGTCACTATTTATTCTGTGGTTCTGTTTTGCAGCCGAAAATCGCAGAAGAGAATTTAACATATGCCGAACTTGAGTTGATCAAGCCCCATCTGGAAGCCAAAGGTGTGCCCACCACGACAGTCTACGCACAGATCCTGTTTGAGGAGAACAAGCTGTAAAAGCCTTTGTCTGGCAAGACGTTCTTTGGCCGTGTTCTATTTAATTCTTGCTGTGCTGTTTATTTATAAAAATCATACAAATGTCCTTATTTTTGTACTTCCATTCATGCACTTCTATATTTTTACGAGACTTTTTTAAAACTGTAGTTGAAAGGAAATGTAGCAAGAGTAAAATAACAAACGATTGCCACCCAGCAGCACCCTGTGCTCTATAGACTGATGGTCCACCTGGGTCATTTGCAATGTTAGTTCTACTTCTGTGCAGATCTGAGAGCTGAACACAAAAGAGCAGAGTCCAGACAGAGAGGACCACAACTGAGCAAGCCGGGAAGGCTGAGGTGATTGTATCCACCGGGATAAGCCTGACGCTCAGGGCAAGAGTCAAGTGGGGTAGGAATTTTTTGGTGTTTTCAATCAGAA
The DNA here is from genome assembly GCF_026122565.2 of Emydura macquarii macquarii. NCBI lineage: Eukaryota > Metazoa > Chordata > Testudines > Chelidae > Emydura > Emydura macquarii. The sequence continues at coordinate 5,783,452 of NW_027130204.1, forward strand.
AAGCGCCAATTTGTCAAAACCAAAAACTTCTCCAAGGAAAGAGTGGCTTTGAATGAATTTTTTTTCAGCTTATATATATTTCTCTTAATGTTTAGAAATTGTCAAAACGTTTCATTTTTGATATTTTTGAAATAAAAAATTCCAGTTCAAAACTGCTTTTGGTTTTGAAATTTAAGCTTAATGATAGTTCAAAAAAAAAAAAAAAAAAAAGCTTAAAAATGGTAAAAGTGTTTTGAAATGATTGAAACAAACCATTTCAATGGACCTGAAGCAGTTCCCCTCCACTCTCCCAATTCCCAGCGTGTGAAGATTTTCAGGATTTTGGCTGATCATCCAGATGCAGGATGGGAAAATAGCTTGAGAAGCTTTGTAGGGCTAGGAAGGCCATTTCCCATCCAGCACTAGGCAAAACGTCCCCCTCACTCAGCCATTTCAGCCCAACCCTCTACACACCTGCGCAGAGCAAGACTGGGGAGGGAGGGACTTGAGCTTAAAGCCCTCTAACATGTTGTGAGTCGGGACGAGGGTGTTAAAACATCTTGCAGCTTCCTGATCTCTGGATTGCTGAGAACAGATTCCCCCTTCTCCACTTTGGTTTAAGAGAAGGTGCTGAGCTCTTGGGCCTGTCTCCTCTGATCCATGGGAAACATCCACAGTCAAGCTCTGCACCAGGAGGAGACCTGGGCTGGGATTTTCAAAAGAGCATGAGAAAGTTAAGTGCCCAATTCCCATTGCAGGGCAGTGGGAGTTGGGCTCCCTTCAGCCCCTTTGGGTCGTGGCCTGTCTGTAATTAGTCTCTGAGTGGGGAACACCCAACCCAAGATTTTCAAAGTTTGCTCCCACATCCCCCTGTAGGCTCCTGACCCCATTTTTGAGTGTACGAAGCCCTCAGTGGGTCCCTCTGATGTCAGCGGGAGCTGTGGGGGAGCTTAGCACTTCTGAAAATCAGGCTGCTTACAGAGGTTCCTCAATATGGGCTTCGAAGCTGCATTTTTGGCCCTTTTTTAAAAAAAATCTTGACCGGATTGGCCAAAGCTGCGTCCTCACAGGCTGGTGTGGCCTTTCTGATGATGTCACAGCCAGGCACCAGTGCCCAACAGCACGCAGCTGGGACCCCATCTCTGTCCCAGTCAGACGTGACCCTGCACCCCGTCTGCCAAGTGCAGGGGAGGAGGGGGGAGACATTGATGCGAGAAGGACACAGTTAATAAGGCCAGAGGTATCTGCAGGGAGGGATGGGGTGGCTGTGGTGATAAGGTGAAAGAGAAACACCCCCCTCCCTTAACTCCAAAACTAACTACCCCCTCTGATGTGCAGCACTCACACAGCCCCCTTTCCTACTCAACCCCACCCGGTTGTGAAACCTCTCTCGGCTCCAGATCAACCTCCCTCTTTCTTTCCTCCCAACTGCCTAATTCCTGGCCCAGGTTCTGCAAACCAATTCACACACAGGGAGCCTTTCCCCCTTGGCTACCCCCCGACCGGCACACAAACACACAATGGGTCAGCCCCCCGGCACACACGCCTGTCGTCGCACTGCTAGAACACGTGCAGAAGCTTTGGGGAGAGTTTGTGGCTCCTGGCAGCAGGAGGCGCCACAACCAGCCTGTGGGAATCTAACCGGCCTGTTGCACTCTGCTGCAGGGAAGGGGTTGCCTGATGGCACTGGAGCAGGACCAGAAGTGTTACTGCACCTGGGACAACACCAGCCCTCTCCCGCTGCAGCCTGAGGGCCACAGGTGGAGTCTGGTCTGTGTGAAGACACAGCATCTTGCCCTTCCGAAGGGGAGACGCTTGTAGCAGCAGAACCAAGGGGGCCAAACAGCATTATAGACCAGCAGCATGAGCTGCCGCTGGTCCTGCTGGATTGGACTCTGGCAGAGGCTCATTTGCAGCCTGTAGGAAGTATTTCCCACTCCTCCTGCACTGGGACTGCAGCTCAGCTACAAGGTGTGGATCCTGATCTAGGGGTTCCCAGCGGAGTGTGAGATGCAGGGTTTGGGTTTCGTTCTAGCCCTGGCCTATCCGGGTCAGCCCAAACCGGTTAACACATACATTGTAGCTGTTGAAATCCAGCTACAGGCCAAAGTACAAGGACTGGGAATGAGTACTAGCCCTATTAAACTGACAGTTTCACATTGATGGAGCATGCAGTGGCTAATGCGTCAATTCTGGTATTGCCTGGGGATCTGAACAGTCCTTACCTTTCTGATGACCCCCCAACATGGAGATTTAGAAAGGCACTTTTGTGATTTAGGATCACAAGCCCCACTGAAAGAAGATGGGATTTGTGCTCCAAAATCCCTTAGGTGCTTTTGAAGATCTCTCCCTTGTATTTTAAAATCACTTTCACCACTAGTTCATTTTCACTTAAGAGTGTGAGCTGATGTTCTGTCTTCGATGGATTTGGGCAAAATTGTGCTTTCAGGTGCACATGGACAGATCACACCTGTATTTATGGCGTGCCTTTGTTTCACTTTGGCCATTCATGTGCTGCCTAGCCAAACAGGCCATGTAAGTCACTATTTTATTCTTTCAAAACAACCTAGGAAGTTCCATGCAAAGGAACTATGTTAAGAGCACACTACTAAAGGTTGCAAAGTAAAGCACTCAAAAAGAAAAAAATCAGGAAATACCAAAATTCAGGTCATGTATGCCATTTTAATACTGAGCTGTACACTATACAATCTTAAATCACATCATATTATTTCTGTCAGAAGCCCCTTTTCAGACCAACCAATCATTCTCAAGCTGGTCATTATTTCTGTAAGTAGTGTGTTGCTAGTAACTATTTGGATGAGTAATATTCAGGCTTGTGAGCTGTTGAGGAAATGTTCATCTTGCCATTCGGAGGAGGTTGTTGTCTACCTAAATGGGATGATATTTTTTCTGCTCTCTGATTGGGTGACATACATTTTGACTGTGAGAATATACAGAAGACAACATTCTTCTGGTGGGAATCTTTTAATCAATAATAATTTGTGCTAAAATTCATGAAACATTCAGGGATTATTATGGACATTTTTGGAACATCTGGATATCAAATGAATCCCCCAACAGGGTGAAATTTACCCTGTACAGAAACCTCAAGAGATCCATCATCCATATGCACACTGGTGAATTTCACCCTAATGCATAATCTGACCCCCACAAACATCAGTGACCTGCTCATGTGTTTTTATTTGTGAAAATACTCCAAAGTCTGTGTTTTAAACAAGGGTGGTCACAGAGCCTCTTGTTTAGAAAATTCCACTATTCCATGTTTAATCTTTGCCCAATATTTTAATGAATATCTTTATTCATGTATTAAGTTGTGTGTAGTCTTGTTTATGTTTAATATCTAATTCCCCAAATTAACAGTTGATTGAGCTAAATAAATTACCTTTTATTTTTTGGTGAGAAGTTCATTCAGTCTCTGTAGAATTTATTGCTTGCCGTGGAAAGGTCAAACAATGTTTAGTGGGAAATTCCATGATTTCAGAATGTTTTCTATTCCAAAATGGAATGAAAACAAAAAAATTTTTTTTTTAATTTTATGCAAAAGCAAAACAAATCTGAAAATTCATTTTGAGTCCATTGAATCATTTAATTTAGATTAAATCAAAATGTTGTGTTGTGATTGACTTTTTTAAAAAAACATATAACATAAAACATGAAATAATTTATATGAAATGGTGTTTGTAAACAGAAAATCAAAACATTCTCTTCCAAAAAGGTCAAAATTGAACATTTGACCTTAACATAATGCTTTTTTCAAATTTCTCTTTTGAAACCAAATTTCATCAAAATCAGCACGTTTCCATGAAATGTTCTGCTTTCAACAAATCAGCATTTTCCAACAGAAAAATGTTCCATAAGAAAACTTCTGACTATCTCCAGTAATTATTGAGAACGATTCAACAAGATGAATAAGCATGTGCTTAACTTTAAGAATGCATTAGTCCCATTTTCCCCAACAAAAAAAAAAAAAAAGAACCTACCCTTGTTTCTAGCATAGGATAGCGGGACATGAAAATCTTTTTATTCATATAGTATTCAAACCTTATGAAGGAACAACAAAAGGGAGACTGGGGGGGCATTGGGGTACCTTATCTGTTTATTTACAAACTTTCAAATGCTTGAGTTCTTGTTAGTTTAACCTTCATTCTGAATTTCTTGGGTTTCTAATTTTTTTCCTTTAATTGCAAATGGTCTTATATTTACACTCCAAATACAATCTGTGGCTGCAACCTTAACGGGACCATAGCACTGTTTTTGCATGGGAATTTCCCCAGTTTTTTAAATGGTTCTGACATGGGACAATTCCCACTGATATCTGTTCTATGCCCCAAGTGTTCAACACTATGTGCTCAAACTGCAAGCTGAGATCTTTCCTGCAACTGCAATCACAACTCAGCTGATAATGTTGGAGACTGACTCATGAGGCCGAATGGAACCCTGCACCCACCCTCATTTCTCCCCCAGAAGTTGGCACAATGGGAATAAAAAAAGAAATGTTAGTAGTGTAGGAGGCAGATAGACGTCCAAACAGAGAGATCTGCATTGTAAGCTCAGGTTGCAGGGCTGTAAGGGGATGCAATGAGCTGCTGTCATCCTCTTCATGGGCTATCCCACTCGGGCAGACCCTGCCCTGCAGGACAGCAGCCACGGACAGGCTGCAACTGCCCCCATGAGCAAAGGAGCTGCCTCCTGGAGCAAGTGGAAGCAGGGTCAGGCCAATGCTTGTCAGCATTACAGTTCAGTCTCTGCCCCACTCCTGGGCTAGTTCCTTACTCAGGATAGATTGTCGGGTTAGTCAAACCCCACAGAGAAGATCATTCAAGGGAGAGGAGGCTAGACAATCACAGCCCTTTTTCTTAACACACACCCAACTTGTGTTCTTGTAGCTATAGTCTAAGGCTCTTCTTAGCCGTGCCCAACCAGAGTTGGGAATTTCAGATCACATTCTGAGGGAAAAAGTCCTGTCTCTGCCCTCCAATTAATGGTATTCTTTTAAGTAGCTAAGCAATCCATTTTGAAAGAAGTACAAAGAAGAAAAGTTCACTGTGCATAATGTCCGTTGATGGGAGAATGCAGCGTAAAGTCGATTCAACAGGAGACACAAGGCCAAATACACCTCTGTTCTAACTTGGCTGGCTTCAGTGGGGTTACTGAAGAGTTGAATTGGCCCGTTGTCCTTTTATATGACAGAAGCTCCCAGGAAGACTCTCAACACCTGAGTGAGCAGTAGTCGGACTTGCTGAGTCATGCTCTTTGGGTTACTCCTTTTGTTGTCATTGGGAAAACATGGCCTGGTGCTGAAATTTTAACAAATGCAGCTCTATTAGCTCCACACCGAGTTAGTGGCAGGTGGTTAAATGTTAATGGACTGCACGCCATAGTTTTAAATAGAATTACAGATGTTTACAGCTTTGGTTAAATGCACCTTGTTCATCCACATTAAATTTTATCGCCAGAATTACTCCTCTTTGCTGATGGAAGAATCTCATTAGTCAGGTACTGTGCGGGGGTAGGTTCTGGAGCTCCAGGAAGTGGAGGGAGGGTTATTATCCTTTATTACAACTTTCTAATTAGTAGGCGTGGCTGGAATGTTGTCATCTCCCCATTTACACGGAGAGTATTTGTTTGTTAATAACTGTAACGTAGTTGTGGGGTTCTCGTCTACGTCCTTCGCCGGGGCTCTGTTTGTACAGCAGAACTCGGGATGAATGCCGTCGCATTGATTACATGCCTTTTTATTGGGTTTTCACTCAGTCCTTGCTCAAGCTGAAGTAAACAGGAGCTTTGCCTGCGTAAAATCCAAAAGAGGAGCCCCATGATGTGACTGGGTTCATAAAGATGCTGCAGGAAACAGAGCTGGTGATGCGCTGGGTAATTCAGAATCAGTGTCCCAGCATGGTGCTAAGGAGAAGGTGTCGGAGAAGGTGGACATTTCAGATACTTACCCCTAGTAGTGATTTGTAGGCCCAATTCTGCTTCCTCGGGTGCTCACCTGGATCTCAGCTCGTGTGTGTCAGGGCTGCAGAAGCAGGATGTGAATACCCCATGGCACGTTTGCAAGACTGGGGAGTTTAACTCCAGTGTACAGGATAAAATGTGTAATTCTGTTCTGCTGCCCTGAATGCTCCCTGCAGTTCCAATTATTCTCCTGGATTTCCTGCAGTTTACCAATACCACCTCGGTATTAAGCAGCACTTTGCATGAGTAGATCTCAAAGCACTTATCAAGTGAAGTCAGTATCATTATTCCCATTTTATAGATGGGGAAACTGAAGCACATAGAGAAGTGACTTGCCTCAGGTTGCTGAGCAGGCTAGAGATAGAGCTGGGTCCAGAACACAGGTATCCGGACTCCCACTCCAGTGCGCTCTCCCCAGGACACAATAGTGATGCTGTGTGTTGTTCCACCCCAGCAACAGTTGGATTTCATCAGCGAATGGTGTGGTATCAAGATGTAATGTAAATGGAGGAGTCATATTATTGTGTTATTCCTTGACTTCCAGTGAGAATCCTTCCTGTGGGTGAGGAACAAGTAGCTCCAGAGGAAGTAAGTTCACTCCCACTAGTGCATGAAGGTGTTCTTCCTAGCTGACTTGCTGCTAACAGGCAGGCTTAGCTACAGTAGAACATCCTAACAGATTGAAATGGGGTCTGGGACTCAGGAACCTGAGTTCTATTCTTGGCTATGGCACTGATTGCGTGTGTGACTCTGGGCAAGTCACTTTGCCATGTCAGGGCCTCAGTTTCCCCATCTGAAGAATGGCAATAAATGCCCATGTCAAAGGGATAACTATGAGGCTAGTTTAATTAATGCTGGGAAAATGCAGCCAAAATCAATTAGGAAGAAAGACACTGCTCATTCAGCTTCGTGCACTCAGTTCACATTGGCCACCAAATTTACCGGAAGAAAAAGTTGCCAGGCACCTCCCGTGAAGCAAAATCATGCAGCTACATTTATTCTTTTGGCTGCCTTCCTCTGCCATTGATCCTCAGCCTACCCCAGGGAACAGGACAGCAACCAAGGGTCTGAGCAAGACACGGGAGCCCACCGAGAAGAACGGGAGAGAATCTGATTCCAGTTGTCACGGATGAAATGCAGGATTTACAGCATGTTGGACTTGGTTTCTGTTACAAAACCTTTCCCACACCGCATCCAAAATAGACAGTGGAGTGATGGGCAGCTCTCCAGCAAACACATGTGATGCTTTCTGTTCATGTGGCTGGGCTCAGGAACTAAGGAAACTGAAGTTAGAGAGTGCCAAGGGATTTTTCTAATCACCTCAGAAACTAAGAGGCAGTGTCTTTGTGTTAGAGGGGTCCATGTGAGATGAATGGCAGAATTATATATGTACTGGACATTGTCTATTCCTCATGGTTTTTGAACACTGTGTATTATAGGAATCTTTCAATGACCATACCATAACAATTCACTTCTATACCGGAGTCTATTTAGGGCCTCAAAGCATTTTGCAACCATTACACTAGCCAACAGCCAGTTATAAGAACAGCCATACTGTGTCAGACCAATGGTCCATCTAAACCAGTATCCTATCTTCTGACAGTGGCCAATGCCAGGTGCTTCAGAGGGAATGAACAGAACAGGGCAATTATTGAGTGATCCATCCTGTCGTCCACTCCCAGCTTCTAGCAGTCAGAGACCAGACAAACCCAGAGCATGGGGTTGTGTCCCTGACCATCTTGGCTAATAGCCATTGATGGGCCTATCCTCCATGAACTTATCTAATTATTTTTGAACTTTTGGCCTTTACAACAGCCCCTGCCAATGTTGTGTGAGGAAGTACTTCCTTACGTTTGTTTCAACCTGCCGCCTCTTCATTTCATCATTGACCCCTGGTTTTATGTCGTGTGAAGAAGTAACTAACTTTCCCCCGTTCATTTTGTCCACACCACTCATGATTTTTTAGATCTCCATCTTCTCTCCCATCAGTCATCTGTTTCCTAAACCGAACATCCCAGTCTTTTTAATCTCTCCCCTTTCACTTCCATAGTAGCTTGGCTCTTAACGCATTTTGCAACCTTACAATAGCCAACAATCCTGTTTTATATCTGCTTCTTTGGCAGGTAACTCTTGCTGTCTCTCTCCCAGAAGATTTAACCACAAAGTGTAAAAGAGCAGCTCACCGGCTAGTGCACCCCATCATGGCTGGCCATGGCATTGCAGGGCCGGACTTCTCCACAGCTGTCTCCACTAGATGCTGCTCGGGCCTGCTAGTGGTCCACTTCTTGTGACTTGGCTCTCGGGCTGGATCACATTCTGTCCCAGCCCTTCCACAGCACTCCAAGTCCAAGCTAAACACATGGAAACAAACGCTTCCACCTTTCCTGGGTCTAATCCTTAGCAAGCTCGTCACCGCCAGCCTCTGCACAGTACTTTCCCACTCTGCTACAGAGCACCACCATCCAGAGCGTTAGGTCTGGCTCCTCTCAGGCCATCCTCAGGGCTCCTTCCCTGGGACCTTCTTTCTCCCTTCAAGGCTAATCCCAGCCAGGATACCAGCTTCCTCCAGCCTTTTTAATCAGCCACCTCAGCTGGGTCTCATCTGTCATTAAACCTGACACACCCTCCAGGTGCACTAATTCAGCTCGCCAACTCCACCTCGCCCTTTCAGGGCCAGCATGGACTTTGCACACCTCATCACACAGAGCCTTTCCCTTACCCACCCCTAAGAATTGCATTTGCATTGTCAAGACAGAGGCAGTGTGTGACCCTCAAGACTCAGTGAACATGGATTCATAGCTTGGAAGGTCAGAAGGGACTGTGAGGATCATCTACCCTGACCTCCTGCACGACAAAGGAATTGAGCCAGCAATTCCTCCATTAAACCCATAACTTGTGGTGGCACTAGCACACCTTTTAGAAAGAGACATCTGTTCCACTGACCCTGGTGGGGTAGGGCCGGCTCCCATGAGGAAGTCTGGATCCAGATGTCAGCTATGTGGCTCAAGCCTATCTCTAGTCTCTCTTTTACCCCGAGGGGAAATGCCAAGTGGCCGCGCACCCCAAAGGGGCGTGTCAGGCAGGGCTATTCCGGTCAGAAAAACACAACAGTTTCCAACAGTACCAGAAAGGGCTGCTCATTGGGCTTCAGGAAGCTGCAGGCGTGGTCAGTTGCCAAAGCCAGAGCTGGTGCAGTTGGAGCCGGCCAGAAATTTTCCACCAGAACATAGTTACGTCGGAAAAGGCCGATTCCTCAACTCCAACCAGCCCGTGGGAAAGTGTCAATTTGGATGAAATTTGCAAAAGAAACCAGGCTCGTTTCTGTCTCCCCCTCACATCTCCCCCTCCAAGCTGGCTCCCTCCCCTCCCTCCAGTAGCCACTGCCAGCTGTTCCCTGTCCCAATGGCTCCCAGTCCCAGGATCCTCATCCAGTCTCTGTGTCCTCTACGCCCAACTCATTGTCCCCGTCTCTTTGCCTCAGAGCCTCATCAGAGGCATCGCCCCTTCCCCCAGCCCTCTCTACCTCACTGTTTCCCAGTCCCAGACTCCTTCCCCAAACGGTCCCCATCTCCATCCCAGCTCCTCAACCAATCTCAGTCTCCTCCATCCATTGGCTCCTTTTGCCTCCCTGGCTGCCAATCCCAGCTTCCATGTCTGTCCAGTTCCAGTCTCTCCACACCCCCTCCCCCCAGTCCCAGTTTCCCTCTCCTGCTGCCTCCAGACCCATTCTTCTCCTCACAGGCTCCCTCTCCCAATCTCCCCCACATGCCATCTCTTGTCCCCTTGCATTCAAATCAGATCGCCGCCTCCTCCTCGCTTCTTGAGTGCCAGCAGGGGGTCAGAGAGCACAGGAGGGAAAGGCTGTCATTTCTGGTGGCCAGTCCCAGCCCGGCCTGGAACAGTTGTTACAGGCAAGTCCAGCGTCAGCCCCAGGCTGGAGCACGTTCAATTGCTCTTTGGGACAGGTACAGCCTGGTCAAACATAACAGCTCTGAGGGGCTGGAACCTGCTCAGACTCGTTTTAAATGCCAGAATCAAAGAAGTCTCTCCAGAGCATATGTGAACTGCAATTTTCAAAGGCTTATCTCTTGGCCAAACATGGGTGGATTTTCATGGGGACGTGTCCGTCCTAGACAAAAAGGCCACACACACCTCCTGCCAAATTTCAAATTCTGCATAGCGAGAGGGCACTCGGGCTGGCCAAAGTAAAGCTTGCCAGAATTTTTTTTAACATCGCAAAGCCACGTCGTTTTTCTTAATCTCATTCTTGGAAACAGGTAAACTGTTTTGGCTGAAATTTTCAATAGTAACAATAATAATAATTCTGAGGCACACAGCAGGGCATGTAAAATTTCAGCCCAAACAGTTAAAGTCTGGCACAGTGGCAAGCAACTGAAAACAGGGTCTTATAATGGGACGTGTCAAGCAACCTTAATAATAAGCGGCGCTACCTGCTCTCCCTATAGTCATAAACTCAACCTCCTCATTACTAAGGGCCTGATTCTGCAAGCAGCTGGTGCCTCTGTCCCCCCACTAAAATCCATGGACCTTCGTGTCTTGAGCTCATGGGAAGATTAATCCCTAAATGCCAACTTTTCACTCTCTGGATTTTGAGCTGGTGTGGTGGCCAGCATACCTTGGAGCAGCCCCAGTAGCTGCTTTCAGTTCTAGCAGGCTACCTCACCTCCTTCAACCTGCCCCCTAAAGTGCGGGCAAGGGAATTATGCAGTGCCCGTGCAAGGAGGTTTTTTCATTCAGCCAGGTAAGAGGCTTTCATGGCCCCCATGTGCTGCCAGAGTAGCACAAGGAAGTTGGAACGGGGAGGTCTCCTCCCTGCATGCCTTGGCCTGTGAGAATCAATCAGCTGTGAAGTGAGCGTTCACTATTATCATATTCAGGGCACAGAGTGCCCCTACCAATGGAAGGTACTCTGCTCTCACGGAAACAAGTGTGTCCTTTAAATGGAGGCTGTCAGCAAGAAGGCATCACAGGCCCCTTTGCTGCCAGTTTTTTTTTCAGCTGCTCCCGCCGAGATGCCAGAGAATGGAAGGGCTCCGTCCTTCAAGGGAGCTAAATCAAAAAGCCCACTGAGTAAATCATGGCGTGCGAGATGGCAGCAAATGTCAAAGGCCGCTTCAATGTATCACTATAAAAAATAACATTAATTGGGATGCTTTGCAATTTCCTGTACAACCCATAATTAGGTTAGATAAGAAACTAGCAGTGTCTAAGTGCTATAAATGTCTAAATTAAGTTATTTTGAAAGTGCCTGGCACTTTGACATTTGAGAGTTCAGAGTAATTGGGGTATTGAAATAAAATTGCTTCTGTTATTTAAAAGGTCATTATCTTCTTCAGTTAGATATATGAGGACTATTTTCCACTCTAGTGAGCTGTTCTATTTGGTACAATTAGACCTGCTTGAGTAGATTTCTAGAGGGCCTACTCCCACTTATCAGAGCTATGGCACAAGCACAAAGAAGGGCTTGTAAACATACATCCCAAATATCAAATGTATATTCAGCTCAAAACTGGGCTCCAAAACTCTCAGATCTACCCAAAATCCCGAGTCTGAAGCCAGCCCCCCCCCGAAAATCAACCATGTGGCATTGGTTTCAATGATGACATGTAATCTGCAACTAGCACTTTAAACAGGTGAGATCAGCCAGTATCAAGCTATTTGCAATGTTGTTGTAGCTTTGTTGGTCCCAGGATACGAGGGAGACAAGGTGAGTGAAGTAATATCTTTTACTAGACTAACTTCTGCTGGCGTAAGATACAAGCTTCCGAGCGACACAGAGCTCTTCCGCAGGTCTGGGGAAGGAGGCAGATGAGCTTTGCAAATGAAGGAAGAGAGTGAGAGCAAAAGAGCTTTTTTGTTCCTAGCTAAAATTCAGAATGAACCGAACCAACTCCTCAGCTAGTGTAGATTGGTGTAGCTCCATTGAGGTCTGGCCCAAAGTGACTCTGCACAGAGGCAATGGACAACCCTGGGCAATCCACCCCAAACACATCGCTAAACTCATTCCTTTCATCTTCACCCACAACAGTTTAACATTCAACAACACTGTCCAAACCATGGGAGCAGCCTTGGGCAGTAGGATGGCTCCCGCATGTGCCAGCCTCTTCATGGGCCATCTTGAGGCAGCATTTATGGACACATGAACCACAAAAGCAGTGATATGCCTGAGGTACATTGATAATATTTCCACCCTCTGGACAGACAACCTAATCTCCCTCCTAGATTGCCACCACAACTTCAACAGCCATCACCCGTTCATTACATCCTCTGTGGAACACTCCCATGTCAGCATCAACTTCCTGGACACCACAATCAGCGTCAGCAATGAAACCCAACTGACAGCCATGTACAAGAAACCCATGGATTGCCACACCTACCTTCACAGATCCAGTAACCACCCCAAACACACCCGGAAATCTGTTACCTACAGCCAGTCACTCAGATGCCACAGAATATGCTCCCAGGAGCAAGTCTGGGATTCACACCTTAACATGCTTAAAACCACCTTCACCAAACACGGACACTCCTCCAGAGAAGAGGATCATGGCATGGAATGGGTCACCCAAATACCTCGAGACAATCTGCTTCAATACAGAAATAAAATCCCCTCTGACCACCCTCCTACTAATTGTCACTTACCACCCCATGCTGGAACCCAGACAGGGTATCTTTAAACAACTACAGCCTATACTCGATGGGGACCCCATCCTGAAAGAAATCTTTCCTGAACTCCCTCTTCTGGCCTTCCAGCAACCCACCTCCAACCTCTCCACACTCATTAGCAGGAGCAAGCTCCCCACAGACTAAGACTCATCAACTCAAAGCGGCACCAGACACAAAACCTGCAGACATCTCTCCACTGCACCGATGATCAACACCCCCCATGACATGCCTTTCAAGCTCCATGGGTCCTACACATGCCCATCACATCATGTGGTGTGCCGCATCCAGCACACGAAATGACCCAGTAACAACTATGTGGGTGAAACCAGACAGTCACCACACTCCCAAATGAACTCACACAGGAACAGGATAAAAGACAAACACCCCACATCACCTGGGGTGAAGACTTCTCACAAAGCGATCACGCCATATCTGACCTCTCAGTCCTCAAAGGAAACCTGCACAACATGTTCAAGAGACAAGCCTGAGAGCGTCAATTCATAACTTTGATAGACACTAAAAATCCTGGACTGGATAGAGACACTGGATTTATGGCTTATTACAGCAACCCACTAACCCATCCCTTTCCTCCCTATGACTGGGGGGGTGTTAACAGGCCACTTCACCTTGAATAGTGTTAACTGCTTACACTAAACAATCTGTTCCACCTTGTATTAAACTGTGGTACTGTGAGGCCAGGTCTACACTACAGACCTATGTTGGCATAACTATGTCGCTCAAGGGTGTGAAAAATCCACACCCCATGAGCGGCATAGTTAAACCGACCTTAACCCATTGTGTAAACAGCTCTATGTTGGCGGGACAGCATCTCTGGCTGACACAGCTTCTGCTGCTCACAGATGTGGTTTTATTATGCTGATGGGTGAGCTATCTCCTGTCGGCATCGAACATCTTCAGCAGACATGCTGCGCCAATGCAGCATTTTAAGTGTAGACCTGCTCTGAGTACATTTCCCAGACCTGAAGAAGAGCTGTGTATCTCAAAAGCTTGTTTTTTTCCCCACAGAAGTTGGTCCAGTAAAATATATTACCTCTCCAACCTTGTCTTTCTAATATCCTGGGACCAACACAGCTACAACACTGCACATCTGCAAACATGGCACTTTCTTACTTAACAGATCTGCCTTGTGGGTCTGAGAGTCACAGATGCTGACTTTAGTCACTAAAATAAGTTTTTACTGTTTTTTTTTAACTCTGGTGTCCCACAGAAGCAATTAACCTTTGGCAGCAGTGGCTCCTAAGTTAAAATCCAGAGATCTGGGGTTCAGTCCCCACTGCTGACAACCCAACTCTGTTGGCCAAGACTGTAGCTGGTTCATCTACCTCTATCTGTAGGCCAGTGAGCACTATAGGGGGACAAAGTGCCACACTGAGTGGGTATGGGTAACTCTTAAACTTGGCCAGGTAATTTACTGCCACTCCAAATCCCCAGGATCATCATGACAGAGGAAATGGAGAGACCAAATGTCACATTCTGAGGAGCAATTCAGTGAGAGGTTGTGTCATGATTTGTTCTGTAACCGAGTGCCTTCAAGTGCTCTGCTGCAGCATGCACTAACTGTCTCTGTGTTGAGCAGCCCTGTTTCATCAACTCTTACTCCAGCAGTCTGCTCGTTACACCACCGTAGCATGTGGTCTCCACCAGTCTTGGTTAGAACCAGTCAAGTGATCCCAGCACATCCCCAATCCTGAATTTCCCCAAAACCATTTGCCTTGAACTGGCCAGCCCTCTCCTGGAGTAACAAGGTCCATTACACCTTTAAAGAGCCAAAGCACAGAAGCTTGTTGCTTTAATTGGAGCTAATAAGCACTTCAAGTCAAACACAGCACTGGGCTGGTTTATAATAAAAGTCAAACAAGTTTATTTAATCAAAAAGAGAGGTTTTAAGTGAGTTCAAGTATAAGGGAGAACGTCAGAAATGGTTACAAACCAATGCAAATTAAAAACGCTTTCTAGTAACTATGACTTAACCAAACTACAGTCTTGGTTCACGGTAATATTCTTACCACACTTCCTTCCAGCAAGTTGGCAGACCACCCCTTTGGTCAGCTCTCCCACAAAGTGCTCGGTTCCTTTGTTGGCTTAGGTGAAAGATCCCTTGGGGGTCTCTGCCCTCTCTTTTACAGTCCAGTCAACTTTGGAAAGGTTTCCTTCTCAATGTCCAGGGTCTTGCTGTGAGGAAAGCTGCCAGGGAGTCTGATGAAGAAGATTCCATTCTGGTTTCTTCCCAGCTGGTGGTTTCTATAATGCAAATTGATCTGTCCCTGTGGCCTCTTGACATGCCAATGAATGGTCAATTGTCTATGATTGCACTTGGGTGAAGGTGTCGGCCTTTCCTTTGTCTGCCAAAAACCTGTTTACCCAGTCTCCAGACTCGTCCAATTCAGGCACATTTTAGTAACATCATATAGAGGCACATGACACAGGCATTTTACACTGCTATTTCTAACCAGCATGTTATTAGCTTTTATATGATACTTCACAAGGCCCTTTTTAAGAATTTTAAGAACATAAGAATAGCCATATTGGGTCAGCCCAATGATCCATCTAACCCAGTACCCTGTCTTCCAACAGTAACCAATGCCAGGTGCTTCTGAGGGAATGAATAGAACAGGTAATCATCAAGTCCGTCGGCCAATCCCAGCCTTTTGAAAACATTTTGTACAAACAGTTTTACAGTAGTGTGTAGGGTATTAATTTTAGGGGTGGCACACCGATATTAATTATTTGTATTAGGGCAGCACCTCTATTGTATTGTATTGTATTGTATTAGGGTTGCATCTCTATTGAGCTGGGTGCTCTGCAGGTGCAGAGTAAGAGTCAGTCCCTCACGTCAATTGTTTATGATCCCAATAGACAAGACAGAGGATTGGAGAAAGGCTCACATCACATTAGCAGAGTGAACGCAGCGATGGATGACCAACGTCATGTTAACACCCTCTCTCCTGCCCCACCAAAGTGAGTAGAAAGATCCCATGGGCTGCATGTTAGATCAGGCCCTAAACCTCTCTGTGGTTCATTTTCCCATAAAATAGGGATGATGCTACCCTCTGGACATTTCATGATGTTATCTAGAGACCTTGTTATTGCTACTGATTTTATGTGAATGATCAGATTCCATGGTGATGAGCAGCTGCATAAAACTGTTTAGATAGATAGATTAGATTAGCTACTCACCCACCTTCGCAGCATGCTGTGAGACCCTTAGATGAAAAGTGCAGATGATGGTGATGATTGCAAGAAAACCGTTCCCTATGAAAGTTCCAGCATTCTAATTCCATTTGGATTTTTCATCGAAGCCAGCAATACAAATTCTTTTTTAATGAGGAAGTGAAGGCCCTGCCGTGCACTAGCAACTTGGCAAAGATTGCTTCACTAAGCTTTATTAGCCCATTATAAAGCTACAGAAATCAGGGAACATTTTGTACTAGCTGCAACATTTATAAGGCAGCTAGTGCTGTACAAAGGAGTCCAGAAGAAAATTGCCATGCAATAACCATATGATGATGATGAAGGCATTTTAATGTTTGCAGTTCCAGATCAGAGGAAACTGATTTTTAAGGACAAAAAGGGTTTTTAAATACTTTTCCCCTCACTGTGTCATTCCAGGACAGAATTAAAGTTATTTGGGTGCCTTACGTATGCATTTCTTACCTTAATATCCTTGGATTTCCACTAAGTGTACCACTAACTCTGAATATCCTGCACTTGTAATGCTTGATTTTGGGATAATTACAACATCCCTGTAATGTTTTTAGCCTCAAGAAACTGATATTTACTCTCAAGCATAATCCATTGTAATGTTTTTTTGTGATGGAATTTCCTTGTTTTTAAATTTTTAAAAAACATTACCTACATAACATTCCTGCGCTTCTTCTCGGCATGCCCTGAGCAAACGGCTGCAAATGGTACAGTGATCACTATGCTGTAGATGGGTAGAGTTTCTCTAGCACCAGAGCTCCCTGAAACTTCCAATTTTCTGCCAAAACTTTGGAGACAAAATTTTCCTGGTGGGAACCAGAAGAAGCTGATTTTTTTTTTTTTTTGGTTCCAGAACAGACAGGATTTCCAGAGCGACAATGCAAGAGACCAGCATAAAAAAAATCAATGGCTTAGAAGACTTTTGTCTACAGCTGGATGTCAAATCACACCGCTAAAGAGGCCTGGCAGCTGCTTTAAAGCATAGACAAGAATTTGTCTGTGGAAAGTGGATTTTAGCAGGTGAGGTGGACTCCCACTCCCCTGTATCTCTCATCCCTGCACACTCAGCTGACAGAGTGTTACACACATTTACACCAGCTAGGATCTGTCCCACAAAGTTTTGGTGCTATAACACCACTCCTGAAGAGAGCATCTACAAGGACTGAACCCAGCCACTCTGGAACTAAGCACGTGAGCCTCCACCCTGTGAGGTAAAGAAGCCAGTGCCAGGCTTAGCAACCGTGGTAGACTCAGACACCCCTCTGTGTGGACTTGCCCCTAGATGGGGAGACCGAGCCAGGCTGTGTTCACATGGGTTCAGATCCGGGAGCTTGGTTCAATGTAATAAGGCCTGCTGTGAAGATCAGATCCAGACTGGAGTTCAAGAGCTGGGATTTTGCTTTTGACTTATTTTATGCCCCACAGTGCTTTAATGTCTCACCAAAACAACGTACATTGAGATGAATAGGGAGTGTCACCCTACATGCTGACCCATCTCCCTCTCCCAGATTTGTGGCTTAGAGCTTGGCTACTGGGGATTCGGGTGTCCCAGACAGAGTCCTTGTCCTGGCAGGTTTGATACAGGGATTTCTGGAGCTCCCCAGCACACACACGGAACCGAGACAAAACGCCTCCTTGAAATTACTGGGTTCTGCAGGCCCAGATTTCCATGCAGCTTCTTCCTTGGAAGCCAGCAGCAGCCACAAGGAAAGGGCTGAGGCTGGGCGAGGAATGGAGGGGCAGGGAGTCAGGAATGGAAATGCTATTATTAGCAAGGCACCAACTCCTACTTAGCTTTATGAGCCTTCTCATCTCTGCTTCCTTGTAGTCTTGGTAACACCCAAGAGGACTAACCATCAGCTCCCTGGCCAAGTGTACTGATAGGTAGGGGCCAAGATCAACAAGAAAATATAATTCACCCCATACTTATCTTTAAAGAGCAACTGTGCAGGAATGGGATGCTTCACAGGACTAGGAAAGGCAGGCGGAGTCTTTTACAGGGCAGTGGTTCCAGTCTAGCCTGATTTTTGGGCCCTGATCCAGCAAAGATTTAGGCATGCACTTAACTTTATGCCTCACAAGTAGTGCCATGGACTACTCACAGTGCATGAGCTTTTGCAGGATCAGGGGCCTTGTAATATAGAGAAAAAGCCTATTGATGTGAATGGGGAAGTGTGACAGTATGATGTTGACAACTTCAAATGGGTTCTCTGCAAGTCAGCACCCTGGTGACTTAGAACATCCTGGGCTCCAGGTGTGGTTGAGGTAAAAGGGAGCGCTTACACCTGCTGGTAGCTGGAAATTAATGAGTTAATCACCTCACCAGCTGGAGAACCCAGGCAGGAAAGCAGGCAGGATAAAAGGCCAGTGCAGGAAGCAGAAGGAGGTTTGCTTATGACTGCTGTTGTGGGGTTGTATTGTATCTGGAGCTTAAGAAGGAGACAAACAATAAGCACACGTGGTGAAGGTACCTTGGTGGACCTGTGTGCTGTTTAATTCACCAGAAGGGCTTGCCTGCCAGAGCTCTCCTGGAGAGGAAAGGCAAGCCTGTTCACAGGAAGAAACTAACCTTCTTCTGTAGGAAATCGATCGCCTGGAAACCTCATAGGGAACTGTGGCCCTGATCCGATGCCCGATGAGAGGCTTACATTGAATGCCAGGCAGCATAACAGGGCTTGTCCAGGTGTTCTAGAGATGTCAGACTCTGTGCTCTGGACTCCTGAGTCCACAGCCAGGCTTTGAGCAATGCCTGTAAGGTTGGACAGACTCGGTCAAAGGTGGCTGGGTGCATCTATCCCAGCGTTTCCAGACCAGGGAACTTATGTGCTCTGTTTGCAACATTTGGCAAGCTAAAGAAGCACTGACAGCTTGCAGCAGCCCATTCGACCGCTCTGTTGCGCCCTTCCATCCTCAATATGATGAAGAAAAAGGAAATGCCACACAAAAAGCTATGTTAAGGTGCACAGCTCAATGCTGAGCTACTGATGCCCATGGGAAGGGTGACTTGGAACTCTAACCATATCCCCCTTGAGCATATGCAACCCTAATTCTGCCCCTCTTGATTGTACACATTACTGTGCTCCAGGCTTTAATTAATTATTATCATTATTATTTCACTTGCAGTAGTGCCTAGGAGCTCCAGTGATCAACCAGGGCAGTGCGGTGCTAGGTGCTGCACAGACGCAGGACAAAAGGCATGTTCTCACACTGCATCACACAATATTTTCAACACACTTCAGCCAGTGCCTACGACTGCATCTGTGATTGAAAGGAGGGACCCGCTATCCATATCAGAACTGAATGATATGTCTGTGCTGCTGAGACAATAGGGGGCTTACAGTATCTGGTGGCAGTGATCATATTATCAGGTTATCATGTAAGTAACTCAAGGCATGATGTGACCAGTCCAAATTGTCAGGCTCCTGCAATCCCTCTGGGGCAGGGAGGGTCTCTCTCTATGTGGGGGTGGTGCCTAACCCATTGTGGGCTCGATGGTAACACAAATAATTACTCCATAGCTTTCCCTGGGAGATGAGGGCACCTCAGGTATGACCCAGTTCTCTCCATTTGTTGTGTTCACATTCTCCACCTCCTTTTTGCTATGGAAGGCCTATATGGAACCAGCCTGACCCCTGAGACTTAGGCTATGTCTACACTGATGGCGGTGAATTTGCCGCCATCAGATCGATTTTTCCGGTTCGACTGAGCGGCAGTGAAGACCCGCTCAATCGATCCAGAAGTTGATTTAATAAAACCACCTCCCCAGAAAGCATAGCGCTGCGTAACGGGTATGCATTTCCCATCTGTGCAGCACAGTGGGGATGGCATGCTAAACAAAGGTTACAAAGTCAACGGGAGTTACGCAAGCAACTCTGCATAGCTCGCGTAACTCCCATCAGCTGCCACTGAATTTCACCAGCAATGTACACCAGGCCTTAGCTTCTGAGATGGGCTCTCCTGCGTCACACTTACACAAGCTCTTTATTTGATCTGTCTTCCAGGAGAGCGGCAATCAGCAAGGCAGCTTTGCCTTTCTGCCTTGATTTCTCCACTTGTACAATAGGGATTCTAATACTCATCCACCTCACCTGGGTGCCATGCATATTAACTAGTTAATGGCTATCTATATCTTTGAACATAAGGCATGCTATTTAAAGAAAAGACTAAGTCCTCTGAAAAAAAAATCAGGCCCTAGGTGTCTCCAGCTGGAGGCCAGTCACAGAGGCACCCGAAATTAGGAGAGATTTTGGGAAATTTTGGCCTTAATCTTCCTGTGCCTCAATTTCCCACCTGCAAAAACCCTGCCAACCACAGGGCAGAGTTGTGAAGCTAAATCTATAAACCGAAGTGTGGCTCAGACACTACAACCAGGAGCACCATAGGAAAAAACCCATTATCAATTAATTCCTTCCTTGGTACATGGTTTGTATAGCGCATGGGAAATAAGGCAAGCGCTATGCACTGGGTGATGAGGTTAAAAAGAAATGGCTTAGCCTAGAAGTCCTTCAGCGGCTGGGGAACAGCATGTCCCCATACACAGAGGAAAGGACCAGGCTCAGGAACAATCGATTAAGATTTTCAGCAGCAAGGCCTTCCCTGGAAGAAGCCAGGAATCCAGGCCCTGGAAGAACATACCCCTTTAACAAAGTGCTCGTCTCCTGAAGCGCAGCAGGGAAAGGGAATGGAACGAAGTAGTGCCAAGAACTTCAAGCGAGAGCCTGGATGGCTAATGAGAGACTAGCATCAGGGAAGGCTTGGATCGCTGACAAAAACAACATGTTCTCTCATGAGCTGGAAGTGGGGATCGTCATGGGAGAGTCCTCTCCCTTTGTGGGAAGCAAGGCAGGGCTACCACAAACAAGGCAGCCAGAAGGGAAATCAGGCCCAGCGGCGTTGCCAGCAGGAACTGCTGAACGCCTGTGAGTTTCCTGTGCTGCGCAGCCTCTGGCAGAATGCCGAGGTGAAGTGCCTGATCTGCTTCCTCTAGGCAGAGAGAACAGGAGCTTCTGCATGTGAAGCCGAACGGTCGGGGGACGGAGAGCCCAGCTGCAAACTGAACAGGGACTCGCAAACTTTCTGACAGGTCGCGTACCATACTGATCATCGGGCTAGAGATGGGATTTATCCCGCCCTCCTTCCCATAGTATCTGAGCAGCTCACCATTGTTACAGGATTTAGCATCGTACAGCCTGTCGGGCAAGGCTGTTATTCCCAATGGACAGATGGGAAACTGAGGCACAGAGAGACTAAGGCCCAGATGATCAAAGGTATTTAGGCTCCTAACTTCCATTGATTTCGACAGAAGGTAGGAGCCTAAACCCCTCTGGGGTTCCTGACCACTGGACCAAACTTCCTCACCACCGATGTGGACACCTCTGTCCTCTGGGATATAAGCAAGGTCTGAATGTCTGAGTGGCACTCCCCCTGCTCAGCCAGCTGAAAGGGGGGCCCTTTATTTGCATGGGCTTTGTATTTTCATGAGTACAATTAAGTACTCAGCATGATTGCACTGTATCTGCATAAACACACGTAGGTGCTGAGCATGATGGGAAATGGTCAGTATGGCTGGTATTGGGCTACAAATCACTTTTGTGTTAACTGCTGGGGGTAATGAAATGGTGTCCTTCGATTGCATGAACCGATGGCAGCAGAACTCACTAAAGGAACTGGGAAACCTTGGCTGACAACCAGCAGAGAGGACACGGCAGGGCCCAGAGGTGGCAGGAGGCAGCAGCGGAGGAGGCCAGGTCGACTGACTGAGTGCCAACCACAAGCTGGACACTGCAATGATGACCGTCAGTAGGGCTGGGGAAAGCGAGAAGGGAGAGGCGAAGGACACGCCCCCGTACTCTGGGGTGGGCTTGGCTCATTGAGTTCATGCATTCTGTTTGGACTGTTTTCCCAAACCAGTGCTGTGTTACTGCCTTCCTGTTATTAAAAGGTTTGCGTTCTACACTCAGACTCTGTGCTTGCGAGAGGGGAAGCATTGCCTTTTGGGGCACCCAGGGATAGTGTGTCATTTCCCAGGTGACTGGGTGGGGGCTCGAGCCGTTTGCTGTTGTATCATTGACAGGAGCCCCTAGATACAGAACCCAGCCCTTGCTGCTGCCGGCTCTGTCTGGCCGAAGGGTTACAGGAACGTGCTTCTGGTTCTCCTAGAGCTGTCACTCGTGAGCAATCCTATCAGAACACCCCACAAGAGTCCTGGGCTGGCTTTTTGCCATGTTCTGGCACGACTCAAGCCCTGCTTTGCCCCAACCTTCACCCTGTATCTGCCATGAGGCCAGTATGGGAGCCTGATTACACTGAGAGCAATGTTACCACAGTAGCAAGAAGATAAGCTGAAAATAACTTGCATCAATGGCGTGGCAGCAGTTGCTTAGCCCTGCCTCTATGGTTCTGTGTCTGTGCTGTTTCTTTTCCCTCGCTAGGATCTGACATGAGTTAGGACCAAATTTCTCCTGGTTGCCGGCATTTCCTGCACCTGTGAGTGCTTTAGGTTGCCTGCAATTTGGCTCTGGCTTCTTGTGCATCTTCAACCCCTCCTGCGAATTCAACTCATTGTTAATTTACACCAAAGGCGCACACAGCAAGGAAAGCCACACAAAGCAGCCGGCGCGGGTTTAGAGAGCTGCTCAAATATTTTGTTTTCAGATTAGATGGTCAAAAAGCCATTGGAAATCTTAACTGACTCCTGCACAGGATGCACATGGCGGGAAGCGTCACGGCTTGGAGATGGCCAGGCGCAGTTCTTCTCCCTTGCACCACACGCTAAGAACCCCTGAAACAGGAGACGTGCAGGAGCACGTGAAGCAGAAAAATGTGCATGTGGAAACGGAATGGAGGGCAGGAGTATCGAGATAGTTGGCAGCAATAAAGAGGTTGTGGAGGAGGAACAACAGAAGTTTTCATTAGCTGGCCACAGCGCGGAGGGTCAAACTGGCTGTGAGGTTCTTTTCAGCCAAGCTTGCTCCCCGTTGTGCACACCACTCCCTCCTTGGTGGGGCGCCACCCCCCCAGCACCGCTGATGCAGCCCTATGCTTTCCACCCGCTTTCCCTGTCTCGCAGGAGCAGCCCTGCCTTGGAGCGGCTCGGGGCATCCACACCAGGAGGTGGCAGAGACAAATCAACAGAGCCCCAGACAGGGATCGAGGTTCTATTCCTGGTTCTAGCACCAGCCTGCTCTGTGACCCGGGGTGACTCCTGCCATCCATCTGTGCCTCAGTTTCCCTGTCTGTAAAAGGGGATGATGATACCTCCCCTCTCCTTGGCAAAGCACTTTGAGATCTATGGATGGAAGGGCTAGATCGAAGCTAGGTATTACTGTTATTATTGAAGAACAAAATGTCCAGTAACTGGGGGAGTAGCATCAGCTCAAGCTCTATGCAGGACCCAGACCTGCACTCCCCGGATTGGAGGGGAGGAGGTCACACTACTAGGAAGCTTGTCTGGCGTTTAGTGGGTCTGCCTTCCTCTGGAGCCTCAACTCAGCTCTGTTAGGATCACGTGGGCAGATCCCCCAGGATCCATTTCTTGGGATTGCAGGGGGACAGGCTGGCTCTTTCCAAGTGAGTTTGTCCCCTGGGGTCTAGGTTTGTACTGGTGTAGCACGTGGAGGCCCTGCCCCGTTGTGCCAGGCCCCATGCAAACAGAGAACAGATGATGGCGCTGGCCGCAGACAGCTGACAACAGAAGGCCACAGACAGCTGACCACAGAAGGCCCATCGCTGGATTTCTGCGACCGGCTGTGCGTGACGGGGTGTCTGCTCTTCCAGGAGCTGCCCTCGGGGTATGTGGAACCGCATGCTCTGGCTCTGCCTTAGGCTACAGCTGTGGGGAATGTCCCCAAGAGGCCTGTGTTGAAACCGCAGACCCCAGAGAGCTAAGCCGCCGGCCCCATCAGGTCCTGTTGACAGCGGTGATCCCCCTCCTCCATGGACTGGGCCTGGCTCCAAGTGGGCTGCAATCCCGGCTGTGTGTCCCTTTGACAGTATTTACAAAGCGGCCGCTCTATGCTTCGGTTCTGGCGCCTCCAGAGCCTCACAATAAACAAACCAGCAGATAAAGGCCAACAAACTGCTCAGTCCCATTCAGGCCCGATCCTGCTCCCGGAGAACCCGATGTCCTCAACTCCCATTGGCTTCAGGAGGGCAAAACCCGGGCTTTGGGAATAAAACCCATGGGACTAACAGGTGCTCAGCACCTCACAGGATCTGGCCCCTCGTTTGTGGTCATGTTCAGATGTCAACAGGCCAAGGGTGTGCTGTGAGTAAGGGACTGGCCAGCTGCCACCCTCCCAGTGTGTGTCAGCCTCCGGGAGCCTTATGCGCTGTATCCGGCTAAGCAACCCAGCTCTATGTGTGCCTTTGGGGCTGCACAGAGCGGTGTCGCTTGTGTGTCCAGGTTTCATTTGAAACCGCATGGAGTCGGCCTTTATTAGCGTTGCCTGCATCAAAAATTACAAAAAATGAGCAAAATACATCCCAGTGCTGGGGTCTTTCCAGGTGCCGCCAATGGCCAAGGTTCAGGGCTCTTCTGCAGAGGGTCAGGCTTCGGGATCAGCTAAGTCCCTGTGATGAAGGGGCTGGGTACCAGGAGATGCCCAAGCGTGGGGCTGGACACCAGGTGGGTACAGGGCAGCTGCAATCGGAGAAGCAGGGAGATTTCTCCCCTTTCCAATTTGCATTTGATTCCTTCTCTCCTTCAGTTTCTCTCAGCAGCAGCCAGCGAGGAAGTGGGTCAACATTACCTGTTGCAGTGGGAGATTCCGGAGACAAGCTCCCTGCACCCTCTTCATGAGCCCCCTTGGGTGCAGCCCAGGACCAAGCAGAACTGCATGTGCAGCAGCCAACAGCCCGCAATAGTGAGGGGCGGGTGTGTCATCGCTGCCCCCTGCTGGCTGTAATCTCAGAGGGACCGTGATGGGATCCCTCTCTAGACTTGAGGCGAAAGGCCGATACACACCCACAGCGCTCCCATCTTAATGCACGGGTGCCATCTCGTCCTCTAGAAACTCCAATACCAATCCACAAACAAGACTGTTTCACAGGTCACAGCCTGGCTTTATGTGTTAACACCCTGCTGACATTCCAGGGGGCCAGACTCAGAACTGCTGGGACCGGCTGCCACTCCATCTACTTCAGTGGGCTGAATTTCCCCCTGAACTGGGACTTAAAATCTAAACCCTGGACAGGATGACTATGGGAGCCCGGCAGTCGGAATGTCCCAGCCTAAAGAGTGGCTGAGAGGTTTAATCTGCATCTCGGCACAAGGTTTACGTACCCTCCTCCAGATCCAGGTTTAAAAAAAACCACATGCATATGCAGCCCACCAGCCATCGAGTAAAATGAGCAATTACCATCCCATTAAACCACATTAATAAACAGCTTGATTTTATTTAGCACAAAAACACTTTGTACAGAAGAAATCCACGTGAAGCTCAGACTCACATGCCAATGAGGATGCGTTTTAAACACATTTGATAGCTTTTACCTACCGTATTCTATACAGTGGACTACCACAAAGAGCCCAGATCTGTTCTCATTGAAGCCAGTGGTAAGATTCCCATTGATTTCACTGGGAGCAGGATGGCAGACAGAACACACACATTGCATTATACCGGTGACTGATTCTCATTGACAAATTCCGCGTTGGCGCTGTACGCGCAGCAGAATGGGACCTTCGTACCTTATTACGCTTAATAACAGGGCTGAGATGTATCAGAGGATGGCAAATTCCTCATCTTTTCCCCCACTTGACCCTGCAATCCACTGACTCTGTTGAGATTCGTTTCACTCCACTCTTTCTTCTAAATCTTGTATACTCTGAAGAATAATTTTCTTTCCATCCATGGACACCACACAGGGTTCGAGGAGACCAACTGCTCTTTGTTGTTTCTTCCTAGCCATCCACAGCCCAACAGTATATCCTCCCCCTCTCATCACCAACTAGGAGCTTGGAAGAATTTCTTGGAAGAGAAAAGAAAAAACAACAGTGATTAATAACCAAATGCAAAATTGGTGCTGCATGTTCAAGAGTCTCTCCGGTTTGTGCAGCAATTGGAACAGTGCCCAGTGTAGACAGCTCTCTACCATTAAAACCTAAAGAACACTCACATAAACTAAATAAAGATCCAAGCTTCAAAGGCTGGAGCTGGATTCAGAGCCAAACTTTCCCAGAGTTCAATGGTATTTGGACCAGGATTTGGTTTGGCCAGTTTCGGACATTGCGGCCAAATGCACAGTTGGGATCTGGAGCTTCAAGATTCTGGTTTGGATTCATCTCTAATTCAGCGAAGCACCCACCCCCATTAAATCTGTTTGGCAGACAATTATAGGAAGAAATTCTCCAATAGGTGCATGTTGCGGCTTCATCCTCCGACATCTCTAAATCCTGTACTCGCCCAGGAACCTCAAAAGGTTCAAAAGTGCAGGGCACAGATCCGCCCCCTCCCTCCCCCCACTCCTCTAAGTCTCTGCAATCTAATGATGCTGCTTACAGGAATCACTTTGCTGACCTTTGAAATGCCACCACTTCTGGAGAGGAACACAGCAGCTGTTTAACAGTGCACAGCAACATTACTTCTTGAAACAGCTGGTTCTTTCCTTGGAGGTCTCCCATCTAGGGTGACCAGATAGTAAGTGTGAAACGATACTTTTTTTTTTTCAGGGGGGGATAGAGGTGTCCCTAACATCGGGATATCTGGTCATCCTACTCCCATCTGAGTCCTGACCATGATTAGCTTGTGAGATCTGACAAGACCGTATCACAGGATGGCTGCATCTTCTTAGGATAGGTGGATTTTCCTTTGATATTTTTAGAAATAATAAAAAGAAGCTTTAACTCAGAACAGACGCTTGGAATCAGTGTCCGGCTGCTATTTCGCCCTCTGCTGCACATATGCTACATTGCAATGGAAATGACTGTACCTGGGTACCGTAAGAGCCGTCACCGTTGGATTATTTTTAGTTGGTTTCCCAGTCAAAGCGATGCCGATATTCAACTCCCGCCAGAGAAGAAGATGTTTCCCCCACTTGTTACCTGCAGAGTGGTTTCAAAATAAATATTTAGAAACTTTGGTTGTTTTGGGAGGGGTGGAGGTGGAGTGCGCTGATTATTTACGGTCAGCAAGTTGTTAAACTGAGAACAAATATATTTAATCTTGGCCTGTGCTGTTGCAAAATGGGCCCATCTCAATTTAATTTGCAGCTATGATAGTTACATGTGCTGACGTGCGGCTGTATCAATTGTGGGCTAAATTGGATTTGTGTATTATTGCTTTCTAAATTGCATGCCTAGTTCAGCAAAATTGTTCATCAGTGTTTACTGGCTCTATGCTTAATAAGATGCCCCAGAATACCTTGCTGCCAGGATATAATGCAGCCTATAATTGCCTACTAAAAAGAAATTACATAAAGCCCCGGTATTATCAACTTATCTAAATCTGCTCATAGCAAAACCAATAATTAAATGCACGCCCGCACATGCACAAACACGCAGATGACAACCCCCCCAACGTAACTCAATCATTGTTACTTCAGTCTTTTTAATGGCCACATTCTGGATTAATTTTATTGCCTTTAATGGGTAGAATGAAATGAGGGAATACTAGGCCATCGAAAATCATCCTGAAGTCATTCGAGGAGTTTTGGGGAGCGTCTCGTTGCTGTAATTAAACTTTACGGCTGGTTAAATGACTCTGCTCCTCATGCGTGCATGTGTGTGTTCAACAGATCCTCTGTGTACGTGCGCGCACGTGTGTGTTCAACAGATCGTCTTTCTAGTTGCCTGGCTGACTGGTTCTTTCTCACATGTTCAGGGTCTAACTGATGACCAGGTTTGGGGTTAGGAAGGACTTTCCCCAGGTCAGATTGGCAGGGATCTTGGGATTTTTTCATCTTCCTCTGCAGAGTGGAGTGTGGTTTGCCTGCTGGGATCCTCCAGGTATGTCTCACCTAATGAGTCCTCTGCCATTGCAGGGGCCACAGGCATTAGTGCACTTCAGTCTCTCCCGTCCTCTGTCTACAGCCACAAGAGTTTTGCCTCCTGAGCACTGAAATGATTCAGTCTAACGAAAGACTTTGGGCTTAACATAGGGTGGCCCTGACTGGAACACCCTCTTGCAACAACTCTTGGCATGACAGTGCACCGGCCTCAGTTTCCCCTCTCCAGTAACCAAAGGACTTTATGCCAGGCTCTCTTGCCTCAATAATGCCCCTCCTTGGGACTGGTTTAGTATAAAAACAGAGTGTAAATAGATCAAAACGCAAGTCCTGCCCCAAAATCCATTCCCCCCCCATGCATAAAGTCCTTAAAATCCCAGGACATCTCACCCCGAGGTTCCCCAGGTTCCACACTCTGATGTCTTCTGCCACACCTGGACTTTTTGTCAGTCCTCTTCTGTCTTTCTGCCAGGACAGGTATCCCAGCCCACTTCCTGTTGTGAAGGAACCACCCCCCCAGCCTCTCTGCTGGGAGATCATCTTTTACCAGGGGAACATCCCTCACTCTCCCTGGCTCCTTCCCTGTTCCCTTTGGTCCAGCCTTCTGGTGTGGAGACGTCAGCAGGAAAGCCCCTCCACCGCTCCCCTGCCTCCAGCCCTCGTTAGCTCTCCAGCTTACAGCAAGCAGGCACCTCCCACTTTCAGCCCTCTCCAGCCCTCTGGCCCTGGTTCTCTGACTTGGGGAGGCCAGCCAGCACACCCCTTTCGATGCGCTCTTTGCCTTCAGCCTTCCCCCAGGAAACACATTCTGCTGTGGCAGCCCTTCCTGACGGACCATGGCTTACAGTCCCAATGGTGGCCTTAGTTTGCATAAAAATATACCTATGTAATTAGGTAATTAGATCCACCAACGTAATTATACCCATGTAATTAGACTGTGGAACTCATTGCCACAGGAAGTCAATGAGGCCAGGAATTTAGGAAGATTGAAAAATGGACTGGACATTAATATGGATACCAAGAATATCATCATTATCATAATTAACTCCAATAACGTGTGGAAGGGATATTAAACCTTCTGCTTCAGGGCGTAAGCCAATCTTTGACTATTAGAGACCAGGCAGAAACTTAATTTGGGGTGCAGATTATCCCACAATTGGCAAATGAGGGTTCCTACACCTTCCTCCACAGCAGCTGGTACTGACAGGATACTGAGCTAGATGAGCCACAGGGCTGATCCAGTCTACTAAATCCTATGTCCCTGTAAATGTAGAAATGTTCATAAACACCTAAGGGAGTTAGAAGCAGAAGTCCCATTAATGTGCTGCTAAGTCACTACAGTGCTTTTGAAAATTCCACCAGCAATGTCTGATTGCTGCATAGTATCCTAGCATGCAGCTGGTCCATCCATAGTTAGATCTTCATACAAACTGTAAGCCTAATCATGGAACAACAGACAATGCCTTCAGCATATCTGTAAATGAGGGCCACAAAACACACACACGCATTTTAAAATGCACTGAGAAAATAACCAAGGCCTGCTATTAGGATGTGCTTTTAAAGATCTCTGGCAGGTTTTGGCTCCTGTATCTGTTAGATCAGGGACATTTAACTATTATTACTTTTATTACCACGACAGCACTGTAGCTTTCAACACACGGTAAGCCTTCAGCTCACTGCTCTACCTTTAACAGCTTTGCCGTCAGCTCAGCTTAACCACTCACTGCTCAGGAATATAGTTGGGGAAACACAAATAAACCTGTGCTCCAGAGGCCCTCTGCTGGCCTCACACTGCCTTGAAAAGCCGCCCACTTCATTGTGGGTGGCAAAGGCAACACATCCCGAGCAGAGCCGGGCTCTGGTCCCTCCAGCCAGGGGCCGAGTTTGGCCCTGCTCCTTCCTGGAATCGGGCCACAGCACTTTATTACGGCCACCAGCGCAGCTGTTACAGTCAGAAGCTCTGCTGCTACTCAGGCTTTTGGACACAGCAGTTCTTTTAGCCAGTGTGGCGGACAGTCTCCTCTTGCAACTTTTTGCAGCACATTTTTATTGAGCCCAGTAACCAAGGGCTCACTTAGGGCCTGATCTTGCTGGAGGTGAGTACTGAGCTCCCCCAGCTCCAGGGTCATCAGCTCCAGGCAGGATCTGCCCATTGCACTGTGTCTAAGCGCTGCCCTGTATCTCCAAGACAGGACAGTCCTTCCCTTGACTATGCACATTGCACCATAGTATTGCACTAGCACAAGGCTCTCACAGCGCTTTCCATACACATGTGAGGGAATTGCCTCCCTGCTATTTTAGCCATTTTGCAGCATGGTTTAGGACAGGAAGCGAGGGCACTGTATCTGGTGGAAAGCAGAGAGGCAATCCAGATTTGACCCTGCCCAAACCCTTTCTAATGAAACCAGGTCTCCTGGGTCCCAGTCCGGTGCTCTGTGTGCAGCAATGACCCCTGGCTGGGCACTTTGTCGTGGACTCTGGCACTGCATTCTGATCCGTGCATGCTGGTGCAGCAGGCAGTCCGGAGCAGCTCTGAGCAGGCAAATCCAAGAGTGCACAGGGAAGAACACAGTCGCTAGCTGGGGCTCTAAGCTGTGGCTCTCCATGACAGGGAAGGCACCAGAGGGTAGCAGGGGGCTTCTAAATGAGTCGGGGAGGAAATGTAAGAGGGTGGGAGGAGAACAGGGAGACAGCAGGACCAGCTGACTGTTCTCGCAGGAAGGGGAAAGGCATAGAGTCTAAGTCCAGAAGGAATCATATATATATATCCCCAAATCATCCTGGCAAGGGACCCACACACTGCGGGGCAAGGCGCACTAATAAATTTGTCCAGCGTCTCTTTCTCTCTCTATCTCTACTGGCTCCCATCATTAACCCTGGTTCTCTCCAAAGGAACTGCCAGCCACCATCCAGCCCTCTCTCCATGGCTTCCCTGTCAGGAGGGCATGCTGAATATCAGACTCGAGATCCCCCTGAAGATCTGACAGGCGAATTTGGCTCTTAAATATTCCAGGCAGAGACTGCGGAGGAGTGGGCCCTGGCATCGGCAAAGAGAGCGCATAACTCAGAAAGCCCCAGGCCTGGCTCTGCAGGGCTTTGCCCGCTGAGTAGCTCTGCGCCCCTGTGCAGAGTGAGGGTGAAATGCAGCCCTCCTGGCTTGGCGGCATTGTACACCCTCTTAGCAGATGGCTGGGAACACGCAAGGTGAAGGGAAAGGGGGAAATCCAGCCCTAGCTGCTGAGGCATTTTTAAAGGCCCATCATGACAGGATCTAAGCACCACTGTCCCTGCTGTTCACAGCCTCTAGGCCCAGATGCTGTCACTTTTTGCCCTCGGCTTCCACTATGGGGCAATGCTTTTGGGAGCAGGTGTGTTCTGGGAGGTGTCAGGCTAGGGCTCGTTCTGACCTCCACTTGGAAGGAAGTGCACAGCCAGGGACTGTACACCCAGAATGTACAGTCAACAGTCTGCCATCAACTTCAGCATCCCAGAGGTGCACACCTCTAAGCTAGCCAGGATCTGCTTCTCTGGGGCGCTTTGCAATTAGGGGCAGGAGCTTGACTCAGACCCAGAAATGAATGGGGAGCTGACGCAAGGCACAGAGCCGTGGGATGATGGGAAGCGTGAAGCGACAGTCACTCTGCAGGTACTGGGAAAGAACTGTGGTTGCTGATCGTGGCATGAATGTCCTGTCCTCCAGGGGGAGGAGGAGAGAGGCTGCTCTGCCCTGCAGCATTTGCTAGAGACAGCTCATTTCCCAAGTGAATTATTAAGGTCCAACAGCTGGATTTCAAGCCACCTCCTCTCTGCTGCCCTGTGCCTTTTGTGCTCCTCATACCCATATGAGAGAACGTCCTTGTGTTTGTAGCAGAGGGGAACTCACCAAACCCACAGACCCAAATACCCACAGACATTGGGACGGTTTGCATCTGGCTCCCAACTCTGTGCTTTGGCAAAGCGTAAGAGGTTCCAATCTGGAGTCAGGTGAGGATAAGCAACCAGACTTTCAGATGCTTCTATCTGAGCTTCTGGGCAAGCTGGGACTGGGAATTCTCACGCAGCCTCCAGCATTTCTGCTGCAGTTTGGACCAGTTATTGCAACAGCAGCAACTCACACAGCATTCGGCCCTTCCCAAGCTAAGGAATAACCAACAAGGGAAACACCCAGATCATTTCGAGACTGTCACAAGTGTGTGATTCAGGCTCAGATCTGGAAAGGTTTGCTGAGGGGTGGAGAAAGAAGGTTCCTCAGTTTTTCTGCATCTCATCACCCTTTCCTAGCCCTAGCTGCTTCTCTTTCACAGATATGCAGGGCGCACAACACAGCAGTGTTTCAGTTCAGGACCGTAAGGCCATACCTTTGTTATCCAGATCTTCTGTTGTGGCTTTTTGTGATGTGGTTCCAACATCCTGGCCTGGCGCTTTTGCATATTCTGTCTTCCATAACTGTGTCGGTAAGAAAGGACGGGTTAGAAAATGCAGAAGTGTTAGAAAGACAGACCTTCCAATTCTGGGGCTCGTAGAATCTCTATACGGTTGAAGATGTGATGATTGGATGAGAGGTTGGCAGTGCTTTGGCATTGTTCAGCTGTCCTGCTGGGTTTCATGCAGTTGCTTGAGAACTAGACGGGGACTTTGCTGGGTCTAAAGAGGGGAATCCCTTTTTGAAATTCAACCACCAGATGGAAGGTACGGTTGAGACTGATTTCCTTGTCTTTGATGGAGTGTCCTCCTCTTTGGACACAGATGTTTTATCCCAGGAGCTTAAACACACTTCTGATAAGCAATGTTATTTTTACTTTTGGAATAAACCAGAAAGAACAGCATTTTCAAAACAATTTCTCGGGGGAGGAGACGCTTGTTGAAAAACTTTGCCCCCAAACTTTCTCCCTGTTCCAAATTATCAGAGCGGGTAGAAAACTTCTCATCAAAACATTTTTCTTCAGAGAAAAAAGGCTTTTTTGAGGAATGAACACTTTAATTTTTGTCAACTTTTCTATTTTCTGTCAAAAAAACAATTTTCCAGCTTTTGGGGAAAATAATGGCTTGTACTGAAAATTTCCAAGGAATATTTCAAACAAAATGACATTTTTTTTGTTCCTTTCTAAATGTGTTGTGGAGAATACTTACTGGTTTCCCCACCAGTTCCCCAAATTATACACCTTCACCTCTGGCCTACTCTATCACTCTCTGTTTGTAATGGGTCTAGGGGCAGATGTGGAGCTAATAAAAACCATTCAGTGTGAGAAACTCTTTCTCTAATCCACAACTGGCTTAGCAAAAACATAATCCACCAAGTGGGAAACACCTACCCTCACAGTTCCATCGGTTCCCCCTGTGACGATGATGCTACGTGTGTCCCAGTCCATTACTTCTGCAAAGCAGCAGCAAACAATGTCTCCTTCTAGCCCGCAGGCAGTGTTGATGTTAGCCAGAGGCTGGCCGTTGATGGTCCACAAATATAAATAGGATCTGGCACAAGAGGCAATGTCACCCTGTAACACGCCAAGAAACATTATTTCAGCATTCCACAAATACCACCTGGGGCTGCTAAGACCTTGTTGTAATCTATGGCATTTGCCCATTCTTAATTTTATTTCTCTTCCAGTCTTTTCAGCAGAAGAACTGGTCAAAAATTACTTGTTTTAAATTACAAATTCTGGAATCTCAGAGTTGTTACCATTTTGCAGGGTTTGAAACAGATTCACCTCTAGTTTCTGTAATTTTTTTTTTGCATTTTTTAATGAAAAGTTTTATCAAAATGGTTATTTTTAATTTAATGAGCAGTCCAGCTTTTGTTAAATTAACACCACTGATAACCATTTTTGATTAAGTGTTCTAAAACATTTTCAATTTTGAAAAATCACAGAAAATTGTGAAAAATGAAAATTTTGGGGAAAAAGGGTTTGTAAAAAAAATTGTTTAAAAAAAAAGCAATTTTCCCATTAAAAGACTTTTCATTCAAAAATTTTGCAGCAGCTCTAGTGAACTGCTTGATATTTTTTTTACTAAATTCTGCTCTTCAGGGACAAAAGTCAGCTGAGGCAGTGCATACAAGTAAACTTTACACCCTGGAACGAGCAAAGCAATAAGAAAAAGAACATCTCATGTTGGCTGTCAAGTATTGCCAGAAGGATAGGCAAGACACTGATGATGCCTTTGGCTGACAATTATTTATAGCAGTTGACCTCAAAACCAAGTCTTATTTCTAAACGACGCCAATGGAAACCCACAGACTATTACAGGAATGATTGCAGCATGAAAAAGACACACACCAGCAAGAGATTCTGATGATTATATCCCTGTAACCACCAGAAGTTGAGTGTCAGTGGTTGCAGAATGGACAATGATGCGTAGAAACCGATTCTGTTTCCCCAGAACACAGTCTATACTCACAACACGATGAAAACACCATTGCCACACAATATGGATCTGCTGAACTTTGTGGTCAGAACATGAAAACTGAACAATAAAATCTCCACTCTTTGCCAAAACTGGAGAATTTCATACATTTTGCCCACATTACTGAATAATTCCATTAGGCTGATGATGATGATTTACAAGGCAGAATAGCCAGGAGACATTCTGAATAAGAAACTTTGCTTTGCAAAATTCTTCATGATCCCAGAGATTTGCAGAACTAGGCGTGGGTGCCTGTCACTAGGACAGCGAATTGTCATGTTCTCTTTGAGACAAGGGAGTTGTAACTGGCTAGCTTAACCTGACCCACAATGGTAGGGATTTTTACATCATTATAAACCCACTCTGTTCAACAACACCCCAGAGAATGGAGCTATTTATTTATGCAGAGCAACCGAACTTGCAAGTGGTTCTTACGCCTCCCCTCCATGGACATTTCTAGGCTGTAGCCTATAAACGGTAGCCACAGTGGTTTGGCTGTCATGTCTGCAAGAGCCTGAAACCTAAGGCTCAGTGCAGAGCAGGCAGGACTGGTCCATCCTAGGCTGCTCCTGAGTGTTGGGTAACTTAACCTGGCATTTCTGATCAAATAATCACCACTATCCCTCCTCCCTGCATGCCTGCAATACATCAATTGCCAACGCCTGCTTCTGGCTGGGATGGGTTGAAGTTGCCGTAGCAAACCTGCTTGCACTTCATGGAAGAAATCTGGAGATCGGGCAGATGCAGGCAGCCTGGAGCTGTGCCGGAGCATGGCGAAAGCAGGGCTGCGCATCATCTCAAAGAGCAAACAGAGCCATGAGTTCCATTATCGACAGCAGGGGTGGCTTTTGGTATCATTCTACAGCACAGTCACCCTCGAGGCAAGAAAGCAGCCAGCCTGCCGGTAGATCCTACTGGTCCCAACCTGCAGTGCTGTGTCTTGATCCATGCAGCTATCTGCTCCATTGACCACAAGACAAGCCACCCCCAAATAAACTAATCCCCAAAACACCTGGGCAAAGGGATTCCCCTGAAGGATTAAAAGAAAAACAGATCATACAGAAAACGTAGATAATGAAGGGAAAATAATAACATTTGAGGGCTGAATCCGAAACTCCTTATTTAGATTTTACGAGGTCCTTACTCCAGTGGAACACCTATTGATTTCATGGGAGAAAGAGGAGATTAAGAACTGCCCCATGGTTTGACCCTTCACTTTTAATGTAGATAATTGTAAGCTCTTTAGGGCACAGACTGGCATTTTATTTTGTGTTTGTACAGAGCCTCGCACAATGGGGTCCTGGTCTATGACTGGGGCTTCCACTGGGTTAACAAAAGAACTAGACAAATTCATGGTGCATCAATGACTATTAGCCGAAATGGTCCGGGGCACAACCCCACGGTCTGGGTGTCCCTAAACCTCTGATACCCAGAAGCTGGGACTGGGTGACTGGGGATGGATCACTCAGTAACTGCCCTGTTCAGTTCATCCTCTCTGAAGCATCAGGCACCAGCCACTGTTAGAAGACAGGATACTGGGCAAGCTGGACCATTGGTCTGGCACAGTATGGCCGTTCTTATGCTATTGAGATACAAATACGAAATATTAATACTAATAAGCATTCTTGCAAATTAGGAATCGGTGGTCACCTGGTGAATTGCTAAACCTCTGTCCAGTTCAGCATCCTGCTTCCCCCCCCCCAGAGTGTTTATTGTTATGGTATTTTTAAATAATGCTTCATGTGTGGTTGGAGACCTTTGCATTCATGATAGCTGGGCTCTGAGTGCCAATAACACCCTTTGAAGTGGAGTCTCTTCTCTCCCCATCATGCTTGTGTGTACAGCTTTAATGGCAATTGTGTGTGTGAAGTGAGAGCTGGAAGACCCAGATCTCCGAAGTCTTAGGAGCAAAGAAAAAACAGATATTCAAAGCTCTAGGGGCAGCCTCCAGGATGCAGTGTCTGTAACATTGCACATGATCTATTTAAAAGTGCATTTTGATTCAAACTTCCTGGGTTCACCCCTCCCCAATTTAAATTCCATCCAGACTTTCCCTCTCCTAAGAACCAGAGAAAATAGAATCGCAGCAGCAAGTTCATCTGCTCCTGGCAAGGCTGGTCTAGCCTTAGACTCATAGACTATAAGGTCCTTAAATTAGCAGCGTGCGTATGGTTTAAATTAACTAATGCTGCGCCTTTCCTGCCTCCTGATTTTGGACCAGGGCTCTTCACATCGCAGTGGAAAAATCTCAAGATAGACTGAGGATGGTTTATTTGTCACTCAGGGGTGTGAAAAAAGCACCGTAATACACCTAGCACTGGGGCCCCCACTTGCTACCACTGTACAAATAATACAAATCTAATGCAGAGCTATGTGGAGACTAGAATTTCTATTTTTCAGCAAACTCCTCAATTTCCAAATTCGTTTCGTTCCAAATCAGAATGAAAATAAAAAAACTCAAAATTTCCCATGACACAAAACCTGTGGGGAAAAAAAATCCTCATGGAGCCATCCAAATGTTTCTTTAAGATAAAACCAACACACTCCATTTCAGTTTTGACTTTTAAAAATTCTTTTTATAATATAAAATTATAAATGGTGAAAGGAAGAGTCATTTCAAAATGAAAAATGGAAACGTTATGTTCTGAAAAAACTGAAACGGAATGTGTTTAGCTTAGACAAACACTATTTCCATTATTCCCCCCCCTCCCTGCCCCAAAATGATATTTTATTGAAATCGACATGTTCCAGCAGGAAGTTTTGGTTTCACCAAAATGCCATTTTCTGATGGGAAAGTGCTCTGTTGGAAAATTTTCAATCAGCTCTCATCTAATGACTGCTCAGTGGCCTGTCAAAGAACTGATTGTCTCAGTCCAGTCCAATTCCATATCACAACAACCATAACACCTGTCATTTGCCCTGATTGGCCCACTGCTTTGCAGTCTCCGCAAAGGAACCAAGCACTGCATGGGAGATGGACAATAGACTCCACGCTCCCTCCCTGGGAAACCTATGGTGGGACCCAATGGAAGAAGCTTTGAAAACAGAGAATTTCATCCATTAAGACTATCAACCCAGCATCTTTTGCTAGCACTCCTATTTGTTTTAAAACGTATGGGCTTCTTCAGTTCACATTAGGTGGGATTGAGAAGAACACTGCGGTCTAACTCTGTGGGAATTTTACCACTGGAATTTGTCATTGAGTGCTGTGGAAAATCCCATCCCTTGAGCTTTAGTGGAAGTTATTATTAATTTATTATTTTTATTATTCTTCATTTGTATTGCAATCATGGACCCTAGGTGATAGGTGCTGTACTAATGCAGAACAAAAAGACTGTCCCTGTCCCAAAGTGCTGACAATCTCAGTTGTTAGGGGAAACAAACGTTTTGGGATTTCTTATTTCTAGGACCTCATTATGCCCCCCCTACACTTCTCAGCACAAAGCACAGAACTGTATGACTTGACAAAAATGTTAACCAAGCTCAACCACTGCTGTCTTTTCAGAAGATCAGCTGAACATAGAAACATGGGTGTAAAAGCAGCTTACTCAGGAAGCAGAGATTTTGGGGAATTCACACCCAAGTGAGCTGAGTGCCTGCAGTTAAATCCAACAGAGTATTTTCATAATGACATGCAAGCCCCTGTGTTGCTGGGAACAGACCACAGGTGGATTTTTCAGTTCTACCACCACCCCGAGCAGGAGAGATTAAAAAGACTGGGACTGTTCATCCTGGAAAAGAGATGACTAAGGAGGGATATGATTGAGGTCTATAAAATCATGAATGAGGTGGAGAAAATGAATAAGGAAATGACATTTACCCCTTCACATAATACAAGAAGAGGATGAAATTAATAGACAGCAGGTTGAAAAGAAATCAAAGGAAGTACTTGTTCACACAATGCACAGTCAACCTGTGTAACTCATTGCCAGGGGATGTTGTGAAGGCCAAAGTATAACTGGGTTCAGAAAATAATTAGATGAGTTCACAGAGGATAAGTCCATCAGTGGCTATTAGCTAAGATGGTGAGGGATGCCACCCCATGCTCTGGGTGTCCCTAAGCCTCTGACTGTCAAATGATGGGACTGGAGAACAGGGGAAGGATCACTTGATAATTGCCCTGTTCTGTTCATTCCCTTTGAAGCACCTGAAATTGGTCACCGTCAGAAGACAGGATACTGGGATAGATGGACCATTGGTCAGACCCCGTCTGGCCATTCTTATGTTCTTACAAATCCCCTTTTAGTGGAGAAGGTTGGAGGGGAAAGGAAAACAATAGCATGTCAGGTAACCATCTGCTGGCTGAGACTGCTGATTCAGGAACAGCCAAAGCCAGCAGACTGTGTATAAGGACTTGGTTTCATTAGTTCCATCTGGCACTGCTGTAACACACAGATGTCAGAAGAAATGACTGGAAGCAACAGGGTCACATGTGCACCAAAGGCAGGAGTACAAAGGACAATACTGTTCTGCTTTTCAAACTGACTCACAAATCAAGTTTACTCTTACTCGCCAGCCATGCACGGATGCTTTTACTTAGCTACTAGTCTATGTTGTTGCTTTTAGTGCTCCCTTCTCATCCTTAAGAGTACTATTAGCAACCTCTGTAAAAGGGAAAATCAATTGATCAGCATCTCAGGATGTTTTTATGTTGGGAAGAGCACCCTTACATTAACATGAAACACTCCTGGATGCATCAGGAGAAGGATGATAAATGAAGTTCTTACCGTCGAATCGTTGATGGCAACAGCAGAGAGACTGGCCCCATGGGCAGGGAGACGGGTTACTTGTGTCAGCTGGTTCAGGTCCCATATGATGCAGGTCCTGTCATTGGATCCGCTCACAATGATGCTGTAGGTCACAGATGCGGCCAGGCAGGTTACTGCCTGAGTGTGTCCATACAAAGCCTGGGGATACAAAGCAACCCAAAACCACAACCAAGCAGCTGGGTTACTAGAGATCCTCTTTCTCACTGGTATAAGCTTAGCAAGAACATGTGAGCTAGTCCACAAAATTAGAGTCTAAAATGGAGATCTCAAAGCTCCCTTGTCCTTAAGTTGCAGATGGGGAAACTGAGGCCCAGAGAGGTTAAATGACTTGCACAAGCTTACCCAGTGGATCAGAGGTGGCAACAGAATCCAGATCTCCTTGTCCTTAGACTTGTGTTGTAGACACTTGACCATACTGCCTCATACAAAACACCCACTTACACTTTTAGCCCTGCTTAGCAATGTAAAACATCTCTTACCTTTGCCCTTCTGGCTTTTGGAAGGTGAGATTCATGCTCAGAGGTTAGAGCTGTTCAACATTTTTAAATTAAAAAAAAAACTTCAATGACATTTTTGAGACACATCTCCCTGTTATTTGACCCAATACAGACCACCTCGATATTTTTCAAATACTGAAGTTTTCTTAATTAAAAAATACCTCTCTGAGAACCTTTCTGTTAAAAATTACTTGTTTTCCCTGTTTATTTTGTAAGCACCTCTATCTCTATGCCAGTTTAGTTTAGCCCTAAAATGTAGGTCTTCCATAAAAAAAACCCTTACTTTCAGACAATGTATTATGGACAGAAACAAATACATTCATGACACTTCATGGATATGATATGCTGATCTGGTTTTACACCCAACTTGCAGTGGCATAAATGAGGGTACAAAGTGTTGGGCAATGGTATGGATGTCAATAAGTGCTGTGACTCAACTCCTCTGAATGTCACACCAGAGTTTCAATGCTGATTTTAACTTGAGAGTTGAATTCCCAGCTAACTTTCTCTGCATGGTCTGGCTCGATTCACTGAATGCCCCTGTTGTCCTCTCAGAACATGCATGGCGTACTCTCCTCCTATGTACAAGGTCAGCCCGACTTCTTGGTGGCCACCTAATAAATGCTGCTATTTGCCAAGGTGGTTAGGACAACCTCATTTAAATATTAACCCCACAGGTGAAGATGCTCAGTTGCAGCAGGCTGTATAGGACTGAGATGATTTTCAGATGTCACAGATTATTTTAGGCTTGCAATGGGTCCGAGATACAGGGTGGGATCTAAGTTTAGACCCTATAAAGATATGAACTCAGGAGTAAAAATAATGGCACAAGAGGAAATTTAAGCAAAGCCGTGCAAAGTTTTCATAGAATCATAGAACATTAGAGTTGGAAGGGACCTCAGGAGGTCATCTAGTCCAACCTCCTGCTCAAAGCAGGACTAACCTCAGCTAAATCATCCCAGCCAGGGCTTTGTCAAGCTGCAGCTTAAAACCCTCTAAAGATGGAGATTCCATCACCTCCCTAGGTAACCCATTTCAGTGCTTCACCACCCTCCTAGTGAAAAACTTTTTCCTAATGTCCAACCTGGACCTTCCCCACTGCAACTTGAGACCATTGCTCCTTGTTCTGTCATCTGCCACCATTGAGAACAGCCTACTCCATCCTCCCTGGAACCCCCCTTCAGGTAGTTAAAGGCTGCTATCATAGCCCTGAAGCCCATTCTGAACTGAGCTTTGGGAGGCTCCAGGCTGCGGGGAGAGTTTGGAGTAGCTTTGGATCGTCGGGACAGCCCACGAGCGATTTATAGTTGTAGGTCAGAACCAGACCAAATTCAGTGGGGTTTGTTCCCACACTACACAGAACGCAGCGGCGGCTGTTGAATTTCCCCTGGAGTTTTTTGGTTCACGCAAAATAGAATTTTTTAACTTGTTGGAAAACGCTGATTCATCAAAACTGAAAAAACGTTTTGCGGAAACAAAAATGTTCTTGGGGAAGTTTCTGCGGGTCTTGGCTGGGATTCAAGGGAGTGAGACACACCTCACTCCTGAATAGCCCACTGGTGCAGGCATTTGTCTGGGATGGAGGAGACTCAGCTAAGTGTCCTGATCACCACGCTGCTGAGTCAGCCTCTTGGTCTCACTTTCAGTATCTGCCATCAGAGCTCTTCCACTTGTATATTCAGTGGGCTTCAGAGAGAGAGAGAGTGGCTCCATGTCTGAATCAGTGCAGGGACTTGTCTCTGAGTCTCCGGGTATGTCTACACAGATATAGAGGACTCGGCAGCACGGCTTTGGCTGGACCAGGCCCGCTGATTTGGGTTCATGCAGTTCAGGCTGCAGAGCTAAAAACAGCAGTGTCAGCTTTCAGGCCTGGGTGGGAGCCTGGGCTCTGAGACCCTCTCCCTAGCCGAGCCTGAATGTCTACAATGGAATTTTTAGCCTCATAGCCCAAGGCTGAGTCAACTGACCCAGACTTTGAGACTTGGTGCTGCAGGCTTTTTATTGCAGCGTAGCTGTCCCCTCCCATGTCCCAAGTGAGTGTCTGGACTAACTGGCTATTCTGGGTTCTCTCTCTTCTCCCCTTCCCACCTGAAAAATGCCCAAAGGTCTAAGTTTCATGTGATACAAAATGAAAACAAACTGTCAAAGCCTCCAGATTTTTCAACAAAACGGAATTCTTTTTGTTGTCTGGCAATCCTAGTGCAAACCCCTCACTGGAAAGGCTCATAAGCCCTGGAGCTGGAAAGAATGGTGTCCCCAGGAGCATGTGTGTCATATGCCTTGGTCAGTGCTGTCTGAGCTGGCAGCGAATGCATCTCTGGAGCTGGCCCCTGAACATTGACACCAACCTTCTCTTCTGCAGGTTTCAGGTTCTGCAGGTTAAGCTCTTCTGCAGGTTTCAGAATCGTAGAAGATTAGGGTTAGAAGGGACCTCAGGAGGTCATCTAGTCCAACCCCCTGCTCAAAGCAGGACCAACCCCAACTAAATCATCCCAGCCAGGGCTTTGTCAAGCCAGGCCTTAAAACCTCTAAGAATGGAGATTCCACCACCTCCCCGGGTAACCCATTCCAGTGCTTCACCACCCTCCAAATAAAAATGTTTTTCCTAATATCCAACCTAGACCTGCCTCACTGCAACTTGAGACCATTGCTCCTTGTTCTGTCATCTGCCACCACCGAGAACAGCCTACTTCCATCCTCCCTGGAACCCCCTTCAGGTAGTTAAAGGCTGCTATCAAATCCCCCCTCACTCTTCTCTTTTTCAGACTAAAGAAGTCCAATTCCCTCAGCCTCTCCTCATAAGTCTTGTGCTCCGGCACCCTAATCATTTTTGTGCCCTCTGCTGGACTCTTTCCAATTTGTTCACATTCTTCCTGTACTGGGGAGGCCCAAAACTGGACACAATACTCCAAATGTGGCCTCACCAGTGCCGAATAGAGGGGAATAATCACTTCCCTCGATCTGCTGGCAATGCTCCTACTAATGCAGCCCAATATGCAGTTAGCCTTCTTGGCAACCAGGGCACACTGCTGACTCATATCCAGCTTCTAGTCCACTGTAACCCCCCAAGTTCTGTTCTGCAGAACTGCTGCCTAGCCCATCGGTCCCCGGTCTGTAGCTGTGCATAGGATTCCTCCGTCCTAAGTGCAGGACTCTGCACTTGTCCTTGCTGAACCTCATCATATTTCTTTAGGCCCAATCGTCCCATTTGTCTAGGTCACTCTGTGATTTGCAGGGCCCTGTTCTCTGAGGCTGGGCGGCAGCGGTGCAACAGCAGAAAGGAAGCTACCATCACAGGACTTCTCCGTTTAGACAGAGCCAGTCAGTGCTGCTATTTCAGGGCAGACAAAGCCAGGGAACACTGGTCTCCTGGGAATTTCAAACCAGCATCCAGAGCAGACCAGTTTGGATGAGCTTCAGATAATGTCAACTACATCAAGTACAGTGCCAGGGGAGCAGAGTGGTCAGTGACCCTGTCCCTGTCACGGCTTGTGCTTGTGTGCAAAGTGGTCTGTGATTATTGTCTGTGGTCACTGTAAACGGGGCTGGGAAGAGCCAGAGCTTTACCCTCCCCACCTCCATACACTGGCCAGCCACGAAAGGGAACACTGCGCCGCTAACAAGGGGCTGGACAGGGGTGCACTAAAGCTCTGCAGCGCTCACTCCACCATGGGTCTGTGCTTGAAAGGAGCAACACAGCTCTTCCAGACACTTGCCCAGACTGGTTCCATGTTGCCCTTGGTGCAGAGTTATGGGAATGTGGGTCACTCTTTTGGTGAGCAACGGGGAGACAGATAAAACTGCATGGATCGATTCTGTAACTGTTATGCTGCACGGTCAGTGCTACACAAAACTGTGGAGGCAGCCCATTACGAAGGGAAAACAATCTTCCTGCTGAAACACAGCATCTGTATTTTACTCCAATTCAAACAGAATACATTAGTCCCCTGGGACAGCCAACGAGTGACTAGCATGAGCTAGATAGCACATCAGCTTTACTTAAGTGGAGCCCAGTATCTCAGGGCGGATGATACAATAGTTTTGTTCAGCAGAATAAACAACGACCATGAAACAGCCGCACGTAATTCACTGGAAGACAGTTAGTGGCATAGTTTAGATTCACATCTAGGCCAGAGAGATGTCTAAATGACTAATACCCTCTGGTAGCAGAGATAGAAAGGAAATGCATTCAGTTTTTGGAGTTGCATGATCTTACACTGGCGCTTTGTGGAATATGGGCAATATCATTTAATTACAGCGTAAACACACTAGCAACACCGGTTCCACAAAAGTCAGTCACTGATGGTGGGCTGCTAATGGGATGGACTGGCAAACCAGTAAAGGTAAAACAGAACCTCCCTGAACCTTTGCCCAAAACTCAAACTGATCATGCTGAACTTTTCTTGATCTCCAAAAAGTGTTGTGTAGATTTTACCCTAGTGCTGTTTTTCCCACTTCCATGTCTGTGACCTGGGTTCTAAGGGGCAGCAGATGGGCTAAAGCTCCTTAGACAAGGTCTTCTGATGTAGGAAGTACTAGAATCTCACGTCAGGAGTTGTTCTCACCACAATTTGTGCCCCAATTTGCAAGGCCAAGAAGTCCACCTAAGATTCTCCGAGCTCAACCCAGACTCAACCTTTTGACATTTCCTCATCATCTGTGGCAAATGAAATACGGTCTTGTCCTGGATCTGGGAAAGCCTGAGTTTTCTCCTGAGGTTGTTCTGCAGGAGCCAAT
The DNA here is from genome assembly GCF_026122565.2 of Emydura macquarii macquarii. Taxonomy (NCBI): domain Eukaryota; kingdom Metazoa; phylum Chordata; order Testudines; family Chelidae; genus Emydura; species Emydura macquarii. Next base: position 5,827,664 of record NW_027130204.1, read on the forward strand.
GAGCAGAGCAGATTTCTATCACATGAATACTTTTATGTCTCTCAAACTCCCTGAATGCTTCCCCTTATTATTTCACCTGAGAGTAACAGAGGAGAGTTATCTCATTTTGTTTAAGAGGAAAAGGTGCTGTCTATTTCCTTAGATATCACTATTGAACATCAAAAGCGTATTCATAAAAGCAGCCCAGAATGTCACAATATCAGGCCTGAATCTCGATGTTATTACTCCAGTTTTATGACAGTATAAATCCATTGATTATAATGGAGTACCCCAGCAGAGGGCTAGAGAAAGGCCCTTTGGCTGAGTGCTGGGCAACAGAGGCTTCACACTTGAGAACAAAATGAAGGTTTTATGGGCCTTATGGTAATTACAGATGGGCCCAACTCAGAATCTAGATAAAAACATCTGGGACCTTGGGAAAGTTTGGATCTGGATACGGATCCATATCCTGTCACTTGGGCCTGTCTCCACCTTATGGGAGCGATGGATGAACCTCACAAGGGGTCTGAATTCAGGATGGGAAAAGCACCCAGAACTTTGAGTACTTATCTGAACCTTATTGGTCAGAAATGCTGGACTGGGAATCTGGTTAGAAAGCTCTTTCTCACAACATTTTGGTGTTCCTGCCTCCTGACCCAGCTAGAAAAAAGGAAATGGGAATCATCTGAACAATACCTAATGGCTCAGATGGAGCTAGGTGGGATGAAGGTCCCTGGGAGATTGGAGTGTAGGGATATATTTCTTATTTTCAAGACATGATGGCACAGCAAGTTATATGAGCGTTGCCAAAGTGTGAGAAAAAGGCAGACTGCTCAAATGCCTGTTAGAGGTGGGTACAGCCAACCCTGTATGGGGTTACACACAGGACAGGACAGAAAACAAGAATTTTGCTTCACAAAAAACGTTGATGTTTCAAAGTTTGGTTTTGTATCGAAGCTGAGACCTTTTGAAAAATTTATTCAAACACCTGAAAGGAAGAGAGAGACACTCAACTCGCCCCAGAACAGCCAGTGGCTAACCCAGAACAGCGGCTAAAGCACTCACCTGGATGTAGGGGAGCCAGATTCAAGTCCCAGTTCTGAATCTCTACTATCTTTCCCTGTCACCTTGGCAGAGGAACAGCTTTTATCTAAACCCCTTCCCAGCTCTGATCTCAGACCTACCTTCCACCTACTAAGCTGGCATGTCAGGTGAACTGTGATACTGTACCTGTCTCAAGTTTAGGCACCTCACTTTGTCCTTGACCAGGGAGAGCTCCCAGACACACACAACAGCGCTTGTTCCAGAGGTAATGATAGTAGTTGATGTGGGACATACAGCACAGAAGCACTTGCCCCAATCTGCCATGCATTCGAGTGTGACCATGTTCTGCAGAAGGTAAAAACACCAGCACTCATTTCTGTGGCACGGATTCCTTTGATTGCAGTATGTAAATATTTCAACCAGATAGACTTGGGGCCTGAGAACCACGCTCTCATTTTCCCTTTGAGAGTAGGAAAGGAAAGTTCAGCCTACCCATTTTCAAGAACCAAAGGAAGGTTGGGCTCCAAGGTCAGCCCAAAGAAAGGGCCCATCCTACAAGGGGCAAGGCATCCTCAACTCACAATGAAGTTGGATTAAAGGCTAAATTTTCCTCTCAGTTCTGCATGGTGGATCTTGGCTCTGACAGCCTGCCCTCACAGTAAGAGTGTGTATCAGCATGGCTAGGTGTATGTTTGTGTGGGAGCGGATCAACCTTCACCAGCTGGCTGGATTGGAAGGATGATCTGACAACTAAGGCACTAGCTTAAGACTCAAGAAACACAGTTTCCATTCTTTGCTCTGCACCAAGCTTTCTGTGTGATTTTGGGCAAGTCAGTTAGTTTCTCTGTGCCCAGCTCCTCATCTGTATAAAGGGGATAACAGCAGCTCCCTACCTCACAGGCATGTTGTGAGGATAAATGTATTACACATTGTGAGACTCTTATAGATGACAGTGATGTGGGACCATATAAGTACCTAAAACAGGTAGGAGAACAGCTTACTACTTACTCATAAGTAGCAGAATTACTCAAATGTAGAGACTGGTGCTTTTGGCACAAGAATCCGTGGGTTCTATCCCCACTGTGACCCCGGGTTGTGTGTATTTTCACACAAACAGTTTGGTACACACAAAGTTTCCAGTGGGAACCAGAAAGGTTTCTGCTACTTTGAATGTCTGATGAACTACACAGGGAATTGAACACTGGTCTTCCAAGCCCCAGACTAGCACCCTAATCACTGGCTGTCCCTCCTTTTACAAGAAAAGGCTACTCTCTCTTTGGCAGCTAGCGTTCCAGCATGCAAGCGGCATTGTGATGGGTGCGGTTGATTCCTTACAGTAAAGAAGTCAGAAAATCCAATTTGTAGTGAGGCTGCAGTAGGGTGTTGAATGAGAGCATTGTGCTAAGCTTGTGGGCAGGAGGGGACTTCACAGAGGGTCCTATCCTAGTCCCAGCGGAAAGTTCTGTGTGACCCAAAATTTCTCATCAGTGGCCAAAAGACATTGTGGTTTCGTTATGTCCTATCACACAAGGTCTCTGTTTCAGTGTAACAGCCGACATAGTGATTGGAACTAGATAAGAACTCCAGATGAGTTAGGTATTGGCCTAGAGTTTGAAGAGCGACTTGTGTTTTTGGCTGCCCAGTTCCCACCATCTGAAAATCAGGCCCCTTTACAATGTCTCACATTGCACACCCCAAACACTGAGACACCCCAAATCACTAGCCATTTTTCATGGCTTCATAGAGTTTCAGGCCAGAAGGGAACTTTAGATCATCTAGTCTGACTTCCTGTCTGGCACAAGTCAATAAATTTCACGAGATACTCCTCTATTAAACCCAAATATTTTAGTTAGGCTAAGGCATTGCTGTCCCCAACCGACTAAGCTGTTGTGTGCCACAGGCAGAGAACAGGAGTGACCGAGATGCTACCAATGACCAAGGCCCCTGCAATGGCAGGGAATTGATTAGGTGGGACAGGCCCAGAATGTCCCAGCAGGCAATCCACGCCCCATGCTGCAGAGGAAGCTGGAAAACTCTAAGGTGCTTGCCAATGTGACCTGGGGAACTTCCTTCCCACCCCCTAAATCTGGCAGTCAGTTAGACCCTGAGTACGTGAGCAAGATCCACTAATCAGGCAGCTAGAAAGAGGATTCTCTGCAGCAGTGCAGAGCCCTGGCTCACCGTGCCCAGGCCCTGCCAAACCCTTGGCCTTTGTTCTCATTTACCTTGTCAGGTTTGTAGTTTCCAAGGCAGCAGGTGAAATCGTCAAATCCCCAGCAGAAGGTTTTGTTCCAGAGCGGGGGGATCAAAACTTTGTTTCTCTCAACAGCCAGAACGCTTTTCTCGGTATAGACAATGTGTCCGATGGCTCTCTTGGGCGCCTCTGAGCAGGGGGGAAGAAATCACAGCTCATTTGATTGTTTCTTGACTGCTCAGAGTGACTTTCCCTCCTGTACACCCCTGGGGCTGCTGGCCAGGTGTAAGCGCCTCTGTAACTATGCCAGGTGATGCAAACAGCACCACAGACTAAAACCCAGCTCGGGGACGAGATGCAAAGACATTCCAGGCAGGACTATGGAAATGCATTGACATGTGGAGTACCATGTGTCTCCACGCACAGGAGGCGGATTGACCTGGGAGAAGGCGTGTCCTGCCAGATAGCTTGAAGTCCCAGCATCTATGCACAATGCTTTATTCCATCTCATTAAACGGTTATAGACCAACAACAAATATGCAATTGTCACAGGTACCACACTAGTAAGGGCAAGTGAAGCCATATGCTTCCTCTCACTAGAGACTAGCATGGGAGCTCCTAAGAGAAAAAGCACCAGAAGCCACCACTCCAGGTCTAATGGGGGGCAGGAACCAGCCATATGGGCCACCTGACTCCTCCCCGTTTGGGATAGGGTGAAGGAAGAATGTCCAGGACCCACCTCCAGACATTTTAGCTGCATGTGTCTCCCAAACCCAGATGGTGGCAGAGCACTCTCTAAAGGATGGGAGGAAGGGCATGTGGGATGAATTAGGGCTGAGATGGCAGGTTTGTGGGAAGGGCTGTTATGTGAGGACGAAATTGTAACTTAAAAGTGCGGTATCTTTGACAATTGCATATTTGTTGTTGGTCTACATCCGTTTGTCTAGCTTGCCTTTTTAGAATAAAAGGACCATCTTCTATTCTGTCTGTACAGCACTCAGCACATGGGGCCCTGATCCTGGCTTGGGCATTTAGGCATTACTGAGAGACAGCAGAACTGGTCGAAATGTTTCTAGCCACAATTTTTTTCCTCCCCACAAAATAGCCTTTTTTTCTTCAAAAATGAAAAATTTCAAGAAAACATTTTGGTGTTGCAAAATTATCTGGTTTTTGATTAAACTGAAAACTTCAAAATGTCAAGTGTCAAAGTTCCAATATTTTGTTTTTCCCCTATTTCCCCCTGAATTCAATAGAAAGAATGATGGAATTTGTTTGCTTTTCAATACTTTTCCTTGTTCTTCTTCTGCGTTCTAGCTTTTCAAACCTGCCTCCGTATGGGGAAAGTTACAGAGTAGAGAAAAGGGGGAAGGGAGGGGAAAAATGAAAAAGTGGGGGAAAACCCCATGGAGAAAAGGGAGCAGGGGAGGAAGAAAGAGGAAAAACAACAATTTAAAAATTCAAAATTTAAAACATTTTTTTGGCAAAAATTAAAAAAATATTGGCAAATTAAAAAAAGCAAACTACATGTTTTTCTGCTTTGGACCATAATAAGAATAAGCAAATAAGCTAAACAAATAAGAATGACTTCAAAATTTTCAACCCTCATCCCCTTTCAAACTCTCCCTCTCTATAAATAATTAATAAAAACTCCATGACACAGCAACATGGACCTTGATAGGATCAATTAGGTACTTTGCTAAAATAAAGCAACACCCAGCTGTAGGATTCAAACACATCCAGCTCTTCGCCTGCCCACGGGTTTTGAACTGATTTATACATGAAAGGGATGGCTGAATTCGCGGAACTGCCAGCACCTTTGATTGTGAGAGGGAAGAGCTTCATATTTTGCAGGCTGCTGAGCAACGGAGGCACAAGTCCAGCTGAATGCAGAGAGGAGGCAGCCTCTTTTCCTGATGCATTTTTGCCTGTGGCATTCCTGGATGGGTGGGGTTTAGTGAAGAGCTAGAACAAAGGAATAACACTTAAAATATATTTAAAATAATTTGCCACATTGTTTAGTCAATACATCTCTCTCTCTCTATGGTACTTCTGTGCCCCCCATCACCATAGTATCTGAGCATCTCACCAACTTCAATGGATTTATCTTCACAACACCCTTGTGAGGACGGGAAGGGTGATTATTCCCATTTTACAGCTGGGGTACGGAGGCACATAAAGGCTAAGTGATTTACCGAAGGGAACACAGGAAGTCTGTGGCTGAGCTGGGAACTGAATCCAGGACTCCAGAGTCCCAGGCAAGCATCATAACTATGCAAGTTTCAAACAGGACTAGATCACAAATGAAATGAGTTTGGTGGTCTCAGCCTTGCACTCTGAATGGTTTCCTAGTGCTTCACCTATAGCTTGATTTCCTCCCAGCTCCGTGTTCTTCCTCACTCTGATGGGATTTGAGGAAAACACAGCCACCTGGACTCATATCTAGGAGTTCTCAGCAACAAAATGTTTAGAGGAAATAGATGAGTGGCTTTTCTAGAGGAAATAGCTGAGCGGTGAGGAAGTAGCCTCTTTCCCCAATGCTAAAACTAACATCAAAACTGTTTAACAAGAGGTTAAAAACATTGGCGATGGGGTGACAGGGCTCAAACAGCCTCCTCTGCTTACTTCGGCAAATTCTACAGCATTCCTGGCTTCTCCATGAACACAATGCTGGGGTGACTGGGCTGCAGAGGATCCCCTGGCTTAGCCTGACTTGTGCTGCTCCCTGACCCACTATACTGATCCATTGGATCAGCAGAGCAGCTAGCGTGTGCCATAGGGTGCAAGGCACAGTCCAGAGATCTATGGTAGGCAACACTCTGGGGTGAAACTGTTCCAAAGGAAGCCTGCTCTCTTCTAAAGAATCCTGGCTGCTTTGACAACTCACAGATGAAAACCTGAGATGGACCCGCTGTGGAACCTTGGCTTCTACCCAACCTCACCCACCTAAAGTCCGGGGATGTTCAGATCCAGATCTGGTCTGGACACTGCAGCTTGGGCCCATCTCTGTAATGGACCTGAACCAGAACTCCCCCACTTTCTGATCTGAATCCAGAGCTAAAAACCAGGCACCATCTGTGTCTAAAAGCAAACATCCTAGATCCTAATGTGAAGTAAAACTTGCTGAGATGCTAGGATTCAGCACATTCTGCTACCTTCGTGTGCATGCATACACCATATAGACTGGAGGGAGGGAGCAGGGTGTGTGTGTGTCTGTGTGTATTCACACATTGTACACATCCACCAGGGACATACACAGCTAAATCTTAGGGGCTTCAAGAATGGGAGGACGGCTTCACCATCTACGTACACACCTGAACCTGGCATTTTCCAAAGGACTGCCCTGAGCAATGGGAAATCCTTCACTGGCTGGTTCTATGGCTGATTTGTGGTACAAAGCAATCATGGGCTAGAAAGCCCTGTGTGTGTGTGCGTGCGTGTGTGTGTGTGTTGTACAAACTGGTGAAAGAAAGATAGCTCCATTATGCTGATTTACACCCACTGAGGATCTAGCCCACAGAACAGTGTGCAGGTGTATTTCCTCTGCTGCACGAGACTTTACTCTCTGAAGCTGGTCACCTCGCCTGCTCAGAGGGTCATTTACACTTGTTTCTCTTTCTTGGCATGCAATCCCTCTTCCTGCCAGCAGAGCTCTGGATTAGCAGTGTGACCACAGCAGATCTTGGCTCTTTTCATGTTGAGGCAGGTTTTCACACATTGTCCCCTGAGATCTGAACACCTCTCAAATCAGGGGTGTCTGAAATCCACCCTCAGAGTCAGTTCTGGTGTTTGAAAATGGCCCCTCCTTCTATGAGGGGATGAAATATTACCCTGGAACTTAACCCATGTGTTTTGTCTGGGCGCATCTCTAATTCTATTCTGTTCTATTCTATTCTATATGGGTTTGTATACTGCACTCATCACTGGCATAGTATCTGAGCGCCTTCCTTGAGACAGTATTTTCTTTCCTAGGTACAGAAAGAAACAGTCAAGCGTCCCTCAATGATTTTTAAATTGCAGCAGAGGGTGCTCTCCCTACCACACAGAATAAATCTGACTTCACAAAGGAGTGCGTTAGCCACAAAAAACTTCCCATGTGACCCTGGACAAGTTAGTTAGCTATCCTGTGCCTCAGTCTCACATCTGTACAGTGGGCATAATAACTGCCCTACCTTACGGCGGTGCTGTGAGGATAAATCCATTGAAGATTGTGAAGCACTTTGAGATCTACCAAAGAAAAGGGCTATACAGGAAACAGGTATTATTCATGTTATTAAGGTGTGGGCAGGGAGTGGAAATCTTCAGACCTGACACTGGTCTCTCTTGCACCAGATTTACACCCCAATGACTGCACTAAAACTTAAGAGGAGTTATTCCTGATTTATCAGCTGCATCTGAGAGTAGAATCAGGCCTTTCATTTTCATCTTGCAAAGCATCTTACAGGCGCCACTTAAAGGCAGCTTTGGTTTGAAAGGTGACTACATGGAAATGGCACCATGGACTCCATATGTATTGGCTGTCATGGAACCCGGATCAGATCTACTCAGTTCACAAGTAAAAATATAATTTGTATAGCTGCCAGGTTCAAATCCACCCTGGGTTCTGAGAGTCATGCAACACCACCGGTGACCAAAATTCTGCAGGCCAAATCGTACGCTGAGCAACCCCTGTACAACCTGTCTCTAGTTCTGCTCTCAGTTACACCGAGCAAACTCTTTGTCCCTCCCTCCCCATTCGCTGCTATCCTTTCACCTTGTGTCGGCATTTACGCCTGTGCACAGCGTAACACACCACCAGGTCTGAATGAATCACATGTTCTCCTTTTTACCTCGCCTCATGACCAGCTCCTGTAATTAACACAATGACATTAATATATGCAGAAGAACCAATGTGCTGGTGTACCTGTTTCGGTATCTGCCCAAAGTTGCTGACAAATCCCAGTATGGTGCTTTTGATCAGAGGATCGCTGGTGCTGTTGAGGTCCACCTTGTCTCCATAGAAGTAAGGGTGAAAGGTGTTAACTGCCTCCACTGCAGCTGAGCCATGTTGCTTGTGACCAAAAATGAGATCTATCCAGTGATGGAGATTTGCACTAACATAATCACTTTCCAGCGCCTGGAATCAAGAGCCAAAGTGGGTTCAATAAGGTGAATCTGTTTTAGATACATTGCCAGGCTGCACTTCCGTCTGGCAGGGTAAATACAGAGCTTTAGATTCAGAAATGAGCAAATCTGGATGTTTCTAATTCCCCTTACACAGTCGCTTCGTAACACAGATGAGCTCAGCAGAAATTGTCCCAAAGTGGTTTAGCGGGATCAGGTGCAAATTGGCTACTCTACAGACCGACATTCGAGGCCTGATCATTATCACAAGCTACACACGTCTAGTGGCTTCACCCTAGAGGACACTTTGTTCACATCGCAAAAGTAATGCACAGTTCCAGGAGATCAGGTTTTGCTATTCAGGGAGCAGTGGGGGGAGGGGAGAGGGGCCAGGAAAAGATCAGGACTGAGGGGCAGCAGGGCTGGGTGCAACAGGAATGGTATAGCAGGGGGTACAGGTCAGGATCGAGAGGCAGAGACAGGGCTTAGCGTGGGGCAGGAATGAAAGAGTGGGAGGCACAGGTCAGGACTGAGGGGCAGTGACACAGCTGAATTTGTCCTTCCCTGTGGGCAGCATAGTGTAGTGCCCGTGTTCCCTGGGAAACTCCCAAAGGGGCTGTGCTTCAGAGTGCTTCACACTGCACTTCAGAAGCACTTAATATTTGCCCCGTGCTTTGAAACTGCAACAGACCATGCCAGTGCCCTACATTACTGCCAGACCTCTTCCATCTCTATCTGGTCCGACGCCTGGTGCTGAATTAGCGGTGTCCCTGAGAAAGCCACCTTGCCTGGCACTCAGCAGAAACAAACAAGCGAACAGGAGCCAGAAGAATGGCTCATTTCATGAGAAGAGAACTAGTCACATGCAACTGGTCTAAATGACCCTGTCCACAGCGACACCGATTAAAGGGTAGCTTAGAGAACAAGTGGGTCATACAATTTGTCTATCGCAAACAACAAAACCGCACTTATGCCTGAGCTCAAAAGCCATCCCCGCTAGTGTGCGAATTACACACTGAAATCTGCTTGGCACTGGTCAGCAAAGCACAAGGAAGCGCCTGGTGAATTCAAAGGCGACACAGCAGCTGTTCAGTATGTGTTTGTAAGTCGCTTTTCCCCAGCCCACAGAGACACAAACGTGTATTTTAATAGCCACCCCGGGGGGCTGCTTTCCAGTGCCTTGGTTTTTGGGTGTGAACTGGCTCATCACAGTTTTATTTCCAGAGCAACACTTTGTTCCCATCTCCTCAGAAGCAAGAAGCAGGGTGCCCAGCCCTGTTGGAAGGGACTTTTTTAATGGTCTTCGTTAGGAACTTAACAAGATTCAAAGAGGGATTGGGCACTGATGCCGACAACAAAAACATTCAGGGTTAGAACGGTTACATTTTGGAAAAGACACAAACCTTCGTACTTTAGGGTGTGCACCCACTTCTAACTACTCAGGGCTGGAGTGAGAGCTTCATGGGGAGCCGATAACCCCACCCTGTGCTACTGTAGGAATCTTGCACCTTCTTCAGAAGCTGCAGTGCTGGCCATTGTGAGGTAAAGGACTCTGGGCGACAATCTGGGTCTGACTTTGTCTGGCTGTTCCTGGGTTTATTACAGATCAGTTTGTGGGCAATCTTTGCTGGACTGCACCCATTTGAGACCCTAAGCCATTTGGCACGAGGAACATGGCTTCAGTTATGATTATTTAAGTGCCAAGGGCATGCACAGCATTGCACAAGATACCAAAGGCATTGTCCCAGCCCTGGAAACCTTACAGTCTAAATAGGCAGACAGTGTAAAATCCAATGTTGTGTTTCCAGGCTTTTCTATGATGAGCAGCCCTGCAGTACCTGAGCAGCTTGCAAATATCTCTGTATCCTCACCCCCGGGAGGCAGGCCTACTATCCCCACTGTACAGACAGTGACCTGAGGTTCAGGAGGATTAAGTGATTTGCCCAAGGTTACACAGGGAGCCTGTGGCAAGACAGGAAATTGAATCCAGGTCTCCTGAATGACAGCCAAGTGCTTTCTTTGGAGGCAGGGAAGAACATGATGAGCAAGTCCAGGGCACAGCCAATGAATCCATGTCTACTTGACTCTAGTGGCCAGACCTATATGGAACAGAGCAGGGAGTGTGTACAGATACTTCTGGAACCCTGCAGAAGGGCTGTTTGGGTGCTTCACCCCTTGCCTTCAAATTTGGGTAAGGACTGATCTGTCCCTGCCACAGACTTCCTGTGTGACCCTGGGCAAGTCACTTCATCTCTTTTGCACAATAGGCTAATGACGCTTCCTTTCTCTCCCTTTGTGTAGTTAGATTGTAAACTCTCTGGGGGCAGAGGCTGTTTCTCAGTGTTGAGCTGGTTGGAAACAGAATTCCCGCTCCGTGAAATTTTCTGACATTTCCAAATTTGTGCCCATTCCAAATTGGAACAAGTTGAAATTTCAAAATTTCTTATGTAATGGAGAGTCCAAAAATATTATATTCTGAAACATAAAAACCTTTCATTTCAATAAGGTCAATACATTATAAATGGCAAAATTCACCATCTTCTATTGTTGTCTGCATTGTTGTTGTAGCCATGTTGGTCCCCAAATGCCCCAATAACAACTATGTGGGTGAAACCAGACAATCACTATGCTCTTGAATGAACTCACACAGGGAAATGATAAAAGGCAAAAACACCACATCATCTACGGGTGAACACTTCTCACAAAGCGATCGCTCCATATCCAACCTCTCAGTCCTCATCTTCAAAGGAAACCTGCACAACACCTTCAAAAGACAAACCTCAGAGCTTCAATGTATAACTTTGCTAGACACTAAAAATTAAGGACTCAATAAAGACACTGGATTTATGGCTCATTACAACAATCTGTAACTCACTAACCCTCCTTTGTCCTATGACTGCCAAGGTGCTAATTGCCTGCTTCACCTTGAAGGTCTTTTGAAACGTGTTAACTCTTATGCTTAACAATCTCTTCCACCATATGTTTAGCTTTTCAAGATCTGAAGAAGAGCTCTGTGTAAATCCAAAAGCTTGTCTCTTTCACCAGTGGAAGTTGATCCAATAAAAGATATTACCTCATCCAACTTGTCTCTCTAACACATTATAATGAATATAAAATATGATATATATAAAATATTAAAGAGATAAAATACAACATATTAAGAATTATATTATAATATAAAAGTTGGAACAAAAGGATAAAGTCAATACTCTTTCCTATTGAAAACTGACACATTGAAAATGTTTTGACCAGCTCTACTCACTGTGTGTGTGTCTGTACAACACCTAGTGTAATGGGCCTCTGATCTCAACTGTGATCTCTAAACAAGAATGTTACCGTAGCTTCTATTAAGGGGCTGGTTAAAGAATATCATGTAAATTAAATGGTCCAGTTTAGGTTACTAAAAGGTGTAGAGACATATAACTGAATCAAGCTACTAGTCCCGGGGATACTTGTAATACACTGCCACTTGTAATAGGAAGTAATTATTCTCAATCCCATATATATTGGAAGATCATTAATTCACTAGCTTTTGTGCATCGAAACATCAGATAAAGATCTGGTTAAATGCAACCACCGGTGATCATTTTCAATCACCCTTTTAAGGTGATTAAAGGGAACATTTTTAAAAGTGCACCCAAAAGCTGTTCAGTCATTTTTAATTTAATGGGGCTAAAGGAAGAGAGGTAGAAATTTAACTAATTTTGGGATAGTATTCAGCTTTTACAATGAATAGCTGCTCATGGTTTTAAAATGAAAATGTTCAGGTCATTAATCCATAATATGGACTAAATGGAGTGTCTCCATAAAAGAAAATAAAGGGTACCACAAAGAACAAGTGTGTTGTATGATCTGTTCATTGCAAACAACAAAAAACACTTATTAATGGCTCTCATTAATTGAGATTCATCAGATTGATTATGATGAGGTTGTGGGTACTTAGGGACATTCTGTTCTTTTGGTGCAAGCCTCACAGCCTTCTGCAGGGATCTGAATGCAGAGGGTACTGGCTTGGGCATTGGTCCAGCGGGGCACAACGACATTTGTTGGTGAAGCAAGTACACACGATGCTGAGGTCAGCATTGCTGGCAAAGCAGAGGGGACCAGAGCAAGGAGGTGATGCAACAGGAGAGCAGAGCAGGCAATGAACGAAGCTGTGAAGGGAGGAGAGGAAGGAAGCCAGTGGAGAGACTCAAAGGGTAGTGGCGGGACATGGTCAGAATGACAGACAAGGTAGAAGATCTTCACAGCTGTCTTTGGGTGGCCCAGAGTGGGGGATGTGAATATGGACACGAGGGAAGAATGGATCTTGGGAGTGGTGTGAAGGAAGACACAGCAGGCTTTGCATAGAGCACAGGTGTGTGGGGCAAAAGACTTGGGGGAAGCAAAGGTGATCCCCAAGTTATAGGCCTGAGTGACAGGAAGGAAGGTGATGTCAACAGTGACACAGATGGTGGTGTGGAGAAGTCATAGCGGGGAAGAACAGGAGCATGATGTCACTTTAGCAAGACAGTCAGGAGGAGATGCCTCAGACAGGCCGAGATGTGGGACTGGATGGAGATAAGTCAAGAGAGGCAGATTTGCGAGTGATCAATGTACAGATGAAACCACAGGAGTGGTTGAGATCACCCAAAGACAGGCCATGGTAGGAAAGAGCAGAGGGCCAAAGTGTGACTGAATGCACCCCTGTATTTACATCCTACACGCTACTGTAATAAATATGTCCTGTGAGGTATCACTTGAAAACTAATAACTCGCTGGTCAACAATATCATGATGAAACGTGTGTAGCAATGTTATATGTAAAGTTGTGTACGTAAGATCAAATTACATCTGAAATGTGTTTACCAGACAAGTCTGGGTAAGCCAGTTACTTGAAGACAAAGTACAGGTCTCTAGGCTGCTGTCATCAAAGTTGATGGGCCATCACCTATCAAGTGGCCATTCTTTGGCAAGGAAGGAGGGCAGGACGTAACAGATCTGCCTCTTAGCAAACAACAGCATGAAACTTCTTTCACCATGAGACAGCAGGGATGAGCATTATCTAGGGGTAGCCCTCAGGAAAATGCATTTCAAAAGGGGGACTGGACTATAAAATGAGAGACAAAAACACCCCAAAGATCTCTCTCCCGACCCATCTCTCTCTCCTTCACCTAAGATGACAAAATAAACAGCCTCTGGACTTTGGGAGCAGATCCTGGCCTGAGAATTTGGTCAGCAATGGTACTAGGAACATACGGTAAGAGACTTCACCTTGAACCGAGTCTAGTTTGCTTCGTTTTAGTCCTAGGAAGTGTTTTACCTTTATTTCTCTCATAACCATTTCTAACTTTAATGCCTTATATTTGCACTCGTTTAAAACCTATTTCCTTGTAGTTAAATGAACTTGTGTTATTCTTTAATTAGAACTTATTCAGTGTTGTCTTTAAACTGAACTGTGTGGGTAACTCCATTTACGGTAGCAAACTGTTGCCTTTAGAGGGGCAATGGACCTAATACACCTGGACTGCCCAGGAGAGGGATGGACAGCGCAGAAGACATGTTTTGAGGGGAAATTTGGGACTGGGAGAGCGTTGGGGTCACCCTGCAGGTAGCAACCAAGGCTGCTGGACACGAGAGTGTGGCTGGGGTGTTGCTGACAGGCTGCTGGGGTCAGAGCTGCTGGACCAAGGTGTGGCTGTACACAGGCACTTAGGGGTGACCTGCAGGCTGTTTGTGAGCGGCCCAGCTCGGGAGTTACAGCGGCAAAGCATTGGGAGGCACCCCTGGTGAGGTACATTGTGAGGAACTGATCTGGATTGCACCCTGGAATGTCACACAAAGGCAGAATCCCAGAAGAACTGAATGGAGAGCCAGGAAGAAGAATCCTCCCAAGACGGACACTGAGTGCAGAGCCAGAGGAAAACCAGCACAGGACAATCATGAACACCACTGGCTTTTTATTTATTTATGCAGAAATTAGGTAGCTAAGCACCATGCAGCCCTATCCACCACACCAATCCACATCTCACACAAGTCACAAAGACATAGCCACAGCATTTGCCACTGAAAAGTCAGCTCCTACTAGCATTTATCCTACAGCGGTCTCGGAGATAATGCAGCAATGGTAATTGCCAGTCTATGTGCAGGGAAATCCTGCACTCTGTGCTCAGCAAGACTGGGACACGGGGACAACTGGCCTGACGCTGCTTATGCATCAGGGCACTGTTACATTTGCGGTTTGTTTGACATTTGTCAGTGGATGCCATGTACCTGGCTTAGATTGTAACTAGAAACAGACCTAGACCAAAATCCCAGGTGTGAACAACCCCAAACTCCGGGGGAGCGCTGATGTTGAACACTGAGGCTTGGCCCTCTCTGTAATGATAAACTCAGCATGATGCCAGAACATGTGCACAGAGTCAAAAGCAACGTCACCCTGTCGTGACGAGAACTCAGCACCATGGGATGTCCTAGATGCCTTGACCCAGCAGGTGGACTGCAGCATAGACTGTTCCTTCCTTAGCTCAGTCCCTAACTGAAAGAGAAACCTTGGGCAGTGACTTTAGGCTGCACAAGCTATGTTTAATCCATCTGGGAGTTGAACAGCACCACACAGTTTGTCTACACCCAAGAACCTCAGTACAGAATCCCCTTTGCATTCATCATCACCACATTTTGTCTCTACCACAAGAGACACTACAGGACTTTTCTAGTCATTAGCAAATAGAATTGACTGTAATATGCCCTAGCAATGAAGAGCTATTTACTTTCTGATTGCCAGAGGGTGACCTGCGCTAAAGCCAGTGTAACACAGCTGTGCTCCAAAGCACCCCTGGATTCACACCCGACACATTATTGTAATAATCTTGGCATAAAACATGCCTTTTGAGGTATCATCTGAAAACTAATAACTCACTGGTCAATAATATCATGGTGAAATGTACGTAGCAACATTATATGCAAAGTTATGAATTCCTCCTGTATGATGCACAGGTTCAAAACCAGACAGCCCTGCCTAGGGAAAAATGGTTAAACAGGCCTATCCTAAACAAAGGAATGTGTGTTTACCTCAATTTACATATAAGTAGTAAACAGGATCATCAAGACAGCAAAAGGAGGAGATGGCAGGAAACAGAACATTTGCATTTCAGCAAACACCAGTAGGGAAAGAGGATGGAGCTTCCTTCACTGCCAGACTCCATGTTGCCTTCCTCACAGTTTGATTTACTTGGGGGTGGAAGGGTATCCTTCAGAAGAATCCACTTCAAAGATTCAATGGACCATAAAAGAAAGAGTCAGAAAACCCCAAGTTCTCTCTTTCACCTAAGAAAACAAAGACACCAGCACCTTTGGGCCTCTGGAAGAGATTCTGACCGAGAAGGGAGTCAGCCACCATCTTGCTGGAAGATGGGGAGTGAGAAAGATCATCTTGAACAAAGCCTTGAACCAAAACTTGCTAGATTAAGTTTTAGACTTTTAGATGCGTGTTTTCACTTTTATTTGCTTGTAACCATTTCTAACTTTCTCTCTTATACGTGAAGTCACTTAAAATACTATATTCTTTTGTTAATAAACTTGTTTTACTATTAATCTAAACCAATAGGGTTGTGTTTGTACTAAAGTGAATGTCAACTCTGGTTAATGTAGCAAATTGGTAAGTTTGGTCTTCTTAAAGGAGCAAACACATCTTCTTATTCCTCTGAATGTTGCCAGAGAGGTCTGGACATATCAGAGCACACGGGACTGAGGGTGTGCTGGAGTCACCTGCTAACATTAACCAAGTCTGGCAAAGACAAAAGTGTGTCTGTGATAACTGCCAGCAGGTTATTGGGTTGAAAGTGCTTGAATCAGAGCTGTACAGCATATAGAACATGAAGTGCATGTTGGCTGTGTGTGTATGTCCCAGGTTGTGTGTGTATGTCCCAGGCAGGGAAGCACAAGTAGCAAAAACATTTTGGGGCACTCAGGGTTAAAATACAAGCAATGACACAACTTCTCAAGGGTCTGAACTGCGCCCCAGAAAGTGACAACAGCCATCCCTATGCAATGATATCAGGCTCGTTTTGGAAAAGCTACCTCAACATGGAACAATGTGTCAGTGACAGAGGTAGATAGTTAATGCTAATATTCAAGCAATATACACACAGCTGGCTGGAGATAATTACCGTGAGAGTACGTAAATATCACATACACACACACATAATCCCATGCCACAGAACTCAAATCTGGATCCAAACTACATCAGCATTGGAGTGTATGGACCCCTGCCCTGGGTTGGCCTGTTATGGAGACAAGGGCTGTTTGCAAAGTCCAGAACTAGATCTGAACCTCCTGCAAGCTGGGGTGTGTTTGGGTCTGGTGTTTTCGTTTGGGCCCATCTCTGGTACATCGTATCCATCTCCCATTGACTGGACCCTGTGTGGTACCAGATCACAATGCCTGAGCTACAGACTAACCTGTCGGTGCAAGTTGATAAATTTATAAGGGTTTCCATCCGCCCAGGGGGGAAGCTGCACGTCCCCCAGCACAGTTCCGTCCTGCATGCTGCCTGCAACATTTACAAAGGGAAAATTAGATACAAGAACCAGCCAAAGTCATTACCCAATCACAAACGGAAATGAAGCTTTTCCAAAATCTCAGAGAGCCTGGGGCCTGAAGAAGGTCAGGTAACTTCCTATTCCCACTGGTTTTCCCTTGTGCAATTCTGGGTTCTAGCTGGAGTATGGATGAGACCTCCTAAAATACTGCAAGCTGTTTCTCCAGGTATTCCCAGTCTAGTATGGTAGATCCAGAGTGATGAAATAGCTGAGAGGATGTTCTAGTGAGAATGCAAACTCGCAGGGAAGTGGAACCTGTGGTGAGTCATTGCTACAATAAAATCACACACCTACTCAGCACGAACTCTGTTTCAGCCCTGACTGTGGACTGGGTCCAGATTAAACTGTTAGCACTTGCTTTATTTAAACACGATAATTCTATGGGCCTCAGCACTGGGCAGTGCTAATCACTGAAAGTAATTGCTAAAACAGCCTATTGTCCGGAGGAATTCATAGATTCCAAAGCCAGAAGGGACCATTGTGATCATCTAGTCTGAACTCCTGTGTAGCACAGGCTATATGACTTCCATGAAGGGTTATGCTCTATAAAGTCCATAATCATCCTTTGCCTGCCATTAATTTCATACAAGGACCCCTTGCTTTTGCATCATTGAGACCTGAAATACTTAAATGCGACCAACTTGCAGCTGGACACTGACATGGCTGGTTAAGTTGCCTTGGCTGGCACTAAATCGGGATGATTATCACAAAAGGATGTGAGACATTTGTCTTTCCCCTTAATTATTAACCAGCCAATGTACACTGCAGTGAGATGCTTTGTCTTGCAAAGGTCACAGTGAGCTGTTCATGTCCTGGGGTGGGAATGGACCGCTGCCCTGCCAACTCTAATGCACTGAGAATCACCCTGGACTTTCTGCTAGCCTCCATTGCTGATTGAGAAAGGGCCGACTGGGAGGGGATGCGTTCACAAGATCATTCACTGAGGCTAGGCTGCATGTGGCAGCACTGACCAATGGGAAAAGACACAATAAAAAAGAGCCAGCATCAAAATCATTTAGCAACTGATGAGCTCTAGACGAAGTAAAAATTACCAGGTGGTTTATAGTCCATGCAGGCATGATGACATGGGCCAAATTTTCAAAAGCAGCCACATAATGCTTCTGCAAAAACCTGCCCATGTCTGATAAAACTGACATTTCAACACACACGACCAATTGGAAGAACACGCCCATTTGAGCCGGAAAGGCAGGATCTGCAGGTACACACTTCATAGGAACAACTTAGAAGGTCAGTGTTGAAAGCTGGTCCCAATGAAGCCTTCCCTTTAATGGGAAATTTGACCCCTTTGAAGAGGGAAATCTGCATGCTATCCCCAGCAGATGAGTATAACTGCTACAGTAGTATAACAGCGACTCATTCTCTGGCCTGTGCTGTGCAGAAGTTCTGACTAGATGATCACTCTGCTGGCCTAAACATGTATGAATCATAATAATACCTGTCTCTTATATAGCACTTCACAATCTTCTAATGGACACATTTTCACAAACCAGGCAGGGCAGGTTTATCATCACCATTGCACAGATGGGGAACTGAGGCACACAGAGGATAAGTGAATTCACCAAGGTCACACAGGGCATCTGTGCCAGAGGAGGGAGTTGAAATCAATTGCCCAAAGCTCTAGGGCAGTGCCAAACCACTGGACCATCCTTGCCAAGCCTTCAGGACGTGTCAAGAGAAGACAGCCCTGCAACGGGAGACTGAAACCAAATCCCCTTGAAACTGGGATGCTTTGGGTCTGGATCCAAATTTCAGAGCTCAGCCCCAGGGCAGCTGTGACAGCCAGATCCCGTCTCCTGGCACAGAGCCATCAAAAGTGCTCACACTCCAGCCAGTACTTACCAAATTCAAAGTGATTGCAGTTGATTAAGAACTCAGGCAAGTAGAAGAATTCAGGGATGAGTTCCCGGACGTCACTCATGTTCTCTCTCGACGCCGAGTCCCACGTGCTCTTCACACTGTGAAACATCCGGTCTGCTACATCAAAACTTCCCCCCTGCCAACATGGGGAGGGACAGAGAGACAGACAGACAGAGAGAGCCCACAGTGATTAGGGCTGGATTTCCAGTGCTCTTCATGAGCTTACACAAAACAAGAGGCAATGGCTGAATCCCAGCCAGTTTTCTAACGATAATCTAGGAACCTATCTGGAAGGGCAATCAGGTCTGGAGACATTGTCTAGCTTGCAGGAACTTAGAACCAAGCGGAAATGTGGGTCTCCTACATAAATACTGATAATGATCTGCCTTTCTGTATGTCCAAGTGCTTTAGAAACAAGGGGCCTGACTCTGGGATACTTCCTTAGATCCTGACTCAGGAAAGCAATTGTACGCATTCTTACATACACCACTTTTAAGGAAAGCACAAGCTTAATTTTTTGGGAGTTAAGCACAAGTGCCCTTCCTGAATAGGGATGGTTTCCTAAATCAGGGCCTTTGGGAAAACCTAGCTTTGACTTAAATGGGAGTTTTTGCCTAGGATTGAGACCATGATATATTTCAGATGTCATTTTCAAATGTGCCCCAGAGATTTAGGAGCACAAGTCCTACTGATTTCCAAAGTGACCTGTGCTCCCAAGTCACTTAGGCACATTTAGAAAGCCCCACTCCTTATATTTATATTGGGAGCATGACCCCCACCACCAAAACACAGTTACTTCTAGCATAAACTGACTATTATCAGCATTAAGCGACTTTATCCAATAGTGAAGACAGTCAGGCTTCACTGAAATTGCAAAGGGAAATTTGCCCCATTAGGATTTCAGTCTCATGCCCCTGGTGCACCCTTGTGAAAAGTGCCATGGGATCTTCATTGGCCACCAGAGCTCAAGGCTTGGTTTCACATGTCCTCCAAAAGACAGCACTGCCTATTGATCACAGCCCCTCCACCCTAGGCTGGGATGCTCGGTCGGTACGGACTCAGAAGCGGACACTCCTAGATCTTTCCTTGGAGGTCTCCCATCCACGACTGGCCAAGTCTGCTTAGCTGGTGAGCTCTGACCCAAACTAGAAGACTGTTTTTCTTAACTCCCTCTTTATCCTAGAAATGTGGATTAAAGATGCCAAAGATGGCACTTTGAATATGTCTATACTTAGAGGTAGGGGTGTGGTTCCCAGCTGGAGCAGACATAACCCTGCTAGCTCTCTGTGGGCTAGGGCACTAAAAGTAGTCATGTACTTGGCTTGGGCTAGCTGCCTGAATACGTACCCACGAGGTCTAGAGAGGTTTGTACTCACACCACTAGCTTCTCCTGCCATTGCCTGTACTACTGTGGCTACACTAATATTTTTAGCGCATTAGCTCGATGACAGTCAGCGCAAGTATTTCTACGAGAGCTGAGAATCACACCCAAAGTGTAGACATATCCTTAGAGACACTGACGAAGTGCAACTCTGCACTGCCTCTTGTTCAAGGCTTGGGGTAACTCCATGATATAACCCAGAATATTTCTGCAACAATAACACAGAACATCACCCCACATATTTCCAAGTCCAAGGCAAACCCTGGAGAACATGGGCTTTCCTGGTATCTTTGAAGGAAAGATTGGCTATAGAAGTTGCTTTACTGGGTAAGGAAGGATGGCCCAGAGGTGTTGGACTCAAGGTACTCTGTGTGATCATGGGAAAGTCACTTATTCTACCCTGTGCCTCAGTTCCCCACTGGTAAAATGTGACTAGTCCTTCCTTATCTCCTAGGTGTGTTGTGAAGATAGAATCTGCTAATTATGCAGTACTCACATACTATAGTGATGAAGAACATCTGAGTACCTGGTCAGATCAACAGAGCTCATTTCACTCCTGATGTTTGCTGATTTGGTTACAGAGAAACCATGAAGCACTTGGGAAGACAGGAACAGCCCTGTGCTCAACCAAAAGACAACACTCCAAATTCCAGCCATAGGAAAGGTAGGAATATTAGGGCAACTAACAGTGGCTTCCAGTCCAGCGACTGTGTTCCACAATCCTTTTCACCAAGAGAGATGGCAGCTTGAGGTACAGTCTGTATTGGATTCATTTATAGCAGGGCTAGGAATCACTAGTCCAAGGTGGACCCCTAGCCCTTCTCATGTTGGGAGACTGGCCACATGAAAGAGGATTCAGGATGCTATTTCTGGAAGCTGAATTACAGCACTGAACTGCACTCTCTGGGCTAGCTGGGTCATTAGGCCTCTCCAACGAAAACACTGTCCCTTAGACTTCATTGTGCCTAATTTTATATGAAGGTTTGGTGATGTGGATAATTTGTTTCCCATATGGCAGCTTCCCAAGCTGGATTTAAATTTGAGAATTCAAAGACCAGGTGACACTAAACTTGACCTGGGTTCCTATAGGCTGAACTTCAGCTGATGTGAATCTCCAGTGATTCATTTTGTGAGAGATTGACTTCCCCAGCCCCTACTTTCCTACACTCCATCAGCTTGCTCTGTACTGACACTGACATAAGTTAATGTAACCCACTGGTGCATCTGTGTTACAGGTCCATAGCTGAGCTGATCTACAGAGGATATGAATTGTGGCAGCCCCTAGCTACGGAGGAACATCCCCTTCGCTGTACCAGTTCATGCTTTTAGCTGTGGAGGTCCCCTGTTCAGTCCCAAGAGGGTCAGCTAAGAGGGCGGGCACTGCGTAAGCACAAATAGTGACAGATCTGTATGCAACCCCATAAATTCTGTCTGTTGCTGACTTGTTGGCATAACCTCATTTCCTGTGTTTACCTCTCTTCTCCTCCTATTTGCTTCAGGAGCTAGATCAAGACTAATACAGCCATTCTATATAGCTACAGATGACTGACTTTATCTTTCAGTCCATTAAATATAAAAGTTACAGATAAGCATCAATGCAGTGCTATGAGAGGAGCTGGGGGGAAGGGGAAGAGGCAAAGAATGAGACATCTACCCATCCACCAGATTGCACTGTGGAGCAAACCCCACCTTTGGGTAAGCAGGTGCATGCCTGTTGGAGTCAATGGTGCTTAAATTTGGATGTGAAACTTTTCCGCTCCAACTCTAGGGATCACAAATGAACCTGTGACCAAGATCACATGGGCAAGCCTAGCTAGGAGATAATCTGACGCACAAGGTCATCTTGCTCTTGATCAGTATCAGGGAGGGACCCTTGGAGTCAAATTCACCTTGAAATTAAAACAGAGTAGAAGGAGATCTATAAATAAATCAACAGCTAACAAGTATTTCATTGAAGCATATTATAGGACTTTGTATATTTAATCTTCACACAGTGCACTGTGTCTGGTAGTGATTGATGCTTTTTCATCTTTTTTTGCAGCTTTTATGAGAGCTGATGGTAATCTCCTGAGAAACAATATGATTTGTAATAAAAAGATTACCTGTATTAAATAAAAATAATATATACATAGGAAATGCTGTTAGTGTGACAAATCTGGTTAAAGATATTACCACCAAGAAAAAATGTGATTTTTTCCCTGGCTGTCTAATTCATTTTAGGGAAAAGTAATATCTTTAAAACTTAAGCCTGTATTATTTATAAAGGAAGCAATAACTGGTTTTCCCATTTCTTATATTAATAAATTTATTTGCATATATTTATATGAGGATTAATGGTTCCTCTCTCTTAAAATACAAAAACTGAACAGAAAGGGAAAAAGAAAATCTGGAATTGCTTTATGCTTTTCAACCACACATTAACATAAATACTTACAGCTTTTTCATGGGCTGCATGGAGTAAGACTTAGGGTTTCCTTCCTTTCTTATTAAGCCATTACAGTAATCAGGGACACAGGTTACATTAAATACTGTTATAGCCATGGTATAGTAGGATCTGTGCAAAGCAGTTAGGCAAAGCATTCAAAGAAGAGAATCTAAGTTAGAATCAAACTGCGCTCCCATAAGATCGATCCTATAAGGGCTGAGCATATGCCATTGAATACAATGTTGAGGGATTATAATACTGGGTCCTGATAGGCCCTTAAATCCAAGGAGCTCAATGCCCTTCTCAGATAGCTAGGAAGGCACAAAATTTCACAAGATCCCTAGAGAGGCTAACCAGTTGTTATCTGCATTTATAGACAGAGTTTAAGTGACTCACCAGAGCTGGGAATAAAACCTACTGTTGTCAGTTGTTGGCTGCGTGTGTGCTTTCGTAGTGTATATGCTGTCCTAGCTCTGCACAGTTAACAGAGACACCACACCACGACTGGATTATTTAATGAGACCAGGGATCCATTTCAGTCATGAAGGCACCAGGCTAGGTTTATTATAGACAAAGCACGGCCCTAGTATCCTGAAGACTGTACAGGACCAGTAACACATGTATGCTTGTAATAATGGACCAGCTCAGTAAATGGTGGGACTTTTTGTTTCCCCCTTGGTTGGACCAAGATGCTTTCTCTGAGACCTTCTTTTATACGTTGATACAAACAAGTTGTGTATTCCCCTCTGACATGTGTAGTTGCCAGCCCATGATGTGGCAAGGTACCACCCTTTGATGTGGTAAGATACCACCCATTACCTTGTACCGGATGGTTCGGTTAAAACTTCTCCATTCATCATATTAACAAGACATTTCTATCCATCATAGTGTCATTTGGAGAGGTCAGTAAGCCCTTGTTATCTTTGGGGTATTAGGATGTCCTGGTACCTTTCTGGAATGTGCTTGTGCCTAGCAATTCTTTTGAATGTGTTTGTTATACCAGCTCTGTTCTTGCCAGTTACCGTGAGTCTGCCGGCATTCACAGCACGACTTCTGCTAATTTTGCTTTATAATGGCAGGGCTTGACTATTACTTTAGCTCAGGCTTCAGGCCTCATATCTGGCCTATTACAATAGGCCTCATGTCTCAGGCTCTCACTTTCTACTATACCTACATCTCTCAAGTCCCAGTCTCAACCCAATAGTCACCTCCCACCCATGGTGACACCCATTGCACTTAATAAAGCCTGCAAGTATTACAGGCTCTGAAATCCCTTTATTGTATGTTCACATACTAAACAACGGTGACTTGCCCGTTGATTGATGAGTGCTATCTACTCTGTGGGCTAGGGGAATCAAGATTCCCAGCCAACTCTGCCCTTTTAAAGGGGGATGGGTCTGAGCTGCTGAGTTTCCCATTCGGATGAGTTAAGATTGGATCACGCCCATTACAATAAAGCCTCTCCTCTTCTTTAGTTGCATCCCTTACCTCAGCCTCCTACTCATCCCATGACTACTTAGTTTCCTTAAGAGCCTTTAGTGTGGGACCCTGCCAAAGGCTTCCTGAAAGTCTAAGCACACTGCATTGTCCGGATCACCCTTGTCCATGTACTTGCTGACACCCTCAAAAGAATTCTAATAGATTGGTGAGGCATGATTTTCCCCTTTCAAAAGCCATGTTGATTCTTCCCCAACATATTGTGTTGATGTGTCTGATAGAAACTATCGTAAAGAACAGAAGTACCAATTTGGCCGGGACTGAAGTAGTCTCACCAGCCTGGAACTGCCAGGATTGTCTCTGGAGCCCTTTTTAAAAATCAGCATTACATTAGCTACCTTCCAGTCATTTGGTACAGAGGCTTGTTTCAGCAACAGCATGTAGTGTCCCTACCAGCAGAAGGTTCTATAGTTAGAATAAAGTGACCAGAGCAGGGGAGATCACTTCCAGACTATATGCTATGGACATTGCTGCAACCAATCATGTAACTCAGGCTTGCTGCTTTCCTGACTGCACCCGGGAGTTAGCAGTTCCTAAGCTGCTACAGGACACAGTATATGTGGGGGAATGACAACATCAGCTCTGATTCACATGCATCCATGCAAGACCAGAGGAATGAGGCAACCAGCGGAACCATTCAGTAGTTTAACTGGACCCACCTCAAGGTAAAATTTTAGATGCTTATCTAGATCTCAGATGCTTTTAGAGCCACCCACCAATCACACGTAAATGCAGCCATACGGACTGGTGGTTTGTTATAGATAAAAAGCATCCCGGTGAGCCACAGCAGTATTTGTAGTTTACAATAGCGCTAAGCACTCCACAGTCATTGATGACTACAACTAACATATGGTTCACAGAGCGTCGTGGAAAAGTATTGCCTCGGGGGGTTCACAAGCCCATCACCCACTGCTGGGAACAACCGATTTCACGGGGCTTATTGCTTAATTAACACAGCACATTATTTCCATTAGCTCATTAAAAGGAAGAAAAGAAAAAAAAGAAGAAGGCAGAGCTGCAGCAAAGCATTTGGAGACGGATGCAGCCACACAACAGTCCACGGGAGCCCAAGCACCATAGCTCAAGCCAGTGCCTCTGGGCAGACTGTACCATCAAGACAGGCAGGCATCAGCAGGGGCCTCCCTAAAATACCTTGTCCCAGGTCCTCTCCTGACCACAAGTAAAGAGCAGCCCTTAGCTCTCATGGTGAGCTCAGGCTTTGCCTTATATAGTTCCACACAGGTGGGCACCACATTCCCTGGTCATGTGACCTCCAGAATCAGTCCCGTCTGGGCAAACTACATTTCCCAGCATGCCTGGCTTTAGGGTATGCATCCACTGCAATAAAAGACCTGCAGCATGGCTGCAGGAGGCCCTGGTCAGCTGAAGAGGGTGGGTCTCAGAGCCCAGGCTCTAGCACGAACTCAAACGTCTATACTGCAAATTTTAGCCCTGCCACCCAAGCTCCATGTGCTAGAATCATCTGACCCGGGCTCTGAAACACAGTGCTGCAGATTTTTTATTGCAGCATAGACATACCATAAAGGCCCCAGGGGCATAACAGGTGCTCTGGGATGCGTGTGTAAGGCCCAGTGCCTGTTACGGTGGCATCCCAGTACACACACTTCAGGCTTTTGTGATGGATAATCGAGGCTCCCCCCGCCTATGACTGGACCTAGTGTTTAGGGAGGTAGAACATAACTGGAATCTGGCTGCACCCTCAGACACTCACAAAAGGGCTGTGGGATCTTTAATACATAAGGCTCTGATCCTGCTCCCGCTGCAGTTTTGCCACTGAGTTCAGTGGGAACAGGACGGCACCTCCACCACCCCAAGACCACACTTGTGATTGACAGGTGTTACAAGAGAACAAATGGGCCGTTCATCAGCTACTGTGGGCCATGTAGCGTAGAAGAGCTGAACCCATGCCCTATGAGAGAGGTGAAATGTCATGTCCTTTTACCTGAAGAGAACAGAAGGTCTGTGTAAACGGCTCCATTCGGACCAAGTAAGATGCTACTATAATGGCCGACGAGTAGTGGGTGCAGTAGTGACACTGGGCAGATGGGTCTCCTGTAAATGAGAGTCGATCAGGTCTCCGTTTGAAGCATTTCCATTGGAAGGCACAGCCGCACATTACCACGACACACATGTGGGGGGCAGGGCTTGAAAAAAACAGAGGTGTACAAAGATCCAGGTGCAAGGGCACATCCGATAGGGTGCATGTGCACACACAAATAGGCAGGCACACTGCTGCCTGGCTATGTGTGCGCACACGTACCCACTTGACATGTGACTGCACAAACTTTGGACGTAATACCAGAGGAGAGCAGAGGTCCTGAAGGGTCTATGTACCTCATCCCTTGCCCCTTGTTGTCCCTGTGGTCTCCAGGTTCTATTTGGATGCATCTGCAAGAGGGTCACCCTCACAGTGATCTGCCACGTGGCCACATAAGGACCGGATGGAGTCCCATGTCATCCCTATGGCCCTGAAGATGATGCAGATACCACAGTGACAGGTGCCTTAATGTTAGTGCATAGATCCCAAAGGCCTTCCTCCTGCCCATGCCATCTTGCCTGCTCCTCCGTCACCCTCCCAGTGCTTAAAGTGCGCAGGTCCAAATGGAGCGCAGACCTGGCAAATAAATCTCTACATCTGAGCCAGGCCCCTGAGGGGCGCACAAGTCAGCCCTGCCTCCCGGGATGTGAGCAGCCAGCCAGAGCAGCTGCAGGAAGCAGGTAGAAATCCCCCACCCTACCCCCCAGGAGTATTCTCACATGGGGGGTTCTCCTCCCACCGCTCCTGTGAGGCCTTTATCCTCTCTGTTCCTGTCCGGGTGAGGGGTCCCAGAAAGACCCCCAGGAGCTGCAGGAGGAGCAGAGGTGAGGCTGGAGATGGCAGAGCAGATGAGAGAACAGGACAGTTAGGGAAGTGGAGGGCAGGGATGATGTGGGGTGGGGAGACAGACAGAGTTGAAGTTGTTTTCATTTCTATAGAAAATGACAGACCCGCCCCCATGCACGCACACACACATTTTTTCAAGACCACTTTAAGCCCTGCACCCCCACCCCCATTCTCTCCCTCATCATCCTGCCCCCCAGAAAAGCCCCACTCCCCAGGGGCCAAACAGCCTCACTCCCCCCTCCCCCCACACTGTAGCTATCAGCCAGGCTGCCTGCAAGGACCCTCTCTGGGAAAGGGGCCGCTGCCACGGCTGTGCCCCCTGCCCCAATACTGGTCTCTGGCCTGTGGGTGGGGACAGGACCTAGCAGTGCAGGGCACACGGGGAGAGGGTACAAGATGGGAGTCGCTCCTCTTAGGAGTCTTGAGCAGCCTCACGTCCCAGAAGCCTGAGGCCCTCCCTCCTCTGGCTCTGCCCAAGCTGGGGAAATCAGCCAGTCCTCCTGCAGGTGACCTCTCCCTGGGAATTCACCCAGCATCCCAGGGGGGCAGTGGGAGCCAGATTTGTGCCTTCCTCGGTTTTTCTAAAGCACCTACCCTCGCTCTTCTCCACCTCTTGGTAGCGCTGGATGAACTTGCGTTTCCTCTCTGGCGTCTGCGCTCCCATGGGCTTGGAAAGGTCTCGGAACGTCCGGGGGCTAGCGAGGTTCAGAGCCTGCAAGGCAAAAGTCAGAGAAGGCAGCAGCTGAAATCTCCTGGAACCCCACTGACCAGGCTTGGCTCAGTGACCTCACCAGCCGCGGCGGCTCAGGAGCAGGTACTGCCATTAGTCTCTTTGTGCAGGCCGTGCCAGCATGGAAAGCCTCCCCATTACTCCATGGGAGCGGAGTCAACTCCGTACAGGGTGTCAGTGTATTCACTGCAAACTGGGAGAAGCACTGCTGGAAGTTAAGCCTTGGGCAGGTATAAGCTGGTAGAAATGATGCCCTCACTTCATGGGGAAAGCCCTGCCTTCAAGCATCACCCATTTGCTGGTTGGTTCATGGAGTGACCCCAGCATATGCTGCACAAACAGCAGAATATCTGCCTTTCTGGGCAGAGTTTCAATGCTACCAAGATCCCCATCCCGAGGAAGAGGAATGGAGCCTTGGATGCAGAGGAGCAGCCGGTGAGTGCCTGTGAGAGCACAGTGTGTGCAAGGAGCCCTGCACACAGAGGGTATGTCCACACGGCAATCAGGACAGCAGGTGTATGCAGTCATGAGCTAGCTCGCGACACATAGCAATGTAGCCGTGATGGCACAGGTGAGCTGCCCCGGTACGTAGCTACACTCCCAGGCAGCTAGTACTTGTGCAGCTAGTCCATGCCGCGGTGACTACACTGCTATTTTTAGTTAGCTAGATCAGGTATGCCTCGACTTGCTGCAGTTGTGCCTCCCGATTGCTGTGTAGATGTACCCAGACTGGCACGGCCTGCATGAAGGACTAAGGGCAGTACCTGCTCTTAGGGGAGGCCATGGTCTGCTCCCTCCATAGCCCTCTGGAGGGGCAGGAGGGAGATGGGGTCATGGCCCTGGCCCTGCTCTGAGCCCAGCCGGGTGCTCAGGAGACGTCCTGACTTCCTGAGACAGAATGCCTCCCAGCGCTCCTTGCACGCTCACCCTAATGCAGGGCTGTTCCCTCAGGACCTCACGGCTGGGCTCTAGAATGGGGCGCACCCCAGCACTCACGTCAGTGAAGAACCCTTCGCACGGCTCCTACTGCAGAAAGCACAGAAAAACTACTAAGCCCCAAGAGCTCACCTGGGAGTGGTAATCAGCCAGGATCCATGGGAAGACGGGGTACTGCATGTAGTCATTGTACGTGCGCCCGGCCAGTGTGTTCAGGTACATCAGGTAGTCGAAGTTACTGATCTCTCTCTTCTGCCATGTCAGGAAACAACAATCACAAACCTCTAGGTGAAGATGCTCTTTGCTCCACGGTTAGTCAGCAAGAGCCAACCCACGCAGGCTAAACACAACTCACTGGCAGAGCCAGTCGGGACACGCGAACATGTTTGTTGGTAATGAAAAAGTTTTCATTTTCTCCACAAAAAATGTTTCAAAAAGATTTGGGGTTTTCAGTGAAAAACAGCAACAACAACAACAACAAAATTGGTTCATGGGTTTTCAATGAAAACATGAAAATTGCCTCCAGAATTTGGCATTTCCAGCAGAAATGTCCATTTGGACAAAAAGAGCCAGTTTCCACTGAAACATCGTTTTGAACAAAAGAATGTTTTACTCATTCCCCATAACCACTCGGTATTTTTTGGTCTTTCAGTTTATTGTGAACAGTGCCAGACTGACATCCCCAGTGCGTGAAGTCCCCTCATTAATCCACAAAACAAAAACAGCCTGGGAATTGACAATACAAACTTCCCACACACTGTCCCCTTGTCCCCAGCATTCACAGGGCAAAGTGCCTTGAACCTGACCTGGAGAGACCTCCTCTCTGGGTGACAGGGGAGTTCATTTCTTGTCCATCCAGACCTTGGCTTCCGTAGTGAAACACCAGCAAGGGGGTATATAGTGATACTATATATGTGATAGTTCTTGTGATGATTATTTTTAATATTTGTGTTGTGTTGGCCTCTCTCAGGGATCAGGGGCATGCACATGGCTAGGTGCTGTATACACACACACAAGCATTGAGATCTGGACATCTGTGCTCCAGAAACTGGACTGGTACCACCAACTCATTTCACATGCACCACAAAGAGCTCTCAGCTGATAACAACGCTCAGATGGTAACAATGCCCATTGGCTTGGATTCTGAGCCATTGGAGATGGCAGCTGCTTTTAAACTTTGGAAGTGTTTTCAGAACTCTAAGGAGCCCCTGTTCAGCTGGGTCGCGGTGTTATAAATACTATAATCAATCAGCAATTGCTATCCAAATCATCACACGCCTACATCAGCCTGCTACTCTTCTACAATAATCAGTTCACCAAAATGCTAAACAAGTCTTCTCATTGGCTCTTCTTCAGACTGCGTAATTTGCATATTGGCTGTGACCACCAAATGCTCGGGTGTTATATTTATGCAATAGGGTGCTGTATTGCTTTCTTATGGTTTGATGGTTTGTTTATTGTGTGGAGGAGAATCCTGGAAAACACCCTGCAGAGCCAAATGTGATACAGCCTGTGGATTTCTACACTGTCTTCTATGGCCATCAAGATCTTTATCAGAGGCGTATGGTCACTGGAAGCTAGAGCCCAGGTACTCAGCTGCTGTAGGGCAGTGTCACTCCAGTGAAGTCAATGGAGCTTTGCCGATTCATACCTGCTGTGGATCTCCTACACAGCCCATCATCATGATTAGAGTGATCATCTTAGACATCATTTCAGCAAAGAACTACCATACAAGCTCCATCTAGCCTAGTATCCTGTCTCCAACAGTGGCCAGCACCAGCTGCTTCAGAGGAAAGTGCAAGGCACCCCACAATAACCCAGTGTGGGCACACCTGCCTTTAAGAAGAGTAAGGTGTCACCTTAATCCCGCATAGCGAGAGATGGGCTTTAAACCCTGCAGGATGAGGTTTGTCTTTTTAGCAGTGTTGTTGGGCTAACTGTTAACTGCAGTAGGGCAGAGAGAGCTGCCATCCTTTTCTTTCCTCTGCTAGGCACTGACATGGTTTTATTCATCAGAGGGTTAGCCAGAGATCTGTCTATATTTACCTGCCACTTCTGGAGCATCGTCTTTTCCCCTCTTGTGTTCTTCCTGCATGAAACAAAGTTTTTATTGCCATTGTGTGCTTCAAAACCACTGGACGTTGACTAAGCAATTACGTTAACGTTCCAACCCCCTCCCACCACCCCAAAATCCTGCTTTAAGAGAACATCTAGACTGCAAAGTAAAACATTCCACAGTGCTGGAAGCCACTGGTCAGGTTGCAGCGTTGTATGATGGGAGTTTCAAAAGCGCTTAGCTTCAGCTTAACAACTGTTAAATCAATGGGAGTTTCATCTCTGATTTCAATGGAAGCAGAAACAACGAGAGTCCTGTAGCACTTTAAAGACTAACCAATTTAATTTCAGCAGGCATAAGCTTTCATGTTCCTTCCTACATATGTTACCTATTTTTGCTGTATCATTTCTACCAACTGCATCTGAGGAAGTGAGCTGAAGCTCACGAAAGCTTATGCCTGCTGAAATTAAATTGGTTAGTCTTTAAAGTGCTACAGAACTCTCGTTGTTTTTGCTGGATACAGACTAACACGGCTACCCCTCTGGAACTCTTTTAAATGGAAGCAGAGTTAGTACAGAGTACTGGGCCGTGTGAAGGGTCCCAGCTATAATTAAAGCTGGGTGGGAAAAGGTTTTCCCATCCCATGATCATTTTCAAGAGTTCAAAAAATTTCCCCATCCCAAATCAGGACAGAAAGTTGAAATCTCTAAAATTTTCATAAACTGGAAAACTGAAAACATTTCAGTAAAGGACAATTAAAATATTCCATTTCCGTCTCATTAGCTTAAATTTCAAAACAAAAAGGTGTTTTGAACCAGACAACCAGAACTTTTCTATTTGAAAATATCAAAATGTTTCATTTCAACAATTTCCAAACATTTTTTCCCTAAAACTTTTTTGATTTGGGAGATTCATCAAAACCCCATTTAGCAGTTTTGGTTTTGTCCAATTGGCATTTTTCAATGAAAAAAATATTTTTTCAAAAAATGTCTCGCCAGCTTTACTAGTCAGATCTTTCTCCATCTGTATTAGAGCAGGAGTGCTAGTAAAAGACAGCTCACTCTTTTCATTCTAAGCCCGTTTTCAGGTGCTCTCACCTTTCTGAAACTTTCAGCTTTCAAGCTAACTGCCATGCCCTTTGAATAGGCTTTTCTCATTAATGACATCTATTTCCCAATCAATCTTAATATAAAATTGCTACTTTCCTACCCCAGAGCTATTCTGAAAAGATGGTTGCCAGGTTTGAAATTTTTTATTAATGGGAAAATGTATTTCCCCCCCTCCACATCTCTTGTCCACCCTCTTCAATCTCCTAAATGCTGAGCAACTTTTGCTTTTTTTTTTTTTTTTAAATCACCCTTAAGAAGATTACAGGTCAGGGAAATTTCATCCCAAAAGGTGAAAGCATCAAAAGTTGGGAGCAAATTAAAACAAGGCTCAGAATGTTTTTAATAAAGGGGAACTACCAAGCCCCAGTATGTTTGGTAGCAGTGCCTGCAAACTCATCACCATGGGCTGTGCTGTGCTCTTGGCAACTCCAAAAAGCTAAGTAAAGTGGTGGCTGGTTGGTTCTTGGATGCATGTCACCTGTCAAGGTGCTGCCAGGTGGTATTGCTGATTCAGTTGGGCAGCAGGAGCTTTTACTGATGAGTACATTGCTCCAATACGGTGATCCTCTCAGAGACAGTGTTGTTAACTTCCCAGAAATAAAATGATACGTAGCTCAAACTCAGCAACGAGCTTGAAACAGGGATTACTGGGTGATGTTCTGTGGCCTGTGTTTAGGATGACCAGATGTCCCAATTTTATATGGACTGTCCCATTATTCGGGGCTCTGTCTTATCTAGATGCCTATAATCCCCCACCAACACCCCTCTCCTGGTTTTTCACACTTGCTATCTGGTCACCCTATCTGTGTTTCATGGAGGAGGTCAGAACAGATGAGCATAATGGTCACTTCCAGGCACAAAATCAATGATCTATGAGAAAACCTAGAATATTCTACTTTCACCACCACTTTTTATTTAATGAATTATCAGAAATCAATCCTTGTAATGTGACCCTAATGATTATATAATTAGAACTAAGTAATTTTTTTTGTCAAGTAGTTTATTCGCCCACAAAAAAAATACAGATTTGGGACAAATTTGTCAAAGTTTTGGCACCCCCCCCCCCCCAAAAAAAAAAAAAGAAAAGAAAAATTAAGAAAAATGTTTCATTTTTACATTTTCTAAATGAAATATTTTGACTTTTGTTTCAAAACGATGTTCTGTTAAAAAAATAGCTAGATTTTTTTTAAAGGGTAAAAACACCCCAAAATTAAATGAAACGTTTTGTTCGGTGTGAAATGAACTTTTCCTCAGACCAAAAGATCAATTATTCGTACAGCTCTCTCCCTAACATTATCTTTCTGCTTAATTGCTATTGGACAAGCTAATGTCTCAGAATAAAGATAACCAGCAGCAGTATTATTTTACCTGTTGCTTAGGCAATGTTTTTTGTGCAGTCTAGGATTAATCTCTTTGGACAAACAATAAAACCTAGGACAGATTCTGTCTCGTGACCTAAAACTCATATACCTCTTTGTTTAGTTCCTCTGCATGACTGGACAGTTTATAAGTTTATAGCAACCAGGCACACAAACATCTGACACGGGCGGATGGATCTTGGCTCTTTGCCTTAAAGACAAGAGGGTAAATGCTGCTCTCAATTAACTGGTGTAAATCAGGAGGGACTCCACTGACTGCAAGGGAATTGCTTTGGCTTTTCACCACTGTTTCTGAGCAGAATTTGGCCCGGGAACTTCAGAATTCTAAAGTAGCAAATCGGAGTACTATAAACACCTGCCATTTGTCTCACAGTTCTCGGGTTTCTATATGCAGGTGTTTTACAGCTTTGTGCATAGCCTCAGACAAACTTCTGCAACTCCATAGCACATTCTGGAAGGGAAGAGAGCGTATTGTATGCTAAGAGAGGGGTTAAGGTGCTCGTCTGTTGGTGGGGTTATCAGGCTGTAGGGGGATTGGATTAGGGTGCCTGTCATGGAGGGATGAGGTTGGGTTTTAGCAGCTGGCAGGCAGGATTGGATCAACATGCTTCCAGTAGGGGTGGACGACTTGGCAGGGGTGATCTGGCTGCTGACATTAATCGAGGCTCCATGGCGGACTCGTTGGTGAGGAATTCTGAAGGAGTTCTGCAGTGTATGAACTTGCTACACCCCTCAGTCCTCCAGTGTTTTAAAGAGGCTCCACTCTATAGGACGGGGATTAAAATATTAGATATTGCAATGAACTGGCCAAGAGCATACATATATTTACATATGGATGCCACTGCCCTCTCCTGGATGGAAACAGAACTGTTCAGCTGTGTGTCATAGACCCTATATTCCTAACAGCTAATGGGGATTCTCCGGGGGCCAATTAGACCTCTGCTAGCGCCGCACAGTTCTAAGTGCAGAACTTAAAGAGATTGAGGAGTCAGCCATGTTTATGGAGATATTCAAGGCTAAGTCTAGATATTCCCATCTCAGGGGCCTCCAGCTGGGATGCTGAGGGCTAGACTAGATAGCCCCTCCCAGTCCTAAAGATTCTGGAATTCTGTGCCAGAACACGATGACTCACAGAGGTTAGATTGTTAGCCGCGGTACCGGGACATTCAAGACAATTCCTCCCACTTCCCTGACAACTTTCATCTAACAACGTTCCTTCAGCTACCACCTCCCCAGCTAGGACAGCACAGGCTGAGAGCAGATCAGCAGCAGCTACCACACAGCAGTGAGTGCACTTGAAACAAAATCCAAGACTCGTGAAAAAGGAAAGGGGGACAGGAGCTTTATAAACATAAACAGCTGAACTCTTCCGAGGGGGTGAATTTACCTGGATTCAACACAAGTGTCCATCTATGGTATGCTATTTCTAGGCTGCTGATCCTGTAATATCGGAGCACCATGTGTGCTGATGATGATCCACCTTTGCCATGGAATAATTAATTAATCCCTATCCCATGAAGATGACCCTATGGCCTCACTCTAGTTGCATTATGTGCATTAGGTGCACACTAGAGCTCTAGGTGCATTAGTGATGGGTGAAGCTAAAGAGGTTTAATCAAAGCCTGCGGGTAAAATTCTGCCCCTACTGAAGCCTACGGAAAACTCCCATTGATTTCAGTAGGGTCAGGATTTCATTCCTGCTGTTTTTACTCAACTATCTAAAATTCTAAAGTCTGCAAAACAGGGCAGGACAGCAGCTTTCTTGAAGAATTTCCCGGATTTACCTGCTCCACATTGGGCTGAAAATACTCTGCAGAGAGACCTTTTCCTAGAGTATCAACAATCCCGCTTCTGCTCCCTGCATATGGCTCAAGAAGAGCAGAGGTGCAGGGAAACAATTGCTTTCCCTTTAAAGTTAGCCAGCTTTTCCTCAAGCCTCAGCAAAGTTCAGTTTAGGTGACAAGCAGGCAGTGAAGCAAGGTTGTTCTTGTTTGACTGTTCCAGTTTATCTGTGCCTGACATTCTTCCACCATTTCAGTGATGATGGGAAAATATTAAATATGTAAATAATAAGAATATTATTTAAGACCTTGAACTTTTGTAGCACCTTCCATCTGAGCATCTTATAGCACTTTATGAACATCAGTGAATTTAGCCTCCAAACCCTTCCCTGAGAGCTAGGGAAATATCTTCCCTATTCTACAGGTGAGAAGATTGTGGATATATTCCTGAATTGGACACTGACTGCAGGATCTTGGGCAAGTCGCTGCTCTGTGCCTCAGTTTACCTCTATGCAAAATAAGGGTGAAACTATCGACCCACCTCACAAGAGTGCTGTGAGGATTAACTAATTTTGGTCAGATTGCGCTGAGACTCGCCAGTGGAAGAAGGTACAAAAGTACATCTTACATTTACAAAATGCCTTGGACGTGACCTGCCTTTTACAAACCTATTCAGACACAAAGGTATCTTTTCCACTGCTGAAATGTAGCACCCAGCCACAGTGCAGAGCCGTACAGACAGCCAAGTATGCAATGTACATTTTACCAGTGGTGGGAGGTAGACAGACTACATTCACCAGTGTAGGATTCTGGCAAGCACACCAGCCTTAACAACACCCCTTTTCATGCCCAGACTGTCCTGGAATCTTTAATGAGCACAGATGTCTCAAACAGTTCCCTGGTTTTACATCTCATGTGAAAGACAGCATCTCTGGCAGACTCTTTCACCATGTATTAAAATCAGAGCTATTTCTCACCCCCCGTTATTTACCGGTTCCATTTTGAAGCCATCGTACCTGGTCACTAAAAGCACAGGCTTGTTACCCCAAGTCTAAGAGAAGGATTATGGTAATTTCACAAGTCATAGCAGGAGAAGCTCTCCCAGGGAGGCATGGTGGAATGAATACCTCAGTTCCGATGGGATCAGAGGCAGAGTATATAGAAGGCAGCTCATACCAACTGCTGCAGTGCTGGGGTTATTTTTGTGGTCATTCTCCCTGCCATGCCTACTCCCTGCTTAGCTATGGATAGACATAGAGGGATGATATGATAAGTGTTGTAAGATCAGAATTACACATGGCAAGCACCCCACACCTTCACGACAGCAGACTCTGATGAAAGGGCCAAATAACTGAAACCAATAGCTAAAGCACCTAGCTAGCCTTCTCCTTTCCTAACCAGGTTGGAATGGTCTCCTCCTCTGCACACATCAAAATCTGACATTTCCAGGACTTGCATGCAGCTAAGTCCTTTCCTGCTCCAGTCTGAACCTGCATGTTGGAACCAAACATTATGCTAATGATCTCCAAGGACCTGGAATTCTGGTTGCTTAGGAACAGAAGTTTCACAGGCTGCGGAAGGAGAGTTGAATAGAGTGACACTGTAGTTGGGTAAGTCCTTCGACACCCCCCTCCCACACACAAACAATGATTACTTGAAAGGATGCCTTTAAAAAAAAAAAAAAGGAAGTTGGACTTAGAATTTACAGGCCTGTGAAAAGCAAATCTGCCCCGGTTTCCCTTGCATACTGGGGTTTTATTTACAAACCCGGGAGAAGGACTAATTCACTATTCAGAGACGACTAGATAGACGACAACTGCATGCTGACAGAGGTCATTCTGCTGCGCAGACAAAGCGGGCAGCTTGCGATGTGTGCATGTCTGGTGTAAATGTTTCCTAGGTGCCAGCCGGTAAGATCTCCTATTGCTCTAAACAGCAGTGCTGCTATTCCACAGGCTTGATTAGATTAAACGCTCTTTATTTTTTTTCTGGGGAGGGGGAGTATCAGTTTGCAAGTGTGTGTGCTGCAGGTTAACAGGGTTGTTCTGAAGCAATGTGGAAAGTTAAGGGAATTTAAAGGAAATATTTCTGGCTTGCTAACAGGATCCGTTTAATCTAAGCCAGCCCCTGTTAGCAGAAACCGTGTTTAAGAGAGTCAGTGAATTAATCTCTCCTTCGTATTAAGTTGTAGCCGACAACAATGAAACAGCAACAGGATGATAAGTGGGAAAATGAATCCTACCATGATTTACAGTGCCTGCCAGCTAGCATGTGAAGGGCATAAAGCAAAACATGAACGGCACCTGGTTGGGCTTTCGATCGTGTATCAAGCTCAGGTCTGTCTATAGGGCCAGTCACTGCAGTGTCTAGGCACAAAGCAAACAAAATGTGTAGCTCTGAGCCACCAGGTTTGTGGAGAATGGATAGCAAGTCTAAGCTACACCACGTGAAAGGGAAAGATTTGTCCATGGGATCCCTACCCCAAAGGTTCTAATTCGCATAGCACCAGCCATGTGGTC
Source organism: Emydura macquarii macquarii (assembly GCF_026122565.2). Classification (NCBI taxonomy): domain Eukaryota; kingdom Metazoa; phylum Chordata; order Testudines; family Chelidae; genus Emydura; species Emydura macquarii. The sequence continues at coordinate 5,865,155 of NW_027130204.1, forward strand.
CAGGCATGGATATGTCACCTGCCCCAGAGAAATGGACTAAAATCAGCACAGAAAGGGGGATGGGAAGAGACCAGAGAAGAGGGAAAAGAAGGAGTCCTTAAGGGTCCTGAAAGGTATGTACAGCTGAGTGAGACTCAGCAGGGTCAAGTGGTAGCTAAGGGTAAAGCTGGAGCAAAGGAGAAGGTAGCAGGGGAGCAGAAAGTCCCCTGTGGAATTTGTGGGGGTGAAGGAGTCGAAGAGGCACTGTTGCTGGTGGAGAAAGCATATTTACTGAGCGAGCTCAGGTTGGGACCAGAAGGCTGGGGGCAGCCAAGTGCTGCAGGGACTAAAAACAGCACCGGGCTCAGGGTGGAAGCCCTGGTGCAGGCGGTGGCTCTGGAGCTGGGAGACCTCCATGAAGTGTTGTGCGAGGGGTGACTGGGCAGAGGGAGCTGAACTCCCGGGCGTTTTGCTGAGAAAGGGGGAGGTCGGGGACGGGGCAGCACAGAGAGTGTCAGGGCCAAGAGAGGCTCTGCGTTCTCCTGGAGACTGGGGATGGCTTTGCTCCCGCTCACCCATCAGAGGGCACTCAGCAGCTCTGTCCCATGCCTGGCCCTGCACAGGTGTGTCAGGGCTGGGACTTAACAAGGAGCCCCACCCCTTAAACGCCCTGCATGGGAGCCAATCAGAATTATTGTCCCAGTGCTGTGGGGAGCATAAGGCCTGTTCCCCTCCCTGCACCCGTCCCCCAAAGGAGACAGGGCCATGGCTCCAACCCCTCCTCCCCACTTTCTGCATCAGGTGCACCCAGTGCACCCCCGCCCTGTATCCAACAACATGGGGACAGATCTGACATCCCAAAAGCACCACCACGCCCCCGAAGGCAGCGCAGCTCTGTGCTGTCTCCCCGAGTCCTGCACCTTAAAGGCCCCATCTAGCCAAGCCGCATTGATAAAAGGATGGTCAGGATCTTGGTTGGCAAGTCAGCGCCTCCAGCCATGCCGCTGCGAGCACATTAATGCAGAGGGAGAGCACAAAGGCAATCCAGGAAAGGAAGTTTGCTAAAAGAAAAGTTCTTTCATGTTCCTGATTCACTGTTCAGTGGCAGGGCATGGATCTCCGCCCCCCGCCCCGGGAGTGTGGCTGCAAACGTGATATCGAATATTTATAATTAACAGCCACCACAGTCTGGCCCCTGCCATTCCTGAATTTTTAATGCCAATAGCTAAGGAGTTGGAGCCCTTTGGTTCAGCTTGAACCAGCCCCAGACAAGATCCCATTATCTCCCACCGCAGACCTGTGAAACGCTGCTAATTAGTTTACAACCTGGCCGAGAGGAAAGCTTTCCATCCCAGTTGGGCGCCCTCATCACCCCAGCACTTCGGAAGAGCTCTAATGCTCTGCCCTGTCGGGGGGCTTGGAAATCACAGCGTTGTAAGTATGAAACCCAGCCACTACGTAGTACAAAGGTAGGAAACCTCTCTCGGAGATTCCAGACGCTCCCTGGAGCCAGATCTTGTGGTGGGGATGCATGGGGGGAGGCAGAGGGTGGGAGCATGTTGCCTTTTGATTGAAGCAAAGACAGGCCATATTTTTAAAGGCATTTAGGTGCCTCAAGATACAGATAATCACTTAAATACCTTGAAAAATCTGAACCCAAGTACAACCCACAGGAGCTCAGGGTGTGCCTTGTCCCCCTCTGAATCACACAGCGCAGTCAGTTGCTGCCTTCCAGCAAATGCTGCTGGTTCTTTAGCAATAGAGGCTCATGCATTCAGCCCCAAAGGTCCCCAGTTCAGTCCCTGCAAATGACCCAGCCAGGGACATTACTGATGCACAGGCATCCAGAAGGGTTAAACTGGTTTCACTCTTCAGCTAACAGCCCTAGCCAGTTTGCTTTCCTCCCTCAGACTGCCTCTATTGTTCCCAAGTACGCACAGCACCCAGTAACACCTGCTCTGGGCCACCAGCATTAATGACAAGGGATGGGGATACAGTGAGCTTCTTCGCCTCATGCCAGAGCACCTGGGTAGGACTGGAGCCCAAGAGAGCAGTAGCACAGGGTCCTGCAACAGAGAAGGTGTGACTAGCTGCCCGGTGCGGATGCTTCTTTCATTGCAGTCGATGATGTGCCCTGCCATACACGGCTCCCAGCCACGTTGATCGAACCTGGTCTGTGTGCTAGCAGGAGGCTCTGGGATTTGCCATGTGGCTGGCACTGCTCCCCCTGCACTGCAAGGAAGGGACTTTGCCCTAACTCTTGACAGGAGTAGGGTTCTGCTGTTAAAAGCTCTCATTGTTGGGAGCAGAGTTCAGGCTGAATTACAGTCAGACCCTGCCCATAGCGGTGCCCATGTAATAACAGAGACTTCATTGAACGGCTACCGCCAAGAGCAGCATTAGCCTCTTTCCATCCTCCCTTCTGGGCACCCTCCAGCTACACCGGTGATGGGGCAGCAGAGAGATGCCTTCAGGGAAACTCCAGGAACCTGTCCTCTGCTCAGCCAGCCTAGCGGCTTCCTGGTACAAGGGGGCAGCCGTGTCAGACCCTCCCCCACCGGGGTGCAGTAAGGGCAGTCCAGATTTAGGGAACTAAAGAAAGGGAGACCTGGCCCCAGAGAGGCAGGTTCCTCCTTGGCTGATTTGCTAACACTCCTGGCTTTCCAATGGGATATCTGAGCTTGAAGCAGTATTAGCTCCCTAGTGTAGCTCCTACTGCACAGCCAGAGCAAGGGCTCTGCCATAGGGGATGGGGAAGGATGCTACAGCACAGACATACTACATAGGATCGTGGAGGGGGCCCTTCTCCCAGCCCCCAAGGGTCAGCTAGGTTGGGAGGCTACACCCCTGGACTTCTCTGGCTCTGCAAGCCCTCACCCTCAGGGGGTTGTTTGAAGGGAAACTTGAAAGTCCCCCTCCTAGAGCTGCTGGGGTCCTGGTACCACCCACCTCCTAGCCTCTCCCCAGGACAGGGTAACTTGGCTCCAGAGTTTGGAGTGAGATGTTATTAGTAACACAGGGAAGGATGAGGCCAAATTAGTCCCCTAAAGTCAATGGAGTGTTGCCAGGAATGGACATGACTCACCGTATTTATCCTGACATCATCCCATATTCGCCTGGAGATTAATGCTACCCCGTTTCTGGGGTAACAGCCTTTGATTGCTGGGATATGGGAGACCAGACTTCAAGTCCCTGCCCTGCCGCCAACTTCCCGTGTGATCTGGGGCATGTCATCTAGTCACTCCGTGCCTCCATTTCCTGTCTGTACAATGGGCATAACAATCCTGCCTGAGCTCACATGGATGGGTAAGGATAAACACAGGGAAGACAGCTGTGGTAGGGGCCAGAGAAGTACAATAGATGGATAGAGTGATAAAGGCAGGGATCGCTATCTAACAATATTAAAAATAATAGCAGTCGAGAGAGCAAACCCTGGAATATTGTTTCAGAGCTGACGTGACCCATTCGGTTCTCAGCAAGAGTGAAACCCAGCACTGTTTCCAGAACTTTCTGAAGCGTCTGTTTCACTTCAGAAGCCCTGGCAGGGCATGGGTGACTGATGCAGATACCCTGCCTTTGCATTGTTTTGGGCGACAGCATATAATTGAAAGGAGCAGATATGTCTTATCTCCAGTCTGAGCTCGCCCTTGATGTATTTGCACATGATTAATGAGTAGCCAAAAAGCCTGAAGGGTTTGTAATGAAGCCTCTCTAATGGAGAAGTGTATTGTAGACAAATCCATATTGCTTCCCAAACAATCATTCATCAAAGCCGTGATTTGACTCGTTACAATTAAATGCCGGAGCACTCAGATCAGCTGGAGATTAGCCAGCTGTAACCTGTGCTCCTTTAAGCTCCCCAGTAGCTACCGTCACTGTCGCTGGTTGCCACTGAATTATCCTATTTCCTTTACTGCTCAGGCACATTGTTAGTTACCTTTGATGACCGCACCTACTAAGGACATCCCTGAGACTGCAGTGCATTATCAGTGACAAAGGCCTCCATTCAGCAAAGCCCTCTCCTTTACAAGGGAGCTGGATTTTCAGAAGCACTCCGCACATTGGAGGTAGATTGGGTGTTCTACTTTAGGGTTTTATACTGCTGACCATCACTATAGGATATGCATGTTGAGGTCTGAAAATCCAGCCACAAGTGTCGCAATAGGTACCGCCGAAGGTTCCCATTGACTCCAATGGGCATCAGGCCAGGCCTTATAAGTGTTTTACAGCCTTTCCTGTTGCCCTTCTGTAGCATCGCCTCTCAGGTGATCTCAAGGCATTTTAAACTGCTAGGCCACCTTTCCTGTGCTCCTTCCACAGGCAGCATCCCGGCTGGGCAGTGCCGTCTCTGCGTGCAGGAAGTGCAGCCGTGGGAGCTGTTTAAGGAACGCAGACGTTCCGTTCTTTAAAAATCTTGTTTGTGATCTCAAGGTAACCATTTCATTTTAAAGCATGAGATCAAACTGTGCCTAGATTTACATCATCCGTAGCACTGTTATAGTCAATGGAAGTGGCAACTTTTACAAAATAGTGTCAAATTTAGCTTTGTTATTAGGTTTACTGTGACAATGACTTAAGGCCCCAATTCAGCAAAGTTTCTAAACATGTGTTTAAAGTACATAAGTGCTTCGCTGCATGGGGGCCTAGAGCCCAAGTCCTGGTCCCCCTGCCCAGCCTCTGTAACCAGGCTGTGCTGAGAAGAGGGCACTCTGCACACCTGCTCTCTAAGGGGTATGGCCAACTCGTCTCCAGAGCGTCTGATCTAATTAATACCTTTTTGGACAATGTGTTTTTGTAAGGTGAACAAGTGTCCCCTTGGGGCTGGACTGAGACCCACAATTTATTTCATGCAGGCCACCAAAGAGCCAATGGATAGCAATAATGTTTATTCACTATCAGCATAAGCTGGATTGAAGCCAGCACCATAGAGGTGAAAGGCTCCATAGTCCTCATAACTTTATCACTAAAAGCCCAGGACCCCACAGACCAGTGGTTCAAAACCTCCTCCACACTGGGACCCCTTTCCTGTTTAACCATATGAGAAGGGCAGGGTGGTCATGACCCCGACACCCATGTGTGACACCCCCGGAGAACCATGCCCCCCAGGTTGAGAACTTGTGCCCCTAGGGGAAACGTTGTGACTTTAAAGAGTCCAGTGGTCACGTGTTAACTTCTAACGAGGTCACGTTTTGTTCTGAACCAGGGTTTAACAGCCAGCAGCCTCAGAGGATTTCACTTGGACCCCTCCATCTGAATACTCCTTGCTCACATAAGCTAACACACTTCTGTCTCCCAACGTAAAAATGGCTAAGGGGAAAGCAAAAGGCCCCAAAGGGAAGAAGGTCACCTTGAAAGTCGCCAAAAACTCTATCAAGATCACATTTGATGGGAGACGCCGCCTCGACCTGAGCAAGATGGGCATCACCACCTTCCCCAAGTGCATCCTCAAGCTGGCCGACGTGGACGAGCTGGATCTGAGCCGGAACATGATCAAGAAAATCCCAGAATCCATCGAGAAGTTCCAAAACCTGCGCTGGCTGGACTTACACAGCAACCAGATTGAGAAGCTGCCAGAGACCATAGGCATGCTCCAGAACCTCTTCTACCTCAACATCTGCAATAACAAGCTGACTGCCAAGAGCTTGCCCGTGGAGTTGAGCCAGCTGAAGAACCTGCGCACCCTCAACCTTGGCTTGAACGAGATCGACAACATCCCCACCACCCTGGGGGCCCTGAAGGAGCTGCAGGAAGTGGGCTTCTTTGACAACTACCTGAAGACCATCCCAAACAGCGTGGCGAAGCTCCCCAAGCTCAAGAAGATGAACGTGAAGAGGAATCCCTTCCCCCAGCCGACAGAGGAGGAACTGTTCATTGACGCCATCAAGCGCCTTGAAGCCCTATATTTGGTGGATGAGAAAGACCTGTGCGGCCCCTGTCTGAAGAAGTGCCAAGAGGAGAGGGACAAGTTGAATAAGCTGAAGAACGTAGTGCCCGCCTCTCTGAGGAAGCCAAACTTTTCTTCCCTCATGACACCCAACTCCACGGCAAAGGAAAACCAAGCGGAGTGGAGGTGAAGAGGTAGCGTCCCCAGGTCACACGAAGGCAGCGATGTCACACGGAGTCTGTCCATCCCACTCTTGTAGCGTCCAGCCCAAACCAAAATGCAACTCTTCCTCCCACCCCATTTCTCTTCCTTTAAGGGTTTGCTCGGTGTTAGGTGCAGAGGACCTGCTGTTTCTCCCAAACCAGTGAACGGGGCCAAAGCAATAGAAGCAGAAAAATAAAAGTGAAAGGGCAGGCTTTGTTCCCGGCTTTTATTTACCAGGAGACACCAAAGGCCAGATCCTGGCTCCTGACCCACCTGCTTTGAGCCGCTCCTGTGGAACGAAGCAGGAACCGGCCCCTGGGGATTTCTGCAGCATAACGGAAACTCCAGGTGGCAGAGGACTCCTGCAACACTTCCGCCCCGACCCACCAGGGCCAGAAAACTGCTACATCAAGCCTATCACCAATCACCCTCCATCCCCTTGAGGGCTGTGATCAGTGGGCCTGACTTAGAGAACCGTAGGCCAGAGAGGCATAGAGGTTGCTCAGTTTCCTTCATGGCCCTGAGCAATACTGGGCAGAGAGTGGTCCCCAGCATCTGGCCCAGGATCTACCAGTTTTGTACAAGATCACTGTGCAGGGAGAAATCTTCCTAGCTTCTCACTTCTGGAGAGCATAGGCAAAGTTGGGTTCTTTGTGGTCCCACTCTGTCTGTCTTCTAGGGGCAGGGATCTTGGAGGGCGGAGGGGAAATCAGAGTGGGCGAGCCTGTCATGGGAAAGTGTTGTCACAAATCTTTCTAAGAACCACTCAGCTGCCAGCACGCTGCACAAGACAGTCCCTTGGACCTTCCTGGGGACTGGGCTGTGGAAATTCTCCCCAGTGAATAGCAGTTGGCCCAGCTGGAATAAGCCTCAGACCCTCCAGTTCCAATAGCACATGCCCAACAGCTGTGTCTAAAGGAGAATCTTCATTAGCTGTTAACAGTACAGGGTCTATGACACAGTATACATGGACACTAGCCAGATCATTATCCTCCTAGGAGTAATCTAGGTGTGAAACACAATGCAGAAAGATAAACGACTCTGGTGCCTAGACTGAAATCCAAGGGCCATATTCTATGCTCAGATGGACAAGCAGATCCCACTGGTGTCAGTGTTAGAGGTTGCAGCCATATATCAGGGATCAGAACAATTTATCAGACAGATCACAACTGGCATCTCTTCCCATGCACATGGCGTCGCCCCTCCACCATTCACTTCCCAGCTACCATGGACTCACCCACTCCCCGAGAGAGGGGCAGGAGATAACTCCCTTCTAGATCAAAGTCTCTTCTGTTCCTTCTTTAAGGTGCCATTTTATAGGGCCCATTATCCAGGCCCTATCCTCTCCCCCTACCACCACCCCACTCTGACAATCTGGGGATGGCAGCCTGTGAATTTATAATGTTACTACCTGGGATCCCCATGGTGTGTTCAGCTATCTGATCTCACACACATGCACACGCATGTGCTCTTTCACCTCTGCGCACAAATTCACCTGCATCCATGGTTGCACCTTCAGGGCATATCTTGCTGATGGTGGACAGACAGTAACATCCAGGTGTATTATACTAGTAGATGATCAAAGCAGCCCGGCCAAGCATGATTTTGGACAAGGTGCTGGCTGGGGCCACACGGAAGCAGCAGGGAGGAATAAAATGCTGTGGGGGGCAGAGAAGGGGATGGATGGAGGGAGCTGCTCAGTTGTCTATTCTGGAGGGAGCAGACTGGGACTCCTGGGTTTGACTCTCAGCTCTGGGGGTGTTGTCTAGAGCACTTGACTGGGAGCAGAGACTCCTGAGCTCTATTCCCACCTCTCCACTACTTTAATATGTTACGTGACTGTGGGCACCTCACGTCACCTCTGTGCCTCAGTTTCCCCAATCAATAACAATCCTTCCTATTTCACAGAGTGTCATGAGGCTTAATGATTTACAAAGCACTGCAAAATTCCCAGGGGGAGAGGACTGAACGAGTAGCAGGTGATAGTGCTATCCGATTAGTGTTCCTCACACTAGCCTGCAGGGCAGGGTGGGAGACTCCACTTCCGCTCCCCAGCTTGACTGGGACAGCAAGAGCTGGGAGCGCTGTGGAAGCAGCACATCCATCCCCTGGGGAGGGAGGACTTGAGGCTCCCCGTGAGGGACCCCACCCTCCGACTCTGGAATGACACCAGCATGTGTGGAAATACAATAAACCCATGGAGTTCTTGGAGCTCCAGTTCCTAGAGCGGAACAGGAGATTATGTAGGGACTTAATAAAGAGAGGCATTTCCAGCTAGGAGGAGGGTCTCTCTAACCCTCTACTTAAGCACGTGAGGTCTGGTGTGTCTCAACTCACGTTACAGCATGGTCCAGAGAGAGCTATGCCAGCCCTCCCCAAGCTTGTATCCCCACTCCTCAGAGGGGACAATGTAGGTGAGGTCCTCTCCCCGCATGGGGACACAATTCCAGGCAGATGGCCGGGGGGGTTAAAAACTCTTTGTGCTCAACTGGCATCTATGATTCAGAACAGGCAGCAGCAGGCTTCTTATACCTCAGCAAAGATAAGGCCCAACACGAGGCATACCTCTCTCACATGCCCAGCTCCAGCCCAAAGGCTATGAAGACATGATCCAGTAGGGCTAGGAGAATTACTGATTGATGAGTGCTGGGTAAACATAGGATAAATCTATCCTTATGGCATGAGCCCTTGGGCTGTTTTGCTCTGTCTAGAGATGTCAGTTGCTCAGTACAGAGCCGAACGTGTGGCTCCACACACAGACTCTAGGATCTTCTTTGGCTTTCTCAGAGATCCACCTCAGTCCTAACGGGGCTCAGCCTGGGCCAGTACTAGTGATACTTGTCTCAAGCCACTTTCTTGCTTCGGAGCCTCAGCTTTCGAGTCCAAAATAAGATCAGTCTGTAGCTGCAACCCTAAAAACCGTGATCCGAGTGTAACCAACGCAGAGACATCTATGTGAGCCTGTAAAGGACAGGGGACGACAGCTCAGAGAGGCGTGACCTGTCCCATTCACCTCAAATGGAGTGCTGACACCTCTGCCTCGGTGTGACCATTTCCATCTCAACATTGTTAACAATTTGGGAGCCCTCAACTCAAGAGTTGTGCTCCAGGCCCTGCACTAGCTTCCTGTTCCCATCCAGGAACAGCTCAAGCCATTTGCTATGGTCTACAAAGCCCTGTGTGGTCTGGGGCCCAGTGATCTGCATGAGAACCTGAGCAGAGGGCAGCCAGGAAGTAATAGAAGTGACTCTTCCTGGGAGATTTCCAGCCCATGCAATCTGGTGGGTTCAGAGAAGCACCCAAACCTCTGGACATAGGTGCTGGAACTCGGGGTGTGGGGGGTGCTACCACACCCCTTGCCTTGAAGTGGTTTCCATCATATACAGGGCTTACAGTTTGGTTCAAGGGCTCTCAGCACCCCCACTATACAAATTGTTCCAGCAGCCCTGCTTCTGGGTGTTTATCAGAACCAAAAGGAGCTGCCAACCCATGCGAGGGTCAGCCAGGAACACTGAAGATGACAAATAGGAGCCTAAGGTTGCATTCCTTGGGCATCCCAGCTCAAGAGAAGTTCTGGGTATGCAGGTATTTGGGATCAGCACAGAATACTCACCCAGTCACATCACTCTGTGCTTGGAAACACACCCACCTGGCAAGGGGCAGCACATTGGGATGTCTACTGTGAAGCTATTATAGTTGGTTCTATAGCATCACTGCACACTAGGCACATCTGTCACTGTCTGCTCTAACCGTCCACTAAAGAGGCCATTATGCAGCAGCGTTATAGATTAGGTTCTCTAACCTCATGTCGTTGACAGTCTGTTCCCCATTCTTCCCCACACTAACCATCTACATAAGAGTTTAGCAATAAAGTCATATTAAGAAGGTAATGATTATTAATTAACTATGGATAATCAGCTACTTAATGCATCTCTCATGCCTTCGTAATGAAGATATTTTACAGTCGAATGCTTCGGGAAGATTTTGGGATGCCTTTGAACACTCAAAATAGGTTTTAAAGGGAAAAAATGTAGATTTATAGTGTCCTTTGTCCTAAAGTGGGACTTATTTCTAAAATTATTGCCAACAAATATCAGAATGATTGGGAACTATTCTGGTTTATTACCTTATATTCAGGGACTCTTCAGTTATTCCTTTTGCCTTCAAAACAGGTTGCAACGAACAAAATCTAAACAGAGAGGAGAAAAGAAATCAATGTAATCTTTAAAATGTTTTTTACCTGTAATAATCACTTAGGTTTAATTCCGAAAGATACCAAAGCACTTTAAAAATGGCATATGTCCCATTGTCTTGAATCACTGTCCCGAACATAGGGGGTCTTAGTTTGTAAACCTTAAGTAGGTGCTTACATGCTGTCCTGGATAGGGATGGATTTCAGCATGTGCTTAAGTGTTTCCTGAATCAGAGCCTTGAACTGATATTCAGACAACACAGTTAAGAAGCATTTCATCCGTCACTAAAATAAAACTGCTTCTGGGGTAGAATCTGGCTGCTGGTTAATTGCAAATGGCTATACGGTGCAGCATTTTAGGGCAGTTTTCCCTATTTAATTGAAACAGCAAAGTGAATTTAGACAGGAAGAATGGTTCAGAACCTGCAGTTATTATTTAGGCAAGATTCCAGTAAGACTGATTCAGAGATTTTAAGGCCAGAAGGGATCATTATGATCATCTGGATTAAATGACCATAGTGCTTAATCTAGGCCACGAAATTTCACCTGGGAAATTCTGCATCCTGAGTGTTTTGTCTTGGTAAGGACAGCCAGATTATACCCAATGTTATTACCAGAGTTGCAGTTTTGCCAGGCCATCGTGGTTAAATTAAAGTAGCTACTAGAAAGCAATGTGCAAATCTTCCACTTTATACTCTAACTTCAGCAAGGGAAAATGTCACCAGAACAAGGCAACTATATAAGAAAACCCTTCTCTCCTAGACAAAAATGCCACTGTTTAAAAAGTCATGTCATCTTAAGTAAAGGCCAAAAATAAAAACAATTTATGCACCTAATGCCACTTCAAATACTGGAAGTAAGAGGAAAAAATAGTAAGTAATGTTCCAAAAAATGTTACAGCTCAGCATGGGGAAAATTACATTGGCCGGGAGGAATTATAGTTTTATTTGCTTAAATGGAACCATCCAAAGATCCAGGAGCTGCAATTTTAGAGTGAATCCTTAGGGTCACTGTTTGGGGGAGACATGTGAATAGGGGAAAACAGTGGCACAACCGCAATACAATACCAGCTGCTGTGACCTTGGGGCTAACGTGCCAGACTAAAGCTGTGATTACCTCTTAAAGGCTTTATTCCTGTCGCTGTCGTGGAAGACGAGAAACTTGGAGTAGCCATTTTTGAAGAATATTTCCAAGGCGATCTCCTGGAAGGATAAGCCATTTGCAGCATGAAGCCCCATGGAGCAAGGGCTGAGTATTGAAAAGAAATTGTTTGTCCAGTTTAACAGGGTTTCCAACACTAATGGCCTGATTTTGTAAGGAGTTCTGTGTGGGCAGGATCAGGGACCGCAAGCACTGACTTTCACAACATTCCCAGGCCAATGTGCAAGATCCAACAGGCTGGAGAGAGTTCAAGAAGCAAACCTGAATTCCAACCCTTTGGCCCATCACTAGTTAAAACAAGCCTTTTACCAATAAAACTCCCCCCTTCCTACACTCTGAATCAAGCTCAAAGGAAAACCTATGAGATATCTCCAAATTGGGTGGATTTTATGCTATTCTTTAGTAAAGCTTTAAGTGATAAAAGTTGCTGGCTTCCCCCCATGATATTGGCAGTTTGTTTATAAATCTATTATTTATGCTGGGTCAAATCAATTTGTTTTTTCCAATTGCTCTAGTGAAAGCATTATTATTTCTACTGCAATAGCACTGACAAGCCCACTGTGCTAGGTGCTGTGCACACACAGAACACACAGCCCCTGCCCCGAAGAGCTTACAGCTAAGCATAAGACAAGAGGCAATAGGAAAGCAGTAATTGTAACAAACAACTTGCAAGGTTTGTTCCCATCAACTCCCACAGACACAAAATGCTCTATGGCAAGTTAAAGGTCTGGTCCTGAAAGGACTTCTTGTGTGATTCACATTGCAAGATCAAGGCTAAGACAGACTGAATTAAATGGGCAACCTTGATATATTTCTACTAAAGGCAATGTTGTTGCAGCCATAATGACAGAAGCTGGTGACATTATTTTGGTGAATAGTAAATGTGTAGAAAAATGCATTCTGGGGGGCACAAAAAGCATTCGTACATTCAGGTTGAACCTGGCGAGTAGTTTTGTCTGGAAAAAAAAAATCGATGATTTCAAAACAAAACATTTTGACATTATGAAACAGAATGCTGTTTTGTTTAGAAATGTAGCTAGTTAAAAAAAGGTGAAAAAACACCCCAAAACCAACTTGCAATGAAATGAAAAGCAGGGGGAAAAAATTGGGTCATACAAAATGATTCATTCTACTCTAACGTTGGGGCAAACAAAGTGATTCATTCTCGTCTAATTTTTTGTTTTGTTTTTTCATTTTGACCAAAAAAAGAAAAAAATCCTGAAAAGATCCAGTTTCAGTTCAAACCAAACCAATTTTGTTTTGAGCTATCCCCCAAACAGAAAAATCCATTATTTGCTCAGCTCTCACAGAGGTTCAGGTTTTCTAGCTGAAAAGTTATCCCACAAGAGTAGGGGCAACAGAGCTCCGTGTTTTTCTTCTTTGGGAGTCAATGGGAGCTGAGCACTATTGAAAATGGGTCCACTTATTTAGGAGCTTAAATCGGGATTTAGTAGACTAACCTGAAGCTCCTATTTTTGAAAATCTGGGCCTGAATTATAAGGGACATGTCTTCATAACAATTCTTCCCTTGTAATACTGATGCAGTTCAATACTGATAGCCACCCACCTCGATAACAGTGCTAACGCTTTGGCGAGCAGGGACAGAAGTTTCCAACATCCACTGCTAGCAAAGTAGAGATGGGTGCAAAAGCAGTGCTGTGGGGGCAGAGAAAGTCCAGCCCTGAGGAGTTACAGTGCAGATAGTTCCTGGTCATATTTTACCAGTTTTCTTGCAGCTCTTGCCCAAACAACATGGTGTATTGACACCTACCTGTAGAAGAAAACGCATTGGATGTATCTCTTTAATGTCACTGTATGCATAACGGGAACATGTCTGATCTCCTGTGCCCTGCTCTTTGTGGCACAAGCTGAAAATAAACGGATCGGTGATGCTGAAAGAGGTAAAAACAGAAATGTGTTTAGGATGGACAACAAGAAGCAAGGCCTTTGCAACAAACATGCTGGATGTGGAGGGAGCCTCGGGCTCAACCCTACACACAGCCACCACCACATAGTGTAGAAACAGCCTCCACCAATGCACAAACAGTTTTATGTACGTTTCTACAAAGTCTTGTAGCTGAGCAGGTCTGTGATGTCAGACAGAGCACGGAAGGTTTCAAACACGCTGAAGGCAATTTCACGCTGGATCCTGAAACAAAGAGGGAGCTAGTAAAGCGTGAAGGTGTGTTTGGTGGGCTCATGCTCCTTAGGACATGCAGGTCGACAGCAGCAGCAGTCTGTACATGCTGGAGTCTGAAGGCCACAGAGAAAGGAGTTGCAGTAGTCGCAGTGGGAGGAGATGGAGGGTTGGGTGAAGTAGAGCCATCACCAGGGGTCATTACTGATCACAAAAGGCTGCACTGTGATATCTTTATCCCCATTTGGTAGCACCTTACTTCTCAGATAGTCCCACTGAAAGGGTCTTCACACACTGCTCAGTGCAAGGTCAGGTATAATAATCAGGTCCAAAGTGATCAAGTCCTTTAAAAGAAATCCAGTTAAAACATGAGACAGTGTTTTCCCAGAGGCTGATCTGATCACTATTCGGTCCATCTGATCATACCGATTGATCCAATCACTAATATTTGATCTAGTAGGAGCTGGATGTAAAGCAATGACCAGCCACGGAGAGTCGGAAAGTAAAAACAGTGAGTCCCTCACTTCCCCAGTGAGCTAAGCACAAAAACGTCCATAGGCATGCACAGAGCATGAGCAGAAAGCCAGCCTACAAACCCATTTTCAGTATTGATTATTTTCAGTAAAACATGCATGTAATGGGGTTGCACTCACCGTGCTGGCGCTTCCCCCTGGTCATCTAAACAATAACTGGAAAATGCTGGGTATTGATAAGCTGGTAAAGGTTAATTCAGCTGAAAGGTGAAAGTCCAGTGCTGGTATAAACCCTGCAGATCAATCTGTGATATTCTTACACTGAGCAATAAGTACCTTATTGCCAAGTAATCCCATTGCTTGCAGTGATACTACTCATGGCATAAATAAGGCCTATGCAAAAGGAGCAAGGGTATTGCAATCTGGCCCTGTGCAATCCAGGTACTTGATGTACTATTCTTGGCTTTACGTCTTGTTGAGGCATCTGAAATAAGCGAGGGTGTCTTTGCATGGTGCCCCAAAGTTGGGGGTGGAGGCAGAGCATTGGTATGTGGTCCCTGAGCGGCTCCCCACAGAACTCATCTGTGGCTCTTTGCAGGATTCAAAAGTCCTTCCTTTCAGGATTCTCTCATTCATATCCATTCTTCCTTTCCCTGTATCCAGACAGGGCAAGGGGATTTATTCCTGCGTTAATACCTTACTGCACTGTATTACGTAGAGAGCCCTCTGCCTTTGTGGGCAAGGAGCACTGGGGAGATGTTGTGCCATAGCCAGAAGGATCATGGCTGTGGTGGTTGTGCAAAAACTCTCCATCTGGATTGCAGTCCTGGCTTACGCCCATCCCGACACTCCTCTCCTCCTGCCGGTTGCTCTCTCTGTCAGGTCCCTCTCACCTTCAGCACATGAATGGAGGTGCTATTATTAAGAATGGCAGGAGTGATTTGGATTAAATATGAGCTATTCCAGTCAAAAGCCGGAAGCAGTGGTAGCATCCAGCTCCAGGAGACCTGTCTCAGGCCACGTTTGGAGCAGACTCCTGACTTCTCCACACTGACCAGAACCTGCAGACCCTTTGGACATTTGCCCCTCACTAATTATTAGAAGCACCTTTACAGCTGGAAGGAAAGCACCGATGGCTTGCACCTGTGCACCCTGTGCAGCTCTCTGAAGTCAAAGGGTTCCCAAAGACTGGCCATCTCACTGCTGAGCTTGGCCAAGCGTGCCTACAGGAAGGGAAGTGTGACTCACCTTGACAAGCAGTGCCTGGTGCAATAAATCTCTTCTAACTGGGACAGGACAAAGTGCTCGCAGATGTAAAAGTGCTCTTTGCCCAGGAGAAGCACCCCTTCTGACACCAGGTGCCCTTGCACAGTCACCACAGAGTATCTATATGTAACCTAACATGGAAGGAAGAAAGGAAGGAAGAGATTTAGCCAGCACTTGATAATACACTTCGCCTGTATTGTACACTTTTTTCTTCACCCCTAACCTAGCAGATCCCCTTCTGGGAATCAGAAAGGAGGTGAGTCTTCCAGGCTCACTCCCTCCTTGGATTCCCTCCTGGGACTATCAATAAGCTAGCGTGTGACGTGGTGCTGATTTCTATGGTCTGGATAATTGCCCATTGGGAACTGACTTGAGACCAATTCATGTTGCTCGGGCCTCCAAACAGCAATCAGATGGTGTTGAGAATGGTCAGCACCACGGTGTCATTTGGCCTGCCATGCACCCAGAGCCCTGGCAGGAATACCAGACAGACAAACCGAACAGCAAGATTTCCAAACAGCAACGCAGTGGGGAAAGCCTCTGAGTCAAATGAATTCTGGTGGAACATCTACATGTGCTCAGAGTCGAGGCCAACTGTTTTCTATGAACCCTGCCATAAACTTGACCAAGACCCACTGATGCAGAGGGTAATTAGCTCCTCTTTTTAACTAACACACCCATACTTCATTCACACAGATGGGAACTCCACACAGAAAGCCCGCAGGGTACCGCCGAGGTTATCGATCCTTTTCGTTTGTAAAAGGATCTTTTTTTCACATTACTTTATAGAGAAAAAACAGACACTCCCATTTGGATCCCAGTGAAATACATAGCTCCAAAAGCACTACAGTGAGTTTCCAGTGAGTGATGAATGTACCGGGAAAGCAGCTGATATTCCAGATATCTATCCCAATACTATCCAAGTGATATGGCCCGCTGAGTCAGCAAATGCAGGGTGGAAATCCAGGGAGCACAGCCTCTCTTGCTTTAGAGCTTCTTTGGCCGGTGTTATATAGGAGGTTAGATTAGATCAGTGATACTCACACCTCATGGTTCAGGAGCCAAATTAGCAATCGATATTACCCCAAAGAGCCACAGTAGCGGTGAATTCATTGTTTCATTTACTATAGTGCTATATATTCATAGTTAAACAGTGTGACGGGCAATATTTCGTTTATATATATATATATTTGCACAGCAAAATGACTGACCAAGTATTATTATTCTATCAGATGTAACTGGTTAACGCTATAGTAAAAGCATCCTGATCGGTTAATAACGTAGATGGGTTAATAATTAAATCTCACAGTGTTTTAATATCACATGCTGCAAAGAGCCACAGGAGACACATTAAAGACCTACTTGTGGCTCTCAAGCCTCAGTCTGAGTATCACTGGATTAGATGATCACAATGGTCCCTTCTGGTCTTAGGATCTATAAGATTCCAGTCTCATCAAATTTAAAATGCCTTGGTTTGAGGTCAGTTCTAGAAAGGGCAAACGTTTTGTGTTTTGTTTTGTATCCCCAGAACCAATTCACTCCACCTTTGGTTTTACTAGAGCAGGTCTTGACCCATGGCCTCACGTGCACTGGGAAGCCCGTAATCCAGACCTGTGTTGCAAAATTTTGCAACATAAGCCCATCCTGATTTGTAATGAGAGACGGCCCTCAAAGAGTGCAACTGGACCTGAGGTGGATGTAGGTGAGGAGACATGTTCAGCTGTGCTGGCACAGAAATCTTGAGCTGCTCTTGGGAGAACTGGACCCCAAATGGCAGAAGTGTCACAAGATCAGCTCTTATGAGATTTTCATCTCCTTGGCCCCAAATCTCATGAAACAGGGGATCTTGTAATACTTCAGCCACATGCAAAATGGGCCTGGAAATAGTACTGGTACCAGTAGGCCAGTAGCATTTCCATCCTGATATGGACAAGGTACACAGATTAGGCCTGGTTTTCCTAAATCTGGATGCTCCCAGGTTTTTTTCTGCAGGGCCTCTCTGCCCCTGCCCCTAGTTCCCTCTGCCTCAGAGAGACACATTCCCAGGACCCACCTATCAGCATGAGTGAGAAAAAATAGCTCTGCATCTCTGCAGGTTCCCTGAGTCCCTGACATTACGGTGATGCGGTAGAAGAGCCCAGCATTCCTATGTGGAGCCCTGCAACCCGTTACTAGGCCCTTTCCATTTCTGGATTCATCACAGAACCAAAATTGTATGGGGGGAGGGGATGAAGATCCAGCAATACAAATCCAACGTCTCCTCTCCCCACACCCACCACAGGGAATGTGAACGTCCGATTTGGGCTCATCTCTCATTTTAAAGCCTAAATTCCACAGGGTTTTGTTGTGGTGGGTTTTTTTCTTTTTTAGAGGCACCTAGAAGAACTGGAGGTGTCCTGTACTGAATAAGAAGCCATTTTAACATCATCTATTTCTTCAGTGAGGCTAAGCTTCTCATCTGGATGTTTAAGGCTGGGGAGAGAGCCTTTCACAGCTATGGGAGTGAATGATGTTAGTGCTACATGGGCCTAAAGCCACCTGTTTCTCAGACACAATTCAGTCATGGAAATCCTTTCCTCTCTGCTAGGCTAAGCCACCGCTACAGATATTTCACCGAACTACCACCACTTCACTCCCTCCAGGATAGCCTGTACCCCTCTGATACAGAGCTCAGACAACTCCCAGCCCTGAACCACTTTGCCAGGAAAACTTGTTATCAACCTGCCTTAGGAGCTACTGATTACATTATACATCCTTCCCATTTCACGCCTTCTGTATGCTCAAGATTTGAGTCTTAGCTATCATTCTGTAGTTGTGCTGGTACATCTAAGTCCAGTAGGTGAATATGTTACTGATTTAGTTATATTGGTAAGAAACCTAGCATGGATGCAGTTATGTGAGTATAAAGGTGCATTGTATTAGCATAGTTTATTCTTCTTCCTGTACAGGAATAGCTGTACAGGTACATGCACCTTTACACCGTATAAGTGCATCCAGACTCAGGGTTGTACCAGAATGACTATACTGGTATATTTACGTGGTACAACTTTCTAGTGCAGACAAGGAGATGGAGAAGCGGGAAGCAGCACGCTGGCAGAGCACAGGGAAGGAGCTGCAACTGGTGCAGGTCAGAGTTGGGAGGTATGACAGGCATGGGGCAGGAGGAGAAGCCAGCGGGGTTCATCAGCAGCAAAGCCGGCCTGGGAGGACCCGAGCAACAGAAGCCCCCAGGAGTGCTGCACCCCATGGCCCTGATGCAACCCTTTGGGCAAAGCGGGGTTAAAAACTAGACTCACCTACAGCTCAGTCTTAAAGGCCTTCCCCTGCTGATACAATCAGGACTGAGGGAAAGTGGGGAGGGCTCCGTCTGCAGAAGATCAGCCCAACTTCCCAGGTGGGAGTGCTGCAACCCTATGGCCTCCAAGCTATCTCAACCTGCCCCTGGAGCAGTGCATCTGGACTAGCTTTTCACAGTACCTAGTGTGGGGGAAGGGAGGGAGGGATGTATCCAGTTTTAGCACCTGCTGGTGCCCATGGGGGTGGCTTGGCAAGGCCCCTAGAGCAGTCTATCCAAGGCGGGGCAGGGCCCTGGGGCAGGCCAGAAGAACGGCAGGGGCAGCAGGGAACCTCTCTCAGACGCGGGCTGGCGCTGTGAATAAACAGAAGCATCCTGCCTCCCGCACTGTCAAGCCGATACCTGTCACCAGCTCTGAATCCACTGCATTTCACACAATGCCCCCCCGCCCCACCAGCAAAATGTATTTCCATGTTGTCAAAAATAAACATAGCCCGGGGCTGAGGTATTTCTTCCCGGTCTGAACTCGGAGCAAATTTCACTCCAGCTGAGTAACAAAGATCTGACAATGAAGATGTGTACAACACAGTGCCCACCGGGACATTCTTGTACCTATAGGCCCCAATCTAATGAGGTACCAGCCAGCTAAAATTAACATAGATTAAATACACTTTCCCTTTTTTTTTCCAGAATAGAATCGAGTTCACCGGTTGCTAGAATCATTAATCAATGATGCAAAGGTGACATAAAATAATTGAATAATTACCTTCTAAGATATTGCCTAAAGCAATGCATCTACAGATTGCTCTGCTCATTCAGACTCAGGAAAGGAATTAAAGCAAATACCATCTAGAGGCTAACGATTTGCTACTTTTTTTTAAAAAGTTTTTCTTAAAAATGTATCTATTTGGATTTAAACAAACACCCAAAAAAGGACACCTAACCTGGAATCCCATGGCCAGATTTTCAAAGGTGTTTCAGTACAGCTGGTAAGGAAATAGAATTACCGTGCCATGGGAAATTTGGCATTTCAATTTTTTTCCATTCTGCATTAGAACAAAAAGGCAAAATTTTGAAACTTCCCAAGAGACCAAACATTTGAAAACAATTTCATTTCAATTTTGACTTAAAAAAATTATATAAAAGAAGACGCGTGTCAACATGAAACGTTTCAAAATAAAAAATGGAGACATTCCATTCTGAAAATGTTGAAACAGCATGTTTTGACAGTCTCAAAATCATTCCTTCCAATTTTTCTTTTAAAACAAAATATTGCTAGAATGGATACGCTGGCACAGAAAATTTCCATTTCAACGGCATGGCATTTTCCAATGATCAGGTCTACCAGCTAGGAGCCTAAAGATAGGTAGGAGCCTAAAGATAGGTGCTTATAGGGATTTTTCAATAGTGCCTGAGCAGATTAGTCTAACTTGCACTGATTTAAATGGGATAATCTGGCTCTGTGGGCCTTTCCCCTTTGCTAAAAGTATAATGCAAAAAAAACCAATCACAAAAACATCAGAGCAACACGTTCTCCATGTCGTCATCCACACACACCCCAGGGGCAAAACATTTCACAGAGCAAATCCAAATCCAATCCTATATCCATTCCAAACAGACCTCACTCACCTGGTCCTCCCCAGCTGCCTGCTCAGAAGACAGGTTTTGCCTTGTTCCCAGAAGGCCAGCAAATTCAAAGGCAGAGAGGTGAATTCCAGGGTTAAGGGTCTCTCCTGCCTACAGTTCCCCTTCCCCTGTATGCCAATAACTCCAGCTTGAGCACATCAGCTGTGGCAGCATGGAATGGGGATAGGTGCTCTGTCAGTTTCATGGGCCACTTGGTCCCTAGCCACTCCCAACAGTAGTATGTGGCTGGTTCAAGCACCCCTCTGTCCCCCACTAAAGGAAGTGAAATCTACGTGACCCTGTCTTTAGTATTAGGGGCAGAAGTCTGAAGGTCACTTATGTCTGAGTCATCACAGGCGCTGGGGCTCAGTAAAATTCATTGCTGTCAGGACTCCATTGAACTCAATGCAGTTACCCTGGGGAGAGATCTCGCCTGTGCACACAGCTCTCCCCATTATCTCTTGTAACATGGAAGCCCTTGGGGAAGCCCAGAACGCACCATGCAATGGAAGCTCGGTGCTGATGGTCGCCGGGCTCCCCCCAGCACCGCTCACGCACACACTAGAACAGAAACCACAGATTGGGAGGCGGGGTTGCCGTCTGGCTTGGCTGACTTCCTAAGCACCGGTCAGTTCTGTTAGGGAAGGTGTTGTACACAGCGTAAAATAAAACATCCTGCAAAACACACATCACTGTTGTGCCTGTCCCACCCTATTCCAGGTCCTCGTCTCACATACAACCCCAGGAACCCAGGGTCTGCCCTTGATCTCTGTGCCCGTGTCCAGCAAGCTGCTTTCTGTCCCAGGCCCGTGGCCAGCAGGAGAGGTGGGTGTCCCTTAGCTGGTAACAGCATCCGGAATAGGTTTGATCTCTGACCTTTGACCGCCCAGACACCGCGGTCTCCCTCCAGGCTCCTGGCAAACAGTTGTCACTGTCACAGTCTAACGCGAGCCCTTAAATTTCCCCTCTAGCCAGTTCCCTCGACTTGCCCTTCCCAGGGCTAGATGTCTTGCTATCGACTCCTCCTCGGCCTTGACCACTCTTGCCGAGAGTTAGACTCACGGGGCTGCTGTGCTCGGAGCCAGGGCTCCCACTAGATCCAGGGCCTGGGAGGAGCTCTACAGAGATTCAGGGCCTGGGAATGGCTCCACAAGACGCTGCAGGGCTGGCGGAGGCCACGCCAATAGTGCTGCAGTGCTGGAGGGAGATAGAGGGCAAAACGCCTCCAGGGGCCATGACTGGATCCACGGGCCACGTCTCGCTGTTGCTTTACATTGTCAGAGGCCTGGCTAGCACGCTGGGCTGGTAAGCATTGCTGCCAGAGCTAGTAGAACCCTGTCCCTTGCACCGTTAGCCCCGCCACCCAAACTCTGCCTCCCTGCTGGGCACCGGTGCAGTGGGGGAAAGGTCTCCTGGCTCCCCATCCAACCCAGCGAAGCATGCACACAGGGCCAGCCATGATTCGACAGTGGAGAAAATAAGCTCAGACAACTTTGCCCGCCACTAGCTCCTGCTATCTGAGGATCTCAAAGCATTTTGCACACATTTATTAACACTCAGCCCCACCCCGCTGCTCCCTGTGACTTGGGTGCCCATTGATATCCCCTTTTTGCAGATGGGGAAACTGAGGCAAGGGAGAAGACATGACTTTCCCAAGGCTAGCGGTGGAACCTAGGTCTCTTCCTTCCCAGTCCCCTGCACTAGTCCAGCTTCCTGTCTCCAGCATACTTCAACACTGTAAACCCTCCACAGCTGTGTTCCTGTGCTGTGGTACATCATAATAGTACCCCTGTGAAAACCGCCTGCGTTGGTACCATGCAAAACTGACAGGTCCCAGTGACAGGGCCAGCGTAGCTAGGAACACTGGTTGCATCGAAGCATATGAAGGCCAGCCCTACTTGCTCCCACAGCAGTTCCCCTCCAGAACAGATGCCATGACTGACTAGCTCCTTTTCTCCAATTATCTGTCTAGCTCCCTCTTTACCTGATTTATGCTACTGACTTCTATTGTCCTTGGCAGCTCCAGCCCCCGTCAGGGAAAGGCATGGTGCCACATGACTGCTAAGCCAGTTCATCTTGGTAACCAGATACGTTACCCTCTGCTGCTTGAATGGCTTACTGTCTCATGTAACTTGCTGGCAACTGATGGCTTATTTTCCTCCAAAACTCACAACCTCTCCACCAAAAAGAAACCACCCTGCAAATCGTCCTGGTCAGCAAAGCTGTGCCGCTGCACCTCCACCATCTGGACACACAAACAATGTGTTAACACTCCGGCATGATTAGCCAAGGCTTGCAGACAGCCGGGAGGCATCCTGCAGCAGGAGGCTCAGGTTGCAGATATGAACCAGGCACATTTATAGGAATCAGATCTCCCCGGCTCATCTGGTGAGCCAGGGTTATTAAAGGTTGGCCCAGGGAGAACAGGCTGGGATGTGTTCACCATTGTCTTTCTCTTGCATCAACCGAGCAAGCTGCACAAACACACTTTGCACAACACCCTGCTTCTCCCCCCACAGCCTTCCCTCCCAGCCAACCTACACACATCCTCAGCGTAGTGTATGTACAGACACAAACTATCACCACCTGTTCCCCCGCACAGCCTTCCCTCACACAGGCTCAGTGCACTGTATATACTAACACTCCGTTCCCTCCACACCTTGCACAAAGAGTCAGATACATACACTCTCTATCACATTACATACACTTATTCCAAGACAGAGAAAAAAAAACATCCTTCACCTACTATAACCGCAGTGCCAATTTCAGCTGTTCTGGAGATGAGATTAACCTAACTCCTGGCCCTGGCTGAGGAGGAGGCACGATGCCATCGCTGCCCCGCGCGGCACTGACAGAGGGCAAGTAACTCCCGGCAGCCCTCCACAGAGTACAGGTACCCCCTGCTTGTGCCAGCTGGGCTCTACTTGCATCAGAGGAAAAGGCAAGGGCAGTGCAGCACAGACTCCCCCCACTGACATGCCTCTGCCCCCTCTCTTGCTAAGGGGAGAGCTGCAGCTGCAGACTCAGCGAGACCAAGGGAACCGTCTCTCTTGTGTTCTAGGTGACCCTCTCTGCTGGGCCCAGGCATGAAGGAGGAGGAGGAGGGTGCTTGATTTGAATGCAGGGGGGATAAGAGTAGGACCTGTGGGGAGGGGTGGCACGTGGGGAGTAGACTGGCACATGGAGACTAGCGGGTGGATGGGGAGACCAAGACTACAGAGTGGCAGGGTGGAGATGGAAACTGGCCAAAATAGTATGCGATCAGGTCATTAAAGACCATCTCATAATGCATACACAGGAGAGGGCTGAATTAAGGTTGCATAGGCAGCCTTAACACGGACATTTCCTAGTTCGCGAGTGCTTGACTGTGCAGCCTTAATATGTTCTTTTAACGTACTTTTTTGGTGTGTTATTTACCATTTATATTATGATAGCACTTAGAGGCCATCTAGGTTGGGACCCCATTGTGCTGGCGCTGTATAAACCGATACAAAGTGGCAGTCTCTGCCCCAATTAGCTTGCAGTCTTGCATTCTCTCCACCATTCTGTTTTGGGCCACCATTCCTCCCTCTAAAACCTCCTGATGGTCCCTCTTATCATCCCCTAATCCATGCTCAGTCCCCACCATCAAATTTTCCCCATTGGATCCCCTTACTCTCGTAGGCTGAGTGACTGACTGGTGATAAGATGTGTGGGTTAGTTAATGTTTTTTTTTTTTTTTACATCTATAATTAATTCACATACATGCCCTACATGGAAAATCTGTGTGTTGTGCCTTATTTGGCAACAGGTTAAAATAACAGATCAGATCCAAGGCACCAGATTCTGCTCCCAATTACCCCAGTCCGATAATGCAGAAACTCCATTGACTTCATTGGATTTCCTTCTAATTCACACTAACAAAAGGAGAATCAGAACCATTGGGCTAAATACTCTACGAGTGTAACGTCACTGACTTCAGTGGTGTCACACCAGCAGAGAATTTGGATTGCTGATCGTGTGCCTGTGTAAGTTGAAGATGTTTCAAAAGGTTTCGCTTTGATTGTGCCGCAGTAACCAAACCACATAACATTATAAAACACTAAATGCTTTCCAGAGCCATTGCAACCCTGTGCTAGAGAAATCAATCTCCTAGCTGCCAAGGCATCGCAATGACATCTCTCTGCAATACGGTAGGTAAGCCAGTTCCACTTGTGTGGCTGGCGTGCAAACAGCTCACGAGGAAGCCATTTACAAGGCAGGACCGTGGCGTACTAAGTGAGCACAGGACAGCTAATGTCACCCCCTGCTGCTTTTTTTAATACTCTGTCAGCTTGGCAATGCAGTGACTGCTGCTGGAGGAAAATGGCTGGCATTTCTGATGGCTTCCTGTGGAGTTACAGGGAGGAGAACGAGAGCCTGAAGTCTCCGAGTGAGATAAGGGCAACGCGTGGATAATAATGTTTCACATTTTCATACCCTTCCCTTTCTGCTGGGGGCGGGGAATGTTTAATTATGGTGCCTCCTTGTACATGGTGCCTACAGCTCAAATGGGCCAGTGCATTGGAGAGACAGAATGTGACTATTGTTTGTTGGGAAAGTGCCAAGACTATCCATATATAGATAAATCAAAGCTCTGTCTCTGCAAGAGCTGGCCAGAAAATGGAAAATCTGCAGTTCTGAATTTATTTTTTTTACATCCCGAACGAGAATGAAAAGTCAAACCGGTGATTTTTTGCCTGGGAAGGGATTTCCAGAAAAATTCAGTTTCAAGAAAAACCTAAGCAGAATTTTTCAGCCTCCTGGCGACTGACCTGGAAGGCGCTTGGCAACTTCCCTTTCTCCCAGGTGGGCTGCTGGGAAGCCATAGTTTCAATTTTCCCCAAAGAAAATGAACCTTTGTCAGTAAAACTGAAATGCTCCCAGAGGACGTTTTGATGTTATGAAAAGGATATTTTCCATCAGAAAATCAGGCCAATGGAAAATTCCCAGCCAGCTCTAATCTATACCTATATACAGCCTCTAAAGTGGAGCATTTGGATCACAGAGAATGGAAAATCATATTTTCATGAGTGGCTTTCACTGTTAGATGAATGCAAACTGCTGGGCTTTCCACGCTGAAGGGCCAAACACTGGGAAAGACCCCACTGGAAAGGAGTTTGTATAGTGCAAAGGGGCAGAAAATAAGGCCATAGCCACCAAATGTGTATGGGTCTCTCGTAAATCCTTGGATAATGGCTAATCCCAATCTGTTTCCAACACCAAGAACTAGCCTCTCTCTTAGATTTTAATGGGGGCTATTATGGGAATGATCTGGTAGGAAGCAGTGAGGGTCTCTAGTTGCAGGGGGTAGGTTGGGGCTACTGGGAAGAGCCAATTCTGCCTCACCTGCCCCCTGCCCGGACTCCTCATATCTAGTCTACAGGCCATCTCCCCACTCTGCCGGGTCCTGCCCTCTCCCCTGTCCTAGGAGGCATTATGGGGAAGGGCAGCAGGGTGAGAGTGGGAGCCAGGAGGCACCAGCACGGACGTGACCAGGTGAGGAATGCGACCAGAAATGGGACAGGGAGGCTGTGTGCACGCTCAGAGGGTAGGCATCAGCTCCGCTGCTCCAGGGGGAGATGGAAGAGCAGGGGAGGGCCAGCTGAGGGCACTAAAGGCATCTCCTCTTGGAGCAGGAGGAGAAGAGACGTTACAGGGATTCAACCATCATTTCAAACAGCAGCTACGCCAGCAATGAAGCGTTGCCTGGACAGAACTATCGTGTTCAAGGAGAACTGGGGAACGAGTCAGGACCAGGCGCTGCACCAGGGACTGAGAAAGGTTTCTGGCACTGAGGAAGCAGGGGAGGAATCTTAGGGACCTTGAATTTAGCACGTCTGGAGCAAATCCTAACCCATCCTACCTCCCAGCTGCTGGAAACCTTCCCTGACTCCCTAGACATGGGCTCCTTGCTGGAGGTTCATGATCAAATATGGGAAAGATTTCCAGCGGTGACATTAAAAAACTAAAACCAGCGTTTATTGCCCTGGGTGATGAAATATAATATAATATTTGCTCCTCCAGGGGAATGTCAAATAAATAACCCACCCGGGAAATGCTGCTTTTGATATTATTTATTATCTGTACTGTGGTAGCACCTAGGAGCCCCAGTCATGGAGCAGGACCCCAGTGCGCTAGGCACTGTACAGACACAGAACAAAAAGCCTTACAACCTTGTGTGTGCTTCAGAAGCACGTCCCCATATCTGGACAGTGCCTAGCAAATTGTGGGCACGCCCAGGAAAATAAATTATAGAACAACAACGTCACCTGCTGTATTCACTAACACCCACTGTACATACCCAGCCCCACCACAAAGTGCCTCCTGCCCCAAAAGATCTTCCCAGTTTGTCAGATGGTACCTTTTCACTCTCAGCAAACTCCTGCAGGATAATTTGTCTTTCCACACAGAGTTCCAAGAAGTCTTCTGAGTGGAAACTTTCATGTAGGGCAGGGAAGAATGTCAGCTGGTTACAATCCATTCCCCGCTCATCCATCTCCCTTTCTGCTCCATTTAGCATCAGCTCTTCTACATCCATACAAAGGAGATCACAGTTTTAGTGGCAGCCGGATGACATGAACAGCAGAAGCAATTTAGACTTTCACCCAATCTGTTCTGCCTAGGGACATGGCGTTATTTATTTGCCAAAAACCACCCCCAGAATGGTTAAAATAGGCAAGAGAGAAGTGAAATCTGTTAATTGCTAGGGAAGGACTAACTAGGAACTGGCCCCAACATTCAAGCATAACTCAAACCGAGTTTCAATAATAGATGAAGGTTAGAAAACACTTAACACACGTGTTTATTATTTCCATTTTTATACTAGCTCAGGCTGATACCAGAAGTACTTTAAAAACAATCAAATGAGAGGCTGCTCAAATGCAACTAGGAAGAACTGGAAATTGTAACGTGCTGGGGACAGCCACGGAGCCCAGCGCATGATGCAACAGGACTTGGGAGTTCAGGCAGGTCTGTTCTGCTACTCAGACTGATGATCTGTACTCAGTCTGATTGTACATTATATCCCTTTCCCTGCCTTGACTATTTAGACTGTAAGCTCCTAAGGGCAGGGACTGTTTACTACTCCATACAGCACCTAACACAAAGGGGCCCTTTTCTCAGCTGGTGCCTAGGCACTACCATAAAAACCTGATTAATAATAAAGGTTTCACCAACCTACACTAGAGGTTTGCCCCAATGCAGCTACATGGGAGGCTGACATCTACAGCGCTGGCTGAAATGTGTCAGGCCATTTTGGGTGTAAGAACTTTTGGTTTTTCTTCCCAAAACAAAATTTTCGGTGACAAACGTGTTGACTTTTCACACTATTTCATCTTTCATGGTGTTTTTTAAATCAAAACATCTCCTGTACTGATTGAAAAATCAAGGCTCAGGAAAAGAAAAATTTGGAAAAAACGTCGATAGTTTAGAAACAAATGACAAAATGGCTCCATTTTGAACCCAGGTAAACAGAAACAACTTTGAAATTTCAAAGTTTTCAGGATTTTTACTCCATTTTTTGGTCCAGTTCTTTGAAAGACACAATCTCCTATTATCATTTCCTGAGCCAAATAGTCCCCTGTTCATTTACTTTTCAATGATGTCTTAAAGGGGTGTCTCAGGGCACGCAGTAGAGGATGGAGAAGTAGTGGATGCAACACAGAATCAGTTGCTGTAGAAGGTAAATATTAAGCAAACAACAGTTAACCTGCTGAGCACATACCCCTTAAAGGCAGGTGAGGTGCTTAAATATTTGATTTTATGGTAAGTTTTTGGCTTCTACTTCCTCCCAATGGCAGTGAGACAGTAATTAAATCAGCATCTGGTTAAGTGCTATGTATTTTTTACCCTAAAATTTTACCCTAAAAAATTCAGGTGATTCTTTAGACAGCAGTAGGCTAGACTTGCCAATGTATTATAAACCCTGGGCCAAATTCAGACCTGGAGTCATAGATGCTTACTTCAGCTCAAAGCTTGGACCTACACAAACTCATTTTCTTCTATGAATCAGTTTAAGTGTTACCTTGATTTTCTTCGTGAATTGGGGTAGATTCATGACTATTTGCTTGGTGGACCTGAAAAGAGAAAGAAATTACTAGAACGCAATATGCAAGCTGGTAACACACCCCAACGCCAAGCGATGGTGCAGATTGAAGACTCAGAGCTGAGCTGCAAATAATGCACTGGAGGGAATCCCAAAGGACCGAAATAAGAAAAATAAACATTCATGTGCTACAATCAAAGGGGAAAGGCCCACACTCTTCCTCAAAACACAACCTCATTGCTGTCTCCCAAACTGTCAGTTCCAGGACAAAATCTATGGAAGGTCCACAGAATTGGAGCTTCATTTGTAAATCACAAAGACTGGAGAAGCAAATATTCTGAGATACTCCGGCTAAGTCCTTCTGCTTCTTGTTGATAGGATCTGGCACTCAAATCCTACAATGATAGGCATTAACATAAAACAATGAGATAGGATAGTTGGACCCCTGGCTCGGACGGCTCTAATTCCCCCGACCAAGACTCATTTGATCACTGGTCAGTTCCAGCAGGACTGTCAGTGTGATGCACTGAAACTTATGGTAGCAGAGTGAACTTCTCCATATTAAAAACAACGAGAATCCTGTAGCACCTTAAAGACTAACAAATTTCTGTGGGCACAAGCTTTCGTGGGCTGCAACCCACTTCATCAGATGCATGAAATGGAAATCACAGATAGGAGGTATATATATACATCCAAGGGTAAGAAACCTAACAATGGGGAGGGCAAGTGCTAACAAAGTCAATTCAGTTAGAGTAGATGAGGCCTATTCACAACCGTTGATTAGAGGGTGAGAATGTGTGAACAGTGACAATTACTTCTTGTAATGAGATAACCATTCCAAGTCCCTATTCAGACCCAGTCTGATTGTGTCAAGTCTGCATATGAGTTCCAGCTCTGCAGTTTCTCACTGAAGTCTGTTTTTGAAGTTTTTGTTGAGGTATGGCAACTTTCAAGTCAGCTACAGAGTGTCCTGGGAGGTTGAAGTGCTCTCCTACTGGCTTATGGATGTTACCATTTTTTATGTCTGATTTGTGTCCATTTATTTTTTTGCGTAGTGACAGTCCGGTTTGGCCAATGTACATGGCAGAGGGGCATTACAAAGCCACATGCATAGGGTGTTATTCGTGAGTTATTCCAGAGGGAAAGGAAGGAGGATAAAGAATTTGTGTGCCACATCCAAAAGCTTATTACCTCGCTCCTCATTCGCATCACTGCCCCATGGGCCCTCTCACACCGAATCCTCTTCCGCATACGTGCAGGCCCTTCGTACCCATCGAGAACCCATCGTGGAGCTGACGGTCCCAATATGGCTCCCGACGGGTCCCCTCTGGTGAACAGCTGGTTCTCCAATGTGGCCCAGTCTTTAGCTGCTTTGCAATAACCACACTGCAGCATCTGTAGGAAAGAATCACTCACAACATTCCGTCATGCTCCACTATTCCCAAGCCACCCACAGCTATCTCTGTGATCTCAGCGGGTCTAATGACCCAATGAGTTGGGACTGGGATGGAAGCTTCCATGGAAACCCCAGACACTACAGTAAGGAGAGCTGTCCACTCAGAAGGGACTGATCCTCACTGAGCACTGCGGTGTGGTGCTGCTGGAATGCCATCAATCATAAAAACCATCAGCTGGGACACCACAGCTCCCATTGACTTCCAGTATGTTTTGGAGTGCCTAACTCCCTTGGGGTCTCCTTTGAAAATCCAAGCATAGAGCTTGGTTCTAAAACTGCTGTAGACCAAGGACGTTATTCTGCTTGTAAAACTCGACATGATCAAGTCTAAATATTGGAACTCTTGGAATACGTCCACACGGAACCATCTATATTTCACTGACTAGCAGTACTCAATCACATATATTTAACATGCCAGTACACAAAATCACCAGGTAAAATAGGAAATGTAAAAACTATTTCACAATAAAATAATACGAAATACCAGATACTGACATCTTCTGAGATGAACATCAAAGTTTATGAACCTGTGCTTGTCCTGCTCAGTATGTATGTCTAGTGACGACAAATGTTGATGCTCACCAAAAATACAGAGGCAGTATCTATATTGCTATAAACACTCCAACTGTCTCATCGGAAATAGCTGGAAATCTCACCATTGCAGCCAGGAATTGAAGTAAACCCGAGTTTGGTTTGGTTTGGTTTTAAACTACCATTCTGAAGGGGAAATGAGATTAGAATTCCAGGGCATAACATGTTTACTAATCACTGATGAGCCAGTCAGGAAGCAAAGATTTGCATGCGGGATTTAACTGGATGTAAGGCTGAGTTCCATGACAACTATTATTGACAGCTCAAGAGCCAATCAGGGAACACAACCAAATTCTCACTCTCATTTGCACCCATGTAAATCTGGAGTAGCCCTTTAAATTACTCCAGTGGAAATCAGGAGAACTTGAGGACAGACTTGGGGATGTGAAATATGATTGGTGGTTAACGCTACTCCACGGTACTGTTATTCACACAGGAAGTAAACAATAGAAAATTACTGACTCATCACATGACTGTTTTCAGCCAATTGCGATCCAGAATTTTTCACAACTCACTCTGCAGGCTGTATATACAGTAGGGACTACATCTCACCTCTGAAACAACATTGCATTGTCAGGGCAGTCTGAGAAGTTAAAAAAAAAAGTCGTCTTTGTGAAAGAAACAAATTGTGAAATCTTCAGTCCCTTACCTGTACATGATCCTTGTACAAAGATGCATACACCTCCTGGCCACTCCTTCTGTACTTCTCCATACACGCCACGAAGCCCTGGAGGAAACATCAGAAGACATTGCAATGCTCAGTAAAAGACGTTGCATGCACAGGTAACGGTGATGGGTCAGAAGCAGAGGTGAGCAACCTTTGGTCACTCAGGGATCTGTGAGAGTGTAGACAGGGTGGTTCTAAGATCGCTCCAGAAAGCAGAGCGATGAGGTGACGGCAGGATTTCTGTTTACAGTCCATGAGTGGTAGCTGCAGAGCAATGAAAAAACCCCTGAGAGGGAGGTAAATATATCCATGAACTCAACACATGTGTTGGCACTGGAATTATTTAGAAGAAGGAAGAAAGCAAAGCAAAGCAAAGAAGGCAAAATTTAACACAGACACAAACCAGTATGCAGGTTTAACAACACAGGAACACTGTAAGATTATTCATATTTTTTCTATTCCTGCAGCACCGAGAAACCCCAGCTAAGGTAAAGGCCCCAACATGCTAGGCACTGTACATCCATGTAAGAGACAGTTCCTGCCCCATAGAGTTTACAGTCTAAATAGATGGGACAGACCAGGGAAGGATTATTATCCCCACTTTACAGATGGCCAACTGAGTGATTAAGGGTAATATTTTGAAAAGTGCCTAAGTGGTTTAGGAATCTAAGTCTATTTTCATAAGTGATTTAGGCATGTGGGAGCCCAATTCTCACTGACTGTCACAAGGACTCAGACGCCTAAGTCACTTCTGAATATGGGACTTGGGCTCCTAAGTCACTTAAATTTTCAAAAGCACCTAACTCTAGTGGTGTGTCTACACTGCACTAGAAAGCAGGAGTTGGGCTCTGCCCAGCCCCCAGCAGGGTCCTAGAACATGGGTCCTGAGTGCTTGCAGGCCCCTGTTAGACTGATTGGTGTGTGGATGGAGAGGGGGCTTGGGCTCAAACCTGAGTGAGAGCCAGGCTTAGTGTGCAGTATAGACATTTCCTAAGTGACTTTCACAAGGTCACATGGGAAGTGCATGGCAGAGCTGGGAATGGTACCACAGCTTCTGTGTCTCAGTCCAGCACTATGCCCACAAGGCCAGCCTCCCTTCTCAGAGGCAGGAGGGTGTGCACTCCAACGCAAAACAATTAATCCAAACATTTATATCTGAATGAGTCCCTCAAACTCAGCAGCTCTGTGCTCATCCAAGGAAAGTACAGCCTGCAGGTCAGGAGATACAGGAGACCAGTAGTTTGCTATACGACCTTAGGTAAGGCATGGTACTGCCCCGTGCCTCAGCTTCCCCATCTGTAAAATGGGGACAATTACCTGGATCTCGCTGGGAGTTGTGAGGCTAAATTCATTAATGTTTGTGAAGTGTTACGAGATCTTCAGGTAAAGGGTGTTAGAGAAACATACTGGGCTAGAGTCTGTGCTCACTTACACCAGCATAAATCATAGATTTTTTGAGGTCAGAAGAGACCATATGATCATCTAGTCTGATCTCCTGTATAACATGGACCACAGAATTTCATCCAGCAATTCCTGTTTGAGCTAAAACCTCACTTTTAGGGAGATACCCAATCAGGAGTGACTCCCCTGAATGCCATGCGATTACGCAGGAGGAAATCTGGTGTCATGTGAGAGCAGAATCAGGCTGAAAGTATTTATTTTTGTTATAGAAACCCCTCAAACTTTTGCATTAAACTCAAAGCAAACCCAAACTTTCAGCTTTGAAATGGCTGGTTTAACCTTTTGCCATCCTCTTGGCTGCCTCTGAACTTCTGGGTCCCAGAAGGGCCTCGACGTGAAAATGCTGCTTCTGTAATATTTCTAGTCTGATGAGCAGCATGGGTATCTCATGAGGGAGCGTGCGTAGGAGGCAAGGCAGTGAGGAACCGATGCGTGTGCTGAGTTACCCACCCATTTACTCTAGAGGGCTGGTCCGAGTGCTGTGATTTGGGAGTTTACTTCTTTTCCCATTCAAATGCTAATTGTGTGGGAAAATGCCCCTACATGGCCTTTTGGGGGTGTTTAGTGCCATAAAGTTTCCCCACACCCAACACACACAAGATTCTCTTCAGGGAGGAAGGCCTTTCCTTGAAAATGGTCCTGTCTGCCACCTGCTCTAAGGACTAGGCATCACTACCTGTCTTTTGGAGCTAGATGCTCACTTGCTTTAATACTCTCCAAGCTGGATACTCTTTTTGTTCTGTGTTTGTACAGTGCCTGGCACCATAGGGTCTTGGTCTGTGACTGGCTCCTAGGCACTACTGCAATACAAATCCTAAATAACAATAAGGGTGCCTGAATACACAATAGATGCCCAAATGTGGCACTTGCAGCCATACAGAATAGACATGCTCTTACTTGTAGATGGTATTTAAGCAGACTGAGCACTTTTTCCCCACGGAGCAATTAGAAAACGGAGCCTGGAGATGGCAAGACAAGGATGCAGGGTTTGTTGAACATCCAATGAAGTTGCAGGGAGTATCGCAGACAAATTGCTGAGGCTGGATGGGACAAACACTGCACAAAGATCTCAGAAGTGCAGGGCAAAGTAATGAGAGCACTGAAATATATTGAGTATGCGAATGAAATCCTCTGACAAACAGGAAGGGAAGGGGGAAATACATTGTTGTTGAGAAGGCACTGAATGTACAGAGACTGTACTGGTGGGATTAAGGCGTGCTCCTTTCACCCATCTCCTACAAATAAACCACTGATTGCAGAAAGCACCGCTACCCTGCAGAGACTTCCGGCCCACCTTAACCCAGATGCAGTGCTCTTCCCAGGGAGGTCAGATTGCTATGAGCCCAGGCACTGAGCTGAATGTGCTGATCCCAGCTCCTCTCCATCTAAAGCCACGGATCAGATGGGTAACCTTTAAATGCACTGACTCCGTGCCATGCGGGCAGCAATTCCTCAAAGCAACTGCCGAGCTGCTGCTGGCGGCGCGGTGCTATAATTGAGTTAACACACCAGGTCTATGCGATGCCGATTGCTGCTGGCAGAGAAGCAGCTCCGTCCCCCTGCCGCGAAGTCCCATTTAGTGGTGTTTCCCCACAGGAAGCTGTGTTCTACACTGATGAAAGCCATTACATTTTGTTTGTATAAAGCATCATTAAGCCTGTACTCACAGTTGCGGCCTCACAAAAAGCTGTACCATAAATTCATATAAAACTCCCATAAAGACTGACCTAGACAGCAATCTCCTCCCTGTGCTGGTGAGCTAGGCAAAAGGGGAAGCTCAGGCTCCAGCTTTACAGAAATACAGCACAATCTGCTCAGATCAGACGATAGCCTCCTTCTTGTGTTAGCAATGGTCAGAGACCCCCG
The DNA here is from genome assembly GCF_026122565.2 of Emydura macquarii macquarii. Lineage (NCBI taxonomy): Eukaryota > Metazoa > Chordata > Testudines > Chelidae > Emydura > Emydura macquarii. Next base: position 5,899,478 of record NW_027130204.1, read on the forward strand.
GAGGTCACACCAGGTCAATGCTCCGGTGGCAGTCACTTCAAAGCAGTCCATGTTGGGCATTTCAACACTGGTCCGCCACTCTCTGGGATCTGATCCAAGATTTGCACTGGCTGTCCTGGGCTCTGAATGAGGCTCCAACTCAGCAGGGTTTGGGTTCGCTTTAGAGCTGGCATGCTTAGCCATCGAGGGAAGAAGGGTTCCTCTAGCACCCACTTTTGGTCAGCTGGAGACTGGCGTTGAAACTGTGTCCAGTCATCCTCAGCCAGAAGAACCTATCCTGGAGCAAACCCCGGATGATCACCCCCACAAGACAAGCACATGGTCACAAAACTAGAGGAATGGCCAAAAAACTAGGAGGCTATTGTGACAGAAAAATGAATGCATCAGAGATGCACCCAGCAAAAAAAAGGGCGAATCCAAGGTGCTATGATAATATAAATAATAATATGAAACAGATACCTAGATATCACGTTACTGTTTATCCAATATTCTGACCACAACCCATTGCATCTGGCCATGTTTTAGGCATATTACTAACTACAGCAGGCTTGCTGTTGTCTGCTATTGAGTAAATACAGAACGGTTTTCCAGTTTAAGAAAATCCCCAGAAACAACACATCCTGGATGATATAAGGAGGTTTATCCTTTAACATGCCCCCTGCCCAGTAGATTAACATGATGGAGTCACTGCATCACATCTGTCTAAAACAAAAAGTGATGCATTTGTTTTTGTAATTGTTAATATTGCATTGTCGGTATTTGCATGGCAATAGTTTAAGATAGGGCTATCACATGCAGGAGTTGATACGGGACTCACTGGGTGAAATTCTCTAGCCTGTGTTACGCCGGGGATCTGACTAGATGATCATGATAGTCCCTTCTGCCCTTAACAGCAAGGAATACATCACCCTGCTACCATTCTCACTTAGGGGCTTTTCTACATAAACATTTAGTTCACTGCAAACTGGGGTGTAACTCTAGCCTGCACTACTGCACATTGATCTAGCCCTCTTTGCAACAGGACTAGATCAAGGTACATTAACGAATTATTAATGCACATTGGCAGGATCCACCTAGATAGTTGGTGTGTGGCAGGCTAATGTGGGTAGATTCCCACCACAGTTTGCTACAAACTAAATGCTGGTCTGGACAGGCCCTTAGACACCTTCTTCTAGTCACTTACATTACAAGTAGATTCAGATTATTTTGCTGCTCCCAAGCCCCCTACTTACTTTTGTGGTTTTACAATACAATTGGGTTTACAATCATATTTTCCTTTTTTTTTTTTTTTTTTTAATTTCCCTTCCCTTTTTGTTGTGCAAAAGACCCATGCAAACAACAGGTGAAAGAGACTAACGCTGAGGAAAGAGGAAACTGACAGAACACCAAGAACTGGCAAATGCACAGCATCAGCAAACTGAAAGAACAGAGACCCGTTTCTCCTAATCTCTGCCAGTGAGAGGAATCTGAGGTGCTACTTGTAATAAATGCTCCGGGAGACATGTGGCTGTTAAATTAGCAACGTCCTGCTGAGCTCTGGAAAGGTTTGTGTCTGATTTTTTTATATGACTTTTAACACCACCATCAGCCACAAAAATTCAGACTTGCCATAATAATAATAAACTCCCACTGGATGATGCAGGCACCGCATGGGAAATGCATAGCTCTCTCCTAAAGAAACATGATGTCACTGCGGCTCTGCACTTCGGTGCTTTCTTTAGGAGTTATAGGCTCATAACCCAATGCTCACTCTCACACACAGTCAGTAGCTCTTACTAAATAAAAATAACCCTGCAGATATAATTTTTAACTTAAATTAATACGTTCGGAGATGTGTGTGTCGGGGAGGGATTGCTATGTAGGAGAGATGCCAAACTGATAGCCCAAGTGGCTAAGATCCTCTGTCTGGGCTCATCCTGCACAGAGTTGAGTGCTCTGGCCCTGATCCAGCAACGTTTGCAGGTGAGGAGTCCCATTATGTTAATGAGATTATTCCTGTGCTTAAAGTGAGGCATGTGCCTACCTGCTTTGTTGTGAATCAGGGCCTTCCATTGCCGATGTATGTCCGCAACCTTAATTCCTTTTTGTTTTGTTTTTGGTGGGGGAATTTATATAGCAGCTTTCAAGCCACAGCACTTACTTACATACAGCAACAATAATACCTCGCTCTTAAATAGAGCTTTTCATCAGTGCATCTCAAAGCACTTTACAAACAGAGGTCACCTCCATTTTACAGATGGGAAAACTGAGGCATGGGACAGTGACACGCCTTGCCCAAGGTCACCCAGCAGGCCAGTGACAGAGACAGGAACAGAACAGAATCCATCTCTCGCAAGTCCCAATCTAGTACTATATCCACTAGGCCCACTTTCCCCCTTGCAGCATAACAATCTCTAGGGTAGAAAGTGGCAACTAGCTGGCACATATAACAGTGGTGTTGGAAGGGGTCATTTTAGTCAAGGTTCCAAGAAAACCCTTGCTTTTCTGAAGAGCAGGAGAGGAGATTTAATGTCCACAAAGAGCATAGAGGACTTTGGTCATGTGAAAGAGGTCTCACTTCTTAACTTGTCTACTAGCTAAGCAATAGAGCTGGTGGAAACATTTTTCCCCCCAGTGGAAAATTTCAGCAAAAGCAAAAAATGTTCATTTTTCTCAAATTTCAGCAGAAAATGTTGACTTTTCATTTGGTGTCTGGCAACCGCCCATCAAAAAATTTCAGCCAAAAATGGAAAAGGGTCAAAAACTGCCAAAAACCCAGTTTCCAGTCAAAATTTCTCAGTTTGATGAGTTTTTGTTTTCCAATGAAGCATTTTCAAGGATGCAGTCAGCAAAAAAAATTATGTAAAAAACCCAATTATCCACCAAAAAAAAGTTTCAGCATATTTTCAGCCAGTAAAGAGTAAAGAGCTGTTAAGATCAAGTAAAACTAGACACAGTTGGAACTGGTTTGCCCTCCCATAACTCACTCAAGGGAGCTGTAAACTTGAAAGAGGAGACCAAGATAGCTTTAACTTCAGAGAGACAAGGTGGGCGAAAGGATATCTTTTATTAGACTAACTTGTTGGTGAAAATGATGAACTTTCAAGCTCCTGATATTAAGTCACCCACCTTGTCTCTCATATCCTGGGACCAACATGGCTACAACAACACTGCAAATAATAAAGGAAGATACCATATTCAACTTGGCCATTGCAGTGCCCAATGCTGTTTTAATAGGGCTGATTGGCAGATGTCACATTTCATACTTCTGAAAGGATCTTCTCTTGTTTGGCTGGTCTTTTTTTCCATGTGAAAGTTTTCCAGTCAGATGATCGATATTTAAGTAATGCTTAGATTTTTAAAAAGACATGCTTAAATTGCTTGGAAATTCCTGAGTAGCTCTAGGTTAAATGTTTGCATAACCCATATTGCTACCAACAGTCAGTAACTTGCACCTGTACCCATAATTTTATGATGGAGTTGTGGAAACCAGGTCCCATTCTATTATGTGCAAGTTCACATACCATCCTGATCACAGCATCACCTGAGTGCCTTCCAGAAGTGCATTAAATGACTACTGAACTGATTCTCCCTTCACTTACACTGGATTTTATCCCTGTGCAACCATGCTGACTTTGAGAGTTACTCCTGATTTACACCACTGGAAAAGAGAGCAGAATCAGGCCCTCCTCATGCTTTATAAATGTGCAGTCACATGTTTTATGTTGGGGAAAAAATGAAGACGATTCTAGCTGTAGACGTCACAGCTCCCCAACTCTCTCTCCACACACTGACCTGAAGAGCATTTCATCAAGCAAAGCAATATGGATTTGAATTGGAGAAATAATAGCAAAGAATATTCTGGCCTTTGATCTGAAGGATTGAAGAGGTGAATACAGATTGCATCACGGGAGTCAATGATTGCAAAGATACAAGCCAGGGCGGATTTATTGGAAGTCATGGAAACGTGGGTGTGACCACGTCAGCATTACTCCCGTGATTAACTGGCACTCTTGGAGCATCACTGAAGTTGATAGGACTATGTACGTGAGGGAGGAGCACTCACATGACTACATTGTAGGACCAGGCACTATTTATCAATTGTATTGATGGGTCAGAAATCAGTGTATGAATGTATGTAATGCTTTGCTGTCATAGGAAGGGTTGGTGTCTAGCAATGGATTGGCTTTTAAGTGTATGCGCAAACTGATTTTACTGGGATATGTGCTGTTGTTCTATTCGTTTAACCAATTTTGTTGTGGTTTATGGGAGGAAAGGCAACAACTGTAGGCAGAGTGCCAGCTAGAACTGAGGTAGCATAAGTGTTTCCGTTCTACGGCCCCCGGATTCAGGAAAGCACTGTAAGCATGAGCTTAGATGCCCTCATTTCAATGTCAAGGGCTTTAGTGCTTTCCTGAGTTGGTTCCCCATGGGACCCTTTCAGTTATTCATAATGTCAATCTTTTACTCATGGGCTGAAATCCAGCACATTTGGTCTCAGTCTGGGAGTGTTGTGTTTTAAAAGTCTGAGGAGAAACTGTTCAGCCATTTTCCAGAACGAAGCAAGGAAAAATGCACTTTCCCCTGCTATAAAAACTGGGATTTTTCTAAGCAGCTTTGGGTTGTCCATAGGTCACAGGTACGTCTTCCCCTGGCCTGGGAAACTGTTGTGCTTATTTAAAGTTAGGAGGGTTTAAAAAGATGCTGTGGGCATGTGCACTGATTTTTGTAACACAAGCAACTCATGGGCTTCCGATGTCCTGTCGGCTCTGTGCATGCTTCAGGGACTGTTCTCTTCATTAGCATTTATTAATCATGCTTCCATAGTCCCTAATACCCTAGTCGTGGACCAGGGACCCCACTGTGCTAGGCACTGTACAGACGCAGAACAAAGAGACAGTCCTTGCATCACAAAGTCCTTAAAAGTAACAAAAACATACAAAAGCCAGAACTGGATCATGGACAATTCACTTGCTAAAAAAGGGTGGCTGAATTCCTCCATGGACAACTCAACTAGTTCTATCCATTCAGCTTCAGCCCAATGAATGACAAATTCCCCCCCATTCCCTCCATTTCACTGACAGAGAAAACAAGGCACAGAGATTTGCCTCAAAGCAGATAGCATGAGAAATAGATTGCAGAAATCCTGACACCTGCTCTTTTGATGGAACCAATAGGCCCCATTTAAGTCTTGTGATCAAATTTCTGTTCTAGTGACTTGCTGGGACAAAGAAAGCGAGATGTTCAGTTCATAGCAAAGGGCACATTTTATTATTCATCGAGTTACAAATGTCAAGCTAAAGGAAATGACCGTTTCTTTTAGCACAGAAAAAATACCTTTTTTCACTAGCAGACACCTTCGTCACTGAGAGCTGTTTGCACACTCCTATTAATCACAACACTGTAATTCCTGCACAGATATGATTGCACGTTACATAGCCAAAATTCATCTAGCTTTTCAACAGACTGTAGCTCCAGCAGTTGTGTTGCATGTAAGCATTGTGCCCCAACCCTCTAGGAGGCTAATGCATACTGCCAACCACTCCTAAGGATCATGGACAGATTCCTGGCATCACCAACCTCACAACTCCATCAATAAGATTCTTTAATTGAGTCTGGCACAGATTTCCAGCATTTACCCTGGGGTCATGACCTTTACTGTCTGCACTGCTGAACCTATTCCCTATCTAGTTTCTGGCCAGCTCACTCATCCAACATACTTCACGCCACCCATCTGCTTTTACCTCTCCCATGCTCTGCTAGAACCTGGTGTCTAGGTCTTTAGGCACACCCGTTTGAATGGTCAGAACTTGCTGTTAAGTTTTCTCCTGCATGGAGAACTCTCCTGATCTGAATAAGGATCTGTTTTTATCTACACAAATATAAATTATCAAATCGTCACAGATTTCTGCCATTTGGGTGTAAAACTTCACAAGAACATTGGCTCTGAATCTTAGACTCAAATCTTGAAGCCCTTCTAAACCTGATCCAGATACATTCTGTCATTTAAAAAGAAATTACTTCTGGAAAAACCAGAAAATATTCATTCAAGGAAATTCTTATTCACATGATGTGTGATTTATCTGTGGAACTCACTGCCACAGGATGTCATTGAGGCCAAGAATTTAGCAAGATTGAAACAGAGATTGATCCCTATATGGATAACAGGAATGTCTAAAGTTATCATAATTAATGATGATAAAAATGTTGGAAGCAATATTAAATTTCCTGCTTGAGGGCTTAAAGCCACTCTAACTATTCACGATCATGATGAGACAATGGGGAGAGGCAGATTATCCTACATTTGATATTATAAGGTGCTTGCACTATCCTTCAAAACATCTGGTGCTGGGCACTGTCAGAGACAGGATACTGAATTAGATAGACCTTAGTCTGATACCACTTAACCACTGCTATGTGCTGATAAATGCCACCTTTATTACCAATTTCTCATAACAATAGTTACTTTAAAAACATATAGATTCTTTCTTTATATTTAAGATAGTAGGCTGATTGGTCCCATGTGATGATAGATAGATTGATCTCTATTAATTCATAATATGCATAGATCTTATATTATTTCCCTTGTGTTCAAATAAATCACCTGAAGGTGACAACCAAACATAGTGACTTGGATATCTGTTCATTTGAGAGGAGTTAAAAACTTTCTTTTGTTTAAAGTTTCTTTAACTTTCTCCAGCTTGCCACAGGCCAGTGTAATTTATCTGTGAGCCAATTATCAAACAAGACAATAATATTATAATGGGAATTGTTTAAGATACATCATTAATAGCAAAGTGCTTGCTTTCATTGAAGAGACAAAAAAGTTATGTTGCTATGAGCAGTTTTGAAATGAATATCTGATTCCAAACTTCCCTTGTGCATTTAATGGCATGCTAATTTACATTTTAATTACTTCCTAAGAAATCAAAGCATTTGTTGACAGTAGAACATAATGTCAACTTCACGGTGCACTGTTGGTGGATGCTTAATGAACTTAATTAGATAATTAGTTATGTTAATTATCCCTCTATTACGAAGACAAAGATGTTACACAAATGATGCACTTTGTAAAGAAATTTCATAATTATGTGTTTGCTTGTTTTTAGCTTGGTTTGCTTGAAATAACTGGTAAAAGGGCAAAGAGTGAATAGTATAAATATTTGCTTTGAAGAGATTTTGTTTCAATTATCCCCATCTTCTTCAGTTTACATGCCTTGTAGGCTGCTATAATCAACAGGTTCCTTCTGCATATCAATTTTTCTGTATAAATCAGCAGTTTCTCCATTTCAGTTCAGACCCTCCCTTCCCCCAATCTAACAGCATTTATCTCATGCTTAAGCACCTATAGAGCTTACTGCTCAGAATAGATAGTCTCTCTTTCTGCTGTGGCTTTTTTGTAAACATCAGCCGGAGTTTCAAATCCAGGGAGGAGGCAGAACATTCCGGTCTGGGATTCAGGACAGTTGAGTTCAATGCTGGGTTCTGCCACCGTGTAACCTTGGGCAAGCTCCAGGGTCTGCCTGTGCCTCAGGTCCCCACCTATACAATGGAACTAAACTCTCCTCTTCCGGGTGGGGTGTTGTGAGGCTGTGGTGATGGGGGCAGATAGGTACCTAGCCAGAGGGACTTTAAAGAATACAGGTGCCCTAGTTATAGCAGTATAATCTCACAGAAGTCAAGGGGCCCTGTTCTACCCTCAGTCCCAACCTGGCCCTCTCACCACTGCTTGTGGGTTTAATGCAAGTGCTAATTATATTCTGTTGAATGATGTGCTCTTGCAGTGAGACTGGGGAGCGCTGGGTCATTGACCACACGGCCACAGAAGAGGTCTGAGCCAGCTGCACACGCTGCTGGCTGCTCCCAGAATACTAGAGGCAGGCTCCCCGCTATGCAGCTTCTGTGCCACTTGCTGGCATGAGAGGACATCAAGACTACGGGTAATAGCCTCCCATAAGATACAGTCCTGCGCCTGGCCCCATACGCAAGAGCCCAAGATGAGCTAAGACTTTTTGCACTCTCTGTTCATCGTGAGCTCCCACAACGGCCTAGGCACAATCCGGTCCATTCTACACCGTTTAGGGGCATTACGTCCATTTGCCAATGCAATTTTGCACCTTCCCATGTAAAAGACTAAAAAACCGACCAAAAAGCCAGTCTGTTGTTTCTGCTCTTGCAGTGTAAGTAGCCAGGGCTCATCTGAAGCTCTTCATTCTGTACTTTAGCGTTATAAAGATTTATTTTTTCCCCCAGCCCCTCAAGGCATCTGTGCCTTGAAGAAAAAGGAACATACACACTGAAGTAGCGAGAGAGAATAAGGAGCCCCTTACAATTGTCTCTGGCTGCCCACGCACTTTGTTAAAGAAGCCAAAGAAAATTAATCAGCCAACATTAACCCTCAAATCAAATATAAATATAAACCCGAGCGCTCCTTCCTCCAACAGCAAAATCCTGCAAAACCAGATGAGCAGACTGGGTGATAGATCAGAATCCAAGCATGAGAGCTCTTGGGGCAGATAAGCTCTCATCCACCACTACCCACCAAAATGGCTCTGAAAGGCAGAAACGGAACTAGACGTGGGAAAATCCTTCCACCTCTGCCAGCTGATGGATCTCAAAAAATCGCATGGCTTGGCACAGCGCTGCTCAAGCTCCTGCATGGTTATTCAGGTTTCCAAGTAGGAAAAATGGAGCAATTTCCAGACTGTGCTCCTTCTCTCCCTCCTCCCACACATGTTTTGCAAACTCTTTTTTAACCCTGCACACATTGTGAGACAAATGCACTGGGGGCTAGTGGACAGAGCAGGGGCGTGGATGAGAAAGCCCAGCCAATGGAGAGTTATTTAGCTTCTCTGTCCATTAGAGTACCCACTGATGAACAGTAGGACAGCAGAAGTGAGAGCTGGATTTGTTAATGTTCATAAAGCACTTTGAGATCCTGGGGGGAAGGTGCAACAGGAATGGAGAGCCAGATGCTCAGCTGGAGTAAATCAGCATAAAGTCACTGACTTCAGTTTGAAGAAATGGATTCTTTTGTGAATAACAATTTGGAAAAAAGTTATTAGAAATGTGTTTTTATTCATTATTTTATTCATATCAAATACTGTTAACTTCCCCAGCTTCCATTAGCGACATTCTGATTAGAAGAGGAATGGATTTAATAACCCAAAGAGGGCTCTTCCATCTCTGTGAGGTAAAACCTGAAGTCCTTACAGAGTTTTTACTGACTCAGGAAAATTTCCCCTTGATTCCAACAGGAGTTTTGCTCAATTAGGGTCCACAGGACTTAGCCCTGAGTAAAAAGAGACAGGAATTTTGTATTTGGCCCTAGGATGTTTGGGTTTTAAGGGTTTTTTCCCCTACTATTTAGTGAGTGGCCCTACATTTTTTATTTCTGTATCTTATCCTACCTTAGGGTTTCATACCACCACCCTGGTATCTGAGTGGCTTCCACATAAAATCAATTGGACTCCCTGGAACTTCTCCCTTTTCAGGGTCTAAACCACTTGGGGTGAAGTTGTTTGTTCTAAAATTTTTCCCCCAGGAAAGACAGAACAATGTTTGAAGGCCAATCCCATTACAGCACACCTTGAAGCATTCACTGACACAGAGTATTTGAAGAAAGATGACAAGAAAAGACAAAGTTTATGACCAATATTTTCAAACCTAGGTGCCTAAAGGTAGCCACCTGCACAAAAGCAGCCCCGGTTTACACAGCTACGAAGCATTCCCCCCTTCCCCTTCCGCCCCCACTCCCACCCTCCCGGTCCACTAAAATTAAGGAGAAGTTGAAACAGCTCAGCACCCTCTGAAAATCAGGTCACTTTTACTTAGTGCCTAAAATGTGGATTCCAAAGCGTAACTTTAGGTGGCCACTTTTTCTAAAAAAAAAAGTGGCCCTAAATTTGAAAATGTTGGCCTCAGATATCCCTCATGAGACTGACTGATTCATTAACAATAGGTTTGGAATACAGAGAATCTGATCTCATGCTTTAATTTCCCCTTCAGAAATACAATGTAATCTTCTTAATTTGGACACCCTGGGTGGGAACCTGTCATCCTGAGCAACCAGCTCTTCTGATTAAGAAAAGAATCTGAACTTTTCAAGCATTGCGAAAAGCCATAACATGATCCACGATATAGCACTGAATACAGATGCCAGGACACAAATGAGAATCACCACATGCCATCTACTTTTCTCCTTCTCTGTCAACTTTATTTGGCAGTAAGGAGAAAAGAGCTGAGGTCAAAATTTGATACGGAGTTAAATTCCATGTAACCGCAGGCACTGCCGGCATGCTGCCCACTAAGCGGCGTTTCCATACGGTCCCATCTTGGCAGCAGGTATTCCCATTCATGAATACTTAGCTAAACCAGTTCTGGGAACGGAGCCAATAAGGCAGCCATCCTGACCAAAGGCCAACTCCTGCTCACCTTACTCCCACGAGCAGTGCCACGGAAGCTGGTAGAGATGGTCTGACCACATGACAATTATATCTGTAAACAAACCATGGGCTCCATCCGCTGAAGTCAAGGGGAACTTTGCCATTAAACTCAATGGGGGGAGATTTCCAAAAACACCTAAGTGAGTTGGGAGCACAATGACTTCCAATGTGATCTCTGCTCCTAAATCACTTCGGTGCTTTTGAAGAACTCCCCTCCCCTCCCCCAATACCTTATTAATGGACTCCAGAGAGAGGAACTGTAGCAGGCTGCGGAGAAGCTTGGAGATCCATTTTCTCGCCTCTAGAGTAAGTCTGACTGGAAAGTGCTGTTAACTCTTGCAAAGAAAAGTGGAGGGAGGGAGAAGAACATTTGGAATCACCATTTTGCATCTCACTGCGAGGAACAATTTGTCAGAGCTGCAAAGCTGTCAGTCGCTGACATGATAAGGAATAACACCAAATGAGTAATGTTTCCTCCAACCCAGCTCCTTTAATTACAAGCCTCTCCCTTGCAGGAGAGAGACAGAAGATGCAGAAACACCAATTTCATGCACTTGTGCCTGAATAATGTCTCCGTGCTGCCTTTTCCAGATGGCAACCTTTTCACTGGAGGAACTAATGATGTGGGCATATTTAGGGAAAAACCAATAACGGAGTCTTTAACCTTCAACAGCAAAAAGCATGTTGTACAAAATGTTCCTTGGGATACATTAACAAATATCAATTACATTGCTCACTGAGGTGTAATCAGCTGTAATAATCAAAATTAATTTTAAAAAATAATTAAACAGACCCCAGGGCAAATAGTCGGTGCTCTGGCAGCGTGACATCACACTCTACATACATACCTGAGAAGAAGTTGCTCTGCTCTGTAACCAACAAAGAGATTTCAAGCCACGAGAGGGATGTTATTCAGAGAAACCTTGGTGAGCGTAATCAGACTCCCTGTTTGCCTGTGCTATGATGGCCGCCATCTTGGCTGACAGACTAGGGATCGAACCAGTGACCTCCACAGATTAAACACAGGAGGTAGCACAGCTTGACCTAAAGAGCCCAGGCACCTCACCTAGGGCTGTAATAGACCCAACTCCTCTGCCAATCAGTAAGGGGGGCTGGAGACCTGTAACACACTCACCAGCAGATTAAATCCAGGACCCTCGGGGCTGAGATGCAGGGCCCAAGCCACCCTGCAAATGCCCCGCACCCTGCCCTGCACCATCCACTGCTGCTCTAGGCTGGGAGATGTTTAAGAAGCACCTACTACAGCTGCTAACCTGTGCTCTTTTCTGGTGGTATGGACAAATGTCTGCTAGGTGCGTGAAGGGAGCCATCACACCCATCGCTTCCCAGCCAGAGAGGATAGGAGTTCTCTGCTAACATGGACCCCGATCCAAACTAATCCAGACTTAATTTTTTTGGGGGGCTACATGGACAGTCCGACTGTCTTTATCTTTCCCTGAGAATAGCTATGGAGCTAGTGGGGCAGTGACATGCACACACACCCCAGCCCCATCCCTGGTATATACACATTCCTCCTCCCAGCCTGCCCAGTTCCCCAGGAGGGGCCTTCAGAGCAGCCAGAGGAGAGGAGAAGATGGTGCCATGGAGACAGCTGTCAGGACCTCCTTACCATGTCAGAGAGATGGGGTGCACATGGTGATCTAAGGCAAAAGGAGCAGCAAAACTGGGACTGCCTCCCCCCTCTTCTCAATGGGGCCTCGGCAGAGCTATACATAGACCAGCATAGCTAATCACAGGGCATTTATTTTCTCCTCTGTTATTTTAAACACAACAGCTAAACTTCGTACAAACAGCTGTGGCCACGCAGGAAGAAGGCCAAGCAGCTGTCATGGGATCTCAGGTACCTACATGGCCCCCAGTAGTGCACTATCTCAGTGCCTCACAATTGGTAATGTATTTATCCTCATAACAGCTCTGTGCTGTAGGGAAGTACTATTACTCCCATGGTACAGGTAGGGAAACTGAGGCACCAAATGACACCGCAGCAGGAAACTGAACTTCGGTCTCCAGAATTCGAGGCTAGTGCTTTACCCAGTGAGCCATATTTCCTCTCTAAAAGCACTAAAAGCCTGGAAACGCAGACATTAGGCTTCTAAAAGCAATGTCTTCCCAGCCATATGGGGCACATTTTTCTGGTTCAGCATATACCCTAACATATTACTCTGTCACAAGTGGTATGTTATAAACATGTAAAACACATGCAGCGGGGCTCCGCTGCTTTGAACACTTCAGCTCTCTCATTTGCGATGTTAATTGCAATCATAATCAACAGTGCATTATTCTATTTTTATTTTCTGCATTCAGGCCTCCCCGCAGCAAGGTGTGTAAGCACACGCCTAACTTTAAACCCACTGGGACTAATCACAGGCTTAAAGTTAGGCGTGTGATTAAGCTTCTTGCTAAATCAGAGCCCAAATTGCTTAAAAGCCTTCAAATAAAGAGATGTTACCAGCTAACAGGATTGGAAGCAAGTGAGCTGAGATGAAAGGAGAGCTTAGAAGTCATGTACAAGACCTGGGTTTAAGGCTGTATGAGGTTCTCTGACCAGTTCTATGCAGGAAGTCAGAGGAGATCATCAGAATGGTCATTTCTAGCCTGAACATCTATGAAAGGAAGCTTACCAGTGACACAGAGGCCTGTAATTATTACTATACTTATGCTTTTATAATTATGAACTTGATTCACATGAAAACATTGCAGGAAACCTTAGCTGATGCCTCCCGAACTGAGCCATCCTGGGAGTTCTCCCCAGACTTCTGAGTGGGTGATGTGAGCTGATAATAGGACAATAGACTTTACCTCAGATTTGCATGCAGTTTCCTTTACATTCCTGCCAGGCATCAACCGCATAGCCGAAGACAAGCTTTCGCTCCAGGAACTGGGCTTGCTCTGGGACTGAGCGGGCATTGCTTTACTCTGGAGAATCTTCTTCTCAGACGCTGTAGACCAGAAAATAAAATGCTTAGGAAGTAATGGTGGACCCAGGTCCGGAGCCTAGGTGGCAGGCTGGTATCTGCACTGGACACGACCCAGTACCATGGCTCAAACTCCACGTGCTTTGTCCCTGTGTGAGCGTGAGAGTGAAAGTGAGGCAATATAGCAGCACATATGGCTCAGGCCCTGTAGCTGATGGACCACGTATTACCTCAGGCCACACACTGGACAATTCTGTGGCCAAACACGGCTGCAACCAGCTTCTATTATAAAGTCCTGTTTTAGTAACTCCATAAGCCTGGCCAGGGTAAGTCCCACCTCATCCATATGTTATTTTCCTTCTAACGAAACTAATGGGGTCCAGTGTGCCCCAGGAGCACATAGACCTCGACAGGCAGATTAACCCAACGTCTCTGAGCATTGCCTTCTGGGGAAATGGGCAGCATCACCAGGAAAACCATTAGAAATGCTCCTCAGACTTTTCAGAGTTCTTGCAACGAATGTCAGGAATCACGGGGTCATTCATTGGCAGAGAAGCTCACTCTGCTTCTCTCCAAATGTCTGTGGGTGAGATTTTTATGAGGATCTTACTCCGGCTTTGCTCGGCCCTTACTCAGGTTTTATTCAGTCAGGTACTTATTCCTGCGGGTGTAAGATCCCCTGGGAATGGGAAGTTATCTTTGTGCCTTTGGGATTGTGGTTGCTACAGGAGGCCAAAATGGTGAATTAGAGCAGCCCTAGGGGTGCTCTAATTGAAGGCAGCTTCCCAAGGGCTGCTTTACAATCTGGAGCAGCCCACAATCACCACAGTGGTATATGCTGCCCCTCTCACACTGGCATGCCCACTTGTGAGGAGCCCTGTGCTGTGTGGTTGCATCAGGGGAACACAGCCAGTCCATGTACATCACCAGAGCCATGTAAAGGGGCTGCGGTGTGGGATAGAATCCCCCCCTCTGACTCTGGAGTTGGACTGAGAAAAAAAAACAGAGTGAGGACCCAATGTATTTGGCCCGTGATGTGCGATAAGAGACTATAACTGAGGCATCAACATCCTTTCAGTAAGCGGGAGGCATCCTGCAATGCCTTTGCTCTATGAGGTAAGTGCTCCATTAAAGAACAGAGACCTATGAAGTGTTGCCAAGCCTTTGCCATTGTTTCTTCCCACAGAGGAGTGATCTCGGCGATCTTCACTTCCCCCTCTCTGTCTCCCGGCTTCACGGAGAGGTCCATCTTGTAGGAGTCCTCCAGGGTCTGCCACCTCTGGGAAATAAGCTGCTTCCAGGTGACTTCTACTGTTTTCAGAATCTCTTGTTGAACTAGAAAGCAAAGAGGAGTTGTAAATGAGGAATGGCCTTCTGTTTGAGAAGGTGAAGTCAGCAGCGTATGAGCCAAAAGCTTCTTGCTGTTACACTGACGCCAATCTGGAGTAACTCTATTGAAGCCACTGGAGTCACTCTAGAGTACCACCATTTTGTCTGTTATTGGCAAAGGTTCTTAGCTTCCTTGTGGGGGAAAAAAAAAAACCCAAAACCCCAGGACGTTTCTTCTTCCATATCCAACCCCAGAATAATACTAGTGGGAGTAACAGCTGCCCCATCATGCATTGCTCTGGAAAAGCACCCGACCAGCTGCCCGTGGACTTTTAACATCTTACGTATAGTGTGTAAAGCACGCACAGGACATTAAAAAAAATCTTTGAGACAATATCAGTAGGAACGTTGGCAGGATGGGAGCCACACACAAGAGACTGTAAAACAGTTTTGCATTTGTGACTGGATGTTCGACATGGAGATGCAGAGCTATTTTGCTGACTCGCCCTGGAAACCAGACCAATCGGATCACAGCAGAAGTATAAAAAATTGAGCATCTCACTAAGGCAAAGGAGAACTCACGTCAGGGTTAAAAAGCTCTCCAGGGGAAAATCTTAGAAATAGCCAGCTGTAAAAGGAAGCCAGGCTAAGATTTATATTTGTGGTTAACTAAGAACATCAGAAATACTTTCTGAGGAAAGTACACACGTAGGGAGAGTTTAGTTTTGGACAATAACCTCTGGTGTGAGTGCTGTGCAGAGAGCAGAGATAGCTTAATCAATCTTAAAGAGAAACTGTAGTAAGTGAGCTAAAATAGCCCCCTGTGAAATTTCCCGTCTGATATTCAGCCAGTGTTAGGCCGAGGTAGAAATTGGCATGTGTTCTGCTCTCCCAGTTGGCTGGGCTGCCAGACTGCTGGTGCCACAAATGCTGTCACGTTGCAGGGACAATAGCAGCTGATAGCAGGAGGCCCAGAAATGCCAATTTTAATTAAAAGCTTCATTTCCCAGCACAGCCCCTTTTGCAGCCCCTGCGCTGGGAGAGGTGCAACTTGCCAGGGGAGGTTGCGGGGCTGCTGCACGGAGCAGAAGGGGAGTAGCAGCTCTCGCAGAACAGGGAGCTTTTTAAAGTAAGTTGCACTGAAAAGCTGCTTCAAATCCCCAATCAGTGATGGGGAGACTTGAAAATTGCAGGTAAATGATACACAGGAGCCTGGCCCATAGCCCCAGAGCCAAACCCACCCTTCACGGTGGGAGTCACAGCTGGGCCTTATCTCGGTAACAGGGGAGCAGCCCAATATTTACAGCAGTGGTCCCCATGCAGATCCAAACCCATTCACCCTATGCTGAGAGGCAGTGAACTCAGCTCCCAGCTCTAGCCTTCCTCCCCACCCCCATCCCCTCTTGTGTGGCTGTTCCCACCTCATTCACCCTGCTACACAGGCCACCACTAGACACTGCCCCCCAGCATGCTCCGCTGAGCAGACAAGTCACCCCCATTCAGCTCCATGCATGGAGTCAGTCTGTCCTCCATGCTAGTTCTACCGCCTGCATCTCAGCCGTGCCCTCCTTCCTACTGGGTCGCACCTCAGAATGGGGAAAGCTTTAGGGCATGTGTGCTGAGGCCCTGTGGATCTTGGGGGTTCCAGAACACACAGGGGCTGCAGAAGAGTTTGTGCAGCCTATGGCTACATTAACAATGTAAGGTGTGCTTTTCCAAAGGGTCTAGGGGGTTAAAGCACCAGCCCCACTGATACCTTTAAGCATTTCTGAAAACCCCGTCCTTCCTGGACTCCCTACAGGGCTCTGTCACATGCGCCTGTGCCAGCAGAGCATGGCACGTTACACACCCAGCCCATGTGCTCCCCCTCTGGAATGATGCCAGATCTCCTTCCCAGTTCACTCTAAGGAGATATAGGTGCAAATTATTTCCACAGTGAACAATTATTTCTCAGGAGAGAGCAGAGAGAATCCTAGCCCTCGAGAAGGAAACCAGCCTCACCTCACCTATTGCTTTAATCATAGCAACACTCAGCTTGCATATAACACTTTTCCTCTTTGACGAAATATGCACACTGACTACTCAATCTTCACAGGGGGCTGTGTACTATAGAAGGCTTACTGTATCCATTTCACAGATGGGGAAACTGAGGCATGGTGAGACTGCCCAGCACCACAGCAAATATTAGGATCAGAAGTGGAACTAGGACTGTGGAGGTACTAGCTCCTTCTTCCATTCTCTGATCATCAGATCACAGCTCCCTGTCCCCTAAGGTAGCTGTTACACCGCAAAATATCATCTTATTTCCATTGTTGGATGCAATGTTGCTGTAGCTGTGCTGGTCCCAAGATATTAGAGAGACACCTTGTCTTTCTTATTTACAAGCATTTGGCTAAGCTGCGCAGAAGGTCTCTTTAGACCCTCTCCTTGTCATGCTCCCCTGAGAAGAGTGAAATCCATGGGTCATACATTACCATCACCTGGAGCAGGGAGACCGTCCCCTCTCCCCTTCTCCTCTTCACTCGGGGCCAGGAAAATTTGGCGATAGGAAGTCAGTCGTGGTTTTGCATCCACTCCAAACCCCTCCGGATAGCTGGAGCAAACAGAACAGCAGACAGCATGAGAAACCCAGGCACCTTCAGCATCTTGTCAATGTGAGGAAAACAAACACTGCACACTCCAGGGATTTCCACCTAATCGCTAAGGTTTTATTTACTTAAAAACCAATATTCCCCACCCTCGGTACTTACAATAATAACAGCATATAGCACTTTTCCTTTGTAGCTCTCAAAACACTTTATGAAGGAGGTCAGTATCATTAGCCTCATTTTACAGATGGGGAAACTGAGGTACATGGAGGTGCAGGGACTGGTCCAACATCACCTAGCATGCTGAGCTGGGAATAGAGTCCAGATTGACTAAATCCCAGTCCAGTGCGCTACCCTTTAGGCCATATTGCCTCCCCTCCTGTACTTAAGGTAGGAGGCACAATGATACCACAATCACTGCAGGGCCACAATTGAGCTTTTGATGACTGATAATGGTCCAATAGCATTTGCCGCCATCACGCTGACTGCTATCTTTTGTGGGCTGTCTACCCCTTTTCCCTACCCTTCATCTCTCTGGTCTACTTAAACTGTAAGTTCTTAGCGGCAGAGACTATCTATTACCCTGTCTGGCCAGCACCTAGCACACTGGGTCCTCTGCTCTTGGTTGGTCCGAAGGCATGACCTAGTAAACATGATTGATAATGGTAATAAAGGTGCTACCACCAAAAGTCCTGAGACTGTAATAAACAAGCCTTGGAGTTCAAACTTTTTTGGAGTGAATTTACCACGCAGGAAAATTCAGAGATAAAAAGGGACAGGAAATTCAGAGATAAGATTACAGTTAAAAGAAATCCAAGCATGGTAAGGTAAGATATGGACATTTAATTCACATGAACAACCATCATTCTGCCCTGTTGTGATGCCATAAACAGAAGAATAATGGAGAAAAAAATCCAATCTGTTTAAATTAGTTTAATATACTGTGAGTCCACAAACACTACAATGTCCTAATCCTAGTGGCATGTTATTGGATGCCATCACTACAGGGCAGAGTTAATATTGTTAGGGTGCCTTAAGTGTGCATTTCTTACACTTAAAAGAAATCCAGAGATGTGAAGGTAACGTTAACCCCAAATTTCCTCGGTTTTAGTGCCCGGTTTTAAGATAATTGCAATGTCCCTGTAACATTTTTTACCTTTATGTTACTGCTATATATTCTCAATTTTAACTCCATTTTCACAGTTTTTGTCTAGGAATTATTGAATTGGAATAAGAATAAAACCAGATCTGTGAAAGCCAGGCTATATTGTTTCACTGGATTCAATTTAGATAGGGTACATTAAATGGATTCCTAAACCTCTACAGAGCACCAAAAGAGACTAGTTCTAGCACCAATCTGATGAATAAAGAAATGCCTAGCACTTGCTTCTTTTGACAAAAAGAATCTAAAGTTGCTCAGTAACTAACATTAGTAAGAATTCCATGGGAACAGCACCTGTGAGAAAAAGTCAACATACTGGGGAGGCGGGGAATCCTGACATTGTTGAAGTCAACAGCAAAACTCCCATTGATTTCAACAGAGTCAGGATTTCACCCCTGGTGTCCATGAGCTCAGAGATACTTCAAAAGATTCATGGACTGGCTTCATCTGCTTTAAATCTAGCAGCACAGGCACTGCCATGCTGGAACAGAATGATCTATCTAACTGATTGCTCTGTCTCCAAATTTAACCAGTAACAGATGTCCCCAGAGAATGGCCACCCACATGCACATATAAATATGCACATGCATCTGAATAACGGTATTATATCATGGGGAGAAATGATTTCCAGACTTCCATCTGGTGATGAGCTGGTAGGTCAATCCCAGCAAAATCAATCCAAGCTCATGCAACTGCAGCTGTTATTCTCATCAGCAGAGGCCGGCTGTAATCTGAACATTGCTAGGAATGTACAGTAGATGCATAAAAATGCTCATAAAAATCCAATTCAGAGTAGCAGTTAAATAATATCTTTTATACAGCTCTACAGAGTAGACCCTGACTACTCGCATGAGCTTTCACCAATTCCTCAACTATCTAATTCTGTTTTGCCTACTAAACAATTTGCTTCAATATTATCCTGCAGCACTGAGCTCCTTAGGTTAAAAATATGTTGCATGAACAATATGTTGCATTTCCTTTCATTCAGTTTTAGTTGTGATCCCTTTACATTCCATCTATACCTCCCAAGGCCCCCTTGTGCATGCAGAATTCTTGAGGCTGCAACTACTGCAGTATTCTGCTTATCTGCAGTTCGAGAAGCAGTAGGATCTAATGGTTAGAGCAAGGAATGAGAATCAGAACAATGACTCACTGTATGACCTTGGGCAAATCACTTTACATCTCTCTGCAAATTCCTCACCTGTAACATGGGGCAGCAATGCATAGTCACCATGGTAATGTGCTTTGAGATTTTCAGTGGTAGAGTGCAGTCAAAGTAAATAGGTTTATAGTATATAGAAATGAAAGAGGAGCCCTGGTTAGTTTCTCTGTTATTCCTAGAATTCCTTCTCTTGTTCTGCAGGGACAGACACAGCCCTGCATGTCTCCTTCAGACAGATTGTACCAAGCAGTGATTTTTCTCCCTAATTTTTGCCTCCTGGAGAATTTCATGCTGTAGCAGCAGAAAAACCCTGAATCCAAGCACAAGACATAATAATTAGGGATTTGGAGGAAATAGAAACGAGTCCTGACCTTCAGGAGATACAAATAACACCCACACATGCTTTTTTGTGTTGTTGTCATCAAGGTTTGGAGGTTCACAAATGATCCACTCACTAATTTTTCATTTGCCTTTCATTCTCTCTGCTAGCTATGAGCCGACCACAACCACCCCTGAAATGGCCTCGGATCTGAATGTCATAGCTGGCCTCTACCCCTATTCCCCCACAAAGCTATTCATTAGCTTAGAGGGAAAGTTGCGACCCATGTTACAAAAAAAGACGCGACATTACCAGAAATGCCCAGTGAATGCTAACAAAATCACACATAAAGATTACACCAACCACGCTGACTCCAAGTTTATCACCCACGAGAGAGAAAAGTCTTCACAAATCAGTTCCCAATGTACCTGGCCTGCCCTGCAGCTAAAAAATCCCAAAACATTTCTCCACAGCTACAAAGCCTGCACCAATGCACCACCCATTACGTAACTTTCTCACACAGCATCTCACCCTGCACCCATTGAAACCAATAAGAAGGCTCCTGATAAATTCAATGGGTGCAGGACCAAGCCCACAAAAACATCCCTGGATTTAGAGGGATATTTGAAAGCTGGATCCATGTTTGCAGACTGGGCTGAGGTTTAGTCCCTGCAATTGTATATTCTGGCCTCGACTGGAAGGGGTAGTGCCAACATGACAAAGCAATGTTCATTCTGGTGAGATATCTAGACCAAGTTCTGAGCCTTCAGAGCTTTTAGACAGTTCAGATAAAATTTAGATCAGTTGGGTGTTTTTCTGGGCTCAACATGGAGGTTTACAAAACAACAAAGTGAAATTAAGAGTTCCATTGCTAATATCTGATGCTCATTATACATTCCGTATATATTTTTAGACAACGCCTTAGTAACATAACTGGTAGAAATTGTTCCACTGAAGTGTATTTTTAACAGAAACCAGGTTTTTTTGACTGCACAAAATTTTTCACAAAAACATGGCATTTTCCATTGAAAACTTTCAGGTTCTCGTAAAAATATACTGACATTTTTTCAGTTTCAACAAGACAGAAAAAACCCAAAGAAACTTTTCAACGAAAACAATGTGTTTTATGTTTTTTGTCTCAATCTTTCCTGAGGAAAAACACCCCACATTCCCAAGCAGCTCAATTTAGTAATCTTAATGGAGAGCAAGTCAGGAAGGAATTCTGGGCCCATGCAGGTAATTATACATGCAGCACCAGACTGTCTGATTGGGCCAATGATCTGTTAGGATGTAGCCCATCCTAAATCCCAGATCTTGCGAGGCACTGAGTATTCTCAACTTCCAGTGACTCCCACGGCTCAGAGCGCTTGGCACCACGACCTTGAAAGAGCATGTGAAATCTTTCTTCTTCTGCATGCAACACCCACCGCAATAAATATTAGGAGAGAAAGCCAATCAGAAGTCACACCAAGTGCAGTGCACGTACCTCCCAGAGCTCAGCTGACACAGACAGTGCATAAGGCAGATGGTGAAACTAATATTTGAGTTGTAAGTTGCAAAGATGATGTCCCACTGCTCCTGAAGCATGTGGAGGGTGTTCAGGAGACTCAGCTGTTCAGGCAGTGACTGTTGCGGCCTGGACAGACAATACAGGATAGCTCGATTTAAACTGCTGTACAGGGTGCTGATGACCGTTTCCTTTTGGGAAAAGGTGTTCTCCATGACCTGTAAAAACAGAGGAAAGCATGGTGTCACACTTGGCTGGGAGAACATACACACAGGCAAATGGTTTGAAACCATAGTAAAGAACAAAATGATCAGATACACAGATAAACACAATACATTGGGGAAGAGTCAACACAGCTTTTGAAAAGGGGAGTCATGCCTCAACCAGTCTACTAGAATTATTTGATGGAGCCAACAGGCAGGTGGACAAGGGTGACCCAGTTGGATATAGTGTACTTGGACTTTCAGAAAGCCTTTGACAAAGTCCTTCACCAAACACTCTTAAGCAAAGTAAGCAATCATGGGATAAGAAGAAAGGTCCTCTCCTGGATCAGTAACCAGTTAAAATATAGGCACAAAGAGTAGGAATAAATGGCCAGTTTTCACAATGGAGAGAGGTAAATAGCGGGGTCCCTCAAGGAGCTATGTTGAAACCTGTGCTGATGAACATATTCAGAAATGATTTGCAAAAGGGGGTGAATAGTCAGGTGGCAAAATCTGCATATGATACAAAATTACTCAAGGTAGTTAAGTCCAGAGTTGATTGTGAAAAATTCCAAAGGGATTTCACAAAACTGGGTGACTGGGCAACAAAACGGTAGATGAAATTCAATGTTGATAAATGCAAAGTAATGCGCATTGGAAAAAGCAGCCCCGACTATACATACAAAATGATGAGGTCTAAATTAGCTGTTATTGTGGACAGTCTTTTGAAAACATTGGCTCAATGTGCAGCTACAGTCAAAAAAAGCTAACGGAAATGTTAGGAACCATTAGGAAAGAGATAGATAAAACAGAAAATATCATAATGCCACTATGTAAAATCAAGATATGCCCACACCTTGAATACTGTGTGCAGTTCTGGTTGCCCCATCTCAAAAAAAAGGTATATTAGAATTGGAAAAAGTTGAAAGAAAGGCAATCAAAATGATTAGGGGTAGTGAACAGCTTCCCGATGAAGAGAGATTAAAAAAGACTGGGACTGTTCAAATTAGAAAAGCAACAAGTAAGCGGGGGATATGATCAAGGTCTATAAAATCACAAATGGCATGAAGAAAGTGAATCGGGAGGTATCATTTACCCCTTCCCATAACGCATGAACTAGGGGTCATCTGATGAAATGAAGAGGCAGCAGGTTTAAAACAAATAAAGGAAGTACTTCTTCACACAACGCACAGTCAATCTGTGGAACTCATTGCCATGGGATGTGGCAAAGGCCAAAATGTATAACTGGTTTAAAAAAAGAACTAGATAAGTTCCTGGAGGCCATCAAAAGCCATTAGCCAGAATGGGCAGGGACACAGCCCCATACCTGGGGTGTCCCAAAGCCTCGGACTGCCAGATGCT
Organism: Emydura macquarii macquarii; assembly: GCF_026122565.2. Classification (NCBI taxonomy): domain Eukaryota; kingdom Metazoa; phylum Chordata; order Testudines; family Chelidae; genus Emydura; species Emydura macquarii. The sequence continues at coordinate 5,922,470 of NW_027130204.1, forward strand.
GGGACTGGACGACAGAGGATGGATCACTAGAAATTGCTCTGTTCTGTTCATTCCTCAAAAGCACTTGGCAGTGGCCACTGTTGGAAGACAGGATGCTGGACTAGACGGACATTGGTCTGAGTCAGTACAGTCGTTCTTATGCTCTCTGTATCTCAGGCAGCTGAAATCAACAAGGTAGCTGCCTTCTGCCCTGAGGAGATCATCAGGAATGTGTTTGCTCGGTCGCAAGTGCTGCAGAGCAGCAGGGGATGATCCACTGGTTAGGGTGTTAGCTGGGTACTCAGGAGAGCCAGGTTTAATTCATGGCTCTGTCACAGATTTGATCTGGGACCTTGGGCAAGTCACTTAGCGTATGTCTACAGTTGGAGCTGGAGATGTAAATTGCAGCTCACACTAGTTCTGATTGAGCAACTGCACTGAAGACAGAGCACAGCCGTGGCAGCAGGAAGGGCTAGATCTCCCAGGCGTGTGTCCAGTATCTCAGCCAGGTCTGCAGTAGGGGACTAGCCTCTGCTACAGCTACACTCTATTTTAGCGCACTAGCGCAATCAGAGCTGGTGCAGATATGTCTCCTTGCACTGGACTCACAACCCCTGCTCCAAGTGTAGACGTGCCCCCTGTCTCTCCGTGCCTTGGTTGCTTGTCTGCACAATGGGGATAAAAGGCTCTGTCCTGTTATGGACCAGGATGTAGGCAGCCTGGCCTAGCAGTTAGAGCAGGAGTCAAGTCTAGTGGGCGGAGTAGGCATCCAGTGAGGGGAACGAAAGCAAGCGTCAGCCCCAGAGTCAACTGCCAGTTACCAGAGCCGGGAGCCAAGCCAGAATCAAAGCTGAGGGTCAGAGCTGAGGTCGGATACCAAGTGCCAGAGCTAAGGGTCAAACAGGGGTCGGGGTCAGAAGTCGCAGGCCAAAGCTGCAGCCAGGATGGGGTCACCGATGATTGGAGGTGAGGGGTAAGGGCAGGAACTGGAGGAGAGGCAAGGATCAAGCACAGAGCAGGAGCACGGTGGGAACAGGAGTGAAGGCAGAAGCCAGGAACAGGGATGGGTGCAGGAGGCAGGCACACGCAGAGTCCAATGCAGCCATAACACGAAACCACCTTGTTGCTCGGACAAACTTCCTGTGCCTCCTCCTGGCTTAAATAGCGTGGTTGGACCCATCGGTGGAGCCAGGAGATCCTCCAACCAGAGCTCCCGGGGGTGTGGGGAGGGTGCGTGTGCCTTGGCTGGGGCTATTGTCCTAATAGCTTCTAAGCCCAGCAGGTTTCAGTAGGCATTGGGTGGAAGCCAGAATGTGGCACCTATCTGGGGATCTGGGACATCACATCTCCTACCTCACACTGAAGACATGAGCTGCTCAGATACTATGGTAAGGGAGGGCAGGTAATTACTGAAGGTAGATTCACATCTTGTCCATGTTGTACTGCTGTAAAGCTTTTAGCCTGTAAGCTCTGCAGGCTGTGACTGTGTGTCTGTCCTGTGTCCTTACAGCACCTAGCATTGTGGAGTCCTGGTCCATAATCGGATCTCCTTGGTGGTACAGTAACGCAAATGATCAAATAAAAAGGGGACCATTGTTTGATTTTTTTTTTAATTTCTCAGTGACCAAGTGTTGGATTTTTGTAAAGATACTTTGAAACCTGAGGATGAACAAGTGAGGTTGTGTGTTCCCTGCGGCAGATCATGTAGGTGCGGTGTGGTCATCTAGGTGCATCTGCCCCCTGGGACTCTGATTTGAGGCCAGTGCAATACAAGCAGTGATGATGAGAACCTAATGGATCGTGCCCTTTGTATTGTGAATTCCCAGTATCAAAATACCCGGAGAACAGCTGAAGGAAGCCAAATGTCCCACTTACCACCATGATCTGCTCTGCAACAAAGAACAGGATTTGCTTAGGGTCTGCAGCAAACATTCCACTGTAAAGCTTCTCAACCAGCTTCTGAGTGAAATAGGAAATGTTCACCACCACCGGAGGCACAGCTGCTTCCGCCCCGCCACGAGGGTCACTGTTGCCTGCAGGGAATACAACGGGGGGACAGTTCTGTCCCATGCTGGAATGTAAGCCACGCTGCCGTCATGCTGTCCCGACTCCAGCCATGATCCTTGCAGATGTCATAAGCTGAGTGGGGAGAGGACTTAGATGGGAGACCCCCAAGAACAATGTAGGTGGGGCAGCAATGAATATGATTGGCTCAGTAGTGGCATAATTCCACTGGCCAGCGGGGAACCAATCCCGAGGTGGATTGCTCCCTACTGCCTCGCCGAGGCACGAGAGGGACAGCTAGTAAGTCACCAACGCCACTTTCCAAAGCTCCAAGTCTTTCTGCAAGGTCTCCCACTGAAGTAGTGCCCAGGTGCAAGCCCACTTAGGTCTCACCTGAGATCTCAGCAGCAGCTCCTATGCTTGTAGGCAGGTAAGTCCCGCTTTGGCTGCACTAGATTGCATGCTTCAGCCCCACTCTCCCAACATACTAAGCCTGCTTTAATAACAACAGTGATCCCCAGAGCTCTTCAACGGAGCTTGGGTCATTATTCCCATTTTACAGATGAGGAAACCGAGGCACATAGAGGTGACGTGACTTGCCCAAAGTCACCCACCAGGCCAGTAGCCAAGGTGGAAATAGAACCCAGGACTCCTGAGTCCTATTCAGATGCTCTATCCATTGGAGAACACTCCCTTCCCTTTGGAGTCTTTGCTCTCAATGTCAGATCTTTAACCTTTCTTATATCAGGGGAAAATAGGTGGAGAAGCTAGCCAGTCACATTGCAGAATCTCAGTAGTTTCAATGCAATTGCTCTTGGGAGCATTCAAATACTTCGTGTGGTTTGCCATGCTAAGACACCAGACTGGCATTCCAGCTGGCGTTTCTAATTCCTTCACATTAATACAATCAGATACCCCAACCCCAAAACTATTTAGTTAAACGTCTGAATCTCATCACTCGCCTCTCGGTCTGGAGGAGCCAGCTTTCCCATCCCCTTGGCTGATAACGTGGAAGATTTCCATAGTAGAAAGCAAGACTTCTGTCTGGAAATGTCTCTTCTGCTCCCAGGTGGAGTTTTCTGCAGAAGCCTGCACAATCACAGCACGAAAACCATCAGCACAGTAATAAAACAATAAGGGGCGCAGCCCCTGAGAACTTTACTCATACAAAGTCCATTGACATCAATGGGGCTATGACAATACACATGAACTGAGGGTCTGCCCCAACTGAGTAAGGATTGCAGGGTATGGTCCAGTATACCCAGGGTGGTTTGGGTTGAGGTTATGGGCCCAGTATAATCTGGGATGGTTTAGGATCAGTGTTTGGCACAGTGTAATCTTGGTTCAGGGTATAGGCCCAGGATAACATGGGATAATTTTGATTCTAAGGATAAGCAGGACTTAAACCCAGACCCACAGGGCTACCACCTAACCAGGAGCCCCACACTGCAACTCAGCAGCAGCTGTGACCTAGCCCCTCCCTGCGTACCATAACCCACAAAGGTTCAACACCATGGGATGTTCTGCCTCAAGGGATCTGACTGGCTGTGGTTTTAGAAGTCCCTGATTGGCTCCTTGTCCCTATATAAGCCATGCAGCGCAGCAGGAAGGGTCCAGGCAACAACACAGATCTCTAGCTAGCTGCCATGGCCATCCTGTTTCTCTGTTACTGAACTCCTGGTATTGACTTCGGCTCTGACTTGGATTCGGTCTCCTGGTTGACCCTGGAACCCCAACACGGCTTGACTCTCATCTTGGCTCTTGACCCTGATACTGGCTCTGCTTCAGTTCAGACTCCCAAGCTCCTGTCGCTGGCCCTGCTTTGCCCAGGAGCCTGACAGGGGTATAATTCCAGATGGCTTTCATTCAAATGCCCTTTTCTGATCTCATGGAACATCTCTCTTAGGGAGGTGGGAACTGAGTTAGAGAAAACAATGGCAGTTCCCTCTCAGCCAACCCTTCGCCTCTTTTCACAGCCAAACCTTTGAGGAGATTCTGATAAAGCTTGACACATTTCTGACACACACTTTGCACTCCGGAGACTAACGGGGCCACAGCACCCTGAGAAAGGCCATCGTCACAGAGAGCAGCAGCAGAACTCCCAGAGAGCTCCCAAGAATACCAGTTCTCTGGAGATTTACAACCCTTTTGGCAGGCTCAGGAGGTTTAGATAGTCTGGAGAAGCATTCCTGCTATCGACAGATTCTCTAGACTGCACCGCAACTAATTTTTGAGCCTTCACAGTTTTGCCCCTCAGTCATCTCTTGTGAGTGAATCTGACCCCCCCGAAGATGGAGGCCACAGTTGAGATCTGATGGTCCATTCTACTTGTCTTAAAACTAGTGATCAGCCTGAACCAAAACCCCAGATGTAGGCACACCGGCACTTCGGCTATTCAAAATCTAAACCTGAATACTAAATTTACAACTGCCCCCTTCTTTATAGTGGTTTGATCCAAGCACCCCCGCTTTGGAGTATTTGCAATCTGGGTCTGGACTCTGTTGCAGCATCCATCTGGGCTTATAAGGGGTGTTTGTTTATTTAATTATTTATTTTTTGGCCATTGAAGAGAAATGATTTTTTAAGTAAATCAGTACACAAGATAGCCCCACATAGGGTCTCATGCTATTAACAGAATCCATGGGCTGCCTTAGAATGACACATACACATTATAAAGGGACAGAAAAAGATTTTTTTTTTACCGGCCAAGATCTAACTTCAGTATAATACATTTCTCCAACACAAGTTACTATCGCTGCTGTATAAAGGTAGCATCCTGCCTTGGGTTACGTGAATGCATGGGGCACAGGGAATCTCTTCCCTATAAGGCAGTTAGGATTTCAGTTCTAGCTGGCTGTCCTGGATAACATAACTGGAGGTGCCCCTACCCCAAGAGTGTGGTCTGGCACTTTAGGGGTGTGTCCAGGCCTCAAGCACTCTTGATCACATGCTGCTGGCTATAAGGGACTGCAGACAACCCCTTTCCGGAACAGAACCGCTCACAATTTTTTTTTTCTCAAGACAGTTTTTTTTTAAAAGTGCAAAATGATGGTTTTGTTGGAATCTAGGCAGTTTGAAACACGGGCCAATTTCAATGAAGTGTCATTGGAAAAGGAACAAAGTATTTTGATGATGTCAAAGTATCCGATTTTGACACGTTTAGAAGGGAACATTTTGATGTCATTTCAAAACAAGTCTTCGAAATAAAATGTGCTATTTTCAGGTATTCTTTTCAAGCTTTCAAAGGTCAAACCCAGAACAAAACGTTTCCGAAACAAACTTTTCTAAAAATGTTGTTTTGTGGGAAATTTCAAACTTTTCCAGAACAGGAACGTTTTGGAAATTGTGGCATATCCTGCAAAACAAAACATCTAGTACCTGACCGGCTCTGGCCTGGGGAAACTGAAAGGAGCATGTAGGCTGCAGACCCCTCTGAGTTCTCCCTTCCCTATGTCACTGCAGGATGTCTCCTGGGTCATGGTCGCACCTCCACCCCTCCGCCCGCACATCCCAGCCCCCCGAGGCAGAGTAGTGAGGATAGGAGTCTACAGTTAAAAGAGACCTCAAGAAGCAGCTCGAATGGGTGCCCCTGTTTGTGCGCCGGGATGTTGAGCAGAATCTCCATCAGCAGGATGCGCAAGAAGTCCCACGCTTGCTTCTTGGCAGGGTGCAAGGACAGTGGGGCGGCTGAGGGGTTAACGCAGCTGTTTCCTTCAGTGGCAGCTGGACCATTGAGGGCCGAAAGCCCTTCACAGCCTCCCTATGTAAAGACAGCAGTGGCGCTCAGGGGAGCTTATTTTACCAGTATCTCCCTTTACAATTACATTCTCTGCTCACTACATTCACTCCAAATTGCTTTCTCCCCACAGCTAAGCACAGGTGCTACAGAGAGCAGATGGGAGGCAGCGGGAGATGGCCATTAGGACCGAGAGCCAGGATTCCTGGATTCTATTCTTGTCTGCGTCATGCTGAGTATGCCTACCCAGAAGCCGTATGGGTGCTTCCCAGCATGGGCAGAGGTACGTGCGTTAGCTCTGCTCAAACTAGCGCCCCGAAAACAGCAGTGCAGCTTTAGTGGCACAGGCAGTGACTTAGGCTAGCCACCTGCGTGTGCATCCAGGAGGTCGGGCAGGGCTGTGCTCAGGTGCCACAGCCACGCTGATACTTTTAGGCGATACCTCAAGCAGAGCTGGTGCACGTCTTCCTCCTGCGCTGGGAATGACACCTCCAAGCTGCCGTGTAGACGTACCCGCAACCATTGTGGCCAGGTGTAAGCCATTCCATTTCTCGGTGCCTCAGTTTCCCCATCTGTAAAATGGGACTAAAACCCATGCACAGACGGGTTTAGTGACACCTAAGGCACGTACCAGTGCGCCAAAGGGTCACGGCTAGAGGGTGCGAAGTAATAACAATAATAGTAGCAAAGGGCTAGGAGGCACTCAGATGAAAGGGGCAGCAGTGTGTGTGTGTGAAGCATTGTGAAACCTATCTCCCCCCTTCCTGCCTCCAGCATGTTTTAAAATCAGGACTGGGGGAATCAGTTGGCAGCTGAGCGAGGTTTGGTGAGGGCAGCAGGGCTGGGGGGGGCACATGGGGTGGGGGTGCGAGGGGCAGGGAAACAAGGGAGAAGCAGCATGCCTGGTGGATGAGAGGGGAGCATTTGGCTGAGGGAAAACGAGCGCTGCCTATTCTGGTGTGGGAGTCATGCTCAGAGGGGGGGTCCTTTAACAGGAAGGGCTGCAGGGCAGAGGCATGGCCCCAGCTCCAATGCAGCGCTGGGATTACAGAGTTCGGCTACATCAAACCTGGAGCCGATCTATCCATTAGATGTCACTGCTTGGTGATCTGTGACACGGCTAGCAGGAAAGAGACATGGAAGGACGGGTGAAGACGCCCAGCAGGGAGCGCTGGGATTCAATCCCTCAGTGCCTAGCGTTAGGTTCCGTAAAAGCTGCCAGCTTGAGGGGCACGGTCCACGGGATAGATCCCGCAGCTCTGCCTGGGTACGACTCACATCAATGTCAGCGGGGGCTCGGTTGGATGACCAGGGCAAAGGTGTCAGCGTCTGGCTTGAGCATGGCCGTCCACGCTGGTTCACACCTACCTGGCACAACCCCGAGTGGAAGACAACCGTGGCCAAGGTTTGCAGGAAGTCTGAGGAGCACCACACCGGGTCCTGCGGGTAGCTGTGGTATATCAGGCAAAGGAACTGCATGACATTCCCAGGATAGGTCACCGCCCAGGAGCCCTCTGCACCTGCAAGGAGCTGAACACCGACAGGGGCATCTAGTCAGGGCAGCGTTCATTTGTGCTCAGCTGATCTAGTGTACCTCGCCTGGCTCTTCTCAGCACTCTCCAAGGGCCCGGACGGCCTCAGCTTGGCCAGAGCTGGAGAAGTCATGAACAGATTGCTCGGGGGGGGCCAGAGGAAGCAATTGTCTCCTGGGCCGAAAGGCAGTTCTAACCACACAGCTGGAGTTTTCTCTCCACTCAGAATGGGCAGGGGCTGGGGCCCAGAAGTGCACTGACAGGCCAGGATCTAGTCCCAACTCTCAGATCCTTGCTAAAAGCAAAAATGGGCTCTCTCTGAAGCCCCCTCCTCCCTGGAATGATAACAAGGCCAGGCCAATAGCTGGCTGCCATCAGCTTCCTGCCCACCCACTGGGGAGGGATTGCAGTGGACATGTGTGCTGTCTCAAGCAGAACACTCTGCCACTCCCTCCGCAGGGCCCTATGCGCACCCGGCAGGAAGCTCACCTTGTCCACCGTGGCCGTAACCATCTCCAGCAGCAGGGCCGCTGCCTCTGTGCACAGCCCAGCCTTGAGGACATCCTCTCTAGGGTGGTTCTGCAGGAGCCACTGCAGCATGGAGTCCAGATCTGCCTGAAAGGAAGAGTGAACATTAGAGGATGCTTTCAGAGCAGTCTGAAGCTCCCAGTGAAACCTCTGGGCGGTTCCTGCTCTTTCCACATCCAGCAGTCTCAGCCACGAGTAGCTCCAACCACCGCAAGCGTCCCTCAGCCCAGATGCTCATGTTTCCCAGGGTGGACGTTGCTGGGCTGCCTCTCCCTTTCTAGCCCAGTGGGAGCCATTACAGAGAAGCCGTTTAGGAATACCAGGGAGCAAAGCAGGGTTCCCCCGGCTAAGGTGCCTGGCAAACTCTCATTCAACCCCACTGGCCTTTGCAGGGGCCTTACTTTGGCTGCTTCCAGCGGTTCGCAGTGTGGGGTCGCCAGGAACAGCTCTGACACCAGCAGGTAGATTTCAGGGATGTGAACGTGATTGGCCAGACACACTCGCAACACCGTGAACCCAAAAACCAGGTAGGAGCCGCAGTCGGGCATTGGAGGCCCGCTTTTTAAATTATCTAGTAGCAAAGGGGGGGAGAAAAACATGCTTTAAATGGCTCAGTTTCAGTCCTGCATGATGTGCAGTGGAGAGGGATTACTGACCAACAACGACCAGCAATTCTCTGTGGCCCAAACCACTCCATCATCCTCCCAGCAACAGTCCCAGCTGCTAAAAGAATTTCTCTTGCAGAAATTAAAATAGAAAACCACCCCGCATTATCACTCGCATCATGTGAAGTTCTCCCTCCATGCTCCCCCGTCCTGACTGGGGGAGTGAACAGAAAAGGGTCTGAGCATTCAGTGGGAACATCTCACAGACGTACAGGCTGGAAGGTGACCATCTGGTCTGACCTTCCGCACATACCAGACCAAAGAGTTTCCTCACTCACTTAGTGATTCCTGATCTGGAATCCCTGGCCTGCAGGATGATGGAGAAGGCTGTGCTCCCCACCCCCCCAAAAAGCCCCTCTGCCAGGACCCCAGCCTTGCAGTAGGAGATCATCCTGCTTCTAAGCCCATACTCAGCTCAGCGGGAGTTCTGTTATTTTGTGCAACTAGAGCTGGGCTGGGAGCTCTGGCTCATTGCTTCTGCACCAGGGTCAACAGAGTTTTCCTGAAACTCTCCGTGGAAGAGGTTATTTTGGAAGCGTGTCTTATGTCTGGGCCATACCCATGAGAACATCCAGCCCTGTGGAGCTGTGTCCTATCCAGCGCCCGGCCACCAGCCCCTCCTTAAACTTGCTCAGCAGCGTGGGGTTGCGGAGGAAGTGCAGCAGTAATGTTACCCCGAGCACAACGGTGCTCGGGTGCAGATGGCTTTGCGTGAACAGCAGGAACCAGTCAGGCCCCAGCACCAGGAACGTCTCCTCCTGAGCCCTGGGAGGAACACGGCATGAGAAATACACATGTTAAAGATGCAGGGGAAGATCTGACCTAGCAGCCTACATCGCAATGGAGACTTTATTCTCCTAAATTGCTTAGGCCCAAACTCTGAAAGGCATTTAAGTGCCTAACTCCCATACCTTTGAGGAGCTGGGCAATTGACTTAGGCTCCTAAGTCACTTAGGTTCTGGACCTTGTACCAATAATCTGGTGTTAATGATATGTGTTAGCTTGTTCATCCATGTAGTTTGAGCCATCTAATCCCTAGCAGGACCAATCATCTTTATTCCCAGACAAACTACATCAAGATGGAGTCACAGTTAAGGTTAACATCTCAGTAATTCAGGGTAAAACACATTACACGGATGTTATAATGATTCCAACCCAAGCGTGATAAACCCAGGAAATTCAGAACTAAGGTTTATACTTGAAAGAAATCTAAATATGCTAATGCATGCAAATGAACAGTTAAGGCACTGAAACAAACTTAACTCTGCCCTGTAATGATGCAATAACTGTGATAACGATTAAGACATAGCAGTATTTGTAATCTCAGTTAGATGAAACTGCTTTTTAAAGACACATTAGATTTACTTTCTGTCACAAGTGTAGATAAAGAAACCGTGATCTCTCTGATCCCACCGTTGGGCAACTGTGGAGAAAATGTTGTCTATTTAATGGATATCACTCTAAACCTCAGATACATCACTGGGGAAAAAAATCTTTGAACCCAAACCTGATACATTCCTCCTCTCCCCATTAAGTGATGACACTCATAAATACTAACAGGGCATTCAGCATTGGTCAAACACAGAGAGAGAGAACCTGGAAGGAGACACGTTCCCTCCTCTGCCCACTCCATCCCCAAAAGGTCCTACTTACTCAGAGGACAGATGAAGTTTGTCTGAACACATTACATCTAACAGCATCTTCAGTAACTGGTTTCGGAGCCAGATTGTCTTTCCAGATGTTTGGCTTAAGGCTACAAAAATCAGAAGGAAATAAAAAGTAAAAAGGAGACAAAACACATGTCCCAGCACTTTGATGAACAGCCTTGTTTGTGCCCAATAAAAATATAATTTCATTGTGCCCAATAAAAAAAATAATTGGTCTTTAACAGGTTAGAGCAATGCAGGGGTGAACATTTGGAAGTGAGAATCTTGTCATTGTAAGCACTAGTCGTTTCTGATTTCTGTTTCCAAAGCCCGATAATTAGGGATGTTTAAAACTAGACTGGACAAAATGCTGGATAATGAATAATCTGTAAGGAACAAACCCTGACTGGGTGGAAGAGGAGGCTGGAATGGATGACTACAGAGGTATTTGTCCACCTCTAAGCTCTGTGCATTGAAGCTCAGGTTACCAATGGCTCCATAATGTATCCTGTGGCTTGCATGTGTTGTATCCAATAGAATTACCATTGGGACTGATAATAGGATAATAAGTAACAGGCAGTCTGGGTGGCTGGCTCTCCCAGCAGCCAAGTCAGACACAAATGACACAGGTCAGACATTTCACAGGTGCACGGCTCCCTGCACTGGGGTGTACACTTTCCCTAGAGACTTCCCCCTCACCCTCATGAGGACACCAGCACAACACGAAAACTGCAGCGGGACAACAGCAACAATCACACTCCCACGGAATTCTGGGAAGGAATTTTCACCCTTTCATTCCATTGGCTTTGACTCAGAAACATTGCTTTCCATGACATTTCAACCAAAATGGACACCTCTCTCCCTGGAGACTTGTGAAATCCAGCACTTGCGGGACTTTTGGTGCAGAGACCAAGCTCCAAGAACTTAGCTGCAGGAGAGATGCCTGAGAGAGGAATGCATAACTAAGCACCTCACCAGGCTTTAGAACAGATCTTCCCAGACATCCCTGTTCTCTGTCCCTTTATTACCCTGTGCTCATCAGAAAAGGGCCCTGATCCAGCAAAGCAAATAATTTTGGGCACGCAAGTAGTTCTGCAGCATGTCCCTCAAGGGTCTGCCCCTTCCTGCCACCCCACAGAGCAGAGCCCTACTGGATTTAGGATCCCGCCCCTGGGGATGAGGTGTAGCATCCATCAGAAATCATTCACCAAAGGGATCTCCTTACCTTCTCCTGGCCTATCAGAGATGCCATCCAAGCAAATCTCACTTTCATCCACAGAAGAGGGTTTTAAAGTGTAAACAAGGAACAATCCAACCCTTTCAGGGAAAAAGGAAACCATTTTTGGTTAGCAGCATTGTCAACTATCACCGCTGTACTGAGAGACTCATGATATTTATTGCTTTTCTTAAAGCCCCAGCTCCTGGAATCATGGGATTGGGTGTGAACCTCAGCTTTCGCTAACAAAAAGAGTACATTTCTAGCCCCTGTGGCTATGGAGAAAAGCTTGTGGGTCTAAGGACTCACAAGACAGAAGGCAAACAAAAAGGATCCCTCCTTTAGAATAAAAAGTAATGATTTTAAAGCCAATTCCATGATATTTGAACCACTGAATTTGGCAATATTGGCCTAGCAAAGCTCCCCTAGCCTCCAGGCACACAACGCCCAGCACAGAACCTCCAGCAGCTACCCAGGAAACAGCAGGGGTGACACCTTTTTATTGGTGAGCTACTCGAATACTGGTTTCCCGTTCTCATCATAAATGGATGAATGAGACACCCGCACACAGTGAGTGAGTGCAGTGCCACCATCTGACTTGGGAAGCGGCGTTCCCTATAGCCTAAAATACCACACTCTTCTCCAGGAACGCTCCAGACACAACAACTTACAATAGTGCTCCCCCAAGTTCAGGATAATACTGACCCTCAGTTTTCAATGATGCTCAGGGCCTGTGGCACTAGCCGCTTTCCTGGAGCCTGTGGGTCAGGGACTGTCTTTATGTGCTCACGCTGTACAGCACCAAGCACATGACCAGATCCAAACAATTAACAATAAATAAAACTGAGTAAGTTGCAGCCACCCTCATCTGTAATAAAGGAGGAGGCTGCCCATGGAGACTGCATGCCCCAGCATGCAACACTGCATCTGCACCAGAGCGATTTCATTAAAATCAAGATGGAGTTTTGAAAGTTGGCCTGTGTCTTGTCCGTGGCCTGCACTCCTTGTGCGTGAGAGTTGTGGACAGCCCTGGATGTGTCTCAGCTGGCCCCAAAGGCAGAGGCTGATCAGTCTGGGCATTAGCTATAAAATACTGCAGTATTGTGTTGCAAGAATCTCTTTCCCCAGACAGTAATCAAGGGTTGGAATTCTCTTCTCCAGATGGTCCCGGCAAAGGCCACCTCCATAAGGTTCAAAAATAAAATGGTCAACTGGACACTGTCCAAGCAATGGGATCAGACACCCATCAATCTGGGAGCAGGCGATGGTCACCTCACCTACCCTGAATAGTACCTTACGCCTTCAGTTGTGCACTGAGATCAATGGGGCTACTTGTGCTACATTCACTGTCAGGGTCACAATTGGCCGGGAGTGATTTTAATTCACTTGAACAGGGCTGAATTAAAGGCCAAATTGGCCATCAGGAGAGTTTTCCCCCTAAGATTTCTTGGCAGGGATCTACAGAGATTCTGTCTTTGTCCAGAGCACCAAACAGGGATGTAATCACACAATAGGATTCCTGTGCTTGTAGGGGGACTGCTCATTTGTGAGCTGAGAAAATACTTCAAGGTTGGGATTACCTAAGAACATCTTTGGTATTGAAGTAGCCCTGAAGCAGGTGGGAGAGGATGGTACAGATAGTGGTCACTCTTGAGCAGCAGATTTCGGCATTGTTGAAGAGGAAAAGCAGTTTGGGCACCATTTGCATCTGGGAGGCGACTCTGGCGTTCCAACATCCGTCTCTGCGTTAAAGCAAGAGGAACGTTAAAAGCATTTACTGGAAAGAGCCAATTCTGCCTAGTTTCTGCTAAAAGGGTTCTCGGGCTGCGCTCACTCTTTGTGCCTCTAACTTCTGATGTTGCCTTGGCAACTGATCAAAACATTGTCAGACAAATTGAATATGTGTCGAAGATGAGGATCTGAAACCTTCTCAGTGTGTTCCACCCCCGCCTTTCCCCGGAAATGGCTGCCTTTCAGTGAGTTCAAAAAAACCCAAAGTTATTGACTTTTGAAGCCATGCATTGGTGGAAATAAATGCTGTTCTTGTAAAACTCAGCAAGAGACATCAGCCGGGATCGTGTGTGGCTTTTCAATGCCAACCGAAAGGAATCTGCAGGCCTCATTTAGGCAGCCAGTCTGGCTCGCCTTGTGTCTCCAAATATATTTAACTCTCTCGTAGAGCTGGTTGGGAAATTATTATTTTCTCTGTGCAAATTTGGACAGAGAGAGATAATTGAAAATTACAAAATTATTTGCTCTAAATTTCATTTTTAAACCTGAAATCTTTAGTCAAAAAAGAATTCAGGGGGAAATTTCACCCTTGATTAAACAAATAAATTTTTACCAAAAGATTTTTGGCAAAGATTTTTTCAACCAGCTTCGTTATTTTTTAAAAATCAAATGAATAAATAGACATCTGGTTTTCTACTAAGATTTGTCTGTAGTGTGCCGAGCATATTTTGAGTACTGAATGAATAACCAATTAAAAATAATAAATCCTCTTCATCAACTAAAAGTTGAAGATAAAAAGAATTCTGACATTAAATTGATCTCCCTTTAAGACATTGCTGTCCTGAGATCTCCACTGCAGTATAGCTATTGCTCCAACCTCTCCTTACAGATGCCATTCTCCAGAGCAATTGTGTGCACAAAGCTAAACTGCAATTACCCAACTCAGTCATCTGGATTTGTTCCCATTCAACACCTGAAAAACTTCAGATCTCATCTAATCAGGGGAGAAGATTTACTATGTCCTTTCCTTCTCTAAATACTATGGGTCAAAGTCTCTGCTGGTGTCCCCAGCCAAGAATTTAGTCCTATGATTCTGCAACATGGCCTACAGAACCAGTACATGAAAACTTGGATTTTCAAATGGATCTAGAAGAGTTAGTTGCCCGCCATCTTCCATGGATTTTCAATGGGATCTGGGCACCTAACTCCTTTACAGACCTTCAAAAATCCCAGCCTAGGCTTATTGGTTCATCTGGTCTCTGCCTTAGATGCGCATTATGTACCTTGAGGGCCGCAGGATCTCTACAAGATGTGAAAAGAGGGCGAGGATGAGATTTTCTGGTGCATTTGACCAAAGCTGAAAGACAAATGAAACCAGAGATTTCACAGCTTCTTGAGTTCAGGTCCTTTTTCTCTATTGACATAAGATGAAATAAGTTTTTAAAAATAAAACATTTTGTTCTTCACTACGTGCTTTTCATCCCGAGATCTCAAAGTGCTTTACAAACATCAGTGAAGTCTCACCACATCTACATGAGGTGACAGAGAATGTCCATTTACTGATGGGGAAACTGAGGCACAGTGCTATTTACCTATAGTGAGCCAGTGCCAGAGAGGAGAACAGAACCCAGGAATCCTGGTTCCCCCTTTTTCTGCTCTGACCAACTGATAACATCCCCACTAAATCTATTTGATTTAAAAAAAAAAATCAGAAAACATGCAACACATGCAATTTAATATGAGCCAGAAAAGCCTGGAGGATGTGTGGTCCAGTGGATAGCAAACCAAATTGTGACTGAATAGATCTGGGTTCTGGTTCTGACTCTGTCACTGATCTGCCATATGAACATGGGCAAGTCTCTGTGCCTCAGTTTTCTCATCTGTAAAATGGGGACAACAATACTTCCCTTTGTGAAGTGTTGTGGCTGAAAAGTGCTGTATAAGATATAAGTATTATTATATCATGTAAAAGCACATGGATTAAGCTATGTTGGAAAAACCCAAATATACCATAGAGTGCATTTTTAAGTGAACTCACAATAACATTTTTCAATGTGCATCATTTTTTTCTTGGATTTAGGGGGAAAGGAATAAAATAAAGCAGAAAAAAAGGATTTTTTTTTCAGAAATATGGAAATGACCATGGAGAAACGAAGAGAAAATTTATCAGATTACATAGTGCACAAAAGCAGGCAAGCTGTAGTTTGCACCCAGAGAATGAGCGTCCACAATTGCTCTGGCTGACATGTCCCAGAGAGATCTGCCATGAGTCTGCCTCTGAAACACGTGCTTGTGCAACACTGAATAGGGACTTTTGCAGACACTGAGGTCATGTAAGCAGAGAAACACCAGCATGCAGGTGCGTTAGAAGAGAGCTTGAGAATGACTCTGGAGCCCCCTTGCTCTATAAAGTTCCTCATCCTACCACATAGCGTGGTACATTTTGGGGCCTGGAGCACCAAGAATGTTACAGATTCAGCTCAGTTGCACATGGACAGCAGCAGGACTGCCGGATGCTCACAGATGCAGACAGGTTCCCCCTTTGCAGGCGTTTCCTGTTGTCAGAGTTCTTGGTCAGGGTGCAGAATAGCATGGATTTATCCAATGAGACTTTTTGTGACAAATCCAGTACAGCTGAAACCCTTGGCAGGGGAGTCATCTTTGCCAAAGAACAGCTCCACACTAAGTGGAGGTGTCAATATAGCCTGAGCCTGAACTGCAGGCACAGATGGTACCACACTCAATCAATCTGGGACTTTCGCCTTTATCTCTCAGAGGAGGAGCCATCACTGGAGACATCTAAGCGAGGCTGGACAAAGCACTGGGAAACAGACTGCAGAGAACAATCTTGCTTTGGCCCAGCAGGTGGAGACGCGGTGGGAATGGAGTGGATGATCTAATGGGTCTCTCTCATCACTCATTTCTATGAAACAGAATTCATCCCAAGTGAATGCTGCAGTAGAAAGTGAGGTCAGGTTATAGGTCAGGCCTGAGCTAAAGTAATAGTCAAGCCCTACTGTTATAAAGCGAAGTTAGCAGGTGTCATGCTGTGAATGCGGGCAGGCTCACAGTAACTGGCGAGAACTGAGCTGATATACACATTCCTAAAGAAGCACTAGGTACAGAGCACTCATGCAAGCACATTCCAGAAAGGTACCAGAACATCCCAATACCCCAAAGATAACGAGGGCTTACCCACCCCTCAGAATGACAATATGATGGAGAAAGATGTTTTGGCCGAACCATCTGGTACAAGGTAAAAGGTGGCATCTTATCACATCAGAGGATGGCAAGCACACATGTCAGAGAGGCAATACGCAACTTGTTTGTATCAGTGTATAAGAAAGGGTCTCAAAGAAAGTGTTTTGGTACAGCCAAGGGGCAAACAGAAAGTCCCACCATTTACTGAACGGGTCCACTGTAACAAGCATTCATGTGTTAGTGGTCCTGTAGAGTCTTCAGGATACTAGGACCATGCCTTGTCTATAATAAACCTGGCCTGGTGCCTTTGTGACTGAATGGAGCCCTGATCTCATTAAATAATCCAATCGTGGTGTGGAGTCTCGATTAACTGCGCAGAGCTAGGACAGCATATACACCGGGAGAACACACATGCAGCCAACAACAAGTGCATGATGGAAGAAATTCACCCCAGTTTAGAAGTCCCAAATCAGGGCCCATGCAGCACATGAGCCCCGCTTATGGGCCCAATCCAGTGTGGTGCCGAGAGCCACCCAGCAGATTTAGTTGGGGTTGGTCCTACTTTGAGCAGGGGGTTGGACTAGATGACCTCCTGAGGTCCCTTCCAACCCTAATCTTCTATGATTCTACAATTCTATGAGGCTCGTTCACTCACACAATCCATCCCTAAGCCCTTAACACACTATGTTCATGGTGTGTAGAGCTTTTTATGGACCCTCTGCTTTGAATTTCACCCTACAAGAAGGTTCCATGCATCACAGTGATGATGAGCTCAGGTTTGTTCAGCTCCTGGAATGATCAGGGTACTTGGACAACTGCTGACATGGGAATAGTGCCAATAGGACAAGCAATTAATTCCCAGCCCACCTCAAATAACAAACACACTATTCTGAATCTGCTGGCTGGAGTGAGAAATAAAAATGACTTCCTGTTCTTGGGGGAATCTAGAGACAGGTCCAAACTGCACCTGAATTGAGACTTCAAACTCCCAGTGTCTGGAAGATACATATGTACAGGGTTTTAGTTCAGTCCTCATTCGATAAATTCTAGCCTTCTCATTAGATACACCAGTTCAGAAGGGGCTGCCACAAAACTAAGTTCATACCGCAGAGCTTCCTTTAATACAGTTAAGGGAACCTGTACAATATAAGTGGCTTTACCTCAAAGTTACAGAGAACATATCGGAATGCACCATAGTTCTTGATAGTCGTGGATTCCAAGCCCAGCTCAGCAGTGCCTGCTATGGAGAGCACCAGCTGTAAAATCCGGTTGTTTAGCAGTTGGGTCTTCCTCTTTAGTAGGTACGCCAGTAGCTGAAAAGAGTTGTTGTGTATTCATTGAGCCCAAAAGCTATAGAGAGCACAGTAGAAAATACAATCTGCCTCACTGATCTTATAATATATTATCCAATGTTATTGCTCAATAAGACATGCACAGCACACTCCAGACACAGTATTCATTCACACATGTGTATTATTCATACATGAAGCATACACTACGCATAAGACTGAAACTTCAAGTAGTGAGTGAAGTTTTTAATATACATCTAAAATGTGTGCGTGAGGGGGTGTAATTGGCAGGCTGGCTTTTAGGAGGAATTTAACAGCAAAAAGGAAGGTTTTTTGGATAAGAAGCAGCGGGAAGGAGTGAAACGTTAAGTGGTGCTGCATGAAAGTTACAAAAAACAATGTGTGAATACACATGGAGACCTCACTGCACCATTATACATATTATTAGTTGTTTCTGAGTAGAGCAGGTCTAAACATTCAAATTTCAACTTCGTTTTTAAATGTGAAACAGGAACACATTTCTGTGAAAATGTCCTTGTTTTTCAACTGGGTTTAGTCATGAATGTGTGAGGGATCACTACTATATTCAGGAGAGTGTTAAAAAATCTCCTGAGTTTCACAAAAGTTAGAAGGAAATATGGAAATATGCACTAGAAAGTGTGTATGTAGATAATTCATCTTTGTTTAGTCTCCTGTTAGTCCAATCAGGGAGCACAACCAACTCTATGTAACACAGGTAACCAATCGCATAGACTGAACAACATATGGCAAAGAGTCAAGGTGAAGAGTTCACAGACAACCCAGAGGCTGACATTTTGTTGCACAAACTGGCAAACACTTAAGAATAATGAAGACAGTCACAGGAATCAGCATCAGATTGGAAAAATGAGCTAAATTCATCAACTTGTTCAATCACAATGAATAATTCACCCAGTTCTAACATTCATTCAAACACTTCACTGTGTGTTTCCAGATCCACGGGGCCTCCCTACTGCTCTTTTAAAGATGCCTTCTATGCACTAATTATTTATTGAGGTCTCTCTTTAACGTGTGTGACACAGATTATTTCACTTACCCACTGTGAAACTCAGCTGAAACTGCAGACTTGCACCTGATTTCCACCCCAAACTAATATATAATATAGATTTTCTTCTTCTGCCCCAAGCCTGGCCCCAAATTCATTCAAAACTCTGGGATTTGACCCTAGTTTCAAGGTTGCACAGTAACGAAAGCTGAGTGTAGGGCAGATCAAATGATGCATTTGAGATGTAGACTACATTTTTGCCTCAGCCCAGTTCCTAGCAGACAAGAGACACACCACAATTATCACTAAGCATTCCCATTATTGGCAGGCTCAGCAGAGAGAAGTCAAGGACCAGATGGGCCATTGGGAAGGAACAGAGCTCTTGCTCTAAAAGCAGTTTTCTGGATGAGGGTTGAAATGTCTTGGCAGAGGGCACTGCACAGGGGGAATTTGTGCGGCTTCTGCCTATGCATTACCTGCTCTGTGGCTAAGGCACCTTCCATTACTGGAACAATTCAGCAAAGACGCTGTGAATCTTGTGAAGACTGAAAGTTTCATTGACTGTGTCTGAGAGTGAATCCTGCCTGGCTGCTTTCACCATCAGCAGCTGAGCTGTGACGGAGATGATGGGCACAGGATTTAGGGCTCAGTCCTGAAGGCTTTACTCCCAGGCTTTCAAGAGGACTAACCTTAAGGGCAGCCGGACTGGGCCTTTAATGTCTCACTCCCATTAGTTCCAATGGTCTTTGGCCCAGAGATGCAGAGAACACACAATGCAAGTGAGGCAAAGAGCACCTGGAACAAGAGGGGCTCGTTCTCACCTGGTATCCGCCAATGTGACTCATCAGCTTCTCACTCATCGGGCTGCAGTTCAGGACGGAGTTCAGGACTTTGACTGTGGCGTACATCGCATGGTCATCCTGAGCCATGGCAATGAGGCCTAGCAGAATGGCTGGGCCCCCAATGAAGTTCAGGCTGTTAGCTGCTGGGCAAGACTGGAACACTCGTACCCCTGGGGAGAGAGCAACAATTACTGCTCCAGGAACCACCATGGAATAAAACTAGAGCTAGACATTAATAGGCACATGACTGCAGTCCGGGGATGCCCTGTTACAATGTCCTGATATCATGCTGGATCTCCACGCAGAGCAGAACTTCACTTTGAGAGTGGACTGTAGTGAATCTCTGCATTTGAAAGCAAAGGTGGTGCATTTGCTTAACCAGCCCAACCAAAAGAGATCAGTCTGAGCAGCAACACTTCAATCTGCATCAGAACTTCAGAGAAGTCCAATCTGCAATGTTAGTCTTGGCCCTGGTTGGGACCAGCCATGAAGCGGAGTTCTAGATCTGAACCTCTCTGAAGATCAGGATTATTCTGAGCCAGGGTTTTGGTTTGGATTAATCTCTAAGAAAACCTACAGCATGTTCATAAACAAAAAAATCTAAGAGCAGAAACTATCCCCATAAGAGAAATGAAGAGAAATTAAACTGCAACAGGAAAAGGTAGAAATGCCATTAACTAATTGAGTCTGGCAAAAGGGCTCATTATCCTGTAGCATATGACTGTGACATGATTCCCAATGATACCTATGAGACTATAGGGCCACATTCATTGCATATACCCGAACAAGATCACTACCAAATGGCTTGAAGCTTAAGGCGTTATATACATGTTTTGTTGGGGTCCCATTGATTACATTGGGAGTCTAATGTATATATTCAAGGGCAGAAATATAAACATCTGAAGATCCAGTCTGACTAGCCCCAGATTTTATGCTCTACTTTTCAGTTCCCCAATTTGCACTTACCGAACTGGCCCACAGCCAACGCTCCAATTGTTCGTAAGGGACCAGAGAGGTGTCCAGCGATATTTCTAGCTAGAAACACTGGTGTTGAACTGTCACGAGAGATGATCCCCATCTAAAATAGACCAGAAAGACTCCCTACAAAAAACTGTCAGCGGTTACATTGGGAGTGGGGGAAGCAAAGGAGGCAGGAAGGAATCAGGCCTTGTATTGGTTTGGCATTATTATAGTATTTTTATACTATGATAGAACATTTTGTGTACAAAAATAAACTGCTGCTCAAAATGGACAACACAAGGGAATTAGAAGTCAGAACTGCTCGTCCACCCCTTGCTGCGTCTACAGTGGGTACTGCAGTGGCAGGGGCTCAGAACAGCATGTAGCTAGCCCCTACTACACATCTCAAATCCCAGGAACAGCTGGGTGAAATGAGGCACCTGTTGAAGGAGTGCATTTCCCCTTCAGGGGCCAGCCAGGTGCTCACAATCAGAACTGCCTGGGTATGATCAAGGAGGGTCTCTGCCGCACCCTCAGACTGACCCACTGAAACAGGAAAGGCAGCTAAGTGGCAAGGAGAGGACTAGAGGCCACCCAGCTCATGAGGAGCACTGATCTTTCTCCAGACGACTAGTCGGACCAGGCTCAGAGACCATGCGGGAGGACGTCGAGTTAAGGCGTTTGTAAACCAGGGATCCTGAGATAAGGGCTTGGAGACCTATTTTATAAACGTTCCCTCCATGAGGCTTTATTAAAGGGGACATACTTATTTGGATTAGTTGGTTTTGGTTTTTTCCCCTGACCTTGATGGGTGCACGGGCACAGCCCACCCACTCACACAGACTTAGGCATGAATATCCTGGCTTCTGTGATTATTTCAAGGCAGGATCTGAACATTGTCTGAGCATTGTCAGAGCCATCTCTGTATCCCTTGCTCCAGATAAAATCAAAACATGGCTAAGATGGAGTTCAGGTCAAGAGCACTCGCCAGTAACTTAAGGGTAAAAAACCTTTGGAAATCAGAGTTAATGCACCCAAACAGCCATGCTGAACCCAGCATCGACTCTACAAAGATCCAAAGCAGCTCCGTCTGGATTTAAGCAGCCTGCTGGGAGCAAAATCTGGGAGAGGGAGGAGGAATTAGGGTTTCGAACCTGGGGTAAGACAGAAGGAATGGGCAGATCAGATAGGGAAGCTACCAAAGAGCCATGGACCCATAGGATAGGGGAGGCTAAGGAAAGTCTGTCGGGTTGAGGATGATGGAAAGCCTGGGGAATTTAGCATATCTTTAGGGCTACAAGAGTCCCTGGGGAGGTCAATCCAGCTGCAGCCTCTCCACAATTCACTGCACTCATAGAAGTCACTCAGCACATCCATCTCCACCATTTCCTCTTGTCCCATAGCTTTCCCTTTCCTCCACATTGGGAACACAGAAGTTCTGTTCTCCTGGTGGAAGACACCCTCCACCCCCCAACCTGCTACGCACACAACAGTTCTGCTCAGTACCCATTACTGGAAGAGCTGGTGGTGGTAATGGGTGTGTGCACATGCAGATTCTGCTGCATCTGGCTCACCCATGTAGGATATTGCAGATAATACCCCACCAGATGCCCATAGGTGAGAGGCTTGAAGACTGCCACTGGAGAAATACAGCAGTATCTGCACTCCTTTGCCTCTCATGGGACCCCTGGGGGCTAGGCTGTGACTGGAGGAAAGGATGGTCAGGCATCTCAGATGCAGAGACATGGAGCCAATCAAGTGTTTTTCTCTCCTGGCATCACTCCAGAGCAGTGTTAAGGTTGTTCGAGTGCTTTAACTGTGCATCCCTAACCTTACCATGTCTGCATTTCTTTTAAGAGCAACTTGTGCACTGAACTACATGGGTTTGTAACAGTTCATTTGGGGATCATTACAAAACACCTGTAAAGTTTTTAACCCCAAAGTTATCAATATACACAGCTTCAACTCTAGTTTTAAACAAAAAGTTTTTTTGTCCAGGAATTTCCTTTTTGTTAAACAATTTCATACATGACCACATAACAAGATACTAAGAGAGAATTCTACGATATGACAGCTAATGGATGGAAGATTTGTAACAATTAACTTTAAATCATTATAAAAAAATTCCAGTCATATTAACATTCAGGCCATAAACCGGCCACTAGTTGATTGAAATCATGAAAAAAATTCTCCTATGGGCAGGTTATTCCATAATTTCATTTATGCTATTTCTTGCACCTTCCTCTGAAGCATGTGGTGCTAGCCACCATCAGATATAGGGCACTGGATTTGATGTACCATAGCCTTGATCCACAATGGTGATTTTTATGCTCCCTGTGTTTTTATGACACAAAAGAATTTGTGCATTTGTCCAATAAACCAAGGAGACAACCCCATTTTGTTGGTTATTAGATAACAGGTTTTAATATTGTTTTTCTAAAAGATCTGTTCTAAGAATTATTTTGGGGGATGATCTCTGGCCTGCTATATAGGTTGTCAGACTAGATGATCAAAAGATACTCCATTGTGACCTTGGAATTTTAATATTTTTCAGCAAATAGAAACTTTACCAAAAATACATTTTTCAGGGCTCCTAAACTGTGTGGGTCCAATTTGGCAAATCATTTCAGCTGAAAAAAATCTGACTTATTTTTTGTTAAAAAAAAAAAGTCAAAATGTTTTGTTTTGCAGTTTTTAAACAAGCCATTTTGGCATTTCACTTCCCCATGATATTTTTAACTCAAAAAAAAAAATTTCTTTCTTCTAAATTATCCTTCTAAATTGTCGACATTGATTTTAAAATGTTTCAGACTGACAAGTGAAGCATTTCATTTGACCTGACCAACATTTTTTTGGTTTTTCGTTTCACCAAGAACAATAGGAAATCATTCTGTTTCCATTTGAAACTGAAGTTTTTTTTTTTATTTTTCGGTTTGATCATCAAACCAAAAAAATCAATTGTTTGCTCAGCTCTAGTTGTCAATTAAATAGCAGCCTTTGGTGCGCTTGGTGTTTAAGAAGACAAGTTCCCTCTCGTAATATAAATTGCTTTGATTCTCCTCTCGTTTCCCTCAGTGCAAATCAGGAGTAATTCCGCTGAAGTGAATGGATGTAGATTAGTATAAATGTGATGTACATGGAAGGAGACTCGCGCCCAGGAGTGCAGCGAAAGCATTAGAGTGAGGAAGTTACAACAAAATCAGAGACTTTACTCCAAGAAAATCTGAATGCAATGATTCCTGGCTGAAAGCAAAGGAAGAGAGCCTGTGACCTCTTTGGCGATCAGCCGACCGTCTACTTCGTTGTAGCAGCTCTTTATGTCTCGGATGGTGGTGGTGGATGAGCACATGGCGTTGATCCCAAATGAAATTCTCTCCTCTGCAACCAAGGCTGTGGGCTGAGGTTCTCTGGAGTGATCCTCAGCTAAAACAAGAGAGACTTTTAAATCCATGAGCAATTTCACATTCTCAGCACAATAGAATAAAACAGGCCGGTGGATAATAATGTGAGGGAAGAGGGGGCATTTAAAAAGGGCTCAGCTTTGATCTAACCAGAACTATAACTGGATCTACATCCTCTGCAGCCCAGAGACTGGAGCTTGCCAGCACATTCACCAGTAGGAGCTGCACTTAGCTTGTCTCCACTGGAAACTGCTCTTTGCAGATCTGCAACCAGCATCTCTATGAAGTCCAGAGTTCAGAGCCTGACACACAGTGCAGGTTTCATGGAAGGCGGTACCTGTCGCTAAATAATTATTAACAGGGATAAATCCTTGCTTCTCCACATAGTCCAAGTGAACAGGCTGGGCAGTGGAACCACATCATGAAGGCCTTTCCATACACACCCGCTGACAGCTGGGGAATGGTTTGCTCCATAGCAATTATATCCCTGTTCTCCCAGTGATTCCCAAGCCCTGTGCTGGGAAACTAAGTCAGGTCACTGGTTTCCTTGATCTGACTAGACCTTCCTTGTTGCATGATGGTCTCCTCTCTTGGAGAGAGGAAATGGTGCATCCTGGCAGTCACGTGGCCATTGAGCATCATGGGAAATGAAGTTTGGCTGGTGATCCCAGTCCATAGAGGAAAATGGGAGCATGAGACTCTTGAACAACTCTTATAAGGCACTGCTGCAGAATCAAAACCTTTTGGCTTCTGGCTGAAATATTTTGATTTTCAGGCATTCAGGTTTTTGACAGAAAAAACAAAATAAAAATACAAATTTTCCATAGAAAGCAGACATTTTACATAGCACATTTTCTGTGGTCCCAAAACTCAATTTTCCATTGGAAAACAGTTTGGGTTAAAAATTTCATCCCGCCCATGCCCTTTGCTTTAGGCTGCAACTTCAGCAGATGGGTTTATTGCACTCTTTCCAAATGGGAAAAGACATCCCCAGCCCACTGACTTCCTAGTGCAGAGGTGGATACACTCAGCAGTTGAACAAGCAGCAATCAATAATGAAAATGTACTGGAGATGCTCTGTCTGCCTGTTTAATAATTGAAGCTAACAGTATGCTTTAGTTAAAAAGCTTCTTCATTAAATTGAATGTAACTTAGTTCTCCCTCCCGTTCTCTCCCCCGCTGTGTTGCACCACTCCTCTCTGTGCAGCTAAGGAGACTGCTGTTTCCTTTCCTGCTGCATTTTTGTCTAACACTGCAAATATATAATGTCCCAGGTACACAGGTACTTCCTCAATGTCTGCCTCACACAGACAGGAGTGTCCATAAATAACCAGATGTCCACATAAAATGAAGAGGGGTGGTCCTGTGGTCAAGTCACTGAGCTGGGACTCAGGAGTTAGAGGTCTAGCCTGGGTAGGGGGAGATTTGCGTTCCAGCTCTGCCACAAAGCCCCCGTGTCACCCTGGACAAATCACTTCGGCCCGATCTACTCTGGCATCAGCGTGCAGGGTACATGCCACAGTGAAAAGCGGGGCAGCGAAGAGCTCCAGCAGCAGGACATGACACTACTAAAAGCAACAGAGCAGATGGGGGGAGGCCCTGCTGGGGCGTGTAGAGAGATGTGTAGGGTATGTACACCCTCAGGTTCTGGTGTGTCCATACTCTGCTCACCTAAGTAGTGCCTCATTATCCACGCTGCCATTTATACCCGTGCAGGGGGGCGTTGTGTCTGTACTCGACACACCGCTTTAAGTGTAGACATGGCCTTAGTCTCTCTCTGCTGACCTACCCAACAGGGTGTGGGTGGGGGAGGGGTTCAGAGGAGAAATACACTGCAGACTGAGAGTGCCCAGATGCTAGTCTGGTGGGGGGCCAAATCAGCACGACAGATCGATCAATCTGCATGTAATTCTTGGCTCTGCCACAGATGCCCTGTGCGACCCGGGAGAGCCACTTAGAGGCAGATTTTGAAAGGTTTTTAGGTGTCTGACGATACAGACAGGCACTCCAGCACTTTTGAAAACCCCATGAGGTGCCGAGCTCCTAGCGGATGCTTAACTCTGTGCCTCAGTTTGCCCTGTAAAATGGGGATAATTATACTTCATTCCTCTCACCTTCTGTCTGGCCTGTCTGTTTAGATCGTGAGGCTTTCGGGGCAGGGACTGTCTCTTACTGCATGTACATCCAGCACAATGGGGCCCCATCTTGCTGGAGGCCTCCGGGCACCCCAGGGAGTGTTAATAAGGGATAATAATAAACCATGGCCGATGCCCAGTGTGGCACCTCAGAGTCCCCGCGTACCTGGAAGCTGAACTGCCTGAAAGTTGCTGAAGTACCGGGGCCCAAGCTTAGTAATAACCTCCACGGTTTCCGCAGAGAACGGCTCTTCAAAGAAGTGCGTTGGGCCGAGGCGCCAGGCCAAGGAGGACTTCTGTTTCCAAACGCGGGGGGTAGCTATGTAGCCATAGACGTCGACGAAGGAGGCCGGTTCCATGGACAGACAGCTCCCGGGTAAGGGCTGGATGTACTGCATCTGCACCAGAGAAAGAATTCACTTGGGCATCTGGGGAGCCGTAGGGCTCTGCCCAGCAAGATACAGTCCGTCCTCCCTCATCCCTGCTGAAGTCAAGGGGAGTCACAGGTGCTCTGCACATCCCAGGATCGGGTCCTTACTCTGTGACAATCTCAGTTACATAAGGATTGACGTTAACATGAGGGATCGCACTGTTTCATTCAGAATGACGCAACTATGGTGGGCCAAATTCATCCCCGGTGCAACCACACTGACTTTGGTAGATTTGCACCAGGGATCAATTTGGCCCATGCCAAACTAGGTTTTTGTAACCTGGTCACCTGACACATCTGGTTTCTCCTTCCTGAAAGGAGATAACAAGTAGTCTCCAAAGTGTGCGCTGTGCACCATCAGTGACCTACAGAGCATTTGCCAGTGAGATGTGAAGACCTTCTTATTCCCAGGGGGCTACTAAATCACCTCTTTGCTCTCAGCTGGTAAATAGCAGCAAAGAAGGAAAATCTACATTAAATACTTCCCTGATGCTACTTTTCCATGTCAGCAATTACTATAGTTGTAACAGGGATGTTCAATAATGAGATTTGGGTCCCTAACTTGCTTAAGCAGCTTTGACAGCCCTGGCAACGTTCTCCAGCAGGCTGCTGTCACTCTATATGGTACTATTTAAAGTCCCAATTCTGAAACTTGTTCCATTTGGATAGATCCCGGCATCTGCACCCCATCAACTTCAATGGGGCTTCTTGCAAGGGGTGGATCAAGTTACAGGCCAGGGGCCTATAATTTAAGAACTTGTCAGTTTTTGGCTTTGATTGTAACCAAGTAAACATTGCAGCTGGGTACTAGGGAAATCTAGTCAACTACAATACAGCAAAAAAGTTAAGATGCCTTTTCGGACTCTCAAGAACCACTCTATCATGCACCTTTAGATTGTAGGCTGTAAGATCTAGATCCTCTAAAATGTAAAATCTTCTGGGCAGGGACTGTGTACTACTCTCTGTTTGTACAGTACCTAGCGCAATACAGCCCTGTTCTTGGTTAGTCCCTCCCGAGGCACTGCTGTAATAAACAGAATTCATAAATAATTATTTTTAGAGGTGATATTTTCAAAAGCATCTTAGCGATTTGTACTCATAAATCACTTTCAAGAGTGCCATTGGGACTTGCACTCTTAAGTCACATAGGCACTATTGAAAACCCACCCAAGGTGTCTTTCTTAAAGAACTCCCATCCAGTTCATTTCAAATGTAGTAGAAAAATCCTCTGCCCTGATCCCAGACTTAATCATCCTGGAGGCCCATGTTCTATTTTGAGGTGGATTTTAGAGAAGGATCAAGAATCAGGCTTGTAATGGAAACTCTGTAGCAACCATAACTATATAACATCCATAATAACCTAGGAGACAATTTTCACCAACAGAAGCCTAAATGCTAGGTATCTAATCTATACCAGGGATCTAAACAAGAGGCCATTTTTTCCAAAGTGCAGATCACACAGCAGCTCCACTTTACTTCAATTGGAGCTCAGAGTTCAGGAAAATCTGGCCACTTAAGTGCAGAAATATGGATGTAGATGCCTGCCTTTAGGCTCCTATTTTTGAAAAATGTTCAGTTATAATAGCAAATACTAAACAATAGTTTTCAGAGCTTAATGCAGCCTCTAACTAATTAGGGTAGGGATAAGATCTTTACAGGGCCAGATCATCCCAAATCTGCTACTGCAGGGACCTCACCCTTTCCTCTGAAGCATTTGATGCTGGGTACAGTAGGATACTGGATCAGATGGCTCTCAGATTTGATCCAGTCTGCATTTCCCAGGATCCTAAAATCCTGGCCTTAGATGTTAATCACCTTTGTGTAATTCTGATTTGTCGCCTGATTTTCTCTTCATTTTCTATATCATGAAAGAGCCTCACCACATTTCCTCAGGACATGGACGCTGGGACCAGCTCTTATTTACTAAAGCCGTGTTTTATTTTTATTATGGGTTGTTTGACTTATGATAAACACATTTGCCATGAATCCTTTAATCCATTGCAATGCTCAAGCCTGGTTTTATTGATGACTTCCAGTCTCATTTAAAAAAAGGCAAATTAAATTAAGTTTTCATTCTTGGAATGGATATAGGTCCCACAAGGCGCTGAGGAGACATAATTTTTCTCAAGTATGGGAAAGAGAATATTTAGAATGAAATAGATTGCTTTCACAGGGAAAATGTAACATACAGGAGAGCTTTGCAGACATCAAATTAGAGGAGTCAGAAGGCAGAGGCCAACGTTGTTACAAATGAATGGCAACGGAAAGAGGAAGGGACCTAGAATCAGGTGACAGCTTCAGAATAGCTAACCATAAGTATTTGAAAAGAATCGCAAGTAAGGCCTCAAAAATATCTTGAGATTGGCTTGAGTTTAAAATAATAAATAATAATAATACATTGGTGGTTCTTTTTTATTTGTCTTCTTGTTTCTGAGCCTTCGGGGTGCACTGAGTGAAAGCTTTTCCCCAAATCCAAGAGGTCAAGAAACTTTTTTTTAATGAAAGCTGAGATGCTTATGAAATAACATGACTCCAGGAGCTGGGGTTTTATTTAAAAAAAAAAACCCTAAATTTTGCAAGACTTGCAATAAAATCACTGCATTTTGCAATCCTCTTTTCCCCCATTTTGGGCCATCTTTCTTATTTCATATTCACCTGTGTGAACATAACTCTTGGAAATAGATTGAGTCTATTATTTGAGGAGAAGAGCTAATTCACAGACTGTTTGACACTCGAGCTGGGGTCAGATTGTCTGGTATGCAAGGAATGACTGCCTGGGGGATGGAAAACTCATATGGTTCCATGGGTGCAGCAGGCAGGGCAGGGAGCTGTGGGATGCACCAAACCCATAGATGTCTGAGATATATGGGGAAAATCCCATCAGTCTTGGCACTGTTGTGGAAGGCTGGGCCACCACACACAGGCCGAGTGTCTCTGCCCTGCTCCCTTTGTGGCCTCCTCTTGCAACCCCAACACTGAATCACTGAAATGACTATTCACTCCTGACAATATAGGCCTAAAGCCTTTGCATCCCTGACTTGAGATACCTGAAAGGGTCCTGAATTTCAGAGGGCAGGTTCTCAGCATTTCTGACAATTAGGCCTTTTCAAGGCATCTGAGGTTGGGCCCCGCATAATCACTGGTCACGTCTGACAATCTTAGCCTAAGTCTCTAAGGATCCGTGTGGTTTCCAGTGCCAGCCTGTGCACCAACATGCATGAATGGCATTGCTCTTTGAGGTCTCCTAACTGTGGGATTAACCAGACAGGGAAAAACTGAACCAAGAAATGCAAACGACCAGTTGTCAAGCACAGTTCTGTGAAAAGAGCCTTTACCTTAGCGGAGCCAAGCCCCTGCCCATTGATATACACCGAGACCATGCAGTTCCTTTTCATTTCCTTAGCCACAGTCACTGTGAGGTGATGCCACTGCCCCGTGGCTAGCAGTTTGGGACAGCTGAACTCCACCTGGGTTGGGGCTGAGGAGGGAGCTGGGACTTCTGCTTCAGGTTCCATGATGTCTGCACAGGAAAAACAAGCACTTAACCAGCAGACAGGGCGAAGGCTGTCTTTTACTGGGTGTTTGCACAAAGCCAGGCAAAGCTGCCTTGATTCTGATGGGGGCGTCCGGGCATTATTGCAGTGCAACTAATGGTAATGTCCTGAGTGGGAAACTGAGGCACAGAGCAGTGAAGTGACTTGCCCACGATCACAGAGTCAATCAGTGGCAGAGCCAGGGGTAGGACTGGGAAGCTTCTGAAAAGCAGTGATGGGACAGAGGGAGGGAGGGAGAGAGAGATTAAAAGGTCGTAAAATGCTGGAGTCCTATTACCAAGACCTAAGGCCCTTCCCTACCCCCTCGGGATTCACACTATGTGTAACGGAGCCACATTCCCAAATAGTGACGGCTCTCGGGAACAATGGCTTTTCCTGAACTTCCTGGTTGCTGTAAAATGAAACTTATTCTAAATAAGGCAAAGCCTTAGGTTCCTCATTGATTTAGCCGCTATAGAAAGGTTCTCCTAATGGCTGGAGAAGTTCAGACTATTTGCATGGTGGTGACTGCATTATGGAGACAAGTAGGCTGGTGTTTTCTAATGTGCCTAAGGGAGCTGGGCACACAGCTCAATGGGAATCAGGCACCTAACTCCATTAGACTTTGAAAATCCCAGTTGCAGTGCAAACACCACTCCCAGCCCCCTCTCTCATTGATTAATCAGGGTCACATCTGAAATACCAAGCATAGCTGTGATCACTGGAGAAGAAGACATGGACAAGAGACAGTAGAAGGCCACCTGAATGATAGGACAGCCTGAGAATAGCAAGTCAAAATCAGGGGAGAGAAGCCAACTAACTGTTTGCTTTGGAAGCCAGGAGATTGAGGGGTGCTCACTGGATCTGCATATGTCCTAGGTATTAATTTGTAAGATATACCATTCTCAAAGACTCCTGGCACAACGTAGCACGTTGATTTAGTGTAGCATCCTTGAACAGCAGAATATTAATAGCAAAAAGGGGTTTAATTTTACATATTTAAGGAACCATTCTTGTTGGGGGGGTTACACATTAGATGTTCATGCAGGTGCCAGGGTACAACAACACTGGGATCTTTATTATCTAATCCTGCAACTAGAGTAGTAAAATACTTACCTCTTACATAGCCATATAGTAACACACATATATGACTGGACTACAGAATTTCTGTTGTTGAAAAGGAACCTAGAATGACATACCATGTGTGTGCACGCATGCATGGTGAATCGCCTTCATTCTAGGTACTTCTCAATAACTGGGACTTTGTAGCCCAGTCACAGTAATACAACAACACATAAGCAAGCTCCATAACACCTTCTACCAAACACTGAAGGGAACTCATGTCATATCCCAATAGGTTTCAATGCCTTGCCCCACAGCTTGACACCACCACGTTAGTAGGCACTTAACATGTACTTAGAAGCGCTATCAACTCTTATTAAGACTGGGGGGGGGGGGATTACATTTTTTGGCTGAATAGTAAAATTGCCAAAAAGTGCCATTTTGGGACAAAGACACTCATTTGTGAGCTAAGGTTGGATTCGGCAGATAGTTTCGAACAAATACGAGTGAGAATAATTTTTCTGAAATACGTCTAAATGGTTTGCTTTGATGTTTTCTAAATGAATCCTTTTGACACTTCATTTTGCAAATGTCACATTGAATAGATGTTCAAAACATTTCATTCAACCCAAGCAAAATGTTCAGTTTCTCATTATGCTGAGGAAAAAAAATCCATTTTGGTTCAAAACAAACGGATTTTTTTTCCTGTTCAATGGCCAAATGGAAAAAAACCCCTAATTATCTGCTCAGCTCTAAGTAACACAAATCATATGATTGCTTAAATACAGCCAGATGACCTCTGTTTTTGATGTCAGGATTGCAGGTCCCACCTGGGATAACACAATGCTGTTCACACACTGTATTATAGAAGTAGGAGACATGATCCTTCACACGTGTTCAGTGAATCTCTTGAGGGTTGAGGAAAGGAATCAGAAATCTAATTCTGCTGTTTAACTTGCAATGAAATCTGCATAAATTTCACTGCAAGCAGCACAAAGTTCTACTAATTGCAATAAACGACACTGTCCTAAGTACAGCACTGAAAATCAAGTGCAAAGAATAGAAGTGGAGTAACAAATAGAAGTCAGTATTAATTCCCAGGTGAGTTCTAGCCCCTTTCTGCTGCTCTCGCCAGTTAGAGCTGACGAGGTAAGAATTCTCCTGGTGGGAGAGCTCTCAGCAGGTACAGATCTGGTATGCCTGGCCCCTGAGCCAGCCCCAATCTAGTCCTGGCAGAGGGGTTGGGAAAGGGGAATGCTAGAATACTTATGATTGGCTGTTGTCTGGGATATAATAGAGCAGCCAAGGGGCTGCTCTAACCCACACTGGAGCTGGCACAGATCTCCCCTGAGAATCAGGGAGATGTAGGAGATTCCCAGACCGCCCCTTTTTTCTGCTGCATGAAGCACAAATCCAGCCCAGCAGACCGCCATCTCTGCCATGCTAGGATCAAGGCTAATCTGTAGATTCAGTTTATCCCAGTTCCTACTAAAGACATAATGGACCATGTCTCTAGCCCACACCAGATAACACATGTTGGTGTTTGCGTCATGAGATGCTGACTGTGTGGTAGAGCAATGGACCCCCAACACTGTGCGATCCTGTAAAGCAGATTGTTTTGCACCACTCCACACCGGGTGGGCCTGAGGAAGAGGGGAAGACAGGCATTCTGCTGCCTACCCCACGTGCGAGGCCCAGTCCGGTGGGCGTGCCCAGAGGTCACTTACCAGACGGGGGGGAGGACTCAGAGCAGCAGCTCCCTTATAACTTGTATCCACAGCGGAACAGCATCAGCAGGAGAGACACAGGGACCCCACTCACAATATCCCTTGGCCCAGTGGTGAGGAGACCCACCTGAGACATGGTACATTCCTTTGCAAATCCCTTCTCCTTATCAAGTGAGGGAGGCTTGAACGAGGGGTCTCCCACATCCCACGTGAGTACCCCAGCCATGGGGCTAAAAGTTATGAGGGAGGTGGTTCTCACACATCCGTCACAGCCCCCGTCCCCCCAGCTTCTTGTACAAAACCCCTTAGGTGCCTAACACCAAAGAAGGCTCCCGCATTGGGGATTGCAAGCAGAGTCGGTGCCTCCCTGCAGCCCAGACTCAGGCACCTATCTCCATGGGCTCAGCACACAGCCCTTCCGTTGGAGTCTCCAACTGGCTGGCTTAGGCAAGGAGCTGCCTCGCACGCTTGGTTTTGTGGATCATGGCCTAAGGGGTTTGTCTCTCTCCCCGTGTGCCGCCTAGGGAGTGTAGGCGCCCCCACTCAGGCTTTGTGGATTGCAGGGTGTGTCTGTGATTTTCTAGGCGCCTAAAAGCTAAGTGTTGCGACACCCAGTGTCATAATGCTGAATCTAGGCATCAGACCCTGCACTGATGGGTGGCAGTACCAAACCTGGAGATAAATATATACAAAGGGATGTGTCAGGAGCCCAGAGGGCAAAGGGATCTTTGGCCCCCCACCCTTCCCCTCCTCAGCACCTTTTGACCCCAAGAATTAGTTTATAGCTGTTTCTGTTTCTCTTTCCAGGGCAAAGGACTAGAATTTCTTTTCAAAGGAAAGCAGAGATTCCCCTTTGAATTCCCTTTAAACGACTGAGTCCCTGGCCTTGCAGTGCCCAATGGCTGGGTCTGGAAAGCCTTACCCAGCGGCTGGAACTCCACTTCCTCTGTAGAGATGACCAAGGAGTGGTCCATGGGGGAAAAGCTCACAGAAAAGCAGACAAACTCCTGCTCCATCCTTGCCATGTGCCGCACCACGGTGAGGAAGCGCAGCGGGTGGGCATCGTGGGCAGAGCAGAACTTGCTGACCAGGAACCAGGAGGAGACAGTCAGGCCGCCCGTGGGCGGGAACAACCTGGCACCTGCGAGGGAGAAATGAAATGAGTGTGAGGAAGCAGGCTCCCCTGCTTGGTCTCTAACTTTGCCTCTTTTATCTGAGGATCTCAAAGCACTTTTCAAACATTCATCTAGAGCCCTGTGAGGCACAGAGCAGTTAATTATGGCCTCTCCAAAGTCACCCAGCATATAAGCAGAAGCAGCAACTATGGAATCTGGGAGCTTTAATTCCTAGTCCCTCCTCCATTCACTAGACAGCACTACCTCTCTTATTACCCTGCTAGGCAGGATGTGTGTAGTCCAGGATTAACTGATGAGAACTGGGGTTACCAGGCCACTGATTGAGGACAGACACACTAGAGACGTACCTTCCATGGGGAGTCCAGATCTGACATTGGAAACCAGTTTCTCCAGAGGTCAGGGAATCACAAAGATTATAGATGGAGCAGAACTAGCAGATCCTCCAGTCCATCACCCAGGGACCAATGCATGATTCTTACAGACACCGGATGTTTCCAAGTGTTTTGTCCAGTCTAGTGTTAAATGTTTCAAGTGATGCAGCTTCTGTCCCTTCTCCGGGGGGTTTACTCCACAGTCTAACAGGTCTCACTGGTTAGGGTGTTTTCCTGATATCTGCCCTACCTTAATTCACCCCTTTTCTCCTACTGGTCAGGCCTGCTGTAGAGAGAGGCCTGAGCCTTGGAGCTGGACCTGAGGCAACAGCCGGGAGGGTGTTGAAGCCGTGGTCTTGTATGAGACCACCTCTGGCTAACGCAGGATGCCGGAGAGCAGGCGACTATGTGCATCATTCTCAGAAGGCTGCACATGAAACAGCAGGTACCTACCCATTCCGATCCCTCCTGAGATGGCCTGTTCCACATTGGGGCCCATCACAGTGGAGAGCGTGGGGAGGAACAAACAGCTGCAAAACAAAGACAGCAGGAATTCAAGCATGTGCCGGCGAGCCATTAGGGACCTGGCTCGGAGTTCTTTCCACTCGCCAACCCCCCACCAACTACAATCCTGCAGCATCTGGCCCCCGGGGTAGCAATGCAGTGCGTCTAGCTTGCATGATGAAGGTAAGAGCGTGGCAGATTCTCTCTGCTGTCACTGGGAGGGTTGTGGGCAGGCTGTGTGTGTGGCTAGCTGGACTGCATGGGGGGTGGCGACAGGAGCAGGAGGATCTGCTGTGGTGGGAGGCGTGACTCTCTTGTTTAGTGACCGAGGAAGAGGCTGGAGGCTCTGTAATAAAAAGAGCGGCACAAATTGCAGACATACCCGTATCCCTCAAGTGACATGTCAAACTCCACAAAGGAGGGCGCCAAGGAAGTGATGTGTGGCTGGAAGTTCCGTGGCGACGTCATGGAGATGAGGCTCATAGCCGTCTGGAGAGCCATCGCAGAGCCCCTGGTTGCCCATGGGGAACTGGTGGGCCGCGTGGCCAGCTGAGGAACCACAGGCTTGTCCGGCACAGCTGCTCCTGGATCTAGGACAACACCACCCAGCATTACTGACGTGCAGCACTGCCACTGCTCTCGTTCAGTAGCATGCTTCTTTCCATTTCATTCATTGCAGCCACAAAGCATTATCTTATAAATCACTGTGTCTTCCTCTAGAGACTGCAGGGGCTGCAGACACCTTCCTGCTTTCCTTAAACTCTTTAAGGACCCTGGTGCACAGGATGGAGAGATGGGAGTCGAGATGGGGGAATTATGCTTGATAAAGCCTGTGGCTGGGATGATTTAGTTGGGGTTGGCCCTGCTTTGAGCAGGGGGTTGGACTAGATGACCTCCTGAGGTCCCCTCTAACCCTATGATTCTATGATTCTTTGATGCATTTTTCAGTCAGTTGGCCATTTCAGAAAGTCCAAAAACCCACAAGGCACTGTTTTGCGTTGAATGGAAAATGAAATTTTAAAAGATGTCCAGTGAATCGAAAAGTCACAAAATGTTTCCTTTCGGATCAGACGGGACATTTTGTTTTGACCCAACGGAAATTTTGGTTTCAATGTCAACATTTGTCAAACGTTTTTGACTTTTGAAATAAAATTAAAAGGAAATTTTGAAGAGAAAAATCTGTTCAGGCCAAAAAATCAAAACGTTGCCATTTTCCAGAGAGGTTTTTGTTTATTTTGTTTTATACAAACTGTTTAGTGAAAGCAGTGCCAATTATTTCAGTGTCACCAAGTCTGTATTTGTAGGTGAAAAATGTTTCAGACAAAAAAAAAAGTGTCACCCAGCTGTAGGTGAGGTCCATGAGAAGAGCTACGAGGAGCTACGTAGCTCCTCAGGTGGGGAGGAGAGTACTTCCCTGCTCTCTTCCCCCTTGGGGCAGGTGCCTAGCCCTGCTGGCGATTTTCCCCATCTGCATCATTCAACAGACAAAGGGCCAAACCCAATAGGCAGGTGAGAGCTCAGTCTGTGCCCCTGTAGAACTTGTGGGGCAGATTCTCCACCACCCTGCCCCTTGTGGGGTCACTGATGCCTGTGCAAAGTGTGTGTGTGGTGGGGAGGAAATGCTATCATTATGGCCTTGGTCCTGTGCGAAGCGCCAGGAGTGTGGAGCCCGTGGTGAATAGTGATCCTTATAGATGCACTCCCTGCAGGACCACAGGAGAAGTAACCCACTGGTCAGTGTGTGGTAGGCCTCCCACTCTTCTTGAGGACTTGAGTCTATTATAGCGACAGAGATAAAGACTTGCATGAGCTCCAGCCAGAAAACCTCCTGCCCTGAGTTCTGAATGCCCTTGGTGCAGCTCCTGCCATTGACCAACAAACCAGCCCATCACAGTGGCCTGCTCTAGAGACTCATGTTCTCAGACATGCTAGGTCTGTGTTGTGCCTGGCTCCTCCGCAAATAGCTCGGTAGCACCTTCCCCTCCCCGCACGCGCCCCTGGAATACTGACAGCATGTTCCATTCTGCTGCTCTCACCTTCGTTCCGCACTGCTTCACACAAACTAGCCCCTTGGCACAATGGAACTGTAGCTGGGTTTCCGCACGCCCCGGTCACGGCTGGCGGAGGGGTCCCAAGCCAGAGGAACTGCCTGAGAAGTGTAATGCAAACACCTTTAGGTAGGAGACCTGGGAGCACTTGCATCAGTACATACACTGCAGAGCCCTGATATTACTGACTTCTAGCTTGTAAAGCCACCTTCGCCCCGGCAGGCAGAGTGGGATGAAAAAATAATCACAATCTAAAGCTTTTCCCTCATAACATAACAACTTTTGGACAAAATCAACAGTTTCCATAGATTTTCCAAATGAAGGAAAAAATTGTTTGGTTCTAACTTGTTTTCTATTGGAGGGGGGAAAAAACATCACATTTGAAACAAAACAAAAATCTACATATTCATTATTTTCATCCATTTCTGTTTTTCAAAAATTCCTGAGAAAAGTTTCAAATGAGATGAAAGAAATGTATTTTCTCTTATTTTTGGTAATAAATTAAAAGAAATAAAACTGTTTTACCAGCTCTACTGAAAAGTCGGTGTATGTACCAGCCTGGCAGAGAGTTTCAATCAGTGACACCACCACACCATATCTGAAATGCCAAGGATAATCAAGAAGCCACTGATTTCATAAGGATCTTGGAAAACATCTGAAACTCAAAGTAAGATGTTCCTAAAATCAGGTGTCTCCCAAAATCCTTATAAAATCAGTGATTATCTTGATTATACTTCACATTTCAGATGCGATGTGGTGGTGTCATTGATTTCAACATCCATAATATTAGCACCACAACGCTGGTTATATTTTCCCCAGTATTTTTCACTCTCCCAGATCTTTGCTTTGGCTGGTGCTGGCTGGTATTTGCAGACAAAGTTCCATGATGCCATGAGAAAGGCTGAATTTCCAGCCAGCCCAGAAGAAGGAAGTCTTAGAAATCTCAGAAGAAAGCAATCTACAACTCAGCATTGGACAAGATGTGTGAAGAGTCTGAACAAACTTGTGGTGTGCATTCAATCTCAGCCTGCATTCCACTCCTTCCAAAGCCCACTCAACACTGGCTTTTGTTAGCTTTAATGGAGACTGTGTGATCTATTGGTGAGAGCAGGAGACTGAGAAATCAGACTCCAGGTTCTGCTCCTGGACCTGTCCCTGACTGTGTGTGACTCTTTACACCTCAGTTTCCCTGTCTGAAAAAGAGAGGAAAATAATCCTGAACTTTCCTTCCAGGCGTACTGCTGTTCTTTAATTAACTAACATTTGTCAACTGCTTTGAAATCCCTGGGTGGAAGATTCTACAGAAACACAAAGAATTACTACCCTAGGTCCCAATTCAGCGATTTACTCAAGCACGTCCCTAACTTTAAGCATGTGAGTGGTCCCAACTGGAACTCAGTGCACCTGACGAAGATCCTTGGTGAATCACAACCCCTAGTTCCGTCCGAGTCCATTTCCTTAAAGGATCCATGGTCCTAGTGCAGAGGGACATTGTTAACACTCCGTTAAATACAGATCTGGTACCTTAATACATCCGGTTCAATGGATTGTGAGGCGAGCTTCTCAAAAATCCGGATGAGAGGCAGGTGCAATGGGTGGCTGTCATTGTTCAGGGCATCCTGACAGGAGGTTATGATAGTGTTCAGCAAGCCGGATGCACACATCACCTGACGGCTCTTCTCCGACTTCACCAAGGACTGGACGTGATCAGCTATGGCACACTGGATTTCCTGGGAAAGCTGAAACAAAGGGACGGTTGGAGTGAGTGCCTGAGAGCCTAACGCCACATGCTGGCTCCATGTGGAACCTTGGTTTTAATGGGTTCTGGATAGCTGCCGAGGTCTGCCCATGAGCAGCAGTTTGTGGGGTCGGAGTCTACACCAATGCTACTTGGATTAATACATTAGTGGGTGCGCCATAAAATTCAGCATTCGGAACGCCCAAATCTTCTCCCTTTTGACTACTGCTCAGTCATCCGTGGTCACGCTCAACTCGAAGCAACGCCATGGTTGTGAAGAGCCTAGAGGAGCAGTCAGTCAGTCCCCATGTGTAAGACAGGGATAACACCACTTGCTCTCTCACAGAAGGATACGATACATAGGGCCTGATCCAGCAAAGCATGTGAGCACATGCTTAACTTTAAGCACATGGACAGTCACACTGACATGACCTACTCAGCGCTTTAGAAACAACCACGAATTAAGTAAAGCTTTGCAGTGAAAATCTGAAGCACATGCTTAACTTTAAGCACCACTTAAGTGCTTTGCTGGACGGAGGCCTTCATTCAGTTGTTTGTAAAGCACTTTTAAAAAAGCTGAACTTGTGTTGATTTTTAAAGCAGCTCATAGGCCAGCCAGGATGTAACAGGGCCCAGAGACACAAGTAGACTTTGTGCAGGAGTATCTCTAACCATAAATCTTTGTAAGATTGGGGCATTTCTCACAGGAGAAGCATTTGGATGCATTAAATATTGTTCAAGGAAATAGTTAATACAAA
Organism: Emydura macquarii macquarii; assembly: GCF_026122565.2. Taxonomy (NCBI): domain Eukaryota; kingdom Metazoa; phylum Chordata; order Testudines; family Chelidae; genus Emydura; species Emydura macquarii. The sequence goes on from NW_027130204.1 coordinate 5,961,666, forward strand.
CTTTACTCAGAAAAGCATTATAGATGATGACATGTCTGATGGCATCAGAAGTGCAGAAAATATAGTTGATGTCCAGATTTTGGGCTTGATCTTACAGTGTTAATTGAAAATGACTCCACCAGGATCGCTGGGAGATAGACTGGTGTAACAGTGGTGTAAGTAAGAGGGGATTCAGTTCTTTGACCACATAGGCCAGATTCTGAAGAGCTGAGGGCCAAAATTTGACAAGCTCAATGCCCACATTTAAGACCTGACATTCAAAAGAGCTCAGCTCCCATTTAGGTACCTAAATCAGGGTTGGATTTTCAAAACCGCTGGGCACCTGGCAGCCCCCACAGCAATACTAATGGCCAGATTTTCAAGACAGCTCCCAGCATCCAACGTGCACAGCTTTCTGGACAATCTGCCCACTTGTTTTGATGTCTCAATGAAAATTAAGCTCTTTAGAAATGTGGCTCTAAATCTCAATTACTTATTCTTTTCCCTTTATACAAACAGAAACATATATTCGCCCACTACACTTATAAGATCCTTTCTGGACTACATATGCATATCTCTTCTTCTAGCAAGACGATTCGGCGAGCTGCGGAAATGAACATCTAGTTTATAACTCTTTTGTTTGTTTATTGTAGTTATTTCACTTACTCTTCCACTGGATGGAAAAAAATATTATTTAGAATCTACGAAAAGTTTAAAAAAAATAAAAGATACAGATCTTGGCTAAGTGAAACTATAGGTTTGCTCAAAAATAAATTCAATATAACCATAATGGAGTACAAAAATTGATTGTTCTCATTATCACAGAAGCTCTGTCAATACCGAGATTGCCTTGTTTTGAATAAAACGTGCTGTTTTCAGGAATATTAGTTCCAGTAAAATGGTTTTTTAGTGAAAATATTAATGGTGGCAGGAAACCAGTCTACATTTCCCCACATACATGGATTGATTTTCTTAACACATATTACTTGCACCAGGAGTCAGGGAACTGGAGGTTCAATTAGAACACAGCAGGACTCACAACTCTGCATCAAAGGGCAAAATGTCATCTAGTAATTTGCCCAACATTCTTAAGTAGTTCCAGCTTCCTCCTGCTGGGTAGCTGAATTTCTCTCCCTGTTATTCCCCTTCCAAAAGATGTTGGTTTGTTAGGGGATAAACAAATGCCTCCAAAGGTTCAAAGCTTGGATTCATTTCAACAGGATACGGTTGCCTTGGACTTAAAAATGAGATAGGCACAGATCCATCAAACAACAAAAAAAAGTCTTGCATTCCCCTAGCACCTCTCATTCAAGATTTTGCAGACTTTCATTAATGTAAACTTCCCAACACACCTTTAAGGGAGGTACTATTTGATGCTACGTCTCATTATCAAAAGTGAGGTAGGCACTTATAAAGAGATTGTCAAAAGCACCTATGGTGCCTAACTCCCATTGAAATTATTGAGAGTTATGCACTCTATGCACCTTTGACAAAATCCCACTGCTGGGAGCCTAACACACTGACTTTCAGTGAGATGTAGGTGCCTCCTAAGTCACTTATGTGCTTTTGAAAAAGTTACCCAGAGTGAGTCAGTCACACTGGATATAGCACCACCAACGCCCCCAGGAAGAAGTGATCAATGCTAGAGGGGGAGGATGACCTTGGAGTTATGGCTCTGGATAGGTAAAATCTGGATTAAGTTCTTGGTTTGCTTAGGCAAGTCACTCTAGATGATCTGGTGGTCCCTTTGGGCCCTGAGCTCTGTGACTTAGGGCTAGATTCTCCATTTGCTTTACATCAATGTAAAATGCTACTCCACCAGAATAGAGATTATAACAGAATATAGATTCTATAAGGGGTGTGTGTGGAATCCCCTTTGTTGGAGGTTGTTAAGAACAGGTTGGACAAAACACCTGCCAGGGATGGTCTAGATTTATTTGGTCCTGGCTCAGCACAGAGGGCTGGACTTGATGACTTTGCATGGTCCCTTCCAACTCCGCATTTCTATGGTTCTATAATAGCGACACTTTAAATCACATCTTCATTTTAAAGAGGCAGTATAGTCTAGTGGAGAAAGCATTGGAGAAGCACCGAGTTCTAGTCTTGGCTCCATCATTACTGTTCACGTCGCTTCCCCTCTTTGGGCTTCTGTTTCCCCTGCTATGCTTGGTTTTGTCTATTTAGAATCTGAACCCTCTGGAGGGGATGACTAGCTATTACCATGTTTGTGCATAGGAGATAGCAGAATAAGGCTCTGATCTTGGTTGTGGTCCTTGAGGTGTTATTGTAATATAAGTAATAATAATAATAAATGTTTATGGGTCGAGAAGTGTCAAATATCAAACACTCTCTCATGGAACTTGAAAGCAGCAAATTATATCATCGCCACAACTTTATAAGCAGCAGTTCACTGCTCTGGGAATGTAGTTGTGCAGTTTTTGTGAAGTGCCTTGTGTTAACGTTAGTAACAAGAGAAAATCGTTTACTTTACGCCAAATTGAGGATTAAATTCAAAGGTAAAGTAGTGAGAAAGGTCTAAAAGCAGGATCATTGGGTAAGATTCAAGTAGATATTAAAACAACCATGGTCTGTCTCTCTGCACCTCAATACACTTGAAGCATGTAATTCAGCAAAATCTTTTGATAATGCAAAGCCTTCAACTCTTGCCCATGCAAAGGCAACATACACAAGCTCCCAAATACAACCTGATCATGAGAGAGATCTATTAAAGGGAAATGCAACACAAAATGGAAAACAGGGTCAAGCCTAGGCTGCAGTGATAAGCCTAATCTGCAAGACTGAGTGAACAGTTTACTGGATGAACTGGGACAGATTTTGAATGAAGTAGTTGACTCAGCAGCCCCCCTCCACCCTCAGTCATCATTGAACGACTCTACAAACTGATCACGAGGAACATTCAGCACAGAAATTCAAATTCAATTCCTCTTTGAAAAAGTGTTGTTCCCTCTATGCAATACATGCTTTGTACTGCTTGCTCCACTGACAACGGAGCAGAATGCATCCTTCGATAATGTTACCAAGGCTGGATTTACATCTTACACGGCCCTAGGCACAGCATCTTCAGCACCCCCTGCCTACAGCCGGCCTTCATGTTTTCTGTGCGTGGGGTATGGGGGAGAGAGGGGGTGGCTGGACCGGCTCCACACAGGGGTTTTGGGGATGGAGGGGGGCTGGGGTGACCAGCTCTGCCAGCTCCAGGTGAGGGGGGAATATGCTCACCCCTGGATTCTGGCTTCTGGCCTGGCCAGAGGGTGAGGCCTCAGGGGGAAGAGGAGGAGGAATAGGGGGTGGGGCCAGAGTTCCAGGGCTCATGCGGTAATCCACCACTGTTTAGGTGCGCCTAGAATGCCAGGTCCCCTAGGCACATGGGTTCCGCTCTGTTCCTCCTCTTCCCTCTGTGGCCCCACGCCCTGGCGTCACAAAGACCAGGCATCTGAGAGGCTACGTCCTGGGAAACCATCCATAAAGCTGAGATGATTTTAAAGAAGAGAAGCAATTTTTAAAAGTTCAATATATATATATGTAAGCAAGGTCTGAGTGTCTGAGTAAAGGGGGGCACATTATTTGCATGGGCTTGGTATCTGCATGAGTACAATTAAGTACTTAGCATAATTTACCTAGGTGTGGAGCATAATGGGAGATGGTTAGCAGGGCTGGGTTTGGGTTACAAACCACTTTTGTGTTAACTGCTGGGGTAATGAAATGTTGTCCTTCAATTGTATGAACAGATGTCAGCAAAACTGTGCTTAGTCTGTTATGATAGAACACTTCACCCCAAACTAGACAGAGCTCCACAAGGGTGGCAGGCCGATGTTCCAGCCTGGAAAAGGGGAGGTGGAGGAGTCTCCTATTGGGATTGCAGGGGCCAAGCGAAAGGGCTGCCCCAGGCAGGGAGTGACTCTCACCTCCCATTGTTAAAAGGTAGACTTAATGACTCACCTTGGAGTCTTTTGTCTCTTGAAAGCAGGAACATTCTCTGTATGGCAGCAGAAGGTTTACCTATGAGCTGAAATCACTAAGAGCTGAAATCACTAAGAGCTGAAATCACTGAGAGCTGAACTTTGCCTGACCACTAACAGAGCTGAGTGGGCAACAGGCAACTCTGGTGGGAGGCTAGCACAGTTGGTGCCAGCCCAGGGCGGCCAGTGGTTGATGGAGGGGCCGGCACAGTCAGTGCCAGCCTAAGGCGGGCGGCGGAGGGGCTGGGCACAGTCGATGCCAGCCCAAGGCAGCCAGCGGTTGGTGGAGGGGCCGGGCACAGTCGGTGCCAGCCCAAGGCAGTCGGCGGAGGGGCCGGCACAGTCGGTGCCAGCCCAAGGCGGTCGGCGGAGGGGCCGGGCACAGTCGGTGCCAGCCCAAGGCGGTCGGCGGAGGGGCTGGGCACAGTCGGTGCCAGCCCAAGGCGGCCAGCGGTTGGTGGAGGGGCCGGGCACAGTCGGTGCCAGCCCAAGGCGATCGGCGGAGGGGCCGGGCACAGTCGGTGCCAGCCCAGCCAGCAGTCGGTGGGAGATCGGCGTGGTCGTTGCCAGCGGTGGGGGACTCAGTGAGGCCCACAGGCGATAGGAGACAGCGGCAGTGGGGGCCTGGACAGGCCTGTGTTGAACCGTTGCAGCCGACGGGGCGGAGTCACACCTGAGAGGTGGATATTGCAACTACAACGGTCAGTACAGGGGCAAGAAGGAAGGGAGAGGCGAAGGACACGCCCTGTACTCTGGGATGGGTTTGGGCCCATTGAGTTCATAGGCGAAGGACACGCCCTGTACTCTGGGATGGGTTTGGGCCCATTGAGTTCATGAACTCTGTTCGCACTGTTTCCCAAACCAGTGCGGTGTTATCTCTGTTTTGCTATTAAAAGGTTTCTTTCCACACTCAGACTCTTGCTTGCGAGAGGGGAAGTATTGCCCTTTGGAGGGCGCCCAGGGGATAGTGTGTAATTTCCCAGGTGACTGGGTGGGGGCTCGAGCCAGTTGGTGTTGCATCATTTACAGGGACCCCTATATATAGAACCCGGCCCTTGCTGCGGCCGACTGGGTCTGGCAGAAGGGTTACATATATATTCTGTGGTGAGTGCCCTATGCTGTGTTTAGTGGGGACGGTAAGTCAGTTTATTTTGCAGTTAGCTTTCCAAATAGGTGCCAGCTTCATTAGGACACTGATGATTTTGCATTTAAAGAAAGGGAGTATTTGCCTTGCCTAAATGTGGCCATTGCAATGAACGTACATAGTCTGTGAAAGCACCCATGTTGGGTGCTCTCATGAGGGATGCTCTATAAATAACACTTAAAGACGCAAACAGCACCTCTGGGTTGTTGTTTTTTTTAAAAAGGCTTTTAGCAAATTTTCATATGTCTCATTTGACATCCAATTTTTTTTTTAATTGCCAGTAGAAATGCCTTCAATGCATAACCACAGATCTATTCTCATCAGCTGTTAATTGCCATTCTGGTCAGGGTAGAAGAAAAGGCTGCTGTGTGAGACTGAGTCTCCTGTCTGTCTTGATACTTATTACCACACTCAGTACATTGACACGCTAAGTGTTACTTCAGCACATTTCTGCTTGGGTCTGATAAAGGTCGCCAAGAAGTAGCAAATCCAACTGGGAATGGATACTATTTCCTTATGTCTGAATCAGAATGCATTAGTGTTTATTGAGTTCCATTAATGCTTCTGCAGAGCTGGTTCCCCGCTTCTGTGAAATGGAAGGATTTATATATGAAGCTTGACTGATTCCTTCAAAAAGATAACGCCATACACCATCCCAAGATGTCTTTCTACAGCATTCACACTAGGAAAGTGGTGGTCAGCTCCTTCCCATTGTCCATCCTTGCTGTTGGAGATCATGCTGTTCAACTCAGCCCCAAACTCTGGGGAAAAACCTCCCAGATCTTTGTGGTGGATCTTGACTGACATTTTGCTCTCCTGATGCGCGGGCTCCTACCTCTGGAAAAGCTGAACATCTGAGTCGGGATTCCCCTGCAGAGCTCGTAGAGAAGAAATTTGCCTTCTCGCTTCTCCCGGCCTTCGGATGTGCCTCATGTGACAAAGCGCAAACGCTACCAACACACATTGCCAGCCATCTGTAAGAGCAGCCGTGGGTGGAGAGAGCCTGATCCAATCCCCGTTGAACTCAGCAAGAGCCCTTTCACCGACTTCAGTGGGAGATGAATTGGGCTCGGGGATCACATGCAACAGTCCACATGTTCCTGGCCCTCAGCGCTGCACGCTTCTGTGTAGAACTGCATAAGGGACTGAAAAACATAATCTGCCATCCCCTTTTCTTGCAGCAGCTGCTTACCAGGCCTTACACAGTACCATAGGCCCCTGCTGGCTTTGCAAGAGGATTGCTCATTTCCCCTCTATCTGCTACCACTCCACCATGGGGTGTCATTTATCTGTCAGTGGTCCCTGAGCTACAACTTTGGCACAAGATCTTGACGTCCTTCTGCCTGTCTGAGTAGCATGCCACTCCGCAGGTGGGCTCCCTGGACTGTTCAATGCGAGGAATGTGTCAGAGGCTGGCCCTTGGGGCTGGCACCACAAAGCTGACGCAGCCAGAGTAGAGCACGCTTTACTCTGATCTGTCTTACCCGTCACCGGCTACGCTCAGGAGACTCGGTCTTAATTGGGGGTGGTGCGACGGGGCGGAAAACCCTCTGAAGCACTAGCTTCTGAAGTACGCGGAACAAATCTGGCCCAGAAATCAGAGAGAGAATAAAATATGGAGACTCACACAATCAACTTCACTGAGTTCTTTTTCAGATTATAATGAGACTTCAAATCACATATATTTAGGAAGGCAGCACATTCTACTGGATAGAGGCAGTGGACTTGGAGACACAGGTTCTATTCCTGGCGGTGTTGCTGATGTGATCTTCACCTCTCTCTGTTTCTATTTGCCTTCCCATCCTGTGTTGTGTCTGTGCAGACTGCAAGCTTTCCAGAGCAGGGACTGTCTCTTACCGTCTGTCTGTACAATGTGGCCCCGATCTCGATTGCACTAACACTAAATAAATATTACTACTGCAATTGATTTCTTACCAAACAAGAAAAGGGGGAAAAGACGAAAAGAGAAGGGAAGGAAAGATTAATAGATTCAAATAGGTTACTGAGACTGATGGAATTTGTGTCCTAGCTCTTCATATTTTTAATAACACTGCCATCTACTGAAAGTCTGGAGGGTTTTCATTGTCCCTGCCTCATCCAGCACAGCCTTAGAGCCAACTCTGATACAGTGACTTCCTTGACAGCTCCTCTCTCTCATCCAATTAACTGTTCTACTTGTTTTTCAGAAATTAATTACAGTAATTGTCAAAATTTTAATAACTGCTGGCTTAGTTTACTATGAAGAGGCGAGAAACATCAGCAGTTAATTACACTCCCACCTTCCAAAGACATTGATGAGGAATCTGGTTTTATTCCAAACCTCCTGTTTACATGCTAGTTGAATCCAAATATTTCAGAAAAGGCAGCAGACATATGTTGGATAATTTGCTCGTTCGGTCAGAATGCATGTGGGGAGAGGCTGAGAAAGGAGATTTCCCCGGAGCAGATTCCTAGCTGAGATGAAGCTAACAGAGTGCTGATTTCCCCTTAGTTGCTGCACCAGTCTGTAACTCCTAGGAAGAGTCCAGGGCCTGATCCTGATCTTACATATACCACAATTACTCTGGTATCACCCCTACCGGTTTCAGCAATTGACATCACTATAACCGAGAGCAAAAGTGAGCCCAGGACTGTCAACAGAAAAATGCATCACACATTGCTGGAGGTACCAGGGGAAGTGCTGATCGCTTTGGACCAAACAACAACTGCTGTGTTGCACATAGATAAGATGTATTGCAGGAAGGGCAAGGTGCAGGAAACCCATCCCCACTCGTTTAGGCTCCTGGGTCCTCAGGACATATCTGGATTGAGAAAAGCAGCTTCCTGGTCGCTGCTATGTGCTGACCAATGGGAGCTATGCAGGGTGGGGACATTTTAGCCCCACCCATCGGGTGGAGCTCACAGAAGTCTCGGATGAGCATGCTGTCCCCAGAGCACTATGCCCACGCCTGGCCTCTGCAGTCACTGGCAAGTGGAAGGTTCCAGGAGGGACGGGTTTGTTGCTAGCACCAGGAAGTCAGTCCTGTATGCACATGGCTGGAATGCCTAGTTGCAGCTCCTCTGTAAATATGGGCTTTACGAAGGAGTCAGTGTCATTTACATGGAACAGGCATGATACCTCCAGGGGCACACACAGGAGTGCCACCCCATTTTCCTTCTCCCAGCACAATCCCCCAGAGATGCCCGCAAAGAGATCCCCACACCATAGGCCCTTACCCACACACCCACCCTGAACCTGTGAACTCAGCGACAGGAGCAGCTGTCCATATATGCAACTCATTTGCTAGATCAGCCCTTTACTAATTCTGCCCTTTATAGGTTCTTAACTGAACACACTGATGAGTTTTTAAAGCAGCAGCAATGACGACCTCCAAGATAGACTTTTCTTAGCAATTAATGACCAGCTGGGCAAGGATGTGAGACCTCCATTCCCTCCAATACACAACAGTTGCTATTATTATGTGTTATTTATAGTATGGTAGCACAGTGGCCTCTAAGTGCCCACCCCTTTATATTAGGAACGAGAGGTTCAGAAGCATTCAGCACCCACAGTTGGAACCAGGCTTTCCAGAGAGCTGAGTTCATTGGGTGCTGAGCGCTTCTGGGGGGCTGAGCTCCTGAAAACCAGGTCCTGAGCTCTTTGGAAAAATCCAGCCCCAGGATTCAATCCATGGCCACTACAGATCATATGTGCATGGAGGAAATTGATTTGCCTTAAAATGAGGAAGAGCAGGGAGGCGACTCTGTGGTCCTTCGCTAGTAGGGCTCAGTAAAGGTCTTTGGAGAAGATAAGATCCAACGTGACTCTTTGCCCAGACTCAGTTGAATCACACCCAGTCCTTTCCTGTGCCAAGGAATGATGCCCTTTCATTTTTTTCCTTCCCACATTTCTGTGCGATTCTGCACTCCCTGGGTCCTGGCAGCAGGACTCCCAGACTTCTACAGGAGAGGCAGATCTTGCTGGATTTTCCCTCCGAAAGCACTGGCTGGTTTGAGTATATCCTTGTAACCCGGCTGACCTCAGCTCCACGAAGAGGCAGGTACACATCCAAACATCTGAAAATGTATCCAACCTTCTTGACCATCTCTATCTGCCACCCCCTGCATTAAACTTTCACATCGTGATCACATCAGCCTTGTAAACTAAGAGTCACATGCAGCCTGCAGTGAGACGGGTGATGCAGAAAGAAAGGAAGGCAGGGCCAGTGGTGATGGCATTACCCTTGGATACGTGAAACATGGGTTCTAGTCATCTTCTGCCACACACTTCAAGTGTGACCAATGACCCTGTCACTTACTTCCTGTGACTCCGTTTCCCAATCCGTCAAATGGGGATAGCAGCACTTCCCTACCACCCGGGCGGGTGAGGGTGAATACATTAGCTACAGTGAGGCTCAGATAATGTAGCAATGGGGACTATACAAGATAAGAAAGGGTTAATTCAGGAACAAGTGCTTGTGGAGGAAACGTGAGTCTGAAGTCCAATGCTACTGAAGCAGGAAGGATTTCTGAACCAACCCCCCCGTCCCTCCCGCCCTTCTTTGAAAGATCCTGTTTTGTTTGCACTTTCAAGTACTTTATTTGCTTTCTCCATTGGGTTAAATGTTTATATTTTAAAGTCTGCAGCTCAGCAGGAATGATGTGAGGGCTTTAGAGATTCGAGAACCATTCTTGGAGATGGGCCCAGTGCAAAACCCAGGCCCAGAGCTAGAAATGAATATTATAAAATATCTTGTTCTTATAAAGGGCTAAATAAAGAGCATGAATTCACAGACTCCTAAACAATGGGCTGTTCAAAATAGAAATCGGACAGGAGCTGGTCTCTGATCATCGTCCATTTGATAGCAGTTAGAGACCCATGCATCTGAAAAGTAGAGTTGTTAGCCAGCTGTCCTGGACAAAATGGATGCCGACACTACCTGAATCCCCCCTGCAATCACCAATGGATGTGATGTTCTTCCTGTACTAAACTGTTCTGTAAACTGCTGTGCCTCTGTTAAACAGCTGCCATATGCGGCCCCAGAGGTGGCTGCATTTTAGTGGCGAGTGAAGTGATCCTTAGCATATCAAGCCTTGAGCATAACCAGACCCATTTTTTACTAGTCCTAGGAGGAACTGGGGACACAGAGGGACCCTGTCTCCCTTCTTGCTTTGGGAGGGAAATAAATTGCTGCAGACCTTCAGAGGGTGCCGCTTATTCCCCCACTCCCTTGTGCCAGATAAGATATTTTTGCCAGCTAGTAGGGGGAAATGGAACCAAGGCTCCACCCACCTCTCATCCTTTTATTTGCTGCAGGGAGAATCCCAGAGAGCAGCAGGGCCTGTGTTCTGCACCAGATCATGACCCAAGGGCACAGTCTAGCCCATGTGAGACCCTCCGGTGTGAATGGTGCTACTGAAATGCTAGCTTTTATCAACCCCCAGGGCACCTTTTTCCTAAGTGTAAATCCCTATTAATCCTGGTTCTATGATCTCCCTGGAAGAAGAGCTCATTGAACCCTCCTATACCCTCTTCCGCTCTTCTTGTCTCAATGGACATGATGGAAATTGTTCTGTTTCTCTGCTAGTTATTTGGACTGACCTCAGTGATACTCGTGTTCAGGAGTGAACGGTACTTATAGCACAGACCAGGTCAAAGGAGTGATCCAAGCACCATTTAGACAGAGATTTACCTGAGGATGCTCCTCCTTGTAGAGCTTTGGAAGCAGCCTCACCATGATACAGACAGCACCTGGGTGTACAATGGCACAGTCTCCCGCTTCCAACCTGTAGGAAACAGATGAGGGGAAACTGTAACAGCATTGCTGACAAGGTGACCTGAGGTCAGCCAGTACCCCCAGCAGACAACCACATTGCTCTTTGCTTGCATTGACCAGATTCAGTGCTAGAAACTAAACCAGTGGACCAGCAACCTGGGATGGCCAGAAACAGTTCTAGAGAAACACCGCCAAGATAGACCCTGCTAGAAGCACCCAAAAGGTACACCTAATGCTCAGATCTGACCTCGCTGAACATGGACCTAAAACAGTCAGATGTGCAGTGGCATTTTTCAAATGAGCTCTGATTTTAAGAATCTGCACCATAAAGAGTAACAACAAAAAGTCTCTGATGCCTCCAGACCCAGTGCCACATTCCCTGTTACTGAGATCCCAAGATCATTACCTAGATCTAGCACTGAGCAAGATCTTTCAGATTCCCCAACCCCAGAGCAGCAAGCAGGAAGGTACCTGGTGTGGATAAAATCAGTATGCCTTCCCTCACAACTAAACCTTCCCCAAACCAAATCAGAACCTGCCTAAAGGGGGAGAAAATGTCTTTGGTTATCTACTTTTCCCCATCATTTTTCATTTTTGCTGTAGGCCTCTGCCCGTACAGAGAGAGGAAAATGAAGCATCAAAATATCACAGGGAAGTCTGCTCCTGCCACGTTACTGGGTGGAAGTCAAACACATTAATAATATGATAAGAGAGCTGCTTTTTCGTGAGATATCTAGCTCAGGATGTTCAGAGAAACACCCACATTTCTGGGCACATCTTTGAACCGAAGTTCCAGCCAGCTGAAAGATGCAGGCTGTACGAGATTACAGATATACTGCCCTTTCCAAATCAATCCCAGCGAAGGAAACTCAGACAATACTAATTAGATGGGAAAAATAAAAAAGCAAGCACCATCACACTGTGTAAAACAGGAAGAATAAATAACAGGATGGACATAAAAAAGGCCTTCATAATGAAACTGAAAGAGAATAATGTCCCTAATAAATACCTGTTTGCCATTTCCAGGAGTCATTGCTAATGGATCAGTGCAAAATGACTAACATGTGGCACACTGCCCCACAGTGACTAAAGACTATTACTGCACCCTCAAGGCAAACTGTCCTATTAAATAGCGCTTGCAAAAACAAAAATTACTCTTTTGTTATTCTTTAAGCTTAATGAGTCAAATTTCGTTCCAGTGTAAATGGCTGCAACTCCACTGATTTCACATCTACACCAGGAAGGAATGTAGCTCTGATGTTTAATTGCTAAACAAGGCAAGGAGGCACATTGTAAAAACAAAAAACAAAACAAAAAACCACCACCACACAAACGTTTTGGATGAAGTCTTGGCCCCGTTGACGTCAAAGGTGAAACTTTCATTGAATTCAATGGGAACAAGATTCCATTATTTGTAGTTTTCACTCTTTGGCTGTGCTCCTTGAGCCAAAATCATCTGCTGCATAAGGCTGTTGAAATCAAGGGAATTGGTTACCCCAGGGAGGAAGTTAGCCCTTGTGCTTGGGGATGTTATGACACCGTACATGTCAGCAAAACTGCAGAGGAGACAACATCAAGCAGTGTCGCCAGCTATCACACGTTTCATATGTGGTGATTTTCTTAAAGCCTCAGCTCCTGGAGTCCTGTGATTACATGAGAAACTCAGCATTCATTTAAAAAGAAAGATGTTTCTAGCCCTTGTGGTTGTAGCGAAAATCTGGAAAGCCAGCCCTCAAGAAACTTAAACATCAGGAGACAAATAAAAAGATCTAAATTCATGATTTTTAAAAATCATTAGTTTTTCTTTAAGCCCATCTCTTCATTTTTGGAGACTGACTCAAGATTTTTGAATGCTTTGGGTTGACACTGCTGTCCAAGTACCTGCCCAGTGTTGTAATTATGGATGGGATACAGCACAAAGAAAAAAAAGCCTGAATCTCTGGCCTTTCCTGAACTGCATCTCCAAGGTCTGCATACAACTCTCCCTCCCCATGACCTTCCAATAGGTCCCGTCCCTTTCCTTCCCCATGATCATCCAAGACACCTGCTGTGATTATTGGACTTACAAAGTTACGTGTAGCTCAATTGCAAAAAATACATGAACATTCATAAGATGTTATAATAACCATGAAAAATAGGTCAAGCTGTTTTGAATAAATGACTACATCAGATAGAGAAACCATACAAGTTCAATCAAAATGGCCTACTGATATAAGTCAAGGACTTGGTAAAAAAAAAGAAAGAAAGACGGTGTGGGAAAAAGTTACTATGCCAAGCTGGGCCTTATGGAAATGGATTTAATTGGTGGACAAAATAATGAGAATAAAATATGCCATCCACTTTTACTCCTTTTTGGGGTTCTTAAAAAGAGACTTTGGGAAAACAAACAAACAAGAATTCATCTTACCCCAGCTTGTCCCCCAACCTGCCAGCACTGCAACTCATCTCCACTCATCTAGTGGGAGAGGGCCATGCACTCAAGCGCCAGCCTGGAGGGGAGCGTGATCCGAGCCCTCATTGGAGGAACCGCCCATCCCCCTGCTCACATCCCTGGTGTAGTGCCAAAAACTACGACCGGCAGAGTTTGTGACTGGCCGAGTTTGTGATCGGCCCCTCCGCCCCCCATCCTTTCTGCCCTCACGCTGGGTGTAACCAGAGAGTCGCGGGCCGGGTCAGTGAGGCTACCAGGGATGTCAGCAGGGTGGCTCCTCCAAGAAAGGCCTGGCCAGCAACCCACCCCTCCAGGCCTGCACCTGGGTGCATGGCCCCCTCAATATGCCACTACTGCCACACCCGCTGCCCTGCAGCGGGGGGGGGAAGGGGAGGAGGAGAGTGGAAATGGGCCCGCAGACCCCCGTGGGGAGCATTGCCACTTCTGCCGCTGACGGGGGGCGCAAATACATCTATTGGCCCCCGGGTGCTGGAGAGCCACGGTATGCCACTGAAGATCCATTAGCACAGCGAGTCTATGGAAAGGCAGCTGCAGTCGCCATTCTACAGCGGGGGCAATCCCAGAGATCAGCCTCTGTTAAACCAGCTTGCAGCAAACTCTTCTCTCTAATCACGGGAACGCAAGAGGGAGTGCGTCCGCCTGTCACATGAGTTGCTTTCGTCATTTGCACTGGAGCCAGAAACCCCCCTCATCTTCTCACAGTCACGGTGGAGTGGTTTAAAAGGAGTTTGTCCACACTCAAAAGGACAGCACTTCAAATGAGATTGAAGGGCCCAATCCTGCATGGCCCCGCACCCTGTATAGTCATTTACAGTAGGGCAAAGTGGGTGTGGAGTACAATGATATCAGAATGGCAGCATTTCACACCCACTGTGCACCGGGGAAGTGATGACACAAATCACCAGGCCCTTGGACATCACCTCCTTTCCCCCAGGCATCTGCTCTTTACTAGATTTTCAATACTCGCCTGCAGGCCGGGGCCTCACAGGCCACCCCCAGACGTTGCAGCTCGGTTCCCACATTAGAACCGCCCAGCCTAGCCGAGCGCTGGAGGCTGCAGCCTCTCTCAGGGGAAGCGTGAACGGGGAGAAGCTGCTAGGAGGAAGCTGCGTCGCTGGTGGAAGCTGCAGCTTCTCAGGAAAGCCCACCATGCGACCAATTCTGTTTTCAGAGGATTCAGTGCTGTGGAAGAAGGCTGCAGCCTGAGCCTCAGCAGTGGCAGTGAAAGCTTCCCCTCTCTTTTTGCAAGCCTCACGGCTGCAGAATTCAGCTCCCTCCTCTGCTGATGCCACTGGTTCAGATGGCTCCCCCACCCATGTCTCCATACGCCACCTCCTCAGGCACAAGGGGGCTCGAAAAGCTGAGGCACTCAAAATCAGGGGCCACTTGTATCGAACCAACCTAGCCAACAGCCCCACAGCTCCCAACTCAGCCCCTGGGAAGCAGTACTAGAGAGGGGTCCAAGTATGACTTTGCCCCATAGCAATTCTCAGACCTAATATCCGGGAGTGCACATTCTAGTCCTCCCTTCTCGTAAGGGAACTTTACTGCAGGCTAGTGGCTGTCACTGGGCAACATTTGTCATCAGTGATATCAGGGCAGGGGGCTGCCCACTGTCCCGTCACCCAGTGGTTGCCTCACGCCGATCACTCCACAGTCCCCTGCTGCTGCCAGTCCCCGTTTGGCTCTCCACTTCTGCCCCAGCTCAGCCTGAGCCAGCCCCCTGCCTGCTGGCCCACGTCCCTCCAAGTCTCTCCTGGGCAGGGAACGAACCCCAGTGAACATGCAGCTCAGCATAGTCGCCACAGCATTTCATCTGCCCTTGTGGGTCCCTCCCCAGTGGGAATCCTGCCTTTGGTACAAACCGGAGGGGAGGCGGCGGAGCAGGGTATTCAGTAAGCATCTCTGGTGACCTGCTTTGAAAACATCCTGACAGCTGGCCAAGGAAAAACTACAGGGATTTTTCACACAGCTTCAGGTAATATACAGATGAATTACAGAGGCGCTAACCCAGTTGGCACTTAGCACTTCCTCGACCAAGATTCCTATTAACTTCAACAAGCACTCTCTATGAACCAGAAACACAGTGGAGAGTATGGAAGAGGACAGGGAGATCCAAGCTGCAGCCAGGGACACAGGAAACTGCAGGAGATTTCCCCTATCTCTTAAGGGAAGAAATATAATGAGAATGGACTAATTAATAAAGGATACCCAGAAACACAGAACTAACTTTCAAAGTGCTGCAGAAATCTCCTAGCCTTCCCTCAAACCTCTGGCTGCAACCCTGATCTTCCTGCCTTGATATAT
Source organism: Emydura macquarii macquarii (assembly GCF_026122565.2). Taxonomy (NCBI): domain Eukaryota; kingdom Metazoa; phylum Chordata; order Testudines; family Chelidae; genus Emydura; species Emydura macquarii. The sequence continues at coordinate 5,977,284 of NW_027130204.1, forward strand.
ATAAGCAGGCAGACAACATAGCTGCTTCTTCCTTCATTTTTCCATATTGAAGTGGATTATATACAGGGCATTTGAAATAATTAGTGTTTTAGGCCTATCTACACTGCACTCCGTGGCTGGAAGCAGCGTTCTATTCCACTGCAGGAGAAAACATTGATTTGGGGGCTTTCCAGCAGAGGCTAAAAAATAGTTTTCAAATTCCAGTTAGCTATAGTCTTTCTTTGGTACTTGATCAAAGAGACAGAATCGTTCTGAAAGCTCACAAGGTATACAATCCAGACCCCAGATATAAGCCAAAAATCTCTCATAGCTCTTTGTCCCACTGAACCAAACTATCGCTTGTAGTTTTGCAGCCATGTCGGTCCCAGGATATTACAGAGACACGTTATGTTTTATTGTTATTTATTGTTACATTAGGTATTTATTGGGCAACTTCTGTTGGTGAAAGAGGCAGGCCTGTGTCACACCCATTTTGTTCCTCTGAAGCAAACACTGACATTTATGCCACAAAGTTTGCAATCATTCGTCTTTTATGAAGTGACACTATCTGCCGGCCAGAGCACAGGCCTGGGGGTGGGAATAGCTTCACTATTCTAATAGATTCACTGTGTGACCTGGGTCAAGTCACACCAGCTCTGGGCCTCAGTTTACGACAACTGTCCCTGTAAAATAGCAGCTAATACTATCTGTCTGCAGCTCGGAACTTTGCAAGACTTATTTCACTACTCTACGTAAAATGCTATGGTGTCCTCAGTGAAAGGCACTAGAGAAAAGCCATGTGTTACTGCTCTTGGGCTGCTGGACTCTTTCTATAATAAAGAATCAAAGACCTACCTGTCTTCAGGTTCTGTGCACGTCCTGTAGTCGGAGGCAGCTAATTTATTCTCCAGTTGATTGAAGCTGGCACCGTGCTCCTCCTGTTGATCTTGCGGTCCCTTCTGAATATCCCATGGTGGTTCTTCCACAGCTGGCTTTACCTCCTTGAGGCAGCTCTCCAGATGCAGGGTCCCTTTGATCATATGGTCAAGGAAACTCAGAATCCATATGCAGCTCTTGAGCCATGTTGGAAAAGGTTCTGATGAGCAGAAGGCTGCGTTCAAGAGCTCTGCAAACGTCCTTCCCTTCTCGAGCTGCACGGGGACTTGCCATCCCTCCTGTGTCCAGAAGCAGCCGAGTGACCCAAGATCTTCTGCCAGCTTTTCAAAGAGGCCGTTCCTTTGGAAGAAGTCGCTGTTAACGGGGTCCAGGTGCAGAGCTGCTGCTATCCCCTGAAGCGTGTACAAAATAAGCTCCAGGATGGGTCTGTGCCCAGCTGTTGCCCACAGCCCAGATGGTGGGTCCTGTAATGCACCTTCCATGTCGGAGAGAAGGGACAGAAGCCCATTGAATCCACTGCAGGTTCTGAAAGCCGAATGGCACTTGGGGTTCTCCAGGATCCTCAAGAGAGACTGTGGCATCAGAGAAAAGGGAGACAAAGCGAACAATTAACTCCACAGCACGTATGGTCCCAAGTGGGCCTGGGCAAGGCTTTCAGAATTTTGATTTCACTGAAATTTCAATTGTTGATTAAAAATGCAATGGGGCTGGAGGGGGGCAGGGGGGACTTTCCTGCCTGTTTTTCAACCATCTCAAACATCTGGGCTTTTCATGTGTTCTCAGAAGCCATCTACACAGCCAGCCCACAACTTGGGGATGGTGCTTAAAAGGCTTCAAGCAAGAGCATGAAGTTCCAGTCCTTGACGTGGCCTGTTGCTACCCTGGTTGGCCAGAGCGGAGACCAGGAGTAGCCAGCTACCAGGGGAAGGGAGACTTCACTCTGCTCTTACAGGGAACCGTACGTCAGCAGCACCAGAAGAGGTGCCCCCACTCCTTGCCCCAGCAGCCAGAGTTACTGGGGGACTGCTTCATCCATCTCCCCCTACCTCACAAACAGTCTGCTGCTGAAGTGGGGTGGGTTTGTGGGATGCCCCAGAGCACTGGGGCTTGGAGTGAATACCCCCTTTCCAAACTATCGTTTCAGGTTGCCTGCAGGCATAGACAGAGGACAACCCCAACGGAGACATTGCTCATGGTTATGAGCTTTTCTTTACAACCCGGAGGGCTAGAAACCTCCTTTTGTCTCAGAATGAGAGCTGAGTTTCCAGCATAATCTCCTCACTCAAGGAGCCAGGGCTATAGACCACAGCCCATAGCGCCTAGGCCTTAAACCAGCCCTGAGTGTTTCAAGTACCTTAGAGCATGGATTATTTTAAAACAGTTTGAGCCAAACTCCTAGAGTCTGGTGGTAGCCATTGGTAATGTATTGAAAAATATTCCACATTCAATTGGCACCTATAGAGTGACCATACAGAGACCTAATGGACCATCAGGTATTGACCAGAACCCACTCTGCTCAAAAACCAGAAACATAACACGGCCCAAAGAATATTGTAGGGAGCAGGATCTCCTAGCACTAAACTAGCAATAATAGTTTCCCATCTCCCAGGAACAAGCTTAGCTGGTGCTCGTACAGCACTTTGGAGACAGGAAGCACTGTGAGTCTGATCCAAAGGCCACGTGTGTCAATAGGAGTGTTTCAGTGATATCAGCGGTTTAGGAGCAGGTTGTAAATGAGTGCTATAAATCGCTGCATGTACATAAAACCGAACCCATTCCACTGTCACTCGCAGACACTATGAGCCTGGTTTGGGCCTCACGTACGCTGGAGTAATCCACTGAAGCAAGAGAGTTACCCAGGTGTAAAAATCAGTGAGAGAAGAATCAGACCAAGTATATTTGCATCTAACCTGTCCCTAACTTTTCCTCATTGTGCAACATATTAAAGGCAGAAGCCGCACTAGAGAAACAGGGGGAAAACCCTTGGGATTTGGGTTCATCTCTTGCTACTTCAAAGAGAGCTAACCTCATGTTGGCCAAGAGTCATACTCCAAAACCTCTCAAATCAAACAAGAGATTTAATTCCAAATCAACTGAAAAGGAGCATTTCTATCATATATCTCTCTCTCTAACAGGATCTATTACTATGAGAAAGGGCTTGCCAGAACTGTAGGAAGGGGAACTTTATTACTGTCATTCAATTTTGCATGATAATGTATCAAACCAGGCAGAGACTCCTGAACAGGGAGTAAATTTAATAAGTCGGAGTTGAAGTTATCAGGATGGCTTTGACACATTTCAGGAGAGGTCAGCAGTAACCACATTTTCTCCAGCTCTAACTCGGTTACAATTTAATCGCCTATGAGTTAGTATTCCTCTGTCTTGAATCTATACAACTGAATGCCTGCTGGAAACCTCTAACTCAGTTATAGCTAACAGAATTTATTTCACATTCCATTATTTGTTATTCCTCATAATTGTCCACATGCCGCTCTGGAATACGGGAGAGCTAATCACATTTGGGTTCGCAGTTTAACAGCTAAATATATATTAGCAAATCAATCTGAATTTGTGCATAACACAATCACAGTCCCAAAGGGCATGGATAATAAATTCATTTGCTTACATTATGTTTTAACATGGTTATCATTTGTCAGAATTAGACATCAAAACCGCATTTGTTTTCCTATCAGTTCGGGAGCTGCACTTAACTTCTCCACAAACTAAGCGCAAGTTTGATTTTTCAGGTGAGAGCAAGGGGCTTTGTCCCCTGGTTTGTCACACTGTTTTAATGAGCACAGTTACTGTACTACCAAGACCAACTGCTGCATTAGCAGCTAAGAGGAGACATCTAATAAGTAAGGCCAGGTAATGAGTGTGGAATGCAACCCCAGATTAATTCACCTGCTGCTGCTGCATTCTTATTTGCCAACCAAGGGCCCAATCCAGAAGAAAGCATTGGGAATCTTTCCATGTATTTTAACGGCGTTTGATCAGGCCCTCTAGGAATGTATTTGAGAGTATGAGCAAATTCTTTTCCATCCTTCAAATACCCATTTAACACCTTCTCTTCAATTGAAACCAGATTCTTTTCTGATTTACACTGGTTATGTGAGAGGTGACCCCACTGAGGTCAATGGAGTTACACCTCTGTAAATGAAATCTGAATCAAGCCATTTGTTTCACCCCCACCTCAGCTGCTACCTTTATTCCTTCTTCTTCCTTTCACTTCCTCCTTGCTGCTCCCCCACCCTCCTTACAAGTCTCAGCTTTCTCCCCCGTCTGTCTCTCTTTTTCCTTCTGCTGTATCTGTACTCAGTTCCATGCATTCTGTAATTCTGCGGCTGTTATTTCTCTGTTATCCATTTATTTTAATCATCTAAAGCATTTTGCAAGACATTAAGGAGTGGCTGTTCAGACTCAGACCACCAACGATTAAAACACTCAGTGACTAGGACCCAAACAACCTTAACTCTGCCCTGCACTTCACTTCACATTCCTGAAAGATCCCAATCCTGGCAATTAGGCTGGGCGCCACCAGCCATCTAAACCAGGCAAATCCAGAGCAGAAGATGAAGCAAACTGGAAGCAATGTTAATCACCTTCAGCAGATCCTGTTTCAGGTGCAGCTCCCCTTGAGTAGAAGAGCAGAGGGCTCCAATAATTATGCTCATGTATTCTTCAGCATTGATGATTGACAGCTGCTCCAAGATGCAGAGGGTGTCACTTCGGTAGCACTCATCATCCAGAAATATCTTGATGTATGGTACCATTCCATAATCTTTTATAACAACTGGGAGCCAATCAGATGCCATTTGTTAGTTAAACCATGCTCAGTTACATGGGCAGCAATTTATGTCCAATCCCAATATGGTTTTGAACACAGAGGCAGATTTTCCAAGTCAGCTGTGCACTATCACAAGACTCCATTTGTAAATACCTATTTTATGCCTGCAAGTATCCAATGTGTGTGCACAGATCAATTATAAGTGCCAGCACATCTCTTTGTGTCTCAGTTTTGCCTCCCATCCTTTGTCTGTTTTGCCTATTGAGACGAAGATCTTACAGGCAGGGACTGTTTCTCAGGGCTTGTCTTCACTCACCTCTGAGATTCGGCAGCAGTCGACCGGAGTTACGCAAGCTATGCAAAAAATGTGTGTAACTCCCATCGACTTCTCTGCTTCTCCTCTGTGCGCTGTCTTCACTGCACTGCGCTGACGGGAACAGCGTTCCTGTCAACGCAGCGCTACGCCACTTGTGAAGGTGGTCTTAATACGTCGATTTCTGGATCGACTGAGCGGGTCTTCACTGACTACTCAGTCGATCCAGAGAAGTCGATCTGACGGCGGTGAATTTGCCGTCGTCAGTGAAGACATAGCCTCAGTGTTCATACAGTACCTAGTACAATGGGGCCCTGATCTTAGTGGAGGCATGCAACCAGTACTGCAATACAATTAAATATGTTGTAATCGTGTCTGAACTACTAAGAGAAACTCAAAAGGCAATAAACCTTAAAAATGAAGAGGAAGTTTTCCTCTTGGCCTAGTGGATTATGGGGGATTTTCACCCTGCTGCTCTGAAGCATGTAATAATGTAATCAAATTTAACAAGCTTGTGGAGGGAAAATACCAAAGAAGCCCACCACAGTAGCATATAAATTCAAGAAGGGGAACTATACAGAAATGAGGAAATTAAAAGGAACAGTCACAAGAGTGAAATGCCGGCAATCTGCGTGGAAACTTTTTAAAAGCACCATAATAGAGGTTCAAATTAAATGTATACTTCAAAAATTAAAAAAAAATTAAGAGCACCAAAAAAAAATATCACTACGGATAAACAACTGAGTAAAAGAGGCAGTTGGAGGCAAAAAGGAAGTCTTTATAAATTGGAAGTCAAATCCTACTCAGGAGAATAGAAAGGAGCATAAAGTCTGGCAAATCAATTGTGAAAGTATAATTCAGCTGGCCAAAAAAGTTTGAAAAGCAACGAGCAAAAGAAAGACACAATAACCAACAGCAAAAAAACATTTTAAGTACCTTAGTAGCAGGAAGCCTGCCAAGCAATCACTGGGGCCACTGGGGGATCAAGGTGCTAAAGGAGCACTCAAGGAAGACAAGGCCATTGTGGAGAAACAACATGAATTCTTTGTGTCGGTCTTCAATATTGTGGATGTGAGAGAGATTCCCACACCTGAGCCATTCTTTTTAGGTAACAAATCTGAGGAACTGTCCCAGATTGAGGTGTCAGAAGAGGTGGTTTTTGAACAAATTGATAAATTAAACAGTAGTAAGTCCCCAGGATCAGATGGTATCCACCCAAGAGTTCTGAAGGAACTTAAATATGAAATTGCAGAACTATGAATTGTGATATGTAACCTATCACTTAAATCAGCCTCTGTGCCAGATGACTGGAGGATAGCTAACGTGAGGCAGATTGTTTTAAAAGGCTCCGGAGGCAATTCTGGCAATTACAGGCCAGCATACCTAATTTCAGTACCAGGCAAATTGGTTGAAACTATAGTAAAGAACAGAAATATCAGACGGACAGATGAACATGATTTGTTGGGGGAAGAGTTAACATGACTTTTGAAAAAGGAAATCATGCCTCATCAATCTATTAGAATTCTTTGGGGGAAGAGGGAGTCAACAAACACGTGGACAAGGGTGAACCAGTGGACATAGTGTACTTGGACTTTCAGAGAGCCTTTGAAAAGGTCCCTCACCAAAGGCTCTTGTGCAAAATAAGCAGTCATGGGTTAAGAGGGATGGTCCTCTCCTGAATCAGTAACTGGTTAAAAAACAGGAAACAAATGGCAAGAATAAATGGTCTGTTTTCACAATGGAGAGAGGTAAATAGTAGGGTCCCCCAATGATCTGTACTGGGACTTGTGCTGATCAACATATTCAGAAATGATCTGGGAAAAGGGGTAAACAGTGGAGCTGGCAAAGTTTGCAGATGATACAAAATTATTCAAGATAGTTAAGTCCAAAGCAGACGGTTAAGAGTTACAGTCACCTAGTCACTAAACTGGGTGACAGGGCAACAAAATGACAGAGGAAATTCAATGTTGATAAATGCAAGGTAATGCACATTGGAAAACATAATCTCAACTATACATACAAAATGATGGGGTTTAAATTAGCTTTTACCACTCAAGAAAGATCTGTTCAATCTGCAGGGGCAGTCAACAAATTAACAGAATGCTAGGAACCTTTAGGAAAGGGATAGATAATAAGACAGTAAATATCATAATGCCACTATATAAATCCATGGTGCATCCACACCTTGAACATCGGGCGCAGTTCCGGTCATGCCACTTCAAAAAAGATATATTAGAATTGAAAAAGGTACAGAAAAGGGCAACAAAAATGATTAGCGGATATGGAAGTTTCCACATGAGGAGAGATTAATAAGACTGGGACTTTTCAGCTTGGAAAAGAGACAACTAAGAGGGGATATGATAGAGGTCTGTAAAATCGTGAACGGTGTGGAGACGGTGAATAAGGAAGTGTTATTTACCCTTCACGTAACACAAGAACCAGGGGTCATCCAATGAAATTAATAGGCCTCAGGTTTAAAACAAACATAAGGAAGTACTTCTTCACACATTGTACCCATGGAACTTGTTGCCAAGGGATGTCATGAAGGCCAAAAGTGTAACTGGGTTCAAAAAAGAGTTAGATCAGTTCATGGAGGACAGGTCTATCAATGGCTATTAGCCACGATGGTCAGGGATGCAACCCCATGCTCTGGGTGTCCCTAAGCCTTTGACTGCCAGATGTGGGGACTGGACAACAGGGGATGGATCATTCGATAACTGCCCTGTTCTGTCCATTCTCTCTGAAGCACCTGGCACTGGCCACTGTCAGAAGGCAGGCTACTGGGCTAGATGGACCATTGGTCTGACCCAGTGTGGCCAGTCTTATGTTCTTATGCATCAGGCCACTGCTGGAGGCTGGGAGCCAGAGTAGTTGGACCCAGGGACTGATGCAATATAGCATTGCTACTTTCCTAGCTGTTCACCAGGATTTCTGAATAAAGCTTACAAACAGAAGGGAGTTGGATGCTTATTATGCTGTACCCGGGCTATTCAATACCAAGGATAACAGTGGTGGTGCTGTGGCAGATGAAACATCGCTTTCTCTTACCAGCATTCCTCACAGATCCCAGCACAAGGGCAGCAACCATCTTCAGCATCACACAGGTTAGCTCTTTCTCGGTGCCTTGCTCCAGACAGGGTGCTTCAGTCCCAGCTGCATGTACAAAACAAAGAGAGTTTCCCCAGAATATCCCATGAGACACCTGGTTACCGGTAACTAGAATTCCTCACAGCACACGTGTTCAGCAAATACGACTGCCTCAAAGGCCATCAAAATCTACATGAAACTACAGTACCTGATAAAATACAGAGAGAAAGGAATCCAACCCCAGATTAATGTTCCTGCTGTTGCTGCATTCTTATTTGCCAACCAAGGGCCTAATCCAGAAGAAAGCATTGGGAATCTTTCCATGTATTTTAATGGCGTTTGATCAGGCCCTCTAGGAATGTATTTGAGAGTATGAGCAAATTCTTTTCCATCCTTCAAATACCCATTTAACACCTTCTCTTCAATTGAAACCAGATTCTTTTCTGATTTACACTGGTTATGTGAGAGGTGACCCCACTGAGGTCAATGGAGTTACACCTCTGTAAATGAAATCTGAATCAAGCCATTTGTTTCACCCCCACCTCAGCTGCTACCTTTACTCTCTTCTTCTTCCTTTCACTTCCTCCTTGCTGCTCCCCCACCCTCCTTACAAGTCTCAGCTTTCTCCCCCGTCTGTCTCTCTTTTTTCCTTCTGCTGTATCTGTACTCAGTTCCATGCATTCTGTAATTCTGCGGCTGTTATTTCTCCATTATCCATTTATTTTAAAGGAGGTCAAACATTTTAAAGTCTGAAAAATGCAGCTAAAGCACCCAAACAACCTTAACTCTGCCCCTGCAGTGAAGCCAGCTTCTAACCTTCATGTCAGTGTTTCTTTCATACCTAGGGCCTGGTTCCCATGAGTACTACAGTATTAAGTGTTTACTAGTTCAAATCCCTACATTGTCGGATGTGTTTTTTTTTATCTAAGAGCTTTAGGAGTTCATACACTAGGACTGAGGACATCTTACATTTCTAAAAACCAGTATACTGATATAATGACCACACTGACATGTTCTCATTTGCCCTTTATTATCTTTGTTTATAGACTGGAAATCGGCCAAGAAAATTGACATAGCTGAATGGCATTCGGGCAAAGATAGCAGGGAGACCTATTCATCAGCTAACTCGTAACCATAACTCATAAACAGGATGTGAGTTTTCAGGAGCCATGATCTGTTTTCTTGAAAATCTATATCTAAGTAATCTGTGTCATGCATTACGACATTGTATTGAAGGTGGGCCTGCAAAATCCCTATCCTAAGAGGGTTCAAAATCTGAATCCATAACTTGACAGATAATTAGAAAGGACCAGATCAAACCCCGCATCCAAATGACCCCATCTTTGTGGTGTCTGAAGTCTCAATCTCGACCTGTGTTGCAGACAGTGCCCTGCTCTGATTTGTATGTGCTTTAGGTGAATTCCTTGGTTTCTGCCTGCTCTAGTAATGATTACAGCTGTGGCCTCTCGTTGTGAACACCTTGTTTTGGGGTGCCAGTCACAGGTTGGTTGGCCCTTTAAATGAAGCTGCTCTGACTCCCCTGTGCTAGATGCTCCCAGTTTGACCAGTTCAGAAGGCAGCACGTTCCCTGGGAGTACCCTGGAAGGAGGGGCAGTGGGAAAAAAGGGCCTCTGGGGGAAAGCCCTAGGAGGCGGTGCTCAGTCAACAGAGCATGGAAGAGTACTGCAGTGAACACTAAGCAGGAAAGGCTGAGAGAAGCAAAGAGGGAAAACACTAGGGAACTGAGAACCTATTTGTGTTGTTTTCGTGTCTGTCGGGAAAATAAAACTGTGCTTGGAAAGACACTCTGGGAGTGGCCGTGAATTCTCCAGGGACCTTTCAGTGCCCAAGATGAGAAACCCTAAGCCTGATTTTCAGAGGTGCTGAGTACTACAGCTCCCAGTGACTGTAACCGGAAACGCAAATAGTCAGCACCTGTGAAAGTCAAGCCCTGCGTCTCAAGTTGGGATCCCAAGGAACCCAAAGTGAGAGGCTAATTTAGGTAACTTGGGCTCACATTTTTAATGGCTGCCAGTGGAGACCAAACTGCTGAGAGAGGTTATGTACTATGGTTGGTGCATAGCCCCTAAGCTGTGTCATACGATGAGTGGAACTGGAGACAGTCAGATTTCATGAGGGAACTAGTTTGGTGTGGCACAGGAATTTAAGCCAGGACCAGACAGCTTCTATACCAGACGGTAGCATCTTGACATGCAGCACTGGCCTCTCAGCATAGTAAATCTCAGTGTAGATCTCTTTCCTACAACTCTGCCTGCCCCACCACTCATTGCCAATGAAACAAGGCATACCTGTCTTCCTGAGGATCTTGGCTTGCTTCCTCAGCTGAGCCAGCAGCTGGCCCAAGAGCCCCGAGTCTCTGAATATGTCCGTGAAGATCAAGTCCCTCTTGGTAATGCTGTGAAGGCACCGCAGAGCAGCCAAAGTGCAGAACGGCACCAAGTTCTCCTTTATCAAACACTCCACCTTCTTCAGGATTTCATGGGGGATGTAGGACAGCTCTAGCACCACGGATTCCACCAGCTGGAAGAACTGTACCTGAATCTGGTGCGGTTTGAGGTGGATGATGTCAGTGAACTGGGAGATGGGCTGTAGTGTCCATTCCAGGAGGAAGAAGTTCATGGTGTCCCAGGCCCATGTTGTTTTTATAGCCAACAGGATCCTCCTACAGAGGTGCAGGTCGCTGGTTTTCTGGAAGATGGACTGCAACACCTGAAAAGCCTGGAGGTTTTTCACTGTGATTCCTGAGAAACAGAAATCAAGCCAGATAATTTTAACCACTCTTATCTCAGGCCCAATATAGACGCCTTATCTGCATTATGTAGGCATATCTAAGAGCACAAGAAGAAGTCACAGACACAGATCCAATCTCAGCAAGTATTGAAACATAGGGGAGCAGGGAAAAAGTGGGACCTCAGGACCCAGAACGGTGCAGGGGTAACCCTCATGACTTTATGCAGTGCTTCCAACTCCCCTCAGCCCTATGGACTGGGGAAGAAAAATTTCCAGGGAGGAGCCAGAGAAACTGAAGTTGGCAGGAGCAGACACAAGAGCAGCCTCAGTGGGTAACAAACGAAGGATTTGCTGAGTGTTTTCTACAGGCCTGACACTGGATATTCTCTGTCCTGTGCTGAATTGCTGTTTGCTCCTGGCCCCTTCTGTCCCTTTCTTCAGTGTCTGCACCTCGGCCTCACTCTACCTGGCCCCCCATTACTGCCTCCTTCGTCTTTTCCCTTGCCCTGTCCCACTCCCTCCCTTGCCTGGTCTCTCTCGGCATAGCTAGTCCTCTCCCAACCAAAACCCACTCCACAAAATTCAAACAAAACCAAAAAACGGGGATGCTAGCACGGTGCTGGGAAACCAGCTCACTGATCCCTCTAAAAGGTCTACCCTTTCTTACTCTCTGGGCTGGTCTTGTCTATTTAGACTGTAATCTTTTCAAATCAGGGACTGTTTATGACTTTGTGTTTGTACAACTCCTAGTGCTGTCTTGGCTGGTCCACAGACACTACCAAAATACTAAAATACTAATCATACTAATCTAAACAGGTAAGAAGCTGCTTTTAGAGACAGTAGTTGAATCCCGCACCACGGAGTTCTCACTTCTATTTTTAGCAAGCTAGCTGCCATTAAACTGGACATGAGCTGCCGTTCCTATCCTCGGATGCAATGTAGAAGTACCCTTAGTTAACTTTGAAATTTCCTGATTTGCATGTTTAAATTCTCCACCCTGACACTGCATGAGCAGACATGCTCTCATATAAGTTCTCCTCTCTGTCATGCACACACTGTACATAATGATTTCTTCTCCCATGCTGTGCCCACACTAATATTATATATATATACAGTACCAGAGGATTGTGTCTGTTCAAAATCAAAGTGCGGCAGCTGAGGGGACGTAATGTTGCCAGAAACTTTCAGTTCAGTTTTCCCACAGACTGTGAGGTAAGTCAGTATGTCCAGCACCTCTTCAAGATGGCGGTCTCCTTCATTGTGGGGAGACTCCTCCCACCTAAAAAGAAAGACTGGGGTAAGTAATCATACGCTTGTGGCTCAGTGATATTTACAATAACCAGGTCCTTTCATGAACACATTCTACAGGGGCACCCGATACTGAAATAACAATTTCTCCCCCCCCCCCCCCAATCTATTTTGCTTTTTGTTTCATTGATTGCACAATGGATTGAACTGAATTGCTCTGCAGCCAGTCTGACAGTCTGATTAACTCCATAGTTGGATCAGGGGAAGAACCACAAACTGAACCAGATAATCAAAGGACTGAGGTCAGTAAGTGACTGCACAAAGAGGAGACGAGTCAACATTGAAAGTAAGTCCCATTACATGTACCACTAGAAGTGCAAGCCACAGCGCCAGTTGAAAAAGGGAAACATTTTTACAAAAAAATATATCCAGACTTTTTTAGTCAAAATTAATAAGCCATATAGTCAAAAGCCCCAAATTCAGAACATTTCAGGCAGTTCTCAGGACCCAAGCCAGAATTCTAGCATTGTACGTAGTAAGAAAAGACAGAAAGAAAACACAGTTAGCAAAATACAAACCATAAACACGTACAATTCTTTAGTTTCTGAGTTATTACAGAGAATTCTTTCTTGGGTGTCTGGCTGGTGAGTCTTGTACACATACTCAGGGTTTAGCTGATCGCCATTTTTGGGGTCAGGAAGGAATTCTCTCCCAGGGCAGATTGGCAAAGGCTCTGGGGGGTTTTTCACCTTCCTCTGTAGCATGGGGCATGGCTCACTTGTTGGTGGATTCTCTGTACCTTAAAGTCTTTAAATCATGATTTGAGGACTTTAATAACCCAGTCATAGGTTAAGGGTCTATTGCAGGAGTGGATGGGTGAGGTTCTGTGGCCTGTGTTATGCAGGTCAGACTAGATGATCATATTGGTCTCTGACCTTAGAGTCTATGAGTTTATGAGTTTTTAAAGACTATCTGAGATTTATAGACCCATGGGCCTACTGAAAGGGGAAGACAATGTTTAATCTAAGAAGTGTGCTATCCTTAGACATAATTAGACACATGGATAGTGCTATAATTAGACACATGGATAGTGCTTTGAACTCTCTTTTAAGCCACTGGCTGGTTCCAAACATCAGCCAGATTTGCAGTGGCTTAGACCTAAGGAAGAAAGAGCTAGTGGCAAAAAGCAGTCAGCCTGGATGACAAGATAGACTGGAGATTCTAGGAGGACTGTGTGTGACTCCATGATAAGACTGTTACAGTGATCCAGGAGTTCACATTTGTTACTGGCTTGGTGAAATCTAATTATAGTTTGGGGTGTCTGCCCTGTTTTTGACAGTTTGCCCTGTGATAGGCATTCATGGTCGTGAGCCACTCCAATCAGTGTGACAGTGGTGTCTGGTTTTAAGACAAAAAAAGCAGGAAACAGGACTAGCAAGATTTGTCCTTACTTAGAGAATAGATTCAAGAGATTAGCATACAGGAAACTTGCTCATTCAGAGAGTGGGAGAAGGGAGGCCTGTCTGTCAATCCCAGTTTGGCAAAGAATGCTGAAAAGAGAAGGAGTCTGGAGCCCTATAAAATGCAGGTTCTTCTGCCACGCAGGGTTAGTCTATGCTTTGCTGCTGAGAGAGCTCTGTCAATGAAGATAAAAAAAATCATGCTCCCAACCAATAAAGCTAGGTTGGCAAAAGCACTACTGTAGACAAACCTAGTTCATTTGGGGAACTGTATAAGTTATACCACCAAAGGAACTCTTTTGCTGGTATAAGTTGTGTCTTCACTAGGAGAGTTACCTGGCATAGCTATATTTCTGGTGTAGACAAGGCCTTGACTAGTGCGGGGTGGATAAAGGGGGGTGGGGGAAGGAGGGACTGACTGCTGTAGTGTAAATTATGCTGGATAGCAAAGTCTGGAGGGACTCTCTTAACTTGAGGGCTATAACTGTGGGAATAACACTGCTGAATGCTATGGGGAAACTGGTTCACTGTTATTCCATTGGCTGCTGACGTAGTGAATTCATGGCCTTAATAAAGAGTGCAACAATCGTGGAAATAGTAGACAGAATTGCTTTGTGTTTTGACCCAAGATTATAGCTGGGTAAATGCTGAATTTTTTGGTTTGCTGGAAATTCTGAAACAATTTTTTTTTAATTGTTTCAGGTCAAAACAAACATTTCTTTCCACCTAAAACAAAAACCCTGTTTCAATTTTGAGCATTTTAAAAAACATTTTTAACATTCTAAAAAAGAAAATTGAAAAAAAAAATCATATCCTAAATGTTGATGACATTTTCATTTTTTAAAAAGGTCTTAGCCTGACAGATACAATTTGGCAAAATCAAGATGAATTTGTGCAATGCTTTGGTGTTGCCAAATCTGGATTTTTCACCAAAAAAAGTTTTGGTCAAAAATTTGCCCAGCTCTACCCAGGGTAGCCTGAAGGTCTTTGTCCAGATGTGAGCATATTAATCCTAGCCATGCACATTGGATTTACCTTTTTACTTAGAGCAGCTAAGAGATCTGCTCCATCAGGTGAAATGCTCCCTCTGGATTGAGAGTTCATGACCAAGGGAGCCTTTCTGAGCAGAGTGGGACCACCTGAGGTCTCTCCTGTTATTATCCACCTACTAGCATTTGATGAAGAAAACCTAGTCTATGCTTCAGGTTAGGGAATTCCCTAACCTATCTCTAGACTAACTTCTTCAATTGGTACTTCCCGTTGTGGTTTCAATGGGAGAAGTTGCTCTGTGCTTCCGCTCTTCAAACAGCAGTGTGGTGAAGTTAGTGGTTTGCTAAATGAGACCCTTTGTTACCAGCAGTTCAGTGCTTCACCTACCCACTATGTTACCTGGATCTTTCTAAAATGCAATTGAAATTTTAAAAGAAGCCATCATTGCCTCTGAAAATTATATTTAATTAGACCCGTGCTTTAGCATCTCCTAGAAACCCAGTGAAATGGGTTTTACTCACCTGAGTAAAATTTTTACCAGGAGCTGGTATCCATCATTATTCTCAAACTCCAAAAGCAAAGCTGAGGAAATAGGATAGGAATCCTTCACAAAACACAGGATGATGCTCACCGCCTCACACATGTCAGAAGCTGGCAAGGTGTCAGCCAGTTTGAACAGATTCTGAATGGCTATCTTAATGCAGTCTGTAGCTGTGAATAAATTACAGCATGTTTTTAGTGTTGATAGCTTGATGTCATAAACAACTTCAAAAATCACTGACAAAGCATAACAACATGCTTGAAATTACATTTTCCAATCAAAGAGGGGCCAGTTAATTCCTCTTGTGGCTGCAGAAGAGATTGGGGATGGGGACAGGGAGGTGGAATACCAAAATACACAGCTGGGTTTAGATACTAGAGTAAAACTTTTTTTTAAACTTTCATTCCTCAACTCCGGTTAAATTTATTTTTGACCCCCAAGAAACTCATGCACCATCTTGAATATAAACCTTAGCCCTTTTGATACATGATAAATGGATGATGGATAATTTGATTAGCTTGTATTAAGATGATTGCATATTCTGCGCAGTACTCAGATAGAGATTAATACTTTTGCACAATGAGGAAAAAGATTATTTTGCTCTTAAGCCACCATTGTAGTTTGATCTTTTCCATCTAGTCTAGTAGCCCATCTTCCAAGTGTTGCCACTTTGGCAATTCTTACACAATTCACCTTCTGTCAGGACTACCTCTTACTACACAAGGATCCGATCTCACAAGTGGTGTGAACGAAGAAAACATGTTTGGGCACTTTTGCATAAAAAATAAAACACATTTACACCCTAAGAGGAGGTCCTGATGGCAGGAAGATGATTATAAATTATCCTTATATTTTTTCTTTTGCAAAGCAGGGATTAGTAATTTTTGCAATGTTTCTTAAGACGAAAACACCCCTAACTCCAATGGAACATTCTTTCTGTGATGACACCAAAACTATCACTAGCAACCAAATTAGGATGCCCCAATGTACCAAGCGTTGCAGCTGACTGAAGTTCAGCAAGGTGCAAGGGAATATCAGTGGAACAATATTTAGAATGCTGGGGAATCCCAGAGATGCAAATTGGCTGCTGGGGTCACATGACTTGAAACTCTCTCTTGGCTTGGGTACAGTTAGTGGGGGTGGGATAGGACGAGACATACTGCTGCCTGTAACTTCTGTTCTATGCATCAATAAAGGATTTCAGTTTCCAGGTTTCCACCAGCAATAAATTGAGGTCACAGTTCATGCATTTCCAAGTGATTGACTCTTGGGTGAATGTAGAAACTAAACCTATCCAAGTGAGATTTTTCTTGGAGGAATTCATCCCACAGATGCTCGGGAAAAACCAAACCTTGTAGGTACATGATGGCATTTTTGGTCTGGGCCTTTGAAATTGTCCGAAGCACTTGGCCCGTGGGTGCTTTCCATGAAAGGCTGCACTGGTTCCAGAGGGAGGCCGTTGTTATAATTAGAGACTGAAGCTCAGCAGCTGTCAGAAGTTCCTCTACACCTTGTTCCTCCCTGTACAAGTTGAGCATTGTCTGGAAAAGAAAATCGGTTGCAATGCAAATTAAATACAGATGTCTGGGATGTGTATAAGGGGCTCCCTAGGCTTGAACAGATCAGGTCAAATCTGACCCAATATTTGTGGTTATAGCTCCACTGAAAACAAAAGCAGCTGTGTAACTTTATGTTGTGTAACTAGTTACTGATATGGCCCCTATCGCCATAATATCAGAACCTCTCCCAAGTATCTAACCATCAAAACAATAACATCTCTCTTCGTTCCCGGCCTGCAGAAGAAATAACATGGTTTGTTTATAGTTGGGGTGCATAGGGGAGTGCACGGGTGTAAAAACCAGAGGGAACGATAAGTTAATGGAATGAGATTTTCATTCACTTCTGTAAGTAGCTAGTTTCATGGTCATTCCTATCTCTGGCAGCAGGGAGTTCCACCTACAATGGAAATTCAGTCTCCCCCGTCACCAGTCTCTGCTTATTGGTTGATAGCGTCATTGTTCTGGTGGAAGACAGCCCTTCGAGGACCTCATTGCTGGATGCAGAACTGTCTTCTGCCCACTAGAACCTCTCCTTTTTAATACATAAATCTATACTTCCCCTACACAATAACTCGCTGCACCTTCAAGTACCTGAGAATAGTTATCCCTGCCTTAATCACCTCCTCATCATGTTTAGTAAGGATCTCTGGCCCAGTACTTAATACAGTATAGGTGGCATCCTTCTGCCTTCTCCTTGCCTAGTACTTAATGTCTCAGTAATTAATATAGGTGGTGTCCTCCTACCTTGTCCCTACCCTTGGCTTGTACCTTATATGCAGCTCACTGCTGTTTCTAAGCCAAGTACATAGAACGCCAAAGGTGGACACACAATAAATACCATGCATCACATTACAAAAGGGTCCAAGGTACAGACCTGGTCTCTTCTTATTAGCTTCCATGGGGATTAATGGTATTTGGCATTTTTCAGGACTAGACCCTATTTTGTGGGCGGGTCGAAAGATATCGCTCACACCCCTTCACAACTATCAGCCCCGCCACGTGCTTTCCTGTCACTTAGATTTCTAAACAATATTCGAGACTTTCAAAGTAAATATTTACCTTCAGTGGGAGCTGTGTGTTTATGCTGGCATTGGAAATCAAAGCCAGTGCACACAGGGGAAAATGAAACAGCGCGATAATTCAGTGTAACACAAAACTCTGGGCTACTCTGTGCCAGGAACACGCTCTGGACACAGTGAGGCACCACTCTGGAGGATGCTTTGGATTTCTCTTCTGGCCCCATGAGAAATTTTACTGCTCATACCCTTTAGTGTTTCATGAAGGAGGGGTCCAAACTGCCCTTATGGAAAAGCCCTATTGAATTTGACAACAATTAAACCACTAGGATACCATTCAAACTCTATAGAATCTAACTGACAATGCAATCCTTTCTGTAGAGCTGGTAAGCCAGCCTACCGAACATCAGAGAATGACAGCCCTGTGCCAGAATTGTATAGGATGGCTTAAAAAGTCTATGGAAAGATACCATTCTCTATTAAGTCCTATGATCTTTTCCCAAAAGGACTGAATAGGCTGTTCAGGAATCCTTGCTTCTTCCCTACTCTTTCTCACCATCTCGGTGAGTTCAGGCAACCAAAGACTCTTGCAGGTGTGATTCCAGTCCTGAACTCCCACCAGATCAAAGCTTCTCACATGCTACAGAACAGCTGTGGGATTTCATCACCCCAAAATGCCTAGAATATGGTTCCCATGGGGTTCATGGTAGAGTCAGGCAGCTTGCTGAGTTCTGGGGCACCAACAGTACGCTTACAATGCTGCAGTCAAAGGCAAGTCTAAACAAGACTAAAACTAGTGCCCAATGTAAGGAAATGAGAGACACAAGCTGGGTGAGGTAATCTTATTGGACCAATTTTTTTTAGGAAACTCATGTAACTATAACACTGCAAACATTTTTTTTAGGAAACTCATGTAACTTAAGAAGCAGGCTCTGACACAGAGCTTCTCAGAACGTCTCATGCAGCACATTTCTCAAAGAGAAATATGACTAGTCAAAGTGACCTTTTTCACAGGAATGTGTTAATTCTGATGAAAAAATGTGGATTTTCCTGTGGGAAATGTCCATATGACAACTCATTATACAAATAATACATTATTGTTTCACCTTAAAATATCACATTCTTCTGGTTTTTTAAAAAACGAAACTGACATTTTAAGTCAAAATGCTGATTCAAAAGAAAAATGTTCATTTCAAGCTGGTTTGAAACAGGCGAAAAACAAAAGCTTTTGGATGGAAAAGTTTCAAGCTAGTATTGGAAAGAATGGCACAATCCAAGCATGTCTGGCTTAGCATGATAAACTGTCACTAATTCTAACTCCATCCCAAAGTCTGAGTGAGCACTTGCATTCATTCCTCTTCCCAGGGTACCCCAGCGGTCAAAGCCAAGGAGCACTAGAAGGGTTCCCTCACCTGAACGAACATCTCCTGAGCTTGATCATCCTCCTCACTTATCCCTCCGTCATTGGCTTTCCCCGAAGGAAAGGTGAAGAAAAGATACAGGCACTGCATCAGAGCGACGGGAAGGCCGGATTTGATGATGTTCCACCGTGTTCCCTGAATATAAAAAACAACGGCTCACGCACACAGAATATTGCATTTCTCCCTGAGTGAGTGTCCATTCACCATGCGGCCTTGTCTAGTGCTCTGGGCGTGGGACAGTCAGCCGGGGACTCCTGCATTCTATCACTGCAGTCACTTGGAAATTCTAGGGGTCACTGCTGTCCCATGTTCTGTGTTTATGGCTCCTCCTAGCCTATATAGGCATCTGAAATGTCCTGCATTAGAAAGTCTGTAATGGGAGACATGCAAGGGATCTAACCTGCAGTCTGACTAGCAGCTAATATCCATGTCTGCCTCATCTTTAGCCACTGGGGACTGACTATAGCAACTGAGTGTGATGCTAAGGCCAGGAGCTCCCAGTTCTGTCCTGGGTGCAGCGTATGTGCCGTTTAGCAGAGGACTGCATGTCTGCAGCCTGCTGAGTCATTGCACGTACATTTTAGAAACAGCAAGATCAAAAGTAAGAGGCAACCTTTACAAGAGACTTGACTTTTGCCGCACTAATAAATTCAATTTCCTCCCCTTCTCCAGCAAGGCCTTGTATTAACTAATCAACTACAGGAATGAGGAAGTATCAGTTTGGCTGTATGGGCTTTCAGGGAAGTGATCAGAACCAAGCTCAGTGGAGGAAGGGGTGGGTAGAGTACAAAGCTCAGAGAGTTCTTGTGCTACACGAAATATCAAACTTTTAAAATCTATGAAGAGCACAAATCTCACTGCAGCTATCACACTGTGCCTCCATCAGTAAATCAGTCTAAAGGCCTCTCTCCACTGTGTAGATAATGCCAGCAGCTCTGCTATGTAAGATTTTAGTTTCATATATTTGGATGAGAAGACACCCTGTCTGTGCTGCATGAACATCAACTGTCTCATGGCTCTTTTAATAGGAAACAAGGTTTGCAATGGAACCCTGGGCCAGATTTTCACCCTCCCCTGCTGTTGTACAGTGCTGCTGCTGCCTTCCTGCACTTCAGAGGTGGCTGCATTCCAATGCTGCTGTATGTAGACAGCTTTTAAAGTCTTTAGGATTCTTCAGGATGAAAGGTGTTTAAGGCAGGGTGCAGACTCCAAGCACGTCAGCAGCAGATTGCTAGCTCCCTGCAGAGGTCTTCCCTAGATGTAAAGCTTGGAGTAATAAAGCAGGACTGGAGACTGAAGCCCATTCAGGGGAAAGCCAGGGGAACTGAAAGGGAAGCAGAAACAGTTGCCTGGCAGGCAGAGTGGGGAGGAGATTCAAAGGGGCCAGAGCTCCCCTGGCAGTTCACTGCAGGCCAGGTTGTAACCCACACTGGGTTTTATGCTTGGGGAAGAACATCTTGGTATAACCTCTGCACGGTAATGCTCAAGGATAAAGCCTCGGAGACATTACTCACTCAATGAAAGCTGGAGGCTCTGCGACTGGAGAGATTGCCCCATTCCTCTAGCTCCACGGCCTTTAAGGGGAAAAGGTGCATTTTTGCTTTCTCTTACCGAGTCAGTCTTGGAGAGCAGGTACACTGATCTCAGGAGCATGCAACCATTTTCTTCTTCCCCTTTCAGCTGCAGCAACTTCCCCACGGCCAGCCGAGCATCCTCTGTCATCACAACAGGTGACTTCAGTTTCATTAAGGAAGCTGACAACATTTGTACTGAGCAACGTTTAGTGCATTGGGTGAAACAAGCAAAACTACATTAACTAAGGGCCTGACCCAAAGCCCACTGATGTCAGTGGAAGGACTTTAATAGTGAGCAGTTGGTTAATGCAAATTAGTTGGTACATGACGTTTACAAGCTCCCCGGGCAATGCCAGCACAGTTCATAAGATCTGTCAGCCGAATAGTTCAAGGAATTTACAGTGGCCCCTGGGAAAGCTATGCAAGGCTCACAGTCTTTTTTTATGATTATTTTTAAGAAAGAAAAAGCACTAAAGAAGTAAAACACAAAGATTTATTACAATCTTCCCCAGGTAGATCAGAACACAGGGAATGCAAATGGTTCAAAGCAAGTGAAATTGACACAGGGGGCCAAGCCCACAGCTGGTGTAATTCAGTGAAGTGCCATTGAAGTCAATGCCCGTTTATACCAGCTGAAGATCTGGCTTCATATTTGCCATCCCTGCTTCCCCACCCACCCTCTGAAATGCATAGCATAATATATTACAGCTGATGGTTAAACTTAGCTCACAAACCACATAGGACTGAGCACATCCCAGACCGAGCGCCCTGTGGCTATTACCTGCAGGCTTGCCATTTAGCTTCTTCTTGATTTCTTTGGTCAGAAGTTTGGACACCTCACTTGCTAAAAATTGAATGTTGGGGAAGGAGATTATCCCAGCAGACTCTTCCCAGGCCTGAAATATAGCAAATGGGAGCAAGTGTTTAGGTGTTTTTGATGCAGGATGTCCTTGTGGATGGAGGAGTACTCAGACACGGTGGACACATGTGAATTGGGCAAACCAGGGTTTTCTATTCTGCCCCACCAGCATATTTCCTCAAGCAACATTTGCCAGACTGAGATGGCAGGAGTCTGAAGTTAGAACCAAGGTCCAATAACATACTTTGAATTACATTTCAACTAATGTAATGAACTGGCGAGCAGTGGTGTACACACACGCTCACTACTGGATAGAATTGGAATAGCTCAGTTATGAATCATAGGCCCTGTACACTGCTCACTGCCAACATTATTTTTAATTTGTGTTGAGTAACACCTAAACTGTGCTAGCCACTTTCCAAACACATAAGACATAAAACTCGCCTTCAGGAGTTTACATTTAGAACTGGCTGAAAATTTTTGAACATAACATTTTCCTTTTGGAAAATGGGATTTTGGCTAAGTCTTCCAAGGGAAGAGAGAGATTTGAAAATCTAAATAAAACATTTTGAGTTGATCAAAGTCCCAGGCACTGTCAGCTCAGCCACAGAAAGATCATGGCAGGACCAGAACTACAACTCCCAAGAGGCACTGCATGGGCTCAGCCAGACAGAGGCCACAGTGGGACCCAAGACTACAATTCCTATGAGGCACTGCAGCAGGGCAGACTGATTCGGAGTTTCAGGCTGACAGACCTAAACTTTTTGATTCAGGAAAGTCCAGGTTTCATTTAGATTGAAACCAGCAAAACTCAATATTTCCCAATCAAAAACATTTTTGGAAGGCTTCAACATTTCAACCCTGTCCCCAGTTTGAGATGAAAACAAATGTTGGAAGTTCAATCCTGCAGGATATTCTGGTATTTCATTTTTTCAACCAGCTCTACTTACAATCTACAAGGAAACGAAACAAAGGGTGGGAAAAGGAACAGAATCACCATTCTCCTCTGGTTCATTAGGGAGTACACTGTGCTTTTGGAGTGGGAGTATGATTTCCAGGTCCCTTATTGCTGTGAAGTTGAGAGGCCATGGTAGGCAGCACAGCAGTAATTTAAAAGCCTAGCTGGGTAAGGCTTAGCTACAATAGTGTAAAGCTAGAGGGCCACACGATTCATTGTGGCTGAGCTGTGCACCTAGCCTGCCTGCTGTGGACAGGCCTCTCGCTCACCCACTCTGGCCAGAAAACTCTGCTGGAAGACAAGCTCTTCCGCTTTTCCCAATTCTCACCAAAATCGGTAGGGTTCTGCCCACATGCCTAGAACTGACCACCTCACTCTGGAACCCGCAGGGGGTATCATTGAACAACTACAACCCATACTCAATGGGGACCCCATCCTGAAAGAAATCTTTCCTGAACCCCCTCTTCTGGCCTTCCAACAACCCCCCAAGCTCATCAGCAGGAGCAAGCTCCCCACGGACCAGGACTCACCAACTTGAAGCTGCACCAGACCCTGCCAGAGCAACTGATGCAAAACCTGCAGACATCTCTCCACTGTTAGTGATCAACACCCCTTCCAAGATCCAGGGGTCCTACACATGCCTATCACAACACGTGGCGTGCCTCATCTAGCGCACTAAATGCCCCCCCCAAAATTAGTCTGAAACCAGACAATCACTACGTTTTCCACAGAAAAATGACAAAAAAACAAAAACCCCACATCACCCGAGGGTGAACACTTCTCACAAAGCGATCACTCCATATCTGACCTCCCAGTCCTCATTCTTAAAGGAAATCTGCACGATACTTTAAGAAAACAAGTCTGGGAGCTTCAATTCACAACTTTGCTAGACACTAAAAATCCTGGTCAATAAGGACACGGGATCTGTAACCCATTAACCCCCTTTTTTTCCTGTAACAACAGGGGTGTTAATGGGCCACTTCACCTTGAATGGACCCTTAGAATTGTGGTGCACAAACTTTTGTAGCCAAGCCCCACCTTACCATTCACAGATTTTGTCACGCCCCTCCTCCATTACTTGTAATCTGAAACTGCGTTCTTTTGCACATTGGCGGAAGGAATGATAAATATATCTTTATTACTAAATTTATAAGATTAGGTAAAGGTTATTAGGAATTAGTAAACACAGAGTATTACAAACTGCAAACATATGTTTTTAAAGAATTTTCAAATGAAAAACAAACAATTAACCGTTCATATTAACTGTTCCTTCTTCAATGAGACAGATGGGCCTGCATTTCTGAGTCAATGACATCCGTGCTCTCCTTTATCTCTGAAATTGCTACTCTGAAATCATTTTCTACTTGCAGGCGTGAACACTGTTTGGCCTCAGATGGCCACCAGCTTGGCGAAGGCTGTCTTGTGTAGCTATGTGGATGCGAATGGCTAATGCACTTCCACAGCAACTGCTGAGTCTCCTGGATACTCCTTTTTCACAGAGAGCAAAAGCTTCCCAGCATTTTTTTCTTTGAATTCCATCAGTGGGGTGTGATCACTTGACAGCTCTGACAGCATTTCTTGTCAGGAAGAGGGAGACCTGTAGCTGCAAAATCAGTGCAAAAAGGTTTCTAATCTGATCAACCTCTGCTGGCAATCCATGACACTTGTCCCATAACTCTTGATGGAGATTTTTCAGGTGATTGGAGACAACTTCATCAATTTGTTTGTGGTCAAGTTGATAGTCTCCTGTGAATTCCCTGAGGCAATGGAAACTGTCTGCATTTCCATCTTTATATTTCTCCCTCCACCGAGTGAGCTTCTTCAGGAATGCAGAAATCTTGTCACCAAGCAGCAAGATATTGCTGTTCTTTCCTTGGAGTGAAGAGTTCAGCTCATTTAATTTCTCAAAAAATATCTATGGGATAGCAAAGAATCAAAAGCCGTCTTTCATTGGTTAAGTTTTCAGTCAGTGCAGGGCTGTGTTCTGACAGGAAGAGATGGAGTTCATCCCTGAGACTGACGACAGGGTGAAACACCTTCCCTTGAAACAACCATCTGACTTCCATATGCAGAAAGAGTTTGTCATATTTCATTGCACAGATTAGAAATTAGCCAGTTTTTTAAAGGTCTTGCTTTTACAAAATTCACAATTTGCCCCGGATCATTCAAAACCTTGTTTGCTCCAGGTTTCAGTTTTTTTAGCAGCTGGAGCCTCACAGTGTATCTTATAACGTGTGAATGTAATGTGAGGTGCAAGCTGAGGACTGAAGGGGACCCACCATTGCAGCTCTGCCATCAGTACACAGGCCAATGCAATGAGACCATGTGCTCTGAAGAATTGATTCACAAGATTGACAATGTCTTCTCCCATAGTTCACCCCTCAAGCCATTTGCAGAGCAGCATCTCTCTCTCTCATAGTAATACCTGACAAACACACTGAGCTGATATCGGTGCTCCTATCAGAGTGTATGGCAAACTTTGCGCTTTGTTTGACTCTAGTCAAAAGTTGCAATTAGATAGCTTCAGAAAGTTCATTGATGCACCCACTCGTGCTAATTGTGACAAAGGAATAGTTTTCAAAGTTTCACCATATCTATCTCCATGCACAATTTGACACATCTTTACCACACCTGGTAATACTGAAGCCTCACCAGTGGTATGTGGCTTCATCGACTTAACAATCAAGTATGCTACTTCAAGGGATGCTTTCAGAGCTTTTGATGGTATAGTCCCTTTCTTTTTTCCATCATGTCCCTTTGACTTAGCATGGTGTTTGAAAAAATTAATATCTTTATTTGCCTGTTCAGAATCAAGTGTCGTCTGAGCTTTAACGGCTTCATGCTGTCATTTGCTAATACCTCAGAACACATAGTGGTCATTGGTCATGATTGACAGGAGTCCATGAGAATCCCAGTTTTATATATTCATCTTGATATTTTCTTAATAAAACTTAAAGGTTTTTTGATATGGGTCTCCAACCTCCGGTTTTCTTTTGGGTGAGGAAATAATGGGAATAGACGCCTCTACCTCTGTGTTGGTAGGGGACATACTCTATGACACCTATTTGGAGTAAATGTTCTACCTCCTACTGCAGAAGGGGCTTGTGAGATGGGTCCCTGAAGAGGGGCGGGGAAGGGGTTTGGATTGTAGGGATGGAGGTAAAAGGGATACTGTATCCAGAGTGGATAATTTCTAATACCCATTTGCCCATTGTTATGCTCACCCAGTGATGGTAAAAGGGATGTAGGCAGTGTCTGAATGAAATGGTGGATGTTAGGGGCTCTGGCTATGGCGTTTAAGGGTGGTCATGTAGACCCTCAACCAAATTCTCAAAATTGTCTCAGCCTGACGTCGATGGCTGTTGGGTTTTCTGCCGGCAGTGCTGGGGCCTTTGTCTGGAGTGTGGCTGCTAATACCGTCTGTTGTGCTTATAATGTTGATATCTAGAGTTGTATGGTTGGTACCTGAAGGTTCTCCTTCTTGTTGCAGGTGTGGCGATCCCAAGCATGCGGAGCGTGGCCCTACAATCCTTCATGGTATGCCCTCATGGGTCTTATCTGCGAAGAGTTTTGCTTTATCAAAGGGAAGATCCTCATTCGTCGCCTGGAGTTGTTTAGGAAGGGCCGCGGAGTGGAGCCATGACGCCCTGTGCATGACAACTGCAGTTGCCACTATTCTAGCTGCTGTGTCCACAGCGTCGAGGGAAGCCTGCAACATGGTTCTCACAACCAATTGACTTTCTTTTATGAGGGACCGAAACTGTTATTTTCTGTCCTCAGGGACGCAATCAATAAATTGGGATATCTTGGCGTAATTGTTGTGATCATAGTTTGACAACAATGCACAATTTTGCTACCCTCAGTTGTAGTGTGGCCAAGGTGTAGACCTTTCTGTCAAGTAGATCTAGTCTTTTGTCCTCTTTATCGTGTGGTGTTGATCTGTTATTTTGTTGTTTGTTCTCTGGTTAGCAGCTTCTATGACCAGTGAGTTAGGAGCTGGGTGAGTGAAGAGGAACTCAGTATCTTTAGCAGGGACACAGTGCTTTTTATCAGCCCTTTTGCAAGTAGGAGGGATAGTGGCGGGTGTTTGCCAGATGTGATTGGCGGGCTCTCTCGTTGGTGTCGGTGCCGCAGTCTGCTCCGTGACAATTCTCGGTGCAGATGTGCGTGTAGATGCTATCAGCACCGTCGATGTTGTCAGCGCCATTGGTGCCTCAGAGGTTGTCTGTGCCGAAGGCACCGTGGGTACAAATAGGTGCCGACGTTGCAGACTCGGTGTGTGTCAGTGCAATGCCGGTCATTGGCACCGGGCTCTGTGTCAGTGCCGATGTTGTGACGGTTACTGCCATTTTGCGGACCATTGCTTTCAACGGTGCCAAATCAGATCAGAGTTGTTTCATTTGGTACCAACTCCTTTGTCCTTTCCCGGTGACCACCTTCTCTTACTCTGCTCCATCGAAGGTGGGATAGAATGCCTTCTTCTAGACTTGTCCAGCGAGCTGTTAACCTGTCCAGGGTCTGAGGCAGGTGTCAGAGACCTCTCCATAAGTATTAGGTTCGGGCAGAGATCCCTGTCATGCCTGGCTCTAGCTTTTAGGTTCTTGCAGTGGATGCTATTGTGGGCGACATGCCCTTCGCCTAGGCATCTAATGCATTCCGAGTGCCTGTCCAAAGCCGGCATAGTGTTTCTGCATGAGACGCACACACCATTTGAAGCCAGGAGAGCCTGGCATGATATTCCCATTAACCATGAACTACAGGATAAGTCTGAGGGAATTTGGGGGGGAGGGAAGTAAGGGAAGGATTGAGGTAAACTACAGGTAAACTAACTAACTCTAACGAGGAAAAATAACCTATTAACTACTTTTTGAAGCAGGCTACGAAGAGTTGCTGAGGGCTCCGTCTCAGACTGTGGACGATTGAGAAGGTACTGAGGGGGTTGGGTTGTGCGTGCACCAAAAGGGTGCCAATGGCACCGTGAGACAGGGATGGTCCGTGCACGACCTGGACGGGCACTGCTGACAAAATCTCCAATCAAGCACGCGAGGACGCGCCAACACCTGGAGTGGAGCACCCACAAGGACTCTACTCGAAAAAGAATAGACACTTACAGCCGAGCCAGTCTCACATTTAGAGACGTGGGGACGGGAGAGGAGAAGACAAACCACAGAGAATACATGACCTGCCCAAGGCTGGACAGCGAGTTAGTGGCACAGCTGGCAACAAAACCCAGGAGTCTCAATCTCCTGTTCCCTGCTCTGGCTGTTAGATAGTGTAGGTTAGTGAAAAGAGCACTGGACAGACTCAGAAGGCCTGGCCAGGCCTGCTGGGTCACCATGGGCCAATCTCTGTGCCTCAATTTTCCCATCTGTAGAATGGAGCTAAAGATACCAGGTATTATTATTACATATTTTTTTCATCAAAATTGGGGAGGGGAAGAAGTGACACTTTGTGGGCTTCTTTATTTAGTAATTTTACCCATTCTAAATGGCTGGTTTTCCATTGTGCTAATCAAGTCAATCATTTACCATTTTTATCCACAGAACAGGTTTCCTAACTTTCTTCTCCAAAGCATCAAAACACAATCTGGACTAAGGCCATTGCACCAAGCCAATGGCTCTAGGGCAGACGGAGCTACTTTCACCCACAACTTATTTAACATTTCTATTGCAATAATGACTAACAGCCAGGTTGGGGCTCCATTGTGCTAGATGCTATACAAACATATAGTGCATGCCTGCTTACAGTCTAAAAGATAAGACCTACGAGCTGGATGAGACAAACAAGTGAATGGGACAAGGTAACGAAAATAACAGGACATCTGCAGTTCCTACCCAATCAGGAGCATACATCGCAAACTGTGAGCCCCTATGCAACGCGAGCAAGGGTATAGCAAGCTGTCCCTTTGTTTCCTATGGCCTGGTCTTTACCCGCAGTGGAACCCACTGACAGCAAAGCCATTGTTTTCACAGAACAGCTGCTCTTTGAGCAGAGAGCTTCAGCATACCTGGAAGTGACGGGTGCAGAAGACAAAGCAGGGAGACAGTCCAGGGCTCTCCTTCTGCTTCACTGAGAGAGAAATGCCTCTGTATCTAAGTTCAGTATAAGCTGCAATGACTGTCTATATTTTTGCTACAAATGAGCAAAGTGTGATTGCACCGTGCCCCCACCAATTCAGTTTTTAACCTCTCTCTCTCTCTATGTATATATATATATATATATATATATAAATGTCAAGCCAACTTAAAATAATGTTCTTGTAACTGAGAACCTATGCTGTAGATATTTGGTCATAGATTGCCCCACTACTGCCCTTGCATGAGACACATGGGTTTGCAATGGCAGTGATAATTCAGCTGGGCAAAGAGGACTGCAAGAAATCCATGGGCACTTACTGAGACGTAATGGTTGTCGCTATGCTGCCTACCCTTGCCACTTCCAGGTGACAACAAGGATAAATCTCCAATCATGGGTCCCTACCACTTAGGAGAATTCTCACTAGCCACTAGCAGAATAGGGCACAAGACACATAGCTCTAGAGTTGCGATTGGACCTACACCTTCCTCGTAACACAGTGCCAGTGCAAAAACCTTGCTGAAAGACCACCTCGCTCCCAATGTGCAGTCCAAGAGAGGAGTTGGATTCAATGGCTAAATATTGGTCTCGGACACTCTCCCAGTTCTGGATATTCTCTCTCCCCAGACACGGTGACGAGCAGGTGTCATGCCCAACTTGCTGCCAGACTTGAAGGTC
Organism: Emydura macquarii macquarii; assembly: GCF_026122565.2. Lineage (NCBI taxonomy): Eukaryota > Metazoa > Chordata > Testudines > Chelidae > Emydura > Emydura macquarii. The sequence goes on from NW_027130204.1 coordinate 6,006,477, forward strand.
AAAGTGACTCCCCTCCGTAGCATCTGGCTTTACGGGCGACTCATATAACACACCTCAGCCTTCTCACCCATCCTGGTGGTTCCTGTTTCTTTCCTATGACACCTTCCTGTCTCTGTAACATCTGCCACACCCGCCTCTCCTGTCCTGCGCGTGCAAACAAACTGCACCCGCCTCAATGAGTCGACAAAATGCACTCCGCGGCTTTACATGGGGTTCTAACTCTACTAACAGGCGAGCTCAACAGAAGATCCTTGGACTGCTGTGCAGAATGACAGACCTTGTCACACTTCTGTTGGGGAGGGACTTAGTGTTCCTCTGGAAGCATCAGTTTCTGCCCAGTGCTAAAGAGCAGGATAGGAGATCTTGGCTGGATCAATGGCCAACCACATAATAAACCAATAACTCCAACCCTCTCAGCAGCATGAAGAACCACAGGAGAAGCTGTAGGGGTCGTGCTGCCATGGCCTGGCTTGGGTGTGAGTCACAGGCACAACGGGTGATGTGTTGTCCTTAACTCCATGAGACCGTGGGCCTGGATGAGTCACAGAGCCCCTGTGCTCTGCGTATGTAGAACCCTAATCCCTCCTCCTGCCTACAGCAGTCAGAAACAACTAAAACGCTGCTTAAACATAAAGGTTCCAAGCGTGCAATGGCCATAGAGTGATGCACAGAGAAAGGAAAGGCCAAAGATGGGGGGGAAGATACTGTGAAGGGCAGTCCTCTTAAATAGAATGAGGAATTGGGGTTTACAAGCCCTCCCCTCCCACGGACGAAAGCCTTATGACATACACAAACTGACCTGGGATTTTGGTTCCTAAATCCAGGCCGGGAGGGAGGTGTAACAGAGAGAGGGATGATTTCACAAGAAACGGGGCAGAGGGAAGATCACATGGTAAAAATCCTGATTCTCTTCAGAGTTAAAGGGCTACATTCTCTATGGTGTAAATCTGCTGAGTTCTATGTCACCTGACACAAAATGCTCACGCTGGACAAAGTGCTGTTGCTTTATCCCAGAAAACAGGGAAAATCCTTCGCTGAAAACATCATAATTAACCAATGGCCCCCGAGGAGTTCACACCTCCCTCTACGGATCACAGCATAGCCAGTTGAGGGCTTGAGGAATTTAAAAATCACTATCAGTGAGCAGTAGTGAATTTTGGGAATTCATTTTCCACCAGCAGTCACTAGAGGATACGTGTGGAAAGCAAACACACAAGGGGTGTGAATATGGCCAAGGCAAATATGTTTAAAAATGCGACGGTCTCTGTAGTTCTGAGCATGCATCCTGGGGAAGAGAAACCCTTCCTCCTAGAGCAGGCTAAAGATTACTTTTTCACTACAGTGGTATATCAAAAATAAACATGACTTCCTGTCTTTCTGCATCGCTTTAAATCTTTAGATTTCTGGCTCTGGGTGGACATTTAAAAGAACTTCTGCAACAGCAAACTGGATGGTTAACATCCTCAATCCTTCGAAAGTTTCACTCTAAAAAATGTCCTTTCTTATACCCCACAGCCTCCCCTAGGGAATATCCTTGGTGCCACTCCTAGAGCCAGCTCCACCATCCTGCGCTGCCAGCGTTCTGGGATGGGGACAGGGCTGGAGGAGGGAGAGGTAGATTGAGGCAGGAGGCAGAATGGCTGGACATCCACCCTGTGGATTCTACACCCCTACGGTAGCCCAGAGGAGCCACTTCAGAGGTCAGGGATGCCCTGACCCGTCCCTAACATCTCCTGAGAGCAGGGGACATGCATCCAGCTCTCAGGGCCCGATCCTCTAAACTCACTACCACAAGGAGTTTAGTGAAGTGACAGAGCCGCCTCATCCTCGCTAGGGGCAAGGGGATGCTGGTGCCTTGGCAGGATTGACCCCTTGTCTTTTAGAGGAGAGCTGCCGCCTGTCCTGTCCACTCCGCTGCCTCGTGACCCACCAGCCTCGCCGGCTAGATCTCTGCTGCAGCCATGAGATGTGATTGCCGCCAGCATAGACGTACCCAGGCCAGCAATAATCTAGCTAGCTCAGGGGCCAGAGCAGCAAAGCCAAAGCAGCTTCACTGCTGATTTCTTTCCCTTCCTACAGAGTTGATCTCTCCTTCCCTTAACAAACCTGGATTCCTGGGTGCGTGCCAGCCCCTGCCAGATACCCTCTGGGGGACTGTGGCTGGCAAAGGCATCCCCTAATCTAAAGGCAGTGTGTGTGTGTGGTGGGGGGTCCCAGAGAGAAGCGCTGCTAGGGAAGGAGAATAGAAATTCAGGGCATGGTTGCCCCGTTCAGGGGTTGGGAGTCACTGCTGCACTGTCCCAGGAGACGCACAGGAAGGGGAGCAGGGGGGGCACCACACAGCCTCTAACGTGTTTTAAAAGCACATGGGCCCTGACGACAGAAACCTGCCAAGCCGATAAACACCTGAGCCAAAGCAGAATAAGGCTGAAATCAGGAAATAAGGAAGACAATCAGAGTTTTGCCATTGAGTCAGAAGGGCCAGGATTCCCCCCTTGCCCCCAGTACAAAGTCTGTTTCAATGTTGGTAAGCCGTAGACAGGAGGAGGAGGGCAGCTTCCTGAGCTTTTGACAGTAACACTTGTATGCAAACAAATCCCCAGGGGAAGGAGGAAGTGGCAGCTGAGTGCGGCTTTCTTTTGCTTTGCGCCTTGTAGAACACTAACAGGGCCGTTGTGCTACACAAATCTCAGAGTAACCAGCCCGGCAAGCTGGAGAGGATGGCGTAGTGGGGGAAGGCTCAGGTTTAAAACACACAGGCTCCCCAACAGCACACCTTCAAGTCCCACAGCACTGACTCAGCCCTTCATTGGTTAAGCAGTCCACAAAAAAGGAGAGATGGATGAACAGCAAGTGTTTGCTCATGTATTTGTGGGGGGGTATTTATTCACTGCTTCTGAGAGTTCAGACGCTGCCTCTTTATCGATGAAATATCGGCCAAACCCTAAAGAGTCATGGATTTTAAACAAGCGACTCTGTCTCTGCAAACCTGCACCGGAAAGGGTGCTATTTATCAGCTGTCATGGGCCACTTCGTGCCTGACAGGCACTGCCCTGAGTTAGGGAATGTGCAGAATCGCAGGCGTGGCCTTCCCGGGGCACAGGATCAGAGCCATATAGGGCTGGAAGGGACCCCAAAACGTCATCACGTCCAGCTCCTTCATGGAGGCAGGACCAAGTAAACCTAGATCATCCCTGACAGGTATTTGTCCAACTTGTCCTTAAAATCCTTCAGTGGTGGGGATTCCACAACCTCCATTGGAAGCCTGTTCCAGAGCTTAACTACCCTTAGAAATTAGAAAGTTGTTCCTAATATCTAACTTAAATCTCCCTTGCTGCAGATTAAGCCCATTACTTCTTGTCCCAACCTCGGTGGACATGGAGAACCATTGATCGATCACTGCCCTGCTTATAACAGCACATAACATATTTGAAGACTTATCAGGTCCCCCCTCAGTCATCTTTACTCAGGACTAAACACAGAACCATAGGGTCAAAAGAGACTGCAATGGCCATCAAATCTAACCCCGTGCCAAGATGCCATCCATGACAGATGGCTGTCCAGCCTCTTGTCTGATTTTTCTTACAGTTAGGAAGTTTTTCCTGAGATTTAATCTGAATCTGCTGTGCTGTAGTTTGAACCCGTCGCCTCTTCTCCTGCCCTCTGTGGCGAGAGAGAACAACTTTTCTCCATCTTTTTTACATGGCCAGTTTTTCTAAACCTGACCTGTGCAGATAGATTTCTAAACCTTTTATCATTTTTGTTGCTCTCCTCTGGACTCTGCAATTTGTCCACATCTTTGCTAAAGTGTGGCACCAGAACAGGACACAGTTCTCCAGCTGAGGCCTCACCAGTGCCAAGTAGAGCGGGACAGTTTCCTCCCGTATCTTACGTGCACAACGCCTATTAATACACCACAGATGGTATTAGCCTTTTTCACACCTACATCACATTGTTGACTCATTTAATTTGTGATCCACTATGATCCCTCAGATCCTTTTCAGCAATACCACCTCTTCCCCCTTATTTCCCATTTTGCAGTTGTGCATTTTCTTTTTCCTTCTTAGGTGATGTATTTTGCACTTGTCTTTATTATATTTCACGTTGGTGAATTTAGACCAGTTCTCCAATTTGTCACGGTCATTTTGAATTCTAATCCTGTCCTCCAAAGTGCTTGCAATCCCTCCCCGCTTCATGTCATCTGCAAATGTTATAAACCTACTCTCCACTCTATTACCCAAATCATGAATGTAACTTTGTAATAGTAATGGACCCAGGACTGACCCTGTGGGACCCTATTAAATACAGCCTCCCAGTTTGACAGAAAACAATTAATAACTACTCTTTGAGTAAGGTCTTTCAATTAGTTGTGCACCCACCTTATTGCAATTTCATCTAGACCACATTTCCCTAGTTTGCTTATGAAAATGTCACATGGGATTGTGTCAAATGCCTGAATAAAAATGAAGACATATCACATCTGCGGCTTCCCCCCATACACCAGGCCAGTAGCCCTGTCAAAGAGGAAATTAGGTTAGTTTAGCATGATTTTTTTTTGGCAAATCCATGCTGGCTATTCCTTATAACCTTATCCTTACAAATTGATTGTTTACTAATTTGTTCCGAACTTTTTCCAAGTATCAAAAGCTAGGCCGACTGGTCTACTATTCCCCAGGTCCTCTTTTAAAAGACAGGCACCATGTCTGCCCCTCTCCAGTCCTCTATGACCTACCGTCCTCCCTGAGTTAGTGAAGATAGCTGCTGATGATTCTGAGATTGCTTCAGCTAGTTTCTCATCAGGCCCTGCTGACTTGAATACATCAAAATATTCTTTAACCTGTTCTTTCCCTATTTTGGCTCGTGTTCCTTCCCCATTGTTGTTAATATTAATTGTGTTGAGTAGCTGGTCACCATTCACCTTTTTAGTGAAGACAAACACAATAGGCATTAAAATGCTTCAACCTTCTTGATGTTATCAGTTATTAGCTCTCTCTCCACTCTAAGTAAGGGACTTACACTTTCCTTCCTCTTCTTTTGCTCCCAGTGTATTTAAAGAACTTCTTTTTATTGCCTTTTATGTCCCTTGCCAGGCATAAGTCATTTTGCGCCTCCCAGCACAGAGGGAGAACAATGCACACCCTACACTACGCTCCAACCTCAGCCCACCTCCCTGCCTCTTCCCAACTGCCCCTGAGGCTGTTTGGCCCCCAGGGGGCAATTTACATGGAGCAATCTGTGCAGCTATGCAAAAGCTGTGAACAGTCCAGACTTATGGTCCCCACCTCCCCACCCCATCACAGTCCTATTAAGAAAGATTGCCTTGACCAGCTAGGGAGCGGAAACAATGACTTCGGTGGCTAATCAACCACATACCAGGATAGCAAAAACTGGTTATTAAAATGCGGTATCATCAATAACAACAATCTTTTGCAGGAAAATGTCATTGCGGGAAGAGATGTCTGAAATCTGGATCTAAATGTTCTGGCCCATCGCAACTAGGATCTTCAGAAGAGTGTGATTTTTACTCGCTGAGAATCACAGTCAGATTGAGTTGGAAGCCCAGGCACCCTTTATGCAGCCATCAGATATTTGAAATTAGGAATGATTTTCTATCCACTTCGCTAGGTTCAGACGCTGTACCTACCACTGTAATATCAGAGTTTCTTTCCCCACTCTGGCTGCCTATTTGTTCCCAGTCAAACAAAGCAGCACTCCAGGTTTCAATCAAAGGCAGGAGATGTGGGAGATGGTGGGTGTGACCCCTCTGGGAGCAGCATTCAATGTCCTGCAAGCCTCTTGCAAATGGGAACGTCTGCAGTATGGACTAGTGGATAGAGCACTCGATTGGGACTCAGGAGACTTAGGGTCTATTCTAACCTTGTCCAATGGCCTCCTGAGTAGATCACTTCACCTCGCTGTGACTCAGTTTCCCCTTCTGTAAAACGGGTTAGGACGGGAAGTACATATTGCAACAGACACATGAACTTGTAGTCAAACCACCAGACAACATCATTGTTATGGTTAACTGGCTTTCATGTAGAAGTGTGACTTCTGCTTCCTTTGTAAAGTGCTTTGAGATCTACTGATGAACAGCGCTGTGTAGGAGCTAGGGATTATTGTTCCAAAAATTCGAGCTGGACATTGTTTACTCTGTGCTTCCTATCCACCAGGTTGCTTAAACCAGACAGTTTGCTCATCCCAGCCTAAACTGTGCCCAGACCTGATCCCCATCCCTTCTTCACAAGGGACACAGCTGGTGTAATCCTTCCCAGACCACACCAAATCCCAATCTCGCTTTGACTCGTGCCCACCCACTAGCAGATCTCTTGCTCCCATTTGCCCAGTCTCCCAAAGCGCAGCTCTCCAGTACAATCACACACATGGCAGGGGCTGAAGGACAAAAGCCCCTGCCATTCCCTACCGAACAGAGCCCAATGCATATGGAATTTATGCCCACCCACAGTGTAAATGACGACTACGCAAGGTGCAGGGCAATAGAGAATTAGGGATAAAGCCTCTCGTCAGGTCCCTAGCGCAGCAGAAGAGCAAACCTTTAGGAAGAGGGGAAGGAAGCACAGCAGCCTCCTCTGCTGCTCTTCTGGGATGAGGAAAGAAGCTGCTTGCTCGTACTCCAGAAACTGCCTGGCTAGCGTCTCCCACAGCAGATCGTGGCACTGGACCTGCCCCTCCCCGCTGGCCTTGTGCTGCGCCGTGGCTTCCATGTCATCGTCGAGGCCTGTCTTCTGCCCCGTCTCCTCCGGGAAATCCCCCTGCGGCTTTGCGAGCTCCTCTGCTGGGTCCATACCGTGGCCAAACAGACCTGAGTATAAAAACAAGGGTTAATTTCTTGCAGGATTTTCTACGAAGAGCTGATTGGCTGTTTCCCCTGTGCAAAGAGCAACCAGAGATTCAGTCTCAATGGCTTTCTTTTCAGATTAAAGGCAGCCACAAAAATATACTCTCCAGGAGAGAGCACATGGTGTGGGTCTCTCTTGTAACATGCTGCTCCAGCTGTCTCACCAAATGGCAGCCGCAGACCCTTAAAAGAGCCCCAATCCAAAGCACTTAAGCATGTCAATGGGGCTGTTGATGAGCCTGAAGTCAGGTGCCTGCTTCAGTGCATTGCTAGATGGGGTGCATCCTCCTCGGAACTGCCAGGTGTAAACGAGATGATTGGCATAGCTTTGCATATAACCCTGATGGGGGGTAGGGGAGGGGATTTATCACTGGTGAAAGGCAGTGGCTGGCAGCTCAGCGTGGAGCAGCTCTGTGCCACCCTGCCTCAGTTTCCCTCCAGCCTCTTCCTCCTCATTCAGCTCAGTTCCCACCCCCACCTCTGCCCACCTCATTCCCTGTCTATTCCTTTTGCCATCACCACCACTTCCTTCTCAGGGCAGGTTCCATGCTGGCGGTCACCGAATGCCATGCATCACAGCTGCCCCCAGCGGCCACCAGCTGCAACTGCAGCTCAGCTGACTGCATGCGATCCAGGTTTTGCTGCAGGAATGCATGATACCAGGCTGTCTGCCTCTGCCTTGAAAGCAGGAGTTGGGGCAAATCAGGGAACTGCAGACGACTAAAGACAGGAGGTTCTGGTTACCGTTTTATACCATCTCTCTTTACAGTCATTTAATTGTTACAGCTAAGCTCTGTACTCGCTGCTGAGAACAACCCTCACAAATAACATGCAAATGCTGTAACACTAGCATAGGCTTTACCTGTTGAACAGAGCAAACCCATAGAGCACTGGGTTAGGAGTCGTGAGACCTGGGTTCTAGCCCTGGCTCTGCCATTGGCCTGTTGGGTGACCTTGGGCAAGTCACGTCCCTGCTCTGTGCCTCAGTTTCCCCATCCATAAAATGGCGATAATGATGCTGACCCGTTTTGTAAAACAGTCTGAGATCTATTGTGAAAAGCACTACTTAAAAGTGAGGTGTTACTACTAGCGGGTGCACACTTTGAATATACCTTTCAGCCCACGCAGGCGACAGTCAGAACCTTGCCACCACTATCGTCAGCTGATGCCCTTGAGGGTGGGAGGGCTGACCAGAGTTGAGCAGCTGGCTGGATAGGGGTGCAGAGTCCACTGAAGGGGGTCTGGCCAAAGTAGGGGAATGAGACTCTTCGAGCAGTCTGATTCCTACTAAAATTAGTCCCCCAAAGCAACCTTTTGGTGCTGCAGGCAGGGGAAGCTTTATAGCACCCTAAACCTATTTTGAAGTCATAGCCTTGTCCTTATATCCAGAGTGTCTGCTCCCTGCCATGGGCCCCTGTGATGTCAGCGCCTCACTCCTGTGTCCAGAATCATAGCAATTAGGTCAGAGGAAATCAGGATTTTCCAATTCGCACCAAAAAAAAAAATCAATAAATTTCTGTACACTGACACCTAGAACATTCCCTGGAATTTTGGAATTGATCAGATACATTTTTCAAAAAATGATCATGAGAAGACAGAGAAATGCCATCGAGTTATAAATGCTCACTTCGCTTGGCCAATTTATTAATGCAATATGAACTAACGTGAGAGTGACCCCTTTAATACAACATTACACTCCATGCACAAGTAACATGTAGAAAAACAATGGCATACTTCCTATGCATATGAAGTACAACTTTACCTGTACTGATAAAGTGTTAAAGGCAATACAGCCAACTCATGCATTTAAAATTCATGGCTCCCCAAAAATCATGAGGTTGGCTTAAAAATCATTAGATTTTAAGAAAATGCTAAATTTGACATTCTTTCTAGTTGCCACCTTCTGCTTTCTGAGCCTTTAGGGTGTCACATTCCAAGTTTTTCTCATCGACGAGGGCTAGAAATGCTTTTATTTTTTTAAATTAAAGCTGAGATTTTCATATATTCACAGGACTCCAGGAGCTGGGGGTGTTATCCAAAGCACCAAATACCCTGAGATTCCTAATAAAATCATGAAAACTGGCAATACTGTAGGTCACTTTTGAGATAAAAAATAGAACTAAATGAAAATTGGAAAATTTTCCATGGGAAATTACAATATTTCAGTATTTGTTTTTATCACAATTTGGGACAAAATGTTAAAATATCAAAAAGTTTAATGTAACAGAAAGTTCTGAAAATTTTTGGTTCACAAATGTCAAAATATTTCATTTCAATATTTCCAAATAAAGGAAACATTTTGACATTTCTGAATCAACATATTTTGTTTCAATTTTTGATCCAAATTGAAACATTTCCTTTCAGCTTGGCTGGACATTAATCTGTTTCCCCCTGAGGTGCCCTTGTGCCTTATGGGAGTTGTAGTTTGTGTGGCTCATGCCCCCATTCTTCTTTATGGGCTGTGCTTCCTGGCTAACCAACATCTCCCATGTTGCCTTCTGGTCTCCTGACTCCCATGATGCACCACATCAGTTCAACAAGAGAGAAACCACAGTGCACCCTGGGAGATGCAGTCCAGCCAGGGACCCCAGCCTATAAAGTAGAATATGGGACATAAGGCACCATAGGAGATGAATGTTGAATTGACCCAAAATGTGGGGCTGATCTGAAATAGTTTATTTTGATTTTCTCAGCAGAAAATTTGTTTTCCTGAAACTGCATTTTCTGTTGAAAAAATATTTTGAGGGAAAATCCCCAGCCATCTCTACTAAACGTATTTTAAATTCCCTCACCACAGCCAGATTACACCATTAAAGCTTAACACTCATTTGCTCTCCATTACACACACTGCTTATTTACTATTGGCACTTTGTCCAGCTTGGGCACTGAAACCAAACTGGTCAGTTTCACTCGCTGGTTCTCATGCAGTAGCCCAGGCTCAAATGCTAAGGATATTTTTTACCATCTCATGGCTGTTCAGTGGCCCATGTGGAATGAATTGGTGGTCATAGCACTCTTCTTAGCAGACAGATGTCTGAGCCACAGTTGGCACTGGTCGATACCCTTTGCTAGCAGTCACAGTAGCAAGGCGAAGGGGGAAATGGATATGGAGACAGAGCTAATCGGGTTAGTTCTGTAACTTCAGGTCATGGCTGTAGGTAGGGCACCATAGGAGAAGCTTGCTCCATCACTGCCTAGATTGTATTTATCTCTGTGGATAATCAGGAGACTTCAGTCTTCAAAGATTTTGATCTGACATGTCTCACCAGCACCAAGTTTAAAAAACAGAAAAAAAAAAATAATTAATGAAGACAACACTATAACATTGGCAGAAAATGTTCCATGACAGCCCTGCAGAAAATAAACAGGAAGGCTACATGTCTCATGACTGGGCGGGTGGAGCGTTTGTCATTCTTTATTTTTAGCCTTTGTAAGAAGACATTTAGCTTGGCCTCAGTCCACTTCTGAGTTGCATATTGCATCAGAACAGTCAGGGCTTTTCAGAGGGGTCTAATGAAAAGCTTGTTCAGAGCTTGTTGTTGTCAAAGAAGCAGCCTTCACCCTTTGCAACAAGTCTAAAGGGCATCCCTTCTTCATAACAGAAGTCTCACCACCCCAGTGGTGGCACTGCAAAAGCTAAAGCCAGTTGTCACCAGCAGGGAGAGCGCTGGATTTAGCTATTTTTCCACCTCTATGGCCAGATCCAGCAAATGCTTCTTCAGGTGAGTAACGCTCACAGTACAGTCCCATGGAACTCAGCAGGATTACTTGTGTGAGTAAGAACCCAGAAGCTGGTCCAGTTATGATAATAAGACCATCTATCTTTCATATGGCACTTTTCATCAGTAGATGTCAAAGCACATTACAGTAGAGGGCAGTATCATTATCCCCATTTTCCAGATGGAGAAAGTGAGGCACAGGGAGGCCAAGTGACATGCCCAGGGTCCCCCAGCAGGCCAGTGGCAGAGCCAGGAAGAGATCATATTATTTGATAATAGACAAATTTATGAACTCTTTTTTGACTAACCATTTGTTTAAATAATCTATTTTTTCAGTATTAGCCCAGTTTAAGTGAGGCCTACTCACATAAGCCAGGCATGGCAGATTCCTTAGGGTAAAATCGTGCCCCTACTGAACTCAATGGGAGTTTTGCCAGTGACTTCAATGGGGCAAGGATTTCACCCTGATGTCTATGATTCTGGCATTCTGAGCCTGTATAGTTAAGTAAAAGGAGAGGGGGAAAAAACAGGAAAGTATTAGTGGCATGTATCTAATCAGGGCTGGAAATACCCTAAATTGAGGTCATTGTGCAACCTCAAAAGTCCAGGTTTGGTCAACTTCCCTTTCACCTAGAACATAGTTCCCTGTTTCCATTCCAGAAATGGAATTTATAGAGGAAAACCACTGGTCTCTAATCTAGGTGTAAATATCATCCCTTCAAAATGGAGCCTACAGTCAGTGCTTAGTTTTTGCCAGGGCTGAGCCGCTGCACTTTTAGACTTCACAGACTTCACGGCCCTGGCTCCTCGGGGCTTGCCGCATCAGTTATGAAAGTAAAAACAAAAAAAATCCTTGAGCCCCAGCTCCTCTTTCATTACAAATTAAGCACAACCTATCCCATTACGATATTGTGGCCTAGGGGGAAGGTGCATTAAACTTCAAGCCAAGAGACATTGAGTTAGTGGAAAAGCTGGATTAACTGCTGTTGAACACATATTTCTCTTCATAATGGTCCCTTTTTAACCATAACAGTCCCTTCTGGCCTTAAAATCTCCGAACCCCTTGACCTTTCTATTCCTCTTAAAAGCATAATTATTCTGCTAGATAGATCTGTTACCATGGAGCTAGAATCTGAGCCCTCTGTACTCTGAACCATCTAAACCAGTGGTTTCAACCTATGGTCCACAGACCCGTGGGGGTCTGCAGACTATGTCTCAGATTTTCAAATGGGTCCACACCTCCATTCAAAATGGGTCCGCCAATGAAAAAAAGGTTGAAAACCACTTGTCTAAACAATTTTAAAAGGGCCCTGGGCTTTCTGTTATAGCCCACCTTTAGTACCGATAATGGCTCCTTAGAATCTAGCTATGAAGCGCTGTTTTCTTTTCAGTTTTGACAAGTTATAAAACATTTTTACATACAATAAAGACAATAAAATATTAAATACAAAAAAGTTTTAAAAAGGGACATGAAAGTAAAACTATATAAGAGGCTCATTGCTGTCATTCAGAAAGTGGCAGCAGGTACAAGAGGAGAAGTGAAATTTACTAGTACAATTTTATCTATTGTTCTAAATGAAATCTGTGTGAAATCACATTGCAAAGTTGCTAGGCCTTATCTGACTGAAAAGGGCAAATGAAAAGTGGGTTTGGCAGTGAGAAACAATCAGAGCTGACACTACAGTCCTATCAGCCTCCCTAGCTGAATCAGTGTAGCTCTTCTTTTGTGGTTGACTTTATCGAGAATAAATGGTATCTACACAGGACCCATCCCACCACCAGACCACATTTTAGTTCACTGTTCTATTCTGTCTACCAAGTACCAGACTGCTCAGAGCTTGAGAGATTCAACCAAATGATCTTGTGAAATAATAAAACAGTCAGCTGGAGACAGGTTCCAAAGCAAAATGCTGGATCAGAATATATGAGAAGTTTGGCACCAAACTTTGCAGCTTGGGTCTCTTTCCATAAGCAGTTCTCTGCTCTGGCTGTACAATAAACCCCAATGTTCTGGTGAGCATTAAAAACAGCTAGGTCACTGAATCAAAGTTGGAAGCACTCTTGCATCCCTAGTCCATTCCTCTCCAGCCAGGCAAATACCATTGTTCTCCAGTGAGAACTCAGATACATAGGGACTAGTTTAAAATGTCCCCAAATGATGAGGTTTCAACCAGCTCCATCAGGACATTGATGTTTAGCCGGCTTTTGTTCTCATCATTAAAAAAGAAAAGAAAAAGAAAGCTTGCAATCATCTTGTCAGGTCAGTTTCCATGGCCTGAGAGATCTCACTGATTGGAAGTGTCTCCTGATATTCAGCATACATTTTCCTTTACTTACTTTCCTCCCATACTCTCTAGATCTACCGACTCTTAGCACCTGCACTTAATACATAAATTAATAGATTCTAAGGCAAGAAGGGACCATTGTGATTATCTAGTCTGACCTCCTGTGTAACATAGGCCAGAGGAGAATTTTCCCCAAAATAATTCCTAGAGCAAACCTTGTAGAAAAACGTCCAATCTTGATTTAAAAATTGTCATTGATGGAGAGTCAACCATGACCCCTCTCCGTCCTGGTTATTTGTGCCCTTCTATGCTTGTAGACGGTATCCTATTCCTTCATAAGTGTCAGTTGGCCAAGTGCTACATATTTACTTTCCTTTATCTTTCCATATAGTCAATCTTTTGTGTCTGCTAATCATCTTTGTTCCTCTTCCTGGAATTCCCTCTGATCTGATCAGTTATTTACAACTTTCAATCATGTACCTAGTATCTGAATTTCAACTGGGAATAACATTTCCAAGGAAAATCTAAAAACACAGATTTACAGTTGATCCCACACCATATACCATGCAAAAACTCCCCTCCCCCCTTTGTCTTGTCTCTTTAGGTTGTAAACTCTTTGGGGCAGGGCCTATCTCTTCTTCTGTGTTTATACAGCACCTAGTGCAATAGGGCCCTTTCTTGGCAGGGGCCCCTCGGTGTTTCTTAAAAGAAAAAATATAAAAGAAGATTGCCAATGTTGAAAATAGTCCAATTTAGAGAGGGTTGTTCGTTGTCTGAAGGACAGGTGCCTTGTCAGAGATACAGTCCTTGCTTCCTGTAGCAATGCGATTCATGTAATAACATGTCCAGTTCAGGCCCAGCATGAGAAGCCATGACTGCATTAAAGCCAATAGATTTACATTAAGACTGAATTTGGCCTGTGTTCTTCTTATTAGACAAATTTCAGTTGTGCAGGTGGTTTGCTGCCTGTATTTCAAAACAGGCCTTTCTAAACCACATTTTGGCAAATCATTAATTCACTCTCAGGTTCTTAAGGGCTTCTCTGTTTGCTTTGCTTTTCATAATTCTGAAACATTAATGTTTGGCCTTCTTTGTTCTCTCCATTAAAAAAAAAAAGCTTTCAATCACTGTCAGGTCAGATTCTGAACTGACTTATATACCATGTATCCCTGTTGAAGTCAGCGGAGTAGCATGGGGGATAATGCAGTGAGAAATTGCATTTGTAAGGGGCAGTTCAGCTATCTGAAATATTCTTCCCTGATGCTCAGTAAAACACAGGATGCTGCTAGTTGCCCACCGGCAGTCTAACAATAAAAGCTAATCTCTGAGAGAGACCCTCAAGAAGAGCAGAATGGAAGCCAGGTCAACATAGATCACTCAAAAATAGAAGTGTAAGAGAGTTGGAGGCAGTTACAGCAAATCAGACAACTCTGTTAACAACATCAGCCTATACAGTTTGCATCTATAATCCCTCTGCTGTTCCTAGAACAAAGAACACAGGCAACTTTGTATACCTCCGCTGTTCCACTTTCTCCCCGCAGCCCAGCAGCATGCTTCACTTTCACAGAAGCCTATGCCATTTGAAAATGACTCTATCAAAGCAAAGAGTTTGGTCAGTATGACAGACGCCACTCACTCTGCTAGAGCAGTGAACCAGTCACTTCCAAAGCAAATCCAAAAAGCAGGTGACTTACCTGAGTGCGCAGATTCAGTGACTTCCGGAGCTGGCAATTGCTATATCCAGGGAAACCGGCTTTTCTTCTTTGGTCAGTGACACAGCTGTCCTGCCAGGCATCTTAAAGCGTTCAACAGCTCCCACTCTGCTCTTTAAACTTTCCACTATGAATCACTTGATTAGCTGCTGTGCTTATTTCCTGGGGAAAGCAGAAGTGGAGAAGCACAACATGAACTATCAGCTACTAGAACCAAGAGGCGCCCACACCAGTTCAGATAGCAAGTTCTACCATTGCCAGTGAGCTGGGCTCCTTTCTGGCCATATACAACAGGGAGTTTCTCTTGCTCCGACATTAACAAATAAATGGTGCTTTTCTTTAAGGTTTGCTGAAGGCTAGGGAAGGTGCTGGCTTGACAGCCCTGGAGACTGAAGCAGACAATGTAAACTGACACAAATGAACTTGGAGACCCACCTAGGAATCAAAAACAAAGGGATTTGCCTTTCTTTTCCCTCTCTTTATAACAACAGGCCTGAAAGGGGGTGGGGTTTTTGTTTTTTAGCTTGCCATTCATTTTGTTTTTTAACATTAGAAATTGTTCCTCCTGGAAGATTTTAAGGACAACCAGAAAACTAGGATTATGGCATCACATAATATCACATTTATCAAGCAAGTGAAACCTGATTAATTGAAGAGGGAAGGGATTTTATTCAGGGTGTTTATTTAAAGCCTTTTGCTTTTTGTTAATGCCTATTTAACTCAAATGCCCAAAATACCATTAGGAGAAAAGATGTCGTTGACAAAACCCCTCCCACTTCCAGCAAAGCCAGGGCAGAGCAGATTTAACACTCCTGAAGTTTCCAAAACATGCCCCCTGTATGGAAAGGACTCTGTGCAGTGCTGATTTAACAGGAGAGAGCAGAAGGTTTTCCTCTTCCTCCCAGCCACAGGAAGCTCCATTTCCACACAGCAGCATGTCAGGTGCACAGCATGTTCACCTTGCTATGCATGCAAGTGCAGTTGCCAAGGGGGAAGTAAACGATGGAACCAGCAGCAAAACATTACAGGCCAAATTCATCCCTGGTGTAAGGTCAGTGCAGGTTAGTCCAGGGATTAATCCAGCCCTGTAGCGCTAAAGCAAGAAATACCGCACTATGTGGAGTCTGAGAAAAAACAGATTCCATGCCCGTCGCCATAGACAGACACAGGCCTTCAGCAGATCAGGGTTTGGAAGGGGCTAGCTCCACAAACTAGTTTGCATTATGCTGTTAGCTAATTCCTTCCAAATCCCGGTCAGCGCAAAGCCACACAGGCAAAGCACAAGACAGAGGGGATGAGGCACAGAGAGAAAGAGTTAACGTGGCCCAGGAGAGAATGTCACAAAACCGTGCCTCTTTCCTAGCTCAGAGACAAGCCTGAATGTTACCATGTGCGCTTATATTTCCCTTTTCAGTGTCAGTTTAAAACCACAGAGCAGAAAGCGGTCTCTTGCTGTCAGCTCCAGCCATTGCAATTGGGAGACTGTTCCTCTCAGGCTGTTTTCTCCTATCCATGGGGAAGCCCTCCACCTGTTGATGCTGTGACCTCTGAGGCGATCTGTGCTCTGGGGAGCTGTGAGGAACCTCCCTCGCTGAAGGCCAGGCTGGCAAAGCTGCTCTGTTTTTCCTCTTCATTTTGCATAGACCCCAAAGCACTGTGGGCCTCCCGAGTTCTCCCCGCATCACTTCAGCAAAACAGCTGTAATCAAGTCATCTGGAGTAAAAATCGCGTAAGGGAGGAAGGAAAAGTTTGCGGTTAAGACACGGAGCTGAGGCCAGCGCTGCCGCAGATCCTAGCACTGCCGCAGATCCTCTTTGTGACCCTGAGTACGTCATCCAACGTCCCTTTGCTTCAGCTCTTTGCTGGGCAGAGTCGTTGACTAACTCCATCAGCGTATAGGAAGTCACCATTGAATGAAGACCATCAGCTTTCCGAATGGGAGAGAAGAGGGCCCAGCCCTGAGTGCCTTGCCCTGGAAGACTCCCCAGTGATGTCGGTAGGGAGTGACTGATGGGGACCCAAGAGCCAGACGTGATTCCGGGTCACTTGGGTGCCATTCAGCCTTAGCTGACACATGGATAAATTGTGGAACAATGAGGTTGAGACAGATCCAAAGACACTAGCAGAGGCAAGGACAGGACCCAGGAGTCCTGGCCTGCGGTCCCTTGCTTTATCAGAGCCCACACTCCCACCACACACTGCACGATGTAAACTGCTGGGTGTACCGCTGTGGCAAGATGGCCCGTTCCGACGTCATTGGAACGTGGACACAGCTGCGGGGATAAGGACCAGCACAGAAGCAGCTGATGAGCTCTATAGCCATCTCCTGAGCCCCTGGCGTCTCAGTGGGTCAATGGCAGAACAGATCAAGCCATTGCCAGTCTGGCTGGCACCTGAGTGCACCTGAGTGCAGACCTTAGCCAAGGAGTCTTGATCCCTGCATGGCAGAGCATCATCAGACTGGCTTATTCTCTGAAGGCGTTTGGGGCCTGCTCAGCGCATTTGAAAATCAGGCCCTGTGTGTTTATATCAAGCCAGCGAAGAAATCTAACAGCTGATCTTCCTGAAATAAGAAAACAGTTATACAGAGCCTTCATTCTGCTTGACAGTCAGCAGCCACTTCCAACTGGACGGGCACATCCAGGGAAGACGTGAGGCAGCATAGACAGCGTGAAGCTGAGAGCTGGAGAGAATTACAGGGCTGGTCACTTTATAGTCATTCTAACCAAGTCCTGTCTCTCCACCCTGCCTTGCAATCGCTTAGCCAGCCACACAAGCTAGCTACCATTTCCCTTCCCCGGCTTGATCCTCTCAACAGCTGCATGTTTCCTCTGAAAGGAAACTTTCAGTGAATTTAAAAACAGGTGTCCCAGAAAGGCGCTGCACTCTGCCCCCCGCCTTCTAAGCAAACAAGGCAACAGCAAGTCCTAGTGCAGCTGCCAGGAAACGGTTCAGCCCCAGTGCAGAAGCAAGTGGGGTGGAACGTCACTAGAGAAGAGCCTGGCTTTGTTCTGATGGCAGCAGCCCGATGGCCACATCCCCGCCCCACACACTCAGCCCCACACGGCCCTCTCAGCCCAGCCAGCGGCGTGATCCACCGTGCACTGAGTCAGCAGCCCCGCTGTGAGAAGGAGATAGCCCAGCAAACACAAGTCTCAGGGACCATCTCCAAGGGCCCTAAGACAGGCTAAAATGTTCCATTCAAAATGTTCTTTTGGCCCAAATCCTCAAAAGCCTCCAGGCCTCTCCAGGTCTTTGAGAAGCTGGGCCTTTTTCCTCCAACAGACTTTTTCTTTCCTTTAAGCCACTTTTCAACAGAAAAAAAATTGTAAATGTTTGGGTTTGGTTTCCTTCCCTCTTTGATTCCCTCCTTCTCCCCACCCCTTTTTTCTCCCAGTGGCACCTTCGGGTGGGGGAAGAGAGAGAAGGGGACAGCCCCAAATATTCAGGTTTTGCTTTTCCGTTAGAAAACTCTGAATGTTCAAGTTTTTCAAAGCATACTTGCCATTTTACAGCCAACCCACCCCTGGGCTTCGATGGTTTGTCAAAGATCTGGGTTATAGCTGCCACTCAGTGGGGAAAAGGTGTGAAGATCTGAAGGCTGGGGGTGCTCAGCTCGGGGAGTTGAGTTCCCAAGCTCTCCCCAGGCTTTAGGCACACATCTGACATGGAAGGCTATTTCCTCTTGGCACAAGTTGAGCTGTTCTCTTAATCACTCACAAAATGAATGACATTCTTCCCCTCCCCAGAACCACATCTGCTGGTGCTTAATTAACGGAATAATGACTGTGCCTGCATTTCTAACATGGCTCATAGGTTTGCAGGCACTTCCACTGTGAAAAGGAGATATTTCCCCTGAACTATCCTGAGGCAAAGTGGTGCTAAAGGGCCAATGCCACGGTACCACAGCTCCAAAGGGGGATAAAGATTGGACATACGTAAGTCTATGGGGGCAGATGCAATGCATCCGAGGGTGCTGAGAGAGTTGACTGATGTGATTTCAGAGTCATTGGCTATTATCTTTGAAAGCTCGTGGCAATTGGGGGAGGACCCTGATGATTGGAAAAAGGCAAATGTAGTGTCCATCTTCAAGAAAGGGAAGAAAGAGAATCCAGGGAACTACAGACCGGTCAGCCTGACCTAAATCCTCGGAAAAATCATGGAGCAGGTCCTCAAGGAATCCATTTTAAGGCACTTGGAAGAGAGGAAGGTGATCAGGAACAGTCAACATGGATTCGCCAAGGGCAAGTCATGCCTGACTAACCTGATTGCCTTCTATGCAGAAGTGACTGGCTCTGTGGATGTGGGGAAAGCGGTGGACGTGATATACTTGACTTTAGCAAACCTTTTGATACTGTCTCCCACAGTATTCTTATCAGCAAGTTAAAAAAGTATGGGTTGGATGAATGGACTATAAGATGGACAGAAAGCTGGCTAGATCATCGGGTTCAACGGGTAGCGATCAACTGCTCAATGTCTAGTTGGCAGCCGGTAACAAGCAGAGTGCCCCAGGGGTTGGTCCTGGGGCCAGTTTTGTTCAGCATCTTTATTAATGATCTGGAGGATGGGGTAGATTGCACTCTCAGCTAGTTTCCAGATGACACTAAGCTAGGGGGAGTGGTAGATATCCTGGAAGGTAGGGATAGGATACAGAGTGACCTAGACAAATTGGAGGATTGGGCCAAAAGAAATCTGATGAAGTTCAACAAGGACAAGTGCAGTCCTGTACTTAGGACGGAAGAATCCTATGCACAGCTACAGACTGGGGACCAACGAGCTAGTCAGCAGTTCTGCAGAAAAGGACCTGGGGGTTATAGTGGATAAGAAGCGGGATATGAGTCAGCAGTGTGCCCTGGTTGTCAAGAAAGCTAACAGCATATGGGGCTGCATTAATAGGAGCATTGCCAGCAGATCGAGAAAAGTGATTATTCCCCTCTATTTGGCATTGGTGAGGCTGCATTTGGAGTATTGTGTCCAGTTTTGGGCCCCCCAGCTACAACAAGGATGTGGACAAGTTGGAGAGAGTCCAGAAGAGGGTAACGAAAATTATTAGGGGGCTGGAGCACAAGACTTATGAGGAGAGGCTGAGGGAACTAGGTTGGTTAGCCTGCAGAAGAGAAGAATGAGGGGGGATTTGATAGCAGCCTTTAACTACCTGAAAGGGGGTTCCAGGGAGGATGGAGCTAGGCTGTTTTCAGTGGTAGTAGATGACAGAACAAGGAGCAATGGTCTCAAGTTGCAGTGGGGGAGGACTAGGTTGGATATTAGGAAAAAGGTTTTCACTAGGAGGGTGGTGAAGCACTGGAATGGGTTACCTAGAGAGGTGGTGAAATCTCCATCTCTAGAGTTTTTTAAGCTGCAGCTTGACAAAGCCCTGGCTGGGATGATTTAGCTGAGGTTAGTCCTGCTTTGAGCAGGGGGTTGGACTAAATACCTCCTGAGGTCCCTTCCAACTCTAATCTTCTATGATTCTATGATTCTATAAAGCGTATATTGCAGCAGCACTTTAACGTCTATCATAAAACCCTCTGTGTGATCACAGAGTGAACTTGTATGGTTGCCCTTGTTTGGCTAGGGGTGCAGCTGTGTGGGTTAAAGATTCACCAGTGCCTGAGACCCAGCTGAGGAATTAATGAGTGACTTGGGTATTGGCTTGAACTCAAGGAAAAAACCCCATCATTTCATCCAAGCCATCGATACCCCACACCACCTGGAAATCAATCTCACCTGAAACCGCTAGTTTATAAGCTTCAGCAATTCATTTTCAAATGCTCTCACTGCCCTGTCCCAGGTATGCTGGTAGGATTGGACAGGGGAAGCCCGGCAGCACTGCCAATTCTTGCAATTTTATCTCACAACCCTTGGTGTTTTTCTTAACGCCCAGCTCCTGGAGTTACAGGATGAGGTGAGAATCTCAGTTTGCACTAAAGTAAATGAACAAGTTTCCAGCCCTCCTGGCTGTGGAGAGAAGCTTGACAATGTAGCCCCAGTGCCGTCTCAGACACCAGAAGGCAAAGAAACCCAATGTTTATTATTATTTTTCAGGATTTTTAAACCGATCTCTCGATTTTCAGAGCCTGACTCGTGATTTTTGAACATGGGGGGATGGCAGGACTGGGGCAAGCCAGAAGCCACCCCTTTGCCAGAGCACCCTGAACAAGGAGGTCCTGGCCATCACTGGATTCTCTAGAGAGCTCAGCTCCCTGCTAGGTGCTAAACAAAGACCAGATTTTCAAAAGCGCCCTGCAGCTCCCAGTGTGGCTCGGAGGGTTAGATTTTCCAAACACCTCAATGCCCCCCAAGCTGGATGCAGCTGTGATCTGGACCCAGCTGTGGGTCAAGAACCATTTAAATTGTGGCCCTGGGCTGTTACGTTCTGGCCTACCCGTTCTTAGTTCAGTTTATCTTGTACAATCCTGACACCTCGTGGCCAGACCAGTAAACTACAGATCACCTGGAAAATACACGACCCTCACTTTAACCCTTTATCTGTGCTGCTGGGAGAAGCCCACTCCATTGAGTAACATTTCCTCCCTGGTGCTGGGAGACTCCAGCATTGGAGGGTGGCCGGAGCATTAACAACAAACCCTATAGCTAAGGTGCCCAAAGGGTTCCCATTATAATCCCCTGCCCTTAATCACTCCTGACTTTTCAGTATCCTCTGCCACGTCTGTTAATGAAACCCAGCCCTGCCAGACTGCCTGCATGAGTCAGGACCAGGGGCAGGACACCCCAGCTCAGATTCCCACGGGGGCAGGACTTGAGTGCAGGCCAGCAGGCACAGAGCTCAGTAAGCCACCCTGGTGCGAAGCCCTCGCTGCAGAGAGGGAGACAATTGCTGTCTTGGTCCCCCTCCCAGAATCCACCCAGGTGAGGGGATAACAGTGACAGCTACACCAACGCCTGAGCAATGGACATTGACCCTCATGGCGGCATTTCCCTCCATGATGAGCAAAAAGTAGAGCTGGAGACACAGGCACTTCCTTCATCAGACCCTCCAGCCACACCGCAGCAGCTCCTCTCCTGAGCTGGCCTCTACGGCTCAGTGCAAACAGGTAACTGTGTCCTGAAGCACTTCAGCACGCTGTGCTGGGTGCCATTTTATCCCACGGCCACCAGGTGGCACTAGGACAGAAACCCTGACAAGGTCTTCCTTGCTCTGAATGGGTTGCCCTTGAAGAAATCTTATATAATTACTGGGGTGCACTTCATCGTTAAATCATAAATCAGCCCTTTGTTCCCCAAGATCATGAGATATTTCTGAAATCATTATATTTAAGCCAAAGACATTTGGAGTTCTGTGTATTTGCCTTCAGGGTCGTGTTTTCAAGCTTTTCTCTGCAGTTATGCAGGCTAGAAACATACATTAAAAAGGGACATTGAGATGCTCATGCAATCACCTGCTTCTGGAAGCTGGTGTTTTAAGGAAAACACCACTCTCGAGAGCTGTCGGGAGCTGAAAAACTTATTCTACCTTGAGTCTATGGGCAGAATTATTTCTTGGGGCAGGGTTGCATGCATGATAACATGCAAACGTTTATTTAAGCATTACATTGGGTATGATCCGTGCAAATGTCTGTTCCATCTGGCACTGCTCTCGCACTAGATACACTTTCACCCTTTTTTAAGCATGGGCCTTTTAAGTTTAATTATTCAAGGGCTCTGGTTTTATTTTCAGACTAATGTGTCTGAGCTACTAAATTCAGATACAGATTACTGAAACATCTTCAAAGTGCAGAGGGATTTGGAGGCTGGGGTTCTGCTAATTATAAAGACGGAAGTTTGGACCCAGAACTGAGCTTGCCTGTAGCTCAGGTCTGGTCCAAAAACAGCCAGTCTGCTTTTTTCATAAAACTTAAGGTCCAGATAAGACCATTAGATCCTTCAGTCTGACCTCCTGTGTAGCACAGGCCAGACAATCTCACCCAGTTACCTGGGTTAAGCCCAATAACTTGTGTTTAATGAAATATCTTTCAGAACGACACCCATGCTTGACTGGAAGACACCAAAAGACGGAGATTCTACCACTCCCCTTGGCACTTTCTTCCAAGGGTTAGTCTCCCTCACTGTTAAAAATGTGTACATTCATTTTTGATATATCCTCAAAGTTAGTGTGGGACTGAATGTTGTAAACAAACTGCTTCCACCCAGCACTGTGACTGCAACATGGCTGTTCCATAAGATGCATGACTGAGAGCCCAGCACTCATCACCAGTTGGATGGAAAGCTCTTGGGAGCCTTAGAAAAAAATCTCCTGGCCAGAGGGAGGAGGGGTAGTCCCCTGTAGGAGAGAGAGGTGAGTATGCTTCAGGTTTAAGTGAGCTCCTCCTTGCAAGGAATTTGTGTTAAGCAAACATGGGAGCACCACCAGGGGTAGGAGGGCTAGGAAGCAAGACTGCCCCAACCCACCAAAATCCATTTTAATGAACCTTAAAGAAAGGAGCTGTATGTTGTCTAAAAAACATGTGTCACAAAGTAGTTATTAACTGAGTGTGAAACACTCCACCAGAGCAGTAGATCACTTCATGGAACGGGTCACCCAAATACCCCAAGAGAACCATTTCAATACTGAAATACCTCCCCCCCCACCTCTGATCACACACCCCTAGTTGTCACCTGCCACCCCACACTGGAACCCCTACCGGGTATCATCAAACAGCTACAACCCAGACTCAACGGAAATCACATCCTGAAAAAAAGCTTTCCTGAATCCCCTCTTCTGGCTTTCAAACAACCCCCAGCCTCTTTACGCTCATCACCAGAAGCAAGCTCCCCACAGACCATGATGCACCAGCTCAAAGCCTCACCAGACCCTGCCAGAACAACAAATGCAAAACCTGCAGACATCTCTCCACTGCTATGATCAACACCCCCCATGATACGCCTTTCAAGATTTATGGATCCTACACATGCCTCATCCAGTGCACCAAATGCCCCAATAGCAACTATGTGGGTGAAACCAGACAATCGCTATGCTCTCAAATGAACTCACAGAGGGAAATGATAAAAGATAAAAGCACCACATCACCTGGGGGTGAACAAAGCGCTATATCTGACCTCTCCATTCTCAAAGAAAACCTGCATAGCACTTTCAAAAGATGAGCCTGGGAGCTTCAATTCGTTACTTTGCTAGACTCTAAAAAATCATGGTCTTAAAAAAGACACTGGAGTTTAGTAGTTTATTAAAATAATCTGTAATACACTAATCCTCTTTTTGTCCTATGACTACAGGAGTGTTAATGGGCCATTTTATCTTGAATGGTCCCTTAGTTTAGCATAGGTAATTAGCACATATTCTATCTGTTTGATCTTGTATTTAGCTGTGATCTGCGAGTACCTTTCCCAGACCTGAAGAAGAGCTCTGTGTAGCTTGAAAGCTAAGCTTGTCTCTCACTCTCACCAACAGAAGTTGGTCCAATAAAAGATATGACCTCCCCCACCTTGTGTCTCTGGTATCCTAGGACTGACACAGCTATGATGACACTGCATCTCTCTTTCTAAGGAAGACTGTAGGTTGTGGGATGCTGGTACATTTACCTGCATCCCTGAAAACCTGTCCCCTACCTGCAGAACAGATCCTGGTACCTCCTACTGAAAATCCAGAAGCCAGATGTTTCCAGATAACCATTCAGAACCACTTGGCTTGCTAAAGGGACGTACTATCTGTGTTGCCGGGCATTGGTTCTGCCACCGGGCACTCGGAAAATGGAAGGACATGATCATCATAGAATAAACGTACCTCCATGTCCATTCTATGAACTCTTTGGGATTGTCACCTTAATACAATGGCTCTTCGAGATGGAAGGTCAATTCCCTGACAGACACCCTTACCAGTGCTCCAGGCTAGCTGGTGTGTACAGGTACACAGGGGCTGCTAAAGCAATCTGCAGTACATCAGTCACTGCACACACTGCACTTTCTAAAATGCTTCTGTTTCCTGTTTGTAGAGGAAGAAGCAGGAAAAACGGTCGCCAGGCAGATTGTACACAACTCGCTCATGGTCCCATCCTGCCCTCAATGTGCATACAATGTTCAATCTGCACACAGCTTCCCCTGTGCCATAGCAGATGCTAACTGAAATCCCTGAGAGCGCTCAGCTCCCAGCTCCACTCTATTGCAGTCTCCAGCCAAAGCTGGCCAAAGCGCCCTCTGATTCTTGTGTGCATTGGTCCTGAAGGGGCCCATCTCCAGCTAGCTGGGGCCTGCTTTCCAGAAAGGCACCTGGAACTCACCCGCTCCAGATGATGGACAGGAAGAGCCTCCTCTGCCACGGCCATGTATGTCACCCACTCTCCGGGCCTCAGCCGACACTCCAGCCGCAGCCAATGGGCGCTGCAGGGACCAAGTCTCTCTAACTGGACGCCCAATTCAGAAGCCACCTTTGAAAACGGTGGCCCAGGTGCCTAGTGGGCCAGCCATCACAGCTTTCACTCCCCACGTGCAGTTCATACCGACTGGCTCGGTCCTTTCAATACATCAGGAGGGATTTTTGCAGAGTCTCATGTTCTTTCCCAAGCTGTAAATTCCACTTGCAGTAACAGGGGCTCCAGGAGCTGCCCTCCTCCAGAGTGAAGGACATGGGTTTTTATGACACAATCATTCCTGTTTTTAGAGGGTGACAGCACTATTCAGGTTCACTGAGCTCTGGCAGCCTGTAAACACAGGTGGCCCTGGCAAGAGGTTGTGTTTAAGATGACAACCCTGTAAAGACATAGCTGTGTAACCCTGGCAGATCTGCTCCACAGACCAGAGTTTGGGGGGAAATCTCAGTCCGATCCCTAGAATGGGGCTCCTTTCAAAGAGGTGCTCTGCTGAAGCTGTTGATCACCAGAAATCCAAGACCATCTGTACTTGCCCTGGGCAGAATTTTTCCAAACAAAGCGTTTGTTCATAAAAAAAAAGGCCTTTCCCCCACAAGGAAACTTTTCTCCAAAAAATTGACATTCTCCCCCCAAAATTGTGAAAATGCTTCATGACTTAGTTGAAAATGGTTTGGATCAAACATTCAGTGACATACATGAACAAAATGTTTTGCTTCCTGAATATCACCACGCCAATCCAGCTCTTATCAAGCGCTTTTCATCAGTAGCTCTCCAAGCATTTTACAAAGGAGGCCAGTATCTTTATCCCCGTTAGACAGATGGGGGAAGGTCAGGCACAGGGAGGAGCTACGATCTGCAGCAGGCCAGCGGCCATGCCAGGAACAGAACCGAGCTCTCCTGGGTCCTAGTCCAGTGATGCAGGGATTTCATTAAAGGAAAAATCTCAGTAATTGCACTGATAAAAACGTTGATTTTTAAAAGAACCCAAAATAGGTCAGTTTGAAATGAAAACAGCTTTGCAATTTTGGCTCAGTTCATTTGCCAACCAGCTTTCATTCCCCCACTCCCACCCCCCAGTTTTACTCTGAATCAGATGTGCCTCAATGACTGTATGTTTCCTTGAGACAGCAGGACCGTAACTGTTCCAGAGATCGCCAGCCCCAGCCCACGCACGCTGAAATGTGCAGCTGCTTTGGCTATTGCTGCTAGAAGAAAACAAATTCCATTCCAGGGACGCTGCTTTTCAGTTTTAAATCCTACATTTGATGGCTACTCTCTGAAACGAGGACCTTGTTTCTTCCAGGTTCATGGCTGACACATCCAGGTTAACGCTGACTGTCCGGGTTAATGCTAGAGCTGCTGCTCTCTGCGTGGGTTGATCCACAAGACATGGCAGATGCTGACTAAGGAATACATTGCTGTCACCGTTCCCATCAAGTTGGGGCGGAGGAGGTGAATGAAGGAAAGTCACCGATCGAACTTTTTGTACCTCAGCCGTCACCAATCAGAAAAATAAATGGAAAGATCGGAATAGAAGAAGAGACCTAAGCAAGTAGCCAGGTTGAAGGAGATTACTTTCCCTGGTCCTGAACTTTCAACTGAATGAGCAATAAACACTAGAAGCTCCTAAATCTGGACAATAAATGTTACTCCAATTGGCCCTGATCCAGCAGCTCATTTAACCACATGCTTTAACACTAAGCACATGAGCAGTCCCATGAAATTATTTTCATGCTTAACGTGCATGCCCTTGCTTTGCTGTATCCAGGCCATCAGGACTAAGCCCTGGGTAAACCCAGGATATTTAGCATAGGGGAATATTTCCACGAAAATAAGGATTCATTTGAAAAAGGCCTCACAGAATGGAAGGCTCTCACTTCTTATCCCCCTCACCTCTGTCCGATTATAGATAGGAAACCCCTTGGGGCAATGTTTGTGTCCTATTTCTGTTTAGAAGGAATCTACCACAACTTAGGGGTGACCAGAAATAAATAATAATAGATCTAGGGAGACAGGGTAGACAGGAAGGAGGATTTCTTTCTGCTCCCTCAATGAGCCCATCTCCTGGGAATCTGGGCACAAATTGTCCATAAAGGAGACCTCCGTGCTATCAGCAATCAGCCTGTTTCCAATGCCGGATTGAACACAGTACTAAGAGTCACCCTTGTCTCTGTGAATTCGGATAGGTGAGCACCTCATGTTTGCCCAGGAAAATCCTTGCAGGCAAGCAGTGTGTCTGGGACTCACATGATAGCACCAGCCAATTGCTTTTGAAGGCTGTGATGATAGCCTGGAATTACCCCTTTTGGGATTTGCAGTGCTGTTGTAGCCATGTTGGTCCCAGGATATTAGAGAGACAAGGTGGGTGAGATATCTTTTATTGGACAATTTCTGTTGATGAAAGAGATAAGCTTTCGAGCTTCACAGAGCTCTTTGTAAGCTTAGAATCACAGAACCATAGAAGATTAGGGTTGGAAGGGACCTCAGGAGGTAATCTAGTCCCATTCCCTGCTCAAAACAGGACCTACCTCAACTAAATCATTCCAGCCAAGGCTTTGTCAAGCCGGGCCTTAAAGACCTCTAAGGATGGAGATTCCACCACCTCCCTAGGTAACCTATTCCAGTGCTTCACCATCCTCCCAGTGAAAAACTTTTTCCTAATATCCAACCTAGACCTGCCCCACGGCAACTTGAGACCATTGCTCCTTATTCTATCATCTACCACCACAGAACAGCCTAGCTCCATCCTTCCTGCAACCCCCTTTCAGGTAGTTGAAGGCTGCTATCAAATCCCCCTCACTCTTCTCTTCTGCAGACTAAACAAGCCTAGTTCCCTCAGCCTCTCCTCATAAGTCACATGCTCCAGCCCCGCTAATCACATTCGTTGCCCTCTGCTGGACTCTCTCCAATTTGTCCACATCCTTCCTGAAGGGGCTTCAAATCTTGTCTCTCTCTCACCTGAATAAGATGGTCCAATAAAATATATTACCTCCTCCCCCACCTGGTCTCTCCATTTTGGGATGGCATTTTGCAAGGGAAGACACCAGCCAAGGTAGCAGGATGAGAATTGGAGCAGGTTAAGGTTACTCACAAAGAAGGAAGACTAGGACTGTGTCCTTCTTTGCTCTTTGGCATGCATATAGAAGGCTGGAGTGTTTAGTTTTAAAAGGGATTTTTCCCCCTCTTTATTTTACATTGGACATCTCAGCCTTGTTTGCTCTGCTGATGTTACTGATTCTTCACACATGGGAGAGGAAGGGACTTTTTGTCAGGCTGTTCACAAGGCTCTGGGGTTTGTTTGTTTGTTTTTCATGTGCACATATTTAATTGCAATGTCTAGGGAAACTTTTGCAGAAGGAAAGCTTTTGCTAAAAAGAACCACACCTGCCCCTCCACTTAAGGTGTGAGCTCACTGTGCAGATGCCCTGACACACACACACACACCCACAACCCTCCAGCAAAACTGGAGAAGAGCAGACTTGACATTCTTCATATTTGTAAGATTAAAAAAACAAACAAGCAAAAAAACACACTTAAAAAGTCAGGCTTTCTCTCTCCATCCTAAAGATCAAGCCCAGTTTCTGAGAATCTGTTGCAAGACCTCTTTAGGTAAGAGAAATAAATATCCATCCTCCCACTGGGCCTTCAGTGACTAGCAGAGACCTTGCGGCTGGGTGTCAGAGCCACAGTTTGTATGCTGGGCGCCGCTTCACAGGGGGACTCTGAGCAGGACTCAGATGCTCCATCAGCATGATTTCTGCTGCCGGAGCCTCTCTCCTCAGCCTGAACTGGACTAAGCATCTCACATGCTTACTGCTGTTTGGAGATTACTCATGTCCTCCTTGAAATCACAGCTGCCCACTCTGCTTAGTGCAATGATGCCTCTCTAGATGAGAAGTAGCAGCAACTGCAGGAGGTCTGTCACACCCAGAGACTACCAAGCTTTGCAAAAATGCATGATACCGTCCCCAGTTCTCATGAGTAACCACCATATTCTCCCTTATCCTCCCAGAATTGGGGCTGATGAAATCCCACGGTATCTTCTACTCAAGTCACCCAGACCCTCCTCGACCCAGCAACAGTCACTGCTTTGAATGGCTCCTCTTGCCCAAGGATGGGCTTGTACAAAGCCCTTTGTAGCTTACAGTTCACCACAAGGAAACCATTGCTCTAAAGATTTGGCACAGGATTATCCCGGGACTAGAACTTGTTTTTACCTTTTGCAAAGAGACTAACAACCTCTTAGTTCTCTCCAGAACGGGGCTAGAGCAACCGCACAGCCTTCTCCACTCTGCAAAAGCAGCTGGAGAGACCCTGGAGACAATGGGAGGCAAACACTCATCTCGGTCCATCTGGTCCTTGGTCCCTCTGCTGAGACTACCAACAAGAGGGCTGGCTAGCGTCAGCTGGGAAGCAGCTTGAACCCATTTTACACAGACCGCTATGCTGCACTCTCACAAAGGGGAGGGCTTCTCCAGGAAATGAGCCAACCATTACTTAACCTTAAGCCATGAATCAGACCACACTAGACCAAAGGCCTTCATGCAGAAGCAGCTTTCTGGTTGTTAGTTACCTGACCTGAATGTGAATCTTTGACCTGGAGACTCAGATCTCAACAACCCATTACAAGTCCCTCGAGCCTTTCATTCCACAATAAGGAAAGCTCCCAATTCCCACAGATGTAGATACACGAGCCCTGTAGCTGCCCTTGTTAAAGATGGTGCCGTTGCCACCTCTCTGCTGGCTATCTCCAAAGGTCTTGCTGCATCTTCAGAGCTGTAGGGGCATAGGCCTTGAACCCCAGCTCAGAAAGGACTAACCCCCTCACACACAGTCTGTTCAGGCCCTTCCTTTAGGGCACAATATTATGCTTCAGATGCAGAACTCACCCAGAAACACAAACAACCTAATCCTCCAATCAAAATAGGTTGCCAAGGCTTTTCCCCCCATTCTACAGCCAGCCATAGCAGCCCCCTTGCTTCTCACAGCTCCTCTTCAGCTAAGCTCTCTCAGTTCTACAGGAATTACCCAACCTCTTCCCAGCTGAGTCTCATAGTCAAACAGGGCCTGGCCCCCGGACTCCCAGAGGGACAGACTACCCTGATACAGGAGGCTTCTCAATCAAGAACAACAGGTTCTGCTACAAAAATCAGATGAGCATTTCACCCCCTCCCCAAGTGAGTAGATCCTGGGCTTTGGCCCAGCTCCATGTCTGTTGCTGAGTAAGACCATATAAATCACCTATTTACAACATGTCCTTGGCCTGCACGTGGAAGCAGAAGCTGAGGAGGAGGAGGAGGAGGAAAACATCCTTTGCAATTCTTGGCTGACGGCTGCTTCTGTGTGTGCAGCCTGGGGAAGGATAGCTCTGCTCAGCCCTTGAAACATGGATTCGGCAGCAATGCTGGCCCACACACTCTCCCTTCCAAAGCACCTGGCACATTCTGTGGCCTAGAGCCACCAGAACTGGCTCCAGCTGATGAGTCATGTGGTTGGCAAGGGTTATTGCCGCAGGATCCTGTAACCAACAGAATCCTCTGCATTTCTGCAGCCCTCCCTGTCCCAGGATCACAAAGTACTTTACCCAGGTGGACAGGGCCCAAAGTAAAGGCTGGCTAGTGAGCATGCCAATTCAGTGGCCTCAGGACTAGAGCCCTTGTCGCCCAACTGTATTCCCATGCTCTAACCACTAGTCCACATGTTACATTTGTTCAGCTGTGCGCTACAGAAGTGTCCAAGGCCATGATTTTCCTCAGCCATAAATCGGTGGCAGCTGGTTAACAAACACTTAGGTTCACATCCTTAAAGGTATCTAGGCACCTAACACCCATTGAAACCACTTGGAGTTAGGCCTTAAATAACTTTGAGGTTCTGGGGCTTTATTTTAACATTCACCTGGGAGGCAGCGGGGAGAGCGTCCTCTCTAGCTATTGGGTAAGTTGCTGAAGGTTATACACAACTTTCCATCCCCCAGCCCTTTAGATGAATGTGCCAGTGTCCTACAGCAGTGGCTCTCAACCTTTCCAGACTACTCTCCCCCTTTCAGGTGGCTGATTTGTCTTGAGTACCCCCCAGTTTCACCACACTTAAATCTACTTGCTTACGAAATCAGATATAAAAATACAAAAGTGTCACAGCGCACTGTTACTGGAAAATTGTTCACATTCTCATTTTTACCAGGTAATTATAAAATAAATCAAGTGCAATACAAATATTGTACTTACATTTCAGTGTATAGAGCAGTATAAACCAGTCATTGTCTGCATGAAATTTTAGTTTGTACTGACTTCGCTAGTGCTTTTTATATAACCTCTTGTAAAACCTGGCGAATATCTAGATGAGTTGACATACATACCCCCTGGAAGACCTCTGCGTACCCCCAGGGGTACATGTACCCCTGGTTTAGAACCACTGTCCTACAGTAAATAGCAACACTGCAGGATTTGGACAATGACTGTCGTATTTTCTTTTAGTGGGAGCGGCTATCGTGGTGTATTGAGGACTGGGATAGAATTGCGAGCTAGCACTTTGAGACTAGGAGGCGAGGGATCCAGGTCCTGCTCACAAGTTAGAGTGGTGGTTCTCAACTCTTTTGGTCTCACAACCCGTTTGTAATCCTTGATGGCTGGTCACGACCCATTAAATAGCTTTTGTGAAAAACAATCTGGCTTAGTAAATATGTCTTACCCACATACTAAATATGTTTTACCCACAACACATAGTATACACATGAATGTAATAAGTACTAAATAAGTACACTGTGTGTACCATAGTGACAGTTCCTGTCCTGTGGGACCGGCTGGACTGGGCTGCCCTGCCGGGGAATTGTGACTGCCAGGGTCACAGGGCCGCTCAGGTTTGGCCCTTGACAGGCCACAGTGCCACTTACACAATCTCTGCCCCCCGCCCCATCATCATGACAGGGGGATAGCTGGGCCAAACATGAGTGGTGCTGTGACCCCATGCACCAGGTCGCAGTGCCCAGAGCAGGGAGACAAGCCCCACCAGGCTCACAGGAACAGGGCTGCCACTGTGGGGTGAAGGCAGAGTGGGCTCTGCAACCCCACATAGGGCAGGACTCAGGCCTCTCACACAACCCTTTGACACATGCAGGTGACCCAATTTTGGGTTGTGACCCACTTGTTGAGAAACCCAGGGCTAGAAGGCTCTGTAGGGAAGCCTGTGATCAAAGTCAATCAGCAGACAGACAGCCAAGAATAAGGTGGGGTGAGCTGTACCGCTCTGTTTCAGGGAGCAGCCTGCTTTGTCTCTCTCTCTGTTTTCTGGTGTTATCATTCTGCAGTCTCAGTGTTACTCTGCAATCATCTGGCAAGAGTATGTTTCTATCTAATTTCTCTGTGTGGATGCTGTGGTTCCCAGCAACTGATGCACATGCTGGTACTCACAGTTGAAGCTGATAGAATGGCTTCTTTATGCTCCCCTTTATGCAGTGGGTGCTGCTGCTTTAAAAGTTGTTGCATCAGGGCCATAAGAAAGAGCAGCTGGGCTGGATCCCATCTCCCTGTTACTACTTCCCTTCCCGTAAACTGTGCATGCTCCAGCCTGCAACTGGCCTTCTCTATACTCTAGTATGCTGTCAATGGTATGATCACTTTGGAAATGGAGGCCCAGACAAATGAAAAGTACTCCAGAGAGAGCAGGCTAAACACAAAGCATCCCATTCCCTAGCCTTTCTTAGCAGGTGATTCCTTCTAACTCTCCACTCTAAAGAGGCTATTTTGTAGCTAATATTTGTTAATTGGCTGCATCTCTATTTCTTTTCTGGCTGGTACAGCCCTTGCCTGTGTTTCCCTTTTTTGTTACAGAGGAGAAAGTCCTGTTCTCATCTTAAGTGGCCTGGAGATGTTAATAACCCTGGGTTTCCCCCTGAGGTTAGAAGTTCAGTTAACCTTATTCCTTGTGATGTTTTATATCCTGCATCTCTGTACCTCCTGATTTCAGCTGTAAGCTGATGGGCTTAAATACAACCAGAAAGACAGTTCTCGCACTGTCCAACCTGATTGGAAGAGTCAGAAATGCTGAGAAAGGACCAGACTTTCATGAGACCTCCAGTGCTACAGACCTGGGAGCTGGGTGAGTCAGGAGTAAGGGCAGGAAAGCCAAGCTTGCTTGAACCATGACTCCTCTGAAGACTTCCCATCCCTCATAGTCCACCTACGGTCAGGGCACTTGTTCAAAGGATTGGCCAAAGCAAATACAAGTTTTGGTACTTTATACAGAGCCTGGTGCTGACTCACGCCGTGTACAGGCAAAATTCTCAGGGACACGAAACAGGGGGTTAGGCTGAATTGCTGGATTTGGTCTAGACACAGTAAGCGCAAAACTTCAGATCCCCATTGGGTTAAATTCTGTCCCCAGATACGGCCGTGTAAATTCAGGATGGCTCCGTTGAACTCTGTACTGCAGATTTACACCAGGCCCAGCTTCCAGCCCTAAGTGCTTGCAAATGGCCTGATCCTTCAAAAGACCAGGTGCTTCCAGAAAAGGTACAGAGCACCCACCCCGGCTCTTACTGCAGCCAGGGAGTTGAAGGGATGCTCAGCACCTCTCAGGAGGCAAAAGGTCTCTTGCAGAATTGGGCCCAAGCAGAGTAAATATGTGCACCCAGGGCCAGATTCACAAAGGTACTTAGCCATTGCTCAGCTGCACTCAGCATTGCAACACCTCCCTCCTAGGGAAATTCTGCTTGCCCACTTAGGTGCCGTGTGTAGGAAGAGTTAGTGCTCAAGAAAGGGTTCTCAGAGGCCAGCAGGCTGATTGGGGAGCTGTGCCTAAATTCCAGTTGCCTGGGCCAGGGACAGCTGGCCCACTGCCCCATCGGAGGCTGGGATTCTCAGCCACAAACCCTTTCCTGGAGTTAGGCACCTCAGCCCTTTCTGGTGACAAACCAGGGAACAAGATCCCACAAAAGCCAATAGCCCAGTGAGCAGGGCCCTGCCTCAGATATAGGAAACTCAGGGTCAGGCCTGGTTTGGAGCAGGGACTTGAATCTAGTCTGCACATCCCAGAGGAGTGCCCTAAGCACAGGCCAAGGGGTATCCTGGGTGCATCTCTCTGGCTCCCTTGTTGGAGCTGTTCCGCTTTGTAGAAATAATGAAATCCTCCTGGGTACAGAGGCACTCTATAGCCCAGCGAAGAGGGTGCTCGCCTGGCTCGTAGGAGACCTGGGCTCAAGGCCCAAAGGAGTGCCTGAGCCACACTCACCCTTGCCCCTGGCTGTCTTTTGAGCAAGTTCTTTGCTGCCCTGCCACCTCTCCATAGCCCGCAGCCGTCCCTCCTGCTATGCTGCCTGACAGGTCTCAGGTCCTAGATGTGCTCAGAGCACAACCTACAGGATAGGGCTCTGCTGAGGCTCCCCCACGTAGCTTGAATATCTCACTTCGGGGCCGCCAGGGCTTTGGCTTATGCTACGGGGCCAAGAAGCTCATTAGGTGCAGGCTGGTGCCAGGATGGCACACACAGCATTCAGGACCCAAGATATTACTGTCGCCTAGGGGAAGAGGATGCTTCACGCAGTGCATTTAGCACATAAATTTACTCTTCATAAGTGCTACTTAGCAGTGCAGAGCACTGCAGGGCGTACACCTTGCCAGTAAAACAGCTACATCCCTTTCCATGCGTCAGAAGGTCCTTCCAGATGGGGGAGGGCAGGATTATGCTAATAGCAGCAGCACCATGCAGGATGCATCTCAGTTAGCAGGGCAGATTCGATTCCCCTCCAATTAACGGCTTTTCACTGTTACATCAGCTCTTTGTCCTTTGCCTATAACTGCTGATTCCCCACTTCTCCCCTTTCAGCAGGAGGGGAGGCAGCTTTAAAAAATGACCGTGCAGCCTGTGCTATGAGGAAAGGATGGCATCCCACAGTGCCCATCCTGCAAACCTACCAGTGCAGGAAGAGTGATTTTTTTCCTTCCCTGCAATAAATTGCCTTGCTTCCAGCAGCGATGCCGGTGTCTCCCTAGCTCTCTCCCTCTGAAATACAAACCCAGCGCTGATTCAGCCTGTGTGTTCTCTGAATGCATTACTCAATAGGCAACCTAGCATGCCACTTCCCTGTGGACCAGTGTGCTTATTATTTTCCTAATGTGCAACCTTATCAGAGCCGTGAGCTACACTGCTGTGGTCTTTGTATCCTTTTCTCTCAGGTTCAGGCAGGTTCAACTCTTGATCTGATCAAGTCAAAGCTTCTATTCAACGCAGCCAGAGAAAAATACAGCCAGGGACTCTGCTTAGACTCCCGAGTAGGGGCGTATTAATAACATTGATGCATGGCCAATTAGGACAAGGAGCCAGGTCCAGCCCTTGTGTCTCTGGCTCTAGTGATTTATCGACAGTAATTATTGAGGCACTTAATGGCTAGTTTAGGTGGGAATTAATTCTGGGCTGGATAAATAATGCATTAAGGTTTATTTAGCCAAATGCAAGACATCGCTCCCGAGCCAGTACTGGAGTGCAGGGAAGTGGTTCTTCACTGCAGAGCAGGCTGAGGAGAGGCTGCTACCGGCAGGACAGGCTGTGCTGTGATGAGCTGCAACAGGGTGCGGAGGATAGGAAGGAGGATGACAGCATGCTGAAGGCTGTGAGGAAGGGGACACTGGAACCAGGAGTATGTTGAGTCCCAAGATAAGGCAGGCCAGGAGAGGTGAGTACAGGCTCTGTTTTATACCTTGGGGTTTGCTCCCTGGAAAATACACCCAGGTGTGTGTGTGTGTGTGGGGGGGGGAGGTTGCTCCAGATCAGCAAAAGATGGAAACTTTTTATTACTCTCCATGGTGACACAGCAATTGACTCTTTGAATTTTGCTCTGCACGATCGCTTTCATTCTGACTGCTGCTGCACTTTAATTACTGTACATCCTCAAAAGCGTGCAGCATTTTCTCAAGATACACTGCAAAGCTAGGCTGAAGAGAGACAAATTCAGACTGGAAATAAGCCATACATTTTTAACAATGAGAGGAATTAACCCTTGGAGCAATTTGCCAAGGGTGGTGGTGGAATCTCCATCACTGGCGATGTCAAAATCAAGATTGGACGTTGTTCTAAAAGATCTGCTCTAGGAATTATTCTGGGGAAGGTCTCTGGTCTGTGTTATACATGAGGTCAGACTAGATAATCACAAATGGTCTCTTACAGCCTTGGAATCTGTGAATCTATGAAAGCAGTGTCGGCTGAGTTGCTGCTGTGTTTAGAGTGTGCCATCCCGCAACGACGCTCCGTTGCCAAAGGTGTACATTAAAATAGCAGAGTGAGTTAGTTATTCTTGCAACTGCACTTTGTCAAACGAGTTATATCTTTTCTGCCTGCGACTTATGTGCAGGGGACTTGGTCTTTTGATCTCTAGCGTTGTGTGCCGTTTCAACTCCAAATTAGGGCTGCATCACTTGTACATCACTTCTAATCTGTCCAGAATCGAAGAAAGGGTATTTGTAGTTAGATATACATATTTCATTACACTGTGTTTCTCTGGAACCTTTATAATGCAGAACATGCCGTGGAATCTTTAACTTAATAAGATCAGATGGGCATTTGTGGTCACCTTGCCCAAAGCATCCTGAAGAAATAGTTGTTAGCAAATATCCTAGCACCTTACCCCTCCAGCTCAGCAGGCAGGAAAGGGAAAGTCATTCAGCGATTGCTGCTGAAGAAGACAAAAGAGGGAAAACCTGTCCCATTTCTGAAAAAGCTATTCAGCAAGAGTGCAAAAGCTCAGATTTGCAAAGTACAGAAGCCTGGGCGCACAAGCAGCACCATGTTCCAGAACAGCTATACTCTGATCATCTAGGGCTGGGCATGGCTAGTGTCTATGCTCCCTCCCTTACAAGGGATATCTTCTACCAGAGGGGATGCATTGTGTGACCTTGCACTGCTGCCGCAGCTCTGAGCTGGACATCGAATCTGCAAACTCTGCTGCACACCATTGCCATTCACAGCCTCATGTCAATCTCTGAGGCATCAGAAATAGAGACTACAGTACCACGTAGACTTGAAGCAGAGTGCAGTCAGTAAGTCTGGAAGAAAACCTAAGGTTTAAAGGCTACGTCTACAGTGAAAATGCTACAGTGGCACAACTGTAGCGCTTCAGTGTAAACACTCACTACATCAATGGGCAGGGGTTGGCCCGTCGCTGTAGTTAATCCACCTCCCCAAGAAGTGGTAGGTAGGTCAATGGAAGACTTCTGTCATAGACCTAGCACTGTCTACCCTGGGGGTTAGGTCTGCAGAGCTCTGTCCCTCAGGGGGTGTGGACTTTTCACACCCCTGAGAGACATAGCTATGTTAACGTAAGTTTTCAAGATAAACCAGCCCAGAGCTTTCTTCAGGCATGCCAGCTTTGTAAAATAGGAAACTGCCAGCTGTTTACAGAGAAGGGATAACATTATAATGGTTTAATAGTCGGCTACAGTACTTCAGAGAGGGATGCTTCTAGGTGAATGTTACTGTGGATCATACCGTAAAATACACGTAGGATTGTACAATATACATACCGTCCTTAAAACTCCCAAAGTCCATTGAATGACACAGAGTTCCTTAAAATAAAGAGCCAGCCCGGAATCTGGCGCTCAGCAATTACATACATACCATTCCTGCCATAGTAAATACCTATGCGTTTGATTTTTCATTAGACAATTTTTTGTCTGCGTTGCGAGACTTTTGCATTCCAATCTGTGCTGCCTATCTACCTACAGCACATGGCCCCCATTACACTACTATCTGAGCACCTCACAATCTTTACTGTAGTTATCCTCACACCACTCCCCCCGCCCCTGTGAGACAGGGTGCTGCTGTTATCCCTCTTTTACAGATAGGGAGGTTAAGTGACTTGCCCAAGGTCATACAGGAAGTCTGTGGCAGAGCAGGGAAGGACTCCTAAACTCCCCAGTTCAAGGCTAGCATGTAACCACCGGGCCATCCTTCCTCCCTTTCTTTCAGCTCATCCTGAAGGTAAGTTATATCAGCACTTAACTAACAGGGCAAGTATTGCACGGGATCCCCGTGTGTGATAGACACACGGACTAGACTGTAGTTCTTTGGCTCGGATGCCCTGGAATCGGTGGACTTTAAGCTACCTCGCTCTTGCAGCAGGCTCTGTTAGTATTTGTTTTTCATGTTAAGAACCTTGCTCTGATAGGATTAGTCTTTTGAGTCAATTTTCGACTTGTGGAAGGAGCTGGCTTGCTGGCCCTGAAAACGGAGGGTCCTCTGCCTATCCACAGAGCTGGGACAGCACGCGCAGGCAGAAGGGTAATCTTCCCGCCCAGGCAGTTCCTCATCAGTGTGCTGCTCGCCTGGGCCAAAGGGCCTGCATGGTGCCAGCGTGCCATCTGCTCCTGCTGACCTACCCAGGAGTTGAAGAAGCTGAGCACCTCCGGAGAGGTGATGAACCCCTTGTAGCGTTGGGCTGAGAAAGACATGGTAGTTCATCCCCCTAGGCCTCTCTGGAGATTGCTAAGAAGGGTCCAGGCGGTAACCGTGGTGTGACAGGCATCAAGATCTACAATGCAGCAAAGGGCTGCCGGGATCTCCTACCAGCTGCTGAGTGAGCTCTGGTGACTGTCAGTGGCAGATGCAGCGTTATACACTCCACCAGGACTTTGGATTATAAGAAGGGTGGGTATCACTTCTGGCTAGAGAAAATCAGAAGAGACACAGGGTAGGTTTGCAGGAAGTGCTGGGAACAGACAGGCCTACGGAC
Organism: Emydura macquarii macquarii; assembly: GCF_026122565.2. Classification (NCBI taxonomy): domain Eukaryota; kingdom Metazoa; phylum Chordata; order Testudines; family Chelidae; genus Emydura; species Emydura macquarii. Next base: position 6,045,088 of record NW_027130204.1, read on the forward strand.
AAAGCCTAGATGGGGCTTATATTCTGTTGCCACTGGAGTCAGTAATAAAGCCAAACCCTGGGAAAGGGGACACATTTGAGTTTAATGTAGCAGCAGTGGACAGTACTGGGAGTGGGATGGGAACAGCACCTGCTCATGGATGGATTTTGCCAGATGGGCCCCCATTGCCTAGAAATGGGCAAACGTCTACCACCCTATTTCATAGCTCGCCCAAGAGCCATCAGACATACTAACGCTAACGTGGTTCAGTGCTTTATTACACGTTCCCATGACAACTGCCTTTGATTTGTCCAGCATATTGCTTTGGATATTATCCGACCACGGACTGTATAATACACTTTAAAGGGGTGTGCCAGATCTGCTTAGAGCAAAAGGCCTAATGATTTTGGACCCAATCCTGGCATATTCTTAGCTGGGGAGAACACCCACTGCAATCAGATTCCTTCTCTCGGATTCCTCCCTGACCTCTCGCTGTTGATGTGAAAGGCTTCTCTATATCTCCTGCTGTCTGAGTCAGCCTTCTTGCGTATCTCAGCTTCAGCACCTCTCCACATATTTTCAAATCTTCTTCGAAAGCCTATTTCCCCCCCTCGCCTATGTCTGGGTCTCCCACTGCTAATGTTGTTCAGCTTAAATTAACTCTGTAATTATGTAGTCTAGAATATTTTGAGATGCAGTTTGAGTTAGGGATGGTCCCAAACCAAGCTTTTGGGGGGGGGGGGGGGGGGGGGGGGAGGAGCTTCCAAATTTGGACCTGTATCTGGCATCTTGAGTCCATCTCTTGGTTCTATGAAAGATAGCCCAGGCGACAAAAGCTACATTTTATTGCTAGTGAATATTGCCAAAGTTATGTGGTCATTGCCAAGTTGTCTGGAATGGCTCACAACCGTAGGTGCCAACCTCAGGGCAGACTGTCGCAAACCAGGGCACAAACCCCAAACCGGTTGTGTGTCCGATAACTAGATTTCACCAACCATGTACCAAATGTGAACTCCTCAAGCACTGTAACAGCCTTACCATGGAGTCACAAACAGTCGCCTTGGGCACTCTAGTCTATCCTGCTAGCCAGGCGAGCCTGCCTTTGTGATAGATGGTCCCTTACACCAACAATTACAATATACAGGTTACGCCCAGTCCCAAATGACCCGTCACTTACCCCAGGTCAAGTGCGCCCTAGCTCTCTCACCAAAGGCAACACCTGTAGCCAATCTTATAATAAACTAACTAAAGATGTGTTAACTAAGAAAAGGAAATGAGAGTTATTTACAAGGTTGAAGCAGGGGAATATACAGACACAAATGAGTTCGTCTTAAGTTCCAAAAGGTGATAGTAGCTGCTTTATATGTCCTTTAGGGTTAACCCAAGACAAGCACCTTAGGGATCCTTTGCTTATGCTTAGCAATTTTGCCTTTTCCAAATTCCAAGCAGCAAAGTGATACAGTTTCTTCTCATCAGGCATTTTTATTCCCTTCCTCCAGAGTTCAAACCGATGGAACAAGTGTCCGCGCCTGTCTCCTCTTCGTGGGGTGTGTGTGTGTGTGTGTGTGTGTGTGTGTGTGTGTGTGTGTGTGTGTGTGGGGGGGGGGGGGGGGGGGGGGGAACAATCAAAAAAGTCTTTGTCCCTGAATGTTTCACTGTGGCTCATTTGGTGTCAATGGGCCTTCTTATCTGCAGGACCATCTCTTTACATTTAATAAATGGTGAGTTACACAGGTACAGCGGTTTCCAATGCAAACACTAAATATAACTTTATAGCATGGGCTACAGGTGTGATAAGTGAGATCAACACATGCAGCATCCTACAAGCATGGCATCAAGTCTAAACCCATTCTTATCAACTTAACGTTCAGCAGCGTCACCGGCTCCTGCCTCCTTGCGGGCGGCGTTGGGGAGGGCGGCGAGGTCTGTGTTCTGCGAGGCCATGGCGGCGCTGCCCCCGCGCTCCCTCCCGGCTGGGTGGATATAAAGGGCTGGGGCATTGCTAGGCCTCACCCCGGGGAGACGCCTCCTCAGGCCCTTCCTGCCAGGTCCCCGCATAAGTGGGTCAGTCCCAGCTTCTCTCCGTCCCAGCTGACTGAGAAGGAAACCTGGAGACTGCTTCTCCGGCCTGGACTGCAGAGGAGCCCAGCGGGCCCTGTTGCCTTCAGCATGCCTGGAGGAGAGTGCAGTGTGTCACACCCATCTCCCACCCACACGACACAGCAGCCCTGGTGAGCAGCAGGGCCAGTGCCCTCGCTCCTCCTCAGTGTCTCCTTTCTGCTCAGCCTAACCCTGCACCCCGCCCGGCAGGGAGGAGAGGGGTTTCTTCTCTAGTTGGGGAGTCTCCCTTCCCTTCCCCTCGAGGGCTTGGTCGTATGGCTTCTCTGTTCAGCAGACCCACAGTGGCTGCACTAGATGCTCCATGCCTGACACTTGCTCAGTTGTTACAGGGGAAGCTCTCCAATAAGGGGATTTAACCCCGTCCTGGCTCAGCCCAGGACAGGGTGCCCCTGGCCCCTGTGAGGACACTGCCTCAGCGTCTCTGATTGCTGAGATGATATCACGGCCCAGGCTGGATAGCTGGGGGGTGACTGAACAGAGAGAAAACACAGCCGCAGGCAGCAAGGTCGGGGCAACGGGAGAAATCTCCAGCTGTCCTCCTCTTTATCCAGTTGTTCAGGGGAAAGGGAAGGGAAGCTCGGTTTAACCCCATGTGTGCCAGGCCCTGGGCAGTGCCCCTACATCCTGTCTCCACACCTTTGTGAAGTGACTGGCTCAGTATCTTTGGTTCGGGCGGATCAGCGAGAAGGGGGACTCATCAACTGTCCAGGGCCTCGGTGTTGATGGCGCAGGGGGAAAGTCACGTTGCATCTTTTTGGGTTAAGGGAGGTGGCACAGGGTGGAGACTGAGGAAGAAGGGAAGGAAGGTATCTGAGAGGTGTCCCTGCCCCCCTGTCAGCCCAGGGGGAGCGTCCTAACCCAGAAAGGGGCGTGGGCATGGATCTCCTCTCTTTCTAGCAAAGGAAGGGCGGTTGGCTCCCCAGGGGAAAAATGGACTGCAGGAGGTAATGATATTTTAGCCTCTCCTTCTCCCAGAGTGCTGGCAAGCTGCCCTTTCAGCAACCATTTGTGGGTCCTTCAGCGGCTCTCAACCCACTTCCTAGTGGAAAGCCAAACTGGGAACTCCCAGTGGTGCCAACCTGTGTTCTTCATAAAGGAAAGTGGGTCGAAAGGGACAGTCGGGTCACAAATTGCCACTCAAAGGGGAGCTGGGTTTCTGGGCACAGAACAGAGCGGGGAAGGGACTAATGGAATAACTGATAGCTGGTAACAGTAGTAAACTTTTAACTTCTCGGTCAAGCAGCCACTAGATGGGAACGTGAGACACTTAACCAAGATGTTGTGAGGGCATTGCAGGCACTGATGCTGCTAACCACTGGTATTGCAGGGATTATGGAGAGGGGATTCTGGATGCATGGCTGTTGCCAGGACTCCTTTCCCCACAGGTTTACCCTCCCCGCAGTGGTCTATGGCTGGCAACCCCTGCTGTCACAGCAGTATCAGCACCATCATTTCACTGCTGTTCTCACACCTCCCTTCCACTTGGGCTCAGGATTACCTGCTGAGAGTACAAACAAAGGAGGCAGCTGGTGCCAGTTGTGCTGGTGGCTTTGGCTTTCATACCCTTTTCACATAGGCCATTGACACTGGTTCAGTCTGTCCCAGGAGAGGATTTTTAGCTAGTTGCTATTTTGTGCTTCTGCAGAGCATCTAGCTAGTCAAATCTGCTGGACTCTAAATTACATGCATTGGTTCTCTGCTTCCTGATAAACATCTGTTTAAAAATCCCTTTTAGGAAAAGATCTTTAGTGCTTTGTTGGTGGGATCTGGGAAAGTAACTGATAACATCCTGCTTCCTAAATACATGTGGTAAGAATTATTTATGCTTCAATGAGACAAGGCTGCTTTTAAATTTGATTCCCAGAACAGCATCTACAATTGCACACTCTGGCAGGGGCTAAGTGAACAGACGAGAAGTTTGCAGTGCAGAACTGATGTCAGATTAGAATCATCACTCGCCCTTTAGCAGAGAGGTTTGTGTTGTGATCTGTCACTGATAGGACTCTTGAACAGATCTGGCAGGAAATGTTTTGACTAAATATGTTTTTTCATGAAAAATGCTGCTTTGTCAGAACTGAAACTCTTCATAGACAAGGGTCATTTCTGATTAATTTCCTGACGAAGAAATGTTAACTTTTTTTGAATGTGTTTGAACATCTCCTTTTGACATTCGTTAAACAAAAAGTTTTGCGATTTTGGTTCAAAATTATTTTTTTTATTTCAAAATTTAACTTAATTTATTCTGACAAAAAATTAAAAAAAGAAAAAAGGTTGAAATCAAAACACAATCATAGAATCATAGCATTGTAGGACTGGAAGAAAATTTGAGAGGTCATCTAGTCCAGTCCCCTGCACTCATGGCAGGACTAAGTATTAGCTGATATTTAATTCATAGTTTCTTTTGTGGGGCTAACAAGCTGAATTTGAAGCCGGTAGCTACTGAACAATCTGCAGTGGGCCTGTTAGGAAATCTTCTCCAAAAATGATGCAGGTAGGAAAGGACCAAAACTCTGAACACAAACTCCCACCTCTGTAGTGCAGAAGCCTCTGCATTCATGATCTTGCAATAACCAAAGACAAAGCAATTGAAGCTGGGCCCTGACTGACGGCATGTTGAATTTACTCATGCTCAGCACAAAAAAAAAAAAAAAAAAAGAGAGAGAGAGAGAGAGCAAGAGAGAGAGAGAAAGATGCAAAAATATTCTCAGTTATTGATTTTTTTTTTTAAATCAATAAAATGTATCGAACCTCTGTCATCTGAAGGTGAAAGCCAGCAGAACCTGCTGTCTATTGGAATGGATTACCATAAATAATCCATAGTGAAGTAACCCAGTAGCTGTTGTGTCCCCCTTCCTGCGCTTAACAAATAAATAAAGCAAGCAAATAATAACATTTGAGTGACTAGTGTTCGATTCCTGGCAGGAGCTTGCAGCTCTGCCACCTGCCCTGGAGTGAATAAGGTATTGCCGCATCCCTCTCAGCCATTGGGACCTGCAGATGTTAGAGATGGTTAGGCTGAATGGTGTTTGTTTAAAATACGACCAGCAGCAGCTTTTGCAAAACCCTGTTAGCAATTTCCTTGAAGGAGAGAGAGGAATTTAGTGCTGGTGAAAGAAGTGGGTCAGACTGGATGGCAGACAGATCCCGATGGCTGGATTATTATTATTTATTATGGTGTACTGTGGTGGTTCCTAAGAGCATCGAGCAGCACCTGTGGTTTTAGGTGCTGTACAACTACAAACCAAAAAGATGGTCGCTGCCCTAAGACCTTGTTATCTAGGAGTAGGACAGGAGACAGCAGATGAACAGAGACAGAGGGGGGAGCACAAGGGAACAGTGGACAAGGGATGGTGCTCTACTCCAATTCTGCTCTGTCCCAAAGAAGCTGGCTGTTTCTGCTAAATGATCAGTGGCAAAATGGCTACTATTGCCATTAAATTGCCATAATTAAGTGTGAGTTAAACCCGTTACCATGAATGAGGTGGTTCACACCTCTTGGAGCTATTGCCCAACTGAGCTGAAACATGCACCCCGTACGTTTCTAGTGGCAGCAGCAGTTGAGAGGAAGGATGGTCCAGTGGTTAGAGCACTAGCCAAGGACCCAGGGAACCTGGGTTCAGTTCCTTGCACAGTCCCAGACTTCCTGTGTGATCTTGGGAAGTCACTAAGCCTCTCTGTACCTCAGCTCCCCATCTGTAAATAGTAATAGCTCTTCCCTATTGAAGGGTTTGTCTTCACAGCAGAGTGAACCTTTAACCCCCTTCCTGTCCACACACAGAACCCTCTCACCCAAGCGTGAGTTTGGGACTATAGGTTAACGCACAGGTCCTGCTTTCACTCTATCTGGTAACCCACCCACTTTGCAGTGAGGACACTGGCTACATCACTCAGTGCTGGTAGTCCTCCAGGGCCTTCCCAGAATTCTTCTCCGTGCCCAGAGGGGCAGATGAGTTCTCCCACAGGTCATTGGGAAAGAGTCCGCTCCTGGCAGTGCTAAGGTCCCGGAGGTGTGCCTCCAGATGTCCTAGCACCGTACACCGGGCAGCACAGCAGCAAGGAGGACATGGTCACTGCTCACCCCTGGGTGCTGATCATCCAAGTTAACTCTGTAGTGAAGACACACCCCAAATAGCAAGGTCAATAGATCTGCAGAATTTAAGGCTGGGGGTTTTCAGAGGAACCTAAGTAAGTGAAGTGGCAAAATCCCATTGCAATTCAAGGGAAACTGGGTGCTTGACTTTCTAAGGGTCCTTTTGGAAATCCCATCCCAAGCTTTTATTTATGTGATTCCCCCTTGTAATTGAGAGGAGAATTAGGCCCTGTTAATTTCTCTTTCATTTGCTGGGAAAGTCACCAGCGGGGCTTCCAGAGCATATGTGAGACTGTAACTGAGAAACTAACCCTCTGTTTTGGTGGTGAGTCAGCAAATTCTTCCCTTGCACCAGCACTCCAGATTCCTGAACATGCTTTAAGAAGCCCTCCGGTAAACAGTCATTCTGTCCTGACTGTTCCATGCTGCTAGGGAGAGTAAAGCATGTCACTTGACCAGGTGGGCTTTCGTTTTCATCACTATCTCTTTGACAGTAGAGGGAAGGTCCCCCTGGAAAGAGCGCCTGCTGGATGACTTTACTTCTTGTTGTGTCTGGATTCTCAGAGGCAATCATCTGGGTAATGCATCAGCGTTAGCACGCTCACCTGAAGGCTTGTACCTAATATGCAGCTAAGATTAAAGCCCACCCATGCATTCTGGCTGATGCTAAAGATGGAGTTTTGCCTCCCTTTGGGACCAATGAACCTGATTCTCCCGGCCCTTGTATCTTGTGCACTTTCATTTATATCTGTGCAAAGGGACACACTGTCAAACCAGGGTTTGCACGTCGGATTTGTTTCCCTCTCTTTTCCTGCCTTCAGTAGCATTTGTATAACATCATCATCCAAGCCTCTGCATGTATGTTTCAGATCGTACCTCTCTTTCATTAAACTGGAAGCATTCTCTGTTTTCATAAGTGGCTTTTTTTTCCACATTCCCACTGGCTGCGTCTTGTTTTCCAGCCTTATGGGCATCTCCAGGATTTTTGCTCTCACAAAGAGCAAACAAATCCTTTAGATCCTTTTGTTTTGGGGGAAGAGGACACAAAACAAGGTGGAAAGGGTAAAATCTCTAGGAGAGAGCACAGCATGCGTCTTCCTGTGCCTGTAACAATCTTTGCTGAATGGAAAATTGCTGCCAATCTCTGCAGTCAGAATAATTGAATAATTTTGTTACACCACAATGATCTTTGCTCACTATAGACTGGGTCCACATCGAAACAGGTGATCTGGATGTATTCCATTTCCAATCACTTCAGGCATCTGAAGTGTACTGTAGTAATTTCTTTGTGTTTATGGTGTTTTGAGATGATAAATTCTCTTGAAGTTGCTTTGGGGAAGTGCATCTTGACTTCACACTGAGCGGAGATGAAAACAGGTGTTTGGAGTCTCTTAGCAATCAGATCCAAACATAAATACAGATGTGTAGATTGGAATTTCCAGCCCCCTGAAATCTGTCATGAAGGACATAGCTTGTATGAAGGTTTAGGAGTTTTTTATAATTCTCCTATCTTGTATTATGTGTGAAACCTTTTCTTTAAGGTTTTCAAAGATATGCTACAACAAAACAGTTGAAAATATTGCTTATTGTTCATTGAATTGTCTCCCTGTATGGCTCTCAGTTTAAACAATGACCGCCTTGCAAATAATACACTAAACCAAATACTCCAGTACCACTAGACCAGAGTGCCTGTGCTGAAGGCTAGGCGATCTCAACCAAAATCAATTGTAATGAGTTTATTGATTCCAGCTAACGGTCTGTGAAATTGCAGAAGATGACATGTTTAATTGATATCAAATGGCATTGATTTGATTGATCCCAAGGTCCCCAATTTGTTTCCATTGATTGCACAGAACCTATATTAGAGGTGAGTGCTTTGACTGGAATGAACAAAACCTGGGAGCCTCTCTAATGCTGCAGGGAATGGCTGAGCTGGGGAGGGGGCCTTCTACTGAAGGTACCGCATCATGCCTGTTGTGCCAGGGTATGTGTGGTGTGCACAGCTGGCCGCTAGGAATAGGGGTGAGGTCCAACAACACATGTTGTGTGCCACAGGCCATCACACAGCTGACAGAGTGACAGCCTTCTGTGACTCCTCCCTCTCAGCCTTGCTGGCTCCTCTCTGAGGGTCTAGATACAAAAGCCACCATATGCCAGGGCCATCTGAGGACCGTTCTCAGGTTTTGTAGCTTTAAGGTCCTTCCTTCAGTGATGTCACTGAGCTATCATGCTGGATAGCCAGCAAACCTGGGTCAGCTCTGGCCCTGCTGTGGAGCATGAAGGGGGCATGTCTGTTTGAGTCAATGGCTCATTGCAGGCTGGCTCCACAGACGCGCAGCAGCTGTGTCTGCAGAGAGCTTTTGGTTGGCATTTTGGCAACCCCTGCATCGTGCAAACGGACCCTGAGCTGTTTTCTGGAGAAGCTTAAATCCTCTCTGTGTTGGTTATGGCTCAGATATTTTGCATGTGGCCAGTTTAATTACATCATTAATGAAAAGGTGACATGCAGAACCTAATTCATTGGGGCTAGTTAAGGACCTTGTCGCATTTAGAACTCCGGAGCATGTTAAAGAATTTGCTGAGTCCTCCCGAGGAAGCTATAAAGAAACACAATCTCATCGCTTCAGTTGGCTCCATCACTGCTCTAGACAGGCAAACATGACACCGTTACGAACACGGACTGACATGCTTGATTGACCATCGAGTCAGGGATCGTGCTTCAAATACTGCTGCTCCAAAGAAAGGTGAAAAACTCCCCATAACCAGTTGTGTAGTGCTGTCCACACAGGAACATTTTCCTCTCTGACTTCAATGGCAATCACTTTATTCTCTAAAGGGTGAGGTGTGATTCCCACTACTTTAGCTGTGTAGCCACCAATACATTGTTAGCGCCTTTTAAAATTCTCACCCAAACAGCTTTGCTAACTTACAAATGAGGTTGCTAAGTACATTTCTTAACCAGATGAGCCATTACACATATTGATAGCAACACTCCCTCCCTCCCCCCCACATCAGATATTAAGGCCAGGTCTGCACTTAAAATTCAGGTCACTGTAGTTATGCTGACCTAACCCCCAGTGTAGACACAGCTAGGTCAATGGAAGAATGCTTCTATCAACCTAGCTACTATTGCTCAGGAAGTTAGTGTTCCTACACTGATGGAAAACATTCTTCCATCGCTAGAGGTGCAGCTACGTTATAGGCGGTGCCTTAGCTATGCCTGTAGTGTAGACAGGGCCTAAGGAAATCAAAAACAAAGGTAATGTGAACAGTTGACACCTCCTTTAACATCTGAGTCACATGCATATGCTGTTTAACAGACCAGTCGTCCCAAGTGCCCACATACCCTTAACTCTGCCTCGCAGCCAGTCAATTATTGAACTAACAACAGACGGGGAGGGTAAAAAACATGACAAGCTGAGCATTCAGCACAAAATTGAGCTGTTGAGAAGAAAACTAATCAAGGAGCCAAAGGACATGAAGAGAAGAAATTCTTTAATTGCCTCTATATCCATGGTAGGAGCCAGGGGAACAAGCAAGAGGAATTGGAATGACTGGAATATTAAAATAAATGGTTATACTGTGATAGGATGGATTGAGAAAAAAGGGAGGGGAAGTTCCAGAAGACTGGAAGAAAGTTAGTGTTGTGCCAATATTTAAAAAGGGTGACAGGGTTGAGCTGGGTAACTATAGCTGTTAGTCTGACATTGATCCTGGGCAAGAGAAAGGAGTGGCTAATATTGGACTCGTTTGATAAAGAATTAAAGGAGGGTAACATAATTAATGCTAATCATTCAACATGGGTCTATGGAAATAGATCCTGTCAAACTAACTTGATGTTTCTGTTTCGTTTTTCTGATGAGATTACAAGTTTGGTTGATAAAAGGAATAGTGTTGATGTAATAGATTTCTGTAAGGCATTTGACTTGGCACCACGTGGTATTTTGATTACAAAACTGGAATGATATAAAAGTAACATGGCGCACATTAAATGGATTAAAAACTGGCTAACTGGTAGGTCTCAAAATGTAACGGTAAATAGGGAATCTTCATTGAATGAGTGTGTTTCTGGTGGGGGTCCCCCAGGGATCGGTTCTTGGACCTACACTATTTAACATTTTTATTAATGAATTGGAAGAAAAGATAAAATCATTACTGATCAAGTTTGCAAAAGACACAAATATTGGAGGAGTGGTAAATAACGAAGAGGACAAGTCACTGATACAGAGCAATTGGGATCGCTTGGCAGGTTGGGCTCAAGCAAACAATATGCGTTTTAATATGGCTAAATGTAAATGTATACATCTAGCACAAAGAATATCGGCCTTACCTCCACAGCAAAGGATTCTATCCTGGGAAACAGTGACTCTGAAAAACATTTGGGCGTCATGGTGGATAATCAGCTGAATGTGAGCTCCCAGTGTGATGCTGTGGCCAAAAGAACAAATGCGATCCTGGGTTGCATAAACATGGGAATATCGAGTAGAGGTAGAGAAGTTATTTTACCTCTGAATTCGCCGCCGGTGTGATCACTGCTGGAATCCTTTGTCCAGTTCTGGTGTCCACAATTCAAGAAGGTTGCTGATAAATTACAGAGAGTTCAGAGAAGAGCCACAAGAATGACTGGAGAATTAGAAAACCTACCTTATAATGATAGACTCAAGGAGCTCAATGTTTAGTTTAGCAAAGAGAAGATTAAGGGGTGATTTGATCCCCGTCTATACGCATCTACATGGGGAAAAATATTTAACAATGGGCTCTTCTCTCTAGCAGAGAAAAAGTATAACATGATCCAATGGCTGGAAATTGGAGTTAGATAAATTCAGACTGGAAATAAGGCGTATATTTTTAACCGTGAGAGCAATTAACCATTGGAACAACTTATCAAAGGTTGTGGTGGTTTCTCCATCAGTGGTAATTTTAAAATCAAGACGGTGTTTTGTAAAAGATCTGCTCTAAGAATTATTTGGGAGAAGTTCTCTGGCCTGTGTTATACAGGAGCTCAGACTAGATGATCACACTGGTCTCTTCTGGCCTTGGAATCTATGAAACACAATGGGGGCAACTCATGATTCAATGAAAGTCCCCTTGATGCTGCCATAGTTGGTACAAAGGGGATGAAAAGCAGGTATCAGAAAGAGCTGCTGGGCGTTTAGCACTTCTGAAAACCGGATCACTTATTTGGGTACCTAAATATGGATTTAGGAAATTGTCCGAGGAAGCATCTAGGCTAATTTTGGGAACCAACTGAAAAAAATAAAAACTTCTTGCTGTTGTAGAAAGCAGCTTTCAATGCTGGCATGAAAGTGAGTTTAATATCGAACAGCTCCCTTGGATTCATGCACTGCAAATGTGAAAATTTGGTCCTTGACAAAATGTGTGTCACTGGTTAAAGCCAAAGGGTTTAGTTCAACCCGCTGAATTCTTAAGAGAGCTTTTGCAATGTTAATTTAAATCAGTGTGAGCTAGCTCTTCCCAATCGTACACAGGTGTGGGGCGATCTGGTTCCTCCATTTCATAAATGTTTAAAAAAAGAGGGGAAAAAGTTAGTGGTATTTCTTTTGTAATCTATACCTTCTTTAAAAATCCACCGGAGGGAGATAAAGGGCACTGTGATGCCCAGCAGGGTATGGTAAGAGGGGAAGCTGGTGATGCTTAGGGAGTCCTGGAAAGATTACACATTCACCTCTGCTGCTTTGAGATGCCCAGAAATTAATGTGAATCTGGTGAGATGGGAAGCCCATCCTCCCCCGGCTATGTCTGAGGCTGGGATTTTGTGGCTATTTGAAAGGGATTTTGTCTGATAGGGGCTTTTATCTCTTCTGGATATGTGAAAAGAATAAAAATCAGCAAGGACAGTGTAGCTCACCTTCAAAACCGCTCTAGACACAGAGTCTCCCACAGTGTTTTCCTGGACAGCTTTTGCTGTGTACTAGACACTTCAAGGGAGAGTGAGCCCATGGTGTCTTCCCCTAGTAAAACAGGGGACTCAGCAGAATGCAGAATGGCTGTCTGCTGGGCCACTGTCCAGGAGTCAGTGGGAAAGCTCCCCATTGCTATGTGAGTGGGGGATGCTGTGACTCAGGGAGCTTTCCAGTGAGGGATAATTGGGGCACCCCTCACCTTGTGACTGTAGGGCAGAGAGTCATGGCAGAACGGCTGTTGGGTCAGCCTGCTAAAAGCGCCGTTGCTCTATTCCTCTTCCTCCTTTCTCTGCCCCATGTGGCATCGTGGCAGTGGTGGGAGCAAGCAGCCCAGAAAGCCACACGTGGTTTCGGCAGAGGCAGATGCTCTCCTCGGAACAATTGAGAGGTGGCAAGAGTAGCCAGCATTGATTCTATGAGAGCTACAGTCTGAATGCTAAGTGCCTCCGCACACCAGAGTGACTGTGATCTTCTGAGATCCGGCACGGCACATCAGCCGAACAAGGCAGAGGGGAGATCAGAAGTCACCAGATGGCATCTTTGTTTTGTTCTCATGACCAAGGACGTGATCTGGAGCTGACTAATGGCCACCGTCAGCAGCCAGTAAGATCACACGCACAAGGCTCTGTTGAAACCTCCTGTAGTGGTTTCATGTCAGAGCACCCATGCATCTGGGAACATGAGCTAAAGAATGCTTCCTCTCCAGAGTGGCCACCATCTTCCCTGTAGCCAGGCCACCTCTGGAAATTGTGTCACAGCTGGGTACACAGCTGGGTACACAGTAACTGAACACCTAAAACTCTGTGGCCTCTGGTATTTGCGGTGTTGTTGTAGCTATGTCGGTCTCAGGATATCAGAGCGACAAAGTGGGCAAGGTAACGTCTTTTATTGGACCAGTTTCTGCTGGCAAGGGAGACAAGCTTTCGAGCTACACAGAGCTTGTCTCTTTCAGCAACAGGAGTTGGTCCGATAAAAGACATTACCTCATCCACCTGGCCTCTGGCAGACTGGAATGGATTACATACACCCCATGTGTCCACAGTCTCACTGCTGCATTCAAACCAAGGGAACTGCTGGGAAACACAACTGGCCCCCTACTGTTGGAAGAACATGGCATGGGATGGGAAGGAATGGGCTAAGGGCAGTGAATAATAATTGCTGTTGCTCTGTTCTTCATAAAAACCAGAGGGAGGAGAAATGGAGAAGAACACCGGGCACTGGATTGTGCTGTGCAGCGTATTGTGCTATCTGGTTCTCCAGTGTTGTTTTAAATGACCTGAACTGTGAGACTCCCACCAATTTCCATGGGGAACTGTTCCATTCTGATAGGCCACCCTGTCTGGAAGCAGCCTACATTCCTCCTTTAATTTCACCCCGTTCTACTTCCGTTACACCTCTGCTTCAAACACCTCAAAGCGCCCGCTTTATACCTTTTTGTTGACTGAGCCTCCCAGCTCCCTGCGAGGGGGGCGTGGGCCATCACTCCCATTTCCCCGAGAAGGGAAGTGACCCGCTTCTGTAAGAAATAATATGAGCCATGGAGCCCAGGTGGCAGTGTTACATATTGTCTGGAGGGTCCCTAACATGTACAATACCATGAGAGCTGGGAATAAGAATGTGTTTGAATAGTATCTGCTCAGGATTAGCCTCCTGAAAAGCAGGTATTCCCTCAAGAAGAAGGGGGCTGTGCGTGAGAGGCAACCCTGCTAGGGGGATGGGGCATGAAGGTGAATGTAGGGACATCATCCCTGCCCGGGGTGCCAGGAACAAGCCGGGGGGCAAATGGTCTGCATTTGGAATGTTCTCTTCATGCTCCCAATGGCTTCGCCTTCCACACTTGGCGCGTCAGTCTCACTTAGCGTGTGCTTGTGTTTCAGCCCGGTCGAAGAGCTTGGTGATGGGTGAGCAGACTGGGCCCTCCTCCAGGCCGTCTTCCCCTAGCCTGCAGGACCGTGTGCTGAAGTCAGGCTGGCTGAAGAAGCAGAGGAGCATCATGAAGAATTGGCAGCAACGGTGGTTTGTGCTGCGTGGGGACCAGCTCTTCTACTATAAGGATGAGGAGGAAACCAAGCCTCAGGTAAGGCTGCTCTGCAATACAGTGCTTTGGCTGTGACCGCAGAGCTAGAGGTGGGTACGATGGATACGCAGATACAGAGGTCCCAGGGAATGCTGGGCAATTCCTCACTGACAAAGCAACTCACCATCTCAGCTCTGCTCCCTGGAGACCGCAATCTGCTGAGTAACTAATGCTCTGTGTGCCTCTGACCACGCACAAGACGAGGCAATTTGCATAGGGCTGCCCGCACAGGGTGGACCCGGAGGTTAGATTTAGTAAGACAGTGGCTTTGAAGGACAGACAGATTGAAGTTCCAGCTGGAGACGGCAATGACCATGTGGGAGACATTCCCAACATGAAGGGACAGGGCAAGGAGGAAAGGAAATAAGCTCAGGGAGAGGTGGGGGGAAAGGCAGAAAAAAGCACATCCACGGAGGGGGCTGCAGTTGCAAATGGGATGAACGCTGGGGTGGAAGCCAATGGCGGAGACGTGCACAATGGATCTGATATGGAATATAGGAATGGCCAGAGGCAATCAGACCCAAGGCCCTTCTAGTCCATTGTCCTGTCTCCAACAATGCCCCGCACCAGCTGCTTCAGAGGAATGTGCAAGAAACCCTACGGTAGCAGCGATGGGATCATCTGACCCCAAAATGGGTCTCAGCCTGGTCTCTAACAGTTGGCTTAAGCCTTGAAGCACAAGGTTTAATATCTCTTCCAAAATTCTTATGTGTAATTATTATAACGCTGGATGTTCTTGGTATCCATATAAATGTCCCATTGCTTTTTGAATCTTGCTAAATTCTCAGCCTAAGAACTTCCTGTGGCAGTGAGTCTCACCGGCTAATTCCCTGTTGCATGCAAAAGCATTTCCTTCTATTCCTCCAAACTCTGGGCTGTTAGAAATATGGATCTAAAATTTATGCCCCCCTCAGATCTAAAGGCTGTGCTTCCTTCAGGATAAACTCTGGGATGAGACTCCGGACTGGAGAGCATGTCTCACCGGCACCACAAAGAAACATGAGGTGCTACTGGTCAGACAGACCTAATCCAGCACCTCTGTCTTTCTTGCCTTGCCCACTAACTGTTACCAAACTGCTCAGTATTGCGCAGCAATGGAGCAGCCCTCCCATCATTTCTAGCACTGTCAAGTTTTCAAGTTTCCCAGGTGAATCTTTATTTAATACCCTGCAGCTTTACTGATGACAAAGTCAAATTACATGGAATGGCATGTTATTATTTATTATGGACTAATCTGAGCCGTCTGGTTTCAATACAAAATAGGCGTTGCTCACAGTGCAGAAACCCCAGTGAATATCAGTGTCATGTGAATTCTCTTTAACTAATGGGCTCCCAACACAAGCTACGATTGTCAAGAGGTTCCATTAAACATCTGGATTTGATGGGTCTGTTAAACAGCTGCTGATGGCTCATGAAAGTCTTGATTTAGAGATAATTTCATTAGTGTTATACATATCGTCTGTGTTTTTCTGTGATTATTTTGCATTGCTATCAATCCCTAGCCCTTCTCCTGTGCTGACCTATCTCTCTAGGTTCTTATATGGTGCCTATCCTCATAGTGTCTGAGCACCTTCCAAGATTAAAAAGTGAATACAAAGGTATATATTCTCTCTCTTCCCACCAGTTAGCCTGGGCTGGATTTGTCCATTTTGTTCATTTCTCTCAGGAACATAGGTCAGAGAAGCAGGGTTTGCGTTGTGCTCTGAAATGGCTGATGTTCATCTATCTAGGTACTGTAGATACTTATCTGGCCCTGGGACTATAGAACTGTAGTGCCATACATTCAAAAATATGTTTATCCTCATATCATGAGGCAGGCAGAGGTATTATCCCCATTGTACAGCTGGGGAACTGAGGCCCAGAAAGATTAAGTGACTTGACCAAGGTCACACATGGCGTCTGTGGCAGAGCAGGAAATTAAATCTAGGTCTCCTAAATCCCAGATTAGACCCTAACCACTGCACCATTCTTCCTGTTAACACTCACCCTGCTCTCTTCTGGGAGTTCCAGATTCAGGAGCTGGTCGCTGAGAAAGCTCTGTGCCCTGCACACAGGGACTTTGTCTTGGGGCTGACAGAGGATGGCAGCTGTCCTGGGCGGTCATGATCATAGACTCATAGACTATAAGGTCAGAAGTGACCATTATGATCATCTAGTCTGAGTTCCTGCTCAACACAGGTCACAGAACCTCAGCCACCCACTCCTGTAATAGACCCCTGACCTAAGACTGAGTTATTGAAGTCCTCAGATAATGATTTAAAGACTTCAAGGTACAGCGAATCCCCCAGCAAGTGACCCATGCCCCATGCTGCAGAGGAAGGTGAAAGTGACCCGTGCCTCATGCAGCATGTAACCTGGGTCAGACCCATAGAGAGCTTTGAAGGTGAGGCACAAAACATGGAATATGTTCCAGCAGTAACATTTTGCATGGGGACAGGCTCTCTAGCAAATCACTGGCTCCTGTTGTTTATTCCCTCTCTGGAGTTCTAGAGCCAGGGAAGTTGGGCTCCAAGGAACAATGTCTATAGCAGGAAATCTCTTTCCTACAGGGGCAGGTCCCTTTGGGGACACCATCCCTCCCACAGACACCAAACAGACTGCCACCTTTCACACCATGAGACTCTCACACTCAACACGCTAGTCTTCATCAGCTGGTTGTATGCAGACTGGCTGGTGAAAAGCCATGATGGATGAAGGTCATGCTGTCAAAGGGCCGTAAAAGCCCACATGGATATGCTGTTGTTTAAGGAGCTGTGAACCACCCATTTCTACTTCAGTTCTTTACACATCAATCATGCTGTTCTCTGCAAGACACAGGCAGGAATCATTTACTCTGGCACAGACGTGTGTGTGTGTGTGTATGAGTGAATCAATCCTCATATTGATTATCTTCTGTGTTTCTTGGAAGTCTCCATCCAAGTCCTGACCAGGTATGGCTAAGCTTAGTTTGAGGTCATGGTCCAAGATGATATGGCTTTACACTTCTCTCCGTCCAGTTCTTCATTGTTGGGAGCTCAGAGTTTTAGGTTCTTGCTAACCGAGATATGTTCTTAACCAGCTGAGGGATGCAGGGCCATTTTAAGACCTTCATAGGCCCTAGGCACACTTGCCTTCGTAGGCCCCCCCAACCGAAATAACTAATTTGATTTTAAGCTATTAATAAATAGTTTTTAAATAAAAATAAAAAATTATATATAAATTTTTTTCGTAGGCCCTGAAAGTTTCGTAGGCCCTAGGCACTGTGCCTATTGTGCCTGATGGATAACACGGCCCTGGAGGGATAGCTCAGTTGGTGTCTGTGTGCAGAGCGCACCACAAGCAGCCGTAACCTTGCATAAATTGTTCTGTCTTGACTCCCTGTGTCTGGGATGGAATATATAGACTCCAGATACTTGAAGAGAATAAGTTGCTCACTATATAGACGTCCTGGCAGTCCACAGTACATTGTGTAAAAAATGCTGCTTTTTCTATTTTTGGGTGCTACTTGAGTTCTTCTGGAAGGCAGTGTGTGTTGTGATTAAAGAAGGGTGCATGCAGCCAGCACCCAAAGTCACTTAGGCCCAGATTTGTACAGATATTTAGGCATTGCTCCACTCAACATTGCAACCCCTCACTAACTTAGTTGCTTAAATACCTCTACAAGTCTGGCCCTCGGGCTCCTATGTCATCCTAGGAGTTGCAAAAATACCTTTAAAAATCTAGAACTTAACCTTTCTGTGCACCAGTTATTCCCATTTTACAGAGGAGGGAATAAATCATTGTCCACCTCTGAGTCTGAAATAACACATCTGAAAGTATTTTGCAATCCTGCATGACTAAGCTCTCTAGCATAGACATTGCCTCACAGCAGCACAGCTGTTCCGATGCAGCTGTGCCACTGTAAGAGCACTTATGTAGCCGCTCTATGCCAAGAGGAGGGAGCTGTCCTGTCGACATAATAAAACCACCTCCACGAGCAGCGGTAGCTATGTTAGCGGGAGAAGCTCATAGCAGGACATCACCCCATCTTCCTAAAGCTTTCTCCAGAAAGAAGAGGGAAAACACCAATCTACTCTCATACCATAGGGAAGGTTGTATCTGGGGATGTCCTAGGATGCTGTATACCAGTTGTTACTGATCATTTGCAGTAAAATTTGTATAGCATGTGGCGGGTAATTACTGAGTTGCTTTCAAGCATCAGGTTCTTGAGTTGCCATAAAAGATTTCAACAAAAAAATATATGTGCTGCACGCTCCCCTCAGTTATGTGCATTGGTCACGCGCACAAACAGAATTCAGAAAGGCTAAACACATCGTTCTGCCTGCCTGCACATTGTTCATGGCATTGCTTTACCTTCTTCCAGAGAGCATGGATTGTGGCTGATCACGCTATAAAATGCAGGTATGAGAACCAGCTACAAATATCAGCAGCGGGTTTTACTAAGTGATATGTTACCAATATTTTAGTAAAGGGGTTATGTAGGGATTTTCCCTTTGTCTTGAGAGAGACCCAACAGGATTGCATGTGTTTGCAGAGGAGATGGGGGAAGGCATGGGGCAGCTCTTGGCTTGCTTATTCATGAAAATAATAATGCTCTATGACCTCAGCAGGGGAAGAATCTAGACACCTCACTGAGCAAACTAACTCATAGTAAGATGTTCCAGAGAAAGTTCGTGACTATTACTGATGGTGCAGCACAGTGTCTGGCTTGTGAGATCTGATGGCGAGTTGCTTGGGGAGGCGGGGGAAAGAGACTTACTTTCCTTGTGCTTCCCTGTCTGTCGGAATCTACCCTCCGCCTCTTGTCTGGTACTCAAATTGTAAGCTGTTTGGGGCAGAGACCATCATTTTTTTTGTGTGTCTATACAGCACCTAGCACAATGGGGTCCTGGTCCATGACATGGGCTCAGAGATGCGATCACAGTATGGAGAATAAATAATAATAAAATTTTTCAGGAGAGTCTCTTCGCCCAAGAAACTTTATTTAAAATACCTGCCATTTGTTTCCAGTGGATCCATTCTGCAGGTGAACAACATGCTCTCCAGCAGTGTTTTTATGACCCCCAGGGATCAGCCAGTTCTAGCAAGGTTGCTACAACAAAGTCCAGAGAATGTTGATCCCATCAGAGACAGGGAAATCGCCCCAAGCTTCCCCCTAGCTCAGTGGTGGAATTTAATAAAGAGAATCCCAAAATCTGCCTCCAGCATCATCAGTGACTCCATCTCTAGGCCAGAGGTGGTGGAGATGAAAGGAAAGCTGTGGTGGGGAGGAGTGTAGGAGGAGCTGGTGAAGGCTGGGACTGTGAGAAGCTATGATTTTATGTGTACAGCAAAGTTTAATAAGCTGGATGGCAGGGGAAGAATAAATGTTGTGATAGGACTGGATGGCCCAAATGAATTGGTCTACAGGGGACCCTATCAGCAGTTCTCAAACTGGGGGTCGGGACCCCTCAGGGGGTCGCGAGGTTATTGGTGTGGAGGATTGCAAGCTATCAGTCCTCGCACTTGCCGTGGCTGCGGCTGTCAGCCCCTTGCGAGGCTGACAGCCACAGCCCTTCAGAGCTGGGTGGCCGGAGAGCAGCGGCTGCTGGCTGGGTGCACTGAAAGCAACACCGCCCCCAGCAGCAATGCAGAAGTAAGGGTGGCATGACGTGGCAGAATTGTCTTTTTTTTTTTTGGGGGGGGGGGGGGGGGGGGGGGGGGGGGGGGGGGGGGGGGGGGGGGGGAGGGTCGTCACAGCCTGAAATATTTTCAAAGGGAGTCCATGCAAAAAAAGTTTGAGAAACCCTGCTTAGATGTTCTTGAACTGGCCCTTTTGGGCTTTAATAGAGAGGGAGTGACATCTAGTGGCTAGAGAGGGGGGCTGGGAGTCAGGACTCCTGGGTTCCATTCCAGACTTGGCCACTGATTTGTTTATTGATCATGGACTAATTACTAAGAGCCTAGTTTAGTACTCCTGAGATCTGGGAGAATTTCCTGCACAGGCACTACTGAGCTGGGTCCTATGTTTGTCCATACTTTTGTTCCCCCTCAATAGAGTGAACAGATTAACATTTGCCTTCCTCCTCGGGGACTGTGAGACTTCATTTGTCTGGAAAGCACTTTGAGATCATGTGATGAAAGGAGCTAGAGAAGTTCCAAGTTCTGCTAAGGACAGTTCTGGCACCCAAGTGAGATCAGCATCTAAGATTGATTCCTTCCTGTAGTATCCATGCTAGCCAAGAGGTATGTGTCAGTAAATGATGTGTTTTTCCTGCTCTGCAGGCATCCGTTGCTCCTGCAAAGTACAGGCATGAAGTGAGCTTGCAATGCTAGTGATTAACAGAGAAGGGAACCTCACCAAACAATCCAAGTTAATTAAGAGTTATCCTGAAATGAATGTTGAGGGAGTGAAAGGGCAGGCCTATGGCGGCAGAGGTGGCTCATGGGAGTGGGTATGTGTTGCAGGAGGCGGCCTGAGGCAAGGAAGAAAGGAGATAAAGGAGAGGACAGAGAGAAAGGAATGTTAAGGAATTTAAACAGGAGAAGGGAACCAGCTGGTGATTATTTGGGGGAGTGGGAAGGAGGAGTGAGAGAGAATGATTTAATAAAACTAACTGAAGCTGGTCTACTTAATTAATCAGGAAAGTTAAGATCAGAAGATTCAGTTCCTTTGTAGGACAACAGATGTGTGCCGGAGACACCTTTCCAAGGCATTCCGGCACTGCAAACTAGTGCTCTCAGAAAGTTCTAATTTGATATTTGCTGAACAGCTCTGGGGCTAAACTTGCCAGCAATACAGAGTAGTAGGTAATTAGTCACGGTGCAGATTCCCAAAGGACATATTGGGAACATGCTCGATTTCAAAATTGTATCCTGCTGGAAGACTGTGATGGCTACTTGTGAGGTGGACGATATGAACTCAGAATAGTTTTCTTTACAAATCTCTCTCATTGTTTCAATATCTGCATCGTTGTGTGTGTTGCTGGCTAAGCACCTTTTACTGAGAGTGACGGGGTGTACCAGGCCCTTACAGGCTGAAGGCCTTGCAGTCCTACCACAACCTGGCCCAGAAAAGGAGCCGTGAAGGTGGATCCTCCAGGCCTGGGAAGCAGCCAATCAGAGCACAGCAGGTTCAATTAAAAGGAGCTGCAGGGCCTGAGTAGGTCAGTTGCTGGTTGCGACCAGAAGGCAGAGGAAGGACTGGAAGGCTGTGAGACTCTCCAGGTGAAGTGGCCTGGGAGAGACCCTGCTCAAGCAGGGAACAGACAGAGAACCCTGAGGTACAGGTGAAGAGGAAGGGACTACATTTGAAGCAGCCCAGGGAATAGCAGCAGCAGCAATGGGGTTAAAGGAAGCAACATGGAGCTGCTATTTAGTGCCCTAAATGGAGCTCCCTCCACTGGCCACTGGGCAAGTGCCCTAAGCCCCAAAGAGGGGATAAGACATGGCATTAAAAGCCCAAGAATGGGGCTGGGAGTTTAAACAGGCCCAGGGATGGGGCTGAAGACCCTGAAAAGGAAGAACCATTTGATGAACGTTGTTATGCCGGAAGGGATTTGTTCATTCACATGTTGACTGTGTGTGACTTGGCCGGAGGGCTGAGCTACTGAAGACCTGCCTGATGAGGGCAACAGTCAATAGGGGGTGCCAGAAAAAGAAAGAGTTTGGGTTTGCACCTGGCCAACAGGAGGTGCTCACGTGAGGTGAGTGCACCTTGTCACACTGATGTTTGCTGGCAGGAAGTCCATATTAACAGTCTGAGACACAGGAAATGCATCTCCGCTTACATCTAGGTCATTAGTGCAAGTCTACCCTGGATGAGACGCTCTGTAGAAAGCCATTCCAATATCAACGTTCCTCAATGATCATTATGGAAAGATTTGAATGGTTTTTAACCCAATTTCCATGGAACAAGTGTCCACATCAAAGTCAACAGTCACCGTAGGCACTCAGGCCTGAATGCACAAAAGGAGTTAGGCATTGTGACGCTGAGAGCTAGTCTACACTAGAATCGCTACGGCGGCGCAACTGTATCGATATAGCTGCGCTGCTGTAGCGTCGCTAGTGCAGATGCGCTATGCCAACGGGACCAAAGTTCTCCCGTTGGCATAATTACTCCACCTCCCTGAGCAGTGGTCACATTGTCCACACCGGCACTTAGGTCGGTGTCACTTATGTCACTCAGGAGTGACTTATTCACATCCCTGAGCGACATCACTTATATTGAAGTAATTGCTAGTGTGTACAAGAAGCCTCGGTGGGTGGGGAAGGGGAAGGAAGGACAAAACAATTAAAATTAACAAGCCAAAATAGAGAAAGAATAGGTTAAAGGATATTTAGATAAGTTAGATGTATTCAAGTCAACAGGGCCTGATGAAATTCATCCCAGGGTACTTATGGAACTAGCTGAAGCAATCTCAGAACCATTAGTAGTGATCTTTGAGAACTCATGGAGGACAGATGAGATCCTAGAAGACTGAAGAAGGGCAAACATGTAGTACTTGTATTTAAAAATTGGAACATAGAGGACCTGGGGAATTATAGACCAGTCAGCCTACCTTTGATACCTGGAAAGCTACTGGAATAAATTATTAAACAATCAATTTGTGAGCACCTAGAGAATAGTAGGGTTATAAGGAATAGCCAGCATGGATTTGTCAAGAACATATCATGCCAAACCAGTCTAATTTTTTTCTTTGACAGGGTTACAGGCCTAGTGGATAGGAGAAAACAATATATATATATATATATATATATATATATATATATATATATATTGTTTTATATATATATTGTGATATAGCAAGGGCAGAGAGCAATAGGAGAGTGCTCCTATTTGAGTTCCAGGTGGGTGGGTGGGCACAAGCCCACCCACTGCTAACGGCCCCTCCCCCAGCCTAAGGGGAGGAGCCACTGGACCTGGGACTCAACTGATTCCATGGGACAACAAATGAAAAAACAGGAAGGGGCGTGAGGGTCAAAGGGTTGAACGGAGGGAACCTGAAGGGGACACCGAGCAGAGAACCCCGGACAGCATCCACTGCTCTCGGAAGGTGTCAAAGGAGCCAGCAGATGCCGTCCAGAGGAACTCCGCCCGGATGCGGAGGACGGAGGAACGGAGATAGGCCCCACAGTCTCAGGGCGCCCCCCCCCCCGCCAACCTCGAAGGGAGGCATGTAAGCCCCAGAATGCTCAGGGCTCTGTTCCCTGCAGACTAGCTAGAAGTCATGAGGGGGCAATTAGGAGCAGCTGAGGCCAATTAAGGCCCAGTCAGGTGCTTGATAAAAACCCTGTGCTCCAGACAGACAGGGCGTGAGCTGAAGGAGCAGGAATGCCCTCCTGTGTGCAGGAGTGCAGAGTGTGTGGAGGAGCAGAAAGGAGTGCTGAGGAAGGTATTGGGCTCAAGAAGCCAGAAGGACAGAGGAGGGAAATTAGCCCAGGGGAAAAGACTGCAGCTGCGAGTATGGTGCCAGCAGCACATAGCTGCTACTCATAGGGCCCTGGGCTGGGACCCGGAGGAGTGGGTGGGCCCGGGTCCCTACCCCCCTCCCTGGGGAGATGGGCTAACTGGTGACGCCCTGGCCCACTAAGAGAGCAAAAGCGCGAGACCCACTAGGGTGAAGCCGACCGTTTACCACAAAATATATATATATATATATATATGCGATGTATCTTGATTATAGTAAGGGTTATGACACCGTCCCACATGACATTCTCTTAAGCAAACTAGGAAATGTGGTCTAAATGAGATTACTATAAGGTGGGTGTGCAACCGGTTGAAAGACCATACTCGAGGAGTAGCTAGCAATGGTTTGCTGTCAAACTGGAAGGGTGTATGCAATGAGGTCTCGCAGGGGTCAGTCCCGGGTCTGGAATTATCCATTATTTTCTTTAATGGCTTGGATAATGGACTGGAGAATATGCTCATAAAATCTGCAGATGACACCAAGCTGGGAAGGGCTGCAAGCACCTTGGAGGACAGGATTAGAATTCAAAATGACCTTGACAAATTGGAGAATTGGTCTGAAATCAACAAGATGATGTTCAATAAAGACAAGTGGAAAGTACTTCAGTTAGGCAGGAAAAATCAAATGCACATCTACAAAATGGGGAATAATTGGTAGTTGTCCCAGATCCACAAGGTCAGTGCTCACCCCCAGCCTTGAACCCCATCAGTGTGCCAGACCCCTACGGGATCTCACTCTTCCTTCAGGGTAGGCCAGGCAGCCTCAATGCCTCTGAGACTGAATCTCTGGGCTCCAGCCATCTTGCATCACCCCGAGAGCTCTGTTCAATGAGTCCAGCTGAGACAGACTCCTGGGAGAGGCATGTCCACTCTTCAGGGATTAATGCACCTCATCAGGCTTTGACAGAGACACTCTGGCAGCGTTTTCCAGTCGGGTTTATTAGTCAGCTGGAACATAGCACAGGAAGTCCTTAGGTTAGCACAGAGAAATGAAGGTTAAACCATAGTCCATTCTAGTCAGCCCAGAGCCCAGCCAACCTGTAATGAAAATCCATTTTCAGGCACTTTCTCTCACTTAAACCTCTACAGAGGCACAGTTACAGCACTGTAGCTGCAATGTTGTAGCGCTTCAGGGTAAACACTCACCTCCCCGAGAGGCGGTAGTTAGGTTGACAGAAGAATTTTTCCATTGACCTAGTGCTGTCTACACCAGGGGTTAGGTCAGCTTACCTACGTTACTCGGGGATGTGGATTTTTCACACTCCTGAGCTACATAGCTTGGTAGACCTAACTTTTTAGTGTGCACTGGCTCCAGTCTCACCTCCTTTGTCAGTTTCCAGGTGAGAGAGCTCCAAGCGTCCTCCAGAAGCTAATAACTTATCCCCTCACCTCACACCTCTTTTGTTCTCTAGCTGGGGTCTTTGGTCATCTTCCCTGCTGAGAGACAGGGAAATTCCATGAGTCTTTGGAGCTTGCATTGTCTCTCTGGCCACCTGGGTGATCTGGGTCAGTTTCAACCAGTTCCTTAATAACTCTTCATACTACCCAGACAGGGACACCTCCCTATGTATCTTAGTCTGCCCTGAAAGCAAACTTAATCCCTTTTCCCCCACGGGGTAGCCATTCAAAATATGGGGGAAACTGAGGCACACATAGGAGTCTTAAAAATATTACAGAAAATTCCCTCTTTGTCACAGTAGTACAGCTGAAAAGGATCTGGGGATTATAGTGGATCACAAACTGAATATGAGTCAACAAATATGATGTGGTTTCAAATAATGACAATATAATTCTGGGGTTTATTAACCAGAGTGTGGGATGTATGACCCGGGAGATAATTACCCTGCTCTACTCAGCACGACGAGGCCTCAGCTGGAGAACTGTGTCCAGTTCTGGAAGCGACACTTTAGGAAAGATGTGGACAAATTGGAGAGAGTCCAGAGGAGAGCAACAAAAATGATAAAAGATTTAGGAAACCTGACCTAGGAAGAAAGGTTTTTAAAAAAACTGCGCATGTTTAGTCTCGAGAAAGAAGACTGAGGGGGGGACCTGACAATAGTCTTCAAAGAGGCTAAGGGCTGTTATAAAGAGGATGCTGATGAATTGTTCCCCATGTCCACTGAAGGTAGGACAAGAAGCAATGGCTTTAATCTGCAGCAAAGGAGATTTGTTAGCTATTAGAAAAACTTGCTAACTCTAAGGGTGGATAAGCTCAGGAACAGGCTTCCAAGGGAGGTTGTGGAATCCCCATCACTGGAGGCATTTAAGAACAGGCTGGACAAACACCTGCCAGGGATGGTCTAGATGGTCCTGCCTCATTGTAAGGGGCTGGACTTGATGGCCTCTCAAGGTCCCTTCCAGCCCTACTTTTCTATGACGTTCTGATTCCCTCGTCATTTTTAGCCCAGTGGTTAGAGCACTCATGTGTGATGTGGGTAGGGTGACCAGATAGCAAGTGTGAAAAATGGAGAAAGGGGGTTGGGGGTAATAGGCCCCTAAATAAGAAAAACCCAGGATACCAGGACCTTCCCTATGAATCAGAACATCTGGTCATCCTAGATGTGGGAGACCCCTGGTTCAAGTCCCCACATCCCAGGTGAGTACCCTCACCATTGAGCTGAAAGTTTAGAAGGTAGTTGGCCTCCTCGCTTTGTGTGAACTTGCCTGAAGCTCCCAATCCAGCTCTGAGCACGTCTCCCCTCAGGTGAGTTAAACAGCTCAATGTCCACGGCCCTGGCTTGTGAATTGCTCTGGTGGTTTGGCAGGAGATAGGTCTGGGATGCCGAGAGGATGGCAGCAATGCGCAGGCCCAAAGGCAGAAACATGGGTGCCTGGGAAACTTTTACTGCAAAAACTTAGATGCTCAGTGAGTTTAGTCACCTATGTGGTTTTGTGCATTGCACTGCTCCCGATCTGGCATCTAAACCAGGGACTTTGGTGCCTAGTGCCCTTTGTGTGTTCAGGCTTAATGGGCAGTCTGCGAAGAGGTCACAGATCAAACTGACCTGGACACCCCTCTAGATACGATGCCCCCAGAAGGGTGGTGTGACATGTTGCTATGGGGCAGGGTGGTGTAGCCTCTGGACCTGCTCTCTGGATATAGATCTTCAGTCCTAGCAATTGTCAGGCTGGATTCAGCACTAAATTTACCCTTTTTTGCTTAATGTCCTACTGCTGATAAAGCTCTTCCATTTCTGTGACTCTGAATGGAGAGAGAAGGCTGTGTGTGTATTTCTATATTACAGGCTGGACTGAAGCCTACAACTGTGATATATGTAATTTCATATTTAAATTCTCTGATAAATTATTGGACAGGTGTACCTATCTCGATATTGGCATTTGTGCTAAATGCTTCCTTGAGTGTTATATCACACAGCATATATCACATTAGCTACATTTTCCCCAGATGTCATAAAACCAAAGTCACTGAATAGAAGGGAGGAGATAATTGAACGAGACAGGTGTCATGTTCCTGAACTGCTGCCTTCTGATGAGTCAGCAAATGCAACAGCTCAAGCTCCCACGCAGTACCATAGCCAGCCACGCATTCATGAGGGAGAATTATTAAAATGTTAGTTATGGCTGCAGAGCAAAATGCTAGAGATATATCTCAGTGAGTGAACAGATTAACAGATTCAAGATGCTCCTCCAATCTGATCCTGCAAGAATATCAGAGGAACTTTACGTAATGGATAGGAAGAAGCTGGTACCATCTTATCTCTTGCATTTAAGATGAAATTACCTAGTATTTGCTTTGCCATCCTGGAGAGTGCATGGACTAAGTAACTCCTTAGAGGTTTGTCCCAACCCTAAGATTCTGCTAGTTCTTTCCGTGGGGAATAAATTCTTCTCCCAGATCCACAGTGTGGGACTTGACTCCAGCATGCTCCCAAAACACAGTCTAACCACATTTTGAGTGCTGATTGTCCTGATGGCTGTTATGCTAAAGGCCAGGTCTACACTATGAATTTTGTTGGCATCACTGTGTCAGTCACAACCCCTAGCAACGTAGCTATGTTGGGAAAACTCCTGCTGTAGACGCAGCTATGCTGACAGAGGAGTGTTTCTGTCAGCACAGCTCACCTCCTTTGGGGAGGTGGTGGTACTGTGCCTGCAGAAAAACTTCTACCCTGTATTGGAATGGCCAAAGACACCCGTCAGCAAGCTGACACCCTTCTTGATAGTGTCAGTGAAAAGGACAAGGATTGCCTGGGACTCAGAGACGCAACACACCCTCTCGCCTCTAGAAATGGTAGATGCAAAATGGGGACGGGCTGCATAGGGAGAAGAGTGCTGACACCATCATGCTGTAACTTCTTAGGTAGGAGACTTGTTCTTCATGGACATCAGCTGAACACCTTTCCAGGGAGAAGAAGTGAGGTGCTGAATGGCTCTGTGGATTGGTAACTGCCTAGGGAGCACCTAGCCTCTAGCTAGGGTGACCAGATCTCCTGATTTTATAGGGACAGTCCCGATATTTGAGGCTTTGTCTTATGTACGTGCCTGTTACCCCCCACTCCCTGTCCTGGTTTTTCACACTTGCCATTTGGTCACCTTCCCTCTAACTAAAAGGTTCAAACCTAGTAGTAACAAATGGATTTTGTATCCCTTTAGGGGGATTTCAGCAATTAGGATTTAGGAATTTCAAGGTAGTAGCAAACCTTAAATAGCTGGTACCATCCCTGAATAAGCACTACATTTGCTTAAGAAAGTGCAGTTATTCTCTGTGAAAAATAGCATCCTGGAGCTCGAGACTTGTTATCTCTCTGTGCCATGGGCTGTGTTTAGGGGAAATATCTTTGTTACTGGCAGCCCTGCAAACTCGCCCTGGGATCAGAAAGTCAAGCTGCATTCTTTACTTGCCACAAGCCTCACTCCACACCTGCCCTTCAGACCCTCTGTCTTCCTCCCTTTACCCCTTCCCTGATCCCTCCATTTAGCTACTCCACTCCTTGCTAAACACTATCCATTGGGGCACTAACATTTCCATTTGCTACCATCCTATTGATAACGCTGCTGCGGTGCCAGTCCCTTTCCACCACCCTGGGTCTGTCTGGTCTATGGAGATTGTAAGCGCTTCAGGATAGGGACTGTCCGCTACTCTGTTTGTACAGTGCCTGGCACAACAGGGTCCTATTGGTTGGTCCCCAGGAGCCAGCATAATAAGCATAATAAGTAATAACAACAAAGGTTTTGGAGGCCATATTAGACCCTCACTGGCATCTATGCAATACTTCCTCATACACACACACACTCACTCATACTCCCTCTGTCTCTCTCACTGCCTTCAGTGGGTTTACACAGGTGAGGCAGGGATTTAGTGAACAGTTCCACTGATGATGCACATACAGGAAAGAATCCAGCTTCCCCACCTGCCGCGGCTAGGCTGGCTCTGCAAGGTCCACAGGGACAGACCCCAGCTTCCTGCTCCATGGCTGGGCTGGCTCTGCAGGGCTAATGGGAATAAAAAGCAGAAAGCGCCTATTTGTCAGTGAAGTAGTAGATCTGACTTTAAACAAGGAGAGAAAATAGAGTTTATGAGTTTATTGGCACAGGAGGAAGGGATTATACCAGCCATCCACTCTGGAGGAAGGAAGAGCTGACATCTAGACCTGTTTAAGAGAAAGCTTTTAAAAGGAAGGGTTTGGGCCATGGAGGAGCGCTGCACTGCATAGCAGGGAATGGAGAGAGAGACTCCGACCATGGACTCTGCCAGTTGTTGTAGAGCTGGCTGGAGAACCAAGTCTGCAACTGCAATGCCCCTTTCAGGGCAGTTAAACAAAGCTCCAGGTACGATCTACAGCCATGGCAGGTTGCGTGTGAACCCTGAAGCCAACAGAATGGCAATAACCAGGCTGGAGCTGCCTAAGTCATTGGGTGTGGAACCCAGCAATATATTGAATGAGAGGACCCTCCGTTTGCCTGAGCAGAACAGATCGCTTTGCAGCTAGAAAGTACTCTGGCTTCAGCTCTTTAACTACTCTGCTTTGCCAGTAGCTTTCCTTCAAAACCCAGACAGCTGGCTGTGTGATGCTCCCACGCAGAAATGCAAAATGTCTGTGCTAAGGCTAACGCTCCTGTCCATATGCTGGCTATTTAGGCCAGCAATATTAGCCAAGATCCTAAATCAAAACTCTTCCTTGTCCCTTTTCCAGATCTATGGCCATTCATGATGGGAGGGGGGGGAAGAAGCATATGTCGAAAGGTTCCCAGATGACAGAGATGTATCTGCACAGATCTCTCTTTTATGTGTACGTCCCACATTATCAGAGCATCTGTGCTCCTCCTGAATAGTTAAAAGTGCAAGTAATCTCCTTCTCTTTGTTTTCATGCCGGTAGAAGAAAAAGCTTGGTTAATTTCTGTGTGTTTCTATTTAGGTTTGTTTGTGTGCCTGCATGTGAGGGAAATCTGAGGGTATGTCTACACTGCGGAGTGAAATCAATTTAATTTAAATCGACCTTCACCTGCCCAGCCTCAGAAGTCGGAGGAGCGTGATCACACCACGCTCACTGCTTCGGGTGTTTGAGTCCCCACCAGCCATGCTTGCATCGATATTGAATCAGTGCACTGTCAGTAGCTATCCCACAGTGCAATGACCTGCAGTGCCTTTTGGGAAGTTTGTCGTCCTCCCATGATGCAACATCCCCCCTCCTCTCTTGTCCAAAACAAACAGACGCACATTTTTTCGTGCCATTTTTCCAAACCCATTTCTGACGCATGCACGCCATTGCTGGAGAAGCATGGAGCTTTCTCAGCTGTGCACTATCATTGTAAGCATTGCAAACACCTCACGGCTTATCCTGCAGCATTTTCAAGGCCGAGACAGGAGCCGCAGTGCAGAAAATAGGCAGGGAGGAGATGACCTGGACCATCTTACTATTACTCAAAGTTCTTGCCAACTTCAGTAGAAGTGCACAATGGTTCCCAGTGTTGTAAGCAGCTGACAGATCAACCGACACAGCTCCTGTCATTTTACAGATTTCAAAACCATCTTCAACGTACTGAATTAGGTTTACAACTTAGCCACAGCCTGAACGTCCCGGGAAGGAACCGGCTTGGTCATCAGTCAGCTGCCTTTCCTCTGTTGCTGCTATTCTAACCAGTACCGTTTGCTCATGTATCTTGTAGGTTGAGCCGAGTAAGGAAACGAGATTGCAGCTCTTTATGTGGTTAGAATAGTGCAATCACTGTGGCTGGCCTCTCCAGCCAGGGTATCTGCAGTGTTTTCATGCCAGGGTTGAAAAAGTCACTTCTGTGCTTTTATCCCAAAATGTAGGACTAGGTCATTACATATATCATACAGTCCAGCTGCCTTTCCACATTTCAGGGTTTTCATGGCTACTGTCAGCTCCTCAGTGTTGCGCTGCTCATTGTGAATGTTGCTTCTCTGAGGAGCGAGCAAAGTTCCTGCTTGCATTCTGCTATTTTCTTTATGGACTGGTTTGCTGTTTAGGATCAGTTGATGTGCGACTTCAGTGGAGAGGCTGTGATGATGCGCTATGGTTGTTGTCCATCAGGGATCAGTTTGCAAAGGGTGGTCCATGCTCTTTTGCTGTGGGGGCAGAGTTTCAATCAGCTTGCTCCAGAGGTGGTGCTCCTCCTTTCTGATCTCTGTCACAAGCATTTCCCTGCGCCCAATGGCTTCTTCACCAAAGGGATCTGGGGGTATGTCTACACTGCAACAAAACACTCTTGGCTGGCCTGTGTCAGCTGATTCAGGCTCATGGGCTCAGGCTGTGGGGCTATAAAATTGCCGTGTAGACATTCAGGCTCGCACTGGAGGCCTGGCTCTGGGAGCCTGCACAGGTGTTTTATTGTAGTGTAGATATAACATGAATCAAACAATTCTGAATACTTCTTATATTGTTGGCAGGTTTGTTCTGAAAGCCCAGGTATATATAGTGTCTAACATCCACTGGGGATGTACTTTTGGGCAATTTTCCACAGGGAGACCAATTCTTCATAGTGCTTGTATGTCAGAGTAATATTGCAGATGGTTTCATCCAATTCAGAGGTAAAACCTTCCTAGTCAGCCTTTCTGAAGTTAAATCTCAGAAGGTACTTTATCTTCCTGGGCTTACTCTAACCTCTGTTGTCACTTGCACTGGTGTATGCTGCGATCTTGGGATTGCTGCCATGACCTCCCTTCTGAAGTTGCCTGCATTTTCCGAGGTGACAAAGGCATGATCAGGATTGTACCCTTTGTTCCATCTTGTGCTTTGGAAGGTACCGTTGTCCTTGGAGTCCTAAAGCAGAGTCAGGTTGTTTGTTGCCACCCACTTCTCAACTCCTTCCCCATTGTTGTCGTTGTTGGGTATCCCCAAGTGGTGCTGTGACAGTTGAAGTCACCTATGACAAGGCATGGTTTTTACAGCAGGGGAAAGTCAGTTGGCCATGCAAACTGTTCATCTGGTGGTTTGCAAACAGAAACTACTGCTCTTTGGTCGAGGTTGCCATGATAAGTTCCACTGTACCATGGTGTTTCCCAGCAGTGTTTTTTCATAAGTCTGTTATTGCATACAAGTATCGTGTTACCATGCGTATTGCTTTCGATGTTCACAGCAATGTGCATGTCAAGGATGTTTGCTGCTATTGTATTTGTGTGTCTCTTGCAGGCATATGTCTGTTGTCATGCCAGAGAGAATGTCAGCATTCTCTGCAGAGAACCTCTCCACGTTGGCATTGACCATTTTAAATGCCGTCTTTGGCTGAGGGCTGTTTATATCAAAGTTCATGTCCACATGGTGTCATATCTGTTCTCTCCTGTTCTTATTTGCAGTGGGAGATTAATGGGTACCGACGTGAATGTGTCTGACTCGACCTCCCTTATCCAAGAAATCAAATGAGACTTGCATTCACTTCAGAGAATGAGAATTGTCCCCTGGTTTAGCTCCGATCCCAGTGAAGGTTCCACCCCCTGCTCTCACAAGCATCCTGCTATTTGTCAACAGTTTCACAGAGAGGGGAGCAGCACTGTGATGTGTTCACGACAGCTTATGTTGCTAAGTAGAGACTCCCTTGGATTTTGCACAGTGCAGAGCACATTGTCACCACTGACCTGTTTTCAGTAGGCCGTGATATCCGTTTCTGTTCACCCACTGACACTCTGGCACTAATTAGACCTTATGTTGGCTTGCACTGAGGTAGCACAGTGGGGACCTGGTCCAGGACGACAGTAATATGAATAATTATAATAATAAGAGCAGCGTGCACAGTTTGGCCTTGAGCTTGCTGCATTATGCTGACTTGCAGAGCGCAGGCAGCTCCTAGTGGCACAGACACTGCAGGCTGGACAGGCTGAACTACGCACAACCCCAGGCTGGGCCCATCCTACTCTGGCCCTTATTAGCCAAAACAAATAAGTGGCAGGCTCCAGTGTACCGAGCAACATGCAGCTGCTCCCTCTTCTCTGGCAGTCTGCACGCAGCACCCAGGCTCATAATATCGCTGCTATTGGCTGGCTGGTTCTGGGCAGAGCCAGAGTCAGCTGGGGACTGGGCCAGGAAGCTGCTGATAATTTGCTCTCCTCACTCCTTCGCATGCTGTGGGTTTCATGCCGCACTGCAGTCCCCATGGCAGGTCAAAGCTGTCTCTGGTGGTGGCACCTCCCTATGGATCCACATTGCTGGGTCAGAGGCCCAGTTCTTCAGAGCCTGCCTTAATCTGCCTAGGAACTGCCGGGCAGGATCAGACCAATAACTCATCTCATGCCATCTCCTGAGTCTGAGAATGGCTAGTACCAGCTGCTGCAGAAGAGAGTGTAAAAATCTCCAGAAGGGAAGATTTCTGAGTAACCTGTCCTCAGGAGCAATTTCTTCCTAGCTCCCATCAGCAAGCTGTTGGCTAATGCGCTGAAGCATGAAGCTTTATTGCCTCTGTACAATTTTATTTTCATTAGTGTAATGGTGGATGATATTCTTGTTGTTCATGTCTAATAATATGGGTGGCATCAAGAAAGAACTTGAAGCCTGTACTGCAAAAGCGTCATCAATAATGGTGCATTTCATCAAGGATGTCTTTCGTAAACCAAACACCCTGATAAGTAGAGAGAGGAAGCTGAGGATGTGTAATGCTTTGGTAGTCAATATCCTGATCTGTGGTTCTGCAACATGGCCCTCAAGATTGACAAGAAGTTGGACACCATCCAGATGAAGCATCTCCAAATGGTAAAAAATATCAAACAGGTCAAATTCAAGTCTAATAAAGAGACCTGTCTTCTACTAATAGGTCCCACTTTCTCCAGTGGTCACCCAATGCTTTCTAAGACAGTATGGTCATTTATTCTGAATGCCTGCCGACATCCCTGCAAGAATCATCTTCAACTTTGACCCAGTGAAAGCAAGATGGAAAAGACCTCCTTGGAAGACATAAAGCACAGTGGCTGGACACTGTCCAGCCAACCTCTGTCCCTCACAGGCATCTTACCTTGTAATATGCCAGATCTGGCTCAGGATGGAACATCAAACAGGCGCATAACACATTTGGTGGCCTCTATAGACAGCATGAGAAGCAGCTAACTAACTTTTTAAAATCTGGCTACGATCTTGGCTTATTCATAGGTTCCAAGGCCAGAAGGGACCATTGTGATCATCTAGTCCAGGGGTTCTCAAACTTTTTTTTGCTGGGACTCCCTTTGAAAATATTTCAGGCTGTGATGAA
Source organism: Emydura macquarii macquarii (assembly GCF_026122565.2). NCBI lineage: Eukaryota > Metazoa > Chordata > Testudines > Chelidae > Emydura > Emydura macquarii. Next base: position 6,079,366 of record NW_027130204.1, read on the forward strand.
ACCCTGCCCCCCCCGCCCCCAACAAAAGTGATGACACCCCCATACCATGCCATCCTTACCAGCATTCATGGGGGCTGATAGCTTTCGACCCCCCCTCATAATAACCTCGTGACCCTCTGAAGGGTCATGACTCCCAGTGTAAGAACCCCTGATCTAGTTTGACCTTCTGTGTAGCACAGGTCACAGAACTTCCCCCAAATAATTCTTAGAGAAGATCTTTTAGAAAAAATCCAATCTTGATTTAAAAATTGTCAGTGATATAAAATCCATCACAACCCTCAGTAAATTGTTCCAGTGTTTGATTACCCTCACTGCCAAACATGTACGCCTTAATTCTAGTCTGAATTTGTCTAGCTTCAACTTCCAGCCACTGTATCATGTTATACCTTTCTCTGCTAGATAGAAGAGTCCATTATTACATGTGTTTCTCTGTACTTATAGAACATAATCAAGTTATCCCTTAACCTTCTCTTTGTTAAGCTAAATAGATTGAGCTCTTTGAGTCCATCACTATCAGGCATGTTTTTTAATCCTTTAATCATTCTCATGGCTCTTTGCTGAACCCTCTCCAATTTATCAACAACCTTCTTGAATTGTGAGCACCAGAACTGGACACAGTATTCCAGCAGCTATCACACCATGCCAAAACAGAGGTAAAATAACCTTTCAATTCCTATTTGAGAGTCCCATGTTTATGTATCCCAGGATTGCATTAGTTTTTTTGGCCACCATGTCACAGTAAGAGCTCATGTTCAGCTGATTACCACTATGACTATCAAATCTTTTTCTTTAACTGTATCTTGTGGCAGAGAATTCCACAGGTTAATTGACAAAACTAATTAAAAGTTAATTTGAAAGGTGTTTCCTTTCAATATCAAATATGTTGCCTAGTCATTGGGAGTATCGCTTTCCTATGAGAAAATTGGTAAGAGTGCCTAACTGGCCATTTCTTTACCGTTTATGTCAATGGGAGATGTACCTGCTGAATTTGTCTCTGGAATGTGTGTCTTCTCAGAGCCCTATAGACAACTGTGGATTATGACTTTAAAGGGGCATGGGTGGGAAATGACCTATGAAAACTTAGGTGACATGGGAACAGACAGCTGTGTCCCTGAGAGATCTTCCTTGTTGAAGGTCTCATGGTGCTAGGTCAATACATTTTTCATCCTTAATTATCTCCAGTTCTTAAATTACTATTGCTGTTTTTTACACTTTGCATTTCTGCATATGTCAGTATTGAACATGGCCTGCAAATCTGAAAACACAACGCACGCACTCACGCACGCACACACACACACAAAGAGCTTAGCAGAACTTCCCACCATCCTATTGATCTTTCCTGCAGGTTATTTATCTGAACACTTGTAGAGGATCAGGTGTTGATCATTTATCTGCTGAAGCCTAATGAGATTTACACCACATAACACCACAAGGGATAATGAACCTTGAATGACGCCATTTATAACTTAGTTTATGGATAATGCATTGTTTGCTGAAAGGAAATTTTGTGTCTCCAGCTCTCCACAGGGAATTCTGTAAATATGCTCCCCTTAGAGAAATTACAGTATGAAAAACACAGGGCTCTGATGTTAGCCATGGAGAAGAAACGTGTGTGTGTGTGTGTGTGTGTGTGTGTGTGTGTGTGTATGTGTGTGTGAAGCTATATATGGCTACATGCTTGAATCAAAAGCGCCCAGTTAAAAGGTTGAAGAGCCAGTTTCAGAAGGTTTGGTTCATATATATAAGTTTGCATGCTCTTCCAAACTACCCTGCTCTCTTGAGTCTGGGAAATCTTGGCAGGAAAAGCTCAGGAGAACCACTGTGCTTCTCAAGAGAACAAATCCTGGAACCAGCTGAGAAACCATCTGGGCTGAGATTTCTAAACCTGCCTAAGGGATTTGGATACCAAATTAACATTAATTTTAATACAGCTTCTGCATCTAAATCCCTTAAGTGACTGGGTTTGAAAATCTCAACCATGGGATTTCAACACTTCTGCTGCTGGTTCCAGCATATGAAGGAAAAAAACGAGTGTGGGGAAGAGTAATTAGCCAAACACGTCAGAAGAATGTTTCATTTGGTTCTAGAAATGTGCAAAGTTTCAGAGGAGAGCAGAGAGGTTCTTACAGTTTCTGGGCCATCTCTAATTGATGCACTAATAATTGAGGTAAAGCATGCAGTTGAAACAGTTATGGGCTTGTCTGTGTACCACAATGTTCGTATTTTCTAAGAGTCTGTTGTCAACTGCCTTTGTGTGTTCAGTTCAGAAACAGCAAGCTATAGGACACGCACACACCGTGCTCTCTCTCATGGAGATTTAATCCTTCTTTGGTTGTCCTCTTGATCTAAAATATTTCATTCGAGCTGACAGCATCTTTTTGCTCCTTATGTATGGAAACATAAAACGATGGGTTTTGGTAGATCCGTCTATCCAGCTTTGGCAGAAGACTTCCTGGAAATGACAGAACATGCCTCAGAACTAGCCTCTTCCAGCATGCATTGTTTCCAGACAAGACTTGTGTGAAGAAGTAGTTGGGCGCTGATCTGAGGCCCTTATAATAATTATAGATGGGTGCTTTTCAGGAGAGTGGCAAGGTTTTGATTTTAAAGCAAACAAACAAAACTCCCCGTTCTAAGTTGCAGAGCAAACTTTTATAGGCACTGTCTTTCTTGAACATTGCCAGTCAGGTAGCAGGTGCTCCCTTGTGTTAAAAGGGGTTCTTACCCACGAGGTTTCTTGAGGGTCCAGGTAAAGAGGTGGGTGTGTATTTTAGTACATTTTAAACAAGCTGTGGGGCTGGCAGCTAAAAACACAACTCCTGTTGATTCAATGGGAGCAGGAGCAGGTCTCTAGCTAATTTGTTATTCTCATTTTACATTGAATATTTATGTTGAAAATGGTTAAGGATCTTGAGCATCCAATATGTGCCAAGATTCTGGCTCTGTCAATTGTACTTGAGGGGAGATGGCTTCAGTGTGTGATTTTTCCTGTGTTTTTTCCATTCTTTTTCTTGGAATTGTTTTTGTTGCATCTGGTTTTTATCTCTGATTTTCCTTTGCTTCCACATTTTCGCTCTTACAGATGTTTTTGGTGTGTCTTCCAGCTTCAGTGACCCTCATTCACAGTGTGCTTATGGCCTTTGGCGGGAGGGGATGGTTGTTATTTTTTTTATTCTGATCTCCTGAATTTAAAAAAAAATTTTTTACTGATCCTCATTCCTGTTCAAAAAACAAAAACAACTTTCAGGTTTGATTTTGATGGAGTTCTGTCTTCTCCCTTCCATGTACCTTTTGACAAATAACCCAGCCCTGCACTCTCATAATTATTTACATTGCAGGATCACCTGGAGACCCAATCGGGAATCAAGGCCCATTGTGTCAGGTGCTGTACATACACACAACGAAATGGAGTCAGCCCAAATGAGTTTACAATCTGAGATGAGACATAACAGGTGGATGCAGCAATGAGCAGACAAGAGCACAGAGGAACAGTGGGGCCATTGTAATGAGCATAAAAAACAATGATCACCGCACACTGTTAAACATTTTTAAAGTGTTTTTATTGATTTATTTATTATCAGAATTCTAGATTCTTCTGGAGCTACCCCACTGAGATAATGGGGATTAATTAGCTGCCAGATGACACCTGGTAATACTCCGACATTTCAGCACAGTCCTTAAGGAGCTGACACACTTGTCTGCCTGGCTCCTTGTTCTCCGAGATCTGAAGACTATTTCCATTTTCCAGCCTCTGTTTTGGCAGGAACATCCACACAATGCGGTCCCACTGGCCCCGAACAGACCACGCGGCACTTAGCAGCGGCATGGTGGCAATTTCAATGTGGGGAAAATCATACATTATGTAGGGCATGGTGGAGTTTTATCCTGCCACAAACCACTGTGGGGACAGCCAGCCGCTTCTGGGAATCTTCTCTTCTTATCTCTGCTTCCACAAACAGCAGGCAACCCTCTAAAAATAACCAGAGCCCATCCACGCAATGTATTGATTGAGCAGATTGGGACGCTATTGACGGCATACTGCTCTTCCTGTTGAAGCTTTTAAAATCCACCGTCAGTTTGTCTTTTGGGTCCCCCTCTGTGCCTGATTAGCAGCGGATCTGAGTCTCATACAATCCTAGGTAAGGAACCTTGGCTCTTTGAGCTGCTGCAGCATAAGCTATGCACTTAGTTCTGGAGGTCCCTGGTTTGTTGACGTCTCAGGTTAAAATATGGCTATTGTAGGTGCTGCCAGCCACACATTTTTACAGTCATGCAAACACTGTCCCCTTCCAAGAAAGTTTCATGAGAAACATAGGGCTCTGACCCACTTTCCTTTCTTCCCCCCAAAAGACACTCAGGCTGATTGCCTGAGATTCACCATGAACAGCTGTCCGTCTTTCCCAGGTCAGAGCGGAACACCAGGTGTGGCAAACAGATCTGTCTCTGCAACGGTGTCACTACTCCCAAGCCACTGGAAGAAGTTTGGACTCCTGGAGTGAGTTGTTTCCTTGTTGGGAGAGAAATAAGTCGCTGTAGGAGATTCTTCCCTAAGCTGCACTGCTTTCAAAAATAAGCATGGAGGCTTGTTGCTCTGATCACAGAAGTATATCAAGCAGTAGAATTCTCTCGCCAGGAGGTCAGACTAGATGATCACAGTGGTCCTGTCTGGCCTTGGAATCTATGAATCAATGCTTGAAGCTCACACAGCTCTGGAAAGTGGCTGTGTTCAAGGCCTTCGCCTAACAGTGTCTCTTGCAGCTTGACTCTATGGGCATGTCTACAATGAAGAGTATTACAAACAATTCCTACCAGCATCAACAGGAGGCTAACATAGTAAAAGCCTGTTTGGCCACAGGAGACTTGCCTGTGCTAGGAGCCATACTGGTACAGCTGAACCAGCAGTTGCACAGGTGGGAAATGCTATGGAACATTCCCTGATGTAGACAAGGTGTGCTAACCACCCTAAAACCTTTAAAAGCATCTACCTGGGCTGTCACTTGGCCAACATCCCCAGCCACCTGACCATGGTGCCAATCCAACACGATGCCGCAGGGGGGCCGAAGTTCAGGATCCTATGGGAGGGTCTCTATCTACCTTCAGCTCCTTTTATTTCACAAAAGAAAACCCATCAGAATTCAGCACTCCTCCCTTTCAGTCACAGGAGCCTGAGAGTCTGCTGCTAACAACCCATCTGGCTTAAAGGCAACTGTTGCTTTCATTTAAGTACCCTTAAAGCAATGTATTAGCCCAGCTTGTTACGATCTTATCAGGGTTTCTTGTAATGTTTCAAATGTACCAGTCTCCCCAACTCCTCTTTCAAATAAAATTGATAGTGAAAAGCCTGCCTGCACCCAACTGCTTTTGCTACTATCCTCATGAAAATGCTTTGTCATGTCTGCTGGATTCAGAGCAGGTGCTTGATCCCACATCTCCTGCAGCTAGGTGAGCATCCTAACAATGAGGCTATGAAGGGATCTGTTTTGCTGGCTCTCAAAGATTTTCCAGCATAGATGCATTTTCATGAAAAAAAAAAGGTGGTGAATTGGCACAGCTACCTTGCCACCTGTGCAGCTGACAGAGGTTACAGCAGCTATTTCTATGTCCCTCTATCCTTTGCCAGGCTGAACTTAGAGGTCACCCCTAGGTTCTGCCACAGTGTGTCTATACCAAGTGACATGGTGTGGACCCATCCGGTTCTCGCCCCTCTAGCCGGGTTCCTTCCTCTTCCTCAAGCGATAGCATCTGTCCCCCAAAGTCCATGCCTGAGACTCTCCTCCTTTCCCACCTTATTTGTGAAGCCACACAACTTCTGCTGATTCTTCCCGACTGACTCAGAAAGCATAAGAGACAGTTCTGCTAGTGGGAATGGAGGGCACTTAAGAAACGTATTTTCTGCTGTGTTCTGCTGGTGCCAGGCTGGGGAGGAATATTAGGAATAGAGGTAGGGACGTGCTGTCTGTTGGTATGTCTACACAGTAACTAAACACCCGTGTTTAGCCCATGTCAGTTGACTCGGACTTGTGCTGCAGGGCTCTAACACTGGGATGTAATCATTCAGGCTCCAGACCACGATTGAACCTCTGCACCACCATTTTACAGCCCCAGAGCCTGAGCCCTGGGAGCCTGAGTCAGCTGACACAGGCCAGCCATGGGTGTTTAGCTACAGTGTAGACATATCCCGTGTGGCTCTGGGACACAGGCTGATCCATCTGTCGAAGGTTGCCACAGAAACTGTACTGGGATGTTGGCTAAATTCAAGAGGATTACAGTCCCGATCCTGCTTTGTACAGCTCCATCAGCTTGGCTTGGGATTCAGAAACATGCACCTGAAGGCAGAGTTGGAGCCTATTTTTCTTTTTAAATTGTAACCATGACCCAAGATGACGGACTGAGAGCCCAGGAGACCATGCCTCTTGATTTAGCTACACAATGAGGACAACCTGAGCAGCTTATCCCCTGCTGCTCTTTCTTCCTTGACCTCCCAGGGCATTGAAAGGACCGAGAATGGTTTACTCGCTAGACTTTATTCAATACTTGATCTCTCTGCTGACGCCATCCAGATGGGGGCTTCTGTGATGTGGAGACTTGTCCTCTAAGACCTGCTCTGAGAACTCCTTTCATAGAGGGCCACCAAACAGCTGTGAGACGGCGATAACTCCAGCGAGTATTGACATAGGCTGGATTTGAACGTGTGACCCAGCAGTGTGCCATGGCTAGCCACCCACGCTCTGACATGGTTTACGATGCTCAGAGAGGTGTGTTTAGTCAGGATTGGGTGTGTTTTTGTTTCTGGACTTGCTGGAGTTTACTCTGCCTCAGTATACCAAAGTTAGACCCTGTGCCATTGACACTGATTTAATGGTTAATTTAGCTCCTGAACAAGCTTGCTAATGCAGCCTGATTGATGTGACCTGTCCATGAATCAGTTTAAATTTAGTAATGTTTCACTACCAGTGAGAGCAGCTGCGGGAATCAATACGCCCTGTCTGCTCATATAGATTCTTCATGCCGTTCCTACTTTCTATTAGTTTATTTACAAGGTGTTTTACAAAATGACATAAAGATTGGACGGTAGCGATCTAGACTCTCTTATCCACCAGAGAAGTCTCTTATTGCCTGATGGGAGCAGGTGTGAGAAAGCAACTCCATGGAGTGCACTCTGACAATATGGAGGTGGGGAAGACCAAGCCAGAGACTGCTCTGACAATCTATCCCTTTGCCATGCACCCATGACCTAAAAGTACTTTCCTGAGAGAGGCCTGCGTACCAAATGTCAACCAACTTTTACCTAAATTCAAGAGTGTCCGAAATCTGAATTCAGCTTTCAAGCTTGTGTCTTGTTACCTTCTGAGCTGGGGTATAAACTAAAATTGACGTCACCCTCGATCCACAGCCGATTTCCTGCTGATGTCAGTGGGAAGTTGGGACAAAGATCAAGGGTAAAATCTGTCAGTAATACCTGGCCTTTGAGTTATTCATTTCCACAGGGTCACGTTCAGCATCACTCTGTTGCTCCGTTTTCTTACTATCCTGTATTTCTCTTCCTTCCCCACCCTCCTTTTCTCTGTCTTTTCCCCTCCTCCTTTCCTTTGTGTCCCTCCTCTGTTCTTCCCTCTGCAGTGAAACTGGTTGAAAAATGGGCTTTTTGCCATGGAAAATATTAAAGAAAATGGGGGGACTCATTTTAAATAAAAATTTTCACAGCAAAGTTGGAATTTTCAGTGAAAAAGTGAAAACAAAAATGTCTTGATGTAGAAGTTCCTCATGGGAGATGTGGTTCAGGTGATTCAAGACCCCATTGTCCTCTATAGGCTAGGCTCCCTAGTCAGACTGCATTTCCCATGATGCACCAGGGTCTCCCATCACAGTGAGGGGAGGCAGTTGCCTTAGGAGAGTCCCTGACTATGGTGTATTATGGGAGATGTAATCTGGCTGCTAAACCCAGCCCATGGAGGAGAACAGAGAGAGGAGGAAACTACACTAACTCCCATAAGGCACTACAGCAAACTATATCCAGATGTTGTCCGCAATATTCTAGTTTTTGGGCATTTGGTTTGTTGATGAAAAATCTAAATTTTCTGCAGAAAGACTTTTTTATGAAAAACATTGCGTAGACAAAAACCCAATTTTCCCTCAAAAATTAATGTTGATGGAAAATTTTGGACTATCCCTGCTCTACATGTCTAACTCTCACCCCCTCCCACATTCCGTTCTCTAAAATGAGCAGCAGTTAAGTAGCTCATGCTGACAAGTCAGCATCGATATTGGACTTTGCCTGGAGTAGATCTGAATTGGCCATGCTGATTTCCAAAACTGCCTGTGAAAAGCCAGGCTGAGCAAAAGACACCCTCCTTGACTCCCCACTAAAATGTCCCTGTAGACAAGCCTCCCTGCCTCCACCACGAGTGGTGTTACAGGGGCTTTTTCAGTTTAGTGCCCCATTCGCTATTCTGGTTCCACAATGATCTGTCATTTTTCTGGGGCCTCGTCCTCCAGCCAGATCACTACTCAGTGCATTCCCCTTCAGGGGTAAACAAAAAAGTCAGAAAATAGGGAATTGTAATGGCTAAGCATTCTATGTGCTAAAATGTTTTGCTGAATCAGGAGTGGGGCCTGAAAGCAATTCTGAAACACCTGTTAGATAACAAGTCCTTTCCCTTGCTCTTTTGCTTCCCTCTGCGATTTCCTTATCCTTTCTCCCATCATTCTCAGCAGCTTTGGAAGTCCACATGCTTTACAGCAGGCAAGAATTAGATGCAATGTGAGAGTTGCCGATGTTATGTTAAAACAAGCAAAAAAAATAAAATGTAACATCAAGCCAAAATCTGAGATTCAGCTGGAGCCAAATACACCTGAGCTTTGAGAAATTTTGAATCGGGGTCCAAACTTTGGGGCTCGTGCCCATCTTTAGCTAAAAATAACTGTATGATCAACTCATAATGGATCTATATTATATTGCCTCTGCCCATGGTTTGCATGTATATTAATCCTAGTGAACTACTGATGAGCACATGGCCTTCAATTGTATGGAAAAAATTGTTGGCTAAATTATCTTCCCGTTAAAAGCCCTTTCCTGGGCACTTGTCCCTGCAATCAAGAATTAAATTGTTGCGTATCTTCCCGGCATGTTTGTATTAACGACATTTTGGTGCTCATTGGCATATTCCTCATCAGCATCCTGCAGACAAATGCAGAGTTCAAGAGGAAGAAGCTGACTCTTGTAGCTGTGGCATTTAGTCTCGTTAATGATGTAGTATGCTGGATCCCTGGCTAATACCAGTTAAGCTCAAGTTGCCATGTGCTGTGTTCATGAGATTGAGGTGAAGATCTTGTTAACAGTCTATTCATTATCTTCCTAATTTCATCCCAATAATTCTCTCCTGGGCTAAACCTGGCATACTGTAAATATACAAATCCTAGAAGAAAATGGGTTCTCTGTCTAGGAGAACCAAAATACAGGGCCAAATTCAATAGACTTTCTGGGAAATGATTTCATTTATGTGTGAAAAATTTCAAGATTTTGATGATAAACCAAAAGCTCAAACAAATTTTGGTTTAAAAATCTTTGGGAGTTTTACCTTCACAGATTATTTTTTGACGAAACCCCGTTTTTTCCATGGAAAAACCTTTTGTCTAAGATGTTTTGACCAGCTCTAAAATGCAGTCCTGGTGTAAGCAGGTGAAACTGAACTGAAGCCAAGTGAGTTGTTGCAACCTGAATGTATTTGTCCTGTTTTTTCTAACTAGCTCCCTTGATGCAAGTCAAAAACAAGAGGACAAGGAAAGAATGGGCCATGGAAACTGAAGTCTCTTTTTACCCTTAAACATGGCCTGTCATTGAGAGGGCAGCACTGGGGAAGATTAGCCTTTCCATTAGATATGGATAAATAGAGGGCCTCAGTCTTCAGCACCATCAGCCTGACATCATGTCCCACCTCGTCGTTAGAGCTCCTCATCAACCCTCTTCAGTCCAGGAGCAGAAAGCTTGACGGGGACGTTCTCTGTGACTGTTTTACCTGATCTACTGATTATATTGGCTAAGTTGATTATTTGAAATCCCTAATTAGCAAAATAATTAAATCTCTGAGGTTTGATAGGTTCTAGCGCTAGACTCAGGCCCAGTAGAATAAGAATTACTGTCTGGTTGGGAAGCCCAGCGTGCAGAGGAGTTTTCAATATTTTCATTAACACTGTTAGTAAAAACACAAATGTTCCAATCCAAAGAAGAATGTAGCAGTAGAGCGATATTAATTTGACATGCCTTATCATAGCATATGCATACTCACCTATAGATAAAAGGCCGGTGGTGGTCCACAGGGTCCTATACTGTCTCTGGCATGCCATGCGAGCCCAGGGGTTGAGGTTTCGTTTTCCTAGATCGTGGTTGGGCCTATCATAGGGTCTGATGGCTGCCATGAATTTTCATAAAAGTGTTCTACATCCTTTGCCCATAACTAATTTCCTCATACAAATAATGTTGGGCTGTCCTTATCTTACAGGTTGATAAATTAATTATCCCAGACTTATTAGCATATATGTTGGTTATTGTTGCAATCTTGTGATTATGCATCTGCTGATGTTCCTATCCCAAAATACCCCAAAACTGGTATCAACTGACGTCTTGCAGTTTCCTGTCAGCATTTTATGCAAGAGCTCAGCAAAATAGCATATTGCAAAATAAGCGAAATACCTTATGCCATGTTATGACTTAGAGTCATTGCTGAGCAGCTTACTTATGCTAAGACTTAACTGCCTCATGCTTAACTGCTTAAACTAATAGCTTACAGGTTTGGGCATATAGGGTCCTTGCATTAATGCTAAATATGATATCTTATCTTAAGCTATCTTAATGCTCTATAGACCACAGGGGCCTATTTTCATTTCCTAGTTGTCTGCTTCAATGCAGTGTTCCTCTGGGTAGTGTCACCTGACTCCTTTGTGGAACAATGGGGTTTGCCTGGGGTTCTCTGCTCAGTACCCCCATCCGGTTCCCTTGCTTTAACCCTCACTCCCACTCCTGTTTTCTTCTTTTTATTGTCCCACACAGTCAGTTGATTCCTGGCCCTGAGGCCCCTCCCTTGCTTGCGGGGGTGGGCCTTTAGTTCCAGTGGGCTCTGCCCATCTCTCCATGTGCTGCAAAATCTTGAGACCTCCTTGTCAACCTCCTCCTGACAGCTCTTCTGCCACAGGAGCTATGTGTGGGCCATCCAGCAGTAGGTGGCGCAAGTGACTCCCAGAGCTTGACCAGCCTCTTAGCACTTTGTTTTCAAGCACCATGTGCCAGCTGTTAGCCTTCTGTGACTCAGCTCCATCCTTCCTCTCGCTTTCAAATGCAAATTTTTCATAGCCACATAAAATGTATCATAAAGAATTTAACAATGTTTTTTTCCTAAACCCCAGGCAAACCCATCTGTTGTAATTATATTAAGTACAGGGGGAAAATTCTTTGAAAATAGTAGGAAATTAAATTGAGAAAATGACTTCAATGCATTGTTAAGACTGCATTGTTTAAAGAACAAAAAGGCATGGATTGCAAAAATGAAGATCCCAGCAGGATCCCTAACTTAGCTGGGTGGTGGTATTTCGCTTCCTCTTCTTCTGGTACAGTGTTCCTCTTAATTTCTGCAAACAAACAGCAGTAGTGTGTTCCCTTAAATATACAACACAGATGAGGCAGTGTTGCCTAGTGGATAGGCAATTGGGACTCAGAGAACCTGGGATCAGTTCTTTGCTCTGGCACTGGCCAGCTGGGTGACATTGGGCAAATCGCGTTGTCGCTTTGTGCCTCAGTTTCCCATCTGTAAAATGGGGCTAGTGATACTTCTTTGTAAAGTTCTTTGAGATCTATGTTGAAAAAGCACTATATAAGAGCTAGGTATTAGGTGTGGTGCAGCCAAGGTAATTTTGCTGTGGAAACTTACATTTGCATTTCCTGACTTTTTGTGATTATTAATGGTGCTGCAACTTAGAGTTGGTAGCTTTTTCTTAGCATTTGTTATTGTCTCTTCCCTGGATGAGGAGTCACATACACTCTGGAGAGGGTTATTAGTTCACTGGACTGTAACCATATGAACTCTGGAGTGATTGCAACACGTAACACTGGATTGGAGTCCCAAATTCTAGAGTGGATTCTTTCCTGAGTGACCTGAGAGTCGCCACTCTGGATTGATACTGTTCTCCCTCGTAAAGGGGAGCTGAAGCACCTCCCTCCAGAGTCCTCTGATGCTACTACAAGAGTTGGCCAGATAACTCCATTGTGACAAGATGGGGCTGCCTCCACCACCATTTTGTTGGGAGTGGACCTGACTCTCCGTTCCCTACCAGGTTTTAATGAGAGGCCTGTTTGACTCAGCCATAGCGACATATGAACGGATCAGCCAGTAATTTTAATGAAGTGGGTTGTATGAAAGTGAATCCCAGCTCATTGCATCATGAAGCTTGATGAATCCAAGTTTATTTAGCAGCCAACAATATTTTCCAGCTCAAGAATTGCTGCTTCGGTAATTTATGTCTGGTAATTTCTACATTATACACTCAAAGAAAAAGAGTAAAAGCTTAATTCATTTACATTGAATACCAGCTGGCTCCTTGGTTTATTACAGTAATTTCTCCAAAGAAAGCAACTGTGCAGAAGACATTATTCCCAGAGGCAATGCTAGAAAAAAAATATACAATAACGTAAATGAAAAAATTAATTTACTGGCTTCCCAGCTACCCAAGGAAGAATGCAAAGGTCACATGGCAGGTTTTATTCCTTTAGTTGAAATTCTGGGTTCTCTCATCCCCATCAAGTACCGGAATTGTGTTACTTGAATAACACAAACTTGGAAGCAGATGGAGAATCTAATTGGGATTGATTTTGATTACCAGCATTATATATTATACACGCTCCATTGTCTCTTGGGTTTGTCTATTGTTAAAATTATATGAAAGACGATAACAACTGTGTGCATGAATATAAATGATAGATGCAGGGTGAACATAGTGCTGCTTGGCATTCTGATTTGGAATCTGGGTGTCATGGATGTTGTAGTGGAAGAAATTGTCACCAGGCCACAGCTTCCTGCCAGGGCAGATAGATTCTCTGGGGACAGGACGTCAATATGGCCCATTGGCCCCTTACCGCCTTTCTCATCTGCCAGCCCCTCTTGCCAGCCATTCCCTTCTTCACCTCACATAGATTCCTAAGAACATGAACTGGGAACTTTTTAGCCAGCTTCAAAGGGAAGTGCTGCTTCTTCTCCTGGCCCATAATAAAGGGAGGGACTTTTCTCTCAATGGTGATGGGAGGCCCAGCTGTGCACCATTGGGAGATGGTGTATGGCTCTGACATCCTTCAAAAGGCCTCTCTGGCCAACCCGAACATAGCCCTGAACCTTCAGTGCCCTCAGTTTCAGACAGCCAACTCTGGGGGCATTTGAACGTGGAAGCAAATGGAGGGGCTCAGCCCTCTCTCCAGATGCAGCTTGAGATTTGGGCACTAGAGAGAAGTCCATATGGAGTTTGGACCAGGATTCAAACTCCTCCAAGGTCCAAGGGAATTTGGATTGGCTGTTCTGCTTCAGATGCCTCCCTCCCCAGCCTGGGAGTCAGTGGGAGCTCTTGGGTGCTCAGCACCCTTGAAAATCAGGCCACTTATTGGATACCTAGATATGGACGTAGGTGCTTAACCTTAGCCAGCTGAGAATGAGAAGTTTGGCTTTCAGACCACAATCAGAGTGAGAGAGAAATTGAGAACAGATGTTTTCAGACTAGACTAATAAGAGATGGGGTTAGCAGACGGGGAGACACAGGAAGACTGTTCCCAAAGGCAGAGGTAGTGCTGATGTCTGAAGTAGAGATCCTGGGTGCAGCAACTGTGTCTCCTGGTCGGATTGTATGGCACCGATAGGCTGGGGCTCAGTAAGAAATAGCAGTCGATGCTGAGGAGAAGGGTTTTGCACCAACAGTGGCAAGACTGTGGGAAAGGACAGAGGAGGCAAGTGTTAGACAAGCAGAGTCAGAGCAGTGGGGAGAGACTGGAAAGAAAAGGGTGGAGTGGAAAAGAGAGACTATCAGTGGGGGAAAAGACTTTAAATCTGCAAAAAACTGTTCTGTGTTATCGTCCTTTCCCTCTTCTCCTCATGGCCCTTCCCCCTTCACTGCTATTTCTGTGTCCATTACAGGGTTTCATTCCACTGCAAGGCAATCAGGTGAGCGAGCTGACCCCTCATCCCGAGGAACCAGGGAAACACCTCTTTGAAATTGCCCCAGGTAGGCCAGCATTTCCTTTTCCTTCATACCTAATATGGTCCCGCTCACAACCGCCTGTCACAGGGTAACTGACCAGCAAGGCGCGTTTCTGTACTGAGAGGTCTGATGCCCAGTGCACAGTACCCGATCATCTGGTTCTGTTTTAGAGTGGGTCAGACCTAGTCTTGTCTTCCATGCAATCATTTTCCATGGACTGATGTGTCAGCACTTGGTATATTTAAGGACAAATTCTGCTCTCTCACATCTGCATTAGTACAGAGTGCCTCCACTGACTTCAGTAGATATACCTGGTTGTTGGAGGGAGGACCTTGGCTTTTCAAAGTTTGCACTGATCCATGAAAATAAATAATTTACCATGTTTTTATCTGATTCCATGACACGGTATTTTTTTCACATGTGATTTTGTTCACATGTAGGTGAATTTGGGAAGAAAGAGCCATAGAAGTAGTTAATGGTCATTTAGATTGGGATGTTCAAAGGGACCATTTGAAAATCATAGCCTTAAGACTCTGTGTTAAGGGTTATTGTCAGTCATTCTGTTATCTAGCTCGAGTCCTTCTTGTTACGTCATCTCACGGGTGTCTGCAGATGCAGTGTGTGACAGACATTTGTCCTCTGTATCCTGCAGCTGGAAATCATGTGCCTTTTCATATCTTCTGGAAGAGAGAATCTTCACTTTTACAGCTTTATTTTGTCTCACGTCCATTATATGGGCTCTGTCCCAAAAGGCTTTCCAGAGGTCAGCAGTGCAGTTACAGAGAGATGGATGAAAAGAAGAGGGGACAGCCCTTTAGAGGCACAAGTAGGATGGGGAAGAGGGATGCCTTCTGCCGGAATTTGAAATGAGCAGGAGAGATTCTGGGAGGCTGTTGCGGATGGCAGGAGCAGCAGAGGAGAAAGTTCTTGCAGCAATAGTAGTGAAACTGAGGTCAGCGCAAGAGGAGAGAGAAGGGAGATAGATGAGTCTAGAAAGGTTGGCTGGAGCTAGCTGGTGGAAGGATTTATGAATGAGCTTCTGGAAGGAATGGGAAGCCAAGGAAGGTGACTGCAGATGTCAGTGCACTCTCTAGCAATGGTTCACATGTGCAAGTGGGTTGCTTGCTTTGCCGTTCACATTGTGCGTCTCCCCTGCATGGATTAGCTGTCTCCTTCCTTGATGTTATCTGTTTCCCCACAGTGTTGCTGCTGCTACCGTATCTCAACAAACTCCAGCCTAATACAATTACAGGTAAATGGACTGGCTCTCCAAAGGCAGGGTACGTTTGTCTGGGCAAGTGTGCCTTAGTGCCAGAGGCAAATGTGCTTTTAACAGTGTGTCGAGGGCCTTGCACATGCTATCTAAGCCAACAGGACTTCCACTGCCCATGTTCTGTTGAAAATCCTCTTGCCACAGTATCAGGCAGCGTATGGGAGACAGACTGTGCTGAAAACCTTTCAATGACTGCGTTGGTCAGGCCATCGGAATACGTCACCACAACAGCATTCTAGTTGACTTGCTGGAAGTTTCCTTGAAGAGAAGGACACTTTCTCATCCCTCCCCACCAACTGTCAGAAATAATCATCTGAGCGGCCCATGAGGCAGGCTGCCCTGCACCTGCTGTATTCCCACAAGCAAAGGCGGGGTGGCGGAGTTGGGTCACTGTTTGCATGGGAGACCTCCAGGTGCTGATTAGTATCTGGCACTCCTTTCTCTGAGCCAATTCCCCAGCGTGGTGCCCTCATAGACTCGGAGAAACATAGGGCTGGAAGGGGCCTCTCGAGGTGCGCTGAAGCAGGACCAAGTAAACCTAGACCATCCCTGGCAGGTGTTTGTCCAGCCTGTTCTTAAACACCTCCAGTGATGGCGTTACCACAACTTCCCTTGGAAGCCTGTTCCAGAGCTTATCTACCCTTAGAGTTAAACAGATTTTTCTGATATTTAACTTTAATTTCCCTTGCTGCAGATTATGCCTATTACTTGTTCTACCTTCAGTGGCCTCTTTATAACAGCCTTAAACATATTTGAAGACTGTTATCAGGTACCCCTCAATCTTCTTGTCTCAAGGCTAAACATACCCAGGTTTTTTAACCTTTCCTCATAGGTCAGGTTTTCTAAATCTTTTATCACCCATCAATGGCTATTTGCCAAATGGGCAGGGATTGCTGTTTGCCAGAAGCTGAGAATGGGCAACGGGATGGATCACTCGATGATTGCCTGTTCTGTTCACTACCTCTGAAGCACCTGGCATTGGCCACTATCGGAAGACAAGATACTGGGCTAGATGGAACATGGGTCTGATCCAGTGTTGCCTTCTTACGTATGTTCTTATCATTTTACTGCCTGGGAAGTGCCTTTCACATGAGCCATAAAAACAAAGCTTGGTTATTAAAAATCTCACAGCATCTTTATTAGAGTAGCAATCAGTATTAACTCTGTTGTCCTTTCTGAATTTCAGCTTTTGGCACCTTTTCATTTGTCCTGCAAATTCAACTGGAGTAAGAGGTTATTTTTCATTTCCTGCCTTGAATTGTTAGATGGCGTTACTGTGCCCTACGAAACAGCTGTCTCGTTTCAGCCTAGAAGTGGCTGCATTCCATGGGGTGGATGTGGCAATCCCTGGGGCTAGCTTGCAAAGTGATTTGGGATCCTCTGGAATAAATGCAGGAAACTTATTCACCTGCTCACAGGGGAAGGCTGGCCTTGTGTTTAAGGCACTAGCATGGGACTGAGGAGGTCTGGATTCAATACCTGTACTGCTAAAAAATTCATGGATGACCTTGGGCAAGTCACTTAACTTTTCTGTATCTCAGCTCAGCTCTGTAAAATTTAAATAAAGCTTCCCTAACTAGTGGGGTGCTGTGAAGCTATGTTCATTAGTATTTGTGAGCTACTGATATAGTACAGTGATGAGGATATTGAAAAGTATATTTAGCTAATAAATGTGCATCTGCCAAGTGTAACTTGGCGCTTATGTCATAGGTCGATGTGGCCTGGAGATGTCCATGTCCTCTTGCACCACAGCTGTCCCAGGCTGTGTATGACCCAAGATGTCATTGTTTTGTGTGTGCTATTTGAAATGGCTTTGGTTCTGTGCAGTTATCTGTCGGCAGTGCACAACTCTTCAATGGATGCTATATAGGAGAGGAAGGATGGCTGAGCATATGGCTAAAGTCCAGGTGTTGGTATCAGGGGAATCTGGGTTCAATCCCCAGATCTGACCGAGGCAAACTGCGTGACCAGGGAAAACATCACCATACCGTGACTCAGTTTCCCCATTGTAAATGGGGATTATACACTTGCAAGGATAACAATACTCACTCCTCTTCATAGCAGAGTTTGGGATCCTGGGATAACAAGCGCAATCTGTATTTGTTAATGGTTTTTATTGTACATGCGACCGGAGGGGAGAATTTTTTTTAAAAAGAAATCTAAGAGCAAAGTACACTGCCGTTACTAATAATCCTGCTGCCATCAGGCGTCTGCAGAAACCCAGTGTCTGGTACAGCAAATGGCTGGAAGCTTTGTCTTACCTGGTCCAGCAAGGAAATGCTGAGGCTCCATAAAGTCTTTTTGGCACGAGCTACCTGCAAAGAACTGTGTGATTAATAGACAGGGCTGCAGGAGCCTAGTTCCCAGAACTGCTGCTCAGCCTTTATTAGCTTTTCTGTGCCGCAGGCTGCCCTGAAGTTGGCTGCTAGAGCCGTGTCCTCAAAGCGCAGGGCCGGTAGTAACAGCATGTTCTGTGTTGTAACAGAGTCTGTACTGGTTTTCTGCTGAGTAACAAGAGCTAATGATGGGCATTTAGTATTATTCATGTTTCATCTAATCCCTTTCTAAGCTGTATAATGCAGCTGGGGGGAGGGTTAACTAGGGCCATGAGAGAGGCTACAAAGCGACTCTACAGAGCGCTGAGGGTGCGTCTCGGCGAACCACTCCCTGGCAGGCAGAAGGCTGGCTGCAGCAGGAGGTGAGGAGGAGTCCCTGAACTAAAGCCAGATTAAGCTACGTGCGGTGATGAGTCATTCCTGTGCTAGGCTCAGCCAATCCACAAGCCAGGAGCTAGTCTGGTGACTCTCAGGGCAGGTATATAAACCTCACAGGCACCTACAGTAGCAGCTGTTTAGACGCATCACTGCATGGCTCGGGACCACCCCCGCCTGATAGTGGTGACAGACTCCATCGGCCTTGTCCGGCTCCGCTTGTCTTGTTCATACCCTGCTCTTGACTCCTGATTCCATCTCTGGTCTCTAGCACCAGTTCCTGGCCTGACTGCTACTGCACTGACCTCTAGGCCCCATTACCACTGCTCCAACCAATAGGCCTGCCCATCCACATCTTGGTTTCTGATAGGCTGTGGGGGGTCCTTCTGCTCTGGGTGAAAATAAGGACACTTGCCTTAACCCAGCGGCCACGGAAGGGTTAAGAATGGCCTTTCTATATAGGACTGTGTTCAGTTAGGCACTTCTGTAAGGTCTCAGGGCATTCGGGCAGGCAGAGAAGCGCTCCGCTAAGGCTGTAGAGCAGGTTTGAGCTAGGATGCAGACGGACAAGAGCCGCAGCGTTAGCCTGGGTTACAAGAGCACACAAGGCTGGTAGAAGGCTGTAAGCAATGCTGGGAGCATGCAACATAGTAATAAGGTCTGGTCTCCCTAAGATCCATGGGAGCTTTGCTAGAATAACAACTGCTCCAAGCCTCTCATCTTGCAGGAAGTGATACTTTAATGCCCTGTGAATCTAAGCTCAGCTGCCAGCAGGCCTCCTGGTTTCTGCAGCGCTCTGCGATAGGCTGGAAATTCCTCTGCAGGATCAGGCACAGCACAGTCAGCGTTAGTAATGAAACTGGAATAATACCAACAGCCCAGCGTCCCTTGGATTATTGATTGCCCTGGTAGCATCAACTGATTTTAAACTGTCCCGATGTTCCATTTTCAGAGGGGCAGAGATCTCTGTGTTGGCAGCGCTTACCTTAGAGGTTGTTATGGGGGAGCTGGAGGGTAAGGGACTATTGGGACCAAACAAAGTGTAAAAGAGTGGGGCTGAGGAGGCAGTTGGGGTGCTTGGCTGTGAGGAGGATGTGGTAAAAGTACTGCAGGCCTCCCAGATACTTGAACAGCCTCTGATGGCAACCAGCCACTACACTGCCTCCCACCCCAATACCCCCGTTGCATCCAACTGTGCTGGATAAACACACTAGCCAGTTCATTCTAATAACACTGCTATTTACATTGAAACTCAATGGCGATAGTGTTAACAGCCCCTTGAGCTGAATGGGACAGGTCACACTGCCCCTTAGAACTGCTGTTTCAGGCTGTCTGCAGACTCAGATGGACATCAGTGCGTCAGTTAACCTTCCAAATATGAGGCCAGCGCATCTTCAGAATCACAAGGGCTTTGACAACCCTTTTAAAAAGAAAATGTAGCCATAGAATTACTGCGATTTTACTGTGTGGTCTGCAAGAGATTGTCTCCTTTGGCCCACTGTATGGTATCTATTCAGCTACCTTCACTCACGCAGGCTCCTGTCCCATCCTGAGCACTAGATGTGGCTGCTCCTAGCTGCCATGCCTTTAGGACTCACCTTCAGTTATATTTTATTAAGTGCCCAGAATCCTTCAATGTTGTCCTTTAAATGAAAAGTTATTTACCACAGTCATTGTCTTATCTGATCAAAAGCAAAGCATCGAGACACTGCAGTTCTTCCATAGCTCTGTCCGACAGCCTGTGGACCACAATCTGGTATTTCATGTTGGGTTTCTTTGCATTTGCTTTTCATTGACAGGAATTTAAATGATTTTGATTTAGCATCAATAATAAGAGTGACTCAGCACAGACAAGATGAGCTGCCTTCCTGGGGCAACTTGGTCTGTATAAATCCCTGGGGGCATTTATAGACCTGTGCGCCTGTAGTTCCCTGGACTTCAATAACAGAACCCAGGAGTCCTGAGTGCTTCTTCTGTCTTCCAAGCAAATCCACTTGACACAACACTTCCCTGTCAATCCAGTATGTGATTTCTGACCTCTTAGTTGCTGGAACTCACTATTGTTGCAGTACACGGATGGTCTAGTGAAATGAATAGAAATGTTATGACTCAGGGGGTGGGGTTTGGGACGGGGTTATGGAGCTTTTCCCTACTAAATCACCACCTGGGAGAAAATGCTGTGTATATTCTGGTAACATGCAGCCCCAGCTCTATGGCTAATAGCATCTCATACCGGCACATTTGCTCTTCAGCTAGTGACAGGCTGTCTCAAGGGCACCCCTTTTCCTGACTGTCTTTCAGGGCACACACCGGCTTTCAGGAGGAAGGTCTGTTTTAACAACTTCAAACAAATCAACACATGGCCCATTGGGAGTGGAGCATTAAGCCTAAATAGCTTCATAAATAATTTCCTGCTAGAGGAGTGTTGTTAAACCGTCTTCGCCAGCTGTTCCCGGGTGGTTTTCCTTAACACTTTATATTCCTCAAGCCCACTGCCTACCAACAGGAAATACACACAGCCCGATATTGAGCGCACTGTAACATGCACCCTGCTGCTTGGCTGATGCAGAAGCTGTAGATGGTGTGACTCTCCTGGAATATATAAGGATTAGATTAGGGAGGGCCAGTCAACATAACTTTCAGCTCTTCCAACTGAGCCAGCGCTTCTGCAAGGTGTTAGGGCATGCTCTGCCTTTAAGATGAGAGAAAAGGCCAAAGCCTCTTGTGACCATTGGAGACCCTCTAGCACGCTTTGTTGCACACCGGTGCCTTGGCCAAATTACAGTTTATGGCAATTATATTCTGCCTTCCTAAAGTTTCCTGCCAATTTCAGTCAGAAGCAGTGTTGTTCTTCACTTTTACTACATGTTGTGTGATGGGATTACACTGTGTTTCACCCCAGAGGCAGCTGCATTTCACTGCTGGGTGAATGGGCTGATTTGTTCAGTTTTCTATGTCAGTTTTATACATTTTTTTGGGATTCTTCAGGCTCATAAGTGTTATAGAAATGAGCCTAATGGACAGAGCTCTGGAGTGGACCTAAGGAAACCTGACTTCTGTTCCTGGCTCTGCCACTGATCTGCTGGGTTGGGCAAGTCACTTTGCCTCTGTGACTCAGTTTCCCCACATAGGGATAATAATACAGACCTCCTTTATAAAGTGCTTTGAAATCTAACAACAAAAAGAGGTAGGTATTATTATACAACATAGTGCAATAAAAAGAACAATATGCAGCCATTTAAACTAATAGCTCACACTATCCTGCAGGTGGTAATAAAAGGGAATTTTAGGGTAAGCACTTGCTAAGTGGGCAGAAAGAAACCAAAATCCCTGAACGAGCTACATGAGGGTTTGTTGTTTAGGTCCCGATTCCACAAAGGCTGCCATGAGGAGTCTCACTGAGGACAGCTGGACTCCCCTTGTATGCAAGTGTTTGTAGGGTCAGGGCCTGTCTTTGGAACTGATATGTGGCCGCGCAGCCCTAAATGGGTTGAACGTAAGGCTGATTCCTGGTGTGGCATCACTCGTACTAAGGTACGGCTGTAATGAAGTTGGAGCCACCTGGGCCTGTGCCTACCGGCATTATTGAGCTGAGATGGCAAGTTGGTTCGCTTGCACTATCTCCATCAGTATTCCCAGTGACATCTTCCCTCTTGATCTCGTGCACTTGAGATTTCCAGGGATCAGAGTGTCTGCTGAGGCAGCACATTTTCTTTCACTCTCATAATGGGAGGAGTAAATTGATGGCTCTCCAGGGGCCAGATAGCGTTTCAGGTGCAGTATAGTCACTTTCCTTTTGTTTCTCTTGCCTCTTGCTTCTTTAGTACTCACTTTATGATATGCTGCAGCGGAAGCAGAAATCTGCTCCTGCAGTTCACTCACGCGGCTTCTCTTAAGTTGGATACTTTCGTAAGGCCAGATCTGGCTGTCATAGTTTCTGAGGCTGAGAAGGGATCATTATGATAATCTAGTCTGACCTCCTGCATAACATTGGCCAGAGGATTTCCCCTAGTGATTCCTGCATTGACCCCCAAAACATGTGGAACAGAACTGCCCAAATAGGGATCTGAACTCCCGGCAACTCCAGGGGTGCAGCGGGGAGCCTGACAGGGATGATATGAAGTAGATCAAGACTGAAATTTTGGCTTTGTGAGGAAAAAAAAAGAATGCTTTTACCAAACCTCCGCTGGAAAGAAAGGTGGGCTCCGCATACAGCCACAGGCTGTGTGCTGCTGCCATTAATTCTAAAGCAATTAATGCTTGTATAACCCTTCTGCCGGACCGAATTGGCAGCAGCAAGGGCCGGGTTCTATATCTAGGGGTCCCTGTCAATGATATAACACCAAACTGGCTCGAGCCCTCACCCAGTCACCTGGGAAATCACACACTATCCCCTGGGTGCCCCTAAAGGGCAATACTTCCCCTCTCGCAAGCAGAGAGTCTGAGTGTAGAAAGAAACCTTTTAATAGCAAAAGAGAGGTAACACAGCACTGGTTTTGGGGAAACAGTACAAACAGAGTTCATGAACTCAATGAGCCAAACTCATCCCAGAGTACGGGGCGTGTCCTTCGTCTCTCCCTTCCTTCTTTCCCCTGTACTGACCGTCGTAGGTGCAATGTCCACCTCTTGAGTGTGGCTCCACCCCCTATGCCACTGTCCGACACAGGTTTGACCAGGTCCCCTCTGCTGCTGTCTCCTACCACCTTCGGGCCTCACTGAGTCCCCGACCGCTGGCAATGACCACGCCTGGCTCCCGCTGATGCACCTGGCTGGCACCGACCGCGCCTGTCTCCTGCCGACCGCTGGCACCGACCACGCCTCGCTCCTGCTGACTGCACTGGGCTGGCACCGACTGTGCCGGCCCCTCTGCCAACCTGACCAGGCTGGTACCGACTGTACCAGCCTCTCTGCTGACCGCTAACCGGGCTGGCACTGACCGCACCTGGCTCCTGCCGACCGCTGGCACCAACCACGCCTGGCTCTCACTGACCGGGCTGGCACTGACCATGCTGGCTTCTCTGCCAACCACACCAGGCTGGCACCGACTGTGCCAGCCTCCCACCAGAGTTGCCTGTTGCTCACTCAGCTCTATTAGCTGTCAGGCAAGGTTTCCCAGATCCTCTACTGGTTCAGCTCTTAGTGGATTTCAGCTCTTTAGTGATTTCAGCTCATGGGTAAACCTTCTGCTGACACACAGCCAATGTCTCTGCTTTCAAGAAACAAAAGACTCCAAGATGAGTCATTAATTCTACCTTTTAACAATGGGAGGAAAGAGTCACTCCATGCCTGGGGGCAGCACTTTGCCAAGGCCAGTGCAATCCTAATAGGGGATTTCTCCCCCTTTACCAGGCTGAAACATCTGTCCACTACCCTTGTGGAGTTCTGGTTAGTTTAGGGTGCAGATTCTATCATAACAGACTAAGCACAGTTTTGTTGACATCTGTTCATATAATTGAAGGACAACATTTCATTACCCCAGCAGTTAACACAAAAGTGGTTTGTAGCCCAAAACCAGCCCTGCTAACCATTTCCCATTATGCTCAGCACCTAGGTAAGTTATGCTAAATACTAATTGTACTCATGCAGATACAAAGCCCATGCAAATAAAATGACCCCCTTTACTCAGACACTCAGACTTTGCTTACACTAGGGACTTGCTTCCAGCATGTGTTTGACTCTCCCCCACCTCACATTTTTAAGTAGCACTGATTTCTTAGCAGAAGGTAGTCTGGTGCCCCGGCCCTCCCCCTCACGTAAATTCTTGTGTACGTCTTGTCCTCGCTGTTCTGGGCCACTGGGCTCCCTCCTATTCCTAGACAGGCTGGGCTCGGCCCACTTTCCCCTGCTCTGCATGGAAATCCAGTTCCTCACTCTAGGAGGAGAACTTGGAGGAGAGACAACTAGAGATGTTTTAAATATAGGCTCGGTTTGCATAGAATTCCCAGTGGCATTCATTCAAAGGATTCATTTTTTGAAGTCGGCTGCCCACCCCATCTTTAGGAGCTGGGTCCTGCCTTCTTGGTAAATCAGCCAATGACAGTTGGCCCCTCCCTGTGATGTGATATCTGATTCCCACTCTGGAGGCTGGGAGGCTCAGGATAGACATTTAGGAGTGCTCAGCATTGGCTTAGCTCTGCTCCTCTTGGTAAAACTCACGCAGACTTCAGCAGAGCAGCGGTAGGCCAACACTGAGTGCTTTTGGAACTCCCACACAGGAGGGAAGGATGGTCCAGTGGTTAGGGCACTAACCTAGGAGTTGGGAGACCTAGGTAAAATCCCCTGCTCTACCGCAGACTTCCTGTGGGGACTTGGGTAAGTCACCTAAACCCAGATTTTAAAAGGTGCTCAGATGTTGCTGTGCTCAGTATTGCAACACCTTACTGATTTAGGAGCCAGAATTATTTTCAAAAGTGATTTAGGCCCTTCATTTAGGCCCAATTTCCCCATGTAGACAAGCCTGTAATCTCTGTGCCTCAGTTGCCTATCTCTGAAATGGGGATAATGCTCTACCTCATAAGTATGCTGTGAGAGTAATCACATTAAAGATTGAGTTTCTCAGTTATTATGGTAATGGGGGTCATAGGCACATCCTGAGTTTCTGTGGCATACTTCCATTCCAGCAGCTCATTCAGTTCCAGATGAATTTATCTCTCCCTTTTAACTCAGTCATTTTCCTCGGGGACCTCCAGACTGCTGTTACAGTAACTCTTCAACCATTATTCTAGATGCATGAGGATGTTTAGAACGGAGAACCAAACTTAACCAGGGACAGGGAGCGTCACAGCTGCTCTCTCCAGATGAAACAAACATTTGATTTCTTTCAGCGATGTAAATAGTCGGTCCCTCAGACTTCCCAGTGCGTCAATGGAAACAGTCCATCAATTGGCTAACACTGGGCATTAATTACCCACTGCCATTTGTCTGGTGGTCTGACAAAGGTGGAGACAGCACAGAAAATGAGCTTAGGTTTGGGAGGGAACGGGCTAGCTACTGCAGCCAGAGTAACGTGCAGAGACTTGAGTGGTGGGGAGAGACTACAGCGGAAATGGAAAAGGATGCAACTTTGCAGTTTGAACATGGAAATAAAGGGAGAAATTGGGTCTGACCAAGAAATCCCACACTTTCGGTCTGCAAACTAGTAAGCTAACTGATGAGCCATGCACTAAAGAATGCTCTCCACACACAGGAGTCCAGCCCCTTTTCTTCAGGGCTTCAGTTTTATTTTTCAAAAATAGAAACTATTTCACAGAAGTTCAGTGTTTCAGTCATCAGACTGCAAGCCCTTTGGGGCACAGATCATCTCTTTGTATTTTCCATTACTAGGGGGAGGCCTAAACCAAAATGATTGCTGAACACTTCTTTGCTGTGGTGACTACAAAAATCTCAACTATGGTTAAGTTGCCGGTGTGCTGAGATCGCTGCCGATTGTGCCCCATGCTCCCCTGTTTTATACTGAGGTTGTCAGCTCTTTGGGTAGGGACTGTGTTTGTACAACACCTAGTGCAATGGGGTCCTGGTCTATCATTGGGGCTTTCAGGCACGCACACAATACAAATAAGGTCCATTTACCCTGACCCACAACCTTCTGCAGGAGCCAAGCTATGATGGAGCTGAGTGAACCATTGTTTTTAGTTTGGGGCCAAACCACAAAATCTGACAAAAATTGGTTTGGTTTGAACCAAAACTGACTTTTTGATTTTTCATGCCAAAATGGGGAAAAAAACCAAAAAACTAAATTTTTTGGGTCGAATGAAACATTTGTTTCTGGTAAAACAAAACATTCATTTGGGGGCATTTTCATTTCAGATCCTTTTGGAGTGTTCACTTTGTTTTTAACAGCTACATTTCAAAGTGAAACACATTTCAAACGAAAAGTCCAGCTGAAACATTTCAGCTTTTCTAATTTTTTTCCCTTTCTTTCCGCTGAAAATTATCTGCTGCATTTGGCCTGAATTCACAAGTAGTTCCAGTGACCCCCAAAATGCTTTTTTTTTTTTTGTGGCAAATGTATTATTTACCAAGAAAATGTCATCCATCTCTACTCTATCCTCTACTCAGGGTGACTTTCCACAGGCTGTCTGCCTCGGAGCTGAAAGGAAATAGGGTCCAGATCTCAATGGGAACCTTTGTGGACCCAGAGCTGTCCCTAGACCAAAATGGCACTCCAGGCAAGGAACATCTTAGGTGCCTCCCCTCCATTCGTTAAACGTTTGAATACCTTATTTTTTATTGCATTTGTAGCCGATTTCACGCCCTTGATGAACGATTTGCACGATTTGTTGTTCTCAGAGTCTGGAAGGTTCCACGAGATTCTACAAAGGTCCAGAACAATCTAAGAGGTTAGTGAAAAACAAATCCACATACGGAACACCTGAAACGTTCTACTTCAGACATTCTATTTTCCCTTTTGTTGCTAACAACAAAAACAGCACCAGCACCCCTTAAGCTCAGCACCCCAGGCAATCACCTGGGTCACTAGCCCCTAAATTCATCCCTATGTGGACATAGGTTCTTTTCCCCTGATCCACCCTGATATTACCAACAGCTCTTATGCCCCACTGAGCTACGTAGGCCTTGTCTACACTAGCACTTATTCTGGCAAAACTTTTGTCACTCAGGGGTGTGAAAAAACCTATGCACTTGTGTGGACAGCGCTATCTGGGTGGGAGACGCTCTCCCACCGACACAACTACCGCCGCTCGTTTAGGTGGTTTTACACAAGCCTCCCCTAGCTGAGCATGACAATCCACTCGAGCTTTTTGCTTTACTGTCCCGCATGTTGTCGCCTTCCGCTCCTCACTTGTGGCCTACTTTTATGTCTCACCCCTTGTGCTTGGGACAGCCTCCCTCTCCTCCTTCAAATCTCTTCTGTCCTTTTACCTGCTCTGCAGCCTTCCCCTTCCCCCTTTCTTATACCTCTTCCTGCCTAACAGTGCAAAGTCTTCAGGGGAGGGGATGGATGCGCAGGGTATCTTTGGTGGCTGGTGTCCACCACCACCCTGCTCTGCAATGACAGAGCTGCTGTAACACCTATGTTCCCCTCCATAAGGGCCAATGGCTGGTGGATCTACCCACCCACAGATCCACAGAGCCTGCCCCAGCTCCCCTACTGCCCTGCCCCTTGTGCAGTGAGGCAGAGTGGGTCTCATGGCTCTGAGTTCCGTGGCACGCAGCAGAGGCAGGCTCTGTGATTGACTATGTCTACACAGACAGCAGCGTGCAGAGTCCATATACTGCACACCCCTTTTGCACCAGTATAAAGAGCGGGTTAAATGGTGAGGCACTGCTTAGGTGAGTAAAGACACAGCAAGGTATATACCCTGCAAGGCTCTCCACATGCCCATGCAGTGCCTCCCATCACTACACGGTTATTCACACAGCCTCCTTCCTGCTGGAGCCTTTCCCCGCTGCCTCCCCATCGCCAGAGCCTTTCACCGCCTGTAGCTCCACACCACAGTGTGGACACAGCCTGCTTTTCGCCGTGGCCTGTAGCTACACGCCACCACCAGTGTAGACAAGGCCTATGTGCATCTCAGCAAAATCCTGCACCAGTTCCACCACAGCCCCAGTAATGGGGTTATTTGAGGGGAAGGGCTGGTCTGTGCTTTAGAACATGCAGCTCAAACATAAACCAGGCAGGATGCGCCCCATAATGCTAGTGAAGGAAACTCTGCCCCGACAAGTTAAATGTTTCAAGGTATTTAGTTAAGAAAAAAATCCAGAAAGTTACAGCGGTGTTTTTGATGTAGTTGGAGTGCTTGTTAGTGCTGGTAGCTTAACTGCTCAGTAAAATACGCCAACTTGAAAATACCAGCTGGAAATCATTCTTCAATGGTAAGGTAGGAGAAGGAAGGCACCTTTCCTTTGCATGCAGCCCACACTGAGATGGGAGAGGCAGAGCTGATAACATACCACTCTGACTTCTAGAAGGAATTCTAATTGGTAAGCTGCTATCTGGCGTGTGTATGAACCCGGCTCTTTCTGAATGATATACTAATGCCAGTTTGAAGCGGCAGCTGGCCCGCTGTCAAACAGCTGCAGGGATCTCACACGCAAAGTTCTCCTTGTGTTTACATCTGAAATTCTCCAAAAACGTTACTGTACTATCAGTGGGCACCAGCTTGCACAGGGCTTTCTAAACAAGAGGGGGAAGAGACTGACAAAGACGTGGCACGTAGCCTTCGGCAGAACATTTAGGATTTGTATTTTTCTTCTAAGTGTTTATGCTACTAAATGGAAATGTTGTTTTGGAAATTAGAATTGAATTTGAAAAGCATTCATTAACTTACCCTATGTGTTTCTAAAGTGCCTGTTAGCGAAGGCTGGTGTTTTCAAAGCTGCTGATGTGTCTTGGTCGCTCAATTTCCATTCATTTTAGTGGTGTTTAAGGGTCTCATCCAGCAGATGTGCTTAGCTTTACCCTCCTGCGCGGTCCTGTTGATATAAGTGTAACTCATATTTTACAATCTTTTAACGTAAGTGTTGACTTAGAATATGCGCTAGCTCAGGCACAAAACCTGACCTTGAGGCAGGAATCACTAGGGCACGGTCTCTGGCCTGTGTTACACAGCGGATGATCATAATGGTCCCTTCTGGTCTTAAAAATCTATTAATAAAGTTAAGCACATATATACATTTATGCAGGATCTGTGCACAAGTTTGTTTACCTGCAGTGTTTCAGAAGAGCTCGGCATGCAACAGCTTATGTGGAAAACGACTGGTGTAAATGTGAAGTAGCTTTAGTGGGGTTGCATAAGACATGCTGATGTAAGCTTTTTAGTCAGCAGGGATTATTGTTTACAGTTGATCTGTACAGCACCGAGCACTGTACAGCACTGTACAGCACCAAGCACAACAGGACCCCAACATGGCTGAGATCGCTCAGTGTGCTACTCTAATACAAATAAACAGTAATAAAGTAACTGATCAGACTCAAGTCCTCTTACGGTAGCCTGTAAGAAGTGCAGCCTTCCTTGTTTCCTTCGAGACCCTGTAGATATGACATGAACATAGCTTTTCCCATAAAGAAAATAGAGTTCAGGTCATGCAAATTATAACTTGTGTTTTTAACCAGCTCTAAACATTTACTTTCCCCAAAGCTTCCTTCCTCCATCTCCATTTTCTTGGCAGGTACAGAACCCCCCCTGCATGCACATTCTTTCAAAGGCTGACTTGAATCCCAGCCAGCAGAGGCAGATTACTTTGTAAATGCAGGATTATAGTGTTCTTGACATCCATAAACTATAGCTGATCTAATTGAAAACCACTTAAGATGTTGATATCTGCACCCCCACCTGGTACTAGAGAGGCTCTATATCATGCTGAACTCGAGACCTGTTCGTAAGTTCTGTTTTTGCTTTTAAAGCACCAGGTGCCTGATGCTAAACAAATCTGGGGGGTGGGGGGGAAATAAGTGGGGGCTAATGGAGATAAGACCTTTGAAAGTGGGAGAGTCCCATATTACAGGTGAAGGTCTGGGAGGTTAGGCTAATCGGGTTGGTACAAAGACAGCCTTTCTTCCTTGCACTGATGGACAATCTTGCAATCCTTGTTGGCCTCCCCAGGATCTGAGCTGTGCTTTTAACACGGGCCAACCTGTGGCTGCTGTAACACCGGTAGACTGTTAAGGGCCTGTCTGCACTAGGGAGCCCTGCACCAATGTAGTTACACCGATGCATGTAAAGTTCCTGTGAAGATACAGGCCCCCTGTACTTGGGCAGTGACGTACGTTTGACGCTAATGCAGAGCATTTACATGGGGTTGCACCAGTCTAGTTATATTGGTGTAGTTACATCTAACAGTCAATTTACATCAGTGCAAACATCTCTCAAACAGACCGCGCTTGAGAGCTAATGGTGGAGTCTTGGTTTGCATAATTGTCTGTGTCATTTGAACCTAGGATGACCAGATGTCCCGATTTCATAGGGGCAGTCCCGATATTCCAGGCTTTGTCTTATATAGGCGCCTGTTACCCCTCTCCCACCCAACTCCTGCCCCGATTTTTCACACTTGATATCTGGTCACTCTATTTTGGACCTGCAAAGCCTAGCAGAAAATCTCATGGGAACAAACATTCTCATGCAAATTCTGTGGCTTCTTATTTCTGGTGAACAAACCCAGAGTTCAGTGGGGTTTTGATAGCCCTCGTTTTGATTCCCGTGGGTTCAGAGACCCTGACTGCTCATTAGTTTTTGCCGATGGCATCACCACAACGGTCACATGCCCATCTTATTGCCAGCCTGGTGACCCAGACATGTAACAGCTGTGAAGGAACAGAGCCTCTGACAGTGGAAGATGACACCGTGTTCAAGATATTTCTTTG
The DNA here is from genome assembly GCF_026122565.2 of Emydura macquarii macquarii. NCBI lineage: Eukaryota > Metazoa > Chordata > Testudines > Chelidae > Emydura > Emydura macquarii. Next base: position 6,109,901 of record NW_027130204.1, read on the forward strand.
GCATGAGAAATCCTCCCTCCTGGACATTATTAATATGAGCCTGTTGGAGACCCATGGAGGTATCACAGGGGCCTTTATGACTATGGATGTGTGGAGATGCAAAGTCACCTTCTTACTCAAGCTGGGTTTAGTGGTGGTGGGTGGGGAAACAGAGGATTCAAGAGCAGCCGGGGGGGAGAGGATGAGGGAGTAACAGGCAACACAGAAGTCATAAGCTTGGGTGGTGGTGGCGGGAGGGGGAGGGGGTGTCAGGAGGGGATCATGGCAGCAGGAACTGACATGAATGAATTTTGTTTTTCCCAAGTGTCCTGTTGGCCCAGGAGGCAGGTGAATTTCCTCAGACTTGTACAGCACTTTGAAACCCTCAGCTGGGCAGTCCTGCCCTCTCACCTCCTATTGTTAGATCTGTCACCCCTGCATCCAGGAACCTGCCAATTAAGACATGACAACAGCCACACTGGGTCCAACCAATGGCCCATCTAGCCCAGTGTCCTGTCTTCCAACAGTGGCCCAGGCCAGGTGCTTCAGAGGGTGTGAACAGAACAGGGCAATTATCACGTGATCCATCCCCTGTCATCCAGCCCCATTTTCTGGAAGTCAGATACCTGGGGCATGGGGTTGTGTCCCTGACTACCTTGGCTAACAGCCAAGGCACGGACAGAGAGCTAAGTGACCTGTGTGTTTATTCAGCTGCTGCATTGCTTCTTGCTCTGACACCCTCTACTGCTCTGTCTGCCCCTAAGGACCTTGATACACACAGATGCCCTCTAGTGATCAGGTATGGAACACGCGCAATGACACTGTGGTACATTAAATCCTCCCCCCTTATGGAGTTGTTACCCCCTCCCCCCCTCCAAAACATGTCTAACATGTTTAAATTGCATTATAAATTGCAACTTTAACTAACTAGGTCAGAATGGAGCATCTGAGCACTCCAGACAGAGTCAGCGGGTTGGCCTTAACTATCAACTATTTCAACTACAGATTGAGTCACTCAGGCAGTTTCCTTTGGTGCCCAGGGCAGCATCTCTCAGGTTCTGGAGCAGATGCTTCAGATGACAATTCAGGTTCTGGTTCCACCATGCTAGGAATCAGTGGAACTAGTGTCCTGACCTTCAGAATTTGGATCATCCAGAGCAGATACAGACAGTGTCTTTGTTTTGGGGGTAAATCCAAAATCTGCTCCATGTGGTGATGCGATACCACATCAGGTGTACCTTCTGATCTTGGATAGTATCAGGAACCCACTTGTGGGCACCTGTGTAACCTCAAGCAAGAACATATTATTCCATCCATAACTCTCTAAACACAGAGTGTCCACCGTTCTTTGTTTCATCAGTCTGCTTATTAATTACCTCTCTTCGCAGATCAGGCTATAACAAACCCAAGCGAGATCGGAGGTTGAGTCCTAGGAACAACTTGCAGTCAAGACATTTGCGAGCTTGGCCTACAATGAACTTAGTTGTTCTGTTGCAGCTATCAAAGCTTGTTTCCTGGTTTGAATAAAGCATTCTGATAAGCCATTTGTTGCAAAGCGGCATGGTGCAGCTGTAGCATGTTTGATGCTGTTACTTTTCACGAAAGGTTGGAGATCCTCTGAAACAAATTGCGGACCATTGTTGCTTACAATTTGTCCTGGCAGTCCCATATGAACTGAACCAGCCTTCCCTGACTGAACCAGTCTTCTCTGAATCACTAGGCCTCTCTTTCTTGGCTTTCTTCAGGGACTTCCTATCACTGGGTCTTTCCCTGATCCTTCATGGCCCCCAGGAGCTGCCTGCCCTCTTCATTGGCCATATGGGAGCACCTGCTCTAGCACAGGGCAGCTGGAACTACTTCATTTATTGGGGCCAGCCATTCTGTGGCAGACAGACACAGTAATATTGTGGATGAGCTGTGCAGCACATCCCATAGCTAAGGTTGTATAAACATTTCCATTAGAACCCAGCGTTCACAATTCCTTGCACTTTTCACCTTGCAGGCTGAAATTCTTCTGCCATGTTCCATCCTTTTCCTAATGTCATTTTCCCGTGTGACCAGGGCTGTAGTTGCTGTGTGATGTGATCACGAGCGGAAGGAGAAGGGTTACAAGACAATCTCTCTGTTAAGATGGGGCCAACACTTTGAAACAATTTGAAAACACCAGTATAAAAGCACTGATCACTAAGTCGAGAGGTTGGGGAGACTGAGCTGCTGAAATCCTCTTTGAATTGCAGTTTTTTGGAATTTTCTGAGCTAGAAATAGTTTGGCACATTCCAAACCCTTGTTCCTGGACCTTTGATAAGAAGAAAAGTTTCGATTCCTGTGGGGTTTTTTTTTAAACATACAAGCCATATGGCATGAACACTTCACTGTATGCAACATACTTTTATAACACACAGGATGACTGCCTGGATGCTGCTGGCAGCATATAATGCTGCGGGGGTGGTATATCACGTGAAAGAAGGAAGATGAAAGAAAACAAAATTTGTGTGGCTCCATGAATTCGATGCTGTACCCACCTGCCATATGCTGCAATGAGATTTCTGTAGGCCATTCGGGGTCTGTCTACACTGCAATTAGACACCCACACTTGGGCTTGTGGGACTCAGGTTAAGGGGATGTTTAATTGCAGTGTAGACATTCAGACTCAGGCTGGAGTCCCTCCTGCAAAGTGGGAGGGTCCCAGCCCAAGCCTTAGCGTCTACCCTGCAATTAAACGGCCCTTTGGTCTGAGCCCCGCAAGCCTGACTCACCTGGCATGGGCCAGCTGCAGGTTTGCAATTGCAACACAGGCATACCCTCAACTACATTCGCCTCATAACCGTGCCAAGATTCAACCAGGAGGAGTAGAGTGGCTATAAGTTGCACCTAGGGTTGTGAAGGTCTGGATCTCCTCTCAGCAGTGTACCTCCAGGGACTGTACCAATCTGGAGACCTGGGACTTCTATTTGTAAAAACAGTTTTCTTCACAGTTGACATTAAAGACTTCAGGGTTCTTTTAAACCTCTCTGGTTTTTTTTAAATGAAGTTGTTATAGTCTTAAGGAGGAGTTATGTAGTGCCAAGATGACAAGTTAATGCTCTGAAAAAGCTTTATTTGTCTTAGACCTTAACAAGAGCTGAAAAAGGCCTTCAAGAGCATGGTAAGACTGGAGATCTGTGAGCTGGGATTGACCCTGATGTGACTTTTCTCTAGGACGTTGCATTACAAAAAGAAAGCCCCTCTCATGAGACCGGGTCTACTGAGGAAACTCAGCCTAGCTTCTGACTTTCCTGCCTCAGCCAGCTGTAGAGTTACATTAATTATCCGGAGCTGGGTGCACCTGCGATGTTTTCTAAAGGTACATAGGAAACCCCACTGACTGCATCTTGAAGAACAAAGCCAGCAGAAGCCTGAGTAATGCCCTTGGGATAGGAGCAAAGGAAATAGACAGTACTGGGCTAGAACAGATTCCTTTGGGTGAAAGTGAAAGGATGAAGACCCTGCTGTGGATAAGAAGCACTGGCCTGAATTTTCAGAAGTGATGTGGGGTTCCCAGATTGAGTCAACTTCGTTTCCAAGAGGACGGGGCAGGGGGCTCATCCCTCTCTGAAATTCACACACTCTCAGGATGTCATCTGGGCACCCAAAATGGCAAATCACTCCCTAAAACACAGACACCCCTGTGAATTCTCTCTCACTTTCTAGGATGGCGAAAAGTGCTGGAGAAAAAAACCTTGCAGAACAGCGTTTCGTATCTATCCAAAGCACGGGTAGAGCATGATCAGTATCTGCTCAGGCCTGCCTGCAGTCCCATGCCAGTGTGCATCAGTCCCTTCCTGGAAGGAAAGGGTCCTAGGCAGAGCAGTATGGCCTACTCATTCCTTGGCTGACACCCAGCAAGCATCAGTGGAAGAGCAATGTGCATCAGGAGATCAGGATCTAGGAGCAGAGCTCAGAGGAGGGGCTTATCGCAGATTTGCAGAGACCATTTGCTATGCACATGGCTGGATCCTTATACCTTCAACAAATGCTTAAATTCAGATCTCTGAGACACACACCTCTGTGCTACTGGGTTTCCCTTTGTCCTGGTCCAAATGCCATTGGGTTCACTGGGGCCTCTAGCAGCGGCTTATCTGATCCAGCACTGGTCCTATCCATTGCCTCAGCCTACCTTCTTCCTAGCTGATCCAATCACATATACACACACACACACCTGTATTATTGAATTAACTCTCCTCTGCTGGAGCAAAGCCAATCTTCCAGGGCTTTACCCTCCATACAGGCCTCCCCCCAAGGAGTCACAGTCTTTTACAGCCCTTCCTAGCTCTGTCTAGTTCATCCGTTGGTTTCTCTTATATCGTGTAGCCCCACAGGTCACGTGCCTGTGACCTCCCCCAGCCTCTCAGTCCCATCACCTAAAAAGCGGGCTAATCCAGGCTGACCCCAACTGCCCGTAAAGGGCCAGATCACCCTGTGACAGGGCCTCTAGCTCTTGAACAAACGAGAGAGTTTAATCACATATAGATCCTAGGTGATCAGCTTTAGAAGAGCCCACATAGGTGCTCAGATTCTTTTTATCTCGAAAAACTGGTGTCAATGTTAACTCATTTCTGCTTTAATTCCCAGCACAGACACTGGAGCAAGCTGATGGCTAGTTTCCGGGATGTTCATCTACTGTAAAAGTAGCTGGCAGATTGGCTCATGCCTCTTGCTGTTCTATCGGGGGCACACAGTTGTTTTTGTTTTATTTTACGGATGTACAGTGTCCCTATCACTTATCAGTATCCAACCAAATTCTGCCCTTGAGGAAGGATTTGAAAAGAAAATAGGAAGAAACAATAAACACAGCAGTAGTGTTTAAAAGAAAACAGGGAGGGTTTTCCCAACACTAAAGCTGTCACCAGGGCACAAGTGGGCATCAGGAAAAGCATGCAGCAGGACCATTTACATTAGGAAATGGAAGGTAAACGTTTCTAAAAAAGCCACTAACAAAACCCAACAAGCCATCAAATCCAGAGCTGAGCTACAGCACACCACCATCACGTCTCCAGAACGCTAGTAGGAGAGCTCCAGCCAGCTTCCCCCTGAGTGTCTGCTCTACATGGAATGGCTGAGCATGCAGCCCGCACCCAGCTCCCTCCCATCGGTTCTGCTTCTCTGAGCTGGAAACAAGGAGAAAGATCAAGTGCCATGCGATCGCTCATCTCCATCGTACTCCATGGACCTCAGTCTGGGAACCGCCACTCCAGCCAAAAGCAGCTTGTTACTGACCCTCCAAACTCTCGATCTCATTATGCCCTCTGGAAATTCATGCATGGGCCACATTTGAAAAGGGCTTTAACTGAGCAAAGTTATCAGTGATCACTGTTTTTAGAGGCACCAGTCTCCATTGTTAAGGTTGTAGCCAAAGCTCCACCATAAGGCTCAGGAAATAGCAATAAAACTGGGAAACAAATGAAGAAACCCCTCCCGCTACCACCACCGTGACAACAAACAAGCAAAGTGGTAGGCCTGGATTTTCAGAAGTAGGAGCCTAAAGTTATGGCTCCAGATGAAAAGTAGCTCATTCCAGTGCAACCACAACAATAAAGCACATGTAATCCATGCATAAGATACATGTGCATATGTTATGCTGGTGGATCTTTTTAGACAGGTCCTTCAGTTCCTAAATATGTCACTTGTTTTTCAAAAATGCCGTGCTCCCAACAGCACCAATTGATTTTAACAGGAGCTGCTCAGTGCTCAGCTCTTTTGAAAATCAGCCCCCTTACTCAGGAGTTGAAACCAGGATGCAAGAGGCTAATTTAGCCTCCTCCTTTTGAAACTCTTGGCCTAAAGTTAAAGTTGGTAAGCACAGTTCAAGAGAAAGATATACCCTCATATACCTTTAAAAGGCCAAAACATTAAAAACTATGGAAATCCCAAACTAGTTTGAGTTATTCCCACTAATATTATGCAGGATAATGGACATCTTTAATTGACGATGATGATAATATTGTTTAGCTCTTATATAGCACTTTCCAACCTGACATCTCCAAGGCCTTTACGAAGGACGTCAGTATCATCCCCATATTACATATGGAGAAATTAATACACATGGGTGAAGAGTCTCACCAAACAACTTCATTACCACAGAGCATTTGGTTTCTATTGCTGAAAAGACTATCTCCATATATCTATCTCCATATATCCCACAGTACAAATTGTTCAGTGCTTAACTTGAATTTTCCTTTCTTTGAGTGGAAGATCTTTTCAGGAATTACATTACTGATGTCTCTGCCTCAGGAACTGAATCTTCTCTTTGTTTTGATGCACATCTTGTTTGCTGAGGCTTTGCAGCCGGCTAATAAAATATTAACCAGCTCATCAGAGTAACTGTCCTGTTGCCTTTTCTTTGAAGCCACAGCTTCAGTTTTTCTGGCTCCTGTTGCAAGATGAGACCATGCAAGAGGAGATCTCTCCTGAGGGGAAGGAAAAAATGGGAGACTGACTTCCTCATTGGCTAGATCCAACAATCATGGCCTCCTCCTTTGCCATCAAGAAGCAATGACTATCACTTCAGGCTCCCCTTTCTGGATCTTTGGATTGTCCTAGGCATCAAGCTGCTGGAGTGAAGGCACACAGTAGAGTTCTTGGCCATCTCTGGGAGAAAGAGTCTGTTATGAGAGTTTTGGGGTCCCTCTCAGAGTAGAATCCAGACACCTTGTTCTTAACCTCAATGTGAATAGGTTGATGGATGATGTTCCCAGGGTCATTTTTACATCCACAAATACCTCTAAATGGCAACTCCACCTCCCTGCTGTATTCATTGGCCAGTGACCCAATCCACTTTGACACAGAGTTTATGTGTAAGGCCCAAAGAAATGTTAAATGGGTTTTTCATCCAATACAGAAGAATGTTGAATTCACTCTGGAGTGTTGGAGAACTGGCTTCTACATTTACATGGGTGTTGTCCAAGGATGTTCTTGCTTCTCAGTGAAGTAGTCAGTTCTCTGAAGGTGTTTCTTACTGCTCTCAACCGCAGCCAGTTGTTACATTGCCAGATAATATTTGGTTGTCAAATGGGTTTGACAAGAAATATACTTGTCAGCTAAAGTTTTAGGTAGCAAAACTTCTGACTTCTAAAACTTCAGCTGACAAATGGTCAATGAGGTGCACAGTGTATAGAGTACATGCAGCATAGACATGCTGTTGTATGTAGGATAAACTAATTTATATGGATTTTTCAAGTTCTGTAGATACTAACTGGGCATATTGGGACTTATAGGTACACAGTGCATATTGGCTGTACAGAGGTTATTATGGAGAGACATTTGTCTCTCTATAGTTAAGGCTGTAGCTTGCTATTTTCATCCTCCCTCTAACCTCCCCTTTCTCTCCCAAACCACAGCTATTTTACTGAAATTTCACAGCGAAACTGGATGTAATTTCCCCCATCTGTTTGGTAGGAATAAAGAAAATAACTTTGTAGCTATAATGGTGTGAAATATTCTTAATCCTTTGCTGTTTGAACATTTTCCTAACCTCCTCCTCCTTTTTCTTCTTCCTTTCTTTGCCAACCAATATCTGATAAACACATGCCCACGCTTCAAAAATCTCTTACAGTAAAGAGCTTTTATTTACTGAAAGACCTTTTCATATTGAGGAGTTTGCTTCTGTGATTTCTGACAACAGACCCACAGCACTTCCCCACTCCTCTGACCTGACAGTGTCTCCTCCAGGCAGGGGATCTAGTGAAAATGTGTTATATAAATATCCCAGCAAGTAAAAAGCATCCTTTTTCCTGTGGACTATTTGGAGTTTGGTTCTGTGTTTAACTCAGGGAATTTTGCCACCCGTAGTGCCCAGGCATTGCGGACAAGTGCTTTGCGTGTCTCTACCCTCCCTCTCCTTGGCTGGGGTGCAAGCTCAGAAAATGAAGCTTGCTTTGTTAGTGCCCTTTGCACAGATTGCTGTTTTCTCCTTGTGAAAGGTTTCTGAGATGTCGAAGGCTAAAAGGCATTTCTGAACAAGGATTTGCCTGCTCAGAGTAGTTCATTTCAGAGTGGCTTGCAGTTGTTTCTCCAAGAGGAGACAGATAGAATAACTGATTCTCTTGCAGCAGTTGGTTTGGAAAAGCTGCACTTGAATCTCCTACCACCTTTGTCGGTGCTGAATGCTGGCATTTCGGGATGGCTCTAACTAACAATAGCAACAGTGTGCCCAGCCTGCTATTCCCTCTAAATCACCTAGAAAACAAACCTTGACTAACCAGACAGCAGATACATTTTTACCCTTTAATTCATTCTGGCTGCTTTGGGACAATCCCTTCTGCTTTGGGGGACCCAATCTAGAGAGCTGTTAGGCACCGGAGACCCCCATTGAAATCAATAGGAGATACAGGTCCTGTGCGCCTCTCAGGATCAGGCCCGTCCTGCATAAATGTAATTGTTTCTCAAGATGGGGTTCCTTGTTTTTAAAATCCTCCATAATCTTGCCCCAGACTGTCCCTCTCTGATCCTCTACATGCCTTCACCACTGTTGTTGAAACGCCCTTCAGTTTGGCCCCACTGCCCCCTGGAACTGTTTGCCTGTATCTCTGTCTCGTCCAACCTCTTAATTTCTCTCCCTCTTCTGCCTTTTATTGAGCTCTGCATCCCTAACTCTTCACAGTGTGTTTGAAAGGTGCAAAGCAAAACAAAGTTGAACCGATGTGCTGTCACGTGTACAGCTGGGACTCACTCCTACTGAGCAGTGGGTCTTCAAGAAACAGGGACACGGCCTGTTTTAAAACTGAGAGCCGACCAGCCTAGAAAATGAACCGGGAATGATCAGAGGATCACTAAACATTGGCGTGATTAATAATGTTTTCCCTTTGACCTGAAACAAACGTCAGAATGTGACTGGTGTCTCGTCTGTGTGGCTGGCGCTTTGGTGTGTTAATGCAATTAAAAGCGGGTGTTTAAACAACCCCAGGGAATATTCCTACAGAAGCACTGACCTTTGAGAGCAAGCAAGATCTCCACAGGCCTCGGGGAACTCCCAGTATCTGCAGAAAGACTCAGAGAGGTTTTAGTCTGGGGAAAGGCAGGGGAATGAGAAGTCTTTTTCTTCCCCTGGCATCGTTGTGCATGAGGTTAAATGGCTTTTCTGGTGTCTTTTTCTGCACGCTTAGGGTATACATTCAGAATCTATCGCTGCTCTCCGGCTGTCAGAGAACAGGCATCTGCATCAAGACCCCTCTCATGGCCTTTCACTCCTTCAGAGAGGGGAGATTATAATTAATAAGCAGTAGAAGTTTAATAGGCAAGGCAGCCAGTGAAATGTGCCGGAGCCAGACAGAAATATAGGAGATAAAGGAGGGGAGACCCAAGACAATAATCTGCTAGTTCTTAAATTGATTAGCACGGTCTGTTTGTGTTTGGGATGTTTGCGGGACTTGGCAGGGAACAAGCTTGGGCTGCACATCTTAGAGGGTTGGTGCAAGTTGGGAAACAAGCAGGGAAAACTGCCCGGCCAGCACTGTTACAAACGTGCAGGGCGATCAGGGAGAACAGCATGTCTGAGCATTGGCTGACAGCCTGAGAGGACTCCATTTGGGTCCAGCGATGTAGCTCTGGTCCTTTGCATCCTCCCATGGCACCTGCCGCCTAGGATGCTGCTTTAGGTACCTGCCTGATGGGGGGCAGTCTTGTGGGAACAGCGATGACCTATTGGCTGTGAGGCTTGGAGAGACGCAGCACCCGAGATGGGGCTGAGCTGCTGCAAAGATTGGAAAGGCCGCTCTCGAGAGCCTAAAGGTAACTTTGCCTTTCGAAACCTCCCTGCAGGCTTCAGAGGCAAGTCTCCTTCCTCCTCCCCCCTCCCCCCCCCCCTTTCCCCAATGGGTTGCTATTTTGCAGCATATAATTGCTTCTGGAATAGCACTACCATTGGTGTTAAAAAGGCTCCTCTCTCTGAAGTTCAGTTTGAATGTCCTGATATCCGATTCGGTCAGAACGAGTCATTCCTTTTGTTTCCCCCCCTTTTACCACCGTGGTCAGCTATGTGAGCAATGCTCTTCAGCAGCAATGCTGTAAGGGCAGCCCCTTCCTATGTGCCAGCTTCTGAACAGAAGCAAACAGTTCCATTAGGAGATGCTGGCTGAAAGTGGGGGCGGGGGTGCAGTGGCTGCTCTTAGTTAGTTTGTTTCACTTTGATTTCAGTTAATGGGTGATCAATGCATGATATGTATGTTTCACAGCCTCTGAGTACAGCATGCAATCTGTGTTCCGCAAACTCTTTTACTGGGTTGAAACCGGGGATACAGTCTTGCCACCCCAATTTATTACCAGTCCAATCCTATCTCGCCTAGCATAAATTGGATCTAACTTGGGCTTTATCAGCATAAAGTGGAATGGAGAATTGGGTCATTTTTCCCCCTCTTCTGAGAACATCAAATCTTTTGAAAGGTGTGATCGCTTCTAAAATGGTTCATATATGGCTGCGATGGCAAATTGCTGTGGGCATGAATTACATTGAAAATACAGTTCAACCTTTTTTTTTTCCCAAATGCAAAGTGAAGCTTGACAAATAAACTACAAATGTTGCCCGAAGGGTCACATCTGAGGCACTGTGTTTCTCATCTGTTCCCATTTATATCCTGTGAGGCTTAGATTCTTTCCAAAGAATGAGCTCTCTGGGGGGTTAGGAATAATTTCAGGATGCAGGTAAGCAGGAGAAATTTGGACTCTTTCTCTCCCCAAGCAGAAGTTCTAACTGGTCCTGGTTCCTACCTCTCTTTAAGGATCATAAACTCCTTCTGAGTCCACTGTCATGCAGGTCCTATCTGTCAGGGTCAGACTTAGCTATTCTATTAGCAAAGGCAAGCTCAGTTACAAAATATGGACACACTTTCTGGACTATCTGGAAACAGATGCCCTCCCAGCAATTCTGTAGCTATATTCAAATTAAACTACAACGCAATGTGATTTGGCAACTAAACCATCAGCACAGTTGGTCAAACATTTTGCATCCCAAAATTTGGGTGGAGGAAAAATGACTTTTTTATAAAACAGAAACCTTTGTAAGAAAATTACTCTTGTCACTGAATTTTTTGGTGGGTTCACTAAAATAATAAATAATTTGGGAAGGGGTTGTCAAAAAAACAAAACTTTTCAGTTTTTGACCACCAAAAAAAATTTTTTAATCATTTCTGACAACCGCAAACCAACATTTTTCAAGTTTTTGATGGAAAACCTAAACGATCTAGGGAACCTTGTCAAAGTAAAAAAAAAAAGGCCATTTTCTTTTACATTTTTCATGGAAAGTGAAATACATTCTTTGACCAGCTCTAGTCTTCAGAGTCACAGTTTTAGTTGTAGGGTGTTAAACAGATTTTGTTTTATTTTGGTCTTTAAAGAAAAATTCAAAATGTTTGGTGCAGCCTGAAGGCAACCGTAGCTCCTATATCTGTATCACTCCATACAGTTGTATTTTTCCAGAGTCATAGGTCAGCATCTGTGAGCTACAATAAAATAAATAAAAGTTGATACCAAAAACAAAGCCAAATGAGGTGATATCTGTCCAATCAGCTCCCTTTGAAAGGGGTGGCTGCTAAAATGGAGTTAATCAAAACTAGATGAGGCATCTGTCCTGCTGGACCCTCTCAGATGGGAGTTCAGAAGTGGGGAGAGTCAAATCAAGGGAATTATAAATGTGCTTTGTTTAATTTAACTCAGAGACAATGGACCCTTGGTTGATATGACTCCAAGGTTGATTATCCCTTCTGTTAAGGCTCACAAACAGGGACCCAGGATGAGATGTATCATGCTCCTTTCTAGAGATGAGTCCAATCCCATGTAATCCACATCCCCCCCCCCCCAACATTGCTCTCCTCCCAAAGAGAAATCCTTTCTAAAGAGGGAGCATTTTAGTCAGCACACTTCATTCAGGCTCAGCAGTGTCAAGTGTATGTGTGTCAAATTTGTACCATTAGGTAAGCCTGCAAAGCTTTTCAAAGCCATGTACTTTTATCCCAATTGAGGTGAAAGTCCAGCATTCGTCAAGCTGTTCTTTATCTACAGAGCCACCTGGCCAGGCAGAGAGGCCTGAAAATATGATATAGAAGTACACAATACTAACAGGTATCGTGGGGCTTCTTTCCAGTTTAGCCCATTATAGCGCCTGCCACAGGTTCTTTTATTTTGAAAGCATATGCGATTACACTTTTAGTACGGGATAAATGTTTCCCACTGTAACTACCCCTTTCAGTCTGTTTAGAGGGACAAAGTCCCAATCAAATTTGTTCCCCAATATTGGTTATGTACAAACAAGCTTTTAGAAAACTGGACACCAATATAAGCTTTGCTACTCTATCATCCTGGTCTATGGACAGCTAGAGAGGCTGGGTATTTTCCACCTCAATCTATACTAAAGTTGGGCCTCTACTGCAGAACCAGGACCTGGATTTGGGATCTTAGCCAAATTCTCCTTTGGTACGGTGCCATTGAAGTCAGATTGTCTTTGCTTGTGTGTGTGTGTGTGTGTGCGGGGGGGGGGGGGGTGTTATACAACTGATGCAGGGAACTTGGTTCTGATCTCCATGCTGGTCTCTCACAACAGTGCGTCCCTTTGGCTTTCATGGAGGTTCTCTTTGCTTCTGTCACTGCTTCTGCCGCAGACTTTGTGCTGCTGGCGGGTGGTTTCAGAGCATGTGCTGCTGTTGCTCTGGCCTTTTGCCCGTGCGCTTTCACTGGTGTAATTGCTTGGTTAGCTCTGGCACTCTTGGCGGGGCACTCAGGAGGGAGGGCATGGCTTGAGGCCAAGGTGTTGAGGGTTGCACACGTTGGGCACACCCTACCAACTTCAGCCTTGGCAAAAGGAACAGCTCGGTCTATGCCTGGCTTCTCGGGGCTGGCAGACGAGCAGATTGTGATCTGGAGGGAGACCAGTTCACAGATCTCCCTGTCTGGGAGTGATCATCTAGGTTGTGATGTCCCAGGTCACGAACTCAGGCCTCTGAGTGCCCAGATAGCCACCACATCCGGCCTCCACCCTCTGCCTGCTGAAACCTGCTGGCCCTGTGCTGAGAAGCTAGTCGGACTACAGTGTCAGCTGAGGCCCTACCCACTGGAGCCCCGACTGAAGGATTGCCTGGCTCCACGCTATTTAATCCAGAAGGAAGCACAGAAGGCTGTCTGAGCAACAAGGTGATTCCCTCTTTTGGCTGCCCTGAGCCCTGCTTGTGCCTGGCTGCACCCACCACTGCTCCTGATTCTTGCGTCACCCCTGCCTTCGCTCTTGCTCCCACCATGATCTTGCTCCATGCCTGATCCTTGCCTCTCCTCCAGTTCCTGCCCTTACACCTGGCTTCCATCAGGCACCAGTTCTGACTCTATTTTGACCCTTGGCTCTGGCATTTTGTACCTGATCTCAGCACTGACCCTCAGCTTGGAGTCCTGGCTTTTACTTTGGCTTGATCCTTGGCTCTGATAATCGGCAGGTGACTCCTTGGCTTCGTTCCCCAACCTAGATACCTGCTCTGCCCATTCAACCTGACTCTTGCTCTGACTACTAGGCAAAGCTGCCTGCATCCCGGCCTATGCCATAGGGCCCCACGTTATTGGCTTTAAGAGAGATCAGTGCCGAAAGGATTTCAGCCCATGCTAACAGACCTGGCGTGCTTGTCTTGTCCATCAGCAGAAGAGCGGCCTAAGTAACCAAGAAGTCCCACTGACTCTGAAACAGTCATGTTTGAGTAGGAATATCTTCTTCAGAGCTGCTAAGAGGTGGAAATAAGTGACAAAGAAAGGCCAATGGCATTTTCAGCAATGATTGAGCCATTGGGTTTGCCACTCTGGGGAAAAGCGTTAGATGCCCTGACAGTGGTGCTGTATCTACACATTATGCTCACCAAGACCGTGTGCTTGACCTGGAGGAGTCCCCCATCCAGCACTTAGGCATCTTGGCCGTGATCGTCAATAAAAGTGATGAGACATTGGGGGGATGAGGGAAAGAGACCGCTTGGAATTGGAATGAAACTGATAAGGCCACCCTCCAGCCACTTTCAGTCCCTGCCAGCTGAGGCCAAATTCTAACATGTAGATTAAAGTTACCATATCCCCTTGCCAAGTTCTGTAAGCCAGGTTTATTCATTTAAATTTCATTGTATTCCTTCCATTTTTATTTTTTTAATTTTTTTTTGACACCAGTTGTTCCCTTAGGAGAATTATAGCAAGATGCTCATGATATTGGTTTGCAAATGTTTTCCTGTAAGTGACTTTCCAATGGGGCAATATAACAGGGAAGATTAACAAATATTCTCTTTGCCACCGTTAACTTGGCCATCCATTTGCTCTGTTTGAGTTACCTCTGCTAAGAGACATAGAGTGCATTCACTGCTTTAAAAATCAAACCCCAGCAAATTGGCTACTATGAATTCCAAGCTCAGGTAAACATGACGGAGAACTTCCAAGTTTGCAGCCAGCTGCCGTTTGCCCATTGGATTTATCTGGAGTCAGAGTGGCTGCTGATTGCCATTCAATGCTCTTTGGTTGGATCCTGTGCCTAAGAAGGTACAAAGTCCAGTGAGCACTGTGAGAGATTGGGGTGTTATAAATATTAGAGCTAGTTAGGGTTCTAGCTATGATCTCATGTGGAGAGTTGAGTGGGGGAAAGCCATTAAAAGAATCAATTTGTCCATCCAAAGAATAGGGGAGCTTTGATTGTTGCAACAGAGGGGACAAGAAAATGAAGGGAGATGGTATTTAACAAATACATTTATTAATAATAAATATTTTAAGCTTTATTTAACTTAGCCCAGGCAAGGATCTCAAAGCACTTTACAAACACTGAGGTGTGTCTCCTAGTACCACCCCTGTGAATTAAGGAAAGGAGTGCTTCTAAGAATCACAAGCTTGGAGAAGTCTCTCGCTCGCTCTTTTCTTTTCACTTTTTTCTCATTATTTTCCAGATTTTTTTCCAGCTTTCATAGTTCTTATTTAAAAAAAAAAAAAAAATCCACCAAAAAGCGATATGGCTGGTGTATTTTTTTCCACAAAAAATAAAACATGTTTTTGAGAGGGTCGAGTGTGGAGGGTCCAGTATCTCTGATATCAATGGGAGTAGAGGTCACTGGGCATCTTGTAGGATTGCACCCAAAATGTGCATCTCTGTGTATGCTACATGGATGAGAGTGGGGTAGGAGCGCCTCCAAATTTGATCATGTATTGACTTTGGCCATGCTGCTGTGATTCAGGGTGTTGTACGAGGCAGGAAGCAATGGCAGGCTGCTGAGATCCAGGAAAGCAGTCAGTCGCAGGCTGTATACAAGCAGGTGCCAATGTGAAGGAGAAAATGGAGGCTTGGAGAGCAATCAGGCAAGGACAATGAGAATAGTAGCCACTTGATTTGGCTGAGACACTTGGACACTAGCTTCCTTTGGCAAACAGAGTCTACATGCCCCTTGGATGAACTACCTTTTATTTCCTTCCATGTTTAACCTCTTATACAACTGATATTAACATCTGAAGGCTTCATAACTTCCAGCAAATCCATGACCTCTGGCGTGTTTAAATGGTTACAGCAGGTGAACTTTACCTACTAGCTGATCTGATTTCAGGTTCTCACTAGAGAAAGGCAGCATTGATCCCTGCAATGACGTTTCTTTTTCATTCTCTTACTATATCTTTTCTTTGCCGCAGGAAAGTTGCCTAAATGGATATAAGGTAAGTGGTATATCCATGCCGCCACCTTGCCCTGGCTGAATTGACAATTTCTGATAACAACATTTTAAAAAAGAGCGAACAATCTCTTCTCTTTCTATCATTTTTTTGTATTTTTATATCGTGCCTACTTACCCAAGTCTCCTAGTTATGTCCAGATTTCAAAGGCATCCTAGCACAAGCCAAACCCTGTATTGTCTATAGGTGGAATTCAGACACGTGTGCACACTAATATAAATGCATCAATCAGTTAAATGGGCTGTGCAAAAGACTTTCTGAAATATAGATCTTTTCATCCCTTTGAAAATAGGATTATTCTGTGAACACATTCACAGCACATGAAATCATGTTACGGTCTGTATATGGCAAATCCCTCGGCTAGTCCTGCAGACCTCCTGCTCACATAGCTAAATGAGATGCTAAGGGAACCCAGTAGAGCCTAGGGAGCCAGAAGATGCAAAATGACACTGGTACTCTAAGTATACCTAGCTCTTAGATGGCCCTTTTCATCAGTAGATCTCAAGAATACTTTACAAAGGAGCAGTATCATCATCCCCATTTTACAGATAGGGAAACTGAGGCACAAAGAGGGGCCATGATTTGCTCTAGGTCACCCAGCAGACCAGTTGCAGAGCATGGAGTAGAGCCCAGGTATTTAGCGTCTTCTTGCACTGCTCTGTCCACTGGAGCGCACTGTTCCTAGTGACCATGCAGCTTCTAGGGTACTGGTTTTAATCTTTGTTACTGGCCCAAAAACCCTTGAAATAATTTTCAGATTTAAGCACCCTTTAATACTACGGGTTTTGAAGTTGCAGTGTTGATGCATGTCTGCCTACCATTCCTTTGTCTCTAGAGCACAGATATAAAAAGTTGTGCTACATGAAAGAAGGGTTGATAGAAATTAATTCCCCACCCCAAACATAAGTCTTGCTTTAGTCTGAACTCTAGTATCAACCTGCCCTAGATAACTCCCTTTTTGTATTTTGAGGACAGTCAGGGTCACACAGTTTAGAGTTTACATTTCAAATAGATAAACTCAGTCCGATAAGGGCTTGACACAGCTGTGGAAGGAAGGGCTCTCAGAAGCTGTTATATTGCAGTATTAACCCCTTCATAGCCCCATGCATCCAGGAAACCTTTTTATTAAGGTGTCTATTTTAATCCAAGCATATGCCTATGGGGTGGGCAAAGCTCATAAGAGTCATGGTGAGTTTGGGGTGAAGGTTTCTTATGGCCAAATGTGTCTGGCATGTCCTAAATGTCATTGATTTGACTGGACTTGCTGGGAAGGACCGAATAATTAACCAGGGCAGGGACTGTCTGCATAGCTGTATCTTGTGCTGTGTTGATCACATTATTGCTTATTATTTTTATTACAGTAGCCTCGTAGAGGCCCCAGCTGAGTTCAGAGCTCCACTGTGCCAGACGCTGCATGGATACATAGTCAGAGACAGCCTGGCCCTGAAGATTTTAGTGTCTGAGACAGACAGAGGATGAGAGAAAGGAAATACTATTTTCCCCTTTTTTATAGTAGGGGCATGTGAGGCTTAGAGAAACTCAGGGCTTGTCTACATTAGGGAAGTAATTCTGAACTAGTTATTCTTGATTAACTCCATATATGGTGCCACAGTTAAGAGCAACTGCACCTGTATTCCCCCTCTGAGGTCCACCAAGGTCACCCACTCTACGCTCATGGCTCCGCAGTTGTTTATCCAAAAATCCTTTCTTTGTCTGCTAGTCTCTGGAGAATCTAGTATATGCGAACTCTCCAGGTGGTGGTACCTTTCTGGCGGGCTACAACCTGGCTGATTTGCCTCACTCACCCCCGCACTGTTTTCAGTTCCTGGAGGAGCTGTGATAGCCTTCACCCCTGGAGTGGAACACAGTCACATATACATCATTCACTTAAAACAATAGACCCCAAAGATACATGAACTTAATTCCAGGTCTCCCAAGGATTTGCAGGAAATGGCCATCTCTGTCACATATGGCCATAGAATCATAGAAGATTAGTGTTGGAAGGGATCTCAAGAGGTCATCTGGTCCAACCCCCTGTTCAAAGCAGGACCAACCCCAACAAAATCATCCCAATCAAGGCTTTGTCAAGCCGCACCTTAAAAACCTCTGAGGATGGAGATTCCACCACCTTCCCAGGTAACCCATTGTAGAGCTTTACCACCCTCCTACTCCAAAAGGTTTTCCTAATATCCAACCTAGACCTCCCCCACTGCAACTTGAGACCATTGCTCCTTGTTCTGTCATCTGCCACCACTGAGAACAGCCTAGCTCCATCTTTCCTGGATCCCCTCTTTCAGATAGTTAAAGGCTGCTATCAAATCCTCCCTCACTCTCCTCTTCTGCAGACTAAACAAGCCTAGTTCCCTCAGCCTCTCCTCATAAGTCATGTACTCCAGCCCCCTAATCATTTTTTTTGCCCTCAACTGGACTCTTTCCAATTTGTCCACATCTTTTCTGAAGTGGGGGGGGGGGGGGCAAAACTAGACACAATACTCCAAATGAGTGTTGAATAGAGGGGAATAATCACTTCCCTCGATCTGCTGGCAATGCTCCTACTAATGCACCCCAATATGCCATTAGCCTTCTTGGCAACCAGGGCACACTGCTGACTCATATCCAGCTTCTTGTCCACTGTAACCACCAGGTCCTTTTCTGCCGAACTGCTGCCTAATCAGTCGGTCCCTAGTCTTCCATCCTAAGTGCAAGACTCTGCACTTGTCCTTGCTGAACCTCATCAGATTTCTTTTGGCCCATTCCTCCAATTTGTCTAGGTCACTCTGTATCCTATCCCTAACCTCCAGTGTGTCTACCACTCCCCCCATTTTAGTGTAATCTGCAAACTAGCTGAGGGTGCAATCCACCCCATCCTCCAGATCATTAATGAAGATGTTGAACAAAACCGGACCCAGCACCGACCCCTGGGACACTCCACTTGTTTTCGATTGACAACTAGACATCAAGCTGTTGACTGCTACCCATTGAGCCCAATGATTTAGTCAGCTCTCTATCCATTTTATACTCCATTCATCCAACCCATACTTCTTTAACTTGCTAATAATAATACTGTGGGAGACCATATCAATCAAAGAGTATCAAAAGCTTCCAGAGTAAGAGTGCCCTATTCTGCTTTAAGACGATTTGAAATAAAGCACTCTGATTCTGGAATAAGAGCCTCCATGCATGGAGTTATTTAGGAATAGTTAATCCACGTTAAATTCACATCCTGCCTTATGCTGGATTAATTTTCATGGGTAGGCAAGCCCTAAGTGACTTGGCCAAATGTTACCCAGGGAGTCTGCAGCAGAGCCAGGAATGAGCCCCGGTCTCCCGAGTCCCAAACGAATGTCTTAGCCACAAGGAAGGAGTCGTGCCTCAAGGTTAAGGCCAAGATTGTGCTACCTTTTCGGTCAGGAGCCCTATCATAAATAAATGCAGATTTGGTGATCAAGATGGATTTAAAGAGCTAAATATTCTTCAACCAAATTTCAACCAAACTAAATTGCACCCCTGGTACATGTATCTCACCACAGTGATAATTAAGGTGGGGGAGACTAACTCTCTATAGCTATGTGAAGGGTGTAAATGCTATGGTGGGAAAAGAGTGATATGATGGACTAGAATGAGTCCTAATGGGATATAATTAATAAAGGACTAAGTAGGCTGAATATCCATAAAGAAATTCCTGGTGGTGAGCTTTATTAGACTGGACTAGACCTTTGGAAGCTCCATTGCTTAGGACACTTAATGCAAGGACTGGAGAACCATTGCAGGGAAGGATCCTGTACTTATCCATTGGGGGGGAATTGCACAGGATGGTATCTGAGGTGAGTTCTACCCCTATAGTCTCTGATTCAGTGGATGTCTTATTAGAGCCAATGGTGGGACATGTTCTCTGGCTTGGAGGGATTGGCACTCCTCTGCCACATATGCTGACAACAGCTGTATTGTTGTTATCAACTGGTTTCACTGTAATTAATATTTTATCCTTGGTTCAGACGTTAACGTTGGATGGCTTGCATCTGTTGTAGGTGATCACATTGCTGTTAGCAGCTGCTATAAGCAAAAGGGCTTTTCAGATCAGTTACGTTGTCTGAGTTCAGTGACTAATTCCTTTTTGTTTCAACTGTTGTTGAACATTTTGTTTATTGTTGGGATAATAATCTTATACCATTGACTGTAATTTGTCTCACAAGCATAAAGGTTAAACGGCCAAGAAAAGCCAAGTGTTTTAAAAACCGTCTACACTATCTGTGCCTCTGTTAGGTATTTTTAAGCTGCTATCACTGTGGTATCTAAGATCCATAAAATAATCAATAGAAATGTTATGAAGAGAGATGAGTTTATGAGTCAAACGTTTTCCAGAGTTTGGGTGGGATGCTGGGGTGTTGGTTTGGTTTGTTATTGAGAATCCGGTTCGCCGAGAAGTTTGGACGAGATGCAAATCTAAATCTTCCCTAAATTAGCAGGTATTGTTTATTATTTGTATTACGATAGTTTCTCGGAGCTACAGGCATGGACCAGGACCCCACTGGGCTAAGCACTGTACAAACGCAGGACAAAAAGACATTCCCTGCCATGAGCTGACAATCCAGGTATAAGACAAGAGACAAAAGATTGATACAGCCTGACAGGAGAGTACAAGGAAACAATGAGACAATATTGGTCAGTGTGACAGGTAGTAGCATCAGCGGGCTAACCCTTGTCAAGTTTTCTTATAGACGTCATGGCACAGGAGAGTTCAGGAACTGTTCAGGTTTTAGTTTAGTCCTCTCCCTAGAAATCAAAGGTATTTTAGATGATTCAATCTGAAAGGCTACTACAATCCAGTGGACTTTTCACCACCTCTATGGTCTGTTTAATTTCCACCCCTCAGTTGTCCCGGGTAGTGAAACAGATACAGTAACAACTCAACAGCCAAACTTCACAACTCAGGTGATCTTGTGGTGAGCCACTTCACCACTCTGCCATTCCTGCGTAGTCAGACAAATGGGGGTTTATTGGAGGACGAGAAACAACTCAAACGGCATTTTAACCAAGAGGATTGCAGTATGCAAATAAACTGAGCCAACTCTATACTAATTGGCTGACCTGCCCTTGATGTCATAATCCTGACATTGATCAGAGACTAGAAAAGGCAGAGCAGGGCCAGGGCATGGATGGTCACACCCAGTGGGCAGGGTCAGAGCCGAGATCAGATGCCAAGTACCAAAGCTGAGGGAGCCCAAGTCAGAAGCCAGGAAGCAGAGCAAGATGGAGAAGCAGGGTCTGTGATAGCAGCCAGGTGAGGATCCCCCTAGCGGCACAGGCAACTTCCTGGTGTCCCATCTAGGCTTCAGGAGAGCATCTGGACCATTCAGGGACCCATGCCACTGTGGGCAACACATCCTGTGGTGCTTGGCCTCACAAGGCTCACAGCCCGTCCACTGCTGCTCTGCCAGGGCTGTCGGGTGGCGGTGTGGATGTGGCAGCTGCTTGGGCCTGCAGATCCTCACAAGCAGATCCCGGAGAGGGAGAAGGACCAGAAAAGTTGCTCTTAACTCAGACCCACAGAGTAGACGTCCGTGACATCTGGCTTCTGATTGAATCTCACACGTAAGGGGCTTGCATTGGGTGAGGGAGGGTTCGACATCTCAGCCCACAATTAGGGTAGAGCTGAGCAAGCAGAGAAGGCTCTTGAGTGTCAGGAGATTTTTGTCAGTAGCCGCAAGTGACCCTGCCTATTATGACCTCCACTTCCACGCTGATCCGGGGGCTCTGCTCTTGGGATTGTGTGTTCCAATCTGATCAGACTCACCAGCCTCGTGGAGTGGGAACGGATAGTCCCAGTCACGCTGTGTTCGCGGGACTGACTGGTTATGCTGGTGAAACGGGCCCACAGATTGGAAATGAACAAGATCAGCTATGTGAGTGGCTCTTTGTGAATTAACTCCCTACTAACAAACCTATAAAAAGAGTGCTGTATTTCTCTTGGGAGGTTACCTGCATGGAGATCATGAATGCCTTCTGAGCTCACTGTTGAAGCCTATGGAAAGGGAAACTTTCCTTCTAGCTGTGTAAGGGACAATGTTCACTCCTCGTAATTGAGAAGGAGCTCATGTCTGACCAAATGTTTTCCCAGAATACACCAATGCTAGACCTGTACGTTGGCTGGTGCCAGCTGATCTCAAACAGGTTTATAAACAATGCAACAGAAGCTCAAAGAAAGAGCATCTTGGGCGCTACTGCCTGAGTCAGGGGATCGGGAGAGAAAGTGTCTATGTTATAGAATCCATCCCCAAAATCTCTTTCGTGCGCTGTGTTCCTCGGAGGAACCCCTGGATGGCAGGAATCAAGATTTTTCCGGTCTAATGGCTGCTGCGGCACCCCTGCAATCCTTGCAATTGGCTAGGATCAGCACATTCTCTCTGCCAAAGGGGCTCAGCAGAATGCAAGAAATGTAGTCAGTGGGGGAAGTAACATCTGCTGATACCTTTTCAGCAGACTGGCCTATTTTTATTCGGTTGCTGAAATAAACATAGTTGCCCCTTAGCAAAGTGCTGCCTCTTCAAGAAATGCCAGAGACAATTAATTATCGGCTCCTGCACTCCCAAATTACTTCCACTTAATACCAGGCAGGATGGTTAGAGTGTATCAGATGCCATGAAGCATTGCAGCAGAGGAAGAAAAGCCCAGTGCTTAGGGCACTCGTTTAGGACTTAGGAGAGAGACAGCTTCAATTCCTTGCTCTGCCACAGACTTCCTACGTGACCTTGGAATAGCCACTTAGTTGCTCTGTGCCTCAGTTTCCCCATTGATAAAATGGGAATAATAGCATGACCCTACCTCACTGGCATGTTGTGAGGATGAATACATTAAAGACTGTGAGGTACTCAGATACCTCGGTAACGAGGACCATAGAAGTATCTAATATATATGAGGTCCTGTGCAATATGGCTAGATAGGGAACAATATGTAGAATATAATGCTGTATGGCATTACTATCAACTAGTAGGTTAGGAAATATACAGCATATCAGGTAGGTTTATCATGTTTAGAGCCAATAGAGCATCATGCAGTACATGTAAATACTTTGCAATATAGCATAAATCAGTGGTTCCCAACCTGTGGCCCAGGGACCAAAAGTGGTCCGTGGGGTCTTTCAAAGTGGCCCCACTGCTCCCATCCTGCTGGCTGCATAAGGGAGCTACCACCTAAGGACTTAGGGCTACAAGATTGGTGCAGGCCTCTTGCTATAGCCAAGAGGATGGGAGATCTGCGCTCTCCTTCCCCTGACTGTAGCAGGGAGCACGGCAAAGTGCTCCTCCTGGGTCCATAGGTGCTGGGGTCCCTGCTGGAGCCAAAGGGACGGGAAAGCAGTGCTCCCTGTCCCCTGGCACCAGCAGAGAGCAAAGCACTCTGCCTGGGTCCCTAGGCACTGGGTCCCTGCTGAAGCCAGAGGGAGGGGAGCACTGATTTCCCATCCCCCTGGCTGCAGAAGGGAGCCACTGCCTAGGGACGCAGGTGGAGTGCACAGGGCTACAGGATGCATGCGGTTTCCCTGCTGCAGCCAGAGGGACGGGAGATCAGCGAGGAGGCAGCCTCATCCCTGAGCTCCTTCCATCTGGCTGCAGTGGGGGCTGCTGGTGGAGGAGCCATGACCCACCATACTTGAGGAGGGGCAGGACTCTAAAAATCAGTGCCTTCCGGTTTGGCTTGCACTTAGCAGGCCACCCACCATGGCTTAGCTGCTAGGCCATGTGCTTCAGTGTGTAGTGACAGTCACCCGTCTACACTAGTGCTTTGTCTGTGAGTGTGTGACATACTGTGAGCAATCTGTAAGTGTAAAATAGTGAATGTAAAGATGAGCACAGTAGCATCAAAATGTGTACTGTAAATATGTGGTGATTTGTAGTCCTTAATGGTGTGTGCGTCAATACATTTTTTATGAGTTGATAGACGGGTGGTCCTTCAGGGCTGTAAAAATGATATTTGTGGCCCTTGAGCCAAAAAGGTTGGGAACCGCTGGCGTAAATGAATGTAGTAGGGTTAGATACAGCGAGGGGCCGTGATAGCTATAGCTAAGGCTGCATAGTGGTTTCCATTCTAACTCCCTGTCTTCAGCTGTTCCTAACTTTCCGAATTCACCTTCTGGGAAAACATTCGTGGGGTGGTTTCTGGAAGTCGGCGCAAAATCATTCTTGCCTTCTGAGAACATGAGGGGAATGACAATTAAAATCCTTTCCCTGTTATTACAAACATTCTTGTGCCTGTGTTTTGAATGGCTCCGGCACTGGGAATGAGGGGGAGTGGAAAGCTGAGCTCTGGAAAGGAATCCGCCTTCGTTTTAGAGAAGTTCCTCTCCTTTTCCTGATGTAAACTGTTAGATTTGAGAGTTGTGCCCTGTCGAAAAATTCACATGGCGCACTACATTTTACACCGGGGATATTAATTAGCTCATAAAGTGAGCTTCTGGGGCCGGGGGCCCATTTAAATCACTGGGAACCTTCCTATTGAATTCTGTGAGTTGGACTGGGCCCCTAAGGAAGACATTGATGCTCACGTGTGTAATTAGCAGATTTAGCTGTCTAATGAAAAATGGTGCAAAAAGGCATTGGTGGGGAGGCAGCTCAAAAGGTTCATAGGAACTATATGATGTGAAGATTGTTATGCACTGGGTAAGGTAAGGAGCTGAATAGAATGCTTGGCTGAGACCCTGTGGAGTGTTAAAGGTGCTTAGATGTTAGATGCTGCTGTGTCCCATTCTTCCAAGATACCAGAATAATACAAGACATTGCAGAGGTGTGTCTTTCTGCCTGTGGAAAGAAAATGTTCTCTTATCTGTACAATACATAGGTGCTGAGGAAATGATTGCAGCGCAGATCCTAGAAAGCAGAGAGCCAACCACATCAAATGTCTAAGGAGCAAATCTTGAGAGGTGCTGAGCATCTGAAAATGCCACTGAAGCAAACGGAAGTGGCTCGTGGTCACTGGCTCCAAAGGTTTGGCCCTAAGCCAGCAGCGATGTACGGGGATCAATAGGACAATGAAGTTAGTGTAAGTGCACAGGAATGGGGGAAATTACAAGATACTATATGTGTGCATGTGAGGCTGAAGAAAAATGCACGATACCGTATTAGAGAACAGTGCATAATCACGTCCTTGAAAGCTATTGTAATGGTACAGTTGCCCTTTGGCCCAAGTAACTAGCCAAAATTTGAGACTTTGCAGGATTGTTTCCATTAGGATGAGAAATCAGTTATTGGAGCTGGGTCTGCTCTTAGTCTAATGTGGTTTGTTTAAGAAAATATGCACCAAGTTCCATTACCCTGAAAACAGTAGGAACAAACAACTGCGGGTAGAAATTTCTGAGAAATTCCTGAGAAATTGCTCAGAAATTTCCAAGCCTGCCACTGCAGCGAGCTCTGTGCCCAAAAAGCTCTGGCCCTGTGCTTCTTCTCAGGGTCACGCTCACAGTTCCTTTGCTGGCCTCACCTGACACCAACCTACACAGTCTGCAACTGATATCCAAGCCCCCATGTTTGCAATCAGGGAAATCCCTCCGTCCACACAGCATGGCTGGTCATGCAGCTTCCTGCCTTTTTCCCCGCAGCCCCCAGCTGGTTTTACTACATAATTGCTCCTTCTGCTGAGCCTGGGAGAATGCTCGGCACCCCTTGGCTTTAGTTAGTCTTGGGGCTGTCTTTGATTCCAACAACCACCCCTGCTTCTGCCATGAGCACCTTGCAAGTTAACAGTGCAGACACAGGATGACGGGCAGGGCTAAGGTTGAGTGTGCAACTGACCTTTGGCTATGCCTGGCTTTTGAGTGCTCAACTGGGCAGCCTACCATTCTCCCCATAGTGGCCCAGGGGAGGTGCTGAAGGACTGCCAGATCTGGGGGTGGCAGACCGCTGGTGCCCAAGCACCTTGCGTAGCAGTGCTAGGAGCTGACGTTGCAGCCAAACATTCATATTCTTGTGCAGACTGTCATGGGATTTGTAATGCCGAGCAGACAGACCTGCGGTGGGTCTGAAAGCCCTCAGCAAGAGGGCACAAAACACAGTGTGTCTATTCAAGGGGAGAAGGGCCCATTTAACCCCGCTGGGCTCTGAACCTGTGGTTCCATGGATGCTTGGATGAAGCCAGTGGAACAGAGAACGGCCGTACCAGATCAGTGTCCTGTCTCTGCAAGCAGCCAGCACCAAGAGGGTCAGAGGAAGGTGCAAGAAACCTAAGAATAGGAAAGAGCGTGCTCAATACCACCCCATCCTACCCTGTAATCCACAGCGATTGGTTTCATCGTAAGGAGGGTTTTTCTGTGATGGAGTTAGGAAATTTGCGCCTTTCTATTGATTCACCTTTGCAAATGGTGTTTTGAGCCTTATACATGGGGAAGGGTCCTTGTGTTTCTATAGCCCACTGCTCTGGGTGCCCCTGCCCGGCAGCTCTGGGCACTTGCCTTGCTGACTAGCCCCCAGGGTCAAATGTCCCTGAGGATAGATGGTGGCACGGGGAGAGCCTGCATCACTGGTCCTCTTTGTCTGCAGCTCACAGGAATGCTGAACAGCCGTCTGTGGCATTGTTCCTGGCAGGCTCGTCTCTGGTGCTTTGTCCAGCCTGGCCTGAAGCGATTCAAGTGATGGGGCTGCCAGTGTTTCCCTTGGGAAGCTAAAAATGTAGCAATATATTCATTGTGGGGAAGAGAATGAGGGCCAAGGGGAATGCTGGGAATGTATAAACAGATGACAGCAGTGGGATATGCCAGGGGGCTCTCAGCTGACTGGTCCTAGCTGGTTTAGTCTGAGCTGCAGACACTCCTGGTGGAGATTGGCCCCTGGTGTTGAGGGCATTGACTTCACTGGAGTTCCCCAGGGAGCCGTTTGTGCGTTTCTTGCTTTACGCATTGCTTTTTCTCTCTGGGGATCTCTGACGTGCCTGTGAATTAGCCGTGGGAGCGGGGAGAGAGGTGGGGCATGGGGGAAGGAATGTGAAGTCTCCCCTTTACAAAGAGGCTTAATTGGCTAGGTATGCTGCCGCCAGAGTTGCTTTGGCTATTGGATTGTGAGAACTGGCGAGCTGGTCTATACATGCTGGCTTTTTAGCAAGTCTCATTGTCTGCCGCCTCTGAGATCCCCTCTCAAAGCTGTCCCAGTTCTATACCGCTCTGCTGCGTGTAGTCACGCCACCCACAGAAGTTCATGGCCTTATCAACCATAACATTTTCCTCCCAGCCCCCCTGCTCAGAGCAACAGCACCCTGCTTGTCCAGACTTCATTGTTAACCTGCTGGCAGACCGGAGCCTGCATTACTAGCCACTCTGGGCACAACAGGCTCTCAGGATCTGGGCACCAGGGAAGTGAATTGTGGCATGTGTGGGCATGAAGTGCCCATGTGCGTTGACATGAATGAGCCACTGCTTTGTTTTAATTCAGTCATTGGAACACTTCAGAAATATTCAGTTTCGGCTGAACCAAAATAGTGGTTTGACTTTTCAAAGCTGCCAGCAAACTGAATGGGGCAGTTATCAGCACAGCTCGAATCCTGTCCCTTTTAAATGCTTTCATCTTACCGGTTTTGGATTTGCCATCTTTTAATTTCATGGACACTCCCCCTGGTCTTGAGTTGGGAGAGAGTGGACAGAAGTTCTTGTTTTTAGAATTACAGTCAGACCCCACTTTACTAGCTGCCTCCTAGCTCCTTCCCCAGGACTCTCCTGAGGAGAAGTGGGTAGGATTGTTAATGCACCATTAAATATCGTGAATGCTTAGCAATGTCCTCAGAGCATCTCAAAGCATTTTCTTCGGTTATTTGCATCTCCCATCTCTGGGCTAGATCTAAACCCTGAGGAAAGGGTGGTCCAGCAGCGGTTCTCTGTTAGCTGCTTTCCCTGGCTCCTTCCTAGCTCCACAGGGGAATCATTTGCTTCAGTGCTTTCTACATCCTCCTTGGTGCCAGCTTGGCCCTGCTCATGGACACCTCCCTCCCTTCTTTGTCCCCATCCTGCCAGCTTGCTTTCGGGGGGCATGGGACAGGAGCATGGGCCTCATGGAACCTGTTTGCTCCCAAATGCCCGGTCTCCAGGTGCAGGATGGCCACCCGGGCAGGTTTGGGGGACCTTCACCCCCTTGTGCCCCAGCGTGGCCATGCAGGGCTGAGTAAGAATCACTCCCTCTGTGCAGTGGCATCACCCACATTTTACATGGGGAGACTGAGGCAGAGCATGGGTAAGCGACTTGCTCCCAGTGGCACAGCGAGTTGGGGCGGGAGTCCTGTCTCCCAGGTCCGTGCGTTAAACATATCTCCTTCTTGGAAGAAAAGTCCAAATCTTGATTTGTCAAGAACCTTAGATCTGTACACGGTGCCTTGCTGAAGTGGTGAGATGCTGTATTTGCAGTCTGATGTCTGCATGAGCGTCTGTGGCTCTGAGACAAGCCACTCATAT
This sequence comes from Emydura macquarii macquarii, assembly GCF_026122565.2. NCBI lineage: Eukaryota > Metazoa > Chordata > Testudines > Chelidae > Emydura > Emydura macquarii. The sequence goes on from NW_027130204.1 coordinate 6,137,989, forward strand.
TCAAAGAGAAAACACAGCTTATAAATCCAAATTCCATCCATTCCGCTCCAGCCTAGTGCAGAGGTGCAGAAGCTCCCTGCAAAGGGGGGACAGAGGAATAGGAAGGGGAGTGAGGGGAGGTACTGGAATTCTTCCAGGCTGGGGAACTCCTGGGCTCATTCTACCCTCCCACCCCCAGCATGTGTGAGTTGAGCCTCCCCCAATATTCCCCTGGGTTTGCTCCCCCTGGCCTAGTGCCTATTTAGCCAGCAAGTTTTCCAGGAAAGGTTTAATAAGCTGGCAGCCCAGTAGCTCAGCTCTTTGTACATTCTGCTCTGGTTGTATGTGACCTAGTGAAGTTCAGGTTCAGTTCCCAGCAGGACCAGTTGTGCTGAGAATTCCAGCCAGAGCAATTACTGGACAATTGACTAGTGAACTTCATGGCACATGCAGCTAGAACAATAGCTGGTGCTCTCAGGGCTGCACTGCTGAGGAAACCTCAGACAGCAACTGCAACTCTTCAGCTATGGCTGAGGGTTTCACAGACACAGAACACCACAGTGATGGGAATAAAAATGTTGCTTCACTCATTGACTTTGCTTTTCATCCATCTCCAGCAGGCTTGGGGTGCAAGTCGCATTCATTCCCACTTTACAGATGGGGAAACTGAGGCACGGAGCAACTAAGAGTATGACTTTCAGAAGTGTTGAGCACCCACCCCTCCACTGAAGTCAGTGGGAGCTGTGGGTGCTTGGCCTCTCCATGATCTGTCCAAAGAGGTGCAGCAAGTCAATGGCAGAGCTGGGAAGGGAACCCAGGAACCCTGCCTCCCACTGCAGCCCTGGTCAGCAAGGCACATGCTTCACTGCCGTACTGAATTGGCACCCTAGTGCATAGAGTCATTATCTATCTTGGCCTGGTGACAGTGTAGCTTTGTTCCTGCTGTATAGTTAGGGAAGGGGTAAAGAAAAGGGGTAAAAAAAGAAGATGCCATGGGGAATTAAGCAGAATTACCCAAGTAATTCCCTGCTGTGCTCTATAGATTCAGAAGGTGCACACAGCGATTATTCACATGGCAAATGTGGGGGGGTGGGACACGTTGAACGACCAGAGGCAATTCTATATGGTATCCCCAGGGGCGTTGGTGTCCTTTTGCCTTGGAATGTTGTGCATGTTTTAAACTGAAGTGGCAAACGCCTCTCAAACAGTCACTTTTGTCCAATTTTTAATTTCCTTCAGGCTGCGCATCAAATCTTTTTAGGGGAAAAGTGTCCCGTGGCTCCAGATCGTGGCAATTTAATATAGTCGAGATAGACGGAATTGCCCAGAAGGGAAGTTTGCTGGGCGTTCTGGATAATGTGTTTAAGGACAGCTGAAAGAGCAGAGCCAGGAGCTCAGGGCATGACAATTTTTCTCCCTCCCTTTAGTTATTTCTCCACCAGCTGTAATGTCACCATGTAGTTTTAGAACAGTGCAGAGTTGGTCAGTAGGGTAGTAACATGACCTGTGCATGGGTTAAACACCCATTCTTTGCTGGCTCTTGGCAAAACCTGTTGTGCTGTAAACCTTCCGCTTAAACCACTGGAATGTGAAGATATTACATTCAACAGCACCGGAGGTGCAATTTACCAGGCCGTACCTGGAACATTCAGCAGCACAGTAGATGTGATTTACCTGCGCTCACCGTTGGAAACCATTGTTAAATCGACAGCTGCCAGCTGTTACTACAGGATTACCACTAAGATCAAGGCTAATGGTGGGAGGGGAGGGAAAGGAGACACAGTGCTAATCTCAGATCCCACCGTGTCAGCCAAGGCTGGTCTCTTAAGGGACACCTCCATGATGGGACCATTCAGTGGCATGACAAGTGAATTCAGCCAGTGCATACCGAAGGCTCAGTAATGACATCAGGGCAGTGTGAGCATGGATGCACAGTTGTCAGCTAAGCCACAGGGGTATGTGCCAGGAGAATAAAAATCAGCATCTTGGACTTGAAAAATCACACGGAGTCTCCCTTATAGCAGCGGTGTTAGGGCTTAGATTCTCCTTTGCGGGCCTCCCCTAGCGCACGTTGCACATCCTCTCTCTGATCCTACCCCAAAAATAAGGGAAAAGACTCTCCATGTGACTCATTCAAATGCAAGTCCCCAAAAAGATGGTACCTGGAAATTTGTGTGAATTAATAACTATGAGTGTCTATGGGGATTTAAATGAGAAGGGAAAAATGCCAGTGAAACCATATGGATAAATGATGTTTTATAGAGATCCCATTTTATACTACAATATTTTATATTTAAAGTGAAATGCTAGTGATTGACATTATTAATATTCCACTAGCATCTAGAGACCGAACTAAGGTCAGGGCCTCCTTGTGCTAGGTGTTGTACAGATACATCATAAGAGACTGTCACTGCCCCAAAGAGCTCACAAATCCATTAGACAAGACAGATGAACGATGGGAGAAAGGGATATTAATATCCCCATTTGACTGATTGGGAACTGAGGCCCAGAGAGGGGAAGTGATGAAGGCAGAGTAACACAGGAAGGCTGCAGCAGAGTGAGGACAACTTGGTGACATTTTTGAGCTAAAACATTTTTTTCAGTGAAAAATGCAGATTTGATGACATCAAAATGTTTCGATTTGAGCTGATTTAGTATTTAGAAATGTCCTTCAATTTTTATTTTAAAAATAATTCATAAAACCAGCTCAAATTTGAAACAAAACATTTATTCAGGGTCAAACAAAATGCTTCATTCTACCCAAAATCATTTCACTTTTTGATTTGCTTAAAAAAAATGTTTTAAATTGGTTTGGGGTCAACTCACAATGATTTGTTTTTTTCATTTTTCAGAATTGCCTGCAAACCCAAAAATCACTTATTCACCCAGCTTGTCTCCCGAGTCCCGTTCCAATTCATGACCAGCAAGAGCTTCCTTCCTCAAAGAAGCAGAGATGTGCAGTTCAGGGAAAGTGTTCAGATGTTTGGACATTTCTCTGAACTTTCCAAAGAATCTGCTACTGAAAAAAAAATAATGGGTTGGCTGCATGAGAATAGGGCTTAGAGGGAAAATCCTGGGGCAAAGCATCCTGCTTCCAGATGGGCCAGAGATATCCTTCCTCCTAGGACATTCGGGTTCTTGGCCAGAATCAGCAAAGGAAAGACACAGCTCCAAAAGCCACCCCCAGACCTAGCTTGTTGCTTCAGCCACGTCACCCCCCTCTTTGCATCCCTCCTCTGGATCCCCTTCTCCAGCACATCAGACACAACTTGCTTGTCTTCACTTTCAAGGCCCCCATGCATGGGAGGAAACACAAAAGTGTTGGAAAATTTGATCTGTGGACAATCAAGACTACACTTATCTGATACACTATTGAACTCCTGACCCACACCTCTGCTTTGTTAATGGTGACATCTTGATTGTCCACGGTCAAATTTTCCAACACTTCTGTGTTTCCTCGCATGCATGGGAGCCCCCTTTAAAAATCCCACCTCACCATCCTCCTTCACATCTCGCTTTAAAGCTCTCCTCTGCTGTGATGCCTCGAAAATATTTGCCAGGGGGTAGGCAGCTGGTGTGCTGAGCCAGCTCTCACAATTCAGAACCACTCACTGTTCTCTAGCACTCGCCCTCTCTCCATTGTATTTGTACAGCGCCTAGCACAATGGGGCTGGGGCTGTGAGGCGCTGTCACAATACAGATAACTGATGATGATAGAAACTTTTTCAGCCCATGCAAAGGGTTTTGGGAAATGTTCTGAAGAGTCCTCGCTACTTCTGATTTGGCTTTCACTGTTCTCAGGGTGAACCGCCTGCCTTTAAAAGAGGTTTTCTCCAGATGCTTTCCAGCAAGGACCCCATTTGTTTTGCTTTGACTAGGGCCAATTTGTTTGGGGGTTTGTTTGTTTTTTGTTTTTTTTTTACTTCTAATGGCTTCTTTCTAGGGACGTGAGCAAAGGTTAGTACAGCAGGAAGTGTCTGGCTGGTGCATGGCGCTTGATGCCTTCCTAACCGCTGCCCATCAGGATGATGCATTACCCGGGAGCCAGTGAGCCAGTTCAATTCATTCCAGTACACGATGCAATCTACTGGGGCAGGACTAATTGAAAGAGAGTCTCAGTGAAGGACAGCGGCAGCCAAGTAGGACTGCAAGCACGGAAAGCCAGGTGGAGAGCTTCAGAAGGGGCTTTCCCGCAAGACAGTGAATGGCAACTTGTTCTGTGCAATATAGGGGTGCTCACCACCATGCAGTGATTTAGAAGGATTCTTCTCTTCACCCCTTGGGAAGCAGCAGTTCTCCGCTCCTCTGCTGTTAAACGCTAATTCATTTTGCATTAGCAGCCGGGTTGCAAAAATAAAGGAAGACCGATTTGCAATTCACAACATCAGGCCGTTTAAAATGCACAGACTATGCTGACTTTACAGTCTCTCCAATGTCTTAATCAGAGATGGGGCCTTGGAAATATAAAGCATGCATAAGTGCTAAGTATTGTTACAATGGTGTTATTGCAATGGCCTGGTGAGGGGAGAGAATGGATAGAACCAGAGATCAAAATTGTGTCAGGGGCAGTAGGCTGCTAACCTTTGGCTCACATGGAACGGAACTGTGCTTTTGGAGTAGAAGGACCCAAGTTATATCCTAGCTATACAATTTCCCAGTGGCCAGGGTGCTCAATATTATAATATGGGTAGGCTCAGCAGGAGGCAAAGGGCTTTTTATTAAATTGTCTGCAGGACTAGCAAGCGCTTCAGAAATCTAGCCATCCCAGAAGGCTGATTTTCCTAGCAATACTGACTAGGGTTTGCCAGAGCCATTCTAATCACGGGCCATATCCTGGCTCATGCTAAGGCATCATCTTGTCAGAGACCGGGATGTGTGTGGCCATGCCTAATGGTTGGAGCAGGAGTTGGTAGCCAGGAATTGGAACCCAAGCTCAGAGTCAGAGAACAGAGGTCAGAGCCCACAGGCAGGAACTGGAGCCAAGAGTCAGAACTGGTTTACCTAGAGAGAGGCAAGGCAGGAGCAGGACCTATCATCGCTGTGGGCAAATTCTACAAGCAGTCACCAAACTGCTGCTGCTGCTGGGCTTAAGAGCTGGTCTGCTGTCTCTTCACACCAGGCAGGCAGGCTGCCACAGGCCAGCTGTGCTCATTGGGTTGCCTGGAGACTGCCTCTGCTGCAGGCCTTGATTCCAGACACCTCCAGTACCTCCCTGCTCCTGAGAAGTGCTGCTGCATGGTTGACGATGGGAGCTGGGATAGACAGGACCAGAGCCAGGTGCACTGTTTGCAGCAGAACCCAATGCAAGACTCACCTGCCTCTCGGGTTTGATGCGAACTCAGGAGATCCGCACCAAAAAGTGCCTTCATGCCCTGTCTGTGGGTCTGATTCTTGGTTTATTGACATCATCAGGTTTCTCGTTTCAATTAAGAACAGCTGCAAATTAAGCAGTTTTGGCTGAGCTTTGTTCTTACGCCTGGGGGTTCATTGAAAGCCAAAATTCAGAGGGATGTGTGAGACTTGGATTGGGAACAAAGGACTGGAAGGGGCCTTCTGGGTCAGTGAGTCCTGGGCACTGCTATCACAGGCAACCCCCTCATATAATCCACTCATACAGGTATTGAGCTCCACCTTAAAACTCGACAAGAAGTTGGCAGGAGACCCTGCTACACCAGCTGGGTTAGAGTCCCTTATTTAGAACCTTGGTTTCATATCCCCTCTGAAGGACATCACAGAATCCCTACCTTAACACAGGGCTATTGCCTACCTACTCGAATGACCAACCTCACTTTCTGGGGAACTTAGGTTTTCATGGTGGTTTCCATCCTGGCCTCGCACGGATATAGACCAGTGAAAGGTGTTAGGTCTGCGGGTCTCTCAAGCTGCTTTGCTATTGCTCTCATGCAAATTGCCCATGGGCCTAGCAGAATACATAAACACTGCCATCCTCTTAATAGTCCACTCTGAAGAAAGAAATCTAGATTAGTTGCTTTGGTAAATGTTTAGGCACTAAATAATGTAGCTGGAGAGAAATAGATAGGACAGTTGTCCGTGCTGTTTGTTACCTTTCTTCATTTGATTATTAAACATCGACAGGCCAGGAAGAATTATACACCCCCTATCAAATTAATAGGACACATTTACATCATGTTATTGATATGTGTTGTCAGAAGCACCTCTTAAGGAATTAGATGTTCTAATAAACCACTTTTTAAAGAAAAATGGGATCCCCTGAAGCCTATGAAGCCCATAAACTGTTAGATTGTGGGCCGCACAACCAGGGGCTCCAAGTCGAAGTAGACATAACACAGTGTAAGATGTTTTCAGAATGGCTGAAAATCAGGGCAGTTATTTGGTTGTCTAAGTGTGGATTTAGGGCCTACCTCTAGGTGTCCAGGTTTGAAGATGTCAGCCATATTGTTTGCACCTTTACCCTCCCTTCTGGTGTCATCTTGTTGTGCTTCTTTTAGCTTATAAAAGATGCACAAGAGATTATTAACTCTCTGAATGCTGTGGACAGTGCTACGCACATCTGTGGAACCGCATGAATACTAAATATCAAAAATGGTTGTTACACAATCAGACCAAAAACGCATACACACTCCTATCAGCGTTCAAGTGGAATTCTCTCCCAGATCCCTTAAGTGTCAAAGAAGTATGTGGAATTCTAAAGCAGCAGAGCTTTCCATTTGCATGAGGGTTACTGTGCATACTCATAGGCAGGCAAGACATAGACGCTTTGCTTTAGGACAGAGTGAAATTCTCAGAAACAGGGTTAAGCTGGATGCTGAACTCTTGGATTGCCCTTAGGCCAGGTTGCCCAGGAAGTTTGGTTTAACCACTAGAGCAGAGGTTATTTGTCAAGATCAGTCTGGGTATCTCATGAGCAATTTACTTTTGTTCTGGTTTTTTTTGCCATTCAACTAGCTGGAGTACCTGCTTGGTCCTGCCACCCCTCTATCCTGCTGGGGGGGTGGCGAGGCCAAAACCGAGCCAGTGGTGTTGCAAGCTATTGCAGAGGGGTTGCAGTGCTGCTCAGGTTTGGTCCTGCAGCCCCCATCCTGCCAGAACGGCCCCTGGGCCAAACCTGAGATGCAACCCCCGTGAATCAGGTCACAGCACTATTCACTCAGTTTTGGCCCTGCCGTCCCCCCGTCACAACAGAAGGGGCCAAACCTGAATAGGGACCAGGGTGGCCAATGCCTGCCAGTGAACTGTCCCATGCATAATGTGCCCACGGCCACAGGCGCCACAGGTCCCAAGTTCTGCTGCTCCATTTGAAACATCCCCAGGGCATCCGCTCACACAAGGAATTCCAGTGCCCACTCTCCAAATGTTGCAGATAGTCTAATTCCTGCCCCTTTGCTTGAATCCACTGGGAGACTTTCCTAGACACAGGTGGAATTATACCACTTCAAAGATCAAGGTGAAACCTGGAGAAATGTTCCCTATAACTTTATACATATTTCCAGGCAGAAAGGCCCCTGCTGCTGTCCCAGGGAATGAAAATCTCATAGATTCAGAGGCGGTAGAAATGGATGGGACTAAATCAGTCATATCTAAAACTACTCATTGCTGTAGACCAGTGCATGGTTGTCCCCACCGGTATATTTTCCTGGGTTTTGTCCAGTCCTTGTTTAATCAGTTTGAGCTGTTTCCTTGGGAGCTTATTCCACAGCCGATGAGATCTCACTGCCAGACTGCTTTCCTGCTATTCAGCCTACACTTCCTTTTCGTAGTTTCATTTGATAGTTTCCTAGTTTCCATAGTACTTTTCCCCTTGTTCCACCCCATTACTCCTAGTAGCTCTCCCTAGTAGCATCCCAAAGCATATCCCTTTCTCCTCGGAGTTACACCTTTCAGAGAGGGTCATAGGTTTTAAGGCCAGAAGGATCCATTGTGATCTCCTAGTCTGGCCTCCGCCTAGCACAGGGCAAAGACCCTCACTAGTGATTCCTCCACCCATTTGTAGTTGAGCTAAGAAGGCATCCAATCTTGACGCCAAGGATCCATATGATGGAGAACCCACCATGTCCCTTGGTAAGCATAACAGCAGCTTAATCACCTGTCCTGCTACGGACATGGGCCTTATTTTCCATTCAAATTTGTCTGATTTGTAGATATCTGTAGATAGTTGTCATGTGCCTCCTTCGTTGCAGCTATACCTCATTTTATTATGTGTTTTCTGTATTGTGGCAGAAGTTAGGAGCCCCACTCCTGGCCCAGAACCCTTTTGTGTTAGGTGCTGTACAGACATAGAACAACGAGGCAGCTGACAGTCTAAATTTAGGTCTTTTGGACTTTCCTTATAAAGCAGGTCTCTCCAGCCCCTCAGCCATTTTTGTTGCGCTTTTCCAGATTCCCTGCAGGATCTCTCTATTTTTTGGGGAGTGGTGATGCCTTGGGCTGAATGTATTGTTCTATGTAAGCAATTTGGGATAGAGATTGTGTTTCTATGTGTTGGCCTAGCTCCTAGCCCATTTTGGATGCTTGTGTAGTACGGTACTATTCTAAGATGGGGCCAACGTTTTGTGTATCTAAATTCCCTCATTTACACCATTTCACTCATTTAGGCATATTTATTTCTGAACCACTCTCCAATGGCCCTTGGAAGGCTGAAGTGTAGCAGCAAGGAACTTCACAGCTCTCACTCCAGGGGCAACTTCAGCTCCAAGTGGCTACAGTTTTAGCCGACTGTGTGTGTGGTGTTCAGTATCTGACACTGCTAGTTGTAAGGTTTGAGCAGGACAGGGTTAGATGCTAAATGCTTATGGTCATTCTTTTGCAAGATACGAGAATCTTTAACTACCCTGCATTGAGGAAGTCCTATGACCAGCGTTATACTTTGCAGCTCAGACTTGGTTCTGTGTCTAGATGATCACAGTGGTCCCGCCTGGCAGTAGAATCTATGATGCTGACGGCAAACAAACACTCAATATAGGCCGTAATGTCTTGCAATCAACCAGTCTGTCTTTGATTACTCAGCACGCTGAGTGGAGGTGGGCACGCTGCTCCTAACCCATTGTTCTTTCTTAGCTCTTTAAGAGGCAGGCAATGCCATTGGAACATACCACATCAGGATGTTCTTTGCATTAGAACCACAAGAGCTGGTGTTTAACAATTGGATTATCCCTTTATTCAAACGTTCTGGAACTCGATGACCCCAGCCTGCTACAGGCATTAATTCCCTGATATGCCCTCTGCAATCCTACCTTCCTGGGTGGAGGATGTCCCTTGATCTCTTCAGTCACTAGCACCCCACACACATCCTTAAACCCCTTTCAGACACCCACCACATGGGATCATTTCAGCTAAGGAGCTGGAAGCACGTGGGGGTGCACAGTATGAGAGGAAGAGTACCTTCTCCTGCGTGCCCCTCCTGGGGACATGGATGTCAAAGCAGGTGGCTTAAAAGTGTGGCCGCAGAGAGAGAGGCAATTCTGTAAAGGTAACATGGGGGAGGGAGGGTGGTTTCCAGAGTTACCGTCTCAGTGGCATTCCTGTCTGTCTGGCCTAGTGGCACCGCAAGCCAGCAGACGTCGCTTCTCGCTCCTGGGGCTGCAGACTGACTCTGAAGGTGAAAGCTCTGTTCTTTCTGACTTGGATTTTAAGGGGGGTAAGCGGGAGGGAAGAAGCTGCAAAAGAATTTTCCATCCTAAAAAAATTGCTGTGGGCCGGGAGCCTTTGAGTGTCGGGTGTATGACTGTGCGACTGCTTCATAGGCACTAACCCCGGCCGTGCAATGCATACGCTTAATGCCAGCACACATGCAAGTTGGTGCTGCCACGGAGATACACCATTCTATGCACTTGCAGCTAAAATAGAGGCAACATTTGAACTCCATATGCTGCCTATTTCAGCCCTTTAAACAATGGGAAGGTGCAGCTGCATAAAGGTGGCAAGTCGACAGAGCTCTGGGATACAGAATTCCTCTATTTAGCTGCAGATCAGGTACAGCACAACCTGTGTTAACCCAGCCATGTGTCTCCAGGAGACGTTTACCTCTAGGGAAGATAGGATCGTTTATTTTAGACCAATTGTTTTAGGAATGAAACAAATAGCTTTTTTTGCCACAAGGGGGAGCACCTGAGCGAGGCCTCACAGAGACTTCATGCTGGGCAGAGAGAGGCTCATTGTTTGGATTATTGAGACAGCAGCATCCTTCTCCATATCGGAGTCCCCAAACAGGGGAATTGTGCCCCTCCAGTTATTCTGCTCCCGCTTATTGTGAAGCATCTGTGATGAAGATGGGAAAGCCCTGCTGGGTCACACCTAGCCCATCACCACCCCCTCCTGAGTTCTTCCTGATGTCTCAGTTGATGGGTTCTCCACCAGGGATACACATAATTAAGAATTTATGAAACCAATATCACAAGGCTGCACACAGCCCGTGTGCTGAGGACGCCCAGGGAACAAATAATTTCACTGATGAGATTTCAGTGTTGCTTAGGCCTGCTCTACACACCATCTCTTTAATTAAATCATTATAAAAAAAGAACCAATTTCATTAATTTGATGCCAAGTCAAGCCATCCCACTACAAATGCTTTAATCTCCCTGGAACGGTGGCCTCGCTAAGGGGACTGCACCACTTTCACTGGACTGATTTTTCTGGTCGATTTAGTTAAATCAGTGAAAAAAATTGTGTCGACAAGGCCTTTGTGCTAAGTGATGAGATTGTGCACTGTGAAATTTAACAGCTTTCCTGTTGCTTGACTCTTCGGTTTAACATTGCAGCTGACAGTTTTGGGTGAAATGGGCAACAATTAACTTCCTCTTTGTTCAATGATATCTGAAACAATAGAAAACCACTGCCCAAGGACTAGACAGCATTGAAACCTGGGCAGTGTCTGGGCCATGCAGCCCTAGAGGTTCTCCACAGGTCTGATATTAAATAGAGGGGCATGAGATTGATTTGAGTGCAGCTGTGTGTGAGAGCGAGCGAGCGACAGGAGACAGCATGGAAGCACACGGAGTGTGACCCTGAGAAAAAGCTAAGCAAGAGAGGATTTGGGCAGAGTGCCAGCTGAAAGAGGCTTAGAGCTGTGAGCAAAGAAACTGTCTCCTGTTCGATTCCTGCTGTGTTCAGGAAAACAGGACTTTGTTGCAATCCTATTTACAAAGAAATACCTGATTAATCAATTTCTCCTCCTCACACAAACACTTCTCAAGATCCTGAAATTGGCTAACTGCACAGGTCAAAAGTGGGAACTCTATGAAAGTATCCAGTTTTGTTTTTTGACAACCTTTGCTGTTGTCCACAAGTGTAGTCACTTATAATTAGTGCGTAACAGGCAGAGTTCATGAAAGAAAGTCACAGAAATTTGCAGTACATAGTACTTAAGACAATCTAATTGGGTGAAGTGGAGAAACACAGAGGAAGTGCACTGACATATGTAGGCATTCACAGTGCAAGGGTAACCTTCACTAAAGAGGCAACAGGGTCTAGTGGGAAGGGCACTGGACTAGGAGTCAGGTGATGTGGGTTCTCTTCCAGGCTCTACTACTGACTTGTGTGGCCTTGGGTGAGTTGCTTCCACTCATGAATCTAGTGTGTGTGGCTGGTTGGGAATTTTTTGACAAACCATTTTTTTTCCAGCAAAAAATACTGATTGGTCCAATTCAGAACTGTTCATGAACCAGGAGCTGTTTTGATGAAACTCCCAACTTGAAAAATGTTTGGAATAAGAAGTTCTGAAATTGACAAAATGGCCTGTGTTGTTGTAGCTGTGTTGGTCCCAGGATATTAGAGAGACAAGGTGGGTGACCTATAAAACTCTGCATAAACTCAAAAGTTTGTCTCCATCACCAACAGAAGTTGGTCCAATAAAAGATATTACCTCACCCACCTTGTCTCTCTACCATCTAAACAAAATGTTTCCAAATAAGTGAAATGTGTTGATTGATCTGAATTAAAAGCTTTTTCGGTTTGTGTCAATTTTTGAGATTTTGATTTGTTGTCCCAATTGGGGGGGGAACATTGATATCTTAGAAATGTTCACAGGACGCAAAACAGTTTCCCACCCAGACCTAATCTGGAAACTCTTCAGGATAGGGGCTGGCTCTTGCCCTGGCTAAGGACTATCCACATACATTTTTAACAGTGAGAGTAATTCACCATTGGAACAATTTGCCAAGGCTCGTGGTGGATTCTCCATCACGGCCCATTTTTAAATTAAGATGGGAGGTTTGCAGAGATCTGCTCTAGGAATTATTGTGGGGAAATTCCATGGCCGGTGTTATACAAGGGATCAGTCACTAGATGATCACAGTGGTCCCTCTTGGGTTCAGAATCAATGGAAAAAAACATCCTGGCATGTTTATTTGTTACCGCACCTTCTCTACACCACCCTGGCTGTGTGTTTGTCTCAGCCGTTTGTTACGTCTGTGGGCTCTGTGAGCTAGGCACTGTCGGTTATGTGCTTGTAGAGCACAGTGAGGTCCTATTCCTAGTGGAGGTCTCTAGGGTGCTACTGTACTATAAATATTAACTCTTTCTCTGGCTACATTCCGCTCAGCAGTGGTTCATTAATACATCTCCTTGTGAATACACAGTGATTCCTTAATCCTGTGTGCCTGGAAACACCCAGACATTTTCAGCTTATGTGAAAATTCACTTTTCCCATCGTTTGTGCTTTGTCCAGTGAGAAACATATAGGAAACTTTCAAATCACTGCCCCCCTTGGCAGGGCAGCAGAGCTGCCTGGGCTGCCCTGGGGTCCCCTCGGCAATTCCAGCTGTGTGCGTGTCTGGGTCTGTCTGAGATCCCCACAGCCCCAAGCACCAGCTTCTCTTGTCCAGCATTGTTTTCCCAGCTGTGGGAATACTTAAAAATATGACAAACCGGGGGGAGGGGGGGGGGGGGGGGCAGATCTCCTGCTTTCAAATCCTCCTTGGCTGGAGTCCCAATCCTTTGCTGTGGGCAATAACTCAGGGCTGTACATGGTGCAGTAAATATATACATTGAAAAATAACAGGATTTATTTGTAAAGAGTGTTTAATTCTGGGAGTTTCTTTCTCACAGCTCCACGGTCCCTTCACCGTAGCCTGGCCCAAGACCAGCCTGTCTCATTCATTCCCCTGGGCTGTTGTTAATATTAATAACAATTTCCCTTGTTTATTTTCATTCTTTTCCTCTCAGCTGTTCACCAATCTGCTTTCAGGGAGCTCCAGGCAGATGAGAGGGAGTCTAAGGTCTGCAACGCAAGCCTGGGAAAAGACATCCCTCCACTCCCAAACGCCAATCCCACCGCTAAGACCATCTTGCTCAGCCACTATTTGCTATTCATGCCACTGTTTTCAAAAGCAGCGGGTCATTTTGGGAGCCCAGCACGAGCCCCCTTGGCTATGCTGGTTCAAAGGCGCTGAGCCCCACAGCTGCCACAGATTTCCATGGCTTCACAGCACTAGGGTCCCCCAGCCACGCAGCCCGTGCACATGCCCCCTCACAGCAGGAATTGCCCAGAGAGATGCCTGCTGCAAAGACTGCCTTCCATGCAGCTCCATGTTCCCCACCTGCCCCTCCTTTTACCTCCGTCTCTTTTCTGGTTCTCCCTTTTCTGCCTACCTGTCTCGTTCGCACAGGTGACGGCGGAGGAGAGGGTGGGTGGGGAAAGGAAGTGCAGGAGGGAATGGTGCAGAGTCAGGGGCAATAAATGTGGAGAGGGAGGATGGGTGAAAGAAGGGAGAGGAGCATGTCAGAGCAGACAGGCAGGGAAGGAGAGAGGCTGCCCTAGACATAGCCACTCAGGAAAAAACCAAGAGGGCCCTTCGTTCAGCGCCTCTGGGAAATCAGCTCCAAGGTCCCAAAGCTGCTGACCAGGTTTGGAGATGTTGGCCTTAAACTCCTTCTGCTTCGTTTTCCCCATGGGGGTGTGCAGAGCACCTAGCACCACAGAATCTGAGCCATGACTGGGGCCCAGGAGCGCTAACACCATACAAATAGTACGCTGACTGTAGCAGGGGGACTCAGCCCTGCAGGGCCTGATTGCAGAATTAGCCCCAGCTGGCAGAGATCAGGGTAATTTCCTATAAAGGGCAGGAGGTGCCCACAGCTAAGTGGAAAGACTTAGGAACTGCAGGCAGTGTTTAAAAAAAAAAAAAAAAAAAAAAAAAAAAAAAAAACGGGGGGGGCGCGCGCAGCTCCTGCAGACAAGATCTTGATCCCAAGGAAGTTGGAAACCTGAGAAGCCAGCTGGGGGACTGGTTGCTAAAGCAGGAAAGGGCCCAGGTGAAAGGCCTGGGAGCAGGGTGAATTGGGGACTGCTGGGGTTGAGCAGGCTCCAGCAGAGAGATCTGGGATTGCCCTTTGGAGGCTACGAACTGGGAGTGACCCCCTAGGAGTGTAAAACTGAAGGTCTGGGATGGTGAGTTTGATTTATGGGAGTAAACTTGGTCCCTGGAGAAGGGCTGAGGTGTGGGTAGAACAAGCCTGTGTGGTGGTAGTTGAAGAAATGGTTAATAGGGCAATGTGGGGGCTCCCCTGGCAGTGACGGGATGCCTGGGAGACAGCGGCCCCCCTCCCGTGACAAGAAGTACCTGTTTCCCAGGCAGGGCTGCCAGTTGCTGTGTGCATGAGAAGATAGAAGTTCCTGTCCTCTAGTGTCTGCTCCCAGTCCTTGTGTCTGAATTGCAGAATGAAATTGGCAGGGTGCTCCCGTATGGGTCCAATGGAAATGCCTCTGTCTGTTTCTGCATGCTGTAGGACCTCCTTAAAGAGCATGGGGCCAGATCCTCAGCAGGTGTAAATCAGCATATCTCCCTTATGCTGCTGGAGGCCAGCTGTGCATCTGGCAAACAGCCTGGCATTAATCCTTAGTCTCGTCCCTGCCTGTGCGTGCCATCTGCCAAGTGGGGTTCTCCCTGTGTGCCTTCAGCAAATAAAGGGTTAGGCGTGCTGCTGGGTGGGAGTTAGGGGGGTTGCAGGCGGTTAGAGCCAGGATGGGGCAGTGGGCAAAATGCAGCCCAGCACAAATACAGCAGTCGGGTGCCAGCTCTGGGAACGGGCTAGCCCCGTCTGTCTGCCTTGGCTGCACCAGGCACTGCTGCCAGCGCAGCTCTGCTCCCCAGGTGCAATCCCAGAGCAGCCCTGTTGGCTGGAGCTCTCACGTCCTGGGAGCTAGACTTGCCCTGGGCATGCTGTGACCACCCAGGGGTTAAAAGGCCAGTGGCGGGGCTATGCTGGGGCTCCCGTTTTCACTAGCGCTGAGGCAGTCACACCAGCTACAGGGTGACAGCCAGAGATTGCCCAGGAGGGGGCAGTATGGCCTAGTGGGTAGGCCATGGCAGTGGGACTCAGGAGACCAGGGTTTAAATCCCCAGGCTGCCCGTGGCTATGCCTAGCTCAGATGTAGGTGGACTCATGCCAGCTTTGATGTGGCTCAGCACAGCTGTGACAATGCAATGGCAAGGGCCTCAAAAGGGGGTGGAGAGTATTGCAGCACCAAGGGTTTTGGGCAGGCTTGTTCTGAGCATGGGCTGGCAGGCAAGGCCCAGATCACTGCGCCTTCATGGCTATTTTAGCTGTACTAGCTAGAATAAAGCGGTTGCAGGTTTGTTTAGCCAGGCGACAAGCATCCCTCTGATTGCAGTGTGAATGTCATTTCATCTGCCCTTTGCTTGGGATCCCCATCTGTATCTCCCTACCTCACTGGGCTGCAGGGAGGGTAGAATCCATCACCATACACCACATCAACCAGGAGGGCCATGTAAGTACCTAGAAGACTGAAAACAAGCCTTGTGCAAACACAGCCCGAGGAATGAGTTAGAAGACCAAGAGACAGAGCTGCAGCTGAGCTGTGTCGCAGTGGAGAAGCTCTCCGTTAGTGGGAAGGCTAGTTTTCTCCTGTGGGCCCTGCTGATTTGTTCATAGCGCTGGCACGTTGCTGCAATGAGCTGGCGGTGGGCTGTCATAGAGATGCAAGTGGGGAATGCAGCTTCTGATGGACTATTTTAATAAAGTCAGCCAGAAGGCACGCTTGCCCCGATGCTGATCACTGCAAATCCAGCCAGAGAGCTGTGGAGATGACATAGCGTGAGGGGGGAGGGAAAGAGATAGTGCCAGCCTGATGAGGGAAGAGCTGGGAGCCGATTGGGGGTGGGAGGGAAAGTTGCGGGGGAGGAGGAAATAGAGTAAGAGACAAATCCTGCTCTACCGCTGCCTCCATGCAGTTCTAGTGACTCCCCTACAGTTGCATGGGCTGTTTGCCCAAAACACAACTCCTCCAGCTGCTGTTAGACTGATCCCACTGGAGTAAAAGATCCACCACCTGCTGTTTAGTAAAACTGGGGACTTCCTCCAGAAAGATTTAGTGGCCCCACTGAACTGTCCACCTGACCCTGCCTGTCGCCTACATCATGACAGCACAATCCTCCAAACGTAGCTTAATTACAACTTAACATCTTCAAGTGGCGCCTAGGTGTAAGATGTTGATTATTTTTAACTACATGGACAGTTTGAAAAGTCTGCATTGTGCTGTTATGAGCCTTCTGAGCAACAAGCTGACTGACACAGATGGTGTGTTTCTTTGAGGACCCAATTTTTAATTAATTTCAACTTACAGACTAGTTAACAGATTTACGTGTAAATTCGCAGAGAATTAATTCTGTGGCTGAGTTAGCGCTGTTCATCTGGGGGTGACGCTGTGGTTTTTCTACTTAACAATGAAGTTGAATCCCTGCTTTTAGTGCAACACAGAACTCGCCTTTATTTACAGCGTCACAACCACCCCTCCATGATCTCTCCAGGGCCCATGGCAGGGGAGCAGAGTCACTCTAGATACAGGGGAGAGGCCATGACCTCAGGGTTAGGATTAATGGCCTCTCATCCAAGTCTGGCCATATCTCTTCCCTCCCTCCCCCCCGCTCCTCTCTGCTGGTTCCCTTTGCCCCCTGTATGCCAGCCTGCCTCACAACTCTAGCCAGCCCCACTGCTGGTCATCTTGCCCCTACTCTGGTCAGCTAGACACCAGACTTCTTCCAGTTTTCCAACTTTAACCAAAATCAGTAAGGTTCTGATCAGGCAAAGGGCCAGGCTGGCTACACAGCTCAGCTACATAGGCAATGAGGTATGTGCCCCCCTAGCGGGGTGGTCTGATGGTGTCCTGAACTCAT
Organism: Emydura macquarii macquarii; assembly: GCF_026122565.2. NCBI lineage: Eukaryota > Metazoa > Chordata > Testudines > Chelidae > Emydura > Emydura macquarii. Next base: position 6,155,079 of record NW_027130204.1, read on the forward strand.
CAGAATATTCCAGTGCCATTTAGACCAGGAATGCTGCCTCTGTGATCCGGGGGCTTTGCATAAGTAGGCCAAATGGATAGGGCAGCAAAGCCACTGTCTAGCACATGGCACATTCATATCCAGTGTGTTGTCCGCTGTCGTCTCAGTGCTGGCAGGATTCACCCTTCCATTGCAGACAAGTGTGTGACACAGAGGTCCCATTGGTGGTCTTGTCAGACCTGATACACTCACTACACCTAACACATGAGATATACCGAAAAGGTGGCATCTAATATATCACTGGACAACTCATAACTCATGGATTATTAATATTATTGCATGGTGTATGTAGGGGTGAGTACAGACAGTTATGGACATGTGTTAGAACTATGTTCTCATGGGCAATGCATATAAGAGGCTGAGGGAGGCTAGGCCGCCCTCAGAAAAGGCTGGCCAGGCAGGAGGGCAAATGCCGTGGATGCAGCACGGATCCATTTAGAGTTGTGCCAGCCCACCACCTTTGGAGCACCAGAAGCAAAGCTCCCTGGTGGGGGAGGGTGGGACATCGGCCTGAAGCCCCGCCCCCACTCAGATTCTTCCCCCAAAGCCCCACCCTCACTCTGCCTTTTCCCCCAGGCCACCCCTGCCCACTTTAGAGAGGAACCAGCAGGCAGGCCTTGGGGGAAGAGGCAGAGGAGTGAGTGGGAGTGGTCTTGGTGGAAGAGGTGGAGCAGGGTAGGTAGGTTCTGGTGCTCATATGTAAGCCTACCCAAACAGACAACTCATGTACCACCTATGTATGTTTGTTTGCATAACGCAGTCTGCCCTAGACACACGAATCTGTACTTGTTTGTGTGACCAGCCTGGTCATCAGGTGGAGACAGTGAAGGTACATTTATGTAAAAAGTGAGCAAGACCATCAACATAGCGAGTGCAGGAGATAGGGTGTCTGAACCTCAAATGGTAAGCAATTGAATCAACCGATTGTTTACAATATTACTGTATCAATTAAGGTCTCTTATGAAAGCCTGTGACGTGCTGGTGCTGAGACTGTGAAACATATGCATAAGCACCATATGCAGAAGTATGGATACTCACTGGCATTATGCTTTAAGGTGTGTAACTGAAAGGTGTTTAAGCCAGGCAGCTCAGGGGGAGTTGATAAACAGATTCTCACCAAAGGAAAGAGGCCAGCACCTCAAACCAGGCATGGCCAAATTCAGTGGGCTAGTCATCTGTAACAGGGTTGCCAGAAGAGATCTGTTGCACTGTAAAAATCACCAGCAGGGGAGAAGACTGCCTGGTGTCCACAACCAGCAGGGAAAAGAGACATTTTCCAGGCTTATTCTTCAAAGAATCCATTTCAAAGGTTTACTGGACTATAAAAAGAAAAGGGAGAGAACCTCCTAGGTATCCAGTACTTGGGGGGATGGACCCATGGGGCCAGAACTCTTGAAATCACACAATGTTGGGTCCCTCAGCCTCTGACAACTGACTATATGTGAGAAATTTGCTTAGGCAAACACAGTAACTTGCTGACATTGTTAGTCTTAGAAGCATATTTTCCTTTCATTTGTCTGTAACCCTTTCTATTTTTACTTCTTATAGTTGGTGTCACTTAAACCTATGTTGTTGTTATAAACCAGTTCAGTGCTGTGATTGAAATCAGTGCTTTTTCAAACCCCAGTTAAATTTAAGAGCTGCAGTGTATTGACTCTTTAAAGGAGCAACAAAAGGAATAAGGTTCCGTGAAGGCTACAGTCAGGCAGGAGGACTGGATGCTACAGGACAGGTATTCGGGGGGAGGGCGGGGATTCAGGACTAGGATATGTTGGGGTCACTCAGCAAAAGCTGGGCAATGGAATCCGGCGTGTGACCTTCACGTTTGTATGGCTGGTTGTTGGTGTCAAGGCTAGCCACAGCAGCATAGCAGTGAAGGCACCCACTGTTGCAAGGCAGGTGGTGACAACCCCTGTCCTGAAAAATTTACAATATAGACAGATAAACCTATGGGAAACTGAGGCACAGGGAAAGAAAATCCAGTTCACTGTGTTAGCCAGAAGACCCATCCTTCCTCTCTAGCCCTTTTAGCCCACTACACAGCTACTCCCAATTCAGTACACTACAGATTATCACTAACCTTCTTTATGGTCCTTCTGACAGTTTTGAATCCCTGTGACGGTGTTAATATCCCAGGCACTTTGAGTTAATTTGGTGAAAGTTCGGGAGACCCTGAATCTGGTGTTTTACTAAACTCCAAACACTCTGCCTCTGTGGCATTTCCTTCCTTTGCTTGGTCTATAATCTCATTTAAAAAATAACAATCCAGTTTGTCTGGGATGATTTGTTCTTTATAAACCAGTGTTGTCTCTGTTGTTCATCATTTGTCATCTTGTTGCTTGGTGATTTTTTTTTTTCCCTTCCCCACCTAATATTTCTCTTATTATTTGGTTGGGGAGGAGTCAGCTTTGGGGCAGCAACTCCCAGGATCATTCTTCTTTCCTTTTGTACTATACCCACCTATAAAGTAAGGATAATATTACCCTAGAGCTTCATGTTTCTCACTGTTGTAGTTGAAACATCACAGTGATGGGGAAGGGGAGAATAAAATGCAGATCCCACTGGTGAAGGACCGGCCCCAGCCACATAAGCTAAAGGAGAATCTTTATTTAGGTGTTCACAGTGGAGGGTCTATGGCACACAGGTGAACATTGGTGATTCCATCCTGTCGAGGGCAGTGTTCTATACACACACAGACACCTCCACAAGCCAGTTCATTATAGTGTAATTTGGAAGTCAAACTACCATTTATTTGTATTGAGTTAGCGCCTATAGGCCCAGTCAGCCACCAGCAAGCCCATTGTGCCAAGCCCTGTGCACGCAAGTAATGAAAAGACGGTCCTTCTCTACTTTTCCAGCAGCATAGTAACCGTAAGGACAGGCTGGGGCACAGCTCTCAGGCTGGGCTTCTCCAAGAGAAGAGTTATAGTGACAGTAACTGGAGGCTAGTCACCTCCTGTGAATGACGGCTGGAGAAGCAGGTTCTCATTTATTCCCACCTGACTAGCTCTGAGCCAACCGCTTTGCTGCCAGTCCTGAGTCACCCTTGCGAGTCGCAGAGGAAGGTCCTTTCCAACACCGCTGGCACGCCGTTCCATCAGCAGCTGGGCGTTCAGGGCTCCAAAATTTCTCCTAGTCTTCACTTAGCCTGCGCCTCCTGTGGCAGGAGCAGGGTAATAACTCAGCCATGAGTGTGCCATAGATATCTGTGCTCTGGTTTCTGAACACAGCTTCTAGACCCCAGGCTTGCTCAAGGAATTTCACTGACCTTCAGTCCTCCCTCCCCAAAACCTTGGGGGAGGGAAATCTCCCCCATCCCTCCTTTCTTTCTTCTTGTCTCTATCTCCCCTTGCATCCCTCATCCTCCTTTGTTCTTTGGAAAGTGAGATGTGACATTTAGTGGTATCGCTTTAATAGGATGTGAGCCCTCTAGTGGCGCTCACCATGTTCTCTATTTAGAAACTTGCCAGGACAGTGAGGTGCATATTTAGGTAGGCCTTGCCTGTTGATGGTTAGCAAATACAGTTATTTAGACCCCACTGTGCCCATGTGGTTCCTTCATATTGTGTGTGTTGCATAAAGAGCAATGGAAAGTGACCTCCTCAGCCCCTGGAGTCAAGATAGTCAGTCACTATTTTAGATCTGTTGTGGATAGTCTGATTTCTGCTGCCTGCTTCCAAGCAGAAAGTGGCGGGAGATTGAATGAATGATTCAAGGTCACTAGCTGTGAGTCCTCCCACTCAGATGCTGTGGAGGCTTGGCTGTCATGCTGAGAACTCCAGGAATGGGCACCTAAGGCAACTGTCTGGACTTGTCATGTTTGTCTCATTGACAAACAAACAGTGGAAGTGCCCATTGAAACGAAAACCTCCAGCGGTTACTGACCATTTGGAATTCTTATTGTGTCTCACTTGTATTACAGGCGAGTATGCAGAGGTCCAAGGTGAAATTGGGCTAGCATGAGATAGTCCCTGCCCCACAGAGCCTATAATCTAAGTAGAGAAGTGGGTGGGGGGAGAGAGAAAGGTTTATTCCCCTTTTACAGATATGGAAGCTGAGGCACAGCCTGACTAGCCTAAGGACACATAGGAAATCTATGGCAGAGCCAAAAATCAAACGCTGGTCTCCTGAGTCCTAATCCAGTGTCTTATCCATAGTCCCAGCTCCTGGAGTCATGTTATTACCTGAGACTCAATTAATTTATCTCCCAAAAAAAACATGAAGGAGAAGGTTTTTAGTTCTCCTGGTTGCAGGGAAAAGCTTGAATACATGACACCATAAAGGCTTAGAAACCAGAAAGGAAATAAAAACACTTTTAAAAAAATCCTAAAGCCAATCTCGTGATTTTTGGGGGCTGACTCAAGATTTTGGAATGCCTGGGGTTGGCCATCCTGCAGAAGTCAGATTCTGCAGGAGGATAATAGACTCTAGCTTGTCACTGTTGGTTTAGAAATACACCGTTTAAATATAGATCAAGATAAAAAGGTTGGCTGGTAACTTTCAATGCACTTCACACTATGTCTTAATCTTCATATCAAAGGGGCTTTCCACACATCATCCTCTTCAGTTTGGAGAGCCTGAGGGAGTGAAAGAAAGCAAAGAGGGCTGTCCTGGGGCAGGTTTTCTTCTGTAAAACGTAAAAAATAAAAAAGGGATGAATCCTTCTGTCCTTATTCAGGGAAAACTCCCAAGAAGCTCAATGGGCCACTAATAAGGAGGACCATTTTTAGATGGATAGCTTTGCAAAAATGGCTAAGGGAGTTAAGAATCCTTCTGGAATTCAGCCCCAATGTCCTGCAAATACCCTGACCAGGACTTTAGAACAACCAGCAAAATTGCCTGAATCCCTGGTTTTGTTCTGTGCCCACTGGGGCACAACATGGAGTTTGGTCCCAAATGCACCGTAATGCAGGTATGAGCAGTGCCAACCTTAGAGCAGTGCCAGCCTATTGGAGCCACATGGGTTTCAGGGCTCCAACTGTGTAGATCTGTTTGCAGGATCAGAGCTTCGGTTATGTAGCTTACTGCTGAGTTGCAGTGTGTGGCTGTAAAGAAGCCCTAGTCAATTACAAGTGGGACACACCAAGTACACAATTAGGCGGCCTTGCTAAATTGCTGTTAACTTTTATAAATCTGGACATCTCAACTATGGTGGCGGGAATCAATGAGATGTGTGATATTTTTTTACTTGCCCCAGGCAAATGAGTGAACAGGATTTTACAAGGCAATGGTAAGGAGGTACAGATCCAAGCTTCCCTGAAATATATGGCAGTCACAGTAGTTTTTTAGCTGTGAGTCCTTTGTTCTATCAATACAATTTACACATGGTTACAGAGGAAAGCTATCCTGGTTTTAAAACGTCATGTGTACAACACAAATCTTCTTGCACAGATTGTAAAGAGCCATCAGCACAAGTACAGTTAGACACTCACCAATTATTGCAGAGACCAGGTGGGTGAGGTAATATCTTCTATTGGTGAAAGAGGCACGCTTTTGAACTACAGAGCTCTTCTTCGAGGCTCTAATATCCTGGGACCTACATGGCTGCAGCAAGGCTGCAGATCACTAATTGTTCAGCAATTTCCAGCCATGAGAAATCTTTGCAAATGATTCCTTTCCCCCATCCTCAACCCCAGGACATATATTTATTCCATTCCATAACATAGGCATGGAAGGGATGGCTGAACGACAGGCTAGGGAGACCAGCGCTGTCTCACTGAGCCGGGTCCCTTTCACACAGCTTGTACCCTGCTTCTCTACCAGGCATCCTGCTTAAAAGGCTCTCGCTCTCCCTCTGCCCCCCCCCGCATAAACCCTTTGTTGCTGGGGGACAGAGGGCAGATGTGCCTCCCACTCATCTTTGCTCTTTCCTCTTCAATTCATTTGCATCCTACAGCTGTAATGGTGGGGAGATGAGTCAGTGAGGGGGAAGCACACAGACGCATTGCCTGGCTGTTGAGCTGCTCAGATCTAAAAGCCCCAGGCCTGATTCTCCACTGCCTGGTGCCTTGATTTTTTTTCACTCACTTTGAACAGGGGAAAATGACATCCCCACTGCTGTTTCAGTGAAAAATTACCATGTAGGGGTGCAACCAAGTGGCCATAATGGGCAGGAATAATTCTCATGTCTGTATCACTATCTCAGTCAGACACGTCTCTGTTCCTCTCAGGCAGGGAAGGAGAAGTAGTCTTGTGTAGTGGTTACAGCCTGGAGTCTGGATTGTGTTTCTTGCTCAGCTACTAACTCGCATGTAACCTTGGGCAAATGTCACCTCTGTGTGCTGCAGGCTCTCCATCGGAGATGGCAGTAATGGTGCTTACGCCTCTTAGCAGAGCTAGCAGGGCTGGATTCATCACTCAAGTTGCTTTGACATTTCTGGAGCAATGGGGCTGTGTGATCCGGTTACAAAGCCCAGGGATAGTCAAAATCCAAGGACTCTTGTTACATGGAGTCCTTTCTAAAAACACTGGTGGCACCTGGTAAGTGACTCCATCAGAAGCGGGTTGAGTAAATTCTTCAAAGTTCAGATCTTTCCCCGAGTTCAGCAGAATAGAGTTTCTGACAGGATTGCTGGCACGTCAGATGGCTGGAAGTGCAAAGCTGCGTCGGTGCAAACGAAATATACATGAGGTGTCATTCCCACTCCGCAGGGCATAGACCCCCCCTCCCCGCCCCCATGGCCCTTACAGTGCATGTGCAGTGTGTGCATCTATTAGTGTCCTGATTTAAATGCATTTGATGGCTGGCTGTTCTCATTTCTTGGAGATAAACCAGGTTCTTGCTGGGAATGAGGCTGGTGCACCCCTCGCTTCCCAGAATGGGGCAGCACTCAGGGAATTCAGCTTCTGCCTGCTAGATCCAGCATCAGATGCAGCTGCAGGTGGGGTAGTGGATGGCCCTGTGGCTAGCGTGTGTGTGTGTGTGTGTGTGTGTGGGGGGGGGGGGGGGGGGAGTGGTGACAAATTCTTGGAAAGGCAGATCCCTAGACTCTGAAATAGGTTTAAATTTGGCCCTGATTAAAGTGCAGGGTAAGAAACTCCCTTCTGGTTGCTGTGGTTTCAGCCGATACTTTTTTGCCATGAGTGAAACAGATAGCTTTCTCCAGCAAAAACCCCACCTGCCATGGCGCTGCATGGGAGAGTAGTAGGTAGCAACTTGGTGACGAGCCAGCCAAGGGGATGTTGTAGTTGTACTTTTGTTCTCTAAATCTGGCCGTGTGCTGTGCTGTGACAGCAGGGAGGAGGAGGCGTGGGGATCGGGAATGAAGCTTGCCGAGAAATGGTCTAATTAGTGCTTTAAAGTAGTCTGATTTGGAGGTAAACACATTGCTTGTGTGGGGAGGTGTTGCAAATCCCAAAAATGTTTCCAGCCATCTGGATTGTGCCTGTGATAGGGGAGGTTTGGATTTCTCTCTCATTTTAGAGGAAATAAATTTTCTCCATTAAACCTAAAAGGGGTGGGAGGTGGAAGCAAAGGGTCAGCTACTAATCCTGGGTGAGTCCTGGCAGGGCTGGGGGTGGAGAGGAGTAAGACAAAAGGCAGCACCTGACCGGGGGAAGGATGGTGCGATGGTTAGGCCCTAACCTGGAAGACCTGTGTTCAATTCCCTGTTTTGCCTAGACTCTCTGTGTGACTCCTCCCGCCCAGGGGGAGGGGCCTTTAGCAGTGGGCAGGCCCGCACCCACCCACTTCCCAGCTCACAAATAGTCTCTAGACTCTCTGTGTGACTTTGGATAAGTCACGTAGGCCAGGTCTACACCAAAAAGTAAAGACGACTCAGCTACGTTGCTCAGGGGTCTGAAAGAGCCACACCCATGAGTGATGTAGTTAGGTCGACCTGTCTCCTGGTTTAGACCGTGCTAGGTCGACAGAAGAATTCTTCTGTACTGCTACAACGTTTCTAGTGGGAAAATATAGCCTTAATCTGTTTGCCTCCGTTCCCATTCTGTAACATGGGGGTGGCAGTGGCTCCACATAGAGGGGTGTTGTGAGGATAAATGCATGTGAAAAGATATTGAGGTGCTCCAATACGACAGTGATAAGTACCATACATAGCTTGTGTGTACTGAGCTTGATACAGCTCTGAGACGGGTGCTTTTTTGGTGTGTGCTGTATCTTGACATTTTCTAGGCATTGTGTGCGCAGAGGTCAGCAGCCATCCTGTACTCAAAGCCCAGTGCAGACTCTCAGAGGAAATCACACACTGTGCTCTCTCACGCAAGGAGACTTTACTCTTGTTTGTTCTTGTTTTTGTTGTTCTCATCATTTCAAACAAAGGCCATTGTGTCTGAAAGCACCACTTTGTTCTTTGTATGTGAGGGAACAGAACAGGAATCCAGACATGGCTCCCAGTTTGAAATGGGTACAGACAGACCGATGGACCAATGAACAACTCTTCACCCCTCCCCAGCCCAATATCCCCAGAATCACCTGTCATGAGGTGGCTGGCCCATTAAGGAGAGTTGGGTCCAGCCTCACCTGTGATGGATCAGCTGCTTCCCAGCTGAGACTGATCAGCTAGAGCTCAGGAGATTAAAAAAGCCCGCAAGGGGCTCAGTTAAGGAGAAAGCTGTCAGCAGCAAGGCAACTCTGGCAGAAAGCACCTGGGCCAGTGGGAGAACGGCACAGGCTGGCTCCTGTAGCAGGTCCCATCGCAGGGACTGACTCTCAGGCAGGTGGCCTGTAGAGTGGAAACCTTTAGGGAATAGGCAGGGCCCTGCAGGAGACCCTGGTTAGGGATGATGCTGTGCTAGCTTTTATGTGGCAGAAACAAGCGGAAGCCCCTTTGGAAAGGGCCAAACCAGGCTCTGGGCATGGCGTCAGTCCTTTCTGGCCTGGGGACAGACGGCCACCATTGAACAAAGTCTGACCTTGAGTGCACTTAGAGGTGGGCACTGAATAAAATAGCTAGCAGCAGCTAGCTAAATTGATGCTCTGGCCTGGTATAGTGAATCCAACAGATTCCTCTTCAGCATTTCATTGAACTCTCTGGGCTCCTCGTAGCTGCAGAAGATGCTAAACAGCAGGAAGATGTTCCAACAAAGTGCAGAGCTCCTCGCATTGTTATGGAGCTCTCCTAGAAAATATTGATGTGCTAAGAGCAAATTGATTTAAAAACCATGACGCTGTCTGCCTGCCCGCCCCTGAGATGGGTTGTTTGATGGGCACATACTTGGGGAAGTTTCATTCACACCTCCTGCCTTTCCAGGCTAGAGCAACTCCAGATCCTTTCACCTCCAGATGACTGGTTTAAATAGTCACGGGGGAGCAGAGAGGTGGTGGTAGTGGTGTCAGAATTAGCACAAGCAATAGCTTTATCAGAGCAGCCAAGGACAGAACTGTCCCTGGAAATACTAATCCCTGGTTTTTAAGTAGCCCTTTTCATCAAAGAGCCCGGAGCGCTTTATAAAGATGGGTAAGTATCCATCTCCTTACCCTTACAGATAGGGAAACTGAGGCACAGAGACGCTAGGAGACTTGCCTTAGGTCACGCAGTGACTGATCCAGGAACAGAATCCAAATCTCCCAACACAGTCCAGTGTTCTGTTCCCTGGGCCACGCTAAACTGTGCTCAGTGAAGTACGGGGTCAGGGGACAGCTGAGCTCCAAAGAGAGGCAGTGAAGGCCAATGAATAAGAGGCTCCCGGGCGGGGTACTTCCCTTGCCACAGAGTGTGCTGTCTCCCTTGTGTGGAAATAGAAGACTTTAGGTTGCAGGGGTGCCTAGCCAGCTCTGGCTCCCTGAAGTTCTCTAGCGGAGACGGTGAGGATACGGATGACTACCTCTTAGGGCTTGTCTACCTGGTCAGTTCATGCTTGGCAAGCTGGCATATGAGTGGAATATGCACTAGCCTGCCACGCACATGCACTCGCTGGCCACGTGTACGCTGCTACCGCACACTAGCAGTCATGCAGCGTGCTCTGAAACAGGAGTATGTCAAAGCTCTGTTACTCTAGTGTGAGGTAACAGGGACCCCGTGGCCAGTGAGCGTGTCACAGTACGTTCACTGCTCGGCTTACTGCGTACTAACTGACCACACAGCCAAGTCCTTAGATGAAGTTAGGGGACATTGGTGAGTAAGAAAAAGAATACACTAAGTGGCATTTTATTCTGAAGTGTAAATGCACTCCATCAGCATGGCTGGTGTTTTATTGCCAACAAACGCCACGGATTTAGTACTTTTCATGATTTGTACTTCTATATTGTGTTCCACCTGAGATTCTCAAAGCCCTCTATTAACTTTAATGAATGAAGTAGTACAGTATTCACATGAGTTAGGGCAGCATTATTGCCCCCAGTTTAAAGAAGGGGGAAACTGAGGCAGAGAGCGGTGAATTGACTTGCCCCAGATCACAGAGCAAATCTGTGGCAGAGCCAGGAATCAAATGTAGATTGGCTGACTCGCCACCCTTGACAATGCTTCCTTTATGGAGAGGTTGCTAAAAAACAGAGGATACCCTAATATGAAGGTTTGTGGTAGCACCTTCACTGTGGACAAGGCTTGGTTAATAAGCTCAGTTTTTACACTTCCCAGACTTGTGGGGGGGTTTTTTCCCTTTCTTTCCTTCTCAACATACTGCTGGTTGCTGTGGCAGCTGAGTAATGCAGAAGTTCTGCCTGAAAAAATGCTTCCTCCTTATATGATACTGTACATATTGTCATGGAAATTGTCCTCATTTCCCCTGAGCACACTTTAAATAACTCGAACAGCAGTGCTAATGAGCAGAAAGATATCTGCAATCCCCACCGTGCAACTTAACATACTTTATCCCACCCCGAATTCCCTTTGCTCATCATCGAGCATTTTAAAGATCTGCTATAATAAGTTGCTTTCTCTCTTTGGTCCAGTCATTTTGCTCTTAGCACTTGGTAATAAAAGGTCAGCTCTGGCTGAAACCTGTCTCTTGCAGCGATGCCATTTTTCACTGCCAAATATCTTAAGAAAAGCAAGTGTCTCCGAAAGGGTAAGTCACAATATTTTTGGTGTGTTTAGTGTTGTGTGTTTTTACTTTAAATCATGGGAAAGGATTTATCCTGTATTATCATGCAGTGAAAATGGAACTCTGAATACAGCAGTTCAGTTAGCAAAGAGGGCTTTATTCTGTACTACTCATTTTTTTATCTAAGATACCATATCCATTGTTATGCTTTCTACATTCAGTAAAGCTGGCTAGTCAGAAGAATGTTTAACCCTGTGAACACTGCACACATTTTCTGCCAAATAGGATTGATTTCCAATTTCAGAACAAACCCATGTGTTGTGTGTTCTGTTTTTCTTTTTCATATACATGAGCTATGCATCTGGACAGGGATAATACTCTAGCATTTTCATTTGTGTTAACACAAAGGAGTTGCATGTTTCTCTGCATTGAGATGATCTACAACAACACACAATGGGAAAATCGCATTTCTTCCAAGCACCTTCCCAATAATTGGGAGACATGAGTAGATGATTTTACATAGATTTTTTGGAGGCTGTGTTGATATTTGCATTCAGAATGGCAGTCTGAGTCTTCCCCAGCAATGTAATTGTTCTGCATTCAGGTAGACGTCTAGCTGTTTGAGAGTCGCTTGCTTCTAGCATTGTACAAATTAACAAGGCTTAGCTTTCAGAATGAGAAATCACATTAATTCTACTTGATGATTTCCGTTGTTCTGCTACTTGTCTCTGTATTGTGACAGTGGTTATCTAGCCATCTGGATATGAGTTCTGCAATAAGGGGAATAACAGTGATTTCCCATAGTAGGGCATCAACTATCAGTTCCTGAAGATCTGTCTTAGTGACCTAACTAAGCATTTATACCACACTCATCCCCATGCGATCCCATAGGATCTCCCCCTGGATCCTTCCTTTGAATGGACATTGGCTGTAGCATGAAACTCAGAGGCAGAGTTGTAGACTGTAAAAGGTGACTTAAAGTTGGACAAAATTTTCGTATTCAAAATCTTCTTCTCGTCAAGCTGTCTTTCCTATCAGGCTGGTATTTAATAGGTGATCGTGCAGTCAGAGTTAACGGAGTCGAGAAATGAGAATTATCGAGTCTGGAACAAGCAAACCTACTGCCACTGTCTGAGTCTGACTCTTTAGGGATGACTTTAAATTCTGTGCGGATCCAAATTTTGTTCAATATGTATTTCTTGGAATTCAGGAAACTTTTAGAGTGTGGGTGTGGGTGGCTTTCCATCTACTTCATCTGGAGTTTAGAACATGACTTTTACCCTCCCATCCACACACACATTTCTGGCTCGAGTTAAGTGGTGGTTTATACTTGAGTCATCTGGCCCATCGGGACGGGATGAAGTCAGCGTGCTGCTGACACTGGAGCCAGTGGTGCCGTGGGGATGCAGCTGTTGGATTTACAGTCGGGAGGTGGGTGGGGCGGGGTGGGAAGGGGCGGGGTGGGTGCTCTCCCTGGAGCTAGGCTAGCTGGAGTGGAGTGACTCCATTGTCATCACCTGGCAGGATGGGAATTACTCCAGTCGCATTCTGATGTGTGTGAATGTCCAGAAGAGGGTGCTGGGAACAGCCCCCACCCTTCTGCAGCAGGTCACTTGGTCCTAGCCCTGCTTCATCGAGACAGGAGCCAAGGTTCAGGGAGGCTAAAACGAGCCTTTCCAGACGTGGCAGTGTAAAGACCTGCCCCTTAAACTGCCCCTCCGACTCGGGAGCCTGACATCAGGTATCCAGGTTTGAACACGTTTGCCTGTGTGACCTCCCGAAGGCCACAGCGGGAGCTGGTGAGAAACCTGGGATCAGTTGCTCGCTCAGTCACTAGCCAACTGCTCTCTGGGCAGGGGCTGCATAGGCAGAGGAGGGGCCTTAGCCTCAGGCTGCAGCTGGTAGGGAGTTTGTGTAGCCCAGTTCCCACAGCGATCGCCTGGATGGGGCTGCCCACAACAGCTGACAACTGAGCTGAAGGGAGCAATGGCCATGGTTTTACTGGCTCCGTGGCCCAGGAGGCTGTGCGGAGCCATGACTAATCAGGGGTCGTTGGGCAGAGTCAGTGACGGGCGGTGAGCTCACAGCATCGGATACGTTGCCCAGGCTGTTTGCAAGGAAACTGGCTAGAAAGTGACTTAGTGTTTATCTGGAAGCTGAGATTCACTGTTATGTTCCTAGTCCCCTGAGCGTGGAGCGGGGGCTGGCTCTGACCTCTGGCTTTCTGGGAGTGCCAAGGATACAGGACCCTGGTACCCAGTGAGTCAGTAATGGCGTGCAAATCCTCGACCTTTCTGGGTCATGTGAACGCCCTGATTCCTCTCCCTGTGTCGAATAAAGATCTGGGTAACCCGGACAACCACTCAGAATAGCCCCTGCTCAGAGACACGGCTGAGAAAGAATCAGAACCCCGCGCCCATCACTGGGCCCAAACCCAGACGAGCTTCAGAGAGGATCCGTTCACTCGTTCATCCTGCTCTGCCTCCGTCAGCCCCAGTTCCTGGAGAAAAGCCCCCAAAATGCCGTGTGAGAGCCTGTTGTCGCCCGATTTGCAGCTCATGAGGTGTCCCTCTGAGCTGTTGATGGCTGCCCATCACTAGTGGGGTCTGAGGGACGCTCGGGGTCAAGGAGCTCCATCCTGTCCCTGTGCGCACCCCTGCCATGCTCCCCTCCAGGAGGCACGTGGTTTGCAGAGGGCTCTTGCTGCACACTGACGCAGGAGGCTGCTGCTCGTTCCAGTGAGGAAATGTGGCCATTAAAAGGCATTAAACGATTCTGAAGTGCCCTGGGCTTCGCATCAAAAGTGGGGTTGCATTAAAGCATGCGTCACCACAGGCTCTGCTGCGTCTGTCCATGCTCGCTGCTCTCTTCTGGGCAGAAATGTCTAGAGTGAGTGATGGTGGCTACCATTCCCCACTCCTGGGCATGGCCAGAGGGCTGGGAATGGTCCATGGGCAAGAAGCCACCCTGGTCAGTAGAAAGTCAGAGGGGAAGATGTCTTGGGTGCCTTGGAAGGGTCTGTCCCCTGTGGAGCCAGAGGGAAGAGCCCTGGATCCTATTCAGCTGTGACTGGCTCTTGCCCAGGGTCGCACAGGGAGTGTGTGGGTGGCAGAGGTGGGGATTAAACCCAGCTCTTCTGTGTCCTGTTCCAGATCCTTGGCCACAAGGCCTCATCTGGTCCATTCCTGGGGAGTGGGGCTGGGTTCACGGATTCCCAGGCTAGAAGGGACCATTGTGGTGACCTGGTCTGTCCCTCCTGTGTAGCACAGGGCAGAGACCTTCCCCACAAGAATTCCTAGAGTGGCGCTTTTAGAAACACCCCCCCTCTTGATTGAAAATTGTCAGTGATGGAGAATCCAGCACGAGCCTTCGTAAATTGTTCCAATGGTGAATTACCCTCACTGTTAAAAACTTGCACCTTATTTCCTATCTAAATTGGTCTGGCGTTAACTTCCATCCATTGGATGGTGCTTTACCTTTCTCTGCTAGATTGAAGAGCCAATTATTAAATATTTGTTCCCCAGGTAGGTACTTGCAGACCGTGATCAAGTCACCCCTTCACCTTCTCTTTGTTAAGCTAACTAGAGAGAGCGCCATGAGTCGATCCCTACAAGGCAGGGGTTCTCAAAGTGGGGGCTTTGACCTCTCAAGGTGTCATGAGGTGGTTATGTGGGGGGGTGGTTCACAAGCTGTCAGCCCCCACACGTCATGCACGGCTGACAGCAGAACCCTGCAGAGCTGGGTGGCCAGACAGCAGCGGCTGCTGGCCAGGTGCTCTGAAGGCAGTGCCACCCCCAGCAGAAGTAAGGGTGGCATGGTATAGGGGAGTGGGTGGCATGGCATCGGGGATTGTCTGGGTTTTTTTTTTTTTGGGGGGGGGGGGTGTTCATCACAGCCTGAAATATTTTCAAAGGGAGTCCCAGGGAAAAAAAAGTTTGAGGAAACCCTGCTAAAAGGCATGTTTTCTAGCACTTTGATCATCTTAGTGGCTATTCTGTGAACCATCCTTATCACCATCCTTCATGAATTGTGAGCACCAAACTGGACACAGTATTACAGCAGTGGTCGCACCAGTGCCAAATTCAGAAGTAAAATAATCTCTCTACTCTTACTGGAGATTCCCCAGTTCATGCATCCCAGAATCGTATTGGCTCTTTTGGCCACAGCATCACACCGGGAGCTCATGTTCGACTTATTATCCACCGTGACCCCACCAAATCTCTTTCAGAGTTATGGCTTCCCAGAACAGAGTAAGTATGAGTGAGTCATACTATGTTCCTAGAGGTACACGTTTACATTTAGCCATATTAAAATGCATATTGTTGACTTGTGCAAGTGATCCCTATCGCTCTGTATCAGTGACCTGTCCTCTTAATTATTTACCACTCCCCCGATTTTTGTCATCTGCAAACTTGCTTAGTGATTTTTATCTTGTCTTCCAGTTCACTGTTTAAAAATCTGAAATAGCATAGGGCCAAGAGCCAACCACTGTGGGACCGCACTGGAAACACACACCCTCGATGACGAGTCCCTGTTAACAGCTACATTTTTTAGACCTATCAGTTAGCCAGTTTTCCAGGGCTTTGTGCAGTGTAGTCCTAACCTGTATTTGAGTGTGCACTTGGCCCCAGGTCAGCTCTGCTCTCATCCCATCCTCTATCACCCTCATCCCTTAGGCCATAGTTTCTCAACCTGGGGTCCGCGAGACACAGGCAGGGGAGTGAACAGAGTGAAGGGGAGGCGGGCGGCAGCTGCCGACTTCTGGGGAAGGCGGGCGGCAGCCCCCCGCTTCTCACCTTGTCACAGCTCCCAGGGTGGAGCCTGGTGGCAGCTTCCTGCGTGTCATGAGCTGGGCTCGCAGCTGGGTGACAGCCACCCGTGCCCCAGCTCCGAGCCGAGGGACAGCCTTCAGCGCCCCTGCTTGAAGACGGGAAGCAGCCGCCTGCCCACATCCCTGGGTTCCAGCCAGTGCAGAAGCCGCCTCTGCCCCAGCTTGGATTGGGTGGCAGTCGCCCACCTCCCGGGCTGGCAGCCAGGCGGCAGCCACCTCCAACTTGCCCAGGTGGCAGCTCCCCCTCCTTGACTCAAATCCCAGTGCCCAGAAAACGTGTCAATTTCACTGCTCTAGCTGAACAGTCAAATGGACAACTATGACATCCCCAGATTTTACCAGTTACCCTCTTTTCCTGTCTCTCTCTTGCCGTCCTTCCCTGTCTCTCTCTCACTCCTTCCGCCTCTCAAATCTATGGCAAAAAAAACTGGCATGGCACTTTATGTTCTCCAGCATTGGCATACCGCTCAAAGCTTCTTAGCTTTGGCCAACAGCACCTCTAGCCCAGATACATACTTGAGTTGTGCACCTCTGGTGTAAAGGTGGTAACCCTACCCACACTAGATCTGACATCTGTCATATCATGGCCTTATATACTCAGCCCTTCTTCCAACATATGGCTCACATTAGTCTGTAAATATAAAATCCTGTGGAAAATTGAGTGTTGGGGTACTTGCTACTTAAAAGGTTGAGAAACACTGCCTTGGGCAATAATACATCCCTCCTCCCCTTGGGCCAGATCCCACCTCTGCCAGGAGCCGGGCCATCATGTACCTCTCAGGATCAGTCTTCGTCCCGCTCTCCGCTTCATGCCTCTGCTGCCACTTGGTCTCAGCTGCCATTTCCCATGCACTGAGAATCTGCCCTTCCTTCCTTAAAGGGGAACTGCAATGCAAAAGCACCGCACTGCTTTGTGCTGCTTTGCTCTCCCACAAACAGTTGTGCGGGGTGAATGCTGAAAGGGGTCGACATTTCCCACAGATCCCAGCCAGCAGTGTGTGTTTAGCCCTCTCTGTCATGCACCTATAATCCCCCCAGCATTCGAGAGTCTGGAAACACACAGCTAAGGGGTCCAGCTCCTCCACCCCAGCCAGGTGGAAAGGTGACATTTCACTGGCCCACCCAACCAATCTCAACTCGTGTCTGCTTCTACCAACTACACACCCACACCCCAGTACAGGTGTGATCAAGGCCAAGACAATGTTTTCCTCTTTGCAATGTGCCTTTACAAGCCACCTTTCTCCAACCCTCTGTGATAATACCTCTGTCTTCTCTTGTCTGAGCAGTTTAATGAACTTTACAGTATTTGCTGGCTCTTTAGGACAAGACTCCTGTCTCGATGTATCCTGTCCAGCCCTGTGTACATGTATAGCGCTGTATCAGGGGCCAGGTCCAGAGCGGTGCTGGGCACCTGCAATCCCCTTTGGAGTTGGTAGGAGTGGTTAAATCTCAGGATCGGGCCCCAAAAGTCAAATCCTCAAAAAATCTCCATCTCCGATGACGCTGTGAACGTCACCATTGGATTTTGATCCTGCCCATTTGATTCCAAAAGGCGGAGAAAATAAAACGTCTTCTAAGACGTGTTTTCCTTGTCCTCCTCAATTCAGAAAACTAAGAATGCATCTTCTATCGCCAAGCGATTCCAACTCCGCTGCAGCTGTCGATTCAGAGGACTTCAAAGTCGGATGATTAAGGAGCAGCATCAGTTCCTAGCCAGACAAGCAAAACAATCACTACAGTAAAAGGAGGGGACGCGTTCACTTATGCTCTTTCATGTTGCGGGCATGTTCATTGTTCTCGGCGAACAGGGCTGACAGGGAACTGCTGTGTACATTAGACAAGTGTCAGGGCATCTGAGTGCATTGGACAACAATGAGCCAGAGCCCCAGAAGTGCTGCTGCCCCCCAAGTACCGTTGCCCCAAATGCAGTGCCGATGCTGGACACTCCCTGGGTCCCCACAATAGAGGCCTCTTGCTTCCATCTCTAAGGACAGGGAGTCCTGGCTCCTAGGCCTGTACTCTGCCTAGCTGGGCTGGGGACTGCATGGCAGCTAACCACCAAGCTAACTCTGCTTCTAGGGAGGCCCAGGTGGGACTCATGGGGCTGGAGCATTATTTTCCAGGCTGGCGTCCCCCAGGCCGTGCAGACCTGTCCATTCCACCTTGTTGCCTTCCCCATGCACCTGGTGGATGATGGAGCAGAGTAACTCCAGAGCAGGACCCTTACTGTTTATGATAAGGGAGGTGATCGTACCCCCATTATATAAATGCACCTTCAGGCCTGGACTGAGATCAGAGAGGCTGGGTAAAGCTGGCCTTGCTGCTCCTTGAGCCGCCCTGTTCTGTGGATGGAGGGTATTGCTTTCTAGGGCTGTCCCTTCTCACCTGGAATTCACATAACCATGCTGAGGGAGGCCAGGAAGCCGGGCTCCGTGCTCCTGGAGCCCTGGGATTATGAAAGGAGTTGGCAGAGCACCTCTGTGACGCATTCAGCAAACAGCTTAGACAGCCGGGTGGCTCCAGTGTGAGTCTCCACCATCAGGGCTGTTAAAACGTTAGCGGCATGGGGGCTTTCTCCAGGCAGTGGCCGACTTCATGGAGTCAGGCCACTCCCTGAGCGGGCCCAGTGACTCGGTTGCTAGCTGTGCCTTTACAGCGTGCATCACTGTGCACAGACCAGGGCAAGATCTGAGCCCCCACAACATTATTCCTATCCTGCCTGGGAGTGGCACTTTGTTAAAGCAAGGTAGTGGGACTTGGCAGAGCTGGATTCTATCCCTGGCCCTGCCACTGATTTTTTTAAGTGACCTTGAGCAAGTCACTTAAGGCCAGATGGGCACCTAACTGCACCTCATATTTTTAAAACCACCAATCAGCCACCTTTAGTCTCTCTCTGCCTCAGTTCCCCTTCTGCAAAATGAAGATGATGATGTTCAGAACTAAGTGAATAATCCATAGCCCATAATGGACTCCCTCCGTGTATCCTTGTTTTTTGACTTTCATTGTGCATGACCAGTTTGTGGTTTCCTCAAACATATCCGTTGTTCTAAATTATTACCCAGATCATTTCTATGAATGAATCTTGCTCTTTAGGTGGTTTGTGATCAGTGGGTTGTTACTATTCACTGTAAGTGTGCAGTTTTAGCTGTGTTGGCTATTTTTGATTGAATGGATAGGTAACAACAAAGTGTTCATATTTCCTGATTAGATGCGTCTGAATCTTAGGCTTGGTCTACACTTGATTTAAGTTGACAGAGCTACATCAGTTGGGTGTAAAAAAAATAAAAAAATCCAAGCCCAGAGCGACAGAAGAATGATGTAGCTACTGTCATCGGGAAAGGTGATGTTCCTGCACTGACGGAAAAATCCCTTCCGTCGGTGTATTCTGCACCTACCAGTACAGTCTCCATAGTGTAAATAAGCCTTTTAAATTGGGCTTCAGGTGTGAAGACCTGTTCTTATTGTGTGCCTGCTTCTGAGTATAGAGCTTTATTCAGCCCCAAGCTTTAACACAGATTTTTCAGCCTTGTGGGAGCTGTAGAAAGGAGCGGTCTGTATACAAAGCCTGCTGACAATGTGTTATGTATATTTATTCTTAAATAATAACCATTAGGAGCAGCTGATGTTTTAACACCTAGATGTGCAAAACCAAAACCCTCTGGGCAAAACACAGGCAAGAGGACTATGAAAACCACTCTGCCTGGCCGGTGCATGGACTCAGTGGCCTGACGTGGAGGTGGTGGCAGAGGCCAAAGGCCATTCTTCACTTTGGGAGGCTGGGCCGGGGATTTGCCGGGAAGAGCCCACATTGTGACCAGCTGCAGCTAACAGCCTGCTCTTGCGTTGTGTTACATAAGGGTGAAATAGAAATACTTGTTAAACAGAAGCTGTGTCTTTAATGAACTGGCTGCAGTCAGAAGCAATGTAAGTGGCTGCTTGTGGCCCTGCCATTTTTACTTTAAAGTCCTATACCTCCTTAGCACATCACAGGCTGGCCTGATTTCCCTCGATGGATGCAAGATGGGAAGGGGACAAGTAAAGGCCATCTCATGCCCCCTCCCACCTCTTGGGGTCAGACACATCTTATGGCTGGCAGTGATTCTCTCTCTTCAGCCCCCAGTACAAGCAGTTATTGCATCTCCTTGCTCCCTGTGTCCCAGTGCTGCACTGCAGATGCATAATTCATTCTCTGGAAAGCCGCTTTTTTAATGTATTATTAAAGAGGCACTGGCTCAGCAGGTGTCCTCGAGGTAGAGAACAGCAGCACATGGTAGGCAGAGGCTGCTGTCTTACGGCTGATCAAGAGCTCTTTGTTTCAAAACAGAACCCGGAAGGCTTTTTGATACACCACGTCACTGGCTATGCAGATCTGGTCTCCCGGTTGTCATCCTGCTGTTAAATGTGGAAACACAAATCCTATAACAAGCGCCGTCCCTTGGGCAAAAGACGATTAAATTCTATGGCCTTGAAAAGGCTCAGGCTAAGCAGAGAGAACAGAGAAGCCCTCTCCAAAGATTTGCTTTGTTTCTTGCTCACGCTGTATTCAGTGCACCAACTAGGCCAGATTCATCTCTGGTGCAACCCTGGTAGATTTACGCCTTGGACTGATTGTTCAGACGTGTATAGAAATACACGAGTCGCTCATATGTACCTCTGCAATGGTTAGCACCCTCAGCAATCTGGAAGACGCTTTTCCCATTTCTCACAGGAGTGCTGGATCTGTCTGATCTAATCTGTGTAGCTAATCCTTTAGATATTGTCGTGCTGCTGAAAGGTGACAGACTGTCAGCCATGGAGTTTTCTTCTATAGAACTAGTGAATCACAAGCTGCAAAGAGCAAGGCTAAAAGTGGTTCGAGATGGGAACTGCCTTTTTTTGCTGTGTCAGGGCAGCGCTTCATAGCCATTCCTGCAGTCTGCGCAAAACATGACACCTTTTCCCCATCTCCTCACAAATGTGCTTTAACCCAAGCTGGAGGGAGTTCGGCCTACACATCCCAATCAGGCTCCAGCCTTTCTGCTAAGACTGCCAGCAAGAGGGACAACCCAGGTTTGTCTTTCCGTGTAGAATATACACAGGTCTCGGCTAGCCTGTGTCTGTCCGTCCACACTGCAAATCGAGCCAGAGCCAAGATGCTGCATCCACCCTGGTGCTGCACTCACCCATGTGAGGTGCTGGGACTTCTGGAGGTTTAGCCCATGGTGCTCGGCTCCATGCCACTCTATGAATTCATTTGCAGCAACTTGTCACCTCAGATGTGGCTGCGTGCCCTGCTGAGCCACCCACGCAGGCTGCATGCAGTGGAGCTGGCTGCTGCAGGTTCGAATAGCTGCCGGGAGGTTCTGCAGCAGGCCTGCAAGCACAGAGTGACGGGGTCACGGCATTGGACAGACTTGGGATGACCAGCAGTGGCTCCAGAACCTCTGCATAGGGAAGGTCACTTTCCTGGAGCTGTGTGAGGAGTGTTCCCTAGCCGTGGAGCGCCAAGCTGTGCCGGTGAGGGTGGCCACGCAATCTAGAAACAGGTTGTCTACCCCAGACTGCTGTCGGTCTGTGGCTAATCAATTTTGGTATTGGCAAGTCAATTTCTGGTGCTGTGGTGATGGTGCTTTGGGTCATCCACAGGCAATGAAGATTGCTAATGTCCCTGAAACAATAGCAGGCTTTGAGCAGATGGGGGTTCCCAAATGGTGCTGGGGACTGACACACGTGTGCCCATGGTCTGCCCCCTTCTCCCTCTCACCTGCCCACAGGTGCACGTGAACATGTCAGCCAGAAAGGATGCTACCTGATCATCATGCAGACCAATGCAGTGTCCAGCGCGATAGTGGCAGTAGTGCTACAGGTGTCCCTCTAGGGAAGCCAGGCTGCTAGTAGCATTAAACCCCGATGTGATTCCAGGGGGAAATCGGTGAGGTGCAAGAAGAACGTGCTACTCCACTGTGCCATCCCTTCCAGGATTTCTGTGGGAATATGGCTGAAGAGCTGTTGCAGGCTCCCCTGTCCCTCATGCCCTGCAACAGAGCTGGCACCCTCCCCTGGCCCAATCTGGATCATTCACCCCTTATGGGCTCCCGTCTGCTGCTGAGAGGAGATGGGAGAATGTTTCCCTAGGGACTGCAGGATTTTGGCCATGCGGATTGGGAATGGGGCAGCCCTGGGAGTGTTTGAAGTGCCTCAAAACCATCTGGAAGTTTTACTTTGCTAGAGGTGGGGATAGGAGGGTTGCAAACATTCTCTTGAATTTAATTAGCTATTTTTCCTTTTATTCTGTGTGGATTTTCAGGGGAAGTTTGATGTAAAAACAGATTCTTGTGTCAAGCCCCTGATCACAGACGCTTTGACCACAAAGACTTCTCACTGGCTCAGCAGGGAGTTTTGAATAGATAAGTAGTTTTGGACTTAAAACATGTGGTGTGTTTGAGGCTGCTTTGGCATGTCTTTGGGCGGGTGGTGATGTGCGCACATCTGGAGAGGTCTCTGTGTATGGATGAGGGCAGGTTTCATAGTTCCATAGAGGTTAAAGCCAGAGGGGGCCATTAGATTATCCAATCTGACCTCCTGCATAGCACAGGCCATTACATTTCATCCAAAAACCCCTGTGTTGAGCCCAGGGACTTCAGTTAAACCAGAACATGTCAAGCCTCTGGAGACTCGACGGTTGTGTGCCACAGATAGAGAAGAGAAACTGAACTGCCACCAATGCCCGAGGCCCCTTTGACTGCAGGAAATGGATTAGGTGAGAGAGGCCCAGATGCGCCCTGTAGGCAAACCATGCCCCATGCTGCAGAGGAAATTGTAAACCTTCAAGGTCCCTGCCAATCTGACCTGGGGATAAATTCCTTCCCAACCCCAAATCTGGCCATCAGTTAGACCCTGAACCTCTGAACAAGACAGACATCTAGAAAGGGGATTCTCTGTACCCTGTTGGAGCACTGGTCCACCCTGCTTGGTGTCCTGTCTCTAGATGCTGCAGATACTCAGATCCTTCAGGGGAAGGCAAAATAAACCCATAATACATCTAACCAGTTGTGCATTGAGGAAAAACAATTCCTTCCTGACCCCTTGCAGGCAACCAACTGGACCCCTGAAGCATGAGATTTGATATCATCATTTTAATGCAGAGCTGTAAACGTTGTCTACTGAGGACAATACAAGCAGTCATAGGAACAGCCAGGCTGGATCAGAGCAGTGGTCCCTCTAGCCCAGTACCCTGTCTTCTGAACATGGCCAGTGCCAGGTGCTTCAGAGGGAATGAACAGAACAGGGCAATTATCAAGTGATCCATCCCCTGTCATCCAGACCCAGCTTCTGTCAATTGCCGGTTTAGGGACACCCAGAGCACAAGGTTGCATCCCTGACCATCTTGGCTAATAGCCACTGATGGACCTATCCTCCATGAACTGATCTAGTTCTTTTTTGAACCCAGTTACATTTTTAGCCTTCACAATATCCCCAGCAATGAGTTCCATAGGCTGGCTGTGCACTGTGTGAAGAAGTACTTCCTTATGTTTTAAACTTACGGCCTGTCAATTTCATTGGTGACCCCTGGTTCTTGTGTTCTAGGAAGATGTATAAATAACATCTCCCTATTCACGTTCTCCACACCATTCATGATTTTATTCAGCTCCTTCATATTCCTTCCCCCTCCCCGCCTCTTGTTGTCTTTTCCAAACTAAACAGTCCCAGGCCTTTTTACTCTCTCCTCATACGGAAGCTGTTCCATAGCCCTGATTCCATTCATTGCCCTTTGAGTTCTCCCCACGGCCCATGAAGGAGAGGGATGAACAGGGCACTTGCAGGTTTATGTGGGGTATGTATGGAGGGTCTGTGTGAACAGGGCAGTGCAGCTGGGTTTTGTGCAGTGAATAGGGGTGTTGTGTAGCGACGTGTACATCTGCCTTCATGCAAGTTCAGGTTTGGGGAGGATTCACTGGTTAACTTATGCCCAGCATCTGGTAGGTGAGCTCTGCTGCATAAGTGCTAATCTGACATTGGCCCAAGACCCCACGCTGGGCTTGGAACATCCCTGATCTCTTCAGGCGTTTGGATTGGGGTTGGCAGCACTGTCATCAAGTTTGGTTTTTCTAATTTGGAAATGTGTATAGATGAAAACTTACTTTCCTGCAGTCAGCCACAAAATGGCTTCGTTGTGACAAATATAAATTAGGCAAGTGTTGAGTCCTTAATGCTAGTCTGGTTCTTTGCCACTGCCAAAACTGTACTTTAAAGCCAGAGTAATTTTAACATTGCTCAATAAAACTAAAAGCTTGTAATTGGTTAGCTTTATTTCTGTAGCCCTCTGTGCCCAGTCCATAGAGAACATGGGCCTGTTACAGCCCAGGCTTGAGAGGCAGGGCTTTTCAGCTCATGCTTTTCGCTTTAGCAGTCCCCAGTTCAGTTCCTCATACATCCGCCAAGGTGGTGGCCATCAGACACAACGCAAAAAAAATCTGGGCCATTTTTTCTGATTTTTTTTTCCCCCTATACACTTATGAGTGGGAATATCTTGGGAGGGGGGAAGGTGATAAATTGAAAATATAAAGAAAGGAAACACTTGTTTAATGCAATTCCTTGTGTGTCAAGGAATTATTGATGCAGAAAGCTCAGGGTGAGATTCTGCCATCCTTAGTCACATAGCATAATAGCTTATTCTTCACGGCATAAGATACTACTCAAACCTGGTCTTCAGTTTAAAATTAGACATTTATAGAAAATCACCTGTGGTTGCATGATAATGGATAAAAAGTACCAGGTCATTTCATTCAACTATTTCAAGATAAGAGATCACTATCTGTGCTCAGAGAAGGATTTCCTCCCTTTGTAAATAGGACTACCATTGGGATGGGGAATTTTACACGTTCCTCTGTAGCACTGAACACTCAACACTGTGGAGACAGCATCTTAGTCTCCATGGGCCATTGGTCAGTTCTTTAGGGAACATTTCTATGTTCCTAGAGTCTTTAGTGCACATGTTTATATTTCCAGATTTTCTCTCTCGCATTTGGATTTAATCATCTTGTTTTAGATGGGCTGCCTTTAGCACATCTTGCCTTGCGTTAATTGGCTGAGCGACATGGGGCCAAACGCTCGACTCAATGGCATTTCTCTATTTGTCTGTCTGCCTGCAACATAACTTTGAACAACACATCTGTTCAACCCCATAATTCCAGGGGCTGGTCTAGGTGTCAGTGGGCAAAACCCTATAGATTTTGGTGACCGTCAAAAAAGTCTGCTTTCCTCTATAGGCTCTGGATAGAGGGGAGAGGCAGTGATCCCCAGGGACCCACAGTAGTGAGCCAGGGTCACTCTGGACCCAGGGGTCAGGCAGTAATCTCAGGTTGAGGGTTAGATTAGAATTTGGGGTTAGGGTGCCATAGAGTTTCCTCTGGTTACAGCACCCAATGGGCAGTCTGGGCCTGATTTTAGGAAAAATCAGGCTGCTGGAAGCCTCTTATACACCCCTACTTTAGCCATTGTCCTCAACTGATCCCGCTCCAGCCAGCCCCTTCAGAGGGGCCTTGGAGGCGCTGACCATGGGACGGGGGGCAAGGGGCTACCACTCAGCCCAGGTAAGCAACAAACCCTCTAGTTAGGAATTGTCATTCATCGGTTCTCAGAAGTGCCCTTTCTGCATTTGTGAGATTAGAACGCTAAAGGTCTCAACATTTTGAACTTGGCCGGGATGGTCGGAGAACTGAGGGAAGGGTATGGTTACGCTGGAAAGCTGCCAGCTGTTGGTTCTTTGATCTATAGGCTCACAGACTTGGTTGAAACTGATGGTTTTGCTAACCAGATGCCAGGGTTATCTCCCCATTTCAGTTGTCCATATTTCATCAATCTCCATAGTATTCTGCCCGTGTATGCCCAGCACATTCCCTGAAATTGTGGAACTGATTGGATATGTTCAAGAGTTATCGTGTTACATCCAGCGAGACAAATGGAGAAATGCTATCCAGTTGAGCGACAAAGAGGGGTGAGGTAACATCTCTCATTGGACCAACGTCTGTTGGTGAGAGACATTCCCTTTCCCACCTTCTCTCTCATATCCTGGGACCGACACAGCTACCACAGCGCTGCATACATCAAGTTGAGCATACAGCCTAGTCTTTCTCAGCCAGTTCAGAGTTCAGTGAATAGTTTGTAACAAACCATTTATTTAACAAATTTAGCCACCTTTTCTACTTGCAACATATTCTTGAGCGAGTCACATTTTCCTCAGATGCACCCATTATCTACATTTATTTGACGAATAACTTATTTGAATTATTTAATCTCACAGTTGACTGACTGTGAATAGCCTCAAATCCACAGCTCCATTGCTTAGTTATGATTGGTTGGGTAAGTCACGTGATATTGTTTGGTTTTTTTCCCTCACTGGATGAACTCAGGTATATTTCCAAGGCTGCCAACACATTTGTTTTAAAATTCACTTTTTGGGGAACATTTTTGCTAGGAAAACTTGGTGATTTGAATGATTGTGGGAAACAAATCCACAAGAGACTCAAGCAGTGCTATAGCTGATTGATTTTTAAAAATGTGAATGCATATTCAGGAATGTTTGAATGATTCACCCACCTCTGGTAATTAAGAATATCTAGGTAAAAACTTCTGATAGGGGACCCTCAAAAGATTCAGAGTTTGGGTTAGGTTCAGCTATACACCCAAATGTTTAGATGCTGATTGAAGGCTTTGTGTGGGGTGTATGTAGGTTTTTAATTGTTCCAATTTTTGTTTTTTCTGTACTACACCTTTAAAATTTCTAGGAGTCTGTGGTCTGCTGGAGGCAGCTTTCCATTAGAGGCCTGATTCTGCTCCAAACCTTGTGCAGTTATTTACATCTGTAAAATGCTGCCAGATCAGATAGCTACACAAGATGGTAGGAGAATCAGGCTTTACTGTGTCCAGTTCAGCTGCAGCCTGTTACAGAAGAGATGCGCACACACTGTGCTCTCTCATGGAGACTTTCCTTTTATTCAATCCACATAATCGAAAATAAAAACATTTATACTAGGCGTGGATGGGAAATTGTTTTCCTCTCCTATGAGAATTTGAGGTTTTGAAGAATTTTCTTGTCCCCAAACTGGGACAAAATCAAAATCTCAAACTCTGAATTTTTTGCTTGTCAACTGAAACATTTCATTTCAATGACTTGAAACATTTGTTTTCATTGTTTTTTCATTTAAATTTCAAAACAATCATTTTGACCTGAAAAATTCAAATTTTTCACTTTCAAAATTGAACACTTTGACAATTTTGAATCTGTTTTTCAAATATCTTTCAGAAGGGGAAATTTGTCAAAGCGGAGCCTTTCCTGCAAATGGTTTGGGTTTTGATAAATTAGAATTTTCCAACAAAAAAGTCTAGTCAAATTTCTGACGGTTCTATTTTATACTGATAGTATATAGTTGCTTTTAGCACAAAAGGGAAAAAAAACCCACAACCAACAGGCCAAATTCTCAACTAGTTTAAGTGGTGTAGTGCCACAGGCTTCGACAGAGCTATTCCAATATTAACTCGACAGTTTAAACTTACCAAAGCTCTGAATCTGCAATATTGAGCAGACTTGCTTCTTAGATTTTGAGTACATCCACCCTAAAAATTCCAAGCACTTTCTGTTTCTAGTCATTCTGGAAACCAAAGTTCTGCAGAAAGAATCTTTCTTATTTAGACCCGCCTGGTTCCTCTTCTGGCCATAATGAGGAAGCTCAGTGCAGAAAAAGGAGTTAAAAGCTGTGCTTACTTCATTACCAAGACATCATCATCAGGTCTGCGGCTTTGGTGCAGGCCCATCTTTGATACTCAAAGATCCATAGCCCCCTCTGAAACGCAGTCACTTCTGTGGTGGAGAGCAGTGACCTTCTGTAACATTGTCTTTTTCAACACAGTTTGTAGGAAGGCCTTCTCCATGTAAAATCACCAGGAGAATTATCCAGGTTTGGAATTTGTCCAGGGCACAAAAGCCAATATTTTTTACCTGTGGCATATATGTCAGCCATAAAAGGGTAAATTATCTCTCAATAGTTGCTATCTAGCAGTGTTCTCAGGTCAGGATTAGCCAATGAGAGACAATATCCTGATGTAATGTTTAACTATCTGATATGGTGCTGTATCATTGGTGGATGAGATTGTTAATGTCACTCATTACTCTGTTGGGGAAGGGGGCCTTTAGTGAATCTGGGTGGAAACTCCATATTGAGTGCACATGTCAGTTACATTTAATAGAGTTAATCTCTCTGAAACCCAGCTGTTTTTAGCTGGTAGTTTAATAGAGTTTAAGCCTAGAAGGCACCCATTATGATCATCTAGTCTGACCTCCTATATATCACAGGCCAGGAGATCTCACTCAATAATTTCTGCATCAAGCCTATAACTTATGTTTTTTGAACTAGAGCAAGACATTCAGTCTTGAGTTAGACTTCAAGTGATGGAGAGTTCACCACATCCCCTACATAAATTGTTCTCATGGTCACTTACGCTCTCTGTTAAAAACCTGCCTTATTTCTAGTCTGAATTGCCTAGCTTCAGCTTCCAGCCACTAGATCTTGTTATGCCATTTTTCTGCTAGATTAAAGAGCTGTCTATCAGAAACCTCTTTCCTTGTAGATACTTGTTCCTGGTCTGCAGGTCCCCGCTTAGCCGTCTTGTTGGCAAACTAAGTAGCTTTGATCTGCTTTGGTCCCTCGTTACAAGACGCATTTTCCAGACCTTGATTCATTCTTATAGCTCATTTCTGAACTCCTTCCAATGTTTCAACATCCTTTTGGAAGTGCAGACAATTGGACACAATATCCAGTGATGGTCTCACTAATCCAGTGTATATCCAGGTAATATCACCTGCCTACACCTACTTGATAGTCCCCTGCTTCTACCTCCAAGGATCACATTTTCCTCTTAGCTACAGCCGTACATTGGGAGCTCACGTTCAGTTGGTTCACTTGGCCACTGTCAGAAGACCAGACACTGGGCTAGATGGCCCATTGGTCTGACCTGTATGGCCGTTCTTATGGTTATCTGCCATGACCTCTAGTTGACATCTGGGCTGTTAAATATGGTTTCTGTCTCCTGCTCAGAATGCCATAAGATCTGTAATGATCACAAATGGTCAGGAGGGACCTCAGGAAAGCCCAACAACCCAGCACTAGGGGGTAGCATTGATTTAGAATTGACTTCCTACTACCAACCACTGCACCCGGCCCATCTCTCTACCCAAGGACTGACTAGGTCCAGCCTTGCTTAACTTAAGATCAAATCTCAAGGGGGCACTTTGTATCCTCCGGGATGCCTGGATAATAGAGCAAGAGGAGCTTTTAATTGCTTCTGTTGGTTTTGGATTTATATCGAGGAATCCATTAGTTTTCTTTAAATAGTCTGCTCTTGTGCACTGTAATTTTTGTTGTTTTTGACAGGTGTACATACCTTGTCTTTCTCAGGTACTTGGCTGGCTGATTCTTGCCCAGGGTTTAACTAATCACTGTATGTGGGGTCAGGAAGGCATTTCCCCCCGGGTCAGGTTGGCAGATACTTTGGGGGGGGGGGGTTACCTTCCTCTGCAGCATGTGGATGTGGGCTGCTTGCCAGGATTATCTGGCAATCCCTCACTTAA
This sequence comes from Emydura macquarii macquarii, assembly GCF_026122565.2. NCBI lineage: Eukaryota > Metazoa > Chordata > Testudines > Chelidae > Emydura > Emydura macquarii. The sequence continues at coordinate 6,184,496 of NW_027130204.1, forward strand.
TCATTTCCCTGCCACTTTGGGGTCCTCGGGCACTGGTGCACCTTGGTCCCTCCTATCCTCTGCTTGTGACACATGATGATGTGGACTGTAATACTTTGGTCTCACTTCGGTTGTTGGGTTTAATGTGTGGGTGCTGTGGGTGGACTGGAACATACAGATGAACTGGTGGTCCCTTTTGGCCTTAAAGTCTATGATTCTATAAGAGCTTCAAATGTCACCAACTCTTGTGATTTTGTGAGTGTGTGTGTGTGTGAGTTTTGTGAGATCTGAGATCTCTCTTAAAGTGCCAGTTCATGGAGTCATGTGATTATGATTATTTAAAAAAAATAAAAACTGAAAGTTTCCAGCCCTCATGGTTGCAGAGAACTTGGAAAATGTAGTAATCCTTGAAGGCCAAAAATATCCTTAAAACTTTGAGTTCATTTTAATTAGCCTTCTCTTTTATCGTTAGAAATCTCAGGATTTTTAAGCTATTCTCGTGATTGCAGAAGGCTGGCCCATGATTGAATGCTTGGCAATGGGAATTTTGTGCACAGCACATCAGAGTGTAATTGGCCCAGCCTACAACTGGTACCATTTTGGAGCAACACAATAGATTGTGTCATAACAGTTTGGCCTTATCTCTGTGGAAGGAACCAAAGTATGTTATCAGCATGTTGGGGAACTTTGCTAAAATCGTGTAAGTCCTACTGGCATGGTTCTCCTCTCACTTGCGATGGCTTTAATATTTGACCTCAGTGGAGTTACTCCTGATTTATATTTGCACAAGTGAGAGTAGAATCTGGCCCCAGGCCCTTTGTATGCTTCTCTAATAGGGTTATAACACAGTTTAGCATTGCTCACAAAAGCAGATTCGAACTGTGATATAACACGATCAGGGCACCACTGTTACGCTAGCCTGCACCAACACAGTAATGTTTGTATTGCAGACAGGGCCATAGTTTGGTACAGGGAAACTATTGTTATGATAGGAGTCACCAGATGGCACTGTTACATTGTCCTCCAAGTTTTTCTTAGGGTGCATGCAAGTTTTTAGTCTTTGGAGAAATGCCACATTGTTTTTAGTTTATTGGTGCAGGTGTTTTCTTGATGGGGAGTTGTGGCAAGCAGCAGAGTTTTTTTTCTGCCTTTATTGCTCCAACTAGAGGTAAATCTTGAGACTGGTGGCTCCCTGGGAGCTGTTCATAGGTGTTGGGCTGAGAAGACTCTTGACAGAAGGTGTTGCCAGCATGCTGTTTACACCCGCCTCTGTTCCAAGGCTGGTGTCTGTGTAATTAAAACAAGCTACATTAAGAATACACCATGGTTCAGCATCATTGATCTCTCCTCCCAGTGGGAAGCTGATTTTTGGAAGGCTCTGGATATCTGTCGGCGCTCAGCAGCAGGACGACATTGCTGTTAGTGGCCTACTAATGCTGGAAGAGGAGCAACAATATCTTCTAGTCTCTGTAGAGGTCACTTTAAGAGGTGGCTACAGAGCCTGGTTTATCGTGCAGTCTGTAGCTAAGAGGCTAGTGCATCATGCTGTCCGTTCCATTAATGAACTGGGTTTCTAAGTGAACACATTTGCATTGCCTAGTAATTCCCTACCAGGAAACCCATTATTCCGCTCTTCAGCCACAAGGGTTTAATTGACTTGAGTGAGCCATCACTTATTTGACGATCCAAGCCCTGAAGCAGCATCACTGGAGATAATTGGAATATAAGCGCTCGAGAGCTCATGCTCTGGATGAAGTGCTCCAGTCAAAACAGAGACAAAATGGTGTCATGCCGCTACCAGTAAATGCTGCATTTGTCAGCCTAGCACTAGCTCCTAGTGCTAATTAGCATTGTTCAGTTTATATTTGGAGTAGCTGCTCCCTGGTTTCCTGAATTAGCTATGGCTGGGGGGGCTTTCCTCTCTTGCTGCTCGTTAACAGTACTTGCTACCGACAAAGCCCAGAGCAGTAAATATGAAGGTCTTTGTTTAACAGGGAGCTATCAACAGCACCAGCACTATTTACCTGCCTGGGGCACCCCAGCTTCCTGCAACGTGTCTGGGAAGGGGCCAGGGGGCTCTGTGCCAATGCTGGTGAAAGCAAGGATGCCCTTTAAGGGGCAGACAGCCTTCCTCTCCACCTCCAAAAACAGGGCGGCATGCAATGGGGGCAGGGCTACGCTGGTGCAAGGGGTGTGGTAGATAAAGAAACCAGCCACACATTGAGTCTATGCCAAACCCTAGCCCTGCCTGTTCACATGCTGCAATAGAAATTATACTTAGGGCCTTTTTCGTGGGAATGGCAAAAGGCATGTCCCTGGTCCCAATGCATTGCCAGCCAAATTTCAAGTCTCTGCTCCAAAACATGAGAATGTTAGAGCTTCTTGATTAAATAATTGTAAGATTATTTTTTTAACATGTGCAAAACAATTTATATTCTCTAATCTCATGTTAGAAACAACTGAACCATTTTTACTGAAACTTTTTGAAAAATTTCTGCCTGAGGCAGACACGTAGTATGGAAAACTTCAGCCCAAACAGTTTTGCAAAGTCGTAAGCAACCGAGACAGGATCTTATCATGGAAAGTGCAAGACCACGTCAGGCATCCATCTATAACACCTGAGATTATCACAGTAGAAAGAACTGTAAACATATTACTCTGAACCATTTCTGCTGTTGGTCGCATCGCGTATCTTGGAGCATGAAGAGAAGTCTGAATTACAAAGCTGGGATCTGACTTCCCCAAAGTTTGGACTGGTTCACATGCCAGAGTTTGGTTTGGGCGCATCTCTAGTGGAAACGTGCTGTAGGTGTAACCTTTCTGCCAGCTACAAGGGCAGGTTCCATATCTAGGGATTCCTCTTAACAGTACAAGACAGAACTGGCTCAAGCCCCCACCCAGTAAGCTGGGAAAACTAAACTCCACCCTGGGTGCCTCCAAGAGGCAATACTTCCCCACTCGCAAGCACTGAGTCTGTGCAAAACAAGGAAACACTTATTAAAAGGGAAAAGGATCCCAGCATTAATCTGGGAAAATACCACAAGCATGATTCAAAAGCATGTAGCCATAAGCAAACCCCCACCTCACAGGACACTGGGCAGTGTCCTTTGCCTCCATTTCCCGCCTTGTAGTGTGACTGTCCAACAAACAAATGTCCCTTTAGCACATCGTTCCCTTTCCCCTCTACTGCCCCCGCCCACAGCTGGCTGTTCTCAGTCAACAAGAACCCAGAGTTCAGAGGTGGGTTCGCAGGGGTCCGCCTCCTATCCTTGAACCAGGGAAAGGTGGGGGGCAGGGAGCAATGCATCCTCTGCTGCTGCTGTCTGCCACTTCTGCTGCTGTGATCTCTGCTGCCACTTCTGAAATGCCACGTTCTGAGGTTCCGCCCCTTAGCCCAGCTCTTACTGATTTCACTGGGTGGCAGGGAAGTTGCTGCATCCTCACTGTCTTTCACTGCAACGCTGTTCTCATACTAAAGCTAAGACCAAGCCCCTTGTCCTGCAGATCAGCGATTTCAGCTTTAATAATCACTGTATAGAAACAAGGATCTCTGCTAGGACCAGGGAGCACTATGACCTCTAGGACTTTTTAGAAGCACACCTGTCTCTACCCCATTCCATCTTCCATGGGAGTTGGCATCTCTCCTCCCTGCTTAGCAAGAGAGGTTCAGTGTAGGGTGACTCCCTCAGTCATTGCATACTAAGCACAGGTCTGTTGTCCTTCACTCATACAGTAAGGAAAACAACATTTCATTACTCCTGCATTCAAATTTTATTAAAGGTAATGTTTAAAAGTACAAACAGTTCAGAGTTTACACACAGAGCTGCTGGACACCTGGGTATAGTGTACAGATTATTGACAAGAGCAGAGTTTGCTTAGAAGTTTTAACAGGTGTATGGAATACATAATCTGCAGTAACCTGGATACAGGGGTCGAGGGTTTTGATTTGAAAAAAATAAGAAGCGATTGGTAATTTGGGAACATCACTTATTGCAGGGGTTACATAGGATGCGGTTAATGGGGAGTAGATATGTCCATAGTAGTGGATTGTCCCTCATTGAGTCAGTGATGTGGTATAGAGAGTCCTTTAATCTATACATTTCTGTCTGTGGAGAGGAAGGTCTTTGGGTCTTCCTGACACCGATTCACGGTGAATTGTAACCCAAAATCAGCCAAAATTGATCCTGTTGGCAAAGCAGCTCCATCTGCTGAGCACCTAGGCAGAGTAAATGTGTTTATGCAAATATAGCCTGCTCCTGAAGTCTTTTCCCTTGGTGCGTCACTAGATGTCAGGGGAGAGCTCATTCAGACCCTGATTACATTGGGTTAAGTGGATATACCAATTTATCTGAATTCAGTTTTAAAAAATAGTTTAAGCTAAAGCAATATTAGCCATTCTTACAACTAGAGAATCTAAATCTGGTTTTAAAATGGTTACTCTGGTGCAAATCCCTATTTAAATTGAACCGGCACACTTTTCATGGTTAGTCAAGGCCTAACCATGAAAGCTAAGGTCAAACCCCTAGTCCGGTTTATCAGCGATTTCAGCTAATAGAAAGAAGGATCTTAACTGAGCCAATGAGCTTTGGACTGGTTATGCAGAAAGGGAGGCGTGTGTCTCTGGCTGTAGTCAGAGGGGCTGAAACAAAAATTGTTTCTTTGTAGAAAAATGTGTGGAGCAAAAGTGGGAAAGGGGTTGATTTGCAGGCAAAGGCCTGGGTCCAGAAAGGAGAGAGACAGCCCAGTGACTGCTAGCCAAAGGACAGCATGCTGCTTATTCTGATGTGGAGTGGGGAAGGTCTTGGTCCAGAAAGGAAGGTGCTGGTTCTGAAGTGTAGATGGGTCTACCAGTATGCTGGCAAGTGAGTTTGATTTAGTCTTCTTTTGTTATGTGCAACTTACATATGCTATTACTGATCATAGAATTAGTCCTGAGCTCAGAGAGAAACCACACTGGTTTCATGTTCCACTTATAATCACTTCCTGTATCTAATGTACTAGTGCAATGCTGCTGGGTCCGGGTTTCAATTCATGTTCGGTTTTGTCCAACTCGTTGTAAATCAAACCACAATTCTGAGGCGTAAGCATGCTGATGATGCTTCTCTAAAGCAGTTTTAGGGAATTTGAAATTCTCAGAAGTGTTGCTCTGAAAGCATCAGACAGAAAAGTTCGCTCCTGCAGATGGGTGAGCACCAGATGTGGAGAGATCACCATGGAATATTTGTTTGCACCGTGTCCTCTGGGATTTGTGCTCCTAAATCACTTAAGCTTTTTTTTTTTTTTTTTTTTTTTTTTTTGGAAAACCAACTCAAAGGGCTTCCAGTGGGAATCTGACCAGCTCCCATTCATGGATGTCAACACTAAGGCTGCAACTTCCAAAAGGGCCCATGAGAACTAAGTCCCAAATGCCATGGAAGGTCAAAGGGAGCGGAGAACCTAAGCTTCTTGAAAATCCCAGCCGATGTAACTTTGAACCATGTCTGTTCATGACCAGACACACACACAGCTGGAATTAGTGAAAGCTCCCAAACAACAAAGGGTGTTTGATTTCACAACATTCCCCCCCTCCACCCCGCCCCGTTTTGACACAATGGGAAAGGTCTCATTAAGAAACCCATCAAAACCATTGCAAGCCACAGGTGGAGTCCTTGATTGTGACCCCTCCTGAACTAGCTTTTCAGCAAATCCCCTGGGTGGCTACATAAATAACTTGTGTATTGCTTTAGAAAAGGCTGCTGCTATGTTACCCACCAGAACTGAGACAGATAATACTGTTAGACTCTTGAAGCTCAATTGTTTCACTTAACCCTTTCTGTGTATTGAGGAATCCAAAGCACCTTAACAAAATGCTTAACTCGTATCTTTATTTCATAGGTTTCCCAGGGTGTGACTGAGATCAAAATAGCAAGCCCACCAGCTTCCAGGCACCCGCTCTAGCAGCTCCTGGCTCAGCTCTGCCTCCAAACAGATTGTGTCAAAACAAAGGCAGGATGGGACATTTCCTGCAACAACGTGTCACCTCTTGCTGTCCATAGTTCTTTGGGTCTACACTACAAAGTTCTGCCAGCATAGCTATCAGTTAGAGGTGTGAACAATTCTCCCCCATGGTGACCTAGAACCCTCTATAGACAAACCTGTGCTGCCAGAAACATGCTTCTGTCATGTTAGTTAATGTCGTTTGGGGAGATGGTGTTCTGTTGACAGAGGAACTGCTTCTAATCAAATACACAGCATCTACAGTAGGGGGGCTATGCTGCTATAGCTATGCCGCCATGTGCTCTGTATTGTAGACATAGTCTGCTCTTCACAGGCTTTACCTTAGTGGGAAGGTCAATAGAAACCCTGCTTGTTCCCTTTTCCCTGCCTGTCTCTCAGGGCCAGCCTTCCTGCTGCTATCTTGCTTTTTTTCAGATGATTTCAACCTGCTCTAATGGATCTTTCCAAGATCAGCTTCCTATGGCCCTCCACCCCCTGGATGCTTTTGTTCCTAGCAATCTTTCCCTTCTGTCAAAGGGCCGACATGCAGAATAAACAGCGGAGGAAAAGTCACCCACTCCACGATCATTCTATTATGGTTGGAGAGGGGCCAAAATCCCACATTCCATGCCTCTGACTGTGGGTTATCTGACAACAGGGTATTGCAGTCTGAGTCCACCTCTGGCCATAATGGTGTTTGGTGGGAGGAAGGGATCAATGTCAGCCAGAATCAAAGGCAGTGAGTGAGTGGCAGGACTGAAAGAGTTCTTATGTGACTGCTCCATAACAACCTTGCATTTCCTGCTCGCACTGGAGACACCTGATATTTCCTTTGTCCTTTTCTAAAATCCAAGATCAAGCCTGGTTTTGTGCCACAGTGCAGAAACAGATCCCCCGATCTAGTCAGTTAACCTTGGAAGAATTCGTCCAACTCATTGTTCTCTTTCTCTCCTTAGCAATGCGATCTTCAAGCCCTGTATCTGATATTCACCTTTCCAACAAGCGCAAAGAGCAGGTGGGGGACGAGAAATCAGTGTAACCCTCTTTTTAGCTGTGGATCTTAGTTTTGTCTGTTTGTCAAGATCATCACTGCTGCTTGCCTGCAATCAAAGGCTGCCTATGGCAGCTTCCCTAGCATACACAGCAAACAACTAATCAGAGCAGGACCATTTCCACCCAGCCATCACTTTGGTATGCAGCCTCTAGCTTCCATTCATTCCCTACCAGGTTACAACAACATGTACACACACAATTAGCGCCCCCGGCCCAGCTCCAACCCACCTACGAACCAGTGCTCACAGTCATCCATGTGTAATGCAGAAATAAGCACAAGGGAGGAAACCTATACAAATGCTCAGAATCTCAGCTGCACAAACATACATATAAATACACCAGAGCTCTGTGAGTAGTGGGAGGAGCGAAATTAGTTGGAAATGTTGTTCGGAAAATATAGTGGAATCCTTTAAAATGTTATTCAGTCTGTTTGCTCCAACACAGACACTCAGGCACATGCAGACCCAGGCATGCACACACGGGTGTGCAGACACATTCATACTCGGATACACCCAGCCAGGACAGGCGAACCTTACTGGATAGAAAAGGGATATGGCTGGGCCTTCAACCCAGCCTTGAACTCTGCCCGACCCCAAAGCTTTATCCAGCAGCAGGCATGTTCTACTAACTCCCCATTTATTTTCCATTTCCATGTACAATGGGCCCAGTCCTGTCCCCACTGCAGTTCTTGTTCATTTCAGTGGTAGCAGGACTCCACCCGTCTTATGCATGGGTACATGGCAGGTACCTGCTGCGGTGGCTGGAAAGTGGAGGCGTGACTCCTAGTGTGTGACTCTGGTCTTGTGAATATTCCTTCTGGGAAACAGCTCTGTGAAGAGACAGTCAGTGGAGCTGCTGCTGTAGCTAGCTTGGAGCAGGAGCATCGAGCAAGGCAGTTCTGATATGGGGGGATGGCGGCCTTGCACTTTGTTCTGTAGTTCCTAGTGAATTAACTGCTGGTTTTACAGTGCTGGAGATTAAAGAGGAACAATGGTCCAGGAAGAAGAAAGGATGGTCCAGGGGCTAGCTTGCTGGCCTGTGACTCCAGTTCACATCCCTGGTTCTGTCACATACTCAGTGTGTGACCTTGGGCGAAGTCCCTTAGTCTGTCTGTGCCTCAGTTCCCATCTGTACAATGGGGTGATAGCCCTGCCTTACCACAGAGGATGTGAGGATGGATACAGAAAAGACTGTGAGATCCCCAGATACTGTGGTGATGAAAGCTGTGTATATACATAGATAGATCTACTGAACAGGCATGGCACTGGCAAGGTTGGAGAAAGCTCCCGCTACATGCTGGACCTGAAGGGACCATCTCTAGGAGTCCAGGCTCCTTGCTGCTCTGTCATGGGCTTCTGTATTGGAATTGCAGTAAAGGGGCAACAGTTCATCCCAGGTGTAGGGGTGGCTTTGTGGTGTGGATATCCACTTGCTGACACAAGCTTTGAAGCCAGCAGCTGAGAGCACTGCCAGCTAGGATCACTCTGTTACCCAGAGATGAAAGACTCCATAGTCCATTACCAGTATTCCCAAGGCATCCAGTCCCTCAAGGTATCGGGGCTCTAACTGAGGAGTGGGTGTCGCATGTGTTTGGTGCATTCATGGCTGCTTATGCAGTGACAGCTGACACTTACCAGGGGTACACAGAAACAAGGAGTCTGTAGATTCCCCAGGCAGGGCTGGGAAAGCGCGAATGTCTGATGGCATCTGCGGATCAACGTGCTGGTGAAAAGCTTCTATCTAAGGTATATCAGTGGCCCCCATTACTGTAGTATCTGGAGCACCTCACACTCCTAATGTGTTTATCTTCACAACACCCCTGGCAGGTAGGGCAGGGCTGGGCTATTATCCCCATTGTACAGATGGGGAAACTGAGGTAAAGAGAGACCAAGAGTCTTCTCCAAGGTCACACAGGAAATTGAACACAGGTTTTCCAAAACCTAGGCTAGTACCCTAACCACTGAACAGTGCTTCCTTTCCTTCTGTAAGAGCAGATGAGACCGCTTTGTCACCCACCTCCACAGAGCTGCCCACACTCCTAGGCTGTGTTGGTAACAGGATTCTTTATAAATCTAGGCGTGAATGTGACTTAGCCAAAGTGCTGGGAATGCGTGCTTGGTAACCCCGAGCTGAGCAGAGATGGCGGAATGCACCCAGGGCTGGGTTTTGTTTAAGGATGTATGAGCAGCTGTGTTCAGGTGGGGATGGGAGGCACTTGTCTGCGTTTGTCTGTGTCTAACTGGGTGTTTCTCCCCCCTCCATGAAGCAATGCAGTCAGCACCCTGCTCATTCTGCCCAGTAAGACGTAATGGCTGTAACCAATCACCTTAAAGTCCCCACTGAGGGGAGTGGATCGCTCAGGACTAGGCTGTTCCAACAACTAGAGTATGGGCTTGGATCTGTGCCCTGACAGTTGCTGCTGTTTCTATTTGCAGTGGACCCGTTTCACAAAGCGCAGATTCCAGTGTAGAGCTGAATGATGACTCTCTGATCTGCGTTTTCAGTTCAGCCTGTTACAGAGAGAAAGGGGGTTTGAACTCCATGGCTGGATCCGAGCTTCATATCTCCGTAATGGGCAGAACCAAAACAGCCAGATCCGAACATCGCCAGACAAAGTTCGAACTCCAGATCCTAACTGGAGTTTTCCCAAAGACCCCAGAGTGTTTGGATTTGTACCATTATGAAGATGTTTGAGCTACACACAGACCTGATCCACTTAGATCAGATCCACTTTTGGTCCAGAACCAGGAAAAGGAGCAGCTGTGAATTTCAGGCTAAGGTCTGGACTCTCCCAAAGTTTGTGTGGTTCTAGATCTGTGGGTTTGAATCTCGCTACTGTCTCTATTTCCAAGGAATCTCAAGGCTCCCCAAAAGCTGATGAGTCTTGCAACAAAATGAAGAGACGTGTCTGACTCCTGCCCTTTGCTGGAGAAGTAGCGAGGTATAATTGTCAGACTCTGGGGAACCTTCTAATCTGTCCTGCTTGCTGCCTCTAGGATGTAGTGAGAGGAACCAGCCATGAGTGGGAAGAAAAGGAACATATCCGAAATGTCATGACAGAAAAGTCCCCTGTAGATAGATCAGCTGGTTCTCCACTGCCATGCATCAGCCTTAAATTAACATGTACTGTTCTCGCTAACAACCATTTCTGAAGCACAGTCTGTTTTTTCTGCCTTGTGTATGGTTATATTTACTCTGCCCATACCCACATGACTAACGATGATGGGCTGTCCTGCAAATGGCTGTAAGCTCACAACCGTGTTCCTATTTACAGTACCACTAGGGGAATGATGAGCACCGAAACGCTGCATCCGTATCTTTTGGCACAGGAGCTGCAGTGTGTTTGATTCCTTTTTTTCCTCTCACCCCATAGCTCCTTCTTTGGCTTTCATGTTCCCCCCTCCCCAGACTGGAGTAGAACTATAAATACTTTCTCCCTAAATACTTGCTTGCAAAAAGCTCAAGATGTTAGGAAGGTAACGTACGGTCCTGAGGGGTTCTGAGATCTCTGTGGAATAGTATCACTTGGTTGCTGTAAGACTTTAAGGGGTAATTCAGTCCATGGTGCACTCCCCTCAAAAATCAGTGCTGTGACAATGCCCCCATGTATTGAGTCCGAGGGGTGGGGGTGGGGTGGAGTTGCTGTGTTGGCCCTCTATGGTCATTAGAGTATCTGGCAGTTTTTGTATGAGTAGAGGTGGTAGCTCAGCAATCTGGACCAAAATCTAACTCCATAGCTCACAATTTGCTTAAATTCCCTCTGCAGTTTCATGCTAATTCTCCCTTATTTCCTGCCCTAAACTGCTGTGGTGGAGTGTTGTATTAATTTAGATGGAATATATGGGCCCGCAGAGTCTAAGGTGTTATCATAACCCAGTCACTGGCCAAGATTAAACTGTGTTAAACGAGGTGCGGGGTTGGTATACACAGACCTCAGCCTGCTTAGCTTCATGGCAAACACACCTTTAAAAATCCTTTTAACCTTTTATTAAAGATATGGGAAAAGAAGAGAATGAAGCATTTGAAATGTAAAGAATTGAGTAAGTTCTTCATTCTAACACTATGCCTTGTCCCCTTTCCCTTTAGCTGGGGAGAGATTTTTAGAAGGAAAGCCCCGTCTTCTTGCTGCTATTAAAGATAGTACTGTAGTAACTGTCCTTTCTGTGGGTGGGGGAGGAGGGGGAGAGAGAGAGAGAAGTTGTTACTGGAAACGGTTCTGGACCGGTTACAATTAAATCCTGTTTCCTAGAAGAACAGAAAAAAAAAACCTCACCCCACACAGGGCGAGAAAAGAACAGCAAGGAAACAAAAGGCAGCTTCTGTCTGTGGAGCAGACTCATGTGCAACCTCCGTGCTAGAGAAACAGGCATAACACAAGGTCTTAGCAGCAGCTCCGAGACCTGTTTAACTTGTACCAGCGCGAGGCTGCTTAGGGCACAGCTGTGTAGGGTTACCAAGGCCAGGTACCCATGGTAGAGGGTGGCTGTGGGTTGCCTCGTTGCTGCCAACCTGTCAGTGGTTGCACTGACCCCAGCTAGTAAGAGGAGGCTGGAGAGATTTAGTGAGGGGAAGAAGGAGCCAGCTAGAGCCCCGTAGGGCAGTGCTGGAAGAGAAGACGTGCCCTTGGGGAGGAAAGGCTGTGCCTGGCAAGTCTGGGGCAGAAGATTTATCCGCTGTTTGGACTTCACTAATTCTCTGGAAGAGATGGACTTTGTGACTTAACCAGAGGGCTGTGTCCCACAGCAACTGGACTGTGCTAGGAGAAACATGGGGTGGGGAAACTGAGGCCGTGAAGGGGCTTGCAGCTGCACTGGCTAGGTGTGCCCAGGGCCCAAACGGAACCCCAGATCAAAGCAGCCCCAAAGATTGGGGGGGCATAAAAGTCAGAGCTGTTGTCTGAGCTTGGTGCCTGATGCTCCCCTGTAATAGGAATCCTAGTTCACAGATTGCACAGAATGTAAATCATCTGGAAAATCCATGCTATGAAGCTGGCCAGGAGGCTGGTGTGAGCGAAAGCTCAGAACTAGGCTGCTGCGGGGAGGGGAGCCCCAGTTTTCATTTCTCAAGGAGCATCCACACTGCCGTGCTGCCTTATTCTACACACTAAGATTCCACTGGCTTCTTGGTTCAAGTTAATTCCTTTTTAGAAACCGACAGAGCCCTAACAGCTGGGATTCATGCAGCCCCTTTCGTTTTGCAAATCCGTGCAGGGCCTGTTAGCGTGTTTATGCTCAGCAATAATTAATAGCAAGAACAAGCATTTCCTTGGCTTGCAGGCAGCTTCTAGGCCTTCCAACGCATTCCCTTCCCCAGATTAACTAGGATTTAGTAGGTGTAAATTCTGTTTCTATTAAGAAACCATAGGAACCATTCCATAGAAACCACCGCATACCATTGTGCCTAGTCTTATTTCTGAACTTCATGAACAAGCAATCTCGGCAGCTCAGCTCAAGGCGCTGGTTCCTGCTTGTCCAATAGACCTAATGTTCCAGAGTAAGTGAGTATGGAGGTGGCAGTGACCTAACAACCAAGACCCTGCCCACGTAGCGAAGTCAAAGGCAGCCTCTATGGAAGGAGGAAGCTCCAAGTTGTTAGTGATAGCTGGTGGGTTGGCCTGTCTCCAGCCTCATAGTGGAAGTAGTACAGCTATTGTGTATCCTCACGTGGGCCCTCTCTGGTTTTCCTCAAGTCTGGGGCACAAGGGGGTGGGTGGGGGGAGATTCCCACGGAGCGTGGTGGGCATTGCATTGGGCCCTGTGTACTGAAGCAGAGAGGAAAGTTGGAATAGCAGAATGGTCAGGGATGGTGGGCTGCTGAGCATCCCAGGGTGAACGGCGAACAGGACAGACGATGTCCTGGCCAATAGCTTTCCTGGGATGTCACCCGTCCATCCTGTATGAAGCAGAGGCAGGATGAGACCTGAATGCCAAATTGGACCCTATCCCCTGAATTTCAGACAGGAGGGTCAGATTCAAATCTTCAGCTCCCTAAAATGCTGGTTGTGGGGTGGATCCAAAACTAGAAGAGTGGGGACAGCAAGGCGGCTTTTTTCCAGCTCCAAGTCCTGAAGTGGCTCCAGATATTGGAAATCTCGTGAGTGCAGCTGCTGTTGTGAGACTTCTGCTCCTCAAGTTGGTAATCTCTCATGAGCTGTCTCCAGTCTCCTTGGTGACAGCTCCAGATGTTTTAATGGCCATCCGGCCTAAACTGGAGTTCTGGGTCTGGCTCAGCTCAAAGCCAGAGTCTAGATGTGATCTGGATCCTCCTGGACGGTCCCCAGGCAACATGTCTAGCTCTCTCTGCTACGCTCCAGTGCGGCTGTCTCAGCCATGCGGGTGTCCGTGATGATCTTGATTGTTAAATCTATTGCTGGGGTAATCATAGCCAGATACCCACACCTGGATTCCTCTCTTGCAGCATTTGAAGCCTACAACTAGATTGTCCAGTCCCTTCTTCCCCCAAGGCCACTGAATCACCCTCTCCATAACTCAGCACAGGTGTGCAGAGCTGACCTCTGGCAGGGGAGTTGGACTGCACCGTCCTTTAGGATACTGCAGCTTACACTCATCCCCTGCATGCTGGTGAGTCTAGCGGAACTGTCTTCCCAGCAGCACCCACTGGGACACTTGCTGGGCCTGACTCTTCACAGACTTGCACCGTACGTGATCCTGTAGATCAATGTAAAGTGGGTGTAAAATGAACCCATTGAGGCTGGCTTGGACAAGCCCGGTGGTGGTTTTAGAGACAAGCGGTCACTCCTGGGCTAGATGCTAACTGAGGCATGTGGTTTTTTGTTTTCTCAGGTGGTGCAGGGGACCGAGAAAAGATGCCTGTCAATCACGAAACCTTCCTGCTCATGGCTAATTCCCAGAACGAGATGGAAGATTGGGTGAAAGCCATCCGGCGGGTCATATGGGCTCCCTTTGGTGGAGGTATTGCACATAGCTCACATGCACATAAATTAAAACTGTTGCCTCAAGGTAAAACATATTCTTGTGATACTAGGGTACGTGTAACACTGTAAAATCACTGCGATGCCTAGCTGAATTCTCCACCTTTTGTAAAGCAGAATTGGGGGTGGAGGTGGGGACTGGGAATCCACACTTCTTCTCCTCTGCAGTACGTAAAACTGCCCCCTCAAAGAAGCTGATTGGTGGAAGAAATAACGTCGTATTATAATGCAGCTATTTTTATTACCTAGTCCCTGTCTCCCACCTTCACAGCGAAAAGGAAAGGAGGAGGGTGTCCAGTTATCTCCAGTTCCACCTAAATCCCCAGCTCCTGGAGCCCTGTGATTAGACCTTTTAAAGCTGAGATTAAGTTTCTGACCCTTCTGGCTGTGGAGAAAAGCTTGAGCATGTGACCCCCGTCTAGCCTGAAGGTTCAGCCATCACAAGACCAATAATATACCCAACTTTTTTTTTAATCTCATGATTTTTATGGCAATCTCCTGATTTTGTGGGGGGAGGGGAGGAATTGACTCGGTTTGTATTACTGGAGAACATCTGGAAGCAGCAGTGGTAATATGCCCCTTCCTCTGAGTCCCTCCCTACCCTAGGCAGAAGCATCCAGATCCTCAAGAGTATTTAGGTGCCTAAATCCCATCAAAATCATTGGGATTTAGGCACCTAAATACCCCTGACAACCTAGGCTAAAGGCCTTGCTGCCCGTCTGTGCTTGCAGTGTCTGTATAGCACTGCATAAAACCCCCGGAACAGCTGTTCTGCCATGGGCACAAGTGTCTGTCACAACATCTAAGAGGAGGCTTTTGCCCCAGTTCAGCTGGACATAAATTAATCTACCGAGGTGTCCCCACAGGCAGCTGAGGCACTGCTTCAGTTGCTCCTTCTAAGCCCAGCCTGCAGGGTCGTGCCCCCATTTTCAATTTACCCCTGAGCCGCCTCTCTGCAGGGATGTCAGGAATCCCATAATGCATTGGTACTGCCACAACTGTGGCTGTGCTTTCGGTGGGGCCTGGTTAGAGACAAATTTGCTGTGTGGTCCAGCTAAACACTGTCATGAAAACTGAGACAAGCAGCCATTCCATGCAGGAGATGTCCCTGCAGTGGTATCCTTCTCCAGGGCAGATGCTGCCAGGAGTTAGGGTATCTTTATTGTCAAAGTGCCAAGGACTTATCAATCTCATGCAATAATGCTAGGTTGACCGCTACAGTTAGAGGTAAATCCACTGGCTCTGGACTCAGCAGTGCCAACTAAAAATCATGTGATTGACTTAAAAAATCAAGAGTTTTTTAAAATACATTTTTGGGTTCTTTTTTTGACCATGTGGTCTCTGAGCCCCTTGGGTGCACTCGAGCTTTCAAGCTTTTCTCTGCAACCATGAGGGTTAGAAATTTGCTTTAAAAAAAAAAAAAAAAGAAATCTGACATTCTCCTGTAATCCCGTGACTCTAGGAGCTGGAGCTTTAAGCAAAAAGCCACCAAATATCACCAGACTGAGAATAAATCCATGGGAGGTGGCAATACCATAGACTAGGTGCAGGATAATAAACAAGGAGAGACAGCAATGTTCCGCTGTCACTATTTTCAGACATAGTGGGCCCAACCCAGCTACCAGGGATATCAGAGACAGCTGAATCAGGCCCTGTAATATTAATATCTAGCTATTATCAGTAGATCTCCAAGCACTTTACAAAGGAGGTCAGTATCAGTCTCCATTTTATAGATGGGGAAACTGAGGCACAGGGAAACGACTTACCCAAGGTTATCTAATAGGCCAACGGCGGAGCCAGGACTAGAACCCAGGACTCCTGATCCCTAATGCACTGCTATCTGCTAAGTCACAGAGCCATTGCAATTTAATTGCCAAGCAGTTGGGAAAAAAAATTGAAATTCTGATCATTTCACTTCAGCTCACTGACCCATTCTGGATATCGTGCCTGCCTGTTTTATCTATGTCTCTCTCCCTTTCCCTAGTATTTATAGAGCGCCAATCACCAGGAGATCTAGTCACTACATTCATTTCCAAAGTATTTCATCAGGCTTTGAGGAAATGACCAAATTCTCACACACCTCTCCCCGGAATCAGAGCAGAGCTCTTTGCATGTGGCATTTCAGCCTAGCTCAATATAGGGGAAGATTGTAAACCGAGCGGTCTCTTTGTGTTTTAACTGAATAATTTTAACTCTGCTTCACTGCTACCGTTCCTAATTCTGAGAGCCAAGTTTTATCTGTCGACACGTTTTAATATTTGAAGCTGAGAAGGAAAAAATCAGCTTTATTATTAATATGTAAATATCCAACCCTGGAGAAGGTTGATAGGATGTGAAAATGAATTATGCCAAGATAAAAGGGGAGGCTTAGCCACCCACTTTAATCTTTGCTGATGTATTGAAGAAAGTCGTAAATCCAAGAAGACGGGGGACATGCCGATGTGGGCACATGAACGGCACAGCCTTTTAAAAATGAAACAGAAAACTCCCCAAAGCTGTTGAGGATCCCAAGTCATTAATAGAAGACAGGTGCAGACTTAAAAGCCACACAGAGTTTACGCTTTGAAAAAAATTTCAAATTCGGCCTTAAAATCCATGGGTGCCCTGAGCCTTTTGAAGAAGGACTGGCTTGTTTATGGCAAATGGGATGTCTAACGGCTTCCCCTGGCTTTCAGCCCTCTGGATCCGTGCATCTAGTCAACTGCAGCTGGTGCAGAGGTTTCGAGGAGCTCAGCTTTGAATCTTTTGCATCTGTGTGCATGGGGTTCGTTTTCAGCTTGTTTTTATTTTAAAGAGCATCCGTTTAAAATGAATGGATCCCACTGGGCTGGGCAGTGTTCTCAAGCCTCGATTAAAACTCCGTCTGACCCTGCCTCACTCTTTCGGGAACAAATCTCTCGTTTATATCTGTGGCTCCATGGAGTTATTTACTCTGTATTTACACCCTATACCCAAGAGCAGAATCTGCTCCCTAGGGGGCATCTGGGTGTGGCTCCATGGCAGACATGCAGGTCAGATCCACCAATGTAGCTTCATACCTCCCGTCCTTGCCACTAGGGGTGCCCTTCTCTATGGAGGAGACTCTCCATCTAGCCTCCACACTCCTCCTGTTCTCTCCATTACAGTGTTTGCATCAGCACTGCAGCATGATGCAGTGCAGTCCAGTGGTTACAGCAGGGGCCTAGGAGAAACATCCCAGGTTCCTGCTGTAACCACTGGACTTGCAGTGCAACGTTGGGTCTAGCTGTACCTCCCAGCACCCTCCAAGCCCAGCTGTGTGACACTGCTGTGGTGGAGGGGGAAGGGTGATAACATCAGGGGCCGGGTTCGTGCTCGCTAATTCTGCTGCTTCCAAGCAGGGCCTTGCTGCTTGTTCACGTCCCTCTGGGTTCTTCTGCATTCGTTGTCTTCCCTAACGAAACCCCTGGCCAGCCTGGGTCGCGGATGGAAGCTAGGGCCTGTGCCTCTGAAAGCATGAGCCTCTATTGCCTGAGGGAGCTGAAAAGCCAGACCCAGGAGCTCTGAGGCTGACCTCACAGCTGGATCAGCCCTTGCTGGCTCCCTGCTCCCTTTGCTCCTTCTCCCACTACCCCCCCTTCAGTTTGCTACACCTGCCCTTCTCTGCCCCGGCAGCTCAGCTGTCCCCGAGCCTGGCGAGGTCTGGCTAGCTTAGATCTTTATCTGGTGGCGTCCCACCTCCACACTAGGCCCTTCTGCTGTGGCACCTGCCTCCTAGTCTCCTCCCCCACCCCCCAGCTACACCCATCTCCCAGCTACGGGGCTGTTTCCATGGCCTTAGCTGGCATCAGACAGGGAGTGTGCTTGCCTCAAGCAGAACAAGCTAGCCTTGCTCTCAGTACCTGCCCACGCCTGGCAATTGCCAGGAATAGCTCCTGGTTTGACCTCTCTCTGTTCTGGCATACATCACTTTATTCCAGAATAATTAGCGTGCTTACTCTGAAGGAGAGCGTCTGCCCAGGGAGCTATTCCACTCCATTGCCCTACGTAGACAAGCTCTAATTCCAGTGCTTCCTTTATAATGAAAGAGGTGCCAGGGCTCAAGCAATTTTTTTTTGCTTTCATACCTGGCACGCCAAGCCCAGAGGTGCTGGGGCTATGAACTGCTGAGCCCTGGTACAAATTAAGCACTGCCTAATTCGCTGCCTCCCTCAACTCAGCCAACAGGGAAACCTTGGATCCAGAGCTCTAATCTGACCTCTGTCCAGGGAAATCCAGGGACTTCCTGAAACGTTGGGGTAGCAGAGAGATCTGCCTGGAGCAGGTGCGTCCCTGGGTCTGGGCCCTTGTTGCTGATCACGACCCTAGGTGGAATTAACGACTCCGCCTTGCATGGAAGTTGCTCTATGAGGAGAAAACACAGTTATTCTGAAGGGCCAAATATTCCCGTCAGACACACGTGCCTGCTGGGAAATTGGTCAGTTTAGGGGTTAGGATGTTGCATTGGAACTTGGGGGTGGGGTTCAGGTCCTGGATTAGCCCTAGGCTCCATGAGATCTTGGGTAAATCGTTTAATCTGTTTTGTGCCTCAGTTTCCCTTTTGTACACTGGGGATTTCCCCAGGGGCTGTTGTGAGCACAGAATCCATTCAGGAGCTATGGGCCAAGTAGATGATTCCTCATCTTCACTGTGCCAAGTGTCATTACACAGCTGAGAGGCTGCCCCAGAAATGGAGCCAGCCTCCTCTAGCATTGTTCCTTCCATATCTGTCATGCAGGGACTACATCTGCAGCATTCTCTTTCCTTCCCATGGGGCAGAAAAGGGCAGGCTGCGGGGTAGGATAAAACCCAGTGAGATCCCTGAGAAGCTGCTGGCTGTTTGCTTTGCCTCCGGTGTATGCGTGTGTGTTATCTCTGCCCAGAGATACAACTGGCGCCTGGCCAGTTTTATCAGTGTTTGTTCTTCCACCCCAGAGTAAGCATTGTCTGGGGGTGGGAGACAGACCCGAGCAATGAGAGAGGAACAGAGGAGGGGTCTGTCTTAAGGAGCTGGATGAATTCAGAAAGATCTACCTGGGACAAGGGGAAGGACAAAGAACCTGTGGAGGTTGAGATCAGTTTTACCTTAGTCGGTACTCACAGCAGCAGAAGTCAGTTTCCCTATCTGTAAAAGGAAATCCTAAGGCACAGGACAGGGAAGAAAACTGAGTCAGAGATGGGGCCTCGCTGTCTGCTCTCCCCCTACCCCGCCTCCCTGCCAAAACAGTCTACTCAGCATCTTCTTTGTCTCTCACATCTGCCCCTAAGATGCAATCAGACCTGACTTGTCTAGATATCTAAGGTGCCCCATAGGCTCATTATCATAGTGGCTGGGCACCTCACCAGGCATTTATCTTCACGATGCCCCTGAGGCAGGGTAGGAATATTATCCCCATTGTACAGCTGGGCACAGAGAGGCCAAGTGACTTGCCCAACATCCATCCAGGCTGTCTGGGATGGAGCAGGCCGAAGTCTCTGGCTAGCACCCACACCACTGGGCTGTCTTTCCCTTCGGCAACTGTATCTGATCCGTCCTAGAGAACAGACAAAGATGGATCCATTAATCAGATCCTGCATAGACTTCAAACTTTCAGAAAGCATGTCTTACAACAAGGCAAAGACCAGGCGTGGGGTGAACATCAATGGGACTTCTGTTCCTAAATGACATCGGAGGCTTTGCAAGCCCTAACCCCTAGAGATTACTGTCTAGAGATGACCCACAGCAGTTCCACGGTTTAGGGCTGCATGAGACACGCCCAGGTTTCTGCTCTGTGGGGTTCACACACACACACACACACAATTTGTGAGCTTCCGGAAAACAATTTTACCAAGGGCCAGCATGGATTCTCCATTGCTGGCGATTTTTAAATCAAGATGATGTGTTTTCTAAAAGATCTGCTCGAGGAATTACTGCAGGGCAGTTCTCTGGCCTGTGTTACACAGGAGCTCCAACTCTGATTGCAGGGGACCCGTCCGGCTTTAGCGTCTATGAATCTGTGACATCAAGTCACAAGACTCAGCTCAAACACACACGTTGCCTGGCTCCAGATAGAGATGTGGGACAGCCCAGGAGTATGGAGCGTGCAGAGCAGAGCCCGACTGTGTGGGGCGCTGTGTGAAGGGGGTTAGCGCCCCTCCATGCAACCTCAGAGCGTTGGAACTGAAGGCTGCTGGCGGGGCTAGTGTTAGCACAGCTGCAGAGACAGGAGACAGTGGGCCAAATGCCCCATGTGCTGTAAATTGGCCTAGCTCAAGGGCTTCCACCAGCTGAGGGCCTGGCCCATCGTCTCAGCTTGTGAGGTCATGGGCAGCAGGGCCGATGAATGATGTCCGCTGGGCAATCATATCTTCCTTGGTGGCAGGCCATAGGTGCAATGCTGCACATAAATCCTTAGGGCCCGCTGAAGGACAAGGGCCACGCCTGTGTTAGAGGGCCTGCTGGACTACCCCCCTACGGGCTAGAAGAAGTAGCACCTCACTTCTGTGCCACAGGGCCTCTTCTGCACTACTACAGTGGTAGGCAATGATTAATAATTTGATGGTAGCCCCTGATACAGGCGTGTGCTAATGAGATGTCTGTATGCTTATACGGGGCCAGTAGGTGGCACTCAAGAATGTGTAGCATCATTCCCGGATTTCATGGAACCAGTAACACGTCTTGTGCCCTGCCGAGAGGTTTCTCTTTACATGCAGCTCTTAACAGCGGCCAAAAGCCTTGGGTCTTGTTGTGCTCCCTAAAGATACAGTCTGTCTGTAGCACATTTCTTTCCAAAAGAACCTCTATTGCATCACAAACGCACATCAATAGGTTCATATATACACATTTGCACCACCACTTGCTACTGAAGTCAATCAGAACTGCTTATCCCTGTTACATATGCCCTTTACTGCTGATGGTGATTCTCCTCTAGATCAAGCATGAGGGGCTTGCATTCGTCTAGCAGACTGATCTGAATCCTATTCCTGTTAGCCATAGTGGGCCACCAAGTAATAATAGTGAAATCTTAGATGGCCACAGATTTGTTACATTAGATTGTTTCATGTCCGCCTCCAGCCATGGTGGGGGGCAGTGCGTGGGGGCTGACTCAGAAGGGTAAGTGCTCCCCAGCTGAGTCACTCACACCCTCAGTTTCCCACGCAGGCCTCCCCTTTGAGCACTGGCCATGTTTGTGCTTGGTTTACGAAAGCTGACACAGGCTCAAAGCCCCCCTGGCTCTGAGAGCAGGCCCTGGTAGTGGGTGATTAATAGGCCACATGTACCTGTGGGGTTTCTCAGCTCGCAGGCAAGCATTTTAATATCACTGTTATTTCTTTGATGAACACTGTGTTAAAGGAGAAAAGTAGCTTAGCTGCCTGCAGGCAGCAGATTTAACCCTTTGAGCCCCTCCAACCTCTTCAGCTCCTCCGGGATTCTCGTAGGTAGTGGAAAGTTCTCCTTTCCCCCTTCCCCCATCAGTAGGCCTTCAGCTTTACAGTCCCCGTCTGCTATCTATTGGGCTGCAGGTTGGGCTGGCAGGGCCCATTCCATCCTCACCCTCTGCTGAGACGGCTCAGAAAAGTTTGGTTAACTTATTTAAACAGAATTCCTCATGTCCTGGCTCAGGAATGCCTGAATCCCACAAGAAAGGGCAGCTCCCCTGCTCTTTCCAGCCCCAGGATGTTTGAATAAACCTCTGAACCGTTCAATGCTTTTCCAGCTCCTCTGGGTTCTTCGTTGCTTGCCACTGCTGTGTCTGGCTGGCACCAAGCTGTATCTCTGTGCTGAAACTCTCCTGAGCCACTTTCCATGTCCACTTTGTTTAAGCTCCTGGAAGTTGTCCCCCTTTGTCCTGACCCCAGCTTAATGCTGGAATCTCATGCAAAGGGCCAGGATCAACTGGCCCAGAGGAGGTACAGGAATTGCAGCAGGCAGCTCACCCAGGTACAGGATTTTCAGTGTGAACAGGAGTGGGCCTTCCTCCTGATTCCCAGACTCCTCCTCTGGCCCTGTTCAGCCCGTTGGGCCCCAGCGTGCAGCCCAGGGAAGGGGGCACAGTGCTAACTGTGTGTGCACTCTTCCCCACTGCCACATCTGCCCGTGGGGGGTGTTGACAAGGACACTGAGCCAGAGGCCCGTTCTCATTCCTGCTCAGCCAGGAGACTTGGTTTCTCGATGCAGGTCAGCAGTTTGCCCTGGGAGCAGTGAATGACTCGACTTCACTTGCTACAGCCTCCCAGACCACAGGATTTTTTCTCGCTGGACAGACAGGGATGCGGTGGAGTTAGTTGCCCACAAAAGTCTTTAGCAGAATCTATGAATCTCTAACACCTTCCATCAGAGGATCTTAGTGGGGCTGGAGGGCACCATTAGTAAATCAGCTTCCCTGCCCTCTGGTGAGCTAGGGAAGTATTAGTGTTCCCATTAGATAGAGGGAAACCGAGGCACAGAGCAGTCACATGGGAGGTCATTGGCAGAACTGGGAATGAGTCGCTGCTGAAACCCATTTCTGTGCCTCCTCAGGTAGCTTCTAATCAGTTCACACATGGGAGGAGTTCAGGGCTCCCTTGTAAATGCAGATCTCAGAGGATCAGATCTACAGCAAACTCTTTGCAATTCAAAGTGCCAAATGGCAGCCATTCCAGCCTCCTAAGCACAAACAGCTCCGCAGTTGGGAAGAGTAGGTTATTGCATTGCATGTCAGGGATACACTCACAGTCACTGCTAGATTTTTGACCCTGACCTCACCCGTCACAGATAAGAACGGAGGTTTTCCTAGTGCAATGATGCTTTGTGTTCACTGCAACCCAAATTTAGATGTAAAGGATAAAAGACAATGCAAAATAATTCACAAATGGATTGGATTCTCTTGTTGAGCCTGGAGGATGTAAAGTGAAATGGTGAGTGTGACATTCACTCAGCACTGAGCGGTTTATGGGTGCATGCTACCAGCAGAGCCAGGCACGTCTAAGGTTTGGTTTGGAGATCATCTCATTCATTTCCCAGGCACCCAAGCTGCTTAGGTTGGGGGCTCTGGCAAAGTTTAGGGGCATTGATTTTGGTTAATATTTTATGTGAGGTGATCTACCTATCACTGGTTATGAATAAATAACAATCCTTAGCTCTTATCTATTGCTTTTCATTCCCAGATTGCAAAGCAATTTACAAAGCAGGTCAGTATCATTATCCCCATTTTACAGATGGGAAAACGGAGGCACGGGGGTTGACTTGCCCATGGCCACCCAGCAAGCCAGTGGCAGAGCGAGGAATAGAAGCCAGGCCTCCTGAGTCCTAATTCAGTGCGCTACCCACTAAGTCACAGATTCACCATAAAATAAAATGGGCCCAAGCAGCAAAGTTTGGATCCGGAGCCAGACTGCAAAGCTAACAAAGTTCAAGGGCATTCCAGGGTGTTCAGAGAGCCAGGGTTTTGGTTCGGTCCATTAGAGACAGGAATCAGCAGCAACATTCAGCCCTGGATCCAGTACAGGATTCAGAAGCCCTCCATCCGTCCTTGTAGTTGGACCCTAGGGCAGGATTCCAAGCCGTGCTCTGATGATGAGGCTCCTTGGTGGGAATAGATATTATGTCATAACTATACTGATATTCACTCACACCCAGTATTCCTGTAGACATGTCTGAGAACAGGAAGCTCAAGATGAAGTGGACTCGGGAGAGATGTTCTTACCACATTTGTGCAACCAAAACTGCTCTTCAAGTCGATGGAAATTGATGGTGCCTAGGGCTCTGGGAAATAAGGCCCCAGGCTCCAGATCCTCCAAACTATTTAGACCCCTCACTCATGGGAGTGAGATGCCAATCTGGGCCTAGGACTCCCAAGTTGGACATCCGAAAAGTGAACTAATGACAGCTCTGAAAATTTGGGCTTTCATCTTTCTCTGCCGCCATTTCCCTATATTGAACATGGGAGACAACCACGTTAAGTGAGTGGTGGGAATGAATGTGAAAGTCCCTGGATGAAAGGGGTGACGGAAGTGAAAAGTTTCATAGATTCCAAAGCCGGAAGGAACCACTGTGATTATCTGGTCTGATCTGCTGTATAACACAGGCCAAAGAAGTTCCCCACAATAATCCTTAGAGCAGATCTTTCAGAAAAAAAATCCAATATTGATTTAAAACTTGTCAGTGATGGAGAATCCACCACAACTCTTGTTGTTCCGATGGTTATTTATCCTCACTGTTTAAAAAATTACATTTTATTTCCAGTCTGAATTTGTCTTGCTTCAACTTCCAGCCATTGGGCCTTGTTATAGCTTTTCCTGCTAGATAATTGAGCCCTTTATCAAATGTATGTTTCCCGTGTTATCGCATTGTGTGGAGAATCAAGCTTTTCAAGGGATATTGGCTCAGATCAGATTGTTGACTGTTAATTTGAAAGGTATTTTTATGTTGCTCTCAACATTTCATTCTCAAAATACTACTTCTTCTCATTGTTTAGAGAGAGGCAGACTAATGAGTGGCTGGTTTTGGCGCGGCATTCTGGATGTTGTGGCTAAGCAATCCTCAGGGCTGTTTATCATCTTTTTGTTTTCTCCATGCAAACAGTTATAAGCTCAGTTCAGAGAATAAACTGTGCAGAATCTGCTGCAGTGTAATTTACTGTGCTGTTTAATGAGGCTCCTTCCTGTCAGACCGTAGAGAGATGGAAAAGCTGTTTAGACAGGATTAGCTGAATCGCCTCCATTGCTAAGGAAAGATGAGCAGTGATGTTTAATAACCTTTCAATGATTACACTTTGTCTCATGTTTGCCCTAAATACAGGTCCGGTTGACTGCTGGAAATCAGTGTGATCTGGCTATTTCAGTCAGCATTCAGAGGACGCTGTATTCTGAGGTTTTGATTTTCATTCAGATACCAGTAATGATGACTCCCTGGTTCAGAATATTGGGCCAGGAGTGGAGTTTTATTAAGAGGATCTGTCCCAAACATCCAGGAGTAGGGAATTGTTCTGTGCCCAGGGAAGGATGATTGGTCAATGATTTCCTGCTGAGTTTAGTAGTCCGTCTGAGTGTCCTTAACTATTTCACTGCCAGCTTTCTGTTGGTAAAAAGAGGTGACCCATTCACCTGAGTTTGGCTGGGATCAGAGATGGGCCTGAAGTGAAATCCTGGACCTGAACGTGCCCAAACTTTGAGAGAGTTCAGATCTGGGTTCAAACTTTAAGACTAGGCCCTACCTCTGAAAAGAAGCAAATCAAACCCCTGGCTCTTCCATCCCTGAACATAACAGCCTAGGCCCAGCTCTAGCTGGAAGCAGTCTACCTGTACCATCTTGGGGGGCTGTGTGAAGGCAGGCAGGTTCCATTTGCACAGGGGTTGGAGTGGAACCTTACTTTGGTTCACATGGGCTCGCTGTTCCTGAGTTTTGCTGTCTGTTGCAGGGGTGGATTTGACCTGCGGTAGATGCCAAGTTTTAAACCTGCCTAGGTTTTCAAGGGCGTTTCTGAGCCTGAGTGAACTTTCCAGCAAGCCTGGGTTGAGTCTCAGGGCTTGTAAAGACCTGTACAGCCAAGTCCCTGTCTCACAGCTCAGGTCCCTACAGACTAACTGCTGAGCTGCCAGCCCATGAGAGAGTTACCGGGAGAACACCCCCAGCAGCACGTTGGGCCGAAGCTGGGGTACCCGGGAAACAAACGGCTCAGCTCCCCTGCAGAACATCCATGGCGGCTTTTCTTGCCAAATCGCTTTATCAACAGAACAAGATCAGCCCAGGTAGTGGCAGCGTAAGCTCTCCCCCCCTCCCCCAGCAACCCCATTCCCAGGGGGAGAGAGGTCAGCCGTCCCTGCCCTTACCACCCTTTGAGCACGTAGTGCCAGTTGTGATGGTTGTTTGCCTGCGGTGTCCCCAGCTGAGACAGGCGGCTGTGAGCAGCTATAAATTGACCTCTTTGGAATCCAGCAACCTGGCTACTCAGAACACCCCGGGCTCTCGGTGTGGTTAGAGCAGGAGGGACGTAGGTCGTTTGGACTTGGAAGGGTAGAAGGAATCACCCGCATCTGTAGGGAGCCTGGTGAGCTAAGGAGGCAACTAGTTCTCCAGCTGAATCGCGCTGGGAAGAGAGCAAGCAGTATAAAAGGCTGAGCCAGGCAGCAGAAAGGCACTGCTGCTTTGTTGTGAGGTACCTGGAGCCTAAACAGTAATGAAGAGTTGGTGGAGGTTCTCTGCTGGACTGCGTGTGTCTGCGTGATTCACAAAGAGGGCCTGCCGGCCTGTTCACACCACTCCAGATCTTCTCACAAGTCTAGCAAGACCGAGTGTCCTTTGCAAATCCACAGCTCCTGCTCATGTGAGAATCTCAGCTTTCAGTTTTAGAAAAAGTACCCTTCCAGCCTGTGGGGTGGCATGGGAAAACTTGGACCTGTGATCCATGTCCAGCCTCGGGTCTCAAAACCCAGAAAGCAAATTAAAAGCAAACTCTGGCTTAAAAATCATGAATCTCATGATAGTTTGGCCCTTGAGTCATGATTTCTAAGTGCTTTGGATTAGGAATATTGTATCTGACATGCCCCCCATCCTTATGAGACCGACTAAGACCTACTTCACATCCACCAGCAAGTGGATCTCGGATGGTAACAGCAGCAGAGGGAGGGTGCAACATGACATTGCCCGGCTGTTCCCGTGCCCCACCACTGTACCTTGGACTGTAGGGTCGTCCCCTGCAGGGAACAGCTATGGGGCCGCTGCCATCTTATGTTTCAGCTAAGTCACCCACAGGAGTTAGTGTGGTCGTTTTGTCTCTCATGGCACCTTTGTTCTTTCTTTCTTTGACGAAGCATGGTGGTTTATAGCCCCTATATCCTATCTAGTGCAGCTGGTGAGGGTCTCATTATCTGTATAAATGTCTGATCCTTTTTTTTGCATACATGGGCATTATCTGAGAGGAAAAGTTAGCCACACTTTGTCAGAGCTCCCAAATGTGGGGTGAAGGTTCTGGTTGATTATGGGTCACTGATCTGCAGTCCTGCAATTGCTGGTTTTTAAATGGAATGAAGTGAATATATTGTATTGTGTCTGAGCTCTGTGGAACCCACTGGTCAGCGTATTATGCGTTAAGCTGTGACGGCTCATGTCTCTAGCCCTGGAAGTCACTGGTTCAATACCTGGTGTCTGCTAACCTGGCAGCCTTCACGTTTGCAAACCCCTCCCCATATGGCGGGCTCCTTACTTCATTCTGTTCCACTGACACTCCTGCTGAGCAAGTCACAATGGGTAGCCTGTGTGGCAATGGCTAAAGCAAATGCTGTGCGGCTGATAAGGCTACGCTGGGCCTGCTGTTCAGATTCTGCCCTGAGCCGGAGATTTCCTCCTCTGTTAGACCATGTGAATGACCCTGGAGCTCAGTGGATGCTCCTCTGACACTGACTTCTCTGCTTCTGCTACTTGGTCTTCAATCAAAATGCCAGCCAGAGGCAACGGACTGTCTGTGGGGCAGCTAACAGAGCCTGTAGCACGAGGGCCCAGGAGAGGACGGGACGGAGAGTGTAGCATGCAGACAGCAACTGTTGCTGAGTTCTCCCGGCTATCAGGAATAGATCTGACAAGCAATTAGAGCATGAATATATTACACAGCCTATAGGGGATGCCTTTGTTAAAACTTGCGACCCATACTTAGCTGCTGTTTACACAGGCTGTGGCGTGGAGGGTGGGCAAGATCCTACCTGCCTGTCTCTCTCTCTCTTTCCCCTGGCTGAGGGAGCTGGCTAGCTCTGCAGCTCATTGGATATTTCAAATGCTTTCTGCACAAGTCATAATTAATGCCGAGTCGTGGATCTGAGACCAGATGTGCTGCTGAGACTATCTCCCAGGGCAGAGCGGCTGCTCTCGGCTCTCCAGCGCTGGGGGAATGGAAGGCTGCCAGTGCTGAGACTCAGAATGTGTCTGATGCCTGAAGTCAGGACTTTCTTTCTCTGCCGCTCCTGCTGTCTGATGCTGCCTGGCTTCTGTTTGAAGCTCAGTGCCTGCCATGTAGCTGAGTGCTGCACCACAGCCAGAGGTAGGCGACCGTTTTCCAGAGCTTACCGTTGTTATGGTTTCCTTTTCCTAGAGGAAAAGCAGATCTTTGCATTAATACCAGGGTAAGTGCAGACACAGGCTAAATATAACCTCGCTCTTTACAGAGGTAAAGCGGGGAGGAGGATATGGGCAGGGGCCAGAAAGGCTGCCTTCACCCGCCAGCCCCAACGCGAACTGCTAAGGAAGTTTTTGTGGGAGTTTTGAGAGAGAGAGAGAGAGAGAGAGAGTGTGTGTGTGTGTGTGTGTGTGTGAAAGTTACCATCTCCACCAAGGACTCCCTGTTTGACCTTGGGCAAGTCTCATAATCTCGCTGTGCCTCCAATCCTGATAGTCTGTTGTGTCCCATTCTCCCACTTTTTGTCTGCCTTCTTTAGTTAGAGCATAAACTCTTAGGAGCAGGAACTCTATGTGTGTGTGTGTGTGTGTGTGCCCACGCATGCACAGCGCCTTGCACAATTGGACCTGTAGCTGCTACTGAAATATTAGTGATATGTGCACAGGAGGGCGTGTGTGTTGGTGTGCACAAGTGAGGAAAATGAGTGTGTCTGTGCATGATGGTGAATGAGTGTTCATGTATCCACATGCATGGAGGTGAGCATGCATGAGGGCGAGCGAGCATATGTGGGAGTGAGCTAAGTGTGGGGGGGGGCTGACTCTGTGCCCAGCCATGATTTCGTGTCTGTGAGAGTGACAGATGGGGAGTGGCAGGGGTGAGAAAGAGAGAGCGTGGGAGTCCATATGTGGGTGAGCACATATGTAACCTTGTGCAAGCGCTTGGGTCTGTGTGTGTGTGAGCATATGTAGGTCATGTATGTCTGGGTGAGGCCGCCAGATGTGTGTGAGCCTGTATGTCCATGGTGAGCATGTACACCTGAATCTGTGCGTGGCATATGATCACACAGCTATATTAGCTGGACACATTGCTCTGATCTTTCCACTCTGAGTGTGTGCTGAGTGTTGGGTTTGCTTGGCACAGCAATCTGAGCTAAGTGGACCCGAGATCTGACTTTCTTGTTTCGCCTGTAGTTTAGTTGGGATGCACAAAACTGGAGGTGGGAGATTATATTTCCTGCCCACTGCATGTCAACAGCATGGCTGAATGTATAGGCATTGTCTGCCTGGAGCTGGTGGGTGAGCTCTTTGGCCCAGACAGAGCCCAGCTGTGGCTGAGAGTCAGTACCTCCTTGTGGGCTTGGTTTTCTGCAGCGATCCACCTAAATCTTTAGAGAACAGAGGTAGTGTGTTGGAAATCCCCACCCCTCCCCCCAATTGTTCTAACCCATTTGTCTGGTATCTGTAGGATCTCCCAGAGATTAAGGATGTGGTCCCAGGCGTGTTCGTTTACTGCTTTGAAACCAAACAAAACCCCTGACTCTAGATAATGATAGGACAAGAGGCGTTAACTGTTTGGTTGCCAATAGCTTTGGGCCAGATTTCTAGTCTAACCCTAGCGGGCGGCTCTGTAGGCTGAGTGGCATTGGCTCCCACATCTGCTGGGACGGAAATAAAGAGCAGCACAGGGCAGTAACGTCTTCCAAGGGGATCATCAAAGAGAGCAAAGCGCTGGCAAATTCAGCAGCAGCTACAGGCCCCGGTGATTAAAAACAGGCCTAAGCCTCCAGGAGCCAACGGATTTTGCTGTGTGGAATTGGCTCCGAATTTGCTTTTCATTTCAAAGGAAGGACAAAGCCCATCCAACCTTGGGGTGGGGGAGGTGAGAGACCATCTGGCTGCTCCCCTTTAACAAGCCCTTGTTGTGCAGGGCTGGATGAGTGAGGAGATGCAGAAAAGAGACTGATTCCAGAGAGCGTAGGCACTTCCCGCTCTGAAATCTGTCAGGGCGCAGCCTTTGGGTGGAGCGGTGGGATTTTCCTGGTGAGGTAGGTGCTGTCGGTTAAGAGAAGTGACAGTCTAAGGACCATTGCCAGCATGCGAGCCTGATAGAACTGCTTCTACCTGGAGGGTCCACGCCAGTAATGGATGCCTCCCTCTTACTTTTCACCCCTCAGTCCCAATGCACTTTACAAAGGATGGCCATATCATTATCCGCATTGAAGCAGTGAGCTGCCCGCATTGGGGTTTGTATTGATTTACTTTAATCAGCGTGAACCCTGCGGGTGGAGCAGGCTTCAGGCACTGGGAGCGCGGTGCTGTAGTTAGAATGGTATCCAAGGGAGATGGATATCTCTGTCCTCCTATGTTTGTTATCGACAACCCCATTCTGGAAGGGGATGACAGGGTCATAGCACCTAGCTCTGGAACAGCTGCCCATGCACATGCTCTGGTCTTAGGGGGGGCCTGAGATTGGCTTTGGAGCAGCAATAAAGCAGCTTTAACCCCATCCTCTCAACCCGAGAGGCGGCAGAGTCCATATTGCCTCTTCTTTCCCTTCCAGCCCAGCATGTGTAGCTGGAAAGAGAAATCACGAGCAAGTTATACAGGGCGGACAGGCAGGGTGGAGGGATGTGTAGGCACAGGACGGGCAGGGGCCAGGGGTTTGATGGTGGAGAGATTTGGGATAGACATGGCTGCTGGGAGAAGACAATTCAATTTCTGATAGAGGCTGGAGCTCCCTGGCAGGCAGGCTGCTGTCCTGTGACCCTGCCCTTGAAGCCTCCCATAGCTGACCATCCTGTCACCAGGGATCTCCTTTCCCTGAAGAAAGTTGTTATCCCTGTTCCAAGGGGGAGAGGAAGAGGTGTGCTGGTGGGAGATAATGGGATATGGAGCCTTTCAGCTTTTGGCCGCTGCTTGGAATCGGGCAAAAGCCAGAAATGAGTAAGGAGCGGGGGAATGGGCTGGGCTGATTTTGAACCCACGCCGCTGGGATCAAAAGTTCAATTCCAAACCAGGCAGTGCTAGGAAAGGGAGCCTGGAAACAGGCTCAGAGGGCAGCTAGAGTGGAAAACAAACAGAGGCTGTGAGAGTCTAACAGGGTAAATGTCTCTGCTCCTCCATTCACAGCCACTGAGCAACCTTAGTCGGGGGGGAGCCCCAGTAACTGGAGATTCCCCTTTTGTGTCCACTTGTGTGTAGACAAAATCTACCTTCCTGAGAGATGCCAAATTGGACTCCCTTGTTGGCAGCCTCAGCAGGGAGGTTAAGACTGGATAGAGCTTGTGATCCATTATGACGGCTCCCATCTCCCTTTCCGCATACTCCCTCAGGGCAGTCATTTCCCATTGTGTATGTGTGCAACTGACTGTTCCTTCCTAAGTGGAGCACTTTGTATTTGTCCTTATTGAATTTCACCCTATTTATTGCAGACCATTTCTCCAGTTCGTCCAGATCATTTTGCATTTTAATCCTATCCTGCAAAGCACTTGCAACCCCTCCCAGCTTAGTATCATCCGCAAACTTTGTAAGCAAACTCTCTCTGCCATCATCTAAATCACTGATGAAGATATTGAACAGGACCAGACCCATCCCCGCAGGACCCCATTCAATATGCCCTTCCAACTTGACTGTGAACCACTGATAACCCTCTGGGAATGGTTTTCCAACCACCTTATAGGTAGTTCCATCTAGGTGCATTTCCCTAGTTTGTTTATGAGCAGGCCCTGTTAAGCCACATCCCTGTGGGGACTGAACTTGGGACCTTTGATTCTAAGAACATGAGGCTGTAGTGTCTGAAATCCTGCTCTATGAGCTAAGACTAGAGCAGGCTCATCAAGCTCTAGCTGCAGCCCAGTCACCACTAGAGGGAGACAGAGTGCTACATGGAGTGGGTCACACACAGGGAGCAGGTGGGGCTTACCTTTCCACATGACCTAGGTGCGTACTGTATGCATATGCATTGCATCCAGAGTGCAGGAAGGAAAGGCGCACGTGATTGAATAGCACGGGGAGCTGTTTCTTCTAGGAAAGCTGCTCAATGATGTTTATGATTCAGGGTAATTTTCTGCGTGTGTATGTTTGCACGCACACGGTGGGAGAGGTCATGGCGAGACAGAACATGAGTATTTACACAGCACATGCATTAATTACTGTACATCACAGGGAGGGACTGTCATTTACTATACGTATGTACAGCACTGAGCTCCCTGGGGCCCCAGCTGGTGGCGGCCTTAGGTACTACTGCAAATACATGCTAAATAACAACAATGAAGGATGCAAGGGAGACTGATTTGTTAGATGAGATGGTTGAAAATGAAACGTAAAAGTAAAAGGACCCAGTCAGGAAGGACCTTTCACAGCTGCGATTGTGTTACCATAAATTCCAGGATCTCTGGCCAGTTCCAGAATGGGTAATTACATGCTGCCACCTTACCGTTCCCCTGACAGTGTCAATGGGGGACATTAGCCTTCACTTCCTGTCCCAAGCTTCATTTCTTGTCCTAGCTGTTGGTCTGTGTTGCGGTGAGCTGTTAGCAGCCGCTGTGTCCTTCCCCAGAGGTGGGTGTGCTCCAGTGGTAGATTCTGATGTGCCAAGTTGGTGCATCCATTTAAAATGGGGCTTTGTAGTCTTTTGGGATCAAAGGTGCTCCGTCCATGCAATCACTCAAACCCTGTCTACACTTACCTCCGAGATTCGGCGGCAGTCAACGGGAGTTACGCAAGCTATGCAAAAAACTTGCATAACTCCCGTCGACTTCTCTGCTTCTCTTCTGTACACCGTCTTCACTGCACTGCACCGACGGGAACTGTGTTCCCGTCGACGCAGAGCTACGCCACTTGTGAAGGTGGTCTTAGTACGTCGATTTCTGGATCGATGGAGCGGGTCTTCACTGACCGTTCAATCAATCCAGAGAAATCGATCTGATGGCAGCAAATTTGCCACCGTCAGTGTAGCTGTAGCCCCAGTTTATCATAAAGATGGAGAACAGCTACAAATAACCTGAACCAACGGTGAATTCTTTTCTACCTTTCTTGGGAGCAAATATTATCCTGAGTTGGGCACCTGCCAGTGACCGCAGTGGGAGCTATTATTGCATAGGTCAGGGCAGAATTTGGCCTATAGTATTTTTTATTCTAAGTAGAACAAAATTATGAATTTGTAATTTTTCCTGGTTGATTTTTACTGATTCTGGTATCAACTGCATCCATGTCCCAGTTTTGCTCCCTCCATGTGAAATACAGCTCCCACCCTGCCCTGGCCCCATCCCATCTGCTGGCTTGTGGAGAATTAAAATTAACGTCAGGGTGCGTCTCCCATTGGCAGGGATCTTCGGGCAGCGACTGGAAGACACAGTGCAATACGAGCGGAAGTATGGCCTGCGGCTGGCCCCGCTACTGGTCGAGCAATGTGTGGATTTTATCCGGGAGCGAGGCCTCACCGAGGAAGGGCTTTTTCGTATGCCTGGTCAAGCCAACCTTGTCAAGGACCTACAGGATTCATTTGACTGTGGAGAGAAGCCCCTCTTTGACAGGTGAGTCGGTATCTTAGTCACTCGGGCGGGTACCAAACTCTGGATCGTTAATGCATGTCACTGTAATATCCTTGGCTTCTGATCACATCCCACATGTGGCAGTCTCAGAAGATGCTCATACCCGACTGTTGTTCTCTTTATTTAATGTGCTTTCTATGGGCTCAGTCCTGCAAGGTTCATTGAACTCTGGCCAAAGGTGCTTAAGCATGACCTGAAATTTGAGCACGTGCCTAGCTGATGTGACTGCTCATGTGCTTAAAGATAGGCACGTGCTGAAGCGCTTTGCTGGACCACGGCTCCAGCGCTCAGCAACTTATGGAATCAACCCATAGAACAGATGTGGCATGAATGACACTGTCTGGGTAGGGTGTCTGACCACCTGCTCTGACAGGATCCTCTTACCACGCGCAGGAACTCCAGCAAGACCTAGCCTGGGCTGGTTCTTTCATTCTCCCCTTCGACTAGTCCAAAGTCTTGGTCAAAAAGCACCGAAGGGATGTCCCTTGGGCATTAAACCTGAAGTATGAAGAGCTGGTTAACAATTTTCCATCAAAACCATTTTTTTCCCCAACAAAAAACAGCTTGATAAAAATGGAAACTTTTCCCCTGAAATTCCAGCAACTGAAAAATGTCTGTTTTCAGTTGGGATAAAATGGAAACATTTGTTTGTTTTCAACAACCCCTCCCCCCACACAAAAAAAGTCAAAGAGAATTTTGACAAAAATGATGATGATTTTCTGGTTTTACTGAAAATTTTCATGAGGGGAAAACTCATTTCCTGTCCAGAAACAAGGAGTGCCTGGGGGTGTCGGGCAAGTAGGCCCTGCCAACCTGCCACGTAATTTTCATAGCCTCATAGAATATCAGGAGGTCATCTAGTCCAGCCCCCCCTGCTCAAAGCAGGGCCTACTCCAACTAAATCATCCCAGCCAGGGCTTTGTCAAGCCGGACCTTAAAAACCTCTAAGGATGGAGATTCCACCACCACCCCAGGTAACCCATTCCAGTGCTTCACCACCCAAGAACCAAAATGAGACCAAGTATTACAGCGCACGCAAGACTAGACTGGTATGTGCCAAAGGCAGAGAATAGGAAGGAAGGACCAAGGTGCTCTAGTGCCCGAGGCCCCTACACTGGCCGGGAATTGATTAAGTGAGAGAGACCGATAATCCTGGCAAGGGACTGGCCCCCCATGCTTCAGAGGGAGGCGAACTCCCCACAAGATCCCTGCCAATCTGACCTGGGGGGAAATTCCCTCCAACTCCACCTATGGCGATGGTTTAGACCCTGCACATGTGAGCAGGAACCAGCCAGACAAGCACCTGAGAGAGAAAATGCTCGGTGCCACCTCAGAGCCCTGGCTTACCCCACCCAGTGTCCCACCTCCAGCCATGGCCGCCTCTGCTGCTTCAGAGGAAAGAGATTAAAAAATACCCTCCCAGAATACATGCGGGAGAAAAATGTCCTGATCATACGTGCTGTGTGCCAAACTGCATGGTACTTTTGGAAATGGGCCCCCACCAGTAACCCTGATCAAATCCTACCTGCACAGCTGAACCCCAGGGAGATTTGGATCCAGGTCCACACACTGGGGGAATTTGGATCCTAATATCATGACCAGGACCTGTTGCTAGTCATTTTGCCAGTGAGATCATTTTCACTGGTGATCTAAGTAGCACTTGAACACAGATCTTGTCGCCAGACCACTAAGCAATGATGCCACCTTCTCCTTGCCCCTGCAAGCCAGCCAATGGCTTATGTTCATTTGTGCCCTTCACGTTCGCTGCTGCAGAAAGGGGTAGCATGTGTGATGCACAGTGGCTCATTTCCAGCCTGGGAGGAATGTCTTTAAGAGTTTACTGAAGACATTCTTCCAATTCTTCCCTCCCCATCTCTCCCTCTCCACTTCCGGACCACCCATCCTTCACTCTTTGATTCTTAATCACAGTTAGTATTTGCTCGCTCGCTGGACCTGTCTAAGCAGAGTCTCCCGTCTCCCCCCCCCTCCCCCCCCCCCCCCAGCATCTTCTCCCCCGCGTGGCTGGATGACTCCTTACACTATGGTTCAGATTCCTGCTGGGATGTGGGGGGAGGAGACATGTGGTTCGCATCGTCTAGTTCAACAGACGGGGAAAAATCAACCTGCCACTCTTCTGAGTGCGTGCAACGGTGGACATGAAACCTCCTGAAAGGACCTCTGCACTGGGGAAGCTTCAACTGAGCGCACTCCTTCCTCACAGGTCTCCTAGGGCTTGTGTCTACGGGACAATCAGAAAAGTGAAGATGAACTAGCTAAAGGTGCAAAGTTAATTTAATGTGCTTGAACTTCACCCTCCTTCAAAGGGAATTCCACTGCCGCGAACTGAGGACACTTTACTTCTGAATGAGAGTGAAAACTGCACACCACTGATGGTGTAGTTAAGATGACCTAAGTCCCCCGTGTAGACTGAGAATTCTTGCGTGGACCTAGCTCCCGCCTCTCGGGGCAGTGGAGCATCTTCTGTCAATGCAGGTAGGCTCGACACTGAAGCGCTACAGCAGCTTGCCATTTTCGGGCATTTCTGGTAAGAAAGTTACTGCCTGTTTAACTACAGGCAGAAGCTCTGGGACGGACTCCAGCAGCAAGCAGCAGCTCCCCTTCGTGTAAATAATTTCAGGACTACTAATGTCACTGTTCACCAGAGTGTCCTGCAGCTGCTCGGACATTGCATTGTGCGAGGGAATGGGACAGCGGAGGGGCCAGGGAGCCCCAGACTGACAGCAACTCAGAAACATCGCTTGGATAGTAATTCCGTGCTTGAATAATAGGAATATAGCAGGCGGGATACGCTACCGACCACTTGACCAGGATGGTGATAGTGACTGTGAAATGCTGAGGGAGATGAGAGAGGCTAAAAAAATAAAAATCTCAATAATAATGGGGGATTTCAACTACCCCCATATTGACTGGGTACATGTCACCTCAGGATGGGATGCAGAGATCAAGTTTCTTCACACCTTAAATGACTGCTTGTTGGAGAAGCTAGTCCTGAAACCAGAAGAGGAGAGGCAATTCTTGATTTAGTCCTAAGTGGAGGACAGGTTCTGATCCAAGAGGTGAATATAGCTGAACTGCTTGGTAATAGTGACCATAATGTCATAAAATTTAACATCCCTGGGGGGCAGAAAGGGACCCCAAAGCAGCTCACCACGGTAACATTTAATTTCAGAAAGAATTACAGAAAAATGAGGAAGCTAGTTAAACAGAAATTAAAACGTACAGGGCCAAAAGTGAAATCACTGCAAGCTGCATAGAAACTTTTTAAAGACACCAAAATACAGGATCAATTTAAAAGTATACTCCAAATTAAAAAATGTGATAAGAGGACCAAAAAAGTGCCACCGTGGCTAAACGACAAGTAAAAGAAGCAGTTAAAGGCAAAAAGGTGTCCTATAAAAAGTGAATGTTAAATTCTACTGAGGAAAATAGAAAGGAGCATTAACTGTGGCAAGTGAAGTGTAAAAAAATAATTTGGAAGGCCAAAAAAGAATGTGAAGACCAGCTAGCCAAAGACTCAGAAAGTAACAGGAAATTTTTTTTTAAATACATCAGAAGCAGGAAGCTGCTAAACAAGCAGTGGGGCCACTGGATGATCAAGATGCTAAAGAAGCACTCAAGGAAGATAAGGCTATTGCAGAGAAACTAAATGAATTCTTTGCATCCGTCTTCATGGCTGAGGATGTGAGGGAGATTCCCAAACCTGAGCTATTCTTTGTAAGTGACAAATCAGGAACTGTCCCAGATTGAGGTGTCAATAGACGAGGTTTTGGAACAAATTGATAAATTAAACAGTAATAAGTCCCCAGGACCAGATGGTATCCATCCAAGAGTTCTGAAGGAACTTAAATATGAAATTGCAGAACTATGAATTGTGATATGTAACCTATCACTTAAATCAGCTTCTGTACCAGATGACTGGAGCGTAGCTAATGTAATGACAATTTTTAAAAAAAGGCTCCAGAGGCGATCCCAGCAATTACAGGCTGGTAAGCCTAACTTCAGTACCAAGCAAACTGGTTGAAACTATAGTAAAGAACAGAATTATCAGACAGACAGATTAATATGATTGGTTGGGGAAAAGTCGACATGGTTTTTGTAAAGGAAAATCATCCCTCACCAATCTACTAGAATTCTTTGAGGGGGGTCAACAAGCATGTGGGCATAGGTCAATCCAGTGCATGTAGTATACTTAGATTTTTCAGAAAGCCTTTGACAAAATCCTTCAGGCTCTTAAGCAAAGTAGAAGTCATGGGATAAGAAGGAAGGTGTTCTCCTGGATCAATAACTGGTTAAAAGATAGGAAACAAATGGTAGGAATAAGTGATCAGTTTTCAGAATGGAGAGAGATAAATAGTGGTGTCCCCCAGGGGTCTGTACTGGGGACCAGTACTGCTCAACATATTCATAAATGATCTGCAAAAAGGGGTAAATAGTGAGGTGGCAAAATTTGCAGATGACACATAACTACTCAAGATAGTTAAGTCTAGACCTGACTGCGAAAGGTTACAAAGGGAGCTCGCACAACTAGGTGACTGGACAACAAAATGGCAGATGAAATTCAATGTAAAGTAATTCACATTGGAAAAAATAATCGCAACTATACATATAAAATGATGGGGTCTAAATTAGCTGTTATCACTCGAAAGAAATCTAGGCGTCATTGTGGATAGTGCTCTGATAACATCCACTCAATGTGCAGTGGCTGCCAAAAAAGCTAATAGAATGCTGGGACTCATTAGGAAAGGGATAGCTAAGAAGACAGACAATATCATATTGCCTCTTTATAAATCCATGGTACACCCATATCTTGAATACCGCATGCAGATCTGGTCGCCCCATCTCAACAAAGATGTATTGGAATTGGAAAAGGTACAGAAAAGGGCAACTAAAACAATTGGGGGTATGGAAAAGCTTCCGTATGAGAAGAGATTAATAAGACTGGGACATTTCAGCTTGGAAAAGAGACAACTAAGGGGGGATATGATAGAGGTCTGTAAAAATCATGACTGGCATGGAGAAAGTAAATAAAGAAGTGTTATTTACTCCTTCTCAACACGAAAACTAGGAGTCACCAAATGAGATTAATAGGCTGCAGGTTTAAAATGAACAAAAGGAAGTATTCACACAAGGCACAGTCAACCTGTGGAATTCCTTGCCAGAGGATGTTGTGAAGGCCAAGACTATAACGGGGTTTAAAAAAGAACTAGATAAGTTCATGGAGGATAGGTCCATCAATGGCGATTAGTCAGGACAGGCAGGGATTGCTGTTTGCCAGAGGCTGGGAATGGGCAATGACATGGATCACTTGATGATTACCTGTTCTATTCATTGCCTCTGAAGCAACTGGCAGTGGCCACTGTCAGAAGACAGGATACTGGGCTAGATGGACCATTGGTCTGACCCACTGTGGCCATTCTTATGTTCCCTTATTACTGCAGACTGCCTAGACCCAGACCCCTGACTCTGATGCTTTTTGAACTGCAGCAGCAATGAGAACTGGGCCGAAATCACTAGGCCTGAAGCTGCCCTTTTGGGTCCAAGTAAGGTTCAGATCCAGCATAAGCCCAGTGTCCTGTTCCGGAAATAGCCAACTGCTCACCACCATACCTGGCTTTGTGGGATTTCCAGGATTCAAGGGGGCTGATAACACAGTTTGTGACATCAGCTGGCCTCATGAGATTTCTGCCTTCTTGGGCCTTGTGAGAATTTGCTGCTGGCATATCTGAACCCAAAGCCTGATTTGGAATTGAGCCCAAACGGTGCACCCCAATTTCAGCCTATACTGGCTCCGACCACCCCTTTGCTTTCTGCACTGCATGGATAATGTTAATCTGTATTACAATCAGACCTTTCTTTACATGTGCCCAAGAAGCAGAGGCCTAGCTATGGTGGAGACTGTCATTGTCTATACCCAAGCTTGCACCAGTTTAAACTGGTGTAAACTCCTGGTTTGATGCCCTTATTTTGGTTTAAGAGTAGCTTACTTCAGTTTAGCGCTAACCTCTGCCTAATCGACTTATACCAAAAAACCCCCCAAAAAAGACACTGTTAAACCAAAACAAGTGTCTAGATGGGAGTTTGCACGGGTTTAATTAAATTGGTTTAAAATCACACTGTTAGCTAAGCTGGCAAACTCTCCATGTCCAAGCCCTGTAATATAGAACATCCTGCCTTTGACCAATTAAAGTCTGAAATACATCATCACATTAACATAGTTTCTTCATAGAATTGGATCAGCAAACGTGCCCAGTGTAGCTAAGATTGCAGGTAGCACACCAGCAAGGGGAGTGCACAGTATAGGCAAGGCTGAGGGAGCTGTACGGGCAAGGTGACACACAGCATAGCTAAGGCTGGTGGACGCAGACAGGCAATGGAAGCACACAGTATACAGCTAAAGCAGAAGGGAGAGCTGGATGACAAGCTATTGATACTATGTAGAAAAAAAATGGTGAATGATCCTTGAGGACTTCAGTTCGTGTGCCGTAGGCTGGAGGTCTCCTGCTGCCAAGTACTAAAACATCACTGGAATTTCTAAATATTATAGATGACAATTTCCTAA
Organism: Emydura macquarii macquarii; assembly: GCF_026122565.2. Classification (NCBI taxonomy): domain Eukaryota; kingdom Metazoa; phylum Chordata; order Testudines; family Chelidae; genus Emydura; species Emydura macquarii. The sequence goes on from NW_027130204.1 coordinate 6,224,431, forward strand.
CTCAAAAAGTGTTGCAGCCAACCCATGGGAATTCTATATTAGACCTTGTCATAACAAAAAAAGAGGACTTGATCACAGAACTAAAAATTAATGGTAGTTTAGCTTCAAGTAATCATGACTTTATCACTTTTATCATGTGCAAAGAGAATAAAGTCCAGACCAGTGATTATATATATGCACACACTTGGTGTTATAAAAAGGCTAGTTTCACAAAGCTGAAAACTATTATGAGTCAGATCTGCTAGCATGAAGAATTTAATCAGAAAAATGTCAGTGACAGATGGCCATTGTTTAAGAACATTTCAGTTAGATGCCCAAAAAGTCAAAATTGAGAAAAAATGCCATATTGGTTAAAAACAATCTGGTTTAGAGGGAAGTAAGGCAGCTATAATTTATATTTACAAACAAATGGAAGAAAGGGAAAGTTGATAGTAAGGAATATAAATCAGTAGCTAAGAATTGTAGAAAATTGATAAGGGAAGCAAAGCTATGGCCAGCAGAGTTCAGGACAATAAGGGTTTTTTTTTTAAATGTAGTAGGAACAAAACAATCCTGACAATAGTACTGTCCCATTACTAGATGGAAATGGTAGAATTATCAATAATAATTCAGAAAAAACAGACGTTGAATAATTTTTTCCATTTTATATTTGGGAAAAAAATCAAATGATGTAGTCTCATCATGTGATGATAACACTTTTACCCTTAGTATCTCAGAAAGATGTTAAAGAGCAGCTACTAAAGTTAGACATTTTTAAATTTTTTAATCAATAGGTCCAGATAACTGTCCTCCAAGAGTTTTTAAAGAGTTGGCTGAGGAGCTTGCTTGACTGTTGTTGTTCATTTTCAATAAGTTTTGGAACACTGGGGAAGTTCCAGAAGACTAGCGGAAAGCCCCTGTTGTGTCAATATTTCAAAGGTGTAAATGGGATTACCCAGGTAATTATACGCATGTCAGTCTGACATTGATCCAGGCAAGATAATGGAGGGGCAAAAACTGGACTCAATAAGTAAATAAGTAAATAAATAAATAAATAAAGGAGGGTAATATAATTAATGCCAATCAACATGGGTTTATGGAAAATAGGTCCTATAAAACAAATCTGATTTCCTTTTATTACAAGTTTGGTTGATAAAGGTAAAATAGTGTGATGTATGCTTAGACTTCTGTAAGGCATTGACCTGGTACCACAGGGCATTTTGATTAAGAAATTTGAATGCTATTAAATGAACATGGCACACGTTGAATGGATTAAAAGCTGGCTAACTGATAGGTCTCAAAATGTAATTGTAAATGGGAAATCATCATTGAGGAGTTGTGTGTGTTGTGGGGGTCCCACAGGGATCGGTTCTTGGCCCTCTGTTACTTAACATTTTTATCAATAACCAGGAAAGCTGCAGAGAGTGGGACTCCTCAGGGATCAGAGCATGTTAGGTGTGAGCAGGCTTTAGCAGAGAGTTCTGAGAGTTAGAACTGGGACTCCAGCCAGGTAGGGGCTAGAAGGGGCCCGCCAGTGCAGGAAAGGCCCCAGGCAGAGAGGCTTGGGAAGAAGAATAGAAACTTTTGTTTTGTGTGGACTTTGTTCTAGGATTTTGATTTGGGGTTGGACTTTATTTTATATTAATAAACCCAGCCACCAAGGAGGGCGATTTTTTACCATAAAAAGACTAAGTGACGTTTTATTTGAAGAGTCCAAGAGGGAAAACTGCGGCAGGGCACCTGTGGCATGACCCCAAGGCCTTTTGGGGTGGGGGGGAGGTGCATGAGAGGCAGCTGATCCCTCCTCCCCCATTAGAGGATGGCCCAGACCAGGGGAGTGCCTGGTAGAGTGAAGGCTGTGCGTAGTGCATTGGCAGGGGGCGTGCACAGTACAGCACTGGTGAGATGTCATCTGGAATACTGTGTACAGTTCTGGTCTACCCTGACTAAAATAGATTAATTCAAACTGGAGCAGATGCAGAGAAGGATGAAAGCAGACTCCAAGAGCTTGGCTAGTTTAACCTAACCAAACGAAGGCTGAGGGGAGATACAATTCCTCTCTATAAATACGTCAGAGGGAGAGGAGTTATTTAAATTAAGCGCCAACGCGGACACAAGATCACATGGATATAAATTGGCCAGCAACAAGTTTAGGCTTGAAATTTGATGAAGGTTTCTAATCATCAGAAGAGTGAAGTTCTGGAACAGCGTCCCAAGCGGAGCAATGAGGACAAAAAACTTAACTGGTTTCAAAACCAAGCTTGAAAAGTTTATGGAAGGGGTGGTGTGTTGGGACAGCCTGTGATAGCATGTAGCCGATCTGCAACTGCTAGCAGCAAACATCTCCAGTGGCTGGAGATGGGGCACTAGATGCGGGGGAGGGTTCTGAGTTACTACAGAGAATTCTGTCCCAGGTGTCTGGCTGGTCTTGCCCACATGCTCAGGGTCTAACTGATCACACTATTTGGGGTCGGGAAGGAATTTTCCCCTGGATCAGATTGGCAGAGACCCTGGGGTGGGGGGTTTCTTTCCCTTCGTCTACATCATGGGGCATGGGTCACTTGCAGATTTAAACTAGTGTAAATGGTGGATTCTCTGTAACTGGAAGTCTTTTTAAATCATGATTTGAGGACTTCAGTAACTCAGTCCCAGGTTAGGGGTCTATCACAGGAGTGGGTGGGTGAGGTTTTGTGGCCTGCAATGTGCCGGGGGTCAGACTAGCTGATCATGATGGTCACTTCTGGCCTTAAAGTCTATGAGCTTAGGTGGATGGGCGCATGTGGGCCAGGGGAACACATGGTGTATAGCGAAGGCTTCTGCAGGCAGGGCATGGGCAAGAGCATTGCACAATACAGCCAAAGCTGAGTTTCAGCTTCCATTCCTCCCTCTGCCGTTGCCATTCCTCATGCCCTTTCCCATACGTGTCGGAGAGCGTCCGAGCACGGTCTCGCCTTGAGGTGAATGTTTTTTTGCAAATCTGAGTGAGATTCATTTCCTTGCTTTTAGGGTTGCACAGAGGTGAAAGAAATCCTGTGTGCTGCTCACAACCCTTGTTAAGATACCTTGTTTGCACACAACACCCTCCAACGGGGTTGAACTGTGACACCCCGGAGGAGCACAGGAACTGTCCCTGCTCACAGAAGAAGGGAGAAGAGGTAGCAGAAAGAGCCCTGCAGCTCAGGGGGCTCTGTAGCCTCTTCCACCCTCCTTTCCTAGGAGCAAGTATGGCCCCCCTGCTCCTGCCCCCCTCCCCCTCCCTGTAATACCTGGCCTGGGAAGGAGGAGGGGCATGAAGAGCCCTAGAGCTGGCCCCTCCCTCCATCTGGAAGGGAGCAGAGGAACCCTGCAGCAGCCTGGAGTGGGTTTGAAAAACCCCAGTAGGAGCACAGAGGGGATTGTGTGGTGAGGGAGTGACAATGGGCTGGGCAGATAGAGGGCGGGGGGGTAGAGGCAGAACTGATAGGGGGCTGGGCAGATGAATTGATGTGGACTTGAATTTATTTTCCCTGTGTTTACCATCCTGCCACGTATTTAATGTAGAAACATTTCATTTACATTTAAACGCGTTGGTGCTGGATTGCATTGGTGCATTTTGACATCCAGCGGTGCGCTTTTAATCAGGCATTTCATCATACACTCGCCACAAAGTGATTCCTAATGGACATGTTTTCATTAGTTAACTTGATTGCATGCTGCCCAGTACTTTTCCAAAAAATGGGACGGTATGAGTGCGTGTCAACATTTTGGTCAATCAGAAGGGGAAATTAGATGAGATTAGGTGAGAAGTAAAGTGTCGCCATGGATCTAAAACTGGCTAGGAAGCCGAAGGAAAAAAGTAGGAGTCATGGTCCGTTTTCAGCATGGTAAAATGTTAACTGCAGGGCATTAAGGTTCCATTCTAGGGTCTGTGTTCTTTCTTTATTTCAGTGAATTGATTACTTATGAATGATTGGGAAAGGGGAGATGAGCAACCGGGTAGGAAAATTTGCAGAGGAATCAAAGTTATTTAGTTTAGTCTGGACCAGAGAGGACTGATGAAAAACTTCAGAGCAACCTCGACAAGCTAGGAGAATGGGCAACAGAATGGACAATTAAATTCAATGTTGATAAAAGGAGGGAACAAGAGAAATTACTCAAACCTTACAGGCTTTTTAATTAGCTGTATGCACTCAAGAAAGAGACCTGGCTGTCACTGTTGACAGCTCAAATGAAGACCTCTGCTTAATGTGCAGCTGCAGCCAGAAAAGGAAACAGGATGTTACGATGAACAAAGAAGGGGATCAAGAATATCAAAAACATTATAAAATGTAGGGCTGGGAGGTCCCTCAAGCGATCGTCAAATCCAGCCCCTTACGATGCGGCAGGACCCAGTAAACCTAGACCGTCCCTGACAGGTGTTTGTCAAACCTCTTAAAAACCACCAGTAATGGGGATTCCACAATCTCCCTTGGAAGCGTATTCCAATACTGAACTATCCTTCTTGTTAAAACGTTTTTCCTAATATCTAACTGAACTCTCCCTTGCTGCAGATCACACTCATTACTTCTTGTCCTATCTTCAGTGGGTGTGGAAAACAACTGATCAGGGCCCTCTTTATAACAGCTCTTTAAATATTTGAAGACTGTTATCAGGCCCCTCTGTCTTCTTTTCTCAAGTCTAAACATGCCCAGTTATTTTAATTTTTCTTCGTAGGTCAGGTTTTCTAAACCTTTTTATCATTTTTGTTGCTCTCCTCTGGACTGTCTGCAATTTATCTTTGCTAACGTGTGCTGCCCAGAACTGGACACACTTCCCCAGCTGAGGCCTCACTCGTGCTGAGTGGGATCATTACTTCTCCTGTCCTACATATGAAATTCCGGTTAATGTGCCCCAGAATGAGATTAGCCTTTTTTACAACTGCATCATATTATTGAGTCATATTTAATTTGTGATCCACTATAACCCCAGATCCTTTTCAGCAGCACTACCACCTAGCCAGTTATTCCCCATTTTGTACTTGTGCACTTGATTTTTCTTCCTAAGTGAAGTACTTTGCACTTGTCTTTATTGAATTTCATCTTGTCAAATTAAGACCAATTCTCTAATTTGTCGAGGTGGTTTTGAATTCTAATCCTGACCTCCAACATGCTTGTAACCTCTCCCAGCTTTGTGTCATAGAATCATAGAATATTAGAGTTGGAAGGGACCTCAGGAGGTCATCTAGTCCAACCCCCTGCTCAAAGCAGGACTAACCTCAGCTATATCATCCCAGCGAGGGCTTTGTCAAGCCTCAGCTTAAAAACCTCTAAGGATGGAGATTCCACCACCTCCCTAGGTAACCCATTCCAGTGCTTCACCACCCTCCTAGTGAAAAACTTTTTCCTAATGTCCAACCTAGACCTCCCGCCCTGCAATTTGAGACCATTGCTCCTTGTTCTGTCATCTGCCACCACCGAGAACAGCCTAGCCCCATCCTCTCTGGAATCCCCTTTCAGGTAGTTAAAGGCCGCTATCAAATCCCCCCTCATTCTTCTCTTTTGCAGACTAAACAAGCCCAGTTCCCTCAGCCTCTCCTCATAAGTCCTGTGCTCCAGCCCCCTAATCATTTTTGTTACCCTCCGCTGGACTCTCTCCAACTTGTCCACATCCTTTTTGTAGTGGGGGGCCCAAAACTGGACACAATATTCTAAATGCGGCCTCACCAATGCCGAATAGAGGGGAATAATCACTTCCCGTGACCTGTTGACAATGCTCCTACTAATGCAGCTCAATATGCTATTAGCCTTCTTGGCAACCAGGGCACACTGCTGACTCATATTCAGCTTTTTATCCACTGTTACCCCCAGGTCCTTTTCTGCAGAGCTGCTGCCCAGCTCGTCGGTCCCCAGTCTATAGCTGTGCATGGGATTCTTCCATCCTAAGTGGAGGACTCTGCACTTTTCTTTGTTGAACCTCATTAGATTTCTTTTGGCCCAATCCTCCAGTTTGTTTAGGTCACTCTGTATCCTATCCCTACCTTGCAGGGTATCTACCACTCCCCCCAGCTTAGTGTCGTCCGCAAACTTGCTGAGGGTGCAATCTACCCCATCCTCCAGATCATTAATAAAGATGTTGAACAAAACTGGCCCCTGCAGATATTATAAGCATACTCAGTTATCCAAGTTATTAATGAAAATATTGAATAGTATTGGACAAAAGACAGGCTCCTTTGGGATCCCACTAGATACGCCCTCCCAGTTTGATAGCAAACCTTTGATGATTGCTTTTTGTGTATGGTCTTTGAACCAGTTTTGCACCCTTCTTACAGTAATTTCAGGTAGACCACATTTCCCTAATTTGCTTATAAGAAGGTCATGAGGGACTTTATCAAAAGCCTACTAAAATCAAGATATATCACATCTACTGCTTCCCCATGCCCACTAGGCCAGTAACTGTGTCAAAGAAGGAAATTATGTTGCTTTGGCATGATTTATTCTTGACAGATCCTGCTGGCTATTCTTTATAACCCTACTATCCTTTAGGTGCTTAAAAACTCATTGTTTAATAGTTTGTTCCAGTAGCTTTCCAGGTATCAAAAGTAGGCTGACAGGGTTAAAATTCCCCGGGTCCTCTTTGTTCCCCTTTTTAAAAAAAGGGTACTATGTTCGCCCATCTTTAATCCTCTGGGACCTCATCCATCCTCCATGAATTCTCCAAGATAATTGCTAGCAGTTCCAAGATTGTTTCAGCTAGTTCCATAAGTACTCTACGATGAATTTCATCAGGCCCTAATGGCTTGCATATATTGAACTTATCTAAAAATTCTTTAACCTGTTCTTTCCCTATCTTGATTTGTGTTCCTTCCCTCTTGTTAATAATATTAACTGTGCTGAGTATCTGGTCACCATTCACCTTTTTAGTAAAGACTGAAGCAAAAAAGGCATTAAACACATCAACCTTCTTGATCTCATCCATTACTAGCTCTTTCCCTGCTAAGTAGAGAGGACCTACACTTTTCTTCATCTTTCTCTTGCTCCTAATGTATGTAAAGACCCTCTGCTTCTTGTCTTTTATGTCCCTTGATAGCTATAACTCATTTCTTCCCTTAGCCTTTCTGATTTTGTTCCTACGTGCTTGTGCTATTCTTTTCTTTTCCTCCTTAGCAACTTGTCCATGTTTCCTTCTTTGTAGGGTTCCTTTTTGATTTTCAGGTCATTAAACAACTCCCGAGGGAGCCATATTGGCCTCTTACTATTCTTCGTATCTTTCCTTTGCCTCGGGATAGCTTGCAGTTTTGCCTCTAATATTGTCTCCTTGGGAAACTGACAGCTCTCCTGAACTGCTTTATCCCTTAGATTTCATCTCATGGGACCTTATCTAATATTTCTGTGAGTTTTTTAAAGTTGGCTTTTTTGAAGTCCGTTGGCCTTATTTTCATTCCTTCCTTTCCTTAGAATCATGAAATCTATCATTCCATGGTCACTTTCACCCAAATTGCCTTCTACCTTTAGATTCACAACCAGTTCCTCCCTGTGTGTCAAAAGCTTCCTCCCTAAGTGGGCTCCACCCACCAACCCTTTGGCTAACAGCAGAGCACACTAACCTACTGCACCACAGACAGCTGGCCTTCAGCTAACTCTCTGATGCAGCCTCATCTGGATACTAAGGGCAGCACTGGCCACTCCCTCGCTAAAAGGAGATTGCAGAAGTACAGGGGTTCAGAGAAGAGCAACAAGAATGATCGAGGACCTGGAAAAAGACTCCCATGAAGACAGACTGATAAGATTGGTAGGGTTATCTTCAAAAGGAGATGATTAAGAGGGTTTTGGTAAAAAACTATAAAATAATGGTCTAGAGAAAGGAGATCATTCAATGAAATTAGAAGGTGGGAAAGGCAAATCATATTTCCTTGTTTTCACACGTCAATAAACTGTGGAACTCACTGTAACAGGAAATTGTTGAGGTGAAGAATTTAGCACTATTCCAAGAGGGACTGGACAGTTCTGTGTAAATCAGGAATAGCCAGCTAACAACAAATTCTGGCAGAGATATCAAACCCCCTGTTTCAGGACTTCAGCTGATCTCTACCTCCTAGAGACCAGAATGGGACCTATGTGGGGGCAGATTATCCCGCATCTGCTACTGCAGGGTTCTTACGCCATCCTCTGCAGCATCTAGTGCTGGGCACTGTCAGAGACAGGACACCGGCCTAGAGAGACTCTGGGTCTGAACTAGTCAGGTAATTCTCACGTCGATCATCTCCCAAACGCTCAGCTTTGCATGCAGACAGCTGACTCCTGCCTGCCCACCCTGTAACAAAGGATCCCCCTCTTTCTGGATACCCTGAGGCCGAAGCAGGCTGACAGCTCTCTCCCCCATGATCAGAGTGTCTGTGTGACCCAGAAAGCAGAGCCTGGAGCGGAGTAATAGAAGCTGGGCTGGTGCTCCAGTGTCGAGTATGAAACAGCAAGTGCCAAATGGCATAACATGGGAGGCAGAGGGCCCTACAGCCACAGGGGGGAACCTGGGCAGGAGTGTCACCTGCAGTACGGCACACAGGGCAGAGCTGGAGGTAGACGGTGTGGATTGGCTGAATTCTGTTCCAACAATCACAGCGCTGGCACTGGTTGGGGGAGCAGCAAAGGTTACGTTGTTGGCCCAAACGCTGGGTCAGTTTGGATTTTGGAGGGCACAGAACTTTATTAGTAGGAGCATTACCAAGTGATTATTCCCCTCTATTCGGCATTAGTGAGGCTGCATTTGGAGTATTGTGTCCAGTTTTGGGCCCCCCACTACAAAAAGGATGTGGACAAGTTGGAGAGAGTCCAGTGGAGGGTAATGAAAATGATTAGGGGGCTGGAGCACAAGACTTATGAGAAGAGGCTGCAGGAACTAGGCTTGTTTAGTCTGCAAATGAGAAGAATGAGGGGGGATTTGATAGCGGCCTTTAACTACCTGAAAGGGGATTCCAGGGAGGATGGAGCTAGGCTGTTCTCACTGGTAGTAGATGACAGAACTAGTAGTAATGGTCTCAAGTTGTAGTGGAGGAGGTCTAGGTTGGATATTAGCAAAATCTTTTTCACTAGGAGGGTGGTGAAGCACTGGAATGGGTTACCTAAGGAGGTGGTGGAATCTTCGTCTTTAGAGGTTTTTAAGGCCCGACTTGACAAAGCCTGGCTGGGATGATTTAGTTGGTGTTGGACTAGATGCCCTCCTGAGCTCCCTTCCAACTCTCATAGTCTATGATTTGCAGCGCCACAGATCCAATGGCCCACTTGCCTGGGCAGCACCCCTCTCTGCTCTCCCCCACATCACAAAAGTGGCTGCACCCCTGTGATCCCCCCACCTCCCAGGAGTGTCCACCCCCCACCTCACTGCTGGATTTGCCCTTTCTCCCTGACAGATCATGAGATTTTCCCCAACCCCGACAGGACAGTAGGGTTGCCAACCCTCCACTATTATCTTGGACTCTCCAGGAATTAAAACTTAATCTTTAATTAAAGATTACATCATCATGTGATGAAACCTCCAGGAATACGTCCAACCCAAATTGGCAACTCTAGAGGAGGTGCCCCCACCCATAAGAAGCAGAGGAATGGAAGTGCTTTCCCATCTGATCTGGTGCCTTGTCTCTGTCATGCTGTGTGATGAGGAGAGTGGGCATGAATTCCAGGGGAGGGTGCCTGTGCTCCCAGAGGCCTGCCCAGGGGCTTGAGACTCCCTTGGGGGTCCTGGGGTGGACTCGCCTGTGTTGGTGGGACTTGTGACAGGAATGCGCTCCTCCTCCAGGCCTGCCCTTTCACACACCTCAGAAAGGGCTGTGCCCGGCTTATAGGGCAGTCAGCCTGCAGGCTTCTAAAACTCACCCCTCTTTCCTCCTGCTGCAGCAACACAGATGTTCACACAGTGGCATCCCTCCTGAAACTTTATCTCCGAGAGCTGCCGGAGCCTGTCATCCCCTTCGCCAAATACGAAGACTTCCTGTCTTGCGGACAGCTGCTCTCCAAGGACAAGGGCGAGGTCAGTGCACTTTCTAACCTCCCTCCCTTCACTTCTGTGCCATTCCCTGAGCCTCACACCTCAACATGCAACAGCCTTGCCAGTTCCTCCTCCCGTGCCTGAGCCAAAGCCCCCTGAAGTCCAGAGAAATCTTCCCGCTGACTGTGGTGGGCTTTCGATCAGGCCTTAACATCATAAGCTCCAGCGCAGAGCTGACGTATTTGCAGGTTAGTCTTGAAAGCTCGTGGTTCTCAATGTCCATCATGCACATTTTCCTGTCCTCTTGAGCTATGGCTGTTCCTTGCTTAGCAGAGCTGTCCTCTAGTGGTTGCAGTAACAACCGTGCATCAGGACAGCTGGGTTTTATTCCCAGCTCTGCTCCTGACTTGCTCTGTGACTGAGGACAAGTCACTTTGCCTTAGTGTCTCCAGTTCTTACGTGAGGATAATAATTCTTACCTCGCAGGAGCTGGGGAGGTTTTTCTAATGATGCTTGCAAAGGGCTTTGAGTTTCTCAGAGGAAAGGAGCCACAAAAAGGCAAATGCTATTATCTCCTGTGGGTGTGCAGGGACATCATAATACTTAGCACTTCTACAGCTCCTTTCATCTGAGCGTCTTTTCTTCAGCTTCTTCCCCATCTGATTACAATGGAAGGGACTGAAGGAGGCCTCCCTCCAGCTCCCTAGCAGTGCTGGTGGTTCAGGAGGGTCTTTCCTCCCATGGACTTGTTAGGAGAGATGGGGTAATTGACAAAGCGATGGGTTGATCTGATCACTGCGTCCTGCTCCTGTCATGGTGATATCTGAGCCCTCTACTGGATGGCGGCTCAGAGCTGCTGTCCTGTGTGATTGCGTCATTTTCTAAAGCTTTTAAAAACCTGATGCTAGTGTCAGCCAAAGAACCAGATGCCTGTGGAGTCAACAGTCTAGGGTCACTCACCTCTGCCATGTATGTGTGGTCCATCGCACGTGCCTATATCTCCCTCTAGTGGCTGGTCCTATGGCCTATTATAAAAACCTGTTATTTACAGCGAGGGAGTTCTCTAACTCAATTGGCAACGGTCTGTGTAGTAATGCTGATGGGCCCAGATTCGATCCCTGTTGATGACGTACGTGTCTCCACCATTTGTTAAGCACAAGGTGCAGCTGCCATGCCTGGATTGTGCATTTGGCACACAGCTTTCTTACTCTTTGCTAGAAGCTCAGCCGCTCTGCTGTCTAATAAAAGCAGCAGCACTTTAGCGTCTGGGAAGCAGGTTTAGTTTGGTGGCCATGTGGACTGGGTTTGACCTGCCCAGACTGGGGAGAGAGCTTTGGATTCCCAAAGCCTGTTACTCAAAAGCAGACTCAATGCCAAGTTTGGCAACCATCAATTTATATCCTCTTGTAGTTTATTACCTAGACAGTTGACCTGTATTTGCCTGTGCAGGCTGCAATTGTCTGGGAAGCAGCGTCTGAGTTGCTTTTGTGTGAATGATGCTAGACTAAAATGAATTGTATTGTAGTATTCTGTCTGGCATAGAGCATTACCGATACCTTGGCATTGTCCACTGAAAATGCACTTGTAATAAGACTCCAAATTTTCCTGACAACTCAGAAGTTATTTTGGGTTGTTTCCTTAGAGGAACTGGGAGACACACAGCAAGCACAGGGATTTCCCCCGTCTTTGTATGCCCAGTAGAGCAGGTAGCGTAATTTAACATGCAACATTGCACTGGCCACAGAGCTGGCCAAAATCTTTTGTGGGGAAGGTTTTCCTGCTGAAAAATAGTTTAATTGAAACTGACATTTTTCATGGGGAAAATATTGATTCTGATGAAAATCTCAGGTTTCCCCTGGGGAGTTTTGAGACCAAATTTTGTTTTGCATCAACACTTGGAAACAAAATACAAATTTTCATTTTGGACTTCAGCCATCACTTTGTTTGTTTTTCTGAATGAACTGAAAGTCTTTGTTTTGAAATGGACATTTTAACTTAAAATGTCTTTTCATTTAATTGGTTTCAAACTGAAACAAAATTACTTAAGTGAAAAGGTCAATTCAAAATAAAAAACGATCTTTTTTGCTTGAGAAAGCTAAACACAGCGGCCTTTTAAGTTGAAATGAAAACTTTTGTTTTGTTTCAAAATGTTGGTTTTGAAGCAGTTTCAAATTTCCCATGGGAACTGAAATGTGCAGCCATGGGTCAGAGTAGAACTGCCTGTTAGGCATGAAACTCAGTGTCAGGACTCCTGGGTTCTTTTCCTGGTTCTGCCACGGTGTTGCCCTGAAGGAGTCCCATCCCCTCCATGCCTCAGTTCCCTGTTTGTAAAATGGGGATAATGATACTTCCCTCCCTTTCCGGGGGCTGGTGAGGTTAAATCCACAGATGTCCATACAGCACCTTGAGATTCTTGCATGGAAATGTAAAGGGTCATTACCACAGCAAAATGGGTGCAGATCCTTGGAGACTGGTGCACAGGGCTTGCACACACCCTGCTTCTCCTTGGGTGGGTGCGTTTGGGGGCAGGGTGGAGCTGCAATGTCATCATCTCTTCTGCTTCCCCCCCGAGATAGAGTGCAGCATCCTAGGCGGTTACCAGTTTGCTGGGGCTGACAGGATACTGCCTGGGGCTCTACAGACTACCTGGGTTTCAGTGTCTCTGGCACAGGCTTGGCTCAGGGAAAAGGATTTGCTCCGGATTACAAAGGAACTGGCACCCTTCCATACAGCACTGTTCTCGTTGTTTGTCTCCTCCCGCAGGGCACCAAAGAGCTGGCTAAACAGGTGAAGACCCTGCCCCAGGCAAACTACAACCTCCTCAAATACATATGCAAGTAAGTGGCATTAACCAGGGCTCAGGAACAAGCTTTGTGCCGCTTCACGAGTAACGTCATCTGCAAATTATTTAAGGAGCCGATTTGCACATTTTGAAAGTAATTTGCACGTAACTAACCTCCTGCTTTGAAAACGTGTGTGGATATAATGCTCCTGCAGCTCTGATAAATGAAATGCTTGGTTTATCTCCAGGCCAGGCTGCTCTCACACAGTGCCCGGCCAGTGGGCCTTGGCATTACTCATGTTTTTTACGGTAGTGCCTAGGGACCCCATTGCTCTAGACGCTTGTACTAACACAGAGGAGCAGATAGATCCTGCCCTGAAGTGTTCACAGTCTTCGTAAAACAGGGTTACTTATCAGTAACTGTTGTTCTTCAAGATGTGTTGCTCATATCCATTCCAATATAGGTGTGTGCACGCCACCATGCACGGTTCCTGGAACTTTTTTCCCCTTAGCAGACCCCATAGGGCTGGCTCTGGTGCCCCCTGGAGTGCCGCGTGCATGCCGCAGTATGAGGCACTGCCGGCCCCACACCCCCTCAGTCTCTTCTTTCTGCCAACTCCGACAGCGGGGACGGAGGGTGGGTGCGGAATGGATATGAGCAACACATCTCGAAGAACAACAGTTACTGGTAAGTAACCCTCATATCCTCATATCCCTTCCAATAATGCTCATACCCATTCCAATATAGGTAATTAAATAGCCATACCTCAGAGGTGGGTAGGAGTTACCGGTGAGCTGTCCTCAGCACGGCACGGCTCTGCCGATCCTACGTCCTCTCTCGCCTGTTGAACGATGGCGTAGTGGGACGTGAAGGTGTGAACCGATGACCAGGTGGCGGCTTTGCAGAGGTCCTGCAGGGGCACTCTCTCCAGAAAAGCCGCAGACAAGGCTTTTAGCTCTGGGTGAACGTGCTGTGATGACACCTGGGAGCGGCACATTCGCCTGCTCATAGTAGCACTTGATGCAGGACGTGATCCACGCGGAGATGTGCTGGGTGGAGATCGGTGATCCGTTCATCCGGTCCCCCCCACGGCGAGCAGCTGCACCGATTTCTGGAACGGCCATGTCTTCAATGTAGCAGGCCAAGGCTCGTCTCGCGTCTAGCGAATGCCATCGCCGCTCCTCCCCCAAACCGCACGGTTTGGGAAAAACACAAGGACAGATTTATCGTGGTTACAACGAAATTGGGAAACCATCCCAGGCTGGGAGGCTGGGTGCGGCCTCCACTGCAGTTTATCCGTATAGAATCGTGTATAAAGGGGCTCCAAGGTCAAGGCCCTAATTTCGGAGATCCCCCAATCTGACGTAATGGCCACCCGGAAGGCTACCGTCCGCCAAGCGTGGCAGAGGGCATGAAGCCATGGGTTCCAAGGGGGAGGGCCCTATATGAGTCTCGAGAGGACCAGGCTGATATCCCAGGGAGGCACCGGGTTGCGGACCTGGGGATACCGCCTCTCCACCCCCTTGAGCACCCTGACCAACGTGGGATGGGAGAACAGGGATCTCCCCGTTAGTGGGTGATGGAAGGCCAAAATAGCTCCAAGTGGACCCTCAACTGGGCCAGCACCAGACCCCGGAGTACTCCAGGATCGCCTGCGGAGGCAAGAGGCTGGCGGAATGCCCCAGGACTCCACCCAAGAGGTAAACCATGTCCACTTAGCCTGATACATGACCTGTGTAGAAAGGTCCCTGCTGCCCAGCAGGACTTGTTGGACCTGCACCGAGCAGGCTCCCTCTACCTCTGTCAGCCACAGAGCCTCCAGGCCGTGAGCTGCAGGGAGTCCAGGTCCAGATGCAACAGGCGACCGTGGTCCTGGGAGAGACGGTCGTGCCGCCTTAGGAGCCCCATGGGCGGGGCAAACGAAAGGTCCAGCAGCATGCTGAGCCAGCGCTGGCTCGGTCAGGCCTGAGCAGTGAATATGACATCCACCCTGTCCCTGTTTCTGTTCAGTAGGACCTTAGGCAGGAGTGGAATGGGCAGCAACGTGTACCTGAGGGTCCCCGTCCCGTTACTGAGGATCATATCTGAAACTGACCCAGTCTCATGACCCCGGCGCAAGCCGAGCCTTGGCACTGCGCATTCCAAACCGATGCGAATAGATCCAGTTGGGGGACACCCCACTTTTGGAGGATCGCAGTCACCACCTCTGGGTGCAGCGACCAGTCGTGGCGGGGTAGAAATGACCTGTTGAGGCGATCTGCCCCGTCGCTCCTCACCCCCATGAGGTGAAAGGCAGTCCAGCGGAGTTGTGCCTCACGGCAAAGCCCCACGGACGGGTAGCTTCCTCGCAGCGGTGGAGGAGCATGCCCCTCCCTGCCTCTTTATGTAAAAATGGCTGCAGTGTTGTCAAGCAGCACCTGCACCACTCTGCCCGTCAGGAATCGGAGGAACAGCCTGCACGCCAGGCGAATGGCTCTCAGCTCCTCCGCAGTGACCTGCAAGCACCTTTCCTCCCCCAACCAGAGCCCCCGAGTGCTCAGGCTGGCACCGATCTGGGCTCCCATCCCACGTACGAGCCGTCGGAGATTAAGGTGACCGACAGGACCAGTTCCGTGAACGGAACGCCCTTCCCTACTGCCCTGGGGAATCTCCAGCAGTCTAGGAAGACTAGGGCTGGCGGGGTACTGGACCACCCAATTTAGTGGGTGTCTGCTCACTATATACCGAGGCCAACCATGCCTGAAGCGGCCTGTGCCTCAGGCAAGCTAGCCTCACTATGTATGTGCAGGCCGCCACATGGCCTAACAGCAGTAGGCAGGGCCTGGCTGTTGTCGTGGGGCATCGGTGCAGCTGGGAGATGATAGAGACCATCACCTTAAAACATGGCTGAGGCAGAAAGGCTCTGGCCTGGGAAGTGTCCAGGGTGGCCCCAATGAATTGTATGTGTTGCACTGGAATTAGTGTGGACTCCTGCTCATTTATGAGCAGTCCCAGCCTGCTGCATGTGGAGCAATTGAGAGTCACACTTTCCTGCACTTGGAACCTGGACCTACCCCTGATCAGCCAATCGTCCACATAAGGGAAGATTTGCACACCCTTTCGCCTCAGGCGGGCCGCCATTACCGCCACACATTTGGTGAACACCCTTGGAGCCGAAGATAGGCCAAAGGGCAGGCTATAAATTGGTAGTGAGCCAGCCACTGTGAAGCAGAGGAAGTGCCTGTGGCTCCGGAGGATGGACCCATGAAAGCATGCGTCTGTGTAGGACGAGGGCAGCATACTAGGCTCCTGGATCCAGGCAGGGATTATGGAGGCTAGGGAGACCATGCGAAACCTGAGTCTTTGATATATTTGTTCAGATGACGCAGGTCTAGTACGGGTCTCAGACCCTTGGGGGCACCCCTTCAGGATAGAAGGGCCTTAACCTATGCAGGACAGGGTGGCGGCTCAGGAGAGCAGTAGGGGCACCACCCTCGGGCACACCATCGAATTGTCTCCTATGACTGCCCGACCCCCGGGGGGGCTGAGTCTGTCTTTTAAACTCCCTATTTCTGTAGGGTTGAAAAGGGGCTATGTGGAGGTCCTGATCGCTGCTGTGCCTGGGCCGCGACTGCCGCCTGGAAGCCGGAGGCGTGTACAGGCCCAGGGAGCGAAGCGTGGCCCTGGAGTCCTTGGGCCATGCAGCTTCGCATCGGACCCATTGAAGAGGGCCGACCTATGAAAGGGAAGGTCCTGGATTGACTGCTGTACCTCCTGGACAGGCCTGAGGGTAGCAGCCCTGAGTACTTCCTCATGGAACTGGCGGGGGGGCTATGGGCCTACCCGCCGCGGCAGCAGCGTCATTGGACGTTTGGAGCGCTGCCCTAGCCCCCATGATTCCTCCATGCAGGATGGCGAATCCAATCCCAATCCCTCTTGAGCAGCTCCTGGTGCGCCCTGAAATCGTCCAGTGGCACCATGTGATCCCCAGAGACTGCCTCGTCCAGGGAGGAGGAAGAGGACTGCTGAGGCACGTCTTGAGGGTGCTCCCCTTGCCGAAGGGATGCACCTGTAGAGGGTCCCTCCTTGGGGTCCAACTCCTTGGCCGGGGAGCGGTGTTTATGGGCCTTAGACTGTGCCAGGGCACGGACTGTACCGCTGCTAGCAGAGTGGATTGGGGCCCTGGTCCCATCTGGGTGTCCCAGGGGGCCCAATAAGGCCCTTGACCCCAGGGCCCAACTGGGACTGACTGTGCCACCTGCTTGGATACCTTGTGGGGGCGTCGGCTGTCCCAACAACTGTCCCTCCCATGGGACCCGAGCCGCTACACAGGCAGCCGTCATTGGTCCCGGGTGCCGTGCCCGCGCCGCGGACCGTGTTTTCGCTGCCTCCGCCATGGAGGATGACGAGGACTGCCTGTGTTGGCGGGGTGGGAGGGAAGAGGGAGAGGGACCGCCGAAGGGCAGCTCCAATGAGCCCTCAGCACCTCAGCTGCGGCGGCAGGTGGAGCCCTGCTGCGGCACCGTGGAGCCCCGCTACCGCCTGGAGCTGCGGCGCTGCGTGGCGCTCCGGTACCGCGTGGCCGGTGCATCTCTGTACTCGACCCTGCCCGTACTAGGGCACAGGGGAGCGTCCGCGCTTCACGCGCTCTCCTCGTCGTCGGCACCGGGAATGCTGCTCCGTGCCGAGTTGAATCCAGTGCCAACGGTCCCGGGATCCCGGCCCCTTCTCCCTCGACGGAGGAGCGTGGGGGGGGGGGCGGAGGTGGCATAGGCAGGCCAACAAGGCTTTTGCCACCAGAAACCTCCGTGTTGGCAGGGGCACTCTCCCACTCCCAGGAGTTGGGGGTGGCTCCCATCTCAGAGATGCAGACCCGGAGAGGACTCGACGGGCCGTGGTTGGTGCATCTCAGTCCTCGACCGTACCCACGGCGCAGGGGAGTGTCTGCGCTCCATGCGCTCTCCTCATCGTCGGCAGCGGGGATGCTGCTCCCTGCCGAGTTGAATCCAGTGCCGACGGTGCGCTCCGCACCGAGGTGACATTCGGTGTCGAGGGGGAGCAGGACAGCCTGGACACAGAGCACTGTGATAGGAGCAAGGCTTTAAACCTGATCTCTCTGTCCCTCTGGGCCCACTGTTTAAAAGCCTTGCATATCTTACCCTTGTCTTTCCTGTTTGCACTCCCCCCAGGCACTTAAGGTACCACGCGGGGTGGGGGGAGGGGTGGGGAAGGGGGTTAAGACCAGGCGGCCGGGACATAACCTGGCCACCTTAAGTCCATCAAGAACTTCTTACTAACTACAGTACTTAACAACTACTTAAAACTAACTAGGTACTTCGACTGACAAGGCGTTGGAAGAAGGGGAATGGCACTTGCAGAGAGCAAGTGCTAGTTCCATGCGACCGTCACGGGTGGAAAGAAGAGACGGAGGGGGTGTGGGGCCGGCAATGCCTCGTGCTGCGGCATGCGCAGGGCACTCCAGGGGGCACCAGAGGCGGCCCTACGGGGTCTGCTCAGGGGAAAAAAGTTCCGGGAACCGGGCACTGTGGCGTGCACACACCTATATTGGAATGGACATGAGCAATCACTCGAAGTAGAACTACTGACTAACTGCTGCTGCTAACCAATCTGTTCCACCTTGTATTTAGCTATGACGCTCTGAGTACTTCTCTCAGACCTGAAGAAGTGCTCTGTGGAAGCTCAAACTTGTGTCTCTGCCAGAATTTGGTCCAATAAAAGATAATACCTCCCCCACCTCCTCTCTCTCCACTCTAAATAGACCAGGCAGACCCAGGCAGGGGAAAGGGAGGGGGGGGAGCGCACGAGTAGAGTGACCGACTGTAACACCACAGTCTCTGCGACCTGTGCAGCAATCAGTCTCTCTGCTGGCCCTGCGAGTTACAGCAGGGTGGTGAGTGCGTGAGGTGGAACCTGGAGCCGAGAACATGTTATCTATGGAAAACTTGGGACCGACAGCTTGTCTACATGTACAGCGCTGCACGAGTGCAGCTGCACCACTGTAGCGCATTAGGAAAAATGCTACTATGCCAACGGGAGAGCTCATCCCGGCGGTGTAGTTAATCCACCTCCGCGAGAGGGGGTAGCTATGTCGCCGGGGGGATTCTCCTGTCCACCTAACACTGTCTGCACCACGGGTTAGGCCAGTATAGTGACATCACTCGGGTATGGCGCCCCCGAGAGGCAAGGAAGTATTATTGTCCCAGTTTCACAGGTAGGGAGCTGAGCCACGGAGGGATTCAAGAACTCACCTAAGGTCACCTAGGGAATCTGGGTCAGAACTGAGAACAGCACTGGGAGTGCCTGAGTCCAAGCCTAGAGCCCAAAGCATGAGACCAAATGCGCCAAACCAGCAGCAGAAGTGTCTATAAGTCCTGTCTCCCCTCTGCTGTAAGAGAGCAAGTATTTTAAAAAATTGTTTGGCCATTTCACCTCAAATTTTTCACTCTCTTCCACAAAAATGGGTGGTATTTTTTCTCAGGTGATTTTAAAAAGAAAAGGCAGTTCTTCTGGGAATGGTGGTTTCCTCCTCCTGCCATGTTGCTGGGTGGAGAATGGCAGGGATTTGCTCACCTTGGCATTGTGAATTCCTAGAGACACAAAGGGGGTGAAGGAATATCTTTTCTTGGCAAAACTTCCGTTGGTGAGGAAGACAAGCTTTCAAGCTGCACAGAGCTCTTCTTCAGGCCTGGGAAAGGTACTAAGGCTATGTCTACACTACAAATTAAGTTGACCTAACTTAGGTCAGCTCAGCGTACAGCCGCTGAAGTAATTACATCACTTGTGTGTGTCCACATTTTGCTTTTTGTGTCGGCAGTGTATGTCCTCACCAGGAATGCGTGTATTGATTGTAGGGACATTGTGGGAAGGCTCCTGAAAGCCAATAATAGTCAATGTCAGCAATGCAGTGTCTACACTGCATCAACCTACTTCCATTGACCTTGACTCTACCCTGCTCATGGAGGTGGAGTTATTATGTGGGCGTAGCTGGGCAGTTATGTCAGCGGGAGTGAAATTTAAGTGTTGACATTTCCATAGCTAGGTCGAGATAAACTGCTTTGTGTCAGCCTAAGGCCAGGTCTACACTACACACTTACTTCGGTATTACTACCGCACTCAGGAGTGTGACAAACCCACACCCTTGAGTGACATAGTTATACAGACTTTAACCATCTGCGCAGACAGTGCTATGGCGGTGGAATAGCTTCTCCCGCCAACATCACTACTGCCTCTTGTGGAGGTGGAGTTACTAAGCCAACAGGAGAGTTCAAGTCAATGGCTAAGAGCGTCTGCATCAGAAGCTCTACAGTGGCTCAGCTGCACTGATGCAAGTTTGTAGTGTAGACCTTCCTTAACTCTGTAGTCTAAACCAGGCCTAAGAGTGACACAGCTAAATACAGGGGAGGAACAGATAACACATGTTGCAAGAGATCAATCAAAGTGAAGTTGGCAGTTAACACCTCTACAGTCGTAGGACAAAGGAGGGTTAGGGTCTTTATTAAGTCTATGGCCATATCTACACTAGGACTTATGCTGGCAAAACTTTTGTCCCGAGCGACATCAGTTTTGCCGGCATAAGCGCTTGTGTGGCCGCATTTTGTCAACAGGAAAGAGCACTCTCGCGGACATAAAACCACCTAAATGAGTGGTGGTAGCTATGTTGGCGGGAGAGCATCTCCCACCCACATCATACTGTCCACAGCAATGTTTCTGTCAGTGTAACTGACGTTGCTCAGGAGGGTGTCTTTTTCACACCCCTGAGCGATACAAGTTATACTGACAAAAGTGGTAGTGCAGACAAGCCTTAAGGTCCCCAAGCTTGTCTTTTGAAGGTGTTGTGCCAGTTTCCTTTGAGGACTGAGAGGTCTGAAAGGGATTGGTTGTTTGTGAAAAGTATTCACCCCCGGCTGATATGGCGTATTATGAATCCTTGTTAAAAGAGGAGGGAACCTCAGTTTTCATACAATGGCCCTGAGAGTCTGCAGCAGTAAGGGCCGGTGGCCCTTCCCTCTTCCCACAGTCTAGTGGAACTGGGGGGGAAGAGGGGGCGATTCTACCTTTGTTCTGTGGCAGCACTGAGGTGACTCAAGCATGGCCCATTGCGCAAAGTGCTGTACAAACAGATAAACAGTCCCTGCCCACGGAGTTCCCACCCATGGCTAAGACAAGAGACAATAGGTGGCTACAGGAGGAGCCAAGGAACTAGTGAGATGTAAGGTTTCATGTGGAATTTACTCTTTTTTCTGTGTTTTTTTTCCTGGGGGGGCTTTTGAAGGTTCCTCGATGAAGTTCAGTCTCACTCCAGCATGAACAAGATGAGTGTCCAGAACCTCGCCACAGTGTTTGGCCCAAATATACTGCGGCCCAAAATGGAAGATCCAGTCACCATCATGGAAGGTAGGTGCTGTTGTTACCAAGAGGGGGCCATGTTCTGGACCCGCATGGAAGTCACTCGTAAAACGCCACTGTCAGAAAGGAGATGCCCTGTGTCATGTTCTCTACAGATATGATGGGGGGGGAGGAGGAGCCATCGCTAGCCGCAAGCTGGGCATCCTCTCGGTCAATGCCTGCATGTGAGACATACCATTTCCTTTAACCTTTGGAACATCCTCCCATATCAGCTCTGCAGTGACACGATAGGAGAGTACATAGCCGGGGGTTGAACAGGGTTAGACTCAGACAGCTAGCCCGTGTCACTGCTGTTTTTAGGCACTTGCTTGAGCAGAGGTAGCAGAGTGAATGTGTAGCCTAGCCAGAAAGCACACCTCCCAGCTGCAGGAGAGCTGTCCCCTTAGAAGCATGGGCTTCCAAAATGCTTGCTGTGCTGAGAACATCTGGGACCAAGCGTTGCAAGAACCAGGGAATCAGTTAAAATCAGTTTAGCTTTGGATCAACTTGCCTTTAGAAGTCTTTACTCTTAAACTTTACAAAATCCCTACAATGGAAATGCCTTTACTCTAATGCCCAAATGAGCTTCCTAAAGGCACAGAGAATGGGCACCCTGCTCAATGATTGTGGGCAAGGTCTCGGGCCTGTGTTATACAGGGGGTCAGACTAGAACATCACAACGGTTCTTTCTGGCCTTGCACTGGATGAATGGCAGCAGAGGAGGTTAAGGCTCACCCTGTTATAGACCCAACTTCAGGTGGTGTGTGTGACAAGTACCACTGGCCTCTTGTGGCTGGAGGCCAAAAAAGAGGACGTAGGCCACGTTGCCAGCAGTAGCTTAGAGACATTCTCCTTAAGTGTCAGAGACTCGGGCTGTGTTTTGTTTTGAGCTGCACCTGTTGGGATTATTCCTCAAGCACACATGGGGAATGGGTAGCTGCACCCACTCCCACTCACTGTGGTGCTCTGTCCCTTTCTAGTGGTGGCTGGGCCACACAGAGGTTGCTGAGCCTGCCATAACCTCTACTGCCTAAACCGAGAGACCTAGCTCTGACAGCTGAGTCCCACACTCTTCGTACCAGGGGGCCCAGCCTCGATCTCCCCAGGTGATGACCATGCAGGGCACGTTATAGAATTGAGCTGGTGATCATCATTTTTATACTAATATGTACATGTCCACAGGTTCCTTACAGCGGTGCCATCTTCTCATAAACTGTCAACCGAGGTAGTTGGAGACTGATTTGAACCAGAATCCCAGATCCAAATATCTCCAACCTAGAAAAAAGCTGGGATCCTGCTCTAACCTTTGCAGCCCATAGCCATCTTTGGGCCAAGTCATAAGCAGGCAACATGAGGGATGCTTTATTTTACAGTGCACTGAGGGCAGAAGATCCATTAGATATAAATAGTGGAAGGAATTCTGCCTAATACAGCTGCTCTTCAGCTCAAGGACTAAGTGAGACCTGGCAGTGGACACCAGCAGAAGACAGGATACTGGACTAGATGGACCATTTGTCTGACCCAGTAGGGCCATTATGTTCCTTTTGTGTAAAGAGAGAAAGAAACACTTGGTGCCATTAATAATATACTTTTACAATATGGCTTTTCTTGAACACTGAAACCAAAATGTTCAAAGTTGGGGCCCCGAATCTAGGTACCAAAAAATAGTCTAATTTTGAAAAGTGTTTAATTCTCCCCCATCCTTTCGACTTCAATAGAAGTTGTAGGATCTCAGCATCTCTAATTATCAGGCCTCTTATTGAGATCCTATAAATATAGTTCTAGGTTCCTACTTTTAAGGGCTCATATTTGAAAATTTTGGCCTTATTCTTTATTGATCTTCAACAAAAAAGATAAACTGTAATTAATGAAATAGCTGCTGATCATGATTTTCTCATTTATCATGGGTGTGATAAATGGCCTTTTCTACTAGTTTCTGTTTAACTGTTGAATACACAGTTAGAACTCACTTATGGATTGGATTTCCCATTCATTAATTCTCTGCCATTTTGCGTAGAGTATTTTACTCCGCATTGATTAACTAGCATAATTCGACTGAAGTCAATGGAGTTACACCAAAATTGAATCTATTTCAAAAACTTATTTATATGGCACTTTCCAAATAGATATGTAAACTAGGGACAACTTTGTTTTGCTTGAAAAGCAGCCGCTTCTGAGGCTGGACCTCACAGCTTTTTTAACACTTCACGACAGGAATGTTTAGCGCAAGAAGTGAAGAACGCTACAATTCCATATGAAACAGAAGCATAGAAACAGGTAGTTGGACTGAATGGTGAGAAAGCCCTTTGTGCTTCTCGCGTATGGGAATCCACCTAACAAACGCACAGGAACACTCCACTGTTGTCCAGCTTTCTCCAGGATTCTTTGCTTAAGGGGAGGAAGCGTGGTGTAGTGGGAGTTAGATATCATGGGTTTCGTTAATAATCATCAGTATTGTGGTAACTTGATCAGGATACTAGGGTGCAAGAGACGCTTCTGTGCCTCATTTCCCACCCATCTAATAATGGGAACAGTGATACTCCCCTTTCAACGTCCGTGAACGAAAGGTGCCCAGACCCCTTGTAGTGGATTGCTTCTACAGACCTACTGTGCTTGATGCTCATAGACATGCCCTTACCCTGAAGAGTCTATGGGTTTCTCACAGACAGGAAACGAATATCTGAGATCGTGTCGTTTCTCGCATTGAGTTCTTGCCTCCGTTCCCTTCCTGCAGGCACCTCGCTGGTCCAGCACTTGATGACTGTGTTGATAAGTGAACATGGACAAATCTTCGCTATTTCGCGGGCCGACGCAGTAGGGGCCCAGCCAGGAGCCCGTGTCGCACTGCAACGCAGCATGGTGGAGTGGATCTCTGAGGAAGATGGGGAGGAGAGCAGGTTGGAGAAGAGGGCCCCCAGCCCTGCTGATTTACTTTCTAGTAGTGCCATGGTGCCGGACGCCACGCCCAGCTCGCTGGCTAAAAACACCCCTCAGGAGCGTGGCAGCAAAGCCACCCAGCCAGCTACCAGCCCCAGCAAGAGAGTGCAGACATTACCCACCTGGAAGTACTCCTTCCGGCAACAAGGGGCAAGATCTGTCAGTCCCAAGTTGGGGAGCTCGTCCTTAGACATTCCTAATCTGTCCTCCAGCGGGAACTGGCTGATGAATGGATTGTACTCTCTCCGAGGCCACCGCCGGACGTCCTCTGGGGAGCGGGTGAAAGACTCAGGTTCATCCCAAAGACTCTCCACCTACGACAACGTCCCCTCCTCCAGCCTCTCCCTGAGCGCGCACAGTATTGCCAGTACTACCTGGTCCACCTCGTCCTGTGAGATCTCTGTCGTCGATTCCATCAGCAGCTGTCCGGCCTGCCGGGCCAGTGACTCCTCTGCCTTAAGCTCCCTCAAGACAGAATGGGCCACTCAGGGCTCATTGTCACAGAGCGAGGTCAAGACCGTGGACTTGGAGAACAGCCTGGAGAGGTTCGACGTATGCATCAGCAGCTGCAGTGAGCAGAGCGACCTGGTGGCTGCTTCTAAAGACTCAGCCAAATGCTCCAGGGCTCTGCAAAGCCTGGTTGCAGAGCTAAAGACAGAACTGAGCAAACAGAGGACTGAGTATGAATCTAGTATCAAAAGGTAACGCAATTGCCGGCTGCGACCAGGCTCTCCCTGCAGCATTATCCTGGTCTCAGCAATACAATTCTGCTCCGAACAGGGAATATACCCAGCTTTGTAGCAACAGGCCTAAGCTGCAAGGTGGGGCGCTCAGACCCAGGGATTGAGTTTGGTTTACAAGAAAGGGGCTGCGAAGTTTAGATACAAATCTGGATCTGATCTCCCTCAAAACTCAGTGGTGGCTGGTTCCAGCTTCGCTCCCGTTTCTAATACCCTACAACTAGAGCTGAGTGAAAAGCAAGATCTCTGTCCTGGGGGAAATTCCAATATTTTGTTGTTTTCAATGGACATTGGAAGGGTGTTAGTTCGGTCTGTTGACCTGAGGGGGGATGTAGTCCAGTCAGAGAGCCCAGGCCCCAGAGGGGGGGAGAGGGCAAGAGGCACCTGAACTACAACTCCCATGAGGCACTGTGTCAGCTCAGTCAGACGCAGAGACTCCTGTCAGCCCAGCCTGAAAGATGATGTTTGGTTAAGATGGAAAATTCTGCCGAAATCCATCTTTTCTCAGGAAAAAATGTGATTTTGACAAAGCCGCGTTTTTATTTTTCAGTTGCAACTTTTAGCCCAGCCCCGCTTACAACTTAGCTTTTGTACTTTCAAAGTTTAGATACACTGGGCTGGGACTCCTCTCTGAGCCCAGACACCCGTCAGTGCCTCACGCCTCTGCCTGCGCTTGCAAACAGGCCTCTGGGAGCTCACACAAGGCACCAGCTGCTTGGTCACCTGATCTGTGCAGGCAAACTTGCAAGTGGGCACAACCTGAGCAAATTCACATGCTGGTTTGAAAATATAGTGTTAATTTAGGGCCCAGTCCTGCAAGCATTGCACAGGGAGTCTCTCAGGACATGAAAATGTAGGGGCTGCAGGATCAGAAGGGTGTTTTAAAAATTTTAAAGTGTGTGTGTGTCTCTCTCTGTCAGAGGAAGACAGGGTTTGTAGCTGCCCTGCGAACAATCTGTTCCGGAGCCATTTGCACTGTTATAATGATCAGGCTACCTGTTTTCAAGTGCCAAGGGGTAAAAAGGACAGCTCCAGCCTGGACTGCACAGCAGCAGCTCCAGGAAAGATTCTTTCCTAATGGACATTCTATAGGACTATAGAAATAGGGATGAAAGCAATAGGGCTGCATAGGAATGTAACAGTGACTTACAGAAATTACACTAAGAACCTCTAGAATGTAGGCAGAGAACAAGACCCTGACCACAGGCTTTTCAGCTGTCTTATAGAATCGTCCAGTGCAAATCTAATTCATGGTTCAGTTCTATAGAAGGGTTAAAAATTCCAGAGAAACATTTCAGTTTTCTATTAAATTCGCCAGGGCTTTTCCAAAGCAAAAGCTGGATTTTTTTCCTTAGCTAACCTGCATCACTGGGTGCTAGAAAAGCTGCCTGGGCTTGCAACACCTCCCAAGTTGCAGTTGGTACCTCCATGACACTGATGGTATCATGAGGAAATCTTTGAGATGTTGGTTCTGGCTGTCATATGGCAAACTTGTATTTTTCATGGCAACTGTAGCAGTTGTCTAGAGACTAAAATGCTCTTTGTTTTCTCTTGGCTTTAAGAATGGAAGAAACAAGCGCTGAACTGAGAAAACGGGTGACTAGGTTAGAAGAAGAGTTGGACCAGGAGCAAAAGAAATACACAATGCTGGAGATCAAACTGAGGAATTCGGAGCGTGCGCACGAAGATGCTGAAAAGAGAAACCAGCTCTTGCAGACAGAAATGGAGGAGTTTTTTTCGACATTAGGAAATTTGACGGTTGCAAGCCAGGAAGCTAAAGTGCCGAAGTAAAGGAAGCAGAAATACAACAGCGAACGGGTTTTTGAATTCCAGCACAACTCCTTTTTGGTCTGATTTACTCATGTATCATGAGTAATTCTGAAGTGATTCCCTGCTCTTAATGATTTTTGCTATGTTGTTTTGTTTACATATGCTATAGTACTTGGGCTATTAGGGAAATGGACTGTGAAAGGCAATGCTTGAAATTGTAGACCTCAGCTTGCAGACAGCTAAGCCTCTTTCCTAATGTCAAAGGGACAACTGTGTGGTTGTCATGTCACTAGCTTTGCCTTTACTGTACCATCCCTTTGCTGGTCCAGGGACAACAGTAATGCTCCCATCATGGCTGCCATGGCTAACTCGAGCTGCAGGCAGGCTGAAGCACAGGTCCTCTGGAGGAGAAGACACTTCTAGCCTGGCAGCTGGTTTAGCTCATGTGATGAATCAAGTTGAAGTGGGCAGGTTTTCCATTCTTCCTGAAATTTGTTTAAAAATCTGCTTGGTGAAAGTTCTTATTCCTGTACTTGGTCTTATTTAATGAAGGTGTTTTGCAAAACTACCCACAAGCACTTGAACCTGACCCTTCAGTAAGGTTGTCATCCAATTACCAATCCTCACCCTCCTCCTCCTCCCCCAAAAATCTGACTCTAAATATTATTATTTGCACCAAATGTGACTTAATAAAATTGTGTGATTAATAAAGATGTTGGAGGGGCAATGCCCCTGGAGATTTAACTAAACATATCTTGCCACACACGTCCTCACCAGCCAGGCTTTACTCTGTTCTTCGTTTTGAAATATTGACTTTACCACTACTTGTAATAATGGGTATCAACATGGAGGGAGGGAGGAGTGAGATTTCTAACCTCTTGGCTGCTCTGTTTACAGTGAATAAGCCCCTTAGTTAAAGCCCAAAGCACCTCAGATATAGCGGTAGGTGAATATGTTTGAGTGTAGACATGAGTCTCGTGACTAACACTCTAGTTCGTGAAAGCTTCTAGTCTCTCAACAACTCTAATAAGAGAGAAGACAGATTCTGTCCCTTGCCCATTTACCCCAATCCTCACCTGGGGGTCACCTCTAGCTCTGAGAAAGGTGTCAGTCTATTTAGTCCTGGGTGGCTCTGTGGCTCCTCTCAGCAAGGTGGTTTTTAATCAGATAGACACACACACCTGCTAGGACGTGGAGAGAGGTCATTGGCACCAACTTTCAACCATTACCCAGGGGTCGGGGAGGAAAGCACAACTCTTTCCAGTGTGCCCATGGCACAACACTATGTCCTGTCCTGAGCACCACTTGCAACCCGCACCCCAGGCACTCATTTCATCTGCTCTGTCACGAGTGGCCTTTGGCTGGGTGCAACCAGCCCCCTTCCTTCTCCACTCTGTTCTGGCCCACCGTTTCAGAAGCCTGCCTGGGAGAAATTGGCAGGGTGGGATGCTAAAAGGAGGGCTTCAGCACTTTTTCAAAAGGGCTGGGTGGGGCCAGGGGTAATCTGGCCAAAGGGAGGTTTGGGACTAGGGTTACAGTGCTAGGGCTGTTTGTAGGATTTTTGGAGGGGGGTACTACACTTAAGTTATTTCAAACTGAGCCACGTTTGAAAGAGTCGCTCAAACTCTGCCTTGCTAGCGCTTGGCCCCAGCAGCGCTAAAAGCACTGCGGCCCAGCAGCTTGTTGCACCTGCAGGGCCTGAAGAGAGCCGTATTTGTCTGCCTCCTGCCCTGGCAGTGGTTTCATCCATGCAAGAGGCAGTGTATTTCTGCTGTAACTCCATCCAAGCCAACTGCCATGGAGACTCTGACACACATTGAATTTAAAAAAGTGGAAGTGACATTTGAAGTGACTCCTTTTGTAATTTAATTTGAATTCAGATCTGCGGTTGGTCATTTTAGGCCACTTTTCCTACCTTGCCACCATCGTGAAACAAACCCACCCTGTGCCTAGACTGAGAGTGCAGGAGGGATAAATATTGAAGCGGCACTTCCAGTGACAATGGAGGAGACATCTCCATTGCCTCGGCCCAGCTCACAGGATCAGTCCTGTGAGCTGGAGATTTTCCTCTCTCTGGCACTCGAGCCAGAAACATAGCAACCACATTGTCTAAGATAAGTCTATGGCCCCCATCACTGCAGTGACTTGGCACCTCCCCCATCATTTATGTATTTATCCTCACACGGCCCTGTGAGGCAGGAAAGTACTAGCGGCCCACTGGACTGATGGAGAACTGAGGCACAGAAAGGCTGAGTGACTTGTCCAGGGTCACACAGGAAAGCTGTGGCAGGGCAGGGAACTGAAGCTAGGTCTCCCAAATGCTCCAGGTAGCACCGTAATCACAGGGCTACCCCATCTCCCTCCATTATTCTCTGGCACCTGCACAGCAGCTTCTGTTACATGAAGTGGTGGTTTCACTTACACAAGTCAAACTAGGTTGACAAGCCAATTCAGGGAGCCAGTTCCGTCCCCAGCAGGATCCCATGCACATGAACTTTTGTTTAATGCATCATATCTAGTTCCTATAGAGCCCTTTAGATTGGCAGAGACGTCTCTAACCCCTACGGTTGCACAGAACATATTCAGTTCAATCTGAAGGTTAGCAACTGCAGTGGAGTCTGACAGAGGGTGCAGGCCATTTGAAACCGCAGCAGTACAAGCTGTTTTATTCATCTCAGTGGGGGGCATAACACTGAAGGCTAACAGTGACAATTTAAATGTTAGCATTCACTGCTATCAAAGCATGCAAGAAAGAGGAAGGGCATTCCTTGATACACCATCTAATGGTTGTAATGGCACCATTTGGGGAGTCAAACTTAAGTGAGTATTACCATTTTCTTCCTCTTTCCCTCCCCACCCCGCTCCCTCCAGCTCTTACTGAATCTAAGACACTACCCCAAAAAGAAACATCCACAGACTAGGGAAGCATGGGGAAGATCGGCTCCTGCTGGGGTTTGCATGAGGCTGCTGTTCTAGGGCTTCCATGCTCCAGTGACGTTAAGGAGGCAGTCTTGTTTATTCAATTTTTTGGGGGTGTCCATACATAGCAGAAGAGCCGACAGCTGCTTACTTCACCTTGAGAACTGTAGCATAGCAGCAGCTCCATGAACATTTTTGCTGCCTGTCAAGACTCTCTCATGCAGGTGGGGTGATCTTGTTATTTAATGACAACCCCCAAAGCTGGCTTTAGCTTGGCAGTGCATGGAGCCTATTCCAGGAGGGACAGGCTTGTTGTTATAACATTCCAAAGGACACGGGCAGGCCTTTGCCACAGAGCAAGCCCTCCCCCAGCTTTGCTTGACCACCAGCCCCTGAAGAAAAACTCCCTCTAAAACGGGTGGAAAACTGCACAAGGGCTACAACAGGGGCTGGGGGAGAGGCATGAACTGAAATTAACAGTGAAGCGAATACCTTGGCACATGGATCTGCAGGAAGCAGCGAAGCTCAGGAAGAACTGTTCCACAGGTCTCAGAGCTGAATGGACACAGTCAGTGGCAGAACAGATTTATTCAGCTCTTTGCATGTGATGTTTCTAGCATGTGAAGCAGGGTCCTTAGAACACCAACAGCCACTCCTAGAATGAATGACGTTTTAAATAAGCTTATGCTTGAAGACTAATGAGCCCCCGCCCCCAAAAAGCAAGGCTCACACTTCATGCAAGCATATCTCCCTTATATCAGAACTTCTTAGATTCAAGGAAAAAGTATCTAAACCCAAGAAACCCCCCACACAAAGCAACAAGATAAACGTGCTCATCTTGCTGAAGATTTCTTTGAGAAGCCTAGCCCGATAAGGAACAGAGGTGTGAGTCAAAATTTACACAGGATGATCACAGGATGCCAACAGGTCACCTTCATCCTCTCCATTCCCCGCTACATTTCAGCCAGAGCTGAAAGGAGAGTAAAGATGATAAAAACAGTAACAGGTGCTACAATCACTAAAGATTCAACGCACTGCTGGCGTGCAAAAACCAAAACGAAACAACAAAAACAAGAAGTTTCAGCTAGACCACAGCCAGGTACGTTCCATAATCTGGAACTATTTGACTAGACATCACTAAAGCCAGCTATATCCAAGGTCTCGGGCTGATCTTAGATGGTCACACCTGGTTTCAACATTAGCCAACTACTTGACACCAGCTAAGAATTTATGCTAATGCTGTCGCCATTAAACAGCAGTTTAAGCTACCAGTTTCCTCACTAGTACAGCTCACCCCATACACTTTACTCAAGTGACAGAATAGACTAATGATAATTTTCATTTACATAGCAACTTTCCTTCCGAAAACACTCTACCCATTACACACATACAGCAGTTGCTGTAAAAAAAATCTCTCTGTTTAAATAACCCCTCCAGGATGTGCTGGAGGAGAAAGCAGAGCGCTGCATTAAGATAGGGGACTGAATTTATTTGCTGGCTTTCCCCTGGCGTCATCACAGGGATTTCTTATCGCAGTAAAGGTAGCAATCACACAGAATATTTGTGAGGCACTCAAGGAGTCCAGTCTTACTTTTGCCCCTCCTGTCTAGGCTTCCCAAGGAGTGGGCTGGTGTGTGACAATGGGCCTTGCACAAACCTGAAACTTGGGCCCAGCTGGCCCAGGATGGGAGCCTGGATCCTGGAGCCGCTGCCTGGGAGAGCAGTCGGGAAGCCCCAGGCAGCCTGTTAGAAGTGGTGGCAGGTGGAGAGTGTGAGGACCCAAAGACCCTTGCTGCACGCTCCGGCAGCAGGGTCCGTGTTGCATCCAGTGCCTGCTTTGGGGTCAGGAGTGCGGCTGCAGGTGCAGGGTCTAGGGAATCAGGTGCCACCTTCTAACTGCTGCAGTGCTCTTCTGGTGTCTCTTCTGAAGGAGATACAGAAGAAGGAACTATTTTTCTGCAGAACTGACCTCTCCAATCCAACGACTCCATCCCTGCCCAGAGTAGGAGACACTGCCTCCTACCCCTCAAATAGGAGACGCTGCTTCCATACAAGACATTTGGTAGAGGAGGGTGGAGAAGGAGTCGCAGAAATGCTTTGGTTCTCTCCCCACCTAAGTGCAGCTGAGAGGGAGATGCACAGTGTGAGGACGCAGCTGGGCATCAGAGCAGCCAGTCACCAAATGGCACCAGCGGGCAGAACTCTGAGCTCCAATGTTGGAACTCATCTCGGGAGAGCAGGAAGTGCCAGGAAAGCCAAAACTGGAGAGAGAGGGCGGGGCATCCCCTCAAGCAGGCTGATATGGCCACCATAACCAACCTGGGCACCATGAAGAACAGACTTCCCCAGAACGACTGAGGCAAATACAAGTTAAACTTCAACTCTCCTATGAAGTCCACCACACGTTGCATTAGTGCTCCAGAGCGGCAATGAAGAAACACCAACTCCATGGTGGTCATCAAACAACTTTTTACCCTTTTTTATTTAAAATATCATTATAACCAATTGACATACTAGATAACAATGTATACATTCCAGTGGTGCACGTGTAATGACCGATGGCATGGATGATAAAAACCACAATGATCTGAGTATTTCCCCACCAGTGGCTTATTTGGAAAGGGGGAGGGGAGGGTGGCAAGTGGGAAAGAAAGCTAACTGTAAATGTTCCATATTTAATAAGGGATGCCCTTCCCCTCCACACTTCCTAGGACAGAATACACTTAAATATCCACACTGAAGGGAGCACAAGGAGTGAACACAAGAATTCATCCAGTTTTGCTCAACTTTAGTAATAAGTTAAAAGTTTAAGAACTCTCAAAAACAGACTAGATTTTGGGCCTACAAAAGTAATTCATCTGTATGCAAAGCTTGCCAAGAATTATTCCTTTTGTAAAATGTACAGGATGGACTGATATTACTAGTAAGTTATTTTTACCTATAAAAAACATACTACAATAATAAATTCACCAATTTACATCTAACACCATTGTCCGGATGTACATTATTGTATGTTAGCTATAAATTACACATGAACATCTTATGGGAAGCATACATGATACATACTTACAGGTATTGTCTCAACACTGGCCAATAGGTTGGGCTTTTTAAAAAGGGAAATGTACTTTATATTTCACATTCAGGGTAGAGCTAATAGTGACGGTTAGCTCTGTTTACTCAAGAAAGCATAGAAAGTTTGTGTGAGGTAGTTCAATAAAAAACTATTTTAACTTTTTAGCAGTGGATGTGGAAATGTGTGAATTTAACCAATTTAAAATAAATTTCTGTAATGCAAAGAAATCTAAGGTGCGGGGAAGCTAATAAAATGTGTCTTACTAAAACTCATTTAAGAGCACTTAACTAAGAGCAATTAAGTGAGCTGGAGAGTTTGAGAAAAAGAGTTACAAATACAACATATTCCTCCATTAAGAACCTCTCTTTCTAGTCTTACTGAAATACACAGATGTCCTCTAATTCGTTTCCATTCTCCAGTCTTCCAACTTACTATAACTATGTATGGAAAAAAAACATTAATAGGAAAATACAAAGTCAACAGAATAAAAGGAACTGCTATAAAAAAGACAGAAAATATTCAGATATTGGCAGTCCAGCCTGGACTACTTCAGTGACTCAAGCCATGAAAACCAGACACAAACTGGAATGTTCTCTTCCCCCCAAATGTTCTTAATTGACAGAATGTCTGAAATAGTGTATGTATAGGGGACTGTTCACATGTATTACTAGTATTTTTGATGGTTTATAATAGCGCATCTAAGTTTGAGATGGGTACACTGTATGTTTAATGTGGGTCCAGCCTAGTCATGTGTAGACAGAGACTGGTCTGTCAGGTGCTTAGACCTTGCATTCTAACTAGGAACGTGTTCATCTGGGAGCCAATGCTGCTATTACAAATCCACACAGCTAACTACATTGTTCTACTTTCTTGTGCAGTATACCAGTAGAGGGCACTGTTAGCATAAGCTGTAAAAATAAGGCTTGCTCTATCCTCAACAAATTCCTTGGCATTTTATAGATAATTTATTCCACTATTTCGTTTCATGGGGATTTATACCACAAAAGCGGCTATATCCCATATATAACAGATCTCTTCTAATTTAAAACCCAAAGCTGAAAAAGTTAACCTGGATCAGAGATTGGGCCATTTACCCAAATGAGTTAATTGGTGGAGACTGGGCATATTCATGTTAGCCTGTAAGATTATTAAACCAATCAGTATTGTTGTGCAACTTCAGCTGATTTAAACACAGAAGTTTCTGTAAGATGAGAAAGATAAAGACAGTACCTTCTTGTGTTGCACTGAATGAAGTCCTCTACACACAAAACAGGTAGAAGTGTTTAATACTGACCTAGAAGAACTCACTTCTAGGAGGAGTTGTATGGTCAGTCCTGGGCCTTGTTGCAACTAGCCATAAAGGGTGGGAACTCGTCTTGCGTTTAGTGGGCAGGTGTCCACCTCCATTTACTTAAGACATTAGATGTGGGTCACTTTCATTCACTACCTGTCTGGGTTGGACTGGAACTGGTGTCATAGAAGGGGAAAAGCTGCACATCTTTTAGCACAAACCATTGGGATGGAAATAACATGGAACTATTTATCAAAATAATAAACCAAGTTCAATATTTAGCACATCAGAAAGTATAAAGTGTATTGGATATTAGACATCTACCTACATAATGTGAGAACATCAATGGACAGGACAATTCTAAAGAAAAGGCAGGACAGTTCTAGCTAGCCACCTGCTTACTGTTTGCATCCATATGCAATAGGCCATGAAATATTAAAAAATATAAAATGAATTTAACTGAATATAGAGAGAACTTGGAATAGCAAATTGTTGCAATGGCTTAGAACCACAGCGCTGTAACATTGCCTGGCTCAGGGGGCTGCACTAGACATTTGCCAGGCGCCTGCGATGGGCACCTAATTTGCATAAAATATAAATTGCAATAATCTGCATATTTACTCAGAAGGGGGGGGACCCATGAAGACTGGTATGTCCCATCCTGACTGAAGTGGCCTCTTGCGCTACGAATGGTCTCTTTATGTGCAGTGTTACTGCGGGCTGCACTGGAGACCACCACGGTCTGCCCCCCCCCCCCCCCGCCACCTGAAATCCTCATGGACTCCATTCTCATCTCACTCCACCAGAGAACATGAATTTAGCAGCCTTACGTCAGCACATAAAGCCACTGGTAATAAGAGACAGATTAATGCCCAACACATCCAGAAAAAGCAGTCTTTAAACCAACTCCACCACTGTTTAAAGCATGTACCACAGCT
This sequence comes from Emydura macquarii macquarii, assembly GCF_026122565.2. Lineage (NCBI taxonomy): Eukaryota > Metazoa > Chordata > Testudines > Chelidae > Emydura > Emydura macquarii. The sequence continues at coordinate 6,259,182 of NW_027130204.1, forward strand.
GATCAATAGACTAGAGCACCGCAAAGTCTCAGTCATCCCTGGAAAGCCAGACATGATTAGTCTTGAATTCAACTAAAACAAGAATGATTGGGGCCAAATTCCACTCTGTTACAGTGTCAAAAACCAGGAGTAATTTCGTTATCTGTAAAGGAGTTACTCTCAATGTATAACAGTGTGACAGAACAAACTGGGTGACGTTATCCTGTAATATATGACCAATATAGTTGGCTGACATCACAGTTTAAAATTTGATAGACACACAAAACAAACTGCCCTGCTGGTCCAAATACAAGAAAAAAATATGCTAAGTTCCAATCCCCATAATGTGGCCTATCACTTTCTGGTAACATAGTTTGGCAGCATTCTGTAAAATAGTTGCCTTAAGTACGTGTTTTAAAGTTCAGTACTGAAATATCGGATATAAGCAAGAACAGCAAAACTACACAACGCTATCACTTAGCAGCAGTCTAGCCAGGCAACGAAAATACAACTTTGCACTTTCACAATTGACAATCGGCTTTCTTTAAGACATTACCATTTCTTGCAACCCCATGGTTTTATTTTTTTAAAAAGCCTAATTTTGTTAGATATTGAAAACAGTAAAATGTACTTGAGGAAAATAAAGTGGGTAAAGGCAATTTTTCCTCTTCCAATTATAAATTTCAAAAGGGTATTTATTCTATCTACCCAACAAATTCTAAAGGAACACACACTGAGCGGCATCAGTTTCACTCTTGGACGATCTCAGCAGCTAGTCCTATTAATTCCCTTAGGATTTGTGCCTGCCAAGACTTCTGTGCTTTTCTTTAAAAGTTCATTTTTGTAGGTGTCACTAATTTAAATTCCTCTTCACATTTTAATTCACTACACAAAATATTTATCTACACAAGGCAATCAATATAGCCTAGGTTCATGAGAAATCTACCATTTTCAAACCTCTGGATGATTGTTTTACTCATTCGTAAACAAAGCCAGTCAGTTGCACATAAATCATTCCGTAAATATAAAATGTAAACAGTTAACATACTTCTGTAAGGAGCAGCACCATTTTACATGACTACTTAGCAACTGTTCTACATGTTTCATTAATTTTTTTTAAGAGTATTGACAGCTGGGGCTTCAATGCTGAAAGCTACTGAATATTCATGGCTTAAAAAGAACCATTATTAAGATTTCTGCTATGCTGGTCTGATAGTGAAGTGAAAGAGAAATACTGTTTATCCAGCACTGCTATTTCCCCCTATTACCATAGCATATATTGCTCTCTTAATGCATTGGCTATAGAAATCTTACAACCTGAGGTTCTCCTACCAGTGATCGGTTTAACTTTGGGTGAAGAAAGTGGTCAAAAAGCTGAAGTTTTTCAGACACACCCCCAACACAGAACTGCTCTATCCTAACACACAAAACAAGGAAATGAAACTCCAAAGAACCACATGCTATGTGAAAGTATAACTACAGCATACCAGGTTTCCCCTGTTGGCCATCTAGATATCCTGGATATACCTTGTTTTGCATGTATAAAAACAGGCTAATAGCTATTAGAAGTAAACAGTTTATTTGCATTGCAATGTATTATTCATGAAGTATCCTCTTTTTGTTTTATGTGATCCTAAGTTTCAGCATGCCACAGGCCTGACTCCTGTCAGGATGACTCCTTCTGCAGCTTTCAAGATATGCTTTGCTTTGTGTTTATATTGCCTTTCAGATGAGGTGACTTTGCCAAGAGTCACAAACTGGTTCCTTAAAGAAACTCACTAACTGCTGCTTTTATAGGCAAGTAGACAGAACTAAAGGATTGTGTGATCACTGCTATCACCACAGTAGCTATACCTGAAGCTTTAACTGTCTACAGTGAATTATTTTCTCTTCCACGGGGATAAGACAAGTGACCGAGCATATAACTTTAAAGGATAACCATGAACAAAACATTGGAAAAAATTCTAATAAAAAAATTGAAAAAAAACCTATAAAATCTTAAATAATACATGATACGGTAGAAACACAACATTAATATGTGCTTTGATAAAACAAATCTTACAAATTCAGTAAAAAAAGATCAGCAGCATAATAGTAAAGCAAATATGCAGATTTTTTAAAACCATGATAAAATTACCAGGTTTAATATTTTACACAGTTAATTACAGCAAAAAAAATAATATATTTTTGTGGCTGCTTTTAACACAACTTATAGTTTAAAATTACAGAACTTTAAAATGAATCCTACAATTATTTTTGAAAAAACACTCAAAAATAATACCACTGATTTTCTTAAAGGTGCCATATTAATGACTAAAGGACCCCTTCTTTTCTCCCCCTAAAAGACCAAGTAGTCATCTACAGCAACCCAGAGGTCCAGCTGATGTTTCCAGACTGCTGTCAGTATCAGAGGCCAATGTTGGATCTGTTGACATTGAAGACACATCATTGACAGATGATGATGAAGATGGATGTTGAGAACCATTGATCATTGCTGCACCTGTGCTATGAGAAACAAAACAGCAAATCAGTTGCAGATACAGTTGCATGGCTTAATACTTGCACTAGTATTTCTTACTCTAGTGATTACTAGTTTTTCTTGCCACTCAAGAAGCTTCTAAGAAATTTATTGGAGAGTCCATTACCAAATAAGATGAGGATTTTTTTTATTTAAGTGAAGGGTTATATTTCTGAACCATGACTGTATGCCAAAAAGCAAGGGACTTCCATAATAGGATACTTGTTAACCTGAGATAAACACTAACAGCTAAGTGCCAAATTCATGTGTGTGGCTGAGAATGAAAGGAGGTAATGGCATGTAATTCCACACAGAGCCAAGGAGAAGATCTTCCAAAACCCTGAAATCAAGCTCATAACTATATACTTAGGCATAAAAGTGGCAGAATTCTCAGAAGTTCAGACCATCCCCATCAGCTCCAGGACCTCAGTGGCAACTGCTTAATGCTCAATACTTCTGAACTTTGGCCACCAGAGAAAATTTTGGTATTGAAGTGCTTTACTAACTTTGAGCTGCTCAAGATTACACACAGGGAGACAGTGGCAGTTATCCAACCCTGTGCCACAGACCCTCCAATCATGGAAAGGGGATACTGTAATGACCCAGCTGTATTTTATACAAAAATACAACAGTGGCTTCCAAAGGCCTTTCTGCATTGTCTTGTTTAGAAACTAGTTATTCAGGCAAACAATACAAGTGAGAAATTTGATCTTAACATTTAGTAGACATTAAATGCAAGTGTTAGAGAGTACTTTTATAGTAGCTATGTAGGGATGCGACTGTTACAATGAGGATTTTAAAGCAAATTCAAGAAGAAAGCAGCTCGGTATTACACAGTTATAAGTCTCATGTCTAATCAGGAGGTACTGAATGGTGACAGTAAAGTTACTAAAATATATAATGTGATTCCTGAGAGCAGAATACAAGAAATTAATGTCAGGCAGTGAAAAGAAGCTGATGGGAGAGAATACCACAGACTATAAAAAGTGGTATTTCATGGAGCAGGGTCAGGAGCCACACAACTCCAGTACAATATGGTGGTCTCAATTCAAGGTCAAGATAAGAGATGAGGAGGGAAAAAGCACTTGGAGCATGGTCAACAGGATCAGCCAACATTTCAGGAAGGCCTGGTAAAGGCTGACCTCTTTATGACATCACACTGCAGGTTTCTAAGTTGCCCTGGCAGGCCCAGGCACAGTTATGATAAGAGTTTGCAGGAGGAACACTCAGTCTCACTGAAATTCAAACAGTGAGCACTAAATACTTTTGAAACTCAGGGTAAGATTATTCAGGAGGTTAACTTTAGGCATCCATCTTGGTGTGAGTGCATTGGTTAAATGCTTGACTCTGATGATGCTCACTACACCCTCATTAGCTAATCACCTTTTTGGGACACTGATCCAATGGACTGAGCAGAGAGGGCTAGCAACTCTGATTTCTAATCTGAATTCTGCTGCTGACTCACTGTGTTACCTGGGCCCAGATCCACTGTTTTCTAGCTGTAAAACTGGGATATTTGTTTGTTTTGTGGTGGCTCCTAAAAGCCTTTGGATATGTCTACACAGCAAGCAGAAACCTTGGTAGCCAGTCTGAGAGCCCAGGTCTACAGACTCAGGCTCATGCTACAGTGCTAAAAATAGCTGTTGCAGCTGGGGCTGGAGCTCAAGCTGTGAGGCCTAGGGAGGAGGTGGGTCCAAGCCCGAATATCTAAACAGCTATTTTTAGCACCGTAGCAGGAGCCTGAGTCTCTAGACCCGAGCGCCGAGACTCGCATCTGTTTCCTGTGTAGATGTACCTGCAGCTATGGCCCAGAATCCCATGTGCTAGGTGCTGGACAAATACAGAAAAAAGACAGACTCTGCCCCAAAGCCTTGCTTCATGGGGGTGTTGAGAGGATTAGTTTAATTAATCCCTATATAATGCTTTATGTTTCCAAAGCTGAGCACCAGTGTCAAATATTATCACACATGAAATGAATTAGCTAAAAGCAGCTTCTGCCCAAGTGTTCTTGAAATTCTGGAGTCATAATTTGAGCTATATTAACTCTATTACTCTTAGATCAGCCTTGTGCTTTTCTAGTTTACCGCACAGGGCAGGTTTGCACAGTGCTTTTATTGTAACCAACCTAAAGGGGCTGGTTGTCCACGTATAACCCCGTTCTTGGTCCTTTCCTCCAGGTCCATGACTTCCTTGTATATCAACTCTGTAAACATGAAAAGAAAAGTAGTTCTACCAATCCAATACTTCAAACTGATAATGATTCATGCACACCTTATTAAAATTAATATTTCAGTTTCATAGGCTTATTACTCTTCTGAATTATTTTTAGACAATGTTAGACTACAAAGAAGGGAACATATTTAGGACTGAAAGTGATGCATCTATTTTCAGCACCCTTCTGCTGCAATATCAAAGGTTCGAAGCTCACAAACTGAAATTGCTCACTGCTTGGTATCTGATTTTGTTCATGTTGCTTTGAGATGGAAGACTTCGAAGTAGAGCCTCAAGGTTGAGGCAAGCAATTCACTCAATGCTACGGAGGCCTCCTGAACAGATGAACAGGACTGATGGAAAACCAAGGAGGGTACAAGGCTCTCTCTAGCTGGGATTAGGATGGCTCAAGACAACATCTTTGAGCAGAACTAGTAACCAGCAGCCCCATAATTCTTGGCTGTGCTTATGTAAGTCCATGACAATAACCCTCGAAGCACACTTGAAAGTTGCAAGACAACTCTCTGCATTAGTAAATATGTTTCTTGAAGAAAGAATGTTCTCCTGCTCCAAGCCATCACTGATTTTCCTCACCCCCAAAACCCCTCCCATGCATGTCTCCATTGTCCTAGTGCAATTTCCTGCCATGGCTCAGCCTGATGCCCTGAGGGACGTTCAAACAATCCAAGTGTCAAATGTTACTGGTGTTGGCCTGCCTCTATCTTCCCAGTTATCTTTGATCCTGGATGATAGCTAACCAAGTATTCTTGTCCAATCAGTTTTTTTTTTTTTTTTTTTTTTAAAAAGCAGAGGCCTAGCCATCGCTTGTTTGAGAGATACCAGCAGATCGTGCATCTCAGATAGGGCTGACAACCCTTTCAAACAAGAGGCTCAAACATACCCCACTAGGTTTCATCAGCTACAACATCCACAGGTCCAGGTCAGATGAGGGTAGGCACAACTCTTGCAGTGTTGTTAGGACACAGGCTGAGATTCAGTAAGGGATAGTGGTACGGCTCTATCATGCAGATCTGAATGTCACCATAAATACCCAGAGGCTGCTCTGAATCAGATCATTCTTTTCTGGCGATTAAAAGCTGCGTGCAGCATGAAAAAGATGCCTCTACAGCCAGGAGGCAGCGCTCTAGGTTGATAAGATGGCTAATCACCCAGAGGTAGTTTTGGTTGGGGAGAAGCACTGGCAGAAAAAAAGGATCCATGCCTTAGATGCAAATGGTCAGTGACAGATTAGAAGTGGCAAATTGAGTAGATCTGTGAGTGAAATATGGAGGAAGGGATTGTTTAGAAACCACTATAAAAGTCAGGGACAGCATACTGGGGTAGAATAGCAACCCACGTGCTATCCACACCTCGCACTAGGGCAGGACAGATGTATTGTACTGTGTTTCAAAGCGGCCTTGGAGGTTACATCAATCTCTTTGGGAAGCCCATAACTGCATATCTCCTACCTCAAGAGGGATATAGAAGAGCCATGGCTTCACTCTCAAGGTGATGGTGATCAAACCACATTATTGGATCATTTGCCTTCCCTTCTAGCTTAACCCCCATGCTGAAAACTATGCCCAGAGTCTAACTGCAAAGGGCTCTGGACTATTTGCTGTAACCTGTGATGGGCACAAAGGCTCTAAGTTCTTATGCTAGCAGGTCAGAGCTGCTACCTGCATGTCCAGTGAAATCCCCCAGAGATGGACCATGAAGCATCCCTCCTACCTCCTTCTCTTTCTGGCAGAAAGGAGGCATTTTCTCCCAGGCACTTTAAGCACCTAAAAGGGTACCAGTCCATTCAATGCATTACACTCTCACATTAAATGCAGCACTTTAAAATGTAATGCTTCTCTGAATCCATCTTAACTGGATCCTATCACAATTAAAAACCCCAAACAATTGAAAATTAACTAGAAATTTGAGATAAACAAGCAAACTCTGCAAGTAGAAAAACATGGTTCCAAGCCTGTTTGAACAAGCAGAGATGGTTATGGTGGGGGATCTTCTATAACTTTACTTTGATAGCTGGATCTGGAATATAAAGCACATGGTCAAAGGCTCAAGAGGCACAGCATGTGACCCATGCACAAGAAGAAATGCTGGCTGCTCTGAGCTCCTGCTAAGTGACTCTGGAAAATGTAATTGATAGTGAATGGACTTTGTGCCTGTCAGTACTCAACGCAAGGCAGGATTACTTTTGACAATATTTTAACCTGGAACCGTCCAAATCCTGTCATATGCTAGATCACAAAGAGGAGGAGGTGTGGGTCGGGAGCAGAGTACCTTGGTTATTTCTAGAGACACTTTTCTAAACAACAAAAACATTTATTACTACCTGCTCACCACCAAGACGTGCAGTGAATGACAACAAAACCCAAGACTAACAAACGTAGGACGCAGCCATGAAAGTCCCTTCTTTGTTCAAGTTTTTAAAACCACAAAGGTTCAGTAATGCACTGAAGTCAATTGTCAACAACAGAGGCTTGGATCCAAGATTTCTTCCTACAAAGTTTGCACTCAGATCTCATCACAGAAGGGTGAGTAGTGTATTTACTACTACATAATGTATAAATAATAAATATATATAGCAGGAGTGGCCAAACTTACTGGACCACCACCACACCCCCAGACTCCCCTCCCCGCTGGGCAGGACCCCTCTGGCCCCAGCACCCTGCCGCAGGGCAAAGGCTCCGTACTCCTCACTCCAGTCTGGTAGGCAGAGAAGGTGGGGGAATAGGAGGCTCCGCAAGCTGCAAATGAAATGTGAAAGAGCCACATGTGGCTCACAAGCCACAGTTTGGCCACCCTTGATGTATACATATATCTGTACAGACACAGACACACACACGAGGATAAAAGTGATATTTGCTATCAGTTGTCTTCTGATTTAGCAATGTATTTGGATAACTTAAAGAGGAGATACAGAAAAGGGCAGATTTATAAAAAAGAGCTTCCACTTGCTGTGAAAGTATTCTTCACAGGTCCCCAAAGCTCAATGACTGCATAATGGCATTTTCTTTAAAACCCAAGAGATACAAGGAAGTTATAACAAGGTCATTGAGAAGAATATCTCAGCACCTACCATAACGTTATCAGCTGTATGACTGAAGTCATAAGGTTAGCATCAACTTGGTAGGATACAGAAACAGCAGATGAAAGTATCTCACAGTTCTATAGATTCTGTGACCATACAATGGGTTTTGAGCAAAGAGTTGAGGTTTTGAAGAAACTTTCATGGTCTTGTATGCAAGTAACCCAGAAGGGATGCATAGGCTTTTGTCACTGCTGTGGTGTTAGGCTTTCGTATTGCCATAGGCACAGCTAACAGGCTTTGATGCTGGGCTGGTGCAGATGTTTAATTAAAAGTAAACACTGGCCAAGAACATGACCTTTGTGACAAATACAGTGTGTTTTGGGGTAAGAGGGCATAATGGTATACCAAAAGTCATGGGCTTTGCAAATCACAGAAACACTTCTCCATTTTTTTTTATACATTTAGCTCTCTATATATCTTGTATAGCATGGTTTTCACATACATACATGTGTTGTAAAGCGCTTTTGACTTCTCTTAATTTCCCATGACAAATAGCTCAAAAATAATTAATACACTGGTCTTTTTTCCTTTAACTAAAACTATGACATCTCTATTTTGTGCCAGGAAAAGTCATGACTTCCTTCATTTTTTCCAGTGATATTTGATTAATCTTATCTACATGGAACCAAAAATCTACCTTTAAAGGCAGAAATGAATATCAAAATTGCAGCATTTACTTTTACTGAAGGAAAATTCTATTTGAAGAAACAGCTAAGAAAGATCTGTAAAACTAAAGGCAGCTGAGCCGCCTTCAGACACACCAGTGACGATAAGAAGTAACTGAAGCAATGGGAGATTAAAAACCAAATATGGTATAATAGAAAAATATAGATGAACTTGGTATTAAGAAGCGAGACTCATTGTGGATCACCAACATCAGTGAAAAAACGTCTCTTAGTAAGGAGGCTAGGTTGATCCTCCATTCCTCCCCACCCTCCCAAACTTTCCAGACTACTCTTTGCTCAGTCTGCAAAGTTTATCCTTGACATGACACATGCTGAATCTACTCCCCCAGAGTCTCAGCATGCTGCCTCTACTGGAAGCAGGGGAGAGGAGCAAGAAAGAGTTCAGTTTCTTGGTGGTAGGGAGCCCTCAGAAGTGGAGATTGAATACTTTGCCACTCCTTTTCCAAAGCACTGAAGAACTGAGAAGTTTTACCACCCTAACAGAAGGTCATGAAGCACAACACAGATGGGCACCCAAGCCCTAGGAAAGTTACCCCTCACTGACAAGTGTTAGCAATGGCTGCAGCTGAACTACAAGGCCTTGCCTACATTACAGAATTTTAGGCAAAAAAAGTATTTCACCAGTTTTCCAACTTTGCTTCATCAGCACTGATGTTTGTCCTAATCTAGACAAATATAAATCCAGCAATACTCTAGGCAGAGTGGACCGTCGCTTTGAGTTTTCTTTTAAATAAAAGGCTACCACGTTAATTAAAACTTTCTAAGGAGCAAGTTTAACTAACATGGCAGTAAACATGCTATAAGCTGTTGGAGCCTTGTCTACAAGAAGGTTCCCCTGGGTGCAGCTGAATGAAACGTTTACTTACTGTAATTGTGGTTCTTCGTGATGTGACACAGAAACAGATTCCATTTAGGTGGCATGCGCCCAGAGCACTGGAGCCAGAGAAATTCACCTAGCAGTACTCGTACAGGGGTGGTGTTCGCGCCTTATGGTTGTAGTCTCCTCCCCTGGCTACATGAAGCAGTGCTGCTCTGACCCTCTCTCAGTTCCTTCGCTCTGAACACCTGCAAACAAGACTCCAATGCAGAGGAGACAGAGGTTGGGCTGTGGAACACAAGTCTACATCCCATCTTGAAGAACCACTATTACAGTAAGTAACCGTTTCTTCTTCTTTGAGTAGATGCAGCTGTGTATTCCTCTTAGGTGACTCACAAGCCAGGAGGTGGGGCTTGAAGACTACCTAAACAAAGACTGAAGGACTGCTCTACCAAAGCCTGCATCTGCCTGGAAGATGTGGTTATGGCGTAATGGTTCATGTACGTACGAATTGATGACCACAAAGCAGCTCTGCATATGTCCAATATGGAAATGTCACTGAGGAGTGCTATGGATGTTGCTTGCACCCTCATAGAGTGAGCTCAGACCTGCTCAGGGAGCAAAGCCGAAGCTATTTCATATGCAGGATGTTATCCATTTGGAGATTGTCTGTGAAGAGACTGCTTGACCTTTCATGGGACCTGCATATGGCACAAATAAATGAGGCGAAGCATAAAAAGGTTTAGTCCTGTCCAAATAAAACCTAGATATTGCCTGATATTTAACGTATGGAGACACTGCTCCTCCGGAGATGAATGCAGCTTGGGAAAGAACACAGGTAAATATACTGCCTGGTTCAAATGAAACTGAGGCCTGGTCTATACTGACTGGGAAATTCGGCGGTAGTTGACGGGAGATACACAAGCTAAGTAGAGTAGATTGCATATCTCCCATTGACTTCCTAACTTCTACTTCACTTTGCTGCGCCAATGGGAAAGGTTACTCTTTTTCTGGGGGTAGATTTATTAAATTGACTTCTGGATCGATTGAGCAGGTCTTTGATTCTTTGAGATTGATTGAGCGGAAGCGATCTGACGGCAGCAAATTTGCAGCCGCCAATGAAGACATACCCTGAGAAACCATTTTGGACTAAAATTTTGGATGTGGCCACACAATCACTTTGTCTTTGGAGAACTGTGTATAAGGAGATTCTGCCATGAGAGCATGCAACTCTCATATGCTCCTTGTGGATGTCATTGCTACGAGAAATGCAGTATTCTGATACAAAAGTAGAATGGGACAAGATGCCAGAGACTTGAACGGAGGTCCCATTAAGGCCACTAGGACTGAGTTAAGGTCTCACAGAGGAACTGGTTCTCCAACTGGAGGATGAGGACATCGGAGCCCTTTTAAGAATCTTGCTACCATGGCACTGGAGAAGACTGATCTTCCCTGAATGGGGGGATGAAATGCTCATATCACTGCCAGATGCACTTTCAGTGAACTAAATGCAAGCTCCAACAACTGAAGGTGCTGCAGGTGCTCCAAAATGTCATGAACAGAGAGCCAGCATTGGTTGGATTCTGTGCGCTAGAGGACCACACAGAAAATTGCTTCCATTTTGCTAATAGGATACACTGGTGGAGGGTTTTTACTGTTATGGAGGACTTCTTGAACAACTGCCAAACACTGATCTTCCTCCTCATTCAGTCATGCAGCAGCCATGCCGTGAAATAGAATTATACATTAGGGTTGGAAGGGACATCAGGAGGTCATCTAGTCCATCAAGCTCAAAGAAGGAGCAACTCCAACTAAATTATCCCAGCCAGGGATTTGTCAAGCCGGGCATTAAAAACCTCTAAGAATGAAGATTCCACCACCTCCCTGGGTTGCCCATATCAGTGCTTCACCACCTTCCTAGTGAAAAACGTTTTCCTAATATCCAACCCAGACCTCCCCCATTACAACTTGAGACCATTGCTTCTTGTTCTGTCATCTGCTGAGAACAGCCTCACTCCATCCTCCCTGGAACCCCTTTTTAGGTAGTTGAAGGCCGTTCTCAAATCCCCTCTCTCTTCTCTTCTGCAGACTAAACAAACCTAGTTCCCACAGCCTCTCCTCATAAGTCATGGGCTCCAGTCGCCTAATCATTTTTGTTGCCCTCCGCTAGACTCTCTCTCTGTCCACATCCTTCCTGCAGTGGGGGGCCCAAAACTGGACACAATACTCCAGATGTGGCCTCACCAGTGCTGAATAGAGGGGAATAATCACTTCTCTTCATCTGCTGGCAATGCTCCTACTAATGCAGCCCAATATGCTGCTGGCCTTCTTGGCAATAAGGGCACACTGTTGACTCATATCCAGCTTCTTGTCCACTGTAACCACAGATCCTTTTCTGCAGAACTGCTGCCTAGCCAGTCGATTCCCAGTCTGTAGCTGTGCATGGGATTCTTCCATCCTAAGTGGAGGACTCTGCACTTGTCCTTGTTGAATCTCAGCAGATTTCTTTAGGCCCAGTCCTCCAATTTGTCTAGGTCACTCTGTATCCTATCCCTACCCTCCAGAGTATCTACCACTCCCCACAACAAAGTGTCATCTGCAAACTTGCTGAGGGTGCAATCTAACCCATCCTCCAGATCATTAATGAAGATGCTGAACAAAACCGGCCCCAGGAACAACCCCTGAGGCACTCCGCTTGTTACCAGCTGCCAACTAGACATTGAGCCATTGATCGCTACTCGTTGAGCCCAATGATCTAGCCAGCTTTCTATCCATCTTACAGTCCATTCATCCAATCCATACTTCTCTAACTTGCTGATAAGAATACTGTGGGAAACCGTATCAAAAGCCAAGGTATACCTTGCTAAAGTCAAGGTATATCATGTCCACCGCTTTCCTCACATCCAGAGCCAGTCCTCTCATCATAGAAGGCAATCAGGTTGGTCAGACCAGACTTGCCCTTGTAGAATCCATGCTGACTGTTCCTGATCACCTTCCTATCTGCAAGGGAGCTGAGCACAGGATGCAAGGTATGGCCTTGGTTATGAATGAGTAAGTTGGGACGGGGAGGAAGAGGTATGGGAAGCTGAATAGATAGTACGAGAAGGTCGGAGAACCAGTACTGCCTAGGCCACACTAGAGCAATGAGAATGAGCTTGGCTTGGTTTGTGACGAGCTTGAGGATGACCTGAGGGATGATCAGGATTGTGGGAAAGGCGTACAGGAAAGCCATCTGCCAGCTGAGGTGAAAAGCAACAGACAGGGAGACTGGACTGAGGTCTCCCGGGAGAACAGAACAAACTGACATTCCCAGTTGTCCCTTGTAGGAAACAGGTCAATCATCGGGATGCCCCACATTGCAAAGATGATCTGGAGAATCAGTAATCAGTCATCCAAATATGGGAAGATTTGAATTCCCTTCTTCCTGAGATACTCCATAACAATGACTATGGATTTGGTAAAAAAATTGGGGACAGAAGAAAGGCTGAATGGAAGCACTCTGTACTGAAAGTGGTGCTCCACCACAATGAATCAAAGGAATTTTCTGTGACTCGGCAAAATTGTCACATGCAAGGAGGAGTCCTGAAGGTCCAGAGCAGCAAACCAGTCATTCTGAACAATGCAGAGAGAATAGCTGATAGTGACCACTCCTAACTTCATATACCCAATATATCTGTTGAGATCACAAAAGTTGAAGATGGGTCTCATCTCTCCCTTGGATTTAGGGCACCAGAAAAGTACTGGGAGTAGAAGCCATGACCCAGATGTTTTGGCAGAACCTCCTCCACTGCTCCCAAAGCCAGTAGAGTAGACCTCGAGGAGCAGTATCTTGTGAGAAGGGTCCTTGAACAGGGACGGGGAGGGGGAGGGAGCGTGGGGAGGAGCTGTGGAGAGGAACTGGATAGCATAACAATATGACAGTGCTTAGGACTAGTTGTCGGTGGTGATCAAGCTCCAAGCACTGAAAAAGCAGGCAGCTTGTCCTCAAAGGAGTGAGATGTCATGGGAGGAACAGTGCTCTGAAACAAGGAGTCAAAATGGGCGCTTGGGGGATGGGTGCGTGGCCTGGCTGGACCCCAAGTCCACTTTCTCCTGTGGGATCTCCCTCTTTCTGGGGTTGTCCCATTACCTCGGGGTTGGGAGGAGGTAGGGGAGAGGAGGAGGAGGAAAGTCTGCAGTGCACATTTGGCCAGCCTATACTCCTGCTGCTGTTGGTGCACCGCCGGCGTGCACATCTCCAAGAATTGCGGGGTAGCCCTGGGGTCCTTGAAGGAGTGCAGTCTCTCATCAGTTTTGTCCAAGAACAGCGTTTCCCAGTTAAAGTACAAATCTTCAATGGCTCGCTAGATATGGGGGCAATACCTGAATTTTGCAGCCAGGAAGCCTTCCTCATGGTGACCACAGAGGCCACTGCCCTGACTGAGGTGCCTGTAACGTCTAGCATGGACTGCAAGGACATCTTAGCCACCAAGCAGCCTGCAGTGACAAATGCCTGAAATTTCTTCCATGAGACCTCAGGCAGCTGGTCTGTGAACTTTGACCTAGCTGTCCAGTTAACAAAATTGTACTTGGACAGCAAGGCTTGCCGGTTAGCAATTCGCATCTGTAAGGAAGAGGAGGTTTAAATCTTCCTGCCCATGAGGCCCAATGATTTAGAGTCCCTATCCTGGGGGATGGACTTAAATGTGCCCTGCCAGGCTCTGTCATTCACCGCAGTTACAACTAGGGAATTCGGGGCCGGATGGGAGTAAAGCCTCTGAAATCCCTGCATGGAAATGAAATAGTTTTCCAAGCACTTAGTTGCAGGCAGTATTGAAGCTGGCATGCTCCAGAGCACAGAGCTCCATGCCTTAGCACGTCCAAGGAGCACACCATTGATAGGTAGGGTGATTCTCCCACAGACAGCTGCAGGCTATCCACTAATTTGGCAGGTGTTCTCTTGGAAGAGCTCCACTTGGAAAGCATCTATGGGTCGCAAAAGGTAGTGGTATGCCTTAAAATCCTCTGGTACCAAAGAGAGGGATGAACCAGACAATGCGGAATTGTCTGGAGATGAAGAAGAGGCTCTTAACCGGGCTAAAAGGTGGAACTTGTTCCAGGGCTGATGGACCCAGATGGGACAACTCTGGAGGCCCCACAGGGACGAGGCATGCTGGTACCCAGGCCTGTGGCAGATCAACCATCACCAACACAGACCAGGATGGTGATCTCACCTTTGAGTGAGACTGGTGGCCAGTAGGCACTGGGCCAGGGGCCACTATCCCAACCATGAGATGAGTGCCAATCCCAGCACCTGTAACAGTCCATCGCCAGTCCCCAATGCTGGTCAAGGGATGGACAGCAGGAGGATGACAACTGTCACTCAGATGCCAAGGAGCTTTGGGCTCCCGGGGATGAGGGCAGAGCGAGACTTGAGGCAGCAGGTAACCAGTCTGATTTGTCCGTCACCTAGAATGAAGCAGGAAGCAGTGCTGTCACTGGAAGCTGGTACTGAGTATGAAGTGGCATCAATCCTAAAGACAGCAGCGGTATTGAAGCGTTTGACAGCACCCATTTTAAGGGCAGCGAAAGCTGCCATGGTAACATTTGCAGTGCTGACTGCAGCGGTACCGAGGTCCTCCGTATAGATCCCAGCACTGGCCCTGCTTCCACAACCTATGAAAGGGGAACATTGGGGTGAGGTGCTAACAGACCTGAGAGTTCAGTGGCTTGTTCAGTCAACAGGCAAAGTCCTGGACTAAAGGAGAGGTCAGGACCGAAAGGCAGAAGAGGGGTATAGCTGACATGGAAATCTCACTCATCCATACTGGACTCAAAAGGACAGGTGGAGGTCAGAACCCAAGTCAAGGGTACAAGGTTTCTAACCTCCCTACTCGGTACCAGGGAAGGGTTAGAGGTACACCCATGTCATCCTACACGCTTGCACCAACTCCATGCCAGTCCACGCTTTTTCCGGGGGAGGCGAAAGTGTTTCTCCGAGACCTGGAGCAGCCTCAATCAGTCTTATGTGACCTTCTCCTTGGTGCAGATGACTAGGAAGGGCTCCTCCATTTCTTCAGGTCTGCGCCTGCTCCAGAATGCAAAGCAGCTGCACTCTTGGAACCTGAGGGCAATCACCAACGCAATGAGGGCCTTGGTTCTGGAGCAGGTGCTGCTTCAGGTGAAGGTCCTGAGCCACTTGAGTCTGTTTCTTGAATGATTGGTAAATCGCACAACGCTCTTTAACGTGGGCCTCACTGAGACAGAGGAAGCACCACATGTAGGGATTGCTGCTGGGATGGCTCCTACACATGAAGGACAACGTTTAAACCCCAGCAAGGGCATCACTGAGAAAACTAAACTAATACAACTAACACCAAGTTAACGCTAAAGATACTAACTACAACAGAGCCTTAGAGTTACGAACACCTCGGGAATGGAGTTTGTTTGTAACTCTGAAGAAAACGTTATAGTTGTTCTTTCAAAAGTTTAAAACTGAACATTGACTTAATACAGCTTCAAACTTTACTATGCAGAAGAAAAATAATACTTTTAACCATTTTAATTTAAATGAAACAAGCCCAGAAACTGTTTCCTACCTTGTCAGATTTTTTTTTTTTTAAAGTAGTTTAAGATTTGCTGTATTTTTTTTTTTTTGGGGGGGGGGGGGGGCGGATTGGGGGGGGATGAGAGAGTCTCTGCTGTGGCCTGATTGCATACTTCCGGTTCCAAATGAGATGTGTGGTTGACCAGTCAGTTTGTAACTCTGGTGTTCATAACTCTGAAGTTCTACTGTATATACAATAAGAAGAAAAACTAACTAGTTGAAGAGTTGTGAGGTTTAGACCACGCAGAGCTCCAACTCCAGTCATAGGCAGTAAGAAGGAACTGAGGGAGGCTCAGGACACTCAACATGATCTTGTCCTTGGCTACACTTGCCATTAAAGCATGCTTGGTGCCAGGTCAGCTTCACCCACAGCTGACACCATTATCAGCAATAAGTAATTTTCCTAGGTTAGACAAATGCCAAGGGTGAAAGCATGTTCCTTATCTCCTGGACCAGGGCAATCTTTATTGGCCAGAGACCCAATCATCTTACCAGAATTCTGTGTGAATCCGATCTCTACCATGGAAGAGCACTACCGTACCATAATTGTGCCTTTAAGAAGGCTCATTAACTAAACAATTAGAATTGCAAGCATGCTATGTGCAATTCATTTAACACATGGATTCAGAAGAGGTACAGTAATAATCTAACCTTCGCATATACTTAAAAAATATGCAAGTTTGTAAGCTGTGAAAGACTCTGAAGCTGCTGATCACTCCAACTTCTTAACAGAACTCTGGTAACAGTAATCCTTTATTGGATGGCAAGCCCCAAAGACAAAATTTAATATGTTCTTCTTACCTTTCCATTCTTCTATTGTGTGCTCTCTTTCATCTAACTGCTTGTCTGGTATCTTTGGTGGAGGCTGCAAACAGAATTGATGCATGATAAACAACTCAAACAACTAAAGTAAAATGAAAGGGAAAACACACATCACCTAATAGGAAGGCTGTTGTACAAAGAATAGTTTTCAGAATTTCAACCCAATCATTTAAAAATATTGTCATGCCGGGCCAAAACTGTTAGAAACAGTCATCTCATATCCAGCCACTTTTCTATACTTCATGTCATGTTTCAAACTCTGAGAGAATAATAGTTTTTCTTGCATTATTACAGTTACGTTCGACACACATGGCTAAACGAAGATATTCTATCTAGATACAGGATTTTCCATACCTGACTGCCATTGGGCATTTACTGTCAATAGTTCATTTTCCTCTCTGCCAGTTGTAAATATTCTGCAGAATTCTAGTTGCACAATTTCCATGAAATGCTGTTCAGGATGTTGAAATGCCTTCAATTCTTACTGGGTCATAGCCATCTACCCCCATCCTATTCAGACACTTATTTTTCAGCTTATTTCAATCAACTGAAAAAGTGATGTACTTTTATGCTTCAACTAATCACATTCACCAGTGGTGGTATTTGACAGCACAAGCTCTTGCACTAAAGTTTTGCCTATGGCATTTATTTTGTTAATGTTGAGATACTACCAAATTGCCCTAACTAGTAAAAATTCATGGATGTGAGAAGAGGAGGAAGGTGTCAATGGCTCAAATTCCTGTTAAATGCATCAGGTACGCATAGGTATGACTGAGGAAAACATTTGGTTCAATAAATCCAGGGCCTGATTTTCAGGAGGCTTTTAAGTGTGATATTTGCATGTCTTATTTTGAGGTACAATCACCATGATTATGCATAGAAATGCATAGAAACAAATCACATTTGCCTGAAATTTTGGCCCCTAGAGAAAAAATTCTAACAAACATGCCTAACAATTTCAGCTACAATACTGACAGTTTCAGGTCAGAAAAGTATTATTAAGGCAGGCAGTAACACCAATCATCATATGACAAGTCGGCTTTCTTCAGTAGAGCACCCCACTAACAAGAGACCAAAGCCAAGAACTTACTGCTTCTGCTTCAGATGGATCATACCAGACATTGATGTATGGGTGCTGCAGGGCTTCATCCACAGAGATCCTTTTAGAAGCATCTATAACCAGCATTTTTGATAACAAGTCCCTTGCTTGACTGGCTGCAAGAGTGAAATTTTCTATTTAGGTTAATACTGAATGCACATTAGACAATGTTTTAAATCTTATGAACAGACACCCTTAAAAGCCTTAGAGAGTAGACAAATTACAGTTTTAAAGTCTGCACAGGATTCAGCAAAGCTGGTACTATATAAAAATGCTACATAAAAAAAGCAAGGTCAAAATAATGAGTAAAACTGGGGAGAGAGAGTTTATGAATTTGCATCATATGTAACAAGAACAGAACAGTCACATGGCAGAGTCAACAAATCAGTACCCAGTCATAGTCCTCCTTCATGCAAAGAAGGTAATTGGATACGTTTTCATGTCTGATGAGTTTTATTGATACATGTGTCCCCAGTGACTAGATGGATATACTGAAATGGCCATTTCTGGAAAAAAAAAAATCAGAAGCTGGACCGCTACCTGATTAAAAAAAAATATCCATGGGATAGAGAACATCACACAAAAGAAAAAAAGAGAAACCTGGTAATTAGTGACAGTTAAGTAGCTATTCCTTAATATGAAGGACTGCCTCCTACCTCTCCCCGCAAATAAATCTGTCATCACAAACAACATAAGTGAACTCAGAACAGTTAAGCTCTTGATTGGATTCAAACAGGTTTGTACAGGAGCACTGTAGTCATAGGACTTTAAGGTCAGATGGGACCATGATGATCATCTAATTTGACTTCCTATATATTGCAGCCACGGAACCTCTCCTACCCACTCCTGCAATAGGCCCATAATTTCTGACTTTGTTACTGAAGTCCTCAAATCATGATTTAAGGGCTTCAAGTTACAGAAATCCACCATTTACTCTAGTTCAAATCAGCAAGTGACCCGTGCCCCACACTTCAGAGGAAAGTGAACCCCTCTTCCAATCTGATCTGGGGAGAAATCACCTCCCGATTTCAAATATGGCGAACAATTAGACCCTAGGCAAGTGGGCAAGAGCCACCAGCATACTGAGGGAGAAGTTTCCCACCATACAGTTAAATTATCAGTGTTGGATCCAATTTTATTTAACATCTTTATTGATCATCTGGAAGAAGAGGTGGTGAGGAAGCAGGGCAAACTCCAGCCAGATCAGAGAAACAAATCATGAGGGGCTCAACAAATGGGTAGGAAATAAAATGTGACTAAACAAGGGGAAATGTACAGGCTAGTGCATTTAGGAAAAAATATCCTAATACTTTTAACAAGCTGGATATAATAGGAAAGCAACTGGAAGGGAGCCTGCAGTATAACACTGTGGCAAACCCACCTAAAAAGGCCAATTAAATTTTGGTTCTGTGTGTGCGCCATCCATCATGAAATGAACCTGGGTTGCGTCGCTCCCTACTCTGTATTCCAGCTGCAAAACTACAACAGGTGAATACTATGTTTGGGCACCTCAATGTTGGAAAGAAACAAAATTGGTGAGAATTCAGAGAGAAGATAAAAAAAAGTGATTAAGGGGATGAAGAAGGTAACAGCTAAGTTGTACAGATTCATGACACTAAAAGGAGGGGGCTCTGAATAACAGTTTACAAGAGTTTGAAAGGCATAAACACTGAAGAGGGAAAGAATCATTTAGGTTGGGTCCACAGAGGTAGAACTAGGAGTAAAGAGGTGAAATTAAGAAAAAAAAAAAGTCTAGATGACAGGAAAATATTTCTGACTGATTTTGATACTGAACTGTAGAACAGTCTCTCAAAGATAATGGGTGGCATCCATATCATTCGAGTTACTCAGAACTCAACAGAAAGTAAAGTAGGGGAAGTCTTGTAGTAGCTAGGAAGTAGTGGGGTTAGGAGATGGACCCGCTAGAGTACATCTTTTCAATATATAGTGCCTAGGATTCCTAGATTTTAAGGCAAGAAGGGACAGTTATGATCTTCTGGTCTGACCTCCTGTACAACACAGGCCAGAGAACGTCCCCCAAAACAATCTGCAGAGCAGATCTTCTAGAAAAACATACAATATTGATTTAAAAACGGTCAGTGATGGAGAATCCACCACTGCCCTTGGTAAATTATTCCAATGGTTCATTATGCTCACAATTAAAAATTTACACCTTATTTAGACAAACTATTTAGAGCAAGTAAATACAAGTTAATGTTGTAGACAGCAGAACTAACCATATTAGGAAAGCCATACTTTTAAAATTCAGTTAATTCAGTGTAAGAGCCTCTATCACTGCAAAACGTTTTTTACAATGTGGAGTTTCCAGTGTTTCAAAATTACCTCACTGCATACATAAACAGTACAAGAAACCATTCTCCATGTGTAAACCCAGAGGCAAAGAGGACAGTTCGGAACATTTCAATATCTCTTCTTCCCAGGAATCCTCCTACCCCTAAGTGGGCTGATAGTGGAAATGAAAAATCCCTATTTGAGATATCACCTAGGCTGTCCTATGAACAGGCAAAGATTATGATAGTGAGCATCTTCCATCCTCCTTTGAGCCTCAAGTGATTTTTTCCAAAGCTCCATAAGACCAGGCGATAACAGACTATATTGCTTCAAAACACTAGCAAGTTAATCACCTTTTGCTAGAGTACAAAATGTGATGAGCCCATGCTACTTTATGGAGCTAAGTAGCAGCTGACTTCTAGCACCAAGAAACTCTTATTTCCAGAACAAAGGGAATCCAGAGCCAAAAGGTATGGGTAGACAAGATACAAAAAAGATGTACATTAATCTCTTAAGAGAAAAGAATTCTGGCTACATATTTTATATCCTTTTTGCCTTTTTCCTTCATCCCCCATTTCCTCCAACATCCACAACCCTAAGCAGTTTTAGAGTCAGTTGTGAATGAAAATATCTGTTTCTGGGTAACAAAGAAGCCGCTTCAAGAATATATAGCAGTAGCTCAGAAGAAAACAGGAAAAAGGAGATAAAAGTAATCTCAGCACATACATCTAATCCCTTGGTAATAATATTTTAAAGCTTAACTCTTTAAAAGATTCATTTGATAATGGACAAAATTTAAAAAAACTTTCATTCATGAAGCTACTACAAATAGTAAAAATGATACAACAGATATGTACAGATCTTACCTTTAAGTTTGTTGTGCTCAGAATCAGCTGGGAAAAGTACATCTGGGAAGAGTTTCTCAAAACTATATCCAGCATATTTAGGTCTATTCTCCACATAAGTCCGCACTGTTGGCTGCAATTTCTTCATGAATTCCGGGCATGGTGTTCCTAGCTGCTCAATAACTTTATTCCACTGATCAATATCTAAGGTCAAGTAGCTAAGAAAAACATGGCATGTCTAACATCCAGTATAAAGGCTATGTTAAAACGATACAAAATACTTAACGGAGATGAAGGTAGCAAGCCATAATAAAGAACAAGACACTTACTATTAGGAAGGACTATCTTGTCAAACAGAACAGGGATGATGAATAGTTGTAAGCTTGGCTGAACAGTACTGCAGCTACTATTGATTTTACCCATAAAATTCCAGAACTACCAAAGGATACACTTGAAGAAAGCATAGTGAGTTACAAACCCACTGAGTTATTAAAACAAAGCTCAAATATAAGTTTAACAGAAATCTATGAAAAGTGTTAACTTCCTAATCTTACCATGTTTACTATTTGTATCATTGTCCAGAAAGCAGTCATAGTCGAGCTCTGTTAGATTCAACTCCCAAATAGTGCTAGGCATCAGTAAGGCATTTGAGGGAAACGCCAATCCTGGGTGTTTTAACTATATACTCGACAGCCATGTCAAGCTCTGTCTCTGCGATACATGAAGCGTGTACTAACTAGGACAGATGTCATTTTTGAGCAACGCAGATGTGCACACCAGGGTTGAAATCCTGGCCCAATGAAGGCAATGGGAACTTTGCCTGTGCTTCTCCTTAAGTATCTCCTACTTAAGTGTGAGATACGACAGTCATGAGCACATTATAAAATGCCTATGAAAGACAGACTTATGTAACAAAGCCCCAGAAATATACTGCAGTTCTCATTTGAAGTGGCATAAGTACAAGAAAGTGCTAATTACTACAGCAAGTCATAAAATTAAAGCCAAGCTTTTCAAACTCAAATGAACAAAGATAAGTGCATAAATGAGCAGGGCTTAATTTTCAGTGCTGTTGAGCACTTGCAGCCCCCTCTAGAGTAAAACAAAAACCGGGGTTGGTCAGCAGATGTGAAGAAAAACTAAGCTATTTTTATTAAGGCACCTAAACTTTGGGCATGCACATTTGAACATTTGAGATCTCGTGTCTTAACATAACAGAAAGTGTCACCAATTCAGTAAGGTACTTGTTGGATCAAATTCTAAGTATGTAACAAGTCCCACTGAAGTAAATAAGACTACTCGTGTGCCTGAAGTTAGATATATTTAAGTAATTAAGCTGAATCAGGGCCAATGTCTCAAACAAATAATTGCAGCCCTGACAGTTGGATGATTCAGAGTAAGACTGATAATTCTGCTCCTATCTGGAAATATGGAAAATCAGAATTTAAGGGTTTTGGCTTTTTCCAGTAGCTTTACCTTTAAAACCAACACATTTTTATGCTGATTTTAATGCTTCATTTAACCAATGAAATTAGCCAAAGCGTTTTGAAGGGATGGGGGAGTGAACAGAACTTTGCACAAACTAAGCCTCTGATTCCTAGTAATGTCTATTGGTAATGTAGATCCTTTCAGTCCTAGTTTTCATCTAACAAGTCCTCTGCTGGAAGTATCTTTAATATGGCAATGCCAAGAGAGAGAGACTGCAGTCTCATTCACTGAATGGAAACAAAGGTATGGTAGGGATTTCTAAAAGATGTTTTGAAGATTCACTTTTTACTATATTTCATGTTACATATATAGATTTATCTATCTACATATTCTACTAAATAAGATAATCGTCACTGGAGCTTTTCTGTAAAGTAGCACACAAAGCATAAACTGAGGCAACTTGATACCAGCCAGACTGGTTAAGAATTTTTTAAATGTCAGCTTACAAACACAAAAAGCAACATTATTGAAGTGTTTAGACAACAGCTGAAAATAGCTGAATAGTAGACCACTCCATTAAATGTTCGGTTAAAAGGGGAAATCAAAACATAAGAGGTAAAACCACTGTACAACAAAAGAAATCCAACTTAGTTATAGCAACACCCAGAAGCAATTGATAGGCACTACATTCAAAATAAAGGGGTAAAAAACCTCAGTGTGTCCAAGTGGATAGCTGCTTGTCTCTCTCTAAAGTTAGTCTGCATGAATTGCTAAATACAGCATTGCAAGCCACAGGCATTTCCTTTTTTTTTTTTTAAAATGATATCCCTATAAACATCTTTCTGACAATCAGAACTAAAAATCATGATCTCACAAATGGTATTTTGAAACAGTAATTAAACAGTGTCTTAGCAGTCAGCAGTGGAGCAGACAAAGATTACTCTGACATGGAACTGAAATGCTGCAGTATGTTTTGACCTTTCAAAACTACATCCTAGGCCAAATGTAAGGATACGATCTGTACCAGGAAATAAAACACCACCTTTGATCATTTCTCCCATGATGCACCCAACTGACCAAATGTCAACTGAAAACAAAATGCAATGACATTAACATAAAAAGGTAGTTATTAAAATAAAATTTAAAAAAAATAATCCACACATACGTGAAGTAAGTATAAAAAAGCAGTGTGTAATGAAAATGAGTGAGGGTGAATGTGCGCTAACTACGGTACCAGCAGAGACTATGTCCCACTGCTAAATGCAGCCTGAGTATAAGTTCTTACCTCAACAATTTTTTAAATGTATCACAAAAAATGCATGTCCATTTAAGAAAAAATTGACCCATCTGCCTTTTCAAGAGACAACATTAGAAGGTTCATTGCCTGACTAATTCACCTGCTGCAGAAGCACAAGGATACAGTCCCTTCCTGGAAAGAGGATTTTGTGGCAAACCATTTCGCCCATAATGCACCCCACAGACCATAAATCCACTATGTTTGTAGCACAAAAAGAAGGAAAAGCAAAGCAAACGGTCATTTAAAATTAAAGAAGCATAACGTGATTGCATCCTATCAACTGCAGACAGCACAGGAAGGAAAGAAATCATTTTGGGATTAAGCAGTGAAACTATTTTAATTTACAGTATCTTTAAGGATTATCTTTTCATCTGGCTCAAAGAAAAGTCAGAATAGCAGCCTTTTGCTTATATACATTGTCTAAAGATAGAGTGAAAGAGATGCACAAATATCACACAGTTTAAAGCCCATCTTGAAGTTCTGGGGCTTGGAATAACAATAAATAGATTTGCTTGAAATAGCAAAGGTAAGTATTTGTTTAAATGTTTCATTGTGCTTGTGAGAGTCATTTTAAAGCCAGCAAATTAAATTGCCATTCGAGAGAAGAAAGCGTGTTTCAGTAGTGCATATTTTAAAACAGAATTTATGGTTTACGGGCTAAATTTGATTAAGTAGAAAACTTTTGCCAAGTATTTCCTGAAAAGTGCTTTACCGTGCAGTCCTCTCTCCCTTTAAACAAACAGGGAATACAAGCAGTAAAAGATCATCTAGCATTTTAGAGGATCAGTTAACAAGATTAGTATATTCCGGTAAGTAGTTAGACTAGAAATAATTGATTTTAAAATACTTCTCCAGCAACATCAGAATGTAATGTTGTCTGATAGAAAAGAAACAAATACTCATAATAATACAAGTTTGTATATACAAAGTACATAGACTTTCTGCCCTACCTCTTTCTCAAAAAAAAAATCTCAATAACCCTGGAACACATCCCCAATAAAGTACAAGTATACTTCTTACAGGTTTGCCAAATTTTCTTTGCTAGTGTTGCCGATTTTTATGCAAGAGTTTTCTTGAAACCATAACGACTTTGTATTATTACAATTAGCTCCTTGTCTGATAAAGTAGAATTTCACTGAAGTAGAAAACAATGAGTTTAAACTGAGAACACTTGCATAATAAAAGCACATGTAATAGTACTGAGCAGTTAAACAAACTACAAACAGAGTTGCTTTTTACTCAAAATATTCCCTTACCCCATGTTTAAGTGTTCCTCTAAAATATTACCTAAATCAATCTCCTGATCACAACAACATTTCTACATATTAGATGTTAAAATTAAGGGCCTGGTTCATTTAAAAAAAAAGTTTGTTGCTTTTAAATCCCAAATCATAATTACATGACTTGTGGCACATAAGTCACCACTACATTTGATTATTAGTATTAATATTTTCGTTAACTGTTTTCAGGTATTTAAGAACAGTGCATTTTTGGCACCAAAAAAAAAAAAAAAGGTAAAATTTTGTTCTTGACAGTTCAGTGAAGATTCTAAATATTGGTCTTTTCACCTGCAAAACAATCCTCTGCTCTCATGAAGAGAAATGCACCCAAAACTTACTGGAGATAATCTGGGCTCAAAGTGATAAAAATGAATTGTGTGGCAAGTGAGGGAAGAGCAATAGTATATGAACATCAAGGATTTGTCTTCATGCATCAAAAACCAGGGATTTTAAGAGGCTCAAATGAGTTAATGTTTGAGCAAAGCAGTTGTTTCTCTCTTCAAAATCTCCAGAAGTTTGCTCTGAAGAACACTGTCAATCACTAAGGTTCCTTTACAAAGATTTTGTGATGCTAAAATATAACTAAACCTTAAGAGATGGTCTCAGGAAGTTTGGAATAAAAGATCTTGGGTCAAAAATTATCTTGATGAGACATTTTCATATTACTTTTCCTATTCTTCTACTTGTGATAAAGTGTCTGTTGTCTAAAATCCCTATTTGAGTAGCACTTACTCCCTATTAAAATTCCAAGAAAAAAACCCACCTATGTTAAAGTGGAAGTGAAATTGATATTACACATTGGTAATAAATGGTAAAAGTATTACAGAGATGTTTGAATTTCCTCGGTTTATAATCCTTGGTTTGATTAAGAACAACATCCCTGTAATGTTTTTTTATCCTTAGGTTACAGACACATATACTGAACTGTAACTGCATTTTAACAGTTTTGTCTCGAACTTTGAAATCTTTTTTTTTAATTAGCATACACAAACACTAAACAGAAACCCAAAGAGATTGTTACCATCTGATATTTCTATTAAAGGGATGTATCATCATCCTTAAATCTTTTACAGCTCTTTTTGATCAGCCAATGTGCAATGATAAATCTGACCTTTAATGTGCCCAGTCTGTATTTCCACATTTCAACTGACCAGTGTGCTCTGACAGCTTTGGTGCAACAGGGAATCTGCTATGGAAATTTTAAAGTGTACTAATTCTTGTAGAAGATATCTGTACTAATCATTACATTTGATCCATTCTACTGATTTTACACAGTATGTTAGAAGGTAATTCTTGGAAGAGAGGAAGGTGATCAGGAGCAGGCAACATGGATTCACCAGGGGCAAGTCATGCCTGACCAACCTGATTACAAAAAGGTGACTGGCTCTGTGGATGTGGGGAAAGCGGTGGACGTGATATACCTTGACTTCAGCAAAGCTTTTGATAGTCTCCCACAGTATTCTTATCAGCAAGTTAAAAAAGTATGGGTTGGATGAATGGACTGTAAGATGGACAGAAAGCTGGCAAGATCATCGGGTTCAATGGGTAGCGATCAACGGCTCAATGTCTAGTTGGCAGCCGGTAACAAGCGGAGTGCCCCAGGGGTTGGTCCTGGGGCCGGTTTTGTTCAGCATCTTTATTAATGATCTGGAGGATGGGGTAGACTGCACCCTCAGCAAGTTTGCAGATGACACTAAGCTAGGGGGAGTGGTAGATACCCTGGAAGGTAGGGATAGAATACAGAGGGACCTAGACAAATTGGAGGATTGGGCCTAAAGAAATCTGACTAGGTTCAACAAGGACAAGTGCAGAGTCCTCCACTTAGGATGGAAGAATCCCACGCACAGCTATAGACTGGGGACTGATAGGCTAGGCAGCAGTTCTGCAGAAAAGGACCGGGGGAGAGGGGGAGGTTACAGTGGTCAAGAAGCTGGATACAAGTCAGCAGGGTGCCCTGGTTGCCAAGAAGACTAATAGCATATTGGGCTGCATTAGTAGGAGCATTGCCAGCAGATCGAGGGAAGTGATTATTCCCCTCTATTCGGCATTGGTGAGGCCGCATTTGGAGTATTGTGTCCAGTTTTGGGCCTCCCACTACAAAAAGGATGTGGACAAGTTGGAGAGAGTCCAGCAGAGGGCAACAAAAATGATTAGGGGGCTGGAGCACAAGACTTATGAGGAGAGGCTGAGGGAACTAGGTTTGTTTAGTCTGCAAAAGAGAAGAATGAGGCGGAATTTGATAACAGCCTTTAACTACCTGAAAGGGGGTTCCAGGGAGGATGGGGCTAGGTTGTTCTCAATGGTAGTAGATGACAGATCAAGGAGCAATGGTCTCAAGTTGCAGTGAGGCAGGTCTAGGCTGGATATTAGGGAAAAACTTTTCCCTAGGACGGTGGTGAAGCACTGGAATGGGTTACCTAGGGAAGTGGTGAAATCTCCATCTTTAGAGATTTTTAAGCTGCGGCTTGACAAAGCCCTGGCTGGGATGCTTTAGCTGAGGTTAGTCCTGCTTTGAGCCGGGGGTGGGACTAGATGACCTCCTGAGGTCCCTTCCAACTCTAATATTCTATGATTCTAATAGGCTGGTAATACTATTAGTCCCCAAAAGACAAGTCTTCAGTTTTTATTTATTTTTTTAAAAAAGGAAATCTACTTCAAGATTCTACATTATACAATTATGTAGGAGACAACAAGCCATAATAACTGCAAAGGATATGATGGTGCTTTTAAAGACTATTTCTCCCTCTGGGAATGGTTCTCTTTGATTTTTAAAAAAGGTTCATTTGTCCTATTTCTCATGTAATTAGCCAGTGGAAAGCACCAGAAAAAAGGAAACATGTCTGATCTAGCCTCATCAACTAGATAAATTCAGAGCAAAAACTGAAACTTCATCCCTAGCTTGCCCCATTCAACACTGGGTTTCTAACTACTACTACTTCATTGCTCTTACCTACTCCTTTACACAGCATTTTGGAGAAACACACACACTAATACAACCTATCAGTCTTGGGAGGAAAACATAGCCCCAGCCTTGCAAAAAAAAAAAAAAAAAAAAACCAAAAAAACAAAACAAAAACTATTCATTCACTCACCCGAAGTAACTTTTTCATCAATTTCTACACAACAACTTATGTCAGCATAGCTTATGCCACTCAGGGCTGTGAATAAACCATTGACCCTCGGCAACGTAAGTTATACCAACATAAGCGCCGATGTGGACAGCGCTATGTTGCTGACACAGCTATCTCCACTCGTGGGGGTTGGAATAGTTAAGCTGAAAGGAGAGGTCTCCCTCATTGGCTTAGAGCAGCTACATTAGAGTGCTTGCATCGGTGCAGTTGTAAGCAGTCTAGTATAGCTATAGCCTTAGCAACAGCAGGTGACTAATCTTTGTTCTTGGGCTTGTAAATACTAAACGAATCCAGGGAAATGAAGAGATGAGCTAATTTGTCCAATGTCACACAGCAGCCTTGATGAGCCTACAGGAACTTTTCAGAAAGTTTCCCCATCATGCCCCAAAAAAGGTTTAGCCCCACTGACAGTAGCAACTTTAAGAGCCCTAATACAGATAAGCTGATGACTGTTGAGAGCACTTTAAGCACCATGTAATTTAATCATGCTCAGACTTGGTCTAATCAATAAGGTGTTTAAAATGTTGCAGCAGCTGGTGACCCTTATGCACTAGGCCACTCCATGGTGCCAACATCAGTGGAGTTAACTGGTGACAGAAAGGAAGGGAAATTTTGTCCAAGAGTAGACAAGGCTACTGAGCCATTGGCAGAACTGGGAACAGAATGCTGGCATTTCAGGAATGACAGCCCAGTTTACACACCAGGTGTGTTGCAAGAAAATGAAAGGTATTACACATTCCAGATATTTCCTGAATGCATAACTTCCCTCAAGGAAATGTTGTCTGGCACCCCTCTTTCTTTTACTACTACTAATATAGTTACAGATGAAGGGCCAGAGGAAGAGTATCACCAGTCTAAAATGTTAAAGCCTAAAGAAGAGGGAGGGAGCAAACACTTGCCTACCTCATGACCTTTCCTTGGATTATGGACCCCAATAGAACACCTCTTCAAGAAGATGCTCTGTATCACCATGGCAGCTGCACTGGTAAATTCTTTTACACTCAACTAAAGAGGAAGGTAATTTGTTGAAACTAGCACATTTTAAAATAGACAAAATAATGCCAGTAGTGAAGTGGGCTCAGCTTGCATATCCCTTTTTGGAGTCTCTTTGAAAAAAGAGAAAATATAGTCCAATGCAACCTTTTCCTTTTTTGTGTCCATTTAGAAGATGTATTTGTTTTCACATTCCAGTTACCAACATCACCAGCAATGAACTCTCAACCCAAGATATTCTATAGATCAAAGCAGGTATTACATATGGAAACAGTGCATTTCTCACTTTTTGCAGGTGAAAAACTACTGTTCTAAGTAGATTATTTATCTTTTTAAACAAACAAGACCCCCAATTTCTTTTTGAGATCAAGTACAAACATTTCTAGTAGGTTTCATTAAATATGAACTATTGGGTGCAACCATATTATACATTTTGGTCACAGTGCTACTTTAAAAATGTTTCTACAGCTTGAAAAACATTAACATGTAAAATGTGGTGTGCCAAACAAAAAATAAAAGCTATGTCAAAGAAAGACTATATTTGCTGACCGTTTTCTTTGTATCCCATCCCTAGGATGACCTCTGGTGCTCTGTAGTAACGAGTCACTACATAAGGCGTCATCATAAAACTAGTTCCTGCAGTTCTGGCCAGTCCAAAGTCAAGAATCTTCAAAGTGCAGTCTGATTTTACTACTATATTACTGGGCTTTAAATCCTTAAAAAGAAACATCATACATGACTGCTAAGACAAGAACAAAACACTCTGCAGTTCACATTTTAAAGAAAACCACTGGCATAAAAAAAAAATGAAATACTGGGCCATATTTATAATTTCAGTCTTCCAGTATTTTCTCTACTATGCATTAATTTTTATATCTACAGCCAACCAAAGAATTAAACCTCTTGTGTTACTTTTTAGCAATTTATTTAAAAGTAGAGGGAGAAAAACATAACTAAAGTTATTAGAGAGGTTAGCAATGTCTGAAATAATTTGGGGTTAGTGTGAAATGTTAGCACTGAGACAAGAATTGTAAATTGCTCAAAGGAATTACAGTACCAAAGGGGACCAAGGGTAGTTGACCTATTAGAGTTAATGTCACAGCAGGACCTTTAGTCATAAATGGTATTCATAACTTGAAGTTTCTTATGATTTAATCAAGCAAAACTTTTTACATTTGTTACGAAAGTGAGTTACCCTGCATCAACTCTGCCAATCAAGGTTGCATTACCTCTTGATTTGTTGTAGATATTTCTCTGAATGATCAGAAGGAAATTCAGGCTTGCAAAGGACTAGTTTGCAATAATGATTCAGCTTGTTATTTGTTAACCAACTTTAAGTTTAATGACAACAAAACCCTGAACTGAATCATTGAAAAAAACTTTCAGAAGATCATTCCTGTTTTTAAGGTTCAGTGTTAAAATCAATTCACAAAATTTCAAAATATTTTATTAGAAGATTTGCAGCTGAACTCTTCATTTGAGCTCTACAACCAGATTTTGATTTTCCATTACCCCTCAAACTCAGTCTCCCAAGATGCTTTACAAAGCTATCAGCTACATACTTGCTATACAGTGCCTACAGAAGTATACGTGGCAACCATTTTGCTCTAAACAATATCTTCCACATTTTAGATGTCACAGAGCAAACACTGGCCATAACATCAGAAGCTTTGCCCTAATATGCACCATAAGATCTCTCATTCCCACTAACTGATCACTAGAGTTGATCTCTAAAAGACAATTAACATGGGATAGAAGACCAAGACCCGGCACCCCTCTGATATAGAAAATATTGACTTAGAGTGTGAAATGCCAAGCCTGCATTTTGTTATTTCATCGAGGCCTTACAGTGACTATTCCATGAGATATGTAGTTTTTATATGGCAATTTTCAGGCTTCCACTGAGCCTGTTTAACAGATGAGAATGCTGCAACGCTTATTACAAAACAAAGGAAATCAAACCAGTGTACAAGAGCATTCGAAATTAGTCACCTTCCCACCTCTTTCCAAACCACATGCTAGGAAAATGTTTTTGAAGATATGACATGAAGTGAAGGCTTCCCTCCACTCTAGAGATTAGTCTTCTGCTTACAAGATATTAACATTTATTCATTTCATTCAAGTGTAATGAGGCATTTCAGCTACTTAAGGCAATACTTATTTATGATTGTGCTGGAGTTGTTTTTATATCCTGTTTTCACAGTTACTATTGTATATAAGCAGGTTTCTGTTATGGGGTTGGAATTACTGTAGGACCTCTGGAGCAGTCCTCTTCCCCACTGATAAATCATGTGGCATTTCCACGTACCACAATATTGTTGAATTAGTCAGATTCATTCTCCTCAAAACTGTGGGGCTAAAATTAAGGAAAGGTTTTGCCATGAAATAATTCCATGCACGCATACATATACACTGATGTGAAGACTATACATTTTTGTGTGCATGCACGCGCAGGCATGCCCTCTATATTTTCCTTGGCAAGTAAAAATTGTGGGAGCTTTCCTTCACTGCCTTTCTTGACACCACCATACATTTATCGTGTTTTTGGCAGTCAGTGCATAGCAAGCATGTATTTCCACAAGCAAATCCAACATGTCCAGCATAAAAGCATTTATACTACACTTTATACCTGCAAAACATTGGGCAAGTATTAGCTAACCTTCAACCTATACGAGGTAAATATGATTATTTTATAGAGAAGCTAAGTAACCCAATTATACTACAGTAATGGCAAAATACAATTGACAACTCAGGAGTTCCTGACTCCCTGATGCCTTGACACTCCAATACCCAGAATGCACCACACACAACCACAGAAACAGATAATGTGTAATGAATAGTGTCAATGGGAAAATTGGCTTTGAAAATTGACACTGTTGCTGAGGACATGGTTAAGTGTGGTACAAATGAGATCACTGCTGAAGCTGTATTCCACATAAAGCTATGGTCCTTTGCAAATATCCCTTTTCTTCAGATGATTTGTTGTAACCTGCTTGATAGACGCAAGGAAATCTAAAGTTTTACACCTTTAAGGACAAAAGATTAATCAACGCAAAATTAAGCAATGCAACATTTTTCATGAACAGCAGATTGGTCCTTCTATGAATACTGAGAATGAACTGTCATAATAGAAGGACCATGCAGGTGCAATTGGTCCATCTATGTCATTCAGAGAAATTCATGCATTCAAAAAAATCACTATTTACACAGCAAATGTGCCAAAAGTTAGTCTTGCTAGAACATGTCATCTTGTGACTTTATATTGCACTACAGTATGAAGCAGTCCAAATACATCAGGAATGTGTCAGTACAAATTCTAAACTACAACTACCAAGAAGCAGTGAAGCTAGATTTCTTGATTTTCAAATTATCACCCACCACCAGTAATATCTGGAACTGAACTGAACATTGTGGTGGTGAAGTAGCTCCTTTTAGAACTATCACTGCATAAATGTTTCCATTCACCTGCAGGTTCGTATGGTGGTATGGTATAGTAGAGAGTCTGAGGGGAAGCTGCCCTGCAGCTGACAGGAGAGGGGCTCCCTCCTATGTATTTCAGTGAGGCAAGGGAAGGGCAATTCTTGTAGTAGCTAGCAAAGTATGTCTTTTCCCCAGTGAAAAATCTCTAGGAAAATCCATAAAATAAACCTCGCAGGAATATTAAGGTCATACACCTAACCACTCAAAAGACAAGGAACGCCAAGTGTATATGTACTCTTACTTGCACCCCTTGTTGTAAGCATTATGATAGAGACTTTGATGACACATAAAAGGGTCATAGAAATCACACTGAATTTCTCAAACATAGTATCACGCAATTTTTTGGTACCATCCTAAATAAACAAATGCAATATTATGTAGTGTTTCATCTGGTATACACGAGGTAATACAAAACACTGAAATGAAGAATATATGGATAATAGTAATAGCACACAATACTACAGGTCAAGTACAACAGGGTGAATATATCAGAATAATAATAAAAAGTTTCCTGCCCCCCCACACACACACATCCAAGTAAATTACCTTGGATAGTTAACTGTCTCATCCCCTGAATTACACCTAAGGAAGGCTGCATTACTCAATGAAGAGAATGTATAGTAAATGGGGGCTGAAAAATAATTAAATGCATACTGTAGAGAAAGATGAGAAGTCAATAGATATATATAATTAATATTTAACAATGAGAACAGAGTAAGCAAACAAAGTATTACAAGATCCTACGTATTTCTAAGACTGTAAAAAAAATTTTTTTTTTAAATCAGAGAAACCATATACAACTAATGTAACTGTAGACGGTATTGTAATGTATGGACAACTTTAACTTCACAGTTCCCTGACCTGAATGCCTAACTCAGCAACCTTGACATAATATACACAACACAATGAGGAAACAGGTCAGAGGCATATATGATAGAATTTGAAGCTACACAGTTGTATGAAGTTTCATGCACGGGACTAGGCAATATTTGATTACCCAGAGAATTTTAGAGCTGTATAATGTGCTTGTTATTTAAAAACTTGCAGAAATAAAGATTACATTATGGCAGTTTAAAAATATATGGAATTTCCGGTTTGGTTACCAAAAAAACTAAACAGGAGCTTAGCTGATTTAACAAATTAGTACAAAAAGTCGCTCTTTCCAGGTATTCTTTCCTTCTGATATCCACTGGGATAAGAATTCTACTGCAAATTAGAGGTGATGCAACCTGTTATACAGATTTTGAACAATTTAGCATAGCCAAATTGAGATCCAATTCAGGATGGACTCAGACTTTGTTCCAAATTTACACATGCACGCACTAATATGCACACGCACGCAGCAATAGCACAGGCTTTGAAAGTGTATTTATGGTTTTGATAGGAATAGGATTTTTCCTGGCTCCTTAACACTGAAAGCAAGAATAATAGGCAGATTAATAAAGTATAGTATATCCACTAACCCTATGTATAATTCCAGCAGAGTGAAGATGCTTGATACCACACAGCATCTGATAAAGAAGGTACGACATTCGTTCATGGTCTAGCTCCATCTGAATCACTTGGCACAGATTTGCATCCATGAGCTCCATCACTATGTAACTTATGAAGCAACAACAAAAGAGTAATTAGAAGATAAGATGTATTGTCTGAGGACCATTTCATTGCACATGCTCATGA
The DNA here is from genome assembly GCF_026122565.2 of Emydura macquarii macquarii. Lineage (NCBI taxonomy): Eukaryota > Metazoa > Chordata > Testudines > Chelidae > Emydura > Emydura macquarii. The sequence continues at coordinate 6,293,423 of NW_027130204.1, forward strand.
CAGGTAACTAAATAGCTACAAACTTTGGTTAAAAAATTACTTACACATCTTGAAATTCTTCCAGGGATTTCTGTGGAGTGAACACATTCAGTAGGCCAATTATCTGTGGAGCGAAATAAAGAAAACTCACAGAAGGTCAACAAATAGATTTTACTTACCTATGCAGAACACAAAATTAGTGGCTGGAAAGAAGTAAAACTTAGTCTAATAAGTCTCCTTGTATGACAAGTGCACTTTGCTCTCTAGTAAGCATAGCTGAGTAGTCATTGTTAAGAATCGTGCTTACCAGCTTTCCAACTTAACCTCGGAAGTCAAAGACTACAGCACTTTTGTACAGTAATATGCATTATCAATGACAAAATGCATGGCCATATAAGCATCCCTCATAGTAACAGGATGAAGCGACATAGAAAGTTAAGAAACTTCTTTAGCACCCTGGACAACTGGAAGAGCGGACAATGATTGCATGCTGTAGTAGTAGCTTTGGGGTATTCAAACTCCAGGTGAAATATAACTTGTAAAGGTAGGGATGATAACATTTACAAAAACTGAGTGATGGAAGTAAGAGTTACATTGCCAGTCAGCCAGAAGAAAATGCTTCAGCTGAACAGGTTGCATATGGGTTCTCCAAGGACAGCTACAGCAGGGTCATAAATCCTTCAAGAGGTATGCTGTATTAAATTGCAAGTAAATATTTCATTAGAAATTAATCCAGAGGTAGATTAGGAAACAGAATGTTTATTAAAGGAAGGGTAACTCATACAGAAGTGCACCACTGATTCATCATAAAGGAGAGCACAAGAATAAGTGAACAAAAGAGGAAACGAGTGCTTCCAAGAGAAGGATGTTGGCAGAGGAAGTAGACAGAGAGTTTATATACAGAAAGGAACCCCCAATTTCCATTACCACATGTACATCAGAATCCTTGCACTGGATGGTGTGGAGCCTCATACAAGAGATTTGTGAAAGATTCTGGGACCAGCAGATTCCAGGCTCACACTGCCATGCCCTCTTTTGCAAAGACTCCTCAACCTGTTCCAGCTGAGGCCATCTCAGCTCTGGGAAGACTTCCTAGTTAGCTCCCCTCACCCCACCCACCCAGACAGACATAGATGCACAGGATCAGATGAAGAGATTAAATAAGAGGAAGCCCACCACATTCATACAAAAGTATGCAGGAAGAAGAAAGCAAACAAATGCACTGCTCCACTTCACAGCCACAATGACACGAGTTACTACTAGTCATCATGACTACTGATGCTGCGTGTGAATAGGGAACACTGTTGTAGTGACCCCAAGCCTGTTATCTTCCAGCAGAGGGACAAACAAATGAAATAAGCACCACCACACAAATATCAGATGTTTACAGGCTTAAACTGGACACTGGCTTTATCATTTCATTGCAGGAGGAGCTAACTATTTTACATTTGAGGTAATTTATAGAAGAGTCATTCAAGCAACCAATTTACTGCTTTTAAAAATGCCATGCTATAATTTCCACCGAATTCAGCATAAAAAGGCGAAGACAACTCCAATGCATGCAAGATCAGATTCTTTTGGCCAGCAGTGTTGGAGCTGTGCTTGCATCCTGGATGCACTCATCCTCTCCCCCACTTGATGGCATTCAGGGCCAAGTGGACATCCACTGTCCTTCGGTTCCTTCGCCAATATAGAATCCAGACGATACAGGATTCCGCAGTAGCAAGGAAGGAGAGTGGGTCATGGAATCCAAGTGGACACAACATTTCAAAGAACCACAGATACTGTAGGGTAAGTTATCGTTCTCTCTTCTTCCAGTGATTATCCAGATGGATTCCACTTTTGGTGGCTAGCAAGCAGTGCCCTCAAATCAGGAGCTAGGTGTTAAAGTGTCCTATTTAAATGAGGATTGCAGTACAGCTCTACCAAAGTGGGAGTCAGATCTTGAGGTCTCAACTAAGTAGTTGTGCTGGGCAAAAAATTGTGGACTGATCCTCATGTAACTACCCTGCAAATTTGGAAGACACGGAAGCTTCTTAGAAAAGCTGTCAAAGCTATCTGGTAGAAAGGCTTCTAACCTATATGGGTCTATTTAATATAGCTATCTCATACATAATTGTATTAAATTATGCTATCAATTTAGACAATCTTTGGGTGAATATTGTTGGACCTTTAATCCTGTCTGCAAATGCTACAGACAGCCTGAGAGAGTTCCTGAAGGAGCTGCCAAGGTAATTCAAAAAGCCCGTGCAGTTTGGCTTCCTTCTTGATTAGAGTGGGGCTTCAGGAAGAAATATAGCAAAAATAAAGGAACCTCAAGTGCCCATCATAAGCAAAATAGCCACATCAGAAGAGGAGCAAATTTTTAACACAGTTTCAGCCATAACAGCTAAATTCCAGTAACAAGGGAAGTCCCTAACATTAAGTTTTGTTTTGCGTTCTCTCTTTTTTTTTTTTATGCCAAGTGGCAATATTAAAAGAAAAATATATTATGCCAACTATGCTATTTACACACACACACACACACACACACACACACACAAAGTTGCAGAGTGAGCAGAAAAGTGAACACTGCAAGGGTTCCATCCCACAAGCATTGGTGTCAAGAAGGAACTGAAGGGTGGTTAGGCCCATGCCACTCCTTATGCTCTCAAGCAGGAGGACACTAAGGCACACAGGTTACAGGCACAGAGCCCCAACCAACACTGCTGCCAAAAGAATCAGATCTTCGGTGCACCAGGTGTAGGCACACCAGAAGTGGAATCCATGTGGACAATCACTCAAAGAGTTATAATTCTACAGTAATCCATGTCTCAAAATTAACAGATGATGTCCAATGCAAACCACCTTGTGAATTTCAGTGCAGCTTAAAGCGTTTAATATCTTAACCAGGTTTATGACACAGTGTCAGAGTGCTTGTCATATGATTACCACCTCCATCCCAAACCACGCACACACATATGAAGGGCCTTTAGACTGGCTGCACCGGACTTTCGAACTAGTTTGTTTTCACTCCAGCTCCTGCTTATGCTTCCCCGCCGAGGGGCTGGAATGCTGCTTCAGAGAAATCATACAAACAGGAAGGCAGCTGACAAACCTTGCCCAAGCAGAGGCTTCCCTATTACAGTAATTAAAATAAGGCAGTGTGAGGATGGAAGTGAACTTTCACAGCTGCTGTGAGATGTCTGTCAACTGCAGTGAGTGGATGGGGAATGCAGTATAAGGTCAAGCAACTGATCATCATCAAGAGTCAGAAGCAGGAAAAGGCCTGTCATTATCATTACATAGCTTATGGTAACATGCCAAGTGAGATAGGCACACACAGAGGGGGACAGTCTCTGCCTCAGAGAGCAGACAGGTAGCATTCTAAGAGGGGCACTGCAATAGTGTCTGCGGTAGAACCCAGCTTCTTCTCCTGCAGGTAGTGCCCCTCCTCTTCTATCAGCCTGAGGAAGCTGGAACTTCCCATGTGGGGATCAGGAGAGGAGGTGGTGAGGACAGCATACTAGAAGTCTGTTCTGGCCTAATTTTACAGCCTGACCCAGAGCCAAGCACAGACAACCTGCATCCGACCCAAGAGTGTTGAGTCATTTTCAGACTGAACCTGAAACCAACATTTCCCCCCGATCCTGTGTCAGCGTCATCTTGCCCTTGGGGCTCAGCCTTGCTCCTCATACCCATCCCCACGATCCATCTCCAGCCACCTCCTGCCCATGGCATGGGCGCAGCAGTGACAGTGCGCCCCATTCCTGGGAGCCACCCTTGCCACACGGCACATGCTGTGAAGCAAGAGGCACTGGGACTTGTTGGCACCTCCATATGGCAGCAAGGTGTCAGTGGCTAGCATGAGTGTGGCACACGGCTGCAGCCACCGCCATGCCAACCATAGGGGCAGGAGGGGATGATCTGAGATTACCCAACCTGACACAAGAGTGTCAAGGTTATTTAGATCCAACTTGATCTGAACCGAACAGTTGAAGTTGGGTCCCACTGGGTTTGGCTGGGTTTTAAGGCTCTACAGGATGCGGCCCCTACGAAAGGAAGGAGTTGGTTCTTACCAGCTATCTCCAGAGCAGTTCTGATAAGCAGCCACTTGGCCTATCAGCACCTATGTGGCTTTGCTCTGATTTTATGGCCATCTCCTGGATCTGAAATGCTCTGCTGTTGTCCTGCAACATCCTCTGACCCACTTGCACACCAAAGTCTACCACCCCTTCTGCCCCAAGCAGACTCTTTAGCAGATGCAGCATTGAAGGCAAAATGCAGTTACCTGTAATACATCGGACAACTGCCTGCCTGTATCACCCATACCAGAGCAGCACCCTGGCTTCTGCCTTCAGCCTGGAAGCGAGGGTGGGGACAAGAGTTAAGAAAAAGCACAATGGTGGCACTCTGAAGCATTTTCCTATACTGCGTATGTGGACAGGACACCCTTTAAAAACATCTCTAGCCTATGTAAAATATTAACACAAACATTTAAGGCAAGACACTGCACTTACATTTTTGTGATTAACACACTTCATGAGAACAAGCTCTCTATAGGCTCGTTTAGCATGGGTTTGATTCTGAAATGGCCGGCTTAGCTTCTTGATTGCAACATTTCGTTCCAAGATGGCATCATAGGCTGCACTACAATTAAAAGTAAACCATTGTTACAACACAGATGGTACTTCATCGATTCAAAGCACATTGTAAATTGGTTAATCCTTGGAACATGCTCTTTCTGAGATGGAAGAGTATTGCTCCCATTTCACAGATGGGAATCTGCCATGGTTATGGGACTATCCCCAAGGTACACAGCAACTCAGCAGGTGAGCCAGAATTCCCATTTAATATTAAACTCAGTACAAGTGTACAAGCAAGAGACTCCATCATGATGAGCAATAAAACTGAGCATTCAGGAAAGATTTTCCAGTTTGAAAGTCTTACACAGCTCCATCTCCTGAGACAGTAACAGGAACTCAGAGACCCAGAATGTCAAAGCCTCTTACTGAAGCCAGAGAGTTCCTGCTACATGCTAATGGACATAAAGGCTTTGTAGGTTAGACAACATAAAAACACAAAGACATTAAACATGAGAAACATATAGGTTTTTACTGAACATCTACAAAAAGGAAGGAAGTTCTGCCTTCAGGCTAACAGCTTCAGAGTGCTTAAGTACTCTGCAATCCACAGTTTTATGGTACCCTGGCCTCCCTACTGGAGATGCTATCTGAGTTGCAATATCAAAATACAAAGGGGGGAAAACGGGGTCAGAAAGACTTAACTGCCGGACACCTCTGATGTTCCTTGATGATAAAGGAAAGCTGACTAGTTGTGAAAGGATTCAATCCAAATGTTTTTTTATTTGTGGCCTAAAGGCGGGACACTAATATTACCTATTAAAAATGCTATTAATTTAAGTTTTTATCATCTTTTTTGCTACTGGTGAAGACTGTTACAAGGAACAATTCCCATATACATCACCACACTTCTGTGTCAGACAGGCACTGAATTTGTTTGATGCAAGCAGCAATGACAGATGTACAGAGTCAGTGGCTATGCTGTCAGATGTAAAGGTCTTGGCAGCTATGCATTATTGAGGATCACATGTTCAGTAAAAATCAATTGCCAGCAAATATTCAGTGTTTACTGCATTAAAACTAGGTACTTTAACAAAATATGTAATAAATCACCATCTGATTTGGGCCATAGTAATACAAAAAGTTAATCAAGACCCACTGGACTCCAATGAGAGTAGAAGAAAAAGGAACTCACAGATGGAGATTTTCATTGGTTTGACGTTCCCCCCCAGTTTAAAGTGACGTAGGATGTCTGAGGAAAAGAAAGGTGCAGAGGGAATGGGTTCCTGCAATATTGCTTCAGTATTTGTGCCCCTGGATCGCTAGGACACGAGTCCATGGTGTCTCAGTCTACCTCCAAGTGCATGTTACAACTGGTTCCCTTTGCTTGCACCTTAAATGCTCAGATACCACTGTGATGGGAAGGACACACGGGCAGACACAAAGGGATTGCACTGGATTAGAGACTAAACTCCTAGACTGTCTCTCCAGGTAAGGATGGAGGCATGCAGCCAGGACAGGGCAGCTTGTTGAGTTGATGTCTGCATCGTGTGTGTTCACAGGATAGCAAAAGTTTAGGTGTGGAAGAACCCTATAAGTTATCTAGTTCATTCTCCTGTCACTAGTGTCCCCTATTGCATATGGTCTACTTTTACATGCTGTAGAAGCTGTGATGGGGTCCACACCATAACAGCCTTGAAAGGCTGAGAACAGGGACAAATTAATTTGATAGACCATGCCTGAGGGAACTGAGGCTGGATAAGTAACCTCTGACTGGGAACAGAGCCCAGCTGAGAAGGAACAGGGGAGGACAATGAGAAAGCCAGGAAGTTGACAGCAGAGGGGGATGTAGAGTACAGGCCTGCAGTCATTCTCTGGCCTTAGGAGAGAAAGCAGGAAACCTGGAGGTAGAATAGAGAGAGAGAGTACCCTGAGCCCTGGTCTACTCTTATCTGGCAATTCGGCGGCAGTCGACGGGAATAGCTTGCTGTGCTTCCCTTCTACGCGGCGTCATCACTGCACCACTTGAGGGAGTGGTTTACCAGTGTTGACTTCTGGATTAATTGAGTGGGTCTTCACTGACCGCTCAATCAATCCAGATAGGTCGATCTGATGGCGGTGACTTTACCACCGTCATGTGGACATACTGAGTCAGAGAGAGCGTCCGCACGAGGGGCAGGCAGAACATGCAGATGAGCAGCAGGAGATGGTGTTGGACCAAGCAAGCACTCATTCCCAGTGACCAGGAGGAGATTCCCCAACAGTGAGTGGACCCCGTGACAGGAGATCTTCTGTTTCCTTTGGAAGCTTATTGCACAGTCTAATAACTCACTCCGGATGTTTTCCCAGAAATTCAGCTTGAATTTTCCTTTAAACTCATCCATTGCACTTAGTTATATTCACTTTTAGCATCCTAAACAATTCCTCTTCCCGTCTTTGTGTCTACCACCTTCAGATATTTGCTGACAAGTATGTCTATTCCTCATTCCCGCTTAAGACATGTTATGTACATTTAGTTTTTAATCTCTCCATCTTTAAAACAAATTAAGGATTATTAAATGGACCAAACCTCAAACTGGAGGGGACGTTTAGGTTAAAGGCAAGCCGCACTGGTTGAGTTGGAGAATGAAGGGACAATACATGTTATTACAATTAGTTCCTCACTTTGAGGATCAAATTCTCTCTCTCTCTTACTTTTTTACACACACACACACACACACACACACACACACACACACACACACACACACACACACACACACACACACACACACACACACACACACACACACACACACACACACACACCCCCCATTCTCCATCCCTTTGGTTTTATGTTGCCTTACAGGAAAGTAGAACAACCACCATACTTGTGATTTTCCCTTCTAAATTAAGATTATTTATGCTTAAATTTTAAAAAAACCTTACCATACTATTCCTTGTGCCCCTGATCCTATAGGTTTTAAATTCTGATATCGTTTCAGTACAGTGAAAGTAGAATCTCCAATCTCTACACTGTAGAAATTGCTGTCACGCTTGCTTCTGCTCATGACGACAAAGTTAGTTAGATAGCTTCATCCAAAATTCACGCACAGCCTGTAAAAACAAAAAGGAAGAAAAAAGAAAAACAGTTAGAAAACCCAAATTTGACAAACATAAGTATCAACTACAAAAAAGTTGCTTTATCTCAGAGGATTTCCTCTTCTAAATCCACTTTTGTCAGCTGTATAGAGAACGTCTCCCCAGCAAGACAACACCAGATCCGCCACTCTGAGGTTTTAGACTGTAAGGTCTTCAGGGAAGAGACAGTGTCTGTACATATCTGTAAAACCCTGCGTCAATACAAAAATGTGTATCTGCATCCACCAGAATAAACTTGTATCCAACCTGCAACCCGCACTCTATTTTATCTACGTCCACATCCGCACCTGCACTCTCAGCAGCAGCCCCAGAGCAGCCAATCAGCTGTTTGGCAGCCAACCCCAGCTGCTGATCAGCTGTTCTGCCCAGGCTGCAGCCAAACCAGTGTTCGGGGCGGACCAGGGGCCAGTTTATCAGCTGTTCGGGCATGTCCCTGCGGCTGACAGCTGCTCCAGCCCTGCCCCAGAAGTCACGGGGGTCCCAGAAAGTCACAGAATCAATAATCTCTGTGATCCTCCGCATCCAATCCATGACCTGCAGATATAAAGTGGATATCTATGGATTTGCAGCAGGGTGGATAAAAATAAATTTTTTATTTTTTTAAAATCAAAAGCGGATTTTTTTAAAAATAAATACTAAATTTCTCTCTCATTTAAAAAAATAACTGTTACAATTAAATCTCATCACAGACATGCTAAATCTACACTTACAGTCTCATAAAACTGAATTAATGGCTGTAGTCTGTCCAGCATAACTACCACTCTTGCTTCTTGAAAGTTCTGGGCTTTCAGTTTCTGTTTCTCAGCAAACTGAAGTCACATATGCAAAGAAAGACACAGGCTGGATAGGATTATTGTTGTTCTGTGCTTATGCAGTGGTGGAGCTGGGCCAACCAAGGCAGAGGAGTTAGTTAAGACACTGTCTTAAAAGACAGAGAGACAAAGGACAGAGGCAGAGTAGAAAGGAACAGTGGAGTGGACTGGAAAGAAAAAGGGAAGGCATTACTCAGTTCACACACAGCTTCCTATATTCCCCCCCGCTTTTGCGCCAGAAAAACTGTCATGGCTTCTGGGTGAAAGAGTCCCTAACTGGGAATATTTTGAAGAAATTCCTTTCCTGGGTAAAAAATGGAAAATGTGTCAAATGTAAGCTGTGCAAGAAGAAGATGCAGGGCCTAGTTACAAGAATGAAACATAATGAAAACTGCTTATTGTGAGAAAATGATGTGGATGAAGATGTAGATATGTCTGAAGAACAATGTGGATCAACTGGTTAGTAACTTAAATAATTTACTTTGCAATGCATCATTCTTCAAGACTCTCTCTATGCCTTTTAGTGTAAGTGTGATTTAACAAGTAAATTCCCATGCTGTTTGCTATGTTGGATGTTGCTAGAAAAAAAAGTTTAGCTTAATCCTTATGGCTTGTTTAATTAGATAACTAGGTTTAGAATATCACCCAAGTATATGGTACAGAAAGCTGCAGTAAGAGAAATCTAGAGTTGCTACTTGCCACTGGGTGACATTTTCTTACTTTATATTACATAATACATGCCGCCCCTCATTTTGGAACATCATGGGCACAGACCATAATGGTGATGCCATAAGTTTATTGCCTATTTTACTTCAGCGTAACTCAGCTTTCCCAAGGGAATCTCATCCTATACTTGTTTTCTCAAAAAAACAGACGTGCCAGTGAGTTCTATGGGGCTTAATCCAAAATTAAGTGCACTCTAAGTGCAGTCAGTCTTAGCTTTTTGATAATTTGGAATTGGACCTTCATCCTTGCTGAAAAAATTGTAAGTGATTAACTGAATAATAGAGTGAGAAGAACGACTATTCAAAATCATTTTTGAATTTTGTTTCAGGATCCCATTTAAACATAAGAGACTTTGACTGACTGTATCTGCAACAACTTCAGAGTCATCCGTTAGTACTTTTAGCAGCAGTGCTGCAACTAAACATATTTCAGACAACAAAGTATCAGTAGCAAGCAAAAGATTTCAATCATCCAGTAAAACCACCACCATGGATGGGTTTGTAGTAAAGACCAGCAAATACCAAACAAGACACCATAAATTAAAAGATTGCTCGGTTCATTTATGCCACAAATTCTCCTTTTCGCATTGTTAGCGATTAACAATTCATTAACATGGTTGAGTCCTTACGACCAGGCTATACTGCATGAAAAAGAACTGGAACAGTGTGCAAGAAATACTGAGGGCAAATTTGCCAGTTTAAGCCTTAATGGGTGGAGCAACGTACACAATGATCCAGTAATATATGTCTGTGTCACAACAGAAGATGGGATTGCATATCTTTCAGAAACAATAGATACAATCGGGAAATGCCCACACATCAGAATATTTAAAAGAAGTGGCAGTGAAAGCTGTAATCAACTGTGAACAAAAATTCAACTGTCATGTGCGCAGTTTAGTCACAGATAATGCTGCAAAAGTGGCAAAGATGAGAAGACCCTTAGAAGAAGAAATGGAAGGATGTTCCTTAATAACATGGCTGCAGTGCCCATTTAATGCATCTTTTAGCCAAAGACTTAAGTACATCTTCTTCAGGAATAAAAGAAAATGTTGTTGAAGTCGCAAAACACTTCCGTAACAACCATTTTACTTCAGCTTCACTGAAGAGAGCAGGAGGATCCAAACTAATTCTCCCTCAAGATGTTTGACTGAATTCTGTGGTTGATTGTTTTGAACAATTTATTAAGAACTGGCCTGTTCTCATAAAACTTTGTGATGAAAACCATGATAAAATAGATGGAAGTATCGCATCCAAAGTATCTAACATTGGATTAAAGAGGAATGTAGAGGATATGCTCAGTATACTGAAGCCTACATCCAAAGCCTTAAACAAAACTTCAGAGAAACTGTTGCTGCATTGCTGATGCTGTTGAAATTTGGAAGGCACTTCAAGAGACATTGAAGAAAGAAATACCTCACCAGAAAGTTAAACTGCAGACAATAAAGAAGCAAATAGATCAAGCACTAACTCCATCTCATTTTCTTGCAAACATTCTTGACCCAAGATATAAAGGTAGATGCCTAACTTCTGAAGAAGATGCTGCAGTAATAGCATGGGCATCTCAAAATCACTCCTCAGTTATGCCAGTCATAATACATTTCAAGGCTGGAGCAGAACCATTTAAACAGTACATGTTTACTGATGATGTTTTGAACAAAGTCACTCCGCTGCACTGGTGGAAATAGTTAGCCAGGCACCTTGAAACCGAGTTCCTTCAGTTGCTAAGCCAACTCGTCACAGCAGTAGCTTCCTCTATAGGCACAGAGAGAATATTTTCATCGTTTGGTATTATTCACTCAAAGCTAAGAAATCGACTGGGAGTTGATAAAGCAGGAAAACTTGTATTTCTGTTTCAGTCTATGAATAAAAATGACAGTGGGAGTGGGGAAGATGAAAGCTAGTTGTAGAAATTTTGAGGACAGCGTACGTTTAGTGTTGGGATGACATGTCTGTTAGACTTAATAAAACTTGAAAATTAAAAAAAAAAAAAAAAAGTTTAAGGATAGCCGTCAACTCAGGAGACTACTGCAATTGCAAGTGTGAAATGTTTATGTAACATTTAAGATTTAGTTAAAAATAAAATATAAGTGCTATTGTGTTTGCGTGTGTGTGATTTAGTTCTTACCATTCCTAATGGAGTGCTGTTACATCTGCAGCTTGACACAGGTAATGAGTCATATGTACTACTTCCTAAATTAATAAAAATCAAGTTATCGGAAAAATTACACAAAAGTATACCCTTCTAGATGTTGTAAAATGCTGTATTGAGTTGTAAATTAACATGTTTTAGTGATCAGATTTGCACCATTGTTTAAGAAATATGTGAAGAAGTATCAGTGGGAAACTTAATTTAAATCAATGATTTAAATCAAGGCAATTTAAATCAATCCACCCTGATTTGCAGGCCTCTATAGATCTGTACAGCACTCCAAGTGAGGCCCAAATCAGTATCAAAGGTCCCATTAGGGACTATCGCAATACAAACAAACGAATAATATATAGCCTGAGACCAAAAACTAAATACTGCCTAACAGAGGCCTATCACAGCAGAACACTCCCAAACCTGAAACAGTGAAGTAGATTGTTAGCTAAAGAGTTCCAGGAAGAAAAACTGATGAGTTGCAGGGAGAGAGGAGTATGATTTACCTTTTAACCTAATAAGAGTAACTTTCAAATGCGTAGAGTTTTAACAGTTTACCAAAACCAACGGGGTCTCATTGACAGATATGAACTACAAAAAAAAAAAAAAAAGAAATAATCAGAGAAAGCAAGGGACAGTGTTCCTCTTCCTTCCCAGGAAAAAAGGGAGTCTTACCATAGGACACATATTCCTTAAAGATCCATTAAGTTAAAGTTGTACCAATAAACAGTCAAAAACCCCACAAAAACAAAAAACAGAAAATATCAGCATTAAGGTTACCTTATGCAACCTTAACTCTGCGCCTTTCTGCGTTGCCAGAGTCTTTGGGATTAAATATTATTTCTCACCTCTGCATAGTTATGAGTGAATTTTGGGTGAATGCTAACTGTGCAATCTTAATGTTCTCTTAATATAGGCTTGTGTGTGCAATTAAAAGAAAAAGTAAATGTTTCTTAGAAGAGCATCTAATATTAAAACCTCATGTTTGGCTAGAACAAGAAGTATCTGAGCTCTAATGGCTAAGAAAGAGCATGTTGTTTTAATACATCATTAATAGAAGTCATTTATTCAACTGCTTAACAGAAACAATGAAAGGTTCTTAGCTCCTATGCAGCATTCTATTATTTATTTGTATTCTGTATACTTGCTTTATTTTCAAGAACATTGAAAATGGGAACAATGTTTTCTCCAGAGAAAAATCAGACACTGGCTTTTGTGGTTAGTTTGATTATTTTTACATGTCAGTTATACATCTGGTGTAATTGCATGAAAATAAATATTCTAAAATTAGAATTCTCCCAGAATCTGAAAGTTCAGCAAATTCAGTTCTCAATTACCTGATCTGCATTCAATCCAGCTACCTAGCTGCAATATATAAAGGGAACTAAAGTACTAAAATTATGTGTTTTTAAATTATTTAGTGTATTATATAATCTAAAAGAAACTGCCATAATGGGCATCATCTATTGAGAAGAAAGGCTTATGAAATTAATTCTCTTTGCAACTGTTAAATTGTACCTTTGTTACACAAACCTCAAAGGCTCAATTCACTAACTACAGGAGCCGATATCAGCAGCTATGGAATGCCTCACTGAGCAGACACGACTGTCATAACCACAGGAATGGAAAGCTGTATAAAAATTCTGAGCCCATACTGTAAACGAAGGATAGAGCCAGAACTCTACATATCTGTATTTACTTCCCGGAGGGCCATAATACGTGACTCCATCAGTGATGTATAACACCACCTCCTTCCCTCTCCCATTCTGTAAATGCCCATCAGAGTTTTGTCTTTGACCTCTGCTCCTCTCTCTCCATGTTCATGGATGGCCTCATCAGCTTGCTTGGCTTCAGCCCCAAGCAATACGGGCAACAACTCCCACATCAACCACTATGTTCAGCCTCCAGATTATGACTTTTTGACAAGTGCTCCTGTAACTCAAACCTAGCACAGTAAGCAGTGAACTCTTCTTTCCACAATCCCCTCACAAGCCTTCCCATTGTCAATCCCACTATCCTGTCACCCATGCTTGGTGTAAACTCAGATTTCTACTCCTCCCCCCACGAGGCACATCCAGGCTAGCACCAGTTTTGTTGGCTCTTCCTTTACAGCAGCATCCTTAAAATCTGTCCCTTCCTCCCATTGCTGTGTCATCTCCACCTCTACTACAGCAACGGCTTCCTTGCTGACTTCTCTGACGGATAACTTGCTCCTCTAGACCAGTGTTTCTCAACCTTTTTGATATCAGGGACCAGTTTGATGCCTTCCTAAACTGTGTCAGGGAGATCTCAGGGACCAGTGTCGGTCCACGGACCTCTCATTGAGAAACACTGCCCTAGACCAACCCCAAATGCTGTTTTGGGGATCATTTTCCTCAGCCACCTGCTTGAAGTGCACACAGGTAACTCTGCTGCTCAAATTCTCTAACATTCGGCATCCCATTTAATCTTCTGGCCCTACCCTTCAAGGCTCTGCACAACTCTACTCCTGCTTCCACCTCACTTTTCATTTTGTCCTATTCCCCCACTTGTGAGGAGCAAAGGAAACAAGCCCCCAGACTGTTTCCTTTCTATATTTCCTTTGGGTCCTGCTTCAAAGTTTTCACTAACACTTCAGCCTTATTTATAGTGAGGGTTGGTCCTTGATTCCCTGTAATTATCTGCAATTTCCTAGAGGTCATAAATTCTACTAGATTATGTACACGGCCAACAGGTAGTGGCACAAACTCAAATAACCCAGGGCTGATTAGTCCTAAAATGGGTCAAAAAGCCCCTGAGGAGGGAGGATTAAAGGGTTCTATCACACGCGGGCACTGGGAATATATTTCTTTTGTAATTTTTTTTGTATGTAGATCTCCTTTTAAAAATATGAATGCATTGTGCTTTTCGGTAATGTGCCACCTCACTTATGTAATCAGGAGGTCATGTCAGTTAACCATTAACAGTGGACATTTTACATTTTTTGGTGTGTGCCATGTGAATTTCAAAACTGCAAAAAAAGATACCATTTTACATTATAAAGGGTAGAGAATGCAAATATTCTGAGAACTAATAATCACCCCAAGCATATGTTTTCTGTTTTTACCCCTAGAAAGGCAAATGTGTTTCCAATTGCCATAGGAGATGGCATACAGTTATAAATAACAGTTTTGGAAAACTGCTTTTATACTTAAATTATATCAAATTTATTCAACTAAAAGTGTGTGTATTAAACTTGACATGGGCATTGTGGCTGATTATTTTAAGTAGTGGAATAGTTTATAGCCAATAAAACTTTTAACAATGAAGCCATAAAAATGCATTGTTTATATGATGGTTCCAGAGGACAATAGCTCTTGCATTGGCCAAAATGTTGATGTATCCATTTTCCAAGCAGTGTTAATTCAGAGATTCAGTGACTTTGCCTGCTTCAGGTTCTTGAGTGCTTACAGATTTTATGTTATTCTTCAGCTGCAAGTATTACTCTGAGGTTAACCAGAGCCATTTTTTAAGAACATCTGTGATATTACTTAAATAAGGAACATGGGTTGTAACATCTGTAAGAAACCTTGTTTTACTAGTGAGCTTGTTGATGACAGATGGTTAAAAGGTATCAGTAAATCCACTCTCTTTCAGAAGTGGAAGATGAATGCAAACAAATTCCTGTTAATGAAAATTTTGCATTCCAGCTGGTCTCCCCCCTTCAATGACACATGCAAATACTTTCTTTCAAAGTTAATGGTAGTTAAAAGATAGATTTGTACCTGGAACTAAAGTTTGACTGTCAGCATCTCAGATTACCACAGTTTCCCCTTACATTCATAGATCCCAAGGCCAGAAGAGATCATTATGACTATCTAGTCTGACCTCCTGCATAACACAGACCATATTTATCATTTCTATGGTAAGAACTGCCAACTAAGATGACTTTTCAGTGGTTTTCCTAAAACTGCAGGTATGCCAGATTGAGCACCCAAGTATCCCGAAAATAGGCCATTCAGCACCATTGTGCTCAGCACTATACAAGACAGAGTCCCAGCCCCCAGGATTTTACAATCTAACACGAACAAATGCATAGAAACTCATTCATAGACACATACCTTAGTGAGATGTGACTCCAGGTTGCTGGACTGGTAACATCACACCTAATGTTAATGCCAACTATTATGCCACGTTATGCTTGAAAATTTTCCTCATCATCTACTTTCCCATTACCTGAGATTATTAGCATAGGTGAAAAATTCTTTTTTTGGGAAGGGCAGGTGCATGTGTAGGAAAGACAAACACCTTCACGCCTTCCCAAATAAATGAACTCTGCAATCATCCAGATCAAACAATTCTGTCTTTAGTCAATTAGTGCTGCTCCCTATTCATAGTTGGAAATTCACCAGTCTGGACTATTTGGGAAACCATGCCCACAGACTCAAGAAGGCAGCTCACTGGACAGAAGTTTTGGTGTGCAAGTGTTCCCTATAAATATACCCAGAAGACAACTATACACTGCAGTACCTAAAGCATATCTACGGGGTTTGTGAAACAGAGGTCATCCCCAAAGTGAAGCAAGTAGAGAGTACGGCAAGCCTCTTCTGCCAGTCAGAGAGAGTACAATGGAGGTGGCTTTTAGCACAGCTTTACTGATATATAACCACTCGGTGCCAAAACATCTAACGTAAAAACTGCTTTAGTTAATGCCCAGAACACGGTTATCCTAACAGGTAACCCATCAGTCTGGAACACACTGTGCACGTGGCTAATTAATGCTCTCTTCCTCTTCCCCTCCCCATTACTCCCCCAAACCAAAAACGTTGGCCTTCATGTTAGGTTCTTTATCGAGTTCCTTTGCTGCTCTTTCTGCTGTTGCCCTCCTGGGCATACAGAAAGCACACAGGCTCTTGCTGGGCCTTATTTATGCTCCTTGCTTCCCCATCCCAAACCCATGGTCTGCTCTGCTCTGCGCCTGGCCTTCCCATTCCCCTCCAGTGGAGGTGACAACTGTCCCTCGCTCAACCAAACAAATTTTTGGCTTGCTCTGAGCAAGCAGGTTTAACCAAGCCCCAGTTCAAGTGCAAAATGTTTTTGCTTCAAAGGATTAAATCAGGGAGAAAAAATGTCTACTACATTTGGTTACTTAACTGAAGGATGGGAACATCTAATTTAATGCATAAAGGTTAAATGATTAATTTTCAAATTTGAAATCTTTTAATCCTATCCAAAGAGGTTTGTTTAAAGTTTTAAAAGAGCTATTCCAACGTTCCCCAAAGCAATTGTTGACATGTTGCCTCACAATCTGGAGTAATAGTTAAGCAATTCAGAAATGCCCTTAATGCTTCCAAATCTCAAGGATTATATGGCTTAATTCCACAAAACCTATAACAAATTCATGGCACCAGGAGCGTATTTATGATTCTGGTTTAAAAAAAGAATTGGGTAGGTGTCTGAGGGAGATGATTCAGTGACAACCAGCCAGCTGTAATTAAATGTGCCTGCACCCTGTTAAAAAAATATCAGTTTAATTTCACAATCAACCATGACATTTAGCATTTGAAAATCAAAAGAAAAACAAATAGGTAAAGAACAAATTAGCATTGCAAATAACAGACTGCAAAATCCATATAATAATATAGAACTAAAGCACTAGAAGTTAAAATCCCACATCCCCTCCCTGCTATTGGATTTTTTAAAAATATAAGAAGTTTGCCTTGATTCTATCTGAATGAAACAGAACATAAATAACCCAAAACTGCTCTACACGTTTCTTTTATTCAGACTTAACCAGTCAATTCTTTTAAATATAGGCATATCTAGTCAATTCTTTTGTCAATTAAAGAACCAAACATTAAAGATGTTTTTCAATCAATGCTGATTCTTATGATACATTCACATTGTGTGCCAAGTAACTCTGTTGCTGGTGATAAATCTCTGTAGTATAGAGGTGTACTTCATCTATTTTGCAAATCAAAATGCTAGTCCACATCTATTTTGCTGCTTCCCAAGCACCAAGGGTACCTTGCTCCAAACGTAACTGGCCTTCATAGACTTGAAATCTCAAACGTTCTTTGGCTGGCTGGCTGCTTATCATCCGATTTTATTTTCAAACCCTAGGAGTTGAGTAAGAAAATGAGATGGCGGTGAGCCTTTTTGCAGCACTGAGGCTGCAAGTACATAAAAATTATTTAGTGAGAGGAATACAAGAAATAAGCCACTAAAAATAAACAGTTCAGCTTTCCTGAAAGCAGGAGAGTAGAACATATTCTGTATGCTTAATAGGTCATTACTTCAGAGAAGGGAATTATTTTCAAATCCTGTACAGAAGACAAGGGGTTGAAAGAATTCATAAGAAACTTCATATTAATAGAATTAATGGAAGTCAAACTAAGAACACCACAAAAAACAAAACAAAAAGAAGAATGATCTTGCTGGAATCTTGCTGTAAATGTTTCTGTATGGAAATGTTTCCATATAACAAACCAACATGTATTGACCAGCTTTAGCTCTATTCTCCACACTCAGTGTAGTATCTTAGTCTTATAATTATACATAGTGCCTTTCATCCCAAAGTGCAGTCACTACTGAAATACAGACTCCTCTGCAGAGGAAGGATATTACTGTTTAATACTCATCAGAATGCTACATTGTTCAAGGCATGAGAGGACGATGTGCGTACACCCAACTAACTGCAGGATAATATCTGGTAGGTATGCAGGAAGCAGTCATCAAATCTAACAGCAGAATATTCAGTAACCGGTTCTGAGACTTCTTGTGCAGCCAAACGGATACCAGTCAACCATATGTAGCCAGAGCCACTGTGGTTAGGTTTACTGTTGGTTTCTTAATTAAATACATAATATTTTTCCTGTGATGCACATGTAGGTTCATAGTCAGTGAAGCACAAGAAGGCATAAACCATGTCTCCCAACACCACCAAGGAATGCACTCTGAGACTGGACAGCAGGGGGAAGGGAGAGCTTTTTGCAGCTAATTTACTATTTACCTAAAAAACATTTGCCCAGCTCTAACTGTGACAGACTTCCTATTACCAGGGATCTGTGCAGGAGTTTATGCTAGCAGAAGCCTGCAGAAGCCACAGGACCCAAAACCTTCATTCTGTATTACACCTTACAGCAGCCCATAACAATTTTGGTTGTACAATTTTAACTTTATCAACTGCTTATTCGGTGAGAAAAGTTGAATGAAATTCAAGGTTGAGAGTTCTCAGTAAGTAGCTATCTGTAGCTGTGAGGAAATAAATACAATATAGGTTTAGGAATGTACAACTGACTCTGATTAGCGTGTGTTCCAAAGTGAGTTCCAAAGTTTATACTGCACGCTGTGCAAATATGTATTTCCTTTTATCCATTTTTTAATTTTGCACCTCTTAATTTAATTAAGACAGCTTGTTTGTGTATTATGAGACAAGAACAGAAGTTCTCCATCACCTTTCTCTATCCATCATTTTATATACTTTAATCATGTTCTGTTATGTATCCCCTTTCTTAGGTAAACAATCCCCATCTTCTCAATCTCTCTTCATATGAAAGTTTTTCTTAGTCTTTGAATATTCCAGTCACTGCTCTCTGAACCCCCACTAGTTCAGCAATATACTTTTTGAGATGGGGTTAGAGTACTACACACAGTATTTCAGATTAGGCTGCAACATTAATTTATATAAAGGTATTATAATATTATTTGTATTATTCAACATCCCATTTCTTATGCATCCCAACATCTCCGAGCTGCACACAGTGTAGAGGTCTTCATAGAGCTGTTTAGAACAATGCCCTGGTCCCTTTCTTGAGTTGATACGGCAAATTTAAAAGCCCTGTAAGGTGAACAAGTAGTTTAATTTTTTTCCTCCAATGTGCCTTATTTGGCATTTATTGACACTACATTTCATTTCCCATTGCGTTGCCCATTCACCTAGCTTTTTTGGGTCTCAAGTTCTTCACAGTTCTCTCTGGTCCCAACTAATTAAGTAACTGTCATCTGCAAACTTTACTATCTCACCCTTCACCCCCATTTTACAGATCAGAGATATATTAAACACACCCTAGAATGAAATCTTGAGATCACTGCTGTTAACCTTCCCCTCCGCACCGCTTTACGATGAAAACTGATAATTTATTCTCACTTTCTGCTTTCTGTTTCATAGACAGCATAACAATACTTTGCTTCTCACCCCATGTCTTCTTCAGAAGCCTCTTGTGCAGAATCTTGTGAAAGGCCTTTTGGAAACCTAAACAAATTATGTCAACCAGTCCTCTTTTATCCACTACTTCACTGACAAATTCAAAGAATTATATGACATGAGGAGACATGATTTTGCTTTGCAGAAACCATGTTTGGAGCCTATCAAATCACGTCCTTCTGGAGATTATTTTGTTAATTATTATTTCAACCTATTATTCAGATATAGACCAGTAAGCCTTACATCTATAATTCCTGGGATGACCTCTAGAGCTTTAAAAACAAACAAGGGTACAACATTTACTACTCTCCAATCTTCTGGAACAGTGGTTACGTTTAATGAGATTGCATATTTTTTCTTAGCAGCTCAACCACTCACCTCAGAACTCTGATATATACCATCACCGCTTGGTGACTTATTGCCCTTTACAAAGATCAATTTACTCCAGAACCTTGTCTTCTGATGCCTCAATTTCTAAGATTACCACAACTTTATTACCAGAAAAAAAGAGAAGAAATGGAATATAACCTCCTCAACATCCTCAGCAGTGAAAACTAATGCAAAAAAATCATTTTGCTTTTCAGCAATGTCATTTGAAAGATTCTTGCTTCCTACATACTTAAAAGACTCTCCTGTTTTTACGTTTAACTATATGCTCTTTGAACTGCATTTTGGCCCTTCTAATTTCCTCTTATTGCCAACTGTAATTTACGCTCCTGTTTATTGACTTCACCTGGGTAAAATTTCCAAATTTTGAAGAAGTTCTGTTTGACAAGATTTGAAAGGCTCTTTGAGCCATTTAGACATATTGGTTTACTCCTTAGCCTTCCTGTTTCCTTTTGTTCCATACACCTTCTGAGACCCTATTGGTCTGTCCCACACCCCACTTCAGTAACATCCAGACCACTTCTAAGGATTTTATGTCTTTACTTCGGGGGTAGTCAGGTTTTTTTTGTCAAGGTCCAGATTTCTTGGCCATGGTATAGCCAAGGTACAGATTCCAGAGAAACATTTTTCATACCACAACAATAAAAATAATGAGTAAATAAAAAGATTTTGCAGTCCATTCAAAAGCCTCTGGCAGTCCAGATTTGGTCTCGAGTCCACCTTTTGACTACTGCTGCTTTACTTTTAACTTTAGGGTCTTTTCAACTAACCTCATTTTACTAAAATCTCCCTTTCTAAATGTTAGTGTTACTGCCACTTTTTGCTACCTTACCTGCTTGTTGGTTGTTCAGTCTAATCATGTAGTAGTCAAAGTCAAGAATAGCTTCTCTTGTATGCTCTAGAACTAAACCATGAGGCAACCACATGAAGTACCAAGAAATTGTTTCCCTAAACTTTGCCCCATTATGTTATCTAACCAGTTTATACTTGAGTGGTTGACTCAGAAAAATGTGAAAGAATGAAATGAAGTTCTAAAAAAGTGACAGAATTACTTTTTTTTAAAGCAATAAGGTTAGCAATTAATTATGAACATTGCCCAAGACTAAACACTTACAAACAAACAAAAATGAAATTAAACAAATAAAAATAAACCAATTATAAAAGAAAAGTCATTTTAAATGCATTTTTCTTAGGTAGACAGCAGGCTAACTCTTCAAGCAGTTTACTGGCTTTCACTTTGTGTTGGGTGACAAAGTTTAATGACTGTGAAACCTCATCTTCCTCCCTTCTGATTTCCATAAGTTTGTTTAGTCAGTCTAGATTGTAAACTCTTTAGGGCAGGGAGCATGTCTTAACTTGTTTAACCTGCCATATAAGTCCCCATGTACCACTGATGGCTTGATACATAAATAAAGATATACATACAAAGAAAAGCAACAAGAATGTTTAAAGGAATAGAAAACCTGCCTTATAGCATTAGACTCAAGGAACTCAATCTATTTTATAACAAAGTTAAGGGGTGACTTGATTACAATTTATAAGTACTTACATGGGGAACAAATATTTGTAATGGACTCTTCAGTCTAGCAAAGATAAGTGTAACACAATCTAAAGACTGGAAGTTGAAACTAGATAAGTTCACAACTGAAATAAGGCATACATTTTTAACAGCAAGGGTAATTAACTATTGGAACAATTTACCAAGGTCAGGGTGGATTCTCCATCACTGGCAATTATTAAATCCAGGATGGATGTTTTCTAAAAGATCTGACCTAAGACTTATCTGGAGAAAGTCTCTGGCCTGTGTTATACAGGAGGTAAGATCAGATGAGCATGATGGTCTCTTCTGGCCTTGGAATCTATGAAACAGCTAGAACAAACAATCAAGATGCTCAACTTTTATATTTAGTTCACTTTTTTCCTCAACAGGTGGCATTAGCATGTAGTACAATGAGTGATCAAAACATTTAAGTAGGCTTTCTCACAGATGGAACCATGGTTCTATCAAGAAGGTAGGACGCAACCTAAAACACAACATTCTTGCTGGGATATTTGACAAAATTTGACCACAGTCAAACAGGCAGCAATTGCCAAGTCAACTGACCAGCTTGCCAGAACTAAGCCTGCCTTTGTCTAGGTGCATGACAAATTGCTAGCTTCCACTATCTCAACTGGAAGGAGGGCATTGTTCCTCCTTTCCACCTAGGTCCCTTCCATCATGAGACTAACTTCCTCAACTGGAGCATTAGGGAAGTCAGCTCTGACAGAGGCCTACTCCACAGCATTCCTATTTGCTGCATCTACATCTAATTCCACCTCTCTCTGTTTCTCTAGGTCAGCAACTCTAGTCTCTAGCCTCAAGATACTGTATCTGGATCCTGTGAGTTGCTTGCTCCAGTGCATGCATATACCACATGGTCATAAAGCAAGTGGTTGCACATTCTGTACTCTATGCAATAAACTAAAAAGTACCCACCCTGGCTAGTCTGCCGCTCGTCTTCTGCCTACATAATTAAACTAGGTTTTGATTGACTAAAGATGGATTCAACTTTTTGTTGTCTGGTAATTATTCAGGGACAGATGCGATTCTAGAAATTTTAGTTTTTCACTCTACTAGCTAACAAACAATTAAGCAGTAGGGGGAAATGGGCTCTAAATTTAACTCTCACTCAGTCAAAACTGCTCTGTGCTCACTTGGCATGGAATCTCTTCGCTTGAGAAAGGCCTTTTGCTACCTGGCTTTGTAAAAAGAGCTATCTAGAACAAAGCCTAAAGACTTAGCTCCTTCAGCTGCTCATTTATTAGTGCCTAATCTCCTGGAGTCTGACTTCAAACAGTCCAGCATAATGCCAAGCTGAAAGAGCCTAAGGATTGGTCTACATGCAAAAATTAGATTGTCCTGCTACATCACTTGGGGCTGGGAAAAACTTGGAGAACTGAAGATAGGTCAACCTAACTCCTGGTGTATGTGGCTAGGTTGATGGATGGATTCTGCTATAGACTAGCTACTGCCTCTCAGAGAAGGAGATTAACCACGTCCATCAATGTAGGAAATGTCTACATTACGACAGTACAGTGGCATACTGTAACCTTGAATTTTTAATGTTCCCAATTAATATTAAACTGTTAAAACTAAGAATGCAATAACCAAACTTAGTTTTCAGATTTGAGCCTCGAGGTCAATTACAGACAATTTAATTTAGTAGAGGACCTTGGATGACACTTTGAATGATAGAACCAAGCTTTATTTAAGAGAAAAAATGATTAGTTAACCAAAGATGCATGCAATTACCATTTCCACAGCTACTACAATTACACTCACATTCAAAGACAGAATGATGTATCAATGGGTGATCAGGCCACTGACAACAGAACAAAGTATAGCCTTCTAACCCATAACTTAACTGTAAACCCTTTTGGTGTTAGAGTTCTCCAGCAATTTAGCAAGCCTACTCTTTTTAAAACCCATTATAATACTAATTAATGTTAAACTTACCAATTACCACATCTACATTTTTGCTACCTCTTTACATTACATATTATTTAAACAAAAATCTGCACCAATGTCCTTCCCAAGTTACCAATACAAATAGCATTTTAATATAATAGTCCAAATTCTCAAAACAGTCATTAAAAATCCTACTAAAACCATGATATAACACCCGGACCAAGTCTTTGCTAACTTCAATTTTCCCAACTCACCATCTCCAACTGATCTCCAGCCTCTGCTCACACTAACAAATTCATTTTCCCATACTCCTCTGTACTTAAGCTAATTTAGGCCAAAATCTATTTCTACTAATTTCTTAATCTAAACACGTTTTAGAGGCTACAACAGCTGCAGCACTGAAGCTGTGCTGCTGTAGGTAGATGTACCCTAACGCCAAGGGTATGCCTACACAGCAGCTGGGAGATGTAATTCACAGCTTATACCTGCCCTAGTTCTGATCAAGCTAGTACACTAAAAATAGCAGCATGACAATGACGACACAGGCTGCGCCTTGGGACAGCCACTTGAATACAAGCCCATCTGACATGCTAGCCTGAGCCACATTACTATTTTTAGTGCACTAGCTCCATCACCGCTTGCATGTTGTATATCTACAAGCCCCAGCTGCAATACAGACATAAGGGTCCAAGAATACTTATCAGTAACCTAAACCTAGTTTAGAAACAGGCAGACAAAATTCTTCTACAGCTTGTCTCCATGATTTGTTAGGAGAACATGGTTAAAATATATCAGATAAACTTGTCTGTTTAAAGTTCAACATTTTGTTCCAGTTTCAAGTGATATTTATAGACGCACATATGGGAAGAAAGGAGAAAATTTAATTCCTGATTTTTTTATTAATGAGAAAGCTAACATATTATTCACCATCGCTGGCGTGGAGTTTGCTAAAATGTTGGCACAGATGGAGATGTGGGAGGGATCCCGCAAAGACAATCTTGTTCTCCCTTTCATAGCAACTGCTGAGCTTTTCTTGAAGCCATCAGACAAGCAGTTTCAATACAGGTGTCAGGAGGTGCCATATGGAAAGCATCCAGGAAACAAAAAGTGATTAATTTCTGAAACATTTTCCCCCCTTCTCTTTCTTCAACATACGCTCAAATTCCATCTGAAATGTTTCACTTTAGACAAACTAGCCTGAGAACTGCATTAATCTAATAGTGCAGGCCAACACCCTGCACAAACTACATTAGACAAAGATTTCAACATTTTCCTAGTGCAAGTGAGACCGACTACTGTTATCTCAAGCCATTTTTGAAGTATTAGAAATAATATAAATAAAAATCCTTTTGGCAGAGTGTCTTCAATAAATTTAATAACTGATAGTTTAAGTGTTTCTCTTGTTAAAACCTGCATCGGTTCTAGGAATCATTTTTATGAAGATTGGAAATAAGAAATGCATGCTGACATCTCATAAACCATTAGTGGTCATGGTAATTTTAACGACCTTATGGCCCAAGAATAATTTCACCAGGCACTTTGTTTTCCCTGAATGAGCCACAACTTTTAATTGATTCGGTCTTCAAAGAAGATCATCGAAGTGATGAAGTGTGCCATTTGCTGCTCCCTGCAGCCATTCCACCTTTTGCTGTGGTCACAATGGATCTCAAAAGCTAAGTGGAGACAGACTGGGTCAGTATTTGGATGAAACACCTTCCAGATCTATCTTTAGGCACTTTTACTCTACAGGTGCTACTGCGGCACTGCCATAGCTCTGCTGCTGTAGCATAAACACTTCCTACATCAACAGAAAAAAAAAACTCTTCGCCCCAAAAAGTGGTAGGAAGAACTCCTACGTAGATATAATCGCACCTACATTGCAAAATAGGTCAGCTTAACTATGGCACAGTCAGATGTGTCAATTTTTCAACCCCCTGAGCAACACAGTGAAGTGGACCTAAAATTTTAAATGTAGACCAGGGCAGAGTGTCGCAAGACGTGATTTTGGCCATGCAGTGATGGGACTCTGGTTCATTATTAACTCAGGAACAAATGATATGTAGAACAGAAAGTCCTGTCCACTAGTGTTCATTGAAGAGCCTATGGACCCTTTCACAAGTAGGAGTTTTAACTTCCAGTGTCCTGACCAAATCACAACTCTGGTAATTGCATTCTCTTCCTAACTTCCCTCCCATTTACAAAATGGTATAGAATTCTTCTTCACTTCCTGTCTTCAATTTCTATGGATAGCCAGCATCTGGGTACTCTAAACCTCAGCTTTCACTACCTAAAAGTTTCTAGATCTCTTACCTGGGCAATAAGTTATTTAAAGTATGAAGCGAAACACAGGTTCAAAGCTTGTCACTGGTTTCTCCTGGTGATCATAGTTATTTGCCATTCACCTCCCCCATCCCGCTGACTTTCTCCATTTTTTGTAACGGGGGCGGGGGAGAGAAGAAAAAGGAGATCTTAAAAACAATTCATAGCTGCAAGGGACTATGACATCTGGGCTTCTGTTGATGAAGCCAATGTTGCCGCAAGCTTGCTCCCAGCACTGGAGCTGGCTTCTTTGCTAAGCAACTGTTGCGTCTGGCCACAAGGAGGTGCACTTCAACAGCATGAGAAGCATCAGAGTTGAGTAGAGTATTAACAAGGCTTTTCTAGATCTAGTCCTAACACTAACTTACTTGCTAGCTTTAGGTCTACTAAACGTAGAGAAATAATTGACTGATGTGTCCTTCCATCAGTGGATAATGCTCTTGCATCCACACACATTTGCTATTATTGGGTTTTTTTGCTTGCCATCCATTGGTATGAGTTACCTCAATTCCCTGTAGGGATGAGCTTCAATCAGTGTTAGCTCAATTGATTTGTGCGCCTGTGTAGCCACATCCCACTATCATAACACATTCAAAGCCAAAGGTCCATCTATTGCTGTCCCACAGAGCAGTTACTGTAGAAGTGTCTTCTCTGTTTACCTTTCAGCACTTGACTGACCACAGGTCAATTTGGCTGGGAGCTACCCTCACCTCCATTCAAAGCATACTAAACAATATACAGAGTTCACCTGGAAGCTATTTTAGGAGCCAGCTAATTCTAATGCAGACCACCATTTCTCCATACTGAACTGGCAAGTGTCACATTTTCTGCCTTAGTTTTCCCATAAGTGAAACTGAGATAAACTACAGTAATAGAGAAGTATGATTGCCCTTAATTTTTGAATTGCGATAGATAATTATATTGAGACAACATTAATTTAGTTATCAGACAGAATCACAGAAATACATGATGAATGTTGCAAACGCTGATATAATTTGATCTAAAACAACTGAAAAGTTATTGGGTGATTACTGTATTCCTTTTTAAAAATTAAGGTAATATTTGTAATGCCTCCAGTGACTGGGAATATCCCATTTTATTCGGGAAGTTTCCCTTGAGAACCTTTAAGACACGCTGCCAACTACACATGTACTCCAATAAGAACAGCTGGTATTCCCTTCTGTTGCAGGAGGCTATAAATTGTTGAATAATTCCCCATCCCATTTTTATATTCCCAGGTGGAATTGAAGTTGAGTGTATGTATCAATAACTTAAGGGTAAAATGGCATTACATGGATACTGAATTTCCTATGTTTATAACACTTATTTTTGGTACAAATTACAGGAGTAAAAGCTAACCTGAAAAGAAAGTCAAACATGTTAAGATATGGAAACGCACAGTAAGGATACCCAAATAACCTTGCCTCTACCCTGCAGTGATGTCACTTAGCAACATACAGTTATAATTAATGCCTATTCATGCTTGTGGTCCCACATTAGAATTGCTGTATTGACATTAGGAGTAAATACAGTATGTCTGGGTGCCTTCACATGTTAGGAAATTCAGTGTTAAAGCAACCCTTAAAGGAAATCCAATTATACTACTTGTTTTGGGGCTAATTATAACATCCATGTTATGTTTTGTACTCTTAAATTACTGATGCATACTCTCAACTTTAACTCTACCTTAACATAATTTTGCATCTGGGATAAATAACCGATAGTCACGCCTACATTCTAAGGCTTTTGCTTCCATCTCCAATAGATACCAAAAAGCAATATGTACCACCACTTTATCCAACTCTCTCTCTAATGCAAAACCTAACATGATGTTTGCTGCCCTTGCACTGTTAACTCTGTTTGCACGTTATACCTATTGCTCCTACCCTGTGTTTGTCTTGTCTTTAGATTGTAAGTTCTTAGTGGCAGGGACCACTACTCGTCTATGTTTGTACAGTGCCTACCACAGTAAGCCCCCATTCTTGGATGGTCTTTAGGCCCTAATGTAATACACAACGACTAACAACTTAGCTTAATTACAACCCAATATTTTCAAAATGTCACCTGTGCATGAATTTTCAGTAAGCTTTAACTATATGGAAAGAGTCTGTGTTATTACATTTTTGGTCTCAACTGGTCTCCATAAAAGAAGTACTAATTTAAAAGATCCATTTTAATATAATTTTAACTTATACTAATCAACAGAATAACTCGTAAGTTCTCAGAAACTTCCTTCTGTACCCATAAAACAAGTTCTATAATTTTGGCAAGCATATTCTATATTTTCATAAATAAAGTAGGGATTCAATTTAAGTACAAGGCATGACTCACCTTAAACTACAGAGCCAGGACCAGTGCCTCCATAAAAAAAAATGTAATTAATTAAGGGCTAGTCTATATGACCAGTTAGACCACAGTAAATGTGACTCGCTCAAAGTGTAATGCACACCAGCAGTGCACATGAACAGTTAGACCACAGCAGTCCAGTGTAGAATGGATTCATACGGTCTACTTGTTTGTATATACATGCCCTAAGTTAGGGCTACAAAAATAATTTATTGTAACCCTCGCCCAAACCAAGGATGAAGTTTGTTAGATTTGGAGGAGGGGGGATGGGGAGGGCATTCACTCAAAATATTTCTTTCCATCTACCTAACAATAGCCACTTCTGGGATGAAACATAGCCAGAGGTGGTTGAATTTAATTTGTAAATTAAGTGATCCTAATGCTATAAATTCCTGTCCTAACTCACAGAACTGTGAAGCTAAACTAGTTGTTGGTGAAATGATTTGAATATAGGGCCCAACCAATTTCACAGCCACGAAAAACATGTCATGGACCATGAAACTGGTCCTTCCCCATGAAATTTGATCTCCCCCATGCTGCTGGAAGCGCCCCATCCATGGGCACCCAGCTGCTAGTCCTGGACATGTTGGGGCACTCCCAGCAGCACAGGGGAGATCGGACCCACCTCCAGTAACTCCCCTTGCTACAGGAAGCTCCAGGACTTGGCAGCTGGGCTCTGAAGGCAGCACAGAAGTGAGGGTGGCAATCCTGTCAATCCCCTGCAACAGGTTTGCGACCCTCCCCACCCCACAACCCGATTTTGGGTAGGGACCCCCATGGTTACAACTCCGTGAAATTTCAGATGAAAAAATTCACAGTCCATTCTAGTCAATCCTACAGCCATAACATTGACTAGAATGGGCCATGAATTTCGTACAGCCCTACGCATGTATTATGGGTACTACAGAAGTACAAAGGAGGATTATAATAAAAAAAAAAAAATCAGGCCTTTTGAAGACGGAAAAGTCTTGTAAACAACTTCAAAGTCATGATGGCACTATCCCATGATTTTTTAATTTTTAATTAAAAGTAATAATTTCGCTCTTTGAACAGTTGTCCCAACCACAGTCCATAGACCATCAGTGAGCTGACTGGTCACATGGTGCCAGCTCTTAATCCTAGCTGCTATGCTGCACCAGATAGACATTAAATACTTTCCTAGTATTACTTTTCTGTGTGATTTTTGCAACATTCACAGGAATGTTATGCAACCTATGCAGGAAGGGAGGTGGGTCCATGCATTGACAAACAGGAGGGGTTGTCTCCACAAACCACTCTCCCCCACTATAAAAGAGTTTGAAGACCCTTACTTTGAAAGCATTACCCAAATCAAAAACTGCAGGTAGGAAGTAAATTTTCCATTCAAACCAGTATGCTTTCCAGGAGAAAGAGCTAGGCATGTGAATATGCACTATAAAATTTCCCCCTACTATAATGGACTCTTCCCACAGTTAAAAATAGTGCAGCAATCTTCTTGTTACTTAGGTTAGATCTTGATGAAAAACAAATTTTGCATTTCTCTATCAATTCAAACTGGAAGCAGATCCCTTATAAGCTAGCATACCTAGAAGCATTCAATTATTTGTTTTCCTCTTAGCTATCCTGTAGTTCTTGACTACGAGTCATCATCCTTCACCTCACAGTATTGAGACACATGATTCAGATGGTATTCCAAGATTACAGACATAATGTTTTACTATTTGTAACCTTAAACAAGAAAACAAAACATTCAAAGAAAAACTGCTATAATTAATTTCTACCATTCAACTTCCTGCTCCTCCCTCATCAGCTGAAACGTACATATCTAGCCTACAGAGTACTAAAATCTTCAATCTTTTTCACTGTAACAAAAACTTCAGTATAGCAAACAAATTTGTTTCATGCATCCGTATGCAAGAAGAATTTATAGTTACTAGTATATGTTTAGAGAAAAGCTATCATGTCAGCAGGACTGCACATACATAAAAGTATTCAAGAGCCAACAAGTTTTATGTTATATTTTAATACTGTTCTATGATGAAAAATGTTGAATCTCTGTAGTGTCATGCCCTGCAGAGGCATGTTGATTTTAATCAGCACCTGAATTTATCACTGAACAGCTCTCTAGAAGAAGGGGGGAAAAAGGGGGAGACGAGGTCAGGCAATGTGAGTTTCCATGATGAGTATTGTAGAATGTGTGTGTGTGACAGTTCAGTGGGAATATAGTGCTTTTACAAAACAACAAATGAACAAGACTATGGGTTAAAGCAGAGCTGCAGGAGGAAGGGAAATAAGTTTTCCAAAAGGCTACAAGCACCACAAAAACAGGGATTTAGAGTGCAAGTGCCCTTATCATCGTGACATCTTTTGTGCAATGCTATAAATTTTGCTTTCTTTAGGCTCAGATTTCCACTTTCTTTTTCTCCTTCTAAACTGCGGCAGGTTGCCCCATCTAGCGACTTGTTATAAATGAGATGTAGTTCACTTTGCTGGTTTTATTTTCTATATTTCACATATATTTTTAGAGCACCACAAATTTGTACAGAACTAAAAGACATGGTCCAGGATGCAGAAAACCTGCAGTTTACTAATCAACATACGGAACAACACTTCAAGTAAGGTCTGCTCTGCATTAAAATTTTTGCCTGCATAGCTATGCTAGGGCAGCTATGAATATGGGGAGTGGAGGGAAAGGAACTGCATCCCTACCTGACATAGCTCATAGCTGTGCCGGCAAAAGCCCCAATATACATGTAGACATAGCAGCAAAAAAAAAAAAAAAAAAAAAAAAAAGTGCTTTTGCCAGTAAAGCTTATTTTATTTGTGGAAATGAAATAACCTGCATCTCCACTAGGAGGCTTTGATGGTATACCTATGCAGATATAGCCATACCAGCAAATCATTTTTAGTGTAGACAAGGCCTAAGGGAGGTTATGGAAATCTCACTCCTGAGACCCTGGTAAGGAGGATTTAATAGACATTTTAAGGAAAGATGTAGCTATTTTGAGAAGAGGAGGTGGGGAGAAGAGGAGAGACAAATGGGAAATTTGCAAAGTGAGGGCAGCATGAAAAGAAGTCATGAAAAAATAGAATTAGATTAAGAGAGCACTCAGATTCATAATCTAGTCTGACCTGCACCAAGACCATAATTTCAGATTGAGCTACTGCATAAATCTTAAATCAAGAGTGGCTGTCTTTCCAAAGATTTCAAGTGATTGAGAACCCACCACATCCCTAGGTAAGTTTTTCCAATAGTTAATTGCCCTCACTGGTAAAAATGTTCACCTTATTTCTACTCTGAATTGGTTTGACTTCAGATTCAAGATGCTGTATCTTGTTATGAGTTCGGTGTATCTACCATCAGAAATCTCCCCATTTAGATATTTACAGAGTGATCAAGTCTCCTCTTAGCTCTTTCTTGCATAAAAACAAAAAAGTTCAGTTGTTTTGGGTTTATGTTGCTCACTGCAAGAGGTTTTCCATATCTCAAATCACTCTTAAAAAGGCTTCAGGAAAAAAAAGCTGCAATTTGGCAAGACTCTCTGAAGTGTGAACATTAGAACTAGACACAGCAAAATGTTTTATATATCCAAGCACTGCATTGGGAGCTCATGTTTAATGGTTTCCATCATGGTCCTTTTCACAGTCACTGCTTTTAGTATACAGACCCCTATTCTGTACATGATATATATTATTTGGTTCTAGATGTACGACCTCACATTTGGCTGTATTCAAGTGCACACTGTCTAAATGAGCCCAGACTACCAAGCAATCCAGATCGGTCTGCATAACTGATGAAGCGATAAATGATAACAGGGTTAATTTGTGAATCATCTGAAAACTTCACCAGCGATAATTTTATAATTTCTTCCAGATACCGATCAAGATATTTAACAGCATTGTGACAGAAAAGATGCCTGTAGGACCCCATTAGAAGCTGCCATTGGTTGATTATTCCCCATTTACAGTTACTTTGAGATCTACCAATTAGCCAGTTTTTAATCCATTTAATACATACCACATTAATTTTGTATAGTACTAATGTCTTTTTGTAATCAGAACTTTATTTTAGATCTAAAAAAGTAAAGAGATGCCTATCCAAGGCTTTATGTACCTTATCATCAACACAATAAAATAGCAGCAGCATTAGTTATTTCTACAGGAACTCAGACACCTACAGAAACTCCTCTCCACCCCTTCACTATTAGGGGAAACATGCATTCACCCTCCCCAAAAACCCTAACTAACTTTTGCAGCATGCCCAAAAGTCACCAAATCCAGGCTCTTTCAGACCAGAGCAGACAGCAAGTGCACCAGAGTCTTAGGGAATGTCCTGCTAGCCTCTCCACCTCTTTTAAAATGAGAGGGGACCACAGCTGCAGCAGTATGACACAGGGAGGGAGGCAATGCCTCACATAGAGTCCTAAATGGCTTGGGGCTGGCCTGTGACGTATACTCTTTAAATCCTACCCAGAGATTGATGGGCAGCCAGTGCAGATCCTAGTGCACTGGGATCACATGCTCCCAGAAAGATGCCCTGCTCAATAAGTGGGCTGCTGTGTTCTGTATCATTTGCAGTCTCTGAATGGTTTTCAGAGGCACCCCATGTACAGCACATTGCAACGGTTTAATACTGAGGTAACAAAGACATGGATAACAGTGGCAAGGTTTGCATTCAAAAGGAAAGGTTACAATCTCCCAGGCAGACACAAATTTATTTATTTTTTTTAAATATTGGACCCCTGATCATGAATAGCAACTGAGAGTTTAAAACATCCTTAAATTGTGAATCCTGTTAACTAATGCCTGATATTACCTCAGCAATCACTTCGGCTGTTTCCCAACCCACCACCACAGTCTTGCCTGGGTTGAGCTTCTTATATGATACTAAGTCAAATATCTTACAGAAATTTAAATATTGTCAACCAAATTTATAATCTCATGAAACCGTATTAAGTTTGACAAGTCCTATCTGCCATAAAACCATCTTGGGCAGGCAATAGTTACACTGCCATCCTTTAATTCTTTACTGACTGTGCTATGTCAGCCTTTTCATTATTTACATCAAGCTAACTGACCTACACAGTTTCCAGAGTCTTAATACTTTAAAAGGGTAAATGTGAATATAATATTTTTTGAGTCCTCTGGAAACTTCTTAGCATTCCAGGAGTTGTTAAAAACCAACATCAATGGGTCAGAGAGCTCCTCAGCCAATTTTAAGAGTCTTGGTTGCAAGTCATCACCTCCTGAAGATCTGAAAGTGTTTTACTGTAGTAATTACCATTTATCATCCCTAGTTACAGTCAAAATAGAAAGCATTTCATTATCACTGTAAAATATGAATACATTATCCTGCTTCTTCCCAAATACAGAAATATTCACTGAACACTTCTCCATCGTTAATGACAATTTTACCATCCTCATCTGGTAACTGAACTATACCATTACACTGAGGGCACAGGGAGGAGTAGGAGAAGAGACATGAAAGTGGTAGGCTGGAGTGAGATTACCAAGGGCCTTTACAATGAAAACAAGGAATTTGATGTGGTAGGGAATAGGCACACAGTGAAAAAGGCATGGAAAGGCATCATGAAGGTCAGCACTGCAAGACAAAACTACTAAAATAACATCTTCTGGGTAGGGGAGGAACTGGAGAAGTCAACAAGGCCTGGTTTTAGCAGCAGCCTTACAAAAGCCTGGTTGTGAGGAGAGAACATAGGAGCATAAAGATGGCAACACAAAAGTTTAAAACCTGAGAAGAATGGAAAACTGTCAACAAGGACAGAGACTAAGGGACACACAAGCACTCAGTGTTAGACTGACTGAGTTGATGGTTGTCATTACAGAGGAAGGGTGATCCAGTGGTTAATGCAATAAATAGGGACTTGAAAGACCTGGATTCTATCCCCTGCCCTGCCACAGATGTCCTGTGTGATGTGACCTTGGGCAAATAATTTAGCCTCTGTACAATGGGGATCATTGCCCTCCCCTACCTCATGGGGTACTGAGAGAATAAATACATTAAAAAATTGTGAGGCACTATGGTGATGGAGGGGTATATAAGCACTTAAAAGAGTAGCAAGTGCAGAAGAGCAGTTGGAGACATGAAATTGCTCAGAGCAACAGATCTGGGAGTCATTCACACATGTGATAGTTGAAATTGCAGAAACAAGTGAAATAGCCTAAAAATAAGATGATGGGACTAAATGCAGGACCCTGAGGATCACCAACAGTGTGGGGGCTGGGAGAAGCCCCCACAAAAAGATGCTGATAGAGCAAGCAAGTTAGGAGAACTAGCAGATGTCTTTACCACCCTCATCCATTAAAAGGATAGTGACCACCACCCATCCTCAATCCTGGCTACAGGCCCAAATTAAGGAAGAGTAAATGAACAGGTGTGCCATGTACTGTGCTTTTTAAAGAAATAGAGCACCAAATTCAAGTTTTGGCAGAATCCAGGAAGGACTAATATCCTGAGCAGAGACTGGTCCCACCAAGGATACTTGCAGCTGCCCAAGGGGATCAAATGCTGAAAGAAGGCAGCAAGAACATTATTATTAGGTAAGTATCCATGTGTCCAGCTTCACAAGACAGGCCCAGCTCAGAAGAGTTTATATTGCAAGGGCATGTCAATACAGCAAGTCAGTGTACAGCATGCCGGACACTAACTGCCTATGTGGACCCTGCTGCTGAATACTAAAAGTTCCCTACTATACTTTGACCTACTGCTGTAGGTTTAACTCAGAAAGATTTTTCCACCCAAATAATGCAGTGAAGGAAACATCCAACTACGCCACAGAGAACTTCTCTTTTGCTCCAACAATTCCAGCTTCCCCTTTGTCTTTCTCCCATGCCCATCTTTGGGCCTTCCATCATGCTACTATTCCTCTCCATGCCCAAATATAGGAGGGCCAAGATTATAAAAATCAACTTAACTTGACCTGGTTTTCAGAAGTGCTAGGAACCTACACCTCACAGTGATAATGGATAGGCACATCAGGAAAGCATTCAGACAGCTAATTACTATGCCTTTAAGGAGACCAGTTACAAACGCAACACTTTACTACTACAAATACCACCATGCAAATGCAACCAACATTACTAGACAAGCTTCATATCTTTCCCCACACTGATCTCTAATGTTCCATTTAGATTTGGGAAATTAAAAATATTCCCACTAATGTTAGTTGCCAGTATAGTTAAACTGGTATCAACACAGGAGGCTTATCTGTGCTAGGGGCTCCTGCCAGCAACCAGACCCAGCTGAACAACCATATCATTAGACTTACTTTCAAGAAATCTGACAAACTCAGTAGTAAAAATGCTTTCAGGCACAGGAAGCCTGTCTGCGCCAGGAATCCTACTGGTTTAACTGAAATGGCAGGAGTTCTAGTGGAAATTTTTTTGGTAAGTTTCTTCACCACAGACAATGCTTGGAATTGCATTTCCGATAAAACCACAGTAGGTTCATATATTCCACAAATTGAATCCAGTTTGAGAAATATATGCTGTCACTAAAATATTTCAGCACTTAAGCTCAGTGCCACACTACCATTAAATGGTATTTTTTATGGCCATCTTATCAGATAGGAGCACAATCAACTGGAAACACTTCTGTACCTTCCACTGAAATCTCTTTTGAAGCGAATTTTATGTATATTGAACATTAGTTATATCTCATAATATGTTGTGGCCACTTTCTACATTCATTCCACACACATAATGAAAAAGAAATGGTGTAAACTCTATGTGAGAAGAGAGCTCACAATTTACAACAGGACAAAGGATTTTATAACCTCTTCTGCTCCCTTTCCACGCCAGAGACAGTGAGAGTTGGCATGAAAGCATCAAAAGCTTGAAACTTCAAACTGGCTAAAAGCATATATTTCAGAGCTATTTAAAGTTGAGGCCAGAGAATGTTCCCACTAGGGACAGGAAAATATATTCAACTAGAGAAGTGGCAGCTTAAGGGTGGAGGAGAAACATATGCTTCATATGAAATAGTCTTAGAAGCTGCTCCTTGGTCTAGCATTCATACTTTTAATAGACATTATCAAATGGACACCAAGGATTCCTCTGATGCTGTGCTTGGTCAGATAGTGCTCCAGCCTATGGGGCCTCGTGCTCAGTATCCTTAAAAGCAATTAATTTTATTTATATAGTTGGGCACTACTAGGGTTAATTGTCAGAAAATAAAACTTTCACACTCTCAGGTAACTTTGGCTGAGATACAAGATAAGCAACTGGAAGGACTGGAGGGCATCTTGAAAAGGAAGTGAGGTGCAGCAGACATTCTGTTCTCAGATTTTATGTCCTCTAATCCAATCTCACTCCAGGTATGAGGGTGGAGAGGTGTAGTCAGAGAACAAAAACTAGGTAGGTGGCAGAGCACATGCTTTTTGTACAAACACACAATAAAGAGATGGTCCCTTGCCCTAGAATCTACCACAGTGGGACTCCTAGTCTATAATTGGAGCCCCTAGGAGCTACCACAATACCATTGAGTGACAGCAGCAATAATATTTGTGCTGGAAAAGTCATTTCCAGTGAAGTTAGGAAATTTAGAAGGGCAGAAAGTAATCATCCTTTTTAAATAGAACTTTGCAAGGGGGGGGGGAGGGAAGAGAGAAAATGTTCAGGACAGATGAAGAGGCATAACTGAAAAGGTCATTTTTTAAATTGTATGCACAGCTTTTAATAAGCAATTAAGGTATCAATCTTTCCAACTAATTCTGACTGGCCAGCAGCCACTACTGGAAAAGCACAGATCATCTGATATTACCGTTTAGAAAACAAAAAGCAATTCTGACTTTACATCAGCCAGTCACATTGCAAAATTTCCCTGTATCATTCTATAAAGACATACTGTATAGCATTATGGTAACTTTAAAACTTAATTAATGGAGAATCCATGTTAACACCATTATTGGAGTTCAAACGAGTACTAAACACAGCTCAGACAACACATACTTGCAAAAGATCTAAAAAAAGTTATGATAATGCCCTTCCCTAGTAGTAAAACTCTTGGAGCCAGCTTTCTAAGGGGACTATTTCTTGCAAACCAAGTAGCTGCAAATAGAATTCCTGATTAAATTATGACAATTTCAAAAACTGTAGACCACCACCACCACCCTATCTTTTTCAGACAGGATCAAGTAGTAGTAATTTCCACTTATAAGTTGTTGGTTTTTTTTAAATACATTTAAATTCTTGTAATTAACTATAGAAAATTAACTTTTTATAGATATTACTAATTGATCTATAAAGTAGCTTAATACCATACACTCATAATTCCATCGGTAACTGACTATTGGAAATCGAGCAAGTGCCACTCACTATTTAAAATCTCTAGTATTAATAATTTTGCCATTTTAGCTCTTTGTGAAATAGAAGTTCAAAGTTTATACATAATTGATTTGCATGCATGGTGAGGTTGCCCTGAATGCTTGCCTAATTTTCAGCTATCACTTTTAAAGGCTTCTGGACATCTGTTAAATGGTGCATTGTAAATGCAGCCCATTTCTCAGATGTTTAGTCAAATGAAAGCTTTAAATACTCAAAGGGAAAAAGCTGGAAAACGAACTACTCTGCTTCTTAAACACAATCTTGTAATTTGCATAGGTATGTGAAAGCAATATTAGTTTTATTAACATTTTCACCTTCCATGCTGCCATTGGAGCTGAAGAGCTGTACTCCACAAGGATGATCCAAGTTCTATTAAATCTCACTTATAACACAGATCAGGGATTTGAGATAATGAGTAAGTCTTAATTGGGAGAACACTGAAGTAAGTTTGCACTATACCTTCAGAGATTCTTACAGTCCTGAAGAGTTTGAAGCTCATTTTTAAATGAAATAGCCTGTTGGTTTGTTGTAGTTTCCCCCCTCCCCTTTTTCTTTGCATAGTATTTAAATTAGGTCTTCACAGATCAGATGGTTATGAATTGAATAGCTTCTGGGTGATTGCCTTAGTTTCTGTTAGTGCTGACATAAGTTTAATGAGGTCTCTTGATTGTGCATTAATTGATACTGAAAGTGCCTCCCACTCAGTCTGTCTAATGTATATCTCCATTATATGATTTCTCTATTTAGCTTATGTCACTAACAAACAGGCATGTCACAAAATTTCACAGACACAGACTGGCCTCTGGGCCTATTTCATGCAGACAGACAATGCCACCATCAAACCCAGTTATTGAACAATCTTCCATCTTATGTTGGAGTGATTCTCTTGCACCACAATGAATTGATAGCTATGCTAAAAAAGATTCTGATGCACACTATGCATTTACAAAGTTAAAATTCTTTAATAATAGAACTGCAGCCCATTTAGTAAAGTAAGACTTGTTTAGAGTGCTATCAGGACTCATGACGATGGTAAGAGAACACTTAAAGTGCAGCTGAGGTACTTTTCTGGAAAGTGAGAAAGCAACATATTTCTGAACACACCTGCTGGCTGGCTGGCAGTCAACATTAATCAATCTTTGTGTCAGCCCTTTTAGAACTATGCTGATGTTATATGCTATGCTGATACTACATGTTGGAATGTTGGCTCACAGTGAAAGAAACAGAGAAGGCAGGGACACACACGGACACAGTGAGGACCACATTTGGATTCTACTGCGACTTGCATATGTCCTTGATTAGCTAGACAAATAGGACAGGGAGGGCATGCTCAGAAATGGGAGGAGTGGGCAGAAGTACACACCCATAAGCAAAAATGAAGAAGACTTAAGATAAATTTTTCATTCTTTTAAATTTGAGACTATTATATAAATTTTTCCCTGTGCATACATGATATTCATTTCCTATAGAAAATTCAAAGACAACTCCTTGACTTAACAGGCTGTTGAACAACCAGACAGCTTTCTGCACTAAAAAAATAGTAATTCTAGAAACCTGACAGAGTTTGCACAGAAAACAAATATACAGCTTTAGTGAAAAACATCTTGAAAATGTGGTCGCAAAATATAACCTAATATAAGAACACAGTATGGGCTGTTTCATACCTCAGTCATTCAGGAAATGTCATTGCTGGTGAAGCTTTAAAGCTAGAAGTAGTTTAACAAAGTTGTTTCAGTATGTTGTGCACAAATGATTTTTTTGGATGGAATAGGCCATGAAACCCATTAATACTGATCCACTAATCTCCCTAATGGTTGTAACCATTTTAAGTGTCAGATTTATAAACCCATACACTGTTAGTAACTCCGCTTCTCAGTTTGCGGTCTTTCGGTGAGGCCTGAAGGAAATAAGCATCTGTTTCCCTCTTCAGATCAGCTTTGGTCTGATCTGAATGATGGACCACCACAAAATACTTGAAGTGTGCAGGATCTTTTGACAGCCAGCAAAGAGAAATAAATGATCTTTTGTTGCCTAAACACTTATCTTGCTGTGATTTTCAATACCATTATTACCTCAATGACTGACTACCTTCTGAGGACCACGTGGAGCTATCAATTAATACAGAATGCAGCTGTCCACCTCTTAAGTGCTACAGGCTGATACAAACAACACCTATGCTGTATACTGGATTCCAATCGGATTCCGGGCAACAGCTCCTCACCCACCTGTAGACTAGCCAGAGCGCAAAAAGCATTTAAAATGGGTGATTAGCTTCTACCATTAGATATAAGGTCATTCATTTTGGCCAAATCCATTGCATGACTAGAGGCCTAAAAAATGAGAAGTTGATATTTATCTAGTCAGGGACAAGATTTTAAAATAGCCAACCAATCCTTTTAAAAATAAACTGAGACATTATTACCTAAGTGTTATTTTGCATCTTAGTATAGTCAAAATGCATAATAAAAATATCTTTTATTTACATCATTTTTGGTGATGTGACTAGTTTTTTACCTCTCATTATATAGCCTTAAACAGCTAACGTGGATTTTTTTCACTTGTTCGTTTAGTTTCCCAACTGTAAGTAGGGAAAAAAACCTACATAAAAATCTAAAATACTGCTGGTAAATTTGACACTTAAAATGGTTATCTACCCCACAGACAAGTTCCAAGGATTCATTAACATCCTGCGCTGCAAGAACCACACAAACTCAAAATGCAAGATAAAGCAAATAGCCCTATTATATTTGTAATCCATGTCACTTATATGCCAGACATACACAAGTCAAGAAAACCAAAATACTCAGCTATGCTATACTACATTAGGTTGTGCAGGGGTGGACATACTCTGGATGACGCGATTCAAAAGAGACTACATGTTTTCAGAGACTGTCTGGTAAACATGTGTATGAGCCAGAATCCTAACCCCACAGTGTTCCACTAGCATCAGCAGGCCTCCACCACTGGAGCATAAGCCAATGTGGATGCAATTGCAGGATGAGGCCCTACAGAATATATTATTTCAAAATAAAAATGGACAGGTGGCCATACATTCATAGTCAATGGGACTACACACATGAATAAGTTTATTCACATGCTTAGGTGTTTGCAAAAAAAAAAAAAAAAAAATTAAGGTCTTAATTCTCCATGCTTTGTTCTTTGTCTATTGCACTTTTGCCACATTCAAGTAAGATCCCTGCCATGGTAACATAAAAATGCTGGAGGGATCTAAAATTGCAATAACAAATTGTCAAATTGATATAAAAATGATAAAAAAAAGTTAATATAAATCATTCCATGTTGATTCAAAAAATGCACTAGAAGATGCCGCAGGTAATATGGCAGTTAACTACATAGGACTAGAATGGCAGTAAACAAGACCAGTGTGCAGAGAGTCAGGTTGGCAAATCAGTACTGAAATACATTAAACAATGGTAGTGGACAAAGCCTTCATAGAAAAGAAGTAGAGGAAGTCCTGTGGGATTCTAGAGGGAAGGAAAAGTAG
The DNA here is from genome assembly GCF_026122565.2 of Emydura macquarii macquarii. NCBI lineage: Eukaryota > Metazoa > Chordata > Testudines > Chelidae > Emydura > Emydura macquarii. Next base: position 6,334,275 of record NW_027130204.1, read on the forward strand.
GGGGATCCACCAAAGTAGAAAAAGAAAGAGTGGTCAAGATGACAGGATACCCATGACAGAGCAGTGCCAAGTTATGAAGGAGAGGGACAGATCAACAGTATCAAAAGCAGCTGAAAGATGAAGGCAGAGAAAGTTCCAAGACTCCACCAAGAAGAGATCATTGGAAACTCAGAGAAATACCTAGAGATTATACAGGATTCAGAGGCTATTAGAAGAGAGGATGTGGAGACCCCATTTGTAAGTGGCTCATTTGGGTGTTCAGATGTAACAGCCTTGGCAGTACGCAAGCCTTAAACTTACCTTCAAGAGGTAAACAAGCTGCACTACACTCATACCTAGAAGTATTAGGGAATCCAAAGTTTTGCCAGAATAACATTTGCCGTATCCATAGTAAACTGTATCTCTTTATGCCTAGTCAATCTGACCACCAAACCTACTGATTATAAAGGAGAAACTTCAGATGTAGTTTTACAGTCAGAGATGAAGCAGTGAATCATGCCCAGCCCTGGAACTGAAATACAAGTAAGCACTACTCAAAATGTGCTGGGCATAATGCACTGGGTACCTGCTTCTCAAGGCAAAAAACTATACAGAAAAAAGGCTACTTGTGTTAACAGAAGCAGCCTATCGGGTCACTTCTCCAAGTAGCTCAGAATAGCGCTTTAAAAATATCAGGCTGACCCCTCTCCTGTCAGACACTCTGGAAGTTGAATTGAGTTTTGTTTTTAAATCAATTGAACAGGTAGAGATTGAAAGGTAGGAAAAGGAGAGGACTTCCTTCCAGAAAACATATATACCTGAAAACAAGTTATTTATCTACTTTTAGTTATATTATTGTATTTCCTTAATTTAAATCCTTCCCACCTTAATATCTATATTCTCTAGAGCCACTTGATGAATTATAAACCCAAGGCTAAACATTTTTAAATTAGAATTATGCTTGTAAAATATGCATCATTATTTAAGGGGGGAGGAGAAAAATCTCTCCATGAAATTTTTAAAAATTACAAACATTTTAAAGCCAGGATATAAAGTATTAGGGTAGCCCTTAAACCACTGAAAATTATAGAAACTTAGGGCAAGCACACCCTACATTGCATTGTGCTGGTCATCCTTCATCTTGAGCCATTCCACCTGCTCCTTCCTCCTGTGGCAGCAGCTACTCGCTGGCTCCTATGGAAAGAGTCTGAGGACAGCTGCAGCCACCAGAGGAGAGAGCAGGTAAACAGGGCTGACATATAAGAACCACAAATGGTGGCTGGAGGGGGTGGGAAGGTTGCTCCTGGCAGTCTGTCAAGAGTTTTTTTTAGGGGAGGAACATATTTGCTTCCCAGGCAGCTCTTCAGTAGCAGCTGCTGGTAACCTACAATCCCTCTCGACTCCTTGAGTTCTGCCTCCCACTATATTTCCCTGCCCCCCTCCATGGACACATGAAGACAGACGCCAGGGCAAGGATGTCCTTCTGTGTCCCCCAAGCTACGTTTGTGGGGGGTTATTTTTATGGGGACATTTCTGGACACAAGCAGGAGCTTACTGGGATGCTGCCTGTCCGTAGTTCTGCTCTTATAAAGAGCAACACCAGCAGCTTCTGAGGTAGGGGGCACAAAACAAATTTGAACCCCACTCTGAATATTTCAGAAGCTGGTAGAATAAAAAAGTGACACTTCGATAGGACCCCGATATCCATTCCAAAAGGGAATTCACACTAGGTTTTGGGGGAGGGAAAGGCTAGGTAAATTTAATGCTCAACACGCTTTACACACAAGAGTCTGCCACGGGATTCCCTACATCAAATCTATGTTCGGATCCTAGTTGCCTAAGAAATCATAGTCCATTCTGAATTGACACTTTGGCAGTAGTATGGACCATGTCCTGCAGGATCAATACAAATTATAACATCTTAATCTGAAGTTGAAATATTGACCCCAGGAAAAAGGGGGTTTGATAATGGAAAGCAGGAGAAACTAATCTGTAAGTATGGATTTTATTGTTGAATTAGGCAAGACTTTGAATCAACTTTTCATTTCCATACCTTGTGTTAGTCCAAAATAGCATCTGTAGTAACTACAATTTCAGCTGTTGTCCACCCATACGGAAAGGCCTTTGTACCATTATTCAATGAATATAGTGACCAATATTAAGCTGTTGTCAATCCTTCTTCAAGGTAACAGTGCAAGGCCCCAATCAAATACTCCAAAAGCAGCAGCGTGAATACGGATGTCATTAAATGGTTCAGTGGATTCATTATTTAACACAGTTTGGCCAGCTAGCGTGGACAAGGCCACCACAGCTCAAGCAGTGATTTCAAACACAACTCCCTATGGAGTGTGAATTGGGCAGTTGTGGCAATTTCAGATTATATTTCTTCAGAAGTGCAAAGCATAAGCATGCATGAATTCAAAATACAAATTAGTCTTTTACAAAGCAGCTATGGCACCGGTACCAGGATTTACTGCTACTAGTACATGTAGGACGCAATGCAAGCTTTTCAAATTACACAGATTGCATCTGAATTTTGTGCTAATGTGCATCAAGTCAATCATGAAAAGTTAATGTTGTGTCTTCCAACCTTGGGGGTTCCAGACTACAGCAGAAGAGATCATCATTGGGGCAGGTAAAGATGAATGACCCTACATCTTTCTAGCCCTCTGACTGCTAATGTGACCCCACTGGTCCAGATAAATGAGCATGGGGCTCTTCAAAGGTTACCCACCTCTCTCTCTCCTTTTATGGCAGTGCTCACAGGAGAGTTCATGAATACAGAGATACAAACTGAAGCAGTAGTCTTATTTGCCCACTCTCCCCCATCTCCTCTGCTTCCACAGCACTTAACCACAATGCATTATGGATCCCACAGACTAGAGCCACCAACTCTCTCCCCAAGCAATATGTAGCTATGGCAGAATCAAAAACAGAAAAAAAAGACACTCAGAAAGGGAGTCAAATGCATTATATTGTCCAAAAATAAGATTACTTACGGAGTACATCCAGTAAAGCTAAATATGCAAAGACCCGAGAAACAAACAAACATTCTCCTTAGTTGGAGGCCAATATCTTGATACATCCTGAGACAGCCTAGTTTTTCACATAACCTAGCTTTCAAAGATCTGCCTGATTCAAAATGAACTAAAACTCTTATTCTGGAGGTAGCAGGAGAGGAGAAATTCAACTTAGCACTCAGACCATCCTCTCTCTCCCCCCAACAGACATATACTTCCCCACTTTGAGAACAAAGTCAGCGAAAAGCGCACACATGCATATGCTATCAGTGCCAGGAAAATTTTAAATTCCATGCTTGCTAGAGGAATAGGGATAGAAGAGTAGAGAAGTAAACTGGGATCAGGGAAGAGGAAGGAGTGAAACCTAGAATATTGCGTGTATCTTGTTCAAGTAAAGCACTAGTGTGTATATAAAACATGATGCCATCTGGAATTCCCATTGCCTAGGCAGCTGGCACATTAATTCCCATGGCAAAGCTACTGTCACAAGTGTTTAAAATACCATGAGGCAGGTTTTGTGTAATTTGCTAGTATTAAAAATCCCAGGCTGGTAGCTGTTCTATTGACATTTCATTCAGCCTTGAGATATCCTAATCATCTACAATGAATAAGGTTTATTTTGTCAGGTGAGCATATTCATTTTTTAACATCAGTCACCACAGTCAATAGTTGGAGTGTATCGTCCATGGCTGGATTGGTAAATTTACATGGCCATCACATAAAGCTAGTTTAACTGAAGAGAATATACTTATTGAAAGAGGCATAGATGAACACAAGAACAACAATGAACATTCACTGCTGATACTGTATATTAGATAATGAAAAACAGTAGGAAGTCAGGATTCACTTTAGAATTAGGTTTATTACAGTTGTGCTATGGGCACCATGAGTTAGTTACACAGCAATTTTCTAGTGTAGACAAAGATTTTGCAGCTAGGTTCTCGTTCCTCAAAGCCTATCACTAAAGTTATTGAAACCTACTGTGGCAGTGTTTTATGCTGAAATGATCTCTTCCTTAATGGAAAATATCTGTGAAGTATTTAAAATTCTGTATTCTTAAGAAATTTGTTTAATTAAGAACACGATTAGAAAACAGCACAGATTTTTAAAACAAATTACTCAAAAAATTAAGATGGAAAAGAAAGCTATCCATTTCACGTCAAGACTATTTAAAATCCATGTGTCAACAGCACCATATTGAAAAGCTATATAGTTTACAAAACAACACAATCAACAGCTGTTCAATAACATTTAACAATGTCTTTCCTAAATGAGTATTTTTGCAAACTTTCAAACTGACCTGAATTAAGAAAAGGAAATAAAACCATTTAACAAATGTCACTTTTCTGGGACAAGCAACATTAAAGAGAACAAGGCTACAACTACAGAATCAGAAAAATAAATGCTTTTCTGCACCACACTTTATAGGACTACTGTATATTGTCCAATGAGACTTCTCCACAGATGGTTCTATGACAAATCCTATCATCACAAGGTATAAAATGACACCTTGCCAACTATTTTTTTCAGGTCAATTTTGTCACATAAACTATCAAAGACAAGTATAATTCTACAGTTTGACAAAGAAGCTGTTAGGATAGCAGATTAAAAATCTATTCTTAGCAAAATTCTTTTACAGAAATAACAGGATAAAAAGAGAGGGAAAAAGACATCTTCCAACCCTTAATCCTTTCCCAAATAAAGGGCCAAAGGGTGTAGGAGAGGGAGAAATATAAATTAGATAGTGAAAAGTTCCAGAGGAGTAGCCGTGTTAGTCTGTATACGGCAAAAACAACAGGACTACTACTACAGGACAGACCCAACAAAGAAAACAGAACACCACTGGCCATCACCTACAGCCCCCAGCTAAAATCTCTCCAACACATCATTAAGGATCTACAGCCTATCCTAGAAGATAATCCATCAACCGCTCAAGCCGTGGGAGGCAAGCTTATCCTTGCTTACAGACAGCCCCCCAACCTGAAGCAAATATTCACTAGCAACCATACATCATATAACAAGAACACTAACCCAGGAAGCTATCCCTGCAACAAACCCTGTTGCCAACTCTACCCGCACATCGACTCTAGTGACACTATCACAGGTCCTAACCACATCAGCCACACCATCAGGAGCTCATTCACCTGCACATCTACGAATGTAATATATGCCATCATGTGCCAGCAATGCCCCTCTGCCATGTACATTGGCCAAACTGGACTGTCACTACGCAAAAGAATAAATGCACACAAATCAGACATAAAAATGGTAATATCCATAAGCCAGTAGGAGAGCACTTCAGTCTCCCAGGACACTCTGTAGCTGACTTGAAAGTTGCTATACTTCAACAAAAAAAACCTTCAAAAACAGACTTCAGCGAGAAACTGCAGAGATGGAACTCATATGCAAACTTGACATAATCAGACTGGGTCTCAATAGGGACTTGGAATTGTTCTCTCATTACAAGAGGTAATTGTCACTGTTCACATAGTCTCACCTTCCAATCAATGGTTGTGAATAGGCCTCATCTACCCTAACTGTATTGACTTTGTTAGCACTTGCCCTCCCCATTGTTATGTTTCTCACCCTTGGATGTGTGCGCGCACGCGCACACACACACGCACACGCACCCCCCACACACACCCCCAATCTGTGGTTTCCACTTCATGCATCTGATGAAGTGGATTGCAGCCCACGAAAGCTTATGCCCACAGAAATTTGTTAGTCTTTAAGGTGCTACAGGACTCTCGGTTTGTTTGGTTTTTTTTAGTTTTTTGGTTTTGTTTTTTTTTTGTTTGTTTTTTTTTAAAGTTAGGTGGGTGTTTCAAGAAGGCTTTAACATTAAGTATGGAAGCACTAAATTAAAATCATAGCTGTTGAGTACTCAAAAGTACTAAACTGCTGTTTTCTGAAGACGGTTCTCAGTTTTAAGTCACTGCAATATTTCACCCTATCCCCAAAATTCAGAAGCCATACAAGTAGGAAGTTTGTGAAAGTCTAGTGGATTTGCTCAGTTTTTCAAATTTAAAACAAAAAACAAAAACAAAAAACAAGACATGTTCAAGCCAGCTGCCTAAGAAGTGCTACTCTAATGTTCCTGAGACAAGAAACGAAACAGCAAAGGTGAAAAACTGCACCTATAAAATAGCCATGTTAAACATTTGAAACCACAGAGTATATAAGATTATTATACATAAAACTGAGTGGGACTTCTTACTCGTGCAAAATTCACATCCAATAGTGTATAAAACACACCCAGGCACATGAAGAGGCAGCCCTAACTTGTAATGCCTTTGATTTCTTAGTTCCATACTGTTTACCTAGTAGGAATAGAGTTTAAATAAGCCAACTGGCAGCCAGTCAAACAAGTACACTCTTGATTAAGTGTGACTGCCTGCTTTGCTATCAATGGTTTCTCCTATAGCACCAATTCGAGTGGTTTATTAGGTCTAGTCTTTTGCACAAATGTGGAAAGCAAACAGGTTGGAATCAGATCTTAGCCCATTTCAAGAAATCTGCTTGGCTGTAGCTTCAGGCCTCACAGACTTGAAGGCAAGCAGGCTGAAGAGAGGAACTGTAAGTACAATGGAGGGCCAGGAATGCTACTCAAAATATACTTTGCTGGTGATGTCACCATTTTTATACTGGAGTTAGTGTCAGGGGTGGGTATAATCATAGTTTAATATCCTCTGAGGGGAGATACATTACACTAGGTATTTTTCCCCCCAATCTCATTCGTTACAGGTAGTTTTTTTTACCTGATGCAGCAATCTGTACATTTTCAAACTTCTGTAACTATGCTATGTCTAAGTAACATTTTTACACCCATGCCAGAGACTCTTCAAGGATCAGAGTTCCCCCAAACCCATTTCTGATCGCTAGCTCTGGAGAAAGGCTTGGGGGACATTGGAGGGGGCAGGAAATCACTGCTTCTGCAGCCACCATTTGTACTACTCCTTCAAAGCGCGTTTACACCTGATAGGTAATGATGGCACGGTCATTTGAAGATCACATTATTGCCATTCCCTTTTCAATGCCTTCCCCAATTCAAATGCACCATAGAATTTGGCAGCAGATTTCAAACTGCGCAAGTTAGAGGATACAATTGTATGACTTTTGAAAGATTGTTACTGGAAAGCCAGGAACCTGACAGTCACAATACTGGCTTTTAGTTCTAAAAGTTAAGACAGTTACCAGTGAAATCATGCTGGAATTGAAGAGGGAGCTTGGGGGTGAGAAGGAGAGAAAGCAAGTTAATAATCATAAGTTATGTTTTTATGACCTGCCAGGCCTGGGGCTCTACACACTCCACTGGAAGACCGATTCAGCTTTCCCTACAGTATACGTAAGGAATCAGGACCCAATCTGTACAAAGAGTCATACACATGACTATCTTTACTCAGGTTCATACCTGACTGCAGGACTGGATTCAAGTGATTTACCCTGATGCTTGGCAATATAAATGGGCTTAAAACTGTCACTGGGATAGCTATGTCTAACAGTGCTTTCTTATAATTAGTCCTACTATAGTTTTAAACTAATGTCCTTTCCATTCACCTGGCCAAATCAGGCCCATCATGCACACAAAGCTTGAAGTTTTACAACAAAGGTGTTAAAAGTTTATAGTGGGGGGAAAAAAACCAACACATTTCTTTATGAGCACTTTAATTTGATATCACAAAACGTTGTCAAAAATTATTAAACTGAACAAGACAACACCATTGCCTTTGTGTAGACAAACATGAGATTTCAGAATAAAGGATATTTTTATTCCGACAGACAGACAGAGACCCCTCCCCCCACCACCACCAGAGAACAAGGCTTAGAACAGCACTCAGCCATCACAATATGCTCTTCTGATATATATATATTTCCACTATACGCATTATGGACTTACTGCAAAGCTATTTGGTAATTTTTAAATGCTAAATCTTGACCTTACAGAGATGTTATTATTGGTCACTATTGTAACTATATGCTGTCGTGCTTTCTATTATATCTATTTAATTAAACAATAAAAAATTTGCCCGAGATACGTATGTGGCCTTTAAAAAAAAAAAAAAAAAAAAAAAACGCATTTAAATCCACAATTACTGTGATTAGGCCTTCCAGCTGTGCTGTGGAATTAATGTTTTTCTCCTTGTTCATTAGAAACACACACACACACACACAGGAGTTAGTATGATCGGCTCTGAGTTTGCAACACATGACCATTAAGTAATTTAAAGCTGCATTTTCTGCCAATATCCATTATGGTATTAGTATGGTACCCAACAGTAGGAGATGAATAAGCATCCAGCCTGGGCACACATCAAGCTGGATCTATGCAACTACGAAAGTATAACAAAATAGGTAATATAAATGTGAGTATTATCATTTTACTGCTAAGCGTATATGCAATGAATGTTGATTGAAATACAGGATAGAACATTAGCAGTATCACTGTCCAATAACCACTGGGGAAGATAAATGCTTAGAGACACTATTTTCTGTTTTAAAACTATTAGAGAGAGATATTAATATATTGTGAAGAACATAGCTTAGATATAAATCGGATGATCTTGTACACTGTAAACTTACACCCACCCCACTCCACAGACACTGATGGAAGAGGTAGGCCCTTACTATAACAAAACCTGAACACAGAAATACTAAGCATCTTTCCCAAGCTTATAAAAAAGTTTAAAAAAAGGTAATGGTAGCACCTGATGGTCCTTATTTTGTGATGTCTTATACACATCAGCCATGGTCCATTGTTAATGCTGAATACATTACATGAGAGTAGAGTGGTGGACTTAAGGTAATGGATGCCAGTCTTTGAGAATTTCTGGGTTTCATTCTACAGACAGTAAGATATATTATTTTTTGGGTATTGGTGAGGTAAGTTTATAGAGCACTTTAGGAGGAGTATTATGTCATTGTGAAAATGCATAAGCAGTATTTAAACAAGTTACACGCAAAAAGGACACCTACTGTGCACGAGGGATTTCAAATCAGGCCCCCAACTTTCAGGTGTCTGACAGTTCTGTCACTCACCTTGTAGGTTATTAGTCAGCATTAGTCATGGATCTATTCTATCTCACAGTTAGACTCCATCAGTCCCAGATTCCTTCCTTTTGTACTGGAATCCTTCCCAAATATCTTCCTCTTCAAAAAGCTTCTTAAATTCTAGGCCAGCAGTTAGGTCCTGCTCTAGGGTAGCCATTTTGGAAATAAATGGTCAACTGGAGCACTGTTCAGCTTCTTCCTCCCTATATGATTTGAGCAATGGGTTTCTAACTCCCAGCTGGAGGTTGCTATGCCACCTGCACCTTGACATATTCATCCAGTCACCACATCAATTTTGCTCCAGCAGATCTTATGCTTCAATTTTTTAAAAAGCATCTAGTCCATCTGGTTGCAAAAATAACCTTGGTTTATATGACCAGACAGTGCTGTTTTCCGGTCTGCAGAAACTGTATCAAGCAACCGCATTAAAAGGTGTGAACTGCCTCATTTTCCTCTGTTAGGTATTAATTCTGAAGCATAATGATGCCAGTTCAAAAAAGTCAACATTAATATTTGCTGATCATTTTTGCAAACACATCCAGATAATGTTGGATGCGCAGAGAACATGAGAAATTTCTGCAATATCTTTGTGAATAGTTATGTTTGACTCAGTTTACTCACTAACATTTGTATTGCTACCTACTTGATAGCAAGATATTAACTTCTTTCCAGAGACCAGGAAATAAGCAATGAATTGTTTGGGTGTAGGTATGGCAGACGTTTGGGTTGAGTGAATGGACTGCCAAGAACTGTGAACATGTGAATGCAGCTACCTTGGAGATACAATGGAGAACAACAGACAAGCAGACTACTAATTTTTAACAAGTGTCAGCCAACGGGACCTCTTGGATGTGAATGGGCAATTACTCATCCAACCATAACCCATTTCCCCCAGCTGAACCAGGGGTGGGGGCAGTACACATGAAAACATCATGACTGTGACTTGAGACAAAGGACTAAAAGTATTAGGAGACTGGGATATGTAATCTGCTCTCTCAGGAGGTGAATTTATCCAATCCAGGACTGTTAGGTAAGGCTAGGGAGATTTGCAATGTGCCTTTCAGGACAGGGCCAGACACACTTAAGCAAGTGAGATGCTGGTAAATAAGGTGAAAGAGATGCTTTTAGGCTTTGCTTTACCTTTTAACCTAATGTCCCTAAATACTGTATTCCAGCTGTTTTGAGAAGGCTGTCCTGTGTCACTAAAAACATCGGCTGGTTGCATAGCTCTCAAGGGTAAGTCTCCAACAGGGATCCAAACTCATCTAGACCTGCTGATGGAGCTATTGTGAAAAATTGGGGTGCTGAAGCCAGGGACCCAGTCTCTTAGTAGTGGAGTGGCTCCCCCTTTGAGCAAAGCAGAGGCCACTGGAGTTAACACTAAGGGTATGCTCCCAAAAACAGTATATAAAGGTCAGAGGCAAAGCACACCCACTGGATCCATGACAGGATGAAAGTGAGGAAAGGTACTCCGAACTCCTAAATACAGATTTTAAAGCTTCCAAGGAAGTAAATAGGAGAGCTCTGAAGTGCTGGCTTTTCCCTATAAGGCTATCAATATTTAGCCCCAACTTTCAGTCTTTCTGCCCAGACAGAAACTAGCCACTGTTAGGCTTCTCTGCCCAGAAGGAAAACAAAGGGTAAGAACAACAGTGGTCTAAGTTCACCCTCTATCATTTTTCCTACTGGATGCTGCTGAATGCAAGTTAACTTTACCAAGACCCTGATCTTGCAAAGGAATCTGTGGAGACAAACCTTTATGCCTAAACTGAGGCTGAGGTCAATGGCGCTGTCACACCGCACAAGTGCAAGGCCCTCCCCCTCGGTCATGGAACCTTCTGCAATATAAGAGGCTTAAAACAAATTTCTTCAGAGCCATATGGTACTTGCAATCGTTGATTGCAGAATCTTATTGGTAGCAATGAGAGGTCTGTTATAGATTGAGGTTGGAATATTGCTGCCCCAGCCCTGGGTCCTTAAGTGTTCATTTGGTTTTCTCCACAGCATAACGTCTCTGGCTAAGTCTGTACTTTCTCTTTTCCAGGTTGCTTGAAGCCTATACTTTTCAGGATAAAAAGTCACCCGACGTGGATTTAGGGATTGTGCCTTTCTATGATGCATACAGACACTCAAAGTTTTCAATGTGTTTTTTCCTCTGCTTTTGTTATTATTTAACTTCCAAAATATAAGCAAAGTTAAATCTGGTTTTACTGGAGAACTTCATGGATGTCTCAGTGATGTCAACACTGCAGTGTGAGGCCTGACTGCAGCTCAGGCGGATACACATGCGCTTGCATGGCTAAAAATAGCAGTGTAGATATGGCAACACAGGGCGTGAGCTGTATGTGCATGCTCCGCGGGGTCCCTGGATACCTACTTGCATTGCTGAAGCCTGTGCCGCCACATCTACATGGCTATTTATAGCTGTGCTAGTGTGTGTATGTCTGCAATCACACCTCACACTGCAGTACAGACATACTCTGAACATTTGCACTGTGTGCTCTCACATCTTAACAGACTTCCTTTCTACACAATGTTAATGGCTAAAGTTAAACAGAAAAACCACTGAAACAAACCCCTAAAGTAAACAGTTTAGCAGTCTAAAATTCTGCTCTCAGCTACTCAACCTTCATTCTTTTGTGATCTCACAGTTGAACTAATTCTCAAGTCATCATAGAATCTTCCAGGGTAAACAAGACCTGAATTTCCAATAAAGTGTAGAGAGAACTACCTGGGTTGTCTTTTAGTTGTTATTTTAGTGAACAAACCCTCCAGGCCTTTTTTTTCCCCTCCCCCAAATAGATCATGAACATAATTTCAGTTGTTTGAGACTGCTAAAAAAGTACCATAAAGGTGACCTTCAAAGGAAAAACAAGGCGATATACAATCTTTGGATTGTCTATAGCAGTGTTTCTCAATTGGGGTTCCACGGGCACACTGTTAGGGTTCCGCGAGCAGCTGTTCTCCGCCGCCGAAAAAGAGAAGATGTCCCGGATTTTTCGGCGGAGGGTATCGAGTGTAAGTATAATTTAATTAAGAAATGCTGACCTAGTTGTTTGTGTTAAGAGTTTGGGGGGTTCCGCAATTATTTATAGAGTTCAAAAGGGTTCCGTGGCCAAATTTAATTGAGAAACACTGGTCTATAGTCAAGTATTGGGAGCTCTCTCTAGGAGCCATGCAGTACCCAATTGTATGGTGATAGTAAACTTCTGCAAACTGGCTAGCCAGCAACAGCTCCCACCTACATTCAATTCAAAGTAGATAGAAATAGATTTGTGCCCTGGAGGAGGGGAAAAATATCAAGCAGTTCTCAATACATTTGCATTTTACACAGACAGGACGCTCTCATAGCAACATGCAAAGCCCCCCCCAACCCCATTTTTGAAGAAGATAATACAGACTGAACATACAAACATAACACAAATACAGCCCACTGGACATACCCCGCATTTCTGATTATAGTTCCCATTAATTAAAAGGCATAATACCCACAGCTGCAGTCATCAATATTTACCTCCAATAAATTGCAAGAATTGAATGCTTCAAGCCATCCTATTGTCAAAATGCTCCTATGAACCACAGAGTCAGACTGCAGTAGAGAAACTAAATCCCACATTTAATTCAAGGAGTGGGGCAAGGAGCAGAAAAGATGGAGTCTATCAGGTTATCTACTATGCATGGATATTAAATAAAATAAAGACAACTTGCCAGTGGTGAGTAGAAATCTTTGCCCGAGAGAGGTCTAAACTATCAGCTTCTACAAATAAGATAACATTAAAATAACTTAGTTTTTAGTACTCCCTATGAAGAATAAAAATTTTAATTCTATTTATAGGCAAGTTTCCTCCTGATCTAAAACATTCCATCAAGACAATCTGGATCAATTTTAAATTACCTTCCTTCAGTAGAGATAAATGAAGATGATGTAAACAGTCACACCAGCACAAACCAAACATAAATGTCACTGTCACAAAAGCAATAAAAGTATAGCAGCTTTACAAGGAATAATTCTCTGCCTTTTTATGGCTAGTTTCCCCAAGACTTCCCTCTGGCTGTACCCCAACTTTCTTTCAAATATTTCCAAACATTCTACTTTAGGGGCACACATGCACAACATAACAAATTACCCTATAGCCATTGCTCAAGTCTAGCAGCAAAAGAACTCTACCAAAGCTTCTGGTGATTGTTACCCATTCTTGAATTCTAAGACTAACATGCTTCCAGTGAAGTTTTTCAAGACAAAGCAAATTAAAATGGTTCAGGGAATCAGTAATGAGATAGGGAATCCTTCACTTTAAAGGCTGATCTACTCACAAAGTTGCACTCGTCTAACTAAAAGTGTTATTTCATACCAAGTTAGTTACATCATGCAGCTTTGTAGAAAGGCAGTCACATCCATTTTAATCTGGTTTATATTGGTTTAGCTTCCAGCAGAAAACTTATATGTGTAAGAAATGCGCAGCGAGTTTTCGACTGGTGTAAGTGTCCATCCATGTGTTTGTCACTGGTTCAACTAAATTAGCAGAAGTCCTCTATACAGACAAGACCCAAGTCACAAGCTCACATCTGTTTCTAAGTCAATATTCAGTTCTACATTACATGAACAGGTGTTCCTCCCAATCAAAGTGACCACACTTTCAGTTTGACCTCTAAGACACATGCAACCAGTTTGTTTGGTATCTTTTTAGCTAGCATCAACAGAAACTCTGATAAATTAGTGGGATTAAAAAGTGAACACCTCTCAGCAGTAGAGGTGGTTCTTCCATAATCTCACTGAGATATACCAGCAAAATAGAGTACTGCAGGGGCAAATACTGATGCTGCCTATGGTACACCCGTCCTAAAGAACTTCAGAGGCCACCAACTTCACACCTTTCACCAACACTAAATTCACTGCTAAAAGAGAAGATGTACAAGAGAGAACAACTGAGATTTCTGGTTTGCCATACTACATATTTAAAGGAGCAGTGTTGATTTAAGTTTAGCTCACACTTTTGCAAAAACAACCAATAGGAGCATTCCCAAATCTTAAAAAGACACATAAATGGAACCAGTTGCTTTAAAACAAATCATTTCTTGTGATGTTTGAAAGCCAGATGTCAAAGCATTAAGAACTTGAGTGAAAACAATTTAATTGATTTTCACTGTTCAAGCTGAGATAAATGCAGAAGTAAACAAGAAGTGTTTTCAGTTTCAATTTGATTTTAAAAATTTCTCAGTTTAACAACAGGTGTTATTAGTAACACAGGCAAAGAAATCTGTTTACAACATTTTTGAGTTAGAGTTTTTTTAACTTAACTAATTTTGGCAGATGAAATATATGAAAAGGAGACCAAGGACCAAAAACGAGTCAACAGCATAATTTGTCAAAGAATATACATCTCTACTCCATATGAGACCATTCCCACAACTCAGGAGAAATAAAAATCTAAGACAGTGTAGCAGATTTCTCAACACACTACAAATAAGATGTTATAAGAAAAAAAACATGTAATTTCTGTGGTATATGAACACAATATTATCTGATTATTCAAAACTGGAAAATTCAATGTGCACTCTACATCTCTTGTGGAACAGTCTAAGAATTGAAAAAGTATTTATAGTGAGAATCGAAGATAGCAAAGGGATGTTGAACAATAAATGGAAAGAACTACAATCCCAAATGTTTCTATAGCATCAAAATCTAATCTCTGCAGCCTAAGAACTGCTGCACAACACATGCCACTAGTAAGACATGAAAGTATCTTAGAATTGTTAGATATATATTCCAGATTGAGAACCAACACACTATAATATAATGATTAAATTTGTTAAAATAAGATACCTGACCTACATAGCAAGTCTACCTAATGGATTTGCCAAATAGATTGTACATGCATTTCTATTGAGCCTCAAAAGCACAGCTCCCTAAAATTAGCATGTTTGATAAACTGCTCTTTTTCCTGAAAAATCCTGTGTGGTTATATTCTGATAAGTGAATCTAAAAAAAGAATTGTGAGATTTAACATCTGATCTCTCTAAACAACTCCAGTTCAAATTTGCTCAGTATACAAATAAACAGATTTTTTCCCCTTAACTGCCAACTCTGAAAACTCACCTGGGATCTGAAAGTCAAGCTGGGTTCCTTCTGGCTCCTGAATCATGAGCAGTAAAGATTCTACAATCAAATATCTGATTAGCAATTCTGTCAGTGATAATGTACAAGCCAGAAGTGAATCCTGATTATCCTACCATCACTGAATTGGCTCTGCAGAACTAACATGAGTAAAATCTCATTTGTCAGTAAAAAGCAAAATGATATGGTTTTGAGTATGCACAGGAAGCAGATTTACCACAATAGATGCTGCCATTTTATTTGGTAGTCCTTTTTTAAAAGACTATAATTTCATTCTGAAAGAAGACACTTGTGCATTTCCAAGACTTCAGATCTCCATTGTCTATTTCTCCACCCACTCCATGCACTTCAAGAAGATAAATTAATATTTATTTCAAACATTTCAATGTTTAATTTAACTTAAAAAAAAAAATCATTCTGAACTTGGAGACAATCATGATACTTGATGACAAAGACAGAAAAACTCACACTCCAAAACATTCAGTGGGAGACACAGGACACTCAGAAAGCTATGTTTGGATAAGATGGAATCAGTTATGTAATTTTATATCAAATGCAAATACAATCTACATACATCAGACTTCAAGCTTTTGCAGGAAACAGTCCGCTCTCTGGAATATCTTGGAGCCCTTCCCCAGTAGCCAAAAATCTATGCCTGGACACTTCATCCATCACCACAGACAGGCTCCCTAATCATCCCCTCTCCCCCCACATGTGTAAATTTCATTGTTAGCATATGACAAATTAGACAGGACATCAAACTAGTAAGTGTACAACAAACATTCAGCACTAGCAGAGAGCTGCTCTAAGTTCACCACCCTGCCAGTGGTGGTGAATTCTAATTTTCTATTAAAATAACTGGACTCCACCTGTGACAGAAACAAATAGTTTAAAACAGTGTTTCTCAACCTTTTAAGTAGCAAGTACCCCCTAACTCATTAAAATTTTCAGAAGTACCCTGTAGCAGGAGGTGTGGCCTCCCTCCGAGATTGATGCAGAGGGAGAGCCAACCCCCCCCCCTTGGAACCCAGGAAGACAACACCTGACCAGAAGCAGGTAGGCGGGGCTAGTCCTTTAAAACCCAGGCCTTCTCGCTCAGTCAGGGCCCAAGGAAGAAGGATGCCTCTCCCTTGGTGCTCGAGCCTAGGGCCACATCCAGTGTCAACCCAGAGGAGAAGCTGCCAGATCTACCCACACTGTGGGGCCCTGCGGATCTGGAGGAGCTACCTGAACCATATAAGCAGAGGGGAGACTCCTGGATCCTATGACCTGGAGGAAGGCCTGCCAGACCTGCCTGGGACCGTGAGGATCTGCCAGAGCTGCCTACTGCCTGAGGACTTAGAGGAACTGCTCTCCGCAGAAGACCCTGCACAGTTTCTGGACCTGCTGCTGATTGACTGTGATGGACTTGTGAGACTCCCACATGCCATCTACCTCAGTGACCCAGAGGGAGACTACTAGCCCCAGGTACTTTAGGGAGAAGGTGGGAGGAAGAAGCCCAGGGAAGCTGATTACAGTCCCACTGAGCTGACGTATCAGCGAGTTTCGGCCAAAGCCCCACTGACAGGACACCGTCACTGACAGAGCCTTGGGCTGGGATGCAGTGGAAATGGGTGGGCCTGCATCCCTCCCTCCTTTCCTACCCCGACTTGGGGTGAATGTCCATTGAGCACCAGAACCTGTCCCTTACTGCCTGTCACACCCTGCCGAAGGCTAGGTATAGACTACTTACTCACCTCGCTAGGGGCTAGAGACTGCTGTCCCTCTGCCCTTCCTAAGGGCCGGGCCATAGACTGCTGCTCGCCCTACCAAGGGCTCGACCCTGTGTGTTTGCCTGCCCTACTGAAGAGCTGGGCCAGAGACTGCTGACTCCCCTGCTATGGGCTCGAGCCTGTGCTAGCTGGCCTGCCCTCCAGGGGGGTAGGCAATAAACTGCTTCCTCGCCCTGTCCAGGGCTTGAGACTGCTGGCCTGCCCTCCAGAGAGGCTAGGCTATAGACTGCTTCCTTGCCCTGCTGAGGGCTGTTTCCCGCTGCCTGCCTGTCCCTGGCTGAGGGCCGGACCATAGACTGCTGGCGCACCCTATGGGGACAAGAGACTATTCCTCCAAAGGAGCGGCCTGAACCAAGGCTCGCCCTACTGAGGGCCAGAGGCGGCCCCTTAATTTGGACTCCCTGAAGGGTGTAGGCACTGGGAGGTGTGGCCTCTCTCGGAGATTGATGCAGAGGGAGAGCCACCGGCGCTGCCCCCTACAGGGGATCTTCTACATACCCCAACACCCAATTTTCCACAGGATTTTATATTTACAGACTAATGTGAGCCATATGTTGGAAGAAGGGCTGAGCATATAAGGCAGTGATATGGCAGATCTAGTGTGGGTAGAGTTACCACCTTTACACCAGGGGTGCACATCTCAAGTATGTATCTGGGCTAGAGGTGATGTTGGCCAAAGCTAGGAGGCTTTGAGTGGCATGCCAATATTGGGGAACAAAGTGCCATGCCAAATTTGTCAGATTTGAGAGGCGGAAGGGGTGAGAGAGAGACAGGAAAAGAGAGTAACTGGTAAAATCTGGGACTGTCAGTTGTCAATTTCACTGTTCAGCTAGATGAGTGAAATTGACATGTTTTCTGGGTACTGGGATTTGAGTCAGGGAGGGGGGCTGCCACCTGGGCAAGTTGCAGGCGGCTCCCACCTAGCTGCCAGCCTGGGAGGTAGGCAACGAACCACCCAATCCGAGCTGGGGTAGAAGCAGCTTCCGCACCAGCTGGGACCCAGGGATGTGGGCAGGCGGCTGCTGCCCGTCTTCAAGCAGGGGTGCTGAAGGCTGTCCCTCGGCTCAGAGCTTTGGCGCGGGTGGCTGCTACCCAGCTGCGAGCCCAGCTCAAGACACAGGAGGCTGCTACCAGGCTCCCACGTGGAAGCTGGAATCTGGTGGGAAGCAGGGGAGGAGGCTGCTGCCCACCTCCCCCAGAAGCTAGTGGCTGCCACCTGCCTCCCAGCTGGGAGCTGTGACTGGGCAGGAAGCGGGGGGTTACCACGTACCTTCCCCAGAAGTTGGCAGCTGCTGCCTACCTCCCCTTCACTCTTTTTCTCTGGATACCCCTGCCTGTGTCTCGTGTACCCCCAAGGGTACATGTACCACAGGGTGAGAAACTATCATTTATAACATATAAAAAAGTATTGCTCTGTGCATTAGAATTTACTTCTTAGAAACACTAAAGAGTGCCACTAGATTCAGATATGAGGGAAATAATTTAAGATGGCTGCTTCCATTGACTGAGGTCAAAATAGAGGTATAGGCATATTTGAATTTCATCAGCTATGTCTATTATATCTTCTTCATAGGATGTACAATACAGAAATCTGAAAAATCACTGAATTTCACTTAGTTAAGAATTTGACCCAATCTTCCTTCTGGCTACAATTGGAACTAATTCTAGACTTGAGGCACCAGTTTATGCAGACAAAATAAAACATGCCACTGAACTATGTTTTAAACAGCTGATTTACCCAAAGAGGAGTGCATTTGCCCACAACTTTGTCAATGAATTAATCGCAAGACTCACCAATAGTAATCTCCAAACCTCTAAATAAAATC
The DNA here is from genome assembly GCF_026122565.2 of Emydura macquarii macquarii. NCBI lineage: Eukaryota > Metazoa > Chordata > Testudines > Chelidae > Emydura > Emydura macquarii. The sequence continues at coordinate 6,353,035 of NW_027130204.1, forward strand.
AAATAGTAATATAAGCTTTCACAACTCTGCTCACACACTTGCCCTAGAGCAATTAATTTCTTTAGATGAGTGAGTAAAATATCATCTGTATTTACATCATTCTCGTCAGGCCAGGTAAGTAGATATTCTGCTTGTGCTGCAAAAATGTTCATAATTTTGCAAGGCCTGTCCGTAACACTGAAATTTAGCAAGACAGTATAAACCCAACTATGCCACTATAATTGGGAAGAAACAGGGCTTGCGGGATTCACATTTGCAGCTTATTAATGAAGGCCAGATAAGACTCTTGCACTTTGCACTGAAGAAACCACTGCACAGAAAAAAACTGAAGAAATCAGAAGTTTTGAGAATTAATTGATGCTATTAACAATAAAGAGAAACTAAAGGAGGTCAACAAAAGAGCTGCAAACACACACTTCATCCATTTCTCACAAAGTATCAGGATTAAAATACAGAAGAGACAAAAATATTGCCAGACTCCCTAAGCAGCTGTCTTTGGAGGTCAAATATCCCAGAGGAACAAAAAGGCATTTTTCAAAAGCAGTGATCTGGAATTTTGTTACAGATCTCATTCACTACAAATTGCCACACTCTGCTGCAACTCAAACCTCTTTCCCCCAAAAAGCTTACAATAGAATATAAGCAGGTTTGGACAAACTAGATTTTTATTGATAAACACTGATTTCACTGTATACATAGAAACCATTTCCATCAATAATAATCAATTTACAGAAATGCAAAGTAAAAAAAAATGCTGCTAGAGAACATATTAGAGTTTGACCTAAGGATGTTTACTTTATATATTATGACATGATATTGACAATTCTTTTTTAATGGCTATAAAGCTTCAGCTTTTTGAATCTCAACCATCTACTGTCCTTAAATTATTATCTGACCAGCCCCCACCATTATCTAACCACATATGATTTCCCACAACTGTGGGCATTTAAATCACCTGAAAAAAATACTTTAAAATAAACATTGATATTTGTCAAACTTATTGAAAAAATAAAAATCAAATTCTGCCAAGCCCAAACATAGGGCAGGTCTGCAAGATGAGCAACAGTCCTTTCACAGCATGAGTTTGTGTTCCCTTGTTCCCAAGGAGAGGAATCCCTCTGTTCTGCATTATCCCTAATGCCCCTGCCGCCAGACCAACAAAGAGAGATTCCTCCTATTTCCCCCACCCCTGGACATATCAGCCCCGTATTTTGGAGAGCCCTCCTGCTCCCCATACACTGCCTCCTGTCTGTCTCCCAGCCCCCCTACAACAGCCCAGCACAGCTGTGGAGAGCCAGCCAGCAGGTACCGGTTATGCATTAAATGCAACAAGGGCGGAAAGTGTTGAATAGATGATGAAGGTTCATGAATCAAGGGCTGACAAGGAGAACCCCAGATGTGCAACGCCAGATCTGGCACCCCTTCTTCCCACCACCGTCGCCACTGTGATCACTGCTCCCTCCAGTATTGTTCCGGCACCCCCCCTCCCCGAACCAGATATTATTGCACCTCCATTGCATACATCTCCACTAGCTGCCCCTCCCCCAAGACACCATTGCACCCACCCCTTTCAGCTGCTCCCTCCCCCATGAGCCAAATATCATCGCACCCCCACTGCATGCATCTCTACTAGCCACCCTCCCCCATGGCGCGTGCACACCCACACACCAGCTGCCCCCCTCACAGAATCACGGCACCCCGTCCCGCTGCCCCTCCCCCAAGGAGCCACACACTGCACGGTACCGCCGCGCCGCGCCCCTCCCCCGGGCCGGTATCGCGACCCCGCCTCCCCTCCCCTCCCCCAGTCCCGGCCGCGGCACAACAAAAACATCGACAAGCTGCCGGGCCGTGCTCACTCCCCGCGCCCAACCGAACCGAACCGGGCCGGGCTCCCCCTGCGGCCTCGGGACAGGCCTCGCGGGCCCGCACTCACCGACTGCACCGCCGCCGCCTCAGAGTCCTGCCTGCCTCCGCCGCGGCCGTTGAGTAACGACGAGCCGGGGGCGGGGCCGGGCCGCGCGCAGAGACGCAACGCCCCGCCCTCTGCGCCGCCGGCCCGCCGCGTGGGAGGAGAGAGCGGGACGGCCCCTCTCGGCTCTGTGCGGCCGCGGCACGGGCCCCCGTACAGCTCTCCCGCTCCATCGCCCCGTGGGCTCCGCCCGCACGGGCCATCGGGGCAGCCCCCCACACACAGGCCCGTGAGCCCGTCCCTCCGCACCGGGACAAACCCGGCTCCGTGTGCCCCCCCACCCCCGGCACTGCTCCCCCTGTGCTCCCCAAGATTGTCCCCCCGCACCACCCAGCCCCCCGCTTCGTGCCACCCGGATACCCCCTAGAGATAAGGGACAGGGCTTTGTTTTAAAGGAAATTTCCGTAGCACAGCAGGTATTTTTCTTGCGCGTGTTCAGGTATGCAGTGCAGTCATCATCAGCTTATTTAAAGGGGTACTTGCAGGTTTTAATACATTTCAGTCCATTGATTTGAAGTGCAGCCTTAACAGCATCCGTATCGAGCAGGTTTCTGCAGTCTGTCCATATCTGTCTACACAAGGCAATTACTCTTTCCACTGCTGCAGTTGAGGTAGGAATGGACAGAATACATTCCCCAAGTTCTGAGAAGGAGCTGGCTACCGGGTTTCAAAGCCCCCGCCATTCCCCTGCACACAGTGCTCACTGAACCTTCTGTGCAATAAAACATAGTACTGCCCGTGTGTGGCTAGCAGTTGCTGTTTACTTAGCCATTAATGAGCCTTTCCAGAAGTTTTCTAAATTCCCCCTAGCATTTTCTTACCTGTGTTACAAATGCAAAACCAGAGGGGTGGGGTGGAGAAATGTCTGAATATTTAATATCTTATTTTAACAGGCAAAATCTCAAACAAGAAGCCACAACTATGATTTTTATTTTAGGTGAGCAATTCAGCGCAGTCTTAGAACAACACAAAAAGATAATCTTTTTTTTTTTTTTTTCCTGTTAGCTTTGTGGTTTGTTTTTGTTAAAAAAAAACGTGTTTCCTCGGGCTGAATTCTAGGCTGAAAATATAAGCTTCAGTCAACAGTTACATTCCTTAGTGCTGCTCTGCAGAGGTTAGTCTCAGCCTTCTCTTATTTGTGACAAATCAATAAAATCAGGGAGTCAAAGAATATCTGCTGATCATCCTACCAGACCCCCAACCTCAGTGTGCCCCCAACAGGGACCAGTCTCCAGCTTCGTGTGCCACCCCAGGAACCAGGTCCACACATTTTGGTGTCTCCCTCCTATGCTCCATGGGGACCAGGACCCACTCAACTCCATTGCCCCGCTCAAGAACAAGAGTGCCGCCAGCTCATTGTGCTCACCCGTCATCCTTCAGGGCCTAGCTCCAGATCAGTGTGTATGTCCCCTCCCCTAGCACCTGACAGGGCCCCAGGTCCTTACCCAGGTCAGTGTGTTTGTGCCCCACAGGGACCAGCACCACCAGCTCAGTGTGTTTGCTCTCCACCCTCCCTCCCCCCAAGCTCTTCTCTTTAGCTCTGGAGGGTAGCTGGGTGCAGTATGAGCTGGGCCCCAAAATGCCTCTGGTGAGCTACATCCTGGGAACGTAGGGTGAGTTTGGCAGCCGCCCATGTCACATTCCAGTCAGATGCTTCTGCAGTCAGTCAGCGGAGGAGCTGCCCCATCACAGGCGCTGTGACTCTGCCTGCTGCAGTGGCTCTCCTGCCCAGTTACTTCTGACACACTATGGTGTCCCTTCCTGAATTCAGTCCTTCCTTTCCATCTGGTCATGTGCATTTAGAAACAGTACATTTTCAGAAGCCTTTGCCTTCAGCCTGTTCATCCACCTTTTTCGTCCACAGCCACAGAATTTTGTGCATCTTCTTGTCCAACGCCTCTAAGCCTTCTTCGTTTTTCTGGTGCCTCCACGCTTCAGGGCTTGTTACCTGGCATATCAGCATGAGGCAGGGTGTGCCTGGCCCTCAGGGCTCCCCACCGGAGCCCGTCCTGTCTGGGACCAGAGGAGTCCTGTCGCATCCCCCTGTTCCTCCTCCATAGGAAGAGGCCCAGAGAAGAAGCAGCCATGAACTGAAATTGAGGCATGCGTAGCTGCTGTGTATAGGGTCCCTGGTAGAAACCTGGAGTAGTGGGTGGGCCCAGGTTCCCCTACCAGCCATGGTGGCATAAACCCCAAGAAGGGGACGGGGCTTATTTGAGAGCCCGAACAAAAAGCTAAATTGAAAGGGCCCAGAGCTGGGGCTGAAGACCATAGTGAGGGCAACAGGACTATTCATTTATTGGACTCTACTATGCTGGAAGGGGTTCTTGTGAACTTTGTGACTTGGTCAGAGGACCAAGCTATAGAAGACCCACCAAGGTTGTCTGGCAGCTTCCAGGGAGTGTGAGGGGGGAGAAAAGGAATGGGGTCCACACCAAGCACAAGGAGGTGCTCAAGAGGTGAGTATCCCCTGTTACGCAGCATTTTATCTGAGCACTTGATGCCTGGGGTTTTGTTGCTGCTAATGTTTTCTAATGCTCCCACAGCTGCTTTGGCACCATTTCCCCCCTAAATCTCCAGTGCTACCTCGGTGTAAGATTCCCAAGTGCCTCACTACAAGTGTCTTTGGCTCTCGGGGCCTGGCTCAGGGTGCCTCTCCCTGGCCTTCCAGCACTTTATTTGGTGTTTCAGTGCTCTTCTTTCTTGCAGGAACATCAAGGTCTCACAGGAAAGGAGGCTCCACAGGAGCTTCAAGCTGTGTCAGTGTAGTGACAGCATGTCTGTGATGAACAGATGCTTTCATTGTGTCATTTGTCTCAGAGATGACCACAATGAGCAAGGGAGCCAAGTTGGTAGGCAAATGTTACTCCAAGCACTAAAAAAATGGGGGAGCATCTTCAAGCCCTCCCAAAGGCACTGCAGGGAGACTCCCACAAATTCATCACAAGGCCAGCCAGATTGTGCCAAAGGATAAACCCCCAAAATTGGACCATGAGTCATCAACAACTGCTGAACACCAGGACTCAGCGTCTGCACCACTCGCATCACCACAAACTCAATTTCCCTTTGGTCAGCCCCGCGGAGCAACCTCATCATACAAGTACACCTCACCACCACCAGCTCTGCCAAGGGTCGGCTCTTTGGGACTCTGATGCTTCAAGTCAACCATTCTGGGCAGTAGTTCATTTGATGAGATGGAGATTCCATCAGATAGGCTGAAACAAAAGACACTGGCAGGGAGGCAGCAGGCCTTTGAGGATATGTCTACACTGCAATAAAACACCTGTGGCTGGCCCATGTTAGCTGATGTGGGCTTGGGCTGCAGGCCTATAAAACTTCAGTGTAGACATCCAGGCTACAGACTCCAGCCCGTACCCAGACATCTACACTGCAATTGTATAGCCCCACAGCCTGTGCCCAATGAGCCTGAATCAGCTGACATGAGCCAGGTACAGGTGTTTTATTGCAATGTAAATATACCCTAACATGCCACTGTTGAGGACTTTGACTCCTAGCAGCATAGTTACGAAGCCTCTAGACTATCCCTTACTGTAGGAAGTGTTTGTGTGTCATCTTCCTATCTGAGGGGAATGGATACAGTCATTAAAAAATTGGCTCAAAATGACTCAAATCAACAGAGGGTCCAGCAAGACAAAGAGATGCCCCAATGATTGAACACTCAACACATAACAGCAGGAAACTGTTGTGGGTGGAATTTGGGAACGGGGCTGGGAAACAAGGTGTCAGGTGCCTGGAAGAAGGGGTTGTTTTTTTTGGACAGACTCAGGAGCCGGTTCTGTGGAGACAAAGGAATGAACAGAGAGAACGAGTGAACAAGAGGTGGAGTACATCATAGCTTGGTTGGCTCGTGGCACTGGTTTGACTAGAGCGGACTATGGCTTAACTTCAGCCTCTCTGTGCTAAGGTAAGGACTTGCAGCTGACTAATGAATGGTTACTTTGTTTTTGGAAAGCCTGCTTGTCACTGAGAACACTGTGCCGTGAAGGGGGACAGTATAAGCCTCCTGCAGGAGTCTGGCTTGGCTGGATTCGCAGCGGAAAGCCACAGAGAGAGACAAGGATTGCTAGTGCCAGTGATCCAGTCGGGGGGGCCATAGGCCTGTCCTGTGGAACTGTGTGGGTCCGGAGGACCCAACCCACTCCCAGGGGACTGGTTGAAGGCTAGGGCATAGAACAGACCCTATGACAGTGACCTACGCAGATAACTGCTTGGTTCTCTGTCACAAAGTCCTATGTACTGGGCTTTTCAGCTGAATCAGGATCTTCTGCATCACCACAGAGAACAAACAAGCCCCAGAGAGTCTCTTTCGCCTATGAGGAAGTGGGAACCAGCAGATCATCAGTTCATATCTTACCTCTTCCACAGGCGGCTGTTTATATATCTGTGCACTTCACAGCCCTTATTACTGAGCAAGGCCTCACTCATACCCCTGATTTCAGAGGCAGGCAAGTAGCATTACTTACTTTTTACAAATAATTGACAGGTTGCAGAAGGACAACCTCTAGCAGAGCTGGGGCTAGAATCCAGGTTTCAAACACAGTAGATACAAGTCACCTCCATTCAGCTATGCTGCCTTTCAGACTAAATGCATCTGCTAGATCTGTTTGCTTGGCTTCCGTTGTCTGCAACTACTGCCCTAACCAGGAGACCATACACTCCTCCCAGAACCAGGACTAGGACCTAATTAATCTGGTTCCCAGCATTCTCCTGGTGTTTTGCAAATAGTTGCATAGTCCAGTGACAAAGTGTATGCCATGTGCTCTTCTAGTTGGTGGTCCTCATAGAGGCTGGCCGTTACTCTTTTAGCTTAAGTGGCATAGATGTGCGCTGGAGATCTGAAGGTCCAGGCTTCAAACCAAGAAGTGGTCCTTATGGAAATTCTGGTTTTGCCTTTTTTTTTTTTTTTTAATTTAAAACTTGTTGAATTTACACAATGAGAAAACACCTTTACAAATAGATCTTATTGTAAATATATATAATCTGTCAATGATGGCATGAACCACAATCAAAACAAGAAGTGTTCCACATTTTGGCCATTTGTCACATTTCAGTGGTTTGTGTCAGTCAATGATGGGTTCAAGATTGAGAGGTAATCTCTCACTTTTTGTGCTGAGATCCAAGTTCGTGCCCTGGGAGTCAGTGGTCTTAGGCAGAAAGGGCCGGCCTCGAGTGTGGCTGCCTCTTGTGATGGGAAAAACATCTCAGCCAATCTCAATGCTTCCTGAATCACTCAACACTCCAGGGATGTGACCTGGATTCAGTGGAACCAGTGGATCCTTCAGATACCAACTGCATCATCTCCCCTGGATAGGAAACCAAGATGGCCATTCTGCAGGAGAGCTGACTCTTCCCCAGTTTTTAAAAAAAAAAAATGTCCAAGACAGCTATGTTTGACCTGAGTTGAAACCAACCCAGGAATCTAGAAGGGCCACCACTGAGAGGCAACTGGTCCAAAAATCAACTCCCCTTTCCCCCTGCAGCCCTGTTTTTAACCAGCTGACTAACAATGCGGAAGATGCCTTGCTGCACAGAGTCTCTGTATTTCAAAGGTGGCTAAGAAAAAAAGAATATCCTTTCTCAAGTGACTCTGGCTATGTCTCTTACCCTGCAACATGAGAGCTTGGTGATCGAGGGAGCAATAGCACCCCAGGACCCTGATACTCGGAGCTGGGATTTTTTGGGTGTTGGGTTTATTATTTCATGGCTGCAGCACTTAAAATCATGGATTATCAGGCACTCGTGACCAAAAGTCAGGTGGCACGATGGAAGAGAGAAGGCGTTCCTTTTGGTTGAATTTTTCCCCAACGGGAGGAAGAAAACAAAACTGTGAAGCATGTGAACAAGCATGGAAACCTGACCCAGGTAGCTTTTGGTGAAGGTGATGAAATGGCAAGAGTTGTTGCCTCAGATGTAGATCTATCTGCTTGGCTATAGGACTCTTGTTTCTTTCAAGAGCTCCAAAAGAAGCTGGAAGGCCTACTTTATACCAGAGAGGACTTCCTTGGGGAGCAGGTGGCAAAGGAGACTGCAATCTGTATCTTGTCCCTCAAACCCCCCTGAGAGGTGAGGAAAGGGAATGATTACATTTAGTACGCTGGCATTCTCAGATACCTGGCTTCCATGCATAGTCCCAACAGTGTTAACGAAAGGTGAAGGGTCCTAATGCCCTTTTCACCTACCAACAAAATCCTGAGTATTTCTGAATGGTTCCCAAGCTTACAGCCAGCTTGTCGCTACAAACAACTTGCCAGCCTTGTATCCCAGGCTGGCCCCAGTCAGCTCAAAAAAAGTGGGTCTGAGCACTGTTTGCTGGGTTACAGAGTCAGGTTTTTAGGAAACCTTCTATATTGGCATCCCTCTCCCCTTCTTGTCATTGATCCACATTCTACCATATTTTAGAGAGAACAAGTGGTGCTGCCTAGCCAGAATTCCTCTCCAGCACAGTGTCAGTTCTGATCCCCTACTGAGTCTGTCATGCTAACATTTTTCCCATGCTAATATACTCATCTCAATGAGGCCTTTCTCTAAACATTCCACATTAAAAGGTCTTTGAAGTTCTGTTTAGAGCAGCATAAAATCCATGGAAAGTCAATCCCACTTTTTATTTTATTTGGCACCAGTTTGTTGTGCAATGCTGTTACAAAGAAGACCATGTCTAACTGCCTGGCTGATTTCAGTTCACATTGCTATAACCTGTCAGCTCTGTAAGTAGAAGGCCATGTAAAGGCAGCCTTCACTTCATAGCTTAGAGATGGTTCTATTACAGAGAGCTGCAGGCCAGCCACACGGTCATCTCTTTACACCTATAAAAAGTGTTCTTGCTTGGATTTGACTCTAGGAGAGATTCCTGTTTTGATCTTGCCATGCTCCTGAACTTGTTTCCAAGATAGAGAAGTCCAGTTTCTCCCACTTCCAAAGTTTTGGGAGAGGATGTCTCTCATTTGAATCACCCAGTTTTTCCCCCTTGGGTTTTTTCTTGTTGAGGCATCTTACACGTTAGTCATGTCACTCTTGATCTTGATCTTGTTCCTTCCTTATTGTGGAGACACTTTAGCTCCCCCATAGTTAAGGTTGCACTGAGATTGGCAGTTAAAAATTATAATCCTGTTAAAGCAGAAAATGAAGTTGGAGTGTAGACTCCCAGTTCACACATTGATCCTTCCTGGGCTAATTGACTTCTCTGTGTTGGTTAAAAAGTTAATATCATTAGCAGAAAAACATTTTTAAATGACATCTTGAAGAAACATAGTCCTCCACCACTACACAATGCAAGCATGTGTACACACCTGATAAACACTAGAGAATGATGAGACAGAAATTGCACAAAGAGAGCAAAGATTAGTGAGGTGAATAAAGGTGTTAATACTTTAATATTAGTTTCCATAGACCAGTGTTTCTCAATTAAATTTGGCCACGGAACCCTTTTGAACTCCATAAATAATTGCGGAACCCTCCAAACTCTTAACAGTCTTCAAATGTCGAAATAAGCAAAGGTCAGCATTTCACAATTAAATTACACTTAAATTACACTTACACTGGATACCCTCCGCCGGAAAATCCGGGACATCTTCCCTTTTTCGGCGGCGCAGAGAACAGCAGATCGGCAGCGTGGAGAACAGCTGATCGGCATCGCGGAGAACAGCTGATTGGCGGCGCGGAGAACAGCTGTTTGCGGAACCCTAACAGTGTTTCCGCAGAACCCCAATTGAGAAACACTGCCATAGACTACAGAATATTGAAAAGGTTTATGAAGGAAAATGATGAACAGAAGATAGGAGCATGATAATAATACATGTACTACATACCAGCATATTGGTTTAAAAAAAATTAAAGATAACCTCAGCAGTAACTGGGATCTTTTTATGTCCCTCAGAAAATTACTAGATCCAGAAATAACACATCTCTAAACATAAGGATATGGACATCCTTAACTGTGTGAATAGGGGGCTGGTCAGTTAGTTAGTTTAAAAAAAAACTCTCAAAGAAAGGAATAAAGAACTGAAGATAGTAGGCCAGCATTACTGTATGAGACATTTTTCAAGTTTTGATGAGGCATTTGCTTGTGAGTGTGATAAATATTACACACGTATGGAATGGAGCCAGATGAAGACTGTGTTTTCTCTGAGGTGCTGATTGTGATTGATACTCAAAAACATATAAAATTCTGATCCCATTGAAGTCAGTGAGAGTTTTGCCAGTGACATCAGCGGAGCCAGGATTTCACTCTGAACATGTCAGAGAATTAGGGGTCTCAGTAGGGAGTAATGAAATAGAGTGAAGGTAGGGTGGGTTGGATTAGAGCATGGCTGTGTTGTGGCAAGGTTATGTGAGTAATCAAGGCTGTGCAAGGAGAGGTGGCCTGAGGGGAAATGGACTCTCCAAAGCACCGTGTGGGGAGGAGTTCAGCTCTGAGGGGAAGCAGGGTTATGTACATGGGAACATGGCCTGTTTATTCACAGGCTTGAATTTTCTTTGTGAAATACAACCATAGGAAGTTCACACATGTAAGAAGGGGAATGGTCCTGCTATTGCGGGGAACTTTCCTGGCTCATACACTACCTCAGTGGAGTTGGTTAGCAAAAGGATCTGAATCCTCGCTCCCACTCCCTTTACCCAGAGGCCTCCTGACCTCGAGGGCTCCCCTCCCAGTCTCCTGTGTGGCAGGATCCTGTAACCCCGACAAGGCTGGGCCCAGAATCGCTGGGAGGCGTGACCCCCCTTCTTGTCATGGTCACTTAGGGCAGGGGCTTGAGTGTCCCCACTCCGGGGGGCTCTCTCCGCATTGGACACTTCCCTGACCCACTGATCGATGCATACTGTTCAAAGCAGATACAATTTATTAAACAGCAATCAATTTAAAAAATAAAGAAAAGAGGAGAAAGATTAAAGGAAAATACTTAAGGCCGCCCCCTGGCCTGGGGGCACCACGCCCAGCGTCTCTGGGGTGTGACAGATGTTCACAGTCTGTGTCTCACACATCGCAGGCCTCCTGCCTGGCTGCACTGCAGGGATGCAGAGTCAGGCACATGCTCCGGCAGTGGCCACATGCCCCCAGGCTCTAGGGGGCAGGGCCCTTCTCCCCAATGTCAGCCCCTCCAGTGTCTGGGTCACGATCCCCTCCAAGGCCTCTGGGTTGGGGGTGTCTCCCTGCAGCCAGGCCCTGCCCAGGGTCCCCCGCGCTCTCCCCAGCTGTTCACTGCACCCGGCTCCAGCTCTGCATCAGTGTGGCTTGACTCTCTAGGATGCTCCTCAGGCCCCTCTGGTTCTGCTGCTGTGGGTCAGCTCAGCACGGCTCTCTGAGCTTCTCTGGCCTCCGCACCCAGCTCCAGACGGCTCCAGCCCCAGCTCCACTCTGCTCAGCTCTTTGGCTGCTCCTCTGGTTCTGCTGCTGTGGCCCTGCTCCGCTCAGCTCCCTGGCCTGGGCTTCTTCTTCTCTCATTTCCCAGCCACTGGCCGCTTTTGTCCTTAGCTCGGCCCGGCTCTCTGCCCTGGCAGGCACAGGCAGGCAGCTGAAGCTCACACAGAGGATGAGGCTCCCCCATTAACCTGCCTGCCCTGTCAATCAGGCTGACCTGAGTTGGCTTCTCCTCACTGGCCCTGGGGGCTGTGTCCGTTTCAGGGTCCTGCTTCCTCAAGAGATGCCAACCAAAAAGACCCACTAAATTTCAGTAAGGGGCTAATAGACCCCTTACACACAGAAACGTTGATGAGCAACTTTATGTGATATTTAACAATCTCAGAAGTCAAGGTAATGGACAGGTATGGGAATGCAAATAGTTCTCCACTTCCATGTAATCATGCATCATTCTGTCACCCTTGCACCCTGCTGTTGCAGCCCACGCAAGCTTAATTTTGCTCCTTCTTTTGTTCAATAACTGAAATACACCAGTGTTTCTCAACCTTTTTGTGCACCCCCTTTGTACTTAAAAAATAAATTGTGACCGCAACCCCCACACTAGAAAAAATTGCGACCCCCTACTTTAAGCTTGGGACTTTGAGCTCCAGCCCTGCATGGCACAGGGCTGAAAAGTATACACTGGTTTCATGGGGCCCCATGCAATTGCCTTGCTTCCTACCTCCTAACATTGGACCTGCTTGTGACCTCGCTACACCCATCCCGTGACCCCCAGGACTCCCGGATGAGAAACACTGAAATATAGTGTTGGATGTATACTGCTGATTTAAAATATTTGTTAGTCTGTGTATAGTAAAGATTTTGAAAGGAATATAGTTCCAGGGAACTCTGCATTATGTCAAAATACTCCAGGTTTTCTCACTGTATTGTGTTGGTGTGGAAGGATATTTTATCAGTAGAATTAGAATTAATGAACTGTTTGTTTTATTGAAATGCATCAGTTATATGGCGATGTAGGTTTATGTAAGTGTACCTAGACCATACATGCTTATAATTATTTAAATATACCAACTAAATTCTTTAGCAGTGAACACTTTTTTGGATACTGCATAGTGGTGTAATCTATGTTAACTTTTTCAAAAGTTCTGAGCAACTACTACTGCAACTGGAATCATTGGGATCTGATCAACACCTCTGAAAATCACAACCCCCACAGTGGCTAAAGCTGGGCATTAAAAAGTCCAGGTATCCAAAATTGGAGGCCCTTTTTGAAAATTCTGCCAAAATAACTCACCCCAGTTCACATAGTCAGTCTGTGAGAAAGCTGGGAGTAGAACCCAACTCTACAGACTCCGAGATCTGTGCCAAACGACAAGCCTGTCCTTTCTCCATTCTAACAGCAACGTTCAGAGATGCCACTGTAGGGAGTGCATATTTTGTTTGCTGCGTACATGACAGTTTTTATTTGTGGTAGTTAAATAATCTGTTTCAAATGGATCACAATATTTATACATATAGATTTGCATGGATGAAAATAGCAAAGGCTACTAACATTTCTTCTTTTAATCAGTCCTCCCCAGAAGGGAAAAAAAAACCCACATCTCCTCGAATTCTCCAGGCTTTTGTATCTGTACAACCAGATAGCTTTCCTGGCTCCATCATTTATTTATTTATTTATTTTAGACATATATATTGGCTCCTATCACAAAGGCACCTTGGTGTCTTATATCAGGGAAAGCAGTCATATAGAAATGTACAAGACATAAGCCTTTCAAATGAAAGGTTTGGTCAATATCTGCCCTGTTCACTAATGGCCTAATTGAGAGGAAATCTACAGGAATTGTGGGTGCTCAGTAATTCTCAGGGGGGCCAGTTCTGCAGCTGTTACTCATGCTGAATAGCATTTTCATGAGGGTTATAGACTCAGCACGGAATCAGCACCCCCAATCTATGTTCCATTATAAGAAGGGGTAAATGAATATCTCGAACAAAAAGCGAATTTTTGGACTTTCCAAGGACTAATACAAATGTTTCCATGAAATTAAAAACAGCAGAAACACAATGCCTCGCCTCCCCTCCCCCACAATATCTGGTGGGAATAATTCTTATTCAGAGGAATAATCTTTTCTTTGCAATACAAGTATTGCAGCATTTTGCATGAGGAGAAATTGAAATGAATTAGAAACTGACTGTAAAGAAAAGTGGAACTGATTGGTCTATTATCATTAGCCAAACTGAGAAAAATGCAAAAAAGAAACATATCTTAATTGGTGGCAAGTAAGTTAGATGTTGAAAATTCTTTCAAGTGTAATCATCTAAGGGACCAGTAGTGACCAAGGTAAAGATATTTGTTTTTAAAATAGATTAATTTTAACTTGACTCTCTTTAATGATTGTATAATGCCACAGTCCAGGTAACTGGTAGGAAGGAATCATATTCCTCCTTTAAGAACAACTGGAAACAGTTTCTTATTTTAAAATGTTGCTCTATTCTGTTATAATGGATATTAGTAAATGAACATGACTTAGGAGCTGGGAATTTAAATAGCTTTCTTAGGTAACAAAATAAATGGAACAGGTACTGACTGTGTTTGCCAAGTGTAATAGATGGAAAGCAGCCACCATGGGGCACCCTGGGACAGGCTATGGACGTGAGTACTGGGGCCATGTTCATGGAGATCACTGAAGTTATATTACAGCCCAGCAAAAGTGAATTTGATACTTGTCCAGGCAGGAAATCCGTACATTCCTTGAAATGTCATAAAGGTTAACTTCTTTTCTGGTCCTGAGGGATTCTTCCTGAGTTGCTACAATTCCATTTTAACAGTCCATTTAAATTAATAGATGTACTTAGTATGTTTGGCAGCAATGTAGACATGTTCAGTTGAATGTGCCTGAAATAACTGTAAATTATTAAGGGGCTGAGGTCTGGGATTTCCGGGTTCTAGACAGCACTCTAAACACCTCTTACTTCCATATATGCATTATAATACAACAGTGCAGGGGGGTTCTCTATACCCTCACTATTACTCCTTACTCAAAGGGAGTTTGTCTGGGTGAAGATTATGGAAAAACTAAGGCCATGTCTACACGACAGCTGCTACAGCAGCGTAACTACGACACAGCAGCTGTGCCATTGTGGTGCCATAGTGTAGATGCTTCCTACATCAACAGAAGGGGGTTTTCCATTGACCCAGCTAATCCACCTCGTCAAGAGGCAGTAGCTTGGTTGATGGAAGAATTCTTCCACTCAGCCACATCTGCTCCAGGGGTTAGGTTAACCTAACTACGGTGCTCAGGGCACAAACTTTTTCCCAGCCCTCAGAGACATACCTATGTTGATCTAATTTTTGAGTATAGACCAGGCCTTAGGAAGGACCTCAGGATTTGGCTTTATATCCCTATGACACAGGACAATTGGGCTGGCTGTTTTTGGGTAGATATTTAGGGCTGGATCCTGGCAATACATCCAAATGTCTGTGTACCACAGACAATTGCTCTTATGCTTTTGTTGCCTGGGAAAGATGAGTTGTGAAGGGGGATTCTCCAGTGGCATAGAGTTAACATAAAAGGGCTCTGATGTCTGCTGCTAGTATAGGGCATGGATGGATGAAAGGGGGAATGATCAGGATGTCCTAACTCTGCACCAAGTTCTTGTTGTGGTTTCAGCTGTTTGGGGCCATTGGTAGCCAGGAAAAGTTAGAGACATTTGAATGTTGCTCTAACTTACACTGAGGATCAGCCCTACACACCACAACCCTGGGAATGGGTGAGGTCAAACATAAACTTTAAGCTACCTTTGAGCAATCCCCTCTCCTATCTGTGCTGTGTGTAGTTTGGATGGATCCCATGAGCTGGCTCTGTATATTTTTGTGTTTGAAGAAAACCAAGAATACTCCAGAATCTCTCCAGTCCTCCTTCTGAAGCAGAAGTTCTCTTTTTAACATTAAGAAGCCTCCCTAGTTATCAGGTTACATTCTGAGCTCTATCTTTATAAGGAACAGGGTTTGAAACTTACTTTATTTAACATGAAAGCGTAGGTCTCCAGCAATCATTTGACATCTTGTTTTAAGGTCACTGGATCCATCATTCCATAGTGGTGATCCCAATACAAAAGCTAATAACTTTTGAAAATAGAGCTTGAACAGTGAAATGTGGCTGCTGTGAACTAAATTACAGCTAGGGGAATCCAGTAAACTAAGTATTATCTCCATTCTCCTTTCTATTCTACTACAAATTGGCGAAAAAAGAAGATACTTGACTGTGAACACCCTACTGTTGTAAATTCCTTGTCTAATTCACTGCATATCTTGAAGAAAAATTCTACTTTCACCCCAGAAGTAATCTGTTTTACCACATTAGGACTTGTTGACATACACATTACATTGCAGGCATGGGGCCCACGACAATGGAGTGGCTATTTTGAACAAAAGCTTAAATTCTGCAGAAAACCTCAGGAGGATTCTGAACATGCTCCAGGCTTCCACTGACTTCAACTAGAGATGGCTTGGTATATGTGGCTGAAAAGCACTTTGAAATCCTTTGGGATCTAGTGTGCTGTGTACACATATGATAGTCAAAGCATTTTCAAATTTTGGCATTTGCAGAGGCAGTCTGATTTACATTTTGTCTCTGGGAGTTGCAGGTCTTCTGTGCCATGTGCTATACATACTGCTCCTCTTCCTCACTGCCTCATGAGACTTCTGGGCCATTCCAGCGTGTTGATCCTCAACGTATAGAAACAGCTGCACTGACCTAAGGATTTTGTTTTGTTCTTTGTTTTGTTCTTTTGTTCTTTCTTCAGATTATGGGCCTTACTCAGGACAAATAAATGTCCATTGAAGTCTGGGTTCTTTTGGTTAGTTAAAGACAACCAGATTGGCTCCTAAAATATGCCTTGTTTGTGCCACCCATGCTCAGCCTAGCTCACAGAAGAGTGCTACTCCCAGACTTAGATAAAGTTCTGTGGCACAATTTACCTATGGGCTCAGTAAATCTGCAGTCCAGTAGTGCAAGTGTGGAGCTACTTGCTAGGTCATGTCATCAGTCAAGTCGTATCCCAGAAGCAGCAAGGAAAGCAACAGAAAGTTAAAGGGACTGGCTCTGAAAAAGCACACACTCGCCGTTCCTAGCGCTCATCAGTTCAGTACCTATTTCCAAAGGCCTGGAGGAGGGGTGAATTCTGATTTTAAGAGACTCTCCCCTTCAGCTTGAGGGTGATTTTTTCCGCTAATGAAGGAAGTAGCTGGCAGGATGAAACAGGATGCTCAGCTGTTGATGTTTGTTGATTGCTACTTCACTTCCCGGAGAAGATCCTCTGCCTCTTGTTGTATCTTGGTATTTTCCCTCTTGGTTTTTCTTTACTACTGAGATCAGGGCCAGTTCAACCAAATCATTGACCTCAGCATAACATGCGCTTGAGACACTCTGGCTACAAAGCAAGAGAATAAATGAGCTTTGTGGTGCTAGTAGGCAGGGGAGGATGGGTTGGTTGGTTCAGACCTAAATGAAGCAGCATGGAAATCAGTCCATAACTGGTCTGTGTATGTTTGCCATGGGAGTGGGGATCTGCAGCATGCCCTGGTCAGGCTGAAGATGAAGAGGGAGATCTGCTGTTTTCTAAGGGCTCAAATGATCAAGCTCTGTTGGCTCTTATACTCCATGCCCTTTACTATGCCACCCTGGATCAAAAGCAATAAACCCGACATTAGCAGCGAGTGTCCCCCCTGACTAGAGCTGTCCTGTGGCTGCTGTTGTGACAGCATGTCGGAACCAGCCTTTGCTGAGGTGTAAATAATAATCCTTACCTTTATGTAAATGTTAAGCACTTCCCACCCTTTGGCCTCAGTGCTGGGATGAAAAGGCATTAATGTCAAAGAATAATTGGATTCTGGCCCCTGCCAATTCTCAAAGCTGGATGGAACAGAAGGGAGTTTTAAGCCTCCATCCAGCAATTCCTCCACCAGGTTAAACAACCTTTCAATCTAGTTAACCTTCTTACATAGTGGTCTAGTTATGTAAACTTTGCCACAAGCACCCACCGTTGTCATACAATAAAGGCTACTATGGATGCATAATAAACCAGTTGCAGGTTCCACATCATTAATATTCTGTTTGTGAGAGAGGTGTGGTTATGACTCTGAAATACCACTGAGATTCAAACCAGCGCATGAATGAATTTCCTAGGACGGCTTTGTTTTCAAAGGAAAGCTCTCTTTGGACACAGGAAGACAAATCATGAGCCAGATTCTGATCTCATTAACAAGATATAAACCCAGAGTAATTGCTGAAGTTAGTGGAGCAAGTCTGGATTCACCTAGGGTAGGTGAGATCAGAATCTGGCCCCATGGATTCGTAACTGGGAGGATTAGGTCTATTGTCATAGCAATGGGCTGACATTTAGGTACAGTGTTTAGTTAATAAAATCTATGTTTGCACCCAGGGGCATGCCCAGAAATTTAAATTTGACCCCTTTTGGAGGGGCACGTTCTGTGCCCATCCCGCTGAAGCTCACTCTTTCCTCCCACATCCTGGGAGAAGCTTACTAAGCACAAGAGAAGAGACAAGAGGTGGATTCAGACAGACAAACAGGAGAGTACAAAGAAACAATGAGACAATATTAGAAAGCAGGAGGACCTCAGAACGCCAGCTGCCTACCCATTTTTGATGTTTTCTTGTATGGGAGAAAGCATGAAGGGGCTTCTTTGAAGATGTAAGAAGTGGGCCAATCGGAGATAAAGCTGACGTTTCAGAAGTGAATGAGAGATGCTAGGTAGGTTGGGGATAGGCTGTGAAGGGCCTTGCAAGAGAAGACAAGCAGCTTATTTTGATGCAGTGGAGAAAGAGAAGCTAGTGGAGGGATGCAAAGGGAGGGGTGACACAGGCAAAATGGCAAGGTACAAAAATGATCTTCTCAGCAGCATTCTGAATGGATCTGAGCAGGTCAGGATTGCATTTGTAAAGGCCAGAGAAGAGGAGATTGGAGTAACAGACATGAAATGATGACAGCCTGAACAAAAGTTTTAGTTCTGTGGATGGGTAAGAAAGGTTGTATTTCAGAGGTGTTATTCAGAAAGACTCAGCAAGATTTAGACATCTCCTGGACATGAGGATTTAGAGAGAGGGCTGAGTTGAAGATGACTCCTGAGTTATGGGCGTGAGTGTCAGGGGTGGTGGTGGTGTTGTCCACTGTGATTGGGATAGGACGTGGTGGGGAGGACTTGGGGTAAAGATTAAGACCCCTGATTAAACCATGCTGAGATTGAGTTTACAGCTAGAAATCCATGAGATATCAGAGACACAGGCCGAGATTTTAGTTTGGACAGAAGGAGAGGTCTGGAGTACAGAAGTAGATCTGTGAGTCATCAGCATTGAGATAAAAGTTGAATTTGTGTTTGCGGATTAGATTACCCAGAGGTAAGGTGTACAGGGAGAAGAGAAGGGGACCAAGGACAGAATCCTGTGGAAATCCCACAAAGAGCTGGAGGAAGAATGAGGAGGATCCTCTGAAGGACCCAACGAAGGAATACTTAACGAGGCAGGAGGAGAACCAGGAGAGGACAGACATGGAAGCCGAAGGAGGACACTATATCAAGAAGAAAAGCTTGATCAACAGTTCCCAAGGCAACTGACAAGTTGAGGAGGATGAGAACGGAGAAGGCTTTGCTTCAGCTTCTGACACCGAAATGAAGGTGGTAAGCATGTCTTGACTCATGTCTGCCTTAGAACTGGACTGCAAGGGCTACCTAGTGGTTACCTTAGGGCAGTTTGCTAATGTAAATTTTGGCCTTTCATCCGTATGCTCTGTGTTATATCATGTCTTCATTCTGGTGTGTCATCAAATCAAAATCCATGCAATGTACTCTCTGTATAGAAGACACTCTCCACACTGCATGAACTTTAAAGCTGCTATGGCTCTTTTCACAAGAGCCAGAGTTTGCCTCAGTATGCTTCACTCCTTCCCACAATGCTGTGCAGAAAGCTGAGCACCAGTTCTCTCTCTGGTTGTTCTACCCTAGAGGTGGCTGCATTTTGGTGGTGGTGTAGGTATTTTGGGATGAAAGTATCTATTGATGTAACTTTTAATTCTACAAAATAAATCAACTGCTTTTCACCATTCACAGGGCGGGCCTTAAGGAAAATGGCAACCTGAGCAAACTTCCTTCAGCACCCTTTAAGTACTGCTCCCCGAGCAGCAGGTGGATGCTCTGCAGGCAGGGTGGCAGCAGGTGGGGTGGCGGAGGTACTGCAGGTGTCATGCTGCCAGGACAGTGGAGAGGGGATGCATGTGAGTGCCTGGCTCCCACCCTGCAGCCCCCTTTATCATCTTCCCCCACCTCCCATGTGGGCACGGCCCTTCTGCAGCCTCTTGACCACGGCGCCGCCCCCTCCCGCCCCCGACCACAGCACCCTGGATGGTCACCACATCACTCACCCGTCAGGCCGGCCCTAACCATTCAACTCAAACCAGAAGGAAACTACTGGAAGTCTGAAGGCATGAAATGCTAAAGGAAATATATTTTGGAAGCATTTAAAAAAACAATTAATGTGAGGGTTTGATCGAATCAGTCCGACTTTACACAGCACTCTGGTCCCCCAGCTGGATGGCCTCTCCATTTGCTCCAGCCCCAAGTCAGACCTGGCCTGTGGTATTACAGAGTTTTCCTTGATTTTTCTCTTCCTATTTTGAGCATAGCATTGCAGTTCAATCAACTGTTTTCCCTTGTAACTTTCAGTAGTTTTTTCTCCTAAGAAGTGTGTCCAAAGCCCTCATCGGTGCCATTCAGGACTGAGGATTTTCCTGTTCATGTAACAAAGACTTTCCACCTTAGACTGTCAGATGGTTCTTTGGTACAGTCTCCCACTCTTTGGACAGGCTGTGGTCTGAAATTGACATCAGTCTGCAAACCGGCTCCTGGGCTTTGGAGCTAAGGCTGCCTTGTGCGTCAGGTAATCCAATTGAGTTCTTACATGCCCACGTCCCCACAGATTCCCATTCATCCTGCTGCTAAAAGCTGACTGCTTCAACTGGAGAGTGAACTGTCAAAAAAAAAAGAAGAAAAAAAAAAGAAAGAGGGAAGCGTAAACAACATGCAGCAGCCATGACGTTGCCATCAACTCCAACCCAGGAGGTGCTAGGCTGGGTGTGCAAGCGAGAGAAGTGACCTTATTGTTTACTTGCTTAGCCACTTGCCAGACCACTCAGTGCTTAGTTACGAAGCATAAACAAAGCAGCAAAAAGAAAGAAATCAAAAAACAAACCAACCCTGCACTTCACTGGGAAGTTTTTGGCTATGAAGACTTAGGCAACGCATTTCAGGGTAAGATATCTGAGATTTTGGAGTATTTTGGATGCAGCATCTGGCCAGCTGTTGCAGGTAGTTTCTTGTACATTTCTCTTCATATCATTATTGATTAAATGATAATTAGGAGGCTTCCTGGCTTAGTACAGTAGTATTTAATAGCTACCCCCTGGTTTTTGGAATAAAGATAATTTCTTTTCTCCCAGACCATTAGCTGCTTAGATTGTGCAGGATGGTTGCTTGTATTAAAAACAGTAATTTTGGATGGCCAGATTTTACTCAGCTCCTATTGACTTCAACAGAAGTTGGAAACATCCATCCCAGTGTTGAATCTGGACATGAATATTTAAAATGAAGGAAGAGAACTTGCTGGATGATTGTTGTTCTTTTGGTATTGATAATTCTGAATATTTTTGCTTTTGTATGACAACTTAAAAAGCTCCGTAAAATCATTTAAAATTACATTTACTGTTCTCAGGACTCAAATAAGTGATTGTAGAGCATACGTCACACTTGATGGGATACTCCATCATCACTGTTCATGGACTTGTAATGCACAATAATTTTTTTTAAATCATTGTACTATAGACCTGAGAAATGGAGGATATGTTTTCTAGTGATTAGAGCAGAAAGATAGGTCACCAGAACTCCCAATTTCTGTTTCTAGATCTGCTGCTGTCTCACTTCTTGGCCTTGGGCAAGTCACTTCACCGCTCTGTGCCTCAGTTTCCCCATCTGTAAAATAAGGCTAATCCTTATTTTAAAGGAAGTTGTAAGGTATATCTAATAGGTGTAAAACAACTAGCTCTTAACTCTTATAGCTAAAGATCTCAAAGTACAGAACTAAAGACAGCAAATCTCAAATGGAAATACCAAGGCATGAAGGCTTTTCCAAGGTCACAGAGCTGATGGCAAAGCCAGGAATATAATCTTTGTCTCCTGACTGTTAGTCCAGCATGCTGTCTAGGGGATGACACCGCCTCATTGCAAAGAATTCTGCTGATGAAGATGCTCGTAAAAGATAGTAGCCTAGAGGGAAGAGAGAGAGATCTTTCGATGCATAAAAATCTCCATATGTAAGGACAGGGAGCAGATCTCTGAAGGGTTAATCTTCATTAGATTGTGCATTAGAATGCATTAGAATGTGGATTTAACTGTAGGCCATCAGCTAAATAGCTTGCTTCAAAGGTACATCTGCTCTTTATGGGAGATGTATGGAAAATAAAACAATGACAGGAGCCAGTTCTTAGTAGACAGACATTCTGAGAGGACTTTGGAATTAATGCCATTTCCTCTTTACTTAGGTGTTGGATTTGGGCCAAAGGGGAGGTGGAAGGAAGAGAACATGTGAGTTCTGGATCAGATACAGCACCAATTGCTTTGAAATGCAGCCCACCAAAGGTGTTTTTAGAAGCTTCTGTTGAAATAACTCAATTTGCAAAATGATTGAATGGAGCGCCAGATTCTAACCTGGGATTCGTATGCCGGGCTCATTGAAGTGAATCGGGAGACAGAATTTTGCTCTAGGAACCTGATTCCATTTTCCCATTGACAACCATGAGAGTTCTGGGTGCTCTGCACCTCTGAGGAAAGTGCGTAAGGGTATGCCTACATTGCATGTGAATATGTGATTGCAGCATGGGTCAGCATAACTATGCTAATTTTAATCCAGTTTGCCTGGGTAACAGTGACAGCAAAGACATGGTGGCACTGGGTGTACTCAGACTACCCATCTGAATATCAGCCCAGCAGGGATGCTGGTTATGGATTTGGATAGCTAGCCCATGCAGATGCCTATGCCACACGTTTTCATTCCCATTGTTTCTTGTGCTAGCTAAACTAAAGCACCTGCTCGTGCTGCAATCCCCCTTTCACTCACAATGTAAAATACCTTTTAGGTCCTATGACAGCTTCTTTGAAATATCTTTACAATTCACTGGAGCCAGGTTCTCAGCTGTCAAAAATCAGTGTAGCTCTGTTGACTCTGGTGTAGCTATATCGATTTATACTAGTTAGATTCCTGGGCCCCTGATATGGAATCTGAGCACCACAAGTCATAAGACTAGAGATGGGTAGTACTCAGGTCAGGTCACGATTCAGATTTATCCTCTCTATCAAAGACAGGACTTAGAAATAGCTGGTGTTTGGGCCCAGACCTGTAAAATACCACTGTGTTTTTTCCAGCAACGGAATTTGGCCCTTAACAAAAACAAAATGTTGTTTCCCCTCTGTGCGGTATGGTTTGGAATAGATTAGTTAGTTCTTCTGTTGACAAAGGAGATTCCTGTTCCATTCATTCCTTTCCTAAAAGGTAAGTATGTTAGTGAAAGGACACAAAAGGGCACATAATAAAAGTTATTACTATCACATAATAAAGGTTGTATAATTTCAGCCATCATTTCCATGGCATAATCCTGTTCATAAAATGTCACGTTTCATTACCCATGCCAGCCTACTACTGAACAAGATTCCTCCATAAATGTTTACAGCTTTAGCTCTATATGTCCAGTTTATTGGAATATCTCTTTAGAAGTATTTGAGACATTTGGTTAAATTATGGAGGCACCAGTCATAGTAAAGATAAAACTGAGTTTTGTACTACAGAGATCCAACCTTTTTGTTGTGCATGAAAAATACAGCATATGCTCCCCAAAATTACAATTCTAATTGTACAATTAACCACTGAGTACAGAATTAATAATTAGAGTGTAAATTAATTTTAAAACAAGACTTTACAAAAATTTAGACTTGTCAGACTTTTTATTTTGTATGGCATTATCTTAATAATGGAACACACACTCTGCCAACTTTCCATATAGCTAACTCATTGAACTCTTGGTACGTAGGTTACATTTGAAGTGATTAGGTTATATTTAAGTAAGTTAATATTGATTGTTGTATCTAATTGTTATGCTTATATTCCCATATAAAAACTGTGTTAAAATGGAATTACAGATGACAGTACATATCAGAAATTTAAGGTAGATACATACCAGGAATTGTCCCAGAACAAAAGTTGTATATACACAGGAAATTCAGTGTTAAGGTTAAACTTACTGAAGACGCCAAAGTATGGAAATGCACAACTAGAGCATCCAAACCACCTTAAGTCTACTCTCTGTTCACCATAATGCAATAATCACATAATTATGTCTAAGGGATTAATTCTACTCTCAAAGAGTGGGTGCTCTAATTTAGGGAGGGTATAATTTAGGGAGGGTATTTTTTAATATATAAAAAAGAAATTGAATGTCTGCTTCAAGTACAAAACTTAACTCTGGTCAGAACTGGCACCTCCCTAATATAGGACATAGAGAGGGTCAGGTCAACAGCTCAGATCACTTCTAAGTGGGACCACTGTAACATGAGAAATAACTCACCCAATCATTACCTTTTCTTTAGAGTTAATTTGCATGTTACAGTTCTATAGGTTGTAACGAGTCAGTAGCGTGAGACTTTTCTTCTTTCGTATGGAAATAGCAACGTTGACAGGTTAATAGAAAGGTTTGAAATCCATTTGAGGACTTCAGGAAATTCAGAGTGCCCACCCCTTTGTGATACCTCCTGGAAATGAAAGATGTTCACAATGTGTTAGAGGATCTGGAGGTCTCCACATTCACACTGTGGTGAACCCTTGATTCTCCAGTTGCGCATCATGTGTGCATATCTTCCTTGTAACAGTCTAATACGGTTGATGGTCATCCAGTGCCTTTGGCAGAGCAACAAACCAGGCAGTTAGATGATGGGACTGAACTTGAATATGAGACTGAACAAATGTGTCAAGAGGTCTCGTGGGTAGATGAGTTGATCCCAACTGCCACTGCTCCTTAAAGGTCCCATAGTTGCATGGTAGCTTGTACAGCAGTGATTTAAAGACTCTGGTGGCACTGCTGCACATGAAGCAGCAAGACCATTGCAGCCTTGTGCAGAAAGAGGCTTCAGCATCCTTTGAAGCTGTCTCTTCTGAGAGTGTAAACTTTGAAACAAAAGCAGACTTGATTGTTTCCTTGGCCAGCTCTATTTCTGATACCCTGATTTAAGTCCTAAGCAAACACCTGTCACCTCCATCAGCTGCCCCACCTCCAGATCCAGATCCAGAAATGTTCTTGTAAATTATAAGCATTTCATTTTTATATGTATAAATTTGAATTGACTAATTTTTATACTTGCAAAAATTGTGCATATTCAAATTTATCAATATGTCTCAAACCTATACACGTAATGTGGAGGCATCGGTGGTGACATCAGCATTATGGCTGAGTCCAGACTTCCGTTCTTGCCCCGTTTTCTACCCCCTCTAGCTTTGAATTGGAGTATTTGATTTGTCTGCACAAGGAGGTGTTTGAGATTGGCTGGAAGGATTTTCTCTGAGAATTTGAAAGTCTCAGCATTAGATTTTTTTTGTACTTAATAAAATATTTTTGTGTTTTAATTTTTTCCCCAGTCTTCTATGAATGTTCAGCCCCAATGGTGGGTTTTCTGAGCTCCCTGTACAGAGATGGCTGTTTACAAAATCAGCATGGGCTTTTTCTCATACACAAGGCATTTCACAGGAAAGAATGAGGCGTGTTTAGCAAATGTGGCTCAATTAACACCTTTTGACCAGTGTAGCTGAGGGGTGTGACATTATAAAAGTCTTCTGGGATCAGAGAATGAGAGAGGCAAAGCAGCGGGGAAGTGGTAGGAACTAGATCAGAGAAGCAAGTAGTGTAGGAAGGAGAGGCGAAGGTGAGACTAGAGAGGGGAGGCAGGGAGGTTGCAGGGAGGGAAGTGTGCTGTTGCTCTGAAACCCAGGGCATTTGTTTATGTGTCTAAATATGGGTGTAGGAGCCCATGTCTGGGCAACTGGATTTGAGAAGTTTGCCCTTAAATGTTTAAAATAACATTTTAAAGTTTACATTTATACAGCCCCTTCCTTCCCAAAGTGCGTCCACAGATCCGCTCTGAGATACAGCCACCCATTGGTCTAAGTCCTTATAGAGGCAGGCTGGATGAAATCCTGGCCCAAGCAAAGTCAGTGGGAATTTTGCGATTGGCTTAAAGGAAGCCGGGATGTCTCCCCATAACTGTAATATCTGAGTACGTAACAGGAAGCACCGTGAGACCTTTCACAGAATTAGCCTTTTTAAAGTTTCATCTCCCCATGCATGTTTACCACCTGATCTGCTCCAGGAAGGATAAAGGCTGATTTGACTGTATGGCAACCTGTGGCTGTAGAGTGGTGGTGTCGCAGACCCACTGCTTACACTAGTAAGCTGCCTCTCTGACAATCACATCCTTCAAAGGCAGTAAAATCAGTCCATCAGCATAAAGATTGGAGTTGGTGTCCGTCACTGCCTTAGAGAAGATCTCCCCACGTTCCTTTCTTGCTACCTTCTTGGTGTTTGGTTCTGCTTGGACTTGGGCTCTCAGAACCTTATAGGATGGTGTAAATTCTTCTTCCAAAATGCTGTCCTTGGGCCCAATCCTGCTTCCACTGACATTAGTTGGAGTTTCACCACTGATCAAACAGGGTCCCCTATATTGGATCCCTTGATTCTGTCCATTTATCTACAGTGGGTGCTTATAGTTCCTTGATGCCATGCCCTGACTGCAGCCGTGCTTGAAAAAACATGCCATGGCAGACAATGCAAAGGTGACCCAAAGATTGTTGTGGCTCATAGCTGAGAAGTTTAGGACCCTATTATTGAAAGGGGTAGATGGGAAGGCCAGAAACATCATAGCTAAAGAAGATTGGACCTGGCCTGGCCTGGCCTGGCCTGCTGGTGAGTAGCATTGTAGATACGTCCTCAGTTGTGGCGCCATAGTCAGCTGCCTCCTTAGCCTGTATCTAGGGCTGTGCCTGCAAATGAGTGATGGAATTATCCTTCATCAAAAGAGGTGATGGTCAAAAGAAACTTCCTGTTTAGTTTGGATAGGCACCAAAAAGTTCACCTGCTTCTTCTTTTCAGTTTAGTGCCTGAATTAAACCGGTTATCAATATTGTTGTAGATCAATTGCGTGTCCACCCAGGGCTTTGCACTATGTAACTAAATTGATTAAAACAGGCCACTCTACCTTGAATGGGTCCTTAGATGATGTGCTAGCTACTTATGCAAAACAATCTGTTCCACCTTGCATTTAGCTGTGACACTGGGAGTACCTTTCCCTGACCTGTGTGTGGCTGGAAAGCTTGTCTCTCTCACAGTGCTTAATTTGTAATGAAAGAGGTGCTGGGGCTCAAGCATTTTTTTACATTCATAACTGATGCAGCAAGCGGCCCCAGAGGTGCCAGGGCTATGAACTGCCAAGCCTATAGGTTACATACAACACTGCATGTGAGAAACCCCTGTTAGTTAAACCGGTGGAACTTCTGTGTTTAGACAAGGCAATAATCTTACCTGTTGCCATTACTGGAGGTGGTGTCTCAGATCTTTCACAGCTGTAGAGGATGGAGTGATGAAGCAGGGCGGGAGACTGGAGGCCCAGTTGGAGGAAAGGCAAAGCACTCTTAATGAACGGCTCCTTGGCAATGAAAGTTGGGAGATGGCTTGGAGCAGGCAGAGCCCCCTGCCAGATCACAAAGGGCTGAATTATAGCCTGGGATGGATTCTTTAATTTTTTCCCACCATTTATGCACAAAGCATTTGTCTCATTATTCGCCTTCTCCTGGTTACTGATCTTTTTCAGGCTGCTCAAATAACTTGATGGGCCAAATTCATCCCTGGCACAAGCCCTAGGAAGTGACAGCAAGGAAACATTTGACTCAGTGAGTCCCACTCCTCCCCTACCACCTTGCCAAGGTCTGACTGAGTCCTGTGGTTTCGCTTTCATCTGCCTTTTACCATATTATCAAAGACATGGATGAAGGAGTGTCTTTATTATATAGAAACTGATTTCACAGCTGAACCACATCCCCAGTGAAGTCCCCCTGATAGGCTTTTATGAAAAATGCCTCTCCCTTAGTTAGGATTCTAAATGTCCCAATTCTCTAGGGTTTTTAAATCCACCTAGCTGTGTCTGCCAAATTTCACTAGCCTGGGAATCATAATTTTCAACTATTTCCTCTGTGATGTGGTGAATAAAACAGCAAAAATGAAGGAGAAGGCTGACAAAAGTCAGCTTGTTTCCTTACATGCCACTGAATCACATTGCCAAATCTAATCAAACCAAATGGCACGTAAAGTGACCCTGGCGTATGAAATGAGCAATGGTTGATTGATATTAAGTGTCATATTCAGCTACAAAGCTGTAGTTCATTATCCTTTGTCATTAATTCTATTACCTTCATTGACCCCAAATCTCATGAATGTTCACAGGGAGATGTCTGCATGGGAGAAGACACCAAGAGGCCAAAATATGAAATATTTCAAAATAAAAGGGAATACAATAAACACATGGGTACTGGAGGAAGGACCTTTGAGATCTGTTCTCATTGTGCTACTGAGAGCTACACAAACATATTAGACTCAGTTCTTTTCTGGGTTAACATCACTGATCTCAGGGGATTACACAACGGGTGAATCTGTGCTATGGGGATTTGGATGAGGAGGGTGCTTCAAATTGATTTTTGCAGGCTGAGAACCGTACATTTGGAGGTGCTTCTCTCTCAGGTGAAGGAGCTGAGTCCCACTTCCATTGAAGGCAATGGAAGATTTTTCTCTGACTGCAGTGGCAGCAGGATTAGGCGCTAAAGGTCCCTTGTTACTTTTCACAGGACTCAGGGATGTTAACGTCAGTATCCTGGCCAAGTTCCCACTTGGGTGATTACATTCCATTGACCTACATTCCCCCTGGAGGCTCAGTTTTACTCTTCTTCACTTCTTGTTGTGTGGTGTCACTGTGAGTTGTTAGATCCTGCACAGTTGTTGTTACCTTTGTCTGCCTTTCCTCTTAACCTAGCCAGTGTGTCTTATCACTTGTGTGATGCCAAATAAAGAGTGAAACCCCTTGGGGCACAGATCATGTCTTGTATTAATCTGAAGGACCAGGCACATGTGTGGCACTACAATGAGAATATCTCCCTTTTACTCCCCCTGCTTTATATAAAAATCCCAGGTTGGCTGGAAAAAGACAAAATATGTACATTCCTGAGAATGGGGACAGTTTTGTTTTTGTTTCCAACATGGTATAGAAATATGACTTCTCGCCGACAATGAAAGTAAAAAAATCAAAGGTACACTCCATAAATAAATGGCGCTTGGTTGTGTGTTTAAAAATCAATTGCTAATTTGCTTTTAAAGTAACACTGCTTCAGTGTTGACTCTGCAGTGAAAAAGAGCATTAATGCAACAATTTATTACCCTTTAAAGTGACTGATGTTCCTGCCCATGCAACCTAATTACTTTTCTCTTGAGAACTTTGCACATCAGTGGTAGCAGAATGTATTTAACTTGCGCTTAACATCGATCTGGGACACGTGCCTGACCCCCTCCACAGAAACATCCCTTATGAAGGTTAAGCAGATATGGTGTAACTCCACTTGCTTCAGTGGCATGGGACGCCACCCAGGGCGGCCTTTACCCTCCATGTTTGTTTACTAAGCCATTTAAGCTAGTTAGAAGCATCTATCCTGAAATAACTTGGCAAAAGTGTTTCCATCTAATATGGCTACTACAGCTTTTTTAGGGGGGAAGCTGCATGGTGGATTAACCCTATGTGGGGGGGACATCATGACCCTAGCATTGGGAATTTGAACTAGCACAGGAGTCCCAGTACGACAGGGTTAAGTGAAATGCTACCCCACAACGTATTACTAAGAGAGAATGGAGATGGCTTAGATTAAGAAGATTTTGTCTGTCTTTTCTAATTAAGGTTAGGCTCTTAAGAAGCTTTACTGTCCCTTGAAGCCACATGGACTAAAATTAGTATTTTGGGTCCCATCTGAAATGCCGACAAGTTGGTTTAGAAAATTATGGAGGAGAGCGCTGAGGGCTCAGTTCACTTCCACTGTTGTGGCTTCTGGTTTGGAAGATAGAGAGTCCAGGCAGAGCCCCATGTAGCAGAGTGAAAATAATGCAGAACTCCAAAGCTTACACACACCAACCTGCTGAAGGCTGCATTATAAAGAAGAAGCTGGCTGAGGAACAGCTGTCAGATTTACCAAACTCTTGTCAGTGCAGAAAGCAAGCAGTGGTGATAATTGGGCTATACTCAGGGGTGTCTCAAAGGGGCAGAGTGAACACAAAGCTGTAGTCCCATCGCTGACTCCAACACATCTACTCTGTGGATGGCAAGGATTGCTGGATACAGACAGTAGCAAATCCATCCCCTCCGCCCGTCCCCAGAATGCCCCTGTCCCGCCACTACCCATGCAATACAAAGTCTTTACACACACACACCACACAATTACCCTGTGGAACTCAGGGCCATGAGTGATTATTGAGAACAAGAGCTTGGCAGGATTAAAAAATGGGATGAGACATTTATCAGCCTGAATCCAATCTTACTTCCACCGGTGTGAATCTGGAGTGACTCCACTGAAGTCAGTAGCAGTATAAAATTGGGGTCAGTGAGAGAAGAATATAAGTTATCATGCTTCAGGACACAAGTCAGCCTCTAACGGCCTGGGGTTAGGAAGAAACTGCCTTGTGAAATTGTCCACTGTGGGGTCACTTACACTTTCCTCTTAAGAATCTGATGTAGCCCACTGGCGAGACAGGTCATCAGACTAGAGGTGCCACCAACCTTTGCTAGTATGGCAATTCTTGTATTTAACTCACCTAGGACAATGTACTGGGAGTCCCATGGAATCATGCTCAGTGGCATGCAGAAGGCATGTACAGTCTGCAAAACTTGCTCTCGTAGCTGCGCATGCAATATTAACATATCACTCTTATGCAGGCAAAGTCTATGCACCTAGAGACAATCTGTGAAAACAAAGCTAACAGTTCCAGACTATCTGAATACCAGACCATCAGCAGCATTTTCCCAGTCGGCAAAACAATGCCATGTACCCATATCATGAGACACAAAGCTAGTGTGCGATCATATCCTACTTCTAACTTGTATGTAGGGGCATAATACTCTGTCCTTTACGCTAAAACATCAGCTGGTAATGTCATAACCAACAATCACACTTAATACACTGAACATGAGTATGAATGGCAGAATCTTCCATAAAGAAATTTTTGTTTTATAGGGTTCAGGTGTGCACGTGAATTGGATGTTAAGGTTGGTGTCAGAAGGCAAAAGGGTCTGATTCTGGTCTCATCTACATTGGTAAAAATCAGGAGTAACTTTACAGAAGTCAATAGAGTTACACAAGGGTAAAACCGGAATCAGTGAAACTAGAATCAGGCCTAAAAATTCTCATGTCTGTACAGTTCATATGTTCACTTAAAAATAGGTAGACATGAAAAGTCACATTAAACATTTTAAGAGCAACCTTTAATTCTTCCTTCCTTGTAATCTTGCTATGTAATACAATTGTCTAACAATTTATCTGATATTTATGATATGCTATAAGACATAACTTACATAAGGAAAATGAATAAATCCAGTATTGGTCATAATTTTAGCAGATGTATATATGCATTGTATAGAGTATATGTATCTAGCAGAAGATGTACTATAAGAAGAGCCGTCTTAGTTACATACCAATATTAGATAAACAACAGAGTTCTTTGTGTAATATCAAAATAATTTCAATGTTAGTGTTCTGCAATAGACCTTGAATTGTATTTCAACAGAGTACATGTATGCTATAGACTTCCATGTGTGGTTTGGTGTGAGGCAGTTATAATTACTATGGATTTATTTGCACTTTATCAGTTGTAATTTTTGTTGTAAGCCTTTTTAACAGACTGTGTATAACCTCTGAACTGAAATGCTATGACTCTTGGTAGCTCTATGTTAAGAATCAGAGGTAAGGTGGTGATTAGAATGTTTAATGTGAATTTTTGTATGTCTGCTTGTTTCTAAGAGAAAGTCTGAGCTGGAAGGTTATTAAAAACTTCAGGGTATATTCAAAGGTGAATCTCAATTTAAATGATTATAAAGGTACCTAACCTAATGTAACTCACACCTTCTTTTGGCCCCATAAAATGGAAGTTAGACTCTCTTAGACTAACCTTTGCTTATCAATGTAACTTATCCTCTGTTACACTTCAGCTCTGAATTTGGCCCACTGACAAGTGAGTCTGCACCGGTTTAACTTACATGTTGGGAGGGCCAAAGAAGAAGTGTATAGCAGGGATACAAGGAAAAGTAATTCCCAGAAAGAGATAAGGAGGAGTGGATTATTGAAGGCCACTCCCTATTTGTTAAGCAGCTTCTGGAAGGAAGATAGGCTGTGTGTGACTAAGAGCTGTGGAATAAACCGCGTGTGAGGTATATACTGAATGAAGCTGGGCTTCATAGGGGAGATAATTCAGTGTAATCATCTAGGGTTGCTACAACCTAGTATATAAATGACAGTCTAGCCTGTGCTGAAGGGTGCTACAAAATGATACCTACATGTATTAACAACTGTAGAAAAAAAACCACCCTACATGTATGTATATTGTTTAAGGAATAGTATGTGCTCAGTATATAATTAGAGACTACGTGGTAATGATGCCTATGTACAAGGCCAGAGTTAAGGTTTGAGTGACTGTCCACAGGTATTCTACTGCTGGCACACATGCACCCTATGTGCGTGAGCTCAGATTCTTTGGAATACTGATGAGATTCATGGTACCGATTGACTTGATGGCAACTGACCTCCCAGAGTCACCATTGATAGCCCCAGCTAAGAAACTCCTAGCCCCAGTGGCTTCTGTATCAGCCACTTCAGTTGCTAGGCAGGATACACCAGGAGTTTCTAGAACTCATGAGAGAATAGCGTCACCTATGGAATGGATTGACTGTTTCTCCTTCTGCACATCCACACAAAGTGTAGAGATGTCACCCACATATTTATCACACTCTCCTTACAATGAGCCAAGTTACTCTAACAGGAGTCTAGAAGGCACTCCTCTGGGGGGGTGGGAGGGACGGGACGGCGGGAGCCTGCTGACAAGCCCCCCCTCTTGGTGTCCTCCATGGCTGCTGTGACCTTAACCCTATTGGATGCAATCATGGCCATTCTGGTCCCCTTAGGGCTTGCCATCCAGCAGATAGACTTAATTGATTGCTGCTACCTCCAAAGCCAATCTCCTTTGCCTCTTTGACCACCTCAGAAAGGACAATTGTTCCACCACACTTCTCAACATCAGGAATTAGAGCAAGAAGGTCTGCAAGGCACAGATATCCAGCCTGCTCCAATGGTGATATTGTCATCACAATGGTGATATTGTCATTGATGAGGCTGTCAAGACAAGCATTCCAACTCAGCCAGATAACTGCTGGATCTCCCAGGAATTCCCCAGTGGATGACCAATACCCTGGAAATCCCAGTAGAGAAAGTGCAAGAGAAATCACACAAATTCGTGGACACCCTGCACCCCTCAGTGCCTGGTAGACTGTCAAGGCCATTCAATATTAGAGCCAGTGAGTGACCTATGGCAGATCCCAACATCAGTAGCACCCACTTCAAAGAAGGCGGATAGCTGCTACCAAGTCCTCTTGAAGGAGCTTGAGTACTTCTATAATCACCCCACAGCTGGATCCTGGGTTGGCTGCTGCTGTCCACTAGAAGTCTAAGCAACAGGGACCAACCAAAATGACACTACGGGATAAGGACCTGAAGAATAAGGCCTATTCCTCAGCCAGCTTACAGATGTGCACTGTCGGTGGGCCTCCTCAAACCGGCCCGGTCGCTGCGGCCCTTCCTCGGGTCCTGACCCCAGAGGAGGCCACAGCGCCTTCTTGCAGGGGAAAAGTTTGCTCTCCAATAGTCTATCACCCGGCCTCAGCAGGGCGGGCGAGCGAGCCGTGAACGGCTCTAGCCCCTAGGCAGGGCGAGTACGCCAACAGTTAGTTGCTCTGGCCCTTAGGCAGGGCGAGTACGCCAACAGTTAGTTGCTCTAGCCCCTAGGCAGGGCGAGTACGCCAACAGTTAGTTGCTCTGGCCCTTAGGCAGGGCGAGCCAGCAGTGGTTCTGCTCTGGGGAGCAGAAGGGAGGATGAGGTTCTCCCGGAGTGGCTAGGAAAACGGGGGGGGGGGGGGGTAAGGGAGACGCAGGCCCACCCATCTCCACTGCGTCCCAGCCCAGGGCCCTAACAGTGGCAAAGGCATTGCCACGGAGCTGGCAGGGCTCCTGCCGTAACACGCCGACAGAGTTGCCCCAACTCAGCCACTGTCTATGACTGCCCCTGGGCTACTTCCTCCCCGTATCCCCCGTACCTGCTTCCTCAGGGTCGCTGGGGCCCGCCGTCCGGGGTAGGCCTGCCAGTCCCTCCTTGTCCGGCAGCAGCAATGCAGGGAGCTCGTCTGCAAGGGGCAGTTCCTGTAGGTCACTGGGTTCCGGGAAGGGTGCGGCCTCAGGCAGCTCGTCCAAGTCTGGTCCCGATTCTGGGGGCTCGGCGGCCGGCAGTTCCTCCAGGTCCCTTCCGGCCTCAGGGGGGTGCTACCCACCCAGGGTGCGCCGGGGGCTCGGTCCAGTCCCGGGGTTCGGGTGCCTTGGTCTGGTCCCATGGTTCAGGGATCTCAGCCCAGTCCCTCTGGCCGGGTTGTATGGTCCAGCTACGAGACGGCCCTACCCAGTCTCTAGGCCCGGTTTGGTTCGGTGTTGGTCAGAGTCTCAGCTCCAGCCTAGGTCTCAGCTGGCGGGGCAGCACGTCTGCCTCCGGTGGCGGTCTGCTCCTCACTGAGCTCTGGGACCTGTCTCTTATACAGCGGGTGCCTTGAGAGGCTCTGTCCCGCTTTGGCCGATTGGGAAGCTCCGGCGGACCTATCATGGCCCAGCTTTTGGGTTGCAGGGCAGATTGGCCTGCCGGCCCCTTCACAGTCCGGCTGTTTGGTTGTTGGCCAGGCTGCTCTGTGGGGCTATCCCCTGTCCATCCCGGTCACTGTGGCCCTTCCTCGGGTCCTGACCCCGGAGGAGGCCACAGCGCCTTCTTACATGCACATTGAACTACCAACCGCTCCTGGCTAAATGTGACTTCCTGAACAGGGACAGAGCATCACAGTTTGTCAGGAGAGTGCCACAGAAGCACAGAGAAGAATTTAAGTCCCTGGTGGAAGAAGGGCAGTTGGTGGCTCTCAACTAACTCCAAGCCATCCTCACTGCCTCGGACCTGGCAGCTTGCTCCATGGCTACCTTGATTACTATGTGCAGCATCTCTTGGATGCAGTCATCCGGTATTCAGAAGGAAGGCCAAATGACCATCCATGACCTTGGCTGTGACCTTTTCAATTCATGAGGCCCTGCGTACCTGAAAGGATCATGCACCACCTTACAGTCTTTGGGGGTGTACACTTCTCCCACCGGTACAGGCCTCAGAAATACCCCAAGAAGAGGCAATCTTCCTCCTATTACTGTGGTCATCAGAGATCATCAGAGCCTCCAAGTAAGAGTTAGAGATTCCAGAGGAGAACCTCAGTCTCTTCCGCCACCACCATCCACCCTGCATCAACCTCGCCCCAGCAGGTTTGACAGCATGGCTGAGAGCTGCACAAAACCACAGGATCTCTTTTCCCCTTACCTTCCATTTAGGAACTGAATGTTTTATTTTTGGGAGGCCTGGAAACATTAACCTCAGACCACTGGGTTATGGAAATTGTGGACATGGGGTACTCTAAGCTGTTCCAGTCCCTCCCTATCCACCTTTCCTGCATTGCTGCCCACACTGTTAGGAACTCCAGTACCCTAGCAGACCAGCTCGGCCAACAACACTCAGGCAATCATGAGTGGTTGATCAAAGACTCAGTTTTACAAAGCATCTTTCGTCAATGGGGATGTCCAAGGATACATGTTTGCCACAGACCAGGACAAAAAATACGAGGTGTTCTGCGCCAGAGGGGGATCCAGCCCAGGCTGTCTATTAGATGCTTTCCTCATCCCCTGGGCACCGGGACTCACGTATGCTTACCCACCCATTCCATTGATACCAAGCATCCTGAGGGGGCTCAGACACAGCTCTGATGATAATGATAGTTCCTGCATGGCCCAGGCAGTTTTGATACTTGAACCTGATCAGCCTGTCTCCTGTGCCTCTGCTCATATTGCTGACTCAGGCTGACATGGTCCTGCAAACTCACAGCCAGGGTGCTGCTGTAGGCGTCACATCTTGAAGAGTCAGGGTTATTGGCATTTCCTGTTGCTTTAGCTCCTCATGCACATACTTGACAGTGGGTTGTTTTTTTTAATTACTGTAAGAAGTATAAAGCACCAGTGATTTTATAAAGATGTAATAGGAAACTGAGTAACCACAAGTAGTAGCTTGTATGTGTGTACACGAAATCTGTGTGTCCGGCAGTGCCCTGGATGCCACGGAGCCCAGCACACCTGCTGATACTAACTCATGCAGCTGAGACAGTGAGACTGATATAGGTGCTATGTATGAGTCAACATCTCCCCACATCTCCACCTCTGGAACACAGCGCCCTCTCTTGGTGACAGACAGCAGTTAAGGTTAAGATGTATACATTTAAAAGCAAGGGGAAGACAAGAGAAGCAGCTGTTCAGATAAATACCTGATGAAATTAATGTAACTATGTGACAGACAAGAGTTGTTCTGAGCACGCCATAGATTGAATACATACATACATACCAAATGGTGGGCTCTAAATCACCTGTTACCACTCAAGAAAGAGATCTTGGAGTCATTGGATAGTTCTCTGAAAACGTTCGCTCAGTGCTCAGCGGCAGTCAAAAAAGCTACCAGAATGTTAGGAAACATTGGGAAAGGGGTAGATAATAAGACAGAAAATATCATCATGCCACTTTAGAAATCCATGGTACACCCACACCTTGAATTCTGCATGCAGTTCTGGTCACCCCATCTCAAAAAAGATAAATTAGAATTGGAAAAGGCACAGAGAAGGGCAACAAAAATGATTAAGGGTATGGAACAGCTTTTGTGTGAGGAGAGATTAAAAAGAATGGGACTTTTCAGCTTGGAGAAGAGACGACTGAGTGGGGATATGATAGAGATCTATAAAATTGTGACTGGTGTGGAAAAAGTGAATAGAAAAATGTTATTTATCCCTTCATAGAACATAAGATCCAGGGGTCATGCAATGAAATGAATAGGCAGCAGGTTTAAAACAAACAAAAGGAAGTACTTCGTCACACAATGCACAGTCAACCTGTGGAACTCCTTGCCAGGGGATGTTGTGAAGGCCAAAAGTTTAACTGGGTTCAAAAAAGAACTAGATCAGTTCATGGAGGATATGTCCATCAATAGCTATTAGCCAGGATGGTGAGGGATGCAATCCCATGTCCTGAGTGTCCTTAGCCTCTGATTGCCAGAGGCTTAGAGTGGATGATGAGGGACGGATCACTGATGATTGCCTGTTCTGTTCATTCCCTCTGAAGCACCATCTGGCACTGGCCACTGTCAGAAGACAGGATACTGGGCTAGCTGGACCACTGGTCTGACCCAGTATGACTGTTCTTATGTTCAACTCTCCTTCACCAGGAAGGAATCCAGGTATTTCTTTAATCTATGATCCATATAGATAGCCAGATATTATGCTCTTTCTTATGCAAAAGAGCATGGGAGGATTTTAAATGTCAGACATTTAGTAGGACATCTTGTCTCATGGTATCTCTCCCTTCTCCAGCTCTTTCTCTGTCTCAGATGCTCCCTCCTCCACCAGTCCACCGTCTCCCTTGGGAAAATCACAGCGGCAATGCTTTGTTCAGCCACGCCTCCTGCTTAGAAAGTGTAGGTCACCGAATCAGGCAGCAGAAACAATGCTGTGTGATTCAGGTGACCACTCATGCAAACCCGAATAACGAATCATAATACCAGCCACTTTCACAAAGAAGCTGGTAGATGGAAATCATTTGCCCCAAACAATCTGGTGACTCATTACACATGCTACCTATGGTCTAAGAAATCAGGTTCATGAATGGTTTGCTGCCCTGAAAAGGGGATAAATGTATAACGAATGGGATTTGTTCTGACCAATTCAGTCAGATCTGGCTGTCTGGTTTCTATTGTAGCAAGGATGAGCAGCTCCTGTGTGACTCTGGCTGAGGTCCTGCAACTGAAGGGAACCCCTCTGGAGGAGGAAGAGATATGGGCACTCTTACATATGACGACAGAGCATCTTCTCCAGGACCTGCCCAAAGGTGAGTGCTGGTGATGTTTTGGTAGCTCTCCATCTACCTGCCTACACTGGCCACCCTGGAACCTTTGCATCATTCTGAAGGACTGTAGAGTTACTCATGGGATTCCCCATTTCAGAGACAGAGAGCAGTGATGGGAACAGCAGGATCCTTCCAAACAGACTGAGAAATTTTTAAATGAAACAACTATCTCTGTGTAATCTACTGGGACAGTAGGCAGACCCCACTACAAGCAGGGAGCTCATTACAAGATAGTGGCCTTGATTTTTTCCCCCAAGTCCCAAATTGCTGCTCTGAGGCACTCCATCTGCCCAGTGTCCCACAGGTATTTTTTATGATGGAATTGCCTGTGACAGCACGTGACTGGACTTGATGCCCTAGGAAGTCTCTTCCAGTCCTGTGTTTCCAGAACAGGGTACGGTTCCCCATGCAAAGCTGAAAGAGCTGGCACACCTTGCTACAATGACACAAGGCCCTGTGTGTGTAACTAACGTTTCTGTGTTGGCAGTGAGGGGAGACGAGACAAATCCAGGTGGCTACGTTTGGCTAATGGGAGGCTTTTATTTTTCTTGGTGATAAACAGATGGCCTTAGAATGGCAAGGGAACTCACAGCGAAGGAGAAGGGGCAGCAGTAGAGGTCTAGGTTCGTGCAGGGCTGAGTATTCTATCACTAGCATTTTAGGTATTGGTCAGGCCAAGCGAATGCGGCATTTTGAGGCGCTATTAACCCTCTTGAATGTTTCTGGTTTTAACCAAAATGATAAAAGTTCTAAACAAACAGGCATCCCTAGAAACAATAATCACTTTCTAGTACAGTGCAAGGGAGAGGGAAAGGAGATGGGGACAGGGTTCATTGATTATTATTATTTTAAGGGCCTTTAACATTTTAAGTAAAGAAATGACCTAGCTGTTACAAACATCAAAACTTGCCTCTGGTACTGAGTCCATAGATGCTTTGGCTGTGTGACCCCCTGTGGCTGTATGGCTCCTCAGCCTTTCCTTCCTTCTCCTCAGTTAAAGGTCACTATGTCTGGGATGAACAAGCCATTTTTCAGATGTAAATTGAAGACGGTTCATCTTTTTTGTCAAAAAGCCAAAAGACAGAGGCCTGTGATTCACTCCCTAGCTTTTATCCTTTAGCGACCCTAGTTCCGTCTACATGGGCGAGGCTGGAGGGAATGGCTTAGTAGCCCGATTCTCCTGTTTCTATTATGTACATGCCCAGGAGCCACAAATACAAATACTACCAGAGTCAACTCAGTCCTTATTCTTTCTAATGGAAATAAACTGAGCTGAGTCTGTGTGGGTTTTTTGGATAAAGCCCTGTCTTGTATTTATGGACATTTGAACCCATCCATTTTTGTGTGTCTGGCCAAAATCACATGGACGGCCGGACACACACACATACCGTTTTGCAGCGTGCTGTGTATGAGTTGGATCCACTCCAGTTTCATGCCAGAGGGGGCTACACTTCAGCAGACCTCAGCATTGACCTCACAGGGAGCTGTTGGGCTCTCCATGCTCTGAAAATCTGGCCGCTTAGTTAGATGCCTAAATATGGATTTGGGAGTCTAACTTTCCATTGTAACGTGCTTTCAGATCCTTTGGGTTGAAATATACAATGTATATAAAGCAGAGAGAAGGCTAAATCAGAAAACCTGAATATGAATGTCCCTAGAGTAGCAGGTATTTGGATCCAAGTGTTTGGTTTGACCCATTTTATGGGACAGAGGTGAAACTTGGATGCAGATAAAAACTTCCCCAAAGTTCCTGTGGGGTGGTTTGGATCTGTTTCCGTTTAAAAAATACAATAGTGTCTGATAGTAATTGGTCAACAACTGTAGGGTCACTGTTGTAAGATGCAGGGTTACATGCAGAGCTGGTTGACTGTGGAGAGACAGCATGGAGCAGAAAGTGAAATGGCAGAGCGCAGTATCATGGTGAAATTCAATGGGAGCTGGGTGCGTATCTCGATTAGGCCCTTTGAAAATGCCTGTCTGAGGGCTGGTCTACACTACACAGTTAGACTGGCATAAAGCAGCTTACGTTAATCTAAATATGTCCGTGTGCACCCTGCATACAACAGCCTCCCTCCATGTAAGTGCTTTACACCAACATAATAATTCCACCTCCACGAGAGGCTTACATTGGGGTAGTTAGGGCGAGGCAGTGTCTGTGTAGACGCTGTGTCCCTTACATTGGCTGTTGGCTGTCTCGGATAGCTTCCCCCACCCCCAGCTGGGAGCTGGGGCAAGAAGCCTGGGCAGCCCCCTTAACTACTCCCCGTGGGAAGAGGGGGGGCGCGAGAAACTGGGGCAGCTGTACACTACTCCACGGGGCGAAAAGCCCTGGCCAGCTTCCCTCATGCCCAGTGGGGAAGGGGGATTGGAGGGGGCGGGGCAGCCTGCCAGGAGCCTATGGGGCAGTTGGGTTCCCGGCAGGGAGCTGCCAGTGGAGTTGAGAGACCGGGTTTTCGGCTCTCCACACTGCCCCTCTCGGGTCGGTGGAAGGGCTCCTGGTGAGGACATGCATCACCACGCCAAGGAGGGTTGTGTGAACATGAACCACTGCACTAATTACTGCAGTGGCTGGAAGTCGACCTAATATAGATCGACTTGCATTTCTAGTGTAGACATACCCTGAGTGTATTAATGCTTTACTATTAGATGAGCTGTACTTGACAGGTAGTCTCATGTGCTTTGACCCAGAAGGCCTATTAAGAATCACAAATTAAATATCTTGGCAGAGTTCAGACAGTATGCATGTGTGACTGACGTGATTTTCCTCTCACGTGCACTGGTGTAAATCAGGAATAACTCCACTGAAGTCAGTATAGGTGTAAAAGTGGTGTACATGAGAGGAGAATCAGATCTCTGAGCATCCATGTGACAAAATCAACCCTTGCATAAGTGGGCACAATCCTAGTGGCTTCAGTTTAGTTCTCCTGGGCAGGCCACTGGTGGATTTGTCCCCATCAGTTCATTCTCCTAGCACAGTGAATTGAACAATATTAACCCTGCTTTCCCGCTGGTCCGGTTTTTCAGACCCACTAATCCATGTGATTTGCCCATGGTCAATGGTACTTTCAGCCGGAGGAAGTTTGTCTTTCCAGGACAACGTATCTCACCCAGAGGCTGCCCCTTTCAGGGCACCAGAACTGCTCCATGGACAGAGTAAAAACAAGCATGCTGGACTGATGAAGGTGAGGGTTTTTTAACAGCCTGACGGTACCTTGGAGTTGGTTAGGCGAAATATCCAAATGTGTCCGTACAACAGCCCCAGCATCCAATATCAGACTCCCTACCCCTCATGACAGCAGTGAGCAAACCCAAGTTAGGCTGTCGTGAGGGCTGCGAAAAGGGTTTTCATGGAACCTAGAACGCCCTGAAACCAAGGTGACTTTGAGGTTCTTCTGCAACCTCAAACAGCATCCCACAGGTCCACAAGTCTGGTGGAAATGGACCAGTGTAATTTGTACCGGCCACCTCCTCCCACACAAGAAGCGACTCCCCCCACCTCCAGCCACCCCACACTCATTATGAAGGGAACATTTACAAAAAAGATTTGTATCTAATAACGTCATTTTAATGTTAGATACCATGGGAGGATAGTGCTCCGTCGGTTCACACATGGAGGGCCCTTCCATGCCTATCTCACTTCTCCCTGCCGGATGGGTAGCCTACCCCTCACACTCTCTCTGCCACAGAGGATCTCCTGCCATTCTGGGGTGTGTAGAGAGAGCAGGAGGACTGATGGATGGGCTAGCTCGTTGTGGGTCAGAGGCTGTAGGACTGTGCTCAAGAGGGGGTTCCAGAGGCAGCCACTGGCTTCGCTGGATCTGTGTTGTCAAGGAGCTGGACAGCGCTGTGTGGGGCCAGGAGCCATTATGTGGGGGCATTGGGCTTCTCCATCCTTCCATGGCGAGGAGGGATCCCCGGAGTAAAGCTTGCGAGGAACCATCTATCTTATCGTCAACTCTCACTGCCAGATCAGTGACTGTAGAAAACCTGGCTACCTGAAAGCAGCTTGTCTGTATAAACACGAGACAGGAACGTGCTCAGCTTCTGAACAGATTTTGCTTAATAACTGTTCCATGTTTCCCCTGCAAAACATGTGTCTCTGGCAGATCTGCTCTGCTGGGGTGACTTGCAAACCGAGCTCCAGCCCTCTAAAACTGGTGGGGCTAACAGACCTTTTAATAGACATCTTTGCCGGGGGTGTTCTTGTGGCA
Organism: Emydura macquarii macquarii; assembly: GCF_026122565.2. Classification (NCBI taxonomy): domain Eukaryota; kingdom Metazoa; phylum Chordata; order Testudines; family Chelidae; genus Emydura; species Emydura macquarii. The sequence goes on from NW_027130204.1 coordinate 6,395,053, forward strand.
GCTGGCTGGCCAATGGAGTCCCAGTCATTAATAAACAGGGATAACGTCCGGGCTGCAGACAAGAGAAGAAAGCTCCTCAGGACGCTAGACTTGCAGGAAATGGCCATGGCAGAGCTGAGACAAAGGACACACAACAATAGGAACCAGATCTCTGCTATGCAAGGACAGGAAGAGAGGTGTATGGACCCTCTTTCTCCTGTGCAAGCGGTAGGGCAGGTTTGCTCCCTGGTGTGTGGGGACCTAGCTCCTAAGACAGGAATACACCCTAGATCTTGTCCTAGCTGATGCGATGATGCGGGACGCTGACAGGGCAGTGCTCCAGGATTCCCAGCAGCCAGGGGAAGGCACACAGCATCTATGCTTCCATGTGGCTGGTGACACCAGCTGGTGTGCAAAGTTCCAAGACCTCGGAGTGGAAGAGAATTCCCCGTTCTCTTCTCCTGCCCTGGGATCGCCCACAAACAGTCTTGGATACCTCTTGATTGACAACCCTGCTATGAGTGTTTATTGATGCTACCACCCCCTGACACACTCACAGTCCCCGTGCAGCACTGTAAGCCTCCGCGCTGTCTCCAGGGAGAGTAAGCGATCTCACCAGCTGAAGGCCTGGCTTCCCCTGGGCTCTGCTAGACCCTATCTTCCCTTTGCACTTCCTTCTTGCGCTTTACAACCACCTTCTCAGCTGATGGGATAAGTAGCCCCTTAGCACATCAGTCCACAGTCTGATTAGGTAACTAAGTCTTCCGCCCCTCAATCAGGGCTTCTCTGGGGAACTAGTTAGTGCCTAAATGACCGGCACATACCAGCTCGCCATACATCCCCAGCGTGTGTTTTCCTGCATAGGAGACAATCTGGATTCTGGTCCATGGTTTCTAGAGCTGAAAATCTGTTATGTCCCACCTATTCCATCTCTCTGCCTAGTCAGCATTGTGTCCCATTGTACATTTAGGTGTTTTCTATCCTATCTACTTTTAAAAGTCTCAGTCAATAGGGCTTCCATCACTCCTCCTTTGTGAATGGCTCACAGCTTCACTGACCTCAGTGCCAGGTGACTCCTTGGTAATTATTGACCTCCAATTCATAACTGGTTGACTGCATGTTCTTGTTCAGCAGATGCTGGTGTATTCTTTGGGAATGACTCTCTATTGGTCAGCAGACTATCAGGTTCCTCCAAACCAGGTCAGTAATATCAATATCTTTATTTTCCTTTATTTTGTCACACATTGGCAGGTTGGAAAGTTGGGAGATATGAATCGAACTTTCCCAAGTCCAGGTGGGAGGTTTGTGGCCATTGTTTTGGCTTGGCCCTTTAGAGAGATCAGGACCAGCTGGGAAGTTCGGAACCAGATCCGAATGTCTCCCAAAGTTCAGGATTATCCAAATCTGGGCAAGCAGAGAGGCATTTCCTTCATACCAGAAATAAGATAAATAGGACTTCATGCTTGGTTTAGAAAAGGAATGAGATAAGTTAATGGTGCATCAATGGCTGTTAGCCAAGATGGCAAGAGAAGCAACCCCATGCTCTGGGTGTCCCTAACCCTCTAAATGCCAGAAGTTGGGAGTGGACCTCAGGGGATGGATCACTTGATGATTGCTCTGTTCTGTTCATTGCCTCTGAAGCGATCTGGCATTCACCACTGTCGGAGGACAGGATACTGGGTTAGATAGATCATTGGTCTGACCCAGTGTGGCCACTCTTATATTCTTATGCTGAGAAAAGTCACACCGGCATCATTTTGGTGTCCTGTATGTACATTGGACACACAGCTCTGTGCAAATGAAGATGACTTTTGTTCAAAGCACAGGACAGCTGGGAAGCGACTAATGATCTCTTTCTGCCCTGGGCAGATTTTACCACCGGAGCCACTATTAGTGGCCAAACATCTCCTGCTCAGCCAGTTCAGTGTCTCTTCAATGATTTGCAGGAGGCAATCTTGTTTTATTCATGTATCCTCCAAGCTATTAACTGCACACTGGTGATAGGGAAGCTGTTAGTATTTAGTCCATCTGAGCTCCCTTTCTATAGTGTTTTATTTCTCCATGGTCTCAGTGTAGGGAGCCCATAAGCTAAATAACTATTTAGAATTTAAATACCTGGTCTCCATAGAAACGTAGATTTGAGTAGCTCAATTCTTCTCCCTTGTGAGGCTGAGAGATGGAGTACCATGCAGCTTGCTGTATTTAAGTCTTGAGGATGAGACATTAAAAATGAATGTTCTGAACTTCAGAGTTCTGGAGCAGCCAGCCTTGCTGTCAATAGCCACATATCCCACTGTTCGGCATCCTCATATTTGACTGTTACCTTCAGCATTCTCCTCCTTCCCAGGGTGGTTTAATTTCAGTGGTACTGTATGTATCTAGACTGGGATTTCTAAGGGGGCTAAAGGAATTAAGTGAGTTCTCATTGGAACTCAAAGATCCCTGAGGAAATTCCAGCCCTAGTTCATGGAGCACTTTACAGTGTTTTACCTAAATGTGAGATATTATTTACCATTCTCTCCCTGTGGTCTCAGTCCCTTCAGCTGAGTGACCAGTTACATGGCCTGCTGCTAATGCTGTGTGAAGATCTGCCCCACAAAAGACTTTCCCCTCAGTCCATTCTGGAGGCATGTGAAGTGCACCAGAAGGAATCTTCCTCCTCTCCACCACGTGTTTACATCCAGGGAATGGTCACATCTGTGGTAGGAAGCATCACTGAGGTCAGTACCTCTCTTATTCCTGTCAGTGACCGTACTATAGTAGTTTTTTGCTGGGTATGGACAGTAGGGTAGAATATTTTAGAGCAAGATCACCTGTGAAAAATCAGGGATGGCTTGAAAGGAGTGACTCTCGTCCCGTGGAAGAAGGTGCATGTACTTTCTTTAGTATTTAGGTGGCATTTTTCTATTAGGCTTCTACATATTTTTGATACCCTGGAAGCAGGGGTACATTTTTCCAAAAACACCCAAAGAAACAATGGGACTTAGGCTCCTAAATCACATAGGTAGGCGGTTTTCAAAATTTTATCCAGATATCATTTCATTTGGGAACACAATGTAGGGTCTGTATTATCAACACTGGGATTCCATGGCCCCAATCCCAGGATTGCAATATTACCACTCCGAGGAATCTCAGATGTAGAAGCTCCAGCCCAGAGCATGATGAAAACCTTGAATGCTGGGTCACTTTTCAGACTAGCTAAGCAGCTTTAAACCAACTGTGCTGTGGGTTACGGGCTATATCCTACTGGATTTACCCATCCAAGTAACCCCACTGTATTTCAGTGAGTAAAGGAGGGAGGTTCTGGCCCTAATTTCCCAAGAGCCAGATTGCATGACTGTATTGGGGTTTACAAACCCTACCTGGGCGTAGGCAGAAGGGAGAGGAGAGTCTTCCCCACTTTCAGGCTGTCCACGCCCCAGCACAGCTGCCAGCACTGCAATCATGGCCGCATGCAGCCCCAGCTGGGACCAATAAGGAAAAGAAGCCCGGCTATAAAGCAAGGAGACCAGCATGAGATAGGGAAGCAGAAAGACTTGGGATAGCAGAGGGACAAGAGTCCTGTGCTAGGCTGCCTCTAAGAAACTGATGGGGTGCCAAAGAAAGACTGCAAGTGCTGAAGTGTAAGGGGTGGTGACTGATTTTAGGTTATGTTGCAGGACTGGGCTAAGCTGAGATGAGCAGAGGGAGACTAGCTAGGAGAATGCTGGGAGACTGTCCCTCGAGCAGTCGGCAGTGGCCCTGTGTGGGTGTGCCCCATTGTGGGTGAGGCAAGGAGCCTTCCCCTCCTACAATGTACCCCCAGGCAGGGAAGAGATCCAGATCCAGCCTCCATGGGATCACTGCCCAGACTTCACGCTCCAGGCTAATGCCACAGTGCTAGTAGTTTTGCCACAGGCTGTAGGACTCCACACTGGCCAGCGGAACTGGCTCACAAGGGAGAAGAACGTGCTGCTTGCTGTACAAAGAGTTTCTACTTGCCACTGGTCTCTGTCCTTCTATAAGCTCCAAGACATCACGCCTACGTCAGGTACAATAGCTGTGAGCTCCCTGCACCTCTCTTACTGTGGTAGGCACAGTCAGCTCCTGGAAGGTGATGATGGTAATAAATAAGCTTGTTAAATTGTTTTCACAATTTTATGTTTTCAAGGAACACTTTTGTTGACGTTTTGACTGAAAAAAGGAAGAGAAAGCCGATGAGATTTTCAAATAAAATTCCCACTTTTTGATCAGCACTAGTTAATAATAATCTAATAGCTAGTAGTCTGTTTCCACCTGCAATACGAGGTATCATTTATTTAACACACATTCACATACAATCTTGAAGCAAGCAAAGTATTGCCCTGCTCTTTCTTAACTTGAAGAACTGAAGCAGCAGCATTGATGAATCTAGACCAACCTCAGAGCAAGGACCACTTCCTCTTGAAGGTTTGAAGTCCCCTTGTCTGCTGACATTGACTTGCAATGCAATTGGTTTGCAGGTAGACCAGGTACCAACTGAAGACAGCCAGCTTAACAGAAGCCATGTGATAAGGAAAAGGCTGCACGAGAAAGCATCTGAAAGCTCAGCACTGCCCTCCCAGCTGAATTTTCACCAAGGTAAAGGCTTCTGGTTTAGATTGCGCTTCTTGGAAGTTCTCCTGGGCCAGGTGACTTGTTTCAAATTATGTTGTGCCAATTATATGTAGAGTTGAATATGATATTTACTGCTTTACTTCTAAATGAGCGTACGATAGGGAAATCTCTATGACAAGTCAGCAACTTACAGTCCCTGCTTACAGTCTCAAAGTACAGTGATCTGAAGGGTGTGGAACACCATTAAGTAATCAGTGTGCATATATTTAACTCTTTAAAACAGTTTGCATGAAAGACACTATATGAAATAAGTGTTTTGGTACTCTACGTGTCTAACCGAACCCTGAAGGGCAAAGAATAATTTTCTGTGAATCCATGCTTGAGCCATTTAAAGAGCATATTCACATTTTTCCTTCTTGATTAGCCCAGTGAAGCTCAGCATATACTTCCGTCTTCCTTTCAAAAACCGATTCCTAGAGAGGTTTCAAGAAACGAGGCCAAATCCTACTCACCATACTCATGCAGGCAATCCTACTGTAGACAAGTCACCTGAGAAAGGCACGCGGGAGTCATCATTCAGAACGTATGCAGCAATCTATCCTGACTTCATATTTCGCTTTAACTCAACTTCGAGATATTATTGTCCCTCAGGGTAAAACTCTGCTGCAAGACAAATATTGACTTCCACTTCATGTCTGCTTGTTTCCTCTCAGGTCAATAAATCTTGATGTTCACCTCAGCAGAAGCTAATATGTGTTTTTTCTGTCCTGGTTTCAGCCCTAATTCAGCAAGCACTTATGCACACCTTCAGCATTATACACATGAGTAGCACTGTTTATATTCAGCAAATCATGTGAGCACATGCTTATGTCTCATTGACTTCAATAGGAAGTAAGCACATGCTTCAAGGTAAACACTTGTTTGAATGCTTTGCTAAATCAGTACTTTCGTTATTTTAAGGTGTAAATATGAACCTTTGTGATGCATTTTCTATTTAGGGTGCATTTCACTGAATTTTTTTTCCTCTTCAAAAATCACCACGACAAATTGGAAGGCCCTGGAAAAGGATGGGGGTAGAATATAATAGAAGCAAAGATAGGCTGCAACAGAAGTGTGCACTTCATAAAGTTTTAGGTCACCATTCTTGGGGAATAGCGGCAGCTGCATCATATAGTGGCTTTCAATATGTAGCATTCCTGAAGAAGATAGCTGGGGTCTTTTGGACTTGTGAATTTGGAGGACAAAAGTAGGTAGAACTTGTTTCTTGGCTACTTGCATCTTCCTGACACTTTTCAATTAAAACTTGACGAAAATCATTTGTACATTAGACTCATTTTGGTTGGGCTCCCTGAAGGTCCCGTGGGGACTGCTTTCTGCTTTCAGAGTAGAGCTGTAAAAAGCGGGCGAGAGCAGAATCAGCTCTGCCAAGGTCTGGTGAATGCCTTCCTGATGGAAGTGAAAAGCACTCGGGGTCAGAAGGAAGACATTCAAGAGCAAAGAAGACTCGAATAAAAGTTAGCCAAGACCAAGCGATAGCTAAATGGGCACTTGGATACCACAATTTTAGAATCAGAACATAATATAGTGATTTACCAGGCTTCTGTTCTGTTTCTAAACACAGGGGCCAGGTCACTGAATTATAGTCGGTCGGCAGAGGATTACAGACAACTCTCTGTGGATTACTGTGACTCCAGCAGCATTTCAGAGAGTACATCATTGATATTGTCAAACAGGGGACGCAGGAGAGGTAGGGTTTGACTTTAAAATGGTTACTGTGATTTATTCCAGCTTTCCCTCTGTGCAGGAATCAGAAGAGGTATTGAAAGGTCAATGTTGTGCAAGCAAATGTGCAAATACAAGTGGTCTGATCCTGAAATGTTATAGAAACCACTTTGCTGGTTCTATTTTGTGGGGGTTGTGGGGGAGCTGTGTGTGTAAAAGGTAATTGGAATAGTAGCAATAAATCGATCTAAAACCAACACCCCCCTGCCACCCCCCAAAATGAACATGCTGAAAACTGGGCAGTTCCCAGCTCGCAAAGCACGGGCTGCTGGAAGGCCTGCTGCGGAACAAGCTGGACATTAAGGTTGAAGGTCACACACTGTGTGTGTGTGTGTGTGTGTGTGTGTGTGTGTAACGGCCACCGATGCACTGGCGCCATTCTGCCCCGACCCTGAGCCCCACACTGAGATGACGCCCTACGGAACTGACTGGGGTGGGTGGCTGGGGCAGGAACAAGGGGTCTCCAGGACCTGACCCAGTACAGACGGTGCCTACTGCATCCAGAGACCAAGGGCAGGGCAAAACTCCTCTGGACCCAACAGCCTAACTGCGGGGCTGGGAGGGAAAGACCATGGGCTACCAGGGGAAACCAAGCTGCTAAGTGCAGCTCTGTGCCCAATCCTGACCCCGCTGGAGTCAGAGCCTAACCTAAACCTGCCAGAGGGCTGCCGTGCGATCCCTGCTGACGAGCTGCCCCTGGGAGCTGACTGTAAAGCAGTCACAGCTGGCTCAGAGTCTTCAGCACCCCGGTCATTTGGGAAAACCCCAAATTCTGATCTCCCTAGTCCTGCTCTGTCCTAACCCCAGCCTCGGGCAGACCTGAGAGCAGAACCGCCTGCTCCTGGGGAGGGCGAGATCCTGCGAACTGGGAGCAGCCTGCGGCGCTGGTAACACACACAGCAGCTCAGCTCGGATTTAAGGACGCTTGCGCTGACAGGCTGGGCTGGACATACCAGGCTAGTGTCTGAGAGGAGAGGCCCTTCCCGGCGTGATGGGTGACATGCTACCCCAGATTGCAGCAGACTGCTGGGGGAAAGGGCTCAGTGACATGGTTCTTCTTCCCATGACAGTGCTGCAGGCAGATTTGTTAATCAGTGGTGGGCAGAAAGGCTGCAGTGGCTTAGCTGAGGTAGGCAGGCAGGTCGGAGGGGGGTGGCCCACTGATGTTTTGCTTAGACAACAGATTGTCTTGAGCGGGGCAGGGGATGGGAGGGGGCATTGGGGTTGTGGTGAGGCCCATAGGGCAGCCCGAGGAAGCTGCCCATAATTAGACAAGCCTCAGGCTGTCTAAATTGTGCCAGGAGCTATTGCAGAGCAGCCCAGGTCTGGGAGGGTGTAAAGGGGTCTTGATGCCACCTTAGCACCCCTCTTGCCCCCTGGACTCCGAGTTCTGGGCTGCACCCCTAAGATGCACAGCACAGAATCCCCCTCTCATCAATAAAGAGGGGGGGAAACGATCCTTCCTTGTGGACTGCAATCGATATAAATGTATAACAGACCGTGGATGCTGCAGCTGACTCCGGCATGCAGCTCCCACTGATTTTTGGGGGAGCCATTACTTATTGAGGTGCCTGCAAAACAAGCCCCTAAGTCTATATTCAAGCCCATTTTTGAAAATCTTGGCTGTAATGCTCATAACCAACTGCTGAATCATGCGGGATGGTGCACATACTCAGTTCCCGTTGAGTCTGTGGCAGCTGAGGGTGCAGGAGTGGGGCTCTAAAAGCACGGTATATAAAGTAACATAAGTAGACTCTGAGTTTGCTCACCACAGCCAGCCTTTCCCAGGATAATATATCCAAAATATATAATATAATAAAATATATATAATATATGTATAATATATATATATAATATATAAAAATATAATATAGCTCCCCCCCCACAGGGTTATTACAGTCTGGGAAGAGATCACCAGGCTCAAGAGAGATCCATATCCTCAGTGATCTTTGCTAGTATGCCAGGCTGTTCTCTGGAAGCTCATTTAGCATTTAATAAATTAATTGTTCATAAGAGATATGATAGCTCCCTATACTCACATTGGAGGGATCAATACCAAGGAGGGAGAGGAATTATTTAAGTTCAGTGCCAATGTGGACACAAGAACTAATGACTATAAACTGGTCATCAGGAAGTTTAGGCTTGAAATGAGACTCAGGTTTCTAACCATCAGAGGAGTGTAGTTCTGGAATAGCCTTCCAAGGGGGCAAAAAACCTAGTTGGCTTCAAAACTGAGCTTGATAAGTTTATGGAGGGGATGGTATGATGGGACAACCTAGTTTGTAAATTGACTGATCTTTGACTACGGGTGGTAGATATGCCAACGGCCTGTGAAGGGATGTTAGATGGGGTGGGTTCTGAGTTATTACAGAGAATTCTTTCTGGGTGTCTGGCTGGTGAGTCTTGCCCACATGCTCAGGGTTTAGCTATCACCATATTTGGGGTTGGGAAGGAATTTTCCCCCAGGGCAGACTGGCAGATGCTCTGGGGGTTTTTCGCCTTCCTCTGTAGCATGGGGCAGGGGTCACTTGCTGGTGGATTCTCTATACCTTACAGTCTTTAAATCATGATTTGAGGACTTCAATAACTCAGTCATAGGTTAGAGATTTATTCAGGAGTGGATGGGTGAGGTACTGTGACCTGCGTTGTGCAGGGGGTCAGACTAGATGATCATATTGGTCCCTTTGACCTTAGAGTCTATGAGTTTATGAAGCAACCTCAAGAGTCACATGCTAGTCTTAAATAGGGACTATAGGACTGGGAGGGACTTCCTGGATCATCAAGTTGAATCACAAGTAACCCCATCATATAATCCTATTCATAAACTTAACTAGTTTTATGATGGCTCCTGATAAGTTGTTTCTCCCCACTCTTCCTATTTGAACACTGTTCCAGAACAAGGAATGGGTTTGATTTGTGCTAAAAGCATGGCATCATGGCCTATGAACTACTCAGGTTGTCCCACTAGGATGATGAAAAACTAAGGGTATTTTAAGTGGTAGTCAAAGAATCTGTGCATGTAACTTGTCCGCGGTGAATGGGCGAGTAGGGACTTGCAAGGTTGTCTTATCAGAAAGCCGTGCAAACCTGCGCCCCTCTGAGAACAATGGGGCGGATCCTCAGCTGGCGTAGATCGAGACAGCCATGCTGACGTCTGTGGGCCTATGGTAACTGATATCAGAGGAGGATCTGGCTTTGATAAAAGGCTTGTCTCATAGCCTCTCATTTCTCACTGCCGGCATCCTCGCCTCCAAATCATCCGAAGAGCCTGACTTTGCAATACTGCCATCTGCTGCTTGAGAAACTCCACTTTTATTTCTTTAGTGTCTTTTTATTATAGTTATGTGTTTGTTTCCTGCATATTCCCTTTGTCGTTGTTGTTCACCAGGTTATGTTTAAGAGATTAATTTTCTTAACATTTTTGCTCCAAATGCCTAAAGGTGTTTGAAATGCTATGACCTGTCCTGCGTGAGATTGGCTCAGGTTTTCATTAGAAAAGCATTTTTGAGCTAATATCTAGTGCTCTGCACTCAGTCAGTTGTCACTATATTTCATGCTGCATCCTGTGTCAATTACCTTGCTGCGTCAGGGATTCCACAAGATTTTAATGCTGTGAGTATTGTGTAGCAGAGGACCAGGAATCACACTGCAATGAAAGACCCGTAGTACGGCTGCGGCTGGCCGGGTCAGCTCCCTCGGACTCATGGGGCTAAGGCTGCGGGGCTATAAAACGGCAGTGTAGACATTCAGCCTTGGGCTTGAGCCCGGGCTTCGGGTGTTGGTACTGTGGGTTTTTTGTTGCGGCATAGACACGACCACAGAGTTTGTGTCTGGATTCAGAGCTGAACTTCCTCAAAGTTTGTGGCTGTTCAGCTTTATTTACTTGTTATAACTTACCTATAGATTTTCTAGTTGTTTTTTTTAAATGCTTCAGATGGTGGCTATTGTACTGGAACGCAGTGTAGTATTTTTGGGTTGGCATTTAGAGAGAGACCTCAATAATAACACTCTGGCTTAACACACTGGCTCTCCTTCTGATTTTAGCTTCCCCATAGTTGTAGAGAATTAAACCTGCCTCGTTTCTAGCTCATTTTCATTTGCAAATCGCTCCCAAACAAACCCTGGTTTTGGTATTGCATTAATTATTCAGAAGTATTCACCGAATAGCTTCTGCAAACTATTTGCCACACATCCTGTGGAATCACTGCAGACAGTTCACTCCAGCTGTTTTGTATTGCTGGTGTGTGATTGGCCACCTACACCACATTATATTGTTTCTCTTCCTTGATTGGTTGACTGGAAAATGCTTAAATAGAAGGATTACCAGTGGGATAATAAATGCTTTTGTTTGCTCACAGTACCTTCATATTAACGCAAATATAGGGATTCACACACAAACAGCTATTTCCCCAAACTCATTCCCCTGAACGTCCATGAATAGGGAATAATAAGGGCTACAGACATGGCTGAAGCAACAGCCAGTCCCAACCTGAAGGATTATTCATGGACGCAGATCTGTGTTTCCACCCACGTGTGTTGTTCTGCTATATTCTGGGCACCGATGCATGCGCTGGTTGGAGGGGTGATGGAGGTGAGAGTTGGATGTGGAGGGGCTGGAGCGGCCACCATGGTGCCTGTGATTGGGCCGGGGAACAGGTAGGAACCATGGTGGTCAGGCTGGAGCAGGGAGCAGCTACCCTGGTGGCTGGCAGAAGAGAGATGTGACCCATCAGGACCCCCTTTCCAAGCCTGAAGCTGGCTGCCCCAATCCGCTGAGTCTCAGTAGCTCCTCTCCTCGGGCAGAGCACCCAGTCCTGCTCCCCCTCCCAGCCCTCTGCCTCCCTATTTAAAACAAGCTTTTGCCACCTTTGGCGCTGCTTCCATGACAGTGATTGTGGTATTCCCTTGATTTCATGTTAGGGAGAGCTCCACAGGCGCAGAGGGAGTGGGACCCAAACCTGAGTGGATCGAGGACACACGGTAGCTACAAACTCTTCATTAACAGGTAATCAGTAAAGCTTTTGTCCTTCAAAGACGTTTTTATGACCGCAGGAGGCACAGGGGCTCAGATGCACCTGGGCTCTGATGTGAAAACCCTGGGTAGCAACTGGATTAGGTAGCCATGTGGTGGGCAGACGCTCTTCATCTCGAGCCAAATCCTGAAGACTTCACTGCACTCCTGGTCGGTCCTTCCTCGGAGAAAGCCTCTCATTCCCTTCAGGGAGAGTTTTCCTGAATAAGGGCAAAGGGAAAATGGAGCAGAGACTTCAGGTTTGGGCCTCCAACTTGTACTGATGTTACTGTCGGAGGTCTGATTTATAAGAGATGGGCCTTGATAGGCCAAATGTGCAGTACGTGGTTTTCAGAGTAATTTTTAGTTTTTCCTATAGTTTCTCAGGTTGATTCACTATCTCAACCCCTCTGGTTCACTAAAGAGTTAAAGGGAACCCATCGGTGTCATCAACAGAAAGCTGTGGGGCTTTGTCTCTGCTTGTGGGATCTGCTCTCAATTCAGCCATGGGTGGCCAGCAGCCAGATGTGACTGCTGCAATGCAAACCCCAAGTGTAGACAAGGGATGCTGTGATTTGCACCATTGGAGCTAACTCCTGTTTGAAACCAGGGTATACTCCACCTCTGCCTGTCCTGGGATGTCTACAGCAGAGGTTAGCATATTGAGGCTGCAATCGGGGCTAATTCCAAGTGTAGACAAGGCCTCTGAGCATCATAAAAATCAGAATCCCCTATTTACATACCTCTTAGTCCATGATAGGTACCCCAGTTAAGCAAAATACCTGTCCCAGTGAAACAGGAGTTCCTGCCATCAAGCATAACTGACTTAATTCAAACCCATAGGAAATATTGCATTTAGATTTCTCCATCAGCTATGTCCTGAGTAAACTGATTGAAACAGATAATAATTAACCACAGTTACCAGGGCTGTGAGAGATACTCTGTTTTCCCCTGTATGTACAATAAGAAATAATTGCAGTGCATCCCTCAGAACAGCAGTGTGTTTCGTAGGGAATAGATATCATATATACACACACCTCGTATGTGGAGGTGATAGTCACGTGTTAAATTGATCAGTGTATTTATTGTGTGCTCTCTGAGCATCTCACCGGCCCCCTGCCCATTAACCCATCCTTGCCAGGGCGGTCCAAGACAACATGCTGAGACTTTTGTTGTTAATTCATATGGGCTTTTAGTTTAATTTCTGCATAACTTTCATGGTTTCATCCTATAACACTTTTCTGTAGGGGTTGTGACATATAGATAATGGAGATTGTCCTTTCTTGCATAAGGCAGTGCCACTGGAAGAATTTTAAACTCTCTGTCCGTTGCTTTGGACGCACAATCTGAAATGTTGCTCATTCCTTTGCAGATCGGCAAGCACTGTGGACGAAATCCCTGCTGGGGCTCAGAAGAACAGCAAGCACAACCTGCAGAGTTTAGGCTCCACCTTCTCGGTGTCTGCCAAGGACTCGCTAGCAGCTGCGGCATCTCTGAGATGCGTGTTCCAAACGAAAGAAAAGGTGACTAAGGAAAATGTGCGCACTGATTGCAAAATGTAAAGCCCACCCCACAACGCCAGCCCCACACGGCAAGGGGGCTGATGGATAGGTGACTCAGCTAATCAGAATGGCCCCCCACCATGGCCAAGCCCAGAAGGAGCTACGCATGATCTGGGTGTGATAAGGAGCCCGGTCCTGCAGTCAGACCCTCAGAGACGTCAGTGGGAGCTTTGTCTGCATAAGGACTGAGATAGAGTTGTAGGACTGAACCCCAAAAGGCCAGCTTTCCATCTTGGGGTTCTAGTTCTGCTTTTGGTGACCTGTAATGCATACAAAGGGGTGTTTTAATCAGTCACCTTGGCTGTGCCTTCAACACACCAGAGAAGGGCTCACTCCAAAGCCTACTGCAGTCAGCAGGGATCAAAGAACTTTAGAACAGGCCCCTATTGCTCTCCTTTTACAATATACACCTAGACGGAAAGCGCACCCTAGAAGTTAATGCACCGATGGGATAATCACGCGAGCTTGGAGCTATTAATTGTTCCACCATTGTTACACAGGGGTTGTGTAAACTGTGGTTATTTATGTCCTGTCTGTAAAATGGGACAGGGAATAATGCCTAGCAGTCTGAGGCCAGAAGCCAAGGAATAAACAAACCACGAGATTGTGCTTCCCTTCCATCCTCAGCCGTGAACCCTCTGGGGCAGGCTGGAGGCATTTCTGCTACAGGCAGCGACAGGAGCCCTGTGATGTGGTTGAGCGTGATATAGCTGTGTTATAGAGAACACGGGGGGGTCAGCCTCCAGGACCGTCAATCTTTTCACCACTGCCAAATCTGCACACCTGCCCACGCACAGGCAGAGAGAAGCCTTTCGATATTTTAATTTGGGTGGTTTTGTTTGCATAACACTGCAGCAAATGATGCTGGCAATCACATTTCTGTGTCGCTGGGAAATACACTTCTGTTTTAGGTCTCCTTTTCAGGCTGCTTTATTTTTTTCATGCCAGTTCCAGTAAGTGGAGAGGAAGACCAAAGAATGCGACTCAAGCTTGTAGCTCCCTGCATGGCCCCTTGCAGCTGCTGCTGTTATCGTTATTATTCTATCTTTCAAATCAGTGCTCCTGCTCCCAGGGAATTCAAATTCCCTCCCATCTCAGGCCTGAACAGTGGCAGGCCTTTGAAGATGAAGAGCCAGTCATTTCAACACTTGGAGAGAGAGAGAGAGAGAGAGAGAAAAAAACATTTTTACAGGGGAATTTAGGTTTTAATAGCGTTAATTTTTTTGTCAGATTATTAATTGCAAGAGAAAGGAAAGAAGGCATGTGAAGTGGATGGGCAGAGCAAGCTATTATTTATTTACTGGTTGTGTTGCAGTAGTACTTAAGAGCCCCCAGTCATGGCCCAGGGCCCAATTGCGCTAGGTGCTGTACATACATAGAACAAAAAGATTGTCCCCACCCTAAACAGCTGACAATATACGTATAAAACAATAGTGAACAAAAGGTAGAAAAGCTATTATGCTTCTCTGGATAGTTCTGTAGCGACTGATGGATTGTTTAATAATACAAACAACCCCCAACCCTTGAATTCTTTAACAATACCCAGAATACTTAGATGGGTCACTCCTAGGCCCCTGCACCCCACCAGCATGGCCCTCTGCCAGGAAATGCACAGGAGTGGGGAAACATAGGGCCATCCAAGCTGTTCCCACCCTCTTCCATAAAGAGCTTTTGTGGCCCCTTTCTGCCGCTGGAGCAGGTGTAAAGGGTAAGGCTGGGCAGGGTTTTCCCAGCCCACAAACAATTCTGAGAGTTCAAACATTTTCCATTTCTGCAGTGGGAGGAAACTGGGGCCTTTTTGTGAAACATTAGGAAGCAAGCTGTCCCCCATTATAGCCAAGAGCCTAGAGTTCAGGGCACTCAGCTGCTGTGTAGAAGATCCAGGTTCAAGTCCCTGCTTTACCATGTAGAGAAAACTGAGATCTTCATAACATTGATTCATTTTATTAACTTTCTGAATTGTTTTTTTCTAGTTTTCAGGGCCAGAATTTATCATTCTGTCCAGTGAACCACCAGTCACCTTACAAATGCCTGGATCCATCGTGGTAAATATGAATGTTCCGGATTTCAGAGCTGGTAACCCTTAAATTAAATCTCCACGCTACCCTGTAAAACCCCCATTTCATTTCCAAGGTGGGAGTCCTGCAAAGGCAGCATATGGAGACCCTAAAGACAGGTGAGCACCTCACATTGCTACATCGTGATCCTTGGTGCTGCGGTCAGAGGGGAACTGATGGACTCCAAAGGGAGCCTCATCCATTAAGCCTCCATTCAGGAAGATCATTTTGAGGCAAAGCTTTGGGGAGGTGGATAGAGATTACACAGCACTTGTACAATACACTGCCTAATGCTAAAGCAGTGAACTCCCGTAGTACACTTCCCAGAGAAAAAACTTCATTGAGCTGTAGTTAAGGCTGACAGTGTGTAGCAGGGATGTTAGGGTAAAAGCCTGACAGAAATATCAGTGTTATCAAATCCAACCAAGTCCAACTTGAAAGAACCTCAGACGCTATATAGTCTGGAAATGCTCAGTTGTTTGCCTGGGGACTCCACAAGTTTTCTAGAAGTCTGAAATGTTTTGACATGACTACAGAGCAGCAGGCTTTGTGCGTGATTCCCTTAGGCAGGGCCATGGGACCAGGAGAGCCCGAGACTGGCAGGAATTTCTGCATTCACATGGCACTCATTCTCAATTCTCTGGTTTGTGTTTTCAGACTAAAAAAGGGAAATCCTATTTGTCTCAAAGGGACCTCAGTGTGATTCTGCTCAATGGGCAGTGCCTAGAGGTGAAATGTGACATCAAGTCGAAGGTGAGAGACGTCTTCAATACAGTCGTGGCCTACGCAAACCTAGTGGAACACTTCTACTTTGGCTTAGCTTACGTAAAAGGTACGTGCCACGTCTAGGGGCTGCACGGGCTGTAGGAGCCATGCTAGTCTGTACTGATGAATGCCAGTCGAGCCCTTTGAGAGCCTCAGATGGAAGGCACTTTAGAAGTTCAGTTTCAAACAGAATTAAGCCCCCTAGTGTAAACCATGTCCACTGCAGGAGTGCAACCCAGTGCAGCTACACTATTCCAGTGCAGACGAGGCCTTAGGCACAGACTTAGCTTGAGGCAGGGCAGAGTGTTGCCCCATCAGGACTTCCAGGAAGCACTGTGCTTCAAGCAGGCCACCTGCCTCCAAAAGCTTCCTCGTCCGGCAGGGGAGTACAGGCTCAGCTACTCCCCGTAAAGAGCCCACTCTTTCCCCTGGATCCTTTGGAGTGGCTAGCGCTCACGAGGCCCCAGTGGGGAGCAGTCCTTGCACTCAGAGCATGAAGATTGTAGGTGTGTGACATGTCAGTCTCATTATGCCCTCCCCATCTGTCGAGTGCGCACACCGGGCCAGCCCCATCAGATGTCTGGCCAGCTGTACAGGGAGTTATCCTGGTGGAATAAGCCATGAATAACCCATCGTGGAGGGCAGCAGACGGCGAGCTAGGTCTGATTCTCTGAGCCCTTCCTGGTGATCTGCTGAACGAAGGGAGGGAGGCGGATGAAAAGCAGCAGAATTCTGATCTATTGAATGGTCTCTTTCTGCTTCTCTCATCACGGAACCCAAACTTCTCATTGCAGGTAAAGAGTTTTTCTTTTTGGATGATGAGACCAAACTCTACAAAGTGGCCCCAGACGGCTGGAATGACCAACCCAAGAAGAAAACCTCCATCATTAATTTCACACTCTTTCTGAGGATAAAATTCTTCGTCAGCCACTTTACTGTCATCCAGTAAGTGCCGAGGTTCTGTCGGCAGCCGGGGAGGAAGATGGCATTTAATATTCAAAGCTCGTTACATTCCCAGCCTCTCCTTTTTTCCAGACATGGTCTGACAAGGCATCAGTTTTACCTGCAGCTTCGTAAAGATATTCTAGAGGAGCGGCTGTACTGCAATGATGAGACCTCCCTGCAGTTAGGTGCTTTAGCCTTGCAGGCAGAACTTGGAAATTACGCTCCGGAGGTACGGTAAATAATGCACCTCTTCTCTGAGGTGTCTGTCATCAGCTCCTGCAGATTTCTCCTGTCACTTACGGTTAAGATGCAAATTAAATGGCACCTTGACTTCAGCTCTTCTGACATTTCTCAGTACAGTGAGTGAGCCCGGAAGGGTTCACATTTCAGGTTCAGATTAGATGACCCTAAAATTTGCCTGAATATGCAGCACTCATGAATCTGCCAGGAATGGCTGAAATCTTGGAGAACAGTCCTTCTTGGGAAATTACTGGTACCTCCTGCCTGTGTGGTAAGGCCAGAAATCCCAGCAGATCTCTGGAGTACTTTCAGCCATCGATGCAACTCAGAAGCACAGAGGGGCTTGCAAAGATGAAAAAATAAGGAAGAGAAAAGCAAATTGAACATTTCAACCCCTTCTAAGAGTTGCCATTTGGGCTGGGTTGTAGAAAGGCACAGGGATGCCAGTGCAGATATTTCTGAACCAGTTGTCCAGGCCTATGTGTAATAAATTATGCTTTTTCCATATACAAAGAGCAGCTGTATAAGTCCAGGGCCAGATCTCCAACTAGGGTGGCTCCATCGGCTGAAGTGGAATTATATTGATTCACACCAACTGAGGGCCTGGCTCTCAGTCTATCACACTGTTGTTTTCCTTACTCTAATATAAAAGAGAAGAAAGAACAAAAGTAAAGTCTCCATGACAGGGAGCATGTTGGGTGTGTTGTCCTCCTCTGAAGCAGCTGCAGCAACTCTGAGAACAGAATAGCTGCTATCTCTGTTCACAGACAGTTTTAGAGTTTAAAGGTGCAGTACACAGAAAACAAAGGCATTACATGTTGCTATGTACGCTGGACAATATAGATCGAGTTTCCAGACTACAGTATAGGCTATATTCTGCATTGTCTTGTGCAGGTGCATCGGGGGAGGAAGGGGGAAGAAGGGCAGTGGTCCTCTCTTCCTCCCTCTCCCACGCCCAGGAGCCAGACAGAATGGGGGGAGGTTCCTGAAAGCATGTTGAGGGCCAGCTGACAGAACTAATGGTGCTCCAGCTTGGAAGCCAAAGCCTCTCCCCTCATGAACCAGCTAGTAACTAGAGGCAGGCGTGCAGGGGGAGAGAGGCTGCACACTTGTGCAGCCGATGTGAGAAGCTGTGTTCTCCTCACACTCCCCTGAGGCAATATCCTTGCATCTTCCCCGCTGTGGCTCTGCATCCCGCCTTTCACAGCATGCCTCCAGCAGCAAAAGCCAGAATGGTGCCCCACACCGCGTGTGATGTTTCACGCTGGAGATCACTGCACCCTCCCTTCGACAGCTCTTCAGCTTTTGTGGGAACTGTATTTTCAGCCCTATCTACAGCTCCTGGGGAACTAACCTTTTCCCCTCTCATTTCTCCATTTCCCTCCTGAAGGTGCATGGGAAGAATTATTTTCGTGTTGAAGACTACGTTCCTGCAAGCCGGATAGAGAAAATGACCCTGGCATGCATACAGCGAGAGCTCGCCAAGCTGCACCGCATGAACCACTCCCTCTTTGAGGATGAAGCCGAGCTAGAATTTTTAAGGGTATCCTACACGGTGCACAATTTTATTCATTTTTGCAGTAGAAGGGCCCTGTCTCTTCCTCATCAGTCTGTCGTTTCCCAGTCGCCTGTCTGACATTCTGATATTGAATGTTCATGGGACAGCTTGAACTGCTGAGCACTTGCATCCACTGTACTGGTCAGAGCACTGTACAGACAACTAACAAGTCCGCACAGCCTCCCTTGAGAGGCAGGAGGAAAGAGCTAGTACCATTTTACAGATGGAAAACTGAGGCCGGTCGGGCGGTGAGAATTTGGATGGGTTTCCAAGGCTTCCAGAGAGCGGAAGTGCTCAGGGGAGCTGCTGCATCCTATCTCCTCTCCACGCCATCTGCCTTGTTCCCCTTGGCTTAGCTTCTTTCTGCTCAGGCACTGGGAACGCAGCACTGGGCTGCATGGGATATTTAGTGTGTGTTGTGCAGAATGCTGAGTAAGTGCTCTGCTCTCCCTCTCTGCAAAGGTGACTCAGCAACTCCCTGAGTATGGGGTGTTATTCCATCGGGTGTCCCAGGAGAAGAAGACAGCAGGAGGGGACACTGTCCTGGGAATCTGTGCCAAGGGCATCATTGTGTACGAGATGAAAAACTGCACCAGAATTGCCAAGTTGAGGTTTCAATGGAGGGAAATGGAGAGGATTTCAGCTCATGTGAGTGTGATCCAAGTGAATCCTCCTTCCTCCACACTGTGTTACTCCCCCTCGGTCTGTTAGTTGAGTAAATACAGGCATCTACTTCAGAGCCAGGCTCAGAATCATTACGCACAAAACATGCTCATTTTTGATCCCATTAAAAAAAAAAAAAGGATCCAAATGTAGGGTTCTGGTCATCCCAACGCTCAGTGATGTTTGGATCTTGAGTTCTGACCGCTCTCTAGGAGCTGATGTCCACCTTCTGTAAGACTCTGTAACCAAGAGCTGGGCAACATTTTTTGTGCAAAAAAACGTGTCCTGGGTGGAATATAAAGTGACCATTGCATTTTTATTTCCTTTAGAGAAAAAAGTTCATGATCGAAAGCAGCTTCAGTGGCAAAAAATACACGTTCGTCACCGACACAGCAAAGACGTGTAAATATTTACTGGACCTCTGCTCTGCCCAGCACAAATTTAATGCCCAGATGCATTCCAGGCAACTACGGCAAGCTTCGTCCGGTGAGTTCCAAAGATACTGTCTGTAACACAGGGAATAGGTGAGGGCAGGTTTGTGAGGAATGAAGGACACTAAAGGAGAGGAGAGATGCCACGTGGGTAAGGCACTGAAGTGGGAGTCAGAAGATCTGGGTTTACTGCTCAGCTCTGCCACAAACTCCCCGTGGCCTTGTGCAATCTGTTCATCTCACTCTGCCTCGCCTGTCCCTCTGTAAGACAGGGATAATAATGTTTCCTGACCTCACAGGAGCTCGGGGTTTGTGAATTAACTGAATTAACGTCTGGGAGGTGCTCCGGGTGATATGAGCCATAAAACTACATTCGTGTGAAAAAGGCTTTATTATACATAGCTGCAGGAGCCCTGCTGATGTTTCTGAAGACAATGGGTCAGATCTAGCCCTGGTGTAAGCAGAGACATGTGCCGCTGCTGTTGTTCCTACCTGTGCCAGGGCAGAATTTAGTCCAATAGTGCCTGAGTGAGGAGGGTTATTAAGTGGTTCTACAGCAACTGAAAATTAGAGATGGTCCCAAGCCAAGACCACAGAACCAACTGGGACTCCAGCCACACTTTGGACTGTGTGACATTTCTCTGTTTATATGCTCCTTTACGATGTACCATCCCCACAGACGGCATGACAGGGGCTGTCATTACACAACCCTCCCTCCCCACACTTTGGATTCTTCACAGTGAAACACTGCTATGCTCAGTGGGACCCGTCAGGGATGGTCTTGGTTTACTTGGTCCTGCCTCAGTGCAGGGGGCTGGACTTGATGACTTCTCAAGGTCCCTTCCAGCCCTGCATTTCTATGCCGTTCTGATTGTTATACAGCATTCTGCATCCACAGGTCTCAAAGTGTTCTGTACAGGTGGGTAAGTATCATATATGGGGAAACTGAAGCGTTGGCGAGAGGGAAATACCTTGGCCAAGGTTTCACGTATCTCTGTTGATTACAGTGGAGCTACCCCAGTTCATGTCAGCCGAGGATCTGGCCCGCTGGCTTCAATGCACTTATGCCAATTTACACCAGCTGCAGATTTGACCCTGTGCGTCAATGGCAGAGCTAGGAGCCCTGTGTCTCACACCAGTTCGCTATTCATTAGTTCAGACTGCCCCCATCTCTAGTGGAAATGTAGAATGCTGGGCAGCGAGGTGATATCATGGGCACCGAACGGTTCATATTTTAATGAGTTTACTTCCAAAATTCTTTCATAGAAAACAAAGTTCTTGCTGCACAATCTCACTAACATGAAATCACTATGCAGAGGTGTTAGACAGTAGCAGAAATGAGACTTATGTTGGACCTCCCTGTGTTGTTAGGGTTCCTTTTACTTCTAATTTAACTGTGTGTTGCTGTGATCTGCAGTGTATAAATGAGACCTGAGATTGCATCATCAGGCTTGCTGAGCAACAATCACCGGCAACAATATTTTATAATGAAAATGATTACATGCAAGATATGAGGGAGCAAAATTAATTAGGAAGCAGGAAAATTATAATGCAAGTCCTGGTTGCAAGCGTTTCAAATCACAGACTCTTCAGTCTTGGGCAAGCCATGAGCCTGGGTGGGGGAGACGGCAGGTCCTGAGTGCAGAGCTAGCTCGTCTTTGTGGGTCCTCCTCAATGGATTGGTTTCTTGAAGGCAGGTGGCAGGGACCCTTGTTCAGAATTAGACCCTCTTTACCACTAACATCCCAGCACAGATCTTTCCCCAGCATTTCCACACTGGCAGAATCCCTTCCACAGGAGTGGACAGAAGAGCTCTCCTGTCTGCTGCTGCCTGGCTCAAGTGCACAGGCCACATTTCCTGCAAAACTTGTGGCAGCCCCCACTCAGCCATCACTATGGCAACGCGCAGGCTTTGCTGATAATATGGGCAGTTAACCCTGTCAATGCCTCTGAACAAATACCTCTGATCAAACCCACTGAGGAAACTGAGAGCCTAGGTGTACTGGAACTAAAAAGCAACGTTCCAGAGGGTTGCAATAATGTCTAGTAGGGAAAGGCAATAGAGGTCAGGGTCGGACAAAGGAGGGAGGGGAGAACGTGCAGCCATATTGATTTCCAGCCCTCCAACTTGCAACCCCCATCATCATGGCAGCAGCGTTCCTGTTGTACTTCTAGGTGTGCCCCAACCACCAGCTGTCCCCAAGTCCCCTTTAAGGGGTATTCCAGCCTTTTGAGAGAGAACCTGAACAAATGAATAGTGACTCTGTCAGCTTTAGCTTATACCAAGACTTTCCATGGGTCTGGAAGGGAGTGTGTGTAAATAGACTAACAGAATTCCCAGGCCAGAAGGAACCGCTGGGGTCATCTAGTCTGACCTCCTGCCTAATACAGGCCAAAGAACTTCCCCACAATAATTACTAGAACAGCTCTTTTAGGAAAAAATATCCAATCTTGATTTCATGATGGAGAATCCACCGCAACCCTTTATAAGTTGTTTCAAGGGTTAATTACCCTCACTGATTTCCAGTCTGTATTTGTCTAGCTCAACTTCCAGCCTTTAGATTATGCTACACCTTTTTCTGCTAGACTGAAGAGCCCATTATTATCCATCTGTTCCCCATGTAGAAACGTAGACTGTAATCATGTCACCCTTAACCGTCTCTTTGCTAAGCTAGAGCAGTTGTTTTCAACCAGGGATACGTGTACCCTGGGGGTAGCAGAGGTCTTCAAGGGAGTACATCAACTCATCTAGATATTTGTCTAGTTTTACAACAGGCTACATAAAAAGCACTAGTGAAGTCATTACAAACACAAATGTCATACAGACAATGATTTGTTTATACTGCTCTATATACTACACGCTGAAATGTAAGTACAATATAGAGGCTTGGTCTACACTTATCTGGCAGTTAGGTGGCAGTCGACAGGAGTTACGCAAGCCACACAGAGTAGTTTGCGTAACTCCTGTCGATTGCTGTGCTTCTCTTCTGTGCGGAGTCTTCACTGCACCGCGCCGATGGGAACCGTGTTCCCATCGACGCAGCACCATGCCACTTGAGGGGGTGGATTAACAATATCGACTTCTGGATCGATTGAGCGGGTCTTCATTGAATTGAATTCACTGAATTGGTGGTTTCACCGGAATAGTCCGTTCTTCGCCAGTACAGAGTGTGCAGGGCTGAGAACCAGCTCCCTGATCCATCTCTGATATCATGAGAGAATGTTTGGAGGCACTCCTGTTTCCTCAAATACACATGTGTTGGGCTGGTGGTCCAAGGCATGGGTGAGCATCAACTGATCCAGACCTCTGCAGACAGAACCTTCCCTTTCCAGTTCCAGTGACAGATTTTTTTAACTGTACATTTCAGAGATGCATTCAGGTTTAATGGGGCTGCACGCTGCATCTTCCTCAGTGGAGAGAGAATTTGCAGCAAAGTTCCTGTGAATGAAAGCCAAATCCAATGAAAACCACAATACCTCCTATGATATGATAGAAAATGTTTGAAAATCCTTTCTCACACCCAGCCCCAGGATTGGTGTAGGAATATCAGAACAACTATATATAATGTCAGGCTTTTTTGTAAGGCTGGCATATTGAAAAGGCTAGACAGAAAGCAGTTCTGAACATAAAAGGCTAGAAGGAAGTCAGTGGATTTATCTTTTTCTCATTCCCCTTTCTCCCTCAGAGGACAGCAAAATTATGGAAATAGACAAATCAAATTCCGTTTATGCGGCTCAGTATGAACATCTCGCCCTAATTCAGAGACTGTCCCGTTCAGAAAATGTGCTATACGGGACCAACGTGGAGAACGCGTCTGCTGGGATGATGAGCAAGTCTTGCGACAACCTCAGTGTGGAAACCAACAATGGGATCAGAGACAAAAGCAACCTAGGCAGGTGAGTGTAAATTGGCTTTGTCCTCTGAATGTGACTAAAAAGCAGTTGTTGGCTCTGCAAATGGACTTAGTATTATTACTTAAAACCTTTGTCTGACAGTGTCAGGTTCTAGGGCCCAGCACAGCGGTGCAGAGTTACTACTTCTGATTTACTCTGATGTCAGACAAGGAGAATCCTATTAGCTCCAATTTTGGAGCATATAAAAGTTTGAAAATCTCTGAGCCAGAGGGACTAGGGGCAGAAGCAGAAGCAGTCCTGTAGGGAGAAAGCAGCCAAATTTGGAAGAAAGCATAGGCTGAGGTTTATATTTTATTGTTAATTAAGTTAATAAAGGAAAAGAGAGAGATTGTGTGTGTACTCTGTATGGAGCAGGGTGGGAACTCTTCCCAGTAAGATAGTCTGGACTTGTGTCACTAAAGTCACTTGGCCTTTGCCATAGTGTCATGCAACCCCACTTCACAATATGCTTTCACCAAAGTGCATCCTCTCCCTTCCAATGTTAACTCATGAGGCGTTCCATGTACGGTGACTAGCCACCACCTTGCTCCTGTGCTGTTGTCTTCTCTTCCAGCTTGTACCCTTAGACTGTAAGCCCGCCTGGGCAGGGACTTATTTATTTAGCATCAACTTTCTGCTCTACCTCACAGTGCATGGGCTAGTCATAATAACAATGCCCCTAGGATTTGCTGACATTTAAACTGAAATGAACTATTTTCTTTCAGATCATTGCAGACTTCTTTCAGATCCCTTGTTTCAGAGCTAGGATTTGCCCTTTGTTGATATCTGTATTGTGGTCATGGCCAAAGACCCCCTCCTCAGGATGGGGGCTCCATTGTTAGGTGCTGTACATACACAGAGGAAGACACAGAGCGAACAATCTAACCAGTGAGAACTTGAATCAGAGCTGGTGTAATGCTTGTTTTCAGACACAAAAAGCAACCCATTTACTTTTGGACTGAATGCCTTTCATTCAGGGTTAAGGGAATGTAAACCAATGAAACAAAGAGAGAACAAAAGTGGAGTCTTCATGAGAGAGCACAGTGTGTGTATCTCCTCTGTGACAGGTAGCATGTGGCCTTGACGCACAAGGGCAGCTGGTTTAGTCCGGAGAAGAGAAGGCTGAGCGGGGCCTGATAACAATCTTCAAATACGTAAAGGGTTTTTATAAAGAGGAGGGTGATCAATTGTTCGCCTGATCCACTGAGGTCAGGACAAGAAGCAATGGGCTTAAATTGCAGCAAAGGAGGTTTAGGTTGGAGATTAGGAAAAACTTCCTTTCAGGGTAGATAAGCTCTGGAACAAATTACCTAGTGAGGTTGTGGAATCTCCGTCATTGGAGTTTTTTAAGAACAGGTCAGACAAGCACCTGTCAGGGATAGTCTAGATAATATTTAGTCCTGCCTCAGAGCAAAAGACTGGACTAAATGACCTATCAAGGTCCCTTCAGTCCCACACTTCTAAGATTCTATGTTTAAAAGTGCAGTACGCAGAAAACCGAATGAGAACTTCTCACTTCTAAATGGGTTAATTTAGTTGGGGTTTGTGGTGCTTTGAGCAGGGGGTTGGATGAGATGATCTCTTGAGGTCCCTTCTAACCCTAATTTTCTATGATTCTTTCATTTACATTACGACATGCACCAATGTGTGGGTTGTTGTTGTAGCCTGTAAGAGATTCTAATACCATCTGAAGTGCTATGAAGTGGAACAAAGCCTAGGAGAGAGAGTATCACTATATAGTCCCCCCTTCTGGGGTAAGCAAGTTCCACTGGACAAGCTGTCTATATGCCGTTTCAGGCAGTCTTCCCTTCTGACTCGAGGCCCTGTGCCACTTTCCCAGTGGCTGGTAGGGGAACCCAGGCCTACCCGCTACTCTGGGTTCCAGCTCAGGGACCCTATGTCTAGCAATCCAGATCCGCTAAGTCTCAGATCCTGTTGCTGTTTCCCCACGCCCCTTCCTACCCCACCTCTTTATCTCCTTGCCTATCCCTGGGAGCTTCCTCTGCTCCCCAGGGCTACTTCTCCCTTCTTGCCCTTGTGGTGGACTCACCAGTCCAGGACAGGAGCCCAGGGCTTACTCTCCCCCTTGGATCTTCTCCTTGTCCCAGGCCAGCTCTCTTTGGAGTGACTGCAGACCTCTTCTGGTCAGCCCCTTCTTGCTCTCACTTCCAGACTTTACATTCCTAGCCCAGCTGGGCTTCCCCTGCCATTAATATTGATCAATCCCTGCTTCCCCTCCATGTGCAGCATCTAAGGCTAATTGGCCCCTCTGGGCTGACATTAAACTGCTCAGGACTCATGTGTGGTGACCGCCCCATCCCAGTCCTCTCATGAATGGTCGCGTAGTGGAGCTCACTTGAAAGCTAATGCCAGGCAGACTAAGCCCAGCCTGACTGAGATCTGGTAGTCCAAGCACATGTCCAAGAGCCAAGAATTTCTCTGTTCCCATCCTGGCTCTGACATGCTTTGAAAAATGCTTTGTGGATGGCGAGTGCTGTGGTAGAGTTGGTGCATTAATGTCAATCTCCTTTCTTGCCCCTAGCTCCCCCTCTGGATTGTCCCAGTCTGAAGTACATCTTGGTTTGAATGACAAACAAAGGAGCTATGACTATCTCTCTATCCATTCAACTCAGAATACAGCCAGCAGTGAGTATAGGAGCCTGTGACGCACTCAGAATGCAGCGGTGATCTGAAAAGGAAACATAACAACTGGTATCAGGAGGGTCCATGGTCACCGTGTCTCAGTGTTTGCAGATCAGATGTACTCACTTTACAATGTAAAAGATTATTGTTCTCACCTCCAGGCTGCAGACGAATCTTGGGCTCCAACTGGGTTCTTTGTTCCCCCTGCATCGACACTAGTTATAAGGGCCTAGTTATAAGTTGCAATGCTGAGCGCAGCAAAATTTAAATACCTTATATGTCCCTGGGCCTTAGGCGTAATGGGATTGGGATACCTAACTTCCATAAAGTCCTTTAAAGATCCTAGCCTAGCCGGCAGAGAACGCAGCTGCCCTGTCTGTGCCTGTGCAGGAAGAAAAAGTAGTAGAAACTGATGCGAGGCACTGAAGTCAGCAGCTCTGACTCTCAGCCAGGCCGGGGGGAAGCTCCGTTGAAGATGTCATTTTTACACAGCCCCTTTTCAGAGCAGAGCCGTGCTTTCAATGTCCAGATTTCAGGAAATGACATAGTACGACAGGTAACCCCATCCAAAAGCCATTGCCACGCCTGGTGCTGGTTGGATTCTGTACAGAACCTGCTTCCTCAGCCAGCAGAAAGGGCATGGAGATGAAGGCCCAGGTTTGAGAAAGTATTTTGGTGTTGCTGCACTCCACCTGGCAACACTTAACTGATTTAGGAGCCGAAATCTCATTTTCAGAAAGAGATTGACAGTTAGCAGCCTGAATCCATTGCCAGTCGATGGGACTTTGGCTGCTAAATCAGTTAGGTGTTGCAATGCTGAGCGCAGCAAAATTTAAATACCTTATATGTCCCTGGGACTTAGGCGTAATAGGATTGGGATACCTAACTTCCATAAAGTCCTTTAAAGATCCTAGCCTGACCCAGCCTTTTGCTGCTATTATTGTTATTTATTCTTTGTATGATCATAGCACCAGTCATGGATCAGGTCTCCACTGCGCTCGGCACTGTACATTATTAGGTGTATTACAGTAGTGCCTAGGACCCAGTCATGGATATGGACCCCTTTGGCGAGGACTGTACCAACACAGAACAAAAAGATGGCGCCTGACCCAAAGGGCTGACAATCTAAACAGAAGTGGTCCCTCCAAGTGAGGGTGGGACACTGGGGGGGACGCTTGCACTATGGTGCTTACCTGTTCCGTAGCTACATACAAGATGCCAATCTCCAAGGCTCTCATCTGCATCATGTTAATGTAAAAAAATGAATAGTAATGTTGACATTAAGAGGAAACTGTATTAACTTCTAACCACCTGAATGGCCCAAAGAATGTAAGCGTCCTCCCCTTGTCTGCACTTGTCTATTTATTCCAGCTGCTTTGTTTCTGCAGCCCCGGGTTCCCCAATCAGCCAAAGAGAAAATGCGCTGGCTGGATTAGAAAGAGAGATCATTTGTGTCACTTTAAAACGAGATCCTAAAAATGGCTTTGGTGAGTAAGAAGTATGAATGGTATGTTTGTTACCAGGACTGTCCGATCATGTATATGGGCCTTTAGATTGACTCTTTCTTTCTAGTCAATAAAATTTTTAGATATCTATTTAAAAAAACAAATCCTGGATAACAGGATAAGCTGTCCCCAGGTTGAGTAAAAGCAGTTACAGAAATGCCATCCATTTGTCTCTATTCAAAGACAAGCTGCTGACACTGATATTTGGCATGTGAAATTGGGCCAGTCAGTCACTTCCTTGATCTTGCTCATCCCCTGGCATTACCAACCTTTGCATAACATCTTGAGGTCTACAGGTTGAAAATGGCAAAGTGTCATTATTAGCCACCTTTTTTCAGCAAGGCATAGATGTTTGTAGTGGCCTAATGGGGTAGCCATTGGGTGTAGAACCAAAAGCGCTAGTTCTGTTCATACATCTGTCACATAGGAAATGTGATTTGTTTTTAGATTTGGTTTTGTTTGGCATTTGGACCATCATGTGGCATGAATGCATGCACTGTGCAGCTATATGTATAGCTCACTTAGCTGTATAGGTAATATGCAACCTTAACTCTGGTATTTTCTGCTTTGGAGTGCCTGGCTGTACAATCTTAATATTATATTATGTAACACACTGGCAAAGTGCGTGCTGCATCCATTATTAGTTACTGGTCTGCTAGAGGATAGCAGCCTACTACTGCAGACAGCTAGCATAGTTACACTTTGAAGTCTTAAGTGACAGAGATCTATGCTGAAAGTTCTGGGTTCAAAACCAGCTGATAACTCATGTGGGGAGTTCTTACAATATGTACAGCATTATTATTTAGAGCTAAGCCCAAAACTTAACCCAGGGTCCAAACAAGCCTGAACTTTGTGAAAGACCGAGTCTGGATCCAGACAGCATATCAATGTGGTCTAGTGGTTAGAGCGCTGGCCTGGCACTCAGGAGATTTGGGTTTCATTCCCAGCTGTACTATGGGGCATCAATCACTACCAGGCTGCTGACTGTTCGCTTGCTGGCTCCAGCCACTTCTTCTGTGGCCCGCTCCCTGGGCTGCTACCCAGAGGAAGTGAAAGCTGGATCCAGGCAGCAGAAGCATGGAGGAAGTGGCCCGAGCCAGTGGGCAGGCTGTCTCTGATACTCTGTCCCCATCCTGAGTGTGTCCTGAAGGAACTTCCTCTGTGCTGCTGCTGCCTGGATCCCATTTGCCCCTCTGCTGCTTGCTGTGCAGGGCCAGTGAGAGCACGGGGAAAGGATGAGCACCTCCAGACCCCTCTGGACGTTTCCTGCATCCCCCTGAGGGGCCGGGATCTATCGTTTGGGAGCATTGGCTTATGTGACCAGGGAATATGGCTCTTCAGGGCCCTGATTCAGGAAAGCATCCCTGTTTAGGAAGGGCACCTAAGAACTTGCCATTGAAGTCAGTGGGACATGAGTTTGGTTGATAAAGGTGATAGAGTTGATGTACTGTGATGTTTGACATGGTACCGCATGACATTTTGATTAAAAAGCTAGAACGATATAAAATTAACCTGGCAAATATTAAATGGATTAAACACTAGCTAACTGATAAGTCTCAAAATGTAACTGTAAATGCGGAAGCATCACTGAGCAGGTCTGTTTCCAGTGGAGTCCCCCAGGGATTGGTTGTTGGCCCTAAGCTATTTAGCATCTTTATCAATGACATAGAAGAAAACATAAAATCATCACTGACAAAGTTTGCAGATGACAAAAATTGGGGGAGTGGTAAATAATGAAAAGGAGAGGTCACCGCTGCTGGAATCCTGTGTCCAGTTCTGGTGCCTACGATTCAAGAAGGGTGTTGATAAATTGGAGAAGTTTCAGAGAAGAGCCACAAGAATGATTAAAGGATTAGAAAACATGCCTGATAGTGACAGACTCAAGGAGCTCCATCTATTTAGCTTAACCAAGAAAAGGTTAAGGGGTGAATTGATCACAGTCTGTAAGTACCTACATGGGGAACAAATATTTAATAATGGGCTTTTCAGTCTAACAGAGAAAGGTATAACACAAGTCAACAGCTGGAAATTGAAGCTAAACAAATTCAGACTGGAAATAAGGTGTACATTCTTAACGGAGAGAGTAATTAATCATTGGAACAATCTCCATCACTGACCATTTTTAAATCAAGATTGGATGTTTCTCTAAAAGATCTGTTCTAGAAATGATTTGGGGGAAGGTCTCTGGCCTGTGGTCAGACCAGATGATCACAGTGGTCCCTTCTGGCCTTAGAATCTATGAATCTATGAAAAAAAATGTACATAATTAAAGTTAAATACAAACTGAAGTGCTTTTCTGAACCAGGGCTTAGATGAGGCAAAATCAAAGAGCTCCATTCCCCAGAGTATGCAGATAACTTATGGCAATGGAAAAGAAGCTTTTGTTCTCCTAAGGTTCATTTTTCTAATACCAGCTTTTCCAACTTCTCATGCTATCTCATTTTTGCAGGTTTTGTAATAATTGGAGGAGAAAATGTGGGGAAATTAGACCTCGGAATATTTATCGCATCAATTATCCCTGGAGGACCTGCAGACAGAGCTGGGCGTATTAAACCAGGTCACTGTCCCCAGTTTTTAATTAGAATTCAAATGCTTTCATGGTTTAAAATGAACTATTCTGGCCTTATTCCCCCTCCTCTCCTCATGTATTTTGTTTTAATCTTGTTCTTAGGGGGACGACTCATATCTGTGAATAATGTTAGCCTCGAAGGTGTTTCTTTTAATACTGCAGTTAAAATTATACAGAATTCTCCCGATGAAGTGGAACTGATCATCTCTCAACCCAAAGGTACAATAGGGGTTGGGGTGGTGAATGGTTTTCTTGGCTGTTGGGGTTGGTTGGATCAGGGCACTGGTAAGGGGATACCTTTGAAGCCTTTTGCCTCTAAATAGTTGGTTATAATCCAGCCCAGGTTGGTAGTGAGTGTATGTTCCCACAAGTAAATACCTTGGACAGCTGTCCAGCAGTCACTATGAAATGAGCTGGTGCTCTAAGGACCTGACCCAGCACTACGAGAGTCAATGGGAACTTTGCCATTGACTTCTATGGACGGAGGTGTGATCTGACTGTCCAGTTCTTGGCCAGTGGGTATCCACCTCACAAACCACCCCTTGCAAATGGCCAAGGAACGAACATGCCATGAAGACTGAGCTACCTTCTTGTTCATAGAGATGATTGCAAGGGGAAGATTAAAATGGACTAGGGCCCAGATGCACCGTATTTTGCATTCCTAGAAAACATCAGTTCCCCCCATAGATACTTTACACTTCCTCCTCCAGCTCTCTCAGACTTGTCCTCTTTGGTCCTCCTCCACCTAACGGATCTTTCCTTCTCAGCATTCCCATAGGCTCTTGATGTCTCCTGGAGTAACTGCTGTGTAAGGCCTGGATCCCAGGATCCAGTGCTCAGGAACTCAAATACCAAGATGAAGGGCATAGTATGAGATCCTGATTGGAGGATAGTAGAAGGTTCCTATCTTAATCCTCTCTTGGTTAGACCTCAGAATATTTATTGCATCTATTATCCCAGGGGGACCTGCAGACAGAGCTGGGTGTATCAAACCAGGTCACTGTCCCCAGCTTTTATTAAGAATTCAAATGCTTTCATGGTTTAAAATGAACTGTTCTGGCTTTATTTTTCTCCCCTCCTGATGTGTTTTGTTTTAATCCTTTTCTTAGGGGGATGACTCCGATCTGTGAATAATGTTAGTCTCAAAGGCACTCGCTTAATCCACTCTAGGGCGATTAGAAGGGCAGTGTGGGAAGGTTTACACTGTTGCTACTGGCTGTGTGCTTTACCTGTTCTGTGGCTATAAGGAAATTCAGTCCTGTTGGCTGTCAGATGAGCAATTGGTTCACTCAGAAATGGGGGGAAAAACACCAAACCCCAACCAACCTTTGGAGGTGTGAAATCATAAAGTCCTAAAGATGTTCTAATAACTGGATTGGTTAAGAAAAGGTGGCTAACTTTAAAAACAACAGTTTTTGATAAATAGTGACTGATTGTATCAGAAAAGATTACATGAATAAGAAATGTTAATATATTGTTAAAACAGTTGCATTATCAATCATAATAATTAAGACAGACATGTGATTTCCCTCATAAACCCCATCCCCTCTTGCCCCTTTCAGGAGCTAATACATTTCTTAATAATTCTTTTTGTGCTAAAAGTTTCCATGCTCCATCTTAGTCCAAGGACAAGGGTTATTCTATCTAAAATTTCAGCAAAATCTTCTCGGAAGCTTTTGAGTCCTGCGAAGGTGAAATGAATACAACTGCCACACATTTTCTAAGCAGAAATCCTTATTTTCACAATGGCTGTATCAATCTTATTCAAACTTGGTTTGTTTCGTAGTTCTCCTTGAGATTTCAGGACCAAGACACTTTTGAAACTAACCACTTCTCCTGTGCCAATACATAATATCTCTCTCTGTATTTTAGCAGCTGGCAATGTTTGGTTTTGGTCTGTTTTCATAGACATATCTGAAGAAGGACTGAATGAGGAGAAGAATTTATCAAGAAAAACCAGCACTAGTGGGTCTGAGATCTCTTGTGCAGATAGTGGGAGAAAAAGGATTCAAGACCGTCATACAGCACCTTCCAGAGAACTAGACATAAATACAGATGAACTCGAGAAGGTTCTCTCTTGGAATTTAGCACCAAAATTGGGTCCCAAGATTCCTGCTCTTTCAGTGGGTAGCCTGGACATGGAGGTAATCACAATTTTTATATTGCTCAGCTGTGACACTAGAAGGATCATAGAAATGTTGGCAGATGGATCCAACCCCTGCGCTAAGGCAGGATTAAGTAAACCTAGGCCATCCCTGACAGGTGTTTTTCTAACCTGTTCTTAATAACCTCCACAACCTCCCAGGTAATCTGTTCCAGTGCTTATCTATCCGTATAGTTATGAAGTTTTTCCTAACACCTAACCTACATTTCTCTTGCTGCAAACTAAGCTGATTCCTCCTTGTCTTATTGTGACATTTCCTGGGAGTGAAGCATCTCGCTACCACCTACCCTTATCATGTCTTTGCTTGCTACATGTCAGCTCCCTGACTTCATCGGCCACTGGCAACACAAACATTCCCCTCTAGGCTTATCCAGTCCTGTGGTCCACTGGACACTCATAATATTTACAGATGTGCTGCTTCCAAAGAAACAATGCACCCCAGCTTACCAGTTCCCCCTTAGACTGCCTCTTCACTTAACATGCAGCACTTAGATATGTTTATAGTGAAATCCAGTATGTTTCTTTAACAAAGTATAGAGATTCAAGTAATCGCAAGTAGAAATATTAGAAACAAATGGTTACCTATAAAACAAAATTATTACACATGGTCTAGAGCCTAGATTTAATTAACAAGATACTCTCATGTCTGGTAGAGTATGGCTCACCCAAAATCCTTGCAGCGTTTTAGAGCCAGGTTTGGCTGTGACCCTGCTTTCATGAGACAGACATGCTGTCAGCTTGCCTCCTAGGTGAAACACTCAGTATGTTTCCTTACACTCCAAGATATATGAGAGCAATCCATTGTCTTTATTCATAAACTGGACACCCACTGCTGTTTGTCACCTAGTAGATTTCACAGTCTCTTATTTCATCACTTGCACCGTATGCAAATAGGCATACATTATGAGGCATACAATACACAAATGGACAGACAGGGAGACAGGTGTCTGTTACCTCCAGCCTGAAGGAGACATTTCCAAGGAACGTCACCTCCTGGTGACCTGTCTTAACTCAAAGGCCTTGAGAACATATTTTCATTATAGATCCATAACTCCTTAAATATTATCCATCCATACATTTTGAAATGATTATGACAACCAGTGGGCTACTGGCTCTCGGTATCTGACCCAAGGGATTCCTGCAAAACCTATGCACCCCTTGTGCATCAAAGGGTCCCAGTTTCACCCCTACCTTCACTAGTCATGGAGAACAATTGATCATCATCCTCTTTATAGCAATCTTTTACATATTTGCAGCCTGTTAGCATGTCTCCCCTCATCCTTCTCTACTCTCAACATGCCCAGTTCTTTCAAGCAGAAATGCTTGAAATGTATTTTTACAAGGTGTTCAGCTACACTAAGAAAATAACAGAAAGTAACAGAGTGGGTCAAAAATGAGGGGAAAATATCCAAGGAAAATTTTGCTTAAAAATCTTCTGATTTTGTTCATCGAAATTTTGAAATTTGAAAATGTTCCCAAGTCTAGAGCTGGTCAAAAATGGAGGAAATGGTTGCCCAAAAACATTCTTGATTTTCCCCCCTATTTTTTTTTTTTGTGGAAAATTTCAACCAGTTCTAGAAAATCAGAAAGAAAATCTTATGGTTCTAGCTATGAATGACCTCCCTGTCTGTCCTCAGCTTGCATGTTTGGAGCCACATTCTGTTGTGAGTGACACTGATGTAAATTTGGAGGAATATTGTGGATATAAGTGGCGTTACTCTGGTTTTACACAGCTGCAAATGAGAGTAGGATTGAGTCCTTTATTTCTGTTGGTATTTTTTTCTTTATCTCCCATGTAACAGTCTCATTAGGGTTTATGTTTTGAAACAGGAAGCCAACTCTTCCCACTTTCCGCCGTCTGCAGAAAGCAATTCAAATGAAATCTATTCTGTGGAGCTGCTTAAAGAAGATGGGTCTTTTGGAATCAGTGTGACTGCAAGTATTATTGTTGATCTTACAATGCATCCGTAAGACTATGATGTTGCCCGGTACACATGGCCAAGTGCAGCTTTGCAGGAAGATATACTGATAGCAATCCCCGGCACTCTCGTTGTGAATTTCAGCCTGAGATCCCAATGATTGATGAAGTGATTGTAAACCATGGGTTCTAGTCATCCAGATTCTTGCCATCAGAATCCGGGCTGAGGATCTGCAGTGGCAGAAAGTCAGTGTGGATAAAGGTCAGAGGACTCTGTTGGCATAGCGCTGACAGTGTCAGGGTATGCCAGGGAGAGGCCTAGCCAGTGCATCTGGGAGATGCACTAAATAAGAGTATTCCCTATGCAGCGTCTGCTAGTGGGCCTACTATGGGGTCTGAGCAAGAACATATTTCCTTCCCTAGTTCAGAGGCACTAGGGTAGGCAGAAATGGTAATGCTTCCTGTTCTTTCTCAGGGAGATAACACCTCCCACTGGGTCAGGGGAATTAATCTATTCCTATAGATTCAGGGGTCGCTTCACCCGCCAATGAAATGCAGATCCCACTGGGGTGAAAAGCAACAGCCATTTAATAGTGTGCCATAGACAATGAAGACTGATTTCATAGAGTTTAAGAGTTTAAGAAGGACCATTGGATCATCTAGTCTGACCACCTGCATAACACAGGCCAGAGAATTCCATCCTATGACCTCTATAGTGAACCCAATAACTTGTGTTTGGCTATAGTATATCTTCCAGAAAGGCATCTAATCTTGTCCATGAAATTGCCTGGGGATGTGGTTTGGCAGAATAGAATTAAGTGAATCTGGAATTTGCCCAGGGCCTGGGGACTCACACTTCTATTCTTGAAAAAAGTGCCGTAGGATTGTGAATGGCTCCAAGTGGTCAGGAGTCAGAATAATAACCACTGAGTGCATTACACAGAGTTAGAGAGTTGGGGCTATTAACTGGCTTGGAGCTGTAACCACAGTCCCAATGGCAGGGGAAGGAATTTCTGAATGATTATTATTAAATAATTGTTTGTAGCCTCATAGATATGCACTGTGCTTTACGGAGAGAGTAAGACATGGGCGTTGCTTTGAGGAGCATGTTACAAAGTGGGCGAGTAATGTCTGTTTCTGGGTTCCTCCCCGTCCCCCAAATTTAAAAAAATGTAATTTCTGAAGCAGTTGTTGATTTCTGGAAAACTCTGTTCAGAATTTGCTTGGCAGTATGTTAAAATATTGCTTTGATTTTTACCAAGGGAGGAGAAAATCATGCTAAGGCACTACTGTAAACTGTGGGTGAATATTTTGCAGGGTGGAATCAACACCAGCGTGCGTGACGGTGGGATATACGTGAAGTCAGTTATCCCCAAAGGACCAGCTGATAAGGATGGACAAATAAAGAAAGGTAGGGTATTTGACAATACGATTCTGCGCTGCAGAACTAAATGTTTGGGTCTGAATTCTCTCCATGGGCCTCTAAAAAGTGTTAACAGTTACAAGTTGGAGGAGCAGGCAACCATTAATTTCCAGCTATCTGGGATTCTGAATATCCAGTCCCTGTAGCTCACACTGGCAAGACCAGGAATCCTTTTGCAAATCAGGGAACTCTGCATAACTACACATCTGGCCAGTGGTTCTCAAATGTCTGTTCAGAGACTTCACTCATGAACACCTTGCCATGTTGCTTTCGATAACTAAGTCACAGCAGTGCAAAATTTTCAGGGTCTCACAGCACAAGGGATATTTGGGAAATACTGCAAACACAACAGGAACGGCACTGAGTTGTAAAGCCATTGAAACACTTTTGAGGGTGACCACTGTAACTCACCAAGGTCAGTCACAATGGGCGAAGCGCGGGTCGCTCATCTCCGTTTGATTAAAGCGCCAAAGCAACTTACCCCATTTGTTGTCTACCTCAGGTGATCGGCTGCTAGAGGTGGATGGTGTCAGCCTTTGTGGCATCACACACAAGCAGGCTGTGGAATGCTTGAAGAAATCTGGCCAGGTTTGTATAAGGGCAGATCACAATGGTGGAGCAAGTAACTATTTAATGTGAGTCTAGGTGGCAGAACTGGGCCCGTGGGCATTTATTTGCTATTCTGTTGACTGGAGAGAAATGAAAAACCGATGCTGATTGTGCAGGGTTTAAGTGGAACTTGTCCGCCATCTCGCTAGGTTGCCAGGCTGGTCCTAGAAAGGGGACGCCACAGATCTGCAGAGCCGTGTCCAGCTGCTAAAGACGGAAAGGAGGAGAGATGTGAGGTTGTTTCCTTGGCAACGCCTTTATCCGACAGCCCCAACAGCTACTCATTTACAACAGATGGTGAGAGATGATAAAAGGATGTCTGCCTCCAACTGTACTCCTTCCATTTTGTAAGAAAGGAATGAAAGATCATGTGAAATTTGCACTGGCCACAAAAAGATAGGTCCGAATATTTCCTGCAGGTTTCACAGTGCAAACTACATATGGAATAAACAGAAGCGTAACAGGCAATGTTAGTGGCGTGATTTAAAATGAATTTCTTACCTTATTTCTGAAGCATTTCAAGTTGCAACTCACACACAGCAGCTAATTTACACCGGTGTAACCCTACTGAGGTCAGCAGAGTGACTCCTGATGTGAGGA
Organism: Emydura macquarii macquarii; assembly: GCF_026122565.2. Lineage (NCBI taxonomy): Eukaryota > Metazoa > Chordata > Testudines > Chelidae > Emydura > Emydura macquarii. Next base: position 6,431,946 of record NW_027130204.1, read on the forward strand.
AGAGCAAAATCAGGCCTAGCAGGTATAGTGGGGAGGGGCGGAATGTGAGAGGCACTTTTGGCTTTCTCCACTGGCTGTAGCAGTGCATAGGCCCAGTTAAATGAGTAAGGGATGAATAATGGTTCCCTGTGGATCAGTGCACCAGTCAGGAGGGGGCACACAACCCCTTTCTCCACCTCCACCGCATGCTCATGCCATGAGGACATGGACAGAATGGCCATGGCACTCTTGCCAAAGGAGGAGTGCGGGGTTATGGCCTATGATGCACTTGCCCCACCAGAAAATCAGAGCTCAAGAGATCTGTTACTGCCCTTCTTTGGAATTCTAGTAGGTCCCTCTTCTTACTTGCTCCTCTCAGCTCCCCCAGCAGAACTCAGCCTGAAGGGTGCCCCCACCCCCCTGCTCCTTCACCTCCTTCCCAGCACCCCTCCTGAGGCAAAAGCTAGGAGTTAGCTCTAACTATCTGGGAGGAGGGCATGTCTTTCTGTCTTGGCTGGAAGAAAACAACGGATCTGATTCTGTTCTGCAGGGCACTAGATGTACCCTAGTGATGCCCCCTTACTCCTGACCAATCCTGGTGAGAATGACCTCTCAATTAGGCTCAGTAAATAACTGTAAATCACTATTGTGGTCTGCTAAGTATCTACAGGGAGCCCAAACCACCTCAGATTCTGTCCCCATCTACCTCAGTGCAGATTCCTCTCCCTCAGTGGGCGTGCCCAGGTGTAACCGATTGGGATTTACTCCACCTGGGGATGCACATGGTGGAAAAGAAGAATCCAGCTCAGAGCCTCTGTAGTGAGTCAACATTGTTATATAGGCACTTTTCAGAGCCGAACGGCACTTTATGGGACGTGTGCGCCCCAGAGCACGCTCAGGTTCCTGTCCCCTCTTTGAACAGAGAGCACATTTGAAGTGAAGCTGATGAAGAACTCTGGAGGCCTCGGCTTCAGTTTTCTGCAGATGGAAAGAGATGCTTGCGAACACTTCGGAGGAGAGATTGTGAGGATCAAAAGACTGTTTCCAGGGCAGCCAGCTGCCGAGAATGGAGAGATTGAAGTCGGAGACGTCATTTTAGCTGTTAATGAGAAACCCATTCAGGGACTCTCGTATCAGGTACCAAACCACGCTCTTAATGAGTCTCCCACTGTGTGACATATTAATTAAGTGTAAATGAAGTTTCACCCTTTTTTTTTTTTTTTTTGCCCAAAGGGCTCAGAACAAACACCATTGTACTGAGTTTGGATAAAATCGTTATGCATAATTTCCTTCACTATTTAATTTCCTTGCTCTCTGCTATTGACATACAAAATCTATTGGCAGATACACACCAGTTACTTAATTAGATGGAGTCTGTGTTGCTTTTAGATACATGAGGTGATACACTTTCCCCTCTGGTTCCCGTGTGTTTTATAATGTCATGCTAAACACCATGGGACAGATTCCAGTTTCAGGTTATAGTGGTGTAAAGATGGAGTAACGCCATTGTCTTGAATGGGCATTACTCCAGATTTACACCAATAGAACTTAGATCCACAACTAGACTTATCTTTATTGTTTGTTTTTCAAAATATAGTATTTTCTTTCCTTGTGAAGTCGCCTGAAAAATAGATCTACATTAAAGAAGCCATTATTAATGGGGATGCTATTGTGGAACAGGGATGATGGGTAGTGTTATGGAACTCTCCTACTGAAAGAGTAGCAGTGTAGGTAAATGGTGAGAGCCAGCGACAGGGAGTTAGAAGACCTGGGTTCTCTACCCAATTCTGCCATTGATGCTTTAGGTGACTGTTAACAAGTCATTTGCATTTTCCATGCCATGGTTTCCACATCTGTAAAATGAAGATAATAATACACTGTGTACCTAATTTGAGCTCCTCCAATGGAGGCTGCAGTATAACTGTATATTACTGTTTTGCTAGAGTGCGATATTAAAAAATGACCTTGTATAAATGACAGCATAGGGGTCCATATTCACCATCTCGCACTGATCTCAAGTTCAGATCTGCTCAGGTGCCATTTAAAAGTATGGTTTTAAAACAGACAGTGGTACAAACACAGCCTGGCATTTGAGAGTCAAGCTGGGTTCCCTCCACTTTTTGCATCATCACCGTAAAAAAGGGTTTGAAGGCCAAATTAGTCCTCCAGTGACACCTGATGAAGCCCCATTTTTTTCAGATTATGCCTTCAGAAATAACTGGGAAGGCTAAGTAGGTTAACACAGGTGTCACTGAGGGCATAAACTGAAGGTAGTGGGGTTGCATGGGTGCAAATGTGAACAGAATCTGGCCTATCCAATCTTCCCTGCCACTACTGATGGCCAAGATGGAGAGAGCCCAGCTTGACTCACAGATCCCAGGCTGTTTGTGCAGCTGGCTGTAAGAAAAACCATTGTTTGATTTGCAAATGGAGATGCTCTGACCCAGAAATCACCTTTTCAAAATGCAAAACTGGGACACCTTCAGGAGTCCCCCACCCCCTCTGTGGCCCTGCCCCTGCTCCGTCTCTCCCCCCCCCCCCAAGGCCCCACCCCGTTGATAGGCTGGAAGCCAGAGCTGGTCAGTGATAAGAGCTGCTCAGCGAGCCCAGGCTGCTGTGGAGAGCCTGAACCCTCCACGTGCCCTGAGTGGGATCCAGGGGACCCAAGAGCAGCCCCCGGTCCTTGTCCCCACCCCCTGGGGTGCACCGCCCAGGGCAGGTGCAGAGTTCAGGACACCAGGGCTCCCCGCAGCAGCCTGGGTCCCTGGGTGGCTTTTACTACTTCCTGGCTCCAGCTTCTAGCCTGGCCAGGATTGGGGCCTTGGGTGGAAGAGGAGGAGCAGAGGGCGAGGCCTCACGGTGAGCAGGGGCGAAGGCCCACCTCAGTCCCCGACACCGCGAAGAGGCTGACACTGCCCCTGAGCCTCGGGCAGGCATGGAGCAGCGCCTCAGGGAAATGCTGTTCCGGAGCCATTCAGACCAGGACCGGGACGGTCCCACCCACTTCAGGGCAAGTGGTCATCCTGTCTGTCTTGTGTATGGAAGGGGGATTTCTGTAGTTCTCCTTATGTGCATAGCCTGTCTGCTGCTGCTGCCGCCAACATGAGTATCGGGGCTGCATTCGCTTGCAATGCTGAGACAGGCCCCTCTGGCCAGTGCAGATCCTCCTGCATACCTAGATGATAACTGTGAGGAGGGAGAGGGGGAGAGGAAATGACTGTTTCTCCTTTATGCAGTTCCAGATTTTAGCCAGGGCAGGAAGTAGGAATAGCTCAAGGGAGGGGCTGTTCCTGCAGCATCTTCACTTCAGTCAGAAGCAGGACGTGCTAGAAATTCCATGGGGAAGCCTGCTCAGCTAGGATTCAATGAGCATCACAATGTCTGGGTCCTTGTTCAAACTCCAGACCCTGGGAGGTTTGCCCATCCTTAATTTATGATGAGGTAACCCACACTGTAACGTTAGACCAAGGCCTTCAGCGCGCAGCTGGGGCCGGAAAAATGATCCTGGGTCTTCACATGCTGACCAGGCATCCTCTCCATACACTGCTAGGGACAAATCGTCCCAGGCCTGGACAGAACACAGGAGGAGGCAAACCCATCAGATACAGCACAGTTCTTATGTGTGAGGAGAGACAGAGTACAGAGAGTCCAGGCAGTGGGACTTCCCCCCCCCCCATCTTCATTTACTGACCATCACTACTCCACGGAGGCCTCTCCAGCAGCCCAGTTGGTCTGAGACTACGTAGGTCCAAAGCCCACGAGCAGCGGCTGTGTAGCCAACCTTGGAGGGCTGCAGCTGTACGTCATGCCCTGCCCCTGGCTTGAGAAAGAGGGTTCCATCCCGTCCAGCTCCCTGTATAGCGTCCCAGTGCACGGCCCCTTGGTTCAGTCTATGCACAACAATCAGGCTTTGGCCCTGTATGTACTTATTCCTTTTGTTAGTGCTGCAGAGAGTTGTTGTGGCTGCAAAGCTGTCACGGCTGCTCAGAGCCGCTGTTACTGGAGTGCCGATGTCAGCAGCACTGGCAGAGAGCACAGCTGCTGAGTCAGCAGACCACAGGCTCGGTTCAGTGGCGAAGGTGCCCGGCTTAGTTTATTGTCAAAAAAGCATGGTCCTAGTGCCCTGGCTCCATACAGGTACACTAACACATGTATGCCTGCGGCAATGGTACCTGCTCAGTCAGAGCACCAGGACGCTTGGTTAGCGAATACCTAGTGTGATGGTATTTTGCCAAGGCCAGGCCTACTCTGGTTCACAGCCTTTGTGCCCAGTGTTTGTGCCCAAGGGGTTTGTTTTTTCAGCTAGGTGATAGGTTACATGGTGTCCATCCCTTGGGTGTAAATGACACCTATCATTGCAACTGAAAGCAAAGAGCCCTGGAATGCGTGTGGCCATTGGAAGACCAAATTCTGAGCTAGTGAAAACCAGAATGGCCACACTAGAGCCCCTGGAACCTGGGAGTCTGTTCAGCAACCGGGAATCTATTCCTGCCAGCACTCTGTTTTCTTTGAAAGTGAAAAAATATCATTATTGTTCTAGAGTGGTAGATGGGATGTTGGAACGGAAGCTAAATTTGTAAGTGAGAACGTTGCTTTAAAGTTAACTAACAGGCCAATTCTGCCCCCAAAGTGCTGCTGACCAGGGGCACAGTTAATAGAGAGCAGAGAGGGATGTGCTGCAGCCCGGGAGCTGCGTATTTCATTACAGGGCTAATAGCATTTCCCCCCATGTAGGATGTCCTGCACTTGCTGAGAGGTGCTCCTCGACAAGTCACGCTTCTTCTCTGCAGGCCTCCGAAGGGTGTTCTTCCGGAAATAGACCAGAGTGCGCTGGTAAGACACGCAAGCGTTCTTAGCCCTGTATTTGCATCTGTAGCCCTGCAAACACTCACTGTGGCACTTGCTTGTGAGTCTCAAACAAGGAGTACATGGATTATTTCTCCCTCCTTCAGGCAGCACTGTTCTTTTCCCTTCCTCTCCATCCTCTTCATCCTAAGAGTCCTTTCCAACCTCAATCATTGACCAAAACCACCAGGTCTTCTTAACCACCACTGTGCTTTATAATATATTTACCATTAGTAACCAGCTTCCCCACTTGCTTTTGGGGAAGGGACAGTAGCAGCAATCGGTCCTGCTTGCTTTTGCCTTCCTCCAGGCCCCCTACTCTCTTCCCAGCACTTCTTTCCTGTTTACTTGTATAGTCCCAATTGCTAGAGACACTATCGCCCAATGAGCCCCTCAGCTGTATCTCCGTGCAACTGTCTATCTTTCAATCCAAGCTCAGTTAATATAAACTGGTGGGGATTTGAGTGTCAGGGCACCGAGCCAGATCGCGACTCAGCACGCCCTGTTACACGCTCCCAGCAACAAACTCCATTCCCCAAATTCAACAGCAACTTTCTTAGTCGCTGGAGAAGTAAGAGAGGAGCAGATCCGCCCCCTTAGTTTTTCCAGTAGGATCTTCTTGTGGAACTGCCGCACTGAAATGCCAGTGGGAGGCAGTGGGTGTTTGCCAAGGGTGATTTGCAGGGTTCTGGAGGGCTGTAGTGCAGAGCTGGGGTAGTCCATCCGAGGCCAGACACTACAAACGGTCTAAGCAGCAGCTTTTTGGATGCTAATCTGGAGCTTTGAGTAGGCTGGACAGTTAATGAGACTGGATGTGAGATATCAAACGTTTGACGTGTAGGCTGCCAGGTAGTGAACTTCATTAAATGAACCAGTGCTCTCAGTCCCCTTTCCCGTGTGCAGATAACCATCTTTCAGAAACCACTGTCGCGACTGGCATGGATTAGCAGGGATGGCAGAAAGGCCAAAGTCTGATTGGGCTGAGGAGCCTGAGCCAAATTCCCTTCTATGGTCATGTCTACAATGGAGAAATTCAGTGCTCCAGCAAAACTCCTCCTGTGCTGTAACATACCTCATGTCCACACACAAGCCTTGGTGCACAAACCTTTAGATTAGATTTGATTTAGGCCAGGCTGACTCCCGTGTAGTCCCCAGTCATAGCAAGTCCTCACTGACTCAGGACCTGGGTGGATGGAGATTGCTGTCAGAATAGTCCTCGGGATAAACAGACCCACACACTACTGTCCTTTCAGGGGCCTCTCGGCTCTTCTTTCTGTACTCTGTTGCCCAGAGGTCAAGTTGGCTGGAAGCTGCTAACTGGAGATTGTCCACAAACCTCAAGGCACGGTACCAGAGGGCAGTGAAAGGGAGAGGGGAGAAAACTTATCCTACTGCTGCTTATATTGCACCTATTCTGTGAAGAGAACTTCCAGTCTAGTCTCCAGAGTGGCCAGTTGGGTACCTCCCACTAGCAATGCATTCCCTAGGGAAAAGTATTTTCAACATCCCTCGTTCCCCAGAGATTCAGTGCTTTACAGTGAGCTAGTGGCTCTCTCTCAGAGCTATTCTTCCACACGCCACCAGCACTGTGTGACTGTCCTGCATGAAGAACCTGCTGATATTTGCTCTGCTGTGTTCCTCTTGGCCTGTATGAGAGGGAGCCGGTGAAGGAGTGATGGGAGAGGGAGGAGAGAAGCTAGACTAATCCCCTCTCTCTGTCATTTTGATAGACTCCAGTGCCTTCTCCGGTTAAGGAGTTTGGGACAGTGACACCGGCTACCCCAGAGCCCAGCAGCGGTGCAGGGCACGATGCTAGTGAGAGGGACAGTACCTCTCCAGAACTGGAAGACCATATGGATTCTCAAGGAGTGACCTCTTGCGGTGACCCTTCTGAGGAGGAGAATTTGTCTCATGAGGAGCAGGACACAGAAACCCCCCAAGAGAAGCCACGAGCCCACTGTGAGTCCTCCTACAAGCACCTCTGGAAATTTCACCAGGAGGCCATCACCTCAGAGACTTTTCTCTCTCTGGAGGAAGAAGTGAAGCAGAACTGTTACTCGCCATGTGAGAGCAGAAGGGCAGAAAGGTAAGAAGTGCGGATCTCCACCCCATGCTACTTCCACGGGCCCTTACAACTTTGCATGCAAGTGAAATGCTGTGGGTTAAATACATAGTTCTATGCTTTTAACTGCTATGTTAATTAACCAACATTTTCCCTTGCCAGCCATTCATGCCTGTCCCAGTCTGCTGTCTCCACCTTCTCCTGTCTCCTTCCTGGAACTGTGCGATAAGCTGCATTGTGAGATACTTGTATGAATAATGCATTATGGAAATAAAGTGCATTGTCCAACCAGGGCCTCATAGAGCTTCCATTGAACTCAGTGGAAGGACTCCTATTGACTTAAATGGGAATTAAAGTAATTGAGATCTATTTTACAGTCCCTGTACTCTACCCAAGTGGTATAAAAGGACTGCAGAGTAAATGAGAATCAGGTCCATGGTCTTTTCCAAAGCCCTTTGTACTAAGTACAAAGTGAAGCTCATCAATATTAAAAGCATAAGTGTTCATAAGACTCTGTTTCCAGATTTTATACACTTCTTAAAGAAAGGGAAGGCTGTTAAAAGAACAGAGGAAAGAATACAAAGTTCATTCAGGTACCATTCTACTATGTGAAATTCTCCAACCCTCCTCCCCATCTCAAAAGAAATGGGAGAGGAGAAACAGTGAAATTAGTGCTCCACTCCGGATGGTGAGGGGGAGCTCAGTGAGGGCTCTTCCAGAGGGCATCTCCTTCCGCAGATTTATTAAGCATTTGCTTTAGGAGGTGCTTGTGCCTATTTTCATGTATAGTCCATTGAGATCCTTGTGCGGCTGTGAGATTCCCTCAGCAGCAATGACAGTACCAGACATTCAGTGATTCAAGGACCCTTGCCCAGAGTCAATTCAGGTGGTGGCTACAAAGCCACACCACCTTTAGCTTACCCATTCCCCCAAAAGCACTTGTGCATTGATGCACTTGAGCCTTTCTGGTGTGAAAACTCAAGCTAATCAGCATTTATTGCATTGGAAATTTTCCTAGTGGAAAATAGTTTCATCAAAATTGGAAAATTTTGCAGGAAAACGGCAGTTCCCATGACAATTTTTGGTTTTTCCTGTGTGAACTGTCTAAGAGAAATTTTAGTTTTGCATCGACTTAAAAATGTTGTTTCAGCTTCTGGGTTTAAATAAACCTAAAGAAATTGACACTTTATGTCAAAATGTCCATTCAAAATGACAATTTTCATTTTCATTTCATTTCAACTTGAGATATCCTTCTGCTTAAAAAAAGGGAACCAAATTGTCATATTACGTTAAAATAGGATGAACATTTTCATTTCCAATCAGTTCAAAATTTCCCATGGGAGAAGAGTCTTTTTATTCAAATTTTCACATGGGAAAGAATTAAATTTTTTGATCAAGTCCAGTAAAAACACCTAGAGAATCAGGTTGTTGTAACTTTGGGTATGTCTATGTAACCCATTCCTGCTTGGTGTGGTGCTGTATCCTCCTCTAGTGGCACCTAGCCCAGCTAGCAGATGATGGGGCTTTTAGTTCATACAGTAGAGGCTCATGCGTGAAGCTTCAGAAAGAGCCTAGGTTCAATTCCTTCCACTAACCAGCAGGGTCCACACTTCAAGCTGGGTGTAAATTCCAACTTGAGGAGATGCACCTATGCTAGCTCTGATCAAGCTACCATGTTACAAACAGAAGTGCAGCTGCAGTGGCATTAGTTGTCCCCAGTACACTCCTGTCTGAAACCCTAGGTATGTACTCGGGACAGCTAGCTCCTCATGCTGCTGGGTGCTAGCTCGATTGCAGCGAGCATGGAAAGGTCTCAAATTTCTTTTCCAGCCACTTTGTACATGTACCCAGAGTTACCAAGGAAGTTGCAGCTGCTGTGCTCATTTATACACAGGCTATCCAGAATCCAGCCCAGAGATTTTGGTTGGTGCTTCTCCTGATTTATGCCGTTGTAAGGGAGAGCAGGATAAGGACCTCTGTGTGTTCCCTGCTGCCGAGGAGATGAGCTGGAAGCAGCCCTTGCTTGCAATGGCATGAACCGTTAGTTGGCTGATTGCCTTGAACATTTGTAGCTCTGCCAAGTACCTTCCATGCATAGTGCCTCACTGTCATATAACACAGCCTCTGCCATATGCTTAATGGTTGAGATCTCTGTTAAACTTGTGACCTCCCCCTCCTCCATGGCCTCTCCCTTCTCCCCAGGCCTTGTGCTGTCCTTCTTAAATATTTCATTAAATTATCAAGATGTTCTTGCTCATAAATATCTGTCTTCCTGCTATTGAAGCACCTGCACTGGCATGTTTCATACTCAGCATGGCGGTGTTATTTGACAGGGCCAACTCCTCTCCCTTTTCTCTCTATAGAGATAAGCTAATAAAGTGCTGTCACTCTTCTCATTGAACATACATGTCCTGTTCCCCCAAACCCTTCCTCGTTCACCTCAGCCACTCTTCATCCCACCAGGAGAACTATTGGAGCCAATGGGAATGAGTCTTCATTTCGCGGGGGCATTCCACATAAAAACTATTAGTACCATCTGATGGCTCAATGGAATGAATCACATGAGTTAAGAAGGGTTCTCTGTGGTTTTCATTTTTCTGGCCAACCACAGATAGCAGCTTTAACAAAACTAAACTCTAAGGCCCCCTGGCTTAAAACAGGAAAGGATAGAATGACTTGCTCTTCTTTTAAGTGTATTTATTCACTTGCTTTTGAATGCGGGGCAACAGTAGAGGCTGTAATCAAAGAGATGGGGAAAATGTCAAAAGACATTATTATTAATAAAACGTCTATCTTCTATGAAACAGGGTTTTTTGTAAATGAAATGTTTCAAAGCCCATTTTGGGATCATTTTCAATGTGTTTGATCCTTTTTTTTGACATCAAAAAAGGTACAATAGCTTCAAAGTCAAGTTTACAGTGGAAAGTTAGTTACTGCTTTAACTACAGAGAGATTACTGTCCCATCATACTGGACCTGTTGCTCCCATGAACAACGGTTGCCATGCAAAGAATTGTATGTGTTGAGCAGTCCATTTCAGATAAGGAGAAGGCAGATATGAAAACTGATGAGACATTGCAATGAAAATTCATACTATGTGTTAGACAAGTTATTTGCTCATTCTGGGTTTTTTTTTATGACAGATGAAAGAATTTATAATGCTAGCATTTAAAAATGTGGCCTAAGGGACACGGCACTGGACTGCAACTCAGGAGACTTAGGTGCTATTCCTAGTTCTGCCAGTGGCCTGCTGGCTGACCCTAGGCAAGTTACAGCTCTTCCTTGTGCCTCAGTTTCCCCCATCTGCAAAATGGGGATAATGATACCGACCTCTTTGGTGAAGCACTTGGCGATCTACAGAAGAAAAGTGCTAGATAAGACCTAGGTTTTATTATTAACTTTTTCTTTCCAATTTAATAAAAAAACCTAGAATTAGTCAAAAAAATTAGGAAAATGTTATGGAAAATGTTTTGTGAAAAAGGTGTCTGTTTTTATACTGACAGATTTTGAACCCTGAAATTATTTGACTAACTGTACAAAGTGCAATGCTTGTTCTCATGATTGATTACTTGTATTAGGTAGCTATATACTGCCCGGAGGTCATGGAGAACACTTTAGTATCATAAATATTTAGATAAGCCAAAAGGGAGATAATGTACCTACAGCAGAGGTTTCAATGTCCTGCTGTTGAGGTACCTGGAAGGCAAGGTCCTTCCTGTCCTGCAATCATATGGGTTTTTCTTTCCCAGCCCAGTCTATGATGGGAATGACAGTGACTTCTCCAGGACCTATTGCGTACCTGACATTCTCTCTCCCACCCCTGTCGACGAGGAATATCTCACCCTCAGCTCAACGTCTCTGACCTCACTCTCCTGTGGCAGAAGTTCTCAGACGGGCTCCACCATCATTGCCACCCCACAGCCGTGTGGACCTTTCTCAGCCCCCTGGCCTGCTAGAGAACCGTGCAATAGTGACAACGAGTGGGAGGACTTGGAGGAACTAGCGGGAGAGGAGAAGGAGGAGGAATATACCAGGGTAGGTGATAACTATTGTAATGGCTCCATCATAAGCTGTGACCCGTATTTTTATTACAGTCCAAAATACAGGGTCTGACCTGGCCAGGTCCCAAACACTATCCAACCCTGCTGCCGTAGGTAAGCTCTGAACTCCCACAATGGGAAAATGGGAGTCTCTGAAGGTAGAATTTAGGTCTGAGCCACCCCATACCCCTGTAACAAGAGTAATAATAACAGCAATGATCTCTTAGCACTTTTTATGTTATCATAAACTTAGTGCTTACGTAAACTTTCCATGCTTAGAGCCTGGTCCCGGGAGGTGTTGCAAGCCCCATTTGGCCTGAACAATCAGGCCTGAGAGCTCCATTAGTTACAAGTAACTAAATGGATTCTGGAACTAGTGCAGGGGGAGAATGGAGAGAAAATTACGTGCATTGCATCTGTGTATTGCTTGGTCCATTAAAGACCGGGGGCCAGGTTCCCCCTGCTGTGAATCGGCATAACTACAACTGATGCTGATTTATTCCTAATTTGTATCTACAACAAGAAGGAAGAAGGTAATAGAAAGGAAGGTGTTAAACACATCTTATGCTGCATTTGACAGGAAATGGAGGTGCCCGTCACTGTGACAAGGTCAGAGAACAATGGTTATGGATTCACGGTGGCTCTTAACAATCTGGACAACTGCCTGTATGTTGAGCCTGCCCTGTCCGATGGAAGGCTGAGAAGAGGGGACAGACTCATTATGGTACAGAAATCCTTTGAATTAAAAAGGAGGAAAAGACACTAGGAGACCAGTGTCCCCTTGCTTTGTAGCAGGAGTGTGACACAACCGAAATGTTCATTCATTCACTAAAACTGCATTAACATGGTTTGATTCTTTTGATGTATAAACAAAGCCTCACTGGGTTTTTTTTGAAGGTTCTTCCTCAGCTTGTTGTGTTGAGCTTGTCTTCCTTGTTGTTGCTAGAGCACTATTTGGAGGAGCAGAGAAGTGGAGCAGAAGGTTTTTCAGTCCTCAAGCTGAAGAGTACTGGGCGTGTTTGAATCTTTAACAAGGGCAGCTTTCCCTGCAAGTGTATGTCAGGTGTTTGAGTTAAATACATGTTAACAAAAAACAAAGACAAAAAATAACCCAGGAAGTCTGACTAGATTCCCCTTCCCCTCTGAATGGCTGAGGTTTCTGTACCTAGGCTCTCGATGTCATCCTGCTAGTTCTGCAGTCTTCCAGAAAGACCTCCCGCAAAAATAAGGTAGAGAAGAGCTGATATTTCTAATGTTTTTTTAAAAAAAAAAAAGAGGAAGATCTACAATAATAAACAAAGTTTCAGGCCTTCTTTGTGCATCATGAAGAAACAAACCAGGGCAAAATGCATGGAAAGTCTGTTTGAAGAGAATTTTTCAGAAAGTTGTGTATGCATGAAAATAGGAGGTAAGCATGGAAATCATTTAGGCGCCTGAGCAAGTCAGTCAGGCCAGAGTGGAAACTGCCTGAAGTGCATATATTGAGCTTCATAAAAGGAAGGAGTGTGTGATCAGTTTATAAAAGACCTGGCACGTGCTTGTGGCTGCTCTTTGTCATTTAGGTAAACGGAGTTGATGTCACAGCATTCTCATACGATGAAGCCCAGGCATTGCTACACAGCTCTCCTCCTGATCTGAGCCTGGTGGTTGGCCGGGTTAACGATGACCCCTATGCCTCTGTTAGACCAGATGAGATTCCTGAAATCACCCTCACAAAAGGCGGCAATGGACAGCTGGGTACGTGGTGCAGAGCTTGAAATTTGCCCCTTCTTTAGGCAGGGGCGGCGATAGTGGAAAGCTGCATAGGAACTGGTGCAGTCCTAGATTTGCGCATGGGTGGGTTAGCTTCCCAGCGACATTCTTGAGGCTGGCCCAGGTCTGTAGATCTGGATTTCATCACATGGGGAGCTAGATGCTACCGCCCTGGAAGTGAGTGGCAAACACCCATTGTGGCAGTAAGATCTGGCTTTTGATATGTTTTCTGTGGCATCTCTGGTAATATTTATCAGGTTTTGGGATGTCAGGCGCTTAGGCCAGATGTTGGCTACCATCAGCTGAGATACATGCAGCAACATTAGACCGAAAAAAGAAAGGCTTGTTTGAGAAGAAGGATGGTCTAGAGGTTAGGGTGCTAGCCTGGGATGTAAGCAAGCTGGGTTCCCTTCCTTACTCCATCCCAGACTGACTGTGGGAAGTGACTTAGTCTCTAGGCTTCCATTTCTGCAGTGGGGCTCATAGTGCTGTGGATCAATCCATTAAAGAGGGGTGCTGAGACCCTGTGCTAATGAGGGCTGTATAAGTATCTTAAATAGTCTAATTTCAGCAACTACCCCACAGCAAGTGCTACACTCCAGTTCTTGTGCGCAGGGAGGCCCTTCGTTGTTTTCTTCTTGCCTTTCTCTCGGTAAATCTCCCTATGCTTCACTGCCCAGCCCATGCTCTAACATCTAGTGCAGCTGGTGCAGGATTGTTCCCCACAGGATATTATCCAGTGCTTTGTCCAGCCTAGCGTCAGTGGAGCTGAGCCTTTTATGGGAGACGGTTCCACCATCCTCGTCTCACTGCTAGTGAGCATTCAGAAAACACAGTGACACAATACACTTCTTTGCATCCTTCCAGGCTTGAAGTTAACAGGAGGAGCCGGGAGCAAATTGCAGGGTATCTACGTGCTTGAAGTAGTGCCAGGCTCTCCCGCCAGTATAGAGGGCAGTCTGCAGCCACGGGATCAGATTGTCTGCATCTGCGGGCTATGGACCGAGGGTATCAGCCTGGATGATGCAGTGCGAGTGTGTGAAGCTGCCAGCTGCAACGTCCACATCAAAGCGACAAGGTAAATCTGACTCTCCGTGAGGCTTTAATGAGACTTCCGCCAGTGAGTGCAGGGTGGGGAGCCCCATCTTCCTCTCTTCACTCTTCCTCCTATTCTGTTGCTGTTCCTCTCCCTCCTTTCCAGCTGTTCTGTGAACAGGGCAGCTCATTGGTGGCTGATGGGATTATGACATCAGAGGCAATTTGTTGATTTAGTGGTGGTGGAGCACAGATAGGCTTGGCTATTGGAGCAGATCCTGGCCTCGGCTTTAGCCCCTTGGGGCTGACATGGAGGCCAGGATCCCTTGGCATGGGGAAATCCCCAGCTGGTTTCCAGATGGCATAGCTGGCTTTGTGTCACCTGCTCCCAATGCCTATAGCATAGGGGGCATGATAGAGTGCATGTGCTCCAGCAATTGCTAGCTGGTGGAATGACCCTCGAGGAGGATGTTGCAAGTCAGTAGAATTTTAGGGTAATCCTGAGACTGCTCTAAATTATGCGGTGGGCTAAGCTAAGCAGGCCTGAAGTGCCGGGAGTGCAAAGATGTGTTAAAGCAGAGCACTGGTGCTGCTGGTCTAGCCCATGGTGCTGAATTCAGTTAATCTTTATTCTTTCATGCTGCATTATCTAAAGTACTTTAGAGAAATCAATTAGGGCTGTAAAACTCACCTTAATACACCCTTTTATGACTAACTTTCTACAAAGCATTTTGTGATGCCCTGTGTGCCAGGTGCTATATACAATGAAACTGTATTTTAAATCTTAGGCAAGCAAAATGTTCAGTTCACATTGAGGGAAATTCCCTCCAGTGCATTTTACCCACAAAGAAAAGCACATAGTCAATGAAAAACTTCCTGTTGCTGAAATCTGGCTTTTAGGGCAGCTTAAACCTTTTGCCCTAGAGCACCAATTCAAAGAAAAAAGTCTGACTGCAAGTTTCAGCCTAGAGATAAATCTATTCTGCACCATTTGACTGTAGATCCAGATCTGAACTTCACCCAAGATTTCAGAAGGAACTGAAATATGAAATTGCAGAACTACTAACTATGGTGTGTAAACTATTGCTTAAATCAGCCTCTGTACCAAATGATTGGAGGATAGCTAACATGAGGCTGATTTTTTAAAAAGACCCCAGAGTTGATCCTGGCAGTTACAGGCCAGTAAGCCAGGCAAATTCGTTGAAACTATAGTAAAGAACAGAATTATCAGCCACATAGATGAACGCAATATGTTGGGGAAGAGTCAATATGGCTTTTGTAAAGGGCAGTCATCCTTCACCAATATATTAGAATTCTTTGAGGGTGTCAACAAGCATGCGGACAAGGGTGATACAGTGGAGATAGTGTATTTGGACTTTGACAAGGTCCCTCACCAAAGGCTCTTAAGCAAAATAAGCAGTCAAGGGGTAAGAGGGAAGATTCTCTCAGGGACAAGTAACTGGTTAAAAGATAGGAAACAGAAGGTAGGAATAAAAGTTTTCACAATGGAGAGAGGTAAACTGGGGGGTCCACCAAGGATCTGGGCTGGGACCAGCATTGTTCAACATATTCATAAATGATCTGGGAAAAGGGGTAAACAGAGAGGTGACAAAATTTGCAGGTGATACAAAATTATTCATTATAGTTAAGTCCAAAGCAGCCTGTGAAGAGTTACAAAGAGTCACCTAGTCACTAAACTGGGTGAGTGGGCAACAAAATGGCAGATGAAATTCAATGTTGATAAATGCAAAGTAATGCACATTGGAAAACATAATCCCAACTATACATACAAAACAATGGGGTCTATTTTTGGGGTTACCACTCAAGAAAGAGATCTTGGAGTCATTGTGGGTAGTTCTCTGAAAACATCTGCTTGATGTGCACCAGAAGTCAAAAAAGCTAACAGAATGCTAGGAACCATTAGGAAAGGGATAGGTAAGAAGACAGAAAATATCATGTTACTATATAAATCCATGGTATATTCACACCATGAACACTGCATGCAGTTCTGGTCACCTCATCTCAAAAAATATACTAGAAGTGGGAAAGGTAAAGAGAAGGGCAATACAAATGATTAGGGGCATGGAACAGCTGTGAGAACCCAGCAGAGGAAAAGACGGGCTCGTGAAGAAGAAATAGAGCTCAGAAACAGGTTTGCGGAGTTGGAAAATGAAGAAGGGGCACAGCAGGTGGTTGCTGAAGGTGGGAGGGCAACGAAGAAGAGAAGAGCAGCTAGTCCTATACAAAGAGTGGATGAACCAATGGAGATACCACCAAATAAGAGCCCCAGGAGGATACAGGAACGGTTATAGAGGATTACAAAGGAGAATAGTAGACGAGATGACTTGCAGCCAGAAAGAATAGGGGATAGGCCGGAGAATTGCACTGTTACCAAGAAAAGGCAGGTCTAGGTGATTGGGGGCTCCCTGCTGAGAAGAACAGACAGGCCTGTAACCAGAGAACAGAAGGGTGTGCTGTCTGCCAGGTGCTAAGATACGGGATGTGGACCTGAAGCTGAAGAGGATCCTAACAGGAGCGGGAAAGAATCCATTGATTGTCCTTCATGTCGGTATAAATGATATAGCTAGATTCTTGCTGGAACGTATCAAAGGAGACTATGCCAGGCTGGGGAAGACTCTTCAGGAAATCGAGGTTCAGGTGATCTTCAGTGGGATTCTGCTTGTCCCTAGAGGAGGACAACAAAGGCATGACAAGATTCTGATGATCAACAGATGGCTCAGGCAGTGGTGCTATGAGGAGGGCTTTGGGATGTCTGGCCACTGGGAGGCATTCATGGATAGAGGACTGCTCTCTTGGGATGGACTTCACATGAGTAGGGAGGGAAATGGACTTCTAGGATGGAGGCTGGCACAACTGATTAAGAGAGCTTTAAACTAGGCAGCTGGGGGAGATGGTTGGGAGATGCCCAGGTAATCTTCATGCCTGATTTTAGTCAATGTAGTCAATTTTAAGTCAATGTAACTTACGTTGCTCAGGAGTATGAAAAAGCCACCTCCCTGCACGACGCAAATTACAGAAACCTAAGTTCTGTCCACACCAGTGCTATGTCAGTGGGAGAGCATTTCCGGCCAACATAGCTTCCACCTCTCATGGAGGTGGAGTAATTATGCCAATGGGAGAGAGCTGTAGCATTTCTAGTGTAGACTAGCTATCACACCCAGACCCCTCAAGAGACTGAGAATGTTTTTTGTTTCAGTTTGGCCAATTTCTTAACAGGAAAAGTGGTAATTTTTTCTGATCCAGTACCAGATTAACTGTAATTTGAAAGTGATGTTTCGCTGCTGGGTTACCCATCTATTACTAAGTAGCAATTTAGTTATCCCTTAGCAAAAGATTACTTCAGAGATAGGCATTGAAGGGCCTATGGCTGGTGGGGGATAAAAGTGGCTTACCAGCTAGACGGACCATTCCCATCTGTTTAATTAACAGAATAAAATGACGCTGCATAAAATGCGCCCTCTTCCTCTGTGTTGTTCTTATCATTGTTGTACTACAAAGCACCTTACAGTTGCAGTAAATGGGACACATGAGGAATTTCTCACCTGCTCCTTCTCTTAGCAGAACAAACTCAGTGACCCCAACCACTTATAATTACTGCCTTCTTTTCTGAAAGATGCAGTGAAATGCTTAAAAAAAGAAAACAGTACAAGATCTCAAATAGAAACCAATGATGTGCAGACTCAACAACTACTAGATATTAGCTTGAATCACACAATTGGGATCTGGATCTAACTATCCCCAGAGTCCTGAGTTGTTCAGGTCCATCTGAAAATGTAATTAAAAAGCATTTGTTCCTTTATAGACTTGCCAAGACCTGACTTTACAGCTCTGTGGTTTCCCGTGCTGCAGCTTGTCACGTTGCTGACTCCATTTTCCTGGCATCAGGCATTTGCAATATCCAGCTAGGGTTAGAAAGCTCACAAAGCCAGTCTCCCACAAATGCATTGTAATTCCCATGGATCAAGTAGAAGATCGTACATCCTGAGGCAGGAAGCCTGGGAGGTGTGAACTAATGGGCAATGTCCCACCAGATATTCCTAGTTGCTATCGATAGTACCTCCTATGAGAGGAAGTGGCCACAGGTGGATGCAGATGACACTAATGGTAACGGACACTCCCTCACCAATGCGTACATGCACGGCTCTCAGTAATGAGGCTGTTCACCATTTTAGAACGTTCTGTGCTGTGAAACCGTGTAAGCCCCTGTCTCATGCCTCTATCAGAGCCCAGAGCATGCGAATCTGTTCTGAACAGTACTGTATCTTCTGCGATCCGCAGTTACAGGCAAGCAACTTCCTGCGTTTGGGAACTTTGTGTCATTTATGACATGGTTTTATTTTTTTCAGGCAGAATTGTCCAAATAGTTAATCCATACTGTGGGTCAATAAGCTGTGGCGGGGAGCTTCTCTCATCAGGTCTTGATGGCACTTTGAATTTATTTTGATCCCTGATTCGATGAAGAGTGTCTGCATAGGCTATAGCATAATACTCAAAGAAGCAACTCCTAAAAATCTCGGGTGGAAAATCAAATAATATACACATTCTGTGACAGGGCCAGACCGGATGGCTATGAAAGAGTGCTGGAAGGCATGTATATTAGCCCCAGGCTCCATAAAGCCCTCTTCCCTGGGTAACCCAGCTGGGGCTAATTCAAGACAATTGGGCCAATCAGGCCACCTGGAGCCTATCAAAGAAACTGCCCCAGCAGTTAAAAGCCTCCACTTCAGGCAGGCCAAGAAGGCTGAAAGGGAGTTAAGAGCCAGAGGAGAGAAAGCAGAGCAAAGCAAAGCAACGTAGAGCAAAGAGAAGCGAAGCGAAGCAAAGTGGAGCGGAGAGGAGCTGCCCTGCCCTGCTGCAGCTACAGCCGCAGAGCTTGGGACTATCATCTGCTGCTGCTACCACACCAAAACAGAGAGGCTCCAGCCGGGGAAGGCTGAACAACCCTTCATGCCGGTACCAGGGAGCAGGCTACAAGCCGGGGGGCCACGGACAGGCGACCCAGGGAAGGTAGTCGGTCTCAGGGACTAAGCAGGGTGAGACCACTCCTCACAGGGTCCCTGGGTTGGGGGCCTGGTGCAGAGGGCGGGACCGGGCCCCCCCCCTTCACTCCCCTCCCAGCCGCACCACTGGCGTAGCCGGTGAAGCGCAGGATCCACAGGGCGGAACAGGTGCGCCCCGCCACACTGGTGTCAGGAGTGGGATTCGGCGTGCGCAGTGGCTAGAGAGAGAGAGAGAAAGAAAGAAAAAAAAAAAAAACCAAGAGGGTGGAGGACTTTTACTTTCTCCTCCTCCTCACCACAATGGATAACGTAGTAAAGGCACTCATACAGGCCATGGTGACCCAGCAGGAGGCCACCCGGGCCCAGATGGCCACCCAGCAGGAACCACTGCGGCTTCAGCAAGAGACTAATCAGTTGTTGATCAGCCAGGCCAACCAGGACCGGGCCCTTTTGCGAGAAGTGGTGGCCCAGCTGAGGACCCTGGCTTCTCAAACCCCAGGGCCGGATGGGGCGCGAACACTTCGTGCCACTGGCTATCTGCAGAAGATGACTGGGGAGGACGATTTGGAGGCGTACCTCCTTACTTTTGAGCAGGTCGCCGCACGTGAGGCTTGGCCCCAGGCTCAGTGTGCTGGTATTCTCGCCCCCTTCCTGAGTGGAGAAGCCCAGAAGGCCTATTATGACCTACCCACGGCGGCGGCGGACTATACCCAGTTAAAAGCAGAAATCCTGGCTCAGTCGGGGGTAACAACAGCCGTGCGGGCCCAGAGGTACCATGACTGGAGATTCCAGGAGGGCAAGGCTCTGCAGTCGCAACTATTTGACCTCGTCCACCTCGCCCAGAAGTGGCTGCAACCAGAAGTCCACCGGCCGGAGAAGGTCCTGGAGATCCTGGTTATTGACCAGTATATGAGGGGGCTGCCGGCCGACCTCCACGCTTGGGTAGGGCAGAATGACCCCTCATCTTATGACGACTTGGTTGCACTAGTAGAGAGGCAGGTAACGGCCAGGGGTCTCGCCCAGCCAGTCAGAAAGGACTTGCCCCGGTCAGACGACCGCTCCAGTTCCAGGGGTCCGAACGCCCGAGAACCCAGCGAGGACCAGGTGGAAGACAAAGGAGACTGAGGGCCCACTGGAGGCCACTAAGGGACGGGGTGACGCGGGCAGGGAGGATAGAGCTAGACCCCCTAGCCCAAAGAACAAAGGGGAGCCTAGGACCCTCTACTGATGCTATGCATGTGGGGAGTGGGGACACATAGCTGCCCAATGTCCCAACAGCGAAGAACCCATGCAGTGCAACCTGGGAACCTGGCCGGACTCCTGCAGCCTAATCCACATTGTAGGGGTCGCCCTAACCCCCCACAGATACACAAGGCCTATGAAGCTGAACGGAGTCAAGATCCTGGCACTGGTGGATTCTGGGAGTGCCATTACACTTATCTCGGGAAAATCGGTGAAGCACATCCAATTAGCACAAGCTAAACGCACGGGGGTGACATGTGTCCATGGGTCCGTAAGCTACTACCCCACCATCCCCGTGAACATCGAAGTTCAGGAAGGTGTCACCAGTGAGACAGCAGGAGTGGTTCCTAGGCTCCCATACCCAGTTCTTATAGGAAGAGACTTTACGGGCTTTGGAACCCTCCTTCCCTCAGAGGGACCAGGGGGAGGGGAGGAACTTGAAACCCCCAGGCGGGCCCTTCCCCATGAGGATCACCCCCCAATGTTCTCTGAGATTGCCCAAGATCTATTTCCGGCCCCAGGGACGGGCCGAAAAACCTGGGCCGAAAGGAGGGCGGCTAAGGCTCTGGGCACAAGAATCCTGGCCCAGGGGCTGAAGCCCGCCATGGTAGGCAGACAGACCTGGGCGACAGCTCGAGAAACAGCCCGGAGCGAAGAAGGCCCTGAAGCAGACACCGAGCCGAGTCGCACCGAACCGGAAGCCGGGGTAGAGACCGGTCCCTTGGAGCTGGGACAACTAGGAACAGTGCGAGAAAACTTCGGTCGAGACCAGGCCGACGACCCAAGATATGTCAACGCCAGGACAGAAGTGGCTGAGATCGATGGAGTCCCAGTGGAGGGAAGAGCTCAAGGCCCAGGGCCGTACTTTCTGGTAAAGGGGGACCTGCTGTATCGGGCCATGGAGAGGAGCGGGGAGCGGGTGTTGCAGCTCCTGGTGCTGCGGAAGCACCAAAATGCCGTGCTGAGCTTAGCCCACAGTCACCTCTTTGGGGGTACTTGGGCGTAGAAAAGACCCTGGCCCAAATCCTGCGGAGGTTCTTTTGGCCAGGTATACACCAGGAAGTTTGGCGCTATTGCGCCACCTGCCCCGAATGCCAACTACACAGCCCCCAGCCTCACTTGCGGGCCCCTTTAGTGCTCCTACCTATCATTGAGATCCCATTCGAGCGTATTGCTATGGACCTAGTGGGTCCCTTGGAGAAAACAGCCAGAGGGCACCAACACATACTCGTTGTCCTCGATTATGCTACCAGGTATCCAGAAGCCGTTCCCTTGCAGAATACCAATTCTAAAGCGATTGCAACGGAGTTAGTGAAGATTTTCGCCTGGGTGGGGCTGCCCAAGGAGATACTAACGGATCAAGGGACCCCATTTATGTTGAAGCTAATGAAGGACTTGTGCACTCTCCTACAGGTGCGGGCCCTATGGACCTCCGTCTATCACCCCCAGACGGACAGCCTGGTGGAGAGGTTTAATAGGACCCTCAAGGCCATGATCAAGAAGGTGGTGAGCCGAGACGGCAAGGACTGGGATGCCCTGTTGCCGTACCTTATGTTCGCCATTCGCGAGGTTCCCCAGGCCTCCACGGGGTTCTCCCCCTTTGAACTACTGTACGGGCGCCACCCCCGAGGCATCTTGGACATAGCCAGAGAAACATGGGAGGAGGAGCCCACCCCGGGAAGGAATATTATTGGTCATGTACTCCAGATGAGGGATCGGATAGCCTGAGTGACCCCCATTGTGCGGGAACATTTAGAGAAAGCCCAGAGGGCCCAACAGGTCCACTATAATCGCCACACCATGGTTCGACGATTCCAGACAGGAGACCAGGTGATGATCCTCATACCTACCGCCGAGAGCAAACTGTTGGCCCAGTGGCAGGGGCCCTATGAAGTGGTCGAGCCCGTGGGAGAGACCAACTATAAAGTATGGCAACCGGGGCGCCGGAAGCAAGAGCAGGTCTACCACATCAACTTATTAAAACCATGGAAGGCCCGAGAAGCATGTATGACCTTCACCCAGGAGGTGATATCACCTGAACAAGTGAAGATATCCCCCGATCTAACGCCAAACCAAAAGGCCGAGGCAGCGGAGATGGTAGCCCGGAACCAAGATGTCTTCACGACTAGCCCAGGCCGAACAACGGAGGTCTTTCACCACATTATCACCAGTCCTGGGGCTAGGGTTACGATGAGACCCTATCGAGTACCCGAGGCCAAGAGAAAGGAGATTAAGGCTGAGGTCAAAAAGATGTTGGAGATGGGGGTCATAGAAGAGTCCCATAGTCAGTGGTGTAGCCCAATTGTGCTAGTACCGAAGCCAGACGGCACTACGAGGTTCTGCAACGACTTCCGCCGGCTAAACGAGGTATCTTGGTTTGACGCATACCCCATACCCCGTATAGATGAGCTTGTGGACCGAGTGGGCAAGGCCCGATTCCTGACTACCCTAGATCTGACCAAGGGATACTGGCAAATCCCACTAGCTACAGAGGCAAAGGAAAAGACGGCGTTTTCAACACCAGATGGATTGTTCCAGTATACGGTCCTTCCCTTCAGACCACATGGGGCCCCAGCCACCTTCCAGCGCCTAATGGACAAGCTGTTACGCCCCCATGTTGACTATGCCGCTGCGTATCTGGACGACATAGTCATTCATACCCCAGATTGGGAGACACATCTGAGGAAGGTGGAAGGGGTACTGCACACTTTGAGGTGAGCTGGCCTCACTGCAAATCCCGCCAAGTGTGCCATTGGTCTAGCCGAGGCTAGATACCTCGGATACATTGTAGGGCGGGGCACAGTAAGACCCCAACTCAGCAAGCTGGAACCTATCCAGAATTGGCCCCGGCCCAATCGAAAGAAGCAGGTCCGAGCATTTTTAGGTGTGGTAGGGTACTACCGACGGTTCATCACCCATTTCGCTTCCAGAGCCAGCCCCCTGACAGACCTGATCAAGGCCCGGGGCCCGGACATGGTACGATGGACTGCAGGGGCAGAGGAAGCCTTCACAGACTTACGGACAGCCCTCTGCAATAACCCCATACTCCTCGCTCCTGACTTTACAAAGGAATTTATTCTGCAGACCGACGCCTCGGAGGTGGGGCTGGGTGCGGTCCTGTCGCAGATGGTGGGTGACGAGGAACATCCCATTATGTACCTCAGTAGGAAGCTCCTCCCGAGGGAGCAGAGGTATGCAGTAGTGGAGAGGGAGTGCCTCGCCGTCAAGTGGGCTATGGAGGTACTCCGCTACTACCTGCTGGAACGCCACTTTATGCTGGTGACCGACCACGCTCCCCTCCAGTGGATGCAGCGGAACAGGGAGAAAAATGTGTGGGTGACCCGGTGGGTCTTGTCCCTCCAACCTTTCCAGTTCACCATACAGCACAGGGCGGGATGTCGCCATGGGAATGCTGATGGCCTGTCCTGGGTTCACTGTCTGACGTCCCAAGTTGCCCAAACCTGGGGGCTTGAGCAGGGGGGAAGGATGTGTGACAGGGCCAGACCGAATGGCTATGAAAGAGTGCTGGAAGGCATGTATATTAGCCCCAGGCTCCATAAAGCCCTCTTCCCTGGGTAACCCAGCTGGGGCTAATTCAAGACAATTGGGCCAATTAGGCCACCTGGAGCCTATCAAAGAAGCTGCCCCAGCAGTTAAAAGCCTCCACTTCAGGCAGGCCAAGAAGGCTGAAAGGGAGTTAAGAGCCAGAGGAGAGAAAGCAGAGCAAAGCAAAGCAACGTAGAGCAAAGAGAAGCGAAGCGAAGCAGAGACGAGCGGAGAGGAGCTGCCCTGCCCTGCTGCAGCTACAGCTGCAGAGCTTGGGACTATCATCTGCTGCTGCTACCACACCAAAACGGAGAAGTCCTCCAGCCGGGGAAGGCTGAACAACCCTTCACGCCGGTACCAGGAGCAGGCTACAAGCCGGGGGGCCACGGACAGGCGACCCAGGGAAGGTAGTCAGTCTCAGGGACTAAGCAGGGTGAGACCAGTCCTCACAGGGTCCCTGGGTCAGGGGCCCGGGGCAGAGGGCGGGACCGGGCCCCCCCCCTTCACTCCCCTCCCAGCCGCACCACTGGCGTAGCCGGTGAAGCGCAGGATCCACAGGGTGGAACAGGCGCACCCCGCCACAATACCAAAAAGAGTTACCTTGCTTAAAGAGCTGACTCAGTTAGTGTGCCAAAAGGGATTCTAATGAAGCGTGAATAATTTATTATTATTATCCACTATTTGTGTTATAGTAGCACTTAAAGGCCCCAACTAAGATATACATGCACATAGCAAGAGACAGCCTTTGTTCTTAAGAGCCTGAAATCCAAATGGACATGCCAGACAAAGGGTAAATGAAATGAAGGGTTATTATCCCCATGTTATAGTGGGGATATAGAGGTTGGATTCAACCAAATGCTCTGTGGAGCAGTCCTACATTGGGACAGATGCTATATAACAGGTGCTTTTTTTCTCAAACATATATAATTAAGGTGTACTGCTGTTGGGTAAATATGGAATAAGAATGTATACATTCATTAAAGGTAAGTTATTTATAAAAACACCACTTTAAAATAACAAAATAATGGAAGTACAGATGTAAAAAAAAATTACTGAACAACATGCCTTTTAAAAATATGGTTTTCATACTTGCATTATAAAGTCTAGAATTCTTAATGTTCAGAACATTTCCTTTTTTTTTTTTTTTGTGCAGAAATGGTAATCCAGTAGTTCCCAGAGAGCCACAGAATTGTAAGTAATGCTAGTTACATTTTTATTTACGGGTTCACAACACAGGCCTGAATGTGGAAATCAGAGACTCATAGAAATGCAGGGCTGGTGGAGACTTCGAGAGGTCATCAAGTCCAGTCCCTGGACTGAGGCAGGACCAAGTAAACCTACAACCATCCCTGACAGGTGTTTGTCCAACCTGTTCTTAAAAACCGCAATGATGGGGATTCCACAATCTCCCTTGAAAGCCTGTTCCAGAGCTTAACTAACCATATAGTTAGTAAGTTTTTCTAATATCTAATCTAAATCACCCTTGCTGCAGATTAAACCCACTACTTCTTGTCCTAACTTTAGTGGACATGGAGAACTATTGATCACCATCCTCTTTATAACAGCCCTTAAAATATTTGAAGATTCTTATCAAGTCCCCCCTCAATTGTCTTTTCTCAAGACTAAACATGCAGTTTTTTAACCTTTCCTCATATGTCATGTTTTCTTTTTATCATTTTTGTTGCTCCTCTCTGGACTCTCTCCAGACTTCTTTTGTCTTAGAAAAATTTGTGTTTTGCTGTATTACTTTTTCAGTAGAGGTCTGGGTAGCTGAAGTCCCCATTACCACCAGTCTTGTGTTTTTGATACTGTGGTTGTTTTAGAAATGAATCTACCTCCCCTTCCTGCTTTGATGGTCAATAGGAGACCTCTACCATAATGTCACACTTATTTTTTTCCCCCTTACCCAGAGACTTTTAACTGCTCTGCCTCTCACCTCCTGCTGGATCTCAGAACAAGTGTATATATTGCTGGTGTACAGTGCAACACCTCGCTTTTTCCCCTGCCTGTCCTTCCTGAACAAGCTATACCCATACTCCAGTTTTGAAATTTATCCCCCCAAGTCTCTGTGATGCCAAATAAATAATAATTTAGCTTATGTACTAATACTTCCAGTTCTGCCTGTGTATTCCTCATACTCCTTGCATTTGTGTATAGACATCTGAGATGTTGAGCAGATTCTCCCAGTGATTTCCTTGTTATTGCTCCTATCACCCCTATTGTAATTTTCCATGTCCACCCTCACCTGCAACCTCTAGCCCTCTGTTAAGGTCACCTTGTTATGCTTATCTATGGACTTTTGTCACCTGCCCCCATCTGAATCTAGTTTAAAGCCTTCTTCACAAAGTTGGCAAGTTGGTGTCCAAAGATGCTCTTCCCCGTCTTAGTCAGGTGGATCCCATTTCTTCCCAGCATTATATGGTCGAGGAAGCCAAAGCCCACCTGTTGACACCATCTGCCCAGCCATGGATTCATCTTTAGGATGCGTGCTCCTGCCTGCGCTGTTACCCTCAATCGAGAGGATGGACAAGAACATAACCTGCACCCCTCCAACCCCTTCAGTGTTGCTCCCAGAGCCCTGTAGTAACTGCTGATCTGCTCAGGGCTGTATCCCACAGTTTCATTAGTGCCCATGAGGATAAGCAGCATGGGATGAGAACAGAACTACATAGCACTTTACCAAGAGAGAGAAAATGTAGAGCTCGGCGAACTATTAGCAAAGAATAATTTGTTTAGGGGATTTAACCCATGTTTGAATTCTCCATGCTCATGAATTTGTTTGGTGAATTTGTTTGTTTGGTCAATTTGTTCATTGTTCAAACTGATTGGATGGAAGTTTTCTGCAAACATATTTTAGTCTCTGGGTTGCTCACAAATGATTCACTAAGACTATTTTGACTATTTTCTATCCATACTTCACTATTGCGCCATGTGATTGGTCATCTAAGGCCTGGTCTACACTGTACCAGTTTAACTAAATTGGTAGAAAACCAGAAACAAACTACTGTTATAAACCCCCTTTTTAGTGCTATAACTGCATCTGCACTAGGGGGTTGCATGGACGTAACTAAAACTGATTTTCAACTGTTTTTTAGTTAAATTGGTGCAAAAACTCAATGTAGGTGAGGCCCAAGTCAAGTGATGATGTTTCTGATGCCTGACTGGATAACTGAAATCTTTATCCACATGAGGAAGGCCTGAAAAAGTCACTTCTGAACCAAAATTTCTCACCAGCCCATATTTTACACTCATATTAGTGAGGCTTTAGCTTTCCACGAACATTCCCAGGATGCTTTCAAAACAGGCAAGTTACCAGTTATCCTCTGCCCTTTCCATAGATTTATTACGGTGATGGTAACTAACGTAAAGTTGCAATAAATTTAATCTCCTTGATTGCATTTTCTTTTTATAGTCCAAAATGATTCCTTTTTAGCAAAACACTTTTAAAAAATAATAATTTGCTTCTCAGTGCATTAATTATGTTGAGAAGGCAATCCTTCGTTATATGCAGCGTTCTGGCTGAAAGGGCTAATACGATACTTGAATCTTGTGTAGAAGTAAGGAGGTTATATTACCTCTGTATTTGGCACTGGTGTGACCACTGGTGTCCAATTCTGGTGCCCACAATGCAAGAAGGATGTCAGAGAAGGTTCAGAGAAGAGCCATGAGACTTATTAAAGGAATGGGGTGGGGGATGGGAAACATGCTTTATACTGACTGCCTTAAAAAGCTCAATCTCTAGATTAACAAAGAGAGGTTAAGGAGTAACTTGATCATAGTCTATAAATATCTACATGAAGAGCAAAAAAATGATACTAAAAGGCTCTTTGATCTAGCAGACAGAGGTATAAAGAGATCCAATGGCTGGAAGTTAAAGCTAGAAAAATTCCGACTACAAAGATTCAAATTTTGAACAGTGTGGACAACTGGAACTACTGGAAAAATTTACCTTGGAATGTAGTGGATTCTGTATCACTGAAAATTTTAGAATCAAAATTGTATATTTTTCTAAAAGATCTGCTGTATTTCAAACAGGAATTAATGCAGGGAAGTCCTATAGCCTGTGTTATAAGGACGTCAGTTAGATGATCACAGTGGTCCCTTCTGGCCAATGAATGTATTAATTATATACATTATTTGAGTTCCATAAAAAGTGAAGTAACATCGCCTCTCCTAGAGAGAGTACTGGTACTAACATAACAGAAAGTTTATTGCTTATATAATTCAGACATTAAAAAAACACTTTGTGAAATCAGTTGTGGTTGCTAAGGGATAATAATGCAAAACTCAAACCCAGAAACAGGAAACATAGTGTATTGTAAAGCTATATGTCTCTAAAACTGTCTTTTCACACACACACTCACAAACACACACTATTCATTGCCTTAGCAAATCCACCCAACTCGACCACACACACCAAAGATAATGTTAACTCTGCCCTGTGTTTGTTGGCAGCATCTGAAAACCAATAATTCGGGCGATTAAGCTGCACAACATTGCCATGCCTTATGCAAGTATTAATTCTACCATTCTGCAAATGGGGACATTTATGCACAGGACAAGGACTCTTTGTCTACACAGCAACTAGACACCTGTGGCTGGTGCCATGCCAGTTGACTCGGGCTCACGGGGCTGTTTCACTGCTGTGTAGGGCTGGAGCCTGGGCTCTGGGACCCTTCAACTCTGCAGTTGCCCGGAACCCGAGTTGGCTGGCCGCGCATTTTCCATTGCAGTGTAGATGTACCCTGAGTGTCTCATCTAGTGAGTTGAGATTAGAATTAGAGATTAGAGCTGAGATTAGAATTCAGGAGTGCTGGCACCATTGGCTAATCTAAACACTAGTCTGCACTCCCTCATAGACATGAAATTTATCAGGTTGCCTATCAGCTATGGCAAATCCACATGCTTGTTTTTTAGGGCCGCCTGCTGACCCAGAGGAAGTCCAAGTCTCTCTCTCAAATGAAAATGGGAATCTCCAAGAACAACATCAACCCAGTCAACATAGTAAGGAAATTACTGTGCATTTCTCAGTCTGGCTTTGTAAAGTTTCACTCCATCTCTCTCAAAGAAAAAGAAAATCTGCAGGTGCTTCTGGCTGCAAATAGAAAAGATTAATTATTAGTAAGAAAAACTGCCTCCCGTGGAGTATCAGAGAACATTTTTGTACGCTATCAGTTGACCAGTTGATGTTTCCGACCCTGTGACCTGCAGCTTTAAGGCTTGCTTGGGAAACTGAAGTGTGGCAAGTAAAAGGACAGGGGAGGGCAGGCCCAGGGTTCAGTTAACCGCTCAAGAAGTGGAAGAAAAGCAAACTGTGTAAATGCAGAGTGAATTTTTGGTGGTGGTATTTTGCTTGTGAAAACTCAAATAACTTGCCTTATGTCTAATAGTAGTGTGATGTCCAGTGTTACACTCTAAACCATACCACTAATCCAGCTGTGTAAGAACCCATTCTGCTTTCTCATAGCAAAGCACTCGGAGGAAGAAAGTTGTGATGTTGAGCAAAGCACAGCTGACTCAGCAGATTATGAGGTAAGTCATCGTTTTCTCAAGTGCTAGGCAATCTGCTGTGCAGAAGGATCTGGACACAGATTATACATTCTGTAGTGGAATTTTTATAGGTACATTGAATGCATTTGCCTGATCCTCCGTTCCATTGCAAGTGTGAGCATATTCCACTAGGGTTCTAGCTGGTGAGGGTGCAGAGCCCCTTAAACGATCACTGACTTGAAGGTGCTGAGCTGCTCACAGGAGTAGGTCCTTCTACTGCTATTTTTCTATGTGTAATATCGCTATATTACTAGCTGTGTTGTATAAAAAAGCCTGATCATGCACAGTGCCCTCTTGGGAGCTCCCACTAAGAGTTTGGAGTTTGAAGCTCCTCCCAAGATCAAGTGCTGACAGAGAAGGAATGCTAGAGATCTAACGGTGCAGCTGGGGATTCTGAGGAAATAAATATAAGTAGGGCTGTGAAATGTCTTCACAGTGTGAGAGTTCCCAAAACCCCTTGAAACTTGAGATTTCTGCATTTCATTATGAGATTGTCAAACTGGTCCAGTGTGTGATAAACCTGTGGAATTTTTATCTACATTTTTGGCTTTAACTTAAAAATAGTCTGACTTTCCAGCAAAAGAGGTGACACATTTGAAACTGATAATTCCCAGGTTAGAAATTTGTGTCCGCAGGAAAATCCGTCTTCACCCTGAAATGTACAACATTTCAAGATTTCCCACATCTCCCCGCTAATATTCATTTTTGCAAAAATAGCTGAGCTGTAAAGTGGTCTCGAATTGAAATGGTTCATTTTGGGGGTGAAATTTTATGGTGAAATATTTGCTAGTGTCATGCAGCTGGAAGGGGCTTCTGGGAGCCTTTTGCTAAAATTCAACTGCCAAACTGAAGGGAAAATAGGAATGACTTCCCTGCTTCTGATGAAGCTACCCCCATCACCAAATTCTCCTGCATCTTCTCAATCAGCAGTCGCTATCCAGGCAGCTCATTAAAATATTTCTGAAGAGTAATTTTTGCTCCCGTGGAGTGGATCAGATTGCCACAAGAGTTCGAGAATGTGTGTCAATATCAATATATGCTGCATATTTTTCAGGAACAAAATTTAAACATTTCCAGGGCATTGCACTTGATATAAGTTTGTCTGCCAAAACCTTAACTATGACTTCAAACTACTGCCTGATAAGGTAGCTTCTCATACAATCCACTCGTGCATCAATGCCTAACAGACATGTACAGAGATATTTCTGAGGCTAAGGTCTTGCATTATAGTCCAGTGGGCTGTGTGTTGTGCCCCTGTACACATTGGAAGTATATGGGACTTATTTAGCAATCAATGAAAGTGGTGAAAGAAGGATCCCAGAGCTAGACATTTTCTTGCTATTAAGGATTTATGCAGGTGGGCTTTCCCTTCAATCCACTTTAATTGTTTTTGAAGAAGTTTTATTTTTTGTGGACATAATTTATCTATCATATCATCCCTTTGGTACATGTGTGCAGCTGCTGTTTAAGGCACGGACCCTTTGCATGTCTACATAAGAGAAGAATTTGCCCTATAGTTTACACCATCAATTAATGAAGATCGTGAAGCACATTGGTATCCTGTGAGGATGAAAGGCACATTAGAAATCTCTAGTCATGATCACTGTCACTTCATCTGGCCCTAGGGTAACCAGATGTCCCGATTTTATAGGGACAGTCCTGATATTTGATGCTTTGTCTTATATAGGTGTCTATTACCCTCCACCCCCTGTCCAATTTTTCACAATTGCTATCTGGTCACCCTATCTGGCCCCGATCTAGCTCCATTTTAAATCGGACCCTTCTGTATTTCAGGACTGTATCATTAAGATTGAGTTGGAGAAAACAGCAAACGGGAACCTGGGCTTTGCGCTTGTAGGTGGCAGAAATGGCAGGGCTATCCTAATCAAAGCCATCAGCCAAGGAAGTATTGCTGATCTCGACGGCAGGCTTCAAGTTGGTGACATCTTACTAAAGGTAACATTTGGCTTTGCCACTTTGGTCTATGTTTGCCCTTGAGCTTTAGGAAGAATTTGTGTCACATGGTGCAGTCATCACCAAACGCTGAGCATGATCACTGTAATCGGATCAGAACTGAGGATTCCAGTGACCTGCCATCATGGGCAAACATCAAAAGTTTGGGAAGGCCCCAGGGTGTGGGGGGGTGCGCTACAACAACTGCAGCTGAACTTCCTAATCTACAAAACCCTGCAGATCCCTACGACTGGGCACGGTGCTTCCCATAAGGGCAGGCACCAGTTACCGCAAAGGGGGCGTGTCTGCACAAATGACTGTGTTAGACCTCTAGTTTCTAGCAAAGGGTTGGCTTGGTTCTGACGTTACTCGGATCCTCTGCAATCGCTTGTGCTGATGAGTTAGTTTGAGGCAGCAAAACCCCAGACCCCAATGCTGAGTGACTCACTCAGGGACTGCACACGCCAGCCGTTGTAAGGATACTAGCTAATTGAACAGTCAGGCTGCTAGAGACCCAGATGCCAAAGGGATGGGCATGGGCATGATTGTGGAGGATGGGGGATACTTTGCCCTCCGCAACTTCCAGCCTACAAGGCAGCAGTAATATCCGTGTCCTCTCTAACTTCAGGCTGACTACAGAGGGGAAGGGGGGAGAGAGGGCAGGCAGTGGAGTGAGGCGAAGAGGAAGGTCTGAAGCGGTTCTGTGTAGCAACATTCAGTGGACTCTGTCCCTGGGCTCAGGTAGGTGAGAGGCAGTTGCAGTGCAGCCTTCTGCCTGCAGGAGTCGCTCTGTCCCCTGCTGGGGCTCCTCTCTGCAGAGCCCAACTCCCTGCCTGCCTGGGCTTCTTCCTCTCCTCCCCACACCCCAAGTTTGGCTGTGTGACTGCAGAGCAGGAGTCTGGCCAAGCCAGGAGGGGGCTGCACTGGCTGGAGCAGTGGTTTCTCCTCCTGCCCGCCCCTATTGGTGCCAGGTTGGTGGGGGAGGAGGAGGCCTAGAGATGGTGGGGATTTCACAGGGGAACCAATCTGAAGGAGAGGATGGGGGGGAATCATGTGCTGGCTGGAGCCTCTTGCCAGGAAGGTTGGGCGGGGTGCAAGAGGGCACCCCAGGGAGTGCAGGGGTGGGTTGCTAAAGGGCTGGTCACATTTCCAACCAAAATCGGCCTTTTTCTCCAGACAGACAGGTTACAGAATTCTTTTTTTGTTCTTCTTCCCCAAATATTTCACTTCTTTGATAAAAAGCTGAAAAAAATGCCAAGTCCCTAAAATTGCCCTTGTCCAGTTTTCATTCCCACAGCTCCCTTTCTCTCCTTTCGCTCATCTTTTCTACTGGATAAAGGGGGGAAACATGGCAAATGGAAAATGTTTCAGTTTCTGGAGGGTGGTGGCTGTCTGCTGATACTGCAGGAGAGTGCCTCTCTAAGCCATGTGTGTGCACACCACACACACACACACACACATACACACACACACACACACCCCGCCTCTCTCCTTCCCTCCCTTGGAGGCAAGTGTATCTCTTACCTCTACACACCTCCCTCCCTTGCAGGCAAGCGTATCTCTTACCTCTACACACACACACATACAATCAGAACCATCTGAGCTGCCTGGGTGGTGTGTGCACGGCGCTCCGTGCCAGTGTGTGATATGAAGAACCCTTCTGCTCCAGCGCTGTAAAGGCGTTTGTCATTGTGTGCTTTCCAGGTGAATGGAAATTTAGTGTCCGGACTGACGCGCAATACGGTGATAGACCTCTTACGCAAGGCTCAAGGCACAGTTCAGCTCACTGTCTGCCGAAGTGCGGCATTGCACTGGGCTTATTCAGGCAACCAGTGCAATACGTCTTCCCTCCAGAGCACAGCCACACAGCCGGGTAAGCACTAGCGCACGCCTCTCCTTGCATGTTGAGAGTGGGGATTTTGTGTTGCTCTGGCTTGACTCTCTGCGACACCAGTATAGCTCCACAGACTTCAAAGGAGTCACTCGCTGGAAGTGAGAGTCAAATTGGGCCCTCCGCCCCTGATTCTCAGCGCTGACCAAGCAGGAAGCAGGCAAAGACAGCTTTGAGACTGATTCTGGGGACGGCTAGGGACAAAGGTAAAGCAGCTTCAGGGCTGCTCTGACTTAGTTCTGCTGTCTTCTATTCCCAGGGGGCTGTTGCCACAGCTGGGAATAGCTAGAGTGCAGAGATATTCGTACCATGTTCCCTGGGCCAGGGGCTACCAGTGGGGCTGTGGTAGAGCCATGGTGCCTATTCTCCACCACCCAAAATCCTCCTTGCCCCAGAGGGTACCAGGCAGCTGATTAAGCCAGCCAGCAGAGTGGTGCAGAGAGGTGTAACAGGGGTAAGAATCAGGCTTTGAATATCAGATTTGTCCTAATTCTGGCTTACATGTTCACAAATGTT
The DNA here is from genome assembly GCF_026122565.2 of Emydura macquarii macquarii. NCBI lineage: Eukaryota > Metazoa > Chordata > Testudines > Chelidae > Emydura > Emydura macquarii. The sequence continues at coordinate 6,465,377 of NW_027130204.1, forward strand.
GTGCTGCATGAGAGGGCATGGCTCGTAGAATTTGCACACACAGGCACTGATTGTAGACAAAGCTGTGATAATTTACATGTACAACTGGCCATGTAACATCTGACTGGCATCACTCAATCCTTGTTGGTCCACGATCCAATAAACTGTCAAAAAGAAATTGCCTTAGATATCCCATAATCCTTTGAGGTTCAGGGGATTGTGGGATATGCGCTATGGATTGATTTTTTTGGCCATTTTTTGGCTTGCTCATCAAAAAAGATAGGCATGGGTGACTTTCAAGGGGCAAGGGGACTGGTGCTTTTAGGCTGAAGCTAGCGTGCTTCAGGGGATAGGGAGTTTGTTTTCTAGAAAGCCTTGCAAGCATTTCACAGTTTATGCATCTAGATGCAGTTTCATTTTGCTACCAAGAAGGAGGGGGCAGTTTTCCTTTTTCACCCTGCTGTCATCACCCACATGGAGTCTATATTCCCTCGCTCATTACCTGTATGTGAACCATAACTACACCCCGTCTGTTCATTCTGACATCTGTACCTTCTGTTGGCTCTGGGGGGCAACTGAGTTCTTCAGTCCATCTATGGCTTCCATCACCCTCGTGCCTGAGCATCTTCAGTGCATTATCCTCTCAACACCCCGGTGAGGTAGGGGCGTGTGGGGAACTGAGGCGCAGAGAGACAAAGTGACGTGACCAAGGTCACCCAGGCAGGCTGAGGAAAAGCAAGGAATCCTGCTCAGATCTCTAGAGAGCCTCGCTCGTGCTCTAAGCACTGGACCACCCCTCTCCTCATGCTGCCCAGTCTGCGCTGCCGGTGTCCCATGTAGGGAGAGGTTTCTCACCCTGTCCGGGTGCTGGGGGGTGCCAGCCAGCCAGCGATGTCACAGAGACCGAGGGAGAAAGTTCCACCACAGGGCATGACAGTTGGCGGCAGTTGAGGAATGAGGCAGGACGGACAGGGAGGGGGGTCCGTCAGGCGAGGCTGCTCATGGGGGATGTGCCCCCCAGCTGACCCCTGGAATCAGATATAGGGAGCGGCTGGTTTACGTTCCCCCCCTCTTTCCCGGTCCTTCTGAACGGAGTGTCAGGCTGAGGGCGTGAGCCCTGTCTACAAGCCACATTAAAAGGCTTTTCTCCAAAGGGCTCGCAAGCTGCATGAGACGCTGGCCTGGAAGAAGAGGTGACCTGCCCCCCTCTCCATGCCAGTGTGGGAGCAGGGATAAGTGCAGCAAGTGGGGAAGAGTTGCCAGATGCACAGCCTGGGGGGGATTCTGGTTCCAGAAAGCCCATGGCAAAACTCCCACTGACTTCAGTGGGGGTAGGACTGTGCCTTATACATGCTAGTTGGAGGAGCCAGAAGCTCATTTGTTCGGCGCATGGGGGTGGGGGGTTGCTGCCAGCGTCTGCTTCTGCAGCTCTTTGCTGGTGAGCTTTCCATGCCAGCAGCCCAGCTGCCCGCGTTACGCTGCACACAAGAGGTGGAACTTGCATCTCAGATTTTAAAGTCATTTTTCTCTGCTCTCACTTTCTTGCATTCAGATGAACAAGGTGGCGGGAGAAGCCTAGAAGCCAAGCACCCATTCGCTTTCAGAGGCGGGGAAGAGGACGCCAGCCAGATGTGCAGCAAGGTGACATTTCTAGAAGTTACCTGGCGACGACTCTCTTTGAATGTTTCACTGGCGTGGGTTTGGGGAAATTAAGGAAAATTAGTTAATGGGTCACCCCTCTGTGGCGGAGTATATTTTAGTAAAAACAATAAACCGTGTTGAAGGAAATGGATTGTTATAAGCAGAGCCAGTAGCTCCGGAATGAGGTAGGGGCTGTGTGTAAAAAATTGTATGCGATCATATAATTAAAGACTCATAACAGAGACACACAAAAGGGCTGAATGAAAGTTGCACGGAATACTTTAATTTTGTCATTTCCCAACATCTGAATGTTTGATCTTGCAACCTTAACGTTCTTTTAACGTAGTTTTTTTTTTAAATGAAGTACACATTAAAAGATTGCACCTTACTGACCTCCAGTTGCTGCCTTGATAATATATTCACTGCTTTGATACACCTAAACTTCTTCACACTAGGTTTGGTATCTAAGTCACAGCGAGGTCTACAAAACCTGCCAAGTTTTGTAGCTTCAGCCAATGTTGAGTTCTACAGCTGCAAAATTGCTGATCAGAAAATATGACCAAAATGTAATTCTTTCCATGCTCAAACGACTAAAAAGAAGGCTCGACCAATTTCACTCATATTTAAAACCAAAAAATGACATCTTTGAGTTGAACCAAACTGAGAAAATTTCAGACTGGGAGGAATTTGGAGAAAGTTTTGAGCAAAGGGTTAGAATGGAGATTGGAACTCAAATGTCCAAGATCACTAAAATACAGAATTACACCTATACTGTGCTATCACCTAGCAAATCAATAAAAAAATAAAAGTAATGAAACAGCGAGGGTACTTTAAATCAGGACCATTCTCATTTGGTCCCTGAATTAGTAATGCACTAAAGCTCTTGTTTAATTATAATCACATGGTTAAATCCTTCCCTTTCCAGCAAAGCGCATGCTTAGCATTAAACTCACACTTTCGTTCTTTGCTGAATGGGAGCCTAAAACTCATGTCTTGTTCTTGGTTATTTTCAGCATGCCTTGAGCCCAATCTCCTTCAAACAGGTACTGTATATGCTTTACTTTCCAAACCACGGCTGCCATTTGCTCCCAATGGGTAGCTTTTGAAATGGACAAAGTACTGAGCGCAATGAATGCATCAAGGAGCAATGCAAAACATTTTCTCTCTGCTAAGAAACAAACAAAAATCCCCATGGTTTTCTCCCATCGATTTGGTTGGTGGGTGTAGAAATTGGATTACTGAATTCATGGCTATAGATCCAGCTTCTTTTGCATTTCTGTTGTGGGAAAGAAAGCCTGAATCTATGGGAATAAGACAGAAATGGTGGCTTTTGTAGAGGTACATTTGGGGGTTCAACAGTTTGCACTTTGTAACATGCAAAGATGGTTTTCTGATTGCATCTGAAATACAGAGTAGGGAAAAAATTAGATTAAATCCATCCTGAGCTGAAATCTAAGTAAATATCTGTCAGACGTGACAGTGGAGAAGGAGCAACTTGCATATGATAAAGGCAGATGTTCTGTATCATAATCTAAATGCTGAATCCAATTATCACTCTGGTACTATGCAATCAGCCACCGATGCTCACACTTTCTCCTCCATCTGGAGGGCAACCAACTGTTTGCCTTCTCCGCCAGTCAAGTCTTCCTTCCATAGATCAGCTGCAGCATGCCACTAACAGCTGGCATTGTTGTGCCTGGGCTAAAAAGCAAGTTAATGCCATTCATTCATGCTCCTCCAATGGTGCTTCCTGCTGCCAGTTAATACAGTACATGGGATGCAGAGAGCATGGCGTGGATCATAAATCCTGTGATTATTCCTCTCTGCTCTTACAACGAGAGTGCAATGAATATGGATCCCTCCAGATCTCAGCGATGCGTGCTAGGATGTGCACTTGTACAGAGATGTCTGCATTGTTGTGGAGCTTGCATATACAGCTGAAGACACTTTTTACTCTGAGTAGGTCCTGCAGTGCCAAATTGAGATTCGTGCGTTTATCTTTGAAAGGGAAACTGTTCTTTCCATTTCTGACTTTGACGGGGGACGTGGCTTTGTCAGATGAGAAGTAAATTTAATGATGAAATTAACAATATTCTCGATGCTTCCTCCTACTGATTTTTCATGATAGTTTTATTATGTTTCTACAGGATTCAGAAAATAAATGCAGTTCACCCCTGCAAGGTCAATCAACTGAACTTGAGTATCAGGCAAATGCAGAAAAGTACGTCTTTCCAGCACATAAAAATTCATGACAACGTACAGCATGGCCAATTTGCTCTTCCATTTGTTTTGAGCAATCCTAATACCATACATTTTGTACAACACCATCCATCCCATAGCGAGACCCACACTATATTTATTCAGCTCCACTGAAATGCAGCTACCTCTGGAGTGAGAGATGCCACCCAACCCCTACACAGCAGTGAAGGGAGGGAGGATTTTAGACAAGGACATTGATGCATATTGTACTCTCAGAAAAAACATCTTCAGATTTATATTTTCTATGAAGCACCCCGTGGCCTGCTTTTCAGAGGTGCACTGCACCTTTAGTTCTCATTGACATCACTAGTATCACTGCTTCTGCATGGCTCTAGCTGGGAAGTCATCGAATCAGTGATCAGAAACAATCCCCCATGCCTGGGGCATGCACAAGAGGGGAGAAGCAGGGCACGTCTTCTCCACCAATAATCGTCGGGGCACAGAACTCCTCCGGCTCCAGAGCCGCAGTGGCATGGGAGGGGGAAGTGGGGAGAGCGAGCTCCTGCCCGAGAAGGTGGGGGAAGGCCCCACAGAATGTCTGCCCCCCAAAAAGTGGTCAAAATTAAATTTCTGCATACACCCATGCCCATGAAGAGATCCCAGTCACACAGCATGAACAATGACCAAGTTAATGTGAGCAGCCCACTGTCTGAAATGCGTTTGTGTAAGTCATTCATCAAACGACAAACAAAACCAGAAAGATTGAAGTCAGTTTGTGGATAATTCACAAACTGAAAAAGGAGTCCCATTTGTGGAACAGTTGGCCCCACTTTCACGCAGATACACATGGACATGCACTGGAAAAGAAAAGGTCATTCGGCCATTTTCATAACCTCCAGAAGTAGCTGCAATTTTGGTAGAAGGTTTGGGTGGGGTCATGCCTGATACAAGCAGAGAAAGAAGTTGCGTGTGATTTTCTTACACTGTACACTTAAGGCACAGAAATAGTTTTTTTCTGTGTGAAATTAACAACTATGATAAAGAACACAAGTATTTTGCGTCTGGCCTTGGTCTTTCTGTGGTTAAGAAGTGTGTAACTCTGATGTCACCTGCTGGTGTCATTTCATTGCGAACTGTTGCAGTTCAAGATGAACTAACATTTCTTATGTTCAGTTCTGTACTAGACTCATAGATTTTAAAGCCAGATGGGACCATTGTGTTTATCTAGTCTGACTTCCTGCACATTGCAGGCTGCAGAACCTTACCTGCCCACTCCTGTAAATAGACCCCTAACCTCTGGCTGAGTTACTGAAGTCCTCAAATCATGATTTAAAGTCTTCAAGTTACAGAAAATCTACCATTTACACTGGAAATGTGTCCTAGCTAAAAGTGTGGATCTGGATCGAAACTTTCCCAAAGTTTAATGTGATTTAGATCTGGGGTTTTGGTTTGGAGTTCAAAGTAGCCTCAAAGTTCGAGACTTTCCAAAGTTAAGAGGTTTTTGGATTTGGGACTTTCAATTCAGGACTCTCTCTGTTCCATGCTGTAAAACATTCTGGGTTGATATTTATTTTAGGAGGCCCTACCAGCTTTGTCTATTGACTAAGGTTGGTTAACACTTCTATTATCAGACCCAATTTTCAGTGCTTATAACTTTGCCAAGCTTTAACCGTTGTTAAAGTATTTTTCTTTTCAAGCAGTCTTTTTGGATTTATATATAAGGTCTCCTTGGCCTTTTAAAAATTAAACTCCATAAAGTTAACGGTGGATACTGTTATCTGCTGTATTTATAGACACTGCTACAAACAAAGGGCCCCTTTGCAGCGAGGGACTTATGACATCCAAAACTCATGCCAATGCCTGGAAACAGAAAGTTATGAGTGGTTTAAAAAAAGGAGCTGAGAACTCCAACCCTTATGCAGCCTTCACTGTGCTGGTGGCTTCCATTCCCAACTCGGATGTTAACTGAATGGTATTTTACAGATCGCAGCAATACCTGGGTTGTGCAGGCAGCCTTAGAACAGACAGTCAGGAGTCTGAGACTGACAGCTGGATGAGTGAGGAAGATGTGGCCCGGAGGATTTCCCTTCTACCTAGAGGTAAATGTGTGAAAGGTTCTCTTTTCTTTAACATATTGGCCCAGATTCCTAGTACAGCTCTAATGAGCTCAACAGAATTAAGCCCAATTAGGGACTCTGTCTGTCTGTTTGTTCTGTGTTTGTACATGCCTAACGCTACTGGTCTATAACTGGGGCCCCAAGGTGCTACAAAAGTATAAATAATAACAGTACACCAGGCTCTTTGTATCGCACCTGGGGCTGCTGGGAACACAACGTTCATTATTCTGCGGCATGCTGGGGCCATCGGATGTTCCTGGCAACAGCAGGAATAAAGCTTAGATTGTCCTGCTCCAAAAGCATGGGCCTATGTAACTTGAGCTAATGAGGAATCTCCATTTGCATTTAGCAGTACAGGGTCTAAGACTAGAGCTGGGCTAATGGAGATGTTATTTTGTTGAACAATGTCATTACATTTACTGAATAAATTAATCATAATCTATATTTGCTTATGATTTGACCAGCTCTATAAACTGAGCAAATAAAGGGGAAAAAGTTAATTACCTAACTGATTTGAATAATGTCATTCCATTTGTTGAACAAATTCAATTATACCCTATTTAATCACCTCCACTTGCAGTTGTGATTCTATCCAATGGAGGGCAGTGCTACACATTCACACTAGTCAGTTCTTTACATTGTTCTGCTGAAAGAAAGTTTTGGTTTTTCTTATAGATTTCATAGAGTTTAGGGCTGGAAGGGACCATTAGATCAGTCTGATCTCAGGTATAACACAAGCCAGAGAATCTCATAATTGATTCCTGCAGTGGAGGGAGTTATTCTTTCTTTTAAATAGACATCTTGTCTTACTATAAAGACTCCAAATGATGATGAATTATTATGTTTATGATTTATTTAATGCAAAGGGGAAGGTTCTATTGGTATGATGGAGGAGTTACAAGTTATGCATTAATTTTTTTTCATTTTAATTTTAAATTCATTTCCAAGGATAAATACAGTAATTCACATGAAAGACAATATCAAACAACGTGTTGAGAACCACTGAAATGAATCCCAACACCATGCTACAAAATTTATATTGGCCTTATCATGCTTTGGGTACAAGAAGACTTCAAAATCTTGCAGAAAGCTTGATCCAAAACCATGACCTGGGACTACTAAAGGAAACAAAGAAGGGGAAAAAGGGGGAAAGAACCAAATTCTAATTTAAGACCTTGGTCCTGCAAATGCTTAAACATATGCTTCGTTTTGTGCATGTAAGTAATCTCATTGAAGTCAATGGGACTGCTCATACACTTGAAGTTAAATCATTTGGTGCATCAGTGACTAAACTTTTCTCCAAAGGCCTTGGAAGATCCCTCTAGTCACAGCAGGACTCAGTCTTATCTGTCTTATGAGAAGTTCAATTGCTCCTATCCCAAATGCAGAAAAATACCTTGAGAGGTAGCGGTTATTGAAGGCTTGTTAAATGAACATTTAGTTTGTTGCAAGCCGGGGTGTAGATCTACAGTGCACTAGCAAGCTACACACTAGCTGTCCATGTGGACCTTGCTACCACACATTAAAAGTTCCCTAGTGCACTTTGACTTACCAGTCCCTTAGACCCGTAGTTGCACTGCTCCAGGAGTGTGTCAGAGACGCTGCTCAGCTTCCTGTTCCTCTGTGGAAGCAGTGATTTGCAACACACTCTGTGCAGGCTCAGCTCTGCTGAGTGATTCATATGGGCACATAGCCAAGACTCCATCCATTTCCTGCCTGCTTGATTTTATGAAAGCATTTGATAGTGTCCACAGAGAAGCCCTCTGAGACGCTAGGGAATTCCAGCAAAGAATACTACTTTGATAAAAACTTTGCATGACAAGTTGGCATGCTTCGTCTGGACACAAAGCGGAGACACAGAATGGTTTAAGATGGTTTCTAGTGTAAGGCAAGTTTGCATACTACCTCTGCTTCTCTTCTGCATTGTCATAGACTTTGGGATGAGAAAAATGATGGCTGCTGCCAAACTGGTATTGTTTGGGCAAGAGATAAGCTGTGAGATTTAAGTTTTGCACATGAGATAGTAATACTGGATACCAGCTGGGATGGAATGAAAAGACTTTTTATGAGCATAAAAGCAGATGCCGCTAAAGTGGGACTTCGAATCAGTAAGCAGAAGACCAAGACCATGGAGAGAGGAGAGAATGCTGTCAACACAGGCAGACTGATAAGCGTACAAATGAGTTGAAGACTTTGTCTACCTTGGAAGTGCAATATCTGCTAAGGGCCAGCTCACTGAAGAAGTGAAGACAAGAATCAGTAAAGCTAGTGGATGCTTTTCCCCTTTGTCAAGCATCTGGAAGAGTCAGATAAGGTGATGCAGCCCTATTGTCCTTTCAACACTACGGTAGGCCTCAGGAATGTGGCAGGAAGCTTCATGCATGCCACCAGCATTGTTTGAGAAGAATCTTGAGAATTCATTGGAAAAATCATGTGACCAATGTGGAAGTGCTGTGCTGCACAAGTCAGCAGACTGCAGACTCAGTAATTAGACGGAGACGGCTACTGTGGTTTGGCTGTATCCTCTGGCCACTGCATGGCAGAAAAACAAGGCACATCTTAGACTGGATTCAACCTGGAGACAAGAGAAGGTGTGGAGGACAAAGAATGACCTGTGTCAGGACAATCAAAAAGGATGCTGCCATCAGGGATACAGCTTACAATAGAGTCAAACATCTTACTCTGGACTGACAGCAATGGGAAAAATAGGTTGCTTCATGTATCACTAGACAAGAAGGGTCTAGGTTTGTCTTCCTATCCCACTGCCCTCTCACTTGGTCTAGGCTAGGGCAGTAAATGAGCATTCAGCAGCTACTAACTCATGTGTACCTGGACCCCCAGTCACACGTAGGAGTGTAAGGGGCATGACTTAGCCTTGAAGTAATAGTGCAAATTGATGCAGAACCCCTGAAGTTTGGTCTATGCAGACCCCATTCATAAAGACAAGCCACAGAGTAACTCACCCCAGCATCTCTGGTTCCAGTGTAACCAGCAATCTGAACACAGACTTACTGTATTGTCCATGAGAGTTCAGATAGACCAGATGTGAGTCTTTGCTACTTCCAACATGCTGAAAAATTGTAAGTCCACGGCATGAGTGGGATGGGGAGAGAGAAGGAGGAAAACAAGAACTATTTCCTGACTTGGGAAAAAATTTACAGTGATTATTCCTAGCATCAGGAAAGTGACCACACTAATCTGTAGAAACCAGATGATTTACAGTGACGATGCAAGTGGAGACCAATGTGAGCAGCCATTAAAGTATACGGTTCTGCAGTAATGTTGTGTTTAGTCTAGGCTGTATTTAGAAACTACACGTGACCATGAATTGCAATGTTTGGCTCAGGATCCAGCTTTCATGACATTTGGGGGTATTCAGATCCAGGGTTTTGACTTATGTTTGTCAACCGCAAACATAAATGAGTTGGAAAAACTGCTTCTGGATTCTGCATCCGAAAAGTAGGTGGCAAAAGGCACTGAAGACTAGCAATCCCCTTCTTTTCAAAGCCAGCCGGGCGTGCGCGTTGCACTACAAAAATTAAAAGCTAAGTTTAAACTCATCTCCTCTTTGTTGTCAACACCTAGGCAGCTCCCTTGTTTCCGAAGATGAGCTGACTCAGCTGACTCACATCGTGCCATCGCCAACTGGGGTAGGTCTGAGGTCTCGTCTCAGAGCTCTGATCCAGAGCCTTCAGCAGCAGATTGAGGAGCAAGAGATCCTAAAAGAGTTTGTGGTGAGACGTGTTCCTTTGTTTTCGTAGGCTTAAGTGTTTGGCACAGCTGGGAAAGTGAGTGGTGTGTGAAAGAACCTAGTCTCCCAAGGATCAGCATGTTCCCATGGGCTGGAGGAGAAATCTGTGGGTGTGGGTGGTCCTTTCTGACTCCATTGGGTCAGGGAATTGCTCCCAGACTGTGCCTCAGGATCTGTGCCTAGAGGGGATCTTCAATATGCAGATCTCCCGCTTTCCATGCGGGGGGGGGCGGGGGGGGGAGGGGAGGTGAGGCTCAGTCACCTTGATGGCACTGTCCTTAGACCCTATCAGATGGGGGGGACATGTGTACATTTCCAACCCATGCAATCACCTTAGGTGTATTGACTTTTCTGCAGAGCCCTCTCAGCTCTGTTGTGCTGTTGTGTAGGGAAGATTCCAGAGGTGGCATCAGATTGAAGAATTCCCAGCTGTGCTGCCAGAGAGCTGGACTGGAAACTGATCAAAGGAAATACTTTGTCACACAATGCATGATTGACCTGTGGAACTCATTGCCACAAGACACCATTGAGGTCAAAAGCTTTGCAGAATTCAAAAGAGGATTAGACATGTCCATGGATAATGAGAACAGGCGCAATTACAATAGCTAGGATAAAAATGATAAAAGATATAAAATCTCCTGCTTCACAACATAAGCCAATCATTGACCGATGGAGGCTAGGCATAAACTTCCCTTAAGGGCAACTTATTACATAATATTCCATATTCCATTACAAGGTTGCACCTTCCTCTAAAGAACCTGGTAATCGTCCCTGGTCTCCATGGTAATTCCTATTTTATATGTCCCTTGGTTCCTTTTACCCTCCTTTCCAGTTCTTGCTGTCTGGTAATAAATTCCAGCAACACAAGGGTGTTCGACAAAAGTGTGTAATATTTCCTAACCATCCCCTAAGCCCAACAGCCTCTGAAGTTTCTGCCCATCAGTGATTCTGGCAGGAGGGTGTCTTAGGTCACTCTTGACCATAGCATCCTACAGCAGCTGTCAGGTGAGTCATGTGGGTCTGGTCACAAAGGATGCTGTCCCTTTTTATGGAAATTGTTTGTATCTGATCCTTCATTCGAAACCAATGAGCATTTTGTCTGAATGAGCCCTGGGCCCATGATACTCTTACTAGTTTATAGCTCCTTTCATACGGAGGAATCACCAAGTGCTTTACAGACTGTGGACCAAATTCAAGAGTGGAGTAAAGTATAAGTCAGGAAGAGGGTGTAAGTAGGCATAGGAGACTGCAAGCTGGTGTAACTCATCCCAAGGCGTAGAGCAGGAAAAACAACCAAGACGAAGGTGCAAAAAGGTGTCAACAACACTATTGTAACTGACTCCTTCCTGTTCTTTGGTATGTCTGTTATACCAAGTTAAACTGTATGTCTACGTACAAACACTTATCATTACAGAAATTATGCTACCTACCTTTGAGTTTGAGCCCTATATGTATCACTTCCCCCATCGCTGAAATGCAGCTACCACTGGGGTGGAAATGCAATACTCACTGTCTGCTACCAATAACCCTACAAGCATGTCTTAGGTCAACAGCTTGCTAATTACCCATGCTGGAATGGGGCCAAGACACCAGAATGATCACCCCCTTCACAAACATATATGCCAAGGGATGTTTAGTGATGGTGCTCAGAACCTTGGTTTGAAATCTTGTGGGAAAACCCCCGAAATATTCACTCTTGGGGGCTTTCAAAAGTCTCTCGAAGTATTTAGAAGATGGGAAATTAAAGCACCTTGCTTTTAGGGCTTCATCTTACCTGAAAATATAGAGTAGGACGTATTGAGTGTATTCCAAACAAAACTCTGTTTCCTAGTCATAGATCACATAGATTGATGGAGATTCCTAACGCTAGCCCTGCAGCTTCTCTTCCAAGGCTGGAAATGAAGCGTATTGACTGTCTGCCTTTGATCTAGGCTTTAGAACACATGAAACCGCTTGATGGCTGCCGAGTTGGAAAAGCACCAGAAAACCGGGAGAAAAACAGATACCGAGATATCCTTCCATGTAAGCAAGTACACTAATGGGGCTTAGCACTTGAGAAATAGATGGGATCCAAGGAAAACAGTTTTTAGGCTGAGTTATAGCAGGCAAATCCCACCCCTTCTCTTGTCACAGGAGGGGCTCCAGAAGCAGTGGCAGCTGTTACCCGGACAGTGGGTAGCATTCGTAGGGTTCATCCAGGAAATGTAGACCCTTGCAGTGATGTGAAGCCCGGATCCATGAGGGGTCCGTCCCTGCTCTTTCCTTCTATGGTGGATGTCTGGGAGTAGAGCCAGGGCTGGGACAATGAATTTGCTGCTGCCTAGATTCCCCAGACATTGTCCCCGGGGTGCAGGAGTGGTGGGGGTTGGAATAGGAGATTTAGTCCTTTCTCTGTCTCCCATAGAACCTCTTCCTAAGTTTTTCACAGGAAGTTTTAACCCTAACTGACTGCAAGGCAGTGAATTGCTGTCCCAGGATCAGTGAGGCCCCCGAAAAGGGGTAAAATTCTTTCCTAATTTCAGAAGCATCTGAGAACATAAATAGTTTCTGATCTGATCTGCAGACCCCAAATCCCCATTGAGCAAACCGAGCAAGGCAGAAAAGTTTCACTACCAATAGGAACTGACTTTTGGACTGAAGATTGGATTGCTCCAGCAGAATGATCACTATTAACAGAGCATCATGCCATTCTCACTGACACACACATCTCTTTGTCATCTGTGACAATGTGAATTAAAAATACAGGATATGTTGCATGGCATGGTTCTGTAATACTTGTGAAATATTACTAGTTCCCTCTGTTATAGAAACATTACGATGTCAGATGGTAATGGTTCAGATAACAGTAGGGTGAACTGCAGCGTTTTGGACTCTTACCATAGGATCCTGTAGTGATTTGTTATAAGGCTTGTCAGATTGTGACAGCTGTGCCTTAAAGAAATAATACCGTTCTTAGTAGGAAGAGATGAATCGTATCATATAATTGTAGGAATTGCAGGGATTTGAGTGCTGCTTGGCTGGCCAAATGCACCCTGAATATCACTGAGCCAACATTCAACTGCCTGATGTCCAAGCTTCCCCATCCCCTTAGATCCTAGAGAGAGACCTGGATTCAGACCTCCCACTTCAAAGGACTTTTTCTTTCTGTCCAGATGATGCGACGCGAGTTCCTCTTGGAGCGAGCAGGGGCTATATTAATGCAAGTTACATCCGAATGCATGTTGGAGGAGAGGAACATTTCTATATTTCAACACAAGGGCCTCTGCCTTGCACTGTGGCTGATTTCTGGCAAATGGTTTGGGAGAATGAGTCAGATGTGATCGCCATGATGACAAAAGAAGTGGAGCTTGGAAAAGTCAAATGTCACCGATACTGGCCTGAACTGCCAGAGGATTCGCTAGACTTGGCTGAATTCCATCTGAGGCTGGACAACTACCAGATCCTAGAATATTTTATAATCCGAATAATAGAAATAATTAACAAGCAGGTAAATTAAATATATTTAATTTATGCATGAAGAGGAGGGCTCGGACACTACAAATTGTGTCTCTCTGTCAATATTGAATTCTTGAATTGAAATATTGAATAAGTTTTTTCTGTAGCGTTTTCTGATTATCTTTCAGTTTTATCAAAACCTGAATTATAGGAGTGCTCATAGAGTGGGTGACTTTTCCTTAGCTCTGTGCAGAAACAGTGGATCTGGGTTTTCAGGACAGGGACTGAAGGCCTTTAACTGCAGTGGGTGTTGAGAGCACTTGCAGGATGGGCTCAGAACCTTTCTAAAACTGTGTCTTCGGTCAGGACGACTGGGGTGTGGTCACTGGTTGTACTGGTGGGCAATCCTCACTCAGTTCAGAGAAGCCGCCACATGTGATGGCCAAACATTCTGAGATTCCTGAGTCTGCTGAATGAGAAATATTATGAGAACAGGCTCTTGGGCAAGAAGTCCAGTCCTTACTGCTTCCAGTTGGCGTAGACATACAGTTACGGTGCTTTTTCCAGGGCATTTCCACTTTCAGCCTTAGTCAGAACCATGAGATGCAGAGTTTCCATGTGGTAGACAAAAGTTAATGAACAATTTTCAGCCTAAAGAAAGGTTCATTTTGAGTTCTGGGTGAAGGTTTTGGTGAAGGTCTTTTGTGCAAAGCCATATCCACAACATCCAGTCCTTCAGTATTCCAAGAAGCCCATTATGGATATTAATGATAGGCACTATGGAAAACATTGAAATAGAGATCCCTATCTGGCTGTTGTCTGTATGCTTTGTGAAGACATTTAGCTCAGTATCTTTGAACTATGGGCAAGATTTACAAAGTTAGTGCAGGTGCTTAATGCTCAAACCGTGAGGAGAAGTAGATTGTGCCCAAGAGGCTGATCTTTTTTATGCCAATGTAAATGAGATCAGACTCTGACCCATGGAAACCTATTTATTCTTCTTTAATGCCTGTGTGAAACATTCTAGAGCCCAAGGGCACTTATACAGGAGCAACAATGAACTACTGCTGAGGAAATTAGACACATCAAATGTTAAGTGCCCGTTATGCAGGAAGAAAAAATGATTATTTGAAATTCAAATTTTAATACATTTAACATTTGGCCAAAGTCCTTAGAAAGCTTCAGGATATGGCTTGTTAGAAGTTGTAGCACAACCATAGCACTTTCTATCTGAGGATTAAAGATATTAAAGCCCCACAATGTGTCTGTGATTGCTTAGAATGGTTACTCCTAGTTCCTCACTGTCTATCTTGAAAACAGTCTCTTTTTCTTTATTGCTTATTCCACATGGGAAGCCAGAGTCCTTAGTTTTCTGGTTGACTTTACAACAGTAATTCCCTGACTCCTACAATGAAATACACATTGGTGATCGCTCTCTTCCAGACAGGAGAGAGACGCTTCATAAGACACCTGCAGTTTACCACTTGGCCGGATCACGGCACTCCCAGACTGATAGAGCATCTTGTAAAATTCATTCGCTACATGAGAAAAGTTCACAAGACGGGCCCCATAACGGCCCACTGCAGCGCTGGGATTGGAAGGAGTGGGGTTCTGCTTTGTATTGATATTTTGCTGGGCTGCATTGAAAAAGATCTGTGTGTGAGTATATCTAAACCAAATCATTATAAATATTATCAATCGCTTATTTGTGGATGGACACCAATTCGCCCCTGGCATAAATCAACTCAAGTCAGTTTTCAAAAGAAAATTGTATTAAGTCCTGATTCCTGTTGATTGTAGGGGTAATAATTAATAGTAAACAGTTAGAGAAGGGACAATCTTACGCTTCCCCATTGGGTACGTTTCCTTCTTTTTAATAACTTGGCCTGCAATGAAATAACCCTGTTCTCTCCTGACAGTTCAACATAAAGCAGACCGTGAGAGAGTTGAGACATCAGCGATTTGGCATGGTTCAAACCAAGGTAAGGTCTCCACCTTGAAACAAGACTAACTCTTTATGTGGTCCCTGATTCAGCAAGGCACGTACTTCACTGCCACAGAAATTCATGAAACTTAAACATGTACCCAAGTGCTCTGCTGAATTGGGGCCTTAAGCAGTGCTTAATTTGTGCCAGGGCTGAGCCCCAGCACATCTAGACTTGGCACTTCATAGCCCCGGCATGTCTAGGCTTGGCACTCCATAGCCCTGGCATGTCTAGGCTTGCTCTGTCAGTTATGAAAGTAAAAAAAAAAAAAAATCGCTTGAGCCCCAGCACCTCTCTCATTACATATTAAACACTGGCCATAAGACTGACTGGGGACTGACAGGCTAGGCAGCAGTTCTGCAGAAAAGGACCAGGGGATTACAGTGGACAAGAAGCTGGATATGAGTCAGCAGTGTGCCCTGGTTGCCAAGAAGGCTAACAGCATATTAGTAGGAGCATTGCCAGCAGATCGAGGGAAGTGATTATTCCCCTCTATTCGGCATTGGTGAGGCCGTATTTAGAGTACTATGTCCAGTTTTGGGCCCCCCAATACAAAAAAGATGTGGACAAGTTGGAGAGAGTCCAGCAGAGGGCAACAAAAATGATTAGGGTGCTGGAGCACAAGACTTATGAAGAGAGGCTGAGGGAACTGGGCTTGTTTAGCCTGCAGAAGAGAAGAATGAGGGGGGATTTGATAGCAGCCTTTAACTACCTGAAAGGGGGTTCCAGGGAGGATGGAGCTAGGCTGTTCTCAATGGTAGTAGATGACAGAACAAGGAGCAATGGTCTCAAGTTGCGGTGGGGGAGGTCTAGGTTGGATATTAGGAAAAAGTTTTTCACCAGGTGGGTGGTGAAACACTGGAATGGGTTACCTAGGGAAGTGGTGGAATCTCAATCTTTAGAGGTTTTTAAGCTGTGGCTTGACAAAGCCCTGGCTGGGATGATTTAGTTGGGGTTGGTCCTGCTTTGAGCTGGTGGTTGGATTAGATACCTCCTGAGGTCCCTTCCAACTCTAATCTTCTATGATTCTATAAGGCCTAACTCTCCCACTGCTACTCAGGCTGACTGGTACCTTACTACACGAGTGGCCCTATTGGTCCCAGGGTACTACGCAATGTAAAGGTGGTAGAATCTGACCCTGATTAGGTAATGTGAAGAAAACTATAGGAGAATGATCTTTGGTCTAGCATAGTATCCTGCAGTCATCACAGACCCTTGTTTTTCACAGCAGAATAAGCAATATACCCAAGACACTATAGCCAGGACGAACTAGTTTGTTCTTTAAAAAGCACAAGTAATAGACTGAGTCAGCCTTTAAAGCGGGATCAGGTCTTGCCAGTCCCACCTTACTAAAGTGCAGTTTTCTGTTGATTCCCCGGGAAAGACGGGCAGCAGGGAGGATGCTGGGAAAGAAGGCTCAGTTGCCTACTACTCAACTATAGTTTCCAGGTGGGAAAAGACAGCGTGAGAGTGGCTGAATCAGGGGCGAATGAGGCAGGGGTAAGGAAGACAGAGTGCCGCCCCAGTTCAGGAAACCATATAGGCACATTGTCCAGCTCTACTCAGGACAACACGTATGCATGTGCTTAAAGCTAAGCACAGCCCTGCTGTTCTGAACCGGGGTGCTTTCCAGAGACAGGGCTTTTGTGAGTGAACGGGGAGCGGGAAGGATGGAATGATGAGGGACAGGCTAAGAAGGACAGAAAGCAAGTGAGTGGGTGAAGTGGAAGGAGCCGCCCAAGATTATATTCACGTCACAGACATGCTCCCAATCCAGGAAGATCTCCAGGGTCCTTCGTATGTATCTACCGAATGTAACAGGTACCGGTTTCTCCACCTGTCCAGGATCAATACCTGTTCTGCTATGAAGTGGTGCTGGAAGTGCTGCAGAACATGGAGGCCATGGAATCCCAGCTTCTGCAATAACAACCTCTGCAATTGCCTCTCGTCTTGGAGACCCCCACGTTACCTGGGACTTGTTCTAATGGGATGCCGGATCAGCACAGACAGGTGCTGTACTGCATGCACTGCCTTGCTTGGCACGCTGTGTTAGGAAACTTTGGTTTCTAAAGCATTTCTAAATCAGCATAACATAAATTGGTAAATTATTTATATGTTGGTTCACTGGCTTGGGAATTGATCAGCATCACTGGTAAGTTGCCACAGAGAGTAATTTGGATGTTCTGTGTGACAGCATGTTGGTGGCCAGGAGAATAACTTTGGCTGGTGGTCAGGAAGTGACATACTCTTTCAAGGATCGCAGCTGTATTCAGTTAGCTTTAATATCTGAAAGGCAGCTAGGAATCTCTGAGACCAGGACTGTTTCAAGTTGAAGGTCAGTTCTCTCATGTCACTTGAGACTTTTGCTCCTTTATTTTGAATCAATATTCTCTGTTCCCAGTGTGTGGGGGGTACCAGTGTGCTTCTGGTTACTTGAACAATTTGGAGCCATTTCCTGCCATCATTTTAGCGCTAGGGTTCCCACTCCCATTGGTGGAAGTTTTCATAAAGAAATTGATGGCGGGACATGATTCCAAAGCTCTAGTGAGCTACTTTAAGAGCAGGCAGAGAGCTCCAACAATTGGAATAGAGGGCAGTTTTTCCCTAGCAATATCAGCCCATTTAGATATCATTAGCTCCTTTCATTCTGCATCCATGTAAATGGGAAAATATTACCAAACCAGCTCTGACTGTGTGTGTATATATAATTGTCACACTAAACATACATTTCTTCCCTTCCCATTGATTTACTACTTAATAATCTGTTATTTAGGGCCTGATCCAACTCCAGTTCAAGCTGATGGAAAGTCACATTGATTCGGGGGCAGAGGTGTTGAATCTGGTCCTAAACAACATTAAATAGCTTTATTGTACTATAATCTTTTTGTGAAAGATGGTTCACTTTCTGTGAGTTTCAATTTGAGCAGATCTATCCTGTTTTCCCCTCCCCAATCCATCCCATGAGACTGAAATCTGCATTAAACTGGGAAGCTCTCTGGGATATCTTATCTACCTCACAGGCTGGGGTAATCTGGGGATTCATTTGTCCATGTTTGTAAATTGCAAACTATTGCTATGATATTATTGTAACTCGTTTGCCTACAGGGTTATATTTATGGAAATAGTATTATTAGCTATGCAACAGAAGATTACCTTCTGTTCAAAATAGGCAACACAGTGGTGAAATATATTAACAGCAATCTGTGTATAAAAACTGCTTCCTTGACTTCAAGACAGTAGTAATATTAAGAGGTATTTGCATATAAAACCACTCCACAAGGTACAAGACAATTTAAATACTCTTGTTTCATTTTATTATGGATCAGAGTGATAGATTTATGGAGCAGGAGACATATGACATTAAATACAACTTAAAAACCTGACTTTCAGAAAATGCATCTTTATAAACTTATTCAAAGATTCCAGGCCAATTTCTGTTTTCTGCACCTGGTTACTCTGGGCTAAACCAGAAGTAACTCCAGATTGACACTGCTATAAATAAGAACAGAACGTGATGTTCTATCTTGAATTAATTGAGTTTGAGCCCTCTAGAAAGCATTGTTCTCCATACATTATGAATGTGTTTTACTCTCTGCATGCCGCATCTAGAGTAGCAGTTATCGGCACAGATCTTTAGCCAAATGAATGTTCATAAATCGGTTACCTCTGTTTGGTGTTGGCCTTTCACTTTGGTTTTATTTACTGCACTTAACATGCATTGCTATGTGAGATAAAATTGCACAATCTAATGCACAATTCACTTTTTGTACTAAACTGATTCAAGCCAGTTTCACAATGGAAACGTCCTGGACTTTGTACAAAAATGGCTGTGAACAAACCTATTGGCCTTGTAAAGACAATCCTTGTGGTGCCCCCGCGTTGCTCCACTTTCTACATGTTCATCATCTTTGCAGCTGTTTGAATACATCCATGTTTCCTGTTTTACAGGGATATTAAAACAAGAGATGTTTGGAAATGCTCTCTGGTGTTTCATTTTAGTCTCTTGATACGAAATCGATATAATAAACAAACAACAAGAAGTTTGGGAGTGATATAAACCCTCCTGCCTTGGCGCATAAAGCAACCTCTAATTCATGAGGGTTAGAAGGAAGTGTTCTAACTCAGAGAATAGTCAAGTACTAGAACAGATTACCTTGGGAGACTGGAGTCCCTGTCCCTGGAGGTTTTTAAAGACAGGGTGGACAAATATCAGACAGGGATGGCCTACGCATACTTATTGCTGCCTCAGCATGAGGGATGGACTAAATGACCTCTTGATATCCCTTCAAGCCCTACATTTCTGAGATTCCTTTTGTAAGGTTTAAGTACCGTCATTAACCGTAACTATCCCCCATTGGTTTGGTATCTGCTGTCGGACCTGTACACGACGGTGGATCCACATACATGCAAGCACTCATGACAGAGCAGATTTTGCTACTACAACTTCACAATAGCAATCAGAATTGCTCAGTTGTAAAGCTGCAGCCCCAATTCATCACAGCTTGGGTAAGTCACTTAGCCTTTCTATGACTCAGTTCTGCAGCTCTACAATGGGCCAGTATTCCCTGCCTCATTGGTGTGTGCTTGCTATAGTACGAGGTGCTCTGATATGATGGTGGTGGGACCCACAGAAGTACCTGCATAGACCTAAGACAGCAAGTGGAAGATCACCTAAGTGCAGTATAACTCCAATGAACTGCAGCTGTGAGAGAGTCAGTACTTTTAAACTTACTAAATCTAAATTTAGACACCTTGATTCATGATGTACCTGAATAAGGGCTGTTAGGTCCAGATCCTCAGAGGTATTTAGGTTCCTGACTTCCACTAAAATCAATAAAAGTTAGGACCCTGAATGTCTTGGAGGATCTAGGCTTAGGTGGCTAACTCTGCTTCAACCCAGCTACCGGAAAGGCCTTGATGCATTTTCCCAGTGGGTTACCCAACTATTTACCAACCAGCTGTAGAATATTGGTGTGCACACGTCCTGGATTCTATCCCTGCCTCTGGGAGAAGGGTGCAAGGTATCCTCTTGAGGAAGGCTAGGTCAGGCTGGCTTAGGCCTCCTGAACGGTAGCACAGTGCGGTGCAGTGGGTAATACTGGGGTTGGCATCTTAGGGCCCTGGGGCTGCAGTGAGATCTTGAATAAGCTATCTGAGAACGTCTCTAACAGCTCAGGAGGCAATGTTCAGCCTCCTTTCCCTAAGTGTCTTCTAGGCTGGGGGCATAGCCTGAGTTAAGGGGTAATCGCCTCCCAGGGCAGCACAATTAGCAAATAACCAACGGGCAGATTATAATTGCTGGTAAACACTGCCACCTATTGGCCCATAGCAAACACTACACCAAGCATTGGCCGCTTTTGGAGTTGAAAGGGGGTCCCCCCACCCTCCCTCACCCGTCTTGTTTACAAATGATCGGACTTTACAAGTGGAAAATTGCTGCTGGGAGTTGCACAACCTCTGGTTTTATGAAGCGCTCTCTTATTTCCACCTGATGCTTATTTGTAGCTGAGCCATTCACCATCCTGATGCTTAAACTCTGCCCTGAGCTGACAGTTCTCAAATGTGTAAACAGGCTTCCTTTGTTTTTCCACCAGCACCCAACTCTCCTGAGCTTTGGAGCTGGTGCAACCCCCAGGCTTTTGCCCTGAGTGAGGGTTGGGTGTGGGGTGGGAGGGGGGCAGCAGCGGCTTGTGTCTCAGCTGCTCCTGAGGGATGGTGTTTCCGAGATCCTTGGACTCGTGGGGGCTGGGATGATTGTGGGGATTATCTGCCTGCTGCAGCTGGTTTAGTGGTAGTGCTAGGGACCCTTGCGAAGGTCTCCTCACTACAAACTTGAACAGTACGTCTACATTGCAGTCATAGGGCGTGACTGTAACGATCTGGAGGGTTCATTAAAGATCACATTATTGAATGAGTGAGGAATAGCACTTAATAACAGACAGGAGCGATTCCCAGGTGTGCAGCTGGGAGCAGCCATGTTAGATCTGATGTAGGGCACATCCCCCAATTCACACATCACTGTCCCGTGCTAGGGAGTGTCTCTGAATCACAACCTTCTACAAGCATATCTCTACAGTGAGGCCAGATCACATAAACTGAGACCGCTTTAATCACGAGCTAGCCCCGGGAGTGACTATCCAGAGTTTCTGATGAGCTTGTGCATCCCATGCTGACGCCTGCCCTGGTACACGTGTGAGCTAGATTAGAACTAGCTCGGATACGTCTACCCGAGCTGCAATCACATCCCGTGACTGCAGTGCAGACATACCCAGAATTAGCGCTTGCACTCGAAATACTCAAGGAGTGGGACCAAGCATTAGTTACTAATTTGTTCTTTTAATTGCCGCGAGGCTTTTGTGATGGGCACCGGCCTTATAAATGCACGTGTAGTAAGGGCTGGTTTACACACAACTTTTGCACCAGTTAAACTATGTAGGTTTGGCATCTGATCTAGCTATATAAGCATTGCCCCCTAGGGCAGATATAGAGTTATACAAATGTTTATATAGTTTGTTTAGGTCAATTATGGCATGCATCTTTCGGGGGGCACCCTCAAAAGTTGTGTGTAGTGTTGGCTCTGCTGTGCAAAGACTGAATCAAAGTCAAAGATCAATTCCATTCGATTCAATAAGACTAGATGCTCTAACAAGTCCTTCAAGTGTTGGCAGAGTTTACAAAAGAGGCAGGCCTCCGAGGTGTATCCCAGAGGTATGTGAGCCCTGCTCATGTACAGGCTACGCATTGTCTGTGGCTGGACCCCCTGTCTCATTCCTGTGCCAGCAGGACGAGCTGTACCCTGCACTTCCAGAGGAGGTATGTGGCCAGCACCGAATGTGCTTCTCTGTCTAGTGTGCACCAAACCAATCGATGCACGCTTGGGGCCAGGGAGCTCTTTGAGATCCTTCTCAGACTATTGCAACTACTTAGCTTGCTAATTAAACCGTTCAGTGTAGAATAAGACTAAAATGCCCCAGGGCTGTACAACCTTGTGTATGCAACAGGCACAATGGGAATTACACATTTCCTGGCCAAGGCCCCGAGCTCAATAGCACAAGCCAGCAATTAACCAGCTCAGCCCTGGCGCTCTCATCTTGTTTCACTTGCTTGCTCCAGCAAAGACGGTTCCTCATTCTCCTCCTGGTTCAACCCCCTTGGAAATGAGCCTGAACCTTTCCTAATCAATGAAACTTGCAAGATTTCATTGCAGTCCAAAACAGCAAGATGCCTGCAATGAGATTTTATCGCACGCCCCCCTGGCCTTGGATTTCATCGCAAACTCAGCATGGGGTCATGAGAGGAACCTGTTACTATTACTAATCAGATGACAGGGCACTGAAGGGTTTCACGGTGCCAGGCACCAGACAAACACGCAGCAAGACACAGTGCTTCCCTTAAGGGCTTACAAACTAGACAGGCAGAGGAGGTCTTAGCATCATGCTCAGTCTGCAAATGAGGCACTAACAGATCAATGGACTTGCCTGAGCTCATACAGGGAGTCCACAGCAGAGCCAGGAACCAAACCTATCTCTCGCCAGCCCAGCCTGCATCCTTTTGTTCATGGGAACCAGCTGAAACTTGCAGCCGTGCATTTTGCAGGGAACTAGAGGAAGCTTGGGGGGAAGTGGGGGGTTAACTGTGAGTTGGTTTGAGCTATTTAGTTGGTTTAAGGCCAAAACTCAGGGTGAGCACTGGGAAATGTGTATCCCCATGGAGCAAAGGGGAAGAAACGGTGTCCCTAAACAACACTGTTGAGTGTTGCACATCTCTGCCCAGGACTCGTGGGGTCTATCGCTCAGAACACCTAGGCTTTGAAGCCAGAAGGGACCCCTGTGGTCATCTAGTCTGGCTTCTTGCATAACACAGGCCATAGGACTCCCCGAAATTAATTCTTGTCTGAGCTAGAGCGGACCTTTTCGACACGCATCCAGTTCTAGATTTAAAAATTGCTTTGTGATGGAGAATCCAGCTTGCTGGGAGGCAAGTTTGCCTTTACCTCGCTGTACCTCAATTTCCCCCTCTACCAAATTTGGATAATGCTCCCCCACCTCACAGGGGGCACATGGGGCTTAGTTAATGTTTGCAACATGCTTCTAGAGCCTTACAGAAAGCTGCTATAGGAGAGCAAAATATTCCATACTTTAGCACTTCCTAGTTATTTTTACTGCTGTAACCATACCTGTGTAATGTGCATCCACCCTGCAACTGTGGGGCTATAACTCTGCCAGCAGGGGGTTTGTGCCATTCCAAAACGGGGATTAGCTATTTCACAGTAGCTGCTTGTGATGAGTTGTTCACCCCACACTGGAGAGGAAGGGGTTAAGAGAGGTCTCATGGGCCTGTCACACCCTGTCTCAGAAAGGAGCAATGGCGGTGAGTCCTCCAAGCAGCCTAGGGAGGCTGTGCAGGAGGCAGCCAATTGAAGGGAGGCTGCACAGAGTAGCCAATCAGGGCCCAATGGGCTCACATAAAAGGAGCTGCAGGGCCAGCTCCTTAGTTGCTCTGGGGGAGCCCAAGGAGTGAGGACTGTGCCCCAAGCAGGAAGGGCAGCATCTTGGACAAAGCAGTTGCTGGCAGGAAGTGGGGGAGCAAAAAGGAATTCCTGGCTGGTTGCTGGGACTTACTGGCTGAAAGACTGGAGAAGAAAGAGCTGGGGCTGCAGGGAAGTGGCCCAGGAAATAGAAGCTGCAGTGAGCCAAGTTAAAGAGATACAGCATCAGGCTGCTATCTACAAGGTTCCTAGGCTGGGACCTGGAGTAGTAGCTAGGCCCTGATTCCCTGCACCCCCACTTGCCACTAGGGAAGTGGCTGGACTGCTGATGGAGATACTTCTCCGCCCTGCAAGGGGGAAAACACAGATAGTGACACAGCCAGACAGGAGCATCATGAAGGAGTTGCTGCAATACTTGGACTCAGGCAGATCTGCAGGTGGAGATGACTGGAGAGGCACCAGTGGATGGGGTGCACTGCTTGGTGGAACTAATCCCTGAGATGGGCCAGCAGCAGGTGCTGCAGTAGTGAGTGGACATCGTGACACTGCTGGTTATATCAGCAGATGAGTGTGGCCCCATCTCTATAGGATTCTGCTAGTGCAATTTGTGTGTGTGGAGCAGGGTTAAGCTGTGCAGTCCCCATAGTCCACATGGGGTTTTAGCTCGACCCACTTAGCATGGGCTAAAGTATCATTAGTCTTGCTTTAGTCGCGTTTTAGATCAAGCCAGGTGACACCATCTAGCACCTGCCCTCTGACCTTAGGCCAGCCTAAGTGGTGTTACCCCAGCATCAAATCAACATAGCACAGAGCTACTGGGCCTGGTTCTCCAGTATCTCCATGTAGCAGGGATGGATGTGAATTGACTTTGTGTCTGATGAGGTGATCTGTAGAGTGGCTGCCATTATGAAGTTAGCATTTGCCAGCAGTGACCACAGGGTCTTTCTTTGTCTAAGGACAGGAGGACACAATGGGAAGTGTGTGACATATCCCCCCATCCCATCCCTTGCTATGGATCTGGATTGATGCCACTGACCACTACACTGCTGTAAAACCAGAACCAAAGCTGGGCACTGTTAGATTCAAATGCCTTTCTGATGTAAGGCTGGCACACCACAGAATCCTAGGACTGGAACGGACCTCGAGAGGCCTTCTAGTCCAGTCCCCTGCACTCAAGGCAGGGCTAAGTATAAGACCCAAGGGATGTATGCCAGCCTGCTACTGTGTACATTGTGCTTCAGATCTCAGCTGTGTTATGTCCAACTACAGTTATAAGCCTTCTGCCACTTAGGACAGCACCCTTTATACACCATGTTAACCCCATAGATTTCAATAGGGATTGTATGTACACATGGAGGGTGTGATCTAGCGCTCTGATTTGATTTGGAACTCAGTGATGTCAATGGAAACACTTGCAGGGATATGACTTTTGTTTTTCTTGATGGGGGAAAATCTCAAACTCCCTCCAATTTCCAGCAAAAAACTTTAATTTCAAGACAAACCAAACCAAAATAACAAAACCCAAACAAATTTTTCCTGCTTTTGAAAACCTTTTTTCATTTAAAGAAAAATCCAGTCTAAGGAAAGGTTAAAAAAATTAACCAAAATCCAAAAATCTTTCCTGTTTTGATTTTTTTCCCCCCATTGAATCAGAAAATTTCCAAGGATTTTTCACTAAAATGTCTTTCTTTTGAAGACTCATTTTTCTTTAAAAATAAAAAAATAAAATTTTGCGGTCAGGATCACTTGGATGAAGATACTTTGACCAGCCTCTTGTTGCATGCCCCCAGGATGACTAGATAATGAGGGGAAGGTGAGAGAGAGAGAAGGAAAAAGTTTGAGATTCCAGTGTTGTCCACTAGATGTCACGATTCTCTTCCATATGAGTTAGGGGCAACATGGATTCAATGAGCTTCCTTCATTAATGCCAAGCACGTTAAGACACATGCAGAGTTTACAGCTCAAGGGGCTGGGAACTCAACCCTTCACTTCTAGGTCATCTAGGCTAAGAATGGCCAAAAGCTGCTGCCATCTCACCACTGCCTGGTGGCGTCTGTGTGAAACAAGTTCTCTCCATCCGCTTCCTGGGGCGGGGGGCAATGTTAATATCACCTCTGCCACTCTTCCTAGCAAGGCCTGGATGGGCTGGAGCGCCATTCCCAGGCCTGGCCAGGGCGAGGCACAGCATCAATTTGGGTGAGAAAAGCTTGTACTTCTGTTGCTGGGCTGGGCATTGGGGGCTAGATCCACAAAGGGGTGACCTAACTCCTGTTGAGTTCAGCGAATACCCTGAAACGTCAGTTTCCCATCCAGCTCTGCTATTTAGACGGTTAGCACTTTGGGTTGGGGACAGTCCTTCACTGTATTTCCATGTACAGCCCCTAGCACAACCAGGCCCTGATGATCTCAGTTGAACCCTCTAGTTTCTGCTGTAAGTCAGTACAACGCCTAGCACAGTGGGTACTGGTATGGCAAGACAATTTAATGGAGAGAAACCAATCTAACATTTCTTTACCAGGTCATGGTGCAGAGGGGAGCCCTGCTGCCTGCAAGAATAGCTGAGTGCTAAAACCATCTGTCTTGTGGTCAGCAGGTTGCTTCTCCTCTTTCCTTTCCCTGGTGATAAGAGCGCAGCACGCACCATGCTAAGCGAGGAGCCGGAGATTCTCAGCTCCCTATCAGTGTCAGAACAGAGCTATGCTGGGACTGGGGGTCGCTCGTATCCCAGATCAGACTTGTTGGACAGAGTGAATCTGATGCTATTTTCATCTCAGGTGGAGATAAAACCCCTCTTATCTCTCGAAGGCAGCTGGCTGAATCGCAGCTCAGCCTGGAAGAAGGGAAGTGAAAGATTAACGCTATCAGAGGGAGCTTGAGACTGCTGAAGACACGGGCCTTTCTCCTAAGTCCCTGGCAGAATATTTCCTACACGACTGATGGAGTGAAACCCAGCCTTGCAGAAGCCTGTGGCAAACCTCCCATTGACTTCACTAGAGCCAGGATTTCCTCCAGAATGGTTAGGCCCCCGCAGCCTTTGTTAAGGTAAAACAGCCCAACATGAATGAAAGATATCGAGTGATGAAGAATGTTACCCCAGCTCTTGGGTATCTGCTTCAGTGGTTGTGTGTGTGTGTGTGTGTGTGTGTGTGTGTGTGTGTGTGTGTGTGTGTGTGTGTGTGTGTGTGTGTGTGTGTGTGTGTGTGTGTGTGTGTGTGTGTGTGTGTTTTAGAAGTGTGGTTCTTTCTTCCTGTATGAATCTATTAGCCGCAATGTATAACTTAGGGTGGAGGTAGTGCATTGGACCATTGAATCATGTTATGCCTTTGTCATTTCAATCAAAAAAACTTTTCCCCTGTACCCTATTCCCCAGTCCCAGCTATACTTAATGCTTTAGTAGAAATCCTGTTTATCTCCTATTTATTAACAAATGGGGCCAGAGGAACACGGCCTGAATTTGTCGGAGACATTAATTGGTGCTGATTCACTCAGATCTGCTTGCCCATAAAAAGTCTGGGTTCAGTCCCATGTGTATGGAAGTCATGAGGCCGATCCCCCACTCAAAATATCATGACATTGGCTTAAAAAGCATGAGATTTTAAAAATGAGACATTTGGAGTGATTTTTCTTTGCCTTCTCGTGTTGGTGTCACTAGGGAATCACGTTTTCAAACTTTTCTCCACAACCAGCAGGGCTAGAAACTTTTTCTTAAAAGAAAGCTGAGATCCCTCCCATAATCACAGGATACCAGGAGCTGGGGATCCAACCCCACCACCCAAAAGCCCAGCCACTACTCTGAGCCTTGTGATAAAATTGTGAGAGTTGGAGATGCTGAAGATCCCTGGAACCTGTGGACTCTGACAGAACCAGGTGCATTGTGGTGTTTTGGAAAACTTGCTTCAGAGGAAGCTGTACAAATTTAAGATCATGGAGCAAAAAAGTTAAACTGAGCTTCTGAAAAAATTCCAGTTAAGTGTAGAGAGACAATTTCTGTGGGAGGAAGGCGGTTCTGATCGACCCAAACAGGTTCACCCCTGGCCTATGCCCTATGGTCTGGAGAAGGAACGAACCAGCTCTGGATGCTCAGTGGCCTTAATTGCGACTTGAAAGTTTTTTCCGTCTGTATAATTAAAAATATTCTGTGTCCTTGTGCTTCCCTCACTCATACTGTCTGCTCCTGAGGCAGTCCCTCCCCTAGGCCCGCTCCTTGGACTGTCGTGGCAGCAGCTATGGCTGTGCGAGCGTCTTGGCCTGCCGGAACACATTAGGGAATGCTCATTGTCTCCTCAGATGTCTCTTTGATCATTATTTTCCCCTCAGATCCCTTCAGCGGGTTTCAAGGTGACTGTCAGATGGCCACAGGAAAGTGGTGAAGAAGCAGGAGCTTTGTTTTATGGGTTGTTTCATTTGGAGGATCTCAGAAATCACCTTGTGAGAACATTTCCATTGTGAGAGGGGGCGCTAACCTGTGGCAGCCTCTGCCACAATTGTCAGAGGGGCAATTAACTTGTGATAGTGATCAGCTCACGAAGAGTGATGGCTGAGTGTGAACATAAGAATGTCCAGACTGGGTCAGACCCATTGTCCATCTAGCCCAGTGTTCTGCCTTCCAACAATTGCCCGTGCCAGGTGCTTCAGAGGGAATGAACAAAACAGGGCAATTCTGAGTGATCCATCCCCTGTCATCCAGTCCCAGCATCTGGCAGTCAGAGGCTTAGGGACACCCAAAGCATAGGGGTTGCATCTCTGACCATCTTGGCTAATAGCCATTGATAGACCTATCCTCCATGAACTTGTCTAGTTCCTTTTTGAACCCAGTTATGCTGTTGGCCTTCACAGAATCCCCTGGCAATGAGTCCCCCAAGTTGACAGTGTGGTGTTTGAAGAAATACTTCCTTTTGTTTGTTCTTAAACCTGATGCCTATTAATTTCATCAGGGGAGCTTTGGTTCTTGTGTTATGTGAAGGGGTAACTAACACTTCCTTATTCACTTTCTCTATACCAGCGGCTCTCAACCTTTTTTTTCCCCGAGTACCACTCGGGTCAGGTACAGTCAGGTCAAGTACCACTTGACCCGAGGGTGCTGAGGGAGTTGGCTGAGGTGATTTCAGAACCATTGGCTATTATCTTTGAAAGCTCGTGGCAACAGGGGGAGGTCCCTGAAGACTGGAAAAAAGAAAATATAGTGCCCATCTTCAAAAAAGGGAGGAAAGAGGATCCAGGGAACTACAGACTGGTCAGCCTCATCTCAATCCCTGGAAAAATCATGGAGTAGGTCCTTAAGGAATCCATTTTAAGGCACTTGGAAGAGAGGAAGGTGATCAGGAACAGTCAATATGGATTCACCAAGGGAAAGTCATGCCTGACCAACCTGATTGCTTTCTATGATGAGGTGACTGGCTCTGTGGATGTAGGGAAGGCGGTGGATGTGATATACCTTGACTTTAGCAAAGCTTTTGATACTGTCTCTCACAGTATTCTTATCAGCAAGTTAAAGAAGTATGGGTTGGATGAATGGACTATAAAATGGATAGAGAACTGGCTAGAGCATAGGGCTCAACGAGTAGTGATCAATGGCTCCATGTCTAGCTGGCAACCGGTCACAAGCGGAGTGCCCCAGGGGTTGGTCCTGGGGCCGGTTTTGTTCAACATCTTCATTAATGATCTGGAGGATAGGGTAGATTGTACCCTCAGCAAGTTTGCAGATGACACTAAGCTGGGGGGAGTGGTAGATACCCTGGAAGGTAGGGATAGGATACAGAGTGACCTAAACAAACTGGAGGATTGGGCCAAAAGAAATCTAATGAGGTTCAACAAAGAAAAGTGCAGAGTCCTCCACTTAGGAAGGAAGAATCCCATGCACAGCTATAGACTGGAGACCGACGAGCTAGGCAGCAGCTCTGCAGAAAAGGACCTGGGGGTAACAGTGGATAAAAAGCTGGATATGAGTCAGCAGTGTGCCCTGGTTGTTAAGAAGGCTAATGGCATATTGGGCTGCATTAGGAGGGGCATTGCCAGCAGGTCACGGGAAGTGATTATTCCCCTCTATTCGGCATTGGTGAGGCCGCATTTAGAATATTGTGTCCAGTTTTGGGCCCCCCACTTCAAAAAGGATGTGGACAAGTTGGAGAGAGTCCAGCGGAGGGCAACAAAAATGATTAGGGGGCTGGAGCACAGGACTTATGAGGAGAGGCTGAGGGAACTGGGCTTGTTTAGTCTGCAAAAGAGAAGAATGAGGGGGGATTTGATAGCGGCCTTTAACTACCTGAAAGGGGGTTCCAGGGAGGATGGGGCTAGGCTGTTCGGTGGTGGCAGATGACAGAACAAGGAGAAATGGTCTCAAGTTGCAGGGGGGGAGGTCTAGGTTGGATATTAGGAAAAAGTTTTTCACTAGGAGGGTGGTGAAGCACTGAAATGGGTTACCTAGAGAGGTGGTGGAATCTCCATCTTTAAAGGTTTTTAAGCTGAGGGTTGACAAATCCCTGGGTGGGATGATATAGCTGAGGTTAGTCCTGCTTTGAGCAGGGGGTTGGACTAGATGACCTCCTGAGGTCCCTTCCAACTCTAATATTCTATGATTCTACCACTCGGGGGGGAAAAAAAGGGGGGGGGGATTTCGGCGGCAGCAGGGTTTCGTGGCAGAGGCGGGGGGGTGGGGGACTTTAGGCGGCGGCGGGGTTACATGGGGGGAACAAGGCCCTCCGCCGAAACCCTGCTGCCGTTTGCCCCTTTTCAGCGGCAGGGTTTTGTGGGGGTGGTTGGGTGGGGGGGACTTGTGGCGGGGTTTCACAGCGGTGGGGGGGAAACTTTCGGCGGCAGATTCGGCGGCGCGGTACTGCTCGCGTACCACCCAGCCTTCTTCGAAGTACCACCGGTGGTACGCGTACCACCAGTTGAGAACCGCTGCTCTATACCATTCCTGATTTTACAGACTTTTATCGTGGTTCCCCCCTCAGTCGTCGCTTTTCTAAACTGAATGGTCCCAGTCTTTTTAATCTCTCCTCATATGGAAGCTGTTCCATACCCCTAATAATTTGTGTTGCCCTTCTCTGTACCTTTTCTAATTCTAATACGTTTTGAGAGCTGAGACCTCTAGCATCACAACTGCAGACACGAGTATTGTTCATGTAATTGACTGGAAACTTGCAGACCCGTTTGCTTCACTAATACCCTGTGGCAGAGAATTCTGTAGACTCACATGTTATTACCTGATAAAATGCCTTTCATCAGTCTTTCTTAGCTGTCGTGCTCTCTTAAGGAGACCAGATGGGTGAATGCATTTCCCATCTTGTCCATTTAATCTGAATTTGTTTATTTGCATGGATTTTAAGGCTGGACGGTACCATTGTGACTATCAAGGCTGACTTCCTGCATAGTGCAGGCCAGGGAATTGCAACCAGTGATTCCTGCATCCAGCCCATACCTTGTGGTTGAGCTAGTGAATATGTTTTAGGCAGACACCAGTGCTCAGCTGCAAGGCTCAGCTCAACTCCTGGATGTTAGGGTGTTCAAAAAGCAGTTGCTGCCACAAATCTTCTTGCTTGACTTTCTCTCGGGATGTAAGCTGGGCTTCCTCTCCAGCGCTGAGGTGGGCTGTGCTGTGGCATTTCTGCAGCACCCCAACATCCTCCCAGAGGAAAACTTAGAGTAGCTAGCAAAGAGTTTGGGGGAAGAAAGGCAGGGCTGAAAAATTAAGTCATTTTGTGCCTAGGCACAGCTGGCTGCTTCCACATTCCCCAAGAGGGGAAGATAAGTTGCTTGTTGTAAACTCTTTATTAACTAGACATTTCATTTAAACTGTACTTAGCACCTGCCTCCAATTACCCAACTTCACGGGCCAGGCATGACAGACGCTGGGGTTCTGATTAAATCCGTGCTCTGTGTCAGCGAGCCATTAAGTCAAGGGAAGGCGCGGCGCTCCTTTGAAGGAGATCATTTGTCTTCATCAAATGTGGCCATCCTTGAGTGCCTTGACAGGCGCCTCTTATTGCGAGATAATCAGGACTGTTACTGTTGAGAGGTAAAATAATGTACTACGGACCCTGGCTTGAGCCGGGGGAGTGATTTGTATTCATTAATGCTCTCGCAAATTACTGTTCCCTGATTAACATGTGACTGAGACAGGCAGCAGGGGCGCGCTCCAGCAGCTAGCCAGATCAGGACTCCTCGTCACTCGCCCGCTGGTGCTCAGCATCTGATTAAAGCTGTTCGGCCTGGGGCCGTGATTAAACGATGGCGAAAGAGACCTTGTGGCTTGGGTGACCATGTTTCTCAAAGGGAAAACAGGACACCGTGTGGGGCTGACCCGAGCTCTCTCCTCCTCGGCCCAGCGCAGGGTTGGCATCAGCACTCACCCCCTGCACTTTCCTCTGCACTCCACTTTTTTTGACAAGTGGATATTTTTCCCATTTGCTCCCACTTTTGCACCCAAAAAGTCAGGATGACCAGGACAGGGTTTAAAAAAAGGACTGTCTCAGCCAAAACGGGGCATCTGATCACCCTACTTGTAGTAGGACTGAGACGGGGCATGATTCTGGGTCTGCTAATCTCACTACTAAATAGGGCCCCAGCCTGGATCCTCAAAGGTGTTAGGTGCTGAGCTCCCATTTAAAACATACTCCTCTCCCAGCATAGTGGATACCCTCAAACTTTCCAGCTTTGCCTCTCATATCTAGATAACGGTACTTCAGTGCTTCCCAGGGTTACCATAATGTAATACCTAGCTCTTATCTAGCTCTTTTCATCAGCAGCTCTCAAAGAAAGGAGGTCAGTAGCATTACCGCGGTTGTACAGATGGGGAAACTGAGGCACAGAAGGGATGTGGCTTGCCCAGGATCACCCAGCAAGCCAGTGGCCAAGCCAGGAATAGACCCTACATCCCCTGGTGCTCAGTCCAGTGCTCTTTCCACTCGGGAATAGCACAAATACCATGGTCACATTTTTTGGCTCTGAAAGGCAAAACCGGGGCTTTTGAATCCATAGAACATATTTGCCCCGCTCTGCTATCAAGGGTAATCTGACTTGCCAGAGTTCCCTTCCTCAGCTGCCACATCCCTGGAGACTCTGTGGATGGACGCAGGGAGGTACGTGTCTCCATGGAGGGGAGGGTTAGGAATAGACAGACACCGGAAGATCTCTCACTGCTGGCCTCTGCAAAACCAACTGCAAGAAAGCTTTAGTCCTTGATCTTCTTCACCGGAACCCCCCGAAGTTGAAGGGTGCTGGTTTGGGACAATCTCCAGTTCTGTCTGGAATAAACCCATTTCACTTTCTGACTTTAAAGAGCTGCAGCATTGCTTTGGCTGGTGGGGGGAGGAAAGCTGCGGAATTTGCTGTCTCAGTTCCTCCCAAAGATGCATGCTAGTAATCAAAGAATGTGCCCGAGATGCAAAACGCCCTCGGTTTTCAGTCACCTCAGGGTTCAGGTGCATTCAGCTCTGGAGGTTTGAGCCAGCCCAGTATAAAGGCAGGAACTGCAACAGTCTGAGCTGCAGGGAAGAGAAAGACCCCAGCTGCGGCTGAGCCTGAACTAAGCAGCCTACACGACAGGGATGACTTGCAAACTCCAAAGCTGGGTCTGTATTTTTGAATGCTGTCAAGTTTGGGGCTGTTAGACTGAACCAAGGTCTTATATTCTATCTCTTGTCTGGCACCAGTATGCTTGCTACACTCCCTGGATTAGCCCAAGGAGCAGCCTGTGCCCTTGCATTATCCTCCTTCAAATCTCTCCTTAAAAGTCACCTCTGCTGTGATGTCTACAAAATACTGGAGAAAGGCTTGGCAGCTGCCGTGCTTTTGCACCCCCACCCCCTCCCTGGAGACCGTGTGCCCTACACATCCCCCTTTGTGCTTGATCTGCAGGGGAGTGAGTCCATCACAACCGCAGCTACCAAGCCTGGCGCGCATGCGCTGTCTCTCACACAAATGTTGTAGTGGCTCATGCTTGCAGCTGTGGAGAGCCCAAGAGCTCGTGTGTTGGCCAAGAGGGCGGCTGTCACGCTGTAGCTGCTGCTTCTTCTGCTGATCCCAGTCACCTCCGTTTGCTGTGCTCCACCTGTGTTTGTTTCATACACCTGGTGTCTCTTCGCTTAGATAGAGGTTATACATTTTCTGAGGCAGGGACTCTACCATTTATTACATCTGTGTTCAGCACCTAGCACAATGGGCCCCTGAGGGGATGCCTGCTGCTGCTGTTTTCCTCTGCTTGGGTTATTGCTAGTGATGTGATAGGAAATCCACAGCAGCATGTCAAGGCAAAGTAAAAACCGAATGGGGATAGGGTTTGCCTCTGAATGTTACATTTTCACATCCAATTAGAGCTCTTTTTGGTCAAGACAATGAGACAAATGACGCGTCAGTGCGGGGAGGGTTTGACTCAGTCAAATGGGACCTGTCGGTAACTGACTAACGGCATGAATGCCCTGCTCTAGCAAGCTGCTCGCTCTCCTTATAGTCCCTCGTGTGCTAAGCAAGGCTTGTCATTTCTTCCTCAATGCTTGACTGAGGACATCAGCCCTTTATCAGGAGCTGGGTGCTCTCACAGAGGCCTGCTCCTTGGGATGTGATGCTTTGATGGTGTTTGCCCCATTAACAGAAGGGCCGGGCTCTGCCTCAGCGGAGTCCCATCTCCCCACGGCATTCTGGATTCCTCTTGCCTGACCTTGGAGTCTTTAATTAGCACATTACACCAGCCCTCTGTTATTTCCTTTCTGTCCAAGAGCCCTCTGGTATCCTGCCTTGATATGTCAAAGCAAACATAAATGGAGGTCTTGCTGATTAGATACCAAGTGCAGAAAACAGATGGGGGTGCTGCAGATTGTATACATTACGGACAATATTACAATAACATCCTTAATCCCTTAATGAGGGAATGCTATCAGGGCAGGGGGGCTGGGCAGAGTGAGGGGGCTAGTGGCTGCACACAGAAGCCCTAAGAATGCTCTTACACTAACAGACTTAAACGATGTCACAACACCTCTGTGCTCTTGAGCCTCACACTTGCCGAAACTCACGCTAATTACGGAATAGTTCCAGGCATGCCGTTTGTTTTGAAGGGCCCCCAAGGGCCCTCCTGTGCACGATAATGTCCCATAGCCGTGACATTAACCACAACGCACAGGGCTAGCTGGAACATGGGTGATAGTTAAGAGCCTCTGAGACCCAGACATCTTTTGATCATCTTGTAGGATGGCACAAGGCTTTTCACTGTCCCTCCCTCTGAGTCCACCACCAAGTGGCCTGATTCTCCTTACCATACCCCCTCACACATACTCAGAGAAGTTTGCACATGTTTAGTAGCAAAAAGGGCACAAAGGCCTGTAGGGTGATGCCCGCTGATCTATAACAGATTTACCCCTGCGGGGGACATGACTGAGCTCTGGTCATGGTGAGATGCAGCATGCAAGAGTCTCTGCTTTCGGCCTCTTGGCATGTCTGCCTACAGGTCTGGCTGGAAACCAGAAGTGAGAGAATGTCTTGTTCCAACAGAGAAGACGCTCCCAAGGCTTCCATTCTACAAATGGGGGAAGGAGCATCTTCCTCGTCACTAGTTTGGTTCTGTGTATTATGATAATAGGTTTGCTCTCTTCTCTATAGCCCCGAAATTATCGAACACATGCATTACGACACAACACCACTAATGTCGCAGCCTGATCTTCCACCCCTGGCATAACACTAATGAAGTCGGGTGTTACACTGAGGATCAATGTGGCCCATTATATCAGCAACCAAATCTGACACCTCCGTTGTCAGAAGTGGATACAATGGTCTAAGACCCTGGGAAAGATCCTGCTCTCAGTTATGCTTGTGTAAATCTGGAGCAGCTCCATTTACGTGGATAGAGTTCACTCAGTTTCACCCTGTTTAACTGAGTTCAGAATTCGGCCCATGGACTTTCTGGGAGGAAGCCATCGTAGGATGCGAAAGTGGCTGTTAGTAAGTGTTTAGGGTACAGAGAATTCTAGGGGAGCTGGTGTTTTATCAGGACTCTGGCTTCAGGCTCAGGGTCTTACAGGTCACAGGTTAGGAAAACCTTTTTTGATTGGTGCGTATTAAGGGTGAGAAACAATGGAGAAGAGAGAAACCAAAACATCTATTTTTTCCTTGTGAAAAGATAACTTCACAAGGCGTTTGGTCAGGAGCCACGTAGGTTCCCATGCCTGGGAATAACATGCCTCCCGTGACCCCCTGCACAGGCTACTTCTCTCACAGATCACAACGTGGGCGTGAGCAGCCACGCCTTCTTCACCACATAGGCAGCCATGGCCAAACATAGAAAGGCGGGAGGGCTCTGCCCACCTCTCACCCACCGCCCCCAGAGCACTGCTTGGAACCAGACAGAGGAAGAAGTAAATTGCACCCGTAAAATGGCTTGCTGCTACTCTTGGAGTATTTGTAACCCTGCTTCTTCTCTTACTCTCTGGGGGTGTTTACACTGTGTTGTAAACCCAGGTGTGTGGAACCCAGGCTTGTGGGTGTCCAAATTGCCTTGTAAACCTGGGTTAGCCGTGTTAACAAATCTGTACTGCACCATGCAGACCTTCTAACTTGGGTAGACAGAAGCTTGAGATGTGTCAGCTGCGTCCACACTGCAAAACAACAGGGCTTGGACCCAAGGCTCAGCGGGACTCCAGGTCTGACCCACCCCTCTTAGCAGGGCCCTAGGGCCTGGGTCCTGTGTATTTGGGCTGATTGTGTGTGTGGATGGAAGCGGGGCTTGGGCTCAAACCTGAGTCAGAGCCCGGCCTTAGTGTGCAGTGTAGACACACCCTCTGAGTCCCAGTCTGTGCCTGCTCTGGTGTTGGGCTAGACACTCTGGGCAGTCAGTCTAGCCCAAAGATCACAGTCTGGGTACAAGGTGGGAAAGTGTCGCACAAGTTTGGCTGCCTGTCCAGCTCTTCCACAAACCACCCAACTCTGACCTGCATTAGCCACCTAGTGCAAAGGTTTCTTTGCGAGATGTCCAGTTGTCCCAGCGCCTGGCTGGGCCAGAAATGCAATGCTCCCAGCTGCTCCTGTGATGCACTGGCACAGTGTGTCTACTTCGGACTCCAGCTGGGTTTCAGAGACAGCTGTGAAAAAAGGCAAATTCTTAACAAAAGGAGAAGCCCTTTTAACCTGGCTTTAACCAGTCCAAAATGAGCAGCAGAACCTGTTTTAATTGAGATCCTTTGAGTCATCACAGCAGTGGAAAGCCAGGGGTCTGCATCCATCTAGGTGATGTCTATGATCTATGGTGTCTGATTTCACTGGCAAATTCAGAAAGTCACTCTTCTTTTTGTAGGGTCTGAAGAGGAGGGTTCGTTATGGGATTTAGTCCTTGCTTCTGGAGTTACATTTTCATATCCCGGGTGTGTTCTCTACATTAGCTCATAACTCTTTCTTTGACTTAATATTAATCCTGGTGCTCACAGGCTTCAATCAGGATGGAGGTCCACTGTGCTGGGTGCTGTACAAACACAATTGAAAGACCAGGTCTGTGCACCAAAGAGTTTATGATCTTTGTAATATCTGTGTTTGATTTGGAAGGCGAGAGTGTATTTTGAGATCATCCCAAACCAAGACTCCAGGTTAGAACTCATCTTCTTTGCTGTCCCTCCTTTTCAGAACAAAATGAAACTCAAAAGGAGAAAATATGCTTAGACTTCTAAGCAAAGATTTGGGTCAGTTTCCGCATTCCCATTTAGCAAATGATAATACAGATGGATTCAAGAGGTGCCTAGTGGCATTTTTTTAAAGCATCAGGTAGTGTTTCCTTGGGTCAGATGCTCAGCTGGTATACAGTCACGCCACTGCACCAGGGAGTTATTTTCTGTATAGAGAGTTGTGATGGGGGGGGAGGGTATAGATCCCGCACCCGGCAGGAAGGGGTTATGGAATTGCTTTGGGCTGTGGTGGCCCTACTCCTCCGCACTCCCACTCCACCATAGGATTACCCATATTTTCTTTGCACACATTTCTGTGGAGGAAAATATTTCCCCTCTTGTGCTTTGTGGTCATATTTTCATTGTATGAGAAGTCATGTCAAGAATGGAGGAGGAATTTAAGAGAGGGAAAGCACAGTAGTGAGCAGCTCTGGGGAGGAGCAGAACGCCTAGCATCCCAGCTCCCAGGGAGAGGCCTGGTGGAAGGCAGAACCTATTCCCTTGCCTAAACACAGCCCAAGTCCTCTGAGTTTAAAGGGGCCCTACCATTCTCTGAGCCAGACTGCGGCCCGTACTGGGTCATTAAGAAGGAAGAGAGGCAGTGACCCAGAGGGGGCTGACTGGATGTTTCCTTTTCTTTCATTTACTGTCCTGTTCCTGAGTTGTTTGTGTGTTTCCCTCAACACCCTGAGAAGGGGTGAGCTTCCAGAGGGACTTGGCCAGAGGGCTGAGACTGCATCACCTCCAGAGTGTTACTGAGCATCCCTCTTGAGTGACCAGACTCCGTGTCAGTCTACAACATGGGGCACCCTTGGGGTGTGGACAGTCAAAGGACCAAATCCCGGACAGGGGTCTATCCGCCGGTTAACACCCCAAGGGGGCGCTATCATGGGACCTGACAGGGGTCCATCTGCCATGTGAAACCAAAACTTAATTGTGACAAGACTCCAAATTAAAAGATTGGGGGGGGGGGGGGGTTGGAAACCTCAGACCAGCAGGAAGCCTTTCTAACTTGTGACTTTCAAACTCCTCCTTACTTGCTCTTCCTCCAGTTCACTTCCAATGGCATTAGGGAATCCCAAGACATTAGCGACTCCTGGCCCCATTGCATGGCGTTTATAAATGAACTCCAAGACAGCTAATCATTCTAAGCCTTTCTCCTTGGGAAGCTCAGCATCAGCAGTAATGCGTGTCTATGTTCTGTGAAAGGTGCTATTTCCATCTGCGCTGAGGCATCCTAACAGTGCACATGTGGCAACGTGCGACCCCCCCCCCCAACCCCCCTTCCTGAATTGGACTGGAGGAACTGACAACCTTTTCACTCCTTCTATGTACAGATCGGGCACTGGGACACGGTAGGGAGACAGGAGAGTGCCAAGTTTCCAGAATCTTGTCATGATTCACTCCTCCAAAAACAAAAAACACCACCCCAAAACCTTCTGCGCTTTCTCTAGTCTTTGCAAAGCAGCCAAATTCAGGAAAGTTGGTTTGCAGCTAGGAATACCCGTATTTTCTTTGCACACATTTCTGTGGAGGAAAGTATTTCCCCTCTTGTGCTTTATGGCCATATTTTCATTGTATGCAGAAGTTGGCCAAGCCAACAGCACCTGTTCCCAATCTTCATGCTGCTGCAAAAACATAATAGACGTATGCAATTGTAGGGGGCCCAGTTTTAATCAGTGTAAAGTGTGTGTAACTCCATTGCCCTTTAATGGAGAGGAAAGATGGTCTTGTGGTGAGAGACTCAGGAGATCTAGGTTTAATTGATGGCTTTGCCATAGAGTCCCTGCATGACCTTGGTCAAGTCACTTAATTCCCCATCTGTAAAATGGGACTAATAGTCCTGCTCTACATCTCCCTTTTGTTCTGTCTGTAAGCTCTTCAGGTCAGGGACTGTCTCTTACCTTGTCTATGTACAGTGCCTAGCGCAATGGGGTCCTGATTTTGGTTATATACATACAAATACTATTTGCACATGTTGTAACCACATTGACTTCAGTGGAGTTACTCCTGATTTACACCTGAGTAAGAGGAGCTTTAATTACACCCTAGGTAAATCGAGCGGCGCAGTGCTGCAAGGTTGTTGATATTAAAGGGATCTGTCTGCTTCTCTCTGACAATGTTGCACTTACTGTTGTTCGAATTAACACGTAGCTCGGATGAGAGAAAATAAATATTTTCCTTTCTTTTTCCAGTAAATGTGCTATGACAGCATTTGGAGCCCAATTCTCATCTCATTTGCACTGCTGCAAATCAGGTGTAACTCCACTGATTCTCATTACCCCAAAGCACAGGTAGTTTTTTACTTTTGTAGCCCCTCACTGATGACCCATTCCGGGCTGTCACCATATACCTTGGGGTAGCTAGGTCAGGATCCCCCCGCGCAAGGTGCGGACAAGGGGCAGCTGGATCTTGTGTTATCCTTGACTGGCTAAAACCAGGTAAACACTACCTGTGCCTTGTCTCCCCTAGGATTTGACACTAGCGTGTAAAGAGACTCATTGTAAATGACAATCAGATCTGATGGATGAAGAAGCAGCACAGCCAACCCCACACGTTCAAAAACCATGAGGCGGGCAAGAAAAAAGTCCTAAGATCTTAAAAAATAAAATAAGCTGTGGGCTCTTCACTTGCCTTCTAGTGTGTGAGCCTTTCTGGTGCAATTGGGTACCATTTTCAAACTTTCCCTGCAACCGTGAGAGCTAGAAACTTTTTTCTTCTGCAAATGAAAGCTGAGATTCTCTTGTAATCTCTGGAGAACAACAGTTCAGGTTTTAGGAAAAATACCAGATATTTCAAGACTGGCAATAAAATTGCTGGAGTGTAAGTCTCATGCAAATTAGAAGAGGACCAGGCTCTTTACATACAGTCAATTTCCCTGATAAATACCAGGGAGGGAGATGAGTTGTTTATGTTCAGCACAAATGTGGACACGAGAACAAATTGATATAAACTGGCCATCAACAAGTTTAGGTTTGAAATTAGGTGAAGGTTTCTAACCATCTGAGGAGTGAAGTTCTGGAACAGCCTTCCAAGGGGAGCAGTGGAGGCAAAAAACCTAACTGACTTAAAGACTGAGCTTGATAAGTGTATGGAGGGGCGGTTATGATGAAGCTGCCCACAATGTTGTGACTGCTAGTAACAAATACCTCCAATAGCTCGTGATGGGACACTAGATGGGGAGGGCTGTGTGTTACTACAGAGAATTCTTTCCCAGGTGACTAGTGGGTCTTGCCAGGGTCTAGCTGTTCACCATACTTGGGATTGGGAAGAAATTTTCCCCCAGGTCAGATTGGCAGAGACCCTGGTGGCTTTATGCCTGCCTCTCCAGCCTGGGGCTTGGGTCACTTGCAGGTTTAAATTAGTGTAAAGGGTGGTGTAGGAAGGTGCTGTGGTCTTCCTCGGAGCCTAGGCCTGAGGAAGGGTCGTGACGCCCCTGCTGGGCAGAGCAGGACCCTACAGGCCAAACTGCCTGGCAACAAAGGGGGCGGAGCCAAGGTAGGAAGAGGAACTATAAAAGGCCGGCCTAGCAGCTCAGTAGGTAGGAAGCTGTTGCTGGAGGCAGACATGTCTTTCTGGAGG
Source organism: Emydura macquarii macquarii (assembly GCF_026122565.2). Taxonomy (NCBI): domain Eukaryota; kingdom Metazoa; phylum Chordata; order Testudines; family Chelidae; genus Emydura; species Emydura macquarii. Next base: position 6,506,194 of record NW_027130204.1, read on the forward strand.
CTGTGACCCAGACCCAGCAGCTGTTTGGAGCAATTGCCCCACCGAGTGGAGCCTCCAAAACCTGCCCGGATTGCCGGGCCCAAGCAACTGGATAGGGCCACTGGGCCCTAGTGATTGGACTGGGCCGCCGAGCCCTAGTGATTGGGTGGGGCCGCCAGGTCCTAGTAGCTGGAATGAGCCACCTGAGACTCCTGGGTGGGAAATACCCCCTGAGGCCGGCCCTGACCTGAAGGAGCTGCCTGATGCCGGGGTCCTCTGGGAGCTGAGTGAACCCTGTGAACCAGAGGAATCCCTTGGACCATGTGACCTGGAGGAACTGCCCTCCGCAGATGATGCAGAGGAGTTCCCGGACCTGCTGCCAGTTGACAGGGAGGGACTTGTGGGCCTGCTGCTCACAGTGTACCCCAGCGACCCAGAGGGAGATTAATGCCTGTAGGTACCCGGGGGCAGGGTGGGAGGAAGTGGCCCAGGGGCAGCTGACTAGTAAGTGGCTGAGTCAGGGACTAAACCCCATCAGCGTGTTGCAGTTGGAACCCCGCTGACTCAGTGGCAAACACCTTTGCCACTGCTAGGGCCCGGGGCTGGGACGCAGTGGAGTCGGGTGGGCCTGTGTCCCCCTCCCGCCTTCCCTAACCACACCGGGAGTGCTTGACATCCTCTGCATTGGCTAGCCAAGGATACTGAGCTCTACTGGCCCTGCGAGGTTGTGAGGCCGGGGGCTATAGACTGCTTTGCCTGCCCTGCCCTGCCTGAGGGCCGGGGGCACCAGACCGCTGTGCTAGCCCGCCCTGCTAGAGGCCGGGGCTAAAGACTTGTAAACAGGCACTGTTTAGTCCCCTAAAGGAAGGCGTTGTGGCTTTCCTCAGAGCCTAGGCCTGAGGAAGGGTTGCGATGCCCCAGCTGGACCATGCCAGTGGCTTACAGATGGATTCTCTGTAACTTGAAGTCTTTAAATCATGATTTGAGATCTTCAGGAACTCAGCCAGAGTTATGGCTCTATTACAGGTGTGGGTGGGTGAGGTTCTGTGGCCTGCAATGTGCAGGCGGTCAGATGGGATGATCATGAATGGAGGTGAGGCAAGAGCTGAGTTAGGGAAAGTGGACTGGCAGGGAGGAGACACTATTTGTGTCTCCATAACACCTGTGATGTTCATGAATGTTCTGAGTTGGGGGAGAGGCATAACTTTTAAAAACCGTCCTTGATGAATTCAGAATGGAGCTTTCCTTTGTGATGGATCTCCAGGGAAACCAGTGACGCTGCTGGAGCTGTGGATTGAAGCGGCAAAGGCTTTTGCGGTTATTTGTTACAGGCTGCATCCTTTGCTGAGAAACACCAAGGAATAACTGTAAATGAATGGCCAGCAAGGGAGTGGATGGGCCTCTGGGCAGAGTGTCTCTTCCCTCTCAATTTGTTGCGCATATGGCAGAATTTGACAGACCTTTTGATTTAATAAAAAAGCCTCAATGGTATTGTTTGAAGTAGGCCTTATAAATGACTGTGTATTGAGTGATTGAGGACAGCACCCACAACTTGCCATTATACCAGTGCCACTGCTGTGCTACATTTCATCCACTGGGAAAGCAGTAGCCTCTGTTGATAGTATCCAGGTGTAAGCAACTTGTAAGTGACTATAGCAGTGTGGAGAGACTGCCGTAGGCTCGGGCTGATCCCCATGCCTTTCACCTTGCTGCTTCTGATGCCCTTAGAACAGCCGCTTTCTCCCCATCCTGCTGGGTCAGCAGCAGCTCACTCCCTTCAGTCAAGGGTACAGTCCTGTCTTTTGTGGGTCAGCCAGATCAGGAGAAATCAGCTTCCAGCCGTTGTACAGCAAATGCCCTTGCGTGGTGCTGGAAGCTCGGAGGGTTCCAGAGCAAACAGAAACTCTAAACGCTATTGTTGAGTGAAGTTTTCCATGTGTTGGCCATGTAGCTAGTGTGCTTTGTGCAAAGGAGGGGGGAGGGGGGAAACAAAAAAGTTGATGGAAAAAGAAGCCAGGACAACCTGCTATTAATGCACAGTGTGCTCCAATACTTGGAGAACGTGATTGGGAATGGCTTTATGTGAAGGAAAATATTAGCCTTAGGTCAATGTCCACTTGGGTGATCAGCTGAGTAACTGTGAGCTCCGCCAGTTACACCTGCCCAGAGAGAGCTACAGCTTTCACGCTCCAAGTTGTACATGCAGCTCCACGCAGGAGTTCTGAACCTTTGCTTGCTTTTGCAAGATCTCTTATCTCAGCCCTCCAAGCATACAAGGTGTCTGTATTGCTGCATTTTTGTCAGTCCCAGGAGGCGCTCGAAGTGCTCCACATTCGGTCATACTCTTGTTGGGCTTCACAAGCTAAGGCACCGGGGATCTGTTTCCTATGCAGATAGGAGACCCTCAAGGACAGCATAAATGCTACTAGGAGTGGTGCTGGTTTGTTCCGATGCAGATGCTATTCCCTTTTTGGCCATAGCAAATTAATGTCCCAGCACATTTGTAAGGGTTCTCTGCTGCCGGGGGGTTGGAGGAGGACAGACAGCCTTGTGGTTAACAATTAAGGCATGAGAGTCATGAGCTCTGGATTCCATGGTAACCCTTGCCTTTTGGATGCTTATCCAAACCAAATTCTGGGCCTTTGGAGGTCCACCTGCCACTAAACCATATATGATGCAGAATCTCATTCCATGCTTGAAAACATGGAGGACTGGAACTGCACTCTTCATATTCGCCTTTTTATTGCTAGGCTGTCCTGGCACTTCTCTGCACGTTTTTTCTCCTGTGTGCCTATTGTCCCTTGCTTCAGAGACACACACAAACCCTTTCTATATCCTGGGTTGAAGCCAATAGGATCCACCTGGTCTGGCTGTCAGGATGACTCCGAGAAAGAGCTCTGTATCTCTGCAGGGTCCTAGCGTATAACACATTAATATACCTCTGACTTTGGCCTTGAACGTGCCACCAAGATCCCTGGCTCATCTGTAGATGGATCTCGCCGTTCTTTTTGGAAGGGAGGATCAGCCCCTTTCAAACCAACATCTCTTGCCTTCTGCTGGCTGCTGCTGAGGAGTCTTTGAGATCTGTGAATGGAAAGGGGGTATGAAGTGGACAAACTGGGGAGGAATGAGTTGGCTGGGACTGATGATGATAGGAGAACTCAGGGAAGAAACATACTACTGATTTGGGAGCTCTCATGCCAGAGAATGGATGCTGGAGACCCAGAGCAGAGGCACAAGACTGGCACACAGATCGCCCTGGTTGCCTGGTAAGCAGCACTGGGGAAATGCCTGGGGTTTGTAGGCTGCAGTCTGTCCTCTAGCGGGATGAACCCGTTGAAAGGCAAAAGTGTCAAAGCATTTTAAACAGCTCCACATGTGGCTTAGAAGAACTGATGATAGAACCATAGACCTAGATGGAGGCAGTCAGAGACCAAACAGGACATCTTCCCCGCACAAATTTTTCCCCCTGAAAGAATGTATTCTGTGACACACAGGGACAGGCCCAGTAGTGCCAACGTGGCCCAGCGTTTTAATCCGTGGCAAACACCATGCTCAGTTGGAATGATATGGAAAATCTGGACATTAAAATGTGGAGATTCAAGACAAGACAGGGTATTTCCATAGGGTTCTGCCTTGAGAAAGAGTGTGGAGTGTCTGGAACAGGATCACATAAATTAGGAGCGAAATCAGAGAAATAAAAGATGCCTCTGGACTATTTCTGTGACTGAGCTATTTCGTAACACACACAGATCACTCTGCTTTGGAAACCACCCTCTTCACATGGAAGCCACCTGCGCTGTGGGCAAGCCCACCAAAAGCAGCAAAGTAGCTGGGTTTCTCAACAGACCAAAAGTAAAGGCCAGATGCTGTACTCCAGGGGGGCTTGCAATCCTTGCCGGAGAACTGCTCCTGAGGAGTCTTTTCTAGTGTTGCATCCACCTTTAAGCCCTGAGTGTCCTTTCCTAGGACAGAAGAGTTGAGCTCTGTTTAATTCTAGACCTGCTCACTCTGGTAAGAACAAATGCAGAGTAATTCAGGCTCTGCTTTGAGTCCTGCTGCTGATCATGCAACTCCAGGCTTGGGGACCTTGCTCCCAAAACAGGGCCCTGAAACATGGTTTGTTCTTGGCAGCCATGGGGGAAATAGTCATCATCAAGCATCATCCACACAAAGCTTGGGCTCTGATTGGCTGACTGTAGTAGATGATGTCAAAAGAGGACCCAAGGACACCTTTTCTATGACGGTTCATTCCCTCCACCATTCACGGAGAAGCTGTGTCCAAGTTCCTCTCAGCGCTGAGGAAGGCTGATAGGAACAGAAAGGTTGTTAAAGACCTGTTATTTCCCACCCTGCTTTCTGAAGGCGAATTCTCCAGGGATGGGGAAAATGTGCTTTACCTACTTTTTGAACACTTGTGGCTTTGCAAAATTCAGTCAGAACTGAAATGTATATTTGGTTCAACAAGAAAAAGCTCAGAGAAAAAATATCCAGTGGAAAACCAGGGTGGAAAATGGAGAACAAAGGGAGTGGGATGGTGGGCAGAGAAATACTCATGAAAAAAGGAGCAGGTGTGTAATTGTGATAGTGTTCAAATTGGTCTGATTTTTTTTCAACAAAATGATTCAAAATTAAATATTTTCATTTAAATTTGAATTTAAACCTTTTTTTTTCTCCCCTACCTTTTTTAAAGGGAAAAGGAAAAAGAGAAATAAAGGGGAACCACATCTCCACCCCTCAAAACAAATTCTGCTTTTATTCCAAGTGAAACTTTTTCATTTCAGATGGTTGTGATGAAATATTGGCAAAATCAACCAAAACCTTTACAATGGAATAAACGTTTTTCATTTTGTTTGAATTTTTTTCAAGGAAAATAATTCCTGTTTTGTGAGCAACTTTTAACTCAAAACCTTTTCATTAAAAAAATGTTTGGAAGAAGCTGGAAGTGGTGAGGGAAATTAAATGGAAATATGGGTTTGAATATGAATGACTTGCAAAACCAACAAACAGCAGGAGCAGCTGTAAAATGGGGTAATGGCCCTTTCCTACTTCCCAGGTGTATGATAAATATATGTGAGTGCTTTGCAATCTTGAATACTACAAGAATATGGGGGATGCTATTTGTTATTGTAGAGTGTCTGCCTTTCATTTTCTCAAAATCTTGAATCTTTCCATTCTCTCTAGTTTCTACTTTTGGTGCAAAATTCATCAGCATCTGCCTGGAAATATTTGTGGTTGCTGTAATTCTGGTGTTCAAAGGCGCTTTCCATTCTTGTTGACGGTTTTATGTTATTGAAGGCAGCCAGCCATTCAGGTGGCCAAGTAAAAAGCAGTCTTCCCATGGCTTCCTTTTCTTGAGCAGTCTTTTCACTTCCCAGCTTTCTTTTGCCAGTGCTGATCTGATTTGCGTTACATCTGGGATTACTTTATGGCCTATGGCTGACACATGTTTTTCCCAACTGGGAAGTGGACGTGTCTTCGCTAATGCCACTCAGATGCCAACTGACTCCTACACGAAGTTCTCTTGGACTTTCTCCAAAGCAGCGTGGTTATCAGTGCATCCTGTGTCACTTTCTACATGGAACAGGCTAGATTCTCAGCTGATGTAAATCAGCATAACCACATCGACTTCAGTGCACTGATGCTGATTACATCAACTGGAGATCTGCCTTCCCTCCTCATTTTTTACATAGCCAGATGGAAGGCCTGGGCTGGATTTACATCTGATGAGAGTGGCAAAAACCTAGGATCCTTTATTTATCCAGGAAAGGAGAACCCATGTGAGCTGAGCTTCAAACTTCGCCTTTAACCTTGTCCCCTAAGATGAGAACAAGGGGCTGTCAATGACATTCAAAAGGCATTCATATAGAAGGAGAGGTTACTGTATGTAGTGCATGGTCGGCCTACAGAGATCTCTGCTGCAGGATGAGTTAAGCCTTGTCTGGGTTTTAGAATGGCTAGACACATCTGTAGCTATATGGTCTGGGATTATGAAGATTATTAAATTTCATGCTTCAAGATATAAACTGATAGACTGCAGGGTTCGGAGAGCAATCCCTACCCCCTGTGCAGTGCTCCACCTTTGGCTGGGGCAGCATAGTGGCTTCCATCACTTATTCGCCAGGGCTGGAGACAGGATACTGATCTAGACAGGCAGGGGTAGGATCTTCTCTGCCCAGGCACATTTGTATGGAGTTTGTACACATCGGGGCCAGCCTATGTGCATTAAGGAGAAAAGGTGCAAAGGCCAGAATCCCATTTACAGCTGGTTGGGAATGCTTTGATGAAACGTTTTTCATCAGGAAATTCCAATTCGTCGGACTCGAAGCTGTCCCTGAAAAAGGGTCAGTTTTGACATTTTCTATATGCAAAGGGGTGTTTTTCTGCGTGAAACAACATTTTGTTGAGAAAGTTACATTAATTTATCGATTAAAATAAGGGTCAACGCTGGAAAAAAATGTTACGATTGACTTGATCTCAAAAACTTTCATGAATCGGGGGGGAAAAAGGCATATCATGACTTTGTCCCAATTCAGGAAGGGAATGTTTTTCAAAATCTTGGAAAGTCTCCCGGCGCAGGAAAACAGTTTACCATTCAGCTCTAATAACAGCTCCGTGCTTGGGAGAATGCCAGGACTGATCCTTCCTCGCACCCTGGTGGCGTGGAGAAGAAGACCCGACAGAGATGGGCAAGGGGCGTGGCTCTTCAACTCTCCTCCTCATCTGTCGGGATCAGCTGCCATACAGGGGAACCACCCCTTGGTATCCTAGGAGATGGTGGAACATGCACATTCTCTCTGTGCTTCTTGAGATGTACAATCATTCCTGGAGCACCCCCAGCTTGGTTAGCTCCTATGGGACCTTGTGCCTATAAGGCACAATCTGGTCTTTCTTAAGGTCTTAATGTAGAGAAGCTGGGTCTTCTGCCCCAACAGGCTGTCTTCTTCCTCTGACTTTGCAGCATATGTTTAACAGCAAGGCCACCTCTGCACTTCAGCTTCTTGTAAAAACCACATAGCTGACCCAAAGCCTTTCAACCAAGATTTCTTTTTTTTTTTTTTGAACTGGGCATCTAAAGCCAAGAGCCTAAGGGTAGGTTTTCCAAAGCTCCTAATTCCAATTTTCAAGAGTGACTTCAGGCCCTTAGGCTGGGTTTTTCAAAAAAAGCCTAAGGGATTTAGGCACCTACATTCCATTGACATTCAATGGGAGGTGGATGCTCAACGTCCATAGGCTGAGATTTGCTCCTTGGTTGACTGGTTCCTGCTCACATGCTTGGGGTCTAACTAATCCCCATAGGTGGGGTTGGGAAGGGATTTTCCCCCAACTCGTACGGCAGGGTCATTTGGAGGGGGGCAGTCACCTTTCTCTGGAGCATGGGGTGCAAGTCACTTGCCAAGATTATCTGGCTATATCTCATTTAAACAATTCCCAGCCATTGCGGGGGCTTTGGGCACTGGTGCACCTCAGGCCCTCCTATTCTCTGCCTGGGGCACATACCACTCTAGTCCCCTGTGTGCTGTAATACTTTGGTCTCATTTCCATTGTTGTGTAAGTGGGCAGGTGCTGGCTGGGGTTGGTGGCCTGCAATGTGGATGATCTGGTGGGCCTGTCAGCCTTTAAACGCTGTGACTTGCCCAAGCCGACAGAAAAGGAATCCATGGCAGAACTAGGAACTGAACTGTGCTGTCCCAAGTTCCGGTCCATGAGGCCAGCCTTCTTGCTTTCGTGTTTCTGTATATTTATGTATATGACCTGATTTCTCCTCTCACTTAGTCTGGGGTAAATCAGGAGTGAATCCCTTTAAATCAATGGTGTGAAACTGCTGCAAGTGACAGGAGATGTTGCTCAGTTACACGCAATGGCAACTTGGGCTGCTCTCACTATAGGTCCTTAGAAGGCAGATCCACAGTCTTGCATCCCTTTGCGCCAGTGAAACCAAAACGGTTGGCATTTCACATTCTGCCCATTTCTTGCCTTCTGTCTGGAACCGCTGTGAGTTTCCAAGGTGGCACATCTTGTTAGGACTAAGCCAGGCTCGTCAGGACTGTGCGCACAGTTTGCATGTCTAAGCATTGTGCCATAAATTTGACTCGGCCCAAGTCATCTAGGAAAATACTAGACCATCTTGTAAAATTCCTGCAGCCTGACAGTCAAAGGCTCACACCCCACCTGTCTCCCCTCCCTGCCCAGCTGTGTGCTGTCCCCGCCCTGTGGCTGTTCTACACCCTGCCTCCATGCTGTCCTCAGATCCTGGCAGAATCCAAATTGAAGAGAGTCAAATGTGCAGGCAGGGGCCAGTAAATTTCTCTTCCTGTAAAAGAACTGCATCGTCATACAAATGTCCCCGAGGTGAACATGCAACACAGGTGCATTTGGTTCCCTTAGAGACTCTCCTGGGTAAAATCGCCTCCTTTCAGGCACTGCCATTTGGACGTACAAGCTTAAGCAATGAATTATGTGAGTCGTCGCTCCCCTTCTCTGCATTGTGTGCGCTACCGGGATGGATCCTGGTGTGGGGAGGCAGAGGAGATAGCTGCAGTGAATGTGCTTTGCTGGGCACCCTGGCTGTGGGTAAACAGCCCATGGTGACAGATGACAGTACCTAGCCACAGTAGCACTATTCCTCTTTAGTAAACTACAGATTCCACGGCAAGTCTCAGGAGATCACTGTCTTGGTACCGCGTGTCGCCATCAGCACTAAGACCTTTCTCTGGGAGCTGGTGGGACCAGCCTGCTCCAGTGGTATGGTATTCAGGCAGGGAATAAGGCCCAGCCAGCCACACTCCCTGGCACAGAAAGCACTAGGCTTGCCTAAGCTTCTGCTGCCATGCATAACTGGCGTAAGTGCCGCATCGGCCCAGCTCTTTCTCCTCCCTCCCTCTTCAGCTTCATGTTTCTCTTTTCCATATTATTAACACTTTCACAGTAGCACCTGCTGGCACCAGCCAGGATCAGTGCCCAGGGTGCTTGGCTCTGTGTGAACACACAGCATATGTCCTCGCTGCAAAGTGAACCCGGGCGCTGACTCACGTGTGGTCCCTAATCCTCCTCCCATCCACACACACAACCCTCTGACCCGAATGTGATGGTGCTTTCAACCGGGACTAGCTGGTCCAGCTGGGCTGTCAGCTAAAGCCTGGGTGCTGCTTACACTCAGGCTGCTACCTGCCCACTTTGCAGTGAGGACATAGGGTAAATTAGTCAAGTGCTGGTAGTCCTCCAGTGCCTTCCCACAATTCTCCCCTGTGCCCACAGGGACAGACAAGTTCTCTCACGAGTCACTGGGAAAGAGCCTGGCTCTCCCAGTTCAGTGCCTCTCTCTCTCTCTCCCCACCAAAGCCATGGCTCTCCTCATTCAATGCCCCTCTCGCTTCCCCAAAATGTTTTTCCGTGTGCCCTGGAGGTCAGCCAATTGGGGACCAGCCATTAGCTCTCCAATATACAAGCCTGGGGAATGCCAGTGTGGCTGGTCTCACCTGCTGTAGGAAAACAGGAAGAATAAGCAGGCCACTAGGGTGGCTGGAAACCAAGCCAGAAAGGGGCTCAGGTGATAGATTATAACAAGCCTCTTTGGCTTAAGGGAGCTGAGAGGACATTTTTCCTCTTCTCTTGTAGTGTTTTTTTTTTTTTTTTTTTAAACTCTTCCCCTATGTGTGTTCCATGTACATGGGGGTTTGGGCCTGTGGGGGTGATGTGCAAACTTCAGTTTAAATATTTTTATATCCCAGAGGCTATAGGATATTAACCATGGCAAAGACCTGGCTGCATTTTCACCTTTCACTGAAGAATACAAGTGATAAGCAAGAAGTAACAGGACAACTCTTCTCGTAGGGCCTGTGCCAGCCCTATTGAAATCATGGAAATTTTTCCATTGAGACATGGAATTAGACCCTGTGCTCCTGATTTAGCGCTCTAGGTACCACATGGGCCTCTTCACCATAGTCTCTGAGCAGCTCACAATCACTACTGGAGTTATCATCACTCTACAGCTGTGAAGCATGAGAATATTACCCCATTTTATAGACAGATACGTCCAAGGACACACAGGGAGTCTGCAACTGACCCAGAAATTGAAGCTGGGCCACCAAACCATCCTTCGCACCGAGTGGTTTCAGCCTCACAGACTTAATCTGGCAAGTTTCCCCACTATTTTATGAAATAATAATAATACAGAAAGGAGAAAAAAAAATCAGCTTCTCAGCTTGTAAGTGAAAACATTTGCCTGGTGTTTTTGGATCACTGTCTGTGACCTGCAGCATGAAACTAATGAGAGAGACTAATGATGGAGATGCATTGCAAACGGGGCATCCTCTGGCCAACATCTGGGATGCAGTGGAAGCGGGTACACCGCATGCCCTCCTGATACATGCGCGCCAACTCATCTGGCCTACATTTTGTTCGCTTGAAGGTTATCCACGACCGAAATCGTGCTCTGGCCCACAGCCTTTGAGGCCCGCTGGTACAAAAGCTCTTCCACAGGTTCAGTAGGGGGAGCTGTTTCACCAGCTGAGCGTGGGATTGAAGTCAAACGGCTTGACATCGGGATTTAACTGCGTGGATATAATGGAGTTTATCCATCATTCTCTTTGACAGGGAAGCATCCATTGCACTAGCCACAGATGGTTTAGACTAATCATATCTCAAGGATGGAAATTAGCATTTGATTTCTGATGAATTTTAACCCTCCAACGAGTGAATGGAGCAAGAAAAGGCTGCTGTAACTCCCAGAGCTCCATCCTATAAGGTGAGAAGCAGCTGCTAGAAGTCCTGAGTGCCCTGACCTTAATGAGACCCGATAGCACTCAGCGCTTCCCAGAGCTGCCTAGCATCTTGCAGGGTGGAACGGCAGACCCCCCTCGCCACCCACGTGGGGGACCCTAACCAATCCAGGCGTGTTGCAGCCACCCATATTTTCTTTGACTAGCTGGAGGAGAGCTAGACACTTTAGATGGGGGCAGCTCAGAACAGTTTTCCATTGTAACGTGGCTCGCGGTCTGGAAAAGACTGAGAGCCTCTGCTTTTGCACTTAGCCCCATTCTTAGGCTGCTATCAGATTAACTTTGGGAAAGCCAAATGTCTGAAATGGACTCCCTTCGCCTTGCCATAGTGATTAGCTAACATCTCTGGCTTGGGGGGCCTGGGGAATGGAGGACATGGGAAAGGGGGACACACAGAGCCCTGGCATGAGGGGGTGGAAGGCTGCAGTGTCCCTGGAAGACAATGGGACGGGAGGGCTGCCCACAGGGAGTTTGTGGGGGGACTGAAGGAAGGCAAGGAGCCGGTGGGGTGTGCAAAGTACTTGACTTACAGAAGCAACGAAGCGTGTGATCCTCTAGAATTAAAAATGAGAGAGCAAAAACCTCCCCAGTGAAAGTTTGGCTTTGGGTCCTGCCCTTCCTGTTGCTTTGATGTTTTAATTTTCTTTGCTTGGTTGGGTTTTGCTGGCTCTTCACCAGCTAACAGACAAACCAGAGGAGGTCAGGGGGAAGACGGCCTCTTGTGAAAGTATATGAGGTGAGATAAAAGACGAGTGTGTCTTGTAAATACTTCCAGAGACCCTTTAAACCCCACATTGTGTTTCTGGTAGGCCCTATCTCCACAGAAGGAGAGATTCCAGTGTTTTGCTGTACCATGCCCATTCACAACGGGAAGCAGTAGAGTTTGAGTCCCTGTTAGCTTACGGAGCTACTGGCATCTAGATACAATCATCTAACCCTTGCGAGCCAGAGAGAGCGGCACAGGCCTAGCGTGAAGCAATATGGACTTTAAATTGGATCCCATGTGGGTCTATGTAGATGGATCTCTTTGTAGGCTCAGGAACTGATGGCTGAAATGTCTCCAGGGGCAGGGAATCTTCTCCATGCACATAGATAGCACATGACACAACAGAACTCCCAACACACGCGATCTAATCCCTGCTTCTGTCATGGCATCACCCACTGCCATTGGACCCAAACTGGCATTTTTTCTTTATTTAAAAAAAAAAAAAATTGGTAAATCGAAACACTGAAAAACACTTGTTTCAAGTTGAATGAAACGTTTTGCTCAACCTGAAACAAAAAAGTTGCATTTAGATTTTGAGCCCTTTTAACGGTTTAAATATTTTTTAAAAAAAATTGGAGGCAGTTTCTAAACAAAAAGTCATTTTGAATTAAAATGGTTCATTTTAGAAAATAGTGAAAAGAAACATTTTGATTGTTGTCAGAATTTTTTAGGTTTTTTGTTTTTTCTTTTTACTGAAACAATTTGACCAAATCAACACCGATTTGCGAAAGTTTCAGTGGGCCTGAATCTGCATTTTTTGCTGGGAAAAAAGTTTTGTCTGAAAAAATGGTCACTCATCACTACCTGCCACACGGTTTGCAGGTGTCCCCTGAGTAGGGCTTTTTGGTTCAGAGAGCAGGTTGGAGTAGACAGCTTAAAGTCCATGGCTTTGCCTCTCAATCCTGGCCTAAGAAGTTCTCTAGATCTGTCCTCTTTTAAAAGAATATACATTTCTTTTCATTTAGCATGGCCCTGTGATCTGCGGTTAAATGTTTCCCCATCCAGGATAGGGGGGGCATTTTGTAAACTAGAAAAGCAAAAATCTTACTGTAGGGTTTGCTCATTGACTGTGTGACAGGTCACTTCTGTCCCCTCTCCTATTTAACCTGATCCAGAGATGAGTTCACTAGAGCCACGCAGGACCGGCTTCCAGCAATTTGCTGAGAACACCCAGCGCTGGCTACTCCCTCTGCAACATTTAGCACAGATGATGCTACTATCCCATTGCCTGGTAGAAAGAAAGGCCTGGATGGAAAGAAGCTGGATCAAGTGAAGGCAGAAGGGGAGGGGAAAGCACTTCAGGGAACTAGCTGGAACCAGGACCCTCACCCTCTTTGAGGACATCTGCCTTTAAACTTATGAGGTCTTCTCTTCTTGGACTCCTCTCTTGCTCCTGGACACCAAAGTAAGCAACCATGACCAGAAATACCTTTTCTCTATTTTGAGCTGGCCAGAAGGACACTCCTTTTCCCCTTGGACACGGCCTGGCCCAGTGATCCAGAATTTCATCTAGCAACCCTCTACCTGCACAGCCCATCCAGCAGCTCCAGCAGGTCAAAAATACAAAGCAATCTGCTTCCTCCAGATGACAGCACATTGCACCAGTGCTCAGGATGAAGACTCACTTCAAGTTCCTTGTCCTATTGCTAAAGCTGTCAATGAACTAGCTATGTCACTGACTGCCTTTCTGTGCATGCCCCATGTGACAGCTGCACTCCACAGGAACGTCACAGCTGACATGTGGATCAGGTGTCCCTTGTGGAAAGACCTTGGCTCGCTTGAACTCAGAATGCATCCAAGAAGTCATGCTTTGCTCTGCGGCCAACTGGAATCCATCGGGAGATGAACTTCATAATTCCAGATCCTGATCTCTGCAAGTCCTGAAATACATACTCGACAGGGGCCACATGGTTATTTAGGGTTCCTTTTTGTGGCCCAGCTGACCACCTGCTACCCTTCCTTCCCTATTTGTCACACTACACCTCTGGCTTCCTTTGAACGTGTTTCTCCTGGGTCCCAACATCTCCAGCCTTACTTCCTCCCAACACCAGAGGCGAATGCAAGAGACCCAAACCCCACACAATAAATGCAAATTAAATTAGGTTGATTCTTGTTTTTTGAATAATAATTTTCTGGCATAACTGCTTCAAACAGGGTCATGAAAAGAAACTGAATCATTAGAATTTCCGAGCCTGATTCTGCTTCCATGCCAGTGTAAAGCGGGAGTCACCCTAGTGAAGTCAGTTGAGTTTCACTGGTGCATGTGAGATCAGAACTGAGTCTGAAGAATCTCTGTAGGTGCGCTTGGTAGAGTGACAGCATGCACACACTGTTCCCCAGGCAGCCCGGCTCATCCTCCTCTCCTGTGAGGCAAAGGAAAACAGAAATTCGGGCCAGCTGCACCAAGTTGCCAAGCACTTACCCAGGGTCTCAAGACACTGTTCAAAATACAAATCACAAGCGAGAACTGTACCAACGTGACACAGGTCAGAGAAGTCTGAGATGGAAAATCCCCTTTAGACAGATCCTCCAGCCCTTTTCCTTGCCTTCTAAGATCACTCCCTATAGCCCATTTAACATTAGACTGGGCAAAGCGCTTGCCAAAGTCCACATGTTGGGGCTCCTATCACTTCCCTTGAGAAACTCTTCCGTGGCCTAAACAAATCTCACTTTCCTAATGTTAGCCCAGGATCCCTAGCTTCCCACCTTCAGAACTGGCACCCTTTCAGTATTTATCGACTGACCCTGGCTTCTCTCCACTGCTACTTACCCAAGCTATTTGCCTGTTTTAGTACATCCGCATAAGTCAAAACCAGGCTCCATCCCCCTGGATTATTATTTGCTCTTTCCTACATAAGAACAGCCACACTGGGTCAGTCCTATGGTCCATCTAGCCCAGTATCCTTCCTTCCAACAGTGGCCAATGCCAAGTGCTTCAGAGGGAGTGAACAGCACAGGGCAATTTATTGCGTGATCCAGCCCCTGTCGTCCACTACCAGCATCTGGCAGTCAGAGGGTTGGAGTCACCCTGGGGTTCTCCGAAGCGCCTATTGGTCAATCTTTCTGGCAGTGAATAGCCCAGAGCTGAGGCTCCAGTTCCACAGAGCATTTAAGCATTGGCTTAAATCCATCTCTGTTCAGCAACACATGTGAATGCATGCTTAAATTTCAGCACCTGCTTATGGACTTTGCTGCTGGAGAGAGGCACTGACTGGGCCCATCCTGGGATGAGATCCCCGGCAGTTAACGGATTGGGCTCATGACACCCCCATGCGGCCGGTGAATGCCAGTCTCCTGTCCTTTCAGAGAAGCAAGCCAAAGCCTAGGGAGGCGAAATGACTTGCCCAAGATTGTGCACGGAGAGTTTGTGGCAGACCCAGGAATAGAATCCGGGAGTCCCTGTTGGTTTGTTTATTGCTTTCCTTTTAATCAAAGCATAGCGAACCCATCGCAGTGGCACTAGATGCAGTATGGATCAGCGGATAAAGGGAAAATGTGGAAAGAGAAGGAAAGAGAAGTCTTAGGCTAGAGAAGAGACACTGCGCTCTGAGGGTATGTCAACACTGCAATGTACACAGTTGTGATTGGCTCGTGTCAGCTGACTTCGGGGAATGAGATTGGGCTCCAGGGGTGGCTAACTGCGGTGTAGATCTTCAGGTTCTGAGACCCTGCGATGGGGGAGGGTCTCAGAGCCTGGCCTCCAGCCCAACCCCAAATGTCTACACCGCAATTAAACGGCCCCATAGCCTGAACCCTGCGAGCCCAAGTCAGCTGGCACAGGCCAGCTGCGTGTGTCTAGCTGCAGTGTGGACACATCCTGAAAGGATAGCAGACATGGGCTCTGGGGGAGTTTGAATGTCGAGCCACCCAGGCATCAGGGTTTGTGATCAAATGTGTGTCAACTGGTCTCCAGTGTTGCCGTGATGCCCAGGGTGGGCACTGGGGCTGCAGACAGCCAGCCCCCAAACCATTTCCCGCATTTCAGGTTAGAACCAACCCCTTGAACTGCAGGCAGACGCAGACAGGAAAACCAATGCAATGCACAGAGCCTCCTGCCGGCCTGGCCTGCTTTATCAAGCTGGGGCATCTGACCTGACCTTCACGCATCACTGCAATGCGCTGATGAACCAGAGGAGCCGATACAGCCCTAGGATGACAGGGATCTAGGTGAATCTCAAATTGCAAGCCTATCACCGTCTCAGTATCCTTCCCCAAACAATCAAGGCTGGAGACAAGGCAAGGAGGCCTGGGCCTCACAAGGAGAGTCAATGGGAGTCATGATGATGAATAGGTTAAAAGTATTTCAAACATCCTAAAACACTTGACAATGGTGATACTGGGGGAAAAGAAACACCATGTCACCCAGAGTATCCCAGAAACAAGAGATGGAAAAGACCTATCTAGTTCATTCCTCTGCCAGTGCAGAATTGTTCCCTATGGAGTAGTCTACAGTTTCTGGGTTAGGCAAAAGTGTCCTTCCCCAATGGTATGGAATTGTCTTCTAAGCAAAGCAGTCATCACTATTAGATAATGTATTATCATATGGTACATGATAGCAGGGCCATGCCTTGAAAACCCGTGTCTTAAGTGAATCTTTATATTAGATATCTGTGAAACCACAAACTCTCCTTATCCCTTCTAGGACTCAATAAACAGCTTAGTCAAGAGTTTGACTATCTGTTCAATTTAATTACAGGTTCCTTGATTTACGATGCAGGAAAGGCTGTAAATGAGGACATCACATTGGCAAGTCAACCTCAAAATATTTTCAAAATCAGCAACAAAAATCCTCACATGAAGTCTTGTGAAAACAACCCCGTGGAGAACTGAGTGCAACGTTCAGTTAGCCTCTGTGTTTACCCGACAGAAGAGATGAATGCCTGACTTTGATTTTTCCTAGGTGTGCAAATAAGAAACATTAGACTTGCTTATCCGAAAGTGTTGACCTTCATCTGTCAGTGCTGGTGAGATGATCACATGGCTGCATGCCCCAGGGGAGACAAAGATTTGGAGATTGTGGCTTGGCCCAGCTACTTGCTGTCAGCAAGGCAAGAGGAGGTAGATTTTCATTTAACAGGGAGTCTAGAGCACCACACATAATATGACTAATGATAAAAATTAATTTCTAGATGCTCAGACACAAAAGTCTCCATTGAGCACCAAATAATCTCAAAATAAAAAAAAACAAACCCCACAGCAAGAAAAGATGGACCCAAAACCAAGAGATTAGCCCAGCCCAGCAGCCTGGTTCCAGCACTTCCAAACTGCGGGGCAGTTCAAAATCCAAATCCTGATTCTGGATCCACATTTTGTAAATGACTCTCTCTAATGGGCTGCATCAAAATCCCAGATCTGAGTAATCCCAAATGCCAGGGTGTGTGGAATCTGGACCCAAATTTTGTGGTTTAGCTTTTTGAACCCACCCTAAGCGAATGTGGCTCTTTGTCCCCCTCTAGTAGCTTCTCCATATAATACTTTGTCAGTCAGTTACTGCTTCCAGCCAACAGATTTAGTCCTTTTCCTCAAGCAGTAACGGCTCACTGTTTTTAGAGCTGTTTGGGAATTTTTCAGAGACATTCTTTTTGGTCAGAAAATGCCGATTCATGTAAACAAAGTGCAGGAAATTTCATGTTTAAAAAAAGGTTTGGAGAAAAAGTTTAAAGATTGTCAAAACATCCTGATTTTGACATTTTCAAAACAAAAAAATTCCATTTTTTGTTCAAAACAGCTTACATTTCTAAATGTAAAGCTAGATGTAGTAAAAAAATATATATTTGTAAAAAATACCACAGGCTGAAATGAAAACAAAACATACCAACTGATCTGATCTGGTTTATTTATTTGTTTTTTTTTGGATTGTCAGTTTGCAAAATGTGTTTTCATCTTTACTCAGCATGAGGACGTTTTTTGGAATCTCAAAAACGTTCCCAGGATGGCTAAACCATTTCCCGCCCAGCTTGAACAGTTTTTGTTCTGTAAGTCCCCGGGTCAAATCCTACTTGTGGTCCAGGTGGCGCTAGCTACACAGTCAGTGCAGAAAATGCATGCCATAAGCAACACCAGTGCAAACCCTACCAATCCTTCACTCCACAGAACTTGTACAATTAAATAACTTATGTGCATCCCAATATCCCTAACGAGGTGCGTTTCAGAAATCTAAAAACATGAACTAAAACGTAAACTAAAGAGGAAAGCAAGATTGAGCAAGAAGGAGGAGCAAGGAAAGGCAGGAGGACACCATCTCTGGCAAAAACATGCTCGAGTCATGGGGCCTCAATTAAGAAGTTTCTTTCTGTTCTGTCCTCTTGAGATTGTACTCTGGCATGATCAATACTCTTACCACAACCAATTTCAAATGCATCCACGGACATGCACCCTTCACAAAGTCTGGTCCTATGTTATATAAATCAATGACTAGATGAAGGCAGAAGGGACCTGCGATGGGGTACACTTCCATCCCGATCAGGAGAAGGCTAACAAGCACTGCTGGGCTCAATCCCTACCAAATAGACACACTGCAAAGCCTGCTGGAGCTGGAGGAAGCTTAAAAAGAAGAGCTGGTCACAGGAAAAGGGGGCAACCAGGAGGAAAGCTTCTGCGTCTGGGAAGGAGCTGATTCTTATTACAGAGTGGCTGAGAGGGAAACAGCTGACAAGCCTGTGCCACCCACAAAGACTTACTAGAACCTCAAAAGACCTTTGAAAGGGGGAAAGGCTTTGAAGCAGCCTGTGTGTGACCCCTGAGAAAGGCCCTGCGATCATCTAGTCTGATCTCTTGGGCAACCCAGGTTGGAGAACCTCACGTGGAAATTCTGCATCTGGATCAGAACTTCCTGTCTGAGCCATAGCAGATCTTTGAGAAAGAAACACCCAATTTTGTTTTAAAGACTTTCAGTGATGATGAAACCACCAGCTAATTTGTTCCAATGGTTCATTACCCTCAATGTTAAACATTTTGCACCTTATTTTTTAGTCTGAATTTTTTCAGTTTCAACTTCCAACCACTGGATCTTTTTATGCCTTTGTCTGCTAAATGAAAGACTGTCTACTTGCAGATGACACTAAGCTTTGCAGATGACACTAAGCTAGGGGGAGCGGTGGATACCCTGGAAGGTAGGGATAGGATACAGAGTGACCTAGACAAATTGGAGGATTGGGCCAAAAGAAATCTGATGAGGTTCAACAAGGACAAATGAAGAGTCCTGCACTTAGGATGGAAGAATCCCATGCACAGCTGCAGACTGGAGACCGACGGGCTAGGCAGCAGTTCTGCAGAGAAGGACCAGGGGATTACAGTGGATAAGAAGCTGGATATGAGTCAGCAGTGTGCCCTGGTTGCCAAGAAGACTAACAGCATATTGGGCTGCATTAGTAGGAGCATTGCCAGCAGATCGAGGGAAGTGATTATTCCCCTCTATTTGGCATTGGTGGGGCAGCATTTGAAGTATTGTGTCTAGTTTTGGGCCCCCCACTACAAAAAGGATATGGACAAGTTGGAAAGAGTCCAGCGGAGGGCAACAAAAATGACTAGGGGGTTGGAGCACAAGACTCATGAGGAGAGGCTGAGGGAACTAGGCTTACTCTGGTAAGTCTACTCTAGGTTTAGTCTGCAAAAGAAAAGAATGAGGGGGGATTTGATAGCAGCCTTCAACTACCTGAAAGGGTAGGATGAAGTCCAGGGAGGATGAAGCTAGGCTGTTCTCAGTGGTAGCAGATGACAGAACAAGGAGCAATGGTCTCAAGTTGCAGTGGGGGCGGTCTAGGCTGGATATGAGGAAAAAGTTTTTGACTAGGAGGGTGGTGAAGCACTGGAATGGGTTACCTTGAGAGGTGGTGGAATCTCCATATTTAGAGGTTTTTAAGCTATGTCTTGACAAATCCCTGGCTGGGATGATTTAGCTGAGGTTAGTCCTGCTTTGAGCAGGGGGTTGGACTAGAGGACCTCCTGAGGTCCCTTCCAACTCCAATCTTCTATGATTCAATTAAATCTCTTCCCCATGTAGCACTTGCAGAGCATGATCAAGTCACTTAACTTTCCCTTGGATGAACTAAATAATTTAAGCTCCTTCATTTATGCTCTAGGAATTATTTTGGGGAAGGCCTCTGGCCTGTGTTAGATAGCAGGTCAGACGAGATGATCACAATGGTCCCATCTGGCCTTGGAATCTAGGAATCTATACACCTCTTGCTCTAAGGCATGTTTTGCAGACCTCAGATCACTCTTGTAAATCTTTTCTGAATCCTTTCCAGTTTGCCAACCTCCGTTCTGAAGTGTGGACACCAGAACTGGACACAGTATCCCAGGAATAGCCTCATGAATCCCACTTACAGAGGTGATAATACCTCCTTTCTTTTATTTGATTTTCCATTGCTTATATATCTATGCCTTAGCCTTCTTAACGATGGTATCACAGTGGGAGCTTATGCTCAGCTGGCTATCTGCCATGAGTCCTAAGTCTTAAATACTAAATGCAAGACTGTAAAGTCTGAATTGCTTTTGCTTTATCATGGCTGGAACTGCAGCAAGAATCATGGTGTGCCATGCCAGGTCTGTAAGCGTGAGAGAGAAGGAAGATCTCAGAGGCTAGGTGAGGAGATAGAAGTAGAGCAGTAAAAAGACAAAGTGGCTTTCTAAAGCAATGAAGACATGTGCATCCCAGGTGGATTTGATTAAGAGGGTGGAAGAGCATCTGGGGCTAATAAATGAGAGGAAGAGGGGGGAAATGTTGTGGGAGGTGGTCCCTGAAGAAGGCTGAAGGCAGGAGATCTTCCTGAGCCAGACAACCAGGGTTGGGAGACTGAAGAGGGCTTAGGCAAATCAGTGGAGGAACTAGCTGCTAACTTTTCTCAGGCTGAAGCTTGGGAGCCTGGAAGAAGCCTGGAAAAAACTCCAGCTGGAAAGGCTGGGGTGGCTATTGTGATAGAAGAACAGGGGGAGCAATGGAGAGCCAGGAGTGGTAGAAGATGCTGGAGCTGAGGTATGAGGTGTGTTGATGGACTGTATTTTGGTACTTCTACAGATCCTGTGTACTGAGGCCGGGGGGTAGAGATCTGGATGGGGTTTGGGGTTTTCATGGACGATTTGCACTTTGTGGATAATAAACTGGCCCAGGGTAGGGATAATATTGGACTCCAGGAGAACTTGAATTGGAGTCTTCAAGGAGCATCAGAGGTGAAACTGAGGCAATAAGTTTGGCCTCATTGTGCCCAGTCACCAGATGGTGCTTGGAGGCAAGGGGGAGTCATGACAGAAGGCAAGACTGTGGTTTTAAGACACTGCCTGCTTGGGGGCCCGGGGGTAGGATGGGCTGCAGCCCACTAGCTGTTCCTATAGGGATTCTTCCAAACCCATTGCCTCTGAGAGTGCTGGGAGAGCCCATTTGGATTCCCCCTGTGGACTAGTATAGAGAAGATTGGGACCAGGGGCCATTCTGCACCTCTTCCTGGCCTCCCTCCTTTCGGAGGGGTCTAGAATTGCTATTGGAGCTCGACTCCCCCAGTCCCGATGCTCTGGGCCTATGTCTGGCCCCTGCACCTGTGTGTAAGATTAGTGAGAGAGCTGGGGGAAGGCTTCTAGCCTTGCATACCTGTGTTGGCTTAGGCACAACTGAGCCTAAACCACTGATATTGGTGACATTATGATTGCAAGTGAATGTTCAGTGGCTGATTCTGACTGATCAGGCTTGGAAGCTCCTATGATTTGATTGGGAATCTCAGGATATCTACTGTTTTTCCCTTAAAGCACCAGCCCCTGGAGTCAGATGATTATGTGAGACACTTGACTTTCACTGTGTTTGTTTGAAGGAAGTTTCCAGTCTTTGTGAGGGAAGAGACAAGGCTAGAAAATACACCCCTTAAAGGCTCAAAACCCAGAAGGGAAATACCCTTCTACCCTCACCCATTTTTTTATTTAAAAAAAAAATCTCATCATTTTTCAGGCCATGACTCAAGACTTTTGAATGCTTGGGGTTGGCAATACCGGGAGATGGAATATTCCCACTCCTCACTGGGAACCTCAAGTCAGTATCTTCCTAGCTTGCTTGTCAGACCCTGGTGTGCCATAGGAATTTATCAGCATCTCCAATTCCTTCAGAGATCCACTCCTACAGGTAGGGGTGTGTGTGTGTGTGTGTGTGTGTGTGTGTGTACACACTGTGGTTGACCCAGATGTCAAGTGAATTTGCAGAACAGCTGCCCCCTGTGGAAGTTGGCTGGATTCTGATGTGCTATTCTGACATTCCTAAGTCAAAATCAAACACTTTTCAATGTGCTTTTCAACAGCTCACAGCCTCCTATGTGGCCCTGTGTGCCATTGTCATTCACACCTTTCATATAAACCTGATTTAAAGTCTCTGGTTCAATCTCTTATGTAGCATGACTGTGGTGAAAAAGTCCAGGAATGATTTTCTAAATGTCTAATTTTTCCCCTCAAGATCTAGTGACTTTGAAACAGCTTGTTCAAATAATATCTGACCAAATCTGAAGTTAGTTATCATCTGGCTATTGACCACATATGCCAGATTTGAAGCTCAGTGGAGGAAGGAGAGGGGTAGAGGAGAAACAGGCAAAATTGGATTTACAATGGAAAGCGAGTGAGCGTGGCTTTTACTGCTTCATAATGCATGTCTAATGAAAAGGAAATGATGCTATAACCTGGGAGTTTAGCAAGGTTTCTGGTCAATCTTTCATAATCATTTTCAGTGAAGACGTTCATGTACCCCTTACCCCCCAAAGCACACACGTTTTTATATATAAATACAGTGGTGTCTATTCTTTCCAACTGATGTGCTAGACCGAATCAGACACATAGCAAGAGACAGTCTGTGCTCCAAAGGTCTTACAATCAAAATAGAGGAGATGGAGACTCGAAGAAGCTGAATGAATTACCCATCATCTTAGAAGTCTGCCACAGCACCACGAATTAAACCCAGATTTCTTGAGTCCCAGTCCTTACCCAGAAAGCCATTCTTCTTACATCAATCAATTTTAGCTCCCAAGAAGAAGGGCACTAGAAAAGTACATAGCTGTTATTTTTCACTACAGTGGAAGCACATAAATTATGTGCATTTATAATAGAAACAGAAGCTTTTACACTGAGATGGTAATTTATAGGCATTTCTCACGTTGTGCTTGGATTTCTTTTTTCTTTTTTTTTTTTTTGAGGTTGCTATGTTTGAGGTTCTGGGATTGGTTGGTTTGTTTGTTTGCATGAGATGGAATATCACAGTTTTCAGACGAGTCTCTGCTCCCTCCTCTGCCCGGGATATATCTGTATCCTAACAACTACACAAAACGATAGTGAAGTGTGACTAACTGTGAATGGCACTGTATTGCTGACAAGCTTTCACCATTCACATTTTTCCTTGTTCAGCTCAGCGGGTGAAATGCAGCCAACAGAAGCCGTCTGCTGTTCGGAGCACTCACAAGGATTTCATTGTGAGCACACAACAGAAAAGGAGGGTGGGTCGCTCAGAAAATACAACCTTCTGTGTTGGATTATTTCCGTACAGATTAACTGTGGATAAGTGTCTTTAGAAACACGGTGCTTTTTGCGCTGAGCTGTTTGAGGGCTGGCACCGCAGAAGGTGAAATAATTGAGATGAATAGGGCCAAAATCTGCCCTTCGATCTTGTTAATCTCACTAGGTTTGCATGGGTGTAGCTGGCCAATGTGTATGTACCTGAGCCCACTTGGGCCTTCCTGGAGGTTTGAATGTAGGATCTTGTGTGCTATAACCATAAGCTAAAGGTCTAAGAGCGGCTTGCTAATTCAACATCCAGCTCCCCTAGGTAGAAGAAGTAAGAGACTCACTAAGAGTTTATGTGGAGTGGGTGCTAGAAGGGGACGAAGAACATGCAATCGCAGTATGGGTTACGTATGGCTGACGGTCATGTTCCCCACTTCTCCTCTGTTAACAGGAACGTGCTTAGCTCTAGCCCATCGTGCCTGCCGTACTTGTCTGCTACATGCCTAGCACACTGCTTGCACTAAAAAGGGGCAAGCAGGGCTCCGTCTTGCCTATCCTCCCAAGAGTAGGGCTCTCCCACAAATGCACTGCCCAAGCCAGTCATAGGAGAGAGGGGGAATTGGCAGGAGGGGTGTATGGCCATACACATGAGCTTCTGGTACATACGTGAATCCAGGGCATCCAAAACACTTCCATCTTGGTTAGGTTGACCAGATGGCACGTGTGAAAAATCAGGACAGGGAGATGGAAGGTAATAGGTGCCTATATAAGAGAGAGCCCCAACTATCGAGGCTCTGTCTATAAAATCGGGACATCTGGTCACCCTAATCCTGGTGCTCAGTGTGACAGGACTTTCTCACTGCTCCCTTGCAGCCCTCCCCTCATTGCAGCATGAGGAACTAAGCAGCCCTGCCAATGGATCAGCCCTGAAATCTGCATCCAAGCCCCTGTCTCAGGGAGCCCCATGGGATGGGAGTACCTCTACAACATAGCACAAACTCATGCCAAATGCCTTCCTCTGAAGTATGGGGTGTGGATCGCCAGCTGGATCATCTGGACATGTCTCGCCTAATCAATTCCCTGCCGTCTCCAGGGCTTCAGGCAGTTGATCTCTGCCTTCTCTGCCTGCAGTTCACAGTTTAGTCTCCCTGACGGCTGAAATGCTTTGATCTAACGGAAGTGAATGGGCTCAGTATAGGGGTTTCTGGGTGAAATGTAATGGCCTGTGTCATACAGGAGGTCAGACTAGATGATCTGTCTGTTCCTTCTGGTTGTAAACTCTGTGAAATCAATAACCATCCCAGTGCACTACAAGGCATCACTCACTGTGTCAAGACAGTCTGGCAGCCATGGAGGGTTATCCCCACTTTACAGATTGGAACCCAAGCCACAGAGGGATGAAGTGACTGGGTGAAGCTCACACAGGAAGTCTTTGAAAGACTCAGGAATTGAACCCCTCAGTTCACTCTCTTCACCCCAAGACTAGCCTTTTCCTCTTCATGGAGGTACTTCTGCACCCTCGGTGTGGGGCTAAACCTTTGAAATAGCTGAGCAGTGAATAATGACTAGCAAAAATGTGTTCTGCTTTGTCAAACTTTCAGGAATCATCAACACTTTACAAATACCTGATAGTCACCCAGATACTCCTGAATAGCAGAGAATATAAGCCTAGAAATAGCAGCAGAGCAAACCAGCAGAGGCCCGTTTACTTGCAAATCTACCAATATTTGAGAAGCACATAGGCTAGGGCCATGGACTCAGAGTCAGAAGACCTGGATCCCCCTGCTATTTCTGCCCCAACATGCTCTTTGACATAGGTCACTTCATCTCTCTGTGCTTCATCTTCAATAATGAACTCTTCAGTCTAGCAGGGAAATGGCTAACATGATTTAATGGCTGGAAGTTGACGTTGAACAAACCAAGTCTGGAAATAAAGAGCAATTTTTTAACAGTGAGGATAATTAACCATAGGAACTTACCAAGCGTGGTGGTGGTGGTGGTGTATTCTTCATCGCTGGCAATTTTTAAAATCAAGAATGGGTGTTTTTGTAAAAGATCTGCTCTAGGAATTATTGCGGGGAAGTTCTCTGGCCCATGTTATACAGGAGCTCAGATCAGATGATCACAGTGGCCCCTGTTGCTTTAGAATCTGAAATGAGAATGATGACGCTCAACCAATCCTCATGAAAACACATAACTACAATTATAGGCTTCCCTAAAAGAAGATAGAACAGTATTCGTAAGAATCACAGAAGATTAGGGTTGGAAGGGACCTCAGGAGGTCATCTAGTCCAACCCCCTGCTCAAAGCAGGACCAATCCTAACTAAATCATCCCAGCCAGGGCTTTGTCAAGCCAGATCTTAAAACATCTAAGGATGGAGATTCCACCACCTCCCCAGGTAACCCATTTCAGTGCTTCACCACCCTCTTAGGGAAAAAGCTTTTCCTAATATCCAGCCTAGAGCTGCCCCACTGCAACTTGAGACCATTGCTCCTTGTTCTGTCATCTGCCACCACTGAGAATAGCCTATCCCCATCCTCCCTGGAACCCCCTTTCAGGTAGTTGAAGGCTGCTATCAAATCCCCCCTCATTCTTCTCTTTTGCAGACTAAACAAGCCTAGTTCCCTCAGCCTCTCCTCATAAGTCTTGTGCTCCAGCCTTGTAATCATTTTCGTTGCCCTCCGCTGGACTCTCTCCAATTTTACCACATCCTTTCTATAGCGGGGGGCCCAAAACTGGATATAATACTCCAGATGTGGCCTCACCAATGACAAACAGAGGGGAACAATCACTTCCTTCGATCTGCTGGCAATGCTCCTACTAATGCAGCCCAATATGCCATTAGCCTTCTTCACAATAAGGGCACACTGCTGACTCATATCCAGCTTCTTGTCCATTGTAATCTCCAGGTCCTTTTCTGCCGAATTGCTGCCTAGTCAGTCAGTTCCTAGTCTATAGCCGTGCATGGGATTTGTCTGGCCTAGGTGCAGGACTCTGCGCTTGTCCTTGCTGAGCCTCATCAGATTTATTTTGGCCCAATCCTCCAATTTGTCTAGGTCACTCTGTATCCTATCCCTACCTTCCAGGGTATCTACCACTCCCCCCAGCTTAGTGTCATCTGCAAACTTGCTGAGGGTGCAATCTACCCCATCCTCCAGATCATTAATGAAGATGTTGAACAAAACCAGCCCCAGGACCGACCTCTGGGGCACTCTGCTTGTTACCGGCTGCCAACTAGACATGGAGCCATTGATCACTACCCGTTGAGCCCAATGATCTTGTCAGCTTTCTATCCACCTTATGGTCCATTCATCCAACCCATACTTCTGTAACTTGCTGGCAAGAATACTGTGGGAGACTGTATCAAAAGCTTTGCTAAAGAAGGCAGATCCTCAGCTGGTGAGTAGCTCCATTGAAGTCAATGGAGCTGTGTGGATTTACAATAGCTGAGGGCCTGGCCCCTCTGTTCATTCAAAACAACGGCATGAAAAGAAAGCGAAGGTTGCATAGTGATGCATTTAAAAAAAAATACTACAACTCCTTACTATAAATGCTGCAGTGTTGTTATGGCAAGTGGTATTACTTTGGATTGTTACTGAAGAATACTGCAGTGCTTTTTTTTTTTTTTTTTTTTTTTTTTTTAAATATAAAGGTAACATTTTTCAAACATTGAAATGGACCACAAGCACAGCAAAACCTGCACTCAGTGAGTTATAGAGAGTTGGTGCAGGGCAGTAAGTGCCATAATCCAAACCCCACTTGCAGAAAAAGACTCTGACTGTATGCTCCTAAAAATATTGACATTTGAAATCCGCAGCACATGTGATGCATTAATGTGAAACAGGGATTACATACATGCTGCACTCTGCCCTGCAGCTCAGGAAAAGTCTTTATGTAATGAAGAACTGAAAGACTTATGAGGGAATCCAACAGACTGTTATCGTGCAAAAATACCAGCCTTCTCCAAAGTCAACGTGCAGCGGTTCAAATGTATGCCGGTCTGTGTTTTGTTTTCCAGAGAGAGAAGGAGCCCCATTCATGTCAGCTCCTGGTAATCTCATGCCTATAGTTAGGGGGTGTGAATGAAACAGTGACTTGGAAAGTCGCTGCTTTTCTTTCCAGTCAGTTCTCAAACATAAAACCCACCACCAGCGAGCCAAACGTACTCAAACAATAACAGTTAATTTTGTCAATTACAGAAACTCTATGAAGGCAACAAGAAGGGAATGTTTCATCCAATGATGGGGTGTTTCTACTATCAGAAAAACCTGCATTGTTTCTTGATGCTTCATATTTTTTCTATTAATAACTAGCTGAATCCCCTAAACTTTAATCCCACGCCAGGCTGATGCCAGCCATGACTCTTAAATCAATGCCGAACAAGCGAAATAGAATAACAATGCTTGGCACTTAGGTGGTGCCAAAGAGTCACTGTCGAAAATAGCATTTTGGCCAGCATAAATAGAATAGCAGCCATCTCAGAGAATCATAGAAGATTAGGGTTCGAAGGGACCTCAGGAGGTCATTTAGTCCAATCCCCTGCTCAAAGCAGGACCAACCTCAACTAAATCATCCCAGCCAGCGCTTTGTCAAGTCACACCTTAAAAACCTCTAAGGATGGAGATTTCACCACTTCTCTAGGTAACCCATTCCAGTGTTTCATCAATCTCCTAGGGAAAAAGATTTTCCTGATGTCCAACCTAGACCTCCCCCACTGCAACTTGAGATCATTGTTCCTAGTTCTGTCATCTACTACCACTAAGAACAACCCACTCAGAGCCCTTTGCTAATGTCTTAATTGAGCAAGTCTCCCATGGACTTGGTCTGAAGTCACAAGAATTTTGCTTGGGGAAAAAAAAGCACTGAAGAGGACCTTCATACTGGAGAAGCTTTCAGATATATCAGAATTCAGGCCCATTTCCAGTAATTTGTGTGGCCTTGGTATCCTGTAGGGATGGTGGGACTAGGACACGATTGCCATAAGCAATACAATATTCAGCTTCTGCGGGTTCCCTGATCAGGGCATGGATGTCATGGGCTGGATGTGGGACCCCTGATGTGGGACCATGTGTCAGCCATGCTTGATAAGCTTGGATACCGTTTGCAGCTGTGTAGCGGCAGGAGGGGCTATTTTAAGCCATTTGCATTTCTGGGGCAAGGCTGGCAGGACCCAGGTGTGTTTCTGTGTTGCCCTGAGCTTTTGTAGAACCTGCAGGATCAACAGGGCTCCTTGATATGGGGTCTGACAACACTAGGGACTTGTGCTCCATATTTGGCAATAGGTTTAGCTCTCTTGTCATTCAGTTGCAGAGGCAAAGCTCTCCAGAGCCAAAACCTACAGGCAACCTGCTTGCAGAAGACACAGGCAAGCAGAATGCCTCCTGCACCCAGGGGCAGCTCTGATATCTCCTTTTAGGGTGTGCACCCTGCATTTCCCCACGCTACACTAGGCCCAGTCCCCCAGCCGTGAGCCCAGACCCCCTATGCAAGGTGGTGGTCAGTGCTGGGGCAGTCCCATAAGCCACACCCACTCAGGCTTATGCTCTGTCCCCCTCTAGTGGTGGCTGGACCATTCAAAGAAGTTGATGAACTAACTGGGCTGGGAGTGCTTCCTTTGAAGAGACAGGGACTGTGAGTCCGTCTGCCATTCTGAATGGCTTCTGGGTAAGCTGGGAGGCTATTTGTTACCCAGCATGCATGTTCTCGCCACAGACGATCACAATTGCCCCATAACAGCTTGCATGGCCGTGACTATAGCCATTGTCTGTCCTTTTTTAGGCTGGAGTTTTCAAAGGGGGCTGAGGGAATTAGGCCCAGATCTTGAAAGTTATTTAGGGGCCTAACCCTCATAGGCATCAATGTACGTGCCTAAGTACCTGAGAGATCCTGGGCACTCAGCTCCCCTTCAATTTCAGTGGGATTTGGGTGCCTAGCACCTGTGGCCTCCTTTGAAAATCCCGTCTTAAAATCCCAGAGGCATCAGAGAAAGCACCCATGTCTGGGATCCAGAGAGAGCCAATGGACGGGCAGCGGAGAGGGCCAGGTCTGGGCTGCAGGGAGTAACCAGCTTTCAGGAGACCGGAGCCAGCTAAGTCTGCTCCTGCTGCCAAGAAGGGCTCTAAGGAAGTTGTGTCCAAGACCCAGAACAAGGGTGATAAGAAGCAGGTGCAGTAAAGAGAGTTACTCCATATCCACGTGCCAGGGGCTGAAGCAGGTTCCACCGGCACCAGCACCTCCCACACCACCACGGCCATCGTGATTGCTTTTGTCAGGGCTGGTTTTGAGCACGTCACCAGGGAGGAGTCCCTTCTGATGCCTTTCAACCAGTGCTCGACACTTGCTTCCCAGGAGAGCCTGACAACCATGAATCTGCTGCTATTGGCATTGCTGGCCAACCTGGTCATACCCAAGGCCACTGAGGGCATCACCAAGTCCAGGTAGCCAGAAGATCACAGTCAGTAGTGTTAGGACAATAAGAAGGAATTCTTTAAACACATCAGGAACAAATGAAAGCCTAGCAATGGTACAGGTCTTATACCAGATAAGTGTGGTAAAATTGCCAATTACAATGCAGTAAAGACAATAGTATACAATAAATAGTTCTGTTCTGCATTCAGAAAAAAGCAGGATGGGGTAATTTATATCTTGCCATGATAACAAATTACTTTCCACTATATCAGTAACTTGGGAGGCAGGTAAGCAGCAACTATTGAAGTTAAACATTTTTAAATGTGCAGGACCCAAGAGCATCAAAAGAATTAGCCGAGGAATTCTGACTAGTTAATGTTGAAAATGTTTTAAAAAAATTGAAATACTGTACTAGAGGACTATGGTAAAGCTTATGCAAAAATATTATTAAAAATAAGTTATGAGCTCAAGAAAGGTATTGCTGAGGGAGATTCTCTGACCTATGTTATGGAAGAGGTCAGATGATCATAATGGTCCCTTCTCGTCTCCAAATCTATGAATCTGTGAAACCTGAGGTAAGGCACTCCACAAATTTTTCAAGTGTTACTTATAGTAACATAAGAAAGAAAGAATGTAGGAAGGGAACGATCAGAGTGGTAAATAGTCAATTTTGCTGAAAACCAGTGGACAACTGTAAATTGAAGAGAACTCTGTATTGGAGCTGGCTCATTCCCTAAAGTATGAGGATATATATATCCCCGATAATTTTTCCTGTAAATATATCATTCTTTTTTTGAATCCTAGTAAACTTTTGGTCTTGTGGCAGTGAGTTCCACAGGTCATTTATTCACTATCTAATTTGTCCTTTGTTCACATTTAAAAGTATTGCCTTTCAGTCCCCTCTTTCTTGTGCTATGTGTCAGGGTTAATAGGAGCACCCAGTTTATCTTCCCTAAACCATTCATCAGTTTGTAGACTCCTCTCATGGCACCCACTTACTTAACTCTTTGCTAAACTAAACAGTCCAAATTTTTCAGTCTCATGCAATAGTCACCCTAGCCCTAAAATAATTTTGTTTTCATGAATGCATTCAAATAACAAATACACTTGAGAAACCAGTGATGTGTTT
This sequence comes from Emydura macquarii macquarii, assembly GCF_026122565.2. Classification (NCBI taxonomy): domain Eukaryota; kingdom Metazoa; phylum Chordata; order Testudines; family Chelidae; genus Emydura; species Emydura macquarii. Next base: position 6,536,725 of record NW_027130204.1, read on the forward strand.
GTGGACAACTGATGAACTGAAAAATAAGCAACATTTCCTGCATCAGTGACTTGTTGTGAATTCCTGGTCCAGCTCTGCAAGAGACAAATGTAGGAGAAGAGAGAACCTCAGTGGCACAGAGAGAAGGAGGAGATACAGAGGAAGACTATTACAGCGAGCTGGGAAAAGCTGCCACACCAGCAGGGAAATGACTGTAGGGACAAACGCTAGGAGGTGTGGGGCGAACAACGGCCCACATACAAGGGGGAGCAAGACAAGCTGTGGTCCATGTGTGAGGGGGAGTGTGGTGTGGCGTGGCGCGCATTTGAAAGGGTCCAGGGTGAGGCAATGGCCCGCATGTGAGAGGTGCTAGGATGGGGCAACAGCCCATGTGCAAGGGGGAGGACAGGGCCAGGCCTGCGTACAGAGGAGGCAGGACAGGGCGGGACATGGCGGCCTGCGTACGACAGGCTGGAGTGAATTCTCACTGACTCGTGCCATGACTGCAGCGGGGAGCACAGCTGTTTGGAAAGTGGGGAGATGGAAAGGACACATTTCTGAATGCAGCTGGGCCACATTCACGCTTGTGTCACTGGTCACTGAGCTAATTGCATAATAGAGAGGCTTGCAGGCTTCCCTGGAGAAAGTTAACCTGTTGTGGTGGAGATGGCTGACCCTTGGGGGCAATGGCTGGGGCTAGTGGAAAGTAGTTCAGGAAAGGAAGATATGCACTCGGCAGGACCAGGAAATAAAGGGCAGCTCTGAGCAGGAGCTGGGGGTGGGAGAGAAAGGGTGGTGGAAGGCTCCATCTGACATAGGCCAGGGCCATGTTCTGCGCTGCTGGGAATTGAAAGATTAAAGATGCCCATGGGGGGAAAAGGCAGGGCTTGTGTGTGTTGTGAGTAAAGGCCCGGCAGCAGGACACACCAGGTAGCCAAGGGAGCATCCTGTGAGGAGGATGCCCAGCTCTGAGTCCAAACCCCAGTATGAGATCTCAGCAATCTTTCTTCCCACCCGCCCCAAGATGCCCAGCCACTTACCCCTGCTGTGGTTTGCAGGTGGAGACTGCTCCGGTGTATTTTGTATCCTGCCTAGTTGTCTAGGTTGCCAAAGCAACAGAGCTTGTTGCTGTAGCAACAGAGACTAGTATGGGATAACTCAGCCAGTTCTGGCTGGTCTTAGTTGTAGTTCAATAAACCCGTATCTGTGTGTTTGCATCTCTCTGTGTTCATGTGCTGGTTTCTCTCAAGTAACTTCCAAGGATCCAAACCTCATAGCTCCCGCTCTGATCCATGTCTTCTGGGGCTAGGTGGGCCCCTCCCACCTCCTGGTGGGACTTCCAGTGGCTGCTCTGTGGCCCATTCCACCACCTCATACATGCCAGGGGGTGAGGGGTGAAATGTGGCCACTGCCCTCCCCTCCTGATGCAGTCAGGTATTTTCTGTTTCACTCCCATCCTGTGGCAGCAGGAAACCCTCCAGACCTGCGACTGCCCCCCGCTACTCAGTCGGGCTCTAGGAAACCTGGTGTCTGTACACAGGGAGAGCCCAGGTTTCCCTCACTGGAGTAGAGCTGTCGTTCCTGCTCTGCCAGCTACAAGGGGTGAGTCTGGGGATAACTGATAGTCAAGAGGACTTCAGAGCTAAAGCGACCCCCAGCGCCTGAGGAGGAGCTACAGGCATCTTGGGGAGAGGGTGCTAGTGGGGAGCCTGACCTTCCGGATGCATGCACGTGGCTTGGTTTGCCGCGCCATCTGCTAGCAAGATCCCGTACGGTAAGCAGAGGATGGAGGCGTTTGCAAAGCATATACCAAGTTGATGGGTTGCAAAGCCATGAGCGGAATGCACAGACCAAACTCTGATGCAGCCTTTGTTTGATGAAACCATTTTGAAAAGGCCTCAGCTATTCTGATGTCCTCAGTCAAAATATTGAATCAATTAGTGCCTGTAACATTGCAAATAACTTCCAAACAGCAAAACAGATTTTGGCACAATTCAAAATCTGCTCCCTTTATTGAGCCCTTATATGGCAAACTTCAGTGCAGAGGGAATTCTTAGCAGCAAAGTCATCATCAGACTGGACTTTTACAATAGAGGTTTGTTCTTACAAGGGGGGGAAGGGTGGATTGGTGGTTAGAGCACAGGCATGGAGTCCTGAATTCTAGTCCTAACATTTCCACTGACTTAGCAGTAAATGCGTCTGCGTACATTGTTTAACTTCTTTGTGCTTCCTCATTTGTACTATGAAGATGGAAACTTTTACCTACATTGCAAGGAGGGTGTGAGGCTTAATTAATGTTTCTAATGTGCTTTGAGATCCTCAGGGAAAAGACCAAATTTTATCATAATGCTGGCACACTTATAGCAGTGCAAGATGATTGATAATAATCATCTGCTGATATGTTAAAGGTGACAGAGGTAGCAATTACAGATGGGCAAATAGCAGCTTCATCAGTTCACTGGAACTTCCAAAAAATTGGGGAAAAAATCATTTCAGGTTGACCTGAAACAAACCTGAAACAAACTTGTCTGGAATGCTTGGCAAATTGAAAAGATCTTTTTAAAAAAGGCTTTGGGTGAAACTAAATGTTTTCTTCTGATTTCAAGCATTTTTTATGTTTTTATATTTTTTCATTAAAAGAAAATTAGAAAAAAGAAGTAATTTCAAACAGAAAAATTGAAATGTTTCATATAAAAATGTCAAAACATTTCAATATTTTTGGAATTTTCTTCTAGAGCTTTTTCAACTGAAACAATTGAACAAAATCAACATAGATTTGCAAAATATTCCAGTGAGACCTATCTGCATTTTTCACCAAAAAGGTTTTGGTTGAAAAATTTCACCCAGCTTTACTAGAAATGTCTATAGTTAAGGTTGCCCAATGCTTCTCATTTTAAGACCCTGTTTTTGCTTGCTTATAACGAGGCTTGGCAGAACTTGATGTTTGGTTTTTTTAATATAATTTTAATGGATAATATTGATGTTTATTTTTAAACATTTTTTTATTTGTATCAATTTAGTTTTTCACAGCTACAGAAAATTATTGGGGGATTAAACTATGGAATTGTCAGACAATTATTTAATGACTGTTGCTAAGATTCAAAAAGTTTTTTAACTTTCAAATTGTCAACATCGCATGTCAAAATATACAAAGTAAATATCCTTAAATCAAACTCTTAAGTTCTCAAGCAACATCTTTCTTACTTTGCTATTATCACTGAAAATATTTTTTTTCACCACTTTGTGGGTGTACAGTGAAGTTGACATTTACTGATTAAAAATCTAGTCCTTCAAAGTCTACTTTATAACTTCACCAAACTTAAACGGTTGGGCCTGAAATTTTCCATGTCAGATGACGGCCTCGGAATTAATTTTTTTGGAAAGTTTCAGTAAAAAATATTCCAGCTGTTCCCAAGAACAAGATTCAGAAAAACAGGATGGTTTGCCCATGTTCAAAAATTCGTGCAACCATGTGATTGAGAAGTTCTAGAGCTCCCCAGCTTTGGAGCAGGGACTTGAAATTCGGCAGTGGAATGGTGCTGGTGTCAAGAACATGTCATATGCTTTGCTTGTAGGGGAAATACTGCTCAATATAGCCAAGTTATAGGCCTTTGAAAAAACATCTTGCACATGTTCAGTAGAGACTTCTTAGAGTTTGGCAGCTAAATTCTCTGATGATTGTCTATACCAAGTATTTTCCAGCTGAGGGAAGCAGGGGTTGCCATGCCAGTGGACTGCACAACCAAGGAGACTGTCTCTTCTGTGCTGTGAGTAACTTGGATGCAGCCTGACTTGGATGCAGAGGGGACAAGAATAGGACCTGGCAGAGGGTGGTTGCAAAAGGAGGCTATTGCTCCAAGAAGCCAGTGGGGGAGGTACTGGGAGCAATTTGGGGGGAGACTGGGGCTGGGTGGGCAAGGAAACGAGCATTAGGAGCCAGCAAAGGGGGTGGTGGAAAGAATGGGATTGGATGAGAAACTGTGGGGAGACTGGGACTTGCTAAACTAGGAGATTGGAATTGTGAGGTGGAGGTGGGGAGTTGAGAAGGAAGAGACAGGACAGAGACAAGCTGGAGGGGGCGGAGGTGAAAAGGGCAGGCTTGGGGAGAACAGGGATGGAAGGGCCTATAACTACTAGAGCTCACCCCCCTCCAGAGCCCCTCCATTCCTGGAGTGGAAGCCAAGATTCCTGGGTCTCACCACCCCTCTGTTGCCAGCAAATAACTGTGAAACCCACTGGCAAAATGTGTTTCATCGCCCTTTAGTACTGGGCCCTATGGAGGGTCACAACCTACTCCTGTTATCGGCTACTCCACTAGCTCAAGTGGCAGAGGTCTGTGCAGTGGAAAGGTTCCATCCCAGGTGGGTGTCAATATAATGCCACACGATGGACTTTCTGGTGTTTGTCTGATTTTTTTTTTTTAAAACCACATCACAGTCCACCTTCTGATGCATCCTGGAACCGTCTTATCTGCTTGAAACAAAATGGGGGTGGTAGAAAAGTGAATGGGCTCAACTGGATACTTCAGCGCCAGGTTCTTGGGTTAATTCAGTTCTCTCAATTCTACATTGGGGCCACTCCAGTGAGTTCAGTCTGAGCGCTGCCGCCGGTCTGGAAGTCAAATAGCACAGTGGTAACTCCTGCTCAGTGCAGAATAGCCAGTTTCACAAAAAAGCAGGGATGGCCCCAGCCCGTCTGATTATTCCCAAACCAAATCTTTGGCTGCCTCGGTCATTTTTGAACTGCCATGTTTGACCCAGAATGAGAGTGTCTAAAATTGCTTCACATGGCCACCTGTAATGAGGCAGTGTGGCTCCCTCCGAGTCAGAGGGGGAGGAACCACCCTCCCTACCCAAGTGGGCGGAGCTAGGCCAATCTCATCCCTCCCACTGGAAGTGGATGGGTGGGACAGGAAGTACAAAAGATAGGGCCTCTAGCTCAGTTGAGAGAGGGCCGGGAGCAATAGACTGCTACTTGGCTGGGTGGCTAATTCCCCCTGCCAATAGACAGTGAGTGAAGCAATGGGGCCTCCCTCCAATCCAGAGGGGGAGGAGTGACCGCAACCTCTACATCACCAAAATCCCATTTTTCAGCTCCTGCCTGGAAAATATCGAATTATACTAAATCCACCAGATGTACCACGTGATGGGTATCAAAGTGATTAATAGCTCTTCTGAGGCAGGGTTAAGGTTATGGGGAAGAATCTTCTGTTTAACTGTCTGTGTGAGCACCTGGAGTACAACATTGCTTTCAGAATTGGTTAGCTAGCCTTAGCTTGTGATTTCCATGCTTTTTAATGTTAACGGGAGAGGTTGCTGGATGTGTTCAATGATGCATCATCTCTTGAATTGTTTTTAGCAACCTTACCTGTAATGTGTATTTTTTTTTGGTCTGGTAGTAAACCCAGTGGTGCTTGGTTCTCCTCTGATGCTGGTGTATATGAGGGTTACCTGGAGTTCCCACCTTGTAAAACTGAATTGGGCCCAGTATGTATCCACTCTGCCCACATTCTGGGCATTGTCTCATTGCTTTAAGTCATGTCTGTCCTTTCGGTGTTCTATTCCACGATGCCCTGATCTGTTTGTTCTATTTATCTTCTGACATCTTTCCGTTCGGCTGTTGATGAAACCATTCGCTGCGGCAGTACACATGCTGTACCGAGAACACTCATCTTGAACCCAGACGCGTAGCTACTCCACTTGTTTCCAAAAGGCTTGTTACTTGGATATGAGTCTGACAAACCAGAATGTCAGCCCAGGTTTATTGGCAGTGCGCCTGTTTTCTGTTTCTGTAAGAGGCCTTCACTTTCCCAAGCTTCTTGTCCCACTGGTAGTTTTTTAGAAAAACTCAGCAGGTCCCTGGAAGTTCACAAAGCCTTCTTCATTCATAAGCAAGCTGCCTGGGAGCCCCTGAACGGAATGGCTCTATCTGTGAAGTTTGATTGACCTTTGGGAACCGCGCACATGACAGAAAAAATAATAATAATAAAAAAGGGGGCAGAAAGTTTAAGGAAATAGACAAACCAAGAACAAGGGGCCCACCAGTGTGTTAGTAATGCACTGAATGGGAGAGCTAAAGGTATAAATATCATGATGGTCTGTGTTTGCATTGCCACGGCCCAGCAAAAAGAAAGAACCCCAGCGTGAGGAGCCGACACGTCCTGCATCCTTAATGGCTTCTACATAAAAATTGTCATTTTCATTGTATGATTAAAATAAAGAGCATCTGCAAAATAGGCTGTCCCTTGTCCACATGTTTCTTTTAGTGAATTTGCTGCTGATGTACGAGGCCAGACTGACAACCCGGAGACAGAGGTCCTCTGTCCGTAGGATAGGTGCAACAGAAGCAAGCGTCTCTACCACATACGCAGCCCTTCCAAGACGCCTCAACCCTGAGCCGTAGGGACCTCGGCCTACCTCGGGGGTGACAAGACAGTTTGGCCCTTGGCCTCTCTAGTGAGAGTTCCAACAGGGGGGCCAATTAGTGCCAGCTGGGAGTGTAGGCTTGGTGTGATCCGGACATTGACCACTCAGACTTGTCTTGCAGCCACCGCTTCATTTCACACAGGCCATCGAAAGCCAGCAGATGCTAGCAACCGTCAGTCATTCGCTACTGAGAGCATAAGGCCTGTTAATATTGCCCTGCGCAGCACGGTCAGCACAAGTAATTCCCATCTTCCAGTTCTTCCATTCATCAGTTCCAATCCTTGCTCCACCCCCCTCCGCCCAACTCTCAGAGGCGCTCTGCAGCGGGCTTCCCGGCCCCCTCCTCCTCCTCTATCTGGGACCCCTTGGCCCTCTGTCTCACCTCAGAGTCCCTCTGACCAGCTCCCCCTTCCTGATATCCAATTCCTTTGCTTCTCCTCTTCCTATGTTGTCAGACCCTGCTGAAGGAAGCCCAGTGACCATGAGGATTTTCTCCACTGCAGCATGTTTCTTCCTCCCTCTTCATAATTAACTTGCCCTATCTCTCCTCCATTATATCCCACACCTGTGCCCAATTTTTTTGCTCTATGCTTTTTCCTTCACCCCTAGATACTCCTTCTTCCCTCCTCCTGCCCCTCTCAAGGGCAGAGTTCACGGCTTTGTGTTCTCCTTGGTGACAGCTGGTGACATCGCTGTCTCTTTAGCATTGCAGAGCCTGTGATGACAGCAGCTGCAGCAGGATTGAGGTGAACTTGGAAGCAAATCCAGGTAACTACTGATCACGTTGCCTGGGGAAATTGGAGGGAGAGGGTGGAGACGGATGCTTTGCTGAGGATATGTATGAAAATGCAGGTCGTGAGAGGAGCCAGACCATTAGCACTGAGATGGGGGGCATCAAGAAGAACCAGGGAGCTCACAGATTCGGCCCACACCTCTGGTGTGCTGCAGAGATCCTGTACTATCCAGCAAGACAACTCCTACATTCCTATGAGACACTAAGTCATTCAGTGAGACTGTCTCCTTCCCATGAGAAGTGGTTTCAGATTTAGGCTTCTATAGTCTAATCCAGGGTGACTTGGAGGTGAATCTAAATTCAGAATCATAAAAAAGACACTATAATTAAAACACAAAAGGGATCAACTCTGAAAAATAGGACTGCATGAAATGCTTAGAGTTGGATGTAAATCTTCCATCAAGACGTTTTTCAATGGAAAACAACTTTTCAGCAACATAGACATTTTCCCAGCTAAAAAAATTCTATTTTCATTGGAAATCTTCAGGTTTGGCCCCAAAGCAGAAAACGTTTTGGTTTTCATCACCAAAATTTGTTCTTCGGTTTGTTTTTTCAATAAAACATTGAAATTTTTTTGACAAAAATGAAAACATTGACAAAACAAACATTTATTGGAGATGAGGGGAAGGGGGGACGGAATCATTTCCCAACCAACTGTAGCAACGATGCCCTTGGTAAGATTGCCTGCAGGGATTGAACCTGGCACCTCTGAATTTAAAAAGCATAGGCTACCATAGAGTCAGCTAAATAGACAGAGAGGGGGTGCTTAACCAAGTGGCCCAATTAGCACACAGCTGCAGTCCATGTGACATCCTTAGGGCCATACAGGTAGTATATATAGTGTGTGGATGCGGCCCTCATAACACAGAGACCTGCATATGTGGCCCACAAGGGTAAACAGGTGGAGAACCAGTTGACCAGAGCTAGTAGTTTAGGGGCAGAAGCAGATTCATAAAGCTTTTTACATGAACTAGCCATGGGTTACACATGGAGAGTGGACAATGCAGCTTCACAAGGGATTGCTCAACAGTGTCTAATGGCAATGAGAACATGGCAAGGTAGCCAAACTGGAGTATTTAATGATTCCAAGCTTGTGGAGAAGAGATAAAAGGGAACAAAAATTCAGTGAATACCTGACAAAGAGGTTACGGAGATTGAGGCCTCTTAAAACTATGTCTAGGCTAGGGGGACAGTCACTGGAGAGAAAGCAGGGTGATGATGAGGGCATTGGAAGTGATGCTGACTCAGAAATGGTTGCAGTAATGATTTATACTTTTCCATCTGTCTTTAATACTAAAAAGCTCTGGGTAATTAGGAAACAAAGAAGACCGTAAATGAAAGCTAAGATTCCCCTTGTTTGTTCCCCGGAGAAGGGCTCTGTCATATGGCTTTGTGGGCCTATCCAGGCTACGTCTGTTATTTTTAAGCAAATGTATTACAGTAGACGCTTGTTTGCAGCAACACTTTGTAAGAGCAACTGCTGCTTAGGAGCAACATTTCCCCTGGGAATACTTTCCCGAACACGAATTGTCCACTCGGTAACAGCAACACAGCCGCCACATAAGAGAAACGTTTGTGATGTCACATCCGGGGTGAAGATGGGGGGCATATAGGGGCGTTGCCCTCCCAACTGCATCTGTCTACTCCTCTCCCGACCATGGCCCTTCAGCACTGTTCTAGGGCACACAACCCCTCCGCTGGCCCTGCCTGACAGAGCTGGCATGCAGAGCACGTGTCTGGTAGTTTGTGGAGGGGGAGTCTGAAAGAGAGGGATTTTTTCAGGGGTGAGGGGGAGCTGGGGTCGGAGGAGCAGCAGAGGCACAGCTGGAAGGTTTCCTCCTCCCTTCCTCAACATCTGGCTTACAGGCAGCAGGAGGAGGGGGGATTGCTGTTTTGCAATGGGTGCACTGAGCTGTCCCCTCTCTGGGTTGCCAGCGGCGGAGTGTGGTGTGCTGTTTTGCCATGGGGGGGGGTCGGGTGAACCCCCTCTCCCCCAATCACTGACCTATTCCCTTCCCCCTCCCATCTCTGCTGTCTATTCTAGGAGCCATCCTCCCCGCCATCCATCCCTCGCCAGGGCGGAGCATCGTCAGCCTGTCGTAACAGCTGGGCTTGCCCAGCTGCTTTGCTGCCGGGGGGCTCCCCAGCCAAACCCAGCGTACCCCTTCCCCATCCCTCCAAACTTGGGGTTCTCCAACCCTCAACTCCCTCCCCAACATGGCTGCCCCACCTCTTCCGAAACATCCTTAACTCTTCATACGCTTTTTGTCAATGATACTCCCCATAACAACTGCTTTGGCGCCACATAGCAAATGGGCATCAATATGTTGCTACTAACAAGTGTCTACCGTATTCATATGGGTGAACTTCCACACACTCTACATTCTATTACTTATTCGGGGTCTGAAATAGTTATGGGAAAACACAGTTTGGAAGCTCCCCACCCAGGAGCCATTTGAAGCAGGTTGTTCATGAAATGAATGCAAAAGCAGATAGCCTGAACCACTGGACCCTCCTTCCATGCTCATGACCCATGCTTTTGGGGCCAGAGGATCTGAATGCAATCCCTGCAGGAGACCCAGCTAGCAGTGTTGTTACAAGCCCGCTTGATCTGGATCTAAACGCATGAGACACTGCAACTGGAGCTAAAGAACCAGATCCATTAGCTTATGGGCAGTAGCAAGCTTGTGAAGATCTTTTTTAGCAGGAACAAAGACCCACACTGGATTAATGCTGACTGCATTTAGAAGCCAGTTTGAGCTGCGGGAGCAAGAAGGACATTCCCTGATCCAGATTCATATGCTTGGGAGTGCTGAGCGAGTTTGGAAATAAACCCTGAATCTCACCCTAAAGGTTGTTGTGAACCCAAACCACATTAGACGTTGACTTTTTGTTTCCCATTGTACATGGCTCTGTGCTGCCCACGTGCCTCCCTGCCAGCAGAAGAAATGCTGAAAGCTAGAAAGGAAGGCTGTTCTCGCGGCATGTTTGAGGGAAGCAGAAACCTGTCACTGTGCAATTTCAAGCCCACTTTCCTAGAGGTTCCAAGTAGGCCCAGTCCTGCTCCCATGAACTCAATGGAAGTTTTACTGTGTGGGTTCAGTGCCGGCAGGATTTAACCCATCGAGCCTGATCCTGCAAACCCTCCCATGTGTGAGTAATGGATTTCAACAGGAATACTTGCGTGCTTAAGGAACAAGTGGGAGGAATGGGCCCACAGTTCTGATCCCCCTCCAGGGGTTGGCTCTGATGTGATTCACACTGTTACAACCCCAGTGACTTCACTGGCATTACTGCTCACTGACAGCCATTGGGAACCAGACCCAGGCTCCCATACTCTTGGCTGTTCTCATAGACTCATGGACTCTAAGGTCAGCAGGGACCAATATGATCATCTAGTCTTGCACAATGCAGGCCACAGAACCTCACCCGCCCACTCCTGTAATAGACGCCTGACCTATAACTGAGTTATTGAAGTCCTCAGATCATGGTTTAAAGCCTATAAGGTACAGAGAATCAACCAGCAAGTGACCCCTGCCCCATGTTACAGAGGAAGGCGAAACCCCCCCAGAACCTTTGCCAATCTGCCTGGGGGAAAATTCCTTCCCAACCCCAAATATGGTGATCATCTAAACCCTGAGCATGTTGGCAAGACTCACCAGCCAGACACCCAGGAAAGAATTCTCTGTAATAACTCAGAACCCACCCCATCTAACATCCCTTCACAGGCCGTTGGCATATCTCCCACCAGTAGTCAAAGATCAGTCAAAGATCAGTCAATTGGTTCAGGACTCAGGTTAATGACAAAGGTTTCTAAATGAGAAGGAGCGGAAGTTAAACTTTGAAGGGAAGAAAGGCCAGTGGCAGCAAAAATAGACGGAATCAATGCATTGGGAAGCAAGGTCCTGGCACTAGAGATGTAATGAAGGATTTCACAATAAATTAACCATTTCTTTGTGGATTTTAGGTGGGAGAGCAGAATTGGGCTTAAAATGAAAACTCAGCTTATGTCTACAGTGTGAGCTGGAGGTGTAACTTCCAGTTTGAGAAGACATACCTGCCTTAGCTCAGGAATTACTAAAATAGAGCATAGCAATGGCCATGCAAGGGTCTACCTGCCCCGAGTATGTGTCTAGTGTCTCCTACTTCCCATTGTTGATCAGAGCTAGCACAGGTTTGTCGCCTCAAGCTGGGAATCACACCCCAAACCTGAAGTGCAGACATACCCTCGGTTGCATTTTTATCATGGAACCACCAGTGCTTCTTGTAGTCCATTTCGGGGCAGGTCTGAGATATTTCACCTGGTAGAAGGCAGATGCACACTTCTACCTCCACACCAAGAGATAAATGCACCTGCACCTCAACTGACACTCAGAACCACAGATCTTGCATACAATGTGGGTACCACCTGACCTCTGTGGGGATGTCCAAATTTCATGGAAAGTACCAATGTGAGCTTGGAAAGGTCTTGTCTACGAGAGCAGAATGAAGAGGTTAAGCCTATATAATGTGTGAAAGAGTAGCTTCTGGGTCGATCTGCTTGCAATGTAAAAGGATGGGAAACTCTTTGAGTTCAATTACATGTTCTGTGTGGAAGTTATCAATGTACGGAAACCCTCCCTCTCTAAAGTGCCTTTCCGTTTGTTGAGATGGGCCTTGCTATGGAAAAGGGGGAAGCTTCCTCAAAATAGGTCTTGCTAAGACAATCTTCTGTGAAACAGTCTCCCTGCAAAGTCAACACACATGCCTTCTTCATCTTGATTCAGACATCAGGAGCCATATTTTTAAGCTTTCAACAGACGCTTAGGCCTGGAGAAAGATTTTGGCATTCAGCTTCCTATCTTTCCAAAGGTCTCACTTTATTTTTTCTCTCCTTTATATGAATGTAACCCTTAATGTCCTTTGATGTGATGTTTATTCCAATCTGACATCGTGGAAACTTTCTGATTGACATTCTAGGTGCTTTCACCACCTTGATTAATTCCTGAATTAAGTAGAAACCTGGATGGATTTTGCTGAGATGAATTGTTGATGGTCATCAGACCCTTAATATCATGTCCCTCTGTGCTTGCGAGAGGGGAAGTATTGCCCTTTGGGGTGCCCAGGGGATATTGTGAGATTTCCCAGATGACTGGGTGGGGGCTCGAGCTAGTTTGGTGTGGTATCATTGACAGGGACCCCTAGATATAGGACCAGGCCCTTGAAGCTGCCGACTCTGTCTGGCAGAAGGGTTACAGAAGGAAACCTGACTTCCAGTTACACCTAGTTTGTGACAATACAAAATATCTGAGCTTTTATCTGCATATCAAATGTCACTATTATGGATGATTAGATGTCTCCAGGGCTTGCCAATGGAATACAGAGTGCAGGCCAGGCGGGTGGTCACCAAAAGTACTACCATCCCATGACTGTAGAGGAGCCTAGATGAGATGAGTTTGTGGTTCCGGTCCAGTTCCTAGATGGCAAGTGGCCACACCCCAAAAAAGCATCATCACAATGTCTGTATTGCTCACAGTTCTCAACCAAGATTTGCAGATCCCGCAGGACATATTCAAGGTCACACAGCAAGTCGGTGGAAGCAGCAGGAACTGAAACGGAGAACACCCAACTCACATTCCCCTACTCCCTCTCTAGCTTTCTCTCCATCAGGTTCAGAGTGGAAACCCCAGTGCAGATGGGCTGTTGGCTGTTGCTGTTGATGGGATTGGCTCTGAACAGGGTTACATGACATGGGTCTTAAACCAACAGTCAATTAGTCTACACAAGAGCTCCTATCATTTCTAGGACTGGGGCTAACCTGCTGTCAGCAACGATGGGCAACATTCCAGGGGACTGGACTAGATGACCTCTCGAGATCCCCTACATTCATAGGATTCATCATTTGCAGAATGCCCCCAGTGTGGTCACAGTTCCTGTGTACTGAACGTGTGCTCTAATTGTCATGATGTTTTTGTGGAGGATAGTTCCTCCCTCTGATGCCTAGGAATGTAAAACCCTTTGGCTGGAGCCTCAGGAACCAACCATCTTCCTCTCCGTTTTGTTCAGTATGTTTCCACTTCAGCATTTCCCAGTTGGGCCTCAGCGACATTCTCAATCTGGCTATAGAATCAACCCATTTTCATTTTCAGCTATGCAATTAATAAGAAAGATACAATGTGTCCTTATTGATCTGTAACTATTTCATTTAAATTCTCAATGGCTTCTGAAAAAGGAGCCATCTGCTGCCCTTCATGCAGGTCAATGGGACTTCTGCATGTAGATCAAAGGCAGCAATATATACAGAAAAGCAAGAAATAATCAAAGGATTTTTTACTTTTAATCAAAGGATAAAATGGTATGGAGGAAGGACAGAGGGCCTGATCCAAACCCAATGGGAGTCTTTCTACTGGCTTCAGTGGGCCCTAGGACTTCCCTGAATTAATTCCATGTTCCGTGCAGGTGAGAGTCCCACTGTCATTTCCCCTTCTTGCTCTGTCCCACTTAGGAAACAGTGGATAATGCATGTGTCTGTGCTACAATACAGCTAATGTAAATACCAGTTAGAGTCATCAGAGCCCACCACACATGTTCTGGCTTCCAAGAAAGACATCTTGCATCCCACTCGCAAATTATCTTGGTTGCAGTGTGGAGAATGTTTACTTGGGTGTCTTCCTTGACCTTTGGTGCCTTCCTGTTCTCGCAGAATTCCCGCTGGACCCTTCCTCTGGGCTTCTGCATCAGGTGGGGCAGAATGGTCTTAACCCATAAAAAGAGGACAGAAATAAGGGCCTGATGAAGAAGACACATGCTGTGGCTGTCTGTGCTCAGCAGAAAAGCAAGCTGCTTAGCATTGTAGAAACCATCTAGAAATGGACAGAGACATGTTTTAGGAAGAACTGACTGAAATTTTTAAAATGAAACTTTTTCTTTGAAAAATGCCTATTTTCGAAAATGAAAAATACTGTTCTTTTGAAATTTTCCATCTTTTTTGTTTTTTGTCTTCACTTTTTAGTTTTCCTTTTTTGATTCCCCCCTCCATCCTCTTTTCCTTTTCTCCTCCACTGCTCCCCTGCCCCCTTTTCAGCAGCAAATGGAGAAAAAGGGTGGAAGGGGAAATAAAAGAAACATGAACCAATGAACATTGTTTAAACAATTTTCAGTGTAAAATTCAATGAACATTTTCCAAAGCATTCAAAGCCAAAGTTTTCTTTTCAAAAAATGGGAAATGAAAATATTTTCAAAAAGTCCAGGAAATGTTTGCTTTTGGCTTATGACCTGCTTTTACAGACTAGCATATCTTCTGTCTCTCTCCTTTCCTCCCTGAGCCCCCTCACACTGTTATTTCACGGGGGAGCTGTTGTAGGTACCAGGTTTGGGTAACAGCTGAGCTGTATTTTCTCAAGCATTAGAAACCTCTCCCATGGAGTTCCGGGTTCTGGCATGGCCTGTTGAATCCTAGTGCATCTCTGCTGCATGCAGAATCAGCTGGAAGGTGTACAGCTGCCGGTAGCCAGACCATAAATATATTAACTGTTCTTTCCATTTATCATTTCACACTATCATTTGCTGCTAGCTGTGGATGGAAAAATGAAGTCCTTATAATTTATAGAGTCAACATGTCTCTCAGAATAATTTTTGACTTAGTTGAAGTGCATCTCGTAGCTTCTTAGTGTATTTGCCTAGAATAAGGAGAATCTGTAAATGGCACAGATTCTAGTGCCGTGAGGAAATCAAGGTGACTGAGTAGTGGCTGAGGTTACACAGGGATGGAAAATGCTTCTTACACTAGCAGCGCTCCAACTTTGATCATCTGATGGACCACTCAGGAAGACACACCCATAGACCCATCTTCTCTTCCAACCACCCAGAGACCCACTTCACAGTGAGTACAATATTTCATTCTGGAGGCCACCAGAGAGGGCACTGTTGATCACTGGGGCTCCACGGATCACAGTCTGAGAAGCTACTGTCTTGTGTGATCTTCTCTCAAAATAGAACTGAACACACTATTCTGCAGAGCTCCACAACCATGAAACACACTTCAGGGATACAGGCTGAACCTTTATATTCTTGTCTGCCCTCCAATTTGAAGTGGGATTCGAGTGTCATATGAATGCAACTTGCGTGTCTTGGAATTGTCTTGGCATTTTTAATATGCAAAAAACAACCACAATGATTAGAGCTGGCTGCAATTTTTCAAATTTTGAAATTCCAAAATTCAAATTTCCAAGGGGAAATTTTGACAAAACTCTTATGAAATATTTGTCATGGTTTTTTTTTAACCTGCTCACATAATATTACAACTATGTGGCACATGTCCACAAAGATCTCAGAGGACTTTGTAAAGGGATTGTAGAAACTATGAGCCAAACTATGGGACCCACTGTCTCATGCGGGAATGACTTTGCCACTGAAATGCAGCCACCTCTAGAGTGGAATTTTTCAACAGTGCGTAGCAACACTGATTACATTTTGTGAAAATAAAGAACCCAATCCTGTGAAATGCATAGCATTCACAATTCCAAGTGAATTCAAATGGGGATTGGGCCCTGTGACAGCACAAGGTCTTGCACTGTCTACACAGACTGTTTGAAGAACTTCAGTTGTTAAATACCACCCTGTAGTTTACAACACTTGTTCTTCCTCCATCCTCTGCCAAGGAGAGGGACAAAATCTCTCCACCCAGAGATACTTCTTCATTCTGGCTGCACTAGCCTGTCTCTCCCCAACACATCCTTTCTTTGCCTCCTTTTACCCTCTGTGCTAGAGTGCTAATTAGCTCGTTAGTCCTCCCCATTTCATTCTAATCTGCTCATTAGGCACAATCAGAGCCATCCTGGAGGGAATTAATTGGTATTTAAGTGATCAGAATTCTGGGTCAGCTGTTGGTTCCCAGCACTCTGTCACAGGCCCAAAATAAGAAGAATCTAGTACCAATTTAAATTACATTGAAGGAGGGGTTTTTGGGGGGTGGGAGGAGGGAGGTTGAAGTAGCCAAGTGCGTATCAATCAGCCTGGAATGTAGCCGAGACACCAGTGTTAATAAGAACGCTGATCTTGCTGAATGTATAAAATGACAAGTTGTCAGGAGTTGTACGACTCCAGAAAGACTGTTCCTCCATGTCAGAGCACCTGATCAATACCGACTCTGGGAGAATTATGCCACACGCTGATGGATTCATCGACTTTCTACACTACATGGATGTTTGCTGGAGGTCTCCCATCAAATAGTGGCCCTGCCCCAGAGCACACCCAAAGGGTATAGCTTTGTCCAAATAAGACAATAGGAGGAGAGGAACTGAGGAAGAAAGAACAGAATCACCCAGACAATACCCAGGAGTTAGTAACATGCCTGCTGTTGTGAAAAGTGTCCTGGATCTTTAATGACCTTTAATGATCAGGCTCTTCTCTGAATGGTATTTGTTTTGCTTACAAAATAGTTTTGAATTGCCAAATGTTTTTCACGTCTTCTCTGCCATGTGAATCCTTCTGGGAAGCCAAGCTTTGAATGGTCTGCCCTTACCTGATGGAATTACCCCAGCTGTCTGGGACTAAGTAGCAGACACATCGGTGCGGGATTGCCAGATGAGCAGAGCTAGGAACCCTAAAAAGTTGTAGCTGTTGCTGTCCATCACTCCTAGTTCTCTGATGGTTTTTGGCGGGGAGTTTGTGCACACATCTGCGCTAATATTAACTTCCTATGCTCCCTCCCTGTCCTGGACAGTCGGAAGAAATGTTAAGGTCATGAACCTATCTGCAAGGTTCTCTTCCTGCTTCTTGTGTGGTTTTTCTTTTGCCCTTGATTTTCCTTTCTGCTTCCCCACTGGCATGTCACGCAGCCCCCTCATGCTGCCTTAAGAAGAGGAACAGCAGAAGGGGAGAAAAACGTCCGACAATTAGAAACATACTCAGAGATTTCCTGCTTCTAATGTCTGTTGCAAAAGGGTTGTTATTCCTAGGCTAAGGGGGAGGGAAGCAAGAGGAAATTAATGAGCTTGGCAAATCGTGGACAAATTGAATAAAACACTGGACCAAATTCACCATTGGTGTCACTCCTCCGAACTCAGCAGAGGGATGACTTTGGCTCTGTATTTTAAACTTTCTCTCCAGGTTAGAACTGTGTGAGTTTTTGTTTGCTTTTTTTACACCACTCATTACTTTGGTATATGCTACAGAAATGACTTTATTGATTCGTTATTACTAATTATTATTTCATGCATACAGTCAATATGTATTCAGGGGCAGTGTGGTCTAGTAGCTAGCGCACTGCATTGGGAATCAGGTTTATTCCTGTCTGTGCCACTGGGGTTCTGGGGGACTCTGGGCACGTTACTTCACCTCGCTGTGCCTCAGTTTCCCCTTTGGCTGTCTTGTGTATGTAGACTGTAAGATCTTTGGGGCAGGCACTGTCTCTCACTGTGTGTTTGTACAGTGCCTAGCACAGTGGAGTCCTGACCTCACATAGGGCATCTAAATACTACCAGAACAGAAAGCATAGTTGCCCAGAGGGTGGCATATGCTGTACAGGTAATAGAGGAAACAGTTCCTTGGGCCTAAGACTCTGATCCTGCAGACACTTCAGGGGAAAGCCTAGTCCCAGTGGAGTCAATGGCAAAGGATTTGGGGCAAGATTTTCAAAGGTCTTTAGACACCTTTGGAAATGTGGCCTTTAGGCGTAGCTGTAGGTGCTGTGAGCAGTCCCCTGGCAGCCAAAGGCATGGCTGGTGGCAGTAAGCACTGCCCCCGTAGTCAGTGTCTGCAGGATCAGGCCCTTTGAAGAAAACGGGCAGAGGAATCAAGGGCGCGGGGAAGGATGGAGCATGAGGCTTTCCTTTTTCCAAGCCTGACCTGTTTGCTTTTGAAAGTGTGAGCCCATGTTGCTGAACTGGGCGTGAAGGTAGGCCAGGGGATTGTGTCTGAGAATTACCGCAGGCTCCTTTCCAGGCCAGGATCTGCTCCCTCTGAAGTCAGCGGCAGTCGTGCCTGCCAGCCCCTATACTGAGGACAGGATCACGGTAGCCCCAGTGTGTGCCATCCTTCTCCAGCGCCTTGACTCAAACATTTGAGTTGCAAAACAATCATGAAAGCACACAGCAGGCCACAACTGCACTCTGCTAGCATGACCGTGGCTGGGTCCGTCTGTGGAGAGGAGATCTCCAGGGAAAGCCCTCGGTGCCGCAGGAAATGGTGTCGGTGATTCAGTAGGTGGCGTTTTCCCCTCCCAGTAAGTACAGACTCTGTCTGTGGCAAAGCCTGATTGGGTTGAGGCAACGGAAACAGCTCAGGTTTAAAATGCAGAGTTCTGCCCTTTTTGTTTTTCTTTCAAAATGCCCCAAGCTGCAGCTGTGAAGATGCCACCACACCTTCCACCCAAACATTGGGAACTCAATCCCTTTCTTTAGAGACATGTGGCCACCTAGCAGCCCAGAACTCTCCAGCGTAGGGTCAGCCTTTTATAGGAGCCTGGGCCCAGCACCTCAAAGGTGTTTAGGCATCTAACTCTTATGAGAATTAGGTGACGAAATAATTTAAAGGACCAAAGCCAAGATCCCAAAATCTGGGAGAGGCAAGTAGCAGTAGCAGGCGCTTTTGCATGCAACTGCACCTCACTCTTTTTCATGTGGTAAATATTCAAGGGGCTCTTATGTCTTCCACTGGTTTTCCCAGCTGCTTGCTACAATGCTGTCCTGACAATGCCATTAGGAGCACCGTGGCTTTTGGAGAAGAAATAAAACCAAGATACTGGACCAGCTCCTCAGCCAATGTAAATCAGAGATCTATAGTGCCACTGAAGCCAACGGACTGCTGCTGATTTACACCAGCAGAGGACATAGCTCATGGAGTCGGTACCAGATGACATCTGCAGAGTTCCCACTTGAGCTGTGTGAATAACTGATTTTTCTACTTCGGTGAACTGAAAACAAAAGTCACTTTGGAGCGAACCCGAAACCAAACATTGTAGACTTTTAAGGCAACCCAAAAGCATCAAAAAAGATGTCCTCTGGGTTGAATGAAACATTGCATTTAGTTTCTGAGGTTTTTACCTTTTGCATTTTGTCAGTGGAATTGAAGTAGCTTTTGAAATGAAAAAGAATCACTTTTGAATTGAAAAGTTGAAACGGGTTATTTAGAAATGTTGAAACAAAAGATTTTGAGTTTAGGGGATTTTTTTTCTCTATTTTGTTGTTGTTTCAGGAGGGGGTTTCTTGGCTGAAACAATTCAGCAGATTCCACACAAATTCGCAAAACGGTTTGAATTTCACCCCACTCTAGTTACAGCCACTGAGAAGTGGATGAATTCCAACCCCGGCAATTGGCTCCTGCCCTTCTAACTTCCCCCTGCATTTCAGCTGGAGACGTTATCCCTCTACATTTCCTGCTTGATTTATATTGTCACTTAGCTGTTGCTACTCCATTCCACGCCAGGGTGGGTGGTTTTTCAGCAGAAGGCAAAGTGAGCCCTGTGCACAGAGGGGTTTGGACTGGACCCCCACACGAGAGGTAAGAAGAGGGAAAAGAAGTTATATGGTTTTCTAGGCGTTTGGCTCTGGGTTCTCAGCAGGGCTACAGGCCTGTTTATGCCCTCCTGATAAAAAGTAGGCAGAGAATGGGCAGAGATTTAGCTCCATACAGTTGCAGCCTGGAGCAGCAGAGCCATCGCAGGATGTGCTATAATTTGCTACTGGTATAAGCCACTAAGGGGACGGTGTCCTCCTGCCCACTGTGAGCAGTGACCACCGCTTGGAGCTGTCTTCTTAAGCCTGGTTTTCACAGGCCATCCTCAGGACAATAGCCTGGTTTTGTGGGACTTTAAATCTGGGTTGCACGTGGGAATCCATCTGGGGCTTGCGGTGCAAAGGTTTTGCAAAGTAAATAAAGTGATTTCCCACAGTGCAAAGTGAAAGGGAAATACCCAGGTCTGCAGGCTTCTGAGCCAAGTGCCCTGCGCTGGAAAGAAAAACTAGAGGAGCTAGTGTCTCTCACAGGCACACAGACCCTGCGCCCCTCTCTTTGCCCTGCAGATTCACCACATCTCTTAATCTAAGCAGAGTCAGCACTTGTATGCACCCTGCCCAGCAAATCCCAGGCTGCTGAAGGTAATAGTGATGGTGGTTCAGCAGGGTCAGAATGGAATCTGTGCCCCCCAGCATGGTGTCAGGGGTACTGCATTGATTTTATAGATGGCACCTCCAGCAGCAGTGCGTGGGTGCTTGGTGACAGAAAGGCTTCTGTGGAATTTCCCCACACAGGGGAGAAGAGCATGATACCCACTGGACCGCAACGCAGAGTACATGGAAGAGAAGATGCTGTTATGTGCACCCAGAGCTTGGCGCTGTGTGAATCCAGAGCGCTAGCGACGCACAAAGGCAATCAGCCTGTCAGGAAAGGGGCTGTGCTCTTAGGGGAAGGTATGCTCGGGCTGGGAGGAGCTGTCCGAACGCACCCACCGTCCCTGGGAAGCCTATAACGATGCCCAAAGCAGCACTACAGGTGTTTGCAAGGTTAAAGAGGAAGTGGAGACATGGCAAATCAACTAGCAGTGGATATTGGCTATTATAATAACACCTCACTCTCTTCCTGGGCTTTTTATTCATAGACCTTAAAGTGCTTTACAGAGGAGATCAGTATCCATATCCCCATTTTACAGACAGGGAAACTGAGGCATGGGGAGGTGAAATGACTTGCCAAAGGGCACTCAGTAGACTAGAGGCAGGAATAGAACTCAGGTCTTCTAGGCACTGGTCCAGTGGTTTAGCTAGACAGTCACACTGCTCCCTCTCATATGAGATGCACTTGTGTGAGTCTTTGCTTAACTTTTCGGCCTGTAGAAAATGGCTTGGATTTACAAGTTCAAACTTCTGATGCTCTTATTCCTATTGGAGAAACTAGGTGGGTTGGGGGGGGAGGGGCGGGGCAGTTTTGAACAAAACTGGTCTAAACCCAGAAAATTATTAGTGGTTTCTGTGCTAATTGACTGGTAAAGGTGAATAGCTGCAGGGGTGAAATATTTCATGATTATTTGCAGCAAATCTATGGGGGAAAGGTTCCTAGAGGGCATGGATGCAAAGGTCGTCATTAAAATGCTAATATGTAACCCAGTCCCTGGTGGAGGGACTGACATTGTTGTCACTTTGCATATTTAATTAGTCTTTGGAAAGAAATGTTTTTGGTTTGGAATAGTTACAAAACTTAAGGATGCAAATGTTTGGAAATTCCCAGCTAAGGATGCTGAAAATAAATATTAATTCTCATTAATTTCTAGTTAAATGGGCGGTTATTTTACTTTATATTTCATGGTGGTGCAACCGCAGCTGGAATCCTGTGTCCTGTTCTGGTGTCCACAATTCAAGAAAGAAGTTGATAAATTAGAGAAGGTTCAGAGAAGAGCTATGAGAATGATTAAAGGATTAGAAAACATGTCTTATAGTGACAGACGCAAGGAGCTCCGTCTATTTAGCTTAACAAAGAGAAGGCTAAGTCTATAACAAAGATGAGGAACAAATATTCAATAATGGTCTCTTCAGTCTAGCAGAGAAAGATCTAACATGATCCAATGGCTGGAAGTTGAAGCTAGACAAATTCAGACTGGAAATAAGAGGTACATTTTTAACAGTGAGAGTAATTAACCATTTGGAAGAATTTACTAAGTGCTGTGGTAGATTCTCCATCACGGACAATTTTTAAATCAAGATTGGATGTTCTGCTCTAGGAATTATTGTGGGGGAGCTCTCTGGCCTGTGTTATACAGGAGCTCAGACTAGATAATCACAATGGTGCCTTCTGTCCGTGGAAGCTATGAATCTGTGGATATACTCTTCCCAGACCAAAAGTATGTTTAAATTAACGTTAAAATTCTGCGTCCATAGCAGGAATCGAGGATAAAATCCATTGCAGGGATGTTTGTAATTATCCCCAAATGCAAACTAAACTCAGGAAATATAGACTTATGGGTAAACGTAAAAGAAATCCAGACATGTTATAGAATGACAATGTACAGCTAGGGCACCCAACGACCTCAACTCTGCCCTATAGTTTTTATGCCATGCAGAAACACACAGTTACAATTAAGATATTTTTGTGTCTGTGGTCCCAGATTAGATTAAACTGATTATTAAAGAGAGTTCAGATTTTTTATCTTTTTCTTTAGGGCAGTACTGCAGGGAAGAGTTAAGGTCGGCTGGACATCTGAACCGTGCGTTCTCAGCTCAGGCTTAACTATGGAGCTGCAGCTAGCCCCTCCACAAAATAATTCAAGCACCCAAAGGCTGAGCTGTGATCCCATTTCTCAGTCCATGTTTGCTGCTGCAAAACTTACCTATGAACACTCGGAGTCGGACTGAATAGTCATTGTTAATCCAAACTCAACATTTCCAAACCTTTCTGTGGTTTAACTTTTGCAACTGGAATGTGCTTCACAGATATATATATATATATTTTTAAATGGGGATAATTTAGCAACCTTAAATCAAAGTTAATGGATTCCCAGGGATGAAATCCTGGCCCAGTGAAGTTTATGACAAAACTTCAATTGACTTCAAAAGGTCCAGAATTTCACCCATAGATTTTAAGGCCAGAAGGACAGCTGTGATCCTTTCATCTGAGATCATCATCTAGGCCGCAGAACCTAACTCAGTGATTCCTGACTCAAGCCTGTATCTTCTGACTAAGCTGGAGCAGATCTTTTGAAAGCCTCCCCACCCGAATCTTGATCTAAGCACAGCTGGAGTAAATCAGGTCAGCGCCTTTGACACTGCAAGGAATGCCAAAAAGTACGCATCATGGATGACAACATAGAGATTTCCCTTTAAAATCATGGAACAATTCCGCTTCCTCAGGGCTGACTGCATCTGTGAGCTCATTGCCTTATGATCCGGTAGCTGCAACAACTTCAGAAAGCGACAGGGCTACCAGTACAGGATCACGGAGGGCAGGAATGTGAGTCTCTAATCCTTGACCCTCCTCTGCTCCTTTGACTTATTTTTGCCCCTGGCTTGTTCCATAGATCTCAGCTGGCTGAAGCCCCTGAGAGGTTTTAGTGTGTCCCAGAGCACCATCTATCCTTCCCGCTGAAATCTCAGCTCGGACTGGAACGCGGCAAAGGGACTCGGTTTGTTTTTCTTGTAGTCCGAACTGCTCCTTGCAGCTTTCCCTTGCAGGGCTGTTCCAGTTACTAGCCCATATAAACAGAGGCTGGGCTTTGTACATAGTTTCCACGATGCCAGGACTCGCACTGTCCGAGCCAAGCGTGCTTTTCTGGTTCTGGGTTATTTAGTTATTTATTTTTTTCCATGTCTCTTACTTGGCATTACCTTGGCCGCCAGAGCTGAGGAATAGGAGTGAGGTTGAAAGGTCAGATCGACTGGCTCGAGTGTGGAGGGCGTTGGCACGGTCCATAGGAGACTCATTGTTCTGGGGCACAGTGTTGTTCCATGCGAGCTAGCGGATGGCACCGTCCAGTGCGTGGAAAATATTTATACGCTCTGGGTGGATGGATGAATGCCAACCATGTCTGGTTTCAGTCTGAAGATTTTCAAAGGTGCCTGACTGGTCTGGCTGCCTGATTCTCAGAGAAATTCACAGGAGCTGTGCTTCTAAATCCTCTAGGTGGGTTTTAAAATTTTAGCCTGGGTCTAATTCACTGCCGGGTGCCAATGGATGCAAAGCCAACAGATGCACTATGGTCTTACAAGCCATTGGCGTGTGAGGAGGGCAGTTGGCAAGACATCCTGAATGCCTCTGGGGGGCGCTAAAGGAAGGACATTGAGGATTGGCTCCTGCAGCTCCATCCAGCGCATCCGTGGCTTAGCAGCCCGTGGAGAAGAGGGAGTGGGCCTGTCCCTCTTCTTTGGGATATTTAGCACCACTGACTTCTCCAGCTCTTGCCCCAATGGTCCCAGGCAGGTGGACAAATGGCCCAGGGCTCCCAGTGGGGCATGTGCAGAATGAGCCAGGGTCTGGCCCCGGGAGATTTGCAATCTGGGTAAGTGATGTGATCTTCCCTTTCTTCATGATTGTGAATGATCAGCCTGAGCGGTGAGGGAGGGCTCCCGGGTTCCTGAGCTGAAAGCACTGGATTTCACATGGAACTGAGAGATCCGCTGTGCCCTTCAGCCGTGCTCTGCAAATGCTGACACACCCAAGCCGGTGCACAGCCTTGGCCACTAGCTGCCACCACTATTTAAGCTGGTCCTAGATCCGCAGATGTGAAAGTACGTCTCACCCGATGCCTCCCCGGCCCAGCGTGTGCCTAACTCACTGCTGCTGTCTAATTCAGTGGTGCACAGGAAGGATGCAGGCCTGGAAGCGTGGAATTCCCTCCCTGCACCCCAAGCTGGATATGAGTCAACAGTGTACCCTTGTTGCCAAGAAGACTAACGGCATATTGGGCTGCATTAGCAGGAGCATTGCCAGCAGATCGAGAAAAGTGATTATTCCCCTCTATTTGGCACTTATGAGGCCACATCTGGAGTATTGTGTCCACTTTTGGGCCCCCCACTGTAGGAAGGATGCGGACAAATTGGAGAGAGTCCAGAGGAGGGTTACGAAAATGATTAGGGGGCTGGAGCACATGACTTATGAGGTGAGGCTGAAGGAACTGGGCCTGTTTAGTCTGAAGAAGCAAAAGGTGAGGGCGGATTTGATAGCGGCCTTCAACTACCTGAAAGGGGGTTCCAGGGAGGATGGAGCTAGGCTGTTCTCAGTGGTAGTAGATGACAGATCAAGGAGCAATGGTCTCAAGTTGCAGTGAGGCAGGTCTAGGTTGGATATTAGGGAAAATTTTTTGACTAGGAGGGTGGTGAAGCACTGGAAAGGGTTCCCTAGGGAGGGGGTGGAATCTCCATCCTTATAGGTTTTTAAGGCCCAGATTGACAAAGCCCTGGCTGGGATGATTTAGTTGGGATTGGACCTGCTTTGAGTAGGGGGTTGAACTAGATGACCTCCTGATGTCCCTTCCAAGCTAATGGTCTATGATTCTATGATAGGTGGATGGGGATCCCAGGAAGCTTTCAGAGCAACTCAGAGGCTTGTTCAGAACCACAGAGCAAAGCCCTTCAGATCTCTGCTGTTAGACGGTGGTGCAGGGTTGTGAGATAGTCTAATGGTTAGAACAATGCAATTAGTGACAGGATTCCTTGGCTCCTTTCCCAGCTCTGCGCTTGCCTGGTTCTGGGCTTGACAGGTAATCCCACTGTGACTGAGTTTGCCCATTTGTAAAATGCAGCTGATATGAGTATCACCCCTTTTTGACATGAGCAATTAGCCAAACCTCCAGATCTAGCAGGTTGTTCCACTTAGAAGGAGAAATGAAGTGATGGAGCCCGGTGTTTCTTTGGTGCAATCCTATTTATTTACCAAGAATATATGAAGGCCTGTGTCCTTGAACACAGCAGGAATCAAACAGAAGACAGTTTCTTTGCTTACAGTTCAAAGCCCCTTTCAAAGCAGCAATTAGCCCAAAAGCTCTCTCTCTCTCTCTCAGCTGTTTCTCAGAATCACAATACCAGTGCTTCTCTGGCTGTGTCTTTGGCTTTCTGCTGTTTGTCTCTCGCCTGTGGTCTTCTGTTGCTTTGCTCAGAGACACGGACGTCTAAACAGTACCTAATCAAAACCCCTCTGCTCACATAACTTAGTTTCTGTGATCTTGCATTTACCTTCGTTTTGGGCAGTGACGTGCCTGTGTTTTGGTGGAGGCTCTATTGTTTCAGCTTTCTGGTTACCTAAAGGAGCTCAATTGCTTTTTACACTTTTCTTTAGTAAAGGGCAGCTGATACACCCCACAGCTTTAAGGATTTTCAATCCAGCTCATAACAACAGGGCTGGTGACTAATTAGCATTTGGAAAATGCTTTGAGATCCTTGTATGAAAGGACTGATGTAAGTGCGTATTATTTTTATACTTTGATCCAGATTCTGCCGTGTCCAGTGGGATGCAGCAGAGGTGATGTCGGGGAACTAATTAGAGCGCCATGACGCTCTGCTTGGCCCCAGGAGCAAGCTAGAGCAGCCTGGGAGCTGCTCTAACACATACCAGCTGGCAATGGTTTCCAAGGAACACCATGTCTGCTGTTCAACCCTCATTGCCCCTGACAGGCTGTTTGTATTGGGGCGGGGGAAGGAGGTACAGGCACTAACCACCCTGCCTTCCTGCCTGCTGGAGGAAATCTGCAGCTAGGAATTTGTGGCCAGCTTTTGCTCTTTTTGCACTGCCGGAGCAGCACAAAGGGACTGGAGAGGGAGAGAGAATCTGGTGCTTTAGCTGGAATTCGCTTCTTCGATGGTTCTCCTTTACTCACGAGTCACTGCGATTGGGTGTGTTCACTTGGGATCAGAAGAATGATAACATTTAACATCTGTTAACAGCCAATGAAATGTAAAGTTATGCTCTCTTGGAAGCTTTCCAAAGCAAAGGCCTCTTTCGGACTAAATTAAAAAGCAAAGTACCATCATCTGGGATGTAGCAACGTACACGTATTGACTTCTCTATGAAGGACATATTGTCATAACAATTACAGAGCTGTAAGCCAGATGTAACGCCCAATGTCTACAGTGCACCTCAGCAGTGTGCTGTGTCCCAGATTGCGGGGAACTGGAATGAACATGGCTAAGAGTCACTATTAATATAAAAAAACTTGCAGCTTTATTGAACATGTCCACTTTGGGTGGGCAATGACGTCACGTATCAGCATGTTGCAGTGTTCACATAAATCATTGTGGGATAGATGTGTGCCCTGGTCTGGAAAATGGAGCGGCTCTTTCCAGGATGTTACAATCTGAGTTTTATTTGTGTGTGTGTGTGTGTGTGTGTGTCCAGGTCCAGTTAGTGGGAGAACCATGACTTGAACACACAAGCCATGCATGCCCCACACAACATAGGCTTGATCCAAAGCCCACGGACGTCAATAAGACATCTTTCCCAGTGGATCTTTCCCTAAAGTCTCTCATTGACTTCAAAGGGCTTTAGATTAGGCCCTATGGGTGAAATTTCCTCATGTGAAATGCGCCAGCACAAGAACTATATACCACTTAAGTCCCACAGCAGCCCTATTAACTGGTGCCTATGCCTTGCATTGTCCCTCTGCCCATGGCTGAATTTCTCCCTGTGGAGCCTGTGGAAGTTACATGTCTCCGACAAGGAAAGGAAATACTCCTGGGCAAAGCCCTGGCTGAAATTTACAAAGGTGCCTTAGGGAGTTAGATACCCAGCTCTCGAACTAGACATGCCACA
Organism: Emydura macquarii macquarii; assembly: GCF_026122565.2. Lineage (NCBI taxonomy): Eukaryota > Metazoa > Chordata > Testudines > Chelidae > Emydura > Emydura macquarii. The sequence goes on from NW_027130204.1 coordinate 6,564,127, forward strand.
CCCTTGGGCAGCTTTGCAAATCTCAGCTGGTATGACAGCGGTGGTTCCACGGTGTGGTGTTCTACGGCTCACCCACAGGAGACGCCATTTCACTTATGACCCCAGATCTCGAACCAATTCATTTTCCGTAGCACTTTTTGGCTCCATTGCCCGTCAGAGGGTCTTTCCCATTCAAGCGTCAGCCCGGTGAATGCCTACATAACACAGGCATTGTGCTCTGCCAACGGTGAACAAAACAAACTCTGAGGTTCCTTTCGACTAACACAACCAGGGTGTCTTTCTTCCAGCACACAGTGGTGTATAGATTCATATTCTGTGCCTGATATTTATTGATTTAGATTCACGCCGGCCAAGAAAAGCTTGACTGCATTGCCTTGTGGTGAAATTAATTATAAGGGGGAAAAGCTGTAATAAGAGAGAGAGAAATCCCCCTCCCCCAGCCTTTTTATAACTCTTTGTAAACCATGTTTATGTGGGCCTGGCTACCCCAGGCCCTAAATGGTCTGTTACGCTTGCGAAGTGGACGTGAAAGGCGGCTCTGTTGCAGAGCCGCTGGTGCCTCACAGAATCAAAACACTTCTGCCGAGCTACAATTTAAACAGTCATACCCCAGCTAATTATGGGAAGCAGCCCCGGTGAGGAAGTGTGCTTTCCTTCTCAAAGCACTTTACCTTCAGCGAGTAAACAGTCCTAAGTGTCGTATGAAAAGCACTGAAGTTTATGTGCATTTTTATTTTGTGCTAATAGAGCAATTAAAAGGGCACACCATCACCCCTCGGCAGTTTCTTGGGGAGATCCCGATGTGAACTGGACAGGAGCACGTCAGGAGCATGCGCCTCCATCACTTGCCTTCGGGCGTTCATTAATGTAATAATTAATTAGTGCCAATAGGCTGGGTTCTCTGCCGTGTCCAGCTCCTGCTTGGGTGACTGAATCACAGCTCCCTGATTCCGTGCCTGGCCCAGGCATCTAACATGCATCGGCTGGCCCTAGCCCCCAGGGACCCACCAGCTGAGAATAGCTGGATCACAGTCATATCTCCTGCCATAGATGTCCCCAGCCCCCTGCACTGAGGCCTCGATGGATGGAGGAGGAAAAAGCAGTCCTGCTGGGTCTATGGCCTAAGGGGACTTTCTCCGTTAAGGTTGTGGACAGAGCAGATTTGCCCTAATCTATTTCTTTATATGGCGAATGTACTGCAGAGCAGAGACTGGAAACAGTGAATCCTCATGCAATGGGGAGTGTACCCCACACAGACCCTGAAGGGGTTAATGCAGGCCTGCAAGGCCAGTTATGTTACCTGGCTGCATCTGGAGGGCAAGCGAGGTGAGACTGGTCATGAAACCCAGCTGGGCAGAAGCAGGTTGGTTAGTATAAAGAGAGGCAGTTGGTAGCAGAGTGGCCTGCAAGGAGAGAGACTGCAGTCACAGTCTGGGAACAGAGAGGTGGTGGGGAGAAAGCCTACGGTGGAATAAGCCCAGTGAGCTTTGCCCTGACAGAAGGATCAGCCCTAAGAAGTTATGGAGAAGAAAGGCTGAGACAGGGTAGGAAGAATCCCAGGGACACAGAAGCCAGGTGGGATTGTGCAGACCCTGCCTGCCAGTTTTATGGGCCGGGGCCAGAACCCAGTGTAGGCGGAGGGACTGGATCCCACCACCAGCCATGGGGAAGGTGGGCATGAAGCCCTCTGACCTCAGGCCATAAGGATACTTTAGAGCCTGGCAGGATACCATCAGCACTGGGGTCTGAGTCAGGGGCCAGAGACCTGGCACAGGGGCTTAGAATTATCTAGTGGACTTTTGCCATCTGAACGTCGTTGCCCTGAAAGCGACGGATGTAGATAGCACAACCTGGCCGGAGGGCAGAGCCATGGGAGAGAGATGAGGCGGAGCGACAGTCAGCAGGGGGCGCCAGAGCGAAAGATGACTGCTCCGCCACGCCTGTCCACAGGGAGGCGCTCCTGCAGTGAGTGCCCCTCTTTGCACCACACAGCACCCCGCAGTAATCAACACCGTCCTCCTTCTAGAGATGGGGTAGAGCAGGGTATCTCAACCCCATGCTCGCAACTCACAGCTGGGTCATCAGAGGGTCGCATGGGAAGCCTGGGGAGGGGTGTGTTTTGCAGCACTTACCTCCAGCAGCAGCTCCTATGGCTTTGGTCCCTGGGGGCTGGCTGAACTCGGCTCCCGGCATTGCAGAGAGCTGCGCAGCGTTGCAGCACCGCTCAGGTTTGGCCCGGACATCCCGCCGTCATGATGCGGGGAGGGGTCTGGCAGGCCAAATTGGAGTGAATGGTGCTGTGGCCCTAGAGGTTCAAATGCCTGGATCACGGAGCCCCTAGCCAGCTCTGCGGGACAGGCACCACCGCGGTGGTGGACAGAATGTATTTATTACATGAATGTGTATGTAGTATATCGTGGATCAGACATCTTTAGTAAGCCAGATGTTACATATTGAGTAAGCCAGTTGTTTTCTGCACTAAAGCTATTTACTGGATCATGACAGGCCAGCCAGGTCTGCAAATGGGTCATGTGCCCAAAAAGGTTGAGAATTGCTGGGGTGGAGAGTACATCTTCAGTGCAAGTCCAGGTGTGCCCTTAACTTGGGTTAGCAGCTTGAATTCAAGCCAATGAGGGAGCCTGTGGCTGCCCTTGCGCTGCCTGCTCGGCTATTTTAACCCGATTTAACTAGCCTGAGTTACAGACACCCTTTTCTTCACAGTGCGTCCAGACCCAGAGAAGTGATGGGTCTTGCCCAAAGCACAGAACATGTCAGCAGCAGAGGAGGAAAGAGGATTTGTCTGCCCAGAACTACACTCATTGCACTAGACAGCAGATCCCTCCATTTGTAACACCCTGAGTAGGTGTAAGGTCTGAGGCCTTGGTTTTTTGGCAAAGCAGCAGCAGCCATATTAGGAGAGACAGCAGCCATAAGCTAAGTAGCACATGGTCACATCTTCACATTCCTGAAATTACATCAAATAATGTAATATTGGGCTGTTAAGAAGATGCTACTGTCCTAATAGCACCTACCACCACTAAATAAAGAAACAGATCTTAAGATGTTTAAAGAAAATCTTGTCTGGTAGCATTCTGTCCAGTAAGGAATCACTGATCAACAGTTGTGATTGTAAGAGCCTCACTTCTTATTGTTTTGTTTTATGGTCCCCACTTCTCTATTGTTTGTCTGAATGATTTCTGTCTGGTTCTTTCATTGTTTCTGTCTGTTGCATAACTAAGTGTGCACTATTTAAATCAACTAAGGCGGTAGGATATGGTTGGTTAAAGGATTGTTTCGGAATGGGCTGGGATTGGTGTTTTGTAGTACTTGAGTTTCAAATGTTTGCTTAGGGTATAGCTAAGCAGGACCCAAGTTTTAACTATATAAACTGAGGTCCAAAAGGAAGTTTTTTGGAACCTAACTGCAGGGGACAGCCCAAGATCAGAGCCGCCAGACTTCATCACGCTGCCAACTGTACATACAGAAGCTGGAATCCCCAGATGATCTAATCCTGATTGGCCACCAGGAGAAGTTTGTCTGCCTTATTGGGAGTGGTGAGCATTGCAGGCTTAACGTGTGTATTCTGTTTTGGTAATTGTTAATAAATAGAGAATAAGGATATTACTGTGTAAGGCTCCTTCACTGGTAAAAGACCCTGCAGAAGATTACACCTGGAGCCCTACGCATTGGAAAAGGGTGGGTACTTAAATTAACCAGGTTACACCCGGAGCCCTACGGACTGGGAAAGGGTGGGGGGTGCCTTAACTGGGTTATGCCTTGGGCCCTATAGATTGGAGTAAAGGTGGGGTGCCCTAGTGTGCGGATAACAAAGGTCACATCCTTTACTTACACTTGGACAAATAGCCTAGCAAGCCTGGAGCCTTCAAAACCATCCCATCGGAGCTCAGCAGACCTTCTGCACAAGGAGGAAAATGAGGGAGGAGGAGGAGACAGAGAGAGTCAGTCAGTCACCCCTATGCAGGGAGTCCACATAAGACCATCCACCTCAGAAGTCAAAACCAGCCAGATTTTTCAGAAGGGCTCGACACCTGCATTTGGAGACGAGCTTTTCCAAGGAGTTCAGCTCCCATTTGGGGACCAAAATAAGAGGCCAGCTTTTCAGAAGAGATCAGCAGGCGTGCTGAGTTCTTTTGAAAATAATAGACTTTATTTAGGTGCATATGTGGGTGCTGAGCGCTTGAAAATCTGAACTGCACTAAAATGTGGCTCCTGGTGATACATCGGTAATATGTAGGTTCTCTGCACTGGGGAGGCGGACAGGGGGGTCAGTTTCACCCAGGGTGAGGAGGGCGGCTGGAGATAGGGAGGGGGACATGGGGGCCACTTGAAGAAGGGAAGTGGGAACTCCACAATATTTTTTTCAAATGTAATAAAAGGCTCAGGTTTGCTAAGAATGGAGCTGTGGTCCCTGGCGAGTTTTAGCTCTTCCAGTATTTTTCTTCCAGTCTTCCAGTTTTTCTAAAAGATATGCTCTGGTTCAAACAGAAGTTAATTCAGGGAGGTCTTAGGCCGGGCCTGTTTTATGCACAAAATCAGACTAAATGATCACAATGGTTCCCTTCTGGCCCTTATAAGCAATTAATAGGGTTCAGCCAGTCCTGGTCAGATGAGGTCTGCTTATCCACTGGTGTTCACAAAAATAACCCCACTAAAGGCAATGGAATGGAATAAGGCAAAAACATTTAACAGTCAGGTTGATTAACTATTGGAACGAATGACCATGGGACGTGATGGGTTCTCCATCTCTTGAGGTCTTCACATCAAGACTGGATGCCTTGCTAGAAGATATTCTTTAGTCAAACACAAGTTATTGGGCTATATACAGGAGAAACCAGATGAAATTCTCTGGCCTGTGTTATATAGCAGGTCCAACTAGAGTCACCCACCAGAGTAAATTGTAAATTGTATGTAAGAGAAAAGAGAATAGGGGGGCTAAATAATTACAAAGAGTATTTATAAGCTCACGACAGTCATCACTAACATAGATATAATTGGCAACCCACTTACATCGCAGACCAGTTGTAACATATGCGTTTATTGAGGGCTCGCACGTTTCATTATAACTGAATTACTGAACATAAAGCCATTTATAGTGAACTGTGGCAACCCCTAAAATCAAGTAAACACATGTGCAGTGGCTATTGATGTGGTACGGCTGTTCTGATATTTAAAAGGCATTATAAACGATTTGCAAGGCATTTCATAAAGTAACCTGCATTTATGTAGCGCCTTTTAGCCTGAAATATCTCAGAAATGCCGTATGGACTGTGGGGCCTCTATAGCCACGAAGTTTCTCCAATCTGCCGCTGGTGTGACGCTGTGGAAATGGCGTGCATTGCAGCACTGGCCCGTGGAGAATCAGGGCTGCGTACATAGGGACCTTGGGGTGACATGCAGAAATCATTCTGTGTTTGCAAAGCTACACAGAGCTGTTTTGGAGCACAGTCAAGGGCTAACTCCTCCCCTCAAAGCACTAGCAGGCATTTCGGTAGACTAAACCGCAAGTGGGGAAGGACTCCAGGGCTAATGCTCTTGCAAATGACATAATGGGGTCTTTCATAACGACGCGTGGTCAGGAAAACAGCTGATTGTATGTCTGAGCTGAAAGACAGCCCTGAGACCCTGGGCACTGTGCGGGGCAGGATCAGACACAGCACCGGGATCCAAATCATCAGCGTTACTTCCTACCGCTCGAGGATTTTCTTTGGAGGTCTCCCATCCACGTACTGACTGTGACAGACCTGGCAATTTCCCTGAGAGCTCTTACTGTGTTACATTTCAATATCAGCGTGGGCCAGGGGTTGTCTGTAATTCCACGGGAGAGGGTGACCACACCCCTCTTGGAACTAAAATTAGGGCAATCGCTCCGGTTGTAGCCACTCCAGAGAGGCATTAACACCTGGAAAGGGTCCCATACATTGGCTCAGCCTGGATTCTCCAGAGACCAACAGCCAAAGGAAGGACTTTTGGATAAACAACCTGAGTTTAAACTGAGTCCGGGCTTGCTTTCTGATCCAGCAAATGGACAGGACCTTCTGTCCAAGGGGGGAACCCCAATTCTTAGGGGAGGGTTGGATGGACTGCCAGCACTCGAGGCTGGCACTGAGGTGATCTCGGATGAGCTGATTAGCATTTGTGTAGGTTCTTTTATTGCTTTAATATGTTTTCTCCATCATGCTTTCACTTTAAGAACAAACGTCCTTGCTTAGAAAGAGCTGGGGGACAATTCAGCTGTTTAGAGCCCTTGGAGAGAGAGCCAGATGCAGATGCTGGACAGTTAGGCAGTCTGGCTTGCTGGGAATATCACAATGTTAGGCAGGGAATGGTGCAGCCTGGCAAAAACCTGCTCAGGAGGGAGGGAGACGTGTGTCTCTGCCTAACAGAGGCAATGGTTGAGCAGCAGGAGAGTTGGTGCCCTTACTGGAGCAAGGAGGGGAAATAAAAGGGCAGGTGGCACTGTGACATTGCTGTTTCTTAGTTTGTGAGATTTGAGCCGATCATAGCGCAATACGGCATGGCATATAGACGCATTACTGTGTACAATATACTGTGCCTATACCCTGCTGGACTTGTGATTCATGGGGGTGTGTTCCCCATAGTCCAGAGTTACAAAAAGGCAGACAAGGAGAGCACATCCACTAACAACCAGTACATTTACTCATGGCTCACGGCGCATGTTCAATGGGCTCTTGCACTTACTACAAAAGCCACAAAACATTGGCTCAACACAGGCACCGCTGGCTGAAATGCTCAACCCTGTGTTATAAAACCTATGATTCTATGAACCCCTTTGCTAAGTAACATTTAAATGCTTCTTTCCCCAGTGTAAATCAGGCGTACTTCCAGTGAAACTAGTACGTTTACACTGGGGTGACGTTGATGGAAGTGAATGGCGAATCAGGCCCACTGGGTATAAGAAAAAGCTGACTCTTGCTGGAAGGTTTGGAGGCTCCGGCTGCATAAGCTCTCAGAAGTTCAGATGAGTCTCCAAATTTCTTGATGCTTCAAAGCCGGGCTGCGGATCTCAGGAAAACACACCCTGCACAGGATATTTCTAGCACCTATGCTTCTGCCGCAGGCCAAACCTCGATGGTGCAGAAGTTTGTGAAAATGAAAAGCGATGGAAAAGAATGAACCAGCATAAAAAGCTCAGTTCAGCTTTTATTCTGCCTGCCACAGTTTCCCCATCCCTAACATAAACCTAAGTGTTTTCTAGCTTTATTAGACTGATTTGTATTATGGAAGTGCCCACAGGCTTAACCAAGATCATTGCCCTATGCTGCTTTGAAAACATATAAAATATAGTCCCTGCCCCAAAGAGCTTCCAGTACAAATAAATGAGACAGATAATGCTTTATTTACCATTCCACTTTCCAGCTGGGACCTGCAGTACAGAGACATGAAGTGACTTGACCAAGAAGCCTGTTCTAGTTTTAGAACCTAACCACAGCTCTCCAGTACTTTAAGCACCAGATTATGGGCCTGATCCAAAGACTGTAGAAGTCAGTGGGAAAACTCCCATTGATTTCAATAGGCTTTAGTTCAGGCCCCCAAAAAACAGTGTCACTAATTTGATTATCAGAATTTTATTCCAAGCTAGACAAATTAATCCTTTAAAAACTATTTTAAATGTATTCAGGCTGAGCAGTCTTTGTACCTGTCTATTTGTTGGTATAGATGAAATGTTTACCTTTAAATTACATCTATTTGTTTTATGCTGTTGCCCATAGATTTAATACATAGATCCACACAATTGTACAACGATTCCATGCACATGGCGAACCAGTCAAACGGTCGCTTAGCCTATGCGCGTGTTTATTCTGGATGATTGTAATCAAACATACTCTCTGTGGCTAATGTGATTAGCTGGGCAGAGTTGATTGGGGTAGAAGAATGTCAAGAATTCCTCTTTCAAATGTAGCCTGCCTGCCTGGTGACTTGTGTGGATTCCCAAGCTTGAGGTAATGGTGCACAGAGGGAGAATCTTGCAAGATATACAAATTAAAGGGGAGGCGGGGGAGGAAAGTGTCTTTAGATGTATTCACACTTAACGGAATTAATGTTCACTGACACAATAGAATCTAAAGAGGCAACCGCCTCGTGTTAGCGTTGCAGACCTTTGACTCTTTTATGGTTAATTAGCCTTTAGCTAAAGAAAGCCCCCGTCATAGAACTTCCATCAGCCCTGGACTCAAAGCTTTGCCCTCTTTCACCCCAGCAATTTACGATGTAATGATGATTGATGGCCAGATGAAAGCATTGGCTCGCGCCTGTCTTCTCCCATTGTGCAGGGGATGGCCTGTAATGATCTATTGCAGCGGTAGTTTCAGGGGCCATTTGGGTTGATTGCACTCTTAATTACTCCAGCTCAGGCTTTGGCCAAACTGATTTTACACTGGCACCGCAGCAGGTTAAAAATCAACCCTGACTTTCTCGCCGAGGTATTTATACAGCCCATCTCGTCTTGGTATCTAACCCGCGCCGCCTGAGTGAGATTTCAAATGGATCAGCCTGCCCTGGAGTGAAAGGAGGGAGCTGTTCCTCCCCTTGTGAGAATGGGAACTAGCTGCTAGAGACACAGGGCCGAAGTCAGAGCTGATGTCTCAGTTAGACACAGCTGCTGGGATGTCCTGCTCTGCCCCTTAAAGGCAGTCATGCCTAGTGGTCAGGCCACCCAGTGCTTAATTTGTATTGTACAAGGAGCCGGGGCTCAGCCCTGGCACAAATTAAGCACTGAGCCTTCTCCATCATGTGGCAAGGCCTACTGAGGGTCCAACAGAAAGATCTATAGAGCCCTATGGGGGACAGAGCCCAAGGAGAAGTGGCCCCAAGAATGACTCGTGATTGGGGCAGGGGTTCTGTGACTGTTCCTCTCAGAGCCTGGGGCCAGGAGCCTTGCAGAGAGGGTCTCACCGGCTCCCCTCTCGCCCACCCAAAAACGATCAGCTGGGAGAAGGCGCCAGTATAAAAGCTGCCTCCTTCTTCATAGCCAGGCTGAGGCCTGCCACCATGGCCGGGAGCATAGAGGCTCCTGCAGGGCCTTGAGTTAGCAGGGAGAAGACAGCGGCAGGGCCAGGTCGGCTGGCTGAACCTGCCCAGCTTGAGGGCAGAAGGACTGGGTGGGTAACCTGCCAGCTGGGGGAGAAGCTGCTTGAACCTCTACTGCTGAGCCTAAAGTCTACCTCCAGCTCCCAGGAGGAGAGCAAGGAGGCTGCTGCGTTAAAGAGAGAGACGGAGGGACTGTCCGAACAGTGGAGGACATGGTTCACAGCCCCAGCGTGGCTGTGAACTGGAGAGGCTAAATAAAGGAGTGACCTGTGCAGAAAGAATAACTATACCCGCCCCTGCAAAGGGATACGTGCTGGAACTGTGACTAAGCCAGACCCCGAGAAGACGGGTTGAACTCCCCTGGTCTGGGTAATTGTTTGAGGCTCATGGAGTGCAATGCACCTGCAGGGCCACAACAGGCCACAAGAGGGCATGCTGGAGCAGCACCCCCACTCCCCGCCAGCTGCCCAGAACACGCAGTCACACAGGTGGGAGTGGGTCAGATCTAGAGCCATGCTAAGGCCCCTTTTGCTCAGTCCCTGCAGTCAAGGGGCTGTAAACGGGGATCTCTGGGTATGGGAGACTCCTTGGCTGGCATAGAGACAGAGTAAGGACACTCACGGCACCAGTGAGGACACAATAACATGGGCAGGCATTGCAGAATAGCTGCTGGTCTAGGCTGACCTGGGTGTGGCTCATCCCTCTTAACTCCATCTTATAGTGGAGCAAGAGACTTGTGCTGGTGCACTGCACAGAGCTGCTTTCCACCCAGAGACTAGCCTGGGCACTGTCTGGTACGCAGAAGGCCATGTGCTTTCACTTGCACAAGCACTGAGGGCTCCCCAAGGGCGGCACGATGTTTTTGTCTCCTGTGCTTCATTGGCAGGAAGGAGCTGCTCTGCTTGATTCCACCTGCCTTTGCTCTCACACGGCCCTGTTCGCAGGCAGGCGGTACAGCTGTTTGATGCCCAGAGGAGGACTGAGCTGGTGCTGCTGTCTGCCAGCACTTACACCTCCAGACCCGGTCACTAGAGCTAGGCAGGAAGTGACTTTCCCCTCCCCCAAGAATCTTTGAGATTTTTTTGAACGTTTTCCTCCAAAATCTCAAATGGTCACACGTCAAAAAGCTGGAAAAAGAAAATGTGGATCAGGTCAATCAAAACGTTTTGTTTTCATAAATTCCATGGCCAGAAGGGACCATTTCATCTGATCTCCGGTATGACACAGGCCAGAGAATATCTCCAGTATAATGCCTAGAGCAGATCTTTTACGAGAACATCCATGCTTGAGTGAAAAACTGTCAATGATGGAGAATCTCCCACGACCCTTGGTCAGTTGCTCCAATTTTGCTTTTTCATCTTTTATCAATAAACTTTTTTTTAACTGAACTTTTGAAACAAAACATCATTTCGACCTGAAACAAACCTGAACTTTTCCTCTAGGAAATGTCAAAATGGGATGTTTTGACAATTTGGAAACTTTTTCCTGACATTTCTTCGAAATAGGAAATTTACTGAAACCTTCCCTTTCTTGTGAAAAGTTTGTTTCAATGAATCAGTATTTTCCAATGAAAAATGTTTTGCTTTACTACCATTTTCACAGTGTGGTATTTATTTTTTTGTAATTTAGCCTTAGTGTCCTTCCCATTAAGGGTGTGACTCATCTCTCCCTTGAGATGGGTAAGGCCCTCGACACCTATTTGCACTATTGGTAATGTGGTCTAGTGGTCAGAGCAGGGAACCTGAGAGCTAGGAACTCCTGTGTTGTATTTTTGACTCTGACATGGACTTCTGCCACCAAGTTACCATTTCTCTGAAAATAAGTGATGATGATGATGACAGTTAATGGGATCCACTAGAGAAATTCACCCCTGTGCAGTTGAAGCCTTAGGAAAGATTTAAGTTGTGCATTTACCTTGGGCTCGCCCTGTGCCCAGAGGTGAAGTTCACCTTTTATATGCCAATGCCAACAAGCTGGAAGGAAAGCTTTAGGACCAGGCAGATTCAGAAGGTTCATTTTGGATAAGCAATCAAAAAATCTATCCAAGTCTCTTGGCTCTACAAAGCATGGCTGATAATCACACGTGCCCTGGGCCTTTTGTGGCAGCGGGATGTCTGCTCATGGCATGGAAGTGTAGTGACACCCACAAAGTAAAATTAATCCACAGCTATAAACTTTGTTGAGTGAAGGTGAACCTGAACATTTGGTAGTATGGGAATACATTGGTGTAGGAAGCCAGATAACCTTAACTCTGCCCCTTCAGAGATGCCAACTCCCCAGAGAGAGCACAATGAATTTAGCATTTTAGGCTCCAAATTTTCTAAAATAGCCACTCGTTTTGGGTGGCTGAATTTTTGAACACAACTAAAGGCACCTAAAGCTCCCTGCCTCCATCCAGGAAGTCTGGCCTCCCGCTGAACTTCATTGGAGAAGCTGCCCCTGAAGTCCCCAAGTGCAGGGCCTGTGATTGTGTATGGCCCTTGCATGGAGCATTTAGATATGGAGAAAGCACCTAGTCCCTTTAAATCTTGCAGGTGGAATGCAGACTGACACAATGTGCCCTGTCCCTTTCTAGTGGTCAGACCCCAGCTGGCGGTCTGTGAGTACTACTTCCCCGTTCTTAATGGGACTAGTCCTTTAGCTGAGGTGACAGAGTCATATGCTTTTAGATCCAGAGGTCCTAGGTTCAACCCCTTCCCACAACCAAGCAGCAGGGCATGAGCTTTCCATCTGGATCTGCCTGAAGATCCAGGCCCATGTATTTGCTCTTCTGTTTCTGAGGTAACAGGGATCTGCTCCACACTCTTGCTTCCTGGAGTCAGCCAGGGACACATTGGTTGAACTGCCTTTTTATCGGAACATTTCTATTTAAAATGCAATTTGCTGTTCGAGGGCGCTCACATGTACCGTCGCTTCCTCCACATAAAAGAGGGAGCACTTTGTTATTTCCCCTTGTGAAACACATTGCTATGCAGCTTACAATCCTGGCACACACACACAAATGTCAAACCAGCCCCCTGACCCCTACATCATTTGATTAGTGACACGTGCATTGATTCTGAAATCTGTTTGTGACTTTATCTGGATGGAATGAAGAAAGAGATCCGCTTACGCTCCTGTTGACAGCAACGTAAGAAACCTGTGGGATAAAGGAGAAGGCGCTTTTCCACCACCCTGCCCCCTCTTTTGACAAGATCTCCCCCCTCCCCAAATGTGATAACTTGGAGAAACACTGTTCCATTCTTTGCTCAACTCCCCCGTCCCCAGCAAGATAGCATCACACTGGCTAGCTCAGGACTCTGGAGATACGGATCAGATCGCGTTCAATTTCACTGGCGCTGGGAAAGGTTAAGAAGCAATGCCCTGCTATAGCAGGAGAACATGTCTGCTGCCAGGGGAGCTGAAAAGCAACACTGCGTGGAGCTAACGCTGTATTGATTCAAATGGGCCTTTCGACGCGGAGATGGGTTTTTTTTTTCACAAGGCCTGCCTGGTGAAGGCCTGCAAGGTGAAGCCAGAGGAACGCGCTTGGCAGGCGGAGAAATATTCCATGAAAATAGGAACATTCAAGGGCAAGAGAGCAGGGGGCTGATTGAAACCAGATGAAAATGGCTCGCGAGCACCACTGTTGAAGAGCTAAGAGTGTGTAAAGCAGCTGGCATTCCCCTGGCTGGACAGCCACTGGCAGGGCCAGCCTGGTGCCTTTGTCTAATCTGCCCAGCGCTGAGCGCATTAGCAGTCCATTGTGTGTGTTGGTTCTGCTCATTCTTGGGAAATCAAAAGGCCAGAAACCTTATTTACTCCGGCTCCTAGGTGCTACCGTGATACATCGCCATCACACAAAGCACAATGGATTGGCCCATAGCTTAGTGGATGTACATTGTTTGGCTGTGTTTCTGTGGGTGACAAGCTGGCCGTACTGACCTGTTGAGAACCGGGCTGCTCTGCTGCTGGGCAGGGTTGTTAGCGTGGAAGGGCCGCAGCAAAACGTCGTCGAGTTGAGAGACGCAGAATGGTGCAGGAGCCCTCTTCGGCCATCGGCTCCGGCCTAGCACTGGAACAAGTTGCTGCCAGCTGGCTGTTACTAGGTGGCCTCTGGGAAATGAACGGATGCTCCATCTGTGAGGCAGGTGGTGGCACCACAAAACCTGTCCCCGTAGCTGGCACCAAGTGGCCGCAGCTGAGAGGACAAGGGCTAGCCTGTCCAGCGGGTGAGAAGGGAGCTCCTGGGGCCTCCCCAGCTTGGCAGCTGAGGATAGAGGAGATGACTCCAGTGCTGCTTATCCAGAGGTGTGCAGAGAACTACTGCGAAGAGCTGCCTGGCACCGAGCAAATCCGTATGCTACACCCTGAGCAGGTCAGCTGGCTGGTGAGCAGATGGCAACGTAGGTGCTCTTGCCGTGTTGCTTTGGTCAGGTAGCAGTGAGCTCTAGAGGGAGAGCGGAGCTGTCATTGAAGTAACAAGACCAGCTATGGAGGACCCTGAGTAATAACTGGACAAGAAGCCCCTCTTCCCCCTCCTCCCTCTGTAACCTGGAACCTGCATTTCACGTGAGTCCTTGTAACTAGGAAGCAAACTTAGTGATCATGAATTTGGGCTCCCTCTAGAACGCTACAAATGCAAGTTAACTTGGACATCTGGACAGCCCCGCTTTTCCCATCCTGTCTCCCCACCGTTTGGTTGCTGCACCTCCAGCCTGCCTCAAAGCACCCCTGCTCTGCTAATCTCGGGGGGCCCTCACAGCCTGGCCGATGACCCTTAGGCCTGAGCCAAAAGGCATCTGAGCGGCATTGGTGGGACACTCTCTGAAGCCAGCTGTCTGGGCGTGGAGCGCTATCCATGGAGACTCTTGCTGCTCAGACTATGCTCATTGGACAGCCTGATGGCACGTTAGGTTAAGTGCTCCAGCCTGGATGGTCCGAATGGCCTCATCTGGCCTTAACATCTCTCAGAGGAGCCGGAGAAAGGTAGAAGCGGCAGCAGCTGTTGATGGAGGATGAAGAGTGTATCTTGCCTTACAGGGGAGCTCCTTAAATAACGGTACTGAGACCTGATAGCAAGGTCCATAAGGATGAGCTGCCTGGATCACATTGGCCCTGCACGTGTACGCACGTGGCCCTGACTCCACCCCAAACCTGCTGCCATGACAATGGGGATGAAGCACAAAGCGTCGCTTTCTTTAGCACTGAGCAAGGTGCTCTGTTAGAAGAAGGGATCCACTAGTGACGTGAGAGTTGCTCCCTCTCTCCTCCTGAATCTCTGTAGCACTTCTGCCTAGGACTTTCCCCAACTCCTCCCAGCTGGCTTCCTGCTACAGCCTTAAAGACACATTGTGTGAATCCTCAGAGCTCCAGGAGGTTGGTTTGTTAAGCAGGGTATTAACCAAAATCCCTGCCTCCCAGAAGGCCTTGCCACCACCCTCTTGTATTGAAAAATCCCTGCACTACCGTTAACCTCCAAAACCAGATCTGCGTCAGCGATACCATCGCCTTAGACAATGCTGCGTGGTGGCTGCTATGGCCGTTCATCCATCGGAGCTACATAACTCAGACGGCGCTTCCAAGCTGGATGTTGTCAGGCATTTGAAGGCAACCTGCTGGTCTGGTATTTCGACACAGGGCTTTGCTGTTTGAGGTACAACATCTATTCAACTAGCCTTGGGTACCACAATTTTCTTGCTAAGTGGAGGGATGGCAAAAGTGTAAGTAAGTGTAATACCTAATCAAGACCACTAGAGGGAGTACAGGGGGCAGAAAAGGAGAAGAGCAAGCTGGTAAGAGCAATGTCAGGGTCTGTGTGCTGTAGCAGGATGTGTCAGGGAGAGTAGGTGTCCCATCCCATTTTACCAAACTCCTCGGTGTTGGCGGTGTTCATGGGAAATTGTCGCAAGGCTGGTTGTACGTGTGGGTCTGTGCACCGCTGCCTTCTGCTGGGTGGGCTGGGACCTGCTCTGGTGTTTGGCATCACGTCACCCTCTAGTGAATGGAGGTCTGAAAAACACGAAGTGCTAGAACATCTACGGCTGTTTCAAAAAAAAAAAAAAAAAAAAAAGTTGACCCCAAAATTTTGATAGAAAATGGCTTTTCAATTAAACTAAATTCAATTTCTCCGGGAAATTCCCTTTTCTTTTTAGTCAATTTGTCACTGTACGAGAAAAAATTTCTAAACAAATATTTTAATTTGACTTGTTATGTTGCAGTAAGAGAAATTCCACTTTCCTCACACTTTTTTTTTTATCCTTTTCCCAGTAGAAAATAAGAGGAAGGAGTAAATAAGTGAGAGAAAATATTTTAATCCCCCCCACCATCTAAATGAAACACTTTTTTTTTTTGTTTTTTTTTTGTTTTTCCAAAACACCCCAAAAAATTATTTAGAAACATTTTGGCAAAAAACGTTGCAAAAGAGTTTGGAAAACTTGGATACTCTCCAAGTTCTCCATGAGATAAAATGGCCTTATTCAACCTGCTGTGGTGAGATCAGAAGCTCCAGTGGGGATCCAGATTGCAGGGCAAAGACCTGAGCATGGGCAGCAAGTGCTCCTGGGATTCCTTGGTCTGAGGAAACAGGTGAGTTGCAGAAAGGAGAAGTCACTTGGTAGGTCAGTGGCGAGGATGACTGCAAGGGACCCACATCCTATCCTTGCACACGCACCAGGGACAGCACCAGTCCACGTGTCCAACGGAGCTCAGGGACCAGGCCTACCTGAGCGATCAACTTCTCCCAAGGAGGAAAGGGGTTGGGGGAAGCCCGGCTCCCTTGACCAGTTCAAGGAGATATCCAGCCACAGAAATGGAACCAGCCGTGCCATGCGACGGGGTGATGCAGCATGTATTCCTCAGAGCTCAGGCAAGGATTGTGCTTTTGTGGTATGATCCCTCTCTGAGCTCACCCGAGGGAGGGACGTGTTGGCCCGGCACCACCATGCTCAGAGTCCTGCATCATTCCACAATCTAGCCCCGATCCCAGCGATTGAGATGGCATTCTGAGGTGAGAGGGGGACGAAGGGGCACTTAACACTGTCCAAACCAAGGGGATATCAGCCCAAGCAAGAGAGCAAGGTTAGGAGGTGTTTCATGAAATGGCTTTGAAATCCACAGGGCTGAAAATACCTGTTCTTTCTAAACTCCAATTTCCCACTTACGGTACTTACTTGCACTTGCTAGAAGACAGACACTTAGATTGCATAGAAATCCAAAGCAGCTGGCTCATACGCTGCAAGACCCATCATCTTTAATACACCGGCTATCGAACCAGTGTGAGGGGCGGGGAAGGGTGACTCAACCAGGCCCTTGGAGTGGAGTCGCAGGAGATGGCCACATGGAAGTGCCAGAGCCCGGACAGTTAGTCCCCATATCTCCAGACTCATGGTGGACACGCGGCGTGTGGTGAACCAGCCTGGCATTTCTGGAAGCAGAGGCTACAACTTCTGCATCAACAGCAATTTGCTGCATTAAGCTGTGCTTGCCCGTATGACACGAGAGAGATGATAACACCTGCCTGTCCCGGTTACTTCCTGAAACCAAGCAGTAGAGAAGGAATTTACCCCAGGGCCCAATAAGAAGCCCTGCTGCAGGATTTCTGGGAACAGAGAGCTAGCCACAGCACCACAGAAACAGATGCAGTATGGATG
Source organism: Emydura macquarii macquarii (assembly GCF_026122565.2). Lineage (NCBI taxonomy): Eukaryota > Metazoa > Chordata > Testudines > Chelidae > Emydura > Emydura macquarii. Next base: position 6,580,827 of record NW_027130204.1, read on the forward strand.
GGAAAGACTTACTGGGTTCTCTAGTTCATCTCCCAGCAGAACTCTAATGCATTTTCCAGGGTTCACCTTAGCTGACTTGTAATGTACTTCTCGGTCGATATGTGTTGCTGCCCTCTGAACGGAATCAGAACTGCTCCACTGTGTGTCATATGCCCTATACTGCTAACAGCCCATAGGGAGAGTATCTGCTAGCCGTCGAAGGTCAGGGCTGTGGTTTTGGAGCTGCAGGATCTGAGTTCTCTCCGTGTTGTTGCTGTGACATGCTGAAAGGCCAAAGGGTGTGGCACAGAAGTGACTGTGGAGTCCTAGGTGGTCATCGATTTGTCTGGTTGGTGTCAGGAGTGAGGTGTGAACCCCTGTGAAGCCCTGGTAGGAGACTCTGTTATGAACCGAATGGAATGAACTGTGCATCATAGGCCCCGTATTGCTGAAAGTAAATGGAGATCCTACTTGAGCTCAAGTGCTGGATGACGAGGCTATAATTTCTCTCCCCACTGCTATTGTGCAGTTCCACGTGACTGCTGTACCATGCAGTGATGGCAATGATGCCTAGATAGCCACAGACCAGGGACCGTCTCTCCTCCTGCTGTTAACCCTGGAGCGAGGGTTTTGCTGAAGTGTGGGGGAAGGGATATAAAAATCAGTTCTCAGAGACCAGCGAACTCATTCCAGTTTGGAGCTGAAAGGAGACACGGATACCCACCCTCTCTGAAAATCAGGGGCCCCACTTTGGCACACAAAACTGAGGCATCCAAAATCAGAGTCCCCTTTTGAAAAAGTGTCAGCCTTAGTCTCGTGGTGCCTCAGTTTCCCTATGTGTGCAGTGGGGCTGGCAAGACGCACCTGATCCACAGCAATTCATTAGCGAGGGCACATCCTGAAGAGGCTGAGCAGCCTCAGCTACCACTGATTGCTCAGCATGGCTCTCTGTTCCCTCCCCCCACCACCCCAGCTCCGCTGACGGGAATTCAGGAGAGAGGGCCATTTGGTACATGGCTCAGATTGGTACATGGCTCAGATGTACATGAGTGTTCCATAAACAGATCCCCTCCCTGTGAGGTGGGGCGCCTCGGCCAGGCCAGGCCAGGCCAGCCAGGCCGCACCCTCTGGGCTCACGGTTCCCTAATGATGGGACGTATTTGCGCCAAAGCCGGAGTGACGGTAGATTCCATTTTGTTCCATGCTGCCGCTAAATCCAGGAAACAGGAAATCCCCAGCCCATCCTATTCTTGCTTTGTTCTCTCTCTCTTGCAAAATAAGCTTGCACAGCTATGGGAACTGGCCCTTCCCTGCTGGGGTACAAAGTGACAGAGCAATTTGTGAAGCAGAACGAGTGGCTCACACAGATAACGAAGCGCACGCACGTAGCTGGTTCCGTTCAAGTACCATTGACGTCACTGGCAAAGCACCCACTGATTTTAGTGCGGGCAGGGCAGGGTTCAGTTGGAGAGGCTGTTCATCCCTGCTGTGCTGTTACCCACTCTATTGAGTGCGAGCCCTGGACTCCCACCTGGGGATGCATGGTCCATATCCCCATCTGGCCTCAAAAGGCGAGAAGCTGCCAGCAGAAAGTATGAGCCCCTGTTTCTCAGAATTGATGATTCAGGCCGATGATCCGGGGAGAAGACAGTTCCTGGGTGGGGGTGCTGTGAGTCAGAACCCATGCTGCTAACTAATTCAGTTCCCTTTCTACCAACTTCCCAGGACACCTGGAGTCTGCTCAGTTTCACACCACTACTCAGGGCTGGGCAGCTGTGAAACTGACAAGAAGCAGGTCAAGTTCACTCAGCAGCTGTCTGGACTTCCAGGGTATGTCTACACCAGAGGTTCTCAAACTGGGGGGGGCACCACCTCCAGGGGGAGCATGGAATGTAGCCTGGGGGTGCGGGCACAGGCATGAGAAGCTTTAGGAGAAAAAAACCCACAAATTTACACTATCACACACATTCAGAGCTGGGGAGCCAGAGAGTGACTGCTGCTGGCCGGGTGGAATGGGGTGGAAACTACTACAGACACAAAGAAAGGGAACAGGGTCAAAGATGTTGCAGAACCACTGGTCCACACAGTGAAAAAAACCTTCCTGCACCACTGAGCCTCAGAGCCCTGGGCCACTGACTCAGGGCTGGCTACCGGCCTCAAAATAGCAGTGAAGACGTTTGGGTTGGGGCTGGAGCCAGGCTCTGAAACTCGGCAAAGGGGGGAGGGTCTCGAGCCTAGGCTTCAGCCCAAGTCTGAATGTCAACACTGCTATTTTTAGACTGAGCCGGAGTCAGTTGATCTGTAGGCCCAGGCCCAAAGCCATAGGGGATATTTTTTGTGGTTGTAGATGTAGCCCAGGGTCCTTGACTCTGCTGCAGCCTGCCAGGCTGGCAGTCACGCAGCTCAGGGAGTACATTTCATCTTGGAAACTCCATGTTCTGGTGAGATTTCAGAGCTGGGACAGTTTGGATTTTTGGCTTTTCATCCCAATTCAGGCCAAAAAAAAAAAAATCTGCGAGCTCAAAAATGTTCCCGGTGCTGAAATTCCGGTCCCCGGCCAGCTCTTCTGCTGAACCCAGCGTTCCAAACTAACGAGTTAGGCAGCCCAAGTCATAAGACCGGCCCGAGATTTGGCTTTGTTTTGGGTTCGTTTGCTGTGTTTTCTAGAATCTGTGCTTTTAGGGCGCCCGCGGGGTCCCACTCTCATTATTTGCTCTGCAACCAAAAGGGCTAGAGCTTTTGTGAGAGTGAGATTCTGATATGTTCACATGATTGCAGGGCTGGGGCTTGCGGAAACACATGGAAAAATTGCAAGACGTGAAAAAATCCCAGGAGCTGTCAATACCACTAGACGGAGGTAGATGGCGAGAACCGGGGCAGGGGTTCAAACCCACAAAAGCAAGCTCACTGATTGGCCCCTAGCTGCCATATGACTTCACTATGCCCTGACTTTAGGCAGATAGTAAGAACTCTTTGCCTCCCTTGACCAGGCCATGTTAGGGCTACCTACAACACAGCCATTAGGGGTGCATGGGGCTTTGCACCAGATGCTCACCCCAAGAACATCTGGGTGGTGACTGGATAGAAAACCCCCTGGTGTTCCCCCTGTATTGTGCCTTACTATATTACTTTGTGACAGGTACTTTATGTTCTTCTGCGTCTCACCCTGTGCACAGAGCAAACCAACACTTTCAGACAAAATGACTTTTATTTTAGCGTAGGAGAACAATGAAGCAAGAAAGAACAAAAGTAAAGTCTCCAGGAGAAAGTACAGCCTGTGCGTCTCCTCCTACAGGCTGCACTGAGCTGTGATTGCAGGGAGAGTGCTAAGAACTGGAACGGTTCCGGGCACATCTTTTCCTTAAATCTGCTGCAGTTTCCTAGTTTTTAGCAGGAAAGGAAACAGAATTTGAGCAGTCTGGCTGAGTGTCTGGCTCTTAAAGGCACAGTGGCAAAGGATATACCTGTTCTGGCACCAGGAATGGATGAGCACAAAGAAATGGATGTGATAGGGGCTGGTGCAATACATGCCACTTGCCAAGATCTGGCCCTCATCTGATTTGTTAACACTTCCCCAGGGGTGCTGCTAGATCCTCAGGTGTGGGTGAGATACACTCAGGACAAAAGAGGCTCCGCTGAGCCCAGAGCCAGTCTGGTCCTCGGAGTAACGTAAAGCAGCAAATGTCAAGCCTCTGGGGCCAGTCCTGCAGCTAGCTATGCCACAGCCCCATCCTCTATACCAAGGAGATCCGACCCTTTTCAGTCTTGCTCTTCTTCTCCCTACCTCACGAGCGTCATGCCCCTCTTCTACATCCTTAAAGACTGATTCCTCCACTCAGGGTCATTGGCAGCAGCAGCTGGAGACTCCAGCTGGATTAGGGCCCCATTGTGTTAGGTGCTGCATGTACACAAAAGAAGAGACAATCCCTGCCTCAAAGAACTCACAGCTCACATCGACAAGACAGATCAAGTGGGGAGAGGGAAGCGCAGAGAAAGTGACGTGCCCAAAGTCACCCGGCAGGTCAGTGGCAGAACCAGGAAAAGAACCCGGTCTCCTGCCTCCCACTTCACTGTTCGAGCCACTAGAGCAAGCCCAGGGCAGAGGCCTTATTCCTCTCTTTCCCTTCCCTCTCTTCTGCCTAGAGCTTCACTCCCTGCCCTTGCAGCTCAGTCGGGGCCTGGTCTGTGACAAAGGCACCAGAACCTTTGTAGAAGTGGGGGACCACCGGCGCTGGAACGGGGAGGCCACTTTTTAACGTGGGCATAGTTTGGCAAACTGCGAGCCTCAGGCAGGAGGTGAGTGGCAGCAGTAGGGGCTGCGCTTTGTTGCACCGCCCCATCCCCTCCCAGACTACCTCCAAAAAGTGGGGGGCTGTGGACCCCTGCTCCTCCCCCGGTTCCAGAGCCACTGATCTGTGGTTCCTCGGTCTCCTGTAGCCCACAGGGGTGAGCACTTGACAGGGAGGAAGCGGAGATGTCTGAGGAGCCAACAGCAGGGGGAAAGGGCAAAGCGGAGAAGCAGGGAACATCCAAAGGGGAGGTGGGGAGAATCAGGCTACTGAATGGCTGGCAGTGGTGTCACCAGGAAGAGCCTTCTACCCCCTCCATAACTGATGTGCCTACCCCACAGTACCTCTTTGCTTCCCAAATCTGTTAGCTCAGCAGAGGGACTGAGGTAGGGTGACCAGATGGCAAGTGTGAAAAATCGGGACGGGGGTAATAGACGCCTATCTAAGACAAAGCCCTGAATATCAGGACTGTCCCTATAAAATCAGGACATCTGGTCACCCTAGGCTGAGGACTGAATGAGTCAGGGGCTGGAAGTACCTTCTGATCATTTTAGGACAGTGGTTCTCAATCTTATTTAATTGTGCCCCCCCTTCTTTGTGTCTGTAGTAGTTTACGCTCATCCCCCCTCCCACCCCACCACACAAGTACATCGACCAAGAAAATCAGCATGCAACGCTCATTAAATATTAAAAACAGCAAGGCACTGATTCAAACAGAGCCATTTAAGTCTCTAGTAAATTTTAAGTGCAGTACAGCGTACTGGCCTCATGATGTTGTTCCTAGTGTGACGGGAGGCGCCTGTTTTTCGGGGCGGAGCAGTACCAGGAATTGCATGAATGAGCCAGCGCTCTGCTGCAATAAGAGCAAAAGCGAAACTGAGACTGTGGTCGATGCGTACAATGAAATGTGCACCCCGCGCCGTAGCAAACAAATGATGCGAGATTAAGAGATATCCGGCAAAATTGCACAGCGCCATCCAAGGACCTGATATGTCTGGAGGAATCAGCTTGGCTAGATATTCATGTGGTGGGTAAAATGTGCACAGTAAGTTTTTTTTTTCCTGAAGCTTCTCACGCTCCCCCTCTACCCCCCCCCCCCCCCCCAAAATATATCCTACTCGCCTCTGCTCTATGAAGGCAGGTGCAGTGATTAGGTGCGAGCCTGGCACTTGAAGACCTGAATCCAAGTCTCTGCTCTGACACAGACCCCCTGTGTCACCTTAACCAAGTCACTTAGCCTTCGTCCCCTCGGCAAACTAGGGCTAGCAAAGTAGGGGCTCAGATGCTGTGGCACTGGGGGCCCCAGCAGTAGCTCCGCTAGTTAGACATTAAGGGCAAATGTTTAGCCCAAGTAATCCCTAGCCAAGGTCCATTCTGGGGCTGAACAGAGGTCTCCATGCTCATGGCTGAGTGCCCGCCTGGCACTTTCCACTAGCCTCAGAGATGACGTTCTCCTTGGAGGGGCAGACCGAGTCCCATGTGCCTCCCAGATCCTGTGCTGGTCTCCTTCATTTTGTCTACCCCAGGCAAATTGGATTTTGGGGTTTTTTGTTGGGTTGTTTTTTTTTTTGCAACCGAACCCGTCTGAAAGGGGCCTGGGGAGGAGAGGGAGGGAGGATGCACGGCGCCCACATCACCTTGGAGCTCAACCCAAGCACAAGCCACAAAAAAATAATCAGCCATTGGGCTTCAAGGCAGCACGTCCCAATGTAAATATTGACGCTCTGCAGCGCATAAAGTAGCTATTGAGAGATGAGGAGCAAGGGGAACAAATCCAGCTGCCGGGCACCTGACCAGACACGGAGGAGGCTCAGTCTCCGCTCCCTTAGCCTGTTGCAAATCACACGGCGGCGTCAGGGCAGTTACTGCTGCCTCTCGCCCAGGTGAGGGGGACCAAAACCAAGGAGCAACACCACATTTAGACTGTAGGCCTGTCACATACAGGGCCTGGGCCAGATCCCAGCCGGTGCAGATCAATGAGTCACTCCTCTGACACGGGTGCTGATTTGCACCAGCAAGGACCCGTGTGTAAATAGTTCAAATTCCTGAGCCTTTTCTTTTACGGAAACGGACTATGGTTCAGCACAGACATCAGAAGACCGGAGCTGGTGCAAAAAGCATGTTGCCCTCTCCTTTTGTTCCAACACATTGTACAAAAGTGTCCTTATTTATTTTATTGGCCGAGGGGAGGGGCAGTACAGAGGAGCGGGAAATGTCGTTAAAGTCAAACATTAAAATGTCACGTAGTAATTAAAAAATAAAGAACCGCTGTGCTGGGTGACGATGTTTTTCCACACATGCACGCCAGGCAACCGCTGGCATTCCCGAGCCTGATCTTAGGAAAAACAGAATCCCCCGTGGTCTACCGTGCTGCTGAGAGCTCCGCTTCCCAACAAAGCTCCCACGACCACCTGCATACACAGGCTGCAATATTGATCACACCCAACTCCGAAGCCCTGCATCTATTTGTTGTGACAAATTCGGAGGGGGGAAGGAAGCAAAATATTTGATTAACTCAGTAACGAGCAGTTTCCACGGCTGGTGCAGCACATGATAATATGAAACGAACAGCGGCCCATTGTTTGAGAGCAGAAGGGAGCCCAGTGTGGGAGCGCTGCTGGATTCTATACATCGCAGATGGAAAGGGGGGAAAACTATACCCTGGAATTTTTTTTTTTTTTTTTTTTTGGTTCCTTTACAGTTTTATTGGCCATGTGACCAGGTCAGTGCGTCCCACACTTGCTGCAGCACAGACAATCCGTCGGGCTGGTCGGCGACATGCACATGTTGAAAGGTTAATGAGGGCCCTGATGTTAAGCTACCAACATTTTCAAACAGTGGCTAACAAAAACCAGGAATCAGAGCGTCTGCGTTGGGTGCCAAGATGTTTGTTTTAATATTAACAAGGGCCAGAGTCAGGCAATAAAAAAGGAAGGGGGAGAGGGGGAGAAATCATCTCTTCGCCATGTGATGAAAGCCGGGCACTTTAATACACTTAAGCAACACAGACGTTTCAACAAAAGATGGTCTTGAGGAGGGGGAAAAGAAACTCCATGAATGTAGGTGTGAATGACATGACTGGGAACCCAGGAGTCCATGCTGGGAACGGTAGCTAAATTAAGGGCCCCATCCTGCAGTTCCTTACTGTGGGTGTAGTATTTACCACTAGGGGTAAGGCTCAGAGCCACTAAGGTACTTAGGCTCTTGATTTCAATGGAAGTTGTGAGCCTAAATACCTTTGAACACTTGGACCTAAGCGTTTCAGCGTGTCGTGAGGCTACTGGGAAATGGAACAAGGCAACACGGGTGTCACCCGTGGGAGGGATGAGACCATGGGAAGAACCTCCATGAGCACAGTGCTGTACAGCCCGACTCTATAGTGTGATACATGTTGGAGAACACCTTTGCCCATGCAGAGCTTCCTGACTTTTTTGCACGTGGCTCATCACAGGAGCAGGATTTAAACTGTATTACTGCACACTCCAGCCGGCAGCAGGGAAAGGGCATGAGCACATCTGAGTCAGAGCACGGGCCTGGAACGCAGGACAGCTGGGTTTGCCTCCTTGCTCTGCCACTGATTCACAGTGTGGCCTTGGCTAATCACTTAGACCCACATCACTTGGGAGCTAAGCACCTAAATACATTTAAGGAGCTGGGGCTTGAACTATTCTTTATCTGGAAAATAGGGAGCATGCGTCCTCCTTTGAGCAGTGAAATGAGGCAAGCATCTGTTAATGATGGCAAGGGGTTCAGATACCACCGTGCTGAGGCCAGCTAAGGACCTAGCTAGAAGCAAGATTCCTAGCTTCTAAGGCGTGATCATCTTTGAATTTGTGTCATCTACTCTGACCTGCTGTCATAGGCCATAAAGCTTCCGCAAAATACTTCCTAGAGCATATATATATATATATATATATATATTTTTTTTTAGGAAAACACCCAATCTTGATTTAAAAATTGTCAGTGATGGAGACTCCACCATGACATCTGGTAAATTGTTCCAATAATTACTCTCACCGTTAAAAATGTACACCTTAGTTCCAGTATGAATTTGTCTGGCTTCAGCTTCAGCCATCGGGTTAGATCTTTCTCTGCTAGACTAAAGAGCTAATTATTAAGTATTTGTTCAGCATGTCGGTCCTTATAGACTCTAATCATCATCAAGCCCTGCCTGAACTTTCACTTTGTAAAGCTAAGCAGATTGAGCTCCTCAAATCTACTGCTAGAAGGCCGGTTTTCTAATCCTTTGATCATTCTTGTGGCGCTTCTCTGAACCCTCTCCACTTGATCAAGAGCTTTCTTGAATTGTGGGCACCAGAACAGGACACAGGATTCCATCACACCGGTGCCAAATACAGGAGGTAAAATAAATTCTCTGCTGCTACTCGACACTGCCTTGGTTATGCATCCCAGGGTCACATTAGCTCTTTGGCTGCAGCATCACGCTGGGAGCTCATGTTCAGCTGGTTATCCACCACGACCCCCAAATCTTTTTCAGAATCTCTGCTTCCCAAGATATAGACCCCATCTTGTAAGCATGACCTACGTTCTTTGTTGCCAGATGTACACATTTCCCTTTAGCCTTATTAAAACACAGACTGTTTGTTTGCTCCCAGTTTACAAGTGATCTAGATCGCTCTGAATCAGCGACCTATTATTTACCACTCCCTCCATTTGTGTGTTAACTGCAAACTTTAATCAGTGATGATTTTGTGTTGTCTTCTAAGTCATTGATAAAGTGGGTCCTGCAGGGAACAGTTCTGGGGCCAGTTCTGTTCAATACCTTCATGAATGACTTAGATAATGGCACAGAGAAAACACTTCTAAAGTTTGTGGATGATACCAAGCTGGGAGCGGTTCCAAGTGCTTTGGAGGATAGGATTAAAATTCAAAATGACCTGGACAAACTGGAGAAATGGTCTGAAGTAAATAGGATGAAATTCAATAAGGTCAAATGCAAAGTGCTCCACTTAAGAAGGAACAATCAGTTGTTCACATACAAAGTGGGCAATGACTACCTAGGAAGGAATACTGCAGAAAGGGATCTGGGGGTCATAATGGATCACAAGCTAAATATGAGTCAACCGTGTAATACTGTTGCAAAAAAAAAGCAGCAGCAAACATCATTCTAGGATGTATCAGCAGGAGTGCTGGAAGCAAGACATACTGTACGCTGTGCTGATATGGATTTAACTTGAGTTTTGTGTCCAATTCTGGGCGCCACGTTTCAGAGAAGATGGGGGCAAATTGAAGAAAGTCCAGAGAAGAGCAGCAAAAGTGAATAAAGGTCAAAGAAGGTTGAAAAAATGGGGTTTGTTTAGTCTGGAGAAGAGAAGACTGAGGGGGACTTGGTAACAGTTTTCAAGTACATAAATGGTTGCTACAAGGAGGAGGGAGGTAAATTGTTCTTGTTAAGCTCTGAGGATTGGACAAGAAGCAATGGGCTTAAATTGCAGCAAGGACGGTTTAGGTTGGACAGTAGGAAAAGCTTCCTGTCAGGGTGGTTAAGCACTGGAATAAATTGCCTAGGGAGGACGTGGAATCTCTGTGATTGGAGATTTTTTAAGAGCAGGTCAGACAAACACCTGTCAGGGAAGATCTAGATAATACTTAGTCCTGCCTCGAGTACAGGGGACTGGACTGGAAGACCTCTTGAGGTCCCTTCCCGTCCTATGATTCTATGTTAAATATCATAGTGCCCAGACAGATCCCTACAGGACCCCACTGGAAACAGTCCTGCCCAGTGATGATTCCCCATTTACAACGACACTTTGAGACCTAACATTTAGCCAGTTTTTAATCCATTTAGTGTGTGTCCCATTCATTTTAGATCTTTCTAGCTTTTTTAATCAAAATGTCATGCTGCACCAGTCAAATGCCTTACAGAAGTCTAGTCTATTACCTTTATCAACCACACATGTAATCTCATTAAAAAAAAAGATAAAATTAATTTAATAGGATCTATTTTCCATAAACCCATGTTGATTTGCATTAATTGCAGTGCCCTCCTTTAGTTCATTATTAATATTTTGAGTTCATTATAAGAGAAGCCTGGCTGCCTCTCCCCAGGCACGAGATGCAGTTGCTTCTCCTCTCAGACACTGGGAAATGGAAAAACACCTTCTGATTTGCCTTGTTGTTAAATGCAAAGCGCTTAAACTTTGAAACCTTTCACACGGCCAAATCTCCTGTGCTCATACAGCAGTCTAGAAAGCAGAACAAAAGCCAATAATAAAGACGTTGTTTATTTAACATTTGGGTTCTGATTCTGATCCCACATACACAATGCTTTGATGTAAATGCAGTGGAGTTAGGTTGCTAAATACCTTTGAGGACCTGGGCCTTAGTGCTGATTTTCACCAAGGTGAGAGAAAGCCGTCTCAAGCCTTGCCTTTCTCTCCCCCTCTAATGCAGTTCTTTAGTGTTTCTCTCTCCGTTTATTTTTGAAAATCAAAGACTCAGACACAGGCCAAATAAGCGGGAATGGAGTTGCTTGAAGACCTTCCTGGTAAGCAGTGGGGAGGGGGTTTTGGTGCGAATGAATGGTTCCGGATGCGCTTTAAAAATGCGCACCTGTTGGAACCCAAGTGCAAGTTCAGCATGCTTCCATGGAAGCAAAGGCTCAATAGCATAGAAAGATTTGCGGCCTCTGTTGTTTTTGTGTGAGTTACCATACCACAAATTATGAAAAACCAGAGGAAAACATGGAGGTCGCCAATTGAATGCACCATTTCATTTTTGGGGCCAGGATTTGTGCGGGAGGCTGGGGTTGGAGATCAAACCTGCAATCGGAACCACTGTGACTTGTGACTCAAATTCCAGCTTAAAGCCTTCATGTGCAGTCCTTAGTGAAGGAGCTGTACTTTGGAGGCGCTCAAGCTCTGTGTCAATGCTAGTTTGAACTTTATGGTCCTGTTTTAAAAACACAGGGCTAGATCCTCAGTTGATGTAAATCACCACTGAAGTACAGCGAGATACAGTGATTTGCCTGATAAGGGCTTGGTAGATCTTTCTGACCCTCTGGTATCTTGGCACTGCACATGTGTTTGTTATATGGCCGTCCTCTCCAGCCGGGTAGCTGTGGCGCTTCCTTGGGCCCAGACTCCGGGGGAGGCCACAGCGCCTTCCTGAAAGGGGAACAGTTAGCCCTCCCGTGTGGCTCTTAGCAGGGCAGGCGAGCAAGCAGTCTATCGCCCATGGCCCTTAGGCAGGGTGGGCAAGCAATGGCTCCGCTATTCGTAGCGGTACGGAGGAATAGGCTCTCCCAGAGTGGCTAGGGAAGAGGGACACAGGCCCACCCGTCTCCACTGCATCCCAGCCTAGGGCCCTAGCAGTGGCAAAGGCATTGCCACTGAGTCGGCAGAGCTCCCGCCGCAACACGCCGATGGGGTCTTGCCCCTGTCTCAGCCACAGCTATGGCTGTCCCTGGGCCACTTCCTTCCCGTATCCCCAGGTACCTGTCTTGTCAGGGTCCTCGGGGTCGCTGGGGTATTTGGTCCGGGGTAGGCCCGTCAGTCCCTCCTTGTCCACAGGTGGCAAGGCGGGGAGCTCCTCTGCGAGGGGCAGCTCCTCCAGGTCACAGGGTTCGTGGGATGGCTCAGCCTCGGGCAGCTCGTCCAGGTCCTGTCCCGTCTCTGGGGGCTCAGCGTCAGGCAGTTCCTCCAGGTCCCGTCTGGCCTTGGAGGGTATCTCTCATCCAGGTTGCTCAGGGGTCTCGGTCCAGTCCTGGGGTTCTGGTAGCTCAGTCCAGTCACTCTGGCCTGGTCCAACTACCTGAGGGCCCTACCCAGTCTCCAGGCCCTGAGGCAGGATCGGGGAATGGTCGGGATCTCTGCTCTGGGAAGTGAGCATCCCTGGCATCGGCTCCGCTCCGGCCTAGGCCTCAGCCAGCGGGGCAGCACATCTGCTTCTGGCGGCAGTCTCCTCCAGACTGAGCCCTGGGGCCTGTCTTTTATACTGTCCCTTCCTGTAGGAGCTCCATCCCGCTGTCACTGATTGGGCTGCCGGGAGGTCCTATCACTGCCCAGCCTTTTGGTTGCCGGGCAGACTGGCCTGCCGGCCCTATCACAGCCCGGCCTTTCTGTTGCCGGGAGGACTTGTCTGCTGGGCTTGTTTCGGTCCAACCAGGCCGCTGTGGCCCTTCCTCGGGTCCAGACTCTGGGGGAGGCCACAGCGCCTTCCTACAGTGTTATAGAAAAACGGTGGGATCGGTCCAGAAGACACAGTCAATTTTCTATCCCGCTCTGTGTTAATTGAATACGCTACCAGGTTTCCTAATATTCTAGTGCTTTGTTGAAGGCTTTGTGGAAGAGGGGACTCCTGTACTATGATCCAATGGAGGTGGGAGGGGAGGATGGCTCCTAGTCCCCTTTAAGAGCTTGTTTACGAATGCTGGGATTGCAGTGAGGAAAGCACTTGCTCTGGCTCCCTTCAGTCAATAAGTGGGCTGCCAGAGTTCCAGTGCGTTGGAGGCCTGGATTTGCTCAGGCAGAGAGATGTTTCTTGAGATCAGCAAAGTCCTTAATGGGCTAAGCCCAAGCAATCCATATCAGAACCTTGACATAGAGCCTGAAGCGAGGTGGGAACCAGCACAGGCTGCAGATCACCACTGTAATATGCTCTCGTCTGCTCATGCAGCTGAGGAGATGGGCTGCTGCTTTCTTTGCCTTGAGCTAGGCAGAGAGAGTTTACAGCAGCCCTTACAGAGATGACTAAAGAGCATCTTCTTCCTAGAGAGAGATGGGAGAGCATACTTTTGGTAACTGTGGCTGTGACTATGTCCAATGGCAATCATCTGGCTTAACATTATCTCAGGGCTAAAATAAGTCAGTTATCGGCAGATCTCCCAGCGAGGTAGGCAGAAGACATGATCACTTTCATCGCATTTCCACCTTCCCCTTTTTTTCCATGTGCTGAACCCCGTAATACATAGAGCAATGCTTACCAAAGTCTTGTCCACCACAACGCCGCGGTGATTTCAGAAGCTAAAGAGGTTTGAGCCTAGTTAATCTTTGGATGAGAAATCTCCATGTACTGCTGGTTTTCCAGTCCGTGGCATTTCTCCTTCGGGATTGGTTCTTGAATCGATATTCTGTGGCTAGAGGTGCTGAATTTCAGAAATGTAAAGTGGAGATCGTCACCACGCATCGGGATCCTAATGTGGTTCTTTTGCAAGAGTCAGGGAATTAACCTCAATGTTCTAGCTGAATTCAAAATTGCACCTTAAAATAAACTCTCCTCTGCTGTGATGCCTCCAAACACACAAGAAGAACGAGGCTGTTGGTTTCCTAAGGCCACTGCTTGTCATGCTGACCGGTATTGTCTCATTGTTTCGTTGTCCTCCCCTGTCTGTCTCCATCTCTGGTCTCATACTTTTACAGTGTTGCCAACTCTTACGATTTTGTCACGTCATGGGATATTGGTGTTTTTCCTAAAGCCTTAACTGCTGGAATCAAGAGCTTGAATGAGAGAAGAAGAGGCTGCTCCCTTTGTGCAGCAACTGCAGTTCTTGGAGATGTGCCCCTTACGAATGCTCCACTTCCAGTGCACAAGTGCCTCTTTAGCCTTTGTTTGGAGATTTCCCACATGCACCCGATACCTCCTCTTACCAGGCACCAGGGCTGTACAGGGACGCATGGGCAAACTCATTTCCCTCATTTCCTTCTCTACCTCAACGTCCTATAGAGAAGAGCCCAAAGCAGAAAGGAAGCGGGGTAGTGGAGCACGCAGAGGGGACGCATCTCCAAGAACTGCAGTTCCTGCGCAAAGTGAGTAACCTCGTTTTCTTCGAGTAGAGGCCCTACGTAGCTCAGATACTGGCACATGCTGAAGCAATGCTGTAGATGTTGCTGTGATCTGATCGAATGTGCTGGGGGGGAGGGTGCCAGAATGTCTGCAGCGTCCTAACAAGTGATAGTACATCCAGCTATACATCTCACTAGGCTCTGAATAGAAATCATGGACCCCTGCGGTCTACACTGTGAAGGAGATGAAGAGCCTAAGTGAATTTCAAAATTGTTTGGTCCTATCTAAGTAGAAAGCCAACACCCTCTGAACATCCAGGGTATGAAAACAGGACTCCTGCAGAGAGCTATGCAGCTTCAGGGGAAAAAATAAAACACTGGTAGATGACTGGATTGGTTAAGGGTGGAACTCCAATAGAACCTTAGGTAAGAATTTAGGGTGTGGACTGAAAGACACTTTGTCTTTGAAGAATACTGTAATATATACTCCAATCTCCCCGATCCTACAGTCTAGAATGACGGCTATTAAAAAGGCCATGGTCACAGCTACATGGAGCAGAGACCATGTTGCCATAGGTTCAAATGGAGGTCTCGTAAAAGATAGCTGAATACCAAGTTGAGATCAGGTCAGGGTGGGATCTCTGATCTGGGAATGGAGATTCCCCAAACCCTTAATAAATCTAGATGATACCAGGTGAGCCAATTTGGAGAAGCATTCCACCAGAGGATGAAAGATTGATTTTGCAGACAAAAGGACCTCAACTGACCTAACTGATAACCCCGATTTCTTCAGTTCCAACAGGTAACCCAAGATGACTGACAGCAGCACCAATTCAGGCAGGAAGCAGCGACAGACTTGAACGAGAGCTAGACACTCAGTCCTGTGAGAAGTGTCTGCTGAGGACATTGACTGTGGTGTCCAGAATCCCTGGGAGGCTGAAATTCGGATCTGATGAGCTATGCACTAGTTCCATAGTTTCGGCACCCCAGGAGGAAGATTTTGCTAATATAGAACATTCAGGATGCATTGGCCAGCATGACCCTGATTGGTTTGCCCTGATGAGGAGAAGGAAATGAAGGCAAGCATTTCTGACAGCCCTCAACTCCAACAGATTGATGTGGAAACTGGTTTCCTATCTGCCCTGAGTCATGAGGGCATTGAGGTGAGTCCCCCATCCCAACAGCGATGCATCTGTTGTTAAAATTAGTTATGGAGTTTGATGACAGAAACACCTGCACAGACATTGAGTTGATTTTCCCTCCAGTCTAGGGCGTTCTTCATTTGTAGGAAAACAATCAACTGTCTGTCCACGGTGTCTCTGAACGGAGAATAGGTCATTCTGAGCCAGTCCTGGAACCAGCGGAGGTGCAGCCTTTTATGATTGGTCATAAAGGTGCAAGCTGGCATGTGTCCCAGGAGCTGATGGTGGTTCCCTATTGTGATCCAAGGGCTCTCCTGAATTGCCCATACCAGAGCTGACAAAGTTACGAATCTATCAGGATAGGTAGGCTCTGGCTGCCACAAATCCAAATACGCCCCTATAAACTATCTTCCATACAGGGATTAATGTGGCTGTTTTACATTCAGCTGAAGACTCACCTCCCGGAACAGATCAAGGGCCGGCTGGGTGGAAGATAGCACTGCTTTGTAGGAGCAGCTCTGGAGTAGCCAGCTGTGGAGGTATTGGAAGACTAGGATTGCTTCTTGGAAGTAAGCTGCCACTACCACCAGGAACTTTGAGACACCCTTGGAGCTGAGGAAAGGCCAAAGAGAAGCACTCGGTAGTGGAAATGATCGTGGCCTATCGTACAGCATAGCTATTTCCTGTGCAATGGCTGTATCACTATATGGAAATAGGCATCTGTCCAGTTGAGGCTGAAAACCAATCCCCTTTCTCCGGAGAAGGAATTATAGCTGCGAAACTCACCATCCTGAACTTTTGAGACCTTACAAACTTATTCAGAAGTTTGAGATCTAAGATCCGTCTCTGCCCTCTGTCTTTCTTTACCACAAGGAAATACTTCTAGCAGGGGCGTGCATAGGAATTTAAATTCCAGAACTTTTGGACGAGCACATGCTGTGCCCCCACAGAGCCCAGGGGCCGGAGGAGTTCTGTGCCCCCCCTCCACTGATGATTGGGGGGGCTGTGCCCCTGCTTGGCCCCTCTTGTGCACAACCCTGACTTAGAGTAAAACCCCTTTGCCCTTGTGAGGAAGAGAAACTAATTATTGCTCCTAATCGAAAGAGAGCGTTCACTTCTTGTCTCAGTAAAAGTTTGTGAAAGAGGTCCCTGAAAAGAGACAGGAAGACAGTGTGGAAGGGAGGGAGTGACATAAAATGGATGATATAGCCCAATGTTATGGTGGGCAAGTGGACACAGCTGTAAAAGCCAGAGTTGCGGGAGGATTCAAACCCTTGACCAAGCCCATCAAACCTGCTACCTGAGGATGACTTGGTGGTCGTGGAGGGCCAGTGGGCGACCTCTTTCTCTGGAATTTATGTCTGTTCCTGTGGGGTTTGCTGGATCTCTGAAATCCAGAGAACTGAGCAGGATGCAATCTCTGGGCAGTCTGTGACCTACTAAACATTCTCTTATTTGTAGGTGTGGTATGCCCAGGGATCATAAATTAACCCTAGGGTCCTTCAGGGTATGCAAGGACTCATCCATGGTCTTCGAGAAAAGCTTATGACTGTGTGCATGTCTCTCCTGTAACATGCTGCGCCAGCTTTAAGACCAAAAATGGCAAAGTACTTTGAAACACAGAGAAACAAAGGCCAAACAATTTCATAGCTGCACCACAGTTGACTTAGAACTAAAAAGCATCTTGCTTTGTTTTCGAGAAATGCAATCACTGCCTCCACCAACACCAACCAGCTGCAGTTGAATGATCCTCCACCTAGACAGAGATGCTTTCCTGTAACGGACGGCTTCTCAGCAAGGTAATTACTCCATCCTTCCTTGTAACCCCAAATGAGAGGGCAGTGGAAGACACTATGGGGCAGTAATCTTAGAAACAAGAAAAGGAAAGACGTCTTGGTGGCATGGAGCCAGCCTGTTGGAATTCACTACCCCACGGGGTCACAGAGTCAGATTATGCAGCTGGATGCTAATGAAAGGGCTGGATCGTTTTATGGCCACTCTCATCTCTAGCTGAGGCAATGATGGCAGTAATCAAACCTCATCCTTCAGGCATAAACTGATTGCCTGTGGGGTGCATCTGCTCTATGATCTCTTTCCAAGGAGGAATGCTCTCTCTCCTTTCCCCTCCCCACACCTTCTACTTTTCTCTGAAATTTTGGATGTGAGTCCCTGCTGAAGAGACCATGCCAGGATAGCTCCAGTTTCTATAATTGAACATTAATTGAGATTGAGATTAATTTGTATGACTGTTGCAAATGAAACTGACATCACCGAATAGCAGTGAGATCAGACCAGCAGGGCCTGTGAAGGATGGAATAGAACTGAACACAGATCAATCCTGATCCTGATTTGCAACAGATGTAACTTATGAAACAGCTACATTGCTGCCTCTGTTATGAGATCCATTCCATTGCCCAGTGCATTTCTGAAGTGCCGATAAAGACTTAACTACCAAAAGATTGAAGCTAGAAGAAAGAACAGATTTGGCAAATTTTACCCTCTATTCTTCTGTTTCTGAGTTGTTTGCAAACAGATTGTAAATTTTATGAATGTATTCGTTATTCACAATTGCTGCACAACTGATTTGTGGAGGCAAGTTTCAGACTGGGGATGTTTGCTTTTTCAGCGCTATACCAGAGCTCTCCAAACTGGAATGCTGAATCCACAGGTCTCCAAACTCCAGGAGGGTAAAAATTCCTGATCCCCATTTCTCTATAAAGGTTTAGAACTGGAATCTTACTACCCAAGGTTCAAATTGTATTTTAAAAAGCCAGAGCTTAAAATATTACAGCTCAGTCATTTTACAACTTTTGCAAACGTCATTCCTCACACGCTTGTAAATGAAGTATTACCTTCCTTGTTTTAGCTGTGGGGAAACTGAGGTGGAGAAGTTAAATGACTTCCCCAATGTCACAATGGGAGTCAGTGTCAGGGATGGAATCAGATGAGACCACAGGTCCTAGCTCCCGTGCCTGTGCTTAATCCACTGGACAATCACACAGCTGTTTAAGTGTCTATTTTTATCATTGGGATTCATGCTTGGGATAATTGGGATTTATGGTAGTTGTGACAATGCAAAATAGTGACAGAATACTCTGCTACAATCATTAGGCAACAGCTGGCCAACAACGCTGCTCAAAGAAGCCGCTTTTTGGTCAAGAAAATTTTCATGGCAAAACTGAAGCATTCAGTGAAGGTTTTGTTTTATTGTTGCCTTAATAAACATGATACTTTGCACATGTGCGGCTGCTTTCATCAGAGCTTGTCAGAATGTCCTGCAAACATTTTCTTGACTACCAGATGGGTTAGAATGCTCAGATGGCCCAATTTTATAGGGACAGTCCTGATATTCAAGGCTTTTTCTTATATGGGTGCCTATTACCCCCAACCTGTCCTGATTTTTCACACTTGCTCTCTGGTCACCCTAGGATGGGTTCCAATGTATCAAAAGTCTAGTCTCTGGTGTAGGGTACTGGACAATACCTAATTATTTAAAAAAGGGGGAACATTTGATAATATTTAATAATAATTAAATGTGGGAGTGCATAAAGGTAATGGATTTCTCCTGGCAACTGGAGGGAGTAGTTTCATACTTGAAGCATTAGATTTGTTCATCCTTATTTTGTCCCTGCTTCAGCAAAATACCTGTTTAACATCAAACACATGCTGAAGTCCAGACCTATTCAGCAAAGCAGATGCTTCAGGTCCATTGAGTTCAATGGGATTGAAGCACGTGCTTTACTGAATCAGAGCCTTAGACATGCATGACTAGAAATTCCACATGTGAGTAGCCCTGTTGAAGTCAATGGGATTATTCACACGTGTGGAGTTCAGCACGTGCCTCAGTGTTTGCAGGATCAGGGCCCATAACCGTATCCGACATTTCTGACTCGAGACAGTTAGGAAATTATTTGTTTTCCTGGCCAAAAAAAAAAAAGGAAATGGAACAAATTTTATTTTCGTCAACTTTTTTGTGGGGGCAAGGTGTCAAAATTCTGACTCCCCCAAATTCCCCCCACCTCAAACATTTCCCTTTAGCAAAAAGGCATTTTCTGTCAAGAAAATAATTTGATGGAAATTTTCCTGACCTGCTCTGTTCTTGACTTTCCTCCGAGGTGTTTCAGCCTCCTTCTCTTGTGGGCCTATTTCAAGTGGTTATAGCAGGACATAGACAATGACATTGGGACATCCCCAGCCCAGTCAAATTACATCCCAAATTATCAAAACTGGCCCAGCTTAGTGAAAACGCCACAGGGTCACGTGGCTTTTCACTCCAAGTACATGCCTTGTGACTGAGCCAAACAAAAACTTCTCCAAAGGTTCAAGAGTGGAAACATCTTCAGCAGAAGGATGACCCAGGTCCAGGGAATAGGGTTCTAACTTGAGACTTTGGTGGACCAATTCAATTCCCTCCTCAATTCCCTCCTCTACCACATTTGTAATCTTGGGCTAATCACTCAAGCTCAAATCCTCAAAAGCTATTTTAGATGCCTAACTTCCACTGAAACCAACAGGAATTAGGCACTTGAATACCTTTGAAGATCTGGGCCTTAGCCTCTTTGTGCCTGTCCCCGTCTGTAAGATGGGGGATAACAGCCCTGCCCTACTGCCGGGTGCTGTGCGGATACAGCCATTAACGACAGTGAGGCGCTCAGGTACTGCAGGAATGGGGGCCATAGATGTACCCTGGAGATGAAAATCAAGTAATCTAAAAACATGTGAAATGTCAAATTGGCTGATCTCTGGGAAATGACCATTTCTACAGTGGTGAGACATTCCTGGCCTGGGAAGCGAGAGGAAGAGTGTTTCTGTGGCTAAAGCACAGGCAATGGGGGTTCACTGTCCCTATTTCTCATGTGAGCTTAAGCAAGACAATTTTTCCCTGCCTCCGTTCCTCTTATGTAAAATAAGAATAATAATCCTGCCTTTCTGTCTAATCTATTCAGATTGTATAGCTCTCTGGGGGAGGGATGGCCTCTCATTGTGCTCTGCACAGGGCCTAGCACACTGTGTCCTCGAGGTGCTACTTGAAGACAAATGAAAGGATATTACCATAACACCTGAAACAGCAGAGGGAAGCAAACAGTAACCCAAAGGCACCCAGAGATTGTAAAGTCAGCAGGAACTCTTTAATCATCTAATCTGACCTCCTGCCGGCAAAGTCCACCCAGCGATTTCCGCATCAAACCCCATCAGATCTGGTGGAGTGAGAGCAGATCTTTTAGAAAGAGACATCCCATCGTGACTTAAAGTCTTTGAGTGACCATGGATCCACTGCATCCCTAGGTAACTTGTTCCAATTGCTAATTACCCTCACTGTCAAAAATATCCACCTTATTTCTAGTTTGAATTCGTCCGGCTTTAGCTGCCAGCCACTGGATTTCATTACACCTACAGTATGCATGCTCAATGGGATGTCTTTTCATTATCGCAATGGTAAAGAAATGAATGAAATTCTACCCGAAAGCCATGCGTCCTCTCTCTTCACTTTTATTACCAGATTATTATGCCCAGCCACAATGAGATTATATTTGATATATGCTCTCAAATCCTATGGAAAAACCCAGCACTAGACCATATCTTGCTGAAGTACTTTGTAGAGTTAAAGCATGAACATTTCAAAAGCACCTAACAGAATTAGGCACCTAACTTCCATTTATTTTCAATGGGACTTTTGTGCCGAAATCATTTTGATGCCTTGGAAAATCCCACCTAGAAATGGCCTAAAATAAACTATATTGTACAAAGCCATTTGCCGTGCATGTCATATCCAGTATTGCAGGGAGGAGGTAGAGGATTGATTCCTTTTGAAGCATTAAATATTGGAGGTTACTATTGGGCTTTTGGAACCAGTGTTCTGAGAAGTCCTATGTTTCATACAGCCATATTTTTCCAAGATTATTCACCAGGAGCAAAAGTTCTTCATATTTTTGACCTTCTCTGTCCTTAACTTTCCACTTTTCCTACTTCCTTCTGGCAAGGTACTGAGAATTGTTCAGCTTCCTCAAAGTTCAATAATGCTGTGGAGTTAAAAATGACCAAAATCTTAAACTGAAATCATGCCCCCATTGAAATCAATGGTAAAAAAACCAAACTCCCAGTGTAGAATGGAAAAACTTGAGCCAGTGGGAGGCAGAGGGGAAATGATTCAAGCAGGTACGATTTGATCAGCTAAGATAGCCAGTCCTATTCTACCACCTGTTTCAGGGCTTGTGATGAGATACGGCAGCTTTGGTTTATGTTGCTGTTATAAGTGCAGTTTTTTCCACATAAACAGCCTAGGAAATGGGAAATAACAGGTCACTTAGCTGGAAAGGAGATTTCAGACAACCCAGAATGTGTAACCACATAGAAAATGCTGACCACAGTAGAAAATGGTATTGGATTTTTAAAAATGCATGGAAAAGTTAGAGCCATAGAGAGAGTTGAAATTGGTGATGGGTTTTGGTGGGAATGGGGGAGAGGGCAGGGTTTAATATTAGTCCCTAGTTTCCTTTTTGGCAAAGAACTGAAGTATGTTAACCCAGCAGATTTTTTTAGGGTTTTTTTTTTTTTTTTTAATGAGTGAGTTCTTAAAATTAGCTTTGGTGCTTGGGGATAGCGAGGAGGCTGTTTTGTTACTTGAATTTTGATTACAGGGTAAATATTTCTATGAAGTCGTGTAAGTTGTTCTTGGATCCATAACATCCTTTTTTATATATTGACCGATTCCTTTATGTTAAGTTATATTCTCACATTTCTTGGCTGAAACGCATTGCTATGAAAAGAGCTGGGAATTAACTGCTTGGGGAAGGGACAATGGCAGGTTGGAAGTCAACATTTATTCCTTATGTTATGGTAGCACAAACTAAAACTGGGGGCCCATTATGCTAAGTACGCTACGGACGCAGCGAGAGAGAGTCCTGTCCCAAAGTCTAGATAGCCCAGGGAGATGAAGAATGGGAGGGAAACACAGGCACTGAGAAGAGAGAGAAGAGAAGAGACTTGCCCAAGGTCAGACAAGAGGTCAGAGAGAGAATCAGGAATGGAGGCCTAGTTTCCCAATTCCCAGGACTATGCACTACCCATTAGACCACACTGCCTCAACCCCTCCCTGTTCTCTTCCCTGATTACTTATAACATAGGACTTGCCAGATTGGCTCGGACCCAAGGTCCGTATCATCCAGCATCTGGCCTCAGACGGTGGCCAGCACCATCTGCTTCAGAGGAAGCTGTAGGAATAAGAGTATTAAACCTGGAAGAGTTTAAGGCCCAGATTCTTTGCTGCTGACCATCACTGGCCCATCAGACACCTATTATAGCTCCTTGATTCTCTGCCCAGCTCTGCCCCACGCCCACTCCTAGCATAAGTTACAGCAGCCCCCAGGTTGCTTTAACCTACTTACATCAGCTGGCTAATGCCCCAAGGGTGTGAAGATGTCAACAGGAGTTGTGTGAATCCCACCCTAAGGGTCCACCTGCCAGCTGGGGATTGCTGGAGTGCAGAAATCTGCAGAGATTCACCCATCTGCCTCTCTCCATTCCTGACATGCACTCTGCATCGCTGCTACAGGGGCTGGCTTGGCAGCTTTCCAGCTTTCCCCACAGCCAGGAGGGCTAGGAACTTCCTTTCATATTTCAATGATATAAGAATCTTTCATACTCACAGGACTCCAGGAGCTAGGACTTTAAGGCAAACAACAGCTAATGGGAGACTTGTGATAAAATTGCAAGAGTTGGCAACATGCTTGTCGCTATTAATCCCATTTGGTCAGTTTCAGCTGAACTCTTTTGGAAGAAAAAGTGAGCAAAGGCAGACCAATAGCCAGCAGATGGTTTTGGCTTTCAGGGAACACAGACCTTGGACAGGATTCACACTGGCACCCCTGGCCAGGCGTACATGGACTTTAAAGGGTCTGAAGTCAGGCCTGCAGAGATGAGAGAGCCCTTGACCCTCACCACTCCTCTGAGCCAGTCAGCTGTCTCCACCGCACGGCTCACGCTAACTGAAGGGACACCTCATCAGCCCAGTCAAATAAACACAAATGCTGCTGTTCCTGGAGAACTGACATCGACATGAGCACAAATCATTTTTAAAAAGTTGAAGCATTGCTTTAGAGAGGAAGGCTGACGTAATGGCAGGGCATGCGCCAGGGACTTGAGAACCAGGTTCTGTTCCCGGCTCTGCTACAGACTCCCTGCGTGACATTAGGCCAATCACTTAAGCGCGGATTTAGGCGTTACAGTGCTCAGACGATGGAATGTAGACTCCTAAAAGGGATTTGGGCATTTAGGAGGCCACATCTCATTTTCAAATGAAGTCAGGCACCACAATGCTGAGCACCACAATGCTGAAACGCTTCATAAATCTGGGCCTTAGGACCTCTGTGCCTCAGTTTCCCCATCTGTACAATGGAGATAATAGCTCTGCCCTGCCTCACAGGGGTGTGGGAGCATAAATGCATTAGTGGCTTATGAGCTGCTCATCTATTGGAGTAATGGGTACCAGATAAGTACCCGGCCACTCAAGATTCAGACCGCTTCCTTGTGTTTATGAGGAGTAGCAGAAATAAAGTGACAAGATACAGCATTTGGGACTGGACCAGGATCTGAGCTGCAGTGAAGTTCCAGGGTTAGCCCAGTACTCAGCTGGAGTACGGTGTCCTATTCTGGGGGCCGCGCTTTAGGAAAGATGTGGCCAAACTGGAGGGAGTCCAGAGAAGAGCAAAAAAAAATGATGAAAGCTTTAGCAAACCTGATCCCTCTGGGGAAAGTTTTAAAAAGTCTGGGCTCATTTAGTCTTGAGGAAAGAAGACTGGGGAGTGGTGGGGCAGAGGGTGAACTTAATAGGTTCCAATAGGTTAAGGGCCGTTATAAAGAGAGGTCAGGAATCAATTGTTCTCCATGTCCACTGAAGGTAGGACAAGTAATGGGCTTAATCTGCAGCAAGGGAAAAAAAATTTTAACTAAGGATCATTAAGATGTAGGACAGGCTTCCAAGGGGGGCTGTAGAATCCCCATCACTGGAGGTGCTTAAGACCAGGTTGGACAAAAACCTGTCAGGAATGGTCAAAGTTTACTCAGTCTTGCCACAGCCCAGGGGGCTGGATTTAACTTCTCAACATCCCTTATAACCCTACATTTCTGGAGCCCCTCTCTACTGGAAACTCAAGAGTAAGGAAAGAGGATGCATAAAGTAGTGTCAGTCGTGGGATAAGGAGGGTGGTTTCGGAGAAAGGAATAAAGAAAAGCCGGTTCCCTCCAACACCATGAATCCACTTTCTTTTATATGGTCTGAAGATCCTAAGCTTGGCAGAAGATTTATTTGTACAAGGAGGAAGCCAGGGAAATGCATGTACAAACACCAGCTCTTTGATCACCGTCAGCTCCAAAGCAGGGAATGTGTTTTTCCTCCTTCTCCTCCCCTTGCTGTATTGTTCAGCGGCTAGCACTCTCATTTGCCAACGTATGACTTCAGGACACAATGCTCACCTCAGTCCATGGCGTGGAGACCTCTGTGGTTTCTCCCCTCCCTCTAGGAATTTCACAAACACATCCCTGGCTTTTCTGGATACACCCAAAGTTTGTTGCATAACAGCAAAGAGCAGCAATTGCAGAGCTTGGTCTGTTCTCTCTACGTGCTGTTAGGGGATGGCAAATCCCAAACCTACACCCTTTGCAAACCTGCTAGGTGGAGTTCATCACGTCAGGACATAACACCGTCAATACACACTAAAAGGAGTACGGCCAGGGAGAGGTTCTTTGTGGTTTTGAAAAAAGCCTGTACCATCCCCATCTAGATGCATTGGGCACAGATTCCATTTCAGTGCAGCACAACACATTTAACTTCATGCATCTTAGCCTACAACACAGGCTAATGCCACCAACAGATCCTCATGTGACTGCAGTCTCTGCACCTCGTGATGTATTCAACGGTCTTATTAATCACATGTCCCTCTGCACGTCACTGTAGGCAGCCACTTCCGTGCAGCCAATCTCAAGTTATAAAGGAGCTATGCTTGGGTTTAGTTTGGTGGGGGGGGAATACTTCTTTACTTTTCCTCCTGGAAACAAGTTTTGGAAGAGGTTTGGTTTTTTTCCCTCCACCAGAACAAAATGTTCTGTCAAAAAAACCCAAAGTCATGAAGACTTCCAAATGAAACAAAAAAGATGGTCATTTCTGTCTCAATTTTTTCATGAAACGTACTTATCTGTTTCTGGCCTGCTTTACCTTAGAGCAGGAAGTGAAGAAGGGTGTAATACCCAACTGATGTTTCAGAGACCGTATTTCTCACCACATGTCCCTCCACTGATGGAGCTGTTGAAAGACGAAGACCAGGGGTTGCGATAGACCTTAGAGGAACTAAACAACTTGCTGCAGATTGCTCCCATGTCTGCATGTTTATTTCATCACCAAATTCCTTTTCTCATACAAGGCCCAATGGGGCACAATCCAACAGCCAATGAAGGCAGCAGAAGGACGCCCACTGATTCCCCTGGCCATTAGTCAATCAGTGGGAATCTTTTCCTTGATTTCAATGTGGGTTGGACTACAGCCTATATGTCCCAAGATAGGAGTTTCAAAAAAACCTCTGTCTGAACACAAGTAAAGGACGCAAAGTATTATTCAGCAGCTGGGAAACACATACTCTGCTAACATGAGAATTTTAAAATTTGGCTTTTTCTTCAAAGAACTCTTTTTAATACCATTCCTTAGCAGATTCACTTGTGGACAGATCATGCTTGAGAAGTTTCAGTCTTCAGAATAATTCTTTGGAAACTGTTATAAGCAGCAGTACACTTTGTGATGCTCCTAATATGTCATTAAAGCAGTGTTCTTGCCCCGACTTCCAGAATATATAGGGAATACAGAAGCAGAAGGCACAAATGTGTTTTATGGGTGCTTCCATCTCTTCAGCTCAGCCTCCACGACAGCTTTTTACAATGCCAGAATGCCCCACTTGACTGACGTTCCCCTGTAACTCGGCATAACTTCCATGGCATAGAATGTCAAATCCCATGAAATGTCCCGCGGCCAGGCAAGTCCTGTATCTTTTACATGTTTTTTCCCCAACACTCCATGAAATCCCTAAACCGACGGCTCTGCCCCAGGAATCAGTTACAGGAGTGTCCTTTGCACTGCTAACACCAAGAGTTTGCCAAATCTATGTTTCCGGGCCCTAAAACTCAGCCAGAAACAAAGAAGTCTAGCCCTGGCGCCAATGTGCATCTGTTGCTTTTTGAGAAAATAGCTTGAGAATTAATTATTACTTTGCCTCTCCCTACTAACTTCTTGTGAAAGATGTCCGAGCACTTTGCAGCTACTACCATCCATTTGGGGTAGGTAAGTATTCTCTGTTTTACACAGCAGCTAAGAACGGGAGGATGGTTTTCTGGGCAGGCTATAGATGGCCTCAGATGCAGATAGCCTTAGTTCAGTTCCCAACTCCACAACAGATTCCCTGTGAGGCAAGTCACTTAGGCCTATGTTGTTGAAAATGATGAGGGCATCAATTCTGGGTGTCCCCCTGGAGGCAGCGGATTTTCAGAAATGCTGAGCAGCTGCCCTCTTGCAATCCAGGCCCCTTTCAGGCGTCTCAAGCTGGCACCAAACATGGAAGTACCCCAAATCACCAGTCGCTTTTGAAAACGTAGCTTGATTTAGCGTGCACTTTCTCTTAAAAGCCTAATAACCTGCCAGTCCCCAAGGTATCATGTCACCTGGCTGGGTATCCCATTCTCAGTGCTGGTGGGAGCCTCTTGCACCGGGGCCTGGGTTAAAAGGCACTATGCAACCACAAAGCATTTTAAGTCAATGGGAGCTTGCATCTCTGAAAACGTCTGGACAGCTGCCCTCTTGAAGTTAAGACCAAAAGAGACTTTGAAGAACAACTCGCCAAAGACTCAAACTAACATTAAAAAAAAAAAAAAAAAAAAAAAAAAAAAAGTACATCAGAAGCAGGAAACCTGCTATACAACCAGAGGGGCCACTAGATGATCGAGATGCTCAATAAGCACTCAAGGAAGTGTGACGGGGCCAGCCCTGACGGCTATAGGAGGGTGCTGGAAGGCATATATATCAGCCCCAGGCTTAGCAAATCTTTGTTCCCTGGGTGATCCAACTGCGGCCACTCCAGGGCAATTAGGCCAATCAGGCCAGCTGCAGCCACTCCAGGACAATTAGGCCAATTAGACCAGCTGGGGCCAATCAAGGAACTTGCCCCAGCAGTTAAAAGCCTCCCAGTCAGGCAGATGGGGGCAGCTGAGAGGGAGTTGAGTAGAGCTGCTACGAGGTGTGGAGTCAGGAGCGGAGCGGAGCGGAGCGGAGCGGAGCGGCTGCAAGGTGTGGAGACCGGAGAAGAGCCTGAAGGAGAGTCACAAGCCGGGGGGGCTACAGAAGAGCGACCCAGGGAAGGTAGTAGCCCCTTGGACTAAGCTGTTTGAGGCTACTCCTCACAGGGTCCCTGGGTCGGGGCCCGGGGTAGAGGGCGGGACTGGCCCCCCCCCCCCTGCTCCCACCCAGCCGCACCACCGGCATAGCCGTAAGGAGCGCAGACCCACGGGGCAAAACAGGTCCACCTTGCCACAGAAGATAAGGCTATTGCAGAGAAACTAAATTAATTCTTTGCATTGGTCTTCACAGCTGAGGATGTGAGGGAGATTCCCAAACCTGAGCCATTCTTTTTAAGTGACAAATCTGAGGAACTGTCCCAGATTGAGGTGTCATTAAACAGTACTAAGTCACTGGGACCAGATGGTATCCACCCAAGCATTCTGAAGGAACTCAAATGTGAAATTGCAGTACTAACTGTGATATGTAACCTATCATTTAAATCCACTGCTGTACCAGATGACTGGAGGACAGCTAAGGTTATGCCAGTTTTTTAAAAAGGCTCCAGAGGCGATCCCAGCAATTACAGGCCAGTAAGTCTAACTTCAGTACCAGGCAAATTTGTTGAGACTACAGTAAAAAACAAAAACCAGAATTATCAGACGCAGATTAATACAATTTGTTGGGGAAGAGTCAACATGGTTTTTGTAAAGGGAAATCATGCCTCACCAATCTACTAGAATTCTTTGAGCGGGTCAACAAGCATATGGACAAGGGTGCTCCAGTGGATATAGTGTACTTAGATTTTCAGAAAGTCTTTTACAAGGTCCCTCACCAAAGCCTCTTAAGCAAAGTAAGCGGTCATGTGATAAGAGGGAAAGTCCTCTCCTGGATTGGTAACTAGTTAAGAGATAGGAAACTAATGGTAGGAATAAGTGGTCGGTTTTCAAAATGGATAGAGATAAATAGTGGTGTCCCCCAGGAGTCTGTACTGGGACCAGTACTGCTCCACATATTCATAAATGATCTGGAAAAAGGGGTAAACAGTGAGGTGGCAAAATTGCCAATGATACAGAACTACTCAAGATAGTTAAGTCCAAAGTAGACTATGAAGAGTTACAGAGGGATCTCACACAACTGAGTGACTGGGCAACAAAATGGCAGATGAAATTCAGTGTTGATAAATGCAAAGTAATGCACATTGGAAAACATAACCCCAACAATACATATAAAATGTGCTCTTAATTAGCTGTTACCACTCAAGAAAGAGAACTTGGAGTCATTGTGCATAGTCCTCTGATAATATCCACTCAATGGGCAGCGGCTGCCAAAAAAGCTAACAGAATGTTGGGAATTACTAGTAAAAGGAGAGATAATAAGACAGAAAATAGCATATTGCCTCTCTGTAAATCCATGGTACGCCCACATCTTGCATACTGCATGCAGACCTGATCGCCCCCTTCTCAAAAATGATTACGGGTATGGAACAGCTTCGCTATAAATAAATAAAGAGAGATAAATAAAACTGGGACATTTCTGCTTGGAAAAAAAGACATCTAAGGGGAGATATGAAGGAGGTTTATAAAATCATGAATGGTGTGAAGAAAGTAAATAAGGAAGTGTTATTAACTCCTTCTCATAACACAAAAACTAGGGGTCACCAAATTAAATTAATAGGCAGCAGGTTTAAAAGGAACAAAAGGAAGTATTTCTTCACACAATGCATAGTCAGCCTGTGGAACTCCTTGCCAGAGGATGTTGTGAAGGCCAAGACTATAACAGGGCTCAAAAAAGAAATGGATAAGTTCATGGAGGATAGGTCCATCAATGGCTATTAGCTAGGATAGGCAGGGATTGCTGTTTGCCAGAGGCTGGGAATGGCCAATGGGATGGATCACTTGATGATTGCCTGTTCTATTCATTGCCTCTGAAGCACCCAGCATTGGCCGGTGTCGGAAGACGGGATACTGGGCTAGATGGACCATTGGTTTGACCCAGTATGGCTGTTCTTATGTTCTCTTATGTCGGGCTGCTGAGGAAAAAAGAAACAAAACAGCATTTGTTCTATTTCTTACTATCAATTCTTTGATTGACTTTTCACAGTGCATCCATCACAAGGGCCTGGGCTCATGCATACCAAGTTCTTAAAACCCAGATGAATTAACCTGGGAGTGGAGCCATTGGACTGAAACTTATGAGACTGGTCTTCGAGTACCCCGATCCCCCCACCACAGACTCCCTATGTGACCTGGGGCAAGTCATTTAATCTTGCCATGCCTCAGTTTCCACCTCTGTAAAGTGGGGATACTTTCCTATCCCGCAGAAAGGTTGTGAGGATAAGCTCATTAATACATGGGAGGTGCTTAGAAGGCAAACGGAAGCAGGTAAGAACCTGGAGAGAGAGAAATTTGCTCTCAAACTCCAGAACTGAGCTGCAGACATGAACCTAAGTGTGCTTCATGAGGGTTTTGCACCATGCCCTGGACACCAAGAGATCTAGACTCTATTAGACTAGCAGGGAATTATGGAGGACCTGTGGTGGAAAGCATCCTGCAGGCTCTCCAAGCTCAGCACTTTATGCAAAAGCTGATGTCCACAGAGCAAAGAAAGAGGGGTGAAGGGTTCCTCAGGCAGCCATGATCCTGGCATAGGCAGGGGTTTACAGATCGGTAGCCCTGCTTTGATTTGCAACTGGGAGAGAATAGGGGGCCTTCTCTAATCGTTATTTGAGACAGGCTCAAAACTCTGCTTCTGAATGGAATGGATGGGATTGGAGCCCAGATCTTGATCCAAGTTTGGCAGACAGTCAGATCAGTCCTCTGAACTGAGAGGAGTTCTGGATCCAGCCTTCTTGAAGAGTAGAGTTGGGAAATTGCAGTGTTCCCCATTCTAAAATACTTGGAGCCTTTCTTTTGCTGGTGCAGCGCGTTCCCACTTCTCTCTCTCTCCTCCCCTGAGCGCTGGCACTCTGATTTGAGGTCACTTTAATTTCTCTTTTGCATGCATCCCTCCAAGCTGAACTGGCCAACTCTTGCTTTTGTTTTGTTTTCTTTTTTAAAGAGGGGACTGGAAACCTCCTGATGTCGATCTTCTCGTCAACGTTTACCTTGGAGCAATACTTCCCACCGCTCACTTCAAAGGCACTCTCACACACTGAGCCGATTTTCTCCACTACTGATTTACATTCCAAGTCCCCAGGCTGGGAAGAGTACCACCAGAACGGAGCTACAGCCAACTGTTAGCCCGATAGTCCAGCCATGGCCAATAACACCACTCAGGTTTCATATACAACATGGGGATTGATGTAATGGAGCTGATCATGTGGTCTAGAATTCCACCTCTCGCTGTGGCCTATGCCAAATGCTTCAGAGGAAGGCAGAAAGCCTTGGTTATAGCCAAATGTACAGTACAGTACATGGTTGGGGGCAGGGAGGTAAATTCTTTCTTCATCCCCATAGGCGATCAGCTTACACACCTTCGAGCAGGAGATTTGATATTCCTTGTAACTTTTTGACCTACTGTAGCTAACACAGCTACAGATGTTCTGCTTATATAAATGCGTAATCCTTCTTCTGAAGCTTGCTCAGCTACTACATTTGTCTTAGAGGTTTCCTGTAGTAGTCAAGTCTCCGGGTAGTTAAAAATCTGTGTGTAAAAAAACCTGTTTAGTTGTTGGTTACACATCAATGGTCAGAGGCAGCATGGTCCAGTGGGTAATGCACTGGACTAAGATCCAGGTTCTGGTCCTCGTTCTGCTGTGTGACCTTGATCAGCACAAAGATTTGCTCCAGGTCACACAGGAAGTCTGTGGTAGAGCAGAACTTGAACCCAGATCTCCTAAGCTAGTGCCTTAACCATCCTTCTTCTCACCAGCAAGGAGTCAGGTCCAAAGTGTCCTGTCAACCCAAAAAGTATTTAGCATTCTTTCTATAACACTGATTCAACACCTCTCCAGTCCTGCCATTCCCACTCAGGCAAAGCCTGGGGAAATATACTGACTGGATGTGGTCAAAACTATTTGACTGAAAAATGCTTCCAGCAAAAATATGGGGTTTGGTATAAATTGAACATTTTTACAAAAAATTTTGATTTGGATAAAATGTTCTGATTTTTCAAGAGGGACATTTGAAATGAAGTGTATTGTTTTGATTGAAAAATTTTCCTTGTGACATTTCCAAACTCAAATCTTCAGGAAATTTTCTTGCCACGAAAATGTTTGTTAGTTCAACTTCTCATCCTGTTTCGAGATGAAAGTGAATGTCAAACTACTGGAACTCCCTGCAGGATGGAAAATTTGTTTTCCAAAGAGCCCTTTGGTATCTATGCAATGTGTCCTGAAACTCAGCAAACGTGGTGTTCTCACAGCACACTCCAGAGATGAGGGCACTTTATCGACCATATTCTGCCCTGGAGCTCAGATAAACACATATAGGGACTGGACATGCTAGCATCCAGCGTCAGGGCTAGGACACAAGAGAAGCAGCTCGTAATATCTGCAGGACCTTCCACGCAGAGCTTTATGGCACAAACTCATCAAGTGACTCGCTCCAAGTCAGAGCCAAGATCAGAACCCAGATGTCCTGACTCCTACCCTATCCATCAGACCACATTGCCCCTTACCAAAAGCCTCTTTTTAAATCACAGACTTAACTCCACTATCTTTTCCACAGCATAATGGGAGTCACATAAATGTGGGGGGCAGGAGGAGGAGAGATAGGGTGTATGTGTGTTGGGAACAGAGGTCACCCAGTCATTGCCTTGTCTGTGCTCTTCTGTGGATAAACAGAACTCTCCTTTCTGGTGCTGTCAAACCAGCACAAATTTCACTTAAACTAGCCAACCCTTCCCATGAATTGCTCTCTTTGAGCTCACTCTAAATAGGCAGGGAGTTCTCACAGTATCCCCTACTTCCTAGCTTCCATGCCTGAACCATTTCTGACCCTTACAAAGGACCCAATTCTGATCCCACCCCAATTTTTTACACTGGAGTAAACCCCCTGGATCAGAACCTCAGCTGGGTGCAAATTGGCACAGCCTCATCTTCAACAGAGCTTTGCCAGTTCACACCCGCTGAGGCATGTGAAGGCGCAGAGGAGTCCACTGACTTCATCTGAGGCTCTGCCGATTCCCATTCACGTGAGACCAGAATTAGGCCCCTTGTAAAACCAGTTTGCTGAGACCAGACGCACTGTGCACACTGAAGAAGTGGGGATGACTCCCGGTGCGAAAACACGTGGGGAAAGAAAATGTGCTGTCCCTTCCTGGACACAGGCTTCATTCCACACCCTGTCTCTGACTCACCAGGACCACCTTTGACCCCTCTAAGTGACCTCTCGGGACACTGGCCTGTGAATATCAGGTCATCCTAGCTGCTTTTTCTAGAAGTGTTTTGAGGGCCCTGCAGATCCCTTCTAAACCCACACATTGACCACGCCTCCAACTGCTGGGTTTGAAATCCCACATATTTAACCAGATGAAACATGACAATGGCATTCAGTAACCTTTCTAGGGAAAGGTTAATCATATAAAGGTCTGGCAGTGCTTCCCTTCCTGTTCATAGGTTAGTGCCTCAACCCCCTCTGTCAGGAGAGAAGCAATGGCTCTTCCAGGTCAAAATCCCCAGAGTTCTGGGCGGACCATCCATTCAGAAGTCTGCGTCTCTCTGCACCCCATGACATATGTTCTTGGTCCAACAACATACGCCATCATACAATTCCACTTAACACATCCTCTAACAACATCTCCGACCGTTTCAGGTTAACACAGCCTTTCTCCACACACCAGCAGACACGCATGTTTTAAAATTCAAGAAAATGCTGAGGCATTGGCAACCCTGCCTTCAACAAAGCTTTAAGCTCAGCAAAACACTGCCTGGAACAGCATGAAACTGAGTTTTATAAAGCCATGGTATATCTTTAAAAAATATTTGCTTACAAGTAATTGAATGCAGATTTTAAAATAGAAAAAATATACTAACAAAGCCTGATGAAAAGATGGAAATAAATACAGTCTAATAAAAAATTGCCACTGACCAGACAGAAGCTGCTCATCAATGCCAGCCACAACAGTATATTGAAACATAATTCTAAATGTACAAACCAAGGGACTTTCCTACAAAAGGAACAAAACGGGTTTAATTACACTGATGAAAAAATAACTTGCATTATGAACTCCACAGAGTGAAACCGGATGTGAAAGATGACGGTGAATATTTAAGCAATAAGCTTCACCAGCCCATGACTGCGTAGGCAATACAAGCAATATATATATATTGTCCCTGATGAGTACTATGCCCAAGAAACTAAAAAGCTTCTGAATAAGTAAGCTAGGAAGACACAGAATGCGTGTGTCTTGATTCATGACGGCGTTAGATTTGAGTTTTGCTCCTAGGCTGCTGATTTTCAATATTTAAGACAGTTGCCTGGTGTAGATAATAATAAATGTGATAACTGACTCCCCCAAGCCGACTTGCTTCTGTTGAGACAGTCAGCCTGTCCTAGGGAAGGAATCCACTCTCTGTGCTCATCTGTAATTAATTTCCTGGCAAAGTTACAGCTGCTTTGTGACCTGTTTCTTGTTGATGTAAAGGCAACAAGGCACAGGCTGGAGTTCTCAGCCATAAACCTCCACCTAGACAGTATAGTTACTGCAGAACAAGTACAAGGTCTGGGCCCAGTCCTGCAGTTCTTCTTCAGGTAAGTTGTTTACTATTCACACGGTCAACATCACCCAATATGTGTTGGGTTCTCGCCCAATACAAAGAGATCAATTTCTTCAATAGGACATTGCTGGACATCAAACAGCAAGTGTGACAGAAGAGTCTAAGACAGGAGTGTATTGGTGAACCTAGCCCCAAATTTATACCTGGAATAAATCATGATTCCCCCTGCCCCACAAAGAGGCAGCAATTTGTCAGCTTGTCTCCCAAAACGCTGCAATTTGCTGACAAAATGTCACTCTGGATGATTTTTGTGACTCTGCTAAAATAGTACTACCTGTGTGGAGAGCCTCCAAGGGGTTTCCTCCCCCACAGCCCTTGGGCTGCTTCTCTCCCCGCCTTGGTTTCAGACCAGTGTAAGTGTAGCTATTTGTATGACACGGGCACGAAAAGACCTCTACGTTGGGCTAGGCACTGCAGATACACAGAGGAGAGAGAATGTCCGCCCTCTCAGGATCCCACCAAGGGCACTCAAAGCCATGGGTCAGAGCATGGGCAAGTAGCAAAAGAGTTCATCGGCAGGTTCAGACCAGCGTCAATACCAAGGGTTCGAGTCCAGTCCAGTTTCAGGGTCCGAGGCAGGAGGCAAAGTTCAAGTCAAGCCAGGAATTAGCAAGGGGAAGTAATAACCACCACAAAAAAAAAATCCACACTATTACCTGGACGCTTCCTGGAATGCCCCTTGGGTTTATATAGGGCAGGAAGCCGAGGGGCTGCCGTCTGTCAAACTCTTGAGATGAAACTTCCCATAAGTCCACAGCAGATCATGGGATGTGGAGCAAAAAAAACCCCTACCCCTACTGCTGAATGGCAGCCTGATGCTGTCAGCTACCTAGTAGCTCTGCAGGCCTGGTTTCTAGACCCCTGGCACTTATGAGCTCAACAGAAACATGATCAGCCCTTTTCAGTTGGAAACTGAGGCAAAGAGAGATGAAATGACTCAGCTAAGGTCACATAGACAGCCTACAGCCAGGCTGGGTATAGAAGGCAGCTCTCTTGAGGCCCATTCCAGTGTATGAAACACCAGGCCACCCTCTCTATCTCAAGAAAGAAGAAGCAGGCCCATGGGATTTTCCATATCAAGTCCAGCATTCTGCCTTCAGCAGGGACTCTAGTACCCGATGTTTCTGCAGACAGCAAAATCTCACCATAGTGCATTTAACTAATTGTGCAGCACTGTACACAGGGGCGTGAGGGATGGCTCCTTCATAAGGCTGAATGTATGGAGCACAGACAGGATGATGATGTTCTCAGACCTTCACCTTCCACTGGATTCCCAAAATGGCAGCTTTTCCAGGGTGGTTTATTCAGACTGATTCTTCTTCCTCTTCCCTTGCATCAGGAAGAGACTGGTCTGCACCTAAGCAGAGTACCATTAACATCTGGCTTGTCTGCAGCCAGGCAGGGCTGACTGTGAATGTCATGCAGTGATCTCTCTCAAGAGCTGGGGGAGTGGGAGTTTTTCAGACTCATTGCCTGCAAAATGACATTTCATTAGGTCAGTGTCCTTGAGACTGGGATTACTGGGAAGTGATTTTTTTCCTGAAAAATTAATGCACGTGCTCTTTTCAT
Source organism: Emydura macquarii macquarii (assembly GCF_026122565.2). Lineage (NCBI taxonomy): Eukaryota > Metazoa > Chordata > Testudines > Chelidae > Emydura > Emydura macquarii. Next base: position 6,616,580 of record NW_027130204.1, read on the forward strand.
CACCTTCTTATGGAATGCTACATAGCATGTCTCCAGGTAGTTTCTGTTATTGAGTGTGCGCATCATTTAGAAAACATGATGGGCAGGTTAACCCATCGCCATGCCGCTGAGTGTGCAGTGAAAGCCTCACCATTGTCTTATCCCAAGCCACCGCAGCCATGAACTGCCTGGATCAGAATGTGTTATGCCCCGTTTGCCCTCTTCAGAAGGGAACGCTGCTCCAGGTATGTTCTTCCCAGGAATATTTCAGTCTGGTTTATCTAAGGATATGTCTACATGTCTACATGGCAAAAAAAAAAAAAACCAAACCAAAAGACCCATAGCAGTGACGCTCAGAATCTGGGTCAGTTGACTCTGTTTCACAGAGCTTGTGCTATAGGGCTAAAAATAGACTTTTGGGCTGGAGCCCAAGTTCTGAGACCCTCCCCAGATTCAGGTTTCAGAGCCCAGGCTCCAGCCAAAGCAGGAATGTCTACACTGGTATTTTTAGTCCCATAGTGTGAGCCCTACAAGCTTGAATCAATTGACCTGAGCTCTGAGGTTCGCTGCTATGGAGGGGAGATGGGGCTGGAGTATAGACATACCCTTAGAGGCTTATTCCTGGGGTGTGTAGGGCACTTGGTATACTTGTGCTTCTTTGGCCCAGCAACTACTGTGTTCTCTTTAACAAGAGCCATCTGTCTCACTTCATCAAGTACCAAGTACCAGTGACCATTAGTTCTGTGCTGTTGAACCTATGAGAAAATGATAGGTCCTCATCACCAACAGAACTAAGCCACTAGTTCTGCTTTGCAGCAGGTCTGGGAGAAAAATCATTGTTCTTTACAAACCTGTTGGGTCCGATTTTCAAACTGGAGTGGCAAAAGGTAGGCACTGAACCTAGAGCGAGGTGAATAACTGATATTTTAGTTTGGTGGCAGTTCTGAACAATTGAAAAAGAAAAAAAAAATAATTCAGATTGAACCAAATTTGAAGTTTTAAATCCATTTGGCACCAGTTCCAGAGCAAAGATTTGATGCAAAAGGGTCTCCTACATCTCAGCGGAGCACCCTAACCACTGAACTGAAGGAGAAGTTGAGAAGAGCAGTACTTTCCTCTTCTGGCCATTTTGTGACTGACTGAAATATTCATGTCACCTTCACAAAGCATTTTGGGTTGATGGAAACTGCATTTTTCCATGAATAAATTATTTTGTCCAAAAAATTCACCTAGTTCTAACTGAACCCTGTCTTTCAGCACCCAAATTTGTACTTATGTGTCTGAATAGCAGCAGCAGGACCACATATTTGAAATTAGCCTCTGAATTGTTCTCTCCAGTTCAATGACTCTTCTCAGGAAAAACAGCACGTTGCCCTCATTTGCTAGGTTCTACAGCTGTTGCTATCCATCAATCACTTTGGTGGGGTTGTATATATTAGGATATTGCTATGGGTATAGATTGGCTGGTTTAGGATCTGGTACACGAGACAGCATTTGAATTGAGTTAATGCTACCCAGATTGAGTTAGTCTGAGGTGGAGATGTTAATGAGTTAAAAGGAAAAGGAAACAGGAAAAGACTGTACATTGAATGATGATGTTCGAGGGTATCAAAGCCAGAAAACAAACCAACAAGCCTGCATGGCATTCATGCAGGAAATGTGATTCTCTTGAGCGTGCAATGGGCTATATCGGAAGCTGATAAATTATTATTCCCTGACACTCCCCTGAGACCCAAACCCAAAAGTGATCTCACATTTGTCCTTGCAAGTTCAAGCACCACTTTCATTCCTGCACCTCAGGATCCCATGTTCAGCCACAGTCACTGTTTGGCCCCGAGCCAAAGTCCACTGACATCAAAGGGATTTTTTTAGATCAGAACCTGAGCCCCTGAACCTCAAGACACATACGAGGGGCACATTTGGCATTCGATAGCGAAGAACTCAGCCCTCAACATTCCAACTATAACTTCCTTTTGTCTATCTAAACACTCTCTGGGCCACATCCCGGGGCGCTGGAGATCTGCACAGAGCGCAGGTCACTGGCGTGTGGGCAGAGGTAGCTTAAACCTCCCCCTTTGCACTCCTCCAGTCCTGATGCTGCCCTTGTGCATGGCCGTTCCCCCAGCTCTGAGTTAGCACAGCCTGAGGTGCTCACTCAGTGGAGCTATGCCAGTTTACACCACTTGATAATGTGGTCCCCTGGATTCTATTCCTGCCTATGTCGCAGACTTGGCCAAATCCCTTAACCTTTCTGTGACTCACTGTTATTGTCTGTGCGGGTAAGGACAGTTACTATCTCAAAGGCAACGTGAGACTGAATTAACATAAAGTGCTTTGAGATCTCCTGGTGGGATGTGCCAGTGGTTTTTAAATCCTCCCTGCCGGGAGTGATAGCACAGCCAGTGGAATGAAATCAAAAATATTTAACTGGAACTGTCTTAAAAGTTCTGGGAACTGGATTTCAACACCAGGATGGAAGAAGAGAAAACTCGGTGTGGACAGGATGGATCTGAGAAACTCAAGAAGAGGCCTCAGCCTATGCATTAGCCATGTGTGCCAATACATAAGGGCTGACCCAAACTGCCATGGGGCATGTCTGTTAGCTCACATGAACTCCTTATTATAGAAATGCTTCTCTGCCCTAGGAACCACCCGGGTTTAAAGCGATAGCATGAGTTAGTCCAGCTACAGCAAATCTGCTCAGTTATTACTTTCTTTTTGACTGGTTTCCTGTGTGGTGAGAGTTGAGGTCCAAAAAAAACTTTGGGGTTGGCTTAGGGCTGGCTAGTGAGGGAGAATGAGAACCAGGACATGTTGTGGAAAATACTAAGGAAGCAACGCTAATACCTGGGGGGAGAGAGGGGGAACGAGGGATGTGACCCAACCCAGAACGTTGGAACTACACAACCTTGATCTTTGGGAAGTTCTGATCCGAATGGAGAGCTATGTCCAGACTGGCTCTCTATTCAACCAGACCAAAGCCCTGCATCGAAAACCTCCTGAAGTGTAGAAAAGTATGGATTTGGAGCCAAATTTTGCAGCCTGGCCCAAAAGAAAGAAAGAAAGAAAGAAAGAAATGCGGTTAAGGCACTGGTCAAAAACTACTAAAGAGATCTGGCTTCTGTTCTCCACTCTTTTATGGATTCTCTATGTGACCTTTGGGCAAGTTGCTTTGTGTCTCTGCTCCGTAGCTGTAAAATGGGGATAACAATCCTTCCTTAGTCTGGTCTATTTAGAATGGAAAGTTCTGGGGGAAGGGCTCTTTCTTCCTACGTCTGTACAGCACATAGTGCAACACACTGGGGCCTTGATCTTGGCTGGGGCCTTTTGGTGCTAGTATTAAAAAAAACCTAAGATGACAAATGAGAGAAAGTATCACTAGCATTGCTGTGCAGGGGGAAAAGAATGTGTCTTCACTGTCATGCTAAGGGATCTAACAGAAGCACCAAAGAAGCAATCAGAGAAGCTCTCAATAAGCCTAGCCGGCTAAGGCTGTGATTGCCTCTTTTATCTGAGCAGGCAGCCCCTAGTGGACACATAAGGAATGTTTCTAAACTGCTCAGTCTTAACACACAGGAAGAAAGGCCCTGAAGACAGAATGGGCGGTAACTCACTAATATTCAGGACTTGGCTTTTGTTTCTGAACTGCTTTGGAGCCTGAGATTTCCTTTGAGTTTCAAATTCACGTAGACCCCAAAACACACAGTGAAACTGGAATGAAACTGCCGATTTTTGCCTGATTTCCACCCAAACCTGTGAATTCCCCAGGTTGTTTTGATCCTTGACTTGGGAGTGCTAGAATAGTTCCCAAACCCCTGCCACGCTAGCTCAAGTTCAGAGTGTGCCATCTGTCTGTTCTTTGGGTTTGTGCTACAACCATTTTACCCAGCTCCGCTCCTGCTGGAGGGGATTCTCACACTGATGCAAACCAGAATAGCCCCATTCAAGTAAATGATGTCATTCTGTTGTAAGAGAGATCAGGATCAGGTCCATGGTGCATTTTCAGTGATGCTCCCCAACATAAACCAAATTTAGCCTGATTGTGATGTCACCAGGATCCACCTGAGCCATGAAATTCGCATCAAGAGCTGGTTCTGTTCTGCCTCAGAGGGGATCTGGTTCTGAAGTTCTGGTTCAGACCCATCCGACAGTCGTAAGTCCAGGCAGCAATGTGCAGATGTGGAATTTGAGCTCCTGGTTTTTGGGTCCAGTATCCCAAATTCAGCAGCTCACATGGTACAATCTGGTGTGCATCACCCCATGCCAATTTTCCCCTTCTTCCCCGCACACTCTACCCGTATCATTTTATTCAGAAGAACCTCGATCCAAGTCCTGCTGTGATGCACAGCTGGGGGCAAAGTTGCTGCACTCCAGCCCTTGTTAGTGGAGATGACACATGGGTGAGAGATTAAGCCCTGGGCACAGACTTCCATGCTAAGTGGCAGTAGGTCTCCAGGACCTCCCATGACTGCTCCCTTACATTAAAGTCTGGTCTACACTTAAAAATGAGATCGACTTCGCTGCGTCACTCAGGGCTGTGAAAAGTTCATGCCCAGAGCACTGGAGTTAGATCAACCCAACCACTGGTGTAGATGTGGCTGTGTCAAAGGAAGAATTCTTCCGTCGACCTAGCTGCCCCTTCTTGGCGAGGGGAATAAACTACATTGATGGAAACGCCTTTCCATCGCCGTAGGAAGCAGCTGCAGGAGGGGTCTCCAGTGGCACAGCTGCGGCACCAGAGCTCTGCTGCTATAGCATCCGCATGACCTAAGAGTGCGGTATAAAAAGATGTGGAGAGAGACTGGACATGTCTGAGGACTCCCGGACTTAAGCACTCTCCGCACCCTACGGTAGAGTTTAGCTACGTGTTCCTCTCTTTGGCTTCACGCCTGCTACTAGGCAGGCATAACACGGGGGCTATATACCAGCGAATGCACATTGGGTACCCTGTCCTGCTCATCATCTTTTCACTAGTGCTAGTGAACTTCATTTTCAAAGGTGCTGCTGAGCACCTGCAGCTCCCACTGATTGCAGCTGGAAGTGCGGTGCTCTGAGAATCAAGCCAGCCACGTGTGTCTTCACTGCAGAGTTACCCTGGGCTCTTACGTGGGTGTTGCCCTTAATGCCCCTCCTGTCCCCACACAAAACCTTTTGACCCAAGGGTGGCGGTGCTTTCAACCCAGTCTAGCTGGCTCGGCTGAGGCCATAGGCTAGAACTTGGGTATGGTTTTCACTCAGACTCGTAACCCACCCACTTCGCGGTGGAGCTAAACCACTCAGTGCTGATAGTCCTCCAACGCCTGGTGCCCAAAGGGATGGACAAGGTCTCCCACCATTCACTGAGAAGGGCTGGTAAAGCAGCTCAGCTCACTGCCTCGCTGAGAATGCTGGGATCTCCCCCCAGACGTTCTAGCGACACACACGGGGAGCGCAGCGCAAGCGGGGACACAGTAACTCAGAGCAATGTGGCTTTGAGCAGGGGGTTCGACTAGATACCTCCTGAGGTCCCTTCCAACCCTAATCTTCTATGTTTCTATGCTCACCCCCAGGCTAGGCTAACATGGATGCTCAGACCCCCATGCTGATCACTCAACCTAACTCTGCAGGGCAGACCTACCCACACCCCTGAGTGGGGCAGATCATGCCCAAACTCCTTTGGCTCTGTAACACTATACTTGCGTTGATTTTAAAAATTGGAGAATCTGGAACAATTAATCTTGGACCAAAATCTTGATCTGATTAAAGCCAGACGGGCCCACTCTGATCATTTACCCTGACCGCTTGCATAACACAAACCAGTGAATTCACCCAGCGATTCCTGCCTGGAGCCCTATACCTTGTAATTGCTTTTTCTTGGTCAGCTTTTGAAAGGCACCATATTAGTGATGGTCGCACCACAACAGCACTTTACCTGAGCATGCCGTCTCTGACTGCTAAGTAACTAATGCTACCAAGACCATGTTCCTCTTACCCAGAACGGCTTCCTTTTAAGGCTGCTAGTCACTTGATAATCACCAGGTGAAAACAAAACAGAAGATGTTAATTACTCTCCCTGAGAGCAATTAGATGGAATTATTAAGAATGAATAGCAATCACCATGGGAAAGTCTCTTCTATGGGAGATTTATGGCCAGGTCATGTTTTAATGGTAATTCATTTACATAGTAATGCAGATTTATTTAAGTTACAAACAGGGCGATTAGGGTTATTGGATACAGATGTGGCGCTCTGTTGGCCAGATGCAGCAGGAATGGCTCAGATTCTATCCTGAATGTTACCCCCACATCCTGATCGTGTCTGTTTTCACCCCAGCCAATTTGGTTTACACATTTTTGCAGAGCCTGTGTTAGCATCACTAGTTTCTGGAGTCCAAATCTTTTGATTCACGTGCGTCAGACTGAGGCATCTTCAGCATTTGCTCTCCATATGCTAAGCTATAACCCCTGGGTGCCGCAACACGCCTTGCGCACATGACCAAGGGGCATTGAAACGGCTGACAGCTTAGTGACAGCAATGGTAGGGTTTGTTAGAATCCATTGCTGGGACGGCTGTATTAGCATTATTTGAAGTAAGCTCACACTGTCTGCTCAACTCCAGGGAACAGCCATCTATAATCCCTTTGGAAATCTGCTTTATTTAAGCAGCACCCTTGTGCGGCATTTATGATCGTTTCCATTTCCTACGTAAAAATGTGTCTGTTGAGTTAAATCGGCAGAGCGTCAACTGCAGGTTGGGGAGCCCGGTTCATTTGTTTAAATCATGGCTGATAAATCCTCCCCGTGTAGTTCTGGATCCAGTTTCACATCAGGAGAAATGTGGGTTTCTTTGTTTAGATTTCCTAACTGGAGTCACTGGTGAAGAGGAAACAGCCAGCTGCTCTCAGGGTTTGCCAGGTGTAGTACACTTTTGCTTTTCTGCTTCCTAGAGTAAAGTAACTAGTGCTTTTTATCTTTGACTCTTGTCTTTATTTAACTACTTCACTCAGAGAGAAACTCTCTTTTTTTCAGGATGGTCACAAATTTTCAAAAAACTTGGGGTTTGGACTAAATGATTTTTTTCACGAAAAGTGTCTGCTTTCCACAGAATTTTTTTTCCGGGGGTGTGGGAGAGCATGATGGAGGCAGGTTGTTAAAAAAAAAGCAAACATACCAAAACCAAAATATTTTGATTTGGATATACTGCTGCAGTGCCTCATGGGAGTTGTAGTTCAGCCGCCTCAGAACCCCATTCTCCTTGATGAGCTAAGCTAGCCAGCCAAACTATATTTCCCATGATTTACCATGATCAGGGACTCTCAGGGTGCAACTGCCGCCTCTCATCCTGAGGAGAGATTCTGGTGCACCATGGGAGATGTAGTCCAACCCCAATGAGCGTGCCCAAAGTGGTTGCACCTGAAGGAGAAGGGCCATTGTATGGCTTCCGAGCTCAACTAGCCACACTGAGCTGTGAAGGGTGGGAGGCGTTTGGAGTCATAGCATTCACGGTGTTGCACTCTGTTGAAAATCAGTCCAGATATTTTTATTTTGGTGCCTCAGTGGGAACTGAGCTCCCTGCAATATCTAACCCTGTAGGTAGAATTGCTATGTGCATGCTGTGGGGCAGCGAGATAGTTCAGGCCTCTGTAAATGATATTTCATTCTAGGGACACTATAAGAGAGTTCCACAGCCAGTTTCCCTCACAGTCAGTGTGTTTGGGCATGTCGTGTAAGGAGGATCTTGAATCATGTTCTACGCTGCAATGGGCTGGTTAGCAGCTCCATTCTCCTTGCAGTGCTTGTGGAATTTTTGGCTAAACAGCATTAAAATGAGTATCTTATGCAAATTCAGTGAAGTCAGAGTGCCTACCCATCCCACTTCCAGTCCACCAAGCCATAACCCTCTCCTCCCCCAAATCTCACTTTTTCACATGATGCCCAGAAGAGAGGAGTCAATCCCCAAAGCTGTTCCCTCTTGTGGGCTTCCCAGCACTTCTTGTCTATTCTGCACCTGTCCTGTCTAAACTTGTCTCTTCAAGGCAGGTGCTGCCTGCAATTAGCAGCTTGTACAGCACCAAACACACTGTAGATTTATAAACTCAGAGGATTCATGAGCAGAACGGACCATTGTAATCATCTAGTATCACTTCCTGCATAATACAGGCCATGGTGATTGCTGAATCAAGCCCATAAATTCTGCTATCAGAAATCTTCTTCCCATGAAGGTACTAATAGGCCACGGTCAAGTCACCTCTTAACTTTCTCTTTGTTAAGCTAAATAGACTGAGCTTCTTTAGAGTTTCACCGTAATAAATGATAATTCATCAATGGTGATCTTGTTTCTTCCTAGAATATGGTGAGGGCTGGGAAATTCAGGCACAAGGAAAGAGTATTTCTCTTTCCAAAGGGCCAGAGAGAGTAAAAGGGAAGAGGCCTTAGCCCACAGGAGTAAGCATCAATGCATCTGTTGTATTGAAATAGGTCACTGACTCAAGTCTGGCCAGCCGCCAGTTATGTATTGTGAATATCCTGTAGGCAAAGAATTGTGCAGCTAGTGTCTGAGCTGACATACCAAAAATCCACAGGATAAGACAACATTAAATAGTTACAAGAGCCATAAAAGAGATTGAGATAAGAACCCCCGTTGTGCGAGGTGCTGCACAAGCACGTAGGGTATGTCCACCCTGTAGCTGGAGGTGTCATTTCCACCTCCGATAAACATACCCCTGCTAGCTTTGATGGAGCTAGTGCTCTGCAAATGGCCGCGCGGCTGCAGTAGCATGGCCAGCTGCCTGAGTACTCACCTAGTAACTTGCACAGGATTGTCCTCAGGCAGCTAACTCGAGTTGTCACCCATGCTGGCTACGTGGCTATTTTTAATGCCCTACCGCAATTGATACTAGTGCGGGTATGTCTACCAGAGCTGAACCGTACACCTCCAGGTCGAGTGTAGGTGTAGCCGTACTTAAAGACAGTCCCTGCCCCAATGAGCTGACAGTCGAAATAGGCAAGACAAATGAATGAGGGGAAACTGAGGTACGGGGAGGTGATGTAACTCACCCAAGATCACCCAGCAGGTCAGTGGCAGAGCTGAAAAGTGAAGCCATGTCTGTAGCGTCCCAAGCCTGGTTCCTATCTTTTGGGCCACCCTACCTCTCATTAGTAGGGGAATTCTGGGGCCCTTTTTTCCCCAGGGGCATGAGAATCACTGTAAGGTGGAAAATTAAAAGGCAATTCCAACACTGGATTCGTAAAAATCCATTCACATTGAAAATGCTCTTGCTCTAGCTGAAAGCCTATCAACTATCTTCTTTCCTAGCAGGCATATATCACACTTAACATCCAAAGACCTCAAAATACCTGCTAAGCATTACCTAGTTAAGCCTCACAATGACCCTATAACTTAGAGAAGGTCTTCTAATGGAATTGTGAGCCCTGCTTTAAGAAGGGCAACTGCGGACCAGAGCGGAGACTATGGAAGTGAGACAGTGGCCGACCCAGGAATATACTTCCAGTCAAAGTCTACAGCTTCTTCTCCTTCAAGTCACTTGTCAAAACTCACCGGTGCCAGGAAACACACAGGAAACTGCCAGCTGATAGCTGGTAGGCAAGTGGCTTGTCACAATTATGGCTCACGACTGGCTAAGAATTTCCCATATTCTTTTATTTTTGTTTCCTTCCTCTCCCCAAGTCTCTTGTTTCTCTCCTCCATCTTCCATGCCTTGCCTCTTAGACTGCGTAATCACGTTGAGGCAGGGACGGTAATTGACTATACATTTGTACAGCACCTAGCACGATGGATCCTCATCAGTTTTAGATCGCTTGGCACTACTGCAATAAAAATATTAAATACTAGCAAAGAAATCCTAATATTCAGCTTTGTGCTCTATCCACTAACCGCCACACCTGCCCTTGAAATAATTTTAATCGGCTGGAAGATCTTGCTCCTTCCACTCTGGTAGCATGCCCAAGTGTATGGAAAAAAATCCAGCAAAATGTGTTCAACAAGAGAGAGTCTCCTGAAATCCAGACTCCAGCCTGTTGTTGTTTGTTAGACTTTGTTTCTTTAAGTGGCAGCAGTTGGATTAGAAATATTTCATTATTTCCCCTCTAAGACATCCATTTCAGGGATGGCAGGGAAAATAATAATTTTCCCTTGAGTTCCGTGCTATTTGTGACAAATCCTCTGTGACATTTGCTTCTCCTTGTCTTTTTGATGCCACTTCTAAACAAATATTGATGGCTTGTCATCGTAGGACCATGTTTTCATCCAAAAATTCAGATTTTAAACAAAACATGATGGGCAATAGGCAAGACATATTTTCCCAATGGCTTATAGTTTTCACAAATATCTGTCACTTCTCAAATTGTTATGGATAAAGGAAGCTGGCACTCAGGACTGAAGGAGGTTTGTTATTTGTTGTAAAGGAAATAAATAGAGAGGCATGTGGAAAATACATGCAGGCTTCTACCATGCTCTCACATCCCACCAGAGATGGGATCAGACCACATCTTATCATCCCACTGCCTGCCCAAAGTTTCGGGAATTTCAGGTCTCAAGGCCAGAGCTGAATTTTGTGGCTGGCCACAAGAAACCTAAGGGAGTGAGGCACCAAAATCCCATTGAATTTGGGCTCAGTACAGGAGTAACTGAATGAAATTCTTTGGCTTGTGTTACGCAGGAAGTCAGGCTAGATTATCTAATAGTTCTTTCTGGCCTTAAAGTCTATGAAATTCAGGCTCTTTTGAAAATCCCTGATCCATAGAATCATAAAAATGTAGGGCTGGAAGCCTCCAGAGGTCATCTGGGGCTGTCCCCTCAGCTCCCACCCGCCACTGAGGCTGGACCAAGTAAACCTAGACCATCACTAACAGGTATAAAAACTCCTGATGGAGATACTACAACCTTCCTTTGATGCCTGTTCCAGTGTTTAACTACCCTTATAGTTAGAAAGGCTTTTTCCTAATATCAAACCTAAATCTCCCTTGCTGCAGATTACGCCAATTACTTCTTGTTCTACCTTCAGTGGACATGGAGAACAATTGATCTCCATCATCTTTATGACAGGCCCTTAATATATTTGAAGACTGCTATCAGGTCCCCCCCTCAGTCTTCTTTTCTGACCACCAAACATGCCTTGTTTTTTTTAACCTTTCTTCAGAGATTGGGTTTTCTAAACCTTTGATTACTTTTGTTTCTCTCCTCCGGATGCTTTCTAATTTTTTCCACACCATTCCTAAAGCTTGGTGCCTAGAAAAGGTTGCCAATTCGACCTTCCAGTTTGACAGGGATTCAAGTTGCCAATTCAATTCAAGTTGCCAATTCAATTCAAGTTGCCTTCCAGTTTGACAGGGATTCAAGTTGCCAATTCGACCTTCCAGTTTGACAGGGATCCAGTTTGACTGGATTCGACCTTCCAGTTTGACAGGGAGGAATGGATCAAACCAAATTCCTACATCTCAACACTGCCAAACTTTCTCAAAGTTTGGATGCAGATGCAAACCTGGCAGGCCAGGCCCATCTCTGCAGCAGAGCTGGAGACAAACACTTGGTATATTCTGCTCCTAAAATGTGAGATGCATACAGGGAGGCTTGTCAGTCATGATCAGTGGAGGTGCAGATGGAAATGGGAAATATCAAACAGATAAGGGTCTACCCAGTGTCTTGTCTGTCTAGACCATAAGTTCTTTGGGGCAGGGCTGGTATCTCACTATACAGTATACAGTATATACAGCACCTACCCCAGTGGGAACCAGATCTGAGCTGGGACCTCTAGATACTACTGAAACATAAACAACAATCATGAGTCAGGAAATCCCATTTGTTAGAAGACACCAAAATTTCTGCTTGCTTACCCACAGCACCTCCTCCATACTGTCTAACTGGCTGGATCCAGCCCGCAGAGGAAAGCAGATCCCCATAGCAGCTCCAGCGGGGGCATGTCTGAACTGTTACTTGACCTGGAGCAAAAAGAGAACAGGGAGGCAATGACAGCTTCCTTTTCAACAAAGACCAGGTGCCACTGAGTGGAGATAGCTACGCTGTGGGGGAATTTTCTGCCTTGATAATGCACAGTAGTAGAGCTTGATCTCTCACTTGTGTGGCTGAGGATTGGGTTCCTGACTGGAGGACTGTCACCCCCAGAAGGGTCATGAACATTCTCTATTTCTTTTTGGCTAGGGAGGGAAGGGCTCAAACATTTTTCTGTCAGAATGGCCTAGTAGAGAGTGCACTGAACTAGGCTCAGGAGACCAGAGTTCTAGTCCTGGTTCTGCCTCAGGTCTATTCTGTGACCTTGTGTAAGTCATAGCCCTGTTCTATGCCTCAGTTTTCCCCATCTATAAAATGCAGATAATCATACTAACCTCCCTTGTAAAGTGCTTTGAGATCTAGGGATGGAACATGTTGTATAGGAGCTCGGTATTATTATTGTCTAACATAACAGGGAAAAGATTGAGAGCCAACTACACCAGGGAAATCCAAGAAAAAGTCTTTGTTCAACTTGTTTTAGAAGCTCTACAATAAAGTTCCATGTTCTTTTTTTCCCTCTGTGTCTCACATATAACATGGTTTCCATATCATTTGCTTAGCCAAAAACTAGTATGTCCCCATGTCTGCATTTACAGACCGTTCCATGCCCAGCCCCTGCTCCGCAGAAGTGTTGAAGTTAAATGGAAAAGCTTCATACTTTCCACATAGGATTATTTTAACTAAATTAGACCTTTAACTATTTTTTTAAGCAACTCCTTCCAATTCATGCCAAAGTATTTAACAGAGACAACAGAATCCATTTATGGGCCCCTTTGCTAAACGGCTAGCCCATTTAACCCTTACTGCACTGAGCATGTGTATACTTGTTCCTGATCCTTCCACCCGCCCTCTTCCCTGCACACTGCACCCTGAGAAGAACATAAAAATGGCCAGACCAATGGTCCATCTAGCCCAGTATCCTGACTTCTGACAGTGGCCAGTGCCAGGTGCCTCAAAGGGAATGAACAAAACAGGCAATCATCAAGTGATCCATCCCCTGTCATCCAATCCCAGATTCTGGTAGTCAGAGGCTAGGGATATCCAGAGCATGGGGTTGCATCCGTCACCATTTTGGCTAATAGCCACTGATGGACCTATCCTCCATGAACTGATCTAGTTCTTTTTTTAATCCGGTTATACTTTTGGTCTTCACAATATCCCCTGGCAACAAGTTCCATGCATGGGTTGACTGCGTTGTGTGAAGAAGTACTTTCTTGTGTTCATTTTAAATCTTCTGCCTATTAATTTCACTGGGTGACCTGGTTCCTGTGTTCTGTGAAGGGGTAAATAAATACTTCCTTATTTACTTTCTCAATACCATTCATGATTTTATAGACCTCGATCATATCATAGAATCATAGAATATTATAGTTGGAAGGGACCTCAGGAGGTATCTAGTCCAACCTCCTGCTCAAAGCAAGACCAACCCCAACTAAACCATCCCAGCCAGGGCTTTGTCAAGCCACACCTTAAAAACCTCTAAAGATGGAGATTCCACCACCTCCCTAGGTAACCTATTCCAGTGCTTCACCACCCTCCTAGTGAAAAACTTTTTCCTAATATCCAATCTAGACCTCCCCCACTGCCACTTGAGACCATTGCTCCTTGTTCTGTCATCTGCCACCACTGAGAACAGCCTAGCTCCATCCTCCCTGGAACCCCCATTCAGGTAGTTAAAAGAGGGCTCCAGGGAGGATGGAGCTAGGCTGTTCTCAATGGCTTTTCTCAGATCCTCCCTTAGTTGTCTCTTTTACAAGGTGAATAGTCCCAGTGTTTTTCATCTCTCCTCATATGGAAGCTGGTCCATACCCCTAATCTTTTTTGTTGCCCTTCTTGTACCCTTTCCATCTTTAATATATCTTTTTGAGATGAGGTGACCAGAACTGCACGCAGTATTCCAGGTGTGGGCATAGCATGGATTAATATAGTGGCATGATGATATTTTCTGTCTTATTATCTATCCCTTTCCTAATGGTTCCTAACATTCAGGTAGCTTTTTTGACTGCCGCTGCACATTGAGTGAATGCTTTCAAAGAACTATCCACAATGACTCCAAGATTTCTTTCTTGAGTGGTAGGTATAGTTGGGGTTATGTTTTCCAATGTGATTACTTTGCATTTGTCAACATTGAATGTCATCTGCCATTTTGTTGCCCAGTCACCCAGTTTTGGAAGATCCCTTTGTAACTCCCTGCAGTCAGCTTTGGACTGAACTAGCTTGATCTTCCCCAGCCCAGAGCATCCCCCCAGTTCTCTCACCACCCACTTCAACTCATCCAGAAGGAAAGCAGCCCAATTCTCCTTCTCCCCATAGATACTGTCCCACCTTGTTTTCCTACATGCTTCCTGTCTTATGAAAACACTTCCCCAGCTGAACTTCCTCCATATGACTGGTCCCATCTTTTAGGCTCAGGTTAGGAGGCAGACTGCACTGGGTGCTTACTCTGGGAATCAGCAAGTGTTTGCTGCAGCACAAAAACTTGGGGAGGGCAAGACTCACCCGGGAAAAAATGTCCCAAACTGCCTGTCTCCGAGATGTCAGAATCAGATGTTTAGGACCAGGAGTGGGCCCCCTACCTGGCCCCCCCAAAAACCCTTTGTAAAACAGACCCCAGCATCCAGGCAGTGGTAAGCGTTTTCTCCAGTAATTCTCTGTGCCAGTTACCAGGGAATCCATTCACAGCCATGTGTTTCAGTGACTCTGAAACAATGGATCAGAGCCGCACACGTCTGTTTAAAATGCACCCTGGCTGCAGCATGTTCATACTGCACCAGAGGTGAACTGGTGTTAGTGGAGAGAAGCATCCCCCCCTTGCTCTTCATTTTAGGAACAGCCCAGGGAGCAAAACACATGCAGCGTCTGCTCAAACAATTTATGAATGAGATCTTGACAATGCAAGGCCAGAGCGCCAACCCCTTGGTCCCTCGGTGTGCAATCATTTACAAGAGTGGTCCCACTTAAATCACTGTTCACCATTGTGAGGGAGGGATGCACATCCTAGCACAATGACTGCGCAGCACTACTGTAGTGCAAATGTTAAATAATAGCACTCACCAAACTGGTCCAGAGCTTTTCTCCAAAAACTGCAGTGCAAGTAATTTGTGATTTATCCATTAGAAATAACAATGAGCTCTCAGATAATACTTTTCACTCACAGATCGCAAAGCACTTTACCAAGGAGGTAAATATCACTGCCTTCATTTTACAGGTGGGGAACCTGAGGCACCCAACAGCAAAGGCTTGCCTAAGGTCACTGTGCAGAGCCAGGCACAGAACCTGGATTTCTTTGCCATCCACAGGACCAGATGGCCTGTCATGGATGAGATCTGTCAATTTTTCTAACTGATGCCAGGTGTAATTAGACTTACAAATGGATTTCCTTCTAACTTCAGAATGGAGGCTACAGTGGTAAAAATCTACTGCAGGCTGCACGGTATAGCACTGCAGAGCATAGTCTTCCCTGCATAGGCATGGGTATTAAAAGGCTTAGATGCACCTTCCAGCGTCACATTTTCCTTAAGGGATTATAAAGCTGTTATTTGCAGGGGAAAATGAAAGGCGCAGCCAGTCATAATACAGAATGTTGAAAAGGTTACAGAAGTGCAGTTTATGGTGAATAATGAGCAGGCAATTGTGAATTATGGCGCCATAATTCCACAGAGAGGTTCTTGTGACAACATAAACCCTGAGAGCAAAGCTGAAGTCACCAGAATCCCCAGATACAATGATTGCCCCATAATTCACTACTGAGTTTTACTTTTATACATGCGTTATGTTCCGATTTCTGTCTCCACTCTTCCCACTTGCCAAACTGCAACATGAGCAGCTGGCTCCAAAACACAGCTGCTTTCAGTCCCTCCTTTGGACACCTCAGGGGGTTGATGGGCCTGAAACATCAATGCAACAGCTGTTGCTTGAGTGGGAATGACAGTAGGACCAAGAGAGGCTCCAAATTCCCATTGGCTGTATTTTGTAATTCATGGGTGTGACGATCAACCCCCTGAAATCACCAAGCTTTAATTTCTGTTGGGTTTTTTTGCACAGATTTCACTGTGTTTACCCGTTCAGTTCCCACATTTTATTAGCTTAATCGATTTTTAAAGGCCAGATCATGGAGTCTGACCTCCTACATAACACACACCACAGAATTTCCTCCACTGATTCCTGCCACATCTTGAAGTTAAGCTAGAGTTGATTTTTTAGAAAGAGACCTCCGATTTCGATGTAAAGACTCCAAGTATTGGAGAATCCACCACCTTCCTAGGTTAATTGCTATATTTCCAAGTAATAATTCATTAGTACCTCCCATGTAAGTATCATGGCAACCTAGAGTGGCCGTCTGTGATAACTGAACTTGTACTAGATGTAAAAGCATGCCTTTCTACTACTTGAGTCCAAGGACCAACCTTTAAGCTCAGAGGCAGTGGCAAACTCAGAAGCACTTGCTCTATAGTCTAGTGGTTCTCAAACTTTTTGTACTGGCGACCCTTCTCGCACAGCAAGCCTCTGAGTGTGACCTCCCGCCCCACCCTTATATATTAAAACACACTTTTTATATTTAATGCTATTTTAAATGCTAAATTTATAACCCTGTTGTTTAAAAGAAATTGACCTTTTCTCGCCACTTTTAAATGGAGACTAAAACACATTTTAGCGAATTATTGTTATAAGCAGAAAAGTTATTTTTTTAAAAATAGTTACTGTTTAATGCTGGGAGGGGGAGCACGAAGGAACTTTGTCAGTATCACTTTTCACTGCAGACTTAGTGCCCTGTTGCCACCCTTACTTCTGTGCTGCTGTTGGCAACTGGCGCTGCCTTCAGAGCTGGAGAGCAGCAGCTGCTGGCCAGGTGCCCAGCTCTGTGTAGAACTGCAAAAGTAAGGGTGGCAATGCCATACTAGGCCACCCTTGCTTCTGCGTAATGTTTGACCTTTGTGCTGGGAGGCGTGGCTATGTGAGGGGGCTATGGCAAATTTTGGGGTGGCTATCACCCCTCCCAGCATCCCCAGCGCTGTCCCTGCCTGTGTGTCTGACTGTTAAATGATAAATTACCTTATTTTTGGCTGATCTCAGTGTTCTGATTGCTCTTTGGTTTAATGCAGCTTTTCAGCTGCTGAACGCTCAAGCCCTCTGATGTTATCTCAGTCCCTCCCACCTTTTTAGTCTCAAGACAACAAACCTGTGTGCACGATACTGCAATCCCCAGAGTCCAATTTCTTTAAAGCGGTGATAATACAAATATATATTTTGTTTAGGAACAATGATTGCTGCACTATACGTTTACAACACTTTTGGAAGTAAATACACTGTATCGTGATGGAAAGGTGTAATTTGTGTGTAATTTTCTAAAACGCTAGATTTAAAGGATCTATTTTATAGCAGTTGCTCTCTGTTTCATGCATGTACTCATGACCACCACATAGTAACCTCGTGGCCCCTTGAGGTCATGATGCCCAGTTTGAGAACCCCTGCTCTAGCCACTAGAGGGGGACAAAGAGCCCCTGGGTTATGCAAAGACGCTTTCAGTCTGAGGGATCATCACATGCAAAGGAGAATCTCTGCATTCAGCTTTTAAAACAGCCCTCACATCCTGGTCCAATTCCTGGTGCAATGCAATGCAAACAAATCAATGGGGTTGATAGCTGGTCACAGGTTTCCCCTGAAGATCACAGGCTCTTCAGCTGAACTCTGGGGCCACGGAAACCATGACCAGCGATAAGGAGGTCCCAGAAGAGTATGTGGCTATATGGAGAAGTTCCACTCAGGATGGCACTGAAGGTACGTGTGTTGCTGCAAACTCCCACCTGCCTTCTGCAACTGTACAGCTGATGTGCTGGATGGACACTGAAATCTCTGCTAGGCAGGTGGAGGTATCACGCTGCCCTGCCCTGACTCTCTGATAGAAGATATTCCCCCACCCACCTTATCTCTCCCCACACCTGCTATTCGGTGCCTAAATATGATATTTAGGAGCCTAACTTTATGCACTTGGGTCTGAACATTTTGGCCACTGTATTCGATCTAAATTCACCTGCCTCCCCCTTCCTGGTGTTTGCCTTTATCAGTAACTCAGATAGCAACAACCCACACATACACGTCAGCCTGAGCTCAACTGTGCTGCAGGTTCCCTGTCCCAGCCAATAATTCCCTCTGACCAAAGAACCCCTCCCACGTCCCTCGCACCCAGGCTCTGATCCCCCACAAGCACACAACACCCTCCAGTTGCTGATGACTCACTGATTCCCAGACCTCTGGTGACGGGGTGTCCAGCCCACAGAAGGCCTGAAGGGGTAAATTAGGCCAGTCAACCTACAGGCTGCACCTGGAGGAAAGCCAGGGAGTGCTAAGGCCTAATTGGCTGATGAAGTCCAGCTGGGGGAGGAGCTGGGACGGGTTTACAAAGCCAGGAAGGCACCAGAGAGGGGCTGCTGGGAAGTAGGCTGCAGTCACATCCTGGGAGTAGGGAGTTTGAACTGGCACACCCAGCACAGCGGGGGGAACCAGAAACTACAGGAAGAAGTCCAGGGAAGAAGCAACTGGGTCTGAGGGGAAGCAGACCACAGTTGCCAGGAATAGGGTCCCTGGACTGAAACCCAAAGTAATTGGTAGGCCCAGGTTCCCCTATTGACAATTGGGGAAGTGGCACCATCAGGGCAGGGCTGGAGAAGCCTGCCTGAGACCGTTCATGCGGAATGACTTGAGGTCCCCGAGACAGGGAAACCACATAGTGACCCAGCCGGAGGGCCGAGCCATGAAGAGGAGGCCACAGTTCCTGGAATGATAGAGAGGCCATGGAGAGAGAACGAGACAGAGTGACTGAGTGTGACCGCTGGAAGGGACATGGGCCTGGCAGAGATAATCCCCAAAACTGCCAGGAGGCGGCACTGCCCAGCAGTGAGTAGAGCCCCCCATCGCACCCCCCAATATATCAGAACAATTGTCCCTTGCAAAATTTTGTACAGGCGTAAATACCTGCCCTTTCCTGGTTACTATGCGGCCAGTCTGCCGTCCAATCTAGTATTCAGTAGCTAAAATAATCTAAAATCAAGATCTAACCTATAAGTAATATTTATTATTCAATTAATTTTAAAATTAAATTAAATTACATGAAAGGACAGTTAAACATAGTCAACAGGTCAATAGTATGAAAACTAAAGCCCATTGATAAAATTTAAAATATGGAGAATAAATATATCTATATCTAAAATATATCTAAAATCCACAGGATACACGAAATGAATGTTCGGGTTCACTGTTTATCGCTAAAAAGAGCCAACATATCCGTCGTAGCATACATAGCAAGTCTGCACACACTTTCTTTAAAACTTTTAAATTTATCAATACCTAAAATTTTAAAAATTTCATCATTTCTTTCACTCCATTTACCTCTCGCCCCAACCACAAATCCAAAGAAGTGGATGATCTTCCCACCAGTGAGCTGCAGCACCTCCTCCTCCAACTCAGAGTAGTATGCCTCTTTCTCAATGTGGGCTGCCTCCACACTGTCAGCGTTGTCTTCCCATCTAACTGTGACATCCACAACGGCTACCACTCCTTCCTTTTCAATAATGAGGTCGGGTTTTCTCAACTTCCCTTCTTTATTATGAAGGTAAGGTTCAATCCAAATTTTACATCCTTTGTTTCCTACTTTATCAATTAGTGCTTTAACTATCCTATTATGTCTTTTAATTCTTGCTTCTTTCATTTTTATGCACTGACCAGAGATATGAGGAATTGTCTCTTTGACCTTACCACACCATCTACATAACCCTTCCTCCATCTTCCGTCCTCTTGCTAGAGCTTTCCTGGTGGGAAAAACATTCGCTCTCGTTTGCAATGCCGCAATCAGAGAGGAGGACTTGGCCAAGCAAGGATATTTTAAAAACGAATTACTAATACCATCATTTTTAAAATATTTAATACCAATTCCCTGACATCTTAAATTACTCCATTTTAAAAACTCTTCATCTCTCCACGTTGTAGGATTAGCCGTTTTAGCACTATATATTAAAATTTTCTCCACTAAATTTTCCCCAGCATATAAAAACGAGAAATCTATCCAATCATCTTTGGAGACAATATGTCTCCTCCATTTACGAATTAACATGTTTGGAATTTGGGTACTAAATTTTGTAACTGCTAAACCCCCATCTCTAGTTCTAGCATAGAATAGCCCGTCAGTTGTACACTGGGGAAGATGTAAAATCTTTTTAAGAGTGTTCCTAACTAAAACATCTAATTCATTTAGCATATAAAGTGGCGGCTCAATTAAAAGTAATTCATAAAAAACTCTCGTTAAAATGTAAACTTTTAAAATTATCAATTTCTGCGCAGGTTTTAACGGAGCCTTACATAAACTTTCACACCAATCAATTAATTTTTCCTTAGGGGAATTATTAGCCATTCCCACCTATGGATCTATTCTTGCACCTAGATATCTTTCAGATTCACCACGTTGAATATAATCAATTAATTCATCACCTAATCCCCATTTATCTTTTGGGTTAATAACATATGTTCCCATGCTCGGGAAAATATGAAAGCCCTTTGTCTTTTTAACATTTACTTTTAAACTTGAATTTTTACAAAACTGATTAAGAATTTTTAAATTCTTAACCATCCCCTTATAGGACCTACTTAATATAGCGATATCGTCGGCAAAGGCCAATGAAGTTATCTTTCTACCCTGCACTATAAAACCATCTCCTTCATCTTCCAATTTATATAAAAGAGGGTCCATGGCTATATTAAATAAAATAGGGGAGAGCGGGTCACGTTGCTTAACTCCACTCTTAATTAAAATAGGTTCTGTCTTATCCTCACCAACACTAATTTCAGTGTAGCAATCTGTATACAAATCCTTTACAATATCAATAAAACTCTCTGATATCCCAAATCTCTTTAACCCCTTTAAAATGTGCCCATGGCCAACCGAATCAAATGCCTTAGCAAGATCAATAAAAACAACAGCTATTTCGTCTTTATTTTTCTTGGCCCCTTTAATTAACTTTTCTAAAATCAATATATTTTCCTCACAGCCAGAGGCTGCGATAAAACCTTTTTGTCTGGGGCATAATTTAACAGCACTTGATAATCTTTTAGCTAAAATTTTTGTATACAACCTAATCCAAATCGAACCAATAGTCAATGGCCTCCAAGATGATATTTTCTTCAACTCTTGTGGATCCTTGACTTTAGGAATTAGGATTGTACGATTGCTTTTAAAACACTCTGGAATCTGTCTATTTAAAAACCAAATATTAAAACCTTAACAAGTTGGCCTCTACCTTGTGCACAGATCCCAGCACAAGCGTCTGGACTCCCTTTTCACAGCAGGAGGTTGAGTGAGGTTGGGGGGCTCGTGCGCACACACACCCACACCCACACTTTTAATGTAGGACAACAACTCAATGAAGTCTGGAAGCATATCCCACAAATCTCCTCGCTAATCCACTTGAAAACCTTGAGGACAGCTCTGTGCCTGTTATTTATATTCCAGAAGCACCGTAAGCCCCTAGATGAGATCAGTTGTACATTCATATAGTAATAGCCCCAGCCCGAAAAGCCTATGGCAGATCTGGGAACAGAACCAAGGACTTCTGTGTGCTTGGTCAATGCTTTGCCCACAATATCAACCTTCCCATATATACACGAGATCAAAAGAACTATAGCAGAGTCTTAAAAATGACCTTCTCTCCAGTGAGAGGGACTAGTTTGGGGAAACCAGACTGACACACAAGATATGCTGGGGGTGGCTAATGATCTCAACCTGCCTAAGGAGCCGTCAGGGGAGGACACACGTTTTTGTAAGACAGATGCACGTAGACTGTTGTTGTGAAATAGCACAAGGCCTGACACCCAACAGGGTGCACTCAGAGAGGCCAGAACTGGGACAGAAGTGCAGCTAGCCCTGGAATTGCAACAGAATTTTGTTATCATGGAGCATGCTAGGTGGGGGTGAGTATTGAAGACAGTAACCTACTGGGAATAGTAGACTGACACCACCCACACCCCTTGCATGTCAGCCACTGGCCTGTCATCAAACGATCAGCAAAGCTTGTCAAAAATGGGACCTTTTTCACAACAATTGGTTGCAAATAATACTTCCCATTTTTCCATTGAAAAATACTGATAGGAAACTTCTCAACCAGCTCTGTAGCTTGTTGGAAAACAGGAAGAGTTTTTCATGAAAAAATAAAACAGAGGCTTTTTTCCCACCAGACAATTTCACAGTTCTCTGAGCAGCTGTAATGATGAGCACCCCTCCAGGCGACCAACAGGCACCAGTAACAAGAAGATTTGTGCCGCCTCCCCAAAGCGCTGAGCTTTCTGTGCCTCTACAGACATGACTGATTTTCCCCAGGGAGAATCTCTTCCATGTCTCTGCACCCTGGAAGTCTGCTAGCAAAGTTGTGTGATCTTGTGACTAGGGCACTGGACATGGAATGAAATCCCAGTCTCTTTGCAGCCAATGGCAAAACTCTCAGCAAATCCAGTGGGGCCAAGATTCCACCCCTGGGGTTCTGCCATTCACTTGGTGTGTGAATCTGGGCCCATCATTTCCCCCTTTGTCAGTCTTGTCTATATTTAGATCGCAAGCTCCTCAGGACGAGGACTGTTTCTCACTGTGTGTTTGTACAGCCCCTAGCGCTGTGGGGTTAGTGTTTGTACAGCCCCTAGCGCTGTGGGGTTCTCACTCCAGGCACTATTGCAATACATGACCGTGACAGTAGATTAGGCAGTAGGCACGAAGTTTCTCTACGCTTTTGAAGTTTCCTCTGTAAACTTCTTTTGATCATGACTAACTTACGTGCCCTTCGTGCTTCCACTGCACGCCACGCTCTCGCCACGTTTCAGCACCATGTTTGTCCTGGAAAGGTTGTTTGTTTTTTTTATTGCTGGCTGTTAAGGGAGTATTTACATTGGTTGCAAGAGACCTCACTTCCCAAGAGGGTTTTCATTAAAGGAAAATAATTTTTCAAAAATTTAATCCTGACACTGTGCTGCCAGTTTGCTGTTCCCCACACACACATGGAGGCCCGCACCTCGCGGGCACCACCACGGCAGTGGAGTGAGAGCTTCCAGGGTATGAACAGAAGACAGGCTTCCCAAAAGATGGCTGATTCAGAACCAAACTCTCAAACTCCCGGAAATCTGACGTCAAACCAGCTTTCAGACGCGACACTTTCTTTACGCTCCTGGAAAACATGTTTTTCTAATCGAAAGCTATTGTGAAATCTAACCAAGAGCAGCATGTTTTTCATCTGCAACGCATGGGGAGAAGGGGAGACTAGTAGTTAAAGGAGAGGACAGGAGGACAGGACTCCAAGGTTTTATTCCCAGCCATACCACTGACTCACTGGGTGATCTTTGGCAAGTCACTTAACCTCAAGTCATGGCTGTCCTGCACTCACTTGGTGCCGGCCAGGCCCATGCAGTGGCCACAGAAAAGCCATATTACCCTGCAGGGGAATAGCCCCACACAAAGGCTTTTCTCTGCAGGAGACCCTGATGGAAAAGGCATTCGGTGCTGTGCCAAGCCCAGGGCAAGAGGGAGTGTGGCCAGGGTGATCCTGTGCTGAAGCCTTGGGTTGCTGGGCACCGGTTAAGGCAGTGCCGAGATTGGTGGAGGGGGCACAAATCATTTCCTACTGCACCCCTGTGCTGGGCTAGATGAGATGCATCATCTGTGCTTTGACTGGTCTATCTAGTAATATGTACTCTGTTTATAAGGTGTCAGTCCCTGCGATAGCATGGCACAGGGTAGCAGGCCGCACAAACCGACTGTCCGTGCAATGCATGTGACAGGTGATATGTAAGTGCACAGTATTACTTAAGGAAGACATTGGGATCTATTTTGCATACAGAAATCCAAATATAGCCATTCAATCTTTCTGCTGTATGTGGGAAAGTTGTCCTCTTGTCAGAATCAGATGAATGGCAGAACCTCTCGGGTAGGCACAGATCCTTAGGATACGACACATCCATTTGTTTCTCATGTGCCTCTTTCTCAGATTCAGCATGGAGTCCTCCCACCCAATGGACTCAGATTGGCTGATTCTAATTCGTGACTGGCCAATCATGGTAAGTGCCTTGACACGTCAACAGGTGACAGTCATGTGACTATGGGCATGAAGTCACATGATACAATTTTGGGGTTCCAGATCTGAGTAGCTGAAAATTGCCTGGGAGGTATCAAATCCAGATTGAGGATGTGTCCCTTCTCCATCAGAAACCCAGTATAGGAGTGCATGGTGCATATTAGAAACTTTGGAGTGCCAATCTGAATTCAGCCTTGTCGAGATTCACCGACAAATTGGTCTATAACCAAGCACGGACCCATGTACTGCACCTAGGAGAAGCCTTGGCATACATCTGGTTAGTCAGTCCAGTTTGGTTCAATGTCACCTGAGTCTCCATCCAATGTGCTAGCCACTGGACCACGCCTCCTCCTGCCCTGGTTGTGAGAACATAGTTGAACCTGTAACGGACATGTGGACAGGACCTTTAGTGAGTGCATCATGTTTGACAAGGTAGTTGAATGTTGGGGGATTAAAAACCAGACAAAAACCATTGTATTTGCAGCTATTATTCTATTCTACTATTAGCAGGCTCTTCACTGCATCTCACATTCTGAGTATTGATTGGCACATGACAAATAAAGTAAAGTAAACGCTAAGTGCCGCGTTTTTAGGAAGGGCTGGGCCATAGGTTCCTCTGTCCTCTCTGTATCCTCTTTAGAAGGAAAAATGCAATGCAAATAAACCTCTTTCCTCCTTCCTTTGTGAGACACTTCTGGGACTGAGATCATTTGAGATTTCCAAGGTGAAATTTGATCAGTAACTAGAACCAAAGCTCCATGAGTTACATCATAGAGAGATTTTTCTTAGCTGACACAAACAGGAGGGAGCGGGGGGGGGGAGGGGATGATGTACTCTACTTCATGCCTTTGCAGTAGCAAGCGGGTTTTGACAGCTGCAAAAGCTAAAAAGGTTGTTAACGCTAATTGCCAGGTATTAAATAAGATTGTGGTGGTAAAAGAATATCAGCAAAGGAGGGATGAATGAGGAAGTGGGACACTTTTGTGTTTGTTTTATACTGCCCTGGATGAGTGGGTGGTCTGGGCCAGGAAGGCCATGACGCAAGGATCAATTCAATCGTGCCCCTAGAAAATTCAAATAAAGATGGGTGGTCACTGAACAAGGATAAGCGGAGAATGAATACACATAAGAGAGGAAGCTTCCCCTTGGGGTGGCTAGCTCCCCATCCCACCTCTTCTGCTTGCGGCCCTGTGCACACTCCATCCCTGCTCTGCCCCAGATCCTGCCCCCTCCTGCACGCAGCCCAGCCGTGTCCTTACTCCCCTTTCCCGGTGGGCTCCACCACTCACTGCTCACCACATCCCTCCTTCCCCGCCTCCCTGCTTGACCCCCCGCCATCACTCAACACCTCGAGAGAAATGGGGGTGGAAAAGAGGAGGGGGGGGTTGATCTGGGGGGGATGAGGGACATGGAGGTGGGGAGGCCAAGTGGCAAAATGGTGTGTGTGGAAGAGACAAGGGGGGCCAAGCAGGGAGGGAGGAAGAAGGGATCTGGCGGGGTCGAGCAGGGGGGAGAGACATGGTGCTGAGCGGAGAAGGGGGCAGGGCCTGGGATGGAGTGGGGCCTGGGGCGGAGCGGGGTGCAGTGTGGGCGAGGCTGCAGGCAGAAGAGGCAGGGTGGGGGAGCTGGCCTCCCTGATGGGAAGCTTCACTCACCACCCATAGTCGTAAACTTCAGCCCTCCCTTTCTAGGGGGCCATGGATTGTTCTGCCCTAGGGCCTGGATTTGCGGTCAGCAGGCCTGAGTGGGTATTGTGTACTTTGACTTCCAGAAATCCTTTGACAAGATCCCTCACCAAAGGCTCTTGAGCAAAGTAAGCAGTCATGGGATAAGAGAGAAGGTCCTCTCCTGGATCAGTAACTGGTTAAAAGACAAGAGACAATGGGTAGGAACAAATGGTCAGTTTCCACGGTGGAGAAGGTAAATAGTGGGGTCTGCCAAAGATCTGTCCTGGGACCAGCGCTGTTCAACATACTCATAAATGGTCTGTAAAAAGAGGTAAACAGTGAGGTGGCAAAGTTTGCAGATCATACAAAACTATGCAAGATAGTTAAGTCCAAAGCAGATTGCGAAGAGTTACAAGGTTTCAAAACTGGGTGGCTAGGCAACAAAATGGCAGATGAAATTCAGTGTTGATAAATGCAAAGTAATGTGCACTGAAAAAACATAACCCCATCTTTCTGTATGTATAGTTGGGATTTAAAGTAGCTGTTGCCACTGAAAAAGAGATAGTAAATAGTTCTCTGAAAACATCTGCTCGGCCTGCAGGGGCAATCAAAAAACCTAAGAGAATGTTAGAAACCATTAGGAAAGGGATAGATAACAAAACAGAAAATATTATAGTCACATTATATAAATCCATGGTACACCCACATGTGGAATACTGTGTGCACTTATGGCCACGCCATCTCAGAAAAGACATATTAGAATTGGAAAAAGGACAGAGACGGGCAACAAAAACGATTAGAGGTATGGAACCGCTTCTCTATGAGGAGAGATTAAAAACACCAGGACTGTTCATTTTAGAAAAGAGACAACTAAGAAGGAACATGATAGTGGTCTATCATATTATGAATGGTGTGGAGACAGTGAGTAAGGAAGTATTATTTACTCCTTCACATAATACAAGAACCAGGGGTCACTCAATGAAATTAATAGGCAGCAAGTTTAAAACAAACATAAGGAAGTACTTCTTCACATCACATACAGTTAATCTGTAGAACTTGTTGCCAGAGGATGTTGTGAAGGCCAAAAGTATAGCCAGATTCAAAAAAGAATTAGATAAGTTCAGTGGCTATTAGCCAGGATGGTCAGGGATGCAACCCCATGCTCTGGGTGTCCCTAAAGATCTGACTGCCAGAATCTGGGACTGGATGACAGGGGATGGATCACTTGGTAATTGCCCTGGTCTGTTAATTCTCTCTGAAGCATCTAGCATTAGTCACTGTTGGCAGACAAGATACTGGGCTAGATGGACCCAATATGGACATTCTTATGCTCTCAGGTATGAAGAGAAGATTATAGCAGCAAAGAGCTTCCTGTGTCAGTAGAGAATGTAAACAGGCAATATACAAAGGCGAAGCAGGGATGGAATGTGACAAAGCAATTTGACTGAGTAGAGAATTCAGAACTTCTCTCTCCAGCTGGACTTCATCTCCCATGATGCACCATGGCCATGATGCAAGGCCTCCCCTCACGAAGAGGAGAGACCATGGTGCATCATGGGAGATGTGGTCTGACCAGGGATCCCAGCCTATTGAGAAGAAGAGGAGCATGAAACACCTGAACCGCAACTTCTACAATGCATTGCAAGGCATTGGCTTTTTAAAGTCAAAATATTTCAGATCACAATTTCTCACTGAAAACTTGCCATGGCGGGCGGGAGGGGGGGGGTGGAGATAGGGCACCACATTTTCTAATCGGTTGTAGTCTGAATCCTTTAAAAATCTCAACCCACAATTGTAATAGTATCTACCAGACCCATCTATACAATGACGAATGGAGAAACACTGGAATTTTCCATTTAAAAGAATGTGACCTATGGCGGTCGCCATCCTGACTACACAGCAGTCATTACCAAAGACTCTGTATTTATGACAAGCAACCCACCCTTATTATGCCCTGTTATTTTTTCTCTTCAGCAACAAGCACACCACACGTTTTCCTAATCCATCCGGCCAATGCTGGTGCAATAGTTTAGACTCCTGAGAGCTGCGATACTTCAGTCTAATCCAGGTTATTGGGCTCAATATAGGACAATGAGGTAGGGTGTGCTATACAGGAGGTCAGGCCAGATGATCTGGTGGTCCCTTCTGGCCTTAAACTCTATGACTCTTTGGTGCAGTCAGATTACACTTTCCAGCCACTACCACCACCTGAGTGGCCAGACATTTTGTGACTAAGGGTCTTCGTGATGGGTAATTACCACCTATGCCTGGCTGTGTTAGAGTGTGCGACAGTGAGATCTGTTCTCCTATCTCTAAGTCAGTGGTGTTCAGCTGCTGGCATGCGCTGAGTATAGGGACAAGGAAAGCTAACAGTGTGCTGGAGTTAGGGCCACAGATGTCCCTGGAATATACTTAGGATAACAAAAGAACTAATAGAGCTAAAACAGTCATCCAGAGAACAAGATCTAGGCTTTGAGGAATTGAGCTTCCAACACACTGCCATTCAAAGGGATTTGAGTGCCTAAGCCCCAGAGGCCCCTTTGAAAAGTCCAGCCTAAATAAAAACACTTGACAGCCAGTGTTATTTTGGTCCCCGCTCAGGAGAGATCTGACTTTCAGAACCTGTCTCCAGTACTGAGAAGTCTGTGTCTATTCAAGTTGCTGCTACACAGAGACATTCTGCCGCATGCATGCATGTGTTCACATATCCGAGCGGGCTACCAGCATACATACAGCTTAAGGCCATCTACCATCTGTTCTGTGAGTGCCTGTGTGCGGGTCCTTTTCTGTGTTCCTTGGTGAGTGTCCGCCCGGCTGGCTGGCTTTTGGAAAACAAAGAAAGTGGATCTGGAAAAGTCACATTGTGCTCACTCCTTGCAAGGTTTAACTCTTCGGCACTGGGTGGGATATCTCTGGCACGGCAGCCAGCGGCAGAGGACCCAGCCACTTCTAGTGGGAGAGGAGTAGAGATGCCCATGGCTCTCTGCACCTCCCCAGAAGGATCAAGCAAACGGAATGGGGAGATCCCTGTGGTCATCTTGCTGCCAACCACGCCCCACATTCCCCCACTCTCCCCTGCAGCAGACAGAGCTCTGATTTAACCAGGAGGTGCTTGCTTGCTATCTGAAGCACAAAGAGAAAGACAAGGAAAGATGCCTCGACTCTTAATTCCCTTCCTTTTGGCCATGCTGGGATCCTGGTCTCCATGTTCCAGGAATCTAGCGCCTGCCTTCGCAGATATACAAAGATGACCACATCACCCCCATCCTGACAGCTCCACTTGCTCCCCATTCATTACTGGAGCCAGGTCAAAACCCCCCTCCTTGTGCTTAAAACCTTCCAGAGTATAGCTGCACTAGCCTGCTTCTACTCTGCTGCTCTCTGTGCTTCTCCTGCCTCAGCAATCCCTGCTCACACAGCCTCGCTGTGGATGGTTCAAATACTTGTTCCTTTGCAGTACTTGCTATCCAGAATAAACTCTCTGCATCTCCCCTGCCTCATCAACGGCCGCTCTCCGTTCAGATCTCTTTTTCAGATCCCAATACTTCCCTCGCTCCGCTGTGGGGTGACATCTGTAAGATACTGAGGCAACTTAACTCTACCAACCAAGAAACACACATTACAGAACAACTAACATGAGGAACGGGTGAAATGAATGGACACAGCTGGTTGAAACAAATATTTTATACATTTTATTGCCCGCGAAAAATTTCAGAAAGTTTTCCATTTCCAAAAGCAATTGAATCACATTTTTAAGACTGTGGAATTTTGTTGAAAAACCAATAACCCAGAAAACAAAAAAGTTTTTGTTTTCAGGAACCCCAATTCAACATGTTTTTGGTTGTCAAACAATGAAAATTTTCAGCTGTTCAATGAAAACCCCAAAAGTCTTGCCAAAAGCAGATAATTTCCTCACAAAAATTTCTGTTTAGCCAAAAAGCCAGTTTTCAACACACGCACAAACCATTGTGAGGAACAATATTCCAGCAGCTTTAACAGTAGAAGTTAACAAGTGGTGTTACAACATTTTACTTCACCCTTTTGTATTTCACTAAACAAGTCTGAGATTTGTGAAACCATCTCCCCCCAGCAACGTTTATTTTTACAAGGAGTCTGTTTAAAACACGTTCCTCTGCCTAAAGGGAGCCCTGTGCTATACAAACACCGTAGAAAACCAGGAAAGAACCACGCATGCAGTTTGCTCTAGTGACCAGGAGGGTAGGAGATGGGGAGTTGCTAGAATGCATGCAAGATAAAATACCGCACATAGACTGCGTTAGGAAAGTGTGCTGAGCTACATATCGGGGGACCTGGGGTCTCTTATATTACCACAATGTGGATCTTTGTCCCCCTCCAGTGGTTGTCCAGATAAAAGGTTAATAAGTCTACGACAGCTGTCAGTTAGGGGAGTTAGTCTTCTAACTCAAGCGACAGAGATTTGTGCTTTTTAGTAGGGGCTTGCCTACACCATGGAGCTATTGTGAAATAACCTAGGGTGTGAATCTGAAGCACACAAGCTATCCTACACTAACTCCCCATGTGGATGCTCTTATTCCTCAGCAGGAGTGCCTTTCTGTGGTTTAGCTTGATCCACTTCCAAAGTGGATTAAATGCATCTGGTCAAATCCAGAATGGCACTGAGTCCCATCAATATCAATGGGTGATACAGGCCCCAGCCCCTCTCTGGATCTATCCCATGAACACTGGAGTCCATGTTCAGCCAATGTGGGACACAGTCTCATGGCACACGCAAGCAGCTCATGGTCTCTTCTGACCTTGGACTCTGGTTAGGGAGTGAAGGTGATGCAGCATTCATTGAAGTCAATTGAAAAACACCCAATAACTTAAATAAGAGCAGACTCAAGTCCTCACAGACTAGTACCCTGCCCCCCATGCACACACACTCCACCTATGGCCAGTCACCTGCAGAGAGAGAGTCTACTGGGTGATGTTCTTCAGGATTTAGACTAGGAAAAAAAGCAACCTGTGAAAGCACTAAAGCACAAGTGGCTGATACTCCAGAGTGAGTCTGAAAACATTCGATACAGTAAAACCTAAAGGCCAAATTTGCTACTTTTAAAATGAAGAGTTTGGCATGGAAGCATCATGTCAGCATCAAATACAATGAGGCTGAAAGTCATTTATCACATCACCTCTTCTACTCATAATCAAACAGACAGACGAGCCTGAATCAAAATGAAACATGAAATCTGAATTCCCCTAAACTCTGTGGGCCAAACAAAAAGTCTGAATCTAAACCCAGATTTTGGAGACGTTTAGGTTAGAAATTGGCAGTTCAGTCCTGTCTCTACTTAGCACTTTTCATGCAAGGATCTCAAAGCACTTTCCCGCCATTCATTCAGCCTCCCTGTCCCCGCTGAAGCCATGAACTATTTATTATCATTCCCATTTTACACACGGGCAGACTTAGACACAGAGAGGCTGGCTGAGTCACCCAAGACCTCGCAGCAAGTCAGCGGCAGAGCACGGCCTTCCTGGCGCCAGTTGAACCACTAGACCAAACTCCCTCTTGTTGTCAGATTGAAAGGACGGAAGCCAATTAGCCACCTGTTTCATTGTCTAATGTTTTCAAGGCATCTGATGCATGCTAAGTGGTGCAGTGAGGTACACACGTAATCCCAGCTCCTGCTACTGGAGAATGGCCTGCAGCTTCACACATGACCGGGACCTTTCACCGTGTAATATAAATTGTACACATTCCAGACTTCTGTTTGCATTAAACCAAGGTTTGGACTGGGAGCACTGATTCTGTTTCAGCTCCGTTGTTTCTGATTTCCTATTGCTGTTCCCTTTCTTTCCACTCCTCTCTGAATGCTGGTGCCAATACATTGACCACACACATACACACAGGTCACGGTTGCTAGTAGCCAGTTGGCAGGTGGTGGATATTTTTCTTGCAGCATATGGATGTGTGGATGACTGCTCTTGCTGTGTGACTGACTCGGCTACTGGCAGTGCTTCTGGCTTGGATGAACTGTCTCTGGCATTAATTTTAGTTCCAGCTGCTTGATGGATTGACTTCACTGTTTTGTTTCTCTGGACGTCCTTTTTCTCCAAGTTTTTCAGGAGTAGTGAGTGACGCGCTCAGTCACTGATATCTGTGCATATCTGTCTCTGCATATCCCTTGGATGTGTGCTCCTATATGTGTGCATGCATGCCATTAGGTTCCTTTCTGTCTCTGTGGTGGGTCTCTGGATGTGGGTGTCCATAGTTGTGTGGCTTTTTGCCCCAGTCTGGTGGATGTGTATTACATGCATATGAGTGTGCATGGCTGTGTACTTTCTGCCTCTGTGTGTGTGTGTGTGTGTGCGCGCGCGCGCGTGCTGGGGCCTGTGTGCGCAGATTTGTCCTGCACATGTGCAACGATGTCTGTTCATGAGCCTGTGTATGAGTCCACACTTCCGAGTGTGCGGATGTGTCTGATGCTTGTGCACTGTATGTATATATTACTTTAATATAGGTTTTTGTGTTACATGCAAGTTGCAGAGTCAAGCACCCAAAAATTAGGAAATACCAGGATGTCTGTGCAACCTTAATTCAGCCCCCTTGTGCCTATGCATCATGAGACTATCTTTAATTGCGTCATCACATTCTATTTTTTCCACACAGCCCCTGCCTCATTCAGGGCACAGCCTGGATAGTGCTCAGGAATGAATCCAGGCTGTGTAGTGAAAAAGACTCTGGTCTGTAGGACCCCTATGAAGAATAGAGGGAACTGCTTTCTATCCTTACTGGCTTGTGACTGAGGGAACTGGTCCATAGCTCACATAATGCCTGGAGGGATTGTCATAGGATGCTTAGCGGGATTAACACAGCTCCTCTACTTTTGGAGGGAGAATGATGCAGTGAGAGGGTGACAAGCAACGCTCCCTCCTGGAGATGGTATATTCAACAATGAGGTCTCAGGGCACCGGAAAAAGCAAAACCCGAGTACTGGATCTATGGGGACACGACGGTCAGGGTCACTATACGCCTGGAGCATCGATCAGGGTCTCCTTGTGCAAACAGAGGAAAGGGAAAGGACCTACCTCCTGGTCAAGTGATGGGGGATGGTATGGAAAGATAGGATGGTGTCATTACACAACATTGGACATGCATAAGGGCCCAACCTTCCCTATGGCCATTCCTAACATTGAAGTGCTGAGCCATGCGATCAAAAGGCTCTTAATATCCAACACCCACTGAAATCAAAGGAAAAAGTCCCATTGATGTTGGATCAGGTCCACAATTTTTGTACAGAACACACACACACCATGGTTTAATCCTATATTCCTTGAACACCCAAAACTTGCACCCAAATCAAGTGGAGTTTTGAGCAGCTTTGTCTTCTCACACCCTACAGCCCAAACCATCTCACGTCTCGTACGACTCCACAATAGGCCAGTTTACTTTATCCGGCAGCTGCTCGAGCAGTGTTAATCATTCATCCTATGCCCTAGATTTATGTGGTACCCACTGACTAATTACAATAGGTCTGATCATGACAGATATTGCAACCACACACAATATCTTTGGGCGAATGTATTGTATGAAGTTTATGGACGGTTTATGTAACACGGGGGGCCAGGGATTGTATGTAACACTGGTGCAGATGGTGGGGGGGGGCGATTGCCACAGCTCCTCGAGGAACTAAGAGAGTGTGGGAGGGGTGGGCATGGAATTAAGGTGACTCTTTCAGGTGGTAACACCTCCAGAGAGGTACACCCCCTGGAAAGGCTTGTACATACTGAGATCAGCTGACAAAGAAAGGGCTTTTGGCATTAAAAAGGCTGAGTTTGTAGTGACTCGGGGCCTTCTGTCTGAGCCAGGACTTTCTGTCCAAGGCGCACTCTCTAACCTCTGCAGTAGGGTTAGAGAGGATTTGGCCTATTAGGGCCCCATAGGACTAACGGGTGACTCCTCAGTGGCTGTTTAAATTTGTTTATTGCTTTTATTATGTTTTCTGTGTAACACTTTTACCTTAAGAATACAGATGTTTGCTTAGAAAGAGCTAGGTGGTAACTTGGAGCTGTTGGCAATGCACTGTTGCTAGCCCTGGAAGACAGAGAGCAAAGCACAGGTGCAGGGCATAAGGCAGACTAGCTTGCTGAGGATATCAATATACGGTCAGAGGGAAGAGAGACACAGCTCCTTGCCCAGGAACAGCTGGAGCCCTGAGACCTGACTCAGTGCTCCTGGCGTGAACCAGGGAGAGTGATACTGGCGCAGTTACCCTGAAACTATGACACTGACTTATTACTAAAGGTCTGCCATTGGCAATTCTTGCTCTGTTGGTTAGTTATATTCGCAATCAGGTAACAGAAACCATACCCTGTGATGCACGTACCTAACAACCACAGCCGGAAATGGTATTAAATATACAATACAACCTTTGCTTCCCATGATTTTGCAAAGTAAACATTTCTTTTTCATGTCTATCCCTGAAAATGAAACTCAACGGCTAGGATCCCTGCAGAATGCACATACGAAAGTGTTGTGAACAGGGCTGGATTCACTTTTGCTTTCAAATTCAACTGAGTATTTGCAGAATTTTCCCCTCTCGTCACTCACTGAACTGTAATAATGACACTTACTTACTCCATATGGGGCTTAAGAGGGTTAATTCATTCCTGTTTTTAATCCTCATCCACATTCATGGACACCGTACCCCATGAGCATATATGCTGCTATAACTCAACCTACTGGCTGTGTTAGGACATTGTCACCTAGGCACACGTACACAGTTCAGAACACACAAAAAATAATGTTGCATGAAAAACATTTTTCCTGTGCCCAAAAAGTATCTGGGGTACTAATGTACCCCCAAAGTTTTGCAGTGTTATCCTGTATTTTTAGTTGTTCTGTGTACACTATACTCGATCAAGACAAAGACGGCTCTTGTTCCTTGTCAGTCTACAACAATGACTCTCAGATGCACATAGATGGAGAAGAATCCTTGATACCCATCATCATCTTACCATGCTCATCAAAGAGCACTCTCATCCCTCGGCTACCATCGAAAACCACAGGAGCACCTAGCAATCCCTTGTACCTCTCTAAATTGCCATGTTTGCACAAGAGCTGCGAGCAATGTGAAGAATGCAGTGAATTTGTATGCACTGACCACTCCATCCTGATGCTGATATGTGAAAATTACATATAGGTTCACACCAAATGAAACTCCTGCTAGTTCTTTCAATTTGCTAGTTAAATAATGTTTTTTCGCCTCAAATGTTAAAGAATTGTTCTTGGTTTCTGAATGCATTTAGGGGACAAAAGTCCCCCACAACACAGTTAAGGTAACTTTTTTCTCTACTCTTCACCCAGTGTCAAGAATTTATGATCCTAGCATTAAAACTACCTTAGTGCAAAGTATTATTATTATCTGCCTTATATTATATTCTCTCTTTTTTTTTAAAATGTCTTCTTGTCAATTTAGGCCAGTTGAAAGAGGCAGGGTGAGCACTGGAAACAAAACGGGGGTCGTTTTTGACAGATGCCCACTTATCCTGCTCCCTTTTTATTTTAATTGAAGTGTTGACAAATCATCCAACTATTAAACATTTCAACCACCTGCTCAAAAAACTAGGCAGGAAAAAAATAGCAAAAACATTGTTAATTTTCCCCTCATTTTTTCATTAAAATTTGAAATGTCTACGAAAATTATCAAACTAAATTAATAAAAACTTTGAAAATATCCTGCCGGTTGGACAACTAGCGCTGGAGTCTTTTCCACAGCAGATCATGAGTTAAGTAAGCTTCTCCAATTCCTACCAAGCCTCATTACCAAGCTACAGAGGAGAATTCAGTCTCCTTTTCCCAGTCAGTCTTTGGAGTCTGTTAGTAGTAGTATTTAATTATTTGTATTGCTGTAGTGCCCAGGAGACTTAGTCTTAGACCACAACCCCATGGTGCTAGGTGCTGTAAAAACACAGAACAAAAAGATAGTCCCTGCCCCAGAGAGCTTACAATCTCAGCATAAGACAAGAGACAACAGGTGGATATACAGAGACAGACAGGGAGGCACAAGGAAACAATGGGACAGTAATTGCTCAGCAGGACAGGCAGTGGTCTCTGCATACCAGCAGACTAACTGCTGTCAAGTTTTCTGTAGCCATCATGGCAAAGGAGAGTTTTAAGGAGGGATTTGAAGGTGGATAATTAAGTAGTTTTTCATGTCTTTATGGGCAAATTGTCCACTTTCCTCTGTGAATGCAAAGAGCCTCTCGGTATGAGGACTTGGTCAGCTCTTCTGAGCACAGAGGAATTGAGGGGAAATCACAATCCTGCACAGCATGGAATAATTCCCTGAGTGCTGGCAGGGGGCAGGGAGGACAGGTCAATGGCAGGACTGAAAGATTTGCTGATACATGCATTGTTCTCCCATCGCAGAGGGAGCAGGGCTGCCGTGCCTCAGGATGACAGGGGTAGACAGAGCATCTCCACAGCCACTTGGCAGTGTGGTGGGAAATGAAGCAGCAGCTAGCCCAGCTACCCAGATGCAGTGCTGGACTCAGGATGGGGATCTTAAATGGACGTACAACAGGAACCATGCCAGGCCATTAGCAGACTGGCACAATAGGTAGTGGTGGTGGATTCTTATGAGGACATAAGAACGGCCATGCTGGGTCAGACCCATGGTCCATCAAGCCCTGTATCCTGTCTTCTGACACTGGCTAATGTCAAGTGCTTCAGGGGGAATCAGCAGAACAGGTGATCATCAAGTGATTCATTCCATTGCCCATTCCCAGCCTCTGACACCTGTCCATCAGGGACAAGCCCTTTGAAAGCCAGAAGTTCAACAATCAGGAAATCAGTTCTGGCTCAGCCCACACCTAGCCTGCAGGCAACAGCAACCGGGAGCTTGTAACGGATTACTGTAGATAGGCGCATAACAGGAGCGGGTGTGTACCTCCTTCCCCCTACCAGCTCTTCCCCAGTCGCGTGGCCTTACCACTCACAGGGCTGCACAAGTCTCCATTGCAGTACGCAAATTTTATGCCTCTAGATCTCAGTTCAACATGGCATCTAAGAACGTGTCTAACCTCAAGCATGCAAGTACTCGCTTAAGCTCATGCTTAGTCACCTTGCTGAACTGGAGCCTTAGGACCTGATCTAAAGCCCACGGAGGCCCAATGGGAGGGGGTCTTTCCACTGGACTTCAGCAGGCTTTGGAGCAGGTCCCAGGACATCTCGCACCTTTTTGCAGTTGTTGAATCCAGGGATGTTTGTTGCCTAGATCAGAGAATATGCACAACGAAGAGAGAATAAAATGGAAAAGAAAGGAACTATAAAATACAATACTGGGCACATGGCTGCTTGGACTCCTTGTAGTATGGTCTGGCATGTTTAATATAAGAAAATAATTTTAAAAGAGTGGGTGAAAAGTTAAAACGACATACCAGATAAAAAGATACCTTGTCCCAAGAGCCAGGACTGTAGCGATCAATTACATCTTAAATCCCAGGAAGAAAATTAACCCAGTTGCTGGAAAGCACCACATTGCAATAAAATATTATATACAGATGAACAGGAATTAAGAAAGCTACTTATTTGAAACAGCAAGTATAATATACTGCACCTCTATACCTCCTGATGGAATATTTCTAAACAGGCTACCCATATTTTGAAGCATGACTGCACTTTGATTTATGGAGCCAATGTAAATGATATGCTTCGCCAATAAAAATTCCTTGCAAATGCAGCTTTTTCCATTTCATTTTAAAGTGAATATGAAAAGAAACACATAAAGAATCTTTTTTCCCCCCTACAAACATTGCTATGTTAAATGCATGATCCAGGTATGAAAGTATTTTTGTGTCTTTGTTTCTCTGTGGCTACTTTCTGTTTTAAAGGGGAGTTTTCATCCAGGAAAGATGGCAAATCACTTTCTATATGTTAAAGTTGTGTGAGTGGCGTTCCTGACTGCAAGATGGGAATAGGCAGTGTAAATAATTTACATGAATTATTTTATTTCAACTCATTGAGTTTATCTGTTATACTCGATATCGTTAGGAAAATTGCTTATTCTTGTTCATGAATAGTATCACTTCGGAGCCACAGCCACAGCGAGGACCCCGTTGTGCTGGGGCTGCATAAAGTTATGGTCAGAGACAGTCTCTCTCTCCCAGAGGGCTGAGGTTGTATTTGCCTGATCTAGAATGTAAGATCATGGGGGAAGGGTGGCTCACCTTGTGCATTAACGCTTATGGTGCACATAAAACAGGTGATGGAATTTGCATTGATTTTGTTGGTAGCACGTGAGATTCAGCAAATGCAGTCTCTGTTCCATTTTCAGTGCTGCCATTTACACCGGGCAAGTGGAAGTTGGGTGGTCATTAAGACAGCAGGAAACTGAAATCTTTGAGAAACTATGTTGTATTCCGTTTAGCAAAAGGAAAAATATGAATCCCAGCTGCAAAATAAATAAAAGATTCAAGGGGACCCCTTCCACTATGGGGCCCTTTCCACCACTTGGTCATAGTCCACAGTCTCACTTTTTAGCCTGCATTGCAAACTTTCTGTCTTAACATGTGGAAACACTCTTACCTCTGAAAAAAAGAAAAAAAATCAGACAAGGTCCTTACTACTGGGCTTCTTGGGATGGCCAAAGCCCAGCTGCATTTAAGATGTTGTTGCAAGGAAACCATAACTTTATGAAGGACCAGTAGCTAAAGAGTGATATTTAATGTGCTCATACTAACCGCCTACAAAACATTCCATGCTATATATAAAGAACTGCCTGGACTCAGTATTCAGCCTGAAATCTATATAGTCACCATCCACTGCATCCAAATTATAGTTTCATAGAGTTTAAGGCCAGAAAGGGGCATTAAATCATCATGTCTGCCCTCCCCCCTCTGTATGTCTCAAGCCATGAATTTCACTCAAGTTCCCCTGTGCTGAGCCCAACAACTTCTGTTAAACTAAAGCTTTTCAGTTCTCAAAAAACTCAACTGTTGTGTGCCACAGGAAAAGAAAATGAGAGACTGAGGTGTCACCAGTGCCCCAGGCTCCTGTGATGGCAAGGAACTGATTAGGCGAGAAATACCCAGATGATGCTAGCCAGCAATCCGCGCTCCAGGCTGCAGAAGAAAGTGAAAAACCTCCAAGTTCCCTGCCAATCTGACCTGGGGGAAATTCCTTCCCAACCCCAAATCTGGCCATGAGTATAACCCTGAGCATATGAATCAGACTCACCAGCCAGGCATCTAAGACAGAGGATTCTAGCTCAGACCACTGGTTCACCCCAGTTCTTCAGGAATTAGTTTTACAATCCACTCAAAGCATCTCCCGACATAAGCAATGCGCTTATAAGAGGACTGCACTATTACCAGACCTAGCCCTGGTCATGCATAACTAAATCCTGCTGTCTTACCGTAGGTTGAAAACAGACGTGCTGATGAGGCAATATATTTCTACTGTTGACCTCATCAGAGATCAATGACACTGAACAAGGGTAGCCTGTTAGATTGTACCTCCAGATATCTGCATACTGATTGGCCAAGTCAGTAACAGTTTTCCCTGAATTAATGCAAGAGACAGTCACATCACATATGTGAATCTCTGCTACCAGATTGATATTGACCCCTGCTAAACCAATTTTTTTTCCAGGACTTATGCCTCTTAACTTCTCTATGGGAAGTTTAAAGGAAAAACGGTTACACTTGAAAAATTCACGGTCATGATGGGGAACTGTCCAAATAAAGGGATGGTATTCATAAGGCTAAGATTCTGTCCCAGGTGTTTTTAGTAAAAGTCAGGGGCAGGACATGAGCACAAAACAATAAATCATGGAAGCCCCACAACCCAGGGCCAAAATCACAGAGGTCATGTAAAATCATGGAATCTGTGACTGACTCGTAGCCTGAAATATTCAATATATACTATGTGTTAACTTCATATTTTGTGTAAACATCAAGCTGTGTTACTAATCCTTAAGTAAATATGGATCAAGGTATTTTCCTCACAGATCAATATTAATAATAAAAATAATTAACACCTCGCTTTAATATCAGATCTCAAACAGATCTCAAAGCACTTTATAAAGGAAGTCAGTATCCCCATTTTACAGATGGAGAAACTGAGGCACAGGGCGAGGCAATGACTTGTCCAAGGTCACCCAGCAGGCCAGTGGCCTCAGGTCTCCTGATTCCTAGTCCAGTGTTCTATTCACTAGCGTATGAGACCATCCTGCCTGAAATCTAGATGTTCCTGCCAACAGAATTTGATATCTAATTATTCTCTCCTGAAAACATCTGAATGGGCAGATGCTCACCTTTAGAATTCCCACATAGGTTACAAGAAGCAGTGATGCTCTTCAGAAATGAGGTCAGACCAGATGATTAGAGTGGTCCATTCTGGCCTTGGATTCTGTGAAAAAAATGTAATAATTGAATCCAAGTATTGCCTCCAAATTGCAGACTCGTTAATAATTTATGTTGTTTCCATCTCACTGATGGCTTCCTGGTCAATAAATAGATTATCATTAATATCAAAAGGAAATTTAGGCCCTGATCGAATGCTCATTGAAGTCAACCAAATGACTCATTGTCTTCAGTGGGCATTAGATCTGACCAATAATAAATGCATTATCATCAATATAAAATGAAACATTGTCCATTTACATAATTTCTTCCGCTCCCCATTACACGCGTCTCAAGGGGAGATGCACATTTATTCCCAGGAGAGAATCTAAAAGAGACCACCCCCATGTGTTTAGTAAAAGAGCATGAAAAAGCATGGGAAAGGGATTGGATCCCTTCTGAACTACTCTAGAGAACGGCACATTGATTTGGC
Organism: Emydura macquarii macquarii; assembly: GCF_026122565.2. NCBI lineage: Eukaryota > Metazoa > Chordata > Testudines > Chelidae > Emydura > Emydura macquarii. The sequence goes on from NW_027130204.1 coordinate 6,657,132, forward strand.
CAGTCCATTGAAGCCATCACATTTCTCGGTGCCATGACATCCACCACTATCCCACAGCCCGAATCACAGCCCTGGGGTTGCTTGTAGGCTGCCATTGATCGTTGGCATTGTTGTAACATTCACCTAGGCTGATCTGTATTTATGATGAGAAGTTGATTACTCCTTCAAGTTTATTCCCTGGGAAGCCATTGCCTCTGCTTTGGAGAGGGCCATCTACTCTTTGGGAATCTTCCCTTGGAAGAACAGGTCAGGACACCCAAATGACCGTCAAGCGATGGGTTCTAAGGAGGATCCCCCAAAGAATGATTAGCTCCAGATGGATTGCAATGTCTATGGGGGCAGATCTTCCTCTGCTACCGGGAGTTGAGAGACCGAATCCTTTGTGAATCTCTGAGTTCTGGCCCTAGCCTAGAACTGAGACAAAATTGTGGTCACCAGATGTATGCTGACCATGCTACTCATGTCCTGCAGAGAAAACAGAGGCCTTTACTGTCCAGAGCTCTCAGTGTGGAGCCATTCACGTAGGCATTTCTGAAATGTTACCCTAAGTGACTTAGGAGTCTGAGCCCTATTTTCAAAAGTGACTTAAGCACTAAGTGGAATTTTCAAAAGTGCCTAACTCCCATTCATTTCAGAACTCTTTCAGATCTGGCCCTTAACAGCCTATATCCCATTAGCTTCCAACAAGACTTCTAACTGTTCAAGTCACTTTTGAAAATGGGACTAAGGAACCTTTGAAAGTTATACCCTTTGTTAGACCCCTCACATTTAAAATAAAGTGAAAGAAAAAGCACATTTTTAAGGACTTCAACCTCTTTTTCATTCAATTAAGGAAAAAAATTAAGACACACAAAAGACAAAAGGAAGACCTGATGATTAAATAGAAAAAAGAGAATTCTAGGAGGGGGGAGAGAGAGAATGTTGTGGGTATGTTTTTAAAAGGAACAGAGCATCAAGGAATCCCTGTAATCCAAGCTAAAACAGACCATAGCCCCCCCTAGCTGCATACACATGAATAGCACCCAAAGCTTGCACAGCCATATGTTTCCATGCTGCAGGCACATTTCAGGGGATTTCTCAGATAAGAAAAATCATGATGATCAAATGAGCACAACTGTTCCTGAATCAGTATAGTCAAGATAAACTCAGCTAATCCCTGTGGCAACCTACAGTCTCCAGTCATCATGCTGATCACATCAATGTGCACCCATGCAACTTAACTTAGCCTAGTCCAGGGGATATGATAACAGGGAGGATGGAGCTAGGCTGTTCTCAGTGCTGGCAGATGACAGAACTAGGAGCAATGGTCTCACGTTGCCGTGGGGCAGGTCTAGGTTGGATATTAGGAAAAACTTTTTTCACTGGAAGGGTGGTGAAGCACTGCAATGGGTTCCCTAGGGAGGTGATGAAATCTCCATCCTTAGAGGTTTTTAAGACCCAGCTTGACACAGCCTGGCTGGGATGATTTAGTTGGGGTTAGTCCTGCTTTGAGAAGGGGGTTGGACTAGATGACCTCCTGAGGGCCCTTCCAACCCTAATCTTCCATTTCTATGAATGTACAAATATTTCAAGGCTGAAAGGAGAGACAGAAAGACAGACAGACTTTTTGGAGTGATCTCTAGGTATAATGTGATAAAACTGAGCAAAGGAGAATTTGTGACCCTGTGAACCAGGACAATATTCCTACCAGTAAGGTCTACTAATGAGAAAGTTCTTACATTTATAAAGCACCTTGCAACCACATAGCTCCCTAATTACTTTACTAAGCGATCACACAGTATCATCTGTACAGGTAAGAATCACTTCATCAACCACTGCAGAGCAGCCACCTCTACAGCGAAATGCAGCGCTAATCAACAGGTTAGGACTGGGAATGGAGAATCTCTCATTCAGTTCCAAGTATAGCGGGAATTTAGGTCAGCGGAATAAAATAACCCATATTGGAATCTGGCCAGGACCATTGGGTCTTACAGAAAGTGTAATAAAATGTCCTTTTAAAGGCCACCCCAATTGCCTGGGTCACTGTTTCATCTGGTTCAATACAGCCTCTAGAGAAGAACACCTCTTTCTGAATCAGCTGTCCTGCAGGAAGGGACAGAAGCCTCCCACCCAAGAATGGAACCAGCCAACCACTGCTTGAGCAATCAGACAAGATGAACACTTGAGGAAGCAGGGCGAGACAGGATTAAACAGCCTCCTAAGGAAAGTAGTGGAAGCCCCATTGCATGAGCCATTTAAAGCTGAACTGAAAAGCCCCTTGAGAACAAACTCTGCACTGGCTGGGGGAGCTCAAGGGAAAGATGTAAAGAGTCTGTGTTAAAAACAAGCAGGAGCATTAGACACCTCCAGCAGACCATTCACATACCTGAAACTAAGGGACGTCCCAACATCACCTCCACAAGGCTCCCTGAAGGCACCACATTGTGTTAAAAATGTGGAGTGGACTCTTCAGGGACTCAAAGGAGGCTGTTTCCTGGGACAACCCAGGCATCTTCCATGAAAGAGAAGACCCAAAGCTTCTGGAGAAGAGCGTGCTGCTGAGAGCCCCCTAGAAACGCAGCTGCCAGCAGCCACCCCCGGGACTGCCACAGCTTCGATACCACTGTGAAATCATCATCATCCCCATTTCTCAACTCTTGCTTTATTTGGACAACACAACCGGCACCCACGGCCACCCCTTTGCCTGACTTACCTCATGGAATTTACCACATGGACTTCCAATGGACTCCCATCCTGTGACTACAGCACTGCATTTCTCTCAGTCTCCGGCCTTCCGAATGCCCGTCAGCCCTCCAGCCCCACCACCTCCCCATTCTTCCTCCGCCCATGTCTACCCCCATCTCCTGCTCCTTTAGCCTGCTTGTACTGACAGACCAACTTTCTCCTCAGTCGACCCTTCCCTCGCTCAATCCCACGTTCTGCTGGTGGAAGTAGTAGGGCTAACCCCATGCTCTTCCCACACTATATAATAAAAATCACACTTAATAAAGAGACTCAGTCCAGCCGACATGGCTCATTCCCTAAAACATTTAGGTAAAGCTGAGGTTCAGACTGAGAGCCCATATTTTAGTAGCTAGGGCCAACTTCTCAAAAGCATTTAGGCTCCTAACATCCAGAATGGAAACTTAACTACCTATGGGGATGTGGGCCTTGGAAAGCAGCTAGGTAGACAGAGGTATTAGAGGAGATGAGAAGACAGAGGGCTTGTCTACACATAAACCACTCTAGTGGCACAGCAGCACGGCTGTAGTGCTTCAGAGAAGATGCTACCTACACTGACAGGAGAGGTTCCCCATCAGCAGAGGTAATCCACCTCCCAAGAGATGGTATCTCAGTCGACAGGAGAATTCTTCTATCGACCAAGGGCAGTCGATGTCAGGGGCTGTGGATTTTTCACACCCCTGAGCAATGTAGTTACACCAACCTAATTTCCTAGTGTAGATCAGGCCTACGCCAAGGATGGGTAAAATAACCATGCCCTAATAGCATGTAGTGTTGTTGTAGTTGTGTTGGTCCCAGGATACTTCTGTTATTGGTCCAATAAAAGAGGTTACCTTGCCCACCGTCTCTCTCGTGCCCTAATAGATGGTTTCCATCTCTAGCTTCTTGGGAGGTCTACTCTGTTTTATCATTAGAATAGCTTCATCTACCTGAGCAAAATCTTCTACCGTGTCCTTGGGGCAGTGTAAAAGGAGTCACTTTCAGTGAAGCAGAGAAGCCATGATTTACAAGTCAAGAAGAGTTAAGAGCCCAACTGGCTTCTGCGCTTTTGAAAATCCCACTAGGTGCCTACCTGCACCTTTAAACACGTAAACGCCTTCAAAAATCTGGCCGGTACAAGCTTATGGAGCAGTAGTAGCTCCATCCTAGTTAAGGTTGTGTCACCGGTCTCAGGTTAAGAGCAGCTTTAACTCTTCATTTGTATGACAAGCCACAGAATGAAGCTTTGAGAGCTAGCGGAACAGTTCCCGGCCATTCGACAAACAAGAGGTTGACAGAAAGATTAAGATGGGCTCAAAACTCACCCCTCTGGCAGTTTTTCATTGGATTGTCTCGCTTTTTTCTGTAACCCTTTTGCACGGCAGCATCAGCATCTTATGTCCTCCCACCAAAAAGCCACTGGCCTTCAGGGGACCCTCCAACGCACGCTGGGGTCCAGGAGCTGGTGCTGTCCTAGACCTACTACTACTACCCAGAGCCAACCCCACATTATTCCCTTGTGCCTCTCTGCAGTCCCCACCCACAGTCCCCATCCACCTATCATCTGTCCAACCCCATACTCACTAGTGACCTGAAGACCTCAGGGCCCCTAGCCAGAATGAATCCTGCATTCCTATCGCTCTCAAGCTGCCTTGGGCTGCTGCCTGGATCCAGCTGCATGTTGTTATGACTGAAGATCCCAGGTATCTATCTAGACCCACTCTTTATTTCCCCACCACCTTGAACTGCCTGGTGCTGCTGATCAGAACAACTGCTCCTCGCTTGACTCCCCTGGCCTGAGGGTCTCAGTCCTACTGCCCGGCAGCAGCACCACATTGTCCATCACATGCCATGTCTTTCAAACAACATGCCCCCCATTGATCTCCCTTCTCGTCTGCAGCGTGTATCCAGAGATGCCAGGTCACTCCTTGACGGGGTTAACGAGCGGGTATGAATTCCAAACCAGCTCGGTCCCACAGCTTTGAAGCCAAGCAGCATGCAAGCCCAACCTGAGATTGTTTTCCAAATGGAAAGGGCCCAAAGTGATAAAAGTTGACTGGGAATATATGAAAAGCACCGTATTGAGCTAGCCTTTGTTCTTTAGTATTTTCTAGGGACTCACACGGCCCATAGCAAAGAGCTGCTATCACGGGTGGAAATGAGCCGTGGCAAGATTTTAACGGGCTTTGTTAGGCTTTAATAGTCAAACCCATTAAACTATAAAAACGTAACGATGCCCATAAAAACCCGACACTGCTTGCTGAAGACAGGGCAGCTGGAAGCTGCCTTCACTCTTGCACAGCCTCGCGGGACCACTTTACTAGCTCGCTGACTCCAGGATGCGGCGGCACCGTGGCTGCTTTTGGCTCCCACAGCAGGAGCCTGACCCCACTGAAGGACACGAAGAGGGAGAGCTCCACTTCCCAGGATGGTGTGAGGATAAATAAAATAAAAGACAGTCTGGTCCTGGGGTCACGTAAATACCTTAGTTAGGCCATGAAGGTTTTCTACAATGCATACTGGTGTCCACAAATAGCAACGAGCTGTTCCTATTCTATAAGGGGCAGGGTGTCCCCTATTATTACTGTCCTGAGGAGATGCACCTATAGCCCAAGGAGTTGCTGGTACTCCAAAAGGGGCTAAGGCTCACTTCTGAGAGCTATTGCTTTTCTAAGAGGTGCAGAGCATGTATGAAGGAAGCTATGTACATATAATCTCTGTTGCATTGTGTATGCAAAGGCATCTTTTAAAAACTGTAACTTACAGTTCTGAACTGGCGAATTCAGAGATAAGGAATCAGGAGCACATTCCATTTGGAAGGGGATTTCTTTTCCCAAACCTCCAAAATCTCTGCGTTGGCACTTAAAAACCTATTCTTCTCATGGTTAGAGCGGAGTGACTAATGACTGTCTTCTAATATGTTAAAGGTTGTTTATAATGGGGATAGTGATTAATTATTCTCCATGTGCGCTGAAGATAGCATAAGTAATGGGCTTAATCTGCAGTGAGGGAGATGTAGGTTAGTTATTAGAAAGATTTTTCTAACTCTAAGGGTAGTTAAACTCTGGAACAGGAAGTTGTAGAATCCCCATCTCTGGAGGTTTTTAAGATCAGGTTGGACAAACACCTGCCAGGGATGCTCTAGGTTTACTTGATCCTGCCTCAGTGCAGGGGGCTGGATTTGATTATCTTTCAAGTTCCTTTCTAGACCTACATTTCTATGATTCTGACTTCCATCATGCACCACACAACTCAGTCAGAGGGATATACACATTGCATTCTGGGAGAGGTAATCCTCCAGGGAGCCCAGCTCATCAGAGAGAATTGGGGCCTGAATACTCATAAGGCAATGCACTGAGCGAAAGGCAGTTTTATGTTCTGTTAAATTGATTCAAAACAACATTTTGGGTCTGTTAAAAAAGTAAAATATTTTATTCTGGTCAAACTGCCTTGAAATGAAATATTTTATTAGGATTTTCCCAGTGGAAAAAACAATCTTTTTTGGGGATCATCGATGGGGATCATTTTTCCCCACAGAAAACTTTGATTTTGCAGAAACAGCATTTTCTGTTAGAAAGTCATTCCCATGGAAAATTCCCAACCAGTTCTGCTCAGGGCATCATCTGAAAGTTGTTACTTCTTCACTCACTGAGAGCTTTGTCTTATTTCAGCAAAACAAGAAGAGTCTAGGCAGTTCTAGCGAATGGCTTCTTACAAAGGACCAGTCAATCACCAGGATTGATTTTTAGCTAAGGCAAACCAGCCGCTCAATTGTCTGTGCCTACGTGGATTCCCTTTTAAGGACCAGTGGCTGCTGGTTCAGAAAGGCTCAAGCAGCATCGTGGCTGTGCATCACATGCAGAACAATGGCTGCTTCTGTGCGCTCAAAGCTAACTAAACTCAAATAAACAAGCAACTCCCGGGCCTACTCCAAGTGGCTGCTTCAGGCCCTCCTTTGGTATAAACAGAGCTGTAATCAGATTTGCAAATGCAACCAAGATGGAAAGAGCAGCAAATGCAAAGACCACCCCAACCAAAATGCAAAGTGACCCTAACAGATGACGAGAGCATGGGTTGCAGACCACAGGGAAAAGTTTGGTCCTACCAAGTGCTAAGTCTTGCAGTCAGGGAGGAGAAATAAAAAGCACAGATACTAAAGGGGGAGCAGCAAACAGACACATTTTTTTCATTGGAGAATTTATTTTAATCGTCTTTGCTTAATACTGCCCCATATAATCATGGGCTGGTTGGTGATTAATATAGTCAAGGGAGGTTGTGGAATCCCCATCACTGGAGGTTTTTAAGATCAGGTTGGACAAATACCTTTCAGGGATGGTCTAGGTTTACTTGATCTTGCCTCAGTTCAGAGGACTGGACTTAATGACCTTTCTTATCACTAGGGTAAGAAGTGGTCCACAATGTGAGCAATTTTGAGAACGCTTCACCAGATACAAGCCAGAATCCGGCTCACATCTTCAGAATCTCTCAGTCTGCTTCCAAAGCTGCAAATAAATCATCCTGACTTGCTGGCTGCCCAATGAGAGCCCAGATAACCAACAGAAGAGGGAGGGAAAGGAGTTGAGCTGGGAACTGGCACCTTGATGCAGGATGCCAAGCATTCCACTTGCTCCATGCGACTTTCCAAGCCGCTACTGACCCAGGAAAGCAACCATTTTGCAAAAGAAATGGGTGATCCAGAGTTTACAGTAGCAGAAGCCTTGCTTATGTATAGCTTAGGGGAAGTCTGTTGGGCCATATTGTACCAGGCCACACTTGGCGCACACACTCAACACTGACAGTCTTAACATGCTAATGCAGCATGGAACTGGAATAACGTGAATTGACAAAGGGTGAATTCTTTGCACTGCCACATTAACAATTATTGAATCAAGGGCAGCCTTGGAAAGAATCTGCTGGCATATGTTAAATAATGCCCATTTTATTGACTGAAACAGGGTGACATGATGATTTTAATAAGGATCAAAAGTACACAGTATCCAGGTTGATTCTTTTCACTGAATTCCACCCGGCATATAAGCACAGACGGCGTTCATTTCTAAGTATTTATGCCATAGCACATTTGATGATGCTCTTCCCCAGGGTTGCTGCTAATCCTAGTTCCAGGGTCAGTCGTTTGGATATACTGAGACCCAAAATGTGGGACAAAATAAAATCAAAATGAAGGAGACAAAATTATTAATGCAGGAAAAAGGCATCAAACTAGGGTACCACTCTGAGAAGTGACTATTTTAAAACGCTGTTCTCTTACAACAAGCTGCCATGCTCACTGAAGTCACTTTCCACTGCAGCCAGCAAGCTTTGGATCAGGCTTTTCTTCAGCAGGCCCTTGCTCCCTGCCTTTACGATCTTATGACTTTAGAGACAAAAATAAGCCTGCCCTGCATTTGACTCCTCTCTGCCCTGAAGAGCCAGGAGAGCAAGCTGGAGTCGATTCCTGCTTGTGAGTCAATAAAATCGTTTACCAGGTTCCCATTGCAAGAGCAATTGGCCACGCCCATGAAAACCCACCGAGGCCAGTGCAGTGGCACAAGTGTCCCCAAGGATCCAGTGCAGCCTGCAGAACTTCTGTCACTGGTGATGATGCACAAGGAGGAAACAGTCCAGCTTGAGTCTCAGATCCCAGGGGGAGTTTTCAGACTTGGGAGCTAAATAAAACTCTACTCGCAAACTGAAAAATATTTAATCTGGAAATGTTTCTCCCTCAATAAGCATTACACTGCACAGTTCCCTTTTGAGAGAACAAAGCAACTACCCCACAAGCGGTACATTTAATCCAGTATCCTGTCTCTGACAGCGACCAGTTGCACATGCTTCCAATAATACTGGTTTCCTTTTATCCACCGTTATGTTTCTATGCTCTAAGAGGAGCAGTAGTAAAGCAGGAGCTCATTTTAAATCAGCTGGGATTCAATTCTTTAGCATCTATAACCTCATCTTCCTGATTCTGCTTTCTATATGGTTAGGGCTATACTACCACGCCTCAGCATAGTGTCCAAGTGCCTTCCACATTACAAATCAATTGTCATTATGAAAGCTCTAGTGAACTTCATGGACTCTCCCTTTCGGGAATAAAAAATTCTGCATAGGGTAGGAGATTTTTGTTTGTTTGTTTCTAAATTTTATTTCATTGTATTGTGTTGATGGGAGAGGAGTTGTTTGTTTTTCTAAGGTTGATTAGTTCCAGAGTTGGTTGTGGGGTTGGGGTACCAATGGTTACTTTGGGTGTCACTGTTGGAGTGTCATTCTTATGGAGGAACTGCCTTTTCCAGCATACAACAGAAATGTGATAACACCAGGCTCATCGGAGCCTAAAGGTGAATCTGAGTTGAAAATGAGTGATTGCTGAAATTTATGATCCAAGGCGTCAGTGGCAGGAAACAGATCCCAGGAGATAATAGCTATCAATATGATTCTTCATTTAGTGTCATGGTCTGGTTTTCTCTAGCCAAATATTCCCCTCTGCTCTGTGGTGTCATAGGCGCCTTCCTAATAGCCTGAAAGTTATATAATGTTATTGAAGTGTTAGTGTGAGGTTGGAAAACACAGCATTTTATTTCAAAGCCTCATGTTTCAATTTGCAGGAAACGAGGACTATTGTGGAGTTTCACATGATTATTTCTGTGGTTGTCATTCTGGCATGATCTATTTTCAGGAAAAGTGGTGATCAATCTAGCGAATATGTAAAGTCACAGGGCCAGATTTTTCCCATGGGTAACTCCACCAAAGTCAGTGGTGTTACATGGGGAATTAGTTTGGCCCACAAAAGTCATAGTAAGAAAGAAAACCTCACAAGTCCCCATAGAAATGCTTTGCAACAAGCAAAATACCCATAGGAACCCAAGCCCCCCAAGGTAAAAATTAGTTTTTAGTGTGGAAAAATTGTAATTTCTTCTATTACTAATACAGCACCTTCAATCCCATCGTAGTTTACACACCTTTAACTTGATCCAAAACTCACTGAAGTCAATGAATAGATTCCCATTGACTTCAATAGGGACTTTAATCAGGCCTTTTATATACACATACCCTTCACTTCCTGCTGTGATGCAGCCACTTCTGGATGGAACAGAAACAGCAGCTTACTGCTGCCTGGAAACTCCACGCAGTAGTTTAGGGCAGGAAGTAAAGGACTAGAACTGAATTGGCAGGGTGAATTTAGGGATGTAGGCACTAGTGGAACAGGACTAAAAAGAGACTAATTCAGACTAGAGTCAAGGTGCAAATGGTGAACAGCAAGGATAATTCACCACTGGAACAACTTACATAGAGATGTGGTGGACTCTCCATCACCTGCAATCTTTAAGTCAAAGACTGGAGGTCTTTCTAAGACACCTGCAAGAGCTCAGGTAGAAGTTACGGCCATTATTCAGAAGTTGGGGGGGAGGTTCTCTGGCTTGTACTATGCAGGAGGTCAAATAGATCATAATAGTCCCTTCTGGCCTTAAAAAACAAACAAATATGAATGGCCCAGAATGGAGGCTGCTCAGGCTTCCATAACAGAGCTGTACTTTTAGAGGAAGGGTGTGCGCGGGGGGGAAGTACTATGGAATTATTTGAATGATCACAGACCTCATCCTAAAGGCAGCAAGCGGTCCCCAGACACACTGATGGAGCATCAGGTCAGTACTGACTGAGAGACAAGAGTGCTACTCACAGCCTCAAGGTATTTAGGCACCTAGCTCCCATTGAAACCAGTGCCTTTGAGGCTCTGGGCCTTAGCACTCACCATGGCTCTAGATGCTCCTATACATGTTTTTCTATTCCAGCCATCAATGAGTGCACCATCCCTATACGAGTGGAACCTGTCCTTATCATCTTCAGTACAGGCCAGAAAGCAGCAAACAGAGATCCCAGTCCTGTCTGCACGGGGCCTGCAGTTCCCAGCTGTTGCTGTATAATTCTCCCTCCACCCCCTTGAAATGCTTTCACAACCTTGAAATTCCACTTCTGAGCAGGAGTCAAAAGATGCATATTGCAGCTGGGCATTAAGTACATAACACTTCAGACCAAGCCCAGGCATTCACCCCCCACCCCGCTTGCTCTCATGAAAAGCACCAGTGTTTATACTAGCGACTGTTGCTCAGCAGGTATTGATCTTGCCTCTTAACTGCATCAGGCTGTGCTCTGAACTTGCACTGAACACTGACCTCAGTCAAGTCTGTGCCGACTAGAGAGCTAGGTGACTCTAGGGACCAGCAATGGGATGTGTAGCCTTTCACCTGTAGGCTGCAGGCTGGAATCTAGTCAGGTTTGGTGCCAGGGCTGGTTAGTCTTTTCCTCAAAAGGGTTTTGCCACAGAAAATTGGGTCTCCAGCTAAACAGTTTTTCGCAAGAAGAGGGTGTTTTCCACAGAAAATTTTGATTTTTCCTACCAAAAACCAAAAAGTCTGAACACCAAAATATTTCAGCCAAAAACCACAGTAGCCCAGTTGCCTCATGCACCTATTCTCCTCGGTGGGCTGAGCTCCTGAGCCAGATCACATCACGCACCAAGGCCAGGGACTTTGTCTCACAGTAGGGAACTGGCCTGGAGAGAATGGGCGCTTGAGGTACCCAAATTACAATTCCTGCTAGGACTACGACAGCATTTCCAAATCAAAATATTTGGGGGGTTGGCCAACATTTTTCAATATTTGAATATCTGCTGAGGGGGAAAAAAATCAAATCAATATTTTCCACTGAGAACCATAATAATTTTCAACAAGCGGTAGTAGGAGGGGACACGATCGTTGCAAGCTGGTGTCTCTTTGTTGTCCTAAGTGAACTGAGTTTGCATCTCAGTCGAGCTCCCAGCAAAGAGCTGTCCAGATCACAGAACCATTAGTACTGTTGGCACTACTTGGCATCCTTGCTAGAGAGCATAGCTGAGACACCAGGGACTGAGGGAACATGGTGACCAAATCCATGGCTAAATTCCATCAGAAGAAGATGGAGGCTTGTGTGTAGTGGCAGCATGAGGGAAGCATGCCCAATCACTGCCTGCAGCATACCTATTCTGGGCATAAAGAGAGGATTGCCATGCAAATACACATTCAGCCCCCCAGATAGATGGGCCTGGGCAGAAGCCCAGGAACCTGCCATGTTTGAGGCAGACCCTTTGGCCTTTCCTGTGAGGAGGAGCAAACCCCGGACCCACAGTGAAACAACATAGAAAACCTCTGCAATGAGATCTTGACAGACATTTCCTTCAGAGGAACCCCATCCCCTCCCATGATCTGGGCCATATCCTGAACATTATATCAATTTGACAGAAGCCATATTCAGAGCCCTACAAGTTGCAAAGTCTGATGGCAAATGGTGCCAAGTGCCCTCCTCACCCATTGAAAGTGATGGGAGTTGAAGGTGCTCTGGCTTTTCCCAGTAGGGTGAGCTGGTTATTGTTTTAGGGTGGGCTCTCAGAGAGGACACATACATTGATTGTGACCCTGGTTTGTAGAGCTGTCTGGTTTAACATGTGAGCACCTAGGTGCTTTAAAATCATACTAGCTAAACAAATAATCCACAGCTACCTAGCATCTTCTTTTAGGGATATCAAAGCCCTGCACACACTTTAAATAAGCACCAAGTAGGCAGGAACAATCAGAGCTATTTTAGAGTTGGTGTAGCAGGCTGCAACCTTTCTCCCAGCTCACCCCTTTAAATTACCCTCAGCCACTTCCACCCAGGCTGGCAACAAAGTCTTTCAAAAACAAACAGAACAGAACAGAATAAAACCATCACAACAGAAGCCTTTCCCTCTAAGCTGCCTGTGATGTATCTTCAGCTTTCCTCTGTGACTTGGAGCCCAGATCTCACCACATCATTCCTTTCTCTCCTAAGCTAGAGGCAATGAACCAAAAAAAAAAAAAAAAACCCAACAACAAACCCTATATGGGAAGAGGCTAGTTATATGCAGCCCTCTTTGCCATAGCTTATCCTGAATAGCTGAGCCCACCCTACACTACAAAGTGCTGGTCACAGACCCTTAAAGAAACAGTAGCCTGGGTTTTGCTAGATGCTAATATCACCCCAGGGCCACTTCCTCTCTCCTAGCACCTGCCTCTCCCATTTTCTAAGCCCTTGTCTCTCCAGAGTTCCAGAGTTTCTAGAACAGGGCACCCTGGCCTCCCAGCTTTCCTCCTGTGGCCGTAAGTGGGCAGAACACCATGTTACAGTTGAGAGTGACAAAGGCACAGAATGTTTTTTTCATTCATAAGCCAGGCGGGTCCACTCTGACTATCTAGTCTGACCTCATACATAACATTGCACTTCATCAAGACCACAGCAAATCAGCAGCAGATGGGAACAGAATCAGGAATCCTGGCTCCCAGTCCGCTATTGTTATTACAGAACACTGATATTATGGTAGCACCTCATGAGCACAATCAAACTGGGCCACATTATGTTCTTACCCTAGACCGCTCTGCCTCTGCTTTGTCTGCTTTGTTTGCAAGTATCAAAATATTTTTAACTCTGGCCCAGAAAAACAAAATCCCTCTTATTCACCATCCATCATGCTATTTGTCACCTCACATGACAGTGGATTGCATGCCAAAAGGCTTTTAGGATTTCCAGCTTCTCTGAGAACCAGCCCTCACTCTAGAACATGTAGCCCACAGTGTTCCCGTCAGTCAATTTGTAGGTACTCTACTATGGAGCTAGGGAACGGTCTTGGGTAATCCTGGCTAATCATGCAGCATTACACAGAGCAAGACATTTTTGCACGTGAGAAATGAATGACCTATGCTAGGTCATAACCAGAAATTTGGGCTAAAGCACAAATTCAGTAATAATTCATGTTTCAACAGCTTCCCTGGAGTTTCAACCTTCATTATCCCAGCTACTGACATTATTATTCAAGGAGAAAAGAGAAACAAAGACAGGCAAAATGACTGTAGAACAGATTTTAGACTCTTAAAAACAAAACAAAAAAACAAAAAGGCCGTACTATGCTGCTTCATTTCAGAACCAAAAAAAAGGGAAAAAAAATCCACCTTATATTTCCAGCATTTATATACTATGACAAAGTACATTCCCAGGTCACAACAGTTCCTTTGTACAGATGCCTCTGGTTCCATAAGAAACAGTGTTTGCTGTTTCATATATAAACTTTATTAAATGATGCACAACATTATTTATATCATGATAATTTTAGCAGAAAGTTTAGATCTGCAGTTTAAAATCTTGAATGGGTGTTCTAACTATAGCGAGATTTCCCTGAGTCCTTGCTTACAAAGCTGAGACTTGAGCTATTTTTAAAAAGGCTCTTTACTTGGCAAGGGCTTTAATTAGCAGAAATTTCCACGCTAGGAATATTATTCTGCATGAGCAGAAATTGCATAGCTCTTGCCTGTAGATGCCTTAGAGATGCCATTGATTGGCCATATTCAGAACAGGGGAATTATGTGACCCGGTGCTAATTTGAATTCCTTTACCAAACACATTTTTATTTCATCATCTCAGCTGCATAAAAGAGTCAAAGTACCAGGGCTTTAAAGACTTTGAATTCCTGCTGTTCTGCAATAAAATAAGGCAAGAAATATTAGCCATCCCTGGTTGATTCTTTAATTCTTTCCCAACAATGTCAAAGTATCAGTGTCCTACAGGTTTTAGTGCAGGTTAAAGACTGATACAAAGTGTATGCTTGAATAGGAGTTTGGCATGAGTTAAGGGGAGAGAGAACATTTTAATGGGACATTGGTCCAAAAGATCCCAGCTTGTCCCTACCTCCTGCTGCCTCTTCCTCCTTTTCACAGGACCTTGATTGTATAGAAACACTACAGACAAAAACCACAAACAACAAAAGGTTTGCTCATGCCCCCAGCGGAGGCCATGAGCATGCTACCATGGAGAAATAGAAAAAAGCATCAAAGGATGGTCTGGATTATTTATAAGCAAAGATTAATTAATGGGAGTTTTGATACTTTAGCAACTTAGGTTGGGCAAATTTGTATTTGCAAATTGTTCGTTTCAGTCCTGCAAGAGGAACAGAGCAACCATAGCCTGGTGCTAATTTTAAAAATGAATCAAACCTTTCTTTCCCACCGTCCAAAACCGACAAACTTGTGGTTCAGAGGCTTTCAATATTATCTGCTCAAATTTGACACTCCAAGGTTAGAAAAAATCACAAAAAGGTTGTGTTCGACACAGCAACTGTAGCTTTTTCCAACAATTTCTCAATTATTGCATTGTGTACTCTCCAAGAAAAGTAACTGTTTTGGCTAAGGAAGGAATAGCTTTAAAAAGAGAGGGAGAATGAACTATTCAGTTAAAATATAATCCACTCTAGAGCTGCAGCTCACTATAGCTACATTTATATTCACTGGGCAGCTATGTATGACCTGTAGTTCAGAAAAACGTGCATCACATGACCAATAGGCCATGATGCAACATGCACCTTAATCAATTCCCAGCCCAAGGAAACCCTTCAGAAATCCCTCCGGCCTCTTCTCTCTTCAGATCACACCTAGGATTGCTGCCAAGTGCTCAATCTCCAAACCTTTCCTCCCTCTTTAACCCTCGCTCCTTAAATACCTGCCTTAGCATGAGCAATGAGCCTTGTTCCAGAGCAGGACAGCTCAGATTAGCCCTGCCCGGGATACACAACAGCGGCTGGCTGGTTACATTCACCTCGCCTAGGCTCTGGTAGCAAACACACATGTCTTTTGAGATTGTCCTCCAGGCTCACACTCCCTCTGTGTCTTTCTCTATGAATGTCTGTCTCCCTCTTTGTGCGCGTCTGCTGCTATCTGCCTACTCCCCCTCCCCACACACACACTTCTTGCTCCTAGCTGCCACCGGCGGAGGAGGGTTGTTTTCTAACCTCTCCTCCTTCCTTCCTTCCTTCCTTCCCCCGGCTTGTCGGAGCCCAAGGTGCTCTGTGCTGGGGCTGTGACATGTGTCTCCCATCAGTAGCGGCTGCCTGGGAAGCAGAGGAGGGAACCGGGCTGGTGTGTGTGTGTGAGGGCGCGCGTGTGTGAGGGCGTGTGTGTGTGAGTCTGTGTATGTGTGAGGGCGCGTGTGTGTGAGTGCGTGTGTGTGTGAGGGCGTGTGTGTGTGTGTGTGTGTGAGGGCGTGTGTGTGTGTGAGTCTGTGTATGTGTGAGGGCGCGTGTGTGTGAGTGCGTGTGTGTGTGAGGGCGTGTGTGTCTGTGTGTGTGTGAGGGCGTGTGTGTGTGAGTCTGTGTATGTGTGAGGGCGCGTGTGTGTGAGGGCGTGTGTGTCTGTGTGTGTGTGTGTGAGGGCGCGTGTGTGTGAGTGTCTGTGTGTGTGTGAGTGCGTGCGTGTGTGTGTGAGTGCGCGCGTCCCTCCCCCCCCCCCAGCCCGGCCCGACCTCCCCCAGCCCCGCCGCGCCGGCCGGTGCAAGCCCAGCCCAGCGCAGCGCAGCGCAGCGCTCTCCACACCTCGGCAGCGGCGGCGGCAGCAGGGCGCAGGGCTCGCCCCGGCCGGTGCAGCAGGAGAGCGGGCCCCGGCGCGTCGCCCCCCATGGCCGGCCGCCTGACGTGCTGCTGGCTGCTGCTCTGGGCGCTGGGGCGCGGGGGCTGCCACACGCTCCCCGCGGCGGAGGCAGGGGCCCGCCGCAAGCCCCGAGCGCCAGCGGCGGCTCCCCTGGAGCTCGGCTCCCCCGCGCCGGCCGGCCTGGCGCAGGACGCGGTAGCTGTCCACATGCTTCAGCTCTACGAGAAGTACAGCCGGGAGGGCAGCCGGCCCGGGGACGGCAACACGGTCCGCAGCTTCAGAGCCAGGCTGGGTAAGGCGGGGCGGCGGGTCCTGCCCGGGACGGGGCTGGGGGCCGAGGATCTCTGCCAGGCTCTGATCCAGGCTCGCTGCACCGGGCGGCTCCTGTGATTTGCCCGATGAGTGCCTGGGATCAGGGCTTTGGAGGCTGCCTCGCCCAGGTGAACCCTGCTGGTGGGGACCCCCTAACCTGCACCTCCCCGGGGCTCTTGGGAGCTGCTTCCAGCCTCTCAGGCACGGCCCGAAAGCAGATGCATTTTGTTCACCAAATATACCCCCCCCCCTTTTTTTTAAGCATCCTTTGGGGTGGAAGGAGGCCATCAGCAAGGAGAAGCGATTGCCCTAAGGCCTCCCGCTAGTTCAGAGGCGATCTCCTCTCCTCGCTCCTAAAACAACCGCATTGCCCCCAAATTACGGTGACAACTGGTCAACCTTCACCGGGGTTTTGTTTGTTTGTTTGAACCCGAGTCTTTTAAACGACTCTCCCCAAAGTAAAAGTTGCTGATAGAAACAGCACCACCTAGGGGACCTTCTCAAACGTCTCGCTGTCTCCTGGTATTGCGGTACCTGGTATTAGCTCTAAAAGGAAGGAGGAGGAGGAGGGGGGGATCTGTCTTCCTTTGATGCCGGGCAGCATCCAAAACACTTTATTCTGAAATGCCTTTGTTAAATCAAGATAGGAAACCCACCATTCCTTAACTGAAAAGAAACGATATTTCGACTGATGTTTCTTTGACACTTTTTGTAAAAATTGACAGCGTCGGCGCCAATGGCATCTTTGGGAAAGGCTTTCCAGGACCTAGTTAAGACAGTAGTTAGGGTAACCAGGAAAGATTAGCAAGTTAAAAAAAAACCTCCTCCCTTTTGGGACCCCAATAAATGTCCCTTTTCCTCACTGCACTCTTCAAAAGAGACTTTATTTTAGCGCATGCGGAATGTTTTAGATGAGTGCATTCAAAACTTGATTCTGGGTCAGTATTCTTAGGGTTTTTTAAAAAAACTTGCGTTATGTGGAGAGCAGTAGGTAATATTTTATGATAAGCAGTTATGAACAAGTCATTGCTATAACAATGCAGGATAACTTACTTCTCGGTGTTGTAAGTATATGTACAATGTAGTTTAAAATGGACAACATTTTCTGCAAGAAGGTGATGCTCACCTGAATGCATAGAAGGTTAGTGTACACACCTAGAGTTTTATTGGTAAGGAAATTTTAAAAAACCTGGAATTTGGAAGGGAGATATACTCTCCTATGTCAGAGCATTGGCCAACCACTAACTGATGGGGGCTAGGGAGAATCTTCCTTCGGGGCAAATGATTCTCTAACTTCCTAATACAGCCGTTCTGGCACTTTTCAGTGAAGCAGGTAGCACTGGCTACTGCCTGAGACAGGGTTCTGGACTACTGGTCTGATCTGGTAGGCCAGTTCCAACTTTCCTGTGATGTAATCTTACTCAGACCCTGGTTAATCTGCTTTAAAGGTAACTTGAATGGATTTGGGAGATTGAGTTTATTTTAAACATACACACATGCAATTTATTGAAATGCCATAGTATTCAGCATTTAAGTAGCAGCATTTCTTACCCACAGCCTCATAGATCAACATAACTTCACAAAGGTGGGTGTTTTTATATCCTGATTCTGATGGTGAAACCGAGGAACAGAGAGTTGGAAGTAACTTGCCCAAACTCACTTAGTGAATAAACTACAAAGCCAGGTCTGACACCAAAGAGTCCTGACTCCCAACCTGGTGTCTTCTCTACTAAATCTCCTTTCTTTTCTTCAATAGCCCGAAAGAGGAAACCCCCTTCACCGGGCCCCTTGTGGCACAATTATTAAGGAAATAACATTGTTTTCTTATTATTGTCACTAGTAATTTACAAAATATGGATCACCATTTTCTGAGATTACTGATAGCAGTGACCAAGACCAGTATGGGAGAAAGGACCTTATCTTACAGGATACTTGACTTCTTCCTTTCCTTCATGAAATTCTAGAGTTATTGTTTTTTTTTTTGGTTTTTTTTTTGTTTTTTTTTGTTTTTTTTTGTGGGGAGGAGTGGGGAACATCACTTTCTTTTAGCAACATACATGAAATTTCTTTGCCTCATGTTATACAGATAACACCTATGGCAAACACCTATCCTTTACTGGGATAGGCAAAACAATGTAGTAGCTATAAAAACTGTTAATTTCCCTCTTCTAGGTTTAAAAAAAATAGTTGGGTACATCCTTCCTAAAGTTCATATGGTCCTCTGTAGCATAAGGCTGTTTGTATTAGGATATATCATATGACACATTTAAAAAGACAGTTAAGTCAAGCACTCTGAAGTTAAGAAATGCCTGAATTAAGGTGGTCCATGCAACCTTAATTTGGCCCCTTGTGCATATGCATTACGAAACCGTCTTTAATAATATTATTTTTCCCTCCACAGGATCCCTGCCTCGTTCAGTGCATAGGATGGATGGTGCCTGAGCAGTGATTCCATATTTCTTATCTTCCTCATTTGCTTCACACCATCTAAACTTTGCACTGAATACAAAATTAACTTCCTCACGGGCTCATCTGTAGTGCTCATTGCTGTAATAAGAGTGCTGCACAAAGAGTAACAGCATTACCTCACAGCAGGGTTGTGAAGATAGGAAGGCGTCAGCCCTATTTTAGAAACGGGGAAGTGAGGTGAACATATAAAGGCCCAAATTGGCAAGAGTACCCGCTGCCTTGGGGTGTCTGATCTGAGACTCCCGGGGCCTGATTTTGTTTCCGCGTACTCAGACCCTCACATGTTTGAAGCACAGCACCAATCTGCTTCAGGTGTCACTGCACGTGCTCAGCGGTCCTGCAAAACTGGCCCCAGACATGTCACGCTGGGCATCCAGAAAGACGGACACTCAATTTGTGACCACCTGTGAAAAGCTAGAAGGGACTCGCCGAACATCACCTACACTTTTGTGGCAGAGAAAGAATTCAGTTCTCCTGAGCAATATTCAAATGTACCTACACCACGAGACCACCCTTTCTGTTCATGTCTCCTCACTACACTTTCCAGCTTCATGAACAAACAAAGCAGACACCCGCTTACTTAGCTACACAACCCTTGCCCATTTCCTGATTACCTCTATCCTGTGCATTGAATGAGACCAGGGGTCTCATAGGTGTGGGAATCGCAATGCAACCATGTACTTAAAAGTTGCATCACAATGCACATGCACAAGACAGCTTAATTAAGGCTGCACAGGCAGCTTGGTTTCCTGCCAGTTTGCCCACTTGACTCTTCCAGGATCCCATTCCATTTTGTGGAGAAAGTCAACATTTTTTATTTTTGTTCTGAATTGGAACAAAGCTGAATTTTGAAATGGTGAAATCCACTGCAAAATAGAGTTTCGCTCTAATCCGAATTCATGCACCTGCTTTGGAGCCCCCTAGTGGACTGTCTGCTGAACAATCTGGCTCATAAAAGCCTCCGCCCTTGCATGGCTCCTTCATGTGGAACCTGGACCTCAACGTTACCAAACAAACAGCTCTGAGACATCGCAGAGCTGGGGTGGGGAGGGGAGAGAGACACTAATTTTCCTGCTTTCTTGAGTGGATCAGTGACCATACCTGGTGTCCAGCAGGACGTGGAAGTACTAAGAGGCCTTTTTCTGCTTCTGCTCATGGTTGGCGGTATGGGAAAGCTTGCCACTTCCCCAGACTCCAGGGGCTTGGATAAGCTGGGGCTATCCAAAGCAAACCTGAACACTGACCCTTTGGAGGGCAGCCCACCACTAGACTCTACCCTGTGATTGTGTGATTAGACTTAACCCTTGAAACTAGAGCTGGCTGAAAATTTTTCCGATGGGAAAACTGTTCTGTTGGAAAACGTGTGACACTTTCTCAGGATGCGCAGGGCTATGAGTCACCTTGTAAATGCCTCCGCCTGTAGGAGAGAGACTTGCTGGTGCTCACCTGGGTGTCATCTCCCTGACAGCATCAGTCTGTTAGCCTGCCAAACAATCTCTCCAGGGCTCCAGCAGCCCTTCTTTTGCCTCGAGGGTTAACAGTGGGTGCATCGCAACCCCCAAGTCCTCTCGGAGCATTCCCATGCAGTCTCCAGCCCTCAGCCACTGGACACCCACAGAAATTACCAGCTAAGCTGTCTCCAAAGGAACAGTGTGCACCCCGGCTTGTCCCGTTCAACTGAGGATCAGCTCCGATATCACATCACAGCACTGAGATATATTTATAGGTAAAACAATCATCAGCTTATTATCAAAAGCTAAGATTTAAGAGAGAGGGAACAGGGATAGTGATGGAAACAGAAATGGCTACATATCAAACAAAACATATAGCCGGCTTCCCACAGTCTAAACTTAACTTTAACAGGCAACATCCTTGTCCAAAGTAGTTTCTTAGCAAAAGCAATCTCCCAGAGTCTTCAACCAGCCAGGCTGGGATTCCCCCTTGCTTTTCATGAATGCAGAAAGATCTGTCCTTTTTGCTTCCTCAATGAAGGATGAAGGGATGTCTTTTTGCCTTCCCCTCATAATCCCCAAAGTCATTGTTTTGTCCCCAGAATCAGGATGACCCCTGTGATAATTCCGTGGTATGCTGGCTCCATGTCACTGTCACATCCTCATGTTGACATTGGATGCAAATGGACTTCCATTGTGTTGGCTTACAACGCTTGTTTTACATGTGAACCAAGGCAGGGAAGTGAAAATACATATTTTGTCTGGTCAGAACCTGCTTGTTAACTCTGCTTGGACTCAGGCTTTAAAACATACTTTCCAGTCTATAGACATGATTCCTTAAATAGCCTCTGTACATACATCTCACAGCCACTCTGAAGATCAATATGATGTGAGCTTTTATTAGATGCCTCACTTGACCCTCTTTTGATAAATACTATGAAAGCCATGTATTATCACAGAATCATAGAATATTAGGGTTAGAAGGGACCTCAGGAGGTTATCTAGTCCTACCCCCTGCTCAAAGCAGGACTAACCTCAGCTAAACCATCCCAGCCAGGGCTTTGTCAAGCCACAGCTTAAAAACCTCTAAAGATGGAGATTCCACCACCTCCCTAGGTAACCCATTCCAGTGCTTCACCACTCTCCTAGTGAAAAACTTTTTCCTAATATCCAACCTAGACCTGCCTCACTGCAACTTGAGACCATTTCTCCTTGTTCTGTCATCTACTACCACTGAGAACAGCCTTGCTCCATCCTCCCTGGAATCCCCTTTCAGGTAGTTAAATGCTGCTATCAAATCCCCCCCTCATTCTTCTCTTCTTCAGGCTAAACAAGCCCAGTTCCCTCAGCCTCTCCTCATAAGTCTTGTGCTTTAGACCCCTAATCATTTTTGTTGCCCTCCTCTGGACTCTCTCCGACTTGTCCACATCCTTTTTGTAATGTGGGGCCCAAAACTGGACACAATACTCCAAATGCGGCCTCACCAATGCCAAATAGAGGGGAATAATCACTACCCGTGACCTGCTGGCAATGCTCCTCCTAATGCAGCCCAATATGCTATTAGCCTTCTTGACAACCAGGGCACACTGCTGACTCATATCCAGCTTCTGATCCCCTGTAACTCCCAGGTCCTTTTCTGCAGAACTGCTGCCTACCTCGTCAGTCCCCAGTCTGTAGCGGTGCATGGGATTCTTCTGTCCTGAGTGCAGGACTCTGCACTTGTCCTTGTTGAACCTCATCAGATTTCTTTTGGCCCAATCCTCCAATTTGTCTAGGTCACGCTGTATCCTATCCCTACCTTCCAGGGTATCTACCACTCCCCTAGCTTAGTGTCATCTGCAAACTTGCTGAGGGTGCAATCTACCCCATCCTCCAGATCATTAATGAAGATGTTGAATAAAACCGACCCCAGGACCGACCCCTGGAGCACTCTGCTTGGGTGTAGTGAGTTTGTCATGCCTGTCAGGAGTTACTGTTACAGTGCAGCAAACCCTTTGCCAGTTGGTACTGAGGGATTCTTAGGTTCCCAGACAGAACTGAAATGTTCTGAGGGAAAGTGTCGATTCTGTCAAAAGGTTCAACAGAAACCAAGCAGGCTGGCTGACCAGCCTCATTTCCAGCCCGGCTGGTGGACAGGGCAGGCAACCTGACTGACACAAAACCTGGTATGTCGCCTGGTTCACCCGCACCAAAGTGGATTGTCTTGTTTCATTGGATTGTCTCACTGAAATGGTGATTCCACAGTGTCAGTGTCTTCTTCTGTCTTGCAATGAAATGCTGACATTGTGGAATTTCCAGTGAAATCGAAATTCCCTTTCCCAGCCATCTCTGCTTGAGGCACTGTAACCTTTGGACTACTTTAAGACACTGGGCTGGAACTTGGGACATCCTGGCTCTGCCACAGATTTCCTGTGTAACCTTGAGCAAATCACTTAGCTTCCTCATGCCTCCACCCCCCTTCTATGCCATGGGGCTAATAATCCTTCCTTAGTCTGTTTCAGTTGTAAGCTTTTGGGGCAGGGACTGTCTCTTACTGTGTGTGTACCACACCCAGCACAATGGGACTCTGATGTTGGTTTGGGCATCCAGATGCTACTGCTAATTAGATACGTATATTGAAAGGTGAAGAACAGTGGAGACACTTTGGAAAGCTAATGTCAACAATATCAATTGAAGGTCTATTTTTCATCCAGGCCAGCTGAAATCAAGGTAAACGTCTATGAGAAGGATGCCAATGAGACACTAATTCACAGACCGTTGTGAGGCTGATGATGGCTTTTTTAGGGGATGCTACATGTGCTTGTAGCAAGTAAAAAGTTGGCTTTATCAGGTAAAAACATTCATTTTGCTATACATAGAACCAGAGACATCGGGGATGGAAATAAACCTATGAAGGTGTTTCAGATTATACCCTACAATATGTTCTCCAGATAATGCCCTGTCTTAAATGTCTTCCAAGAGGACACAATGGAAACTGGATTGCTCCATAGACTAATGGATCTAACGACTGACAATCAGCACAAGCTTTCCTATGCTTGCTTTCATCCTGCTACTTTTGTTTATACTCTCTTGGATCACTCTAATTCCTGCCCTCCTTGGAGCTAAATTCTGTTGTCAGCTGTGTCCTTGGTTTCCATTGTCTTCAGTGGGAGCCCTTTGCATATGGCATCCAAAGGACAGAATTGCCCTCTGGTGTTTACACCTTTCGGAGCCATGCAGCGCTTGGAAATGTAAATGATTTACACCAAGGGCTAGGGATCCAATTAGAAGGGAAGCTACCACCCTTCTGAGTCTGGAATGCCCTGTTACAGCTAGGTCAAAAAATAAAAACACACAGAGTTTGTTTTGATATGGAACAGATTGAAGCCACTTTCTGCCGATTCTGGTGCCATTAAGAGATTCAGAGTCAGGTTTGAATCCCAGGGATCAAATCCTGTGCACTAGGAGTCTTGCCATTGCCTGCAGCGTGACCACAACTTTGATCTTTGTGCAAAAGCAAGGTAGGTTCCCCCCTGCCTCAACCTACACCCCCAATTGCTGCGTACAGGGAAGGAGCGTGGTCTGCTGATTAAAGTATAGGGTTAGAAGTCCCATTGTGCCAGAGGTTGCTGAATGACCTCGGGTAAGCTTGATAGGCCAAAATCTTCAAAGGTTAGGTATTTCAGTCTATTTTAGGTTCCTAAATGTAGAAATAACCTCATTTACAGACACAGTGAGCGCCCTCAGCCCCAGGTGAAGACAACAGGAGCTGTGGGTACGCAGCACCTCTGCAAATCAAGTGCCCAAGTTTGAAAACATCAGTCTTACCTAGAGAAATAGAAATGGAAATGGGAGAATGTATTTGTAAAATAGGGAAACATGCTAACCAGCCCCATGTGACCTTTCTCACCCAGGACAAATAGCTGGTGAAACTGAGGCATGGAGAAGTGACTTGACTTGCCCATGGTCACCCAGCAGGGTAGTGGCAGAGCTAGGGGTAGAACCCAGGTCTCCTGGGCCACTGCTATGTCTTCAGTGCCACACTGCAACCATCAGTCAGAGCGGTTCCTCCTTCTCCATGCTACCTGGGCACTGGCAGAGGGCACAATGTGAGTACAGGAGACCCAGTCTCCCTGCTCTCAGTGCCAGCACCAGAGACTCGGGTGTCCGGGAAGTAGGAAAGAGAGAAGTAGTGAGGGAATGGGAACGAGGAGATGCCCAAGGAACTGAGAGGAAGGTTGGTCTTGTGGTCAAGGTGCTGGGCTAGGTACAAAAGGTGTGGGTTTAGTTCCCGTCTTTGCCACACACATTCGCTGTGTGACCTTGAGCAAGTCACTTAATTTCCCTATGCCTCTGTTTCCCCATCTGTATAATGGGGATGATCATCCTTCTTTTGGCTGCCTAAACTGTAAACTCGTTGGGGGAAAGGAGTTGTGTGGATTTACACAGAGCCTACCATAGTGGGGCGCTGACCTTGTTGGGGTCTCTAGGTACATTTATTCTCCTCTCACTTAGCTTGGTTTTAAGCTGGGGTAAACTCCACTGATTCCAGTTACTCTTGGCTTACAGTGGAGTACACGAGAAGAACATTGGGTCTGTAAGCCCAGCTATTTAGCGACACTTGGCATTCATGGTTAAATGTATATTGTCTTCTGAGTGTTGATCTGTTGGTCTCTCTTCACTGTCTTGCAGAATTATTGGATCAGAAGCCCCTGTACTGCTTCAATCTGACATCCATGCAGGATTCAGAGCTGATCCTCACCGCCACATTCCACTTTTACTCAGACAAGCGTCCCCGGCACCGGGAAGTGTTCTGCAAGCGCTCCAAGAACTCCTCCTGCCGCCTCCTCCACTTGCCCCAGATCCCGCGGCTCAGCCTCATTTTCCGAAGCATCCTCCAGAACTCTGCCTATGGGCTGGTGAAAGGCAACCTCACACTATTCCTCCACAGGCGGGGGGCTTGGCAGATGAAGGACATCTCCCACATCATAAAGGATTCTAAACGGGATGGCGAGCTCATCCTTTGTGCGGAGTTTGACTCCAGAGAGAAATACCAGGACTTCCCCGAACAGCTCACCAATTACTTACCTTACATATTGGTTTATGCGAATGACTTGGCAATATCAGAACCCAACAGCGTGGCCGTGACTCTGCAGCGGTATGACCCCTTCCCTTCCAGTGAGGGGGATCCCAGCCCATCCCCCAATGCTTCCACAGACACCCGGGTGAGGAGGGACATATATGTTTCCAGCTCTATTCAAAACAACGAGCTGCCAGAGGTGGAATATAATAATAACAAATACAACAAACATGACATTTGGGAAAGTGCCTACGAGTCCCTAAAACCCAAAACCTCACGCAAGGACCGGAAGAGGAAAGGGCAAGAAAACACAGAGATGCTCACAAAATCTCAGATGTTAAATTTTGATGAGAAAACCATGAAGAAAGCCAGACGAAAACAATGGAACGAGCCCAGGATTTGCTCTAGAAGATACATGAAAGTGGACTTTGCTGACATTGGCTGGAATGAATGGATCATATCTCCCAAGTCATTCGATGCATATTACTGTGCTGGGGCTTGCGAGTTTCCAATGCCCAAGGTAGTATGAGTCTCTACTGCTGATGCACTTGTCTTATTTGCAATATGTTGATTTAAGATGACCTAGTCCATCCCGCTGCTCCTGCTATTGTGGGATTTTTCCCTTCCTCACAATACTCAGGTGCTCTGCTCAATCTAGTTTAGTTAAAATAACTAGCTCTTAAATGGTGCTTTTCATCTATAGATCTCAAAGCTCTTTTTAAACAAGTTCAGTATCACTATACCCATTTTACAGTTGGGGAAACTAAGGCACGGAGAGGTGATGTGACTTGCAGGCTAGTGATCAGCAGGCTAGAAGAAACAAACCCACATCTCCTAAGTACCAGTCCAGTGCTCTAACCATTATAGGGTTTCTACCAAATTAATTTGGAGCCTATTCTGAAGCCTAACAGTATCACCCTTAAGGCATCTTTCTTAATATTGATCTTCAACTTTTACACTTCATCCCAATAATTCTAGTTTTATGACCTCAAACCAGAGCATACAGGCATGTGCAATCAATTAAAATGTTATCACACACACCAAATCTTCAACTTGCTTTCAGAGTGGGGGAGAAGAATCTACATTAATGGGGCCCAGACAATACATCTTACAATAGTATTACTGCAGTGTTTTGAATCCCTTCTATAGAAGTGGATGAAACTTATTAATAAAGTTCCAAACTGAAGTCCTATGGGAGTTTTGCCTTCTATATTTGACCCAAGATCTACATTATGGTTATTATGATTTCCTGCTTTTCTTCTTTGCTGCTAGATCTTGTATATGTCAAAACAATTTTCTGTCTAACCCCTCATTCGGCAGTAACAGACAAATGAGCTTTCCACACTGACTGGAGATGCTCTTTTACATTTAAATGTGTGGATATCTGCATCCTCAAACTGTAAACAGGGCACCATAAGAAAGAGCAGAAAATAAGCCTAACTTCTGCACTAGACAGGATAATCCATGGAGTTCATGTAAAATATGAAGATAATTTTGTAGAGACTTGGATTTTTAGATAACACATTTTCAAAGCAGGGCACAATTTATATACCTTCAGAATCCTGACAAATGTACATAGAAAATGCATTTGTACATGCAAACTGCTCAGATGAGCAATTAAGAGTAATGTATAAACTGAGGCCTTTTGAGTAGCAAGGTTATACTACCTCTGTATTTAGCCACCACTACTGCAATACTGTGTCCAGTTCAGGTGTCAATAGCACAATAAGGATGTTGATAGATTGGAGAAGGTTCAGAGAAGAGCCATGGGAATGATTAAAGGACTGGTTAACATGCCTTATAATGAGAGACTCAAAGAGCTTAATCTATTTAATTTACAAAGAGATGGTTAAGGGGTGACCTGGTCACAGCCTATAAGTACCTTTATGGGGAACAAAAATTTGATAATAAAGGGCTCTTCAATTCAGCAAACAAACAATCCAAAGGTTAGACCAATTCAGACTAGAACTAAGGCACAATATTTTAACCATGAGGGTAATTAACCATTGGACAAAACTTACCATGAGTTGTGGTGAATTCTCTACATCTCTGGCAATTTTAAAATCAAGATCTGCTCTAGCTCCAAAAAGAATTAATTCAGGGAAGCCTTGTGGCCTGCGTTATGCAGAAGGTCAGACTAAATGATCACAGTGGACCCTTCTGGTCTTAGTCTATGAATTACCCATCCTGTGCACAAATAACTAATAACACTTTACAGCAGAGAATCTCCAAACACTGAAATAGTTGTCATCCCTTTTTTACAGATAGGGAAACTGAGGCACAGAGGTCAAGTGACTTACCCAAGGCCACTCGTGAAGTTTGTGGCATAGAACCCCCATCAGACTCCCAATCCAGTGCTTCCATAAACCCATAAACCCCTTTGCTCCAGAAAATCTGGGTTCTTATAAACAAATTGATTGTATCAATTTTCCTGTGTTAAACCTGCTGTTCCAAACTGCACAGGGCCAAAAGTGAGTGAAAACTTCTTAGCTGGAAGACAAAAAGAATCTGAAATGTGGTATAAATAGGCTAAATTGTTTCTAAGATAAAGAACAGCAAACTATAGATGTGGGTATCTCTTAAGTATTTAGGTCTCAAAACAAATCCAGTTTTCTTGCTGTTACAACTTGGCCTTCGGAGGTATTAGGCATGTAAATGCATCTGAGCCACAGAGTTGAAATCCTGATTGATGCAGATCCAAAATCTGGGTGGGTTCAGATCTGTGGTTTTGGTTTGGTTCATCTCTTGTTAGGTCACACTGTTCTGGAAGGTCTACCTGCTGGCTGGTCACAACTGGTATTTCAGAGAAAATAAATACAATATTGCGATATAAAGTCCAATTTTCTGTCATTGCTTCTAAATTTGAGTGCCCACAATTTGAGCACAGAGAAGGGCAACTACATTTTTGGATCTGGTCTTCAGCTATCCACTTCCAGGAAGGCAAACTACTTAATCTCTCGGAGGTGGGAGGGGGGAGGAAATACTGTTTGCAAGGGCAAAAACTTGGTCACTCAAAACTAAGCCATGTAGAATATGAGCATGTGATACTGGATGTCATAAAAGTTAGAGGTCATGTTCAGGATACCTTGAAAACTTGCCCTTGACCATCCAGCACATGAATGGGAGATTGATAGCACATAACTAAAGCACTAAGTGCTCTTTTTGTGGGATACAGCGCTGGAGCCACATGAGCAAACTTGTATTTATACATCTGGGATGCTGAGCACTGCCAAATCGTGAAAGAAGGGTTTCTCTTTCTGCTGGGATCTTAATACTGAACTGAACCCTAAAGACTGAAGTCCTCGGTCTTTGTACAAAACAGCACTGCAGGCAGACACACCTTGCCCAAGTGCCTCTCTCCTGACCTGGAAAGGCCACCTGTGAGGTGAAGGATTGGTCCTGTTTCCATGGCCTGTCAATCACTAGCCTGGTTGCCGAGATTGCCAAACAAGTGCCAGTTCTGATGGTGTGGATGCCTGTCTGCTGGGAATTGAGCCTCACTAATTAGTTCACTTAGATCCCCCCAACAATCATAGAAATGCAGGGCTGGAAGGGATCTCGAGGGGTTATCTCATCCAGCCGCGGGGGCTCAGGTAGGACCAAGTAAACCTAGACCATCCCTGACCAGTATTTGTTCAACCTGTTCTTAAACACCTCCAGTGATGGGGATTCCACAACCTTCTTTGGAAGCCTGTTCCAGAGCTTAACCTCTCTTAGAGTTAGCAAGTTTTCCCTAACGTCTAACCTAAATCTCCCTGGCTGCAGATTAAGCCCATTATTTCTTGTCCTACCTTCAGTGGACATGGAGAACTATTGATCACCATCCTCTTTATAACAGCCCATAACCTATTTGAAGACTGTTAGCAGATCCCCCCTTCAGTCTTCTTTTCTCAAGATTAGACATGCCCAGTTTTTTTAACCTGTCCTCACAGGTTTATCATTTTTGTTGCTCTCCTCTGGACTCTCTCCAATTTGTCCACATCTTTTCTAAAGTGTGGCACCAGAACGGGACACAGTACTCCAGCTATGCGGCTAGAGTGCTCCAGCTCTTCACCAACGCCAAGTAGAGCAAGACAATTAGCTCCCGTGTCTTTTACATATGACACTCCTCTTAATATACCCCAGAATTATAAATAGCCTTTTTCTCAACTGCATCACATTGTTGACTCATATTGAATTTATGATCCATTTTAACCCTCCAGATCCTTTTCAGCAGTACTACCATGTAGCCAGTTGTTCCTCATTTTGTAGTTGTGCCTTTGATTTTCCTTTCTAAGTGAGGTATTTTGCGCCTGTCTTTACTGCATTTCATCTTGTCAAATTCAGACCAATTCTCCAATTTTCAAGGCCATTTTGAATTCTAATCTTGTCCTCCAATGTGCTTCCAGCCACTCCCAGCTTGGTGTCATCTGCAAAATGTATAAGCATACTCTCCACTCAATTATCCAAGTAATTAATGAAAATATTGACTAGTGCCAGACCCAAGACAACCCTGTAGGACCGCACTAGATATGCCTAGCTAGTTTGATGGTGAACAATTGATACTGAGTACAGTCTTTCAACCAGTTGTGCACCACTTTATAATAAATTCATCTAGACTGCATTTCCCTAGTTTGCTTATGAGAATGTCATTTGGGACTGTGTCAAAATCCTTACTAAAATGAAGATATATCACATCCACTGCTTCCCACCATCCACTAGGCCAGTAACCCTGTCAAAGAAGGAAATCAGTTTGGTTTGACATGATACATTCTAGACAAATCCATGCTGGCTATTCTTTATAATCCTATTATCCTCTAGGTGCTTTCAAATTGATTGCTTAATAATTTGTTCCAGTATCTTTCCAGGTATCAAAGGTAGGCTGATTGGTCAATAATTCCCAGGGTCCTCTTTGTTCCCCTTTTTAAAGATAGATACTATGTTTGCCCTTTTCCAGTCCTCTGGGACCTCATCCATCCTCCATGAGTTCTCTAAGATAATTGCTAACAGTTCTGAGAGTCCTTCAGCTAGTTCCTTAAATACCCCGGGGATTAATTTCATCCAGTCTTGCCAACTTGAATACATCTACTGTATCTAAATATCCTTTAAACCGTTCTTTCCCCCTTTTGACTTACATTCCTTCCCCTTTGTTGTTAGTATTAATTGTGTTGAGTATCTGGTCACCATTAACCTTTATAGTGAAGATTGAAGCAAAATAGGCATTAAACACCTCAGCCTTCTTGATGTTATCAGATATTAGCTCTCTTTCCCTGCTAAGTAGAGGACCTATGCTTTATCTTTCTCTTGCTCCTAATGCATTTAAAGATCTTTCCTTATTGCCTTTTATATCCATTGTTAGGCATAACTTATTTTGTGTCTTAGCCTTTCTGATTTTTTTCCCTACATGCTTGTGCTATTCATTTGTACTTCTCCTTAGCAATTTGTCCATGTTTCCACTTCTGGTAGGATTTCTTTTTGATTTTCAGGCCATTAAAAAGTTTCTGATGGAGCCACCATTGCTTTTTACTATTCTTTCTATCCTTCCTTCACATCAGGATGTTTGCAGTTGTGCCTTTAATGTCTCCTGGAGAAACTGCCAGGTCTCCTGAATGACTTTTACCCTTCTTTTGATTTTCTTCCCATGGGACGTCACCAACTAGTTCTCTGAATTCATTAAAGTCTGAATTTTTTAAGTCCACAGTCCTAATTCTGCTGCTCTCTCTCCTTCCTTTCCTTTGATCATGAAATGGTAGATTTAATGATTCTCTTTTACCCAAATTGCCTTTCACCTTCAGATTTGTTACCAATTCCTTCCTGTTGATCAGAATCAAATCTAAAATGGCTATGTCTCTGCTTACTTCCTACACTTTTTAAAACAAAAGGCTGTCCCCAGTGCATTCCAAGAACTGATTAGAAATTTTGTGTTTTGCCATAATACTTTTCTAACAGAAGTCTGGGTAGTTAAAGTTCCCCATTACTATCAAGTCTTGTGTTTTGGGTATTTCTGTTATTTGTTCTAAAAAGGCCTCATCCACCTCATCTTCGTCATTTGGTGGTCTATAGTGGACCCCTACCATGACATCACCCCTATTTCCCACCCTTTAATCTTTACCCATAGACTTTCAACTGATCTGCCTCTCACTGCCTTCTGGACCTAAGTAGAAGTAAATATATTCTTGAAGTGTAATGCAACATTGCCTCCTTTTTTACCCCCCTGCACCAGCCATAGTCCTCTATACCTGTATTCCAGTCATGAGACTTATCCCATCCACCTGGAACTCTTCCTCGTGCTGGCAAGCAACCTTTCTATAAAACTACTCACATAAGTGTTTCACCACCATCATTGGTGACTTCCACTTGATTCTACTCCATTTACTAAAGGGGATCAGCTCCAGAACCACTTACCAACTCCTGAGCCATTCAGTCCCCTTCAGAAATGCATGATTAATACCAGGGAGGACATGATGCTCCAGGACTGTACCCTTGTCAATATCAATTTATTGTCAAACACCTAGATCATCTGATGAAGTGAATCATAACAGCTGCATTGACTTCAGTGGCACTATGCTGACTTACAGCCACTGTGGATCTTGCTCTGTGTCTATGAGCATCTGTCTGGCATTGAGCCATTGTAGAAAATCAGTGCTGTATTTGCGAGGACATGAACACAAAGAGCAATGCTTTAAGCAGCAACTCGAGAACTCCATCTGGAGTTCCAGAAGTTCCTATGCTTATTAAGCTCCCTGCTCCAACACATCCTGGTCCCCTCTGGGAACTCTATAACCCTGCCACATCTGAAAGATTAAAACTTAAAATATAAAACCAATGTATGTACCCCCAGCAATTCAAAATAAGCTCAAATTCCTTAAAACTATTTACTCTACCATGTCCACTTATCAATTCCATGCAAATCATCCTGAAAAGTATTTTAAAGATTAAGTCTTTGGGGTGGTCTGATCTGTCTCCTGGACCATGTTCTCACTTCTGTTGAGTTTGTGTATGGAGTTCCTGGTGTAGGGCACTCCTATCAGATTCCTATCCGAGTATCTGCAAGTTCCTGATTCTCTCTTCATTGTGTTGGGAAATATTGAAAATGAACCCGATACCTCTGGAGAAGTCCTTTTGGAGTCTCCACTTGGTAGGAACCAGAAGTGTCTAACAAGTTTCAAATGTCTGTTGTGATCCACACTTTGTTCCCTGGTCTCAGTTCAGGTAGTGCTTTTGCTATATGTCAAACACAGAAGTTTTGTTGCTTCTGAATTTTTATTTCCACATCCCATTTTCAAAATCCCTTCAGGTTGGGCTCCTTAGGTTTAAGCAGTATGAGTGCCACAAGTAGAGGCATACTTAGTCATCTTCCCATCAGAAGTTCTGCTAGAGATAGTTCTGATGCAAGTGGTGGTTAACTGATATGCCAGGAGTGCTTTCTATGGGTCCACTGAAGTCTTGTATAAGTCTTTTTAAACTCTGCACTGCTCCCTCTACCTCCCTGTAGCTCTGGGGTTATTGAGGAGTACTAGTATGATGTTCAAAATCAAAGTCCTGTGCAAATGCTAGGAGTGTTTCAGAGATAAATTGAGGTCCATTATCTGTTATGAGGCCTTCAGGAACTCCATATCTAGGTAATATTGACTTTAGTTTCTGGATGACCTGTGCTGATGGAGTCTGTGAAACTATAGCCAAGTCAATATTTCTGGAGAAGTAATAGACTATAATAGTGTATGTGTGTGTCCTTTTCTTACCTGCTTCCAAGGTTTGTCTGGTAGCTTTGTAGAGAACCATTGTTTTATTTTGTTTTGTTTTTCTTGTTTCATATCTTGCACCCGCTACTAAGATCTGAATTTGCCTACTCATACCGGGCCACCATATGGATTGTTGTGCTCATGCCCTGCGCATGTTTATACCTTGGTGCCACTTATGGTTTTTGAAGACCATCTCTTTCTGAAGTACCATAGGGATAAGAATATGCTGTCCTTTCAGAAGCAGGCGATCAGCTGTATGAAGACTGTTTTGTTCTTGCCAATATAATAGTAGGTCAGTTGGGAGTTGTCATCTTCCATCCCCCCTCTTTGGCAGAGTTGAGTCAGTTTCTGGCAAGTCTCTTCCTTTAGCTGTTCATCTCTAATTTGCAGAAGTCGGCTAGCAGATGCTGAAATGGCGGCCAGAACAAGATCAATATAGACTTCGTTAAAGCCTTTTCTTCTTCCATTGGTGGCTGCTCAACTGGGGTTCTAGATAGTGTCTGCTGGTAGAAGTGCTTTCCCTGGTATGCGTTTAAATGTTGAAAGAAAAAAATCGCATCAGCCACAGTGAAAATGTTTAAATCCTAGGTCATCCAGTGGTTTTGAACCCAATAATGAGACCAAGTGCTTGTGGTCTGTTTCTATGTTAAAATTCAAGCCAAACAGATATTAACTGAGTAGCTTAAAGACCCAAGTGACGACTAGAGCTTCCTTTTCCACTTGAGCATACCACCACTTCCATTCTGTGAGCCTTCTTGATATGAATGCATCAGGTCTCTGGCCTCCTTCTGGCTGCTTTTGTGTGAACACTGCTCCTGGACCACATGAAGATGTTGCCACTGCTACTGTTGGACAGTTTACCAAATATTGTGTGAAAACAGGTGGAGATATGAGTATTTTTTTTTTTTGTATTGAATTCATTTTGTGGAGGGCTACCCGAGACCACATATTGTGACCATTAAGGATTTTATTAGATGAGCTAAATTTTCTAAGAATTTCCCAAAATGATTTATTATGCCCGGGAATCTTCTTACATCAGAAACAGATTTGGGGTCAGGTAAGACAAGTAATGCCTTCAGTTTGTCTGAATCCATCTGAATTCCCTGTTTTCTAATTATGACCTACAAATTTTATCTTCTCCTTTCCAAATTACATTTCTCATTCAAAGTGTTGCCGGCTTGTTGGAAGCATCGCAAAACTGCATGTCGTGGCTCATCAAGTTCATTTTTATCTCTGCCATATACCAACACATCATCTGCATGGCAAAGGCTGCCAGGCTAATCTGACAGAAACAGAGAGCCTTTTAGAAATGTTCTGGTGTTAAAGACATGCATAATGGAAGACAATTGAAAGAGTACCTTCCAAATGGGGTGATGAACGTAGTTAGCAGCGTAGATTCTTTAGGAAGGGGTATTTGGCAGAAGCCTGCTGTAGTATCTAACTTTCAGAAGACTTTCAGTTCTGATAATTGAACTAATATCTGGTTAATTGTGGGAAGCACATGTTTTTCTCTGCACATGCTTTTTATTAAATTATGTAAGAGCCACACAAATTCAGATTTTGCAATTGGGTTTTGGTGCCACACCCATCCTGGTCAGTGGGTTCTTCTATCTGGGGCATAATCCCCATATCTTCCATTCTCTTTAATTCTTCTTTGACTTTCCCACACAAGGGTATAGGGATGCAGCATGGGGCTGTGAGAGCAAAAGGAGTCGCTGTTGGCACCAGTTTTATGTTGTACTTTTTTGACTGCTTTCCTGGCCCTGTGAAGATGTGTGGATACATCTCCTGTATAATTTGCTATTTGCCATCAAGGCATTCCAGTTTCTCCGCTCTGTGTAGTCCTTATATTGCTAGCAATCCTAGTAGAGGAATTGTCAGTCCCTGTATTACATGTATATTTGTTGAAAAACGTTCTGTCCCATCTACAGTTTTCCAAGGAATTGACCATAAAACATGCAATGTACTAGCCCCATATAAAATTTCATTTGGTCTCTGCAGCTCCCAGGATCAATTACAATTTTTTTATTTTTTTTTTTGGAATTGCAGTGACTGTTGCCCCAGCATCAATATTCAGTTTAAGATTCGGACTGTTTATTTACCAAGATGTTGTTTATTCTATTGGAGATGAAGTCCCTAGAAGATTGGATTCATTATCATCTGATGATAACCCACTCTCTTGGATTGTTTCCGCTACTTTTGGTGATCTGCATAATCTTGCAAAAATGTCCCTTTCTGTGGCATCTCCCATATTCTTACTCTTTTGCTGAACATTGTTGCCATTTGTGGTGTAGTGCCTTTCCACAGCTTTTCCAAGCTTCCCTCTTATGGCAGTTCTTTGATCTTCCATGCTGTAGTTGTGCATTGCTATTACGTTGTACATTTGATCTGTCTGCTCCATTCACATATGTTCTTTTCTGTTTACTGTGTCAATGTTTTCTAATGCAATCTCCCCTCTGCTGCTAACAAGTGACGTTGTTTCTTTATGGTTTCTTGCCTTCTCACTTTTGCTTGTGTGAGGTCTGAGTCTAACTGAAGCTGTGCTGATAATTTGATGGCTGTTATACTAATAACAATCCTGTGTCTTATTAGTTCTTCTAACATTCCATATTTGAAATGTTCAGCAAGGCTATGAACTGCAATAATAAATCTTAGCTGTTTCCCTTTGTTCCCAGCTCCACCTATTACTTTGGGCCCTTTCGCATAGAATATTCGGTCTGCCTATGAAATGGGCATCAAAAGCTTCTTTGGCGTATTCTTTCTTTTCCTCGTCAGAGACTGGTAGGAAACATAAGATATCAGCATCACCCATGGGAAATATCAGGACATTTACCTGGTACTCTTGTGTTTTCTCTGTTAAACCAGAAGCCAGGCCTGGAGTTGCTGAAATCTCCAGATCTAGCAACGCCGGCTGCCTGAGTTGACAAAAATCAAATTTCTCTGAAGGAGTCATTTGCACTATATGGGCTCCATTGCTGCACTGAGATAGAGATCTTGCCTCCTTCCTGCTGCTGCTTTCACAGGTCTCTGCTCTGATTTTCCACTCTGGCAGCCTGGAGGATGTGTGGGGGTCGTTGGAGTCTCTTTTCTTTCCTTTACTCCTGTAGAGAGATGGGTCCAGTCACTGCTGACACCATGTAGTGTGAGAACATAAACAAAAGCAATGCTTCCAGCAACAACTAAAGAACTCCTGCCAGGAAGTTCCTATGTTTATTAAGCTCCCTGCTGCAAACACATTCACGTCCTGTCTGGTAACTGTGGAGGACCAGGACTCTATAACCATACCACAAGTGCCTATCTGTAAGATCCAGGGATTCTCAAACATTTTTTGCTGGGACCCTCCTTTGCAAATATTTCAGGCTGAGATGACCTCCCCGGCTCCAAAACTGATGACCTCCCCCATGCCATGCCAGCCTTATCGGCATGCATGAAGGCTGACAGCTTGCGACCCCCCGCCTCCATAATAACCTCATGACCCCCTCATGACCCCTAGTTTGAGAACCCCCGAAGGTATTGAAAGCTTTCTCACTTTCAGCCGTTGTGAGATTTCAAACCCATGAGTTTCACTTTGTCCCAGGCTCAAACCCAAAAATGAAACTTTTCTGACATTAGTAAGCGTCGCCTGATTTTTCTATTCTTCCAGGGGAGGGAGAAGTCAAACCCAAGAGATAACACCCAGTTCTTAGGGTGATGTGAATCGAGAAATTGGCATAAGTAGGTGTAACGTCTTACATGGTGGGCTTGTAGGAGGGGAAAGCAACTAATGAGGGTCTGAAGGTGTAAGATAAAGCATGGGGGTGGCTACTTTATCTTACACCTCCTGTCTGTCTTTTTTCTGGTTTCAGACCCATCCTTCTGTATTCTTAGCACCTAATTGCTCCTTAAGTGGGACTGGCTGTTTTATTTCAGGCCACCAGCTTCTGTGGAGAACAGCAGTCCATACTAAACAGTACGTCTGTGAGCATTATTAAGCAGTGTTTGCACCCTTCTAGGCTATTGAAACTTGGCAGGCAGACTAATTCAGGAAACAGGCCATCCTGAGAGTTGGGCAGCTGGTTCCAGGGATGTGAGTTCCTTGGGTCTGACTTCCCATCATCCATAACCATTTATTCCCTGTAGACATTACAGTCTGTGCGGTCCTAAGGCTGCTGTGATTTCATGTAGCTTCATATCCAGAGATCCTGTAGGCCAGTAACTGTGGGGACTGCTATCCATCGGACCTAGTTCTGGAGACTGTCTCATGGTAGTTTCGAGTCAGAGGCTATTTCGAGTCAGCTGTACAGTAGGGGTTGTAATCTTATCTACCTCATAGGAGACCTGAGAAAGTAATTCACTGCTGTTCGCAAAGAACACTGAGGACCATAGACAGATGGTGCTATGGAAAACAGCGGTGCTTTTGTTCATTGCACAGAGGAGGAATTTTAATTATGAAAAGGTACTTTCCAGCATAATGCTCTAAACGAGACTTGTGGTTGCGACACGGTCTCAAAATCCTGATGGACCAGCACAGAGTTCATACCATTGCCTCTTAGTGGCGCAAAGTTCCTTGGTTTAGGTTGAGAGCATTTGAAAATTGTAGCATGGCTGGGTTTGCATTGATGTGCAGCTGTACCTAAAAAGCAGCAAGAGATATTATGGTGCTATTGTAACAGTAGCAGGATCAAGCCTGTTTCTCCTAAAACCCACTCCTGTATAATTTTCCATGTTGAACTGAAAAAGATCAAGTGTATGCCAGGTATTCAATTTAAGTGAAAGCAGGAATGTTCTTGTTATTTCAGGGGAAAACTAACTCTGCCTTCTCAAATTATCCCATAGTTTCAACTACATGGGGTACTCTTTCTGTGCTAAACTGCTGTGTAGTGTTGCTGTTCAACAGCTGCCCTGTTGCATCCCAGAGGTTGTTGCATTTCAACAGTGGGTGAAAGGACTTTATATGCAACCCTGGATTTTCAGATCTGAAGGCATGTGCATAGAATAGGTACAGAATTGTTCATGGGAAATGTTTCCCCATATGGCCAGATAGTTAAACCTCTATCAAATTTAGTGCTAGCAAAGCTGACATGAGCAGGCCCCAGTTAAGACACGCCTTAACAAATAATTGCTGAAACAATTAACTATTGTTAGTAAATAAAGGAGGCAAAAACTAATTCTTGTGGGTATGTTTATAGTGAACAAAATATGAAGGAATACCCTGAAAGGATAAGCTTGCCTTAAATCTGCAAAGCGAATAGGCCTTACATGCAAGAAGTACAGGTGTTAGCAGCTAAGAAAGATGTATATGAACATGAACTGGAATTGTAGTACCACCTTGGATGTAAAGCCCCTGCGGCTGGGCTTGGGCAGCCTGGGCAAAGAGCTGCTATGTGCCTAATAAAGGAACTGAGCATGGATGTGGAGTTGAAGTGAGGTTTTTGGATTGCAGAGTACTGGATGAAGTGTTCTTTCAGAACTAGACAAGGGGTTCTGGATAAGCCAAGTGGGATGGGCTCGGAGGGAATCCCAGCTTCCATTAACACATGCACTTCCTGAGGCTGCACAACTGCAATCAGTGTGCACATTTATAGCAATTGTGGGTGGTGAAACTGCACATGCGTAGTTGTAAAATGTGGGCAATAGACTAGTCTACAGCCGTTCATGGAGCAAGTGCTACCTAAATGCAAGACTATATGCTCGACCTGAAAGCACAACTTGACAAAGAGTAGCAAATACTAAGTTTACTACTACTAATAAATACTTTTCTTTATACAACAACTCTCCATACACTCTTTGCATGATCCAAATACTGAGGACTTATTCCTGGCTTATTTTATTATCCTGTACTTAACAGTTTTCATTCTGTCAGACCTTTTTAACATCTCCCTCTTGCTGAGCATTGCTGTTCTATTGCCATTAGAAAAATCAGTAATAAAAGTAACACAAGCCGTATATTGTTTAAGGCGCCACTATTACACCACTTGAACTGTAAACTCACTGCATATGCTTCTTTTTTCCTTTCATTCCAATGGTTTCCTCCAAACATCATGTTTGGCCTCTTGGTGACCGAGGGATGCTCAGGCACCAAGGAAAAAGTGGAGGAAAAGCAAATACCTACTGTGAGCAGGCAGGGCTGAAGGCAGTGAGCCCTGTCTACATGGCGCACAGAGGGGAAAACAGACTGGCATAGCTAGTTCAGAACTAACTATTCTGCTTCCAAAGCAGAGTAAGCATTCTGGGTAGGAGTTGGGGGGGGGAAGTGGAGGAAGAGCGAAGGAAATCACTTATTTCAGAATAGAGTCTACAAGGAGTTATTCCAGAATTGCTACAATCAACTTTCCTGTGTAGTCGAGACCTATGTTTGGGGAGGCCAGGGGAAGGGATAACATCACGTGAATGCGCAGCAGCGCCCCTTGCTTCCTGAATGCCTCCCTCCAGCTACAAGTTGCTGTAGCCTAGCCATGCCCCTATCTAGGTCATGGGGTGCTAGCTGCACTGCCCCTGCCCTCTTATAGGCATAAGCTAAGAAAGTGTGACCACTGCAGTATGACCAATGGCTACCTTTTGGGTAAGACTCCAATCCAGGTAAGGGGGGTTCTCTATGCTTCACAGGACACCCCTTTGGCTCACCAGCATGGGAGAAGCCACGATCTAGGCTCAGATTTTTGCTTATTCCCAGAATCTGCTGTTCTTTTCCAAGCCCATCTGGGAAAGTGACTTCCCATAAATGAAGGGGTAATTTATTTCCTTCTCTGTTCCAGATTGTCCGGCCATCGAATCATGCCACAATCCAGAGCATTGTAAAAGCCGTGGGAATCATTCCAGGCATTCCCGAACCCTGCTGCGTTCCTGACAAAATGAACTCCCTCAGCGTCCTGTTCTTAGACGAGAACAAAAATGTTGTTTTAAAGGTGTACCCCAATATGTCTGTGGAGACCTGTGCCTGCCGATAAGTCAACGCAAATGCTCATTTCATGAGACCAGCAGCCCCTACCTAACTATACTGGGAAAGCTGTGAATGGGAAATGAATCAGCATGTGTTTATGAATGAATGCATGCAAGTCTACAACTCCTTCCACAGAAAGCATGTGGAGACTCTAAAGCAGTGCACAAGCTCACCTTGAAGGATCACCCGTAAGGTCATGATGTATCTTGCAAATTAACAGGGATTCATCTTCCAGAAATCCCCAACTTAAAAAAAAAAAAAATCTCTGCTTAACCTTGCTAGCTAAGAAATCTGGTATTTAGTGTAATCACTTCTACTTAAACAGAGTTTGCCATAACCTGAGGACTAAGATACATTTTACATGCTATTTTCCTGACTGTTTTATCGCTTCAGCTAACCAAGAAGGTGAGAAGTGGACTCTGTGAAGGCAGGCTTACTCTAGAATCATATTTTTTGTACAAAAATTGTAAGGGTTGTTTTTTTGTTTGTTTGTTTTTTTTGCCTAAAAACACTCACTTGTACCTTTTAATCCACATATTTATACTGAAAAAGAATGCTGTAATAAAAGGCTTAATATGTATATTTTTCTTTGGGATTCAAATGTAGCGTACTGTATAAGCTTTTATATATACAGTATGGTAATATAACCACTTTTGGTTACCTTTCCCTAATATATATTTTACAAAAGACGTATGTAACTCCCTTCCACAGTCAATTGTTTGCTGGTTAATTTCAGATTGTTAAACATATATATTCTCTGAATAACACAAACTATATAGTAATATGTTTAAATACTAAAAATAACCAAGATTTATATTTTTGTAAGTTATACTTTATATCCTCTAGATTGATTGTTAAATGCTTTTAACAAAAGCTAATAAATTAAAGGTACAGTAGTATCTAAAATAGTTAAAATTGGCTCTCTAAATCTCATGCCTGTTTCATGTCTATAAATATAGAATATTGCATTGTGTTAGTGGGAAATCAAAGCTGTCTTACTTGAAAAAGCCTAGCTATGCTTATCATAATAATTTTTGTGTAGATTTAGCTAGAAGAGAATAATGCAGGCTACAGGCCCTCACCTAGTCACTTCCGCATCAAACCCATAACTTCTGTTTTGAGCTTAAAACCTTGAAGTGATGAAGTGATGAAGAATCTATCCTATCCCTAGGTACATTTTTCCAATGGTTATTACCCTCCCTGTTAAAACTGTGCCTCATTTCTAGCCTGAATTTGTGCAGCTTCAAATCACTGGCTCTTATGTTTTTTTCTGCTAGATATAAGATCTCTACTATCAGAAATTTCTTCCATGTAGTAACTACTTGTATACCATGATCAGGTCACCCCTTACCATTCTCTTGGCTAAACTAAATAAAGTTTCTTTAGTCTTTTGGTAAGATAGTTTTGAGGTCTGATAACCCTCTCTTATGGCTCTTTTCTGAACCCCCAAGTTTAATATTTTTGGAGAATGGACACCAAAACTGGACCCTGTATCCAGTACCGGTCTCACTAATGCCTTGTACAGAGACAATACCACCTACCGACTCCTTCTTGATATTCCCCAGCCCCTACATCCAAGGACTGCATTCACCCTCTTGGTTACAGCATTTCACTGAAACTCAAGTTCAATTGGCTTTCTAAGGCTCTTTTTCAGCATCCCTGCATTTCCAGATACTATCCCCATCATGTATCCCACTTCCACCCACTTGCTGTATGTGAGACTATAGGAAAAGGATTGTAGTTTGTTTGTTTGTTTTCTTAAATCCACACACTGAAGTCCATGGGGGTAAGTGAGAGCAGAATGTGGCCCCATAGTGATGAGATCACTTTGCAAAGCCTTCCTGGACAGTGGAGCCAGTCTAAGGCACCATGTAATTCCAGACTTGTATTCCCCCAACCTGGTGTATATTACACCTAGTGTAATTCACCACTCGCTGCTGAATGTCCCTGTGTGGAGAACACTGCAGGTGTTGCAGACCAAAGTACCTTAGATAGAAGGGTAATATCTCACTTTAAAATACAGGGCCTGATTCTCCTCTGACTTACCCTGCTATCAATCAGGAATCACTCCACTGAAGTCAATAGGAGGACATCCGTCACTACTTCTGGGGCACAGACTTGCTCATCAAACAATGATGATACAGGCAGCTGTGAGAAACAGCTCACTGATTCACTAAGCCCTGTAGTCTGCAGGTAAAAATGCCTCCTTGATACATAGTGGATGCATTTAAAAAGTCTAAGGTCTGGGCCACACTTAAAAGTGATGCCTGCATAACTATGTCAGAAGTGTGAGCAAAGAAATCCTACACCCCCACCCAATGTAACTATGCCAGCAAAAGTCCTAGTCTAGACACAGTTGCAGCAGCAAAACAATCTTTTTTGCCAGGACAGCTTGCTCAGAGAGCTGGTATGAAGCATACTGACAAAAGGACTCTTGCTGATACAATCTGCATCTCCACTAGGAGGCTTTTCCAGGAAAGCTGTATTGGCAAATCTTCTATGTTTTTAAGGCCTAACCCCAGATTTTTTAAATTGATTGATTTTCAGACAGTGCTGAACGTTTACCGCCCCCCCCACCCCCACCCCAAAGGCAGGCCCCTTTAAGGTGTGTCAACTTGGCATCCAAAAATCACATTACTTGAAAATCTTGATGATGACTTTTGAGCTATAGCACTGTGAAGGGGAATTTGAAATTGGAGCACTGGAGAAAAATGGCTTGAGGCACACACTGCTGCTTCTAGGGTACTCTGCTCCATCACCACCCGGCAGCAGCAAGATGCCAATTCCAGGTTTGAA
This sequence comes from Emydura macquarii macquarii, assembly GCF_026122565.2. NCBI lineage: Eukaryota > Metazoa > Chordata > Testudines > Chelidae > Emydura > Emydura macquarii. The sequence continues at coordinate 6,700,016 of NW_027130204.1, forward strand.
TGAACTGCTGTGGACAGGAGCCATCAAGCATTGCATACCTCCTGCTGCTGGCCTGAAATGCTACTTGTTTTCTATTTAAACCGAAGACAATGTCCCCTCCCTCCTCTACATGCAAGCTTGAGTCAAAATCTAGCTTTCAAAGCAAGTAAGGATGTATGCACACCCATCTCTGAATAGCACTTGTCCCATGACTCACTGTGCTCTGCCCTGTCACCATGACGGTGGCCAACATTTTCAACTATTGGTGTCAAAACTTAGGCCCCTGAATCTGTATTTAGGCATTTAGTGGCCTTATTTTCAAAGGTGCCCAAGAATTGAAGCTACTATGGACTCCAGTGGGAATTGCAATTACTCAGAACATCAGGAATTTATTAAATGCCTGAGTATGGATTTAGGAGCTAAGTTTAAGCAGCTGTGTTTGAAAACATGGGATACTGTGCCCGGCCTAAGGATCCCCAACCTGGTTGGGGCCTCTGGAGATTACCGTAATATAAAAATATTTGCTATTAAGCACGTAGGGTGAGATCCAACTCCTACTGAACCAATGAGAGTTGGCTCAATCCTTTAGGCAGTGGACTTTGTTGTAATATGACCATTTTAGTAACTACACTTGCTCTTCACTTAACCTGTCCTCTCAGGTCCATTTAAAATAATTCTTAATGGTGCAGATGTCACGCTGCAGTTGGGGGAATGACAGCCTTGCTCCTGTCCCCTGAGTCTGGTCTTCTTTTGAAGTAGATTTAGAAGAATCCTAGAAGATATGGGTTGGAAGGGACCTTGGGAGGTCATCTGGTCCAACCCCCTTCTCAAAGCAGGATCAACCCCAATTAAATCATCCCAGCCAGGGCTTTGTCAAGCCAGGCCTTAAAATCCTCTAAGGATGGATATTCCACCACCTCCCTAGGTAACTCATTCCAGCACTTCACCACCCTCCTAGTGAAAAACTTTTTCCTAATATCCAACCTAAACCCCCCCCCAACTACAACTTGAAACCATTGTTCCTAATTCTGTCATCTACTACCAGTGAGAACAGCCTAGCTCCATCCTCCCTAGAACCCCCTTTCAGGTAGCTGGGGCTGCTATCAAATCCCCCCTCATTATTCTCTTCTGAAGACTAAACAAGCCTAGTTCCCTCAACCTCTCCTCGTAAGTCATGTGCTCCAGCCCCCTAATCATTTTTGTTGCTCTCTGCTGGACTCTCTACAATTTGTCCACATCCTTCCTGTACTGGGAGCCCCAAACTGGACACAATACTCCAGATGTGGCTCACCAGAGCCGAAGAGAGGGGAATAATCACTTCCCTTGATCTGCTGGCAATGCTCCTACCAGTGCAGCCCAATATGCCACTAGCCTTCTTGGTAACAAGGGCACACTGCTGACTCATATCCAGCTTCTTATCCACTGTAACCTCCAGGTCCTTTTCTGCAGAACTGCTGCCTAGCTCATCAGTCCCCAGTCTGTAGCAGTGCATGGGATTCTTCCGTCCTAAGTGCAGGACTCTGATTTGCTCGACTACTTCCATTTAGGTTCTCTTCTCTTGTTAAGAGCATCCTATAAATCATTTCATCGATGACCAAATTAACTGAGGAAATACTTTCTAGTCTGTTAGTTACTGAGGAGGATGTTAGACAATATCTACTGGGGTAAACATTTTTTTGTATCAGCAGGCCCTGAAAACTTGCACCAAGAATCCAAAAAGAGTTGGCTATGGAGACCTCTGGCCCACTGATGTTAACATTTAATAAATTGTATAATACCTGAGCAATTCCAGAAGACTGGAAGAGTGCTAATGTTGTGCCAATATTCCAAAAGGGCAAGTGAGATGACCTGGATACCTATAGGCCTACTGATAGCCTATAGGCCTATCAGTTCTGGGCAAGATAATGGAAAAGCTGATCTGTAGTTCATATGGAAATAAAGTTTATGTCATTTAACATGGTTTTATGGAACATAGGTCTTGTCAAGCAAACCTGATTTCATTTCTTTCCATTTAAAAGTTCGGTTGATAAAGGTGATTGCATACATGTGATGCAATATCTATGGAATTTGATCTAGTACCATACAGCTTTCTGATTTAAAAAATTTAGCGCTATACAAAAAAATCAAAAGAGCATGTGTTAAATGGATTAAGCTTTGGCTAACTGACAGATCTCAAGAAGTAGTTATCAAGGGGAATCAGCATTGAACGGGGCTGTTCTTTAGAGATTGTTACTAGACAGGACAGTAGTCAACATTTTCAATGATCTTGAAGTAAAAAAAAAAATCACTGATAATTTGTGGATGATACAAAGATTGGTGGAATGATTAATGATGGTAAGGTGGGCCCTTTCAAACCAAATACATTTTAACACAGTCAAAAGCAGTTACACATCTAGGAGCAAGACATGCAGTCCATACCTACAGACTGGTGGGCTGTATCCTGAAAGCGGTTAGTCTGAGAAGGATTTAGTAGTCATAGTGGACAAAGAACTGAAGTGCTACAAGAAGTGTACAAGAAGTGCTAATGTATAGTTAGATGCATAAACAGGGGAATAGCAAGTAGGGAGGTGATTTTCTATCTGTATAGAGCATTGGTGAGACTAATACTGGAATACTCTATCCAGTTCTGGTGTTCATATTTTAAGACTGAGGTTGAAAAATTGGAGAGCGTACAGCAAGGAACCACAAAAGTTATTTGAGGGCTGGAGAAAATGCCTTGCAGTGACAGATTTAAAGAGCTCAATCTGTTGAGTTTATCAACAAGATTAAGAGCAGACTTGATTACAGTACCTTCACAGGGAGAAAATACCAGGTTCTAAGGGGATCTTTAATTTAGCAGAGAAAGACATAACAAGAACCAGTGGCTGGAAGATGAAGTCAGACAAATTCAAATGAGAAATTAGACACAAATTTTTAACAGAGAGGGTGATCGACCAGAGGAACAAACTCCATCTCTTGGAGTCTTCTGATCAAGCCTGGATGCCTTTCTGGAAGATGTGCTTTCATTAAATGCAAGCCATTGGGCATAACACATAAGTAAATGGGTGAACTTTAATGACCTGTGATACACAGGAGGTCAGACTAGGTGATCTAATGGTCCCTTCTGGCTTTACACTTTATGAATCTCCTAGGAACTGCTGCAGGAACCAGAACCAAGGATAGATCTCCTTTGAAGAGAAACTGTGGGAAGTAATTAAGTTACAGGAGCTTGCTTTATGCAGTGGAGTAGATATACCCTGCTAGAAATCTGAAAAATGACCAGCAATGAGACCTAATTAGAGGGAGAGCCTTTCACGAGTCTTTGCAATAAGATATTTTGCTTAGGTGATCTGAGATCTCATAGAACCAATGAGACAATAACACACAGGCACTATGGGTTAACTGGTTCTCTAAAAATACTGCACTGATAGATTAGGTAAAATGATTATGTACACTTAGATTAGAGCATTAGAATGATTATATTAAGTTAAATAAGATTAAATATCAAGCAATATTTTTTCTGAATAACTGGAGTTTTTCCTCCTTGAGGCACACAAAAATATCATAATTTTTTTTTTTTTGGCCAAACATATCCATGGCTAGTCTTCATAGGGACATTTTTATGTTTCACTCAGGCTTAGTAGGCCTGACTTTATCTTCAAGAAAAACCAGTTATTGTTGCAATGACCTCAGAATGAACTAGTTTAACCAACGACCTCATGTACAAGAATCTTAAAAAATACATTACATATACTTGAAAGCCAGAATTTTTTTTACCCCATCCACCAAAGGATGCAAACTAAAAATGGACAAGCCGGCAAACAATTTGAGGCAAAACTTGACACAAAACAGATATTTTACTGTGTACAAATAATAGCTCTTGGCGATAAATGGAAGGAAATGTAAAGCTGTTTGTATTGTCTTGAGATCACAGCTTGCAAAAGCACAGGGCTTCATCGGATGATTGATTTTTGAAGGACATGCGTTAAAGGACCATGGTATAGATTTGAGGGGTGAAATTTGCTTTGACTGCTCATAGAGCAGTTTGTTCTTATTCCCTATTTTTTTGTTTTTGCGGGGACTGGGAAAACCAGAGTCTTATCCCTTCCCACCCACCCCACTTCCCCCAAAAAAAAAAAAAAAAAAGAAAAAGAGTTCCTCTAACGCCTTCTCAGTGTTGGCAAAGAAATGATAGAAGAACATAATTAAGCAATGATGACCCTGAAGTGAAATGTGGATTCTTTACAGTATACAGAGTACAGCCATATGTGTTTGTCAGATGTTTATAGAGTCTTCATTAACTAAGAGCTTTGCTAGATAACAGAAGCTGAAGCATGGCATCAATGGCTGAGATAAGGGCAAGTGTACAACCAATCTGCTTGACAACTGACAAGAGGCTGGGGTTTGAAACAGACTGCAAAAGAACTCAAGAAAGTGATTTGCAAAGGGCATTCCTGTTGTTCGCCTTCTGCTTCCCTTTCTTCTGCCTCTAATGAAAGGAGAGCTCTAATCAACTGGAATATCCCTGTCTTTTTTCTGTCTCTGCTGGAAAGTGAACATATAAAACATGAACTATTTTGGGGTGATGGCTGCATTGTCTGTTTTCAACATCATCGCTTGTTTGACGAGAGGCAAGCCCTTGGAAGCCTGGGGCAAATTATCAGCTATGGAGAACTCTGATACGTCCTTTGATGACCCCGGGGACGTAGAGGGAGAGACCCATTTCAACTTTAAAACCTTCCTGGAGAACATGAAAGCAGATTTCCTGAGGAGTTTGAACTTATCTGGCATCCCTTCGCAAGAGAGGTCTAGAGATGAGCCACCACAGTTCATGATTGATTTGTACAACAGATATGCCACAGACAAGTCTTCCATCCCTGCATCCAACATCGTGCGGAGCTTCAGTACTGAAGGTAGGAGATGTCTTAAGCAGATAGACTGGAGTTTTAAGACAAGCATGAGAGTTAATTTCAAATCCCATTGAAATTCAAAGGGATTTGGGAGCCTAACTCCCTTAGGTTTCTTTGAAAATCCCAGTCATAGTCTGTTCTGTTATCATTTCTACCTCTACTTATTTTATTATAATCTTCAAGGTCTTAAGTCCTTTTCTTTGATTTTACATTGTACAATCTCCCCTTTCTTCTCGTGCTGATTCAGTTGAGACACCACAACTTGGGTAACCCTGCATGTGTTTCTCACAGCTAGAGATTTGAGGTTGAGGTGCAGAGTTTGGGTATAGATTTTGGAACATCCCCAATATTTGACAATGTTTGGATCCAGGGTGTTGTTCCAGCCCTTTATAAAGATAGGAGCTGAGCAAGAAATGTGGCTCCAGATTTCAACTATGAACCCTAGCCCCCACCCTCAGAGTTCTGCAGTACTTGGATCTGGGGCTTTGGTTCAGGCCCAGTTCAGCACATCAGTAAAATATCCTCCCATCCACTGCTTAATTTGTGCTAGGTCTTGCTAGGACTGAGTCTGGCACCTCTTTCATTACAAATTAAGCACTGTGTCCATCTAAGATAACATACAACTCAAAAGAAGCAATAAAAACAGGGAGGGGGTGTTAAGTGAATTTAGTGCTGGCAACAGGAACCAGCCAGGAAGAATCAACACTTCCATTTATTTACAGACTAGACACAGCACAGACAACAGCATAACAGCCATCTCCACATTCCCCCATGAGCATAACCAGAAGGACCCTGATAGGTGTGAGCTGGAATGCAGTCTCCATGGCCCCGTCCTCTGCTCTGACTGGCCATTGTGAAGATGCTTTCAGCAGGTTAGCCACTTGTCCATTAGAAACTGCACTGACGCCCACCCACGCATCTCACATAGACCACGAGACAGCCATCAGCTGGTGGTGATTTATAAAAATGCAACCAACCTGATCTTCCAGACATATCAAGCACCTCCAACTCCCATTGACTTCAGCTAGAATTACTGGTGCTCTGAGTATCAAGCTGATCTGGGCTGGAATGGAACCAGGGACTTAGAGGTGAAAGGTTCCATATCTGATTACCAAGCCCCCAGCTAGCCAGAACCTGGAGCATCTCTCGTTCAGACTTTTAAAGGGTTGATTGTCTTCCCTACTTCATCCCTAGTGCAAGATGCCCTTTTTTTGTGAGCAGTATTGGGGAAACTCAGCTAAGCTGGCACAGGGAGGTATAAACTAGAGATGTAAGTTACAGCTCTCTGCACCTGAAAATCCCCCACCACTGGAAGCGGAATTCACCCCAGGGCAGGGTATTGGAGGTGGGATTTGTGCTGTAGACCTCCATGGAGGTTTACAGCTTTACTTCCTACCTGTGCTCCTTAGGAAGGCCACATGGCAGAGCCTGTATGGGAAGCCCCTACATTTGCACAGTTCCCCGCTGCCCCAGGCATGTCCCCATTAAGAGCCACCACCACCTACTTTTGAGGCTGTGCTGACTCCTTATGTTTGTGCATGCCACGTTCATGCACACACACAGAGCCTAACTGAAGGTGTGTTTGCTGTGGACCACCACAACTTGATCACTTGTGGAGTGATCCCTCCATCTGGGTCTTAAACCCATAACTCTGGAGTGAAGCCAGTCCATTTTATTTAATACTAGTGGCAATGGTGTAACTTTCTTCTCAGCAACTCCTGGTAGAGGGTGGGCATTTCTTCTGAAATAAAGAAAGCTGCATGCTAAGTGCTTTAGTCCTCCTCACTGGATTAGCCTCTCTCAGAGGAGGCTGGGTGACAGCAATTCTTAATGTCCTGTTGCAGATGTTGTTGCCCTGGCTGCACCAGAAGAAAATCCATTTCAGAAACACACCTTGCTCTTCAACATCTCTATCCCGCGGCATGAAGAAGTCACCAGGGCCGAGCTGAGAATCCACATCTCCTGTAATAGGGACATTGGATCTCTCTCTAGACTGGAAGGCAACATGGTCATTTATGACGTTCTGGATGGAGACCTCTGGGAAAGTCCAGAAGGCACCAAATCATTCCTTGTCTCCCAAGATATCCAGGAATGTGGATGGGAAATGTTTGAGGTGTCCAATGCGGTGAAAAGATGGGTCAGAGCAGACAAATCAAAGACTAAAAACAAGCTTGAGGTTGTTGTTGAGAGTAAAACCCTGGGTGATTTCACATGTGGGAAGCTAGACATCAGTGTTACCCCCGACACTAAAAATCTGCCCTTGTTAATAGTGTTCTCCAATGACCGCAGCAACGGGACCAAAGAGACCAGAGTCGAGCTTCGGGAGATGATTGTTCATGAGCAGGAGAGTGTGCTAAAGAAGTTAGCAAAGAATGGCACTTTGCCCGAAGAACAAGAGGAGGCAGAGGAGAAATCCTTATCTGTCGCTGGGCTCCACCAGCCTTCATCCAGAAGCAAGAGAAGCACTGGTACCAACCACTGCCGGAGAACCTCTCTCCGTGTGAACTTCAAAGACATTGGATGGGATTCCTGGATCATCGCACCCAAAGATTATGATGCATTTGAATGCAAAGGGGGTTGCTTCTTCCCTCTGACGGACAACGTTACCCCCACGAAACATGCCATCGTCCAAACCTTAGTGCACCTCAAAAACCCCAAGAAAGCTGCCAAGGCCTGTTGTGTTCCAACCAAACTGGATTCAATTTCCATCCTCTACAATGACGATCAGGGAGTACCCACTTTGAAATATAACTATGAGGGGATGAAAGTAGCGGAATGTGGGTGCAGGTAGTATAAGGCAGCAGCTTTGAGAGCAAGATCAAACCTGTCTGCTCTTATGTAAATCTGTACATTTATGATGTAAATGTAAATCCATGCAGGCAAGCATTTTTAAAAAAACAAAACAAAACAAAAAGAAAATACCTAAAGCTTTCCAGATTGTCACTCACTGTAAATAAATTGCATATAACAGGGTACGATGAATATTGTGTTACAATACTATGTGATTGAAAGCCCAATACATTATTTAATAACAGATAGCAATTCATCCTGCAGAATCTGAATATGGTTTTCTGTTAACTCAATTAAGCATCTTAGTTGCAAATCACAGGATTTGGCTGCCTAGTTCCTGATAATCAGAGCGGCTGGATTTGGCAGCCCAGTTGATTTTAATAGGAAGTGAGACTCTAAGGCCCAGATCCACAAAGGGACTTAGGCACCTACAACCCAGTGCCTAAGTCCCAGTTTTAGGCACCACTATGATCCTCAAAACCCCTGCTCAGCTGCTGCCAACCCTGTAGACACCTAAATTCACTTGGCACTCAGGTTTTTGCAGTTAAGTTTTCCTATGTTTCTGCCTCCTCTTTCTGCATTACTGCTTCCCTCTAGGCATCCAGCTTCCTATCTTCCACCCACACTCCAAAGCAATCCACGAGCCAGGAGAAAATAGGCAGAGAAGTGCCCTTCTCACCCATGGGGCCCAATCTAGTAGGTATGCTCAGAGGCCACCTAACTTCATACGAAATATGAGGAGGAGACCTCCCTCCTTCATAACCTCCAGCCCAGCAACTGCCTAGAATGCTGGCTTCTTCCCACCATGGATTGTCTAGGAGCCTGTCTAGTCATAAGCCTAGTTAAGCACAGGAACAGGTTGACAAGCTGTCTGCAATGACACAAGAGTGTGAGTAACCTCAGGGCAGACTGTTAGGAAGCAGGGCACAAATCCCAACTGGTTGAGAGTTCCATCCTTAGATTTCACCAACCAATTATCAAATGTAACAGCCTTACCATGGAGACATACAGTCCCATTGGGTACTCCGATCTGCCTCGCCACCCAGGTAAACCTGCTTTTGTGATAGATGGTCCCTTACTCCAAAAATCACAACAACATTCAGGATACTCCCAGTCACTTACCCCAGGTCAATTGCATCTTAGATTTCACAAAGACAATGCTTGTAGCCAAACTATATACAGATGTATTAATAGGGAAAGAAAACGGGAGAGTTTACAAGATTCAAGCAGATAAACAGATACACAAATCAATTACTATCTTAACTTCAAAAATGTAATTGAAGCTTCTATAATCAGCAAGCTCTAGGGATAACCCAGGCTAAACAACTGGGGACCTCTTGCTTATGCCTAGAAAACTTGCCCTGTAGGAGTCAAGGCAGCATGGAGATACTCAGTTCCTTCTCTGTAGGGTTTCTATTCCCCTCCTGCCATGTGCACTGAGCTGTGGGGGTGAATCCACTTGCATAACTTATCTTCATGGTAAGGGTGGGGCAGAGCAACAAAGCCTTTTGTCCTGTTTAATGTCCCACAATATAGTCTGTCTGGTGTCGATGGTCTTTCCCTGTGGCACAGGGCATAACACGTTTGATTGCAGATTGCACTAGCTAACATCTCCCTCCTGTCTGGTGATTTTTATAGTTACAGAAGCTTAGAATAGCAATGCTGAAGTATTATCTCACAACAGGAGATACAGATGTTATCAGTGAGATTAAGGCAGGAGGCAACTCCCAAGCAGTCAATAAAGTCTACACACATTCTTATAATTCTAATGCCTATTTTAACACACAGGTGAGCCAAACTAATTCCAGTTATGTATCTGTCAGTGTTGAGACATGGGGACTGTGGCATGAACTGGAACCTGGTCTGCCAGCATCACAGAGGTTACCAAGGGCAGTCATGGGAACCCCCATCATTGGAGGTTTCTAAGAACAGGTTAGACGAACTGCCAGAGATGTTCTAAGTATACTTAATCCTGCTTCAGCACAGGGGATGACTAGATGACCTCTTCAGGTCCCTTCTAGCCCTATATGTCTATGATTCTAATATGGATGACTTGCTCCTTGTAAGTGAAAGTCTGCAGTATTCCAGCTGAGGTTCTCAAGTCTTAATCCTTTCCAGTGGCTTCCTTCTGTGTGTGGCAGGTGCCTTGCTTTCAGCTTTCTTATCCTCCATGTCCCTATTTTTACCCCTTTACGACACATACTTGAACGATAAGAAGTGCAGCCTTCCTTCCGCCTCTAAGACATGGTTTCCTCGGAGGAGCTGCATTCCTTATCTCCACAGACAGATAAAGAGCCACTTGGACCCACTGTACATTCTTAGTATTTCCACATGAAAAATATGCAGGCAAACGATGTTAATCATTAGAAGCTGCATCCGGCACTGATGTCAGTGGAAGCTGCTGAGCATTCAGCACTTTTGAGCAGCAGAACATTTTCTTACATTCCTAAATGTGGACTTAGAAGCCTAACATTAGGCTCCTGTTTTTTAAAATCTTTGGTATTTTTTATCCCAAATCCGCTCTTCCCTAAGTATAAGCTGAACCATGTTTGGTGAGACATGGCAGCATAAGGGAACGTCTCATCCTACAATTTTCCTGCTGTCTTTAGGTTTTTGTCCACTAATCAAGGACCCAATCCAGAAACCTTTAATCAAACAAGACTTATTGAATTCAGTGAGGGTTTTGCCTGAATAAAACCAAAGGTATTTTCAACGGGGCCCCAGATGGTTGGTTTAAATACTGCACATTCAACCATTATGTCCTGCTCCCCTGCCCCCATTTCTGCTTCTCATGCAAAGCCTCCCATGAAAATCCTAGAGCACAAAATTCTGTGGCTAACCCATAACAAACTAGCCATCTGTTCAAACTGATGTAGATATCAGTAAGACAAGAATCTGAACAGTAGCTGAATGTATGGCAGGTGATGTGATTTAAATGGATACCTGTGTTTTAAATCAGGGCAGATTTGAAATGGGCGATTCCATTGAGGGTAAGACAAATTCGTTTGGCACAAACCATTCAGCTCCAGAATCTAATACAGTTTATTGTTATTGTTAATTTAATGTAGAACAAATAGCGGACAACCATGAGAGAAGCAGCTGTAATTCCATCAAGAGCTTCTGGTGACATCCTAAACCACAGGAACAAAGCTTGATTTACTCCAATACTGGGATTGATTTATAGCCCTTTTGTTCAGAACAAGCCTGCAAGACATGCATGCCCTGTCCATCACCAGCCTTCCTCTATCACCCCTCCCCAGTCTTCTGGGTTTCCACTGTCATGCTATCTTCTCTGCTTCCTCCCCCTGTCTCCTACCAACTTCACTCCCATTCATTATTGCTACTCCTCTCCCTGTAAGCACCCACTGTTCCTGCTGCCAGTTTCCCTACTGTCTGCTAAGTTCCCGATCATTAATACAGCCTTTCCTCTCCCCAGTGCACACTACCAGAAACATGCAGTGACATGGCAAGGTGCTGGTAGCTCTATGTGGTACAAACAACAGGCCCGATTCTGATTGCAACTGCAGGATGGTGTCCGTCATCAAATAAAAAGGGAGGGGAAGAGACATCATTTTCCTGATACTTGCAGAGAGAAATTTGATGAGCATCAGCATTTCTTTTTTGCTTAGGCTGAATTTATATGTTAATATTTGTTTACAGAGCTCATTGGATCCAAAGGCCAAAATACACCCATAGTCAGATCTTAGCTACACTAGTCCAATTACAGAGTAAATCCATTGATCACTGTAGATTTCTATCAGTGAAACCAGTTCATCAAGAGAGACTTAGCTAGATTTAATTAGGCTAAAGTGATGCAAAACAGCCTTAAAGCTGTATTAATTGGGAAGCTGGAGAGTCCTTGGGCATCAGGGAATCCCAGATTGCTGGGAACTGAGATACAGCTAACTGCTTGGAGTATAGAGGGCATGTCCAGTGTGATCCTTGGCTATAGAATGGCCCCTTTAGAGCTTTGCTTGTAAAAACCTCAGGATTTTGTAAAATAGTTTAAAAAAATAATTAATTAATGACTGACTTCAGATTTTTTTGGAGGCTCCCTGAGGCATTTGAGAATGAGCATGGTAAAGCATACAACTAGGTTTCATCCCAATGTCCTGTAACACTAAATGCACTTTAAAAACCAATTATGATCTCTACCAAAATGCAGCCACCTCTTTAGTGGAAGGTGGCAACTAGTTAACAGCGCACAGCAACACTATGCTCCTGATTTTAGGAAGGGAAGGGAAGCCTACAGTATCCAAAGGAAACCATGGAGGCAGATTTAGGTTGGAAGGATGGAAGCACCCATTTCAAATTTGGCCAGACCATCCCTGGTCTAATGAGTGTGATGGGGTCTTTTGCTTCTTTTTACATATCATGACATTCTGAGAAATGGAGGTAGGAGAGGAATTCTTCTATCCCAAGTTAATGGCACATAGTAAAGTTTATCTTATATAAAAGTTGCTTCTCCACTCAGGAAAAAGCCCATGAATTTAAGTATAAGAGAAAGAGTTTTGCCAGCTTCAGAAGCCCGTTTAAGAGGTTTGCATAGCCCTGAATACTGCACATTTCCAAGAGTCACTAATCCATCAGTCTCTACATTCTCCACCCAAAAACGTTTGGTAGCCTACAGCCAAAATTGACAAAACTCAAAGCAACACATTGTGCATGCTGGAGCAGATCCTGGGCCAGGCCTGCACAGTGCTTGGCACAGCCTAGCAAAGGGTGCTGCAACTGTGGCTGTGAATCATATTTATGCCACCCTGACCCCAGCCCAATCGGGTGCAACCTGGGCTGCTCTGAGTCAAATTCGTCTCCCCCTTCCCAGGCTGCTCTGGCAGTCAGGGAGCACTGGAGATTAGCCACATAGAGCTTGATAAATCTGTTATGCCCCTGGGCTAGCAGAAGGGGTGTTGAATTCTCAGGTAGCAGTGGCTCATGCTTTCAGAACCAAAGGTCTATGACTCAGTCCCCAACCATCCACCCAGGGCACAGGTGCTCCAGCCATGCTCCCAGTGCTGTTCTTCACATTATGGCGAGGAAAGCTTGCATTAGACAAAGAAGCTCTTTCATTCTTAGCTTTACATCCACCTACAAGCACGCAAACCTGAGCCTGCTGCCACTCGCTGTTCTGATCAGCATTCGGATCCCTGCACTCCTAGGGGAGCAGGGACCTCTCCTCCCCCCAGCACCTCCCCTTACATAACTGTTACTCCATACCATCCCCACACCAGGAGTTGAGCTGCTTCGCCCACTCTATGACCCATGCAGGCATTCCAAGGTGTTTTGGCCGGGGTGCGCTGCCAGAGCAACCCTGAGCAGCTGCAGCGCCGTGGGGGAATCGGGACCATGGTTTGTCTGAAAAATCCTCATGTTCAAAGCTAAGACTAACATACACAACGCAGACGCCAAGCGTCACACACTATTCAACAATGCCCCCCCATTCCCTGCATCCCCTCAGCCTCTCCCTACACCCCACTCAGCCTCCCTCTGGCCCCCCCTACATCCCCTGCACCCACCTCCTCAGTCAGCCTCCCCCACACAAATCCCTACGTGGCTGTGGGGGATGGCGCCTATTGTGCTGACTTCAGCCCATTGGCAGTACTAGGAGATGGCAGCCATCTTGAATACAGGGGGAAATTCACACATTGTCACCTTTTGTCCTGTGTTCGTGAGGTGGGTGAAATCAGTCCGAGTCGCTGGAGGTGTAATAAAAAAAAAAAATCACAAGCATTGGCCATAATGCATCATGTTCTCTTACCTCCCAGGTAGGGCCACAACTTCCTGGGGAACAGGCCCCAACACTCCCCAAGCACGGCACCTTTTCTTCCAGGTGAATGACTCACCTCCTCCCCTCTCTGAAACCAGTTTCCCCTTAGTGTACCTCCAACAGCCCCCAACTACCTGGGTGCTGCCTCCCCTTCTGCCCTCTCTGCACTGAGTGGGCCTGGTTTATATAGTCCCCAGCCCCACCCACCCCAGCAGCCTCTGAGAGGACTGGCTCATGGGAGTCACCTGCTTGATTTTGTTTTCTCCCCCCTGGGACCATTTACAATGTCTCACCTGCACACGTGTCTTGTCATCTTCCCAGTTAGCGGTGCTGAACTAGTGATGTCACAGAGAGCTGTGCCTTGGCTAACCTAGTAATATCACACTGGCCTGTCCTATGAGATCAGTGCAGTGCGCTGGAGTTTGAGTCAGTAGCCCTAGGAGACTGACCTCCTGATATCCGACCTGATATTCTTTTTTCAATCTTCCCCCTTCTCTTCCCCTTTTCTTCCTCCTGCTTTCCCTGTTCTCCATTTTGCCACTAAAAAGAGGTGGGGGGAAGTAATAACTGAAAAAAAAAATCCCCTAACAATTGGGGGTGTCATATTTTCATCAAAAAATTAGAACATTTCAAAAAGAAAATTATGTCATGAAAAAAGTTTCAGACCAAAAATTTAAGATCACTCTAGTTTTAATCTATAAAGGCCTGTACAGTTTGGGATTTGATTGCCTTGTGTCTCCCCACACTCCATCATGACAGCAAAGGTGCATTTGCTGAAAGAGGCCTAACTTAGTCTTAGCTCTTTCAGGTTGGGATTTTCAAAGGAAACTAGAGAAGTTATTAATTAGTAATTATTTGTATTATCATAGCAATTAGGAGCACCAATCACAGACCCCATTGTGCTAGGTGCTGTACAAACACCTGCCCCAAGTCACTGCCCCAAGGAGTTTACAATCTAAGTGTAAGACAAGAGACAATAGATGAATACAGAGCACAGGGAGCATGCAAAGAAACAATGGGATAATATTGATCAGCGTAATAGGCAGTGGTCTCAGCACCCAGCGGTGAAACCTCTTCCCTGAGTACATGGGAAGTATCAAGTTTTTTGTGGGCATCACAGCAAAGGATAATTTTAAGGAGGGATCCGAAGGAGGAAAATGAGGTTGCTTTGTGGATGTTTATGGGGAGCTCCTCCTAAGCGTGAGGGTGAGAAATGTAAGGAGCCCAATTAATCATTCCTCATATTAGTTCAGTCTCCTGATGATTTCTTTTGCTCTTCCTGGAATTCCATCACTTTTGTTGGTTGCAGCGTTGTAACTGTGTTGATCTCAGGATATTAGAGACACAAGGTGGGGGAGGTATCTTTCATTGGACCAACTTCTGCTGGTGAGAGAGACAAGCTTTCAAACTTACACAAAGCTATTCTTCAGAGCCTTCTTTTCAAGCGCTGTGTATCTCGAAAGCTTCTCTCTTTCACCAGCATCACTTTTGTTGACGTTTGACTGGTAAGACAGCCCTATAAATTAACATATTTGACCCATAATCTACTTTTCCTCTGTTTGTTGCATCATGGAAACTCGCATTGCCTTAAAATTAATTCTGAGCACATTTCTGCCTATGATACAATATTCTAAATATAGCACTGCTCACCAGTCACTTTCCCAAGCCAAAATCAGCTTGTGTCAAAGGTTTGCTTTTAGCCTCTTGACATGTACAACACAGTGTGGAAAGTAATAGACAGAGTCAATGACTGATGGTTATTGCTGACAAAGCTGCTCTTTCTGCCACCTTCAGATGAATCTGTTGCACTGCAGCTTTGGAATGAACTATGGTCTTAGGTTTGGCACTCATAAGCAAAAAGAAAGCAATGTTTGCCAAGAGAACGACAATTCACAGGAGCTGAAAATCTTCCTATTGTAGAACCAGTTTATTGCATGAACGGACACATTTGGGACACATAAAAGCAACTACCTCTTCCTTGATTATGTGCGAAGTTCATATCTACAGGAGGTCAGAGAGTGAAATACTTGTGGATGTTTTCTAAAAGGGTCACATAATTTTAGGATCTATAAAACTAAAGCTGAGCCTGAACTATAAAGCTCAGATCCAAACTAGATTAGTTCATAACTGGGTCTTTGGTTTAGCTTGTCTTAGAGATAAAGCTTAGTTGTGAAGTTCCAATAGCTTCGTAAATAATGTAGAGAATGGCAAACAGAGCACACTTATAACATTTGTGGATGATACCAAGCTGGGAGAGGTTGCAAGTGCTTTGGAGGATAGGATTAAAATTCAAAATGATCTGGACAAACTGGAGACATGGTCTGAAGTAAATAGAATGAAATTCAGTAAGGACAAATGCAAAGTACTCCACTTTGGAAGGAACAGTCAACTGCACACATACAAAATGGGAAATGACTCCCTAGGAAGGAGTACTGCAGAAAAGGATCTGGGAGCCTTAGTGGATCACAAGTTAAATATGAGTCAACAGTGTAACATTGTTGCAAAAAAAAGTGAACAGCATTCTGGGATGTATTAGCAGGAGTTTTATAAGCAAGACACAAGAAGTGATTCTTTTGCTCTACTCTGTGCTGATCAGGACTCTGCTGGAGTAGTTCCAGTTCTGGGTGTCACATTTCAGGAAAGATGTGGACAAATTAGAGAAAGTCCCAAGGAGAGCAACAAAAATGATTAAAGGTCTAGAAAAGATGATCTATGAGAAAAGATTGAAAAAATTGGGTTTTTTAGTCTGGAGAAGAGACAACTGAGGGGGGACGTGAATGCACCAGACTGAGATGAGCAGTGTTGCCAAGACTTGAGCTTTAGTGTGAATCTATGACATTTGGTATGTTTCATAAAGCTCCAGCTCCTGGAGTCATGTGAATATGTGAGACGCTCTGCTTCCATTTTCTTTTAAGATGCATTCTAGCCCTGATGGTTGCACAGAAAAGCTTTAAAACATAACCCAAATGCACCCTTAAGGTTAACAGAAGATAAAAAGAACCCCAAATGATTTTAAGCCAATCTCACAATTATTAGATTCCCAACTCACGATTTTTGAACAAAGAGGTGGCCATGGTAGATGAAGGCATTCAGAGACTGGTGGGACCAGGCCCCAAATGGGTACAGGAAAAGATGATTAAATATTGAGTTTAACAGTGGATAGACAGAGATCACGTGGGTCTAGGATGCTACACAGCACTTTTCCTGCTTGGATTCAATTTGAAAATTTTTAACCACTCTCGGCACATAGGCCACACAACCTCCCATCTGTGTCATGTTCTGTTCAGAGAAAACCAGGGAGCGCCTGTAAACATCTTTGCATGGCACGTTGAAGTAGAGCTAAGTAAGGTAATGCTGTGTCAATGTGATGCTACATTACCTAGCGTCCTCTCATATCACAGAGGCAGGAGGTGTCAAAGCACAACAAGCATAACTTGATGTGACAACACAACACCGCTCAGATATTTTTGAAAGCACTATTCACTTTTTGGTACTTTGTTGTGTTTTAAATGGTGAAGAGGGAACTCTCCAGACACAAAGGAACTTTGAGTTCTCCCTGTTGTCATGGCAAATCATTTAGCTCTCTTTCTGCCATCCCCCGCACTGATCAGCCATCACCATATGAGCATGTCTCCATTGTGCACCCATAGTAAAAGATTTAAAAAGCCACCCTCCCCATAAATACTCTGCAAACATGCGACACCCTTCATTTTTCCTCGGATGGAGAGGTGGACGCTTGAAGCATGCAGGCTAATGTACAGATGGACAGGAAAAGAGATCCATGCTGACACATCCTCAGGGACGTGGGTTATTGTACTTTTTTTTACTGATTCCTGTCAGAAAGGATCCATTTTGCAACCCTGCTCTGTGGCTTGCGGGCATGCCCTCTTGCAGCAGCAGCACCACTGAAAGAAAGAAAGAAAGAAAGAAAGAAAGAAAGAAAAAGAAAATCCAAGGAAGCATCCAACCCCGGCAGGGAAAACATGTTAGTCTTTCATGTTCCATGTCATTCAGCTCACAGGTATTTTGTTCTTAATGATCTTTTTTTTCCTTTATCATAATCACAGTCTTAGCCAACTTTGTGTTCTCTTTTTTAAGTGAATGTAATGCGGGTGAAATGGGCCAGATTGCCAAACCTGGAGACTGACGTCCTCTACTGATTGACAGAGGCACTTCAATTTTCCCATCGAATGGGCTTCAATCCTGATCCGAAGGGACCACCTCTAAGGCTGACAGGTTAAGGCTACCTGCCTAGCTCTCTCTGCAAACATGGCTACGAGGGCCAGTATAGATTGGGTCAAGGAGCCAAGGAGTGAAGGAGACTGGGATTAGTTGGTAGACTGGGTGGAGGAGATTAGGCCGGGAGACTGGAAGCCAGGAACTAGGAGGACTAGAAACAAGGAGCTGGATGAGCAACAGAGGAGACAGGGACTGCCTGAATGGGAAGACCGAAAGTGGGTGCCAGGTGTAGGAGGGGAAATGGGGAAGACTGAGATCAGACAAGGAGTAGGGGAGAAACTGAGACTATCTGACCAAGGATACTGGGATGAAGAGGCTGGAAGAAAGACTGGGATGAGGTGCCCAAGGCGGAGACTTGGACTGGGGGGAAGAAGATGACTGGGATTCAGATGGGGACCTGTGAAGGGGAGATTGGGAAAAGGAGCTGAAGCTGTGGGAAGAGACAGGACTAGGACAAGGCAGGGATGAGGGGAGAGGGCAGGAAGGATCAGGCTTGGGGAAATGAACAGAAGGGGCTGTGCGCACTACAGCACACGCCCTTCCAGAGCCTCTCATGGAACCTCAGATTTTTGAGCCTCTGCCATCAACAAATACCTGTGACCCCCCGCGGCAAAGTGTGCACGTCATGCCCTGCTGGTGCCGGGCCACAATGGATCACAACCTACTATTGCTATCCGTTACAACACTAGCTCAACTGGCCAAGGTCTATGCGGTGGACCTAAAGATCCTAGCCCTGCGGATGATCCATGGGGCTGTTGATACGATTCCATATGATGGAATTTCTGTTTCTTTAGTTTTTATAAAAACCCTAAGAGATTACATGCACAAAATTACACTAAAAAAGATATTAAAGGTTGCAAAGTCAAGCACTCAAAAGTTAGGAAATGCCAGAATTAAGATTGTCTGGGCAACTTTAATTTGGCCTCTTGTGCATATGCATTATGAGACAGCCTTTAATTACATGATCATGTACTATTTTTTCCCCACAGGTCCCCCCGCCTCATTCAGTACAATTCTTTAAACGTAGTTTTTTATGTATTATTATTATTATAATAGAGATCAGGGTCCCCTTGTGCTGAATGCTGCATATACACCTAGAATGAGTCAGTCCCTGCCCTGAAGAGCTTACAAGCAAAACAGATGAGACAGACAATGGATGGGAGGGGAAATAGAAGTCCCAAGAGGTGAAATGACTTGCCTGAGGTCACATAACAGGTCAGTGGCAGCACTGGGAGCAGCAAGAAAGCCTGTTGAGACCCAGTCCAGTGCCCTATCCACTGGAGCGTACTGCCTTGGTATGAAGATGCCATGGATTTGCCCCACCTCTAAAAGCCATTGTAAGGGTTCTCCGCTGCTGCCCCTCTGCTTTGGCCACCTTCTTGGTCATGAATGACTCCAAGACCCTCTGGTTTAGCAGTCCAGTGGAGTTTATTTACAGAGTGCGCTCCCACCACCTTCTTACAACATACAGCTTGGCTAGCTGTCTCGGGGCTCCAGCAGAACCTCTACTCCCGCTTCCACTCCCCAGCTTCTACTTCTGTCACCTGGGCCTGTATATAGCCCCTGGCTAATTAGGCAGACAGCTGCTTCCCCTTCACCAATCAGGTGCAGGCATCCCTAACCAGCTCCAATCTCCCACACTCAGTTGGGGCTGGTGTGACAGAGGGCTGGCTAAGGGGTTGCTGCCCAGCACTCTGTCACAGCCATTTACAAAAAATGTACTGGAGAATCCTTAGTTACAGAGCATCCTCTTCTAAGCAATCAGTTTTTGCTCATCAATTGTTGTGCCAGCCGCTCCTGCCCCTCTGGGGTAAGAGTTTTCTGGGTCAGGCAGGGAGTCTGATTTGGTGGTCAGAACCAGCAGGGGGAGCCTTTATTCACCTGCACAATTTAGAGCAGCCTCCGGGATTGGAGAGAGGGCCAAAAGTAGCTAAAAGCTTCCTCTGCCCCTTTCCATCAGGAGTCACCGGCATTGATCTGGCTCACCCGGGCACCTTGCCATACACCATTATTTATTAATAAATTATCAGCAACAGCTTTAGCCTCATTTTGGTCCTGCCTTTGGTGAGCCAGCGGGTGCCTTTCTGAGAGTGGACTGAACTCTTACTGAAGCTGGCCCAGCCCCTGCCGAAGACAGCAACGGACGGAACATCCCGTGCTCACTGCTTTGGCCGCAGAATGTTCCTTTCTCCAGTTGCCTCCTGAGCTGGCTGCTCTGCAGGGTTGCATGGTGTTAGGGTTCTCCCGTTCTCTAGCAAATCCCAGGGGTGTCACTGCGCGTTTATGCCAGACACATCATAACCTTTCAGGAGCATTTTTTTTTTAAACGGCAGCATTCTCTATCGGTTTGGATAAACACGACGTGCCCTGAATTTCGCAAGCAAACTGAAAGCAGCACAAAAGGCTAAACTGCTTGAATCACTCTTGAGGCCTCCAGCACTCCCTTTGCTGTGGTACAGATTCGCGGTGATTAGGGCTGGCACATCTCTTGAGTGCCACTGCAGCGATTGACTCAGCCTGTGTACCGTGCGTTTTAGGGCCAGGCATCAATGGGCTGATGCTCTTGTGCAATTAGAAATCCCATTGCTTCAGGGACCAGCCACTGGGTCCACCCCCCAGTTCACTGATGGGATGAAAGCTTGGGCATGTATTGGGAGTGAATGTTACATTTAAATAGTTAAGACCCAAGAAAGGGTGAATACTGGTTTATATCAATCCACTGGGGATCTGGCTTATTGATTCCAATGGGGCAACACTGATTTACAGCAGCTGGTAAATCAGTGTAGCACTACTGAAGCTGAGGATCTGGTCCTTAGAGTTCAGGTTCAGGATGGAGAAACTTCACCAGGGCGCAGTGGCTTGTCAGTCACAACCTCTTGAGCCTGCAAAACTGAACTGTAAATTTCATAAGAACATGCTCTCTTGCAGGATTTCTGGCACACTGATTCTGTTTTTACCTAAGGTTCTGATCTGGCCCCCTTCACCATAGCTTCTGAGCACCACGCAGTCCTTAATATATTTATCCACACAACTTCTCTTTGAGGCAGGGCAGTGCTGTTATCCCCACTGTATAGGATAGGGAATTGAGGCACAGGGAGACCAAGTAATTTATCCAAGGTTACACAGGAAATCTGTGGCAGAGCAGGGAATTGACTCTGGGTCTCCCAAACTAGTGCCCAAACCACTAGACCATCCTTCCCTCCTATTGTAGGGTGACCAGATATCCCAATTTAATAGGGACAGTCCCAACATTCGGGGCTTTTTCTTGTATAAGCATTTATTACTCCAACCACACATCTTGATTTTTCACACTTGCTATCTGGGCACCCTACTCATATGTGAACAACCTCTTCATAGTATTTCAGTGTTTTCAGGTTGAATCTAGCAGCGCTGAGTCCTTAGGGGAAAAAAACAATTGGCCAAACAGTTCCAAACCTCATGTTTAGAAATGAATGCATAAGCCAAGGTTCAACAGGGAGCCAAAGTTCAAGATTCCAGTGACTGGGAGTGAAGCTAGACAAGTTCAGATTGGAAATGAGCTGTACATTTTTAACACAGAAGGTAATTAATCATCAAAACAATTTACCAAGGTGGATTCTCCATCACTGGCAATTTTTAAATCAGTATTGGAGATTTTCTAAAAGATCTGCTCTAGTTCAAAACAGAATTATTTAGGGGAAGGTCTATGGCCTGTGTTATACAAGAGGTCACACTGGACAATCGGAATGGTGACTTCTGGCCTTAGAATCTATGAATCTATTATTAGACATGGCCAAAATTCTTTTGCTGGAAAAAAAAAAGGAAAGCACAA
The DNA here is from genome assembly GCF_026122565.2 of Emydura macquarii macquarii. Taxonomy (NCBI): domain Eukaryota; kingdom Metazoa; phylum Chordata; order Testudines; family Chelidae; genus Emydura; species Emydura macquarii. Next base: position 6,721,491 of record NW_027130204.1, read on the forward strand.
AAGGTTCAAAAGAAATTTTCAAGACTGAAGCTCAAAAAGCTATTACCAAAAGCTGATTTTTTTTAACTGAAAACATTTTTTGTTTCAGCTTTTCATCAAAAAAACTTTCATAGGAAATTTCAACAAAAATGACAAAATTGATTTCCCCCCTCCCAAAAAAAAATTTCCTGAGAGGAAATTATTGGTATTTTTCACTTAGCTCAAGCTATTATTAGAATTGATTTTTTTTTTTAAAGGAAAAAAAAGCATGTCTAGGAAAATAATTTGCTTCTCCCCGCCCCCATCATCTTATAGAGTAGTAGAGATTTTTTGAAAATTCAAATTTGTGACCAAAAAAATCCCATGAAATATTTCTGCAATTTTCTATCACCTCTGGTTATTATATTATCTAAACTCTACCCTTTTAGCTAATTTACATTCGTGTGTGTGAAATGAGCTACATTTAGACTAGACCTACATGGAGATGCTGGAAGAAGAAGGTTCAAGGAACGGAATGCCTGCACCACTGCCTACAAAGGACACAGGCAGAATCTGAATTACTGGTGAAGCAGATTCCCAGGCCAGATCATTGTGATCATTAGTCTGAGCTTCTGTATGACATAGGCCACAGAACTTCCCCCAAAATAATTCCTGTTTGAAGTAGTGCTTTGAGGAGAGCTGGGGTTGGCTAGAAGTCAGTCATCACTCCAGGCCACGGAGGGGTCATGGCCAGTCAGGTTAGGGGCAGGACCAGAGCCCCTCCCCTATGCACCCATTGGCAATGGTAATGGGTTGATGCATATTCTTCATTTTGGAAGCTGTATGAAAAGGTTGGGGGTGAACTTGCTCCTTCTCCCTGGGCTATTCTTGCATCTGCAGCAGGGCTTGGAAAATCATCAGCCAGCCAACACTTGTCTCCAAGGTAAAGCCAGAATTTGGCCCCCTTGTGTATCTTTGTTATGTCACCCTGTAGCTCTGCCTGTTGACAGTTCAAAGGGATGTAACCACGAGACGCATCCCGCTCCTACTGATCCTCTTTCAAACTGTCAATACAATGGAATTTCAAATACACTGAAAAACAAAAGTTCTATTTTAGTGCATCAAGTCGAATGTCTCATTGGCTGGACACCGTCGCCAGACATGACCATATGTTACCCAGTGGTATTACAAGTAAATCCTAATTGAGTGCAAATTATGAAGATTAAAGTCAGCTCAGATTTAGCTGCATTATGCTGAGGCAAAAGTATTTACACAGTCCCATTCAAAATGCTGGTAATTGTCACTACTGAAATGAATGGGCAGTTATTTCTTTGGATTTAATGGGCTGTTTCCAAATGTTCTGTGTTTCTAGCTGAGACACCTTAGTTGCAGAATGTCACTACAGGCTGTTGCAGACAATGGGCTGGAAAATACCAAGGACAGAGAATTATAAATAATCACCAGGGCAAAAATATCAAATTAGCTGCTGAGCTAGACCAATTCAAAATGTTCCAGGTATTATTTTGCTACAAGTGACAGTAACAGGTTGGATTGTTGCTATTCTAATTGAGGTTCTACAGCAAATGGCTTTGCATTTCAGGGATTTGAATGCATTAAGTCTGGAGCAGTTTAAAATGGCAATGGTGTATATGCTGAAAGTAGTTAACTGTCAGAGGGAGTCCTAGGAATCTAACCGCTTGCTATAAAGGTCTCCTTGACTGAACTTGGTGACTGTTTCATAAGAGGTTTGTAAAGTGGCGTGATACTGAACTTCATCTATTGGTGCACTTTGGCTGATGCACTCCAGTTTAATGAGATTAAAGGTTTAATGCAGATAAAAGACTCAGCTATTCGGTGCTCCCAGATTTAACACTGGGCTTTCAGTGCTGATTCACAGACAGAGAGGGTCAGTGGAGAGCTAAACTCATCTAGATCTACGAGTTTCTTTGATTTATTTTCAAGGTGCAATTCATTTTCTTTCCCCTAATGATTCAAAATGAAGGGGGGACAGCTCTTCTTGGTCTCAGCTCTGGTGTTCTGCCGTGTACATGCTGAGGAACTCTTCCAGTCAACACTGGTACTGGACATGGCCAAGATCCTTCTGGATAATTACTGCTTCCCTGAAAACCTGGTGGGGATGCAAGAAGCTATCGAACAGGCCATCAAGAGTGGCGAGATCCTGGACATCTCAGATCCCAAATTGTTGGCTAATGTCTTGACGGCTGGAGTGCAAGGTGCCTTGAACGACCCACGGCTGGTGATCTCCTATGAGCCGTTAGCTCCCGCAGCTCCACAGCAAGATGCTGAAGCTGCCCCCACTCGGGAGCAGCTCCTGGATCTTATCCAGCACCTGGTCAAGTATGAACTGCTGGAGGGCAACGTGGGCTACCTGAGGATCGATTATATTATCGGCGAAGATGTCGTGCAGAAGATCGGGGCTTTCCTGGTGGACAAGGTGTGGAAGACATTGATGGGGACGTCTGCCCTGGTGCTAGACCTCCGCTACAGCAATGGGGGGCAGGTCTCCGGCATCCCCTTCATCATCTCCTACCTGTACGAAGCAGACAAGGTGCTACACGTGGACACCGTGTACAACCGGCCCTCCAACACCACCACGGAGATATGGACCCTGCCCAAGGTGCTGGGCGAGAGATACGACAAGGACAAAGACGTCATCGTGCTGATAAGCCGGCACACCTCCGGGGTGGCCGAAGACGTGGCTAATATCCTCAAGCACATGAACAGAGCCCTCATCGTGGGTGAGAGGACAGCCGGGGGTTCGCTGGACATCCAGAAGCTGCGGATCGGTGCCTCCGATTTCTACGTGACTGTGCCTGTAGCGTGGTCTGTGAGCCCTCTGAGTGGGGGTGGGCAGAGTTGGGAGGTCACAGGGGTGCAGCCATGTGTGGCCAGCCAGACGGAGCAGGCCCTGGAGAAGGCCCTGGCTATCCTGTCAGTGCGCAGAGCGGTGCCTGGCACTATACGCCGCCTTATGGACATCCTGAAGGACAATTACACCCTGGTGGAGCGGGTTCCTGCACTGCTGCAGCACCTGTCAGCCTCTGACTACTCCGCCATCCAGTCTGCGGAGGACCTGTCCGCCAAGCTCAACGTGGACCTGCAGACGGTGTCCGAGGACCCACGCCTCCTGCTCCGGGTCACCGGGCCAGGCCAGGCTGCCCCGTCACCAGGGGATAAGGTGGTCCCGGTGGCTGCTGACCTGCCTGACAATGAGGAGTTGCTGTGGGCTTTGGTGGACACCGTGTTCCAGGTGTCGGTGCTGCAGGGCAACGTGGGCTACATGCGCTTTGATGAGTTCGCGGAGGCCTCGGTGCTGGCTAAGCTGGGCCCCTATATTGTGCACAAGGTGTGGGAGCCCCTCCAGGCCACTGAGAGCCTGATCCTGGACTTGCGCTACAATCCCGGGGGCCCATCCTCCAGTGCCGTGCCCCTGCTGCTCTCCTACTTCCAGGACCCCGCCGCTGGCCCCGTCCACCTCTTCACTACCTACGACAGGCGCACCAACCGCACGCAGGAGCACAACAGCCAGGCTGAGCTACTGGGCCAGCCCTATGGGGCCCAGCGTGGTGTCTATCTGCTCACCAGTCACCGCACCGCCACCGCCGCTGAGGAATTTGCTTACCTCATGCAGTCCCTGGGCCGCGCCACGCTGATCGGCGAGATCACAGCGGGCAGCCTCTCGCACACCCGCACCTTCCCCCTGCTGCAGCCAGAGGAGGACGCCACCCCCGGCCTCATCATCACGGTGCCCATCATTACCTTCGTCGACAACAACGGGGAGTGCTGGCTGGGGGGCGGCGTGGTGCCAGATGCAATTGTGCTGGCCGATGAAGCACTGGAGAAGGCCGAGGAGGTGCTGGCTTTCCACCACGTCCTGGGGGCACTCATGGAAGGCACTGGACAGCTGCTGGAGGCTCACTATGCCATCCCAGAGGTAGCTGGGCGAGCCAGTGCCCTGTTAAGCACCAAGTGGGCCCAAGGCGGTTACCGCTCGGCTGTGGACTTTGAGACATTGGCCTCCCAGCTCACTGGTGACCTCCAGGAGGCCTCAGGGGACCACCAGCTGCACGTCTTCCACAGCCACGTGGAGCCGGCCCCCGAGGAACAGTCTCCCAACACAATCCCCACCCCAGAGGAGCTGAGCTACATCATCGAGGCCCTCTTCAAGGTCGACGTGTTGCCAGGCAACCTGGGCTACTTGCGCTTCGACATGATGGCCGAGGCAGAAACAGTGAAGGCCATCGGGCCGCAGCTAGTGCATATGGTCTGGGACAAGCTGGTGGGTACAGACGCCATGGTCATCGACATGCGGTACAACATGGGCGGCTACTCCACCGCCGTGCCCATCTTCTGCTCCTACTTCTTCGAGCCCGAGCCCCAGCAGCACCTCTACACCATCTTTGATCGCAGCTCCTCTCAGAGCACCGAGGTGTGGACCCTCCTGCAGGTCACTGGCCAGAGGTACGGCTCCCAGAAGGACATCTACATCCTAATCAGCCATGCGAGTGGCTCAGCAGCCGAAGCCTTCACCCGCTCCATGAAGGATCTGCACCGGGCCACAGTCATTGGCGAGCCCACCATGGGTGGCTCGCTCTCGGGGGGCATCTACCGGGTTGGCAATAGCTCCCTGTATGCCTCCATCCCCAGCCAGGTGGTGCTCAGCCCGGTTCCTGGCAAAGAGTGGGGCGTGTTGGGGGTGGAGCCACACATCACTGTCCAGGCGACCGAAGCCCTGGCTGTGGCCCAGCAGATCGCCGCTTTACGGGCCAAGGTGCCCCGCGTGCTGCAGACAGTAGGAAAGCTGGTGGCAGACAACTACGCCTTTGTAGACATTGGGGCCAATGTGGCAGCCAAGTTCGCCGCCTTCCCCAGCAAGGATACGTACCGTAGGATTAACTCCGAAGTGGAACTGGCCACCAAGGTGGCGGTTGACCTGCGAGCCCTGACAGGAGACGCGCACCTGAAAATAGCCCACATCCCGGAGCACTCCAAGGACCACATCCCGGGCATCGTGCCAATGCAGGTAAGACTCTCACATACTCATCTAGGGACTCACTAGCCTCTGTCACAGGGGTTCTAGGAGGGCTGTATGCGGTGAGTTAAGGACCCCAGACACATTCCCGGCCCTTATTTCTAAACCTCACAGATTTACCAGGCTCCAGCATGGAAGGCCAAGGCCCAAATGGGCTTTGGAGCTTGAATTCCCCCTCTCCTCGCTAGACAGGTCAGGGTTGAGACGCATTAGCTGGGCTTTGTAGGGGGACCTTACATGGCCACTGATTTTTCCCAGGACCAGTGAATTCACATATGAACATGGAGGGCGGCCAGCCAAGGGGGAAGTGTACCACTGATTACATGGAAGACGTCACATATCAGGTCACCTCGGTTCACCTCTGACTTCTCAGATGCTATAGTTTTGCCACATTGAATTAAGTTGGCCTCAATAAATACATTACTTGCGTGACCTACCCTGATGGCATCGATTTTCCGATCTGAGATGAAGTGGTTGGTTCAGGGGTCTTTACAAAACACATGGATGTGTCTCTTGTTAATTTCCCCTCCTGTGTGTATCAAATGACCATGCCCACCTTCTAATTTTCTGTTACTTTCAGCATTATAGGTAACTCCCTCCACTCCTCACTTGTTCTCCTACTCAACATTAGAGCATTTTGCAGTCACCGAGCATTGCCTTGGAAACAAGAATCCTGTAGAGTGTGGATAAACGCTAGATGACCTCAAAGGGAATTTGATTTTTTAATAATCCCCTTTTGCCTCTGGTGTGCAGTTTGCATAGCAGAGTATCTGCGTTGTTCTCAGCTGGGCTGTTGGTACAATGGGGTGCCCCAGCCAACCCTCATCTTTGCTGTTGTGCTGGAGGGAGCTCCCGGCAGTCGCTTGTTAAAATTCTGTCTACAGATTGCAGGGAGAATTAGGGTAAATGTCCCTGCCTCAGATGAACTCAGCCCCTCATTGGCTACAGCTATATCTCTGCCTCCGACAACTTACCCTTGGGGCTCATAGCATCACCTTTGGAAGAGCACCTTTTTTTGCTTTTGGAGTGGACCATATTGTACCAAGTTGTCAGGCGTTTTCCTGAGGAAGGAGATCCTTGGGCTTCCACCCTTCAGGGTCTTTGGCTCATATGATTTATTATGGGGTTGACCCCTGTACCATACTCTCAATCGCTGTCCACAGGGACCGAAGCTGAGAATTTCCAGGGAAGGGCACTTGTTATAGGTTTGTTCGCCCAGAGGTGCTGCCCGTTCCTTGGCTGTGGGAAAGAATTTCTGCTCAAATGGGGAAACTAATCAACGGATTCTCCATTCCATTGCTCGCCCACCTCCCAGTGACCCCAGGGCCTGGGGCACATCCCAGGTTAAAGGGAAACTTTTGTGGAAGCTACTTGCTAAAATATGGGCCACACCTCACTGGCAGTCGGCTGTCAGTTCCCTAAAACCGCCCTCCAGCAAATCAACCACACTTTGCGTGTAATAGATATTTATGATTGGCTATTCTTGCATGAGTTGACATGATGGTTGGAAGCGGATTCATGAGACAAAAAAGTCATCTGACATCACCTCTTAGGTGAAATTCTGGTCCCGGTGAAGTCAGTGGGAAAATTCTACTGACTTCAGTGGGGCGAGGATTTCACCCCATGCTCAGTAATGCTTCTGTTCAATCCTGTAGTTTGTCGAGGGCAGAGATGGGAAGAGGTGGGGTGGTTGCTCCATGAGTGAGAAGGGGGAGAATGGAAAGGGGCTGGGAGCCTCCAAGAGGGAACAACGTATCTTGGGAGCAGAGAAGGTCTGAGAGTCAACAAAGGGTGGGCCTTGCTGCAGTCTGGGAGCAGAGTCTCTCACAGTAGAGTACAAACCAGGCAAGAGCAGGGCAGGATAAGGGGAAGCTGGGCTTGGACAGTTTCTAGAGGAGGGAGCAGGAGTGGACTAAGAGCTGGAGGTGAAAGCCTCAACCTTGTGACAATAGAATCTGGGACCACGATTGTGCAGAGCCCTGGGGCAGAAAGGAGGGCCGACGACACCCCAGCGATGTCCCCTCTTTACTGTCTCCGTAGCCAACTGCAACAGCTTCCCCAGTGCCAGCCGTGAATGGGCTCAGCCCAGAGTGGTGGATTAGCATCATCACTTGCCTGCAACTCTGAGACGCCCCACCCTCTTTTCAGGATCAACATTTGCCTCTGTCTTGCGATAGCTGCCCCACGGGGGATGCTGTTTACGCATTCCTCCTGAGAACTCCAGGCCACTATCCAGAGAATACATACCTCCAGGTCGTGTTGAAGTTGCATTCTCACATGGTAGCTCCATCCATTGTTGTAGATGAATCGTTCACAGGGCAGTTTCATCCACTGACATCACAACCCCTCCAGCTTACTGTCCACATCCTTCCTAAAACCCCTCTGAGAGAGATGCTCTCTTTTGATACCAACCTTCAGAGCCATCCAATCCCTTGAAAGTGGGATTTGCTCTAGACGAACTCTGATAACAAAACAGAACAAACGCAGCTAAAGGAAAGTCATGGTGTGCGGGCGGAAGAAGGGGAAGCAGGCAGGTGACATGCACGTAGCCGCCGTGTGTCCAATACATCGGAATAGCTGCAAAAGCAGAGTTTCAAGAGTGAAGCGGTCTCCTTTGTGATAGTGGCAAGGTCAGTCCTAGATGGAGTTCCCTGATTCATAAATGCCAGTCAAGCTCCCCATATGTTCACTGATGACCGGTCAGCAACCCCTGCTCCAACTCCCCCGGCCTACCTTTGGGTCTGATTCTCCCCACTCTCTCCCATAAACCACAGGCAGTCGCAAAGGACTTTTCCCTTTGTGTCCTGAGACATCCATGTGAATGGACACCAAGGCCATGGAATTTGTAAGGGGGCTGGGGCAGACAGGACATGCTGCCTGATTTTTCCATGTGTGATGCACCAAGTTCAAATGACAATGGCCTCAGCCGGGGTCCCTGATGCTGGAGAAGCATCATGGGAATTTGGGATTTCATTTTCAGAGTATCCAGCTGAGACGGGGGCCCCCGGTTGTCTCCTCCCTGCCTGTCTCTTGCTGCTGCCCCATTTTAAACAGCAACTGTCCTTGCATCTCAAATCTTCCGTTTCCTAGGTAAGCATGATGCATGCACAGTCTCTAAGCCTGGGGTGCTTTCTGGGGTATGGTCAGTGCTTGGGGAGGAACTTTGGGGGTTTATTGACAGTAGGAGAGGAGAAAGGTGGCTTATGTCCCGAGAACCTATGTCTTTTTGCTTGGCCACACTAATGAATCAAAGCTTTGCTTAAAGAGACAGTGTCAGGCTAGGCAGGGGGGAAAAGATCAATACCTACTGTATTAACAACTGATGAAAGAATTTAACTGTGGGCCCAGTGTAATCACATTAAAGCCAACGGAGCTATGCTAGTCTGCACCATCTTAGAGTCCGGCCCCTATATAAAACTAATTGACTTTTCATGCTGTTTATTTCCTTTTTGCATTTTGCTAAGTCTGGAGAAGTGCAATGCACTGACCCTTGCTTTTGTCTCTTTCTGATCCTCACACACCAGCACCATGCAGTTACATTTGGCATTTACAACAACGCAGAAGGAGAATTTTAAAAAAGTAAAACAAAACCAAACACATTCCACTAAAAGTGCCCATCAAGTTTTGGGTTTTGCGAAACTGATTTTGGATGAAAACCTAAATTGGATGAAAACCTAAAGTGTAGTTGCAAGTTTTTCTTTCAATGACAATATGCCGCTGGGTTTGTCTGGAAATAAAAACATTGCAAACTTTAACTCCAGCCAGAATGTTAATTTACAAGATACCTGTCACACCAGGCCAGCCCAATGCTTTGGCGCTATTTTGTTTGACTGCCCCCAGCTGGGGGGGATTAGAACTGCCCAACTGTGTGTCTATCGCTATTTGTTTCTTTTACCATGGCACCCAGAAGCCAGAGTCAGATGTGGGGTGCAAACCTAGTACCTGAGCTTGCAAACACTTGCTCCTTGAGTAACTATCCTGAAGAGTCCCACTGAATTCACTTGGGACCATTATTTCAGTGTTGCCGACTGTCACGAGGCTTGCAATGTTCGGTGCTTTTCCTTCACACTCCTGCTTGCGGAGGGCTGTGTTTACATGAGAACCTCAACTTCCATTTTAAAAACAAGTAAGTTTCTAGCCCTGAGGGTTGCAGAGAAAAGCTTGAAAACACAACCTGAGTGTAACTCTCAAGGTTTAAAAGCCACATGATAGAGAAAAAGAACTCCCCAAAATTTTAAATCTCAGGACTTTTAAACCAACCTCAGGATTTCAAAGGTGTACGGCCCATCATTTTGGGGCACCTGGAGCCTGCAATCCATTTATTTTCAGTACAGAAGCACGGCAAGGCTCCAACTGAGCTCCGTTGTGCTAGGTCTACACAAACACATCTTAAAAGACAGTCCCTGCACCCAAGAGATTACAGTCTAAATAGACAAGACAGGTAAAGGGTGGGAGGGGAAACTGAGGCAGAAAGAGGCAGTGACTTGCCAGGAATTGAACCCCACTCTTTTGAGGCCAGGCCAATGTCCTAGCTCTGCATTATGCCACAGTCTCATTCAAGTACAGTTACTCTTGTGCACTCAGGGTTTTCAGGGCAGGGCCCACAGACCTTATCCAGTTAATTAATGGCGATTCTTCTGTCACCCAGGCAGCGTGGGCCTGCTCTGTTAGCACAGGAGAAATTGCTGTTCTAACCCCCAGTGCTTGCCGTGTTCTTATTAAGGCCCAAAGAGCTTGTACGTAACAATTCAATCTTTTGATATAACTATTCCACGACCCAGCAACAAGATCCTGCTGTTAGCTGCAGCCAACTACAGCCCATCCTGCCCCTACAATCCAGAGCTCCACTTTCCAAAATGGAGGTGAACTTCAGACTCTGCAGTCACGCCCCACTCTTTCCAATTGAGCAAGAGGGAAACAGCCCATTATTGACAACCACCCATGTTTAAAAAAAATGTCAGGCAGCAGGCCCCTCAAAATCATGACATTTTAACAAATAAAATCAATGAGGGAGCTTTTTTATTTCCCTTCCAACTTTGGAGCATTAGAGTACACATATTTTCATGTTTTTCTCTGCATCTGTCAAGGCAAGGTTGAGATGCTCTCCTGTTCACATGACTCCAGGAACTGGAGCTTTAGGGAAAACACTAATTAAACACAAGACTCATGATGAAATCATGAGTGCTGGCAACGCTTCTAACAAGTGCAGAGTTCCTAAGTGGGCACAGATTCATTACAGCATGTTCAGTGAGCAGGTAGGCAGATGTATCGTAAGCCCTGTAAGTGTGAACAAACACAGAGTTTATTCTTAACTAACATGTTTAGGGGCAGTAGGCCATCCCTGATACAGAGCGGGGCCCCACCCTCAGCTCCCTCTTACTTCTCCCAGATAACTTGTTTGCAGCCCGAAGTACTTATAGTGACATTCCCCTACCCAAGGTCCAATTTACAGAGTCTTTAAATAGTTTCCTCTGGCTCTTCCCCCTGGCTAAGGGACTCCACAACTTTCCTTCTCAGGACTGTGAACGGCTCAAGCCAGCTTCCTCAGTAGCCAACTTCACAAAGCTTTGCTTCCACCAAGACAGCTAATAGCTAGGTTTTGATCCTGGTCATGAGGTGATTACCACCTGGCTGGCCCCCATTCATTAACTGGTCTGTTGCTCCCTTAAACATCTATTCCTTAAAGAGGCCATGTCATGGAACAAGGTGGGCTGGCCTCAGATGGGGCCAGATCATTGTGAAGGTATATTCCAAGGATCTGTGCTTACAGATGAAGTGTTATTTATAGGTTAATTCTTACTGAGAATAAACATCAGTTTCATCCAAAGATGGGTTTTTTTTCTACCTCTCCATTGCAAGGAGGGGGTCTTTTTTCTCCCAGGGGTTTAGTATTTGTGCACCAGACAAAAGCAGCATCAGAACAAAGCAATGAACACTGGCTATTTTCTTTAAACCCGCGACTCATTCCTCAAAGTACCCTGGGAAGATCAAGTTACGTCGCTGCCCTGGGCAAGCGGATTGGAAAGGGCAAGCTCAGAAGCCTTGAACTGGTATGTCGGCAGCCCAGGTACAGCAGTTATTTTTCATAGGTTGAGGCGAGAAAGGGGCACAGAAAGGGAATCCGCAAGTCAGCTCCCGCATCCAGGTCAGTAGCTTGTACCAGCAGGGACTCGGAATCCGCAGTCAAAGTTTTGGCTTCATCAAAGGGACTGGGAACGGTGGCAGCAAATATCAACCGCAAGAGCAAAGAGGAAGCAAAGCCCGGAGGTACCATGGAGCATTGTCTAATGGGCCAGTTAGTGGGCTAGCACTTAGGAAACCGGGGTTCAGTTCCTACCTCTGGTCTTCTGGGTGACCTTGAGTGAGTTACTTCCCCTCCTGTGCGCCAGCTGTAACATGGGGATAATAATACTCACTTCCTTTGTGAAGCATGAGGCGATCTGCTGTCAAAAAGTGGGGAAGGGAGTATTTATACCTGAATAGACAAAAACTCTATCAATAATGTACATTTACTTTAAACTACTTGGCAGCATTCAGTCTGTGCAGGCTCTTCTCATCACAGTCACAGCGGCATGTCCCGTCAACATTTATAAATGGAGCTTCTCACTGCTCTGGAGGTGGGGACGGTCACGTGGACTCTGTGGCAGAGCTGGGACTTGCATCCAGAGTCTTAGCCTGAGCACGTTCTTCCGTTCTCAGATGCATGCAGGCAAAGCACTGCAGTCTGACTATAGAGCCCTGCACCCCAACCCAGCAGGACCTTACAACAAGAGTCGAGTCTGGGTTGTGTTGGCTGGGAGAGCAACGGGATCCTCTTGGACCCAGCTCGGGTCAGCTCTCCTTCTCCTGCCTGTGGGGTTCTTATGGTGGCAGCTGCATAGGCCTTACTCCTGCCAGCCATTGCCACCTAGCTGTGCTGTGTGTGCCCTGAGGAGTCTTCTAAAATTAGACCCAAGCAGACCTCTCCATGGACACATTTCTTCTATTTGTTGGTTACACGTTGGCTTTAATTATTTGCTTTATTTGTATGCCCTGTAACATCCAGAGGAACAAAATAAAGTTAATCACTGCCCAGCATGTGAGATTCCAGACACATGTCCCACATATAAGAATCTTAGCACATGGCCACCACATGGCATTCCTGACACATGGCCACCACATGACATTCCTGACACATGGCCAATGTATCAGACTCTTAACACAAGTTCCCCACATGACGTTCCTGACACATGCCCACCACATGACATTCCGGACACGTCCACCACATGACATTCTTAACGCCTGAGATTCCTAACATATGCCCAACATGGGCTAAATCTGACACATGTGATTCCTTTCCAATCTCATGCCAAGCGTGCAGTGCCAGATAATCATTGTCTGCAAACTTTTTCAGGTCCCTTCCCCGGAAGTATTTGAAGATCTGATTAAATTTTCTTTCCACACCAACGTATTTGAAAACAACATTGGCTACCTGAGATTCGATATGTTCGGAGACTGCGATCTTCTAACCCAGGTGTCTGACCTGATGGTGGAGCACGTCTGGAAGAAGATAGTTCACACAGATGCATTAATCATAGACATGAGGTAAATTCTGGACAGAAATTCACCACATATTCTATTTAAGTATCGTTTTACTTGAAACCGTGAATTCATAGACTTATAGATTCCAAGGCCAGAAGGACCTCTCCATCCTGAGATGTTTTTAAGACTCTGCTTGACAAAGCCCTGGCTGGGATGATTTAGTTGAGGTTGGCCCTGCTTTGAGCAGGGGGTTGGACTAGATGACCTCCTGAGGTCCCTTCCAACCCTCATCTTCTATGATTCCATGACCATTGAGATCATCTAGTCTGAATGCCTACATAACACAGGTCAGAGAATGTCCCTAAAATATTTTGTAGAGCAGAGCTTTTAGAAAAACATCCAATCTTGATTTAAAAATTGTCAGTGATGGAGAATCCACCAGGACCCTTGGTAAATTGTTCCAATGGTTAACTAATCTCATTGTTAAAACCTTATGCCTTAGTTCCAGTTTGAATTTTCTTCAGAACTAGATGAACTGTCATGTCATGTCAGCTAACACTGAAGGGATGAAATAAAGAAAAGGAAAATTCAGGGTGAATATCCAAGGAAAATTTCCTAACACTGAGATCTCTTCGGATGTGGGATGGTGTCTCAAGGGAAATTGTCCCATCACCTAGGACATTTAAAACTAGATAGAGAACCTAGGAAATATACCACAGGAAACAACCCAGAACTGACAAAGGGCTGGGACCCCACAGCTGTTTCCATCTCTGATTTCTACATAAGAATTGACTGCATATGCCTCTGCTTACCTGCATGTCTTGGCTAATTATATATATTTTATTATAGGTGGGCAAGTGCTTCACTAGTAGAAAAACAGATACTACTATGGGCTGCACTAATTTACGCCAGGGGATCGGAGCATGGGCGTAACTTAGAGCCACCTTTCCAAACCTCCCTCCTCTGTTAGCCCTCCAAAGCCTGGTTACAGCAAGGCACTAAATCATATGCCTAACTTTAAACAACAACTTTATTGAACCTCCCAACGTATGAAAAATGCGACATGTTCTGAGGTGCCAGCTGTTACTGCTGCTCTTTTTCTTAGCAGCCATCTACACAGACGCAAATAGTTCTCTTTTATATAGCACACTCATCCGTGGTTTTCTTGCCTCAGCCCAGAGCTACTGTTCATGAGTCCACAATGCAACAGGCAGATATTTACTTAAAAAACAAACCCAGGGTAAGAAATGGTTTCAAACGCTAAAGCAGCACACGCAGCGATCACAGTCACGAGTCTCGCAGTGTTTGGTGTTTTGCTTAAAGCCCCAGCTCCTAGAGTCTGGTGGTTATCTGAGAATCATCTCAGCTTTCATTTTTTTTAAAAAAGTCGATTTCTAGCCTTCATGGTGCAGAGAGAAGCATGAAAAGGAGAAGCAAGTGTATGGCAGGGCACAGAATCCAATACACAGGACCCAACATTTATTGTATTTTTTTAAATCTCGTGACTTTTAAGCCAATCTCATGTTTCTTTGAGGGGCCCGACTCCTGAGTTTTCAATGCTTGGGACTGGCAATCACCTCATTATCTATGTATGGCCCCCATCACGGTAGCGTCTGAACCCCTCATCATCTTTAACAGATGTGTCCTCAGAACCCCCTTTGTGAGGTCAGGCAGCGCTATTGTCACCATCGTGCAGATGAGGAATTGAGGCATGGAAAGACAAAGGCCTAGATCCTTAAAGGTATTGAGGTGCCTAACTCCCATTGATTTCAAGGGGAATTAGGCACCTCAATACCTCTGACGATTGGGATGTAAGCATCTTGCCTACAGCTCAGTCAGGAAGTCTGTGGTCAAGCAGGGACTTGCACCCAGGTCCTCAAAGTCATAGCGTGCTAACCACTGAGCCTCCTTCACTTCAAGGCTGCATTTTCCACAGCAGCTTATTTTCCTAGCAGCAGGACATATATATAGTTAGAGAGATTCTGTTGGTCAGAGAGTCAGAGGTGCTAGAAGTAAGGGTGCTGAGGGTGCTGCCCCTGGCTTGAAGTGGTTTCTATCATATACAGAGTTTACAGTTTGGTTCAGTGACGCTCAGCACCTCCTCTATACAAATTCTTCCAGCACCCCGGTGTAGAGCAGAAGAATTATTTCTCATGTCTTGCTTATAACACTCCTGCTAATACATCCCAGAATCATGTTCACTTTTTTTGCAACACTGTGACACGGCTAACTCATATTTAGCTTGTGATCCCCTGTGACCCCCAGATCCCTTCCGCAGTACTCCTTCCTAGGCAGTCATTGCCCATTTTGTGTGTGCGCAACTGATTGGTCCTTCCTAGGTGGAGCACTTAGGTGGTCTTTCGTTCCAGGTCGCCAGGGCCTGTGCCACTTTCCCAGTTGCTGGTAGGGGAACCCAGGCTCGCTCACTACTTTGGGTTGCGGCCTGGGGACCATACGGCTAGCAATCCAGGTCTGCTCAATCTCTGTCGCAGTTGCTGTTTCCCTGGGCTCTTTCGTACCCCACTTCTCTATCTCCCTGCCTAGCTCTGGCTTTACCACCAGAGCTTCCTCTACTCCCCATGGCTACTTCACCCCTCTCAGCTACTTGTCAAATTTCCCAGTCCAGGGCAGGACCCCAGGGCTTACTCTCTCCCTGGATCTTCTCCTCAGCCCTAGCCAGCTCTCATTCCCTCTAGATCAGCAGTTCTCAAACTATGGGGCGGGTCTCCCTAGGGAGGCGTGGGACTGTGTCAAGGGAGGTGTGAGCTGTGTGGGTTTTGTTTGTTTTTTTTAAGAGCTCTGGCTGTCAGCCCCGGATGAATAGGGCTGTTCACACCCGGGAGGCAGGGATAAAGGGTTCAGCTGGAGCCCCACCACCCTGGGGCTGACAGCCAGAGCCCTGAAGCCTGGGCTCTTCTTCCCTGCCCCCCTCCATTCCTTCACCAGGAGGCAGTCTGGGCTCAGCTTCTCCTCCTCCCCCATTCCTCACATGGAGGTGGTGGGGCTCTGGCAGCATGTTCAAATGCAGGGCAAAAGGGAAATACTTGTAAATAAATGCAAGGATGCAAGGCAAAAGGGAAATACTTGTGGCAGCCTCTGGTTAAATCTCTGGCACACATTACATTAAAGTGCATCTATACCTGCTGTGCATACCATCGGATAGACAGATTAGAGATGCTTCTGACTGCCCATTCGGTGGTGCTTTACACCCCAGAAGTACGGCCCCTGTGGCATTTATTCACAGGAGAGAAATGGCTGGTGTCATTAATGGCTACAGATTTAAAAGGGCTGGTGTGTCTTTGCAGTAGGAGCTGCACCTGGAGTGACACATCTATGATTTACATCTTGAGCTGATGATGTGAAATTAAAAGGAGACTCTTAGTTTAAAGATCGTGGCCAAAATTTTCAATCGTGTGTGCCCTCAGTTAGGCATCAGCATTTAGATATCCAGATATGGAGCCTGCTTTTATGTGGTGCAGAAGGCAAACAGCTCCCATTGGCTTTCGTGGGCACCTCTTGCAATCGGCCCCTTCATCTGGTGCCTAACAATGAAATCCAGCGTCTAGCTTTACCTACCAAGGTTTGAGCGTATTGGCTCATTTTTAAATGCCTTTGCCACTGTTAGTAAGAGCCTTAGGTTAATAAGCCCAGGAGAACTATTAAACTGTCATGTCCCCATTGATGATCCTTGTTTCCTTTGTGCGTTTTGGTGGGGAGGCGGGGTTGACCAGGAAAATAGGCTAGCGAGTTTCACGTTTTGTTTCTGGGTAGGTTCACTTCCGGGTTCTCAAGCGGAAGCACAGTGCTGCAGCGTTAGGGCTGCAAATACTGCGGGGCAGACTGCACGAGGTACATGTAAGCAAGGATGTCTAGGCCATATTGTTGGAGGTGTACAAACAGCTGCACTTACTGCCATATCACCCCCTGCCATCAAGTCAGGGTACTGCAGGAATCATCACTTCTCGCACACTTGCTGATCACCTCTTTGGCTACTTCTGTGCACTGCTTAGCCCTCTGGCTCAGTCACCTGTAGTACAGCCCCCTTCAGGGGCAACGGACAGTCCCAACATCCAAACAAGAGCCCCTTTCACCCCTCTGGGGCTACTCCTCAACCTGTCCTCTGGGCTCTGACCTCAGCCTCACCCTGGCCGCAAATGTCCTGGTAGAGGAACTCAGATGCACCCTCTACTTTAGGTGCCAACCCAGGGACACGGGGCTAAGCACTAGGTCTGCTCCTTCAGACATGCTGCTGCTTCTCTGAGCCACTTCCTACCTCCCAGCCTCTTGTGCTGCTTCCCAGTAGCCTGCGGTTAACACAGCCTCTCCTCTGGCCCCAGCCCTCTCGGCCGTTTCCCTAGGTCTTCTCAGCTCCATGTTCCTCCCCTGCAACTCTGATCCCCAGGACTGCCTCCTTCAGGGCTCCCCTCAAAGCCTAGCTCCATCCCTGCAGGCCTTTTCAACTTGCCTTCACCATGTCCTTCCCGGAGAAGAGAACACTCTGCCTTTTCTGCTCTGGATTTCCTCCCGCTGATGGGTTCTCTCTCTCTCTCTGTCGTGGGCCTTGACCCTGTCACAGCTGGGTCACTGATGGTAATTAAGCCACCAGATCAGGCTCAGCTATGGGGGTAGCTTAAAGGGCCAGCCGGCCGGTGAGCAGGCACTACAAAACAGATGTGCGTGGGAGGGACACAGGCAGGGCAGGCAGTTGTACGATTTGCCACAAGTTTTCAGTCACGTCCTTACATGCTCTGGATGAGTTTTTTGTTTTGAAAAGGTACAATATCGGAGGCCCCACTTCCTCCATAGCGGCTCTGTGCTCCTACTTCTTTGATGAAGGGCACCCAGTTCTCCTGGACAAAGTCTATGACAGACCCAATGACACGATAAATGAGATCTGGACCCATCCACAGCTAAAAGGTGAGATGTCAAATGCCCATTGTGAGAGCTTTTCCCTTCAGGTGTTGATGTGTACTACCTATTTCCCACCCACTTGCAATGCTGGTTTCATGGTTGGTGCAATGCCGTTTCCATATCCATCCAACACAGTGTTTCCCCTACCACTAAACGGCCAAGCCTGTATGGAGAATGGAAAAGCAAAGAGCAGAGGAAAATTATATATGCCAAACGTCTGAGCGGGTCTAACACCCAGTGCTGAGCACTTTCTACTCCCCCTGATGGCCAGGGGATGGGAGGGCTTTCAGCATTAGGTAGCACCAGCTCCCTAGTGATAGTAAAAATGCGCTTTGAGCTCTAAACAACCCTAAATACTGATCTGTCATTTTTTTCCCTTTAAAATTACAGACAGCACTGGCCAAAGATGCTGCACTGAGGGCCGTAATTACTCATGGTTATCACTCTGGCACAGTGTGAATTGGTTAGCTTTTTGAGCATGCAGCAAACTCCGTCTGTTTTCATAGGCACCTAGAGTTGGGGTGGACGACAGGGTTGTGGTTACTATTGGCCCAGTCCGACTCCCATCAAAGAGAATGGACACAATCCCATTGACTTCAATGTGAGCTGGATCCGGCCCTACACATCTGCTATGCTTCTGGGAGATGTTCATTTGTTGGTGGCATGAACAATCCAGTTCAACGTTGCTTTTAAAATGAATTCAAGAAATGCCTCTGGCATGACGTGGGCCCCTTTCTAGCTTTCACCTAATTGGTAATTCTAACACCATGGGCGCCTATGACAGACAGATACTTAAAGAAGCTTTCAAAGCTTTAAAAAGACCAGATTTTTAAAGAAGCTTAGGATCAGATTTTCAAGTGATCAGCTCCCCTTGGGGCCAGATTTTCAAAGCGCTTAGCACCCAACCAGCACTCAGTGTGCTGAGCTATTTTGAAAATCTGGCAGCAAGAGAAAAATCTCCTGCTCCCTTCTGGTTATGTAAGGGACACGGCCAGGTCAGTTCAGATCCCAGCCAGAGACTGTCTATAAAAGGGTTTGGCAAAACCTGAGATCAATAGAAATGTTTCGCCTTTTTTTTTAATTTTGGTTGAATGCCATGGGAAGCCAGGCGAATGCAAAACATGCCATTCGAGCACAGTGGCAATCCAGAGAGGGAAACGGATTCAGCAACACACGTGAAACTGACCAGCCCTTTCACCAGGGGTCATCTGAGGGCAAAAAGCAAATTCATGCCATTAAAGCTGGGGAGCAAGGGAGGGTTTCAAAATGCTCCCAGGTGCTTTAATTAACAGATGGGAAGGGAAAGAGTTAACCCTTTCACTCCAGCAAGGCGTTGCACCTCAGCTCTGCTTTGAAAGCAAAGGTGTGTAATGACACTTGTTCTTGCCTCTCGCAGGTGAACGATATGGCTCCCAGAAGGGTTTGATCATCCTCACCAGTGCTGTGACTGCTGGGGCAGCTGAGGAGTTTGTGTATATTATGAAGAGGCTGGGCAGAGCTTTCATCATCGGAGAAATGACCAGTGGCGGGTGTCACCCCCCTCAGACATATCATGTGGATGACACCAATCTCTACATCACCATCCCCACCTCCAGATCCATCCACTCTGCTGATGGCACCTCCTGGGAGGGGGCAGGAGTAGCTCCGCATATGGAGGTGCCAGCCCAGACAGCTCTCATCAAAGCGAAGGAAATGCTCAACATGCACCTGCACAGCTCCAAGTAAACGGGCTGACATAGTGAGCGCCCAGCGAAAGGGATCATCTCGATGGAGATTTTCAAAGGAGTTTAAGGGGGTTAGGTGCCCAAATCCCACTGATTCCCTAACTCCCTTAGGCCCCGTTGAAAATTGCAGCCAAGGCTCAAAGGGGGTGTGAGGCACCCAGCTATGGCAGTGTTCATGTTCGTGTGATGGTATAGAAAATGCATCTCTTGTGCTTTGGAAAATAACATATACATTCCCCCTTCTGTGTCCTGAAGAGGGGGTGTGAAATAGAGGCGGGGGCCCAATTCCCAGCTGAGTTCATCTCCCTCCTGTCTTCTTATTAACAAGCTCCAAAAGGACCCTTCTTCACCAGCCCCAGCACAGCCTCCCTGTATTTCTGGAATTGCACACCTAGTATTCGCTACCCCAACCCTCAATCAGACGGGTGGGGAGTGGGTGGAGAAAAGGCAGTGGTGTGACTCTGCGTCCCAATGTGCCGGCCAGCATTGCTAAACCAATGCGTCAAGGTAGGGTAGGGTGGGGTGGGCTTCTTCTAGTCAAGGCCAAGAGCAGATTGTGCCCCACCAGGCCCAGGAGCAAGGGGGAAAGCAGCCTACCTTGTTGAGGCATAATTCCCTCCCAGGGCCCATCCTGGGGTCACACAGCTATATGCTTCTCTGGGCACGGAGTTAGTTAAGGGACAATCAAGCCTATAGCACCCAAATATGGTAATTGACATGGGCCCTGATCAACTCAAAACATCTCTGAACTTCAGGAAAATTCTGATCTGTTTGTCTGCCAGTGTGGGGATATATAAATACACACTTCTCTCTGCAATCTGGATCTGAGCTCTACTGCTCAACCCCATCTCCACCACATACCTGATTGAAGGCCCTGTAGGAAGTAGATGAGCTAGCGTAGGCAACCACTTTTGGAAACTGGTCTCCAAAAATTTAGCTAAACATTGTCTTTCTGCAGGAGGTAGTAGTTATGCATTGGGTTTGTTGAAAGTCACTGTGAAGATTTAAAGACAAAACAAATCCTGTGTTTTAAATACTGAATCACAAAGAATATCTTAAAAGATTTACACAGAAAGAGTTTTAACAATCAAATGGATTTTGTATAATTTCTGTGATTTGTTCACCTTTTCAGCATCATTCAGTGAAACTAGATTGTTCAGACTTCGCTTTTGTGGCTGGGTTTTTCAACACTTCAGGGGTCTGTTTAAATGGCTTAAAGGTTGCAGGACTTTAGATAGTCAAAGCTATATAAATGACAAGTATTAAAAACACTAAATTGGCAATTCTCACGGTTGTCAATGAATTAATAAAAAACACCATGAAAATATTTGCAGGCATACTATGTTTTGTAAAAGCCCCTTTTAAGTCTAAATGACCTAGCTTTGCTTCTTTCTTTCCTAAGCACAAGTCTGTATTTGCATGTGAACAAAGGTCCTTATGTGTGAACACTAGTATTTGTGATTACTTACTGGCTATTTTTTAATTAATTCTGTTTTAAACATTTCAGTCATCCAGTGAAGGGTCAGAAACTGTACCATGACACTTAAAAGTGATAGCACTAATAGCAAATAGAGTTAACACCCAAGGGCCAAAGTTTGTTCCCATAAACTACATGGTGACTATTTATGACTCACAGACACATTACGGAAATGAGGATCTGTTTGGGAAAAGAAACAAAAAGTCTGAATTTTCTAAGCTAATCTATTTGCAATAGATAACTCAGCCAGCTCTGCTGAATCCCATTGGATTTGTCTTCACTAGAAAGTTAAGTCATGTTAGAACATGACTTGAAGAATTGTGTTAACTTACACAATGTTAACCATGATTTAACACTCAATGGACACAGGTACCATTGTGTTTAACACTACATCAGCTAATTATGGTTAAACTCTACAGGAACTACAGGGCTTAAGATGGACCAGCTGATGTGGTGTTAAACATGGTTTAGCCATGTCTACACTGACTACTAAGTCGTGATTATCATCATCTTAGTTAACACAACCCTCCAATGTCGGAACATGACCTAATTTCTCAACAAGAAAGATGAGGTGCATTGAAAACCTTTTGAACAAAGAGAGATTTAAATGGCTGGGGCTGTTAACCAGAAAGAGGAGATGAATAAAAGGGGATGTGATAAAAATATGTAAGATAATGAATGGGGAAGAGAAGGTAGATCAGGAGCTCCTGTTTCCCATCTCATAACCCACAAACAAGGAAACTGAGAGGAGGCACAGTCAAAACAGAGAAAAAGGAAATATTTGGAAAGAGCAGCCTGTGGAACTCATTGCCCCAAGATGTCATTGAAGCCAAGAGCTCAGCAGGATTCAGAAAGAGACTGGACACTTCTAGAAACAATTATAACATCAGGAGTTAGAATAGTAAATACTAAAATAACTTTGGCTGGGATCTAAACCCTCCATCTTCAGGGTTTACGTCAATCTCCAACTGCTGGGAGTCAGAAATAAATTTGTCCTGGGACAGATATCCCACAGTTGCCTACTGCAGGGACCTTGCACCTTCCTCTGGTGCTGGAGACAGGATACTGGGCTGGGCTGGGAAGTCCCATGTTCCGAGCGAAGAGACCTGGTGCAAAGCAAGGAGCTGAGAAAGTCCAAATAGGTTGGGACAAGCAAGCAAGAGCACCCCTGGAAATAGAGCCAGGCCATGAATGGCAGCTAAGAGGCTTTGCAGCACTGGAGAGAGATCTGTGGAGGAAGAATTGCATTGTAAGTGCAAGGTGTCCTCTGACCTAGGAGAAGAGCACTGGGTCTGCCGTCCTAGTGTCACATAACCACTCCGGTCCCTGTCCGCAGGCGCAGGCTTGTCCCCCAGGCAGTGATGGGCATCCTAGAGCAGTGCATGCCCCAGGCCAGGTTTGTACCCTGGAGGAGAGAGGGGGAGAGCAGAGAAGGGAAAGGGGCCAATAAGGCCAAAGGAGAGCAGCTGCGAGGGAAGGGATGCAACAAAGGGGGAGTGAACAGACTGAGAGACGGGCTCAGAGGGAGGCAAAGGGCGAACCACAGACAGAATGGGGTGTAGGGGGAGACAGGCTGAGGGGAACAAACGGCAGGGGATAGAGGTTTGGGGGGTGGGAAGGAAAGGCAGAGAAAGGGGGCGGGAAGGGGAACGAAAGGGGCTGCAGAGTGAGAAGGGAAAGGGCAGAGTGGGGAGGAGAGGAGATGGACCGGGGTGTGGGGGCATTTATCGCTGTCGCACTTGGGCACTGCAAGTTCCTCTCTTCCTGCACTACAAAAATCACGGCCTAGATCCCAGCTGGTGTAAATGAGAACTGCTCCCATGAAGCCCAGGCACGCCAGCCAAGGATTACAGCTAGCCAGGCACGGGGGCCAGGGCGCCACGAGCTGCCGGAGCACGGGACAGGTCACATGCCGCAGTCCCTGCCTCACGGGGCGGGGGCATCTCACAGATCTGGCAGAGATCACGGTGGCACGGTGAAGAGCCGCTCGTTTTTCCCTCTGGTCCAGCCTTCAAATTCCTCACCTCTTGGTTTCCCTTTTCTCAGCTGCATCCAACTCTTGCTGCTTGGGGAGTCTGGCCCTGGGTTCCCTTGACCAAGCACACAGGGCAGGCGACAGGAGCTGCGTTCCGTGGGCCCAGCCAGGGAGAGGTTGTGAAGAGGATCACGTGTGGACGGGCAGCCTGGGACAGTGGCCAGGGCGCCGAGCTGGAGGCAGAAGATGCAGGCTCCCTCCTCAGCTCGGCCATTGACCAGCTAGGTGATCCTGAGCGCACTTGCAGACACGTTTTCCAGGACGGCCCGATTTGGGCGGCCTCAGTTTCCCAAACGGCAGCCGTTTAACAGCTCTGAAATTGAGCCGTGAGCTAACAGTGGGAACCCCTCAGGCCTGTAGAACTCCCCTAGGGCAAACGGGGACAGCAGAGATCTCCTTCCCGCGACCCCAACCCCAACCACCAGCGCATGTTCAGAGAGCTCTGCCTGAGTCTACTGACCGCCTTCTATAGGCTCCCCTGGTGCCTCCCACTGCCAAAGAGGCTAGGATTCCTGGCATGATGCTGGGGGCCACAGATGTCCATCAAGGAATGATTGCCACTTGATTTATTAGCTGCCATGGAGAGATAGTCTCTTTCTCGGGGCAGCGACCTTGGTGCTTCCTTCCCTAACCACAGCACGAGTCAGCCCTTTGACCGCACCTCCCAGCCAAGCGCCTGCTAATTAACTCAGCCACACAATTCCCCTGCAACAAGTGTCTCCCAATTTACAGACTGGGATGGTAAGGCAGAGAGAGCGACCTGACCGAAGTCACACAGGGAGTTAGCGGCAGGGCTGGGGTGAAACTCAGATCTGCTGACCTTCTTTCACAGCCTTTCTTCTCTATCTTACACATCCCGTTCCTTTCCTCCTGCAGCCTCTCCCGCCTTCCCGCCATGAGACACACTCAGCCCTGAGGCGACTGCCCAGAGCTAGCTCTTAAGGCCCATGCTAAGTCCCTCCACCTCCCCAGCCCTCCTCTCTGCTCCCCGGGAGTGCCAGCTGGATTTCCTTTCATCTGCACCAAGTTCAGTGTTCTGACTCCTAGACATGGCATGAAAACACTTCCCAGCTGACTGAGTTGCAGGAAGTTTGGTTTTGGGGTTTTGTTTTGTTTTTTTTTGGTCTCATCTGACTTTCTCCTTCCCCAGTGACACCTAGTTCTGGAAGAAATAAAATCCCTTCCATTATTGGGTGGACGCACTGGATTTTGTAACTAGGCTGAGAGGAAACGCTCTTTAAGCATGGATGTATGAGAAAGACATGATCCTTCCCTGCACAGGAAGCTTCATGTGATAGCTCATTGTACCTACTGGGGGTTAACCCCTGCTCTCTCTTACACTGACATCAGCACAGGTTGTCAGTTACAACTGAGCTGGGATCACCACATGTCCCATTGCTCAATGGTTTGTGTGCGCTCGGCCCTCTTTCAGGAGATCACTGCTGCCTGCACTTGGAAATAAGCCCGTGATTTGGTTGATTCCAGGTCTAAGATATTGATCACCATTTGTTGCTGATGAGCAAAGGCAACACAGCAGAAATCTGCAGTCTGTGCGCTCCCTACGTCCCACTATGTCTCAACCCTCATATGCCAGCAGCCTGCTTTTACTCACCCTTGCACGGGGGAGAAGGGACAAAAGAAGTAATGTTGACCAAAAGCATGCTAGCATTTGATGGTTTTCAATTCTGGATTGCAAGCTTGTTCTGCCACCATTCAGATCTGGTTCTATTTTCTCTCTGTGTCCCTAATAGAGCGGGTTGAAGGAACTTCAACGGAGTTATATTCCATCAGACTGTGCAGTTCTGTTGAAATCTAACAGCTTCATGAAATTCGGGCGATTTCACCAGAATTTCATCGAAGGAAAAACTGGAGGGAAAAATCCCAACAATGTTGAAACATCCCGGTTCAATATCTTCAAAATGAAACGTTTCCGGTTTTTGTTCAGAAACGATTTCTCACTTCAGTTGTTTTCATTTGGTGTCATATTGCATGTTGTACTGCAACATGCAACATTTTAAAATGTTAACATTGAAATTAAATATTTTGAACGACTCCAAATGAATTTCTTTTTCCCTGGAATGTTGAAATTGTTGTTTTTCATTTTGACTTGGAACAAAGCCTAATTTCAAAATCCTTCATGAAGTGAAATTTCTATCCCATCCCCCTACGCTCCCCCACACTCACAGCTTTAGCCCGTAAGGTATTTACATGGTGCTAGTGGCTGAGTTCCTGTGGGCAAGGAATTCCCACAAAGAGGTTAGCTAAAATATGATTTTTCTCCTCAGAGAAAACAACGGCATTGCATAACCTATGAAGAAAAGTCTTCAGGGCTTCCTTTGCCTGCAGACATGCCCTTTAGTTAGGTCTCCTACATTAAGCAGAGCTTGATTGTTTAGTTATTGGATGAGAGATCTATCCACTATAGGAAAAGATATCTGTTATCCCACGGGTGTTTCTTTTCTCACTGCAGCTGATTCCCCGCTGCCCTGCACCTTGTTAATCCTTGCCACCTGGGCAAAGTGGCTGTACAATGCTACCAGCCGGATCTGATAATGTTTTGCACTGGTGTAAATGACACCCAAGATGCAGGGCCCTACAGAATCAGGCTCTTTAAGCTGGTATTGAAGACACAGAGGGAGAGGGCCGCGTGCAGCTGCAGGTGCCAACTTCTATGTGACATGCAAGACCAAAGCCCTAACTGCATGGTCATTGAAGATCCATGGCATTTTTTACAAGAGCATGCCACAACTGCACAAAAAGGCCTTTGTCTGACTTATCCCAGGCCTGACTCTGATCTCAAAGAGACAGAGGTCAATCAGTAGTAACGCCCAGGACTTCAGTGGCTATTCTGGATTTACACTGGAGTGAGAACAGAATCTGACCCCCAAAAGCCATAACCCTCAACATATATGAATGCTACTACACTACTGAGTTCTTCATCACACTTTATGGATTTTGACTTCACATTAACAGACCAGCTCCCAACTAAAGCCAGATGGAGCTAAGTTTGGCCAAGGAAACTTTGACATAAATAAATTCCTGACGTGGTAAATTTAATCGGACACAGAAATTAGAGGTGGAAAAGATGAGGGGAAAACTCACATCTTGCTCTGCTCTATGCATGATTATTTTTTGCACTGCATGTTCAGTTTTAAATGACTCCAGGAATAGAGCTTCCACCACATCCCTTGGAAGACTGCTCTACAGTCCAACAGACCTCCTGGCCTCCATTTGCTTCCACTCAGTTCTAGATGTAAGCTGCAAGCTGTCACATGTAAGAATTCCCTTGCCTTAGCCTGGTGCTGTCTAGTCTGGCTTTTGGCTTGCATTTATACTGGTGGGAAACTTCCACCCATGAATGCTGGGGAAAAGACACCCTCCTGACTCGTGGAACTCTCCCAAGAGCTGACCCGGAGTGCAATAACGCATTAGAACCAACTGCCAGACACCTGAGAAGCACAGGTGTGCTTCTGACCACTCCAAATTTCACAAGGACAATGGGGGAATCAAACACCGAGCCACCTGCCCTCCCCCATATCAGAGTTATATACCTGGGCGTCGTTGTGGAGAGCACAATGAAAGATTCTGCTCAAAAAAGCAAACCAAGCATTGGACGGACTAAGGTGCAGTGAAAATATTGTGATAGCCTAGATACATCAGTGGGACATCTTCCGTTAGGAAACCGTGTGCAATTCTGGACCCCCGGTTCAACAGGCTTTGGTGCAGACAGAAGGGGTTCAGAGACAGGCAACCAGAAGTAGTGGTCTGGAAAAGTCACCATCTGAAAAATGAGACTGAATAAGTGGGAACTGTTTGTCTTAGAGAGGAGATGAATAAAAGAGACATGATAAAGGTATTCAACATCATGCATGGTATAAAGAAGACTAAGGACTTCTTTTTACCTTTGCCATAATACAAGAAAAAGGGGCCACACAGTGAAACTGAAAGGCAACCAATGTAAAACTGATCAAAGGAAACACTTCTTTTAAAAACACAACATACCATTAGCCCTTGGAACTCACTGCCACAAGATAAAGGTCAAGAACTGAGCAGAGCTAAACATTTCCAGCCTATAATAAGACCAGCCACAGTACCACGATATAGCATTTCTTTTTGTAAGAGACATAACCCTCATGTTTCAGGGAATAACCCTGGCACTGAGTGGGGCTGGAATAATTCCCCCAGAAGCAGGTTTTTCTGTAATTGTCCATTACTGGGAGTTTAATGCGTTTTTAAGAAACAACTGGCCCATGTCGGAAATGGGCTATTGTGCTAGATGATCTGATCCAGCACGACAATTCCTACATTTCCTTATTACTTTGTGAAAGAGATGCTAGCCATAGAGGACCTGTAACTCAGAATGGAGCAGTTCTGATTCCATCTAGCAGAGGGCACTGGTGACTCATACCCCCTGGCCAGCTCATTAACATGGCCAGTATTGAACAATGGACCAAATTCTGCCTCCACTGTATCTGTGCAAACCCAGCGAAGTCACTGGGGTTTCCTGGGTATAACGGACAGCAGAATTTGGGCCTGTGTCAATTCAGTACCTGTGAGCACAAGCCATCACATAGAGATCTAGATCTTGGTTTAAAGAAAGACATTTCTTCAGAGGTTGCAGAGTATGAACAGAACCCAGATCTGCTGATGCTCATTTGCAATCTCCTGTGAGTTTGGCTTAGTCCATTGCAGAGGAGGGCTGTTTACACAACTCAGATTGGAGTTTGGATCACAACTTCCTTCCACTGCCACGGGGAGGGCCAAAATCAAGGTTTCGTTTCAAGCCAATCACTGTAATCAAGTATTGGAATATCTATTCCCTTTAGTGTGTGCACAACCCAAGTTAGGAAAGCGGCACCCTCTAGAGTCCAGTCCACATAAGTGGATAAAGAGTCTACTACATCGTTCAACAAACCGAGTTATTGCTTTAGTTTAAGCATTTGAGTCTGAAGCTTTTTAATACTGAAAGTTCCAGGTTCAAGCCTGCTGGCATCCAATCCCTATTACTAGAGCTGAGTGAAAATTTTCTGTCAAATACTAAATTTGCTGAAAAATGGAGTTTCGGTGCAAACAAAACTCTACACAAAATTGGGTTGAATTAAAAAATGAGTAAACATTTGTTCAAAAAAGTCAAAATGTCACTTCAAACCGATGTTTGAAATGTTTTGTTCAACCTGAAGAAAGCATTTTCATTTTTCTGTTTTGGTGAGAAAAACAGGGGGGGAAATCAGTTTTCTTCAGAGTATAAAAATACCCAGTTATTCGCTCACTTCTAATCGTTAGGTATGCACATAACAGCATATCTCACACACATTTACAACAGGTTGTTGTCTGTAAAGCAGCAGCTTTGATCCCACACGAATAAAACATTTTAATTCATTTCACCATTTTATTTCCTCAAAAATATATCAACAAGGGCTTGGCTGCATTTTCAAAACTGACGACCCCTTCGGTCTCTTGTAAACATTATATATTTTTTGTGAAGCATCGATTCTAAATTATCGTAAACAGCTGTTTCCTATAGGAAATTAATTTAAACACAAAAGAAAAATAATAATGATACAAACGAATGTTTCCCCTCTTCCCCGCCACCCGGTCCTGGGGTTAGATCAGTCTACGTGGCTCTAATTATGAGAGGTCATGTGTCGGGATAAATGGTGGCGTTCCTGAAAGTACTCGTGGCAGATCGGACATGTCAGCTTCTCCTCCCGTCTCCTCTTGCACTGAGACTCAGTCGAGGTGTAGTCCTTCTTGTGATGGGACCGCATGTGGAAGACTAAGTCAGAGGTCATGCGGAAGGAGAGGTTGCATTTTGCACACCAGTTCTGGGCAGCCACCCCGAACGACGTGAAGGTGGGCGGCAGGAGAGTCAAGGAGGAAGAGGAGGTGGAGGTGGCAGTTTGTAACTGCCCCCCGGTTTGTTTTGGCCACGGTTCTGAGGTATATGGGAAAGCGTTGCTCCGGCTGATGCTCGTCTGCAGTGCCTGAGAATTACGCAAGTCACTGACAAAGAACTTGGCATTCAAAACATTGCCGTAGCACATGATGTCTGCCGGGGCGATGAAGCTGGACAACTCCCCCAGGCTCTTTGGTGACTCAGTCACGGGATGACAGGAATTCCCAGCCGCCCTGTCCACTAGTGACTTTGTGGGCTTGCTGAAAGCACTTTTCTGCTCCCCCCGGGCTCGGGCAGGCCATACGAAGGAGAACGCACTGCCTGAGGAGTTCAGCACCACATCTTTGGGCATGTGTTCTTTGCCCAACGGGTCCAGGCCAGCCCCTTGCTCCAACTCCTTCACTCTCTCATTCCTCAACCGGTCCTTCATCCTCCTGACCTCAGTGAAAGCGCTTTGTTTCTGCTCCAAGGCATCCTTCTTCACCGTCAGCTTCCCTGAGCTGAGCTTCCAGACTGAGCCAACCAAGGCGTGTCCCCCCTCTGCCTCCTCCTGGCCCCCATAGCTATACGCTTCCCCCAGGTTGTTCGTTTTCTCCAGCAGCACAGTTTTCCTGCTCCGGTTGCTCTCTGCCTCTTCCAGTTTCGTTCTCTTCTCCCCTGATGGCCCATGGGTGGCTATCTTGACCTCCAGATCCCTTGCCAAGCTGTGGAAGTTCGTGACCTGCTCAGCCGAGTCGCCCTTCCCAGCCTTCTGCTCCTGGAGATATCTCCATAGCGGGGCATTCTTCTCCGGGACACAGAGGAAGCGGACGTGGGCGACATAGGAGTGCTCGCATTTAAAGGCCTGCTCGCATTCCGGGCACCTCAGCTCTGCGGAAACAGAAAACAGCCATTTTGAGTTTCGTGTAATCAGAGTCACGGCCGCTCTTGCTGACACTGGTATAAACCAGGAGCAACTCCATTGCTGGGTCACTGGGGTCCAGCTAACTGGAGGGCAGGATCAGGCATCATCTGGCTATGGGAGGCACCTCGCACACATTTCCGTCTATACGCGCCACACCCCTATGCTGTCCTTTATGCGGCTAAGTCACGTTCTCACAGCAGAGACTGGCTTGAATCAACCCTCTGAATTCTGGGGAAGTTCAAAGCCCAAAACCTGGATCTGGGCCTGATTTTGCCACCAGGAAAATCATCTTTACTATGGTCTCAATGCAAAACCAAGCTCCAAACATCCCTGTGTAGCTAGGTTCCAAATGTGGCTTGCGCTTCTCTCTACTTCATAGGTCACTAGGGAAGACCGTGTACAGAGGACAGCCCTACCAGTTATACTGACGGAGTGATACTGGTATTCTTGGAACACCCTTATTCTAAGAGGCCTTTTTTCTATTTCGCTTTCATCCCCTCCCAAGCGACATAAACTAATCTGATAAAAAGACTGTCCTAGACCGGAAGAAGAATGTCTGCATGAGAGGAGGATTATACTGATATAATGCTATTGGTTTAAATTCACACTTTAGGTTATACCAAAAGAACATTCCAGGCACACTTTGCATCGATGAATTTCCAGGCCGATATAACCCATTTTCAACTGATCTAAATGTATACACACACAAGTTGCACTGGTTTCACTAAAATCAGTTTGAAACCAGATTGGGTGCAGAATCCCATGTGGACACACTTCCATCAGTTTCAAATGGAGTATGGCAGACCAGCAA
Organism: Emydura macquarii macquarii; assembly: GCF_026122565.2. Lineage (NCBI taxonomy): Eukaryota > Metazoa > Chordata > Testudines > Chelidae > Emydura > Emydura macquarii. Next base: position 6,751,781 of record NW_027130204.1, read on the forward strand.
ACTTACCAAGACAAGCTAAACCCCTACAAGCCAGATTTAAATCTACTTGAGAGCCTCCACTCTGGGTTTTGCACCAATTTGACAAAGTCAGTTTAAAAACCACACCATTTGTTACGCTACAGCTTTGCGTGTAGAGGTGGTGTTAAAGCTGCCAATCTTTCCTGAAGATGTGGGGTTTCTTTAAAAGATTGCCCTGCTTTGTGTGTGACTCATTTTCAAAGCACTGACTATAGGGGAATCTCTCCCAGCAAAATGTGTTCCCAAGAACCTGTGAGAATCAGGGCCACCTGCACCTACCAAGGTGTTGGCTAATTTAAGCCAACTGAGCTGTATCAAGAAGTCTTCGGACCACAAGCCGTCACTGTAGCACAGTTCAGTTCCATCATTCAAGCAAGCTCTGACCCCAGGGCACCATCAGGCTTGAGCTCAGTTGGCTAGCCAGAGCAGCAACATCCACACAGCTATACTTAGTGTGCTCGCTTAAGTCCTGTTAGGCCAGGACTGCCTACCCTGAGCTGGGAAACTCCCTCCCAGCTGTCCCACAGACATACCTTCATTGACTCCAGCTCGGTGCACCAGTAAAAAGATTTGCTTCTAACTGCCCAGCCTTGACACCCCAGCCTGGGGTCTGAGAGTCAAGCTGGGCTTTTGCATACCTTCTCCTGGAATAAAGATTTTGCAGGCCAAACTCAGGCTCAATGACGCCCACGCAACATCAGTTTTTGGAAACTTTCCCTTCCAGACTCACCATTTTGAAGAGTCCTAGCTTTAACCTCGTTGAAACCCAGGAGGCTGGAAAGCTCCTCATCGTACCAAACAAGGAGCTCCTCGTTTTTGCATATTTTCCTCGTCGGTCGATAATACAACTGGCTATTTTTTAAGTAAGCTTCCAAGTTCTGTTCCTTGCTGTGGGCAGCTGCTTGAACAAGCCTCATCCAGGGCAGCCCAGCAGGGCCATGCACTGAGGTGACATCTACCTGTTAGACGCGAGACAAAAAGGGAGACAACAGGGATTCAGGATGCACAAATTCATCAACTCTCTTGGCAAAGCCTGTCCTTTCCCGTCTTGCACGTGATCCCACACTTAAGGCAATGGCGACGCAGCAAACACTTTGACAAGGGGGGGCCTGATCTTGTATGACATCCCCACACCCAACGGATCACAGTGTCTGCAGCCTTCCTGAACGACACCACACTGTATGAGACACCCCACAGCCACGGGAGCACAGAGCCTGCAGCCATGGGAAGGCTGGAGAGACAGTGAGGCCATCTGTATCAACCCTTAGAGCAGAGCCGTGACACCAAGACATGGCAGTCTGCACCACTCCTAAATCACACAGCATCCTATGCCATCCTGATGAGTGTTCCCAGCATTTCTGGATGCCCACCGCCTCTCCCTAATCTTCCTCTGCAGCGTACATGCCCTCGGCCCTGACACAGTCATTTGGGAAATCTCACCTGCCCACTTACCTCTCCTCAGGCTGCAAAGAGAAGGAGCCTCCCCAACACATACACACGTGAGATGCTTTCCCCATCATTTCAGTATAACCTCCCCTCCCCATCTCCAACAGGCCATGTCAGGGCAACGCTATCTTCAAGGGGTTGTGACACAGTGGCCCATTTGTGGTCCACTGCTCTGTGACGGCAGCTCTTGTCAGGCCTGGCACACTCACTATACCTAACACATCATTGTCATGATATATACCCACAAGGTGGCATGTAACATTTCACTGGAAAACTAATAACTCACTGATATTCTTGCGTAGTGTCTGTAGAGGGTGGTACAAAGAGTTACGGAGACGTGCTTGGATTACGTTCTTAAAATGTATTTGACAAGCCCAGCCTGCCCTAGACAAAGAAAGGAGTATTTGCTTGTTTGACCAGCCTGGTCGCCAAGCAGAAACAATGATGGCACATTTAAACAAAGCCATCAGCCTCGCAAGTGGGGGAAATAGCCTCTGGACTACAAAGTCAGGGGGCTTGAACCTCAGATAATAAGTAATTGAATCAGCTGACTGTAGACAAGAGTCCTATATTATAAGAGTGTATCAAGTGAGATCTCTTCTGAAAGTTAATGACATACGGGTGATTAAGATCATTGTGAAATGTCTGTATTAACCCTACAGTATATGAGGAATTATGGCTAGTCACTGATATTATGCTTTAAAGTCTGTGACCAAACACAGGGAGAAACAGGTTTTCTCCGAGGCAGGAGGGAAGGCAGCTATCTATTTGTCTCCAGTGAAATTAAGCAAGCCCTGTTTCCATACGAATCAGCTGGGACATGAGAAGTTCCCGGGAAGGGAAGCACTGCATGAGGTCATCCTGAGTCTGGGGACAAAACAGGGGAGTTTGAGAAAACGTAAGGAAAGAGAAGAAGCCATCTTGGACAGGCACCAGGGGCCAGAGCTCTTGCAAGTGGAGAAAGATGGGTCCTTCAACCAAGGGGGTTGACGTCTCCATAAAAGAAAAAGCTTACTATGAAATCTACCTCAAACCAAGGCTGTATCTTGCTGTGTTAAGGCTTCGCCATAAGAGAGCATAGTTTTTACTGTGGTTTGTTTGTTACCCTTTCTAATTTTATTCCTTCTCCTTGCTATCACTATGCTGTGGCCTTCTGTTAATAAACTTGTTTTATTTTTACTGGAACGCAACTCAGTGCTGTGCTAGCAGGGAAGGGGATATTTATCCCAACCAAGGTAATCAGCTTTTGTCTCTTTAAAGGAGCAACGAACTTTGTTCATTCTCAGAGTGGTCCAGGAAGGGCCAAGGGTTTGGGGGGAATTCGGCGCTGGGGTGAAGGGAGGCGTTGCGGTCACCCATGAAGTAGTAACCCAGGCTGGCGGAGAGCAGGAGCGCGCTGAACCAGATTTGCATGCTATACAGATACTCAGACTGGTACCTTGCCTGCTGGCTGGCTGTGTGAAGGCTGTGTACCCCAGCAGCAGAGCACTGAAGGCACCCCAAGTTACAGGGCAGGCGGGGACATAACCTCTCACTGGCATGGGCTGCCCCCAGCACATTGCCCTCCAGGCCCTGTGATGTGCAAAGAGCTGCCCAGAGCAGCTGCCTGTTCCTTCCCCTTCCCTGGGAGCCTTCTCCTCTTGTGCCTGGGGCACCATTTCTGCCAGCCAGCAGCATACACAGGGAGCTCTAACACTACCTGCTGAACTGCAGCTGCTGCCCACCCCCCCAAACCAGCAACCTGACTCCTGAGGTCCCCATGCCTGCCCAGCTCCCACCTGCCTCTGTCCATCCAGCCCTCCAACCTCTCCCAGTCAGCCTCTCCTGTTTCACCCATCACTCCCTATGCTTCCTGCTCTCCACTTGGCTGCCTGCCTGTGCCCAGCCTCGGCCCTTCTCCTGCTCTCCGGCACCCATTCACCTGGCACATTCAGATCCCCACCACTACTGTTCTGTCCTATCTGCTAGTCCCCCCACTCCATGGGACTGCACGGGGGCCTGCCTGCAAAGTCACACCCTCTCGATAGCCCCTTGACTGCCACCGATTTCCCACTCCCTCCCCCCCATTCTTGAATTTTCCCCAAACATTCAGGAATGCAGAGCTACTCACACCAAGCCTATCCACTCCAAGACAGGTCAGATGGGGAAGCTGAGGCAGAGGGACATTAGGTGACTTGCCCAGGGTCACGCATCAAGTCAGTGGCAGAGCAGGGAACTCAGATTCCTGGCCTGCTCTCTAATCAATGAGCCTCGATCCTGAAAGCATGAGTATGGTACTCCAGATAGAAACCAGAAACTCCATTACACTGTTCTCCACTGTCAATTCATTCCAGATGGGAAAGTCCTAGAGAATTTAATGGAAAGAGCTAACCTCTGTTTAGGCTATAATAAATTATCCTATAGAATTTAATAAATAATTAGATCCCTGCAACTGAATTCTACAGGATAGTTCAAAGCCCTTACAGAAATGTTCTCCTTCGCCATTAAATTATGGAGAGCTTCAGAATTATTACTACAGAACCCTATTAAATATCTGTACAGCCCTTTGGATTTACTAATGCCTATAGAATGTTTCCATACAGAATGTTATTAAAGACAACTAATACGCATTTATACCTTGCTCTCCATCTTCAGAAGTAGTGCAGATTACTCATATTTTGGCATCAAGTAAAAATTTCAAATGTATTTCAAGGTATCCATAAAGGACAAGTACTCAACAACTGCAGACTCAATTATTTCTGAAATAATGTGGTATAGTGGGTAACATCTACTTGCAACCGATGTGCAACACTACTTATAACCCCCATCCCTTCTTAAAAGAATTGTATTTAGGTTACAAAGTCAAGCTCTCAAAAGTTAAGAAATGCCAGAATTTAAGACTGCCTGTGCAATCCTGACTTCGCCCCTTGCACATCTGTATTATAATACGCTCTTTAATGACACGATACCATGCTATTGTTTCCACAGGACCCCTAACTCATTCAGTGCATGAAATGGATGATGCTCTGGGAATGATACAGCTATTCAATATTTCCTTTTATCCTCATCTTTTGATGTGCAGCCCCTGCCTTCTTCACTGCCCACCCTTCTAAACTTGCACTGAATAGGGAATTATTAGTTTCCTCCTGGGATTTCCTCTGGTGCTCATCTAAATATCTAAGCCTAATGGATATTAACTTATCTTTGCAAGCTTGAAAACTGAGGCACAAAGCAATTAAGGACAAAATTTGCAAAAAAACCCCACCTCTGCTAACAACTTCAGCAGTTGTTTTGAAAGAGAGAAGTTTGGAGGGGAAACATATTTAGCAATAAGCCTGATTTTAAATTTCCCCCACAGCTATTTCTCTCTCTTTGTTTCTCCGTTAAGTGCATTGCAGCTGTGGCAGGGGGTTTGTACTACCGATGGCGTTTTGGACATCGCTGCTCTGTTTTTGCCCCTCGGAATGCATGCAAAGGCATGATCACATTAGCAGCTTGGCCAGAAGAAGGAAATGTTGAGACCATTAGTGTAAGAGTTAATTAGTGCAAGGGAGAGAATAAATTAGCACGCCCTGCAACTGGTTCCCTTTAAACTATAAGGTGATGACTGACAAATATGGAAGTCTGACCTCCTCCCCCTCCCCCCCCATTGGTTGTAGCTAATAGCTGGGACAAAGCTGTCACTAATTAGGGCCTGGTTTTCAGGAGTGCGGCACACCGACTCACTGCTCTGAGCACAGTCAAAGGATGCACAGGATCTCTGGAAATCAGACCCTAAGAGAGAGGGCTGAACATGTGGAAAGGAGACAGGAAATAAGTGAGAGCGCCGGACAGAGCAGAGGAGACTGGAGCTGTGGAAGAGCATCAAAGCCTTTCTTTGCTTAGGGTGTTTTGGTCTGGATGTGGTGGGGTCCGGCTGAGCCCAAAGCCCAGCTGTGCAGCTGATGGGTGCCTCGGACAGGGTGTAAACCTGCCCTGTGTCTACAGAGCAGGGAATGCCTCCGTGCCCAGAGGAGCTCAGTCGCAGCTCCATTAGAAAGAGGCTTGGCTTTCAGGGCCCCTTGGGGAGAGAAGAGAAGGGACCTTTCAGGAGAAGACTGCCCGCACAGGATGCGGTAAGTGGCCGGGCAAGGGCCAGGAGTGGTTTAGCAGGCCTGGCTGGTTTGCTTCAGTGGAGGGGGACATGGGCTGGCTCAGGCTGGGAGAGCCCTGTTATTTCTTTGGTCTGGGGTACAGAAAGCCTCAAGGGATCTTGTTAAATTGAGGGTCCTCAGACTCCCAAGGGGACTGTTGAATGGGGGTGACCCACTGAAAAAACAGCAAGGGGAGGAAAAAAAGAGGATGCCCTTTTGGACTCAGAGTGAAAGGCGTTGGATAGTCACTGGGCCAGAGACTGAGTGTGAGAATGCCTCTATAGCCTGGTGGTTAGGGCACTCCTTTCGGATATAGGAGACCCAGGATATAGTCTTCCTGCTCCAATGGTTATTTACTTGTTTATGCACACAGTGGAGCAGCTTCAAGAGGAGAAACTGAGGAAGCCCTCACATTGGAATATCCCATCACTCAGTGGTCAGGGCACTCACCCGAGAGATGACAGATCCGTCTCCCCAGGAAGAGGGAGACATTAAAGCCAGATCTCTTCCACCCCAGGTGAGTGCCCAAGGCACTAGGTTAAAGCTCATAACAGAGACCCCACATCCTCCTCCTCCTGTGTGGCTGTGTTGCAAATCCTTTGTTTGCCTTTGTCCAAACGGGTGACAGTGGAAATGTCTCGACTCCAGCGGTTTTGGTTTTGTAACGCTGGAGCATTTCCAGTCCGTTTGAGGCACAATTTTTCCCCCCCCATCTTTTCGCTTCGCCAAAAATTGTCATAAAACATTATTTGACCCAAAATGATTTTTTAGTTTTCAAAGCTGCCAGCGAAATGAGAAATCCATTATTTGTCCAGCGCCGGTCACAACTCCCAGCCAAAATGCCCACAGAGTGTAACCCATGCTAGCACAATGTGTCTGCGTCACCCTCTAGTAGCTGGCCTATGTAACTCAAGAGTCTACTCCAGACTGGCAGAGATCCTGGGCGAGTTTCGCCTTCCTCTGCTGCATAGGGCACAGGTCGCTTGCTGGTTTGAACTAAAGGAAATGGTGGATTCTCTGCAACTTGACGTCTTTAAATGATGATAAATAAATACACTCCGGGAGCATCTTTCTCCAGACTGCCCAGATTCTGCCAGGAGCTCTGCTGGCAAAATCCCAACAAGAAGCCTAGTGTCTAGTTTTAGAGTCCAAACACATGAAAACAGCCCTGTCTTCTCCTTCCTGGTGCTCAGGCACCCTCCAGAGATCTGGCCACTAGAGGCAAAAGCAAATGGGGGGAGACCTCCCAGAGACTGCAGCTCCCCCCGCGGTCAAGGGAGAGACAGGGTGGAGAGATGTGCTCTGTTCACGCTCCTACCCATCTGGACAGCCAGCAGCCTGGGCCCATTCCTAGACTTCAAAGCACCACCCCAGAACCACTCGCTCTCCTTCGGTGACAGGTGGAAGGGGATGGCATGACCCTAGAGACATCCCTCCTCGGCCTTAAAGGGTGAGTAAGCCCCACAACAAGCCCTCTTGGATGTTCACCTCTGAGTGAAGACGTGCCCCTCATTCCCTCCCATCCTGGATCAGTTCAGCAGCTGAGCGAGGGTGCCTCGGCATTGAACAGGACTCAGCAAGGAGGATGCTTCGGACTCTTTCCCTACACGGGAACGGTCCTTGCTGAGATCCCCTTGGGATCCAGCCTCCAGCTCAGGACTGCGCTGGGCCAGTTTCCCCTGTCGGTGGAGCTGTTAGCTACGCTGAACTGGAAATAAAACTATATCCCGTGCCACTGCCACTGGCCAAAAAGAGAAATCCAGGCAGGAGGAGGGACAGCCTTCATAGTATAATATAAAACACCAGGTTCTCCTACCTTAAATACATAATGGATATTTCTTCTCTCAGAGCATTTCAGAGCAATAAAAGCGATAGTGTCCAGTAAAGTGTTCTGCAGCATGCACGGTCCAAAACTGGCTTCCTCTGGGATGTCTTGAGTGGTATGGACAGTTGCAAATACATCTGGGAAATGATGATGCAGGAGCTTGCTGTCACTCATCCAGAAAAGTTTAGGCAAAGATGTCAGTTCCATCATAAACCTGCAACAAAGCAAGGAATCACACTTACACCGGGGATAGGAAATTGAAAGGGGTGGGGGGATGAATCTGATCATGACATATAACACAAAGGCTGTAAGGAACTAGAAGTGTAACAGGGTTGGATCTTTAAAGCTAGCTAAACAGAGCTACCGGGGACCAGTACTTTGGCATTTGTGGCACATTGGAGCTTGTGGTGTTATTAATGTCCAGCCCATAAAGAGAAGGGCTATTCTGCACTAAAGCAGAAATCTTAATCTTGTGAATAAATCAGTCAATCTTTTCCAGGGCGTTTAGTCAGCTACTCCAGCAGCTCAGTTGCACCCACAATGTGGCCGTTTATAACCAGGAACTTGAAGCTTTGGGCACGGTAGGAAAAATCGGCAGTCAATGAAAAGAAAACCAGACTAGTCCAGCATAATCTCAGTCCTGTCTATTACAGAATCGCAGGCTGCAGGACTTTCTTAAGACATAGTCATTGTCCACTTCAGCCTCCAAAATGGAAATGCTGGGATTATTCCAAACAATTGGGGCTTTTCTTCATCAACTGACGATTTCCCCCACTGTGCATGCTGCCTTTTATGTCTTGTTTGTACTTTGTAGTGGTGTTAGCCCCAGCGTCCTGGCCAAATTCCAGTCAGGGAAATTACAGTCCACTACCTAAGATGCCCCTTGTTACAATTGGACACACAGTTCTCTTTATTTCCTGGCCTGCTTTGTTGAACTTTGATGCTGTATGCTGTTAAATGGCAGCCATGTTGCACCTCTGAGGTGGCTGCATTTCAATTTACATTAGATTAGCTAGTAAATAAAGTGATTTGAGATCCTTCCTGGTTAGGGTGAAAGGCATGGCATAAATTAGAGGTAGAGAAGAAGCAGTGGGTTTTGGTTTGGCAGAACCAAACTAGGGATGGTTTGGATCCAGATTGCATTCAATCTGCATACCCAGAATCCAGGAGGGTTGGATAAAAGGTTCATTTTGGTCCCATTTTAATATCAATGTGAGTTACTATGATTCATTTGTGACCATTCTAAAGGCCAGGGCAGATTGTAACTCCTTTGCCTATGTCCCGGCATGGCAATCTCAGACACTGCTAACAGTATAGCCAGGGCGGTATGCTCTTGCAGTTCAGTTGGCTTGCAGCTATCTGTCAGTGACTAGAGAGCAGTATTATGAAATGATTCAGAGCTCAGACGCAATCACCAGCAGCTTGGGCTCGAACCTGGGAATTCCACACATGGTTAGGGTGCAGGATTCGGCCCTTTGCCATTCCAAGGCTCTACGGGTTATTTCCTGAGACACCGTTCCATCAATCTACCACTGACGGAAGTGCAAAGATCTTCATTCACTCCAGCGAAAGCTGGATCAGGTCCATAAAGCAGGGAGACGGCAAGAGAACAGTAACGACGAGCAGGGAGACGAGCTGTTGGTCTAATAAACACTGAGATGGAAGGACTGAAGAGCCAATGGAATTGTTTTGTTACAGTGTGACGTACGGCTTGAGCTAACGTGATGTAAATCACTCAGAACACCAGAGCGTGGGACTGATCTACCTCCGGTTCTACCTCGATTTAGTTAAACCAGTACAATTTTGTCACGGTGGCGAAGTCTGTGTCCCCACCCTGCCAAGATTTAAAGACATGCTGAATGAAACATGCTGGGAATAGTAAGTCTTTGGAGGGTCAGGGTCTAAACAGACAAGATGCTAAGACAAACAAAAGATGGGAGGGGAAACAAAGGTGCAAGAAGGTAAAATGCCACGAGCCCAAGGTCACAGGCAAGATGGGAAACCTAGGTTTCCTGGTTCCCAGCGCCAACTCAAACTCACACATGCTGCCTTTGGCTGCATTATACACCTCAAGGATGATGAAACTTGCTGGACAATTTTGTATTCAGTTTATCCATTTCACATCCTGGTTCGCAGGTACTACCCCATTCCCACAGCTGTTGTGTTTGTGTACACCACCACAGGCGGATACTACACAGCCCCAGAATTGTTTTAAACCATGTTTTCATTTAAATGTGGGGTGGGGGGGGGAGGGGGCTACTTAATGAAAACATTCTGTTCACATTCATTTTTACATAGCACTTCAAAAGAAAACAACAGAACATTAAAAATATGAGCCTAAACTACTAAACAAAAACCGACAGGAACAAATTATGGGCCCCAGAGCAGATGCTTTGTCTAGGAAAGTTACTCCCTTATCAAAGAAGGCAAATGCCATGAGCTGGGAACCGTGTTGTCTCCCTGGTATTATTCTATCTACCTACCTACGCTTCTAGAAAACAACTCCCCACCCAGTGACCTGCCCGCCCAAAGAACTGGTTGTTTCTCTTCCAGCCTTGCTCTAGAGTCACTTCCCTAGCAAGGGGTAGCTGCATTCCAGGGCTCCCCAGTTGAGGAATGGCACAGGCTGACTGGCCCTTTAAGGCAAGAGAGTCTCAGGCTGGCCCCAGCTGATGGTGATGTGGCAACTGAATGATATAATCAGTGAGCCTAGCTGTGAAAGGCTATTCAAGGGGAGGGAACAGCCAGCTGGGGGAAGGGGCTGCAGAGAAGGCAGGGCTCTCCTGCAGGCAGAAGCCCCCACCCCCAGGGTGCAAGTGGGTGGGAGCTCTGAGACAGGGCCTAAACAGGCAGGAAGACCCACAGATGTAGGAATTCCTGGGCAAGGGCCTGCCAGGTGCAGGGGGATCCCTGGGGAAAGGGAGGCAGTGAGGGAAGCCTAGCTAAGACAAGAAGCAAAAGAGGGAGAGCTCTGTAGGAGAGGCCCTGACACAGGCTCTGTAACAACACCTCAGTGGTGCCTGGGAAGAGGGATAAGTTATTAGCTGGATGTTGATCTTGGACTTTCGGTTGGGCCTTTTGTTTCCCTGGAAGGAGACTGGGCTTTGTGTGACTTGGCCGGAGGGCTGAGCCACAGAAGAGCTGGTGATACACAGGCGACCAGCAGGAGGCACCAGAGACAAGGACCCCTTGCAGCATCACAACCTGACACTGGGGTGCTACAGGAGGTGAGCACACTACCTTACAAGGAAAAACCAGTGAAGCTGGGTATATTTGAAGTGTAATTTGCTTACTTATACACACATACACCAGTCCTGGAACAGAGGTGGTCACAAACTGCACCCAGACACTGCCTTCTTATGGAAATCTCAGCCCACGCACCAATGCTTCATTCCCAGGATGCTTCTCTGTCCTGAGAATTGCCTGCTTCCTGCCACTTCTCTTCACTTGACCTTTTCTCCAAGGACTATATACTGCAGCACAAAACCAACAACTGCAAGCCTGTCTTCCAAAGACTGAAAACTTGCTCGTGTGCTAAGAAAAAGAGCATGTGAAGCTACGTGTAACAGTGCCCATCTGCTGATGGCTGCCATGATATATTCCCCCAAGACCCTTGTATATCTGGAGAGGTCCACAGAGGCACAAGTCATCCACATGAAGGCCCAAGGCCTTAGCAGTGCTGCCCAGCATCCTCTTTGAATCCCATTCAGCAGCCATGCTACAGGGGCACCCCACTGAGCAATACCCTCAGGACACCCCCTAGAGGGGCCTTTCCCAGCTGCATAGGGAAAGTGGGTATGCTAATACTGACAGATCCACAGAGAGAGAGGGGGAGATGCAAATTCTGCCACAGGCCCAACTCACTTCCTCTCCGACAGATCCCAACCACAGAGGGTTTCCAGAGGTTTTGGGGACAGGAGAGGGAATTATGTCACAGAGAAAAAGCAATCCCTACTTCTGTGCCCACACACTCTATAGGGAAGGTTGCTGTTGTGCTCTCCTGTAACTAATTCAATATTACTAGGTCTTCTGTTACACTCTCTCTGCATGACGGAGCAGGAGGGGATGGAGATTGATTGGGAATCTCAATTCTCAACTAGTATCTGATTAGCACATTTTCTCCCCATCCCACCCCTACTGTCTCAAATGCAACACGTCAGCTTTGTTTGCTTGTTGCTCGGTGACTGAAATATCCAAAGATCAGTGGCAGTCAAAGAAGTCCCCAAATCCTACAGGAGTGGATGCTGAAGCCTGTGACAGCTATGGCTGTGTTCATATGCTGTGCAGAAAAGCTGGTTCTGAAAAGGGGGGAGGCACATGCTGTCTGTAAGTAGGAACCAGGCTTGTTGTGGCATATCTTACACTGCCTGCTGGTGCTGAAAGCCTCTTTAGATAGAGGTTGAATTATTGAGTCAATGCACCACCTAGTGATTTGCCTCGGCATAACATAGCATTTCTGAGAACATCAGGACAGGGCAACCTTCTAGTTTCTGTGTACAGGTTCTTATCTGCCCCTCAACACTGCTGTGTCTGAGCCCCAGATCCACATGGGTGGATCCAGGAAACTGGGGAAGATAGGAGCCCCTCCACCTAGTTCACCTGTAAGACGCTCACTGGGGGGGAAGATAGGCGCTCTTTCGCCCCTCGGGGGTGTGCAGGCATAGAGTATGCAGGGTGTGCAGGCACGGAGGAAACTCTTCTGAAAATGCAGCACCGAGTGAGTTTGGTACCTGCTGGGCTAAGTGAGGGATAAAGGTAAAGGGGCCTCAGCAATGGAATTAGCAAGAGAAATGAGGGCAGGCACAGTGCTGAGTGATAGAGATGAGCTAGACAATGTGGAGAGGAGGTGGGGCTGGGTGCATCTACTGGGGAACTACAGCGAATAGAGGGGTAAACATTTTTCAAGACAAAAAGTTACTCTAATTGAAAACAGGCTTTTTTCTGAACATGCAGCTATTGAAACTTTTGCGTGGCATTTTTCATATATTAAAAAAAATGGAAACAGTTAGTGCCATTTGTCATGCACAGAAAGCCACGCGTTGCTTTTTTTTATAACCCTTCCAATCAAAATTTCTGATTTTTAAAAAAACCACGCACACAAAAATTCATAAAACCCCCAAACTGGGGCCATTTCAAACCCTGCGAAACAAAAACAACTTCAAAATGTTTCACACACTTTTGTTTCCACTATTTGAGCAGCTCCAGCGGTGAGGGAGAGAGGAAGGGGAGGAGGAGGAGGGTTAGGGTGGGAGACACTGAAGAATAGAGGAAGAAGGGCAAAACTCCAATCTAGTTGAAAGGAACTAAGCCTCTGGAGTCAATTCTGCCTTCAACTAGTCCAGTGCAACCCCAATGGAGTCAGAGCACTGAAGTCAATGGTGTGGCAGAATAATTGTCTTTAGCATATGAACGGTGGGCTGCTCAGGGCCTAATCAGCCCAACACTTTTGCTGTTCTCCAACCACTCCTTGCAAGTCCAAGAAACTACAAACAAGTGGGGAGCGGATATATCCAAGGTCAGAAATGACTGTTGTCAAATAGGGATCTGCTAAATTCTCTGAAGCGGTTTTCAGCAGGTATGTGACTAGTCTATAGCAGAGTGGGATGATATAATGCAAAAAACCTGCAGCATAAGAGATGGAATGCAATGTGACAGCTTAACATTGCAAATCCACACAGCACCTTATTTAGCATACGCTGCCCCAGAATGAAATGAGTCTAACAGTTAGGTGATAGAACAAAGTATGATCAGTTAGAGATGGGTCAAAATAGAGATCGGAAACACAAATGCCTTTGAATTCTGGGGGAAGGTTAGATTCATATTCCTGGATCAGAATCTGCATCTGTGGGTTTGATTTGAGTTTGGATCCAAAGCCAAAAGGACACCTCATCTTGCAAAATTTCTAACATACAAGATAGCAGAAATTTCTTAGACCAGCTCATGAGCTTGCAATTATCTCAAACCTAAACCTAAAGCCTGGAATTTATTCAGCCACAATCACAAATTCTGAGCCTTAGCCTAAACCTAATCTGGGTCCTGATACAAATCTATGTTTGCAGCAGTAGTCAATAGTGTTTTGAGGAAAGCCACCATCATTAAGTGAGCACCATTGCATGCAGCCATAATTAGTAAAGAAGACTTATTAGGGTACCTAACTTCTCTTGGAAACCAAAGTAGGTGTATTGTTCAGAGTACAGTGATAAGCACAGGAGAGAGAGAGAGAGATCTCCTAACCATGTTCTCCACGGTTTTGTCTAATCTAGTCTTAGATGACTCAACTGATGGGACCACCGCCCTCTTCTTTACAGAGGAGCTATTTCCTGATATTCAACCGTCACTTCTCTTAGCTCACCACTAGCCCATTATTCCCAGTCATACCTCTTTAGAATATACTAACTTCCTCCCGTTCTGGCACTTGTCAAATACTTCAGTGACTGCCTTAGGGCTAGTCTACACTTCAAACTTACAGCGGCAGCCACTGTAAGAGCGCTTGTGTAACTGCACTATGTCGAGGGGAGAGAGCTGTCCCGCCGATATAATAAAACCACCTAAATGAGCGGCGGTAGCTCTGTCAGCAAGAGAGTGCTTGAGCCAGCAAAACATATGTCTCTCCGGGGGGTGGGTTTGGTTTTTTTTGTTTGTTTTTTTTTTGTTTTTGACACACTGAACACAAAAGTTTTGCCGGCTGAAGTGCTAGTGTCGGTAAGGCATTAGTCTTTGTTTGCCCAAGGTAAACACATCTCCTTCTCATCATTTGTTTCTCAGAAGACAAAGCTGGAAAGCCCTTAAATCTGTTTGCTTGCCCTTCTGTGAAGTTACTCTACTGAGATGTCTACAGCTGGCCGCAGTTTTGTCACACTCCACTCAGTCCTAGACTCTACACTGCCAGGTGCACTGAGGGATGGGAAGGAGTTCCGAAAAGAGCAACACAAGAGAGCAGGGAGCCAGGAGGCGAGATCTATAAGGAAAGGTAACGTGGCTTGTTTAGTAAAGTGACATCCAAGAGACGGTCCGTTAAGGTTCCAAATAGCTGAAGGCCCGTCCACCAGAGAGGAAGGAGAATTATCTAGGGTAGTAACAAGGGGACACAACTAGCAGCCAGCAGAGGAAATTGAGAGATAAAATGTAATAAATAGTAGCTATCTCCTGTACAGCACGTTTCATCAGTAGAACTCCAAGCACTTTACAAAGGTCAGTATCATCATCCCCTTTTACAGATGGGGAAATTGAGGCATAGAGGGGGAGGGGACTTCCCTATCATCACCCAGCAGCAAAGCCAAGACTAGAACCTAGGTGTCCCGAGTCCCCAGCCAGCGTTCTATCCACTAGGCAACACTGCCTCCCCGTGATGGGGCAGTCTGCCCTCTTAAGAGTAGTGCTGCCTAGGGGTCAGCCCCTCTCAGTCACATGGCATGGCCCTTTCAGACTCTGGGAGGCTTGGGTGTAGGCAAAGACCTAGGAAACAAGGGTACTGGTGGAGAGTAAGCAGTCATGGGAACAAGTGGCGTTTGGAGACAGTCCGTACCTGTTGCTTTAAAGGCCCTGGGCCAGGAGCCTTGCAGAGCACTGAGCTGGGCGAAGGAGGCTGGCACATATGTTGCCTCCTGCCTCAGAACACCAAAGACACCTGCAAGAGAGGGCTTCCTGCTGAGCCTCTGACTAATTAGGGAAAGAAGCTGGCTAAGGCCCGGCAGCTGGCCTGAATCCTAACCCAGCCACCAGCAGGAGGGCTGGGGACTCCCATCTCAAGGAGAGGGACAGCTGGAAGCACAAGTTGGCTCCAGGAGGAGGGCTGGGGCCTCCTGAACAGGGGCAAGGAAACCTACAGGAGCTCTTGTTTGGACCCAGAGAGGAAGGCGGGAGCAACTCAGCAGTGATCGAAGGGCTATAGAAAAGTCAAGGAACCGGACCCGGAAAGGGGACAGACATTCTGAACTAGCCTGGTCTGGGTGAGGGTGCCAGGGGCCTGGCACCTGCAGGGCCGCAAAGGCGTGCATTTGACGGCAGCCCCCCAATGACATTCCCCCGGCAGCTGCTTAGCAGGAAAACTGGCCGACCAGGAGCGATATTAAGGCCAGGGTGTAGCCCCCCATGGGCAGGGATGGAAGGACAAGGTCCCACGTTTTGACTACCCATGCGGGCCAAAGAGACATCAGCACTAGAGCCCCTTGCGCCCCCCCCCCCTTCTCCTGCTGCAGGCACGAACTAGTCTCCCCAGCAAACCCTGTATAGCTGACCCGTGCGCCCAGCGAGTGGCGTGCAGTTACGGTCGTAGCACTTCAGCTGCAACGTGCCCCCTTGACAATGACTTGCTGCAGCCCAGATGCCACAGTTGGGGAATGCTGTCACCTCCTGAAGAGACAGCACCCTGCCAGCCCCTCTCCCCCTTCGTATCAGCAACTCCCACCCCCTAGGGCTTCTCCAGCGGTGCAATACAATGAATATCGATAAGGAATTCGTAACACATTCAATGTGGATTGCCTATTAAATGATGGGTACTCTCCGAACTCTGTCTGTCCCGGATGAGCATAGGGGCTCCTCGACTTTATGGACTCCTCGTCCCCCGAGAGTATCTGATATACCCATGTGACGTCCCTGAGCGACAGATCTGGCATCTTGATTTTGGAGATAGCCAACAGATCTGTCAAACAACCAGTACCTGTAAGCTGGCAGCTCCCGATGGAGCGTGCATCTGGGGACGTCCCTGTGAACTCTTCACTAGATGGTGCGTGAAACAGAGGGTGCGGGACCCAGACAGTGGCTTGCTCACAGTCCCAGGAGCTTCTGCCTCTTTCTTACTGAGATCTCTTTCTGGGGGGCCACTGCTTATTGGGGGCCCTGTTCTGTTCCCCTCATTCATAAGATATAGCAGCCTCACTGCAATGGGTGGGGCTATAGCAGGGTAAGTGTAAGATACTCCTCTGAGAGTAAGGGTGGCAGAGGCCAGCCCGCAGAGCAAAGCTCTGGCTGCATCTACTCAAAGGAGCTGCCTTTTGCACAGCTATGCCATCTCAATCTGCCCTGGACCTGAGCTTCCCTGAGCATCAATAGTCTGAGAAATTTGGGGTGATCTACTACAGTCATGTTTGGCATGGATAAAAACCATATCTGGCACCCATAGAACTAGTACTTTCCATCCACAGATCGCACAGTGATTTATAAAGGGGTGTCACCATTGGACACATGGGAGAGAGGGGGAGCACGCAGACCAAGTGGCTTGCTTGAGGTCGGACAGCTAGTCAGGGTGGCAGAGATGAGAACAGAGCCTGGGTCAAAGCACCTGACTGTTACCCTGTGTCTAGGCATTTAGTTGCCCTCATCACCCCAGGACTGGAGCCCCTGCACTCATCAGCTCTTTGGAAATGAATAACACTGTACATTGATAAATCATCCCAAGAGGCTTTCCAAACAAGAGCCGATGTGCAAACTACATGCAGGGATTGCTTCGTCTGCCACCAGCAGGGTGAAACCGGAGCAGCATTGCACAGCTGGGCCGGCCGAAAGTTTTCCAATGGAACAACTACATCAGAAAAGGCTGATTCAAAATGTGGCACAGGAATGTGTTGATTCCATTGACCTTTTCTATGGGAACCAGGCAGGCAGGCTGACTGGCCGAGGAACCTACCTGCCTGCTTTCCTGAATGCCAGCTCACCTGCCCACCCGCTTCCCTAGACTCTCCAGCTCCCTGGCATCCCGCTGGCAGGCTCCTGGGTTCCCAGGCTACCAAACAGCCCACCTGGCAGTCTGCCAGCCTCCCTGGGCATGCCGCTGGTTCCTCTGCAGCCCACTCTGGGCTCCGTGAGCAGCTGACTGGCCGGCTCCCTAGGCAGTCTACCAGCCAGGAACCCTGGGATCCCTGCAAGAATCCTTCATTTCGGAAACACCAAAACGTTCCCACCACCTGGGCTGCCCCTGGAAAAATTCTAAGGTGCTTTTTTAATTTATTTTTTGTCCTTATTCAAGATGCATTCCCCTCCCCCCGAACCCATGATTTTTCACAGGCTAGAACAGTACACAGCAAAACTAGCCCTTAGGAGAGCGTGTCAAGCGGTATCCCACCTCCAGCTGAAATGGCAGGGGATTTAAAGCAGATCGAATCCAATCACATACACTGGATTCTGGGTAGGACACAAAGGCTTTAATGACCACAAATAGGCTGGACTCAAGATCTTAGGTTTAACACCCCAACCAAAAGCCAGCATCTTAAGCACTAGGCCAGGGGACTGAGTGGACACACTCTGCGGAAGAGCCCCAGATTATCCAGCCAAGTACAGCAGGGTTGGGGGCTGCCAGGGAGTCATTGACATCTCCCTGATTCTCGGGGGGGGGGATTTACACTTATGGCTACTCCCCCTTGACACCCCCCATGTGCACCCTGTACCAGCGCCAAAGTGTAGGGAAAGATGGCACAAGGGCTGGGGGGTTCTCAGCAAAGAAGATGGAATGCAACCAGATGCAATGCAATCCTGAATTACCAACACCACTTCCTGCAGCACTCCAGGTTTTCCTTAGAGGGCTCACCTCTGCTTCCAGACCTGACCTCACTTCTGTTGTGAGAGATGATAACACACAGTCATGGTGGCTGGCTACGGACACTGGGCCTTTAAGTATTTCCACTCTGTAAATTTCACTCTGTGATCTAAAATCAGTCAGCCTTGTTTTATTACTTCCTTGCTGTCGCTCAACAGTGAGGGGTTGCAGGTAGCCTGCAAACCCGGGAAGGCAATGATCACAACCACGAGGCCACCATCTGTTCTCAGTTACAGTGATGGAAACAGATTAACTCCACCGAAGTCAGTGGAAATTAAACCAGTTTAAAACCAATGTATGAGAGAGGAGAATTTGGGCCCTCCAACTTGCTGCCCACTTCTGGCCTTCATGACACAGAGCACCACATGGAGTGGCTGTGGGTTACATTTGAAGTGTTCAGGGGGCTGGAAAATCTGGCAGCTAAACTTAGAGGACAGAAAAGGACAGAGAGAAGTCAAAATGTGAAGCTCACAACTAAGACAATACTTTGTGTTTCCATAGCAAACTTCATGCAAGGATCTCATTGAACTTTCCAGGCAATTACTTAAGATCCACTACAGCCCTATGAGATAAATCAGCTCTACTACCCCCATTTTACAAGTGGGGCAAATTGAGGGGAGATGTGACTTGCCCAGGATCTCCCAGTGAGTCAGTGGCAGAGCTGGGAACGGAATCCAAGATTTGACACCCAACCAGTCAATTGTTTCCCCCTGATTTCTGGCCCTTTGCACAGGTCAAAAGCCAACTCAAGCAATCTACTGGGTTTTGTTTGCTGTTGTTTTTTCTAAAGCAGGGCTCAGTTGGAGGGGAAATGATTTCATATGAAGCCCAAGAGCAATTTGTCTGTGTTAAGACATAGCCCTGTCACTGAAATATTTTAAAGGCATCATGTTTCCTGACTTATATTATGACCTTCCTCATAATTTAGAACCAAATCCAGATGGGCCTGGCCTCTCCCAAGGCAGAACTCTATTCCAGTTATTTCCTCTCTTTCCTTGAAATGTCTCCATTTCCCAGTTCTTGCATTTCCTTTATTCCCATTTGCTAGAAGATCATCTTGGGGCAGCCTGGGAATTTTTCAGGTTGTTCCCTGAGATGTGAGAGCAAATACTTTTTTTTCAGGAATGGGAAAAAACAAAACAATGAATTCATTTTCTAGATCCCTGACTTTGCAGCATTCAACCTTAAGATGTCGCTACTAGCTCATCTAAAAAGTTGTTGGAAACAGCCTGACTTTTCAGATTTATGAAATAGCAAGTTAGAGGCAATCCTAACGGGCAGTCCGGCATCCTCCTGTCTTCCTAGGACTTGTCACCATGTAAAAGAGAATAGGGGCAATGTTGAAAATATGGCACTACAGTTTACTTATTTATGATAGGCAGGCCTGGCAGCACCACCTATTAAGTTTGTTCAACACTTTTCATCATGAGACTCTGTTTTCAGTTGCTTATAACTTGACCAAACTTTAACCATTTGAGCTGAATTTTCCATGCCAGGTGTCTACCTCAGGCTGAATTGTTTTGGGTAACTTCAATCAAAACAGTTCAGCTGCGGCCAAAAATGAAGCTAAGGAAAAAGACCATGATTCCGTCCATGCTATAAACTTTTGGTGTCCTTTTCTTTGAAAAGCTCTAGGGTCCCTGTGCTTTGGAGCAGGGATTTGACATTTGGCAGAAGGTGGTTTTTGCGTCAGGGATGGGCCTTTGGCTTCACTATGAAAGGCTGCCCAAATTTGGCCAAGTTACCTGCCCTTGAAGGGGAAAAAAAACCCTGCAGTTTGCACATGCTCAATAGAGACTTATTAGTTTTTAGCAGCTAAGTTCCCTCAAGATTCCATCTGCACTGGGCATGCTCCAGCACAGGGACTGTAATTGCAATTCTGGGTCCAGGGTCATGCACGTGAACTAAGAGCAGGGAGGCTGGCTCTTCTGTGCTCTTAACGACCCCTCTGCTGGGCCCACGCAGGGCAGAGGAAGAAGCTGATTGATTTGAAAGCAGGTGGGACAAAAGTCAGATGTGCAGCAGGGTTGGAGGGAGTAGATTGGGACAATAAGCCAGGGGAGGGAGATTTGGACTGGCTGGTCAAGGAGACTGAGAGTCAGGAGGGACATTGAAGTTGGATGAGGAACTCGAGAAGGGAGATTAGAACTCAGAGCTAGTGGGGAGCAGGAATGTGGGGAGGGGAGCCACTGGAGGCCAGGGTGGGGAAGAGAGACTGATTGGAGGAGGAACCTGGATTGGAACCCAAGATTCCTGAGTCTCACCATTCCTCAGTTTCAGCAAATATCTGTGAAACTCACAAGCAAAGCGTCCCATCCTCCGTTAGTGCTGGTCCACAAAACAGATGACAACCTACTACTGCTATCAGTTACTTTACTAGCTCAAGTGGCAGAGGTCTGTGCAGTGGATTGAAAGGTCTCAACCTTGCTGATGATGCATGTGGGTGTCAATATGATGCCACATTCTGGTTTTTAAATTTGCTTTTTGAAAAATCTAGGTGATTTCATCACACACACGTCTATGTTAAAAGAGCACTATTAAAGATTGAAAAATCAGACACTGAAAAGTTAGCAAATGCCAGAATTAAAGTTGTATATACAACTTTAATTGATACCCCTTGTGCATATGCAATAGAGAAGACAGCCTTTAATTACATGATCACATACATTTTTTTCCAAATTAAGGCTGCTTGGGAAGTGCCAGAATGAATGTTGCCTAATGTTTGAATTTTTAGCTGTGTTACTTTGATAATGTTCTTTCAACTTAGGTTTTGTGTGTATATAGTATGGAACAGGCAATCTCTGCTCCACATAAACAAATATGATTCTCCTCATAATGGGCATTTATTAAACTGAACTTTAAAATAGGAAGGAAAATGTTTCTGAGAATTTGTTTTTAAATTTGTATAAAATTGTGAAAATCTGCCACCTGTTTTTTTAATTGGAATATGTTGACAGTTAGCTACATCTATTGTCTTACTCTAACCCCTAATAAAACTCTCAGAGGAAAATAGTGAAAAGAAGAGGATTTGGAAAGCTGACAAAAACAGTAAAGGTTCACTGACTGATCTAACTGGTTACTTTGTCACTGTAATAAATTAAGATTACAAATCACCAAAGCACTTAAGCACATGCTTAACTTTAAGCCCATGAGTAGTCACGCTGAAGTTCAAACAGTGCTGATCACCTGTTTAAAGCTGCTTAAGTGCTTTGCTGAAATGTTGGCCAATTAACCTGTTACAAGAAACATGCACTGTTAGTGCCCTGATGAGCCGTGGCTGTATTAAAGAACTTATTATAAATCCCTAGAACTGGTCAGAAAATGTCAAAGATTTCTGAAACTTCAGCAAAAAACAGGGAAAAAAATAGCACATTGCTAAGTTATCTCAAAAAATGTCTTTGTTTTTTCCATCCAACTGTATAGAAATTTCATTGAAATTAGAGGGAAACTCTTTTTTTTTTTTTTTTTTGGACACCAGCTGTAGGACATCCCCATGAGCCATGATCCCAACTAAAGTTGGGCAAATCCAACCACAAGTATTTGCAATTATTATTGCCAGTTACCTTTGCTGATATTCACAAATACATCACTTCACGTTCATAAACAGGTGAGCAAACTTTTGTTTGCAAGAAGGTGCAATGGAAAGCAACGTCATCCTAGATAAATTATTGCATTTACACTGGCTGTATCTCCTGCAGCCATTTTGAAAACTTGATTATTCACACAGATTCATCAAATGATTTTGATTGCAGATCATATGTGAACAAAAAAGGAACTTTTATTTATAGTGTTCCATTTTCAGGTGCAGATGCCCTAACCCAGGCTGGCTGGATTAGTTTCAAATACCTCGGGGAAATGTTATTATGCAAATAGCTATTTCATAAAAGCTGGTTGGAAAAAGGAATTTCTGTCCTATGAGAAATTTTGAAATGTTGATATTTATCTTCATCCTGAATTGGGACAAAAATTTGAAATATTAAAATCTTTCATGGAATGAAAAGTTCTGATAAATTTCTAAAATAACTGAAATAGTGAACCTTTTTAATCAAAACAAAATATTTCATTTCAAAAAGTCAATTTAAAAAAAAAGAATTCATTTTCACTGTGCACTGGTGTTGTAGCCATGTTGGTCCCAGGATGCTGTCCTACAACTGCAGAGGTGTTAACTATCCACTTTACCATCAATGGGCTCTTGCAACATGTGTTAATTGCTTGCCCTTAACAATCTGTTCACTCTTGTTTTTAGCTGTGACACTCTGGATATGACTACACTGCAGATAAAACCCCATGTCAGGTCTGTGCCAGCTGACTTGGGCTGCAAGGCTGTTTCATTGAAGTGTAGACTTCCAGGCTCCGGCTACACTTGGTTAGGCAGCAGTTCCACAGAAAAGGACCTGGGGGTTACAGTGGACTAGAAGCTGGATATGAGTCAGCAGTGTGCCCTTTTTGGCAAGAAGGCTAATGGCATATTGGGCTGCATTAGTAGGAGCATTGCCAGCAGATCGAGGGAAGTGATTATTCCCCTCTATTCGGAACTGGTGAGACCACATCTGGAGTATTGTGTCCAGCTTTGGGGCCCTCACTACAGGAAGGATGTGGACAAATTGGAGAGAGTCCTGCAGAGGGCAACAGAAATGATTAGGGGGCTGGAGCACATGACTTATGGGGAGATGCTGAGGGAACTAGGCTTGTTTAGTCTGCAGAAGAGAAAAGTGAGGGGGGATTAGATAGCAGCCTTCAGCTACCTGAAGGGGGGTTCCAAAGAGGATGGAGCTAGGCTATTCTCAGTGGTGGCAGATGACAGAACAAGGAGCAATGGTCTCAAGTTGCAGTGAGGCAGGTCTAGGTTGGCTATTAGGAAAAGGTTTTTCACTAAGAGGGTGGTGAAGCACTGGAATGGGTTACCCAGGGAAGTGGTGGAATCTCCATCCTTAGAGATTTTTAAAGCCCAGCTTGACAAAGCCCTGGCTGGGATGGTTTAGTTGGGGTTGGTCCTGCTGTGAGCAGAGGTTTGGACTAGATACCTCCTGAGGTCCCTTCCCACCCTCATCTTCTAGGATTCTATGCAGCCCGGGCTCTGGGAACTCCCCCACCTCACAGAGTTCTAGAGCCCAGGCTCAGCCCAAGCCCGGAAGTCTACACTGCAGTTACACAGCGCTACAGCCTGAATGCCACGAGCTGGAGTCAGCTGACACAGGCCAGCCACAGGTGTTTAATTGCAGTGTAGACAGACCCTCTGAGAACCTTTCTCAGACCTGAAGAAGAGCTCTGTGTAAGCTCAAAAGCTTGTCTCTCTCACCAACAGCAGTTGGTCCAATAAAAGATATTCCCCTTTTGTGTCATCAATAAACTTTTCCCTGCAGAAAATTTCAATTTCAATTAAATCACATTTTCTGACAAGAAGATTTTTTTGAACAAAAAGTTTTAAACAGCTCTGCTGTTCCCAGTAACATTTCCACATGGGGGGAGAATCTTGAAAACTTATTTACATTAGATTCTATAAAAACTTTTAACAAATCCTTACAACTTACTTGCCACGCAGTTTGCGGTAGCATGGAAGTAGGTGGGTACAGATTGTGCTAACGGTTTTCAAGCATGACTTCCCGTTAATAAAAATTAGAAGTTAGTCTTAAAACCCCTGGGCAGCACATGGCCCAAAGTAAATACAATCTCGCCATGCCACCCTAGTCATTTTTCTGTGTGCTCTGGACTTTCTCTAGAGCTTTGTTCTTTATCAGCCAAGCCCTGCACTTGATGTTCTAAGCCAGGCCAGGAAAGCCCTTTATGTAGCAGAATCCTCATTTCCTTACATTTAAGTATAGAGGAAGAAGTTAAAAAGCTATGTACCAATACATTCTATTTTGCCACCACCCAGCGAAAGACCTGTGCCCCGGCATGTTAAACCTGCAATAGAGCTAAGTAGGATTTAAATGGTGTGTCTGGCTTTTGCTAACCCCATTGCACAGGTGTGAATCCTACCCTCAGAATCCAATCTTGCAGTCTTTGGGCCTGACCCAAATCACATTAGAGTCAATGGGAGTGTTTCCATTGACTTCAGTGGGCCTCTTTTATGCCCCCATCATGGTGAGAAGTGCCCTGACAAGCAGCCAAACCGCCAGCACAGCTGTGGTGAGTGTATTGTTTGTTGCGCCCCTGTCCCCTCTTTCCCCCCACACATGTATTTGGAGCCAAGGCACGTTCCTAGTTTGCCTATGTGATAATCCCACCTGTTGGCAGGTGGGGAGCAAAATGTGACTGTACCATCCTTGCTCACGAGAACAGCTATTCCCATGGGATTGCCTCTATTCCCACCTCCCCTCATCCCAGCCTCCCCTGCTGCAGCCACCCACCATTGACTTGGCAGCTTCCCTAACAAAGGCAGTGGCGGGAGCAGCTGGCTGGCACACCCAGGAGAAGGGTGGAAGGCTTTGAGTGGGGACCCAGTTTTCACTTCTGCACCTCAGGAATGGAAACTGCTTGGATGGACATTGGCTTGTTCAGCGGGAATGGGATTCAGTCTAAAGCTCCTACTCCAGATCCAAACACCGCCAAGCCTCTAGGGGCTCACATCTGAGCTGCTTTAGAGCTACAATGTCTTCACTGTTCAGCCCTTGAGCAGCTGTGGCTTGCAGAACCCCACACCTTTTGATCTATCTCCTCACCCTGTATTCCACAGTACTCACTGTCCAGGCAGACACATTAGGATGAACCATCAGATCTTGGCTAGATTCCCAGCACAGTGACTCTGAACTGAGCTGCCAAAGCCGTTCATTAAGTGCCACCTCTCAGACTGCAGTGGTGATGCTGATGAAGAGGGCAGATCTATGGATTAGGGTTGCCACCTTTCTAATTACTGGTAACCAGACCGCCTCTGCCCCGCCCCTGCCCCGAAGCCCCGCCTCTTCCCTGAAGCCCCGCCCCTTCTCCACCTCTTCCCCCAAAACCCCACCCCCATCACTTGCTCCTCTTCTGCACCCCCATCATTTGCTGGATCATCCCAAGTAGCCTGCCTACAGATAGGAGGCAACCCCAGCTGAGCAGGTGCTGGTTCAAGTTAATGACCCGGTGCATCCCCCGCACCCCACGGTAACCGGAGTTTTGGTTTGGGTGCCACGTAGGGTTGCCAGGTTCCCGAAAACCAGGCACCTGGTGACCCTAAATGGCACCTGGACACAGAAGTCAAAAACCAGACTGTCCGGGTAAAAACCCTATCCACGGGTCTTGCTAGAAAATGGACAAATGCCTGGGGCACGATGCCTAGTTTGTATACAGGCCTTGCAAAATTCAGGAACTTTTTGGAGGTGAGGTAGGAGAAGGGATTAAAAAAACAGCTTCCAAGACCCTTCCTCTCTTTCCCTGAGATCAGTTGCAGACCAAGTGGAATCTCCCCAGGAAAGGCTGCAGGGACAGCCAACTTGGAACAGAGTACAGGGGTAGAATCTGTGTTTCAGGGGGTCCCGGCTGCAAGGAGGCAATTTCATCTTCTGAATCAGACCTGGACAACTCCCCCACCGAAGTGACGTTTCTGAGACTCAGCACCCACAGGCCCCAGGGTGAACTGCCTGTGACATTGTATAAATAGTGAGCCATACCCACAAATTAAAAAGGCTGGGATTTGAAAAAGGCCCAAGGGGCCCATTGACTTTTAAATGGAATTGGACATCTACCTTCCTTTGGCTCCTTAGGAAATCCCAGGTAGAATATGAACATTATTTAAAAGTGCAGCACATGGTACAGAATGGTTCTGTCTTCCCCTAACAGCCCACTACTGCTAGAGCTAACTGAACTATTAAATAGAAACAATGTATCCACTGGGTTTCCCCCTCTTTTAATTCCAAGGCCTATACACCACTCAAGTCTTCAAAATAGGTCTTAACTGGGATTTCCCACTGATTTTGTGCTGGCCTTGTGCCTAGGTTACCCTTTCATGAATTATCTACTAACAGAGCTTGAATTGTATGAATTGGTTTGTTATTTCTAATTGTAGGCTGAAGGCTTTTTATGCACTTATTTGAGTTTCTGGTTATTTGCAAACTGTTCCCAGCAAGTAGTCCTTAGTATCTGAAATTCAGTATTTGAGCTGTGTGCCTGGCCGCCTCTGTTGCACGGTATGGTTTCTGGTTCCCCTGTTAATCTGGGATAATCCAACCTTTATGAACACAACTGCCTGACTAAATCTTTGGGGTGCTGGATCACGCGGGGAGCAAATAGGGAGGGAAACAGCAGGTCTAAGAATTGTCTATTAGCATTTTAAATCTTTTCTGTCCTCTTTTCTGTGAAAAAGAAATTATATCTTACTAAATACATGGACCTTAGCTTTTAAAATTGCACAGAGCTCTTTTTTGGCTGTGGGAAAGAGAAAGCTATAGCCTTGATTTATTTTGTGTGTGTGTTTACAGCCAGTGCCTTATTTCGCTCATTTAATTTAAAGTCCCAGGGTTCTGGCCAGGATGGTTTGGAAAACTATGTAGAGCAACACAAATGGCTTTGTATATCTGCCAACTGCACAGAGTGAATTCACTACTATTCACTATCATCATTAGTCACTTGGGTGCTAGCACGCAGATAACTGTATGGCCCCAGAACCATCTGCATTATTCCACAGAGTGGTTTCCCTCAAACACTGATCTCTCTCTGTCTAATGTCTTATATATATATCTATGGGTAGTAACAGGAACAATCACGGAGTGCCTTCAGGCAAAGGACCTGCCTGCTGTTTGAGCATCCTGCCAACCACCCTACTCCCCCCTCTTATGGCTGCTCATGCTGAGGGATTGCTCAGTTGTTTGCGTGGAAAAAAAAATCACTGGCTCTCATTCTCCTGCTCCAAAACACACAAAACCGTATATGCAAGGTGGCCACAGTGAACGCTTCCAGTACCAAGATCCCTGTTCTCACACAGATAGGCATGTTCACTCACTAGACAAATTGAGACTGGAACTGAGATGTAAATTTTTAACAGTGAGAGTAATTAGCCGTTGGACCAATTTACCAAGGATTATTGCTGACAATTTTTAAATCAAGATTGGATGTTTTTCTAAAAGATCTAGTCTGCTCTAGGAATTGTTTTGGGGGAAGTTCTTTGGCCTGTCTGATACAGGATGTCAGATTAAATGATCACAATGGTCCCTTCTAGCCGTGGAGTCTATGAATAGCTACATGTAGCAAACATCTGTGCAAACAAAAATCAGGGTCATGAATATTCATAGAAAAATGAATAAAATGGGTGTCAACAAGGTCAGATTCAACCAAAATTTGTAACTGATGAAAATGTTCACAAATCATTTTCCTTCATTACTCTATAAACTATCAGTTTATAGTCCTCTTTTTTTTTAATACATGAAAAGGAATTTCATCCTATTGGTTTACAAGATTTTTAAGCCACATTTGTGTTAAACAATATTTTTAAAAATCAAGAACTACCAAAGATACCAGGATTATTATCGGATTGGCTGTCCCTTTTTGAAAGTTATACGCATAGCTGTGTAACCCTTCCTCAGCATACATATGTACTTTAAATATTATAAATGAGTCTCATTTTCTCATCCCGATGAGGGATAATCTGAAAGCTAACATGTACGTGCCTAACACTAAAGGAATGGTTGTAGTGAATATTACTATGTAATGTGAAGGTCTGGTGAACAAGATAAATACTGAGTTTAAATTACTACAATGAACAATTTTTATTTTCCTATGAAAGATTTCTTTACAAGAAGCTATGAATCTGACCTAAAATAACTTATGATACAATATCTGCTTTTTCCCTCATGATAGTCTAAATAACTTGTTGTAAAATAAGCGGTATTTCACTGTCATGGGGACATAATTGTACTTGTATTAACAAAAATATAATTACAAATGTAACAAAATATATACATATAATATGCTACGATTGTAGCTAGCCGTTTTCTAAAAAAAAAAAAAATTGTTTTCCTATTCTCTTGTTAAAATATATTACATTCAATTAACAGAATATAGAGTATATTTTAACTTTGCATTCATTTCATGGAAATAATGCTCCCCTCTTTTTCTATAGGATTTTGGTTCCATTTTGCAACTGCCTTGAAATACTGTAAGTCACTTAAATCCAATCTATTTTCTCTTAATGATCCAGTTTTTGACTTGATTGGGTTGCACACATAAAAAAAAAAAAAAAGACTGACCAAAAAAATCTCAGTATTATTCTCACAGTCTTCATATTGCCTAAGGAAAAATCTCTCTCCTCCTCTCTTCTTCTCTGGTACCAATTAACTTTATTAAATGGTAACAAAAGCTGTCAAGCACCATATTTAGCAATTTTTGTGAAAAAGATTGAACATAAGGGATAGTTCCTGAGTCATAGCTCACATTCAAATACTGCATTAACTGTATAATTGTACTAATTTTTTTTTGACAACTGAGCCTGTAGGAAACAACTTTAAACTCCCTCCATCAAATGTCTATTGAAATCTGTTTCAAGCAGCACATGTCTGATAACAGAAGACATTATTAAGATGTTTCAAACATCCATATCAGACTATTTTATACCCAGTAAACTCTTCCATGGAAGGATTGGCGGATCTAATGAGTTTTTTTTTTATTGACAATGGAAACATTTTCATATTTAGTCAGACAGGAGATTTTTGTGTCTAAACCATGATCCTTTTGTTGTGATATTGACCTGATATTGTTTGATGAGCTATTGTGGTTATAAAGGTGACAAGAATTTTAACCAAAAAAGCAAGGGAAAATAATTATTTAAACTGCTAGATTAGAAAACGAGGGGCGGGGGTGATACTTGGTTAAAGATTCATGGGGGGAGAGAGTTAAAATAGGTTGTTTTTGTGGATAACTTTCCCAACGTGCCATTCTTGCTGCCCTGTGAGAGGAGGGAGGGGAAAAAATCTTGTTTGCACACAGACAGATTCTATAAAAGGAGCATGAAGCTCCGAAAAACACTCCCAAGGGCTAGGGAGAGAATTAAGTTTTTATTAATAATGTGAGCTAATTTGGTCGTCCTCTGATCATTCTTCCTGATCCCCACCAGTCACATCTGCCCCTGTAGAGATCTTATCTGCGGTGAAGGGAGTCCCCCGCCCTCCCCCCATCCTTTCCCTGGCTTGATTTAAACAGGCAATTGCAAGGAAAGGCCAAGCGCACGGAAATGTCTGGGTCAAGAACTGCTGCAAGAGAGCAGCTCTCTGTGCTTTCACCTCCGCTGCTCGGTGCAGGGAGGCAGGGCTCGTCCCCACTTCCTTCCCAATCCTCCGGGAAGACTCCCGACACAGGGTCGGTCCCTCCAGGAAGAGGCACCAACTCTGTCCTGATCCAGAAGTCCCAGGCACTGGGGGAGTTGCCTTTAAATCCCACGCTGATGCCAGGCTGCTAAGCCGGGCTGCTGCCTCTGCAGCCGTTCGTGCCCTCGCCCCCCTCCAACGCCAGCAGAGGGCGAGCAGCCACAGGCGCGGCGAGAAACCAGCTCGCCAGAAAGATCAACTTTCCCCCAGGTGTCCCGGCCGGGGCAGGCTGCGCTCCCGCCTGCTGCCTTCCCCTGGGCCGGGGCTCCATCCCTGAGCTTCCCACCGTGACCCGACCCGTGGGCCCTGCCAGCCAGGGGGGCGTAGGAAGGGGCCCGGCCCCGGACACCCGGGGACCCCGCCAGGCGCAGACACACGCTGCAGCTGGGCCACTACGGGACCCACTCCAGCCCTCCGGCCGCTCGCTTACCGGCTGCCCCCGCTGCGGTTCCGAGGGGGGGCTCTCAGGGCGGCCGCTCAGCAGCGCATCCCGGCCTCACGCCCAGCCGGAGCAGGAGGCACCGCGGCCCCGGCCCGCGGCGCGCCTGGAGGAGCTGGGCGGCCGGACCAGCAGCAGGAGAGTGACAGCGCCGTGCGCTCCGGGCCAGGGCTGCAGCCTGCGGTGCCGGCTGGGCTGGGCTGGGCTGCCCCTCGCTCGCCCTGCGCCGGCCCGGCTGGCCTGGCGGCACTCAACAGCGTGACAGCACCGGCCCGGCCCGCCCCCGCGCCCGCCCCCCGCTGCACAACTCCCCCCACACTTTCTGCAACCGCCCCCCCCCACAGCACAGCCCCACCCCCTGCTCCCCCTCCCTCCCCTGCACCCGCACACCCCCACTCCCTGCACCCGCCCCGTTTCACCCCGCCCCCTGCACACACACCACTTTCCCCCTGCTCCCACCCTCCTTCCCCCGCAGATCGCCCTCCCCCCGGCTCTCCACTCTCCCCTGCCCATCTCCATCCCGCTCCCCATTCGACAGGTCCCATCTCCTGCTTCCCTACATTTCTTCTCACCCCATCTGTGGTCTCCATCGTCCCCACTCCCTATTACAGGCTTTGGGTCTCCCGTGCTCCCAGCCTCCTCCTGCCTCCGTCCACCCCACCTCCCCCCTCCCCCGACTCAGTCACTGTGCCCCCCCCCCCCCCGTCACCTGTCTCCCTCCCGTGCTCCCCGTCTACATCCCCGCTGCATCCCGCCCCCACCTCCCATCACAGCACCCTCTCCCGCGATCGCTGGAGCTGGCACCATCTTCTCAGGGAATTGGCTAAGCAACGGGGTCTCCAAGCCCCTTCTTGGCCTGGGCCCCCGGGTCTTGCCCTCCCCAACACCGCACCCCACTGGGATCCCCTCCCCCAGAAACACTTCCACGAGCAAGGAATTTCTCCGAGTCCACCAACAATTTTTCCCCCCATAAACCCCTTCCCAGGAACACTGCAGTCTTCTCTCCCAGAAACGCCTTCCCTCAGGTCCCCCCTCCCCTCCCAAGAGCCCCATCTCTTCCCCCAGGAACTAGACTTCCCTACCCGTCCCCCTCCTCCAAGGAAATTCTCCCCCCAGACCTCCCCTGCCTTTGTATATTACAGGGCGCCAGCACACCCACTCTTCCAGAGCAGCTGGCGTTTGCTCTCACCTCTCAGCTGGTGAGCCATGACCTTTCCCAGTCCTGCACTGGTTAGACTGGGTCCTAGCCACACACTTCTTGCGATCCGCAGAAGATTAATGGGGTGAAAAAGGGATTTCGTTTGGGTGTTTCTTAAAATCTTCCTGTGAATCACAGCTGACGGAATGCTTTGCTTTACGGGGCTGTTCTAGGAACTAGAGACACTTAGGGTCTAATGATAACAATTGTTTTACAATAAAAAAAAAAAATCTTGCCTTATCAGAGGCACTGACAGGAAAGAAATCATTAATCCATTGGGTACCAAACGATTTCTGAAACAGCGGGTATGTAAAATATAACCATCAGATGTCTTGTCATAGTCAACTATTCCCTAAATCTGGACTAGCAACATTGCTTTTGAAAGATGTCGTTCCATATAAATGCCTTTAACGCCTGGTAGAAAATTCTTATGAACAAGTTGACAAATGAAATAACCCGGGTTACTTGATTAACGTCCATGTAATCTAACTAGTGACTTGTTCTGAGAAAGGAAATGTCAGCTTCGTAATGCTTTTGAAAGGACGGCTTTTCGCTGCGATTCGAGAGTCATCTCATACCAACAAAGGAAGTGAAACATACACCACGCCAAATGTATTTTAAGGGATTAAAGAGAGGAGAGAGCAGGGATTTTAACTTTCTGTAAGAATTCCGATCATGCAAAACATGCTGACGTTGAAAAGGAACATAGAGAATCTGGTAACAGGTCCAAGTATTGCATAAAACTATTATTCCAGTATCTAGTCACCCATCAAGGGTGGGTTTATCTGATGCTGGGGCCTTTTAATATCTCTTTGGACACATTTTCTGAGATTGGGTGTCTGTGGCAGAGAAATTAGATCAGCAAATTCCCACTGCCAGGGCTGTTTGTTTGTATTTTGCAATCTCCATGCAAATCGGTTAATAATAGACAGGAAACTAGTTTTAAAAGATCCCGCCTTTCGCATTAGGGAGCGTGAACTATTACAAGCAAATGTGCTAAGATTATTGGTATCGATTGCCTGAAGGGAAGAGGATCTGGAGTTTACTGTCAGATCAGCTGATGGCACGGGATGCAGTTGGTTTGATTTGATTTCATGTTGAGCCATGCCTGAGCAAATGTCGTATGAGCAAATGGTCTTGTCATTTTCAGCTGTGCAGCTATCCACCCCACTCCTTGTCCTCTCCCGCCTTTGCTCCCCCCAGTTTGGTTAGACAAAAGGGATAGACGCCATCTCACTGACCCGCCAACTGAAATGAATGATGACATTAGAAGGAAAATAAATTGTGCTTTTGTAGCTGCTACAAAGAGATGGTACAGATCTATTTGTTGTAAAACAACATGGAAATTACTTATAGCTAATAAAGTTACCTGAGGAGTGTAATGCTAGTTTACTTTCTGAGTATATCTTAGCAATATATATATATATATATATTGTTTTAAAGGATTGCAATGTACTTTAACCATGCATAGCAGAACAATTGTTCAGGAAGACCTTCTGAGTTCGATAGTTATAACAGCATTGTTATTATGCGAGTCCCAATTTTATACAAGCCTTCGAGTATGCCCTCCTGATTGAGTACAGCGTCCCAATAGCTATTCATATATAGCCACTGAGCTGTTTGGGCTATTTATTGTCTCTGCACGTATGCCGGGTATATAAAAGAGCCATGCGATCGATTCTTTATTTGGGATCCAAAATGAAAAACGTTATACTCTGCAGAATCGGTAAGAAAAATAGTGACTATGCACGAGCCACTTCTTAAATGTCAAAATTCACGTCGAAATATACTGTGCTTTATTTCAGGGTGAAAATGATACCTGCCGAATTGACAAAAATCAGATCTTCGTCCAGCACAAAAGGGATCTGAAGCTGTGAGCGTTTGTATTGGATTTTAAAAAGCAACTGGATTGATTCCAATGCACTTAGGGGGGGGGGGGTGAAAATCTGTTTCTGATCAGAGGTTGGCACGTTTGCCGTAGCCCGGGAAAGATGCGTTTCCACAGGAAAGGGGGCCAGCCCTGAGCTCCAAGCCTAGGGTGGTGTGGGAATTCTCACTGCCCTGAAGTCACTTGCTCATTTTTTGTGCATGTCAACATCTAGGATGTGGGTTGCTTTTATTTCCATCTCCATGGGATTGGGGTTGAAAAGGCCAGGGCAGAAAGTCCCTTTAAAGTGGTTAAAACACAAGCAAATAAGCAATGCATTCAACTTCAGACGGTTCGTTCTGCTAAAACCAGCTGAGCCTCTTTCTTGGTGACCCGCCTACAGCCAGGGCGGTCTGATTTTCTGAACCGGGTCGAGTGAGGAAACGGGAGAGGAAATCGGAGCTGGTTGGCTCGTCGGAGCTTAACCGTTGGCTCAAGATTTTCTGCGCCAGGGGAGGTGTGTGGCTCCGCGCGTGTGTGTGAGAGTGGATGTCTCTCCGCCCACAGGTGACTGTGTGTGCTTGTGTGTTGATTTGTACTTGTTGATGTGAGTGCGAGTGTAGGCTGAATGTGTGTTTGACTGAGAGGTGAGTGTGTGTGTGTGTGTGTGTATAGGTGAGAAGGCTCTGTGGGGGGGGGCTGTGTGTGTATTTGTAGGTGTGAGAGGTGTGCGGGTTGGCTGCGTGTGTGTGTAGGTGGGAGAACTGTGTAGTGTGGGGGAGGGAGGTCTGTGTGTGTATTTGTGTGAGAGGGTTGCGTGTGTACAGTTGTGTGCTGCAGGCGGTGCTGGGAGGGGGCGGGGGATGTAAGCGGGCCGGGGCGGTGAGTTCCCGACGCCGGCCTGTATCTAGGCGCTGCGGTGACTTGCTGGCCGGGTTCCCCCTTGGCCCGGAGGGGAGGGGTGCGCGTGCTGCCAGCCCCGCCCCACCTCCGGGCAGCCCAGCCCAGCCCAGCCCAGCCCTCCCGCTCCCGGCCCCGGGCGGCAGAGCTGCCTTGTGCGGGCAGGCCCGTGCCTCTGCTGTGAGCACGCACGCTGCTACACCCCCGCCAGACACACACACACCACATATACCGCAACATGGGCACAGTCCTGCACACACACAACACACCCTTCTGCACATATGCACACAATGCAGCCACAGTCACACAACAGCCCCAAATGGCGACACAGACACACACCAGACAGTTCTGAACGCACATAGCACACACTCCTACACACACCATACACAAAACACACACCACATGCACACATAACGCCCCCTCTGTGCACATCACATGCCCTCCCAAATAGACACAACACACACTCCTACACATACACACCAAATACTTCCACCCGCACACTCCACACACTCACCCACAGCACGCACCCCTATACATACACACTAAATACACACACACACACAAACACAACACACACATATGCTCCCTAGCCATACATAGAGTCAGCCGCAAACATACACACTCCCACCCTTCTCACACAGAAATACACACTACGGTGCTTACTCCGGGCGCTCATAATTACACAAACACAACACAGCCCTACACATTCACACGCCATATTCATAGACATAGCCCAGGTTCATACACTCGCTGGCAAATCCACCACCACCAAAACCTAGAGCAGTGGTTTTCAACCCGTGATGCGGGAACCCCGGGGGTCTGCAGCCGGCTACGTCTAAGATTTCCAGTCGAACTTTTGTAGGGGTCCGCAAATGAAAAGAAGTTTGATTAGAGGAGTCTTTACAGTGGCTCCCCCAGGATTACAGGTGGGAGCACCAGACTGCTCGCCAGATCGTTTCAGCCCTAAAGAGGCATCAAGGGGTCCAGGCGGTAGCAAGAGGGATTGAATTCCACCCCAACACGCACGTCAGCTGAGAATTGTGCTTATCTGTTGTGTGACCCAGGACAGAAGATGCTGATGTGACACTGTGAAACGGTCGCTCTGGAACAGATCCAGGCTCCTCTTTGTCACTGACAGCAGGGAAACAACCGAACCCTCCTCTTCCTTCTCAGAAACCGCTTTCCTCTCTGGAGGGGGAGCGAGCGGTCTTCCTTGGGGTGGTGAAGAGAGACAGGCGAGGAGTCTTTGGGGCACTATAATTGGAGCAATTTGCTTTCCAACCCCACGGTCGCTCTGGATTCGCACCCTGGCAATGAGCCTTCTCCAAAGAAAGAGCAGTCGTCCATTCCCAACTCTCTTATCCAAAGTGACTGTACTGGCATCCCTCCCTGGGGCTCCATTCACTAGCCAGGTCATATAATCCTAGTCCCGCCTCGTGAAATTGGACTGGGGGGGGGGGGGGGAATGGGCGACTAAAAATTGCTAAGTATTCAAACGTGACATGCGACATCCAGATAAATGGGGGGGGGCTTGACCAGTTCTTTAAGGGGGATGCTTTTGTAACTCTTGTCTGTGTGGTCCAGGTGTCTGTTGTTTTGTAAAACCTCAGTTCAGTATTTCTTTGAACATTACCTACACTACCCACCCACCCACCTATATAACACACTCCCGTGTGTGTTCATTTTTTTTCTCATTAGATGAAATCATTGCCTTGTGGCATCGGGGGGGAGTAGGGGGGGACGGCAGCTGCCGGGCATTTCCCTTTGCAAGCGGGATAAATCTTCCATGGCACATCTCGACTGAAACGGTGAAACTCGATGTTTGCAAAGCGTGTTCGGTGTTACACCCGGACGGCCGATTTTCAGTGCCCTACCCCCGCCTCTTCAGGTCTACAGTTCGGGCGGGGGAGCCATTCCTCGGGCTCCATCCTTCCATTCGAATATCTGTTCACACGTACCTGGCTAGTGCTG
This sequence comes from Emydura macquarii macquarii, assembly GCF_026122565.2. Classification (NCBI taxonomy): domain Eukaryota; kingdom Metazoa; phylum Chordata; order Testudines; family Chelidae; genus Emydura; species Emydura macquarii. The sequence goes on from NW_027130204.1 coordinate 6,787,364, forward strand.
CGCTCTGAATCCGAATCGACAAGGTGCCTGACAGTGGCCAGGTGGGTTTATAAGGGCCGTTGAAATAGGCACAGATTCGTTGTATGTGTCTTCGAAACAGCAACGCTGCCTCCCAGACGCAAAACGTTTGCGTTTACAGTCGGGCCGTTGCATCCCGGTCTTGCAAGCTAAAAGAGAGAGGAAAAATAATTTCTTAGTCTGTCCCCAGGACTTCCAATGTCGGTGCATCCTGAGGAAGAGGAGAGTTTGGCCGGGCAATCCTTTAACATTGTATTCGGGAGCATGTGGGCATATACAGCCGTGCCCCCCGCTGCCGAGTGTGAACGTGAGTGACGGGACTAAAACCCCAGTGCTTTGCAGGCCAGATGGGCGTTAATTTCAGCACCGCTCACAACACAGCCCTCATCCACCTCTCTGCGGAGGGGAAATCGCGCTGCACCGACGGTAAAGAGCAGCAGCGAGGGTGCGGCCGAGTTTATTAGGCTTGACCAGAGGTGTTTGGGTGACTTTAATCGATGTTAGGGCTATGTCGATTGTGTTACGAGCAGCGCTTTAAAACCAAGCGGTAGCTCTGTCGGGGCCCGGCCTGTTTTCATGACACTTGTGATGGTGGCAGCCGTGTAATGATTAAAATCGATTCTTCTTTAAACAAAAGGGCAGCAGCTAAATAAACCTCAGTGAAGTCAAAAGCCCCTTGCCATGAATCGGTTCCCAGTGACCGGGTCCAGACAGATCGCTGCGCTTGGCTCTCTGGGGGTCTGGACACGTGCGCTACGGTTCTTCCTCCTAGCCCTGGCTTTTCCCTGCTGCACCAGTTCAGAACTGATCCTCTGTGCCCAGCAAAGGCACTCAATGCATAGCAACGCGGTCCCTGCTTCAGGGTCCCTAAACACGGAGCGTGGCTGTCAAACCAGCTGCCTCCGACGGGAACAGGGAGGCTGCAAAAAGACCGGAGTGAGAGATTAAAAAAAATGCCAGCAAACGAATCCAGAGCCGCCTGCAAGCGAGGGAGCCCAGGCAGAGGCGAGCTGTACCTTTCCAGGGCAGGGCTCTGGTGTTTGGGGGCAGAGTGTGTGTGTGTGTGTGTGGGGGGGTGCCTCTCTTTGCAAAGCTAGTTTGCAGCTGTGCTCTCTCCTTTCCCCCTCTGCAGCCCGGAACAGGAAAGTCCCGGCTCACTTTCCCCACCATCAGATCCTGTCTCCCCCTTCCTAACAATCTCTGGTCACTTCGGATTGGAGAAGGAGGCACGCAGGAAATTGGGGCTGAGTTGCTAGAAACTCAACCCAGCCTGGTGGCGAGGGCCGGGAGGGGGGATGGGGCTTTAGGTACCATCCGTCCGGACTCCTATCCCACGCCCCCCCCCCCTTCCGCCAAAAGAGTCTCCCCCGCCCCCAGCAGCAACTCTGCCCGTGCATTGACCAGTCCTGGGGGGGCGGGGGGCAGCGGAGATCTGGTTCTTACACCCGCTTGTTTGAGCGGAGATCATCCACTTTTTCTTGGGGGGGGGGGGGGTTTGCTTCTGAACGGCCTCTGAGGGCTGCGTGGGGGGGGGGGGGGGGAGAGAAATTAAGGAAGAAAATGGCGAGTCGCGGGAGTAGCGTGGAGAGAGCGGCTTTCCTCTGCGCCTTCCTGCTGGCCGCTTGCAGCCTGGCGTCCTGCGCCCAAGCGGAGCCGGAGGAGGAAGGACGAGACGACCAGCGCGCCTGCCACGGTGCCTTCGATCTCTACTTCGTCCTGGACAAGTAAGTGACAGTCCCGCTGCAAAGCGCTTAGTCACTCTCCACTGCCTTTTCCCCGCTGCCGCTGGTCTTTTAGCGGCTGCTGCTGGGCGGATCGCCGGGGCACACGCTCCCCACACCCTGGGCACAAAGGGAGCGCTGTGCAAAGCCGGGGCACCGCCAGCAGAAGGGGAGCTGCCTCTCACACGCGCGGGCAGAGGAGTTTTCGGAGCCCCGGCGGCCCCACAAAGGCAGCCACGCTCGGGAGAGGCGTGGAGTCCGCTAACGCCTACTTAGTAGCGCACAATGCGCGCCTTGGGTTGGTTCTAGGCCCTAACCCAGGGGATCTGGGCGGGTTCTAGGCTGTCACTCAGGGGATTTGGGCGGGTTCTAGAATGTAGCCTATGCAATCTGGTTCATTTTGAAGGATCCAGCAGTTGTTTGTCGCAATTGTTTACAGGCTTGGTTTAACATATTTAAAAAGGTGTTGGCTGGTCATGGTTAACCCTGGGGGAGTTGTCCACAAAATGTTAGTTTAAAACATTTTGACTAACACATTTTTAGACAATGCCTCTTATCCTAGTTTCAACACGGCCTAAGGTATGTCTACACTTGAATTTAACACATGGTAGTCAAGCCAACGGTAAATTCTAGTGTAGACTCTGTGTAAGTGTTTGTCAGTGGGCATGGATGCTGATTCCTCATTGTGTTTAACTCTAGGGTGCAACCTAAGGCTCAACATGACAAGAAAGAAATGTTTTTGTCCCATCTACAGTAGAATTTACAGTTGTGCTAGTCAAGATGCTGTAGTTAGCGCATGTTATAACATGACTAAAGATTGGAGCTTTTTTGCAATGTGCATCTGACCAGCTGATGGCTCTTTGTGTGTGCCCATCTCTAGCTGGGGAACTGTTCACTCTATCAGGCCTTCTGCTGAATTTTGGGCCAAAAGGCACCTTTTCAAATGATGATGTTGTTTTGCTCTGAAAGTAAAAGGATGCAAAGACTTCCTAAGGCATTTGTTGTTGGTTTTTTTCTAGGAACATGCATCACAAAATACCCTAATGCCTACTGGGGTTTATTACAGGGCTTTCTGACTCTAGCATCAAATGTACTCGTAGCAAGATTTTGAATTGTTAGTGTTAACGTTATCATGCTGTTCTCCAGGCCGTAATCAAAACAAATCTCAGTAAAAATGGATATTGGTGTTTGAGATTGGGGTACTGTCTATGGCAGGATATGACCTGTATATAACTTTATACAGTGTAATTTCCTTGCCTTAAAATGTCATTGTTGGATGCCTAGTCAAATCTAAGGCTTTAGCCAAGGTACAGATCTTGGTAAAGGTACCATTGAACCTATACGTTGGAATTGTGTTGTAACTTGATCCTCTGACTTGATTGTGACTGTGGTAGGGTCTTTGTGTAGGGTCCAATCCTGCTGCCATTAAAGTCTCAAAACTCCCATTCACTTCAACCATAGCAAGATTAGGCCTTGTAAATGTGCAAGAGAATAAAAGCAGAACTGTTCAGAATGAAAAATGCAAAAGAGGTAATTTGACCATTTAAGCTGAAAAAGTTATTTAAGCTCTCAACTTGCTCCTACTGAAATCGATGGTGAAATTCCTGTTGATCTCATGGGGAGTAGGATTGTGACAATCTGCAAGGATTACACAGTTTACAATCTATGGGCTATGTGCTGCCCTTCCTCTGTAGCAGAATGTCCAGGGGTGGCAGTGGGAATTGTGCATACAAGCTGAAGTTGTATTTGGCCCTTTCTCTTTTCTACATCACTGGTGGTATGGCAGCAAGAGGGTTTCTGAGGACAGATCTCAGGGATGGATGGACTCTGGCTTTTGGAACAGTTTAGCAGGAGGGAGCCAGGTAATAATTAAGAGTTGATTGACAGTTTGGAGGGTATCTCTGGCTGTCGGAAAGCAGGGTGGCCAGTCAGAGGGAGATGGGTGAAACTGAGAATGTAATATACACATTTTTGGAATCGCATTTATACAGATGTGAATCAGGGAACATTTCAGGTTCCAACTTCTAATGGGGTAACCCCCAACAACATGCAGCACTAGAGACCGTCTGCCACAGGGTGTTGCCATCACATCCTGTACAGCACCTTGTGGATTGTCTTCCTCCATTTGTGCCTGGCCAGTTTGGAGTTAGAAACGCTCAGTCTGAATTAGATGGATAACACTGAGGTTGAAAAACAACGTTGCCTTTATGAAATGCCCAGGGTTGAGTCCTATGGTTCTGTGAGGCACACTCTGGATGAATGACAGGGCCTGTCTGAGAAGTCAGCCTGGGTGAACCAAATGACTTTAAGTCCCCTCTGTTGCTTTGCTCCCTTATGGGAAGCTGTTATCTCACATCAAAAGGAGACAGACTGGAAGAATACAACAAGTTTCTTCCCTTATTCATGCAGGCACTGTACATTACCACAATGACTTTATCAGGGCATGATTTCCTTTTTCATCTTGCCAGCTGGTGTCTGTGGGGATCAAATCCTCAAGATATCAGCCAGCAGAGGAGAAAAGATCATGTGCGGGTGAAGTTATTGGTATAATATATGGTGCCAATTAGAAAGACAAACTTGCTGAGTTCTTGCAGTTTTTCCTCCTCCTGATGGAGATTACATCTTCCTATATTAACTCTATGAGATAGGCAGCTTCAGAGGAGAGGGACTGAACTGTGGGTATATGAAGGCCTGACATGGGACAAAAGCAAAGCGCTATCTCAGACCTTCTAGACGGTGTCAGATGAAACAAAGCAGAAGGTCAGGGTAAAGCTCTCATCCCTACAGGTGCCTAACTGGGCAAACCTCTTGAAGGTGGACCCCTGTGGGATACAGGGTTTGCCCTCTGGGTTCTGTATCCTTACCATGTTGTGCTGTCATCATGTCAGCCTATACAAGCTAAACAGCAATCAGCCTGGGTTGGCCATTGGAGGGGAGGCCCGCAAGTTCTAGGCAGCAATGCTGCTGATTCAGAAGGTTACAGCTGTTCTGGTTCACACTGACCGATGCCCAGTGTGATGCCCAGGAGGAATGTTGGAAGGGGCATAGGCCACTGAGAGAGGGAGAGAGCTGCTATCCAGTTCCATGCATGTTTGTACAGTAATGCCCTGGTTTTCCAAGATGCTGACCACCCAGAGTTCCTGCAGAAGGTGAGGGGAGCTCAAGTTTACTAATTCACAGCTGTTTGGGGTCATGGCCTCCAAACTGCACAAGACTCCAGCTGCCTGTCCCTGAACCACATCCTCTGTTGAGCAGTCAGCTTGATCCCTGGGAACACATGGGGGCGGGGAGCATCCTAACGTGAGAGGCAGCCTGGTCCAGCCCATTGAGCACAGGATTGAGCAGGAAGGACTTCTGCACTCCCATCCTGGTTCTCTGGGGCCTTAGAAGTTACCCACCTCACATGGCTGCAGCAGTGATTTGGCTAATGTTTGAACCCCCACATGCGGCCTGATGTGGCACCCGTTTACCCAGACAGGAGCAGCGCACGGACCCTGGGGCTGGGGGACGCTGGGTGATGAGGGACTCCCCGGCCCCTGGTTTATTTGGACAATGGCCCCTGGCAAAATGTTTCTAAATGTTGGAAACTCCCTCCTGGACAGATGCCAGCACAAGTGACTGGGCTTCGCTTCTCCATTGGGTGGTGACCTGAGGACACTTCCCACCCCCCTGCAAACCTTTTGCATGTAAAGTGAATCAGTGAACTATGATGATGTCCCACGGCCTCATCTCGCTGACTCTCCCCCAGACCTTTGGCCGGGTCCATTGCCCAGTGAGGTGGTCATAGCACATGGGAGTCAGTCATGTTCAGTTTGGGGTGCCGGCGTGTGAAAAATTGCTTCTCGGTCCCATCCAGAACTGCTGAGGCCAGCTCTGCTCAAGAGTTTGGTCGCTTGACTCTCTTCAGATCATGTGGTGACCTCCTTCCATTGTGCTGTGTTCAAGTCCCCCTCTCCTCTGCTATGTTGCGGTTGACATCCAGATCTTGTTTGCAATTGTATTGAAATGTATTTGTACTGCAAAAAAAACAAAAAAGACTGACCTCTAGTGTTTTCTAATTATAGCCGCGCCTTGTAGCATCATTATCATTGTCTATCAGTGCAGCAATTATAAGTCCTTATTTTAAAAGGGTTTCTAATTCTGCCATGACAATCTACTCCAGGCTAGAGCTTGACATGACAGGTCGGAGCCCTGTAGCTATTTGTAATTTTATTTACCGAACACAAAGAAACCCTTTTGGTTATTTTTGATCTATGTGGCAGGAGAAAGAAGGAACTTGAGATTTTCCAGAGACATTTTTGCATTCATCGAGCTGGGACAAAGATCATTTTATATTTTAAGCACAATTGAGTTTGGCAGCTTTGAGGTTTGCAGACTTCTGTTTATCCCCAGGACAATGATTGTGCAAGCTTCCCCCGCCATGTCTTGGCCAGCCTGAATCAACTTGCTCTGGAAGAACCCCGTCTCTGAGAATGAGATAGGAGTTTAGCCTCCATAGCCCATACCCTCCTTGGCCTCTCTGCTTGCACTTCCAACATCTAGTCCTCTGTGGAAGTGCATTGAGACTAACTCATTGCATCCGGGCCACACAGTTGCCAGATGGGAAGGTCTTTCAGTAATTACTGCCCGTCCTGGGTTAGTTTTGAACTGATGACCTAAAGGTTGCTGCAAGCTCCAGTTGCCAGTCTCCAGAGTCATCCAGTCTCTACACTCTGTGCTTTATTTAAAAGGCCCAGATTGGCAAGGACATTGCGTGCGCCAGGAAAACCAAGGAAAGCATAATTTTGTTTCAAACGTTCCGAGTGAATCCAGAACTCACAGAAATGATGGACTAAAGGCACTGGTGCAAGTAAATAGGGATTGTGCAGGTTTCCATCCCCAGTCCTCTCTATCAATCTTTACCCATCTTTCAACACTCCCTCTGCTCAGTCCAAGGATTTGACTTAAGCATAGACTATTGATCTGTCTCAGGTACTTCCGCAGCCTCTCTCTCTCTGGTGTCTCAGCACTGACCACTGTTCTGCGTAATGGTTGTGTGCACTGGACTAGGGAGAAACCATTATATTTAGGTCAAAATTATTTTAAAATGGATGGCTAAATCCAGGCTTGGACGCCTAGGACAGTGGCTAATGGAGGATGCTGGGAACTCAGCATATTTGAAAATCACACCACTAAGTTAGGTCCCCCAGTATGGACTCAGCCACCTAACTTTAGCCACCCATTTTTGAAAATCTTGACCTCATTTTACTCGTGGCCTATGTCAGGATGGGAAACCCACCTGTCTAGAAGCCAGAGCATTAATTTGCTGTGCCACCTAACCCTGATTCATCAGTACATCTGGGATTTGATCTGACCTCTTGATGCAGACAAGATTCTAACTGAAATGGACAAGAAATTCTCATGTAAATAAGGCGAGCTGAGTTTGCCCCTTAAACTTAATTGATTAAAGCAGGTTTAAATTTCTGAATATGGTTGTAATCTCTCTCTGTCTGTCTCTCTCAGCATAATCTAACCTAGTCATTTATACCAAAGGTATCACTATGTCTGAGGTCAGATTAGATGATCACAGTGGTCCCGTCTGACCTTAAAATCTGTGACTCATGGAATTTTATCTGAGTGCCTGCAGGCAATATTATTTATTATTATCAAACCCTGATCTGCTGGTATTTTTCCTATATGCCTTTCATCACTGGGGGTATATTGCAGATGATGTTTTGATTCTGCGTAACCAGGTACAATAAGCTGGAATGGTCTGCAACAAATGTTTGTTCTGTTTTGGACATAGCTTCCTTATTGGAACCAGGCTGTGTTTATTTGTGTTTTGTCTGATATTACACTGCCTTTTGGCAAACAGAAAAAAAATTATATCCAAAAAAAAAAAAGTTTAAAAACAGCACAGAGCAAACCAATGAGTAGGGATTTTGTTAGATGGCATGTGCAGAGCTAAAAAGGGAAGAAAAAGGCATAGCAGCTTGTCAACATCTCATCTGCAGTATTTAAATAAAGGCATCTATATGTATGGAACTGCATTTAATACAGTAAGAACCTAAGCCGTACCCAAGGAAGTAAATTGTAAGACTTCTATTGACTTCAGTGCATTTTGGATCATGCTCCATAAGCATATAGTAGGTGGGAGTGAGCCATCACTTCTGGCTGTGAGCTTGCATGCCTGACTCTCCTATGCACCACAATGTGAGTTTGCACAAGGCATGCGAGGATCGGGCCCTTTATGCACAATTGGAGGGAAGAAGCATGACTCTTGCGAGCTACGCACAGCAGAAGTGCCTTGTTTTGATGCTTCCCAATCAGTGGTAGTGCTTCCTGAGTGACAGATAGCAGCGCGGAGTAAGGGCCTGGGCTTTGCCGAATAGAATCAGAACTGCTTAACTGTGTGTCCTATGCCCTGTACCGGTAGTAGTTAAAGCTCTAAGAAGACTGGTAGGATGTCTGGATAAATTCTGTGTCTGGCTTTGGGTTTCCTTTCCCCGTGTGCTGCCCATTTCTGTGGCTAGATGTTACAGAAGTTGCAGGAGGGAGCTGGGTTGGCTTCATGGTCAGACTGCTTGTGATCAGACCCTGTGGCAGTGTTTCAAGGGATGCCCACAGGCTAAAGAACATTGTGGAGCTGGTTAATGTGCCAGCCATTTTATTGCATGGGAGAAAAGCTATCTGCAAAGGGATAGTGTCATGGTCTGGCACTGGCCCCCCTATTAAAACCTTTTGATCACAAGTACCTTGAGAGGCAGCATGCATCAGCAGCTAGCCTGCTGGACTGGGATTTAGAAAATAGAGGTTCTAATCCTGACCCTTGACAAGTTGCTTTTCGGTGCCTTTGTTTCCACTCCTACCCTTTGTCTTGTCTGTTTACATTGTAAACTCTTTGGGGCAGGGATTGTCTCCTACCATATGTTTGGACTGTGACCAGCACAGTGCAGGCTGATCTCAGCTGTGGGGTCTAGGTGTTTTTGGAATACAAATACCAGTGCCTCTGGGTGCTCCATCCACAAAGGGTCCTTTCCAGGCCAGCGCTTGGGAGAGAAGGATCCTTGTCACTTCCAATACTCGACTAGCTCAGGGGAACGGATGAATGTGCATGTGCATGTTTGAAACCACAACAAACTGAGTGCCCTGAGGGTTGGATTTTATTACATAGCCATTGTTACCCATGTGCAGAATTCCCCTGCTGTCTAGAATGTGGTGGTGGCTGCAAATAGCTCTTGCCAAATAACAAAGCTCCAGATTTCAGAGCAACAGGCCCTATTGAAACACACATTCGTTCTTGTGACATGCTGGGCCGGCTTTAGTGCTGGGATAAGTGGGTACAGTGCCCTGGGAGTGAGATGGGAGCTGTGCATGCCCGGAAGCTGGGCATGTTTATAGAACAATGTGTTATAAAGATGGAGCCACTTCTTGCTCCGAGACCACCCTAGAATGTAGCCTTCAGCCTGGCGCACTTCCGTATCTGATATAGGCAAAGGGGCAGAAATCCAGCCAAAAACCTGGTCCTGCCCCCTCCGTTTTCAACCTCCCCACTCTTTTCCCACTGTCAGTAGCGGGGAGCAGGTCTTTGACATTACCACCTGTCTGCCCCCAGTTCACGCACCGCCGTTTCCATGTGTCTGCTGGCTGCAAATACAGCAGGAAGAGGGATCGTTAAAGGCAGCACAAGAGGGGGTGCAACTGCAATCAAAGGAAACTTCAGGCAGAATCTTCCTGGCATTGTTATCTAGTGTGCTGGGGAATGAGCTCCCCAAAGAGGTGCATTGCTTGGGACATTTAAAACTAGCCTTCATGAAGCACTGGGAAATACATGCCGGATCCTGCGTTTACTGACATCATAAGCAGATTTGCAATTGATTTTAACAGCAGCAGGATTGGGGCTGGGATAGATGATTTGGAGAAACAGTCCCTGTTCCTAAGTGTGTCCTATTAGTCGTAGATGATCAGATAGTACTGGAAATATGACAAGCTGGCAAGACCCAAGACATCCACTTTCTCCAATAAAAAATGGAGCTCATTTGTACTGTACCCTGTTGGTGTTCTTGGTTTCTTCAGGGCAGGCCCTGCCTATATCATGAGTCACATATGTTCCAGGACAGATTCTATGCTGCTTCTCCTGAGAGGCACAGACCAGAGGCAGAGGGGGAAAAGATGGCTTTATGGAGAGGTGAACGGGAGTTGGAGCAGAGATCAACCGCTCTATTTTCTGCATGTTGCTGTAAACCAGCCCTGAATGATACTACTTCTGTGCCAACTTTGCCAGCCTGGTTTCAGGGGGTATCAGCTCCCACCACCACTTGAGGAGTCGAGTTCTTATTGGGATCTCACAGTCAGCTGTGGAGTGTATCTCTAAGGACACGCCAGGCCTGACTGTAATAACAACCACCCCGGCTGTTACACGGATATCAAATTCCATTGACTTAAAAGGAGTCACTCCTGATTTACTGTGGTGGAAGCTGGAGCAGAAGCAGGCCTTGCCTGTCACAGTATTTCCTTTCCACCACCTCAAATACTGATTCATCTAAGCCCCATTGCCCCAGAATGGCATCAGTGGGAAATTCCGGCCGGCGGCAGCTGCTGCCCGGAGCTCTCAGTCCCCCATGGGACAGGGAGTGCATTCTTTGCTATGTTGTGGTTTGCTGACTTCTTTTTGTCTCGTGTGTGACAGAACAGTGCTCCCAGCGGTGGGAGATCGCTTGCAATACATGGCTTTTGTGGGTTTTTGCTTTCGTTGGGCCTGCTTCTAGTCTGGTCACAGCCCCGCCAGCCTGTGGTTTCATTGCGATCCCTCTGGGTTGACAGTAGAACCTGGCCCGGAATGTCTCCTCCGGTACGTTACTGCTACACCAGCCGTCTGCTACCTTGTCTTCTGCTCCCCTGTGAGCTTCAGGCACAAGGAGGGGCGAGGAGGGGCAAAGCGCTCCCTGCTCCTGGTAAAATGTTGTCCCGGGCTGGTCGGGCTGCTGCTGCAGGTGCTGGTGGGTCTCTTCTCTTGCCCAGAAAGGAGCGACACAGGAGCCAGGGGGTCCGTCATTGTCTGTATGAAATTTTAGTTTGTACTGACTTCCCTAGTCTTTTTACATAGCCTGTTGTAAAATTAGGCAAATATCTAGATGAGTTGACGTACCCCCTGGAAGATCTCTGCCTACCCCTAGGGGTACACATACCCCTGGTGGAGAGCCACTGCTCTTGGATCAAGCATAGAGAGGCACCCAGAATGCACACTGACCAGTGACTGACCGATGCACTGTCTGATTCCCATGTCAGGGAGTAGCAAGATTTCATGTCTGCTACTTCTTCTTGTGACTTCCACTAAGGTCTGTTTGGGGTTCAGGACTGCAATTTTCAGCCCTACCATTGTCTCTGCACAGTTAGTATTTTTCACATGGATTTGCTGCATTGCTGGCATTCAGGAACCTGACTCTTTCTCGGCTCTTTTCTGCAGGTCTCTCGGAAATGTGTCATTTCGCTGATGATCTGGCACTTGAACAGGCCAGGAGCTGTACCTTTCTGTGGGGCTATCACTGCTCAGGCATCACAGGACAATAATCTAGCCTTGTCAGTGGCAGTTATCCAGTGTTCGGTTGCTGTTCATTTAACAGCCTCTGCTACTCTCCTGTGATTTTAAGGGACTGACAAAAGCAGCCAAAAGCAACAACATTCCCATGTAGGCCCCGATGTGCAAATGTCCAATTATACCTACAATGCTTTCATAGATTCATCAATCCCAAGGCCAGAAGGGACCTTTGTGATCATCAAGTCTGACCTCCTGTAAAACACCAGCCAGAGAACTTCCCTGCAATAATTCTTAAAGCAGAATTTTTAGAAAAACACCCAATCTTGATTGTCAATGATGGAGAATCCAGAACGCTCCCTGAGAAAAACACACACCTACTTTTTGGTGCAAAGCATCATTCAACGGCTTGCCACCTTGGCTACCCACAGGCATTAAGATGGGTTCGGAATGGGTTTTGCCAACCTTATATGCTTGAGTTAAGACTTGCCTTGCAGTTGTGAGATGCTGGTAGAAAGAATCACTGATTCCGCAGCACTAAGGACCCAATCCTGGCAGCTGCTGAGTACCTCCGTGATTTCAGTTTGAGTTGAGGGTGCTCAGTTCCTCACAGGAATCACTAAGCACCTTGCAGAATGGGGCCTCAGTGCATAGTTTAGCAAACAGTTTACTGTTGTGAGCCCTGTTCTTGGTCCTATTACACCTGTTGTTGACAACAGTGATGCAGGATTAGGCCTTCAGGATAACCAGTATGGATATTTATAGATCTATATCAGGACTTATATATGAAAAAACTAACAAAAAGACACAGCAAAAACAATGACCTTGCAGGTCAGCTCTCTGCTCCAGCTGGATTTGATGTGAATGACATCACCCATGTATCCTATACTGGGGCAAGAGACGACAAATCTGGACTCGGAAGGATGGGGCGAGGAAGGGTCGTTTGATGTTAACTAGGTGCTGAGCACTCCTCAGGGTGCTATTTATTTGAAGACATCTGCCTGCTGATTTTAAAGCTGCTGGATTTCCTGACACCTATTTGCAGCTACCACGAGTGGTGCTTTCCAGGTAGCAGTAATGGAATAAGGGACACATTGTATGGAGGATGCCCCTCAATGGCAAATCACACCCGCTGCCTTTTTGAAGTGCCTGCAGCCGAAAGGTGGTAAAGCACAGGGATTGGAGCATACCCTTCAGGAGCATTGCAGATTCCCTGTGAGCGTCAAATATAAGGACTCTGGCCCACAACAGATCTCACTTGCTTTTCATGGTTAATCACGTGTAAATCTGATCACCGTCATTTCCATTTACACATACCTAGGTGTGCAAAACTCCAGTTGGCTTCAACTGGAGTCACACGCGTGTAAGAATTCCAGGATGGCGGCCTTTGTTATAGGCAGAGCGCATAGCAGTGGCTGCCTTGCTTAAGCATTTCTATTCTAAAGGGCTTTTTTCAGTATCTTAAAAATTTCTCAAGCTTTCACCTTCCAGGCTGATATTTACAGGTCTGTTCTCCGCCAGAGAGTGATTTTTTTTTTTTTTTTTAAAGTTTGAACAAAAATGCTTCAGCCATTTTTGAGTCAGCAGTGGGTGAAAAGGATACATTGTGGTTATTACAAAGAAAACCTGTTGCAACCATTTTTTCCCAATCGCCCTAGCTCCCCAACAGTCTGGGGTAGAAACTTGAAATTTACAGCTGGGAAGCTGACGCACAGAAATTTTTAAGTGACTTGCTCAACGTCATGTAAACCCGAAACAGGCTCTAAATTGGACATCATAAAAATTAATAGCAGTGATAATACCTCGCTCGTACACAGCGCTTTTCATTAGTAGATCTCAGAGCTCTTTACAGAGCAGGGCAGGATCATTATCCCCATTTTACAGATGGGGAAACCGAAGCACAGGTAGTCTTGTTTCATGCAAAGATCCATTGAAAATCTCTTTGGGGTTACCTGATCTGTAATGGCTTGAGGTAGGTTTTCAAAGGCGCCTAATGGAGTTAGAACATACTGCGCACATGTGCGCTGACTATTCTTTTAATTCACAGGAAAGGGTTCCTTTGCCAGCATCACTCCACGGTCACTGGACATGCATGTGGAAGGGGTGGAGTGGAATTTCCCTGTCAGCGTGCAAGTTCGGGTGGAGTCTGATCACTGAGCGTGCACAGAGGCAGCACTCCTAGCTTGCAACATTTATCTGTATCCCCACTGTCCAACATGGTGCCGGCTGTTTCATTTGTTACCTGGTATCCAGTTTGTGCAGTGAATGAGGCAGACCCCCCGCCAAGAAAAAAAGCATGTGATCATATGGCCCCATTACCTCAGTAATGGATTTATCTTCAGAATGCCCCTGTGAGACAGGACCAGGCTATTATCCCCATTTTACAGATGGGGAACTGAGGCATAAAGAGATTAACTGATTTGCCCAAAGTCACAAGAAAGCCTGTGGTGGAGTGGGGAATTGAACCCTAAATCTTAGGCAAGCACCCTAACCACTGGACCATGCTTTCCCTGTCATTGCCTGCTTTCCCCATGTTCTAGGGCTAAGGTAAATAAGATTGGCATGTAAAGTAAATAGAAGTTTACTGTGTCTTGGTTGGTGGTGGTTATGCTTTAGCTTTGGTTACTTCCTTGTATTTCCCCGTTGCATAGCGGAGGAATTCACATGGTCTGAGACCTCGCTCTGTGATTCTTCGGCAGATGTTGTTTGTTTATGTAACCTTCTGCCTGTGGTTTGTGTCTCCTCTGCTTGTGATTCAGTGCCTGAGACAAAGGACACACAAATCTGCCTGGCAAAGAGAGTGAATCAGCAATTATTTGCATAATCCAAGCGTGCTAGACAGAAGAGTCCAAAGGAAGACTCCAAAACACTCTGACAGCTCATCCTTCAGAGACTTTATTATGGTCTGAAAATGTTCGCTGCTACAATATAGGGGCCAAATACACCTCTCATACTCATACAGTGGAAATGTACATCTTATTTGCTTTATGGTAACACCTAGGAGTCCCTCTGTGCTAGGTGCAGGTGCTGTACATACACATAGTAAGAGACAGTCTCTGCCCCAAAGAGTTTACAGTCTAAATGGATGAGACACTGGAAGTGGTGTTATCCCCATTTTACAGATGGGAAGCTGGCGCACAGAAACTTTTAAGTGACTTGCTCAACGTCATGTAAGAAGCCGAGATTGAGCCAGGAATTGAACTCAGATCTCCTGAGATCTAGTCCTGGACATTAGCCACAATATTAGCCTTCCTCTCCATATGACTTTGAAAATCTGCTCTAGCTTAATGAGCAGTAATCCATGGATAGTTTCTCCCATACATGCTGGGAGAGCAGAAAATCAGAGCTGAGATTCTTCAGTGAGGCTCCAGGAGCAGCATTGCGTCCCATGAAAGCAAATCCTTCATTTCATCACAAGACTTAGCAAAATAAAATAAAAAGAAATTACAGTTTTAAAAAAAGGACATGAATGTTTACGCTGTAAAAACAAACAAAAACAACCAGCAGAACACTCTCTTCATATGGTTTAAAATACACTATGTACAGTAAAATATTTAGGACCCAATCCAGCTTCCCTTTAAGTCAGTGGAGCGTTTACCATTGATTTCAATGGCAACATGATTGGGCCTATTGTTAAAATGTATAATGGAGTTATGGAATAAGGGCTGTATTTTAGTGAGTTAGTTGCCCAACTCCCATTGATTTTGAATGGGAGCTGTGGACCTAACTGCCTTAGAATAGCCCAGCCGAAAAAGTCAATGTGTGGCACTGCAGGGGAAATTAACCTACCTGATTATACTTTGCATTTAGGTCTGGAAGCGTCAGAAACCACTGGACAGAGATCTACTCTTTCGTTGAGAGCCTGGCTGAGAAGTTTATAAGGTAGAGTCTGCACAAGATGAGACTTCGGTTAAAATACATTTAGTTTTTCACTTGCTGCTTTCTCAGAGGCTGCTGAATACGCTGAGACAGTCGTGTGTGTGATGTGGATTTGTTCTGTCTGTCTCTTTCAGTCCAATGCTGCGCATGTCCTTCATCGTCTTTTCCTCGCGAGGCACTACGCTCATGAAGCTAACAGAAGACAGGCAAGTACTTTACCTCCTTCATCCATGTCGAGCCAGGGGCTCCTTAACAACCGCCAGAGCTCAGGACTCTGGCTAACATCAGCCTTTAGACTCCGGTGCCTATTGAAATCAATTGCAGCGCTTCCATTGGGCGCACGATCGAAGGCCACATGCAGAACAGCGCTTTGGTCTCCCATGACTGAGCATTTTCAGCCTCATGGCAAGCAGGTCGCTCAACACGCCAGTGCTCTGTCAAGCTGCATGTCAAAGGCAAGCCCTGTAGTTGCAATCCAGAAGTCAGGTGCCCACTGTAGGTGCACCAGCGCCGCCCCCCTCATTTCAGAAGGGCAGTTCTGGTGTAAGAGCGAGCAGGCCCTGGCGCCGTGTCCACAAGACATCGTTTAATGAAGCGCGGGAGCGTTCTCCTGAAGCCGCCCACAGCATTGCTGTGATCAGTCCTGCATGGGCCTGGACCTCTGCTAATGGACACTGTAGTATATTGTTTGACAAGAGATGCTTCCTACTCCCACCATCGGCCTCCAGTGCCATGCAGCTGCAATGCCAGCCATATGAGAATTCCCTCTTGTGCTCCCGTGAGATAAAGGGGAGACTCTGAGACTGCAGCAAACCCTCTTTTTCTTCCCCCCCTTTGCAACCAAATTCAGTCTCTTTTCATTTACTTAGGGCTGAATTTTGCCCTCACTCTGCTTCCCTCTCCCCTCCACTCCATCTGTTATCTACAAATTTTTCTCTGGTGTGAACCACTCTCCTGCTAAGCCCTGTCCACTGGTCATCTCTGCCTATGTGTCAGGTGCTGGTAAGTCGCTCTGAAGCACCTCCTAAAGGGAGGGAGATTGGATGGTCTTACCGACATCCTGAGACAGTCTCCCAGTTCCTCCTCCTGCGTCTTCTAGGGCCTGACCCGAAGCCAGTCGGAGAGTTTCCGTTGACTTCCGTGGGCTTTGGACCAGGTCCCAAGTGTGTATCTAGGAAATGAAGCTAGCATGTATTTACCTTGCCCAGGTAGATTTGCCCTTTGCAAGGTGAAAGGTCGATACTAACCCTGTGGCGACATTGGAAACCAGCGTTAAAATGTTCCCTGATCTCAACCCTCCCTCGCCCCGCTGTATGCCATTTCCCGAGTGGCATTTCAGCTCATCTTACACTTTAAAAGGGCAGAATGAGTTCTTTGCCCCAAGGACATCCCTCCTCACAGCCTCAAATTTCACACCTGGCCCACAAAAACTCACACTTCCTCGCTGGTTAGTACTATGCCACCCAAAATGCCGGATCACAAAAAAGAGTCTGTCCTCAGTGTTTAAGAAATGTTTCTCCACATCATCTGAGGCTGACTTCTGCATTTCCTAGGTCCTTCCTTTCAGGTCTTACTTGCACCCTGTTGTTATTGGTTGGCTCAAGTCGGGATCAGGGCGCATTTGTGCTCAATGCTGTACATACCCATACAGCTATTATTCTGATAGCCTTATGTTGAGTGGCACCTTCCCTGAGTGGCCCTATTGACTTTGAGCGAACCGTTCCTGGAATAAGGTGCTATTCAACATGAGTGACCCAAAATAAGGAACGTTCTATGCCCAAGGAGCTTGTCAGGGGAAAGAGGGTTGATCGCTTCTCACTGGGGCAAATTAGGAAACCCGCAACATTCAGACCTTATTTTCATACACTTGCATCTATTGTTATTTGGGGTCAGACCATAACTCAAGATCCAAAAGCCCTACGAGTTGTCCGAATCATGAGTTTTGGTTTGCCCTTTATAATGATAGGGGCCGTCAGAATGAAGATTTCAACCCTGACTGAAGTTTGCCAGAATTTATATCTGTTGGGTTTGTTTGGTTTTTTTTAATTTGGTCTGATCCCTAATTACAACATACCTGCACTGCAAAAACAAAACAGGATCCTTTTTTATCATGATGTTATATCCTGGATCCATCTCTATGCTCCGTTGGGTGCCTGGCAGCTTTCAGACTGTTCGGTTGTACTTCTACTGATGCCGTTTGTGACCGACCCTTTGGCTTGTGTGTCTGTGTTGGTGCGTTGTTCTATTCTGATCAAGTGCTCTCAGGGGCTGCATATCTTGCTGGGTCTCAGGAATGTCTCAAAGCAGAAAAATGAGATTTTTTTTTTTTTAATTCTTCGTTTTTCAAGGGAAGCCATAAGACGGGGGCTTGAGACTCTTCAGTACGAAGTGCCTGGAGGAGATACATTCATGCATGAAGGATTTAAAAGGGTACACGCTGCAGAACCTTCTCGCTTTGATTTATACTTCTTAACTTCTCCTTCTCTTGCCCCTGTTGGAATTAAAAAGAGAAAATAATGTCTTACACTTTGTTGCAGGCAAATGAACAGATTTACCATGAAAACTATGGAGGTAGGAACACTTATCACTGCCATAATTGATTTTCATTGAGAAGCGGGGGATGATGGGGTTGTCAGTTTGAGCTGTAATTAACCCATGGGAGAAATAAATGGTGGGGGAGGGGCTAGTATTACACTGTTTTTACATTTCATTTTGATTAAAGCCCTGCTTTCAAATTCATAGATTCTAAGGCTAGGAGGCACCATTGTGGTCATCTATTCTTGACCTCCTGCATAACACAGGCCTGAGAATTGCAGTGTGCTCAGTAATTGCTCAGCTGATTGGATGCAGGCTAGAAGTATTAAGCTTTATATGAATCATTCCATTTTGAAGCACCCAATCCTGTCTGCCTTATACACCCAAAACTCTCATTTTTAACTTCTCCATTGCTGTGAGTGCGATCTGACACCCATTGCATTGAGTAGGAGATTCCTCATTGATTTCAATGAGCTTGGATCACGCTCTCAGTCCTTCTGAACTTAAAGGTAACTTAAAAGGGGAAGAGTATGTTTGTGTCCTTTCTTGCTTTTGTATATAAAGGTGGCCTAACATTTAAAGAATGTATTTTTCCTGCTCGTGTTTTACCTTGGATATGTCAGGGATGTCAAGACTTTTCTTCCTTGTGTTGCTGGAGATCTCCTGGAAGGATGCAGAAATATGGGTTAGGTGTTTTCTAGACCCCTAACTGAATTAGTGGTGGTTTTAACAAAAGTTCCCTTCTCGCAAGTGTTTCTCTGGTATTTGAGTTAAGTAGGTGTTTGGAAAAATAGAGTTCTGAAGAGCCTGCATAAAAATTGTCTCCCCTCTCTTTCAATCAATGAACCTATTAGTTCTTTAGTTTTCCAGGGGGGTGGCAGGTGGGGCGGAGAAAGAGTAGACACGATTTCTAAAGTAAAGTACCGAGAAGAAAAAAATAATTAAACATAAAATAACAGCAACAATCTTTCCAGCCTTCTTCAAATAGAAAAAAAAGCATGAGGTCACGGGCCATTTTTTTTCCAGTTGCAGATCACCTTTAAAGCTTCATGTCTGTGCCTATGACATGACACGGAAAGGACTATACAGCATAGGAAAGCTGTCAAAACTCATCAGTCTCTGCAATTTCAGATAACGCTGGAAAGACATTTGACACTGAAAGAAATTATTTTAAAAAACAACATCCCCTATGTCCCCTGCATCCAGAAAGCAAATGCTTGTATTTTAACCCAGGACCTAAGAAGTTACATCAAATGTGTGTAAATGATTGAACCACAGTTTAGGTACTAGTTGTGAGTAATTTTGCTACAGCTCTATATTTGGCTATACAACACCACTTCTGTATCCTGCACTGCTCACTGTGGCTAAAACTCACCTGGAACAAAGCCTACACAACATTTAAGCCCTATTGTGCTGGAGCTCCACTTGGATGACCAGACAGCAAGTGTGAAAATTAGGGACGGGGGTGAGGGAGGGTAATATGTGCCATTTTAAGAAAAAGCCCTGAATATCAGGACTATCCCTATAAAATCAAGACATCTGATCACCCTAAGCTCCACACATGGGTGAATTTTATCCCCTCAGCCTGATCCTGCGTTCTTTGTGCACCTGGAATTCCCTCTGACTTCAGTGAGCGTTCTTGCACATGGAATGCAGGAGTTCTTGCACAACCCCTGCTCACTATTCTCACCTGAGTAGCCCCTTTGTGGGGGGGGGGGTTGCCCCCCTCCAACCTGCAGGCGGAGGCCTGGGGGTGGCAGGATGTTTCCCTTAAGGAGATCACCCCAGCTTGCTCTATTATGGCGCAGGAATTGGCGTCCACTTCTCTGAAAGAACCCCCTGAACCACAAATCCCTGCTGCTTTTCTCTGCAGTGGCCACACTCATAAATGTTTGCCAAGGGGCGATTCCCCTCTCCCTTCTCCCTCTTGCCTCTCCCGACTCCCACTGATACCGTGGTGCTACTCGTGTGATGAAGACAGGCAGATTTTGTCTCATAACACACAGTTATGGGGCAAATCCTCAGCTGTTGGAGCTTGGCCTAGCTCCATTGAGGTCACTTTACATCAGCAGAACATCTGGCCCTTATAGCTCTGTATTCCTTTGTCAGCAAAGAAAGATGCATTGCCTATGCTTACTTATCCATTGCTGAAGCATCTGTCTCCTCCGTTCATAACTCCAGCCTCTTTAACTCTCGCCAATGCAGGACTCCGGACAGCTAGTGTGATTATTGCTTTGACTGATGGAGAGTTGCAAGAGGTTCAGTTTTATTACGCAGAAAAAGAAGTAAGTCCTCCCCGGGTTTACCCAAGTATCTAAGGGTGTGTCCACACTGCAATTCAACACCCTGGGCTGGCCCGTGACAGCTGACTCAGGCCTGTGGGGCTGTGTAACTGCGGCATGGACGTTTGGGCTCAGACCGCTGTCCAGAGGATCCTAGAACCCGGGCTATAGCCTGAGCCTGAACGTCTATACAGCCGTGAAACAGCCCCACAGCCTGAGTCAGCTGGCATGGGCCAGCAGCAGGCTTTTAACTGCAGTGTAGATATGCCCTGAGTGGTTTGTGTCAAACTTGTGAGCGTCTGCGCTTGGTTCAGCTGTTTACCTGGCCTTGCATTTAATGGTGTCTTTCACATAGGCCGACAGAGCCAGAAGCCTCGGAGCTATCGTTTATTGTGTCGGAGTGAAAGATTTTAATGAAACTCAGGTAATTTGGGGACTTGGTTTTGTTTCGTTTTGTTTTGTTAATTCTCCCCACCTGTTAACAGCGTCAGATGAGGTCATTTGCTTAATTACCGTTGCATAAATTCTTCCCTGTCAGAGCTCTTCCTGTCAGCAAATGTGGAGAGGCTGAGTTTTATACACTGCAATTTTGTTTTCCCCGTGCATTTATGATTGTCTTTCTTTGCAGCTGTCGACAATTGCTGACAGCATTGATCACGTTTTCCCAGTAATGGGTGGCTTTTATGCCCTAAGAGGCACTATTGATTCGGTAAGTAAGGTATTCTGAAAACAAGTGAAATGCACCCTGTCTCGTATTAATTAAGTGGCAAAACAACCCTGGTGATCAAAAAAAATCCCATTATCTTAATCTCTTAGATTCTGAAGAAATCCTGTATTGAGATTCTGGCAGCTGAACCATCGAGTGTCTGTGCGGGAGGTGAGTTTATATTGAAATCAAATGATACAGCAAATGAGAGTGAAATTACAAAATGTCTAATAGCTTCCTACAAAAGAACCTGATCCAAAGCCCATTGAAATCAATGGAAAAGCACCCAAGTGACTTAGGAGCCAAAGTCCCATTTTCCAAAGTGTCTTATGGCCAGATTTCAAAGGGAACTAGGTAACTAAAGATACAGATAGGCAGAGATTCTCGAAGGGTTTTAGGCTCTTTATTCCCCTTGACATCAATCAGAGTTGGGCCCTCAGCTTGCATATGTGCTTTTGAAAACCCCACTAGATACCTGCTTGCATCTTTAGGCACTTGTGTACCTTTGTGGTTTTGGTCCTTAGCAACCAAATTTTAATAGAAAGGCAGTGGGAGTTAGGCTTCTGGGTGCTTAAATCATTATTTAAAATGGGACCTAGACTCCTGTATCCCCCAGCCAGTTTTGAAAATGTCAGCCATTTATGACGATATTAGGATCTGCTCCTATTGCCCTCATATACATAAGCAATCTTTACTCAGGTGAGTAGTCCTGGTGACTTAAATTACACTCCTTAAATGAGTAAAGATTGCTTTGTCCAGGCTTCTTGTTCCTGCTAGCCCAGTTCTGGTTCTCTTGCATCCACAGGCCAGCCTTGCTTAGCTTGAAAATTAAGCATGGATAAAGTACCAGGTAATTTGGCTTCACATGCATCAGGAGGAGATATTTACACAAGGAAAGATTTGCAGAATCAGGTGTTTGGTCAAGTGCTACAATCATGAAAAACATTTTGGAAAGTACTTTGCATTAAATGATTGTTTTGTGTGGCCTAAATCCTACAGTCCTTACTCAGGAAAAATCTCCCTTGAAATCAATAGGCGGTATGCCTGTCTAAGGACTCCGTAGTGTGACAGTAATAACAATAAATTAAAACTATGAAGCTGGTGATGAAAGCAAAAACAAAATGGTGAACAATTTTTCAAAAATGTTTCCTGATTTGATTTGATTTTTTTCAGTTCAAAAATGTTTTGACCAGCCCTATCATTGGCCAAATAACACAGGGGAAATTTAATGGAAATTTTGTTTAAATTTTTCCTGATCTTTGCCCAACATATTGAAATACTGTCAACATTTCAAATTTCAAAAAATTGTGACCGGCTCTAAAAAGAATGAAAGTAAGAATGAAAACACCTTGTCTTGCCTTTCATCTGAAGAATGCCAAAGTTGCTTCATGTGCATTGTGTGGACATACCTGTGACTTATGCTCTGCCAAGTGTACTGTTTATTTTCTGAACAAAACACCCACTTACTGTACCAACAGATTAAAACCTGTGTCACAGTTTTCAGGAAAAATCAGAGTGTTTGGCTCCATTAGAAACGGCAAGCAATCAAAGCAATGATTTTGTAAAATGCACACGGATGATTCAGGTTTAAGAGAGAGGATTGGCACTTTACTGAAACAGACATAATGAACTGCATAGACCAAGATACCTAGCATAGTTTGTAAAGTGTTAGCATTTTGCATGTTCATAATGAAAGAACTGTTAGTGTGTACCATAAATGCAAAGACTTCCTGGGGAGCTGCTAATAATGACATGGCTTTTGTGTTTGGTATATTTAACATGTAACCCTTCTGGTTTGTGTTAGCAATTCATTTGCTGTGTTTTTGTTTGTTTAGAAGACTGTTGCAGCAGAGTAATAATGACACCATAGGCTTGCTGTAAGGTATAATTTGCAGCCTGGTTATTTAGAGCTTATGCTACTGTCTTGCAGTCATTTGCTTATGTATTATAAAAATGAGCACATGTAAAACAGCAGTGGTGCATGAAAGCTGATCCTTAGCATGCCAGACCAAAGATGTAATTTGAGGAAAATCTAGTAAATATCACAGAGAAGAGAAATTGCTCACTCTTCATTCCCACATGTCGATTGCTGGAGGATACTACATTACATATTTCATTTTAAAACATCCTTTGGTGTTTCCGCTATTCTTCTGAATATTCCCAAAGGAGAAAAGGCGGAGAAGATATTTGCTACAGGACATTATCCATGAATTATTAAAAATGGAAGCTTACTGTTTAAAAAAAAAAAATCCCGGTAGAGCTGATCAAAGAACAGGGAAACAACTTGGTGAAAAATCATGAAATTGCAAAGCTGTTTTCATTTCACAGGGTTTGAAATGAACCCATTTTTTGTTTTATTTATTTTGCAAACATTTTTAATGTAAATGTTTATGGAAATGGTTATCAAATTTGTTTGTGTACTGAAAACCTGGCTTTTGTCAAATGAAAAATTTCAATAACCACTTTAATAACATTTTTATAAAACAGTTATGAAAATTTTGTGAAAAATTAAAAATTTTGAAACTTTGACAGTTTTTCTTGAACAAGCTCCATTTTTAAAAAAAGCCATGTTTCAAGAAAAATTTCTACCAGTTCTCCTTCCTGGTTCATTAGTTCTACAATTTTCCCATTTTTGCTGATGGAAATAGGGGCCCAATATATTAAAAGATTAACTGAAATATGTATGTGACTTTTGAGGTGAGCAAAATGTTTAATTTGAGCCAAACTGATTTTTTTTTCCCACTTTTTGATTTGCTGAACATTTTGAAAAATGTTATTTTTGGGTCAATCCAAAACCCTTTTTTTTTTAAATTTCCAGAAAAAATCAGTTATTCAGATAGGGCTGGTGGGTAGTTTCACTGAAGCAAAGCCCACTGCTCATGGTACTGTGTGAACTCTGTGCATATTAATAAATGTCTGCAGGGCCAACCCTAAGCCTAGGAGATATTCTCCAAAAACCTTGATAAAGTGGCACTTTCTTACCTGCATCAATATCCCTGGACAACAGTACACAGTTGTTACTTAGTTTAAATGCAGTGTAATTCATACAGTTTATTACTTTAACTTTATTAACATCTAACTCACATACATATGCATGCACACACAGAAATATATAGACAAAAAGTCAGATACACACACACACACACACACACACACACACACACAGACAGACGTGTTTGTATAAATTCCTATCTCTAGATCTTTTGGAAGTTTCCTTAAATCAACAGAGAAGCTTGTTTGCTTTCAACTCTGAAATATGCACATCCTGGAGCCAGCTCTGCATTTCGCATGAAATTCACCAAAATGTGGGCATAATGGTTAATTGGGGGCTTATTAGTTATTCTTACTAACAATTTTAATCTTTATTCTATAATGCCAGATCCTATGTCAATGAGGCTTTTGCTTGAATAGGGACCTCAGCATGTTTGTTCATTATTAAAACTAATTCCCATTATATGTGTATTTAGCAATGATCTCAGCTTTTTGAGTTGCCAGTGGTTTTATAAATTGCTGAGGAAATGACTTCCACGTGGCGTTAGCTGAATTCTGACTAATTCCAGTCTGGGGGTTGTATGTCTGAGACGGAGCTAGCTGGTACAGCTGTTTACAAATTGATCTAGCCGGGTTATGACAGCTCTCTGATGCTTAATGCTTTTTGACCCTACAAATTTGTAGTTCCTTATCTGGGGAAATGTACTTAGGTCTTTCTGTTCCCTCTGATTTAAAGCGACCACGACATGCAGCCTGTAAACAGGCTATCAGTGTGGAATTGGAGGTGCCTGCTACACTCTTTGACAGCATCATTGCTTTGATTATGCTCACGGTACGCAGATGTGATTGAAAGGTTTTGCTGGATGTGGCATCCTACTGGCCACGTCAACTGCCAGGTGTGGATGCAAGCAGTCAGCTCCTCATCAGAGTCAGAGAAGCGAAGCAGACAGCACAGCCAGCGCGCACCAGCTTCAACCCACCATCTCGCTGCCAGCGCTGCCCAGTTATTTCACTGTTGACCTTTTTCCCTTCGCTGTCCTGTCAAAAGCTACAATCTATAATCTGACAGTAACTAAGAAAGAAAAGGACGCAGCCAGAGCCCGGGCCCAAAATTAAATAGAATTAGCCATTTCAACAGGCCATCATCCGGAATAGATTAATGCTCCACAGCATCTAAAAGGGAGATTGCTCAATAGCAACAACAAAATCCAGCCTCAGTGTTTCCATGCAAGACTGTTATTGAAACTACACTGTCCTCTTGTGCTCGTGGATAGGTTATTATGGGGAATGTGTGTTGCTTTAGCAAGTCTCCGTGCAAAGTTGCAGTGACAGTGAAAGGAAGGTCAGGAGAGAGAAACTGTCTTGACAAGATTAAACTCCCAGACATGGCCATTACTGCAAACATTTTGCATTTATAGTCCTGTGTATTCACAGTGGTGGTGGGCTTTTTTTTTTTTTTTTTAAACCACTAACATTAATAGCAATTAAACCTGGGTGGCTGCTGTATTTTCAAGCGTGTTATTTCAGAAAAGCAAGCAGCCGTTTCATTGTAACAGGTTGCTTTTATAGCAAGACAAAAAAATACCCTCTTATCCAGGTAGTGAGATCATTTTGGAGTTAGCTGGTGAAGCAATGTCAAAATGCAGACTTGGCATACAAGGATATACATGTGCAGCTGCCACGGGAGAGTTCTGTGTACTGAAAGGAGAATGTAACCCATGTTCACATTCTGAGTCCAACGTTGCTGTCCGTTACTTTCGTGTCAAAGAGAAGGTTCTTATTTTGATCAAGAGTAACTGCAGTGAAGTGAGTTGGTTTATGTCAGTGTAAACTGGTGCACAATATGAATCAGGCTTGGAGTAACTCGGTTATAGTCAGTGGAGTTACTGCAGATTTATACGGGGGCAACAGATAATTGAATTTGGTCCTCGGTCTGTTTTAATTTATTTTAAGGAGCATTTGTTGCTGATCAGAATCATGGCATAAGCCTTCCCTTAATAAACAGGCCCAGTTCTGACACTGGTCTTGTGCGTTCAGCTCCCATGGGGCGAGGTTCTCATTCACACTAGCCTTCTGCAGCAAAGCACTAAAGCACATGCTTAACCTTAGGCATGTGCTTGAACCTCTCTGACTTACACACATGTTTAAAGTTCAGCATGTATTTAAGCGGGGGAGGGAGTTTCCAAAGCACCAAAGGAATTTAGGTGCATCAGTCCCATTGGACTTGTGCATCTAAATCCTGCAGGCAGTTTACAAATCCTCTCTCTAAGTGCTTTGCTGAGTAGGGATGGGTTTAAGCACATCCTTAAATATTTTGCTGAATTGGGGCCAGACAGTACAATTTTCAAAGGCTTCTAAGTGACTTAGGAGCCTGTCTCATTGACTTTCAATGGGATTTAGCTCCAAAGTCACTTAGAAGCCTTTGAAAAATTTGCCCTTAGTGACTTTGCTGGGAGCAGAATTTGCGTAACTGATGATAGAATTTGGGCTAAACACATTAATACACCATACTGAAGCCACTGCAGATATTTCCATTGTGCAGCTCTGCTTTTGCGGATGGCCTATTCATTCCAGTAGCTTCTTTTTCTCTCTAAAATATCTTTCCAGCTCTTCACAGTTCCCCATAAACCTTGCACTGTCTCTCTAGAATACCAGAGCAGAAAACCAGTGCCCTCTTCTAGCATGCAGTTTTAGATCACGTAGTACCAATTCACACAAACTCTCAGCAGTCAGCTGAGCCACTATCTTTGCAGGTACAGATGGGACTTGCTAGTAAGCATAGGAGTATTTCTATGTCCATAAGGCAGTGTGTTTTTGGGCCTTAACATTTTGGTTGGAGGGCTAACTTGCTCACCTAGCTGATGATTGTCTGCCTCTGTAGTTCTTAAGAACTTTGTATGATACCACATTTGAAATACATTTTATGAGAGTCACCGGAGCCCCATTACAAAGCCTTGGCCTAGGACAGGAAGGCCTGATCCTGATCTTGTTTGCACTGGGGTCACTTCAGAGGAGTCACTCCTGATTTACTCCAGTGCAAGTGAGCGCAGAATCAGGATGAGACCCCTGTGAGCCTGGGCTAAGTAAGGAGAATGGCTTGGAGCTTGCGCACGGGTTTTCAGTTGCTGAAATAAATGTCCTGGGGAAATTGTTTAGTCCATTATTAAATGTGACAAACAAAGGCATGGTGGGCCTGATTCTGATCTCTCTCAGACTGGTGTAAATCTAGTACAACTCCACTGAAGTTAGTGGGCCTGATTCTCATCTCGTTTGTATTTTTCTGCCCCAGGGTGACTGTTGACTCCCATGCCTATAGCCCTGATTTACGCCGCAGTCACAGGCCCACGGATGTCAATGGAATTCTACCCTAGTGGCTACAGAGCACTCTGAGCCTAGCAGGAAGATTCCATCCTCATGCCCCCCCCCCCCCCGACACCCTGGGGGTCACACTGGGCTGTCCTGGCATGGTACCAGTTCCCCTGAGGTGGGATGAGCATATGATGGGCTGGGGGTTGCAGCTCCTGTGTCAGGCTTCACCTCTGTATAGTGCGTAGAAAAGAGTGGCAAAGGGTGGGGTCACAGTGTGACTGGTTGGAGCCTGGAGGGAACAGTGCGTCCACGTCTGTTTGGCTGTGATTGCGGCCAATCCCTAGCCCCCGTGCCGCGTGTCTTCCCCGTCATGGTGAAGGGTTCCGCAGCTCTCCAGCCAGAGCAATCCCAGCAGGAGCATCGACTAGTAAAAGGGGCGTTTCTGTCGCATCAAGGTTGACGCACGTGCTACAGAGACAGGGGAGGATAGTGTGGTGCTGGGACCTTTGGCTTGTTTGTTCTGTAGGTGTGGAGTATTTGCCATACTGAAGCTCAGTGCTGGGACCCTGCCCCTAGCAATGGTCTGTGCTGGCGGCTTCGCAGGAAGCCCAAAATCACCCATCTCCAGCCCTTGGGCCAGAACTTTAGCTGGGGTAAATCACCATCACTCCAAGTAAGTCAGAAGAGCAATGCTGACAAGTGAAATTGACAAGCTGCTGCGGAAATTGACAGATCAGCCCGAATTTTCCATGGAGGGTAAGAGACAAGGGGAAACTGAAAAGATAAATGTTGCTCTTTGCGGCTTTTCATCTCTGACTGGTTGGCCACCCCTAGTTTATGACTATGAGAGTTCTGCATGCCCAGCGAGAGCAAATCGGCCCTTTGATTGTACAGTCCATAAGCAGCTGTTATTTCTCATGAGCACACGGTAAGCCGGTCCTGTGGTCAATTGTGCTCTCCTGTCGATCGAAGGTTTAAACCCCTGAAGGGGGAGGAAACAAATTAAAAGAAAGACTCAAAAAATTCACCCTTCTTTTTCACTGCACATAGTCAAGAGCACTAAGAAGTGAAGATGGACTCATGCTACAGAACTTAGATTCAGAATTTTGGACATCCCAAGGTTGGGGAAGATTCGGCTGGAGATCTTGGGTCAGTGCAATGCCTATATAGGGTCCCCTTGCAAAATTCAGAATGGTACAGCTAGATTACAAACACCCACTGAATTCAGGGAAGCTCAGGCTCTGGGGACTGGATTTAGCCATTATAAAGACATGGGCTGTTTGCAGATCTAGCTTCCAATTTCAAACACATCAATGTCTGGGTGTGTGTCAGATCTAGGATTTCGGTTCAGGCCCTGTTAGGAACAGAGATGTGTCTTAGTCCTGTGGGATGCAGTGCTGAAGTTCTCACTGAGTCGAAACTTCCACTGACTGCCAATCTGGGTTTGCTAAGGGGAGAAAGGCCAACCATCTCGAAGAATGGCCACATCCCTCATGACCTGGAGTGTCTGAGCATCTCCCAGTCACTAATTATCTGTGCTGTGGGGGAAGGACACTCCCTGTTTTAGAGCCAGGGAACTGAGACACAGAAGAAGCTACTGACCCAAGATCTCACCAGCCGCTTGGAGCAGAGATAGAAATTCAACCCGGGCCCCCTGAGGCCCAGTGCAGTGCTCTGCCCAGTAGACCATCCTGCCTGCTTTCTTCTTGCCTACCTCCTCTGTTCTTCAGGTGAAAACAATTCAGCTGAAAAGTCTGACTAGGAATTTCCTGCCTAAATGAGCAAAGCACATTTGCTTACGAAGGAAAAATATCACAGGTTGTTTTTTTCCCCCTTCACGACAGACGCTGCATAAGTCAGAGCAGCAGCTCAGGGGCAGCTTTAGCATGTGCTGGCGCCCCAACCTGCAGAGAGCTGGAGTGGGTTTTATGTGGCTGGCCTTTTTCTGGGCCACTGTTTGTTTCTGCTGGGGATGGGGTGCAAGAGAAAGCATGAAGCAAAATGGCAGCTGCCAGTCTTTGAGCAACTATCACGTGAAACTGAGGCTCGCACGGGCTAGCCTTGGTGTGGACGGAAAGGACACGTTTCCCCAGAGCTTGTACTGAGGCAAAATTCTTCTGTCTGATCTGCACAGGGGGGGAATCTCCACTCTGCCATCTCCAGGGAATGGAGCTGCTGTTGGGATAGCAGCGTATTGGCAAGGAGATCTACCATGTAGATCTGAGAGAAGAATCACACCCTGGGTTGTCATGCACATAGGGCCTGGCGCCTCTCATTCATGTGGGCATAAACCAAAATGGAGTCACTCAGGAGGAAACCAGGACTAGTGCGTTCCGAATCAGGCCCGTGATGGTATCGTAGCACCTTTCGTCTAGACGCTTTCAAAAGTCGCTAAATGCCAAAGAGTTGGTCTTGTTACCTGGAACCTACCAAACAGGAAACTCTCCCTCACCTGCTACAGGTCTCCCGGCTCTTGAAAAGTCATTCTCCAGCCTCACTGAGGGAACTCCATTGCACAGCACTGAGATCCTGTAGCCGGACCCTCCCCATGCCAGTTGTAGTGGCTTGGAAGAGTGGCCGCTGCAGAAAAGCCAGCATCACTTCCTCTAGCACCCAACAAGGCTGTTTTCTGGGTGGTCTCCCATATAAACACTGAGCCAGGCCAGATGCTGCTTAAAGATCTGACAAGGCCACGGGGGCAAGGAGAGCCAGCTGTTTTCAAGGAGAGTACTCTCTTGTCTTCTCTGTTGGCAGGAAAGGAAATGCTACTGGGAATGGGAGACAAATAGGTGTGCGAGTTGGCTGAGTGGCAAGGCTGTGTCATGGGCATCCAGACCTAGTGGTCAGAGCCAGAGTCCACAATAAGCAGGCGAGCGTCAGGATATGTCAGAGGCAGGAGACAAACCAGAGATCAGAACTGCAGGTCAGGATGCCAGGAAATCAAGCCGGGGAAGAAGCAGGAGGCACAAGATACACAGTCCAGAGCAGGGTGAGTCCCGGTTGTTTGGATAGCTTCCTGTTGCTGACTTAAATAGGGCCAGTGGGCCAATCAGCTGTGCTGGGACTCCACTAATGGGACGTCAGGGGCAGAGCCTCAGACTGGAGCTGGGCTTCCTGCGTCGTGGGTCAGCAGTTGTCAGCAGGCTGCCAAGTGGAGGGTTGAGTTCTGGGTTCGAGGTCCATGGCTCATGACACTCAGAAAGATGAAATAGGTTGAGGCTATCCTCTAGGTCTCACCATGCATTCTGAGTCCAGTTCGCATCTGCTGGATTAGCCTCTTGGCTCCTTGGGGCTTGTCTTGTACCAGGTCACATGCACCAGCCCTGACTCCCACTGACACAAAAGCCACTCTGGCAGTATAAAGGGGCCTTAGTGTAAATAAGGCACGGGCTCTGCTGGTGCTTAGTTGATAAGGATCTAGATGCAAAGCCCACATTTTGGATGACTATATTATGGGCCAAATTCCCAGCCGGTGTAAATCAGGGTAGCTCTGTTGACCTCAATGAAGCTGTATAAATTGACACCAGTTGAAGAGCTGGTCCTGTGTTTGCATTGATAGATCATTTTGATGTTGAAATACTGGGGAGGAAAAAAAGCTTGGGGAAATGAATTCACAGGAGACAAAATATGCACAACATTAAGAACATTACAAGCAAATATAGTTGGAGCTGGTCCTGGTGTGAGCAGGAGGTTGGACTAGATGACCTGTGGTCCCTTCCATCGTTAATCTTCTATGATCCCTTAGGGTACTAAAAAAAGTCTTCTAGTATTGTACAGCATGGTCCATAAACCACTAGTTTGCACTAGTGACCGTGAAGTGTCTTGGGCTATTACTGCAGAATACTGTAGTTGTTTATCACAACATGGTCAGAGTTAATCATTTGATTCCCATAGAGCAAGAATCAACGGCTGTCATGTCATACTTCAGATCCCCCTGGGATTCGAATGAAATGCAGTCTGTGAGCGGGGAGGGGGAAAAGGTCAGCCATTTGTCGTAATTCATTCTTTTTTACCATTGCAGAATCCTTTCAAGTTGTAGTAAGAGGCAACGGCTTTTATCATGCAAGAAATATCGATCAAGTCCTCTGCAGCTTCAAGGTCAATGACACCATTACAATCAGTAAGTTGACAGGCTGGCGATTTTATGGCGTAAATTGCTCAAGGGCCCCACCCAGCTCCTCTTGGCATCTTTGCATTGACTTTGATGGGCATTCCCTAGTCCCGTGCTAAGGGTGAAGTTCGTCTCCGTGCAGTCCCAAGACCCATGACTCACTTTAAACTCTGAAGGTTTAAATAGGAGGTAGGTGGCGCACAGGCTTTGTGCTGGGTCTCTGCACAGGGCAAATTTCATTCTCACTGCAACAGTTGAGATGATTTGATTTTCTGTCCACTTACATGCAGCCCGCCTAGTGCCATGGGGGAGAGAAGTCAAATTGCCCTCTGTTCTCATGCCTGTTAATAACACAGACTGGTGCTGTCCTGACTCTGGGATGCTGATCTCAGACAACGTCACTTTCACTGGCTCAGGAAGTAGTGACCAAGGGCTGGTGCCATCTGAGGATTATTCAGTTCCTCTGTTTGATGAATTGATCTAAAGGGTCCATGCCACACAAACCCAGCACAACTGTGCTAATCTGGGCCTCTTGTTGGCAATTTCAGCACCCAGGTGAAGGACTGAATGGGCAAAGAGATGCCCCTCTCCCCACCTCCTTCAGAGGTAGCCCGTGTCCATCACGAGTGAGGCACATGAGTGGGGGAGTTTGCCCACTTCTGTTCACACCATCCCTATTGGCTGAATGCAGCAGGGGCTTTTATGTGCGGTGGCTGTCAATCAGTCAGCTGCCTTTCTCTTACTTACAAGAAAAAACACCTGCACTGCTGCTGCTTTTCCTCTTCTGGCTCTGCACCCAGACGCGGCCGTCAGCAAACGGATGTTCTCCCTCCCAGTCTGCTTTCAGATGCCCTGCACCTGAGGCTGTTCGTGTCCTGTAGGGTTCCGGGCGGCACAGATAGCCAGACAGCGGCATCTCTTGGGCTTTCTCACCATTCTCCCTATTATGAAGCACCTCAGCTGTCTATAGTTGATCTCGGCAGAACTGGTGCTGTTGTATGCACAAAGAAAAGCACCCTGATTCTGCCTCCCTGGTGTAAACTGACATAGAGATGCACTGATTTACACCAGCTGGCTCTTCATCTGCAGTCAGCCTGGCCCTATAACTTAGCACCATTATTTTCCCCGTTGCAAGACTAAAACCAGGGAGGGCCAAGGAGCGCATGGGCCGTGGAGAACACGCTCCTCTCTCAGCCCCAGATGAGTTGGGTGTGACACGCTGGCCGAGGGGCCGTGCGGGGAAACTCACAGAGCTGCTGCTGCTGTGGCTGATGCTCCCCTGTGGACAGAATTTGGCCTCCAGGATTGACATCGGCTGGCACCCCACGCTAGCCCTAAAATCACACCTGGTGGGAGCTTCCTTGGGGCTGATGATGGGCTGCTTCCTAGCCAAGCCTGGCTCCCTCTCTGGCCACACACCTCAGCTGCTTTCCCGGCCCGGCCCCGAATTCTGAACCCAGGCTGCGTCTGAGCCTGCTTTGCACCGTACATAGCAGTCCATGACTTCTGGCCTGCAACTTGGCCTTGGGTACACCAACAAAAGTTGGTCCAGTAAAAGATGTGACCTCACCCATCTTGTCACTCTAATATCTGGGGATCAGCACAACTACAACACTGCATACCAGATGCACAATCCTAAGCCAAATATGTAGGTGACCCATCCTGATGGCGCCCTTTGAATGTTTTGAGGCTGGCGATATCACAGCGGTGACGTGGGATAACAAGTAAGACAGCCCCAAAAGACGAGGATGAGCTTTGAGCCTCATCCGCATTTGGCCTGTGTGATGGGATCCCCGGGGTACAGCCTGGAACTTGAGTATTGCTTCAGCCTGGCTCTCTCTCATGATGCTTTACTAGTGACAAGCAGCAAACCCCTCCAGGTGCTGTTATCACTCAGCCACCAACTTTCAAAGACACCCCCAGCTAAATTGTATGCATGCCTCCTAAACCACTCGTGAACTATACAGAGGGAGACACCAGCAAATGCCCTCAGCCACCAGCCTTGTGCCCCCTGAAATGTACCTTCTTACGCTCCGTCACTTGACCAAAGCCAACTCATCCATTAGTTCACCCCTGCATCACAGGAGAGTGGACATGCACCAGCCTTTGTAATCTGAGCAGAATACCCAAATACTTTAGACAAACTCCCTGGTAAGGCTAAAATATCGAAATAAGTTTTTTATTTCAGAAAGATAAATTTTAAGAGAATATAGGTGGAAGACATAAAGTTCAGAGATAGTTACCTATGAAATAAAAAGTAAACATGCATTCTAAAGCCTAAACGTTCAGACTAAGAAAGATTTGAATCAAACAGCTTTTCTCACCCCCCTCGATGTTGCAGGCAGGTTATAGGTTTCAATACACGGGCTGAATTTCCTTCTCACTCTGGGACCAATTTCCCCAGTTCAAAGCCTTTGTCTTCCTAGCTTTCTTGTTGCCTTCCGAATAGGGGGGGGAGGAAAGAAGTGATCTCATGGTGCCATGGTCCTTTATTTTATACCCTCAGTCATGTGCCTGGAAAACTACTGGCCCGACATGTCATTGTGGACCTTGTTGAGTCACAGAGTTGAGCAAGCACTTGTTTGGTGCTTGTGCAACTGTTTCTTATTGAATTATAGATCTCTTGTTTACAACTCCCCTGTTGGTCAATA
Organism: Emydura macquarii macquarii; assembly: GCF_026122565.2. NCBI lineage: Eukaryota > Metazoa > Chordata > Testudines > Chelidae > Emydura > Emydura macquarii. The sequence goes on from NW_027130204.1 coordinate 6,821,081, forward strand.
GTCGTTTAACGCCCGCCTTGGTGTGGGTCACCACCTTTGTTGCCCCTGGAGAGTTTGCTCTGGGCGTCTCACAACATATTTCAATAACAACAATGTAGCAAAATCTCATAACTTCATACACGCTAACAATAGACATATTTTGACAGAACAATGAGTTTCAGCAGATCGTGACCTTTCACGTGATGCCTTACGAGGCATGCTTTGTGTGAAATAGCACATCCACATGCAAATGATGAATACGGGGGTTACAGGGTGCTACTTTGAGGTACAGCATGTCACAGCCTGGTCCCGCATCTGCAGCTTTCTTTGATGTCAACAGCACCGCTCAGGGGTTAGGCCCATTCAGGCTACACAACCCTTCCTGTATATTACAGTCTTTCTTGTTTCCCTTTAGATGAAAAGCCAACCATTGTTCAAGACACCTATTTGCTTTGCCCTGCACCAGTAATAGAAGATATTGGACAGTAAGTACTGATCTTCAGCCTGTGCTGAAGGAGAAGGGGCTATGGCGGTGGAATCAGTAGGTGTTTTACCTAAAAAAGACTAAGCAAGGAACTCAGGCCTGTGCAGCTTTTAAGGACATTCATTGACAGCTGCAGCACCATCCCTTATGGGCCAGACACTGCCCTGGAGTAAAATCAGCATAGCTCCATTCTAGGCTGGGCTCAGGCAATGCAGGGTCCTGGGCACACTTCACACGGTCTTGGCCCAACCAGTGTTTGAAGTGGTGGTGGTGGGGGCTGCAGCATGCCTTTCCAACCTACATGCCATAACTTGACAGTGCACTCAGTCGTTGTGGTGCCTGCCTCCTGGAGGCCCTGGGCCCTGCACGTGTATCATGCAGAAGGGATAGGCATTGTATATGTGACTGCGCGATGTTTCACATAAACGCACAGGCAGCGCATTGCATCTGGGTCCAGTGGTAAAAAGAGAGTTGAAAACAACATACCGGGTGTCATGGATCCACAGGATTGGTGCTGCAGCCCCAGCTTTGGAACAGTCGCTGGGAGGACCCCTGCCACGTGCTACACCCTCCAGGGGTCTCACTTTTCCCCCAGAGGAAGCCACATGGCTTCACCACCTCCTTAGACTGGACCTCTGGGCCTTCTGCACTCCTGCTTCGCCGCAGGAGTGTCGATCAGCAAGTCCCCCTGAGACAGACCCCTGAGGGAGACTTGTGCAATCTTAGGGAGCAACACACCTCCTTCACCGACATCTGCAGTGACATTCAGCCAGCGTTGTCAAACAGCGGGGTTTATTAGGTGACTGGAATGCAGCATAGATCGGCCTTGGTTAGCATAGAGGGATGAAGGTGAAAGCACAGTCCATTCTGGGTAGCCAGAGCCCAGCCCAGCTGTAGCAAACCCCATTGTTCAAGCTCTGCCTCCCCGTCTGTCTGATCTCCTTTGCCCTACTTCCATGTGTGCACCCTCCTTCCCCCCCGCAGCCAACACTTCACTTGCACCTCATCCTCTGTCCTCCTAGTCCTTGTGCCCATGCTGGGGAGATTTGGTTTAGCCTCCCTACTGAGAGGCAGGGAAATCCATATCTTGTTGGTTGCTAAGTGTCCATGTCTGGGCAATTGGATTTGCCTTTTGTCTTCTCAAGAGCTCCATTGATATGGAATTTACGACCCCAGACAGGTGGGCCCCATTTTGACCTGTGTCTTAGCCTGATCTGAGAGCAAACATGCCCTGTTCACCCACATGCAGCATAGGGGGGAAACTGAGGCATCCATCTTCATCATAAAAAGTCTTGCAAATAATTCCCACTTCATCACATTGGGCTTGAAAGTTATGCCTTCCATATCAACCATTGAATAATCGCCTTGGGCACATTTCCCTCACCTCACACAAGTTCCCGCTGTTTATGGAGACACGGAATAGTATAGATGCATGAGAGGGATGAATTACTGGGCATTCTTCTGCTCTCATGTATATTGGTGTAAATCAGGAGAAACTAATGAAGTTTCACACTAGCATGAAATTAGTGCATGAGGGTGTAGAATAGTTGCATTCAGGAGTCCTGATCAATGCCTCACATCTTGTGTAGTCAGTTTCGCCGGAGGAAAAAGTGGGTGCAAAATGCAGCTATTCTCAGCTGGTAGCATTCCACGTCCAATCTGCCTAGGTGCAAAAGACTACACAAGGTGCAGGGCAGAGGGGTATTGAGCTCACTGGTTCCTTTAGTGCATCACAGTTAATAAAATTCCTACACATTCACACCAACATAACTGAGGACAGAATTGAGCCCTCTGTCTCTGCTTTGGCAAATGACCATGTTCTCAGTGCAATGCTATTGGCGTTCGTGGCACTGCACCAGGAGATGTGAGTGTAGTCCAGGCGTTTGAGCTGGGTGGAAAGCTGTGCAGATCTCGGCCGTTTGATTTGCAGGGGTCTGTACAGAACTTTCTTTCAGCTTTTCTTTGGGTTGGTTCAAATAATCACGAAATCCAAAAGCAGAAAACTCCAAGTATTACCTGGTTTGACCCTGCAACTGCAAATTACACATGGTGCCACAGGAACCACATAAATCAGCCCATGTTGTGTTTCAGCACACCCTGGGCTAGGTTTCAAATTTTCAACAAAGCTGGAGCTAGGCTAACGTCACATGGTTTCCGGTTTCATCTCACCGACCTCTAATCAGGCATCTCATCTACCTTCCGGCCTCATGGGAAGTTTAATTTAATTCTCCCTAAACAATTGCTGGTAGATGAGAGACTGCTTTGTGTGAACTAGACTACTGAATGGAGGAGGAGAATTGCTTTGAATTTTGAGTACACGTTCCATCAATTTTGAATGTCAACTAAATGCATGTGATTTCCCCTCAGTTACCCCATTTTGCATCTAACTCTGGAGTTGATTGAGATTGTATTGAATTTCAAGCAAATTTCAAAGTCTGACCCAAAAAAAAAGAGAAGGGGGATGATTTCAGGTGTATATTTATTTATTTATTTATCAAATTTTGTTTCCAGCGTTTGGATCCACTCTGCTCTCTCAAACTATGGTGATTTCTCCACCTATCTTAGCAGCTTGTTTAGTTACCCAAATCCCTCTTAACGTTAAAGAGTTGAATTGTGCCCCATCTTCCCCCCTTGCAGCCCCATTGGGTGCTCAGATACTATAGTGAGGGTGGCTAGGAAAGTATTTAAATAGCTAGGTGGGGTTTAAGCAAAGGCAGAATTAGACTTCTAGGGACAGGTGCTACACGCTGTGCTACATACTCCTAGGGACAGGTGCTACGCACTGTGCACTGTCAGATCTGCGGTGGAAATAAGACAAGCTGAGAACATGACCTCTAACCTAGGGCCAGACTCTGCTCACAGCCTCCCTGGTGTAAATCCAGAGGAAGTCTGTTAACCTCGGTGGAGTTGCTCAGGGTTCCTACCTGTGAAAAGGTGAGCCAAGTTTGGCCCCAGATTGTTCCCTGCTGCAGCTTAAACTGTAGCTTCCCATTCTATCACTGGTCTCATTGCAAATGTCTGAGCCATAGCATTTTATGTCCCGGTATTAGTGCCCTGTAGCCCCAGGTAGAATGGAGTCGCTTAATAAAGAACATATGCCCCAACTCAGTTTAGCCAACATAAAAATGTTGGCTTTTGGGCAAGTAAACAGCCAAATGTAGGTGAGCACCTGCCGTCACATAACTGCATTGACTTGGCAGGACGTGCTCTCAGAAGCCAATGGCTATAGAGTGGCCAGGAAGAAGGGGAACAGTGGGTATAAAATGACACTAAAAATAAATGTATCTGTTTGTGCTTTAGGGTGGTTTTCCTGCAAGTCAGCATGAACAGCGGGCTGACGTTCATCTCCAGCTCTGTCAGCATCACCAGCACACAGTGTGTAAGTATGTGACGGAGCAACTGGAAGCAGCTGGGAAAGACAGGGCTGCTTTCCGGGGAAGAACTCTTCTCCATTATGATTATAGGGCTGATTCCGGCCATGCATTAAAAACCAGCTCAGGGTTGGATGAGATCGGTTCATCAGCAATTGCAACCCAGGAATGGATCGCGACTTACTTACATAATAAATAACAGCAGGCACATCCTCCCCCCACCTCAGGAAAGAGAAAGGGAGAACTGCAGATATCAGACCTGGGCTGGAAGGGAACCATGGGACGCCTCCAATACTCCCAGAAAGTCTTGACGGTCCACCGCATTATCAGTTCCCCTGTGTAGCTCCTATTCAGTAGGGGTTTGTGTTTGCCATTGGTTGGGGTGAGGGTTGGTCTTCCCAGCTGTCCTGGCAAGGACCATAAAGAGGCAGCAGCCCCAAAATCTGTCACCCAGCCAAGGGAGAGCTATATGTGCCATTGATACTGATCAGAGAGGGGGAGAGGAATGGTTGGGATACATGGCTTACCCATGGCTGATGTCAGGTGGACGTCTGTCAGCCACGGGGAAGCAGGATGGGAGTCAATAGCCCCAACTGACCTGTTAGGGAAGATTAATTTTAGAATCAGTCAAATAATCCAAGCTAAGGAGCCAACTCGTGCGTGACTGAGCTGTCCACTGCACCTCAGGGGAAAGAATAGGCCAGATCCCCCGCTGACGTAAATCAGCATAGAGCCATTAGTTTGCCCCAGCTGAGGATGTGGACCCATGAGTGGAAGTGACAGGAGATTTGCCATAATAACTGAATATCAAGCATTTTATATCAAGGTCAAGCTGATCATAGTTCCGGTCAGTGTCGATAGCACCTGAAGGCTAATGGATTGGGTTGATGGGGTGCCTAAATCGACATGGCTGAGACCTCTGACTGTTTCAGCAACCAAGCTGGAAAATTTTATCCTAGAGCTGTGGGAAAGTGACCGTGTTTAGACACTTAGAATTTAGCCAGGGACATTTTTGATGTTTCCCTGATTTTACAACCACCTCCAAACTTTGCAAGAATTATGATGAGATGGGGATTTTACATACAGACAACACAGACTTTACACCTACATCCCCTTCAAAACAATCTCAGGTTGCAGCAAAATCTTTTGCAATGGTAGGCCCAGTTTTGAGTCGGTAATGGACTGTGAATTTTAACTCTCTGTACATTTAGTTACCAGTATGTCATGTGCTTCAAATGGAGATTGAACTCTTAGCCCTAGTGGGGGTCCCTCCAGGTAAGAGCTGAGACACGCTGATGGGGAAGACTTGCCTTGCCATTGCCTTGGGATAAACAGAAGATTGCAATCTCCAAGGCTGTCAATCTGGCACTTTTCACCAGCACTGCAAGTCACTTATAGCTTCAAAACAAACAAGACAAGGTTCTCAGCTGACGTACATCAGCCTAGCTCCATTGAAATGAGATTACACCAGCTGGGGATCTGGTCCACTCTTTGAAAATATGGTTTCAGGCTTATGCAGAATCTGATGCATTCAGTTCTTTCTTTATCGTTTTAGATAATCCTTCCGTTTCAGTTCTCTCCCGTTTCCTTTGCTGTGAAAGGCAATAAGATGGCCTTCTCAGCCCTCCTTCTCAGCTGGCTCCTCTGTTCTTTTCTTTATAGTAAGTGTCTTTTTCTTCACCTTCCTCCCAAGGCTTCCTGACTCCTATATGATCCCTTGCTCGCCTTTCCACTCAACCACATGACGTCTGCTCTTTCCTTCGAAAGTCTCATTTCGCTACAGTGCTTCATGTGTGTGTAAGCACTCTGTACTTGAGAGCCCCTGGAACTTAGTTGGGAGTTTTATAGTTGAGAAGATCCTGAGAGACTACAACTCCCATGATGCCTTGGGGAAAAAGGGAGAGAGACTCTTCCTCTTCCAGGGAGCTCAGAAAAAAAGCATGTGTGGAGTCTTGGACTCCATTTTCTTTTTTGGGGGCCAGGCATGGAGCACAGCCGAGGCTGGAAGCTGCTGCTGAGAGCCTGCTGGAGTTTTGATCATGCCGCCAGCTTCGGAGTTTGGTGGCATTGCCCAAGCCAGGGGCTCTCAACCTTTCCAGACGATTGTACCCTTTTCACGAGTCTGATTTGTCTTGTGTACCCCACGTTTCACTTCACTTAAAAACTATTTGCTTACAAAATCAGATATAAAAATACAAAAGGGTCACAGAACACTACTGCTGAAAAATTGCTTTCTCTCTCATTTTTACCATATAATTATAAAATAAATCAATTGGAATATAAATAGCATGCTTACATTTCAGTGTATAGTATATAGAGCAGTATAAAAAAGTCAATATCTAGATGAGTTGATGTACCTCCTAGAAGACCTCTGCGTACCCCCAGGGGTGCAGATATCCCTGGTTGAGAACCACTGGCCCAAGCCAGGGCAGGGACTGAGCCTGGAGCTGACTGAGGTGGGCCTGCAGTGAAGGTGGTGTAAGTGCCCCCCTAGTTGTTTGGGGCAGGGCTTGTAAAGGAAGGGGCACAGCAGAGAGACTTTGACTGGACCTGAGAAGAGGCAGAGAGATAGTCTCTTCGAGTCAGGGCCAGGACTGCAGACATTTGGTTGGGCCAGCACCAAATCTTCAGCTTGATGCCTTGGCTGAACTGATACACTGAACCAACAGAGTGCTGTCTCCTTCAGATCTTCAAGCACGCCCACAGAAGCAAGGGGTCAGGGCTCTAAAGTCTAGGGGAGTGTACACTCAGGAGGTGGGGTAAATAGTGGCAGTGTAAATGCCAGCTAGACCAGTTTAATTTATTACTGTATACTGTTTTTATTAATTGATTTATTCAACGGCCCCTGTGGATTTAAAATAGTAGTGATGTTTAATTTCAGTCTGTTATGCCATATTTCCTTAATTCGTTAAGTAAAGGTGTGTTAACTCTAACTTAAGTATACTGGATATTTAGTTTGCATAATTGGTATTTTTTGAGTTAGACCCATGCCTCAGATTATTATAATTATTAGACTAGGTTTAGTCCTGGAAGCTCCCAAGGCCCGCTATTGAGCATGTGCAGGGGCCAGCCAGGTGGAGGCACTGCCAATTATAAACTCCTTTAGGAGTAAAGGGACTGCAGCAGAGGGGTGGATAGAGGATTCCCACCTATCCTACATCATCACTGGGATACTCAGGATCTCCTTTGTTGTCAGCAACCTTAGGCATCTGTGCACACAGGTGAGTGTCGCCTGCTCCCAAGTAACCCAGAAAAAAAGGGGTTACATGCAGGATCCTTGAAAGGGAACATTTTAGCCTCTTGTTGCCAGGTGCCCCTGAGCTCCTGTGGGCAAGTGCATCAGTGTTTTACATTAGCCCTTAGTATTGGGAAATCCCAACTCCTGGGGACAAAAGGTTCATTCCAAGGTGCTCACGTCTGTTTGGAATAACAGCTGTGACTGTGTATGCATGTATGATGGAGGTGCAATGTCTGCTGCTCTGCTGGGACCAGCTTGCAATGAGTATAGGGACAAATCCTAACGTTCTTGCTCAGCAAACTGGCTCCATTAGGAATTGCCTGAGAAAGTACTTATCAAAATCTGAGTAAGGGCTTCAGGAGTTTGCACAACCTTTACCAGTAGTTATTAATTTCCCCTTCTGGTCTCTTCTCTGTCTGAGAGGAAAGCAAATGATACTCTAGCAAAGTAAATCCCATTCACCTGGGGCAATAAAGGAAACTCTTATTGTAAGGATGTGTCAGATGTGAGTTGGTACTTTCTAATTTAGTGAAATCAACATATAGATTTTAAGGAGATAAATCTCATGGATTTCAGCATCCAGCAAACCTGCCTTGGAATCGGTTCCTCTTCCATTCATCCCACGCTCTGTCCATGCTTGCAGAAATCTATCCTGTCTGCTCACAGTCTCTTCCAACCTGTTCATAATCTCTCCAACCCCTCCTCCAACTTATTTCTCCTCTTATTTTACCTATATTTCCTAACAATCTTATCTAACCTACTGCTAGCTCCTCCATTTCACACGCAGGTTTTGTCTTTTCAGCTGGCTGGCCCCGTTGCCCTTATGACACTGAGATCATCCAACACAGAAACTCTGATATAATATAACTGACATTGAGGTGGTTTCCATTATCACTAGGGCAGCAGGGCTAGCTTTTATCATCACCAGCAGGCCTGATGCAGCCCATGGAAACTACAGATCCCAGCATGCAACATTCCATCCTGTAGCAAGGGTTATGTTGTGTTGAAAAGGCTCTTTGTTCATTGAAGAGGTTGTATTGGGCTGCAGGCAGTACACAGGGGCCTGTGTGGTGTCAATTACGGTGAGTGCTGTATTACAGAAAATCTGCAAAGGAACACAGCTAGTGACTGGTTTTGCAAGACCTTCCAGATTAACCCACTAAGGCCAGAATTCTCAGAAGAGCTCAGAATTCACAATCCAAAGAGCTCGGCTCTACTATAGACACCAAAATAAACATCCGGTTTTTTTTTTTTTTGGAAGATCTGAGTTGTTTTGGGTGCATGTTTGCTTTGAAAGTCTGCTCAGATGTCACCTTGGGAGCCTCTGGGTGCTGGCCCCTTTTAAAATCGTGGCCCCACTTATGGGTGCTGAGCCCTTGACAATGTGGCAATAAATGCCTACCAGGCTAGAACGTTGTCTATCCCAGGAAGCCGACTGAAAACGAGGCAAGAATGTAAGCTCTTTGTTCCAAAGATTGCCACAGTGTGGATGTCAATCATGGCACCTGCACCGCATTTATAGCCCCATTAATGAGAGTATCATTAGCACAGATAAGGGATCAGAAGATACAGTTAGTCATGGCTAGCAAAACGCCCCACCAAAGACACTGGGGAATATTGTCTGCAGGATCAGATCCTTAGGTTCTGATTTAGCAAAGCACTTAAACACGTGCCTGAATCCTACTGAAGCCAATGAGACACAAGCATGTGCATAAATGTCCTTGCTGAATAGGGATGCATTCCAGTATCAGGGCTTGAAGTATGAACAAATGTCACTGGACATAGAATCCAGTCTCAACGATAATAATGATTAATCACCTATTCTTGGTACAATCTGATTAAAACCTACAGTGAAGAAAACCAGCTCCTCTTATCCAGGTCTAATAGCGTAGCCTTCGGGTCTCCTGATGTTGTTAGCCTGCCAACTTTGTGACCATTAAGACAACCTGGAAATAACTGTCTTTGTTTGCAGCTCAGTGGGACGATCCTTTTCATCGCACTCTTAATTCTATTTCTGTTGCTGGCCTTGGCGCTGCTTTGGTGGTTCTGGCCTTTGTGTTGTACAGTGGTGAGTATGGACTTCGATCTTCACGACTTAGTTTTATAGAATCATAGAAGATTAAGATCAGAAGGGACCTCAGGAGGTCATCTAGTCCAACCCCCTGCTCAAAGCAGGACCAACCCCAACTAAACCATCCCAGCCAGGGCTTTGTCAAGCCACATCTTAAAAGCCTCTCAGGATGAAGATTCCACCACTTTTCTCTGCTCACTGGCACACACTGGAGTTAAGAGCCAGAAGAGATGCTCAGTAGACAATGAGAGGAGTAGAGAGGAATCTGCATCTTCTTAGGATATAAACTGACCTATCTGTAAGGCCCTGATTCAATAAAACACGTGAATGTGTGCCTGGTTTCATTGACTTCAGTAGAACATAAGTACATGCTGAAAGTGAAGCAGGTCATTCAGAGGTTTGCTAAATCTTAAGGGAGATAGCATGGTTGGTTTATTAGAGTATGGGACTGTTACTTTCATTTGAAATGCATTCTACAATTTTTCGTATTATGGACATTTCAACTCATGGGTGAATATTTTGCTGTCATGTTAGACTCAAGTGACCTGCGCAGTTAAGAGAAAGTTTGAATAGAAAATCTGAGTCTATATTATGGGTGATTCAATATGGTGTATATGAATTGGTGACTCATCTATACCAATTTGACCCCAATGTCACTACACAGGCTTCAGTGTCATTATTCCTGACTGCTTGCCCAGGGGGAAGTAAGAAGCGAGTCAGGTCCAGTAATGTGCCAGTCTAGATGGACAGGGCTGGTGTGGGGACAGTTCAGTTCCTCAGCATGCAGGAGAATCCCTGTGACCACATCTCCACCAGCTGGCAGAGACCACCCATTCTGCACTGCATGCCAGCTGTTGTCCCAAGGAAAGGTGCCAGCTATCCTGTTCTGCCAACTGTCTCCTGCCAGCTGATCTGTTTAGTGGCACTTAAAGGCATTGTCCAGGAAGCCAACCTGGCCTGCTGAATGCTATGGCATCACTGCTGAAAAGAGTGGGATGATAGAATGGGTTAAATGGGAGAGAGAGAGGACAATCCGAGGTAAAATGATGGGCGCTCACCTAAAATTAGGCCTGGCCCAATTCAATTTTTATTTTTTTTATAATGGCAATGGATATTGATGTTTATTTTTAAGCTTTTATTTTTATCAATGTAACTTTTCACAGTTGCGGGAGATTGGGGGGGGGGCAGACAATGAGTGGGGTGCAAACAATGGGCGGGGGCCCGACAAGAATTTATTGTCGGTAGACCTTGCCGTTCAAAGGGTTAAAGCTTTATAACCATTAAAACACAAATTGTCAACATCACATGTGAAAATATACAAAGTAAACGTCCTTAAATCAAACACTACTAAGTTCTCAGGCAGCATTTTTCTTAACTTTGCCTAGCTGTACATTTCAGTTATTATCACTGGAAATGTTTTTTGCACTGGTTTGTACATGTGCGGTGAAATTGAGGTTTATCGAAAAATCTAATTCTTCTAAGCCCACCTGTAATGTGAGCCCGGGGGGACAGAGAAGGACAGAGCCAGGGGCACATAGGCAGTGACAGGGGTATACAGTGTATCTTTAACTCTGATTCTTTCCATTGCTTGCATGTCCTAGGTCATCAAAGAGCCTCCACCGCCACCACCCCCAGAGTCTGTAAGTATTTTATTTTTCAAACCATTATGCTGTCTGCAGCTATTGCAATGTAACACGTTGACTAGGAACTTCAGATCCATGGTGGGAGTCATAATGATGTCTCTGAGGTGATGAAAGAATGTTTCCCTGGCCGGAATAGGGTTATATGTGCCATCAGGTCGCTATATATGCACACAGACGTTCTTCATCCATGGAAAAATACTTGTATAACCCATAGCAAGGTGCCTACAGAATCACTGTTTCGGTCAGACCTATATTTTGTTCCATGCTGCTGCGCATCAAGCACGAATGAAAAAACTATATTCCCTGAACTGTGACGACATCATGCTCAAAGCTGCAGTCCTTGCTCGGGCAAAATGAGGAAGGAGTAGAGGCTAGAGTCCATCATTAGGTACAAGGGAGTATGAAGGCTGTTGTCTAGTGGCTAGGTCACCAGGCCAGGACTCCGGAGACCTAGATCGTCTGCCTGGTTCTGCTACTGACATCACTTCCTTTCGCGCCCTTTTGATTGGCAGCTCTTTAGTGCAAGGGTGGGCCACGCTGTATGTATGCACAATGGGGCCCTGCTCGCTGGGGAGTGTCCTGCCTGTTTCCGCTCCTTACACGCGTGCACAGAGTTAATCCGCGGAAAACATATGTGTGTAACCCACATTTGGCTGCTAACTCACTATACGTTGGCCTCCATCTGAGAGCACAGCTGCCATTTTGAGGTTGCCAAAGGTCACCATTACTGTCTTTGTCAGCCTGGGATTTGTCCCGGGGAGCAAGTCAGTGGCAATTTAACATGTATGGGGGGGCACTATGGAGATGAGCCCTTCTCTCTGTCATATGCATTCTGTGCACCACCAACTGGTGTCAGGGTGAGAGCTTCGACTGGTAGAAATGGGCCCAGTGCTACTGAAATCAGTTCAATCTCCTCAGCTGGGGTAAACGGAACTGAAGCCCCACTAATTTTCCTCAGCTGCGGATCCACCAACCCGTCTCCAGGGATGTCACTGCAGAGTCTTTCACTAGCTCGGAATTAGGCTGAGCGAGGAAAGAGCAAGGACTCTGAAATAAAACCCAGATCCGGGCCCCTGCACATGTGGGGTTTATTTAAAAAAAACAAAACAATAGGTCCGATCTTTATAATGGGCCGGATCCAGCCCCCTAGATCCAAGTTGCCCGAAAGTTTAGGGTTGTACAAAACCCTGTGCCAGATCTGAATGGTCCAGCTCGATCCCATCACTGCGAAGAGCCAAGCAGGGCAGAGAAGCCGGGTGCAGCTGCGAGGAAAGAACATTAGTGACCTCACAGGGATGGCCTTTTCCCCTGGTAGGCGACATACAGTTCTCAAAGCACAGTTAATAAAGGGTTTCATTTGGTTAAGTGATGGACATATTCTGTGTAACACAGCAGCAAGGCCAGTATAATGTCCAATTCATCTCCACTGGGCTTTCTACTCCCTTAAAAGGCAGTTGTGATTTTTGAAGCTTTATGCACATTTGACTGTAAATAAAAGCAGCCTGAAGAGATGAGAAGACGGGAATAGACAGTCGTCTTTGGCTTCCTTAGGAAAAATTGCAGCTGCAGAGACAAGGGTCTTTTGTTCGCTGTCAGGACATAAATATAACATACAAAGTCAGATAGCCAAGGATAGGGCCATAGGATGGTCGCTTGTTTACATCCCATGCTGTTTGCATGAAAACAACAGTCACCTCTCTCCTTTTTTCCTGTAGGAATCGGATGATGAAGATGGATTGCCAAAGAAAAAGTGGCCAACCGTGGATGCATCTTATTACGGAGGCAGAGGTGTTGGTGGAATTAAGAGGATGGAGGTATCGGGTGCTTTTGTTTCCTGAATTGCAATAAAAACAATCACAATGTTTAATTGAAAATCACGGCAAGACATTTTTTAAATGGTTTTTACAGTGTGATGGTGATGGAATAGAGAGGCTGGTTTTTAATTAGGACACGTCTGCCTAATCACACCTGCCAGCCCAGTCGTCAGCCATCAAGCTGCCATTATTTGCCTCATGCAATTAGTTGTGTCTGAAATTATTAGTGAGTGCAAATTTGCGGGTTGAGAAATGGGATCAGGACCAATGAGTTTTAGTTTATTGGGTCAGCTCCTCAGCTGGTGTAAATGGGTCCCACCCTATGGCTTCAATGGAGTGAAGCCAATTTATACCAGCTGAGGATCTAGCACTAATTGGCCAAATTGAATAGAAGTGACTGTTCCTTAGACCTAGGGGTTGGGATTTTACAATCCGGCTCTGAAACCCAATGCACTGTCTGTTTGCCATGGGAGATTCTGACTCTTGAAACCAAGTGGCTAAGCAGCTGCATAGGGCAAATCCTGCCCTTGAATGTATGCACACAGCTCACATTGAGGTCAGTTGGAACTCAAGGGCAGAATCATAGAGTCATAGGGGTAGAAGGGACCATAGAGGTCATCTAGTCTAACCCCCTACCAAGATGCAGGATTTGTTTGTCTAAGACAGAGGGTTGTTCAGCCTCCTTTTGAAAACCTCCCGTGAAGGAGCTTCCATGAACTCCCTAGGCCATCTGTTCCATTGTCCTACTGTTCTTACAGCTAGGAAGTTTCTCCTGAGATTTTAAAAATGTACTCTTCTATTTTTTGATCGGAATTAAGATGTATTATTAGGGGAAATCCAGCCCTCTTCTATGCAGCTATGGAGAGTCCTTTCCTGAGGAACCTATTCTAGTGAACTAGTATTAGCTGCCCACCAAGTTTGAGAGCCACTGCCCTAAAGAACCTTCAGGGTTCTTGCTCATTCATGAATACTTTTGTCACCTCTGAGTTGGAGGACTGCAATGCGCTCTGATTGGTGAACACCCTCCCAAGAACGTTAGCTCCTGCAAAGTGCAGCGGCCTACTTGTTGAATGGAGCTGGCAATGTTGAGCATGTTGTGCATGATCCATTTGGTGCACAGACTTCCCCAAATGAAATGCAAAGTGGTTGGTGTTGATTCGTCTTGGTGGCCATTGCTACCCCGCCATCAGAGACAATTCATGGCATTCTTGTTACCCGATGATGCAGCCTCTGGTGGATTGCTGCCAGGCTTTTTTTAGTGGAGGATCTTTGGTCCTGGACCCTTCATTGACCATGTCTGATGACCTTCAGGGCCTAGTGTAAGATGCATCTGATTAGCCGAGGCTTTTGCCCAAGTAAAGATTTGGATGGGAGGTGGCTGATCTCTAAACAGCTGGCTGGGAAATTGTGTGAGGAATTGATTTTTTGGAGTTTCATCTTTATTGTGATTGTTGATGATTAATTAGGGGATTTTCCTTGCTCACTAGTTGGTGGCTGCATGTCCCGATGGATTGTTCAGACAGTAATTTTGCTTTCACGGAGGTCAGTCCTGCCAGAGGCATGAGCAATAGGTGCACGTTTCATAGACATTGAGATAAATAAATAGATAAATAATAGACCTGACTAGTTCAGACATATGCCAGATGTCCTCACTGACACTTCTGCATCCACAATGTGCCCTTACAACTTCAGGTACGGTGGGGAGACAAAGGATCGACAGAGGAAGGGGCAAAATTAGAGAAGCCCAAAAACGCCATCATTAAATTGCCAGAACAGGAGTATGAGCCGTGGGAGCCGAAGCCGAAGAAACACAACATGAGAAAGCCACCTTCCCAGAGGAAATGGTACACTCCAATCAAGGTAACGCCTCTGCACGACAGCTTTAAAATGTGGGGCGTTTATGCCATGCATGTTAGCACATACAGGTTCTGGAGCACAAAATTTCTGAGGGTTGGCAGTGGGGCTGGGAGAACTGTTGTAGATATCCCTGGACCTTTGTTCATTTCTGGGGTTAGACATCTCACCAGGCAGTGAAGGCTTGGGTAGCTTCTTTCACCTATTTTCGTGCCCTCTGTACAGACTAGATTCCAGCAGGAAGTGCCCGAACTCTGTTCTCATGGCAGCCCCAGCTCAGTGATGCACACCCAAGAGGAGCAGACAACATAGAGGAGGTGGGAAGGGCAGCCATGTGGTTGTTGCCTTGGACTGGGACTTGTGGATTTCAGCTCTGTTCCCTCCCAGCTGTACCAAAGACCCAGTATGTGACCTTGGTCCACCCACTTAGGGTCAAATTTTTAAAGGTCTTCAGGCACCTAAAGATGCAGATAGATGCCTAGAAGGATTTTCAAAAGTGCCTTTGAAATCACTGGGAGTTTGTTGCCTGTCTGCATCTCTAGGTTTCTGAATACTTTTAAAATCCGGCTCTTATCACTGAGAGAGAGAGGCTGCTGCTGCTGATGATGACGAAAATGATGCATCTTTAACTCCCAGGGTTGGCTCACTGATGTTCGTGTCATACACTGAAATCCTCGACTGCAGGGCCCAGTGAATTTCAAAGTGTTGCTATTAAGACTGAATAAGCAATCCATCTTTTGGATGTTTATCTACACCAGATCTGCTCTCTTATCCTTTCTGGGACCACCCATCATTAGCCTACCCACAAACGTCTTTGGTTCTTCATCAGGTCTTTTCTTAACGCTGTCTAACCGCATTCACCTGTCTAAGTGCACCTGCTGGTCTATGTTAATTGTTCGTATGAAGCCAGATGCACCCTGGATGTAATTCCAGTCGGATGGATTTGTTCCATTGTGTGCAATGGCTGGTTCCCCGAGGCACTCAATATTACAGTGATGGGCATGCTGTAAATACACAGACAGATAATGAGTATACAAAGAGCAGGGGCCTCCGGGCTGGCCTGTGTGTGTCGACGGCTAAACATACAGTAATATTGCAGCAAGTCAACTGTCATTTAATTTCACATTGTTATCTCAAGTGCTGTTGGTCATGTCACGTATTTTTGATTCCAGGGCAAACTTGATGCGTTGTGGGCTCTGGTTCGCCGAGGCTATGATCAAGTCTCTCTCATGAGACCACAGCCAGGAGATAAGGTAAGCTGTCATGGACACACTGTCATGTCGGTTCTTTGTTGTCAGCAGTAATGCTCATTTTTTTCCTCTTATTGAGAGCTTGTCTCTCTCTGGATTACCCTGAGGCTAAAATCCATCACTATATCCTAAGGTTTAATGATGAGCTAAAATGTTTGTAGTGGCATCTATTTAAAAGTATTGCCCCCAATGGTCAATCACTGTCTCTCTGGTGCTGTCCTTTGAGCAGATGCAGGTAGAGACTGGGTTATTTGAAGATGCAGATTCATCTCTTGACTGCTGCCCATTGCTAGGGTAGAATCTGAACTACTTCTCCATGATGCTGTTTCTTGCCTTCCCTTCCATAAAGAGCAATGCCCTGGAATCAGAGGTTGTGCACAATCATAGGCTGTTGTTTTTTAGGTTCATATGTAATACTAAGTGTTAATGGATATTGTTCCCTTCATACCAATGGCTCACAAAATGTTTTACCCATTCAATAGCAGAATTAAATGACAGAGAGGAGAAATCATAAATCACACAGAGTCCCACCCTGCTGGGAAAATTCCCAGGAATTGAAGAGAGAATAACCTGTCTGTGGGATTCTAGTGAAGGGCTATAGTTCTCTGGCATAATCCACATGTGGGCTTTAAAATGCTAGAGAGAGGATCTCCTGCTTTGTTCAGTTCTATGGGCCAGCAACGCCGACATGCACCCGCGGAAGATCTGGCACTGTAGGATGTATAGAGTGTAATTTCTGAAGGATCCTGTTGGTTTCATCCCTATTACATACCGTCGGATTTTTCTGTAAGGCAAGAGCCTCTCTGCAGGAATAATCCACATAGGAGATGTTTGCGCTCATCGGTTTTCCTTCTTGTGCGGAGGTACGCCAGGGAAGTGACTGGGAGTTTCTCCCCGCCCTTGCCCCAGATCTTGCCGCCAGCCCAGATGCCCTGCACCTGCATACAACCTCCTTGGCAGCAGTTCAGTCAGGATCCAGGCACAATCAGGCACCGTCATACCTGGCAGGGTAATACCAGGACCTGGAACAGTAATGCCAGCTCTGTCAGAGCTCCTCACCTTGGCCCTTCCACATTCTGATCTGGATTTGTGCAATGGAGCTTTAGATAGGCTGCGAGGAAAAGACTTTGAAACTATTTCTCCACTTTTCTCGCCCTGGGTTTCGACACCCCAGCTATCAGAGGGAGTGTTTGGCATAGATGCCGAATCCTGTAGCAGAGTCACGTCCAGTGCAATAATAATCCTAACAGGCCTCTCTTAGGGGCTGATGTGTCTTCATGCTGGGCTTCCGCACATGGGAGAATTTCATCCTTAGTAACTGACATAAAAGATGGCTTCAGTTTTCTTTTAAGGCAAATTAGGTGCATCCGTCCTGCTCCTGGCAAGATGCTGCTGTGCTCTTGACTGGGAACAGCTGAGCACTCCCACTTCAGGATTTAGCCTTCAGTGTTCTCCATTTTTCTTTGTGCCATAAAGGAACCGAGAGATGAAACTCAGCTTCCTACGCTGCTCTGTAAAATTGCCTTTTAACTGGTTTTATCAGCCTGCGTTTCCTTAGGCAGCTGCACTAGAGGCACTTATTTACTTCTTAAGCATGGCCCTGGGCTTCTGAATCGACTATTTAGTCCCAGCTGTATTTTGATAGCAGGAACATTGTATAGTAGGATTCTGTCCTCTGCCTTTCACTTGCTTCATTGGTGGGCTTCTAGCCGTGCAGAGCACAGTCCTGCCACTGTTAGTCAGAACAGTCAAGAAACATGCAGGGGGCCAACTCAGAACAGGGGTTCTCAGTTACTTGCCTACAACTCTGCTATGTGCAGAAGGAAAAGCAACCAGCAAAGAGGCTCTTTAAAATGGAGCGAGCTGAAGGATTGTTGTATTCAAGGGAATATTAGAAAATCAACCGTGCATCTGGGGAATAGGCTGGAAAGAATCCTATTGAGCTACGATTAGTGGAAGAATAAGGGTCATCTCTGTTCTATGGTCTGCGAAATTAACTATTGCTGAAGAATATTGAAAGGGAAACAAAATGACTAAGCATGGTTCTGTTTTCCGTAAAAGGCCCTGGGAGTTTGCACACGACTGAGACGGGGTGGGGAGTCCTGTGCAAAAATACAGACCCAGACCCTGATCTGAAGAGCTCACAGAGTTGCAGGACTTTTCATGTTGATAAAAGTTGTGTAAACTTCTACCACGCAAGCTAAAGGAATGACACAATTAGCTAGGAGTCTGTAGCAGACTCTTAACCTCACCTGAGCCAACCTCTAGCGGGCGACATGGTCATTCTCTCACTTGCACACACGCTGGCAGTGCTAAACTGATTTTCTCATTTCATTCTCCCCCAGTTCATAGGATGGGCTCACCAGGAATCAGGGTTAGAACTGGTCAGGATTTTCCAAATTTGGAATTTTTTCATAAGAATTTTGACAGATCCCTCCAAAAAAGAGGGTAAAAATGTCATTGACATTTTTCCCATTCTCACTTCTCTGCCCCCATTTTGCATTGTTGCCAACTCTCATGCTTTTATCACGAGTCTCACAATATTTGGGGTTTTTTCTTCAAGCCTCAGCTCCTGGAGTCAAGTGATTATGTGAGAATTTCAGTTTTCTTATTTTAAAAAAAGAATAAATTTCTACCCCTTGTGATTGCAGAGAAAAGCTTGAAAGCATGAGTCCTAAAAGCTGAACCCCCAGAAGGCAAAAAGAACACATTTATTATTGTTGTTTTAAAATAATCTCATGATTTTTTAGCCAGTCTTGTGATTTTGGGGGATTTGGTGTTGGTAATGCTGCATTTTGTGACCAGCTTGAATCATGATATTGGGTCAATAGATTCAGTCTTGCGGGGCTTGTGCTACCACACGGAAAACAACTGTGTAGACATCGCGGCTGGGGCTGGAGCTTGAGCTCTGAAAAGTGCCGTCTACACAGCTGTTTGTAGCGCCAATGTGCGAGCCCCTTAAACCTGAGTCTTTCAACCTGGATTGGAGGCTCGCTGCTGCTGGCTGTGTAGACGTACCCTATGGAAGTGTGTTAGGCATTGTCCCCTGCTGGCCTGTTTCCCATCCCACCCACGCGGAGGCTCCCTTCCTCTCCTCCCTGTCTTGGAAACACCAGAGCCTCCAGGCAATGAGCAGCTTGCCAGGCCCGGGCATTTCAAAATCATGAGCTGGGGCCCCCCTGGGTCACGAGGTCAGCTTACAACACAGGAGATTTTTTTTAATTAATAATATATGGGGGGCGGGGGTAGGTTTATTTGCCTTGCCTTTTTTGAGGCTTCTTTGGGGAAGCTGCCTGCATCACAGCTTGTGGGAGCAGCTTAGGATCCAGTTCCAGCGGACAGCTGTTCGCAGAAGCGCAGAGCTCCTTGCTGGCTGCTGGGAGGGGTTTTGTCTCCTCCTCCACTAACCCAGCTACCTCTCCATCCTCCTCTTTCAACACCATCCGGCCCCGACAGTCACCTGCCCCCATGTTTTCCCCTCCCTTTCCCTTTCCAATATCCTAACCCTGACACTTTCCCTCTGCCTCCCCTTATTCCCCCGCACCCTCCTCAAGCAGCTGACAAGTCCCCTTCCCACCTGCACGCTCAGATCCCCTGCCAATGATCGCTGGTGAGAGGTGGGAGCCTGCCCCATTCCTTGACAGCAGCTGGTTCCAAAGTGGAGGCCCCAGCATGGTCCTGTGCTGACATAGTAACAGAGCACAGATCGTCCGTGACAACCAGCCCAGCCCTCTCTGGACTGAACAGGTGTCAGAGCATCCCATGAGCAATCAGCATTTTCTTAAGAAAAATCCTGGTCCGGGATGATCCAATGGCCCTGGCTCAAACCCATCCCTGCTGCCCCACAGACATTAGTAGAGTGAGACGGGGATGGATTTACCCCTCCTCCTCTAAGATCAGTGAGCAGAGAGGCATGGCCCGTGCTGAGTGTGCTGGCTGGGGAGATGAATGATTATAACCAATCCCTTGTGCTCCAGTAGCACCTAGAGGCGGCAGAAAGGAAGAATTATCCCCATTTCAGAGGTGGGAACCGAGGGCCCCTCTGCCTCAAGCATCTGTTGCTGAACTTGCTGCTCACCCGAGTTGTGAAACGTTCCCTGTCAGGAGTTCCTCTTCCCCAGGATGCGGACAGTGACGGGGGAAGACACCCTTGGTGTTGACCAGTAATTGCCAGGCATGCCGTTCTTTTAATGGCTTCCCTGGCTTGGGCTCATTGCAGGGCTGTCCTCAGTGGAACGGTCTCAGAGGGGCCTGGCTGCTGGGTTGGTACTTACGTTATTTTAGTGCTGGTGAAAGGTGCTGGCTTGACAGCTCTGGGGACTGAGATCCTTTCGATGCGCATGGCGAGGAGCGCCTGCTGGCCTTGTCCAAGCGGAGGCAGCATGGCACTGCGGATAGGGCGTCAGAGTCAGGACGCTTGGGTCCTGTTCCTTGCTGTCATTGATTTGCTGTGGGTAGCTCACTCTGTGTCTCAGTTTCCCCACCTACAGAATGAAGAGAAGGACAACCCCTCCCCCCTTTGGAGAGCACAAGTGGGTGGGTGTCACGTTACGATCAGCAAAGACAGGGAGCACTGTCTCCCCTGCAATCGGGCACATACTGCCCTCAGTCTGCAGGTGGAGTGTTTGGAGCAAGCCAGGAGGAGATCAGAGTGGGTGGGGCTGGAGGGGCGAGTGGTTGGAGCACAGTAACCCCCCAGCTCTCCAGCACCTGGTGCCAGCCTGCACTGGGGGTCACACCAACTCCCAGCAGCCCTTGTGTGGGGGAGGGATCAGCCATGCCCCCTTAACCCATGTAGTGCCATCACGGGCCTGAGTTGGGGACTTCATCTCCCCACCGTCCCCTTTGTGCTGGGATGAAGGCGAGGTACCCTAATCCATGGGCCGGCTTAGTTGCTGCTTTCAGCAAATCCACTCTGGTTTGCAGTTCAGCACATACTGTGTCAGGAAATTTTCCGCGGCTCGGTTTACCAAAAACCTCAGTTTAAAAAAAAAAGAGGCATTCTTTTCCTCCAGCCGAATGGCTCTGGGTTACTGGAAGCTTTTAGAAAATGATCTTATTTTTGTCTCTGAAAATGATCTGCAAGGAGGTGAGCTCTGTCATCAGACCCGCCGAATCCTGCCCTTACTTACGCCTTGGGTGATCCCCAGCTGTGAGTCAGTGACATTTTCCCAGCATTGGCTGGAGGTTTGCAGGTTCAAGGCTCATCACAGGGCAAAGGCATTAGCAACTGACTTCACAGGAGAAGCTGAATTTAGCCTGGATTTTTCTCATTCTTCAAAATTGGACAGTAGTGGGGAGCGGGGGCAAACGTTTCAAAGGCATTAAAGACTGGCTGGCTAGGAGTATTATACTGGCAGCCAGGACTCCTGGGTCCCATTCAGAGCTTAGTCCCTGACTCCCTGTGTGAGCTTGAGTAAATCACAGAGGCCAGAATTTGAAACAATGGCCTGAGATCGTGGGAGCGTCAGTTGCTGGATCCCTGACTCTGTCCACCTTGGGGCTGCGTTTCACAGGGGTTGAGCCCCACACTGACTTGGATGGAGTTGTGGGTGCTCCGTATTTCAGGGACTCAGGCCCCAGGTGTCTCTTCCTGTCTGCCGCAACTGAGCGGTTACTTTTTCAAATGTTGGCTTTAACTGCTCTGTGCCTCAGTTTCCCCATCTGTAAAATGGTTACGGGGGTGCTGGGAGGCTTATTTAATTAATGGCTGTCAGGCACTTAGGACCCCTCCAGTGAAAGATGCCATAGAGAGACAAAGGATTATTAATTGCTAATAATTATTTCCAGGCTGCTACCCACTGGGGCTCATCAGGTTGGGTCCAGCTTGTCTTGCTGGCTGCCTGCAGGACCGTGCTGTTTGGAGCTCATTCTAATTAGCCCTTTTCAAGTCCCAAGTGGCCTCTAATATGATTTGAGTCTGATTTCCTGCCACTTGCTGGGAGACGTGTTGTAGCTACCCCAGTAGTGATTGGCAGAGCTACAGGGTGGGCTGGGACTGCAGGCTTTGCCTCTTTCAGACTGCCTTCGTCTGAAATCTCTGCCTGGATCTGGTGCCTGCTTTCTGCCCTTAACCTTTGCGGAGACAATTACCTTCAGAAGCTGCTGAAACAAGAAAGACACAGGGGATGTGGCCTGCCACAATAGGTGATCTCCCGTTGACACTTCCAATGAGCGTCTGGCACCTGGGTAACTTTGTACAGTGGTGACCAGTGTCTGGAAAGCTGGGCTCAGCTGTAACAGGCACCATGGGAAACAAAGATCCGTGGCCAGTTGCCCTAGTGCTGCCACAGTTTTATAGATGTGCTGAGCACACAGCTGGAAACGTCTCGTCTGTGACCTAATGAGTTTCCTGTCCCGCAAAGCGCTCACATGCTGGCACGGCCTCTCTCATATTATTTCTGACTTGGAAAAGGAATCCACAAGTGGGCTTGGCAGCATCTATCCGTCCTGGGTATATCTAGGGACAGACATCTCCGGAAACCAAAAGCATTCTCTGTAATAACAGCTCACTCCTGAACCTGCTGCAGGCTGGAGAGTTGATAATAGGCACAGAACAAGGCCTGCATTCTAGGGACAGATGACGTCTACACTTCGAACAGCACATCCCAGGGGAAGGCAGGCTGCCTCCACACTTGTCGCTGCGGTGTGTAGCTACATGCAGCAGTGAATGGCTCTGCTGGGGAAAGGCAGCAGGGAACGGACCTGCAGCGGGACACTGCACGGCTCAAAACAGCCATGTAGATGTGGGAGGCACTGCTTGGGTGTGTACAGTGCCCCTGCAGGGGATTTATCTGGAGATTCAGACATGTAGGGCACTCTACTCACCTAAAACATGCCTCGCCGTCTACACTGCTATTTATACCCCTGCTAGCTGTGGCTGTACTCGACACCCCGCTGCAAGTGTAGCCGTACCCCTAAGCATGAGCAGTAAGTGAGGAAGGAGGAGCTTGTGGGTAAGGCATTCCTGGCTCTGCCACAGACTCCCTGTGTGACCTTGGGCGAGTCACTTCACACCTCAGTTCCCCCTGCCTAAAATGGGATAAGAAAACATCCCAGGAGGGTCAAGAAGATCATCCCATTAATAATGTTTGTGGGGCACTCGGTTACTGCGGGGAGGGGGCAAGTAAACAGCTCGGCTTGTCTTTGTAAACCTCTGCTAGCACAGGGATCGTTCTAGCACACAAGGGGGCTTACCCGCATCAAACGCGCTCCGTGAGGAGCCAGCAGGCCAGACTCTGAATGCTCCCAAGTAGCTGGGCTGTGGAGTAGGAAAATGCCATTTTTATCTAGTCCCTTATTAAACCAGAACCCCCATTTTAAATCGTCCGACATCTCATTATCTTCAGGTTCCCAGCAGGCCTGCACTGCAACTGTGCAGTCATACTCCGGCATTCTTAAGTGCAACACCCATAGGCAAGACTGATCTTGATACGTTTATGGAGGGGATGGTACAATGAGGTTGCCTACCATTGCATATGGCCCATCTGTGACTGTTATTAGCAAATATCTCCCAACGGGCAGAGATGACACGCTAAATGAGTAGGGCTCTTGAGCTACTACAGAGAATTCTTTCCCAAATGTCTGGCTGGTGGGTCTGGCCCACGTGCTCAGGGTCTAACTGACTGACATACCGTATTTGGGATCAGGAAGGAATTTTCCCCCAGGTCAGATTGGCAGAGATGCTGGGGGGGTTTTGACTTCCTCCGCAACATGGCGCACAAGTCACTTGCTGGTTTGAGCTAGAGTAAATGGTGGATTCGCTGTAACTGGAAGTCTTGAAGTCATGAGTTGAGATCTTCAGTAACTCAGCCTGAAGTTAGGGGTCTATTACAGGAGCGAGTGGGCGAGGTTCTGTAGCCTGCAACATGCAGGAGGTCAGACTAGATGATCATGATGGTCTCTTCTGCCCTTAACGTCTATAAGTCTAGATCAGAGAAACTGGGCCCGGATCTCCAGGTGATACTTAGCTATACCTGGCCCCAGTTTCACTTATTTATTTGGATTCTTCCTGGCTGTTTTGCCATTTTACTTTCATGTTTATCTCCCCTAGACAGGGAGCTCCCTTCTGGGTCTGAAAGGCCACATTGGGCACAGGAAGGAAAACCACAGCTCTTTTGATGTTACCAAGCGTAGCAGCAGCACGTGACCTCTTCTGTAGACATGAGCAAGGCATGAGGGTTCTGTGGAGTGGGCCTCCGGCGATCTGGGAGGACGCTTCTCCCACCCTTTGTCTCTTGAGTTCCTGATTCAGGGAAGCACTTAAGCATTCTACTCCAAATAGGGGGTGCGTAAGCGCTACCCCAGACAGGGGATGTGTAAGCGCTACCCCAGACAGGGGGTGTGTAAGCGCTACCCCAGACAGGAGACACTTTCCTGAACGTGGGCCCTGTGGCAAGGCAGGGATGGTTTTTACTACGAGCATATCTAGACTAGAATAACGGGTGTGTTCTGAAATGCATTAGCTGTAGCCCTGCTCTCACTCATGGCAAAGAAGTGCTGCTGTAACAGATATCGTTAATAATAACGGGGTGGGTGGACCAGCTCACATTCCCCTATGATCATCTTCAAGCTGCTCCTCATTGGGCCGTCTTTCATTTTGCTATTTGAATCGACCTTAGGTCCTTCTGGGGCTCCCACTGCTGTGATATCTGAGCTCCTCGCAATCTTTAATGTACTTCTCCTCACAGCACCCTTCTGAGACAGGCAGGTGCCATTATCCCCATCTGTGTTCTGTGAAACTAGCTCCATTTGTTTAGGAAGAGGCCCCATAAGAGAATAAACAGTTCAGAAAGGGGTGAAACGGGTTTATTTTTCAAATGCACCGGGGGCGGGGAGAAGAAGAATCACATCTTCCTTGTAAGATATCAGCAGCTCTTTTAGCTTTGGTGTTTAAATTCCCTCACTCCAGTCCACTTCTGTTGATCGTACCATTTCATAATTTGCAGATTGCGATTACCAGGAGGCACCTTACCAATCATTAAAAAATAATTACCCAGGAGAAAATGCTTCTTAAGTTAGGAGGTATTTAAAATGTCAAACCTCTGGGTGGACAGGGGGGAAAAAACCCAAACCATGTATGGTGATTATTTTTAATGCTCTGAGTTGAGACATAATAACTGAACATGCAAAAAATGATTAAAAGCACAATCCACAACCAAGCTGCAACTATTTTAAACCTCTCACATTTTTCTTTATGTTTGATAAGCTTTTCTGTCCTTTCAACACAGAATCAAAGCCCCAGCCAGCAGTTTTCTTTAGTAAGAGTTATTCCAATCCTGCCTGCAATCCAGGCATACTTGGTTTAAGTGACAAGGACTTTCATTGCTCCACTAATTTCTAACCCTTACGCTGCTATGGGGGTAATCAGTGCAATTCCAGGGAAAACGGGAAGGTTTTAATGAGCCGTGACAGGTTCAGCGCACAGTCAGCATGAAGCGATGCAAGTGCAAGGAAGCTTTTGGCAAACATTGACTCCCATAGATTGTGGCTCTTTGAAACCACACACTACCGGCCCGATCCTGATGCCATTCCTAAGCAACGTGAGCAGCCGGTGCTCAGCACCTCTTTGGATCAGCTCCTTCCTTGTGAAATGTTTACACCCAAAACTGTTTTGTTGCCTGATTCATGAATTAATCAAGTCAAAGCCACCCATTGATTTTCAATGGACTTTGGATCAGGCTCGGATATATTCTGAATTGAATTTTTAGAGAGTTAGGTTCAGGTCCTGCTAACTGGGGAGTTCTTGATACCTTCAATCGCTTGTTCACTAAAGTTTCCCAAGAATTAACTTCTTAACATTAAAGTTAAGCCCTGATGCAGACGCACTGAGGTCAAATGGCTTTGCCTTCCCATTGATTTAATTGGCCTTTGAACCAGGTTTCAGTTCAGTTAAATTGATTTTGTGACTCAGCTTATACATCCAGTCTCAAATAGCTCCTGCTTTGTAAATGGAAGTGTCATTTTATTTCTAACAGCTGCCTGTTCTCCTTTTCTTTTGGGTTGGTAGATAATATTGAGTAGCTGTTTGTATTCTTTTGACCAGCCAATCTGTGCTTTCAAATAGAAATATCAATGAGATTTTGTTTTTTAAAAAGCAGTTTATAGAGCGTGAAGATGAATGTAGACATACTGTGTATATCAGATAAATTTACCCTCAATAAAAGTCCATTGACATCAGTGAAGATAAAATAGTGATGAATTTGACCAATTTATTTACAGGTACCCAAATGAAATTGCATTATTCCCAGTTGTTAATTTCCTAAAAGTAGCATTTTGGTTGGTAGCTACGTAATGTTTATTATTTTTATTTATACAGATTATGTAGATATACTGAAATATTGTTTTATTTTATAGTGACCAAACTTTAAAGGGATGCTTTCAATTTAAATTTTACCCTAAAATGTAAAGGTAAAACACAAAGATTTTCTAAAGTCTAAGCCCATCAGAAATGTTCCCAGGGCTTAAAACAAAAATTCCAGTGGAAACAACTAAAACAAATAAGTATTCCCTTCCCTCAAGTCAAAATTGTGGTACTAAGAATCTTTAAATGAAATGGACTATAAATAAAAATGAAACTGACTTTCTTTGCTTTTCATTGTGCAAATTGAGAGAAATGCAGAAAGTATACGAAGTGGCAAATGGAGTAGACGTTTAAACTTCTTTCCCTTTTAATAATCAAAGGTGCTGTTAGTATCATAAGAAAAGACATTTGTTTGCGTACGACCCATGATTTTTAAGTTGTTGATGTCCCTTTAAATACTTCTTCCCATTTTATTGAAGACTTATGGAGTAGCAGACGAAAGAGGGTTGTGAAGCAAACACTGGGAGTCTAAACATTCTGCACTGTGGTGAAAATGACCAAGAAATAAGATTTAGTGGCTTTCCAAAGCTCCCCCTCCCCATAAACCACACACAAAAAACACTTCCTAGGTGGTCAAAGAGGCAAAAAACTACACATTGAATTGAATGTGATTGTTACACTGGGATAAAACCTGCTTTGAATAGCTCTGCTTGATCTGGCTAGAGTCAAAACGAGGGCAGATCCTGCTGCTTCAGTATTTGTACCTTTGAAAAGCTAATTTGGCGAACAGCATAACAAGAGACAGACAAGTGGATGGGCATATGGGAAGGCAAAATAATAGTGTATTAGAAATACTGTGCCGACGTGAACTGCAGTGAGGCCATAACTCCATATGGTGCATTGCTGATCTGCAGTTGCTCCACAAATGACAATAAGATTGCGGGTCAGACCATCTGAGAGATTTCAAGCCAGCAATGAGGGTGACTCCAGAGAGAACTGGATTTATTCAGATCACCTGCTTCTTAGAAAGCAACAAAGCAGCTACCAACAGCTGTCATGGTTGGGATGAATATGAGATTACCACAGCTGGCAACTCTGATATTTTACCTTAAAAGATTTAACACCGCCATACTAACGCCAAATAATGCCATTTCCACCACTTCAGTGCTTGCAGCTGTCAATCCCTATTAATCAATCAAATTGATTACACGAGCTCCGGCATAGGTGTGTGTGGGATATAAACCTGAGGAAAGAATGCAAAAGCTGTATTTAAGTTAAACTTTATTCAAATGCACTTTACAAGCTGTTGAGGGGGAAATTACTTAAATCCAGTGTAGGGCGTGAAAACAATCCTATAATTTCTGTCTCATAATAAATGTTACTTAAAGTGTATACTAACCACAGGCTGATCTGTGCTGTGTCATAGGACCGTGTGACAAATACAAGATCCTGCCAGCCTTACTCATGTGCGTAATCCTTGCACACAGAAGTAACCCTGTCAGTACCCTTTGTTTGATTACAGATTGCAGGATGTGGTCCATGGCTGATTCTGAGGCCAAATTCCTCAGTGCCTGTAAAGCAACTCGAGATCTTAGGAAGGTGCAAAGCGTGATTTATCAATAGTTACTATTTGCTCCTCCTACTCTCTCTAGACTCTGTAATTCTAATGCAAGACAGCAGTTCAGTTTGATTTATCACTGGCTGCTGCAAGTGCTCGGAACAATTTGCTTCAGTGCTGGCCGAAAACTTGTTGACATACGAGAGCAGAGTCTTGCACCGATAATCTTTTCTGAGGAAATGTCACAATAGATACGTCGATCATCCCAATCGCTCTCTGTCAGACTCCAAACCCGACCGTATTTTTCACGACACAGTGCGGTGCGTGGCCTTTAAATTACCCAGCTGTCTGACAGATCAAAAAGTGTGGCAGAACCTGGCAGCAGCTTGACGTCGCCTATCACGTTAACTGAAGTGAAAGTAATGCAAACAGATTTCTGGTATCCCCTTTGATTATAGACTATGAATACATTTGGGACTGATATTTGGGGGTGAGGAAGAGCACTGGGGCATGGAAGACTTGTAGGCAAAAATACTGCTGTGTGTTTGTAGCTTTGCACTTACAGAGGGGAAGGGCTTTTATTAATCTAGTTTTACATCTGACTTTTTCCATTGGTTGAGCAAATAGATTTCACTCCCAAAGCAATTCTTCTAAACCCCACTGTTTTTTTTTTTTTTGACCCATGGCAAATGCACGACCTTGTAAATGTCAGAGAACCGAGTTTCATTGAATACAAGGGCAGAATCATTCATGTACTAATGATTTTCAGGGCTTGCTGCGTGGATTTAGATCTTGGTGGATTTATCAGGCATCATTTACTAATCTAGCAGAGAGCAGATTTTGAATATGAAAGAAGCCAGTGGAAAAGAAGAAGACAAGTGGCCCTTGGAGACAAAGAACGGTGATGCAAGGGTTTGGGTGCTAACCTGGGACTCAGAAGATCTGCTACAGGCTTCCTGTTTGACCTTGGACTTGTCATCACTGATGAGTAAAGCCAGGCTCTTTTCTGTAGGTGGACAAGAGCAACACTCAGAACCTCTGGCACAAGTGTCGTGGTGTTTCAACCTGGACTACCTGTCTTGGTGGGCCTATAACTAAACCCTGAGTGTTGCTTTCACCAGGCCTAGGAACCTGCCCACTTTGTAGTGAGGACACAGGATAAAGCACTGGAGTGCTGATAACCCTCTAGTGCCTTCCTGCACTTCTCCCAGATGTCCAGAAGGGCAGGCAAGTTTTTTTCACGATTCCCTGGGAAAGAATCACAGAGCAGCTCAGCTCAGTGCAGCACAAACAAGCCTGGGAGGTGTCTTCTGAAATCCTAGCCCCTCACGGGGGTGAACACAGCACTGGTGTGTCTGCTCACCCCCCCAGGCAGGACTACCCCGGGTACTGATCACCTGCAGTGAAGACATACCCATAGGTTCTCTGTGCCTCAGTTCCCCATCTATACAATGGAGATAATATCCTCATTCTGCCTCACAGAGGGTTCATGAGGATAAACTCAGTGATGCTTGTGAGGTGCTCAGACACTGTAGCAGTGGAGGCCCTAGACAGAAAACTGTGTGTGTGTGTGTGTGTGTGTGTGTGTGTGTGTGTGTTTAAGTTTAAACATAGCTGCCAAGTTTTGTGCAGCTCCATATGTGATAGTCAAATATTTAATTAACTAATTGGCATATAACCATAAACTTGAGCTTCAAACGCGGAAGGCTTTAGTGCGGGTGAAAGGCATTGGTCCTTTGTCTAACTACAGGCTGGTTAGCAGCAGGGCAGGCTCCCCACATGTGCTGCTCTCAGTCCCGGTCTGGGAGCAGGGGTTCGTCTAAAGGTAACAGGTGCAGCTCAGTCTCCACGGCCCATTTGGGACGTGGCCTCTCTGTTCCCTCAACCAGTTAATGCAAAACCTGGTGCCAAGTTTGTGATACGGAAGCTGGAACTGAGACCCACCAAACTCATCTCATATAGGGGCTACCAGGCGTCCATCAGAAGGGAACAACTTAATCACTGCTGAACTGGGCTGGATTACAGGGGAAAAGCTCTGAATCTCATTAGCAAAGTCCGGAGACAGCCAATCAAGTGTAATAACGTCCCTTGGCTAGCCCTAGGACTTGGGCTAGTTTTGGGGCAAGGGGTATTGCCTTTCTGTCAGCTCAGAGCTGTCATGCTTTCTTCAGTAATATCTTGTATGCAAAGAAGATGGGTAATGTTAGTGCAGATCTAAGTGGAGAAGCAAGGCAAGGCGTGGAACTCCTCTGCGTTGAGTATCCATTGACTTGTACTGTATATATCAACGATCGTTAGACACAGCGAGGGCTAGTGGTTAGAGTAGGGCCTGAGCATCATGAAACCTGGGTCCTAGTTCCACTTCTGCCACCAAATCATTGCACGGCCTTAGACAAATCCGTCCCCACTCTGTGCCGGAGTTTTCTCAGCTGTCAAATAGAGAGAATACTGACCTACCTGTGTGAAGTGCTTTGAAATCTGTGGCTGACAAAGTTCAATGGAAGTTCCAAGTTATGTCACATTACCGTGATAGAGCCACTCACTCGGACAACCCTTTTCCAAACCCCCGCACTCCAAGCCCTGGGAGAGTTCAACTCAGGATCTGAATTACAAGGTGTGCTTTATTCGCCTTAACAGGCTCAAGCAAAACCTGTGTCAGAATCCCCCACTCTTTGGTAAAGTGAAGGTCTGAACTTTGCTGAATGTCTGTGGATGAAGATCTATAGGCATTTCTGTAGCAAAAAGCAGCATTACTGCACTGCTGCCTCAGATCCCTTTGGCACTGGGTTTGCTAGTTGCTGCAAAACACATGGAGATTTTACAAATAACCATTTTTCTTTTAACCAGGGAAGATGCATCAACTTCACCCGGGTGAAATCAGATGGAAGCACTGCCCCCTACAGTCCGCCGCCAAAGACCATCGCCAGCCCTTTCAACAACGCTCCCAGAAGCCCATCTCCTCCGGCCTCTCTGCAGCCTCCTTCCAGGCAGCCACCTCCTGGACCACCCCCATCCCGAGTCCCCCCGGGACCACCTCCATCACGCCCACCCCCACAGCCTCTGGCTTAGAGTGCAGCAAAACCAAGATTGCTCTCTGCTGAGCACGGCATATTTATTGAGTCTTGGTTTACAGTCAAAAGATGTCGAAGTTTGTTGCTGGTCAGCAAAAAAAAATTTGCCAAGTGTCAGTTTTACTGTATAAATATATTTATGCCACACGTGCTGAGTAAACATTCAGTGGATAAATCTGGAGCTACTGGATGTAGAACAAAACCAAAATGATCATCTAGACACAGTAGCAGCATTTATATATATATATACACGCACACACACACATTATTCAGATTTATCCATACATGATGTTTGTATGACTTTATATGTCCTATCATACATGAAAACCTGAGTCAGATATACATGCATCAGTCAGTCGAAAGGTGCCACCTGCAAATGAGTTGGGTAAATGTAGTGAATTGAAAGTCGCTCATTTCTCTGCAGACAGTCACGCACCACAATGCTAACAGGGAGCAGTAATTACAAGGGTGAATTCTCCTTGGTTTGTTCTGCAGGTGGAACTTCCCTAGATAATGATAACAGAGCAACGTGAGGCTGTGGACCATGCAGTTCCAGTGACTTAGGGTGTGGGATCTGCCGTGTGCTTTTTTCCTCCTGAGAAGATCACCATTGAAACCAATCTCTTTGGTTTTAGTTAGATTTGGCCTTTGTTCTTAACTTTCATCAGACACTGGCCAAAAAGGCTAGGTTTGGGTTCTAGAAACCCCAGACTGGGCAGATCTTTCCAAACTTCAGGGGAATTTGGAGAAAAGTTTCTAGTGTTTTTTCAATCTTTGATTTCCATTTACATAAAAAGGTCTCCCATATGGAACAGAAGTATATGTCCCTTATATGTGAACGCTACTGTATATAAGTAGCCTATGTTTGATACATCAGACATATATGGGATCACATAGGGACTGATCCCACTTCTATTTCCCATAGACTTCACTGCTGGCAGGATTAAGCCCTTTTGTGATGGACACAAACAAATCTGAGCCCTTTTATATACCACAGACTGCCCGTCCTCATATGGAACATTATCATCTCTCCATGTTTATAAAACACACAGGATCTGACCTGTCACTGTGGGTTTTTTCTTTTGGCTTTTCTTCTTGCCAAGCCTAATGGACTCCCAAACATTTGTAGTTTCCTCATGCCAGTGACCAAGGATGAGCCTCAGTTGTGTATGACACTAGGCAGAGACACAAGCGCATGTGGGGAATATCTGACGTGGGATTACGGGTTGCCTCATGACAGGTGCTTGCTAAATGCTAAAGCCTGAGTGGGTTGTACCCAGATCATCCCTAGGGAATCAAAATAACTCAAGGACTTACGTTGCTCACCCCATCGTGCCTTATACTGATTCAGCAAAGGTGTCAGCAGAGCCATGTGTTTTTTAGCACCACCATTGTTCGTGGTGTTAGTGTCGTTGTAGAGAGGACGTCCAAGTTGCATTATGTCTTGTTGGCATGGTATTTGTGTGGGAGAGCATATAACCTTGCACCTGTTCTTGGCCATATTATCCCAAGAGGAAACAATAGTAATGCCTTGCATTTGCTCCCTCTTTATGGCCGCTGTACTGCTGGAGCAATGTAAAAAGTAAATGAGAATCAGGCTTGTTCTTTGCAGTGGAAATGTCCAGGTGCTCTCATCCTACTATGCTGATCATCATTCCATGCCATGCCGAGCAGGAGATGCTAAATGCTCCTACAAGGCCTAACTGGTAAAGACACACAGACCTATGGCATTCTCAGCTCATGGGAATCAGTGTAACTCTATTGAAGTCAGAGTCATTTACACCAGTGGAGGATCTGGTCCCACTGACGGCACAGGAATGGCTCCTGATTTAGAGCTAAGTCAGCAAAGCACTTAAGAATCTGGTTAACTGAAGCCTGTGATTAAATTCCATTGATGTCAATAGGATTATTCATATATTCAAATTGGGGCCTCACATGGCACTGAGAGGAGAATCGGGTCCATTACTTATCGCTAGGCCCAATCCTACTTCCCTTACTCACATGAGAATGGTCTGCCAGGTTGGGCGGCAGGTGGTAGAGACCGGGGAAATGGCTTGTGGGGCTTAACATCTCCACTCTTCTGTCTGGATTGCTTCCCGCCACTTAGAGCATTTGCTTGGTGAGCAGCACTCCGGCAAATGGAAAGGTCGTCTGCAGCCCGTGTGATGTCTAAATAGTCATCGGTGGTTTGTTTTCATTGCTTTGCATTGAGATGCAAAAATCATGTGGCTTATTCTCCGTTTCAATGATGGCAAAACTCCACTGTTTTCAGTGAAGAGGACTGGATGAGCCAGGAGTTTGGGAATAGGCTATCAAGTTTTCCATGGCAAGATTTCCCCTTTAGCCCAGACTGGTAGTAACTGGAAGTTGATATTGCCTGATGGCTCTTTGGAGGCCTCTGTGAAACGAGTTTGGTAGGTCTCTGCCCAGCCCCTAATGGACAGGTGTCTACATTACAAAAAACATCATCGCAGTTGGCATTAACTGGCCCTCTTGTTGGCAGTCTCAGCGGAGGCTGATAATTAAAATGACCAAGGGTACTGAACATCCCTCCCAGCCTCAAGTGCTGTCATTGAGATCTGGCACATCGATGGGGAAGCTTGCGCTGCCACTGCCGTGTCTGCCTGTGCACATGGAAAGGACTTCAGGGCTGTCAGACCAACACTTCATTCGCCAGCATGGAGGATTGAGGTACCACTGAGACCCACAGCTGCTCCAGTGCTGGGAGCAGATAATGTGCAGGAAAAATTAGCTTATGAAAATAGGGCCTATATATAAATTTTTTTTGATGGGTCAGGACTACTTTTAGCCAATGAGAAAAGCAGGGTGCCAAATTCTGTCATCACGCCTATGTAAATCCAGAGTAGCTCCAATGACGTCTGTGGAGTCACTGCAGATGTATACCAGTGTAAATGCCAGCAGAGTTTGGCCCAGGGGTCTGTGTTACATATACCATCGATGAACAATGATGTGTTAGTATCTAGAGGTTTTTCACATGCTCTTCAAACAGCTGACTCATCTGCAGATTGACAGGTATCAGAATACTCAGCGGCACCTTTACCTTTGCAAAAAATGTGTCTAGTCTTGGCTGTGCAAGGAATCTGTCTTCAATAAACTCATGTGCACAGCTGAGTTTGCAATTGTCTGAGATTCCAGATGATGAGATCTGTTAGTAGTGCTAGATTCGCTGCTCCATTACTCTGGTTTTACACTGCTCTGACTCCAGCTCTTTTAAAACCACACCAGCATACCTTTGCAGGCGGGCAAGGTGTTTCCATGAGTATATAGAACTAGATAGCTAAATTCCTATTAAATCAGCTTTTTGTTTGCATCTCAAACCTTCCCCTGCAGTGTCTGCAACCCAAGCACTACAGCCTTGTGTGGGAGCTGGAAAGTGAAATTGGCGAGAAGCAAACGTGAAACTCACCGGTGTATTTTCATTGTTCAAGCTGAATGCAGCACTAAATGTAAACCCAGAGCACTGGCTGCAAAAAGGACATTTGGACTTGTACAAATCATTTCCACTTTAATTATTTCAGGATTTATAATAGCACAGGTGAAGAAATTTGGGCTTTATTTAGTGTATTGGGCCAGATCCTCACCTGATTTAAATTGGCATTGCTTCATTGACTTCAACAGAGCTATGCTACTTTGCACCAGCTGAGGAACTGGCCCTGGATTTTGAACCTGACAATGTCCCTTTCACTAGCCTGACAGTTGAATATGCTATTGTTGGTTTCATCTGTATGTGTGGTCACTTGTGATTACAGCGTTCCATAGCAAACACTACAAAGAAGTTTTTCAAAGGGAATCTGCCTTGGAGCCTCGGCTCTCATTTTTACCTGTGTACACTGAGTGGCTAATGCTCTCCTTGTTGTGAGTGGAGAATTTGGATTTGGTAGCCTCTGGCACACATTTAACTCTGGTGTAAACAGTAATGCAAAGTGCAAAGCAGTGGAGAATCAGACTCCAAGTGATCAGGAGTCATCCAGGACCACTGCATTGAGATCTGTGTCAGAGCTCTGCTGTGGGTCAATGTACATTTTACAGTCCTGAATGTAAAAAGGTCATCTCCTCTTATGAATGAGGGAGCTCAGTGCTGAACTGATTCATGAACTGTACCAGTTCAGATGCAAAGGCACCTGTTGCTCTCCAAGCCTTTCTATTCTTGTTAAGGCTTTTGACAATGTGGTCGGTACCATCCATCAACTTTTTCATTTTTTTAAAAAAGCATTTCACTGAGAAAACATCCCTGCTTCTGTAAATAGAGAGAGTTTAACACAGAGGAGACAGGACATTTCTCAACTTTACTGCTGGACAGTTAGAGTAATTTATTAAAAGGGGCTTAAGATGAATAAAGCAGGTGGCCAAGGATGCTATGCATGTCAGTGAGATAATGCGGTACGGCATTTTCAAACTGTGCTCTGTAGCTTTGGGAAGTAGGAATTATTGGATACTTCCTAGTATGTTTAGACATTTGTTACTGATCTGATGCTTTTGAGTAATGCGAAAATATAGTGTAATTAGGAAAACCAGGAGATTTTTAACCTTTAACAATGCTTGAACAGACATGTAGGTAATCATAGATTTACGTTTTTGGGAAGAGAGAAATTGCTTGGTTTATAAGGGAAAACAATGTACTGTACCAATATTTTCTACAAAGATGTACGGTCTCAGAAGTAGCGGGGATGTGGGCTGATGTGACAGCCATTAAACGCTGGGATGGACACAGAGGAAGTTGATGGACCATGTCGGATTTCGGATTTCTAAATTTTTGAGGGGGTTCTAGATGGGGGTTTCTTGCTGGTACATGTGGTGCAACTTTCTGTAATTAACATGCTGCTTCCATGTTATCACTGTATAACCTTTATGCATTTTGTGCGCCTGCTCCATTTCTCCGAAAATCCCGGCAGCAATAATACCTACATGCAAATGTGGGAAATGTAGCCACAGTCTCATAATCCAATGTAATGTAGTCTTAATGGATTTAAAATCAGCAATAAAAGTGCTTAATGGTTACACATTAGAGAGAATGATTTCACTTCAAGAGATACTTTAAGCAGCGGCAAGGTTATCTGACCCTTTAGTACACTGCTCCACATTAGTTCAGTCATGTTGTGGGCAGAGCAAGGAACTGGAGTCAGAGCTTCTGACTGCTATCGGCTGCTCTGCCACTGCATGAAGGAGTTTTTCTGCCTCTCAAGGGACAGCCAGGTGTTCGCAACCAAAACAGACTGGGGGCAATCAAGGCGGATTCCATGCTTCACCCTGGGACTGACTTATTTAAACAAAACCAGGGAGCTAGAAGCTACTCAGGTTGTCGGGGGATGGAGGTGATCTCCCTCTCTGTCTCCCAGGCTCCAGGAGACTAACCTGAGCAAGCAGACTTTGTCTGAAGACTCGGGTAAGGAGCTTTGAACCCGAGGCCTCTGAGCGGTGCTTACTAATGCTCCTGCCGCGAAACTTTATTAAAGGAGACATGCCTATTTTGACCGTTTGGTTTTGGTTTCCCTTGGCCCTGATCCTTTACAGCGGGAATATTTTGAGGCCCTAACTGGGGAAAGCAAGGTCAGGCTCCCCTGCAGTGCCATGCCTGATCCAGGGGCATGTGCAGGGAAGGCACAAGCCTTTAGCTGCTGGCTCAATGGACAGCTGTGTGCCAGCTGCTTGTTCTGCACCTCTCTTTTCCCTCATGCTGAATGAGCCTTACATCCCTTGCCTATCTCACAGGGCCTAATTACTTAGGAGCATAGTCTAATCTCAGGTGCATGGCAGTAAATTCAGAGTAATTCCACTGAAGTCAACAACCACGTCAGTCACACGGAGGTCATAATTTCAAAGTTATTTCTGCTACCTTGAGAGCTAAAAGCATATGAGAAAGAAAGAAAGCTGAGATTCTGGAGCGTAATCCTGCAGTGTGGAGCAAATTCTACAGATGTGGAATCACAGGACACACAGGGCTCTTCTCGTGGGCAAGATTTTGCATTCCTCACGTAAGCAAAGCTCCTGCTGATTTTAAGTGTCTTGCCTGTGTATTGATGGAGGGTTTGGCCCTGTAAGTTCCCCTCCCACACAGCCTAGGAAGCCCTTTATTTTCTTGCTGGGAGTGCTTCCTCTGAAGCTCTTTGCGTCCCAGTGGGGATAGAGACTGGGGCTTTCGCAGAGACACACCAAGAGCGGAGAGGTCACGGGGGTAAGCCACAAAACATCCCCAAGCTCGACAGGCCGCAATTACTAACAATCAAGGCTGCCTGTTGCAAAACTGCTGAGCTGCACTCTGCGTACAGGCTGCACGGCATGTCAGCCACAGCCCCGTATGGAATGAGCGGGGAAGAGTGGCCAGGAAGCTGATGCGTGCAGAATATCTGAGTGGGCAGATGCAAGCACATAGCCAGCTGGATAGGGCGGAGGCCACAGGAAGGGAAAGCTAAGGAGCACAGAGAGCCAGATTCAGCTGTATGCGGGCCTGGGAAGTGGCCTGTGCCTTCCCTATTCAGGGGCTTTAGAGGGCTGTCTTGCTTCACAGTCCACACAGGGCTTTGCCGGGGCACAAACTGGGAGCCGGCGGCGGGGGAAAATGCCCTGACCATGACCCCTCTCTGCCCCATCCACCCCTGCCACTCACTGATTCCTGCCCATCCCTGAGGCTTCTGCAGAACACCTGGGTGTAGGGGGCTCTGTGAGCCAGGGGCGGGCTGGGCACTCGACCTCCAACCCATTTGCTCTGTAAAAGGGGCTGCAGGGTCAGGGAACTGCATCTCTGACAGACAGCCGGGCCTTTCCCTAATCCTCTCCCCCAAGCTGGCACAGGACACAGTTCACCCAATTGGGCTGTGCGGCCGCCACAGTTTTGCCCAGCTCTGACTAATGTTGTTCCGTTTGGTTGCTATAGGAAAGGCAACCCAGGTCTTGAAAGAGCTCAGATGAACAAAAGCTCTCCCAGAGCCAGGGCGCTGGGCACTTTTATTCCACAGTAACAAAAACCAGCTGTTCACTGCAACTCTTGCTGGTTAGCATTATCCTAACACTAGCTACAGGGCTGAGACGCAGCATTCAGCTCTGACCTAAACTCCTTTAACCAGCAGGAATATTTGGATCCAGGGCTTTGGTCCCAGCCTCTCTATAAATAGCCTGTTATGTTGATTTAGCTCCTACCAGCCCAACACAGGAGAACAACCTATATCATATACACAAACTTACTGTCGCCCGCTGCCCCTGGAATCAATGGCAAAACCCTGACTGCAGCAGTTTGGTACGGGAAGTGAAAAAGCCGGCCCGTTCCTGATGGAACGACAGGCCAGCTGTAAACTCCCTACATCAGCACCTGGAAAAAAACCCGTGCTGTGATCTTGACTGAGAATGAGTGCTCTCACCATTGTAAATAGTAACAGCCAAAATTCACAGTGCCCCTAGCACCATGCGGAGGTATTGACTCAGCACTAATCGGTGGGAGCCTGGCAACCCATGCCATGTGCTGTTCTGACTTTCCCTTCACGTCCCACCCAAGGGTATGGCTACCCTTACAACGCTACAGCGGCACCGCTGCAGATGTGCGGCTGTAACCCATCAGTGTAGACACTCGCCACTGCAACAAGCGGGGTTCTCCCGTCGCTGTTGTGAATCCACCTCCCCAAGAGCTGCTAGTTAGGTCAACAGAAGAATTCGTCCCTCGAACTAGCCTAGCGCTACCTTAACCAGAGGTGGGGTCAACTTAACTGTGTCACTCACGGCTGTGGACGTTTCACACCCTTGTGAGATGTACTATGCTGATGTAAGGTTCTCAGGGTAGCCCAGGTGTAAGTATCAATTCAACCCTACTGACGGTAGCTTAGGAGAGCTGATGGGACCACAGATGGAGGGAGAACAGCTGAAAACATCTCAATGAAAGGATCAACAGCGCAGAAAGCCTGGGTAGAGGAATGTTTTGCTTGTGTCGCTGGTGATGAGAGGAGGGGACCATTCAGCTGTTATGAGGTTCACCCCTGATAAATACTTCATTAAAAGTGTGCTGGTGTCTCCAGGTGCATCTTCCCCACGGTGTTAACTCGAGTGATCTCCCCTCAAGTTATGTGCTTAGTGCTAGCCGATCACAAAGAACAGTCAACTTGTCATAAAGTGACTGTCCAAGCCCACCGTTATCCATAGGCTGATGATTCTCACTTTCATAGGCGTGCGCAGCACATTTCATTAGGGTGTGCACCCAGGGAATTTCCGTTAGGGTGTGCACCCAGGAGCGTCAAACTCAATTCCACCAGCAGGCCACATTTGAATTACCCACCAGCGGACTTCTCGCCACGTCCTAGACTCTGCCGCGAAATATCACGAGGAACGATATTTCAACGGCAGGTCTGCCGCAAAATCTTGCAGCTTCTTCTTCCTCCCGCCTTGCCATCCACCGAAAAATCGCGCGCCCTCCGCTCTTTCGGCAGCAGATGGAGCCGCGGGACGCAATCAAAGAGGGCTGTATATGTG
Source organism: Emydura macquarii macquarii (assembly GCF_026122565.2). Lineage (NCBI taxonomy): Eukaryota > Metazoa > Chordata > Testudines > Chelidae > Emydura > Emydura macquarii. The sequence goes on from NW_027130204.1 coordinate 6,860,189, forward strand.
ACCCCCCTGCATTAGGGTGTGCCTGGGCACACCCGGCACACCCCGTGCGCACGCCTATGCTCACTTTGCCCATCTTGCCTAGGAGACCCTGCTAGATTGGTCTTCGCCTTTTAGGGAGGCAGAAGTGATATCACCAGCTGGATGCATCGGAGTTTGGAAGACAGATCTGGTCATCGGAAACGGAGTCTCTGTGTTCACTGGATACATTATCCTGGGGAATGATTTGCTCTGCTCTAGGTGCTGGGCTCCCTTGCTTGCTATTGAAGTCAATGGGTGTGGAGAACCTTCAACCCTTCACGGGCCGTGTGCAAGTCCGGGCTCTGACATGGTAACTTGTAGATCATAAGTCCAGCTCCTCACTGGGAAATGAGCCAGCGGGGTCACCACTCTGGGATGAATATCAAAGGCGGAAAGAAGGCATTAGTATTTGAGGGAGGGCTGGCTTGCTTGCTACTTCCTTTCCTGCAGCCACAGGGCGCTTGGGCTGCCACCGTCTCCCAGGAGAAGGGCAGGACTGAAAGCCCATTTGCGTACATGCTGAGGGGTTCCTGGCAAAATACAGAGCCAGCAACTGTGAAGGCAGCTTGTGTTCTGCAGACGATAAAGCCAGCATCTTCTCTCCAGTCGTTACTCAGCTCATACTGAGTGCAGGGGAATTTATTTAATTCTCTGCTCTTCGTGGTTTAATGAGACCTCAATCATTTAAGGCACATTTTGCATCAGAAGCCATTAGAAAATCCCAGTGGTGAGCCATGGATGCCCAGCCCCACTAAAGATCAGGCCTGTAAATGCTCTGTGCCTCAGTTTCCCCATCTGTGCAATGGGGATCATGGTCCTGACCTGCCTGTAGAGATCTGCAGAGGGAAGGTGCTGCCTGAGTGCTCAGTGTGAGGGCGAGTGTCACTAGTTGGGAACTGCCATCCCTCCTGGAAGTGGCCTGTTGAACACAAGAGGGAACACAAGAGGCTCTGTTACTGGGCAGCTGGCCCTTTAAGGGGAAATGGCTTTCATCCTCACCTGGGACACAGCCCACACTCCTCCCCAGGTGGGAAAAATGAAGATCATGGGACCCAATCAGACTGCAGGGGTAGATAAAGGAGAGGCTGGGGGTGGAGGGTGAGACAGGACCTGCTTTAGAAAAGTAGCTGAGAGGAAGATTTCAAACCAGTATCCAACCCCAGCAGGTGGCTGTGGAAACAATGATCTAAAAGAATGATTCTGCAAGCTATGGAGATGAGGATTTAAAGGCTGCTGTCCCAGGAAGGAGGCTTATTTTAGGAGCTGGACTAAGTTAAGTAAACTACTTCTTCCTGCCCCCCACACTTGAGAGGGGGAATATTGTTTTAAAGCCTCTTTACTCTGGGTGGATTATTTCTGTACACCTCAGAAACTGAGGCAGTGTGTTGCCCTGAAGGTGGTAACCCTGTTATAAGCCCATCTCCCTCTACACTATGCATGGGAACCAAGGGGTAGGTTGGCCCTTTGCTCCAAGACACCTGATCACATGATTAATTAAGCTCCTGGCAGGACAGTGTCCTAAGAGACCCCGGATTCAGGGGGTGCTGGTGCCCCCTGAAGGATGAGAGGCTCTGAGATGATTCTGCACTTGCTCTAGGTCCTTTGACAGATTTCCTTGTATTCTTTTATGGGAGACACTTGGTTGGGCTCTCTGCTCTGTATAGGCCTGATCCAAAGCCCATTGATGCTCCCAACAGACTGCTGCTGATGTTGGATCAGGCTCCTCTGTTCCTCTTAGTGCCCACCTGCTGCTGCCTCTGTCCTTGGGCTGGGGCAGCTCTGAGCAGCAGGGCTGGGCTCATGCCAGGCATAATGCTTGAGAAGGACCAGCTAAGGAGCCAGGGCTTTGCATGATCAAATCAGTGCACAGGCTCATCAATCTCCTCTGCCCCGCCCCCCCAGCCGCACAACTTCCACTCAAGCCAGCAGGGGCTGCGTCAGCTCAGAACCCCTTATCATTCGCTCCTTTTCATTTGGGCGTCTGGATGGGGATTTTGGGTCTTGGTGCAGTGACCGTGTTGTGAATGTTCTCAGAGGCTGGGGTGTCCCTGAGTGTTCATCCTGGTTATGCCACTAACTTACTTCATGGCTTTGGCCAAGTCAGTTGGATTTTTGTGTGTGTGCCTCAGTTTCCCCTCCTGCAAAGTGGGGCACTCCAGCCTGAACCTGTGGGCCCTGGTTCTTAGCACTGGCTGTCCCAAACAGGAGAGTTCCTAGCAGTGCTCTATGGGCATCAGCAGCTCTCCACGTTCGCTCAGTGGCAAAGAAGGGGAAGGGCTGGGTTCCCTGAGCTGCCCTGAGGGTGGCTCGTATGGTGGTCGTGCATTGCGAGCTGCCCGGAGGCTATAGCAGGAACCCAAACGAAGCTTGTAAGTGTGTTTGCAGCAAAGAAAAGAGTGGGGTGTCTGTCTGCTCTCCTGGGCTTTGCCATCTAACTCCAATGTCGCTTTCCCCCACAGGAGGCTGTAGCGGTCTGGAAAGCATGAGGATAAGATTCTGGGGGGGAAATACTACCCCCCCCCTTGATCTTGCTGCTCTGTCTTCTCTGGCTCTGATGCTGAGGGGTGAATTTCACCCTGCCATTGTGTTCCTGTGGCGCTGGCTGTGAGCTCCTGGCTGGGCATGCAGGTTTGGAACCTTGCTTTGTTACCTGGTCCAAAAGAGATGGAGGAGACTGAAATCACCCCTCACCCAGGGACTGGGGGTGGCTCTCCAGACCTACCTAGCTGCTCTTCCAGGCCCTGAGATGGAAAAGGGGCTGGAGCCTTTCACACCTCTCATGAGACTGGGTCACCGCTGGCTCAGATCAATCACTGACTCAGTGGTCGGACCCAATCTCATCTTTCCTGCCAAACCCTCTCTGCACTGGGTTCTGTGGTGCTGACGTGGCCCGGCTCTCATGGGAGCCTTCAGTGCCTTACAGTCCCACTGTCTCAGTAGCGAGGCAGGGCTTTGCCATCTGATGTGCGAAGGGAAGGATCACCCAAGCCGCAGTCTGGAAAGGGGCTGGATTAAGACCCCAGGAATTGCAGGATTGGGGCGTCTAGTCTGGTATTCTGTCTCGGATGGTCACCAGTGCTAACAACTTCAGAGAAAGGGGCAAGAAGCCCTGCAGTAGGGAGTTGTGGGATGATCTGCCCTCCCCCTGGAAAACTCCTTCCTGACCCACAATAGCTAGATGTCAACACATGCCCTGAAGCAGGTGGATTTCTCTCTTCCAAAACTCTTGGGTATATTCTAGTCCTTACTCTGGCTGTTCTTGTTATCCTTATAAATTGTTAACCTTATAAATGCTGTGGGTGGGGGGCTGTTTCAGTTGTCTCAGTGCTAGCAAGGGGTAGGGTAGAGAGGGCCCAGAACAACCCTTCTTGCCCCCATCTGAGCACACCTGTGGCGATGAACCTTTGGTCTGCCCAAAATGCTAGATCTAGCCATCAGGTGTCTTCGTGGCTTGGGCTCACTTTACAATCAAAGCTGCATGTTCCCCCTCTTCCTAACAGCATGTCTCTACCCATGTGGAATGTGCTGGGGACTTCTCCATTTCCCAGCTCAGTCCCTTTCCCTGATTTTCGGCAGACATTGACCTACACTCCAGCCTTAAACCGCCCCAGCTGCATGGCAAATTCTGCCCTCTGATAATAAATACAGTGGCCTTCAGTGGAAGTTGCAGTCCTTTAGATAGGGACAAAAAACGGGCTTCTTGTCTCTGGGACATTGACACCTTGCTATTTTTAGATTAGCCACGGGAGGCCAGTACACGACAAAATATTGACACCAAACACAGCAAAGTCCTGATGTTGAAATTAATAGATTTCAAAGCCAGAATGGGACCATGGTGATCATTTAATCTGACCTAAACACCTGCCATAGGCACCACTGGGCTCTGAACTGAGAATCTCCTGTTTATGGGGCTAGTACCTTAACCAAGTAAGCTACAGTACCCTCTAAAAGAGCTTCACTGATGTACAGAGAAACGGCACTTACCTGCATGCAGCTTGTGTCTAGGAGAAGTGTGTGCTTGCTAGAAGGGCTTGTTTCAATTTATTATTGAGTAATTTATGGAAATTACAGGAGCACCAGTCACGGACCAGGATCATTGGACTAGGTGCTGTACACATACAAAATAAACAGATGCTCCTGCCCCAAATAGCTTACAATCTAAGCAGAGTCAATATTACTTCAGCAAGGCAAATGCAACATGCTCTAGGAATAGTCCAATTACAAAGGAACAGTGCCAACTTAGCAATACGTACCACAGCCCACTGGTGACCTGCAGCATTTGGAAACACCCATACTCTTCCAGACTATCAGATGTGTTGGTATCTTGCTTGAATTAGTAGAGCTGGGTGGAAAGTTTCCAGCAATGTGTTTCTGTTGGAAAATACAGATTCACTGAAATTGACACACAATACCTGGTTTCACATTAGCTCACCTTCCTGGCTCCTCAGCAGTCCAGAAACCCCGAGAGCCTGTTCCAGAGTCCCTGAGCTGGCCAGGTCTTTGCCTAGTGGGCCACCAGGCAGCTCTCAGGAAACTTTGGAAACATTTCAATAGAGGAAAAATGAAATGTTTGGGTTTTTCTAAACAAAATTTTGGAAATCCCTTTCTTTGGATAATGTCAGAATTTCCTATTTTGTTTTGTTGCAGTTCAGAGCAGAGTGGTTTATTAGTTTGTCTTTAATTTTGGAATTTCCCACTGAACAGGATTTCCAGTTTCCAGCCACCTCTAATAATGACCTGCCCTCTTCCACCAGGCAAGCCGGTATTTTGGGGAATCCACAAACAACCGTGACTTCTTGTTGTTTTTATAACTCATGGGTGCTTGCAAATAACATATTTCTTCACCAGTACTCTCCACCTCTATGCCACCATGGTAGCATACTGGCTTGTTGTTATAGGGTCCATTGTGAGAAACAGGGATTGTATAGACTAGATTGTTGCTGTAGAGTTGCTTATGTAATGAATACTAGACATAGGTGATCAAACATCCCATTTTGGCTGGGACAGTCTCCTTTTTAAGCCCTCTCCTAAATATCCTGACTGAGGGGGGAGGGTGGGTCAGACAAGCCCTACGTGTTGTCCTGTTTTCCCTTTGGGAAATATGGTCACCCTAGCTAGACATAAGGAACAAAATTCTCTGCTGGTGCAAACTGGTGCTGTTCCACTGAAGCTAACTATCAGAGGAGTGAAGTTCTGGGACAGCCTTCCAAGGGGGCAAACAGCAGTGCGGGCAAAAGATCCAACTGGCTTCAAGACTGAGCTTGATAAGTTTATGGAGGGGCTGGTACAATGAGATTGCCTAAAATGGCAGGTAGCTGATCTGTGGCTGTTAACAGCAAATATCTCCAACACCTGGTGATGGGACAGTAGATGGGGAGGGCTCTGCATTCTACAGAGAATTCTTTCCCAGGTGTCTGGCTGCTGGGTCTTGCCCACATGCTCAGGTTCTAACTGATCGTCCTATTTGGGGTCAGGAAGGGTCAGATTGGCAGAGATCCTGGGGTTTTTTTGCCTTCCTCTTCAGTATGGGGCCTGGGTCACTTGTAGGTTTAAATTAGAGTAAATGGTGGATTCTCTGTAACTTGAAGTCTCTTAAATCATTATTTGATTTGAGGGCTTCAGTAACTCAGCCAGAGGTTACAGGGCTCTATTACAGGAGTGGATGGGTGAGGTTCTGTGGCCTGCGATATACAGGAGGTCAGACTAGATCATGATGGTCCTTTCTGACCTTAAAGTCTGAGTGTAGATGCTCCCACTCCCCTTCTATAAGTATATTATACATCAGAGAGCGAGCTTATACAGTTGCATATGTAAATACATCTGAACATGTCAAGAGACAGTATCTCTGTTCCTTAGTTATGCAAACAGCTATTTTTTGGTGTAACATGCTCCTTGCTTTGCTCGCACATGAATTGTGTTAGTCACTGAAGTACAACACTATGGTTCTCCAAAGTCTGAACAAGCTGAATGTATCAATATTCGACTTTACAGAAGCCACTGCAGTGATTCAGCAATGAAAAAGTAAGTTACCATCTCAGTATCATTGGGCAGCACTTTCAAATGTGGGTGCCCACACCTGGGCATATGAAGCATCTAAATCAGAGCAGTCTGGTTTTTTTTCAGAGATATTCTGCTCCTGGTTAAGTTAATGAAGCTGGAGGCGCTCAGTACCACTATGTTATACTGTATAACTCCCCATATGGACACTCTCACTCCAGAATAAGAATGTCTGCATGGGGAGCTATACCAGTATAACTTCAGCAATATAACAATACCAGTATAATGCTGCTAGTAAACTTCCCCATGTAGATAACAGCGGCCTGTTGTTCAGGGTTCATTTGGATGCCTAAATATGGATTTAGCCTAACTTTAGGCTTCCAAGTTTGAAACGTCTTGACATGTACAATACTTACAAAAGATTAGAGCTGAGAAAGTCACCGTTTTTGTTTGCGTGTTTTCATTTCCCATTACTTCCTTTTGCATTTTGTGCAATTTTGCAACCCTTCAAACTGAGGAAGGCGGGGGATCTTGTAGCTAAGGCAGGGGGGCTGGAACCCGGGAGATCTGGCTCTGACTCGTGGCTTGCCCTCTGCTGTTGTGAGGAAAACCAATTAATGTTTGCAAGGTGTTCAGATACTAAGGTGATAAACTGTGTGTCTTTATATCATCCTATGGGAAGCTTTTCTTTTTAGCAGCAAAGCCACTCTTTAAAAAAAAAAGTCTTGGCTGCAAAAGCAATGTCCACTTTTTAACAGCATTTTTTACCTATTTTCCCATCTCACTCAATTTTCCCCCCAAAATCAGCCCCCTCCTTTTTGCAAGTTCACAACAAAAGGTTAAAAACCCTGTATTTCAAGTAGTTTTGCATTTGTGCAGCTGAAAATCAGTACAAAGGCGTTGCCTCAAACAAGACTGTCTGGATTTTTTTGTCCTACAAGTAAGCTTCCATGTTATCAAGAGATTTACCACAAAGAACCACCCATACCTTTTGAACTGCAGGTTAAGTACAAGGTACTGCTAGGCAGGGTCTACTAGAGAGAAAATGAGCCCTTACCATTGCAGGGCCCAGTTCTCCAAGCCCTGCATCTCAAGGGGACACCTCCTGTGACAAAGGTCAATCGGATTTCAGTGAGGGTTGCAGATTCACTCAGAGGGGAAAGCAGCAGCGAATGTCTGTTTGTTCCTGTCTCCCACTGCCAAAGGCTTTTGATAATCAATTATCAGGGAAAGGCTATTGCCCTGATCAGCAGAACATCTGCATGTATAAAACTGGAGGGCCAGATTCTGATCTCCGTGTAAGTGGGGCATAACTACACTGACTTGGTGGTCGTTCTGGTTTGCCAACAGTGGAAGTGAGAGGAGAATCTGGCCCACAGAGCTTAGGATCTGGTCCAACACCCTTTGAAGTCCTTGGAAGTGCATCCCTCAGTTTCCATGGGCATTGGATCAGGTCCTCAGGGAACATGGAGAAGTAGCTGCTAAAGCAACTGATTAAAGAATCTTAAAGGCCCGTTTCTTCTGCTGAAGACATGCATTTATATAGGATCTTATAAGATTGTCAGCTCTTTGGGGCAGAGACCATCTTTTTGTTCTATGTTTGTACAGCACCTAGCACTCTGGGGTCCATAACTTGGGGTGCAAGATGTTACTGTGATATTTCTACTAAGGATGTACAATGTTCCTAAACTGTTCCACAAACCAATCCCAAATCAATCCTCTGCTAAATCACTCGCTACCCACAACCACATATGGAACAGCTGCAAATTCTTGCCCTGTGCTATACCCCTGGAAATCTCTTCTGCTGCAGCTTAGTTGCAGCCAGCTTGGAAGAGGAATGCTACAATTTCTTAACTGTTCTCAGCAACAGTGCAGTTTTAGGACAGGAGCTGAGGAAGGATATTAATATGATTAAAACTGCATATAAGCAGGCAAGGAGTAGTTATCACAGCTGGCTGTTCATAGCAGCACTGGAGTTTTTCTTCTAGCCTTACTCTCATCTATATGGGGCAGGCTGTTAAAGTCCTCGTTCTCCAGTCCTGTCTGTCTTGAAGCAGTTCCTTGGAAACTCCTGATCAAATCCATTTATATGACACCCATCCAAGTAGTTTCCAACTCTCCTTTTACACTCCACTTCCAAGTTTAACACCCTGTTTCCTATATGTTCTTCTGATCTTCTTTTCACAAGCCTAAACCATTTTAGCCTGGATTTCCTCAGCTCTCCTATAATTGGTGCCACCTTCACACTTCCCCTAACTCGTTCATTAGGAACACGGTCCATCCTTGTGACTCCAAGTATCCAGCTTAACATTTTCAGTTCCACTGTATTCAAGATCTGCTCCTGTCTCTTCCTCAGTGCCCAGCATTTACACAGGTACAGGACTAATTATTGTCCTGTAGAGCTTACTTTTCTGTTTGACGGGCATCTCTTATCACAGATCATTCCACTCACTTCGCTCCATTTAGTCCATGCCTTTCCTGTTCTGCTTATAAGTTTGTCATTGAGTTCACCGTTATCCTGAGCTATTGAACTTAAGTACTCGAACTTCTGCACCTTTGGCAGTGGCTAGCACCACAATGCTGGCAAGTAGCCCCTGTTTTTACCAAAGGGATCCTCCATGACCACAGATAGTCTTGATTTCTCTTTTCATCTACTTCACGATAGAACGTTATTGATGGTGTAATGAGCCTGCTCGCTCGTTATTACATGTAACAGTAACTTGTGTCCCCATGATCATTTACAATGTAGTAATACCCTATTGTTTTTTTTTTTTTTTTTTTTTTTAAAGTGTCTCTCTTCAGATGGATCAGTGCAAACGTTAAAAGGCCGCTACTAGATTGTCTTAGGCCGCAAATTTGGGTTTTGTAGCAACACGAGGGCTAATTTGCTTCCTTCTTATGTCCCTTTACATTCGTGTCATCATTGACTCGCTCCTAATTCTCACCATTGTGAGGGTGGAATCGAGTGTCTGGATTTTACTAAGCCTGTTGTTTCCATGCTCTCTGAACTTTCTTCTCTGCTGTTTGCTGTCCTAACACAGCCGTGTTTGACTCGCCTGGTGCACCAGTCATGACAGCAGGAAAGTGAATTTCATGTCCTATTTCTAGTCAATCTTCATTGTGAAAAATGCACAAAAGGCAGCAGGGAAGTGGATCATGGCATGGGAGTAATCCGAGTTTAAATAAATCATTACAACTGAAAAGTTTTAAACATTACATAACAGCAATGACAGCCTGCTGCAAGCTACCGCCAGCACTCTGTTCTGCCTTCTGCCGTCCAAATCCCCCATTAGTTTGTGCAGACACACCCACATCCTTACACAGCAATGAGAGCTACGCCACACAATGATCTCAGGTGCTCTTCATAACAGAGGTAAGGAAATTTGTTTAAAAATGTAGGGTTTTTTTTTTTTTTTAAATGGACGACAAGTGGTGCCACGTTTTCCTGTGCAGTAAGATAACCCAGAAGGCCCACTTAGCTACCTGCCAGCACAGGGGACGTGGCTGGGGGAAGGGGGCATGACTCTGCTGTCACTGCAACCTAGTGATCCTGCGGATTGTAACAGGCTGGACAAGTTAGAACGGAGCAGCTCTAGGTTTAAGGGAGAGCAAAGGTCTCTTAAAGCAGCCATAACACTTTCCCTGTTTTAAAAATATTTTTAAATCTGTTAAAATTTGAGCAAAACCTTGTCAATTGTGTTTTTTTTTTTTTTTTTTCTAATTCACCAGAGCTGACAGTGGGGAAAGCAGTGCTGAGTTTAAACACCACAGCCCCAAGCTCCTGGTTGTCCTAACAGCACAACTGAGAAAAACCAAGCACGGACCTGACCTCTGGGGTGGCACAGAACTCCCAAGACCCTGACGGTTTGGGACTGCCTGCACAATAGGTCAGATGCTGGCAACTTCTGCATGAACCTGTGATGATCATCAGAGGAAAAAATGTAAGGGGTGGCGCTGCGGTTGGATGCTTTGTTAGCTAACTCAGGGCGTGCCTGTTGCTCTCCAGAATGGAATGTTACTTAGACAGTTATTGACCCTGGAAAGCCGGGTGTCACAGTGGGGTGTGGGAGAAACCATTCCTTTACAGCCCATTTTCCAAAGCCTTGCCTGTTCCGCTGTTCCCAAGCTGTCAGGGTGAATTTGTGCTGTGTTTATGGTGACCAGGTAGCAAGTGTGAAAAATTGGGACACCTTTTTTTGGGGGCGGGGGGACGTTTTGGGGGGGTATAATTACTTATATCAGACAAAGCCCTGACTATTGGGACATCTAGTCACACTAGCTGTGCTAGCCATCACCTGCTTGCCTAATGTACATGTGCTTACATGTCCGGGTGTCACTGGTACACTTTAGGAAGGCATGGGAACCACCAACACAGTGCTTCCAAGGAAGAAAATAACTGCAATTCCCACAGGTTTACTTGAGCGCCTGGGGTCTGGCCCCAGTCTCTGGAAGGGAACAAAGTCTAAAGCGAAGATCACTCTCTCCAGGTTACGCTGGGCTGCCTAAACCAAAGGGGTCAAGGCTGAGGGGGTGGGAGGGTTGTGAGGAGCAGCCAGTCTCTCACTAGAGAGGCCTTATAGTTCAAAGGAGTCCAGTCCTTGATATTTATTGGGCTGCCTGCCATTTTGAGAGCTGTGGGCCCCATTACACTTATATCCATCTTGCTCATGATGGGGTGATTCCCCAAGAAGGTGGGTGGAACCAGATTTGAGTATCCCACCAAGGGATTCGGAAAAGCGCCAAAGCTGCCCTGTTTGGCCAGCTTTGGCGCGGGGAAGGGTTCATAATCATTCTCCATCAGCCCATCACCTCGGGAGTTAGTGATAGCAATGGCGTCTCCAGGGAGTTGCAGGGTACCTGCTCTGATCAGTGTAAGTTACCCATGAGACACGGTACGCCCAATTTGCAGATCAATACGGTTTAATACACAAGGATTTCTTAGATAGTTAGTTCAATACAAAGCCAAAAATTAACTAGAACATATCCATACTCACTAGACCCAAGGAGTTGTGCTCACTCCAGAGGCTGTATATAGGAATGGCTTTTTTCAGGAACCCCACCAGGTGATCAATGCAGAAGCATCTTCTGCGGAATCAGGTGGTGATGAGGCACTCTCCCTTGTTTGGGTGATGACTTTTACACTGTTTTTTTTTTTTTTTGACCCAACATTCATTCATTCACCTGTCTTAGGTGACATTTTCATCTCCTTCACTTTCCCTATCCTTCATTGTTAGTAACAACTAATATTCATGTACTCACCATGATAAATTGGAGCAAAATAACATCTGGCAGTGGGAGAAGTGGCGGGAAAAATGGCCCCAAACGGTGGGAAAGAGCACCCCTTAATATAAAATGTATAAATTCTTGTCCTTGTTCATCTTTCTCTATGTGCTGTGTTGTGCCAAACCCCATTAGTTGTTGTTTTGCTGCAGTGTGCAGAAAGTGAGGCACCAAAAGGTTAGTTAGCAATCTATTGGTCTCTGTCAAATGTAAAAAGCAGTCAGGCTGCTGAGGGTGCTAGGCCTCAAATGGTGGTCAAGCTTGGTCAAGCAACTCAGGGCAGGCTAGGCCTCCAACACATGGGGCTACACCTTTCAGCCTAGCCAGAGGCTGAAGCTGGTGTATGATGAAGCCACCTTAGGGATGGCAGCGGAGTTTAAGGCCTGAAGGGTTCTGTTAGATTAATCTAGATGAAATATATGGGCCAATGGTGTTAACAATGTGAGCCAGTCACAGTCCAACACCACATATCATGAGACTCATGATAACATTGGGGGTGTTGGCAACACTAGTTGCTTTGGGCCTGTGTTAAACGACCACTTCTCACATCATTCTGGTGCTGCTGTGATTGTTGGAGGCCCTTGAGTTTGGACACCTTGTTACAACAGAGAGGGTGCTTCTGGCAAGGCCTTCTCCACACATGGCTTGGAAATGCCCTTTCCTCCTGGGTCAGCACATCCTGAACTTCATGAGCTTTGGTGCAAGCTGTCGGGCTCCTTTTTTATCACAGGCTTTTCTAAGAGGGATGGGACCTTGGGTGGGAATAAACTGAGGGAATTGGTGTCTTTTTTTTTTTTTTTTTTTTTTTAATTGGAGTACAGGTATTGATAGTCCTTAATAATTAGACAGCAATAGATGTGAGTGTTATACGGTGCTCGGGCCTCAATGGCACTTCGACATTAGCTGGCTGACAGCCCCGGGTGCTCATACAATGTGAAAATAAGACAAGCAGATTGTTAAAAACTGGAAAGGGAAATTCAAACAAGTTTGAATGTGAGGCCCTTAACAAGGGAAGTCCTGTTACTAAGCAACCTCATCTCTGTCGGTGAGCTCATACGTAAAAAAACCAGGTCGAATCACATCTTTAGGGTGTTGCCTTGTGGAGTTTATAGAAAAGGAAGGCACATATTTGTACATTTTTGGTGCATAGGTGCCAGTTAGACCCTGCAGTGTCCGGTGTGAATAGACATCCTGAAAGCAGAAGAAATTATTCTTCCTTTCCTTTTATTTTCTAGTGGTGAGTTCGCAGGGGGATATTTTTTCTCTCCAGTTCACGTGTGCTCAAAGTCTCTAACTTTCAAAAGATCTAATATGCGTAACTTGCTTTATTTTATAGGACAAAGAATTGCTACCAAGTGTACCATGGCATGGTGGAAGGGCTGGGTGAGTATAGGAAATACTGGAGTGTGACACTTTCTGTACATGGTAAAAAGTTCCAGAGGGGTAGCCGTGTTAGTCTGACAAAGTGGGTTGCAGCCCACGAAAGCTTATGCCCGCAGAAATTTGTTAGTCTTTAAGGTGCGACAGGACACTCGTTGTTTTTGTCTCTGTACATGATTTTAGAGGCATAATGGTGCCTGAATTATAGAATTTATATATTGTGTAGAGACAATGAGTAAAATCTTTCCACTTACAAACTGACCACACCTAATTCACAATTACTCTGTGTGCAAGTGTGTGATTATGAGAAATTTGTTAGATATGTTTGCTGGTTTTAAGAAATGGATTGGCACTTTTATTGGCTGTTTCATTGTGAGAGGGTTAGGTGGGTGTGTTGTGTGTGGAGAATTTATTGAAGGACAGCTAAGCTGAGAAACGAGTTCTGCATTTAGTTCTGAGAGCTGTAAACTCTTTGGTCAGCCTTCTCTTGTGGGAGTGAGTTCCATAGTCTAGAATGTTTGCAGGCATTGGACCTAACTCCCACTGTCATGAGCCTCTTGATTGGTTGATTGCTCCAGATGTGATCATAGGTCCCGGTCCTGGAAGGAGATGTGGTCTTAAGTAGCTGAGCCATGGCAGGTTTGGAATATCAGTACAGGGAGCTGGACTCAATGGGGAGCCAAGACCACAATGTTCCTTAAGAATTCACATTACTTTGAAAATGTGTGTTTCAAATCTGGTCCAATGGTTTTCACTGAGGCAGACCCACTGTGTAGCTAAGGGTCAAAGTGTGGAGGGCAGTGATTGATTGCGGGTGTGTAAAATCTTGGCTCCGTTGAAATCAGTGGCAAAATTCCCCTTTCCCTTCAGTGGGATCAGGATTCCACCCTGTAACTTTCTACTGATCTACCAAGAGTTGGAGATAAAGAAGAGACCTACATAATGATGATGTGACATGGAGAGCTGGTCAGTGGGCAAGAGTTTATTTCCTGAACGCGAGTTGCCAGGGGCCCTGTCCACATTAGAGCAGCTCAGAAACATTTTGATGAAACATTTTCATTTGTTCCATTGAAAACTTACCTGGTTTCCTGCCAACTGGGCCATCCAGCTTCTCAGGGATCCACCTGGCACGCTAACGGGGACACAGGGAGATCCGGTTTCCCACGCTTTGAGATTCATGCACCCTTGGCAGCCTGGGTTCTTGGAGCTTCTGGGCTCTTCACCTCTGGGGCTCCCTGCGAAGCTGGGCAGAGAATAATTCCCTTTTGCAGAGAACTTCAAAGTTTTTGGCTTTTGTTCCAAACTGGAATGAAACCAGATTCTGAGATCTCAAAATCCTCCACGGAATGGAGCTCCAGTTCTCCACCCAGCAACGGGCAGCCGTGTTCCAGACACCCACTCCAACCAGTCACCCTCTTTATTGGTTTTGGTCCAACATCTTCTGTTAACTGTTTTGTCCGAATACCTCCTCTCTTCTGGTCAGCATTGCCCTGAAGTTGGGCTCTCTGGTTCTCATGTGGTATAGATCAATGTACGCCCCAGATCGTGTATATCCTAGTGCTTTTACTCCATCCAGTATGAAATATGGAGAAAAGTGAGGGCAAAGACAGAGCAGGATCCCAGTTTAAGTGGGCACAACACTTGCTTTGGTTTTTGACTGTGACCGTCACTGGTAGAGCCGGTTGGGAAAAGGACAAACCATTTTATGAAAAATTTCAAATTTTGTTTCCATCTTGCAGGGTTCAAATACAACAGGTTGCTGTGTGGGTTTTTGCTCAATGTTTTGCCATTCTCCCCCTCTCTTTTCCTCACATTTCTCCATGAAACTTTTGAAATGTCAGCATTCCCTTCTCCCCCCTCCCCCCATCTGCTTTTGCCACTAAGTCCAAGAAGATGAACAATGTGGGTGGGGGGAGGGCATGACTTTTTCCTCTTTTCTTTTCATTGTGGGATTTGTTTTGTTTTGCCACTCTATCACTCTTCCAAAGTTGAAGGCACTTTGCAAAATTAAAGAGGAAGCAAAACAAAGCCCTGGAAATTTGTTCTTTCTATTTAAAAAAAAAATACGGCGGGGAGGAGGAATGATAACGTTTGAATTTTCTTTTACTTTTTGAAAAACAAAGTGAAAATTTTTAATGCAAAATGTTCATTTTGTTAGGAAACTTTCTATTTTAAAAAAAAAAAAATCTGGGCACAACCCGTATTTTCCCAGGAAAAATGTAGTTTTTGGACAAAAAGCCACTTTTCAGTGAGGGAAAAAAAAACTGTTTGGAAAATTGTAACTAGAGCTGGTCACAGGTAAAAAACTTAAATTAGCAGCATGTCAGGTAGAGTCAATTCCTCTGCAGGCTTGTCTAAAAGTCTTGCTCATTATGGCAGTGCCACGTACAGTGACTCATTTCAGTCCACTGACTCAGCTAGCTATGTGGAGTCACTGGAAATAGAAGACTGGATGAGTCTGAGCCGAGTTCCTGTCCTAACCTGAGATGGCCACACCTTTCTCACTCCCTCCGCTATGATTACCAGAGAATGCCAATAAAGGACCTCTGTGCTGTGAATCATGGCTGATTCCTTCTAGCCAGAACTGGCTCAAATCCCTGATTGGGATTTTTTTCATAAAAGGATAATTTTCATTTGTTTACCTTGCCCCCAAATCGCTCTAAAAGAAAACTACTCCGCTCCCAGCGTCATGGTGCACCAACCTAGAGCACTCCTCAGGCTGCTCTAACTCACACAGGCTGCTAACAGCCCCGCAGGGACTGAAGCCATAGCCAGCTGTGGGACATCCCAGCCTTACCTTCTTTCTTTATCCACGTCCCAATTGCCCGGAGCAAGGAGCACACTGCGTGAGAGTTTTGATGTTGATAATAAGCAACATCGGGGTGGTCCTTCCTGGGCCAGAGAGGCCTGATGGATGGCCAAATTCTGCCAGAAGTATAGCACCAGGCAGCAGCACCTCACCTGAGGAGCTAGCCCTTCGCAGGGCTCTGGAGAGCCTTGAAAAAGAGGACAATGAATCTGAATTTCTTGCAGTGGAGAAGTGTGAGCGGGGGGCGGGGTGGGAGACAATGTAGTCAGAACAACAGAGAGGAAGATCTGTTTAGCAGGGCAGCTAATTTTGGATACCCATAAGGGGGTTGATGTAGATATCAGGACAAAGAGAAATAAAGAGAGAGAAATAGGAATAAACCTAATTCAAACTATGGGCTAAGTAAACATAACCACTGTTAATTAAATCTAGACAGAGGAACTCTACAGGCCCCTAATACAGAAAGAACCAAGCTTCACATACAGGGAAACCTACGCAAGTAACTCTCACTATTCCAGCTGATTCCTGTCCTAGGCTGTATGTCAAATGGAGCTAGATACAGCAGCATGCACATATGCGGACAACCTTCTATGCACACAGATGTGTTCCTTCATTTCTTCTGCACAGAGCAAGGCTGTCCCAACAGCTGCTTTTCAGGACAATGCTGGCAGGAACCTTTTATTCATAGAGAATAAGGCCAGAAGGGGCCATTATGACCATTAGTGAGTCCGACCTCCTCCTTCATGACACGGGCCACTGCATTTCACCCACTGGTTCCTGCTTATGTATCAATCCCTTCTGCTCTTACCACTGGTGCAGTCTAGGACTCCACACCTCTTCCTAGAGATTTACTGAGCAATCCAAATTCTTCCCACACAAAACCCCGCTGCTGCTCACATCCTTCCCGTCCACACCCATCTCCAAGTGAGCCTGGCCCAGTAGAAGAGCTTGAAAAAGATTCCTCCAGGACTCGCATGCCTGGTTTCTAGAGAGATTTTGCAAGTTTGCTACTCCACATTCCCCAGCACACTGCTCCACCCTAGGAGTAACTATGGGCATGATTCCCATTCTGCTATCAGGCAAGGAGCACTAACAAAAGCCGAGTACAGGTGACTAGCTCTGCACTGGAAAGCTGAATCCAGGGTCGGCAATTACCTCTTCTGGAGAAGAAGAATGTAATTAAACGCATCTGACTAGTCAAAGAAGAGTGCTGACTTCCCTTGAAAGGGTCGGGCTTGGCTTGGAGACATGATCTGAAAGTCTAGAGAGAGACAACATGTTGCTTCCACAAAAGCAGTCTGAGTCCAGCTGGTCTGGAGACTTTGGGGTCGTCTACATGGGAGAGTTTCACCTATTATATTGATACAGCTATCCCATATGGACTATTTCCCCTGGTCTACACTTATCTGGCAATTCAGCGGCAGTCAACGGGAGTTATGCAAGCTACGCAGAGTAGCTTGCGTGACTCCTGTCGACTGCTGTACTTCCCTTCTGCACAGCATCTTCACTGCACTGCGCCGACGGGAACCGCGTTCCCAATGATGCAGTGCTACGCCACTTGAGGGGGTGGTTTTACAGCATCGACTTCTGGATCGATTGAGCAGGTCTTCACTGACCACTCAATTGATCCAGAAAGGTCAATCTGACGGAGCAACTTTGCCACCATCAGTGTAGACATACTGCCATGAGTGTCTTTTCTGGGTTTAGCTTTAGCTTTAACCCCTCCCCAAGCAACATAAACTAACCTGACAAAAGGCCCTCTTATACTGGAATAAGGCTGTCCACACAGGGGTTATGCCAGTACAACTATACTGCTGTAAGTTCACACCTGATTTTATACCAGAAATCTTTCCTATGTAGACAAGGCCTAAAACTCTAAATTATCAGAGGTGAATCCAAGCCTGTCCCCTACTAGCTGCATTAGGTGAACCCTATGCTGCCAGGCTGGTTTGGGATGTTTGCATCACAAGGTTGGGATGTGTTGCAATGCAAACGTCATGGTGTCTTTCAGCACAGGGAGGAGAGGGCTGACCGTTTCCCTGCGACTTGCCAGAAAATCCCTCTAAGCCAAGACCCCAGGCCATGGATAGAAGAAAGAGGTTCTGGCTCAAGCTGGCTAAATATGAACTTCTCCAGATTCATCGCCCCTTGCAAAATACACAGGGTTCCTCGTTCTTGGCCTCTAGCACTCCTTTGGGATGCCACACACTGTGAAGCCAGTCACACCCAACTCCACCTCAGTCGGGAGTCAGGCAGGTGAAGCTAGGGCACAGAAAAGCCCACATTGTCAACAGGGATATGCCATGAAACAGATGAAGTTATATATAAACCTACCCTGCATGATAAAACTCTAGTTATAGCAGCGGTATAATAGCCCACCGACAAATACTCGATCCTGCTCATGATTTACGTGGTGTTTGGAACACTGTGTTAAAATTGCAAGATATCACTTTAAGGGCTTTCTTGGTCCTGCTTGCAGGCTAGGGGCTCCGTAGGGAAGCTTGTGATCTGGGGCTCATAGAGTCAGTCTGCAGAAAGGCAGCCTAGAACAAGGTAGGGTGAGTTGTGCCTCTGTATTACGGAGCAGCCTACTTTGTCTCTTTCTGGTTTGGGTTCTCATGTATTATCATTCTGGATTCTAAGAAATAAAGTTGTGTTACATTGCAGCCTTTCCAGCAAGAGTATTTTGTGTGTTTATCTACCTTCTCTGTGGGTATGCTATGAATATAACAAGATGCTACCTTTCATGGGGAGAGGAAAGTCCAGTTTCAATGCTCTCTTCAATACTCTGTCTTTTTACTGGAACTGCCATTAGGGGCCAATTAGCACCTTCTGCAAGAGTGTAATTTGTGCTCTAGATCCACTGGGACCTGGACTGAGCCCCATCAAACTCATTTCACATGGGATACATAGTTGCCTTTTCTTTCAGCGTGATGAAGATGGCAGCTCCGTGAAAGGCGCCCTGCGCTTTGACCCCACACCTGACGCTCAAGTTCTGTATAAAGCCATGAAAGGAATTGGTGAGTTGACTCTATCTTTTACCAGCCACGTATTTAAAACATTCTACACTTCAGTTATAGCATTAGCACAATTCCTTACAGAAAACTACAGCTGTTTATGCCATCACCTGGGGATTCAGAATCAAAGCTGCTCCAAAACATGACTAAATCCCCTCATTGTGTCAGGGCAGTGTGTTTGAGAAGGTTGGAGGGGTAACAGCCATGGGATTTTTAGACACGTTGTGGCTTATTTTCCTCCACAGTGTGTTTACATCTTATCGTTGTTTGTTGCCAGGGACCGATGAACAGGCTATAATCGAAGTCCTCACCAAACGGAGCAATGCGCAGCGTCAACAGATTGCCAGATCATTCAAGGAACAATTTGGAAAGGTCATCCATAGAAAGGACATGTTTGATCAATTTTGTCTTTGCACTGAATGAGGTTCTGCCTGGGAAGGGAGGTATCAGACAGCGGGAGCAATACCCTTTGCTGGATGCAATGTCAGATGTAGATGAGTGTTTACATCACCCATTGGTTATTTGCAGTGGTGGTGTCACCATGTTGGTCCCAGAATATTAGCGCGACAAGGGGGTGAGGGAATATCTTTTATTGGACCAACTTCTGTTGGCAGCAGGGACAAGCTTCCAAGCTCATACCTTTCACCAACAGAAGCTGGTCTAATAAAAGATATTCCCTCACCCACCTTGTCTCTCTAGAGCTATTTTATGGAAGGGTACAGAAGCGATAGGCACTTACACTACTACAATGGTGCAAATCTATTTTCTTAATGGAGATCTGTGTCCTTAGGACCAAAGAGTCTGAAGGCATCTATCTATGGCACATATGCAGTACAATTAATGGCCATGATGTTCTAAAGCATCCAGATTTTTTGTCAAACATAAGTCCCTGATTTATTACAAGGTCTTGGCTGGCTAGGGCATGTGTGAATGAAGAGCTGAGCTGGTTGGAACACCATAAACTTTCCTATGGGAGATTTCAAACATTTGGGTTTGTGGAAGGGTTGCAAGAATGAATTTAATAATATTCATGAAGTGCCTGTATAGAACAGTTATTGGAGGGGGCACTATAGACCTAGACAATCCACTCAAAGATATGCCTCCTGATCATCCTGGAGGTGCTTTTGCAATAAACCAGTCAACACAACATTCCACATTAGCTGTAGGTCATGAGGGTAATGAACGGGGACTCGAGGAAAGTGACGCGCAATGAAGCAAGCACTGGATGCACTCTTTCCTTAATTATATCTTCCATGTTTAACAGGATCTTATTGCAAGCTTGAAATCTGAACTGAGTGGCAACTTTGAGAGGCTCCTCATAGCCCTGATGTACCCACCATTCAAATACGATGCCAAGGAATTGCATGATGCCTTGAAGGTAAATCAATTGCATGCGGTTTATTACATGGTAGAAGAAATACTGTGCTAATTTCCTGTGCTAATACAAGTGCTTAGTAACTGAACCTTTGCACAGTATCGCTTCTCAGCGGGCCAGTGTTGATAGCAAATATTGGGTTGGATACACTATTAGAATACTTCTTTGGTGGAAAGGGCATCCTTGAAAAATATTGTTTAAGCTTCTTATGCCTTTGTTGACTTGGGGCCAAAAGCAGAACTGTGCAAAACTCCCTATTTTTGGTGAAGAATGATTGCTCAAAAATACAGATCTCTGGTTTATTGCCACTTCTTGCTCTATACAGTTCCAAAGATCCATCCTCTTCTTCTTTCTGTCCAGACAGCCACAGCTCTCACCTAGGCCCTCCTCTGCTATCTTGACAACTGTAACCTCCTGCTCTCTTGGGCTTTCCTAATAATGTCAGGTCCCCACAAAACACAGCTGCTCAGATCTTCATCCTTGCCCATCGATGACCATGTCACCACCTTCTTTGAATCCCTCTATTGGCTCAAGTTCAAAGTCCTTGTCATCACTTTCCAGGAACATTACAACTCGTCCCCTATTGTCTATTGCAACCTACTCATCAAACTTGCTCTGCCAGCCACTCATTCATCAGCTCCTAACACAAACATCCCTGCAACTACTCCCATCCTGCCCTTTGTGCCTGGAATGCCCTTCTTGGACCAATCCATAAGGCTACTCCTCTCTCCTCTTTAAAATCCCTAACCTTTGACATTAAGCCCATAATAAATCAGCCAGTGATGATGGCTGGAGGGGCAGGATGGGGTTGATGTCTTCTTCCAGGTCAGAAGAGGTGGGTGTGGGACATTTGCTTCCCAACATTGTGATGTGGGACTTTATTTCTCTACTTCTAACTAATTGTAAAACTACAAGTGGAGAGAAGTCTATGAAAATTGTATGTAGGTGCATAGATTTGATTGCATCCCTCTCCCCAGTTGTCAATAAAAGCCCTGATTCTGAAATGCATTGTACGAGGGCAGAGCCCCAGAAAATCAACCTCAACTCTAGGATTGCTTAGAGGAGGCATGAGCTTTAGTGAACAAATCTGTCCTGAAACTGAGCAAGTTTTGTGTGGTTCCTGGATTTCTAGCGACGAATTCTCACAGCTTGGCACACAGCCTGTGATAACTCTCAGACATGCTGTTCTGATGAGACCTTCTTTTCTAAAGATGGCTTTAGCTGCATGTCAAAATAGTTTTCTCTCCCTCTGTTTCCTTTTCCATTTAAAGGGCCTAGGAACAAGCGAAGGTGTCATCATAGAGATACTGGCATCTCGGACAAAAGTGCAAATTAAAGAGACAATCAAAGCTTACAAAGAAGGTAAAGCAGCTTACACTATACTTTGTGTGACTGGAGCACTGCAAGGCTGTTTTGTGCAACTTGAATTAACTGCTAATATTTTGCACAGGAAGGTGGGATCTTCAAAAGAGCTCAGTGTTGGCTTCACAAAGGAGTCAAAAGGAGCTGGGCTGATGCTGGGTGCTTCTGAAAAATCCAGCCTTTCAAATGTTCCATGTAGTAACAGACAAATCTCAAAGGTGTCATAGGTTGAATCCTGGTGGGTAGCAAACAAACCACTGTCAGTGTAATGGAATCTTCCTAGATGTCTGTGAAGCTTTATTAGTTCACCTGTTTTGGCTTTCCTGGGACATACCCCAGTTGGAATCTGTCAAACTTTGGTGAATGCCGATCCTTCAATACCTTCAATCCCAGGGCAGCATTTGGCCTTGAGAGAGGGTTTCAGAAATTAAGGCCCATATTCCATAAGGATCTTAATTAAGTACATGCCTGGCTTTTAAGTGTGTGATGGCCCCTCGACATCAATGGAACTACTGATGTACTTAAAGTTCGACACATGCTGAAGCATATTCCTGAGTCCAGGCTAAGTGAGCTGCTCACAGCCATGTGTTTTCCCCAGGTTACCTTCTTGGGGCCTGCCAGGCATTCACTTGTCTTTGGAGGGCTTGGTGACGACTCAATCATTCATTGTGCCCTTCAGTGAGCACACGTCACCCCTCTCTTCTCGGTGCTCTTTCCCTTGTAGAATATGGTTCCAGCCTGGAAGAGGACATCAAATCGGACACCACTGGCTACTTTGAGCAGATATTGGTTTGCCTCCTTCAGGTAAGGTTGTGAGGAAAGAATGGGGAGCCAGGGGTCTTCATCTCCATTTCTTCCGTCTGGGGCTAGCAGTGAGTACAGGCCTCTTATCACAAGCCCACCTGCTGCAGGTAACCATCAGGATTACTAGATAAATCACCTGCATGAAGAGACCCCTTGAGCTAGATCTCTAGATCTCTGCTTCAGCTTCAAAAGCACACAACCACTCCTTCAGCACCAGTAGTTAGCCTCCGTAGTTGCTTCCGTGAGCTCAGCCACTGGGGGGACCATCACTGATTCAGGGCTTTGCTCTCCAGCTAGTATTAAGTGATGTACCCCACTTGCACTATGACCTCTTTCCATACCCTGCCCCCCAGCCTTGAGAGAGCATCTCAGATACAATCTCTGAGTCAGAATGATTGACCCGAGTGAAGCAGTAGCAACTCATTGGCTCCTCGTCATGTGAGTGGTTTTAGCCAGTCACGAACAAGGGTTTTTCTCTTGTATTGTATGTAACAACGTGGCTTACCTACCTAGCAGGGATAAAGGTCTGGGAAGATGAATTCATCTGTCTGTAAAGTGCTCATGAAGGCAGCACTATAGGAGAGCAAATAACCATGTTTCCATTCTTCCCTCCTAGGGCGAGAGGGATGATCCAAGATGCTATGTGGATGCAGCATTGGTGCTTCAGGATGCTCAGGTATCATCATTTAATGTGTTGCAGTCAGACACGGACCTGAATCCAGTTTTTCCCAAAGTTCAGGAGCATTTGGCCTAGTCCATTATAGAGAGAGGAGCTGGAGATGCAGGGGATTAGTTCGGCCACCTTTCATGTTGTAACTATCACCAATCAAGGTCCAGTTCCATGTCACCCTGCTGTAACAATTCGTTCTTGTCCCAGTTTAAGCAAAGGCAAGGATTATGTGATGGAAGGGGCTAGCTCACCTGGTAGCAAGAGGCTTTGTGGTACCATAAAACTGGTTATCCAACCAGCACAAGCAGTGCCCCAGCACCCATCCAGCGGAAGCGGAAATGCAGCTGTACACAAAACAGTATGGACCCCCTCCTCTGTGAAATCCATGCATTGAACATCACTGTGAGCTGTAACCATTGTGTTTCAATCACAGGCTCTTTACGCTGCTGGGGAGAAGATACGGGGCACCGACGAGATCCAATTCATCACCATTCTGTGCACCAGGAGTGCCACCCACTTGCTGAGAGGTACAGAGCAGGGGGGTCCATTCCCATGCACGGGGGGGCAGCTTACAAAATGAGTGTCACCCCAAAAAAACAGAGGGAGGGGCCAGCCTGGGCCAACCAGGACACTTGAAGTTAGGCACCTAAATCCACATTTAAGCACCTAAATACATACCCTGCTTTTTTTTTTTTTTCCAGAGGTGCTAAGCATCCATAAGCTCCCATTTACTTTGGTGGGAGTTCTGAGCACCTCTGCAAATCAGTCCATTGATTGGAGAGTCAGGTACCGCAGCGACTGGTGCATTAGAAAAAGATGGCTGGAGAGAGAAAGACCAGGTGGGCGAGGTACAAGCTTTCAAGCTTCATAGCATTCTTCCTCAGGTCTGGAGACAATAATCACTCTAGGCATCTTCTCCAGACCTGAGGAAGAGCTCTATGAAGCTCGAAAGCTTCTGCCTTCCTCCAACAGAAGTTGGTCCAATAAAAGATATTACCTCTCAGACCGAGGGAGTGTTACTTTCTAAAAATGCATTACAACATGCTGGCCCAGCCCAGACACAGTGTAGAGCTGACCACAGACTCTTCAGCCAATCAGAGAAGAGCTTGAAAAACAGGCTTTGTTACATTGGCTGATGTGCCCAGGTTCGGAACAGGTCAATCACCTGGTGCTAAGTTGGACCATGTGCCTACAGCAGGTGGACCTGAACTTTGCCTCGCTGAGGTCTTCTGTGACATCATGCTAGGAACCTGAGGCCAACCAGCCATTGCTGTTACCATCTTGACTTCCTCCCCTCTTCGCTTATTTCCTTTGGTCAAAGAAGGGCTGGAGGGTAAAAAGTTTGAGATCCACTCACCGAACTAAAGATATCATGATTCACATTCACACAGGACATTTATATTACTTTTTAAGGTCAATACATTTGATATACATATTAAAGAACCTTAAAACTGTATCAGTCATTCACGAAAGTGATGTCACAATAAAAACAATATGGGTTTGGTTTAGCCTTCCCTGATTTCCCCCATCACTCTGAGAGCCGAGAAATGGAATCCATTCAAAACTCAGTTAAGTTCAACTCTGTTCCATCTAAACTTATTTCTGATATAGGCCTGAGCCAAGATGATCATCCCCATCTGTCTGTCCACACCTATTAGTGTCTTTCACCATAATATCTGAGCACTGAGGTTTGGAGAGTTAAGCTTGAATGCTGCCCAGATTTAGATTTGAAGCTTGCTGTGTTACATAGAATCATAGACCCAAAGGATTAGAAGGGGCTGCAGTCTAACCCTCTGCCAAGATGCAAGATTTGTTGTGTCTAAACTGTCCTAGACAGAGGGCTGTCCATCCTCCTTTTGAAAACCTTCAGTGAAGGAGATTCCATGACTTCTCTACTACACAGCTTTTCTTTAACTGCTAACTCTGTGTGCAGGTCTAGAAGTCAAACTTGAGGTCTAATATTCCATACCTGAAGTGTTTACACTCTACATATAGAGAAAACAAATCTCCATTGCTATGGCTGAACATTTACTTTATGCAGGAAGCTGAATAAACCCACACATCTTACCTCAGTATTTTTGCTCATGTTTTCTCACTTAAGTGATTTTTTTGAATGGCATCAAAAGAACAAGTTCTGAGCTTTCCCTGGTGGCTTTCCCCCCATTCAAAAACTGAGCAGCCCAGATCTTGAGTTACTTCAGCTCCCTGAGCCAGTGACCGCAACAAACCGAAAACTGAATGCGAGAGCCATGCATACCCCTCTGGAACCTGATACAGATCAATAGTCAAAGATGGGGATCAAGGGTCAGATTTCTGAATGAATGTACAAGGAGCAAACCTGTACTTCCAAATGCAGATCGGTAATTATGTATACCAGTTCCCATCTTCATGCAGACTTATCCGTTATATGCACAAGCAGATACTTACCTGGATTTTCATGGTGCCAGCATTTTTGTATCTTATTTTTGGAACCGAGTGAAAGTCATTGAAGTCAATGGGAATCAGGCCATCCACTTCTATGGGCTTTGGATCAGGCCCCTCAGAAGCGCAACCAGTGGAAACAGGGCACAAAATACCTGGGGAATTGGTTGGCCTGGATTTAAAAGTGCTCTGTTTATTTCCCACAGTCTTTGATGAATACCAGAAGCTCACCAATAAAAGCCTAGAAGACAGCATCCGGAGCGAAACCCACGGCTCGCTAGAAGACGCCATGCTGGCTATTGGTACGGATTGCATGACTCCCTTACTCTTGTCTAAACTTCTCTTCTACTGTGGTAGCAGGCTAAGCATCGTAAAGCACAACCATCCCATAATACTAGAGCACCTCTGAGCTGCCGTGGGGCCTGATCCCATGGGGAGGTTAGGAGGGCAATAGGGAGTTGAATTATTATCGTCTGCTGTCCCTGGGTTAGGCTGATCCTGGGCTCTAACTGAACATTCTCCTCCATCTAGTGAAATGCACAAGGAACGTCCACAGTTACTTCGCGGAGCGGCTGTACCATGCTTTGAAGGTAAGACTGTGCCAGTGCAGGCTATTCAGAGCGCGCCTGCTTCTCCTCTCGCTTTGCTCAGAAGTGCCGAAAGGGCAGCGAGGTGCAAGTGAGAGCAGAATCAGGCCTGGCCCCGTGGGAAGAAGAGGGACACGTAGGGTTGAAGTCCTGAAGGAGGGTGCTTCTGTGGAGTTGAGACTGGCACAAGGAATCCAGTTCCGCCCTCAGCTACATAAGCGCAACCCCCACAGATGCCATCGGATTTGCACTGGCTATAAATTACGGCCGGGTTTTGTCCATAACGGTGGTTGAATCGTTCTGGTAGCAGTACGTTTGATGATTTTTTAGGATGCATTTTTCTCAGTGCCATTCAAACAAACAAAAGAATTCCAGTGGGAAATCCATGAAAACTTTGGGATTGAATGTGTCAGAATTAATGGGGGTCTTCAACCCATAGATCATAGATATAACAAAGCTACGTGGGCCTTCACAGTCCAGCAAATGAGAGAGTTTCCCCCCAAGTTTTTTGATGATGATGGACTTTCAGCTTCATAAGGGGTAAAGGACTGAACAGATGGCTGGAGCCATGGGCAGATGCTGTGTAATGCTATCACACTTAGCTGTGCTGTATGCATCAATAAACCTCCATTCCTGCTTGCATCTCTGCAGGTCTCTTGCTCCTGAGTTTTTAATGCACAAAGATTGCCCGTCTCACCAAACTGCATGATGGGTTTTGTGACATGAACAGTGAGCCACCAGGGACCAGAATGAGAAGCAGAGATGTGCTAAAATTCATTCCCAGCAGGATCTGAAACCTGGTCTCTTCCATCTTGGGCCAACTTGCAAACACTAAATCTTACTTCCCTTCCCCCTCCCTGAGCCCAAAAAGAGAGAAAATGAGCTCATCCCAGATTCATGCCAATGCCCGGTGGCACTGCCACAGTGATAATTGTGTCATTGCAGGGGGCAGGCACTTGTGATGGGACCCTTATACGAGTCATGGTTTCCAGGAGCGAAATTGACTTAAATCTCATCAAGGCTGAGTTCCTGAAGATCGCAGGCAAATCCCTCTCCACCATGATTCTGGTAAGCAGCGGCTTTGCTATTGTTATGAATCGCTTACGTGCATCCCTAGCACGTCCATCACCATGGTGTCTGGTCACTGACATCCACCAGCTGGCCTAGCAGGGCAGTTTGGGGCAAGCAGGGGCAAGACGGTCACCCATTTAATCTCTGGGGTTTTGCAGACAAGTGAGGGAGCCAATGCAATTGTTTTGCAGAGGGCCAAGGCCCTGCTTGGATTGGCCAGAAATGTTGCAGGCAGTTTCTTCTCCCAGCTAGAGCCAAGGGACATGGCTCCATGGACCAGTTCCTCCCTGGGTGTACATCAATGTCGTTCTGTCACAGATCCTAACCGCCCCATTCAGCCACTCCCTAGGACTGCAGCGAAGGGAATGCCTATTCCGGGCTCTGGATTGCCTGGGTTTTAAGCCATTGCCCCAGTGCTGGGTTTCCTAGGCATACTCTCAGGACACAGATCTTCTATCTGGCACCTCCTGTGCGGAACGGGAACTCGCTGTCCTGTTGCCTCACTCGCCCCTGGGCATGAAGGTGACTCTTCAGACTCCATTGTGTTTAAACACATCCTGTCCCAGAACTCCACCCCAAACTCTCTCAGGGGCACACAACCATTCACACACACACTGCACAGAGTACCGCATTTGTGCTCTTTTCCTTAATCGTGTAAAGCACAGGAGGGCACAGATCCTATATAACAATAAACGCTAGATGCATGGCCCCTGCCTCAGTTTTCTCACCAGTCCAGGGCATTTTTTGAGCTGGGTAGAGACCCTGAGGTTGTCCTGAGTTGTCCTCCTTCAGCGTGTGGCTCTTGGGCTGCCACATGCTGGGTTTCTTCCCTTCATTGTGCTACTCTGATTTACACCAGCCAGGAATCTGGCCCTTATACTGTGTATGACCAGTCTAGAAACTGAACATTTTCCAACCTCTCCCCCATGGCTCCTGAATGCCTTGGAGTTGGATTCTTCTTGCCTCCAGCCTGGTCGCCCATCCCTAGTAAAAAGCTGTGTTCTGCACTGGGATTGAAATCCTAGTTGTCTCCCACCCTGTCATTCTGGTTTGTTCCCTTCCCCTGTGCAAATGGCACAGAGGCCCCCATACGAGCAGTCCCCTGGGAAATCTTTCTGTAATTAAGGCCCCCTCTTCTAATCTACATTGTCAGCCTCTGTCATGTTGATTAATGATCGGTCGTCGAGGGTCCTGGCTGAATAATAATTCTTACTGAGAAGTTGCAGTCAGCCCCCAAAATACCCAGAGAAGATGAAATGAGCATCTCCTCCCTTTCTCACTACCGCTCCCCTGCATAGACTGAGATTTGTCTATTTCCTAAGCCTTTGAATTACGAAGCACGTTGACCCAAGGAAGAGTTCTGTGCTGGCAGTGATCACCTGGGCTCCAAAACTTCAGTGGTGCCATGTGATAATCAATGACAGACGTAGACTGAACATCCAGCCAGGCCATTTTAAGAATGCTCAGTAGGCTGGTGAGCTGCAAGCAGCTGCACCCCTTCGGGATTTGCAGCGATGAGGATGACAAAAATGTGCTTCGCAACAAAGTGCTTCATATATTCCCCTCCAGTGAGTGGGGAGAATGGTACACAAATGCTTGGGCAGCCTGAACCTGAGTACAAGGGGCTTGAGTCTACTTTCATTTACATGCTGATTTTATCCCTGAGTTACTCCATTGTCTTAGTGGAGTTAATCCTGATTGGTTGCAAACCAATATAAGTGAGAGGAGAACTGGGCTCAATATATTACATGAGAGGAAAATATATTAGACCTGCTTCTCCTTTCACTTACAATGTGGTGTAAATCAGGAATAAATCCACTAAAGACAGTGGAGTCTGCCTTTTCTCAAAGTCCCTGTTGTATATGAATTTATCCTATGGAGCTAGAATGCTTGCATGTTCCTCTGTGTTCCATTCTGTTGTTGTTGTTCCCTCTGCCAGGAAGACACAAGTGGTGATTACAAGACAGCCTTGCTGAATCTCTGTGGCAGTGATAAATGAAGAAATCTGAAGGGAAAAGGCAAGATGTTGAAATGGAGGCATGGAAAACTTTGGCAATGAATAAGTGTCTGGAAATGGATGTCTAGGAAATCCCTAGCATTGAATGAGTAGAAAATGGAAAATCTTCTTGGGGCTAAGATTTTTTTAAAGGAATCTATGGATCTGGGTGGCCAGTAAAGAGCTGGTTAGGAATTTTTCAACAAAACCTGTTTTTTCACAGGAAAATGCTAATTTGTCAAAACTGACGTTGTTTGCAAAAGGGTGTCAGTTCTGACTCCAATTTTTTTTTTTTTTTTTTGAAAAGCTTCAGAGTTCTCCAAACATCCCATTCTGACACTTCCTGAGCAAAAAGTCTGGTATTTCAATTTGAAATGACTTTTCATTTTGAAATTGTAGTAAACTTAGATTAAAAAAAAAATTTGAAATCAAAATTAAACCTCTTGAAACGCTGCAGTTGACCTGAACCAATTTTTTTTCCACGTTGTTCATGAAAAATTTTGAGATTTCAGACTTGTTCCACTTCAGAACCTTTCAAATACACACAGGTCAGGAGACCCATTTTCTGCCCAGGGTTGAGCTCAATATCCATAAAACCAGCATTCCCTAGGCACCTTTAGAAACCTTGCCATTAGTGTTTAAATGCTTTAGCTTCCCTTTTCTTCTACTGAGAGTCCTTCACTCAATGACTTCAAGTGAGTGTACGCACACTCAGGCCATGAGCATATGTGCTGCCAAGCCTTCAGTAATCCCACTGACTTCAGGACGATGGGACAGTGCATAATGCATCCATTAGCTCTTGCGGGATTGGACCCAGAAAGAATCCCAAACATGCCATGGGCTATCAGAGATTGGCTTTGAAAATTCAACCCCAGGGGGCTGGATCTCACAGCCTTTATTTGCAAGAGGAGGCCCTAAGGTTTCAATGGGACTCCTCACATGAGTAAGGGCTGCAGGAGCAGATGGGCATTGAATGCATAGTTACAAAACCAACGGAGTTGATTTCCCCTCTTACTGACACCAGCATAAATGGGGATAACTCAGCTGACATCAGTGGAGTTGCATCAAACTAGTGTGAGATCAGAATTGGGCCCAATCTGTTGTTTGCTGTGATCACACATGTTTATCCACTTTCTGGTCTTAGTGGGCCTGATTTCCATTCCCAGCTACAGAATAGCTCCATTTATCTCAGTGATGTTCTTCTGCATTTACACTGCTGTGAGCGAGATCAGAGTGTGAGCAAAATCTGGTGTAGCAGCCAGACAGTGGTGCAGGGAGAACACATGAAATGTTCCTGCAAACTTGGTTCTGCTCTGACCAGCAGTTCACCTCGCAGCTCCTTCCTTGTTTTGAGCAGGCAAATTAAATGTGTAATTACCAAAAGCCATTATGTTCAGCCTGGTGATTTTTATGAGGGGGCAGATGAATCTGCCTGCAGAAGCCAGACTCCCTTTGTCGCATGCCTGAAATTAACGAGAATGTATGCATTTTTGATGGGGGTAAGGGAGCTAGGCACCTAGATCCCCTTCAGTTGGGTGCCCCACTCCCTCAGGAGCCTTTGAAGATGCCATCCTTACACACGACACTCCCCCCCCCGCACTCACATCCCCAAGGTGGTTGTGCTTGAAGATGTTCACATAGATCACATGGACTGAAATGAGTCAGACACAATCTCCTTGGATCTGTTTCTTCAGTGTAAGGTTTTCATTTAGTTTTATAAGGGGGAGGAGAGGTGGGAGGATGATGGGATGTGCCCCCTGCCTGGGGAGCTCAGCATCGCCTCCATGCTGTGTCAGTACCATGCAGCTCCCACTCCTCACCATGCACCATTGAAGCGTGAGCAAGTGTTTCAACCTGCTGGGTGGGAGGCAGGGAAGCTACCCAGGACCTGCGAGCCCCCTATGTAAATATTTCCCTCCCTTGTGGGAGCACCAGGGCAGGAAATCTGCAGGGTTGGGCTCATGCTTGGTATCTGGGGAATGCTTGTGGGATTGGTCAGCTGGCAGGGGTTTTGGGGGAATGAGGTGTGCAGTGCTGTTCAGCAGCTGGGAACCCTCTGCTCTCCTGATCTAGAGGTTCGAGGTGGGGGGCTTAGACCACGACTCCTGCACTCTAGCCCCCACTGCCACTGACTCATGCTGTGACCCACGGCATCTCATGCTGCTGCTCTGTGCCTCAGTTTCCCCATTTGTTCAAGGTCGGTATTACGTTTACTGGTGCTGTGGGACCTAACGCCGCTCTGCAAAACACTGTGATTCGCCCAGGGGCAGGAGAAGCTCTTCTGAGCTGCATGGCAAAGCAGGGCAGGCCAGACTGTGCTAGCAGGGTTCATTCCATGTGGTGTTCCACCAAGGCTGGGAGAGACCAGGGAGCAGACAAATGAGAACAGGGCCACACACCAGCACCAGGCTGCTCTGGTGCAGACGAACGGGGTTGGGGTCACTTACGAGCAGGAATCTAGTCCCACCCTCACCAGCCCCAACTCCAAAGTCCTGCCAGCTGGTGGCTCTTGAGTGTGGGACAATGTGATATGTGTACAACCTCCAAAGTGCTACGCACCCATCAGACTACACAGGACAAGGCACAGTTTGTGCTGTGGCCGAATCAGCTGTTGTTTTTTAGATGATCCTGCTGTCATTGAAGTTGATGGCAAACCTCCCACTGACTGCACCTTGGGCAGGATCAGGCCCTTAACTTCCAAATAAATGGGTAAAAACCCAGCATATTTCTAGGAATTCAGACCAAGAGATGAGCAGGTCTGGAATGCTGGATGTTTGATACTACAAAACAAAATTGTGCTTGCAGTACCATCTTGTGGATATCTGCTGTATATACAACCCAAGCAAAGCACACTGAGTGTGGAGAAAAATAACCCACGTTGGGAAGAACCAGATGTGGGGTGTGGGTGAAATTTTCAAAGGACTCTGGACACCCACTTTCCAATAAAATTAATGGGAACTGGGCACCCAAATCCCCCAAATGACATTGAAAATCCTACCTGCATTCTCTAAAGGAATGTGAACACACAGCTTCCCATGGGAGCCCTGAAAAAGAGGTGGAAGCAGCCATATTACCATAACTATTATGATTATTCATAGTGTGATAGTGCTTAGATGTCTCAGCCAGGGATCAGGCCCCTCCCATTGTGCTAGGTGCTGTACAAACACACAACAAAAAGACAGTCCCTGCTTGCTTCACTTAACCAGCTGAATGATAGAGAAGGGTTTGCCACAGGTCTTTTTACAGGGAGCACATATTTATCTAGTTGAATTTATTTGGGATGGTCCCCTCCCTCCCCACCTTATTTAATATAAGACCCGATTCACATGTGCACTAAGGCCACTTTCCGCCTCTTCAGCACTGTATAAAAGCTATAGGCCCCTTTACGCTGCCAGATCAGTGCCAAAGAATCTTAGTGCAGATGAGAAGCACAGGCCCTTAACATTTAGGATCTGCTGTTATCTCAAAAAGGGTCAATGCAACAACACAGCTGAACAATATTATTTATCATGAGTTGTATGATAGTAGCAGCTAGTGACCCCCCACCTAAGATCTGTTGTGCTAGAGGCTGACCAGATATATAGTGAGAGACAGTTCTTGCCCCCAAGAGCTTAAAATCAGTTCCTCAAAGGGATTTAAGCACTTAACCCCATTGGATCTAGCCTTACAGTCTAAATAGCCAAGACAGACCAAACTCTTTGGGGCTGGGGTCATCTTTTTGGTCTGGGTTTGTACAGCGCCTGGGACAATGGGGTCCTGGTCCATGACTGGGGCTACCATGATACAAATAATTAATACTCAAGGGTGGGAGAGAGACGTGCCCAGGGGTCCCACAAGGCATCAGTGGCAGAGCTGGGATATGAGGATGGTAACAGATCAATGGAGGGAAGCCTGGCTGCAGCAGCACAAGGACTGAGCAACAGCCTGGCTGTAAGACAGCAATAACAATTTAATTATGCATTGATTGTGAGTAGAACAGTCTCTGGATAAAAAGGTGCTTTAATAAAGCGGAATCAATTCCTAACCTCTTTGAGCTGGTCTTTTCCAAATGCAAATATTTACATGGGGGCCCTGCATTTCATTCACCATTTAATTAAAATACTTGAGATAAATGCTGGGAAAAACAAAACACAAAGTAGCCTTTGGCATGGCATGGGCGCTTTGGCGAATGGTCAGCTGTGAATGGTCCTTCCACCAAGAAGACTGGAGCGTGGGAGCCTTGGTGAATGATCAAGCGTAAGTGATGCATCTAAAAACTACCAGACTGCTGAGCAAATGGCATATTGCTGATACAGTACATGCGCTCAGGACCCATTAAACTCCATGGGCAGATCATCAAAACAGGTCCGGCCCTGATGGGAAAGATGCGGCTCAATCTCACACTCCAGCATCTCCTATGAACATGGACACCTGATCCAGAGTGTGCTGGCTTGATGACTGAGCCTTCGGACTCCTGGGACAAGTCCTCCATCCTCACAATGGTCATGAAATCATCAGCTGGCTCAGGCCACTCGTCAGCCCCGTGGGGATTAATATCACCAGGCACCTCGGTGCCTTCAACACCACGGCAGTGAAAGCTCTGCTGATTTGCAGTGCCCAGATGTCATACCCTTCAGGCCCAATGTAAACAAGGCCGTCCACCTTCCCACCCACTTTGGTTCACGTTTCATCCGATTCCTGGTGGGAAGCAGCTGTGCCTCCATCCTGCAGTATCATACATGCAAAGCTGGGACCCTCATCTCTTAGCAGCTCACGAGCGGGTTATGTTATTCCCTGCTGACCTTGCGTTAAGCAGCACAAACTGAGGGTCCCCTCATCTCACTCATCACCCTCTCCTCCCACAAGACAACAGACCCGGCCAACAGCCCTCCAAGACATGCCCTGGATTCCCACCTGAGATTAATCTTCCTCTGACCCAGGGAAGGAAATGCAGCCCAGCAAACCAAACGAAGGGGTGGGAAAGACTTTCACTAGCACGTCCCCCACCAAATGAGTCCCCTACTTTCATAGCTTAGACACCTCCCCTCAAGCCCCTGGTCACCAGCCTCCCAACCAATCTCCCCTTCCCCAGATGACATCAGCAGGGGAAAATATCCTCCAGCTTCCTCAGCTAATGCAGATGGGGGTGGGCTAGGGCATGTGCCCTCTTAATGCAACTCTCGCATAGAGGACTCCCAGCCTGTCGCTAGCAGGGGTAGCGGGAGAGTCCTGCGTCCTCCACCTCAGGTCACCTGCAAGCCATGGGGAGCTCTCAGGGTGCTGCTGGCAGAGAAGCATTCAGTGTACGAGCATGATGATTCACCAGCTCTTCACCTCTCGGGCCCATTGGTTCGGCGTGATTTTCTCTCTTGAATGTGATCAGCTCCAGGAGCTGATGAGGGTGCCTTGCTGCACAGTGACTGGCCTCGGCTCCTGTCCAGATGGGCTCATCTCTCTGTTTGGAGGAGATACTCGTCTGTTCAGGATGGGTGGGTGGGATGTTTGCTCCTGTTCTAAAGATCAGCTCCAGAGTGTGACTGTGTTGTGGAGAGGAACAGATATCGCCCGCTGGAGGCCTACCATTGGCAATTCTGATAGAAGGTTTAAGGCCGTTACAGCATGTGTTATCAACATGTGACTATTCAGGTCTCTGGGCCTGTCCAAAATAAACAAACAAAGTCCGGTCATTGATTTCATTCTTGCCAAGATCCAGGCAGTGTTTGCCAGCCAAACTCCACTTAAAAACCCTAGGTTTAGTTGGTGCACTGTCCAGAGAGCTAGGGGATGATCCCAAACCACAATGACAGTATTTCTGCACATTGATATTCCTTTCTGATTCCTACAGTTCCAAATATACACAAATCTTGCAAGCATTTGTTGTGCAAGATAAATATGGCGAGACAGCGTTCAGCATCCCAAGTACGGACAGATGTGCAGGCTGTAATGCTTCCCAGCTGCTTACAATAGTTCATCTACAATAAACCTAGGGGTCTTCAACACCATAACATTTATCATTGTTATCAGTTCCTCTAGGAAACCTGTAGCACTTGGAGTTCTGTAGACTGGGGAATGTCATGATGAGTTTGTCTTTTGACTCAGCTACATTCAAAGGACTTTGCAGTCCCTGGAAATCCTTTTCTGCATTTCCAGCTGGATGGAAACAGCTATTGTGAAATGGACGGAGGCATATTTCCCTAAATTCCATAAGTGAAGCAAGAAAAAGGAAGGAATATAACATTTGGCAAGATAAGTAGCTCACAGTCACCCAGAGGAAACAGTGCTGGTCCCCCAGTGATGATGAAGACCAGGATATGTGGTAAGCACCCTATTAATAAAGAGTGAGCAATACAGTGAGCAAAGCAAGTCTGTAATTGGATTCAGCATTTCAGATGAAATTGCTCTTTGGGGTGATAAATGACAATGAGCCTTCAAATAAAGTTACTGTCTGGCCAGGAGCTGAATCACAGATGGTATTGTTCTACTGGGTAAAGACAGGTGGAAGAAGGCTTATTTGGCTTTCCACGCAATTTCGTGGGAGTCTAAATCCACTCTTGAGTGTACAAAAGCAAAACCAAATTTCAAGAGAAAATAAAATAAAAAGGAAAACATAAAATTCAGCTAAACTTTTCATTTTTCCAATGTTTTCCATCCAAAGATCTTAAAACACTTAAGAAACACTTCCCAAATAGCTTATTTGGCTTGCTTTGTTCTTTACCTTCTAGACTTTGACAGATTGTTCACCTTATTCTTTGTTCCATTATTTTATTAGGCTCAATTGTGATAAAACCACTTGGAGTTTATTTACTGCTTTCCATGTGACAGCCTCAAAGCACTTTGCAGTCATTAATAATTAAGCTTCACAGCCATCTGCAAAGTACAGTAGATAAGTCTCGCCCATTAAAGCTGGCTGGATAAGTTTTTGCGGATAATATACCCAACATATGTAGCTCCTTTTGTTTTGTTTGTTTGCAAATCATCCCTAAAGCAGTTGTGATTTCTAGGAATGTGTTCACAATTCATCCTGATCACTGAATCGGTTGATCGTTTGTACACACAAGGGCTGATTTTCATACACCTTGAGGCCACTTTGTGCTGCCAGAGTAGGATCCAGGAGCCTTACTGTAAATAAAAATATTAGTCTCCATGGCCCAGATCCTTGAAAGTATTTAGGCTCCTTTTTATCTTTGAGGATCTGGGCCTACATGGTTTACACACTGGCTTTATATAAGTATTTGCCATTCCTAATTCACACTTCATGGAGTGCGATTGGTCACCTCAGTCATATGGTGCAGTTTCTATTTTTTGATTGGACAACCTAAGCTTCATAAAGGGGAATCTTGTCTCTAGTTCTTATCACATCCTTGATCACTTACTGGTAATTATTTGATGGAACTTTTGGGCAAATAATAAAAGAGCTTTTCAAAATGAGTGCCAAAGAATTCTCTGTGTAAATACTCCTGTGAATGTTTATTCATACTACTGGCGGTTTTGCTTGCTTTTTTGTGAATAAAACCTAGCTCACTCAAATGTTCATGAATAAATGAGTGAATAAAAGGGTAAAAAGAGTTACCAAGTTTTATTCCCAAAACTACTTGTCAGTGCTTTTGCTTCTTTAACACATTTAAAAATGAATTAGCTGATAACAGGCTGCCTTAGGAGAGAGTTAAATGTATTAAACCCTGTCTATACTAGTTGCTAACATGTTTTTAAACAGCACTTAATTAAACCTGTTAGCTAACAAACCTTTTTTCCTGGACTAGACAAGGTCGGTGATACACTAGCAGAAATTGGAAGTGAACCCAGAGAATCCCGGCTCCTTTTTCTAGCTACAGGATGTAAAGGTGTGGGTAGTCCCTGCATGACCCTTTGCGGCCTGTATTGGCACTGCAGGTGTGCCTTTTAATTTCCCCAGACAGGGGCAGGAACAGGTTCACTTCAACAGCTGAGGTGGGGAGAAGCAAGAAGGAAAAGCCAAAATGCACTGATAAAACGTCATACTCTCTGTTAATAAGGCTTCAGGATAGAAGCAATGACAACAAACAAGGCCCTCAGCTCAGGTTCTGGTTCATAGAATCATAGAAGATGAGGGTTGGAAGGGACCTCAGGAGGTCATCTGGTCCCACCCCCTGCTCAAAGCAGGATCAACCGACTAAATCAGAACTCCCAAATACAACACCAAGTCTTTGAGTTTGGTGGACTGATCTCCTGGACCCCGAGAGAACTGCCTGCAGTCCATATAGTTTCTATTCTCCCAGCTTTCCCTTGCTGTTTATACAATCCAGCCCCAGGGTGGGGCAGGGCCTCCTGGCTTACCCCCCGGGGGTGATACTCCATCACGCCAGCCCACACAGTTGTCACCTGCGTTTTGGGTGCTGCTTTTGTTACAGCTGTGCCTCTGGGCAGTGAAACCAGCCATTTCGATTGACCTGAACTGGGGGGTGGAGGGGAATTGCTTTTTCTGTTTGTGACAATTTTTGAGACTTTTCATCCCAGTTTGGGATGGGAAAAATTTTTGAACTCTTGAAAACATTCCCAGGAAGGGAAAACCATCTCCTGCACAGCTCTAGGCCTTACAACCCAACAAACGTGTGGGGTTAGGGACCAGAGCAAGCCCAAAAGGTGCAGAGCCCTAGAGGAGAACTCCCGGTAACAAATCCCTCTGCAGCTGAAATTGGAACAGATGTCCTCAGGACCAACACACTGGGGACTAAACTAGGGGCTTCCCAAGCTCCACACTAGTGCCGTAGTGCTTCACTAATCCCTAGCAATTTGAATTGTAGTATGCAGCTACCATGCCCCAGTATGAGTCATTTTGAAGTGTCTCGCTGGATAATCTTTTCCCTGTAAAACCTCCTGAGCTGGGGCACACAGGAGTCCAGGTAGGTTTTGGCTAGCATTCAGATACTAGCATTAGCAGGCAAGGAGGCAGGCTGGGCCCTTCTTTTCCGCACTGGTGCCACCAGTCTGGATTTGGCACTGTCTGTAATACAAGTACATGAGCATCCAGTTTTTCCTGGCTCACGGGTTGTTTTGTCTTTGTGTGTGTGGCTGGGGCGGAGGTCAATGATTAATAGAAACAGAGGAAGGGAGCTATGGAAGATACGGGCAAAGGGAGGGTTTTTTTCCTCTCCCCCCATCCAACTTGAATGGGCCCAATTATCCCTGTGTAGCTGCAATAGGAGTGGGGGAGAGAAGGATGTGCACACAGCAGCTGTTTGTAGGCACCAGAGAGTGCTCAAGCTGGGGGTACGAGCCAGATCTGCCTATGGCCATCAGGACTCCTGGGTGGGTGGTGCTAGGGTTGGACTCTAGCCCCACCTCCTTACAGACCACAAAAAACAAACCAAAGTCACCACGGGAGAAGCCCCTTCCATAAGCTAATATTGCCCAGCACCCCTGCTCAGGCAGTGCATCTGTCCTCTTCCCAGGGATGCTCTGCCTCATCAGAGGCCTCATTAAGCCCACTACCGTTGGAGAAACAAGGCCCCACCTGGACAGAACACTGTTGTCTTTTTTAGCAAAGGAAATGGGGTTTGGAAGGTGAGGCGAGGAGAGTGACACCGAGGGGGAAGAGGGGCTCTTGTTTGCTCACCAGCTGCATCCAATCTGCTCACCGCACCCATAAACCCCTCTCCCTTCAACCAGGCAGAGCGTGGCCCAGCTCTCTGCAGAGCTTTTGTGATGGTCAGTAAGTGCCCGGAAAGCCTCATCTGCGGTGCTGGAGTCTGTTCTGCATCCAGTACAGGGGGAGGGCAGGGGATTCAGAACACGTCACTACAGCCTGTAGAGAACAACTGAGATGCGCTGGCATCCAGGGACTGGTGGGACTGTGGTCAGAGCCAGGAGGGGATGGGTGGGTGGGTGGGTGAGGTGAGGTGAGGTGCTCACTCCACCTCAGCCCAGAAGGGGTTAGTGAGGTTGTGAAGGGGCCAATTAACCCAATGGGCCCCAGCTGAGGGGAACTGGGTGGCCTGAGGAACCCTGAATGATGGTGGATCCCAGCTGAGAAGGAACCGGTGGGGCTAGGTTAAAGCCAGGAAGCTGGCAGTACAAGGGGGTAGCAGTGAAGGAGCTTGCAACTGTTCTCTGGCCATTGCAGGGGGAAGGTGGAAAACCTGGGGGCGAGGGTGCAGGAAAAGGCTAAGGGAAATGGCAGCATGCTTTAAGGTGCTGCAGACCTTGGCTGCTGAGTAGAGGGTCCCTGGGCTGGAGCCTGGAGCGGAGGGTAGGCCCTAGTTCTGCTACCAGCTACTGGGGAAGTGGCACAGTCAGGGCAGTGGATGGGAAGACTGCTGGAGATAGTGTCTCTGGAGAGACTTTGGTGCCCCTGGCAGGAGAATACTACAGTGGCCTGGCTAGCGGGCCGTGCCACGCAGATAGAGCATGCTGGAGAGAGAGTGCCCGAACCAGTGGCAGAAGGGGCCATCGGACCTGAAAGGAGCTCTCCTGGTTCGTAGTTAAGCATGTGTTTTGGTGCTTTGCTGAATTGGGGCCATAATATAAAGCCAATAGGGAGCTAGATTTTCAGGGGGGCTGAGGACCCACAAGTCTTGAGGGGAAGTCATAGGTCTGCAGTGTGAGAGAACTGGAGTCATTTCCCAGCTCTGGTCCTAGCTCCCGGGGCGCCCTTTGGCATGTTACTTAGTGCCTCTTTTCCCATCTGTCAGAGGATAATGCTAGATCTGTAGTGCACAGGGGCAAGTGGTGCAAGGCTAAACTAATTAATGTACAGGAGGTGCTCAGATGTGCTGATGGCAGGAGACCATATAGATAGAGAATATGCCTGGTGTAAAACAAGCCACAATGTAGATAGGATGCTGTGCAATTTTAGGGGTTGGGGGAGCAGATCCTCACCTTGTCCCAGATCAGGGCAACTGCACCTGTATTTCCCCCATGAGGGCACCCACTCTAGGCTTCTGGCCCCAGTCTTCATCTCTCTCCCTCTTGGTCTGGGTTTTTCCAGGCTGCACAGTTCAATACCTCCACAGGGAAGTCCCCAGCAAACCAGACTGCCTAAACAGGCCAGTATTTGCACTTCACTTTCCTCCAGAGGCTAGGACCAGCTGTAACAGTCTCCCATGTGGAAGCCTGGCTCCACAAAGGCACATGTGTGTTGTGACGCTGAGCATCGCAAAGCCTGATGTCTAGGTACCCGGAAAAATCACAGGCGTGCAGTGCCGTCCCCAAAGCCTGAGTCAGCCTCCTAAGCTCCCTCTACAACACAGGAGGACAGGTAGGCACCCGAGAATGGGACCCAGCCTAAGCTAGCCAGTGAGAGATGCCAAAGAGAGGGGTGTGTGCTAAGTCTCACCCTTCTCATGGAGATCAGTGCTAAAGTCCGA
This sequence comes from Emydura macquarii macquarii, assembly GCF_026122565.2. Classification (NCBI taxonomy): domain Eukaryota; kingdom Metazoa; phylum Chordata; order Testudines; family Chelidae; genus Emydura; species Emydura macquarii. Next base: position 6,900,297 of record NW_027130204.1, read on the forward strand.
GCTGCTGGGAAGCGCCTGGCTCTCCTTGCGATCCACAGCTGGGAACCCTGCTCCTGAAGCTAGGCAGCTTAGACCTCTACATCACTGCTGGTGAGAATGAGTCTGTGGGCCAGAGAGTGTATGTAGTCCCATGGCTAGGGCACCCCCTTGGGAGGTGAGACCCTGGGCACAGTCCCCCTATTCCAATCACTCTTTAATTATTATCCACTGTGGAACAGCTTCAGCAGCAGAGACTGAAGCAGCCACATATCAGCATAGCCCATAGCCTGGTGGTTACAGCCCTCCCCTTTAGGCAGAGGGGGGGATTGAACCTGCATCTCATGTCTAAGGTGAGTTATAAGGTGGGCATCAACCCCAGATTTTGAATGGGACCCTGCTGGCTTGGGCTCCACAAGCAGGTTAGGTGGAGAAAGTAGGAGCATTGCCAGCCTTTCGAGGAAAGTGATTGTTCCCCTCTATTCAGCACTGGTGAGGCCGCATTTGGAGTATTGTGTCCAGTTTTGGGACCCCCACTACAGAAAGGATGTGGACAAATTGGAGAGAGTCCAGAGGAGGGCAACAAAAATGATTAGGGGGCTGGAGCACAAGACTTATGAGGAGAGGCTGAGGGAACTAGGCTTGTTTAGTCTGCAGAAGAGAAGAGTGAGGGGGATTTGATAGCAGCCATTAACTACCTGAAAGGGGGTTCCAGGAAGGATGGAGCTAGGCTGTTCTCAATGGTGGCAGATGACAGAACTAGGAGCAATGGTCTCAAGTTGCAGTGGGGGAGGTGTGGGTTGGATATTAGGAAAGAACTTTTTCACTAGGAGGGTGGTGAAGCACTTCATTGGGTTTCCTAGGGAGATGGTTTTTTAAAACCTTAAAGTTTTTTAAGGCCCAGCTTGACAAAACGCTGGCTGGGATGATTTAGTTGGGGCTGGTCCTGCTGTGAGCAGGAGGTTGGACTAGATACCTCCTGAGATCCCTTCCAACTCTCATCTTCTAGGATTGTATGAGAAATGCCTCTCTTGCCCCGGTTCATGAATCATTCTGGGGCCAAGGTGCCTGGTGGGAGGCAGCTGTGCTTGTGCCCAGGGGCAGAAACGGAGGCACCTAGAGGCCTTTGACTGCAGATGCTTAGGCACCAAATAAATGTCAGCACTTACAGGATTAGGCAAGCAGGAGTTTTGGGAATTGTAACGGATCCTAAAACTGGGACATAGATGCCTAAGTCTGGGGTGTAGTGTCTATGTACCTTTGGGGCTAGGACGAAGGGATCACTGAACAAACACCACTGGGCCCTGGATGAGAAGTGGGGCTTGGGATTTAATGATCAATAATGTAAATCCTCTCCTCCTGTAGCACGTAGCCTTGGAACTAAGACACTAAGGTGCAGCTCCTCCTGTTTTATCTAGCTCACCATGATTTGAACCTGCAGCCCTTCTCCTTTGCCTCTTTAGTTTTTTCTGCATCAGTGTTCTTCTGGGAAAAGGTGCGGATCTGGCCACTGAGGTGCCTGAAGTCCATCCTGCACTCAGAGAACAGGTACACCAGTGATTCAAGCTACCTACACACACATTATATATATAATAAATAAAAACACACACACACGTGCTTCAGGCAAGCCAGGGTTGGACAAAAAGTTAAGAACACTTTTCACACCACTCTAACCTCTGAATCCCTGTGTAAAATGTTACAGTAGCAGTAAACAGGGCAAAAAATAATTGCCTCAAAAACATTGTCTTAGCTCTCCCATTAGCTAAGAAATATTGTGGCTAAAAACTGGTGGCATTTGGATGACCTTCCTATTGCTGTTCCTTCCAACTGATCCTAATACTCGACTCTGATCTAAACAGAGGTTGCTATCAGCAATAATAAACTCTGAAATGCTATTGCTCCATTGCCAGCATCTGGATGCTTCAGGGATCCAATGTAATTTAAAAGGTAATAAATTGAAACAAAATCAGTCCGCTGATGGGGCTGTCTATGGTATCTTTTAATTTGGTGTTGTATTCATTAGGGAAGAATTAAATTATCCAATTCATTAGAGGCAGTGGTGATGAATGGGGCAGCATTCCACAGGGTTGGCATTATTAAATCCTCATGAGCACAGATGATATCCCGGCAGGAAACAGGAGAAGACGGAAAAGTTTGAAGAAGCAGGTCTGTAAATAGGGCAATAATAAGAGGGCTATTGGATGGCTAGGATTGCTGGCACCAGCTGAATGCTTTTTTTGCTGGGTGATTTAAAGAGCAGTTGTTGTTAAAGTTGCCCCAACCAAGATCAGGGCCCAGTTGTGCTGGGGGATACACAGACTCAAATAGTAAGTAAGACAAATAGTAAGACACAAATAGTCCCTGCCTGGAACAGCTTACAATCTAAACAGGCAAGACACACAAAGGGTGGGAGAAGACAGTATCATTATCTACAGTTTGCAGATGGACTTAATGGAGAGTAAGAATTGACATTTCAAAAGCACTTGTGTGACACAAGAGCTGAAGGCCAGATTCATCAAAGTATTTAGGGACAGACTTATTCAGGCACCTAAAGATGCAGACAGGTGCCTAACAGGCTGTGGAAAAGCACCTAAGTGAGTTACTCACCCTGGGTGCTGTTTGTTGGGAGTAGATTGCTTTATTGGAAATATTTTTGCTAATAATGGGCCCAAAATAGATCTTTGCAATGGGGCAGCCCTAAGCTTTTGAGAACAGGAGTTGGGGATCCAAACCCTTCTTCAGATCTGAATTTCATAGCTGGTCCCTGTGGGTGAGATTTGGTGCTGGGCATCTTAGAGGCACACCATAGGGCTCCCTGTCCAGGGAGAGGAGAAGCTAAGGGGGCTTTAAGCCACCTTTGTGCCCTCCAAGTTCTGGCCTCTTATGGGGGCCAAAACGTTCCCTGGTGTAACTTATGCAGCCCATCTCCTCCCAGTCCAAACAGCTCCTTTCTATCCCTGGAATCCTTCTATTCTGGGGATGGTTACAGCTGTCCAGAGCCAAACCTGCTCCAGGGGGATTCTCATGGGTACAGCTTATAGGAGCTGTAACTGGAGGGAAACCTTCTGAGTGGTTTGAGCCAACACTTTGGACCATACACCCCCAAACATTGAGAGTGGGATGAGGGATAACGACAACTGGTGTTTAAATAGCGCTTTTCACCTCTAGATCTCTCAGCACTGTAAGTATCATTATCCCCCTTCCACATATGGGGAAACTGAGGCACAGAGCGGGACATGACTTACAGAAGATGACCCAGCAGGCCATAGAACCCAGGTCTGCTGATTCCCAGTCCAGTGCACCCTCCACTAGGCCATGCTGCCTCTGTTATTTACACCATTTTCTTTTCTTTACAACACGTTCTTTTCCTAATGTAGCAGTAGGAAAGTGCTTTAACTTCTTCTAACCTCTTTGTTTAAGCTATAATAGCTACAAACTGAATGACCTGGATCTCCATTAAAAAATAACCATTTCAGGGCACTAATTTCATCAGCAAGTTAATTGCAACTATTGCATCTCGGAACATTTCCAGCCATCTGCAGGAAGGGAACATCATAGTGCTTGAGAGGCCTCTTGTATTTATGATTATGTCTTGCTGATAAATAAATCTGATGTAGGAAGTTTTGGAAGTCATAAGTGTATTCACCAAACACACCAATCTTCTTTGTCAATCTAAGGTACTTATATGATCCCCGTTACCATTGCATCTGAACACTGATGAGCCTGCAACGTATTACCTTCCCAACACCCCTCTGAGGTGTTATCCCCATGTTACAGATGGAGAAACTGAGGCATAGAGGATGAAATTCTAGCCTGACTGGTGCATGGAAGTCTTGCGATTGAATTCAGTGCAACCCAGAGAAGCTGAGTGAGTAGCCCAAGGTCACAAATAAAGCCTGTGATACAGCAAAGAATTGAACTCAGGGGTCCTGAGTCCCTGACCATCCTTCCTCCCCACTTTCCATGACTCCTAGCTAAACATTTCCATTTCCCAAGCATTTCTTCATTAGAAGGGAGAATCAGGTCAAGGAGTGAATGGAACAGGAAGAAGAGCTCTCCCTTCCCACCCCCCAGAGGTGGTCTCTGAGACAGCTACAGGGCAGCGTGAGGAAAGCTTGCAATGTCACTGTCTATGTTGTATCTGAACTGAGGCTAAATGGAGATCTTTACTGGCCATCTCTCTGGTACCTCTTACTAGCATCAAATTAGGTAAAAGGGAAACAATTTTTAAACTAGTTGTTATGGCAGAAATCAGCAGGTAGCACTGTTACTTAGACTTGCAAATGGAGAGTATACTTATAACATTTGTGGCTGACTTCAAGCTGGGATGACTGGATTAGAATTCAAAATGACTATGACAAATTGGTCTGAAGCAATAAGATGAAATGCAATAAAGACAGGTGCAAAGTACTTCACTTAGGAAGGAAAAATCAAATATACAACTACCCAATGGGGAATAACTGGCTAGGTGATAGTACTATAGAAAAAGATCTGGGGTTATGTGCATCACACAATTACTATGAGCCAACATTTACCCAGCAATTAACCTTTGGAACAATTTACCAAGGGTCATGGTTGATTTTCCATCTCTGACCATTTTTAAAACAAGATGGAGTGTTTTTCTAAAAGATCTGCTTTAGGAATTATTGTGGGGAAGGTCTCTGGCCTGTGTTATGCAGGAGGTCCAACTAGATGATCACAATGGTCTCTTCTGGCCTTGGAAGCTATGAATGGGATGCTGTTGCAAAAAAGACAAGTACCATTCTGGGATCTATATTAATATGAGTGTCATATGTCAGACAAGGGAGCGGGAGGTAATTGTTCTGCTGTAGTTAGCACTAATGCAACCTCAGCTGGAGTACCGTGTCTGATTTTGGGCACCACACTAGGAAAGATGTGAACAAATTGGAGAGAGTCCAGAGAATGACAAGAAGTTTAGAAAACATGACCCATGAGGAAAGGTTCTGAGAACTGGGCATGTTTAGTCTACAGACAAGAAGGCTAAGGGGAGACATGATAACAGTCTTCAAATATTTAAAAGGTTGTCGTTCTCCATGTCCACCAATGGCAGGACAAGAAGTAAACATTTGCAGCAAGGGAGACTTAGGTTGGATATTGGGAAAATCTTTCTAACTCTAAGGCCAGTTAAACACCGGAACAGGTTTCCAAGGGAGGTTATGGAATCCCCATAGTTGGAGGTGTTTAAGAACAGGCACCTGCTGGTGATGGTTTAGGCCTACTTGGTCCTGCCTCAGTGCAGGGGGCTGGATTAGCTAACCTCTTGAGGTCCCTTCCAGCCCTGCATTTCCATGACTCTCTTTTTCTTAGCGTGCAGGCAGTGTTCAGACCCTGAAGAAAATGCTGAGTCAGTGGTGGGTTTCTGCTCTGGTTCTCATCAGGGGAGCTGTGACAGTTTGCTGCCTGCCTTAATCTCACCCATCCTTGACACAAGTTGCTCCCTGGGAACCAGGCATTGGTTTGTGGGCTGAGATCCCTTAGAGGGATTTGCCTGCGTGCTGTTTGTAACCACCTCTGTTCGAGGGCGCAGGTGTAAATAACACAAATTACTCTAAGAATATGCTCAGATTTGGTGCCATTGTGTTGTTTTTGTTCTCCTCCCCTCCCCTCACCCCCAGGCTGGCAAGGTCCTGACATAGCCCACTGTTTGGCAAAGGGGCAATTTAACAAATAATCCACAAGATTCTCCTGACTCAATCCCTTCTCCTGCTCCCCAAACTGCAGCCTGCAAAATGGAGCAGGAAGGAACGCATAGCCTGGCAGTTCGTCACAGCCATGTGCCTGCTTATGAACCCGCTGGGTTTGGAGGTCAGCCCATCAAGGAGCTGGGATGTTGTAGTAAGGCGCTGTGGCCTTCCTCGGAGCCTGGGCCCAAGGAAGGGTCGCTCTGCCCCCGCTGGACAGAACCAGGCCCTGCAGGCCCAGCCACCCAGAAGCAGAGGGGTGGAGCCAGGCCCAGGGCTGGCAGTATAAAAGACAGGTCCAGCAGCTCAGTTAGGAAAAGGCTGCTGCAGGAGGCACATGTGTCTTCCTGGAGGCTGCAGCCTAGGCCTGATCCAGGCCCTGTGGCTGTTTGGCAAAGATGCCCTGCTGACTGGAGCCTCCAACCCTGGCCGGACCTGCCAGGCCCAAGTGACTGGAGGGGGCTACCTGACCCTGTTGACTGGGTAGGGCTGCCCGGCCTGGAGGACTGGGTAGGGCCACTGAACCCTCGTAGCTGGGAAAAGCTACCCCTGTCTGCTGGATGGGAGAAGCCCCCTGAGTCTGGCCCTGATCTGGAGGAGCTGCCTGGAGTGGAGGACCCACTGGTGTGGACTGGCCCTAGCAGACCAGAGGAACCCCTGCGACCTGGAGGAGCTACTGCTCGCCGACGACCCCCAGGTGTTTCTGGTGAGGGACTTGCTGGACACCCACTCACCACCTTCCCCAGCGACCCGGAGGGAAATACATGGGCACAGGTACCGGGGGACCAGGGGTAGGAAGTGGCCTAGGGACATCCATAGACAGTGGCTAAGTCAGGGGCAAGAACCCCATTGGTGTGTTGCGGCGGGAGTCCCGCTGACTTGGTGGCAAACACCTTTGCCACTGCCAGGGCCCTGGGCTGGGATGTAGTGGAGAAGGGTGGGCCTGCGTCCCTCTCCCTGCTTCCCTAGCCACCCTGGGTGAACGTGCGCTCCCTTAACACTACCAACAGTGGAGCCACTGCTGCTTGCCTGCCCTGCCTTAAGGGCTGGGGCGATAGACTGTGTAAACAGCCCACCTGTGGGAAGGCCGGGGCTATAGACTCTTAAACCAGCTGCTAATTCCCCTCAGTAGCAGCGCTGTGGCCTTCCTCGGAGCCTGGGACCAAGGAAGGGTCGCGATGTCCCAGCCGGACTGTGCCAACCGTTTCTACAGATGTTAACGATGCTGTGGCTCCCATTTTGCCGGACCCCAGAGCCCTTTAAAGCTCAGGCAAACGTATTTCCAAGAATGTTTGTTTATCATGGGTTCAGTCCAGCATAGGGCTTGTCAGCTTCGAAAACCTCCCTTTGCAGCAGCCCAAAAAACGATCAACAGAAATCCCTCTTGCCTCAAGAGCACGAGTAAATGTCTTTTTGCAAGGACTGTAAAGCTTGAACTATGACTTGGGCGTTCTGCCAAGCACAAGAGCATTGCTGCAGTGGGACAAGGTCAAGTTCTTGGAGCTGGGCTGACAGCCAAATAATCTCAAGAACTAGGGTATTCTGGCCAATTTGGCAACATAGCTCTTAAAAACATGCCCCATTTCCCTACGGGCTGAGCCCCCAGAACAACTTTTGCCTATTCCATGTTTATTTTAGCACACGGCTGCAAGGGCGAGCTTGACCCCCTGTGAAAGGGGAACTGAAACCCATCGTGCAAGTAATTGACTTTAAAAGGGTTGAGCACAGACCCCCGAATCCTGTAAGCCGTTCTGCCCAGACAGACCTTGCAGCCACACTGAGACCCTTTAACTTGAATCAGCCTCTGCTCTTACGGGTCTGATTCCAAGGGGCGATGAGTAGCTGTGATTCCTGTGGGCATCAGCAAGGGCGGTGGGAGCTGAGCACCTCTCACCATCAGGCTCTCACAGAATAGTCATATGTAGATGCAAGGACACAGTAACTGCACTGGAGATGTTGGGCTATTCTAGTGCAATGGAGCTACATTAGGGAACCTCTCGGAAGCATTTGCAAGTGCAGAACTTGATTTGTTGCTCAGAGAGGGGCACTTGCCCTATAGATCACGCTATGCACATAGATCATGCAATGATCCACTGATGTCTAAAGCCCTAGAGATGTTCCGCCCACCAATGGACTGGCCTGGGAGCAGAGCTGCTTTTGCTAACAGTGCCTGCTTTTTGGAGTCCGAGACAGACAATCCTCTAGCCCTCAGACCTGGAATTTGTTTCCCCTGCTACTCTCACGCAGCCCAGGTTCGTTGGCCGTCAGGTCCCTGTGTTTTCTGTACACGTGGCTTCAGGCTATGATGGGCAGGATTTTGCAAATCCATTAAATAAGGCCAGATTCATGAGCCATGTTCAGGTTCACAAACCCCACCAATCTGTCCCTTTTCCTAGCAGTAGCCCACCTAGAGAGACTGCACCTTGGGTCGGAGTAAAGTAGATTAAGGGACCCCTCTCTTGTGGACCCCCTGAACTCTGCAGCAAAGGGGAGAAGCCCAGGTGGCCGTCACCACTCTCCGCTGCATGCCGTCAGTTAGCTGCCTGCTAATTGTTGTAGAATCATGCAGACAATCAGGACCCCATTTTGCGAAGGGATGTAGAATGCACGGGAAAACATACTCAAGGTATCTACGCTCCAGTTCCTCCTCTTGAGTTAGCCTAGCTCTAGTGAGAGCAGCAATACTGGGCATGTTCACTGCATCGTAAGCCTGGTCTGTAGGACCCGGGCTTGTGGACTCACTGGTTCCAAGCCCACACATGAGCATCCACACTGCACGGTAAATCAGCTGTTGTAAAATGGCTGCAGCTAGGGCTCATGGCTGTGCTAACATGTCCATGCTGTACTCTCGGACCTTCTGAGTCAAGTCTGTGGCTTGAGCTGTGTCCACACTGCAAAACAACAGGGCTTGGACCAGAGTCTCAACAGGACTTGGGCTCTGACCCCCCGCCCCCCCAGCTGGACCTAGATAGTGAGTACTTGCTGACCTGAGTCAAACTGATTTGTGTGCAGACAGAAACGGGGTTTAGATTTGGACTCAAACCTGAGTCCGAGCCCAGGATTAGTGTGCAGTGTAGACACACCCACTGCAAAATCCCCCTCCAGCTGCTGTGTCCAGATGAACGCTTCACTCACTCACATCTGACACTAGGACTGCTGTGGATGCCACCCATCAGTCTTTGCACTGCAGCAAGCTGAGTGGCTCTGACTGCTTTCTCAGGGAATTGTGGGAGAACACATCTGTCTTTTCAGGGTACATTGAGGGAATTGTGGGAAGTCAACAGAAGACTAGCAGCCCTTGAATGGCTCTAACTTGCATCCACACAGCCAAGCGGCAGTGTTTGCGACTTTGCAGTGAAGACAGGCCCAAAGAGCTAACTCCTCAGCTGTGATGAATCGGGTTGGCTCTGCTGGGGCCAGTTCCATTCATGGTAGGGGAGGAGTATTTAACTAACTGCAGTGGAGCTCTGCTGATTTGCACCCACTGAGCATCTAGCTGTATCTCAGCAAAATTTCAGCACCAAAGGTTGAGAAAATTTACAAATGACTGAAAATAATATCTAGATTTTACATAGTGTTTTTTCATCAGTAGATCTCAAAGCACTTCACAGTCTTAATGTATTTAGCTTCACAACACCCCTGTGAGGTATGATAGTGCTGTTTACCCCCCCCCCCGCCTCCCTTAATACGGATGGGAAACTGAGGTACAAAGAGAATAAGTGACTTGCCCAAGGTTTCAAATGAAAATGTTACTGCAATCTTCCTATGGGGGTCAGTCCTGCTTCCCCTCTAATAATCTTGGCTTTGTTGCTATGGCTGTTGGTTGGCATTGTTAATGTTTGCAATTCACCTGGTGATCCTCTAGAAAGATGCCCTATACCCACAAAGTGCCGCTATTACTTTTTAATGCACAAACATAAACGAGGAAGTGGATCAGCCAGAGTTCTGTGGTGAGAAGCGGCCATAAAATCATCAGCTCTGAGGTTGGGGTGTAGGGAATGGGATAATAAAGCTCAGATCTTGTTCCCATATAAGGTGATGGAAACCCTGCTGAGCGATTATTGCATGGGGAAGGTGCCTGAAGATTTATCTTCCATCTAGGCTGCAGCAGCAATGGAATTTAGGCTCTGCAGCACATTCGCTGAGGAAGTTGGATGTGAAAGTAGAAAAGAAACTGAGCCAGTGGTGTGGGATTGGCGTAAGTTGTTGCTGTAGAACTTTTGTATCTTTCATCATGGAGTAAACGGAGCTCGATCTGGAGACCAAGGATTCAGTAGCTTATCATTTTCGTTGAACTGGAAACTTCCAGGCTTGGTCCCTGACTGAAGATGTCTCTTTTTTCACTCTTGAAAATTTATAGGAAACTTTCTTGTGCCCCCAAAAAAAAAAAGATTCCAGCGGCTGATGCTCTGCACTGCTGAAAACCAGACCTGGGTCGTCTTGTGCTGGGAATGTGGTCACGGAGGTGCCTCCAGTCAGTGCATGCTTCTGAAAATGTGGCTGCATGTCATCAGATGATACAGATAGAGAAACTGAAGCACAGCTGATTAAAGGACTTGCCAAGCTCATTTTTAAGGAACAAGATTGTGGCAAGGCTGGGAATGTCACTCACCTGCCAGCTCTCAGTCCCGGGCATTGATCAAATGACAACATATCATAGCGTTCATCTGCCATGCACACCCTGCTTGCTGGAGCTGCCCTGTTCTTTCCAATATGCTAAAGGCTCATAACTTTTAGCTACATTTTGTGCCAGAACAGTTTCCATTGATTGACTGGTCTCCTGGGACTGACAGCTTCCAAATCTGTTCCTCTGACATTTTGAACAGTAGGGCTTCCTGGGAGTACTAAGAAAGGATGGAAGGGTCATGAGCTAGTGTAAACTGGGGCAGGATCTGTGTGTTCCCACATCTGAAGGAAGCACTGTGAGAAAGCACATGGGTAAAGCAATCCATGTAGGAAAGCAGCAGCGTTAGTGGTTAGTCAGCAATTGCCACAGTTCATAGAATCATAGATTAGCGGGTTACTCTCTAGTCAGTGCATAATATCTTACGCTAACATGAAGAAAGTATGGCCCAAGGGTTAGGCTGTTGGGTTGGTTCTGTGGACACCTAAGTGCAGGGCCTTGATGTGCCCCAGATTCCTGTAGGACTTTAGACAAGATATTTAGGCCCAGATCCTAAGGTACCTTAGGTTCCCCACTCCCACAGAATTCAGTGGGAGTTAGGCAACTAAAATACTTTGGAATATCTATGCCTTAGTCTCTCTGGGTTTCAGTTCTCCATCTGTAAAACAGATGCCAGCACCCCCTACCTCTCAGGGTGTTGGGAGGATAAATGCAATGGAAGTTGGAGGTACTCAGACACTGCACACCTGGGGTAGAGATGGGTAGAACTCTTGGAAAAATTATGCGTGGTGAACTTTGCTAACTTTTCTGTTCACTAATAGTTTACAAAAGTCCCTGTTGACACATACATTCAAGTCCTCATGAGTAAGAACCAACTGTCAGCCTATACATTTAGCGTGAGCTCCTTGCTTCAGCTCTCTGCTGTTTGCAGAGGATGCGTTAACAGAACACAAGGCTAGTTTCACCAGTTATATTGACTTGTTCTGAATTATTCACCGAGCTGCCAGTGGGAAAGTAGCAGCTGTTTAACATCACCCTAACAGTTTAGGACAGGGGGTAAGAAGAAAGATATCCTATTCCATTGACACTCCATGCAGGAATTGAGGTCAGCAGAACATAATTAGCTATGACCAGGTTGCCAGACACAGCTGGTGAAAAATGCCACAAAGTCTTTAATGACAAGAGATCAGGACCTCGGCTCTCTAGCTCATGGGAAGGAAGGACTGGCTGGCTGGGACATAACAGCTAATGTGAGCCATTCATATGTAGCCTCATAGCACCAGGTGATGTGATATGAGTGGCTTAACTGTAGTCTGCTAAGCAGAATCAGCCTGTGCTGGTAGTGGGATGGGAGACCTTTAAAAGGATTCCAAGTGGTGTTGGGAATTCAGCAGAGGGTGCTTTTTCCCCTACTCAGTATTGAATCATTGCTCTTGTATTGTTTTAGGGGCTGCTGTAGATGCCATCTTTTTGGTGCACTCTTAACCATTTGTAACAATTAAGACCCCACATCATGTCCACCACCGCACCCCCAAAGTAGAATTATTAGTTAGTGTTTTTCCAAATTCCAGCCTAGGCAGAATGTAATCCCCCATCTATAATAACTTCTGCATTTTCAGTAGAATACGGTATTCTTCCGTTCCCGCCCTAAACTGTTGTACAGTTTTGCTGAGTGTTGTTAAGCAGCTGCAGTGTTTCACCCCAGAGTTGGCTGCATTTCAATGACAGGTAAAATGATTCCTGTAATTAAAGTTTCAAAATGTTTTTAGCTATTACAATTATAGCATCCTCTGTTTAATGAGGACAAGCTTTATCAAGATAGCTATTTAAGTGGGACATATCCCAAGGAACCTGAGTTAACCTAGGGGTGTTAGTACTTTGTAATCAGGACAGCTTAGGAAAAATTCTGCTTTTTAAAAATATAAACGGGGGGGGGGGGGATAATCAGACCCTGACAGAGGAAAAGATAATCCAACCTCCTTGCTAGTTAAGATTCACAGCACACCATGAGTTCAGACAGCATGCTCCTTAAAGTCACAGGACAAATTTGTATCCATTCGCCCTTGTACACTGGCTCATATGCCATATGCTCACCTGACTTATTTGTAGTGATTTTGGTGGAGTTCTGCAGGGTCAAACCGGTGACTCCAGCCCACGGACGCCATATTAAGTCCAACGTAAAACGTACCCGCTAACACTATAAACAACGGTTGTAAACACCGTCATGTTTTAACCATAAAACTATTTGTGAGTTCAGAAATAAAATTACAGGTGCAGATGAAGAAATAAAGGGGGAGATTTCAAAGGTGCAGAGGGCAGTTAGATGGCCCATTCTCACTGAAAGCCAGTGGGAGTTGGGCACCAAAGTCTCATTTATGCCTTTGGAAAAATCTCCCTCTAAATCGTTTTTTTTTAAATCCATCCCATTATCTCTATTTGCTAGGCACTTCACGTTCAGCTGCAACCATCTAGCTAGGGGGGTTTATGGACACCATGAGGAAGTTAGAAATGTTACCACTTAGGCTCAGCTCAACAAGGTACTTCAACGTATGCCTAACTTTATGCCTTGACGTCAATGGAAGTATTCACACACTTTGAGTTAGGAACACGCTTCAATACCTTGCTGAATCATGGCCTTTATGGCCCAGGATCCAAGACAGGTAACAATAGCTGGAGCAACCTGCATGGAACTTGGAGGGAAGAGCACAGGTTCCAAGAGGGAAGAGTTTGGAGGATGCACCAGGAAACCAGTCTGTGTGCACATGGCTGGAACGCCAGCTGCAGCACCTCTGGAAGAGCCAATTTAGTTTTAGAAACATGGAATCCACCAATTGTTGTTACCCAGCACGCGTCATATGAAACAATAACCCTAGTCTGAGCAGCACCAGAGCTAGCACTGGGGCAGGAATTGTAAAGCGCAAAGACGGATTTGGCATGAACGAGTTCGGGACAGAACCTCAGCGGCTATAAATCAGTGTAGTTAATAGTTCCATTGAAATCACTGTTGCTGCCCTGATTTACACCGCTGGCCCTAGGACAGTAAAATGAATCAGTGATACTTTGCTTGAGAAAGATCTCACTTACTCCACAGTAACACCTTCCGCTTCCTTACGTTGATTCATGCCGCTGGAGAGGAGGTCAGGCTATGGCCCAGGAAAAGCGGAAATAGCTGCAACCTGTTTTTAATTAAAAGATGCAGACAGTGTTGTTCAGCAGTACTTTTTATGGATGGTTCATATGGACTGAAACAGTGCGTGCAAAGCCAGTTCTGCCTTTCCTGGAGCGGTGAAGGCCATCTAATAGTTAACAGAATAGAAATAATCACGTGCATTCTCTGAGGATTGGATGGCTCATTACCACCACGGAGCCTGCAAGACATGAACTAAGTGAATTACAAAATCAAATGGCTCCCCAAGAAATGCACCTGAGCTAATTGTGTCACCTCAGAATCTCAATAATGTCACCTTGTGCGGCCTTCTCATAATCCTCACACTTCTTGTGTCTAGTCTGAATTGTAGACTGTGAAGTCTTTGGGCCAGGGACTGTGGTTTTTAGTTTGAGAGGCTCAGGCAGTCCTCCAGACACCAATGTATGGACAAGGGAGAGGCAGGCCAGTTCACGTGGTTAAATCACTCACCTAGAACTGAGGTTTGAGTCCCTGATCTGCCACAGGTTTCCTGGGTGACCTTGGGTTGTCAGCTATCCTCTTTGTGGCTCCATTCTCATCTGGACTGTACATTGGAGATCCTAGCACTGTTCCCCCTCATGGGGGTGTTGGGAAGAGAAATACTATAGAGAGGGCAAGGTGCTCAGATAATATGGTAACGGGGGCCAGAGAAGTACCACAGAAAGGTAAACAAAAGCATCCTGTCTCCAGCCCTGTCAAGCCAGCATCTTTCAGGGCCACTAAAAAGGTTTTCCTGGCTAGATTACCCATTATCGCTGGCCATTCCAGCTCATTTTCACACCATTGCTTTCTGCCATCATTAGGACTAATGGTTATCTGTGGGGTGAGGGGAGCAGGCAGGGATGCTTTGTGGGGTGGTGGCAAGCATCTGTGGCTACTGAGAGAAGGGGACCAGTTAGGATTCCTGGGTGAAGGCCCTCCCACTTCCCCTCCCATTTCTTTGTTAATAAACCCAGCCCACAGCTGCTGATCCCATGCAGGATCAATAACGAAAGACTCCTCGGGCCAGAGAGAGGGAGGGAAAAGCGAGTGGGAGAAAGACTCTGGCCTGGAGAGCAGTCACCGAGAGGCAGGAGAGCTATGATCCAGGCCCCTGCTCCAACAACTTTTTAAATTTTTTTAAGTTTTAACTTTTTTTACTTATCCGCAGTGGAACAACTTCAGCAGGAGAGAGTGAGAAACCTCATGTGAGCACCCTCACCCCAGGGCTAGACATCTCCTCCACTGCGTGTTTTGTTTGTTTGTCTATGGAGCTCTGAGTGTGTTAACCGGATCAGGCCCTGCAGATGAGTTAGGCGGAGTTAGGCCTTTCTTCCCCCACTTCAGGAATCGCTCTGGGGTTGAGGAGTCTGGACGCCTCAAGTGGGGCTGCAGGGCACGTACCCAGAGACCGAAACATCGGCGCAAAGGGAAGTTGGGCCTGATTCATCAGCGGCTGAGTGGGGCTTTGGTGAATCCCATTGAGGCCTGATTCTGGGATTTAGGTGGCTAACGGGGCAGTTAGGTGCCTAACTGTTGGGGCAGTTAGGTGCCCTTTTGTGAAGAGAGCCCTGAGTGTGTGGGCTGTGCTTAGAACATATGCTGCAAACGGATAGCCAGACAGCTCCCTGTCTCTTTTTTATTTAAACAATCCGGGTCAGATTTTCAATGGGAGCAATTTAGTGTAGCTCCATTGAGGCTCTATGCTGATTCACGCCCCCGAGGATCTGGCTTTCTATCTACGTAGACATTCCTTGTCTCTCCACTTCCCATGACACTCCTTTCCTCTTACCCTCCATATGATTTATTATGGGTCTCATAGTTACACCTAGAGGCCAGGGCTCCATGTGATGGTCACAGCCCATGTCTTCTCCCTGGTATTTTTCACTCTGATCTTGCGCCTCCATTCCCCTTTGAGCCGCGGTTCAGCGCTAGGTGCTGCAGAGGGGGTTGAGGTCATTAGCAGATTATCTGACTGGTCAGTGAATCTGGCATCAGTGCCGGGGGTATGAGCATGTGCTTAGCAGGAGCCCATGCAGGGGGGAGTGAGATTTATTTCAGTAGGACAGGAAGAGAGGCCACCTCACAAGGAAATCCATGCCACAGACTCAGGGGTGACATGTGGACAAGACAAAAACACACAAAAACACACACACACACACACACACACACACACCCCCCCCCCCCCCCCCCCAAGGAAAATGCTAGTTGACTTTGCAGGAGCTAAGCTGATTGACATCAGCCAAGGATCTGGGTTCTCAGTGCCCTGCTCTGTGGTGGGAAGTGGGTGAGACAGCTAGTCCTGAGAGCAAAGACGAGCGCATACCCAAAACACAGACTGGAAAGAGGGAGGAGGAAGGTCCATCTAGCATCAGAATGCACCTCGAGTGGGACTACAGCTGGTCAGGAAATTCAGTGGCCTACCAACGGGGTTCATGGCCCTCGGGTGTCAGCCTTTGGGGGGTGCCAGATGGGCCCTCAGAGTTCTATGGGAGGAACTCTCAGCCTCCTTCGTGCAAACTCCAGCCACCCACAGCACAGCTGGAGTCAGACCTGCGGGGCGCTCCACCAGGAGGGCATGGGGGTGCCTCACTCACGGTTCGAGTTCCTGGGGAGGCGTTTCACCAACAGGCTGGCTCAGAGCCAGGCTGCCAGCTCCAGATGGAGGCACAAATGCAAGCATTGGCCCCCGGGTGCCAGAGACCTATGGTACACCACTGAGAAAATTGTAAATCTTTTGAAATTTCAAAGAATGAGAAGTTAGGGGGGAAGATCAGTGACATTTTTGCAACTTTGTTTGTTTTCTTTCTTTCTTATATATATTTTTGCCTCCTCTAAGTGGGATGGGTTTTTGGCCAACATGACAGCTTCCCAGTTGCTAAGCTACACCACGCATTGTCGATCAAGGGAAGTGATTATTCCCCTCTATTCAGCATTGGTGAGGCCGCATTTGGAGTATTGTGTCCAGTTTTGGGACCCCCCTAAAAAAAAAGGATGTGGACAAGTTGGGGAGAGAGAGTCAGTCCAGCGGAGGGCAACAAAAATGATTAGGGGGCTGGAACACAAGACTTATGAGGAGAGGCTGAGGGAACTGGGCTTGTTTAGTCTGCAGAACAGAAGAATGAGGGGAATTTGATAGCAGCCTTTAACTACCTGAAAGGGGGTTCCAGGAAGGATGTAGCTAGGCTGTGCTCAGTGGGGGTAGATGACAGAAAAAGGAGCAATGGTCTCAAGTTGCAGTGGGGAAGGTCTAGGTTGGATATTAGGAAAAAGTTTTTCACTAGGAGGGTAGGGAAGCACTGGAATGGATTACCTAGGGAGGTGGTGGAATCTCCAGCTTTAGAGGTTTTTAAGATGCGGCTTGACAAAGCCCTGGCTGGGATGATTTAGCTGAGATTAGTCCTGCTTTGGGCAGGGGGTTGGACTAGATACCTCCTGAGGTCCCTTCCAACTCTAATCTTTTATGATTCTATGATTGTCATGCTGTTACTTAGCTTTTTGTCCAGTCTGGAGTTATTCAGTGGAGTGCAGAGGGAGCAGTATATGAGGGGTTTTTTCTTTTAATTTGGAGAAGCCCCTGTCTGGTTTTATGTTAAGGGGTAGAGCAAGCAAAAGAGGCAGAAATGAAGGACGTGTCCCGTCTTCCATGTGACTAGGGAGAGTGTGTGATTGCTACTGTCCGGTAATTACAGAACCTAAAGCATTTTTGCTCCGCTGTGCTACAGAGAGGCTAGAATAGCAAGGTTCATTCCAAACAGGTCACTGATTTGAAACCCCCAAATCTGCATTCACCTAATTTGTCCCTTCTTTTCAATGCAAGTTACATAGCTGGGGGAACTGAATCAAAGAGACAAGAAGGCTCAGATCCTTAAAGATATTTAGGTGCCTGTCTGCCTCTTTAGGCACCGAAGGCCACCCTTTACGCTCCCCTGATATTTTGAAAGCCAGCACTCAACCGCCGCCTAGTCCTGTATGTAACCCTTCTGCCAGACTGCGTCGGCAGCAGCAAGGGCCGGGTTCTATATCTAGGGGTCCCTCTCAATGATACAAAACCAAACTGGCTCGAGCCCCCACCCAGTCACCTGGGAAATTACACACTATTCCCTGGGTGCCCCCAAAGGGCAATGCTTCTCCTCTCGCAAGCACAGAGTCTGAGTGCAGAAAGAAACCTTTTAATAGCAAAAGAGAGGTAACACAGCACTGGTTTGGGGAACAGTGCAAACAGAGTTCATGAACTCAATGAACCAAACCCCTCCCAGAGTACAGGGCGTGTCCTTCGCCTCTCCCTTCCTTCTTCCCCCTGTACTGACCAGCGTCGGTTCCAATGTCCACCTCGTGGGGTTGGCTTCACCCCCTATGCCGCTCCTGTCCGACACGGGCTTGACCAGGCCCCCTCTGCTGCTGTCTCCTACCGCCTTCAGGCCTCGCTGAGTCCCCGACCGCTGGCAGCGACCACGCCTGTTTCCCACCGACCTCTGGCTCCGACTGCACCTGGCTCCCGCTGACTGAATTGGGCTGGCACTGACTGTGCCACCCCCTCTGCCAATCACTGATCCAGCTGGCACCGACTGTGCCAGCCTCTCTGCTGACTGCACCGGCACCAACTGTGCCGGCTTCTCCACCGACCGCATCGGGCTGGCACCGACTGTGCCAGCCTTTCACCAGAGTAGCCTGGTGCTCACTCAGCTCTGTTAGTTGTCAGGCAAGGTTTCCCAGATCCTCTACTGGTTCAGCTCTTAGTGATTTCAGCTCATGGGTAAACCTTCTGCTAACATACAGGCAATGTCCCTGCTTTCAAGAAACAAAAGACTCCAAGATGAGTCATTAATTCTATCTTTTAACAATGGGGAGAGAGAATCACTCCATGCCTGAGGGCAGCCCTTTACCAGGGCCAGTGTGCTCCCAACAGGAGACTGCTCCACCTCTCCCCCCTTTCCAGGCTGAAACATCTGTCTGCCACCCTTGTGGAGCTCTGTGTAGTTTAGGGTGCAGATTCTATCATAACAGACTAAGCACAGTTTTGCTGACATCTGTTCATACAATTGCAGGACAACATTTCATTACCCCAGTAGTTAACACAAAAGTGGTTTGTAGCCCAAAACCAGCCCTGCTAACCATTTCCCATCATGCTCAGCACGTAGGTAAGTTATGCTAAATACTTAATTGTACTCATGCAGATACAAAGCCCATGCAAATAAAGTGCCCCCCTTTCAGCTGTTGAACAGGGAGAGTGTCACTGAGACACTCAGACCTGGCTTACATGTAGGTGCCCTAGGACATGTCTACAATGCAGTAGAAAACCCATGGCACCACGTCTCAGAGCCTGGATCAATGGACTCAGGCTTGCGGGGTTAAAAATTGCAGTGTGGATGTTTGGGCTCAGATTGGAGCCCAGCCTCTGAGACCCACCCCATTGCGGGTCTCAGCCCAAGCCGGAACGTCCATCCTGCAGTTTGATAGCTCTGTAGCCCGAGCCCAGAGAACCTGAGTCAGCTGACCTGGGACAATTGCGGCCATGCTGCAGGTCTTTGATGGACCCTAAGCTTCCACCAATTGGCATTTTCAAAGCAGCTCACGTGCTCATGCCATCCCATAGCTAATGAGTTGCTCAGAGCGTGAGAGGAAGCCCTGGAGGCCTTGAAGCAGGATTTAAACTAGGCAGGGAAACGCCTAGCTCACCAGTGGGGCCTGATCCCGTAGGTGTGCTACAAGCAGGCCTAAGCCTGGTACCTGTCAGATCCTGCGGCAGGAGGGCCAGATGCCAGTCATTGTAGGTGGGGGCACCGTGAAACCTCACAACACTTGCACAAAAGAGAGCTGGGGGTACAAGGAAACGTAAGGTGAGTGTGAGAGGTCTCAAGTGCAAGCAGGAGATTGACACAGAGAGAGAGAGAGTTTTGGCTGCTAGGACATGGGCTGCGTAAGCCAGGCCAGCCACTCAGGTCCCTAACTCCAGAAGAGGTGTCATTGCTGTGGTCCGTCACCCAGGCAAACCAGGTCAGCCACTTATAATGTGTCTAAGTGCCTCTCCTCAGCATTTCGCTTCTGGCTTGTTTCGATGGCTCCCCACTCAACTTGCTGGCTTCCTTAGGTACCTAACTCCCCCATGCATTGCATGGGCACCTTGCTCAGGCCTGCGGGGCTAGGCCACCTAGGGAAGTTAGGCAATGCTGCGTGGAGCAATAACTCCGTACCTCTGCAGGTCTGGGCCGAAGTGACTGAGCTGAGATCACAATGGCAGAGCTGGCAATCCTGGTTCTCAGTAACCTAGCTGAATGTGCATCCCAGAATATTCTTCAAAAGATCCCTGATGCCCCAAAGGGGAACAGAACTAACTGCAGAGGTGCATCCCTGTAGAGACAAACACAGAAACGCTAAATTTGATTATGCAGCATTGACCTAGTCTTCTTGTGCCTCCGTTTTCCCATTTGTAAAATAGAGGTAATGTCTATCTACTTTTAAAAGCAAGGTCATATCTATGGATGAAAAATGCTCTATGAAAAGTGAATATTATTATCTGTTATTTGCTATTATTTCCTGGCATTATTGGTAGCAATATTTGTGGTATTCATTTAGCTGCAAAAATAACTGTTCTTCCCCTTTTATTATTAGTGTCAAATGGGGATTTGTCACAGACAAGGATATTTTATGGTAACCAGGCTAGCGCAAATTTCCATTCCATATTAGCAATAATAGAATATTGAGATCAACACAAACACAGCCAGCCCAGCTGATGGCGAAATCATAGCAACCGCATCAATTAGTTTCCAGGTCTAAAAAGCTAATAAGAACCCCGTGTAATCTCCTAGATACCGGAGAGTCTTTTACAGGATCTTAAATTGGTGTTTTACACTTAGCTAATCCTAAAGAAAAACGTAACCAAATGTGACTTTTTTTTTTTTTGGCAACTATTGCTTTTGGAATGACTTATGTTTGTAAAAATGAATATCTATTTAAGATAGCAATAATCAAAAAGCAAATGCCTCTTATTGTATTAAAGGGAGTGCTGATTAACTGTGTTATACTGCACAAAACTGTGCCATTTACTTAAAAATCCAGGGACGTGACTGCATTCAGGTCCCTTTTATCCTGCAATATATATCAATGTCTCCCAATTTCTTTGTGATTTCGTTTCCAATGGAAGCAAATGTTTACAGTTTTAAACATACAAAATACAGTACAGCAGGTTGGCTGAAATTGAATTACGCTCTTTGTATGTCACATCATTATTTTCTAGGGAACACTCAATTGATTCTGTTCCACCTTTTTGCTAAAAATGGACTTTGTTTCTTCTTTTCTACTTATTGCTGGGAGATGGTCAAAATAAAAACCACATAGATTTCTAAAATATCTTAATACTATTTATTGGGCCAAATTGTGAGAGATGCTCAAAACCGGCCTAGGTGTCTAATAATAATAGTAACCTATTCATTGTTGTTGTTCCACTTGTGGTTTATAGAAAACTGTAGCGGTGACTAGTGTTCTGCCGGACAAGCTTGCCCCCCAGGGATCCTATCCAGGAAACACTGAGGGCCCAATCCTGCGAAGACTTGAAGGTCAATGGACCTACACACAGTGCACAGAGTTAAATGCGTGCAGGATCAGGGCCTTATTTCCAGACATGATGCTTATTATTATTATGGCAAAGCACCTGCCTTCTGATTCTGCTCCTGGTGGGTGCTCCTGTATCTGGCCAGCCGCAGCCACTCACCCAGATATGGAACACAATTAATGCAAAGCTTTCCATACAGGCACATGCACAGAGGATGCAGTCATCTTCTAGACCACGGGTCGGCAGCCTTTGGGAAGGGGCGTGCCAAGTCTTCCCCCCACCCCCCTCCTTTGTGCTGTGGGCCCAGCACCCTGACTTACCGGGTGTCTAACAGTAGTAACAGTGGCGGGGGGGTGTTTGTCTGTGGGCCCGTTTCCTGCACTCCCCCTTCTCCCCCCCCCCCCCCACTGTGGGGTGGGCAGGGAAGGGACAGTGAGAGAGGGAAAGGCTGCCTGGCCCCTGTGCGTCCGGGGTCCCCACTGTTCCTGCCCAGCAGGGGGATGGAGGAGGGGCCAGGAGGATGGGAGGTTGAGGGTCCACTTGGTTTGGCACTCCACTGGCCCTGGCCAGGAGCTGCTCAGGTCCCAATCAGGGCCGCGCAGTGGCCACTCCCCGGTTCCAGCCCAGTTGTGCCCTGCTGGCTGAAGCCGTGCCACTCCTGTTGCAAAGCAGGGCCGCGTGGCGGCCACTCCCACCCCCCCCCACCCCACTGCCAGCTTTTCACCGGCTCTGGCCAGGGCACCTCTGGGCCCATGGGGGAGGGGGACAGGGCCAGAAGGGGGGAGCAGCCACCACGTGGTCCTGCTTGGGGCTGGGAGCAGCGTGGGGTGCTGCTCAAAATCATTGCGCATGCCACCTTTGGTACGCTTGCCACAGGTTGCCGATCCCTGTCCTAGATGGATAGATGCCGAGGCCAAAAGGTGTCTGTGATCCTCTAATCTGACCTCTTGTTTAACACAGGCCAGAGAACGTCCCCCACAATAATTCTGAGAGCAGAACTTTTAGGAAAACATCCAATCTTGATTTTAAAATTGTCAGTGATGGGGAATCCAGCCCTGGTAAATTGTTCCAATGGTTAATTCATCTCACTTAAAAATGCAGGTTGTATTTCCAGTCTGAGTTTGTCTAGCTTCAACTTCCCGCCATTGGATCATGTTATCCTTTTATCCGCTAGACTGAAGAGCCTATTATTAAATATTTTCCCCCCAGACTGCAATCGAGTCGCCTCTTAACCTTCTTCTCAATAAGACCATGCTCCAGAGAGGGTCACCAAGAAAGAGGAAGTAGATTTGCCAATTGCAGCTTTAATAAACCAGGAGATTCCAGAAGATCACTTTATGTTGTCTGGAGTGATGTTGTTTGTACTTTATAGGACACATGTGTACCTTCTGACATATCTGGTACATGTGGGATTTATGTGATGTGAACATTGTGAAATTTTTAGGACACTATTTTTTATAATTGAAACAGTTTAGCTGTAACATGATGTGGAATTTGGTACAGGCTGAGATTTAAAGCGAAATGAGTATCCAAATTCCTTAGGTAGCTCTGAACATCTCAGCCATGTCATTTTTATAAATGGTTTTGATCACTTTAAATAGGCTCTCTTGCAAGATCTCTGCAATGGTTGCTTTGCAAATGTCAATAGAATAATTGATACTACAGGTCAAACGGGGCTCTCTTTAATGTGCCAACACGTTGCAGTAGTTCCACTGGCTTAATGGAGTTACTCTGGATTTCCTCCATGTAACTGAAACCTGAACTTGACTCAGAATTTGAGTGTAAATAAACCTGGGCATTTCTTGCCAAGGAATGGAGCTATTTTTGTGTTTGCTAAAAGATAAAGAAAAATTTAGTCAAAAGCAAAAGATTTTCATAGATCCATACATTTTAAGCCCAGAAGGAACCATCAGGATCATCTGTATAGCACAGACCAATGAATTTCAGCCAGTGACTCCTTTTAAAGTGTACTGATTTGGACACCAAAGTCCAGAATTCAAAAATCCGAGTACGTTAATTTTCACTATAATTACCTGCAAGCATTTAGTTAACTTTCCAGGTACATGAATTAATGATAATTGCTCTAAAAAATCATAAACACAGTGTAATTACACTGTCATTACAGCTACTGTATTATAAAGTGTAACCAACACAAACGTTTATGAAGGACTGTGGAAACCCATTAACCCAGCTCTAGGTGGCAGGAAGGCTTCTTATTACCATGTTCTGGCCAGGGGCATTAATTATACTTGAACTAAAGTTGGTATATGCTAAGAATACAGAGATGATTAGCTGGAAATCTAGCTGCAAAATATTACTCTGTCTTTCAAATATTAAACTTCAAAGTTCTGCGTTCCATTTGCTTTCACGTGACAAAGGATGTGTGTCCACTATCAGACACTTAATCTTGGACCTAGTAGAAATAGACTCTGTATGTAGAAGACGGTGAATCTTCATTCATGATTGTATGCAAAAGATATAGATTCATATTATTATTATTTCTGCACTTCTGCTTAAGTGACTTAACTCACTACTTTTTGAATATAAGTACAGACCACATATAGGACTACATGTTTTTATATGCCCTGTGGCTTACTTGTTGTTCTTACTAAGACAATTATCCTGTGTTGTAATAGCCAGTGAACCACATATTTCCTACTGAATGTGATTAATAATATAAATTATTCAGCTGAACAACTTGTGTAAACAATCAGATTGGCCTGTAGAGCTTTATCGATTTCAGTCCAGCAGAAACCACTGAGGTTTAGTTCCATACCAGGCAACTACCAAATAATCTCGCACTGGGACTGGGTTGCATGTTTGCTGATTTTTTATTAGGGACACAACAAAACAGTTATAATTCATAGACCTAGCAAATATTGTCTAGCAGAAAAACATTGCACCAAAGTGCAATCTCAGCCTTATCCTCCTTATGATATGGTGTGTTCAAATCACCACCTTTAGAAAATAAACTATGCTAGAGATGGCGAGAGAGGCATAAAAGCTACATGGATCTGGAGGATGGAGTAGATTGCACCCTCAGCAAGTTTGCAGATGACACTAAGCTAGGGGGAGTGGTAGATACCCTGGAAGGTAGGGATACGATACAGAGTGACCTAGACAAATTGGAGGACTGGGCCAAAAGAAATCTGATGAGGTTCAATAAGGACAAGTGCAGAGTCCTCCACTTAGGATGGAAGAATCCCATGCACAGCTACAGACTGGGGACCGATGAGCTAAGCAGCAGTTGTGCAGAAAATGACCTGGGGGTTACAGTGGACAGGAAGTTGGATATGAGTCAGCAGTGTGCCCTGGTTGCCAAGAAGGCTAATAGCATATTGGGCTGCATTAGTCAGAGCATTGACAACAAATCGAGGGAAGTGATTCTTCCCCTCTATTCGGCACTGGTGAGGCTGCATTTGGAGTATTGTGTCCAGTGTTGAGCCCCCCCACTACAAAAAGGATGTGGATAAGTTGGAGAGAGTCCAGCGGAAGGCAACAAAAATGATTAGGGGGCTGGAGCACAAGACTTATGAGGAGAGGCTGAGGGAACTAGGTTGGTTAGTCTGCAAAAGAAAAGAATGAGGGGGGATTTGATAGCAGCCCTTCACTGCCTGAAAGGGGGTTCCAGGGAGGATGGAGTTAGGCTGTTCTTAGTGGGGGTAGATGACAGAACAAGGAGCAATGGTCTCAAGTTGCGGTGTGGGAGGTCTAGGTTGGATATTAGGAAAAAGCTTTTCACTAGGAGGGTGATGAAGCACTTGAATGGGTTACCTAGGGAGGTGGTGGAATCTCCATCTTTAGAGGTTTTTAAGCTGCATCTTGCCAAAGCCCTGGCTGGGATGATTTAGCTGAGGTTAGTCCTGTTTGAGCAGGGGGTTGGATTAGATACCTCGTGAGTTCCCTTCCAACTCTAATCTTCTATGATTCTATGTTGGTTTCTAAAGATCTTTGACTTGATTTTTCAAAGGGGCTGAGCAGCAACTTCTACTGAAGTTCATGGAAGCTGCAGGTGACTGACACTTCCAAAAATCAGGTCAATACTACATGAACTGGAAGCTCTGGGGAGGGGCATCAAGGCCAAATGTGTGAGAAGATAGATCATAGCAGTCATGGGAACAGGAAAGTCCTCTGAGATCAACTGGTCTCTCTCTCGTTCTCGGATGGGTCTTTAGTATAGGTCTTCTCGATATATAGACCAAATCTCAAAGAGTGTAGTGAGCTTACTTTGCTCTGAGATGATGACTGTTCTTGGGGCAATTTTGTTCTCCAGATAGGTCCCAGGTGCACAGAATGAAAGCCCTTCAGTCTTGGTAAGTTCAGAACTTGATTCAACAAATTTACCTTCCCAGAAAACAGCCTGCTTCTTAGAGGATGTAGCTTTAACTCTCCTTGGGACTGGCTAATGAGCTTTGGAGCCTTTCACCTGTAGGTCACCAGTTGGAATCCAGCCCAGCTCAGCAGAGATTAAAAGACATTTCCATGTAATGGACCCCTGGTGGCCCCATAGGAGATGAGTTTGGTGGGTTTCAGCTCCAGGTCTCACATCACAAACTCACCCCCTTGCTTTGCATTAACTGGCAGATGTAACAGAGAGAACAAGCCCTGCATGGCCCATGATTCCCTTGTTATAGATACACTTGGAGCAGTGATGAAAGGGTGAGCCCCAAACTGAAGCAAATGCACATGGGCAGTCGCTTTGCTCTTGCACTTTTACCTCAGACCCAGCTTCCTTGTTTGACTCCTTTAGGCATGTGCACAGCAAATGGTGGCCGCAGAGCTACTGGGTCTAAACACATTCTTAAGGGACATCATCCTTAGAGGTTTTAAGGCACCCTGGTGAGTCCCCCCTCCCCCCGGTACACCCACCTTTCAATCCTGTACTGGACCCAGCTCAGCTGAACAAGTTCCAGCACCCTGACTTGTTTTCTTCCCCTGAACTTCTGAACTTAACTTCTCCCCTCACTGATTTTCTATGAAGTCCTTGATGAAGCCAGCAGGCTGTGTTCTGTGCTATTATCCATGCCGCAGTAAGAAATGTTTTCAATAGCTGGTTCTGCCACTTTTCCAGCATCATTAGCCATTGGACACTAACCTGCAGGGATGGTGCTGGGAACATCTCTTTTTATGCGTCTCATACAGAACCAAATGCATTGTTGGCAGTTAGCCATAGGGAATCAGAGTCAGAATAGTTCCGGGGGGTAGCTGTGTTAGTCTGTATACAGCAAAAACAACGAGAGTCCTGCAGCACCTGATGCATCTGACGAAGTGGGTTGCAGCACATGAAAGCTTATGCCCACAGAAATGTGTTAGTCTTTCAGGTGCTACTAATGTCAGAAAATTGTGCACATTATTGGTACTTTCCATATATAACATTTCCCCTTAATTAATACAAGGATCTCAAAGCATGTGATAGCCAGTAATTAAGCTTCACAGACTCCCATGAAGTAAGTAGTATTATCCCCATTTCACAGATGGACAAACTGAGGCACAGAGAGAGAGTTAGCCAATATTTTTTTTTTTTTTTATTTTTGAGATCCCCAAATTGTGCCAGGCACCTCACAGACATAAGTAAAGATAATATCCTTGCCCCGAAGGGCTTACAGTTTACATTCAATGTGTCACAACAAGTGGGGCCATAAAAAGACAAAGTGAGGCAAGAGGAAAGGACAGACAAAAGTGACAATAATCATAGCTTGTGGTTATTTAGTAAGGCATGTACACATGTTGATGAGTCCATGTCCTCTGCGTTTCTCATATTAATAAAGCTGGTAATAATATCCCAAAGCATCAGTACAATACACAGTAAATATAATAGAGCCCAGTGCTCCATTACCCTGAACCTTGTTAATCATTGACACCTGTACAGAGCTAGTTAAAACACTACTGTAATGACACCCCAAGTCAGAGGGCATTTGTGGGGTTTGAACCCAGGGTCTCTACAGCTACAAGCATTTCTGCTACTGGTTGAACTAAAGGACAATGTAAGTTAAGAGCCTAAATACCTTTGAGGGTCTGGCCCAAGACCATTGGTTCAGAGCAGATTCACTCTAGTCTAACCACCAGAGTGGGACAAAGCCAGAGTGTTAGCATAGCTTGTGCTACCCCTCTGATCTGTTAGCCCAGTGTTTCTCAATTGGTGTTCCGCGGAACCCTGGGGTTCCGGGGGAACACTGTTAGGGTTCCGCGAGCAGCTGTTCTCCGCACCGCCGATCAGCTGTTCTCCACCGCCGAGAACAGCTGTTCTCCGTGCCGCCAATCAGCTGTTCTACGCCGCCGAGAACAGCTGTTCTCCGTGCCGCCAATCAGCTGTTCTACGCCGCCGAGAGCAGCTGTTCTCCGCGCTGCCGAAAAAGGGAAGATGTCCCGGATTTTTCGGCGGAGGATATTGAATGTAAGTGTAATTTAATTGAGAAAAGCTGACCTAGTTGTTTGTATATGACTTACTTATTTAGACATTTTTTTTGGCCCCATATGTAAAAATACTGTTAAGAGTTTGGGGGGTTCAGAAATTATTTATCGAGTTCAAAAGGGTTCCGTGGCCAAATTTAATTGAGAAGCACTGTGTTAGCCTTTTACATACACTTTGCGCTCACAGGTGTAAATGACTGCACAAAGTGCAGGGCAAAGATGAGTTAGGGCCAGCAGATAATTCCACCCATCAAGGAATGCATCTGAAGCCTGATGATGCTGTACAATGCAAATAGCGGTGCTGAGGTAGCATAGTTACAGCCATATAATAAGTTCTCTGTCAAATAGGCTTCACTTAGCATTGTGTTCTTGGTGCTTTTGATGCTAATCAGTGACAAACACAAGCCGTATGTACAATGCACTCTGCTTAGAAGCAAAATTTCCATGACTAATTGTGCTGGTCCCTTTAACAGACTGGTGTGTAAAAGATCACATATTTACAAAGGGCTACAGATCAGATCATCTTCTGTGCTGCTATGTTATCAGAGCCTGACATGCAGGTCTTAATTAATATTAGAATTCTAACGAGTGCAGGAAACAAACAGAATTACCCAAGGCTAACGGGAAGAAATTCACCCCAAGGAAGAAGCCCAGCCTGAGACCCAGGCACTACTCAAATCCTACTTTAGCCCTTGAATAAAACACAGTTTATATAAAGTTCTGATAAGTAAAGGACATCAGTCGGAATGAATTTATTTTGGGCTTCACAGCCCTGATTGGTAGTACCATTCTGGTTTCAGTTGCTGTTGAGCTAGGGCCATGGCTACAACAAAATGAGAGCCCACTTGGTCTGTTAGAGTACAAAGTCTTCTAGTGGACTCAATCGCTAGCCCAGAAGTGGCATCCTCTCCACACTACTCAAGAGAAACAAATTCTCATCATGGTCATGATGAGTCATATTGAAAGAAGACTGCAGAAAGCTCATCTGAAAGGAGCAGAAATGTGTGTGTTTTGCAGATTGCAGATCAACAAGTAAAGATACACAATGAAATCATGCATGGATCCTCTGACTGAAGCATGCAGAATTCTGAAGGGAATTGAAAGAATAACTGCCTCCAGACAGTTTGGGCATGAAAAACTGTAAGGTGATGAACATCCTCAATTTCCAATGAAGTCAATGAGTCAGAGCCTCAGCTGATGTAAACTGGCTCCATTGAACCCAATGGGGCTGCTCCCATTTACATCACCTGAGTATTTAGACCACTGGATATTAGTGGCTCTTGCTACTTTGTAGCATGATATGGTTTAGCTCCTGTCTTCATAAAATATGACCTGAAGAAGAGCTTGGTGTGCTTCCAAAACTTGTCTCTCTCGCCAACAGAAATGGGTCCTATAAAAGATGTTGCCCTCACCTCACCTTGTCTCTCTAATATCCCGGGACTGAAATGGTTACCACCACATTGCATTCCCAAAATCTGTCCAATATGCTGTGGTATGAGAGAGAACGTGGCGGGGTCAAATTCTGCCCTAACCTACCACTTCATCTAGGTAGGTAGCTACCTAGTGATCATACTCCTAGGACTCTGCTCACCATAGTATCGCTATGCATTAAATACCTTCGACCAGATGCAAGCCCATTGACTTGGGTGAGATTTCACAGGATGTCAAGTCAGGACAAAACATGATTCCTTATAAGTCTTTAAAATTGACTTAGTATCTTTTATATGAAGGTGCTGGTCTCCTTTTTGACTTGCCTTTACTTTCAGCAGTGCCTAAATATTGGCTTCCATCCTGGTAGTAACAGGTTCTTGTTTCCCAGCAGTAGCTGCAGAGCAATGTCTTGATAAAGAGAGGAATTCCGGCCCCAGAAGCTTGATGTACTATTCTTTTCAAAAGAATAATGAGTATTATGTTTCTTATGGTCAGCAAGTAGGTTGCCCAGACAAAGGGTAAAAAATACCACTAAAGTTAGAAAGCACAAAGCTCACCTTCCTGACACGATTGACGACACATTTGATTTATGAGTGGCTTAGATTTAATGTCTGACTCAATCCCTTTCATGTATTTTCATTGCTTTTCCATAGACTTTTCACAGTTTCCACATCACTCCTATCACTCCTTCCATCAAGGTCCTTCCTCTGCTTTTCAAAATGTGCTTCGCTCCTCAGGAAATGTCACTGCTCATCACAACGAGCATTTCTACAACAGAAGCACTTCTCCACATCCATTTGGTCCTTCCACATGGGAGAGCCCGTGAGCAAAGTGAGATGCTGAGCAAACAGTAGGCATGACGCTAGCTAAGTGGCACCTCAGTCCCCCATTTGAGATCTTTCAAAGACTCCAGTGATCCAAATATCTTAAAGTACCAGAGTTTAGTAGCATGGAGGTTTAGGATCAACAGCCAGAAGAATGGCAGCTAAGTCAATAGGACGCTTTCCTCTGCAGCATGGGGCATAGGTCATTTGCTGGTGGAGTCTCTGTACCTCGAAGTCTTGAAGGACTTTGAGGACTTCAATAACTCAGTCACAGGTTAGGAGTCTATTACAGAAGTGGGTGGGTGAGGTTCTGTGGCCTGCGTTGTGCAGGAGGTCAGACTAGATTATTATAATGGTCACTTCTGACCTTAAAGTCTATGTGTCTATAATTTTCTTTGTAAATCTGTGATTGTTTTTGCATCATCTTAAAAGTGATGTGATCTGCATAGTCTCAGTGAGGTGTAAGAGAGGTAATGAATAGAGTAACACCTTCCACTGCTGTCTTTCATCAATAGATGGTGCTAGCTCTCAATGCACCTTGGTATCGAGCAATGTTTCTGGTTTGTGCTAGTTCAGTGTATTGTGTGTTATAGTTTTCTGGCTAGCATACATGTAATACTGCCTTCAAAAAGTTGGCCAAAACAGGATATACTAGAAGTCCTGATATGAACAGAGATTTCCTTGAAGCTCAAGTGATAGTAGCTTGTGGTTTTTGAAGTGACAGGTCCATGGTTGTATCCCCATGCTACAGTGCAGGTTTAATAGCCACCCCCAATATCTGTATGTAAGCAGTTAAGGATGTGTTACAGGCTGGTACCCATCTGCTGGATGTGAACTGCTGTGAATCTCATCTGCTGAGAAGATGAGTGTTACCTAACAGTGGGCGAGATGAGGGTCAGTAATGTACATATTATATATACCCATGCACCTAGAGGAAAGTAGGGAGATAAAACCTAGGGCTGGAAGGAACCTTCTGGGTCACTGAGTCCAGTCCCCTGCTGTTGCAGGCAACTCCATCATATAATTTCATTCGTAAACTTCGTGGTCAGCCTACAGCCTGTAAGTGTCCTCCAGATACTGACAGGAGAGTTTTCACTAACTCAGGTGTTTGAGCTCTGTGGTGTTGGAGTTGAAAGCCCCAGGTTCTACCCTCAGTAATAACGGTGTGCAGCTTAGCTGATGACCCTGATGTCTGTGTGCAACCACAAATTGGTTATTAAGTTGTAAGAAACAAAGCAACTTCTTGTGCACAAGTCACATCTGCGGGAAATCTGTTTTCAGAGCTGTGTCCCCTCAGCTACACACACAACTTGGTATCCTCTTTTATCTTCCTTGCTTATCGATGTTGATTATCTTTCCTTGCAGTCAATGCTGTTCTTCCAACAATTGGACAGCAGCTGGCTATGGTGCACATGTTGGAGTCAGACTGTGGTGCCATCTCTTGCTTTCAGCATCTACGTGTAGTGACCTTCCTGAAGTCTCTTTAATGGAGACTTCTGAAGATGTTCCCTAGTGATTAGATGGAATTATGTCGACAGCTCAACTTCACGGAGCCTTTGGAGACTTCAGTCTGCAGGGTTGAAAAAGGTAAATGTTCGTATTCTTCCGTCGATGAATTATGCTGGCAGTTCAGAAACAGCGACTTCACTTCTTTTTTGAAGTTATTGTTGAGGAACCCATAGATAACAGGGTTGACACAGGTAGAAGTCATGGCTACCAAGTGGCACAAGGAGAAAATCAGGTTGTGGTGGCAAGGGGAAATGGCTTTGTAATCCCAGTCCTCAATGCTATTGAAAACGTGCAGTGGTAACCAGCAAACAGCAAATGCGACCACCATGGATACTAACAAAATGTTTATCCTCCTCAGCTGAACTGCCCGGCCACTGTATTCGCTCCTCTCAAACATGTCCTTTCTCTTCTGCAGGCATAAATAGATATGCAAGTAGCAAACCAGGATAAAGAAGAGAGGGATGCAGTACTGGAACAGCAGCAAGGTGGTGGTGTAGATGAGTCGGTGCTGGTCAGAAGGCCATAAGTCCATGCATATAGCCTTGTCGGCAGAAGAATCCGTAATATAAGAGAACTGCTTGTGCAACTCATATGTCAATATGGAGGTCGTCAGAAAGGGCAGGGACATGAGGCAAGCTATTGTCCAAATGACTACAATCCCTAGATAGGCTTGGGGGATGCTTGGCCTCCAGCCAGTTGGTTTTGTGATGAGCTGGTGTCTTTCCAAAGCAATGAGGACAAGAGAGAGAATTGACACACTCACAGAAGTGCACTGGATGAAGGAAGTCATTTTGCACATGACCTCACCAAATATCCAGTGGTCCATCAGGGTGTAGACGATGGTGAAAGGCAGGCAGACGACACTCATGAACAAGTCAGAGACTATCAAGTTGGTAATGAGTATGCTGGTGACATTGGCCTTCTCCTTCTGCCTGGCTATGACACTAATCAGGCAAATGTTTCCCAGGATGCCTAGGATGGTTTCTAAGCTATATGAGGTGACTAGAAAGACGGTGAGGTCAGTTGTGTTTCTGCAGTGATCTGGGATAAGTGTGGGAAAGCCTTGCTCTGAACTCCAGTTCTTATTGAATGGTAATGGAAGGACCATGTTAGGAT
Source organism: Emydura macquarii macquarii (assembly GCF_026122565.2). Lineage (NCBI taxonomy): Eukaryota > Metazoa > Chordata > Testudines > Chelidae > Emydura > Emydura macquarii. The sequence continues at coordinate 6,932,608 of NW_027130204.1, forward strand.
CTTTGGTCTTGCTCATGCTGAAATCAGAAAGAGAGCTTGAAAGATGCAGGGAAACGAGGTAGGATCTGGTCTTCAGGACCCTACCATAAGTTCTTCTGTTCAGCTGTGTAGGGACTCTGGAAATACCTGCAAAGGAAAGAGAGCGAGTGTTATAATAGAGGAGCTAAACAGAATTTTCTGGGGCGGGGGGTGATGAGCTTTTTCTTCCCCTCTGAACACTTTTCCATCTTCCTTTGGTTCACTGCTTTAGGCCACAAACGGGAGTAGTTTGCTGGATAGTGAAATGGGACCAAATGCACTACTGGAGTAAGCAGGTTCAATTCCACCCGAGTTAGTCGTATTGTGACTGAATAGGCCAATACGGAGATTAAACCAAAACAACTTCCTGCAAGTCAGTAGCACTGCAGAGCTTCACTTCAAGCAAGCCAGGGCCAAATGACAGTTTTGGGGTGTAAACCATGTGAAACTCATTGGAAAACCATGTGAAACTCATTGGAGTCGCAAGGCTATGCTAACTGAGTCGGCTTTGGCCATATTTCAGGTTCACTGAAGTCAAAGTGAAAACCAAGAGGTGCAAACTTCACCAAGCAGAGTCAAAAAAACATGCGGCATGAGTTGTCCATGAATGGAACACACTTACATGCTTAACCCCACTCCCCTGTTTGAACTGGAAAGTAGCACCTTACAAATATTCACACCCAAATCTTCCTCTGGTATAAACTGGCTTAACTCCATCAAAGTCAAAAGAACTATGCTGATTTACTCCAGCTGTGGAATTGACCCTCATTTTTTGCAGGGGTTCAATATTCAATCATCCATTTTGTGAGAGTGTCGCAAAGACTGAAATTGCTGAGTCGCAAAATCAGAATGAAATTATTAATGTCTTTTTCATGCAGCCTGGTGTGTAGCTGTGTCACCCCAATTCTTCACTCCTGGGCCCCGACTTACTCCACTTTGCTGTGTGAACCACCCACTCCTGGGTCGGCCCACACTCAGCCTCCTGCGTGTAATCGGTCCCTCACCTAGTGAAGGAGCACTTCTGGCCAGTCAGTCCTGGGATAGACCCCCAGCAAACACCCCCAGTCCCAGATGCAACCCCAGGAACTGCCGTCTTGCAGGGTTCAGTGCTGCACACTGCACCCTGCAAGCTCATTTACACTTGTCCATCAATTTATCAAAAAAATTGATATGCACCAGCTCTGTCACTCTAAGTGAGGTCTCTGCACACACTCGATACACATGCACTATTTTAGATAAAACAAACAAATAAGTTTATTGACTACAGCAAGATTTTAAGTGAATCTAAGTCAGATTATTAATAAGTCAAGGAGTTAATCACAATTAACTAAAAGATAACTCGCTTCTTAACCTAAGATTAATATGTCAATCTGCATTCAGCTTATCACACAGGCTGGTTGCAATGCCTCTTGCAACCAGGCCCCCCTCCCTGTGGGTAGATTCTCAGTTTTTGGTGTTGCTTAGAAGCTGCATTCCAGGGGAGAGCAAAGAGACAAAGCTTTTAACAAGTTTCCCCAACGCCCCCTGGGGTCAGGTGATCAGCCCTGTCCGGCAATGGGCATGATTTTTCCCACTTTAGCCGAAGTGCTCACAGGTGCTTTGGCCAGTCCATTGTTCCTGTATGCATGCCTCTGTGTGCCGTGGAAACACAGTCTTGTGTTCATCTTCATCTATTCAAACCATGTGAGACACACATTTGGGGATATGACACAGCAGAGTTTCATATCTGTACATATGTATCTGTTCATATCTGTACATATGTATGACATTGCAGGAAACATGCTATCATAACAATAATGTTCAGTATGTCATGAGCATTCCAGTAAGACCTTACATGGCATACTTTGCAACAGACAATACACAGTTACACCGTAAGGGTGAACATGATAGGGTACAGCGTGTCACACCTGGTAAAAAGTTTTTAGTCAGTTCTGGATGCTGCAAATGGAAAACTGACCACGAGTGACGTCAGAAAGAAAGAGAGAGGCAATTAATGAAATAGTGAGATGCTGAAGAGATTTATTTATTATTAATCCACCCATACTTTATTTTTAAATAAGGTTAGACAATAAAGACCTGATTTTCAGAGGTTCTGAGCACACACAGCTCGTATTGACTCCAGCAGGAGTTTGGGAGGAGGCACTTCTGAAAATCAGACTCTAAATCCTTTTCCAAATGGTGGAATTAATTTTTGGCACAGCTGGAGTTTCCATCAGATTAGTTCATTTGAAGGAATAATATATATTAGCTTTTCCTTGTTTTTCCCATTGTTATTTAGAGAAGTAATAGAATGAAGCCCATAAGGGTATATTTTTCAGTGAGTTGTGTATGTAACTGGACTCTTATCAGTGGTAGCGAGGAGCTGCATAGCTGATTCTGTTTTGCCCTTTGCAAATTTCTGTGGGAAAATTTCAGTTTTGCCAGAAGTTTTCAATTTTCCAATTGAAATATTTTGTTTCAGGATGGGCCAGCTTGAATTGAAGCATTCCATTTTGTCCAATACAAACATTTCATTTTGGGTGAGTTCTATATTAATCTTTTTCTGCTTGTGCTGCTGCAGTGTCTCCTGCGCATTATAGTTCAGGTGCATTATGCCTCCACTTTCCTCTATGGGCTAGGCTCCATGGCTGGACTACCTATCCCATGATGCACAACAGTCTCCCACCCTGAAGATGGATGCTCCCATCATAGTAAAGCATGGAAATCTATTCCGGCTGGGGAGCCCTGCCCATAGAAGAAAAATGGGGGTATGCATAACCCAAACTACAACTCCCATGATGTAGTGCAGCTACTCAGGCAGATGCAGTTCAGTGTTGAACTGACCTGAAATGAATTGTTTTAATATTTCCAACTAGAAATTTTTTTGCAACATTACATTATGTGAAAAAAAATTGATATTTTGATCTTTTTCAACCTGATTTGGAATGACAACAATTGTCAAGATCTTGGAATTTTCCTCCCAGCTCTAGAGGTCAGGATGACCCCAGGAAATGAGACTCTCAGCATTTTGGGTGAAATCCTGGCCCTGCTGAAATAAATGGCAAAATTCCATTAACTTAGATGGGACCCGGTTTTAACTGCCTATATCTGGGTCACTAATTCAATAACGACTAGCCACTGCGTGGGTAGCGACTCCAAGTTGTTCCCACCTGACAGCAGGTTGGTGACCTGCGTGAAGTGAGATGAGGTGTCCATGCAATTCCAGCACAGAGAGGTCCAAGCACACACTGCCACTACGTTAATCTAATTGGCACATAAAACTTTAGCCACATAGGCATGGAAATTTGCCTTCCCTCTGACCCCTATGGGTGGGCAGTGTGGGACAATGCAGTATGTGTTGCATCACTCTAGCTCCTTTCATTGCATTCACCTTAATTGCTCAAGGCCCTGCAGAGTAATGTTCGATGGCACAATAAGTCACTGCTCCAGCTTTTCATCTCCTGAGTTCCAGGCTTCCTTTTGAGCACAGGTGCAGACGGTGGGATAGGTGATCTTTTGAGGTCCCTCCTAGGCCTACATTTCTATGGCTTTATGATTTTGATGGCTTTATCCTAATTCCTCGTGAACAGTTTATATTTGTTCCCATTGTGAAACCACCACATAATTTGGCACAATGGGAAGTCCCTAATCAAGGGCAGCCCTGTATTGTAATAACTACATAGATAGTGGCCCTTGGCTGTTACTCCAATGTATTTTCAAAGGGGTCCAAGGGAGGTGGGCACACAACTCCCATTCAGAATCAGTGGAAATCCCAGCCATGGGCTCCAGTAGTGTCCGTAGCCCATCTCTGCAGATGTGGGAGGATTCCGTCCCTCCCAGCTCCAGAGCAAGGCCCATTTACTATGGCTATGCATTCCATTTCTGCAGACATTCACTCCTCTCCTCCACTGACCTAGTGCCATGGTGCCATGCTGGAGTCCTAATCCTCTGATGCAACCTGGCAGGGAAAGAGAAGACATTACCCCCACAGGGAGCTCACCTGAACAAGGAGGTTGCTACGTGGAGTACTGAGGCTCGCAACATGCAAAGTAAATGTATACTCACTGAAAGCCATTATTTACTGATTGCATAAATTTTTACTCTGCAAAAACTGCTCCTCAAACAGGCTTGTGAGTTTGAGATAAACTTTTTAGCGCTGCAAAAAGCAATCGTCAGAATATTACAGTGTCAATAAAATGGTATAGCAAGCTTATCGCGTTGTTTGAGTAACGTTTATTGCGGAGGAACAGCATGTGCTGAGGTGCACTGGGACGACTTAGAGGAGGGACAGCTCTGCCATTTATTTTCATCTTTATTAATTGTATCAGTTGGGTCAGAAGATGCTGCCTCTCAGGAACCGAAAAGAAAAGTTTCAATCAAAAATGGAATGTTCTATAAGGCAAACAGGCAAAAGTGTCTAACTGTGATATTCAATCACATGTGTAGGAGTTGGTGTTATTGACTCTGATTTGTCTTAAAAGCGACATTAATCTTTGACTTAGATTCCACCCGCTCCCCATTTCCTTTGCTCTCTCTCTCTTTCTACCTCTCTTTTCTTTGACATATTACGTGTTTGAATAATTCAGTCTTGGAGTGAGTGGAGAATGTGGAAAGTGTCCGTATTATTTCTAGGAAGAGTATACATGTCTCAGCTTCCTCCTATTCACTTCTGTATTGTTACCACCTGGTGTGAAGAGGTTATTTTCCTTTCTGGGATGGAGGATAAAGGAAGGCAGTGACTGGGTGCGAGACAGGACCTGAAGAAGGGCTCTGTCCCTTTCACCAATGGATGCTGATCCAATAAAAGATATGACCTCACCCACCTTCTCTCTGATATCCTGGGACCGACACGGCTACAATGCTGCAAACAGCCTGTGAATGGAGCTCCGTAGTAGATACAATGGAGGCCAACACCAGACCATTTATTTTTAATAACTGTTGGCCCAGGACGTGAAAACAGCACGGCTAGGACTTGAGAGACCATAGAACAGAAGATCCTGCCGTACCAGGGCAGGGATGCAATCTTGGATGTCTGAACAAGACAAGTCATGCTGCCAGCATGTACATAGGTCTGTAGCCTTGTGTTATCATTCTAACCTAATGACCCTAACCACTGGATTCCAGGTGACTAATAGAAGATGTCTCCTTTTTGAGAAGGCTGTCCTGTGTCTCTGCAACCATCTGCTGGTTGCATCGCTCCCAAACGGGAAAGTTTCCAATGGGGATCCAGGTTCATTTGGACCTGCTGCAGGAGACCTGGTGAGAAATAGAGGTGCTGGAGCTCAGAACCCAGTCTGGGGAGAGCTGGGATGCAGGGCTTCCCCTCATAAAAAGTGGAGGCCCAGGACCTATCATGAAGGATATATTTGCACTGCAATCACTAAGTCTAGTAACAGCTCATGTATACGTGCCCTGGTTAACTTTGTGATTGCAGCGTGTGCAGACACATGTGAGTTACCAGCAGCACTCAGATACATAGCCAGGATCCCAAGTGGGCAGGGCTAGTCCATGCTGCTGCAGCTTCGCTGCTGCTGTTACTCAAGCTAGCTTGGATCTAGCTAGATCAAAACTAGCTCAGCTATGTCTGTACATGCTACAGTTGCAGTATAGATGTACCCTAAGAAGGAGATGCTCCCAGAGGGGCTATGTGAAGGTCAGAGGCAGAACACACCCTGTAGATCTGTGACAGAGAGCCTGTAAGGTGGGGACAAAGAGCGTTATCATGGAGTGTATCTAAAAATTCTGCAATGCATTTTGCTGCATTAAGAGTTCAATATTTTTAATACTTTGCATTTCTGTAGCACCTTCCATTGGATGATGACTAAGCGCTTCCTAGACATTTATTCTCACAACACTCCTTTGAGGCAATTGAGGAATTGTTACCCTCATTCCACAGAGGTGGGAATCAGATACAGGGAGGTGAGAAATTATTTGTCCAATAACCACAGGGCATCTTTTTCACTCTATCCAGGTTCTTATATCTGGCCCATCAGCCTGCCATGGGTGGCAGAGCCAGGAATAAAGCCTGCATCTTTTGGGATCACAGTTCGGTGCATCCCTTCCTCCAGTGACCATAATGTAAAAAGTAGTTCTAGGAAAACAAGGTACCTTATTTTTATGTCCTACCTTCTCCCGTGAAGGATCTCAGGACTCTGTCACCTATTCACAAGCATTGCTTCATGCATCACACATGGAACAGTAAACTGTGAAAGGCTCAGTAAGCGCCTCCCTACTATCATCAGCCTGCCTGGACCATTATTTATTATTATTAATAATCGTGTTTATTACAGTAGTGCCGAGGGATCACCCAAGAACAGATCCCAATTGCACAAGGGTTGCTCACATCGAGAGAAGCAAACAATCCCTACTGCCAAGAGCCTACAATCTAGCTAGCAAGTCAGACAAAGGCTAGAGGAAAGGGCTGTAACATGGAAAGAGAACAGCATCTATTGCCATTTCCCCACCCATGTCACTCTCTTGGGACCTGATTCAAAGCTCGTTGAAGCCAATGGGGGTATTTCCATTGACTCTAGTGGGCTTTGGATCAGGCTCTAGGAGTGTTTTCACCTTTGCCTCTGGATTGGGTTTGAATCCTAAAAAAACTCGCAACACATACGCAAGGGACTGAAGGGCTGCACAAGAGTCCTTTGTTTCTGGGACTCTGACTTATGTAAACCCTGAATTCCCTGAGCATCCCTTGATTTCGGGCTGCACACCCCAGCCAGCAAACACTATTTATAATTTAAATTCAGATTGAATTAGACAATTAGAGTAAACAAGCATAGAGGTACATTTGGACTGCTAAAAATGCCAGTCACTGGAGCACTGTATTGCAAAGCAGTCTAAACTCTAACATCTTCCTTCTAGATTCTCCTGTTTTAACATTTTTTCTCTCCTAAAAGCCTCTAACAAAACAATATGGCAACAACTCCTACTTCTAACCTAATCATTTCACTCGTAAAGCCTGGTGGACATATCATAGTGCTTGTACACAATGCCACTTGCCCGTGGACTTGAGTTCAGATCTCTTGGCAATTGTTTTCTGATAGGAAATAAGGCAAAAATGCCTACTACAAAGAGGAAGATCAGAACAAGTAACAAAATCATGATCACAGCATAAACTGTCAACCTCTCAACTCGCAGTTTAATGGAACCATAGCTTTTAAGGTCAACAGGGACCATTATGATCATCTAGTCTGAACCTGCTACAAAGTTGAAACAAAGTATTCAGAAAATTCTTACCTGGTAACATCCATACTGATTAAGAAGTTTGCTGCTAGTGCTGGGTATCTGTGGCAGAGCAAAATAGAGGAACTCTGTAGCAGCAGGGAAGATATGCTGTCCTCTCCGTGTTGCGATGGGCAATTGGGGAGGCATCTCTCTCCCTCTCTGCAAAGGGAACTTAGCCAATGAGTTTTGTTCTATGCTTACGGCCCAACTTTGAAGTTCTAGCTCCCTCTGTTGATTTATAAATGTATGCATTCTACTGATAGTTAAGTCAAACAGCAGCTGCACGAAAGAGATATGAAACTATCTGAAGTACGACATGGCAAAATGACAGGCTCCTGCACTATGGGGGACAGATATACCAACACAAAAGGAATAAAAATTAAGATATAGGCCCCAATGTTGTGTTCCTTACCGAGGCAAGACTCCCTTTGGAATCAATAGGGGTTTTGCCTACTGTGCATGATCAGGCCCTACTGTTAGACATACCAGACACTTTCCAGCTTTACAATCCACTCCCGCACCTGGCTGTGTATAGTCACACTACAGAGAAGCCCAAGCTGCAAAATCTTCAAGATTCAGTGCGTGTAGAAGGGATTGTTTGGGTAAAGTGCCTGTAGGTTTGGGGGTCCTGAGGAATTGCAAATTATGGGGGGAATTTTCCGATGCACCTTAGGGACTTAGAGCACAAATGCTACTGGCTTCTTTTTGTCTTCTGAACCAAAGCCAGTGCCAGGAGTGGTACCATGCCCAGTTTGGACCTTTAGCATTCAGGCATTAGTGGTACCCGTGGCTGCTTTTCCTCTTCAACTACTAACCTGGCAACCCTGCAAATGAACGTTACAGGAATTGTATCAAATCTGTGTTTCCCTATATAGACCTCATAGGTTTGCACCAGGGATTGAACTAAGGACTTTCAGCACCAAAAAGCACCAGAATTTGTTATCTGAGCTAAGGAGAAAACTATGGGAACTGTTATTAAGTTGCAGGGTCTTATACTTTCCAGGACTGGCCATTAGCCAGGGACAGGATGATTTACACTAGACCCTTGCATTACATACTTCTTGACTATATCAGCCAGCCTTGAGTACCTGACGTCCATGGGTCTGCAAATAGGGTCTGACCCAAACCCACTGTGGTGTGCCAGTTGACTTCAATGGGCTTTGGATCAGACCATGTACAATAGAGGGAGGTGTCCTCACACACTCTAAGCCAGGCCCTTTTAAATAGTCTGTTCCAAAAATAGAGTAGTGCCACTATTGTAAGTTCAGGTCTAGCAGATGTTGAGTCATAATGAAAATGTCCAAGGATCTTGTCACTGGTTTAGGAGAGACCTATGCTCTAGTGCACAGTGGCAGATAGATGGATACTTACTCTCCTTTGCCTATTAAAAAAGCTGAGGGTTCCAGTCTGCCTGGTCCACAGGTATTGAAAGCCAGAGAATCTGAGATGGTTTATTTAACTGGCTTGTTCACTTCCGCCCTTAAACTTATTTGTTCATTATCTGTCTGTTTATCTGTTTTACTGTTCAGAGCAATAAATAAAGTGGAGATATTCTAGAGCAATGTTTCTCAACCTTTTTGATACCCAGAACCGGCTTGCTGCCTTCCTAAACTGTATCAGGGAAACCTCAGGGACTGGTGCTGGTCCACGGACAAGTCATTGAGAAACACTATTCTAGAGCATAGGCAGTCCTGTTATTGGAGCAAAAAGAGGCTTTGGAAGCTGTTCTTCAGACATGTTTCATTGAATTGTTCTCTCTGTCTATCCCCCTCTGCCTGAATTACTCCGTAATCAATCTTATCTCTCCTGAGTCCATACCTGGTAAGGCGTTTGCCAGGTTCCTTTATTCTCTCAACTAGAATCCCATGGGCAGAGTCTGCAACTAGCAATTAGCATCTGCTGTCTTCTTAAAGTGAACATAAAACAACTGCAATACCACCTTCTGCAGGCTGAAAATCTTAGCTCTGCATCTGGACTTAACTCATAGCAGAATTAAGGTCCTGACCACTTTTTGTTAGGCAAGTGGTGTTAACCCTGGTGTGTTGGCCAAATTCCAACTGAGGTAATAGACTTGACCTCATACACTCCCTTGCATTAACTTCCCAGTTGAATATGGCATATTTCTCTACTTCCTACTGTGTGAGGTGGCTGTGTGCTCTTAAACAGCTGATGCAGGACTGCACTTGAGTGGTGAATAAAATGATTCCTACACTGAATATAGTTTATACACTCTGGCCTCATACAAAAAGCGTTGGTCCATGCTTTTAAGCAGACAGCACAAGTTGAGGATGCGTATTGGGACCAGTCTTCTATCCATATGCCTTATGTAACAGGAACAAACAAGCGTGCTAGAGATTAATAATTTTTACAGACCTCTGTTGTTGTGAAGCACAGTGAAAATACTATACACTTGGCTGCTACAATGCATGCCTTGAGCCTGATACAAAGTTAATTGAAGTCACTGGAAAGATTCCCATCAACTTCAATGGGGAATAGAGTGGGCCCTATTTGCAGCAGACAGTGAATATGAAAAAAGAAGCCAAAACAGGATGATAAGAACATACCACCCTGGTCCTCCGCACACTGCATTAAGTCCTGGAACAATATCAGCTCCCAGTTAAGGTCCCTGAGTGGGATGAAACCTGAAAACTCAGAAACCGACTCTCTTTCTCTGTGATTTCCTCTGTAGGACAGCTGCACGCCCCAGAGACATCAGAACTGACTGTCTCAGGGTGCAATTTGCATGTCACGGGGAATCAACCTTTGTGGAATGGGGTTTGGAGCTCCCTTCCGCAAGATGTTTGTGTCACCATGCATTTTAATATCTCCAGAATAAAATGTGCATCTGCTGTCCTCCAAACGTCCTGGAATATAAGGATGAGGGCTTGAGCTTTTTGTAATTTTGGCTGTGCTCACATTCTACAGCAATAAGCATGTTATAAACTCAAATACCTAGGCTGGATAGTAGCTAGAGCTGATGGGGAAAATGCTGGGAAAAAATGTTGTGTGCAGTGTTCTTGCAGCTGTGTGAGTCCCAGGATATTAGAGAGACAAGGTGGTAAAGTAATATCTTTTATTGGACCAACTTCTATTGGTGCAACAATATGGCTCATCCCTTATTTGGCAGGAAACTGCATAAGGGATAGTCTCCATGATCCACTCCATTTTTGGCTTTATTACACAGCCCTACAATGCTTCCAGTTATGGTGATGTTTTCTGGTGTGCTGCAGAACCTAGGTAATGGACTAATCACACTGGAGATATTTCACAGTAAGTCAGCCTTCCTGAATTCAAACCAGACAAGATGGCCATGTGAAACCAGTTACCAGCTGCATCCCCTGCCTTGGCAATAGAAAATGCAGACTAAGCTTCAACTGATCGTTGTGTGGAATCACATTGCTGGGGCGTGGCGGGCATTAGACATTGCATAATGCTAGGGCTCCTGCAAGAGCCAATGCTAAGCAAATAAAAGAACTGCCACACTGTTCTCTTACAGAAGAGTATCCAATATCTTGTTCAAGAGGGCGCTTGCTGAGGCTTGCAGTGCTATTCCGTGCCATATCTCTCTCTGTTGGTGATGAAGATGGGTGAACTTCCAGATATTTGAGGCCAGGTGAGCTTCACACACTTTTTTCCAATCAAAGCCATGCCCCCAACCTCCTGCAATACATGTGCCCCCTCCCTGGTCACCTACAGGAAGGTCACATGTGTCTTCCCCTTCCTACAGAGGTTAGCAGAGGGGCACGGCTGTGAGGGGAGGAAAGAAGAGGACTGTGGTCTAAAGAAGGAGCCTGTCGGGCCTGGGCTGAGGTCAGGGCTAAAGGAGGAGTATGACGAGTCTGGGCTCCTGAAGGTAGAAGAGATTCCCATATAGGGGAATAGAGGAAAGCCCACACCTTGCCTTTGCCCATGATTTGGGCTTCTCAAGCCAGGATCACTTCTCCCGTGCCTGGGAGGAAATGGGGGATGGGCTTCCTGGGTGAGGATCAACTCTCATCCCCAACTAGAAATGGACAGACACTAGGGGGAAAAAAACCCTGAGAACATTTGTTCCACCAAAAACTTGGCGTTTTCTGACAGACATTCACACTGGTGATATTTTGTTTGCCGAAAGAGAAAGAAGACTTGTGCCAATGTGATTGCTCTGAGAAATGTGAAAGAAATTAAGAGCAAATGATCAAAGCAACAGTTGCAGTGAAAAGTTTGTAGGGAAATTTTTTGGCACAGGGCCTGATCTGGTGACTTGCCCAAGTCCTGAGATCTGTGCTAGGTGGCTCCTGGATCCCAAACTCCTGCTCAAATCACTGTTGCTTAGGCCTCCAAGCAGGCTGTGGGAAAGCAAGGGTGGCAAGTCTGTGATGATGCTATGGAGCATACTGGGGACTAAGCTGGTAGTGCTTGATTGCATCCCAGATCTGTATATAAACATGGCAGGAGCGGCACCAACCCACAAAAACAAAGGACTTCGGGGCTGAGGTTGCTCCTGGCATTTCACTGTACTCCACTGGCTGCAGGGGGGGGTTGGAACAAATGGGCCAGGCCATGCCAACATTGCTAAAATTCAATGGGCTGTGATTGAAATGGGGCAATTGTCCTTAATCATAATCCAGAATGATTTGTGGGTCCTGCCCAAATGAAGCTTGAGCCTTTTATTGCTGCCTTTGTTCTGTCTCAGTGAGTATCATTTGGCTGCCTCAGGTCTGTTCAGTCTCCCATTGAAGTCAATGGAAAGACTCCTATTGATGTTGGGGGTGTTGAAAAGGGTTCCTGATTGGGCTCCCAGCCCCACCAATGCAGAATTCTCCCTCACAGCGTATTTTCCATCACTTCCTCCATTGTTGTCTGAAATGTGCAGAGACTGGTTTAGGGCACTTACCCAGAACAGTTCTTTGTAATGCTGCGGAAGATCGTCCCAGTAATCCAGGGGCTTAGTCCATGCTGGTGACAATGACATAATGCTTCCTGGGTTTTTCATCAGAAATCTCAACAACTTTACAGGGAGCACAAGTATCATTATTCCCATTTTGCAGATGAGAAAACTGAGGCACACAGAGCAGAAATGCCTTGCTCAAGGTCACAGTGGCAGAGACTGGACTAGAACCTGGCTCTTATGACTTTTAGTTCTGTGATTTAACCACTAGATGGCACCACCATCTGGGTGCTGTCCCAATGCTATGCGACCCTGACATAGTGAGCCAAACCATGGGCTTCCTAACATGCCTGCATTGCAATCACAGTAGTGCATGGCATGTTAGTGGAATGAGGTCAGGTGCTATCAGAAATTACATGATCTTGTGTATAATTTCTTAGCCCTGCTTTCCCCTGCACTCTGGAACCCCAGTTAGTTCAAGTCACCCAGTGCTTTAGCAGCAAGATCCCATACGAATCACTGTGAGGTGAACACTGTGGTGAAACACTCGCCAGTCAGGAACACCAAAGCTGATATTGACATGCGCAGCCTTTTCATAGAGTTTCAAACCTCCTGTCAGCCTTAATGCTGTTCCCTTGTGCATATGCATTAAGATACAGGGCCGGCCTCTCTGGTCTGCTAAGTCCACTATGCATGGCTCCGGGAGCATACAGTGGATGCAGACTTCCTGGGCCAGTTGTCCTGGCCACCCACAGCATAGGGGAAAGGAGGGGACACCTCAAGGGCGTTGGGTGTGAGTTGGGAAAGTCACGGTGAGCTCTGCTATGCTATGCCCAATCCATCTCCGACATAAGACCATCGAGGCAGGGTCCGTACCCGTGTACAGCTGTCACTAAGCAGATCTGGTTTACAACAGAGCTGGGTGGCATAGGATTAGGTAGCTGCGATCATTGCTATTGCTCATGGGACCCCTCCTCAAACTGACTTAAGTTCCAGTTTTCCTTTGGCTGGATAGATTTTCTTTAAAATATGGGGACTCTGTTTCTTCACTAAGTGATAATGTGTGTACAGACTTTATACTTGTATATTCCTGGCCTGAACACTAGCACCATACTTTGAAAGGGAATTTTGCCATAAGCAGATATAAAAATGTGGTGGTGTTTCCAGGTGCCGTTGTATTATGCTGAGACAATGTATTTAGAGTTCCCTGGAATGAATGAAGCAACAGGGTTGTAATTATTGACTGCAATGCTGCTGTAGTTTGATTCTAAAGACCTGTCTGCACCAGCACATTTTTCACTATTGCTCTGTACATTGTTACGTTTGGTCTTTATTATATTGTCTAAATATATTTTACAGGGTATTTTTCATATAGAAGATTTCCATAAACTTTGTGTGTCTTGGGTGCCAAGGAAGATTATACCATGAGATGCTACTCTTGTATATAAGGCTGTAGAAAAAATTACATAACGTCTTTTTCCCATAGGTTGGACTTTAAGGTGTGGGCTTGCTCCTGCTTCTAATATACAACATGTATCTTGGCAAATCTGGTTTGCTTGTGCACCTGTACAGAGGACCTGATTTTCACAGGATGAGGGGGAAGAGTTCAGAGGACTCTCCTGCTTTGTTTCAACCATTCTTCCAATACATTCTTGCATATACTACAGGAAACATCAAATGAGGGAGATACCACAAAGTATCTATCTATCTATTTGGTTTGTATAATGCCAGCTAACATAGTATCTAAGTAACTCTCAAGTAAATTAGGTCTGCATACGAAGGTTCTTAGTGAACTTCATGGATTCTTCCACAAGACCATACATTAACTGCTTAGAAGGAAGAAAGAGCTTGACACTTATGTCTTTATTTAACTCCAGATTTCATCAGAGATGACGTTACTGTAAATGATCTTTGATTTAATCAGTTGCATATCTGTATGTAACAAGAGAAGTCACTGCAGAGCACATGTGAAAAGCATGGCAGCACATAATTAGAGCTGTGAAAGGGGGACGCAAGCCTGTTATTCCTGAAACCATGCTGATTCGCTGCCTTCTTCTAAGGGAGTGATCCAGGGTCTGTTCAACTTGCAAGCAAAATGTTGAATGATAAGACCACTTCAAACCAGTCTTAACCAACTCCAGCAAAGACATTGCAGAGTACCTGAGGATCAGTCTTCCACACCACACGCATAGAACAACTCTTCCTATGGAACAAGGCAACGCAATTCTCTCGGTCGTAGTTGATGGGTCTGAAAACACTGTCAGTGAGGAAGACAATGATGAGGTCAGGACATAAGACATAGGTCAGGGGAAAAAAATCATATTTACTGGGCCAAATTTATTCCTGGTGCAACTCCAGGGGAAGTGACTTCAGAGATGAATTTAGCCCCTAGTACATGCAGGTATCATTGACTATTGCAATGGAAACACAGAGCTCTAATCTCCAGTCTTAGCAGGTGAGTAAAAAAATGAATTGATATTTCAAATTGTTTTTCTCAAATGTAATTCTGTATAGTAGCTTTGCTAGGAATTAAACATATAGAACCACAGCCACCCCAGATCTGGCACAGGTGCCCATGTAAGGCAAGAGTGGAAAGAGCCTTTGCTTCCCCTGTTCAGAGATTGCCAAGGAGTGGTTCAGCCCGGAGGTCTTTGGGTCCTTGCCATTGCAAGGACACAACAGCCAGCACGTAAGAATTGCCCAGACATGCCCTTTCCTGCCCTGGCTAAATCCCCTCCCACTCCAGGAGGTGGAAGATTGGGGGGATTGTCTGTGAGGGGTCCTCACTTACAGCTGGGGAGGAAATGATTTTCCCATGCATATTTTCCACAGAGTTCTACATTTTTCCTGTTTAGAATCAGGACAAAAAAAGTTGAAATCTCAAAAATATTTGTGAACCAAAACCCCCCCCCCTTTTTTTTTTTTTTTTTTTTTTCATTTTGGGTCAATCAAAACACTTTGTTTCAATCGTTTTGAAAATTCCAATCTTTTTTTTTTTTTTTTTTTTTTTTTTTACTTTTTTTTCAGTCTCGTTAGCTTAAGTTTCTAAAGGCGTTCTGAAGCGGGAAACTGGAATTTTTCATTGCTAAACAGCAAAGAGCAAGAGTTTTGAAACTCTTCTTCTCACCATTGTTCTGAGTTGGGGAATTTGTCAAACTCTACCCCATTTTGCAATGTTTTGGTTGCAATGAATTGGCATTTTTCAGTGACATAACAATTTGTCCAAAAATTCTCAACCAGCTGTATCCTTGCTCAGTATTCCTACCACAAGCCCCCTCCAGAATCTTTTCCCCATCCACAGGATAGGACCATCCAGCTCTCTGTTAGGATGATCAGCCCAGGACATAATCATGATTAAATTCTGGAGGGCACAGCTAACCTGGGCAAGGACATAAAATGGGATTGAGAACATGGGTTCTTAACCTACGGGCCATAACCACCCTGCCGTTCCTATACAGGGGGGTGCAGTGTCTCGGCTAGATACTGACTAGATGGGAAAGTGGTCTGGGGGAAGCTGGTCTGGAGAAGGCTGTGAGGAACTAATCTAGAAAAATTAGGTTGAAGAGATGCATGCAGATAGAACCTTGAGACTGTTCAGTGACCCCACTCCATACATATGCTTTATTGCATGTTGAGGGCTCCAGAGTTGGAGGGGTGAGTCGTGCACCTCCAGAAACAAGACTGAGAATTTCAACCCGCTCTTATGCTTAGTACCAAAATAGTCCTAGTCTGCTTGAACTTACAGGCTGCAGCAGATCATTGCTCGCGGCTGACATTCACATTTGAAACAATCCTTGGTCTTCCATACTACACCGAAGTGATACAGCTTTCTATTTTCAACACAGCCTGGATACACACAAGAAAAAACAATGCCCGGTAGATCGATGGAGACACTTATAGGTAAAATACAGTTCTCTGGCTGGGCACAGTCAGTTAAAATGCTGGCTTCTTGGAGGAAATTACACCAGGGATGAATGTGGTCTTGTGTTCTATGTCTGGATTCAATGCCATTGCTACTGCAGCGGCTAGGATGTGGATTAGCAAGGTGAAATGTTATCTGCTGCATGCCCTTCTTTAGCAGAGAATGCTATTCAAATAGTGTAGCAAGGCTGAGAAATGCTAATATTACTTTAAGCATCGTTCTGCTACTATTGATACTCATCTCATAAGGCTAGATGGTGACTTGGATTGCACACCTGTACTGTGTTACACAGTCCAAGGCATAGAGGAATAAGCAGGCCTGGCCCCCTACCCCTTTGTTCCCTGAGCAGTTGAGTGGTAGATGGACAGATTAGTGGCTCAGGTGTGTCATAATTTATTGCTCATGTAAGCCAGACTCAAATCCCTATCCCCCACCCCTTCCCAGAGCAAAGGGTGGGAATTTGCCTTGGAGGGGTTCCTCCAAGTAACAGCACCTCCCATGGCCACTCCAGGACTAGGGAGGAGTACGCACCACCCCTTGCTCAGAGCTGTGCCCCGAAGCATGAGCCAGTCCATAATGACTTTTGAGTTCTCAAAGCACTTTAAAGACATCGGGTGAAATACTGGCCCCACTGAAGTCAGTGGGAGTTTTGCTGCTGACTTCAGTAGGGCTAGGATTTTACCCAAGTGTCATAGGTCCACATGCTTAAAGGTATATAGGCACCTCTCATCAATGAGAGTTTGGTACCTAAATATCTTGAGGATCTGGGTCTTAAGTTCCACAACAACTTAATGAGACTTGGGCACCTAAGACACTTTGATGCTTTTGAAAATCTAATAAATCCTTACAGCAGCTGTTGGAAGTAGGTAATAGCATGCCCATTTTACAGATGGGGAAACCAAGGCACAGAGCAGTTGAAAGACTCAGTCAAGATATCAGAGCAAGTCAGCAGCAGAACTAGGAGCAGAACCCAGGTTTCTTACCACCTAGTCCCCTGCTCTAACCACTAGACAAGCCTCCCTCCTGTCACAATAAAGCTGGCAAGAGACAGAGCTTGAAAAACTAGTTCTTCCATCCTGGTTTCTGTATTTGACAATGAGTAGTAATGGAAACAAGTGATGCCAGGATGGAGAGGAGTCAGCCTTTTCGCATCTCTTGCTCTTTCTCTCATGTGATATGCTCTTTTTTTAGGCAAGAGCTCATAGCCTGCAGCTCCTCAACTCAAAGTCCAGAGGGAACTCTGCCATGTCTTTCAATCTGGGAGTATGTAGCTAGCTAACTGTCTGGCTGGAGACACTCTTATATGACATTGGATCTAACTGCCTATGTAGCTTCACCACGCTCCACCTGACAGCGTGATCCCCGCGTTTCTAAGCCTTTCAATCCATTAAATGAAAGTCCTGAGCATGGCTGCAGGATATATTGCCATTCTCACCATATTCGTTGGGGGGTCTCATGTAACACTGGGCATCACACAGGGACCCCAAGATGAGAAGGATGAGGAAGTTGAACAGCAGGAAATTCTGGAAGAGAAAGGGAAACTCATTGCAAAATTGGCTGGTTTTTCAACAGTGACATAGCCCGATTCATTCACAGCAGGACAAATTGGATTATTCACAAATAAACAGAGATAGGAAAACCACTCTGGATCACTCAGACTGAAGTTACACAGACAGATGCCACCAGACAGGGACTTACCATAGTGTAGGCAACCTTCCTGGGCCACTGGCGGATTGCTGGGAGGAGCAGGACATATTTATAGTCTGTGCAGAAACAATGGTTGCTCAAGGGCAAGCAATGAAAACATGAGCCGACTGCAGTGGCTAAGTCATGCCAACGGCTGCTCTAAACTGTCCCAATCACTGAGCCGAAGGTCTGGCTTCAAGCGGCGTCTTTGGACGTGAACTTGAAGGCAAGTTTTACCTGTTGACGAATACATCAGGGGCAAGAGTCTGATCTCAGTCACAGTGGTGTAAATCTAGAGTAACACCAATGGCTACTACAGAGTGACTCTGTAGTGACACCAGTGTAACCAACAGAACCTGGTTCTGCACAGCTATGCTGTCAGCCCTGGCAGGCCATCAAGAAACAGTGGGGAAAAGTACATATTAAGCAAGGTGGCTTATTATTGTTCCCTTGACCCGTCACAGTGAGAGCTCCGCCGACTGGCATAGGGAACAGGGCATTCACGCGGTGCAGCAGTGTGGAGAGACCTCAGTTCTAGGACTGATTTATTGATTATACCTATTGATTAACTCTCACCGGTATTGGTCGTGTCTCTGAAAGGCTTGACGCCTACAGGGACTGGAAACGTGGAGCCTGGCACTGTTGGGCCACTGATTCAAAGCCAGGCTGGGTTGAGAGAGTCTGACAATTGACGGCCATGAGATGAGCTGGTGAGTCTCTATCCAGCCCCTCCCGGACAGGGCCCACTGCAGTAGAAACCGCCGTCCCAGTGGGCTCCATCACAGCAGAGAGGAGAAGCCCAAATTCCCAGCTCTCTCCCACAGAGCTGGTCACTCCAGAAGAAGGTGCAGGACTGTTGTACGGGCTGTGGGAGAAAGTGAGGCCTTCCCTCTCCAGGGCTGTCACACCACCACTTTCCGCTAGCTGCCCCCAACTGACACTCACATTGAACATTTAACTCCGTTCCTTTTTGTTTTCTCCCCTGAACTGAGATGTCCCGAGGTCCTGCTAGGCAGCATATGGCAGCTGTGCTCCAGGACCTGCTCTGGCTACCCATCAGTCTCGGGGTGCAGCATACGGTGTTGGTTATAAAGCCCTGAATGGCCTGGCATCAGCTACTTGCGGGCTCACTGCTTTCCCCAGTCCATACTGCCATAGCTGTGGCCAGCAGGGGTGAATGAGCCGAACCCCCCCATGGTATAAAAGAGAGGGGGTGGCTGGCAAGACGTCCTCTAGGAGGGCTGCCCAATTCTGGGACTTGTTGCCCACCCATGGGTGTAAAATAGCCTGGATCTGGCAACTGGGCATGCTGCAGCAGACACTTGTGTGAGAGGGGTGTTGAAGAGGGCCAACGGGGTGATTCCCAGATGATGGAGGGGCGGAAAGGAGTTTTGTAAGTGGCTGGCTGACAGCTCCTTCTGAATTGATACTCTCAATGCTACTGGGACATAGTGTATTGTTCATGCTGTGCTAGGCCTAGAGCCTTAGGTAGGCATCTTTTTATTCATTTAAATAAATATTCAAATAAATATTCTGCACTCTGTTTATAATGGTCTCGCCTATAGGCCAAGTGGGAAGAGGACCCCATTGGACGAGGCACTAACGCCTAGCTCTTCTATGGTGCTTTTCACTATAGCACTTTACGAAAGAGGTCAGTATCATTATCCTCATTTTACACCTGGGGAAACTGAGGCACGGAGCTGGGACATGACTTGCTCATGGTCACTCAGCAGGCCACTTAGAACCCAGCTTTCTTGAGGCCACCTGGTTCTAGCTAGTCCCTGTCCCCCAAGGAGCCTGCAGGTTAAATAGACAAGGCAGGCAAAAAGGGTGGGGGGGGGGCTGAATGATCAGCCTATTAGTGCTACCATGTAAGGGGGAGAGTTGGAGGGCTTGGAGGGGATTTTTGTTGGTTTGTTTTTGGTTTTAGAGTCTCTTGGTTTAGCTACAAGGAGTTTTGCTAAGGACAAGAGAAAGGCGAGGGCGTGAAGTGATAGGGCACGGGGAGCAGGGAGGGGAGAAGGACAGCAGTGGGGTCTGTGCGGTTGCCAGGGCCAGTCAGCTTGCTGGCCTGGGGCTTTGGTGTAACACATTGTGCACGGGACTAGGTAGCTCAAGGCATAATGGCTTATGCTCCTTGCATCAAGGTGCATTGCCCAGCATGGCTGTCCTTAATTGTGGACTTTGATTGAGACACCTGAGCTCCTTAGAGCCCATGTGATTGACAAGAGATGAGGCCAACCTATCGTTCAGGGGAGAGGTGACAGAGTTGTGATGGAGGTAAGGCTTTGGATAAAAGCTGTGATGGGGGTAAGTGCTCTGGTGGACCTGGAGCAGAAAGGAGGAAAGGATTGTGGTAGGAGTTAATGGTGTGTGTATGCACATGCATGCAGCTTTGGTAAGTCTATTCTGAGGGTGGGTTAAAACAGGAAACTGTTGTACCTCTGTGTTATTTGGCTTTTTTAATCTTGCAGTGTGCAGGGAAGATAGCTGCTCTGTATCGTGCCTGTTTTTTTGTGACTTGTTCCCTGTGCTTGGCTTTATTTTGAGCAATAGCTCTTCTGAGGCTGATGGTCAATTTGTACCTCTTCCTATAAAGTGCAGAGGAATAACATCTGTTAAATGTAGTGCAAATCTTTGGGGGAGGGGGAGTGTTCCAATCAAGCTCTCTCTAAAGCCAAACACTTGGTGAAATGTCTTTAAATGCTGTTCTTAAAATCTTCCAATGCAAATAGTCCTGTCTAAATGAAATCTTTCCTATGCTGTTTGAAATCCTGATGTTATAGCACGAAGAAGCTGAATAAAATTGACTATTGATGGACTTGACTACTTAAATGGAGAGAAATGCAGACGGTGACCAAAAGCAATGATCGAGATCTAAAAACCCCTTCCCTTACAGCATCCAGAGGTGGTGGCAGTAATATGTGCATGTCTTACAACACAACTCTGCCTGAAGTTCAGTCACCCTTTAAAATATAAAAGGCTTGGGTAGCTTTTCTTTTGTTTGGATTATGATCTTCTGTATCTGCCAGCAGATATAAGTGGAGGGATTACTTTGACTAACTTCTCCTTCCCATGTGGTTTCCAAGTCTTGCCAAACCTTGTGGTGCCTTCAGTCACCCAGACAAGTGAGTCATGCTAGATAACAAATGTAATTAAGACTAACTCTCGTGAATATGAAACTAGCTTTTGACATAGTTGGCTTATGCATGGTGTTTAAATAACTTATTCTCCTAGCTAGGGGACTTATGCCCCATTGCAATATCTGAGCATCACAATCTTTACTGCTTTTATTCTCACAACACTTTTGGGAGCTAGGGTAGAAGGAAAGGCTCAGATCCTCAAAGGGATTTAGGTGTTGAGATCCTTTCAGGCACCTAGAAAATCCCAGGAACAACTCTGCAGTCCACCCGTCTTGAATTAGGCTCCTATACAGTGAATGGGGAGAGAGAAAGAAGCATTGGACTATGATCCGCAAAAGCCAGCCTGCGAGGTGGGGCACAGGGCTGCTTCAGATAGCCACTCAGAGATGCTGCTGTGAGCGTAATGTCTCAAGCCCTGCTCGTCTCTTGGAGATCGATGCCTCCCTGAAGAGCAGACTGAGGCAACTATCTCTGCTTAGGGAATGGGAGCTGGGCATAGACACCTAAAGCATTTCTTGTGGGAATAAGTTAGGAGCCTGCCTTGCTCCACACTGAACAGCAGAAGGTGCTGGTGCTGCCTACCTTAGAAAGCTTATCCCAGTGGTTCGAGCACTCCCCTGGGACGTGGGAGACATTGGTTCAATTCCCGTCCCCCTGGGACAGGGTGGGGAGGAAGGTGGGAGTCCCCTGTTCAAATCCTCTCAGGAGGGGGTGCTCTAACTACCGAGTTATGGGCTATTCAGAGGTGGGGTTCCCTCAATCCCTCCTGTTGAAGCTCTTCCCCAGTGGAGATGTGCTTACATAGCCATCAGGGCAGAGAGAAATAGTGAGTCTGTTTCCCGGGGGTTAGGGCACTGAGGTGGGAGACTCAGCAGCCAATCCAATTTATGTGCAACACTTTAGAAATCCACATCCCTGCAGCATGCATTTGTGCCCCATGTGGACAAGCCCCTAGATGCACCTCTCCAGGACTCTGTGTTAGCTGACACATGACCAATCCACTGTGACCAAGAAACAGGTCAAACCAGAATGCCCTGTGGCACAAGTGTAAATACACTGCACCTTCTTCCCTGTGAGCAAGCTGGCAATGCAGCCTGTGCAGTGCTTATTGTTAATGAAACAGGACTTGAGTTAAAAATCTGTCTCTCCACCCCCGACTCCTCCTGATGTCACTTGCCTAGCTGCTCCCTGTTGCAAACTGGCTGTAATGTGATTGCCAAGCATCCTAAAGCTGCTTTTACTTTTTTTTTTCCCCTCTCTCTTTCTCTCTCGGGGCGTCTGGTGCTTGCTGGATGTGTAGTATTGGAATGGCTCTCTAAATGAATGAATACATCTCTCTGGATGAACTTTGACTAACACAAGCTACCTGCTGCTTCAGTGCTAATAAGCCTGCTGGAGGAGGGTGTGTAGAAGAATGGAGGCATTTCTTCAGGTGTGGAGAAGCAATAAGAAGAGAACTTCAAATCTGACCTGTTTCCCCTCTTACCCAGCTGCTGCATTTATCAGTGGCACTAGTAAAACAATTTTTTTAAATAGCATAATGAAAATGGTCATCTTTCCAGCTTAGAACCAGAGGATTAATTCTCACAGGCACAAACACTGATAAACTTTTGACTTTATGGCTTCCAGGGAGCTGAAATAGGGTGCTGACTGGTGCTGTGCATCCATCTCTTAACTGAGAGCTTTGTACCATATCCTCAGGTTCTTAGACCCCAAACTTCCAAGATTTCAATGGAAGTTAGATTCCAAAATATCTTTGGACAATCTGGGGCCTTGATACCAAAGAGGAACTCAAGCCACAGAATTCTGATGCTGGTCTCTAAGGAAATGTCTACACTTCATGCTGGGGAGGGGCTTCCCCGCTCAAGTAAGCTGTGTGACTTCCTGAGCACCTTGCTACCACCTGCTCTTAGCCTGGTACCTGCTGTGGGTCTGCTCCCTGACTCCACGGGCAACAGAAAGATGCACCTTTAGGCCTATGCAGGCTCCACTGTTACTTCACAGGTTAGTGATGGGTACACCCCAACCTCCAAGTGTCCCCCTGGAGAGTCCGACCCCTGGTGCAGACTCTGCTGGATGCTTGTGGCATACACCAATTCTCTGCTTCCAAAGAAGATGCAAATCAGTTC
This sequence comes from Emydura macquarii macquarii, assembly GCF_026122565.2. NCBI lineage: Eukaryota > Metazoa > Chordata > Testudines > Chelidae > Emydura > Emydura macquarii. The sequence goes on from NW_027130204.1 coordinate 6,955,585, forward strand.
CACCTCGGAGCACCACTCCGCTTATGAGAGACATTTGTTGTGAAATCCAGCATATGTTTATTTAGCAAAGTATGGAGATACCAGTAGTAGCAAGTAGAAGTCATGGGAACAAGCCATTACATATCACATACAATCATAATGCATTCTAGAGCAACTTCAGTGGTTACTGAATTAACCTGATACGCGGGTAGAGTATGGCTCATCCAGAAGCTTTGCAGTGCTTTATAGTCAGGCTGGCTGGGACCCTTTTGTCATGAGACATCCAGGCTGTCAGTTTCCCTCCTCAGTATAGGACTCAGGGTGTCTTTTTGCACTCTAGGTTGTCCGAGACCAGTCCATCTTCATTCATAAACAGGACACATACCCCCATTCCCTGCTGTTTGTTTCTTCTTGCAGAAACCCTCTTGTGGATTTTGCACTCAGTTAACCCCGGCTCTGTATGCAAAGGCTCACAGTGTGAGGTTTACAATACACAAATAGCCAGACAAGGAGATGGGTTCTATTACCTCCTGCCTGGAAAGGACAGGTCCAAGGCATGTCCCCTCCTGGTGACCTGCTTTAACTCTAAGAGCTTAAGAATACTATTTTCAGAATAGTTACACAACTCCTGAATTCTGCCAATTCAGTCTACATAGAAGCTGGAGGAGGACGGGAGGGGAAATCTAGTACTGTAGCTATTTTTTTTTTTTTTTTTTTTTTTTTGTCATTGTCTGTCTCCATCCATTTCTAGACAATTCATACAAGGGAGCATAGAGCACACAGCAGTCAGAACAAGACCTTTCAGTCCGTCCAGGTCCAAATGTAGGAGGCTAAAAATGAAGGGTACATAAACTATTCATTCAGAAAACATAAAATGCTATTGGATTTTTTCACCTCTAGGTTGAATAACTTTCTGCTGTCTTAGCATCCTGAGCCTCTGTTTCTGACACACTTTGCATAAGTGAAAAGACACCAAATTGCTATGGAATACAGGGGACTCTGGGGCTAAAGTGAGTGACACTGGAGAGAACAGAACATACTTTGGAAACATCTGCTTATGAGTAAATATAACTCTATTGCTTCTGTTTTACAACTATAGTGCGTCTGTCTGGCAGAACAATACTGAAGCTGTTCATTTGCTGTGTTGGGTAGATCTCTTCCTGGCCTCAAATGATCCCATCCAGCGACATGACTCTGTTCTCTCATTTCAGTTGAGTCTTGTATCTTCAACACTCACGGCACCAGGCCTCTTGGATACCAGAAGGCTGTCAGGAGCCCCAGTAGCAGCCATGGATGTCTTCTTGATGATCCGCCGCCACAAAATGACCATCTTTGCCGATGCCAAGGAGACGACCACCGTGCAGGAGCTGAAGAAGATTGTGGAGGGCATCCTGAAGAGGCCTCCAGAGGAGCAGCAGCTATACAAGGATGACTGGTTGCTGGATGATGACAACCGGACTTTGATGGAATGTGGGTTAAGTAGTCAGAATTCCCGTCCCCATGCACCAGCCATGGTGGGCTTGGCCTTATTTAGAGCTGGTGAGGGTTCCTTTGAGCCACTGCACATTGACCCCTTCTCCAGCACCCCCGAGCTGCCTGATGTTTTGAAGTCTCAAGATTCTGGCAGCAGCTCCGGCGAGCAGCCCATGCAGTGAAACCAGGGTCGGCTGCTCCATCACACTGGTGTGGTGCTGACATGAGCCAGTCACAACCGTGTATTCGTCTCAGTAGCAGCACTTGGAAATGTAACTTGACTAATTAATAAAGCTTTGCTGTTAAATTCTTCTGCCTCAGTCTCTAGGGAGCCAATTGACAATGATTGTTTGATGGCTTCCTTGCATCTTAACCTCTTCTCTTATGGAGATGTGGTGGGGCAAGTGACAGTCCGTGTGACAGTCTATGCAGGTAACATTTAAACTTCCCTGTCCAGCCCAATGTACACAGACTTCATCTCAAAACTTACTACTTCCAAGAACAGTGGCACGAACAAACTCTGGTCAGCTCTCCTATAGAGTCTTGTTAAATTTGGTGTCTTTACCTAAAGCCCCAGCTTCTGGAATAATGTGACAACATCAGAATCTTGACTTGCGATTTTTTTGTTTTGGGGTTTTTTGAAGTCTTCTAGACTTCATGGTTGTGGAGAGAAGTTTGAAAACGTTAACCCTCATGGCTGAAATAGTAGACAAACAAAGAACCCCCACATCTCATGAATGGCTTGAAAATAATCTCATGACATTCCGGAGGTTGCCTTGGGAATCTTGGAACACCCAGGGTGGTGGTATTGTGCCAGTACAATGTATGCGGCAACAACTAACTATTCACTCTAGAGGGAGCTGTTTGACAAAATTATTACACAATTGAAGAGGGAGCAGCCAGCATGTTAATTTACCAGGGGATGTTAAACTAGGAGGCTAGCAAAACAATCCAAGTACACCCACCCACCCTGCAGACAAGGATATAAAGGGAAATGAGCCTCTGACAGCAATGCAGCTATTCTAGCTTGGTGCTAATCTTGGGGAATAAGAAAATATAGGCATTCAATGAGAGAACTAGAGATGGCAGACTACAAATTAGACCTGAGATTGTAATGATGGTGGCAGAAGGGTCAGTACAGCTGTGGGTTGCAGAGGCATCACATGGCGTTAGAGTAACAGCATCTCCTAGCTGGCAAACCACATCTGGAATGGCATTCTGGGCACTTCCATTAGCCAAGGAAGGAAGCTCCGAGGAGAAAAACAATTTATTAGCAGGTTGGAGGGAATAACTTAATTCTTAGACTTCCTTTGCTCTTTACTTGTCTCTTGGAGAAGATATAATGTGGTAAGTCTACAACCGGAGGTTTGAGAGATGAGCTGATCTAAGAGTGTTTGAAATTTGGATCAAAAGTTGTCTTGAGCCCAATCCTAATAGAAGTATCTAATGGGTGTAAACGCTCTGGGATGAGGGAGGGGAGGACTTTTAGCTGGGTGGAAAAAGGAGATATAACTAGAAGCAGTGGGGTAAAATTGAAACTAGCCTTCTTGGAAAAAGTCCCTGACAGGGAGACTGTCAACTATGGAATGGTCTCTAAAGGAAGTGGTGAAAGCCCTATGACTTGGTACATTCATGCCTAGAGAAGACAAAACACTAGAGACAGTATCTTGAGGGAGCAATCCTGTATTGGAAGGGGATTGGTGAATGGAACGATCCCAGCTCTAGATTGTTCATTAAGGCTGTGCCTCCTTACTTTAACAAGCACAATGGGATTTCATTATTCTTTCCAGCTGACTCAGATTGGTTGACATGATCCTAGAAAGCAAATGCCCTGACTGTGTGCTCTGGTTAGTTTTCTGTTCCCCTCTTCCTGGGCTGAGTCTTGTGCTAATATTTTAATTCCTGAATTAAGTTTTGAGGAGATGTTGCTGCTTTCTCATCCTCCCACTCCGCTGTAAGGTATAATTCATACTTGTCATTCTTCTGGAACAGAAGGCATTACAACTCCTTTCCTTCCCTCCCCTGCCCCCCTTTCCCCCCATGTCTGCTTGAAGGCTTCAGGTACAGTAAGCTAAGAGGAAAAATGAGAGTTCTGTAGCACTTTAAAGATTAACAAATTTAATTTCAGCAGGCATAAGCGTTCGTGGGCTTCAGCCCACTTCCTCAGATGCAGTTGGTAGAAATAATACAGTAAATATTGGCAACAAATATAGGAGGCAACATATACATAGCCAAAGCTAAGAGGGTATCTTTAAAACAAAAATGCAGGCCCTGAACATGCAAGCATTCATGTGAGCAGTCTGAACAAAAGCAAATGAAATACCTATGTGCTCAAAATTAGGCAAGTGCATGTTTACAGGAGCAGGGCCTGGGTTTGTATGTATGGTTTTAAAAATACTACAGAGCTAAGGTGCCATCTAGTGGCTCTGAGGCAAGTGGCTCTCAAACTATGTCCATGGGTTTGAAAAATTAGAAATGAGGTTGATACAGAGGCCAGTGAGAGGTTTGAGGCCTATTGCAGTTGGCTATTCATTCTTTGTCCCGTCTCGGTCTCTGCGGATCCAGTACATCCTTCCTTGTTTACTAGGATGGAGCAGTCTCCTATCTCACTTTATACCTTCATGGCCAGAAAGCCGGGGTGGAGTACTAGAAATAGACTCCTCCACGAAGGAGGAGGTGAGGAAGTAGGTTTTCCCATCAGAAGCAAAGCAGTGTCATACAAGGCAGATATCTTCATACATCAAAGTACTATGGCTTAGCAGGTATGCAAGCTAGTGATGGCTGGAGCGCCACCTTGTTACACTATGAGTCTCAAGGGGTGACTGTCTTAACATTTTAAGGCATTCTTTTATCCGTAACAAACATGACTCAGAAAAGGGACTTGCAGCTAAATCACCCAGCTCTCGACCTCACAGTTGCGAAGAGGATTGGCTTTCTGCCTCACCTGGTAACTGCATGAGTCCCCGTCGAAAACAGACTCGCATTTCTCTTGGTCATAGCCAACAGGGGTGAGGGCTCTGGCATTGGGAAAGAGAACAAACAGCCCGGTAAGAGCAGGCTAGCACCTGGATCTCCACCAAAGGCTGGGAGAAAAGCCCCCGAGGCTGCTTACACTCTAATTACTCCAGCCCTACAAGAGAGATTCTAAGAGCCACTGCTGAACATTGAGATTTCCCCTCGTCTCTCTTTCTCCCTCCTTTCCCCCCTAGAAATAAATTTCTTTCACTCTCCTAATTCAGTTAAAAAATGCAACAACATGTGGACACACCAATAAACTAAAATTCCACTAACTTTCTGGGTAGAAACAACGAGAGTTCTGGGGCACTTTAAAGACTAACAAATTTAATATTTGCAGACATAAGCTTTCGAGAGACTTCAGCTCTCTTCTTCAGATGCAATAATACAGAAAATAGGTAACACACCTATAGGTAATGCACTTGGATATCTATAAGATGCCTCTGTTACCTATTTTCTGTATTATTGCATCTGAAGAAGAGAGCTGAAGTCTCTCGAAAGCTTATGTCTGCAAATATTAAATTTGTTAGTCTTTAAAGTGCCCCAGAACTCTCGTTGTTTTTGCTGTATACAGACTAACACGGCTACTCCTCTGGAACTATTTCAGGGTAGAATCACTGTATGCTTTTTCAGTCTTTGGTTTTTGTTCTCTTCCCCCAACCTCACCACCTCCTCTTTGTTGTGCCCTGTATTCACCCTACTAATTCTCATGGGAGAATTTGAACAAACTCTCTGTACATGGATTATTTAGTCTTCATTTCCCTGGACTGGATTTCTAACAAAGATGCTTTAAACAAGTACCGATGACCCCCAAGCTGTTTGGGTAATTACCAGAGACTTTCTGCAAATTAAGAACTTTGCAACTCAGTTTATCATCTCTACTTTGAAACTGACCTATTATCTGTATGTATAATCATCTTTTAACTAATATTCCCTTGCCTTTCTTTTTTTAATAAATATTAGCTTAGTTAATGAGCATTGGCTTTAAGCATGTCTCTGTCTAAGATCTGAACTATTCATTGACCTGTTCAGTAATGTGTCCAGTCCTGGAACTTTTTTATATATGATAGACAAGATTTTCAGTAATCCCTATCATATTTGACTTGGCTATCCGGCTGCTAGCCAAAGGGCTGGATAACTTTAAGGGAACTATTTTTTATCTTCTGAATAACCAGTGAGGTGAGCAGAAGCTGTTTGCTGGTTTGGTTTGGTACATTGTAGGAGCAGGGAGGTGTGACCTCCCTTGGAGACTGATGGAGAGGGAAGGTCAAATCCCCTGGGGGGGGGGTGAACCTGGAAGTCCACCCCCACCTGAGTGGAAGCAGAGAGGCGGGACAGGAAGCGGAAGCATAAAGAGCAGGCCTTCCAGCTCAGTTGACAGAAGGCAGCAGAGGAAGAAGGCCATCTCTCCCTTGGGGCTGGGGCCAGGGCCTGAAGAGAGGCTGCCAGGACTGCCAAGTGACTGGGGCCTTGAGGACCTGCCGGAGCTACCTTGCCCTCTGCAGATGGCCCTGAGGAGCTCCTGGACCTGCTGCCCATCGATGAGGCTGAAGGGTTCTGGAACCTCCGACAGTCACCCCGAGGAGACTGAGGGTGACTTGAGGGACAAGGTATTCCAGGGAAAGAGGGGAAGGAAGGAGCCTGGGAAGCCAGACACCAGTCTGGCTGGGCTATGGCCAATAGTCAAGGCAGCGTGTTTCGGCTGAAGCCCCACTAAGTACAGGACACCCCCTCACTGCCAGAGCCCTGGGCTGGGATGCAGTGGAGTTGGGTGGGCCTGGGTTCCCCTCCCCCCTTCCTACCCTGACCATGGTGTGATCACCCCACCTTGTGCTAGAGACTTGTGGCTCTGCCTGCCCATGGGCCGGGGCTGTAAACTGCTTGTGTGCCCTACCAAGGGCTATAGACTACTGGCCTTGCCTGCCTTGCCTTTAGGCTATTTGCTTGCCCTTCCTAGGGCTACCACCCTTTGGGCCCCAACCTGCTGGAGAGCCTGGGCAGTGAGCTGTTTAGAGACCGCTCCCCTTTGCCTGCCCTGACCTGCCTGAGGGCTTGGTCAGTGAACTGTTTGCTTACCCTGCAGAGGGCTAGAAGCCTCCTACCTGGCCTGCCCAGCCCTGACTGTGGGTCCAGGCCCCATACTACTGGATCGCCCTGCCTGAGGGTTGGGGGGGGCCCAGGATTGTGGGTTTGCCTGGCTGGGCTGAAGAGGCCTGGAACTGCTAACTTCCCCCTCTTTTAGCTGGAACTCCCCTGCAAGACATAGGGGCCAGCAGGTGTAGCCTCCCTCAGAGATTAATGGAGAGGGAGGGCCACCACCCCTACCCACGCTGGGGACATACATCCTACCCCATTCTTTGCAGTTTTGCCCTCTTTAAAATATCTCAGCGTGGCTCCCCTGGAGACCAATGTCACAGGCCTGTAGCTAGGCAGAGTAGGAAGTGGTCCAGCAAGACAGCAGACCTTAGCTACTTTCAATGGAATCATAGAATGGGAGGACTGGAAGGGACCTCAATAGGTCATCTAGTCCAGTCGCCTGTACTCAAGGCAGGACTAAGTAATAACTAGACCATTCCTGACAGGTGTTTGTCCAACCTGTTCTTAAAACCTCCAATGAGGGAGATACCACAGTCTCCCTTGGCAACTTGTTCCAATGCTTAACCACCCTGACAGTTAGCATGTTTTTCCTGATGTCAAACCTAAACCTCCCTTGCTTCCATTGCTGCTTCTCCTATCTGCCAAGGTTAAGGAGAACAATTTTTCACACTCCTCATTTTATGTACTTGGACACTGTTATCACGTCCCCTCCCTCAGGTTTCTCTTCTCCAGACTAAACACACTCAATTCTTCCAATCTTTCTTCAGAGGTCATGTTTTCTAGACCTTAATCATTTTTGTTGCTTTCCACTGGAGTTTCTCCAATTTGTCCATCTTTCCTGAAATCTGTTCAGTTCTGGATGCTATAATACTCCAGTTGAGGCCTGATTAGTGCAGAATAGAATGGAAGAATTACTACTTGTGTCTTGCTTACAACACTCCTGCTAATATAGCCCAGAATGTTTGCTTTTTTGTAGCACTGTTACACATTTGACTCATATTCAGTGTGTAATCCACTACAATCCCCAGATCCCTTTCCGCACTACTCCTTCCTAGGAAGTCATTTCCCATTTTGTATGTGTACAACTGAGTGTTCCTTCCTAAGTGGAGCACTTTGCATTTGTCCTCATTAAATTTCATTCATTTACTTCAGACCATGTCTCCAGTTTGTCCAGATCATTTTTTAATTTTAACCCCATCCTCCAAAACCCTTGCAACCCCCCATCCTTCCCCAGCATGGTATTGTTCGCAAACTTTGTAAGTGTGCTCTCCCATTGTTTGAGCTAGAACCCAGAGTAGAGGGTGGGCCTGGGTTCCCACTAAGGACAGTGGCCCAGAAGTGCCCTGATATAAGGGAGTTAAGGACCAACATGCCGTAAGTGGGGCTGAAGCCCTCGTGAGGTCATTGGACTGTTTTGTTCTTAGAGGGTGGGGTAGGGACGCTGTTCACCCTAGAAGTGGTGGAACAGAACCTGATTCGCCTAGAGGACTGAGTCACTGGAGCAGCCATCAGCTGGGGCAGCCGGAGGAGGAGAGCTGCAGGGGTGGGTGGGCTAGCTGAGCAGTCACGCTTCTACTGAGGGCTAGAAAAACTACATTCTTATTGACTGGCAGTGCTGGTGGGGGGGAAAAAAGGGCCCAACACAGTAAGGGTATGTCTATACCACAAAGAAATACGCGTGAGCCCAGGTAAATTGACTCAGGCTTGCAGAGCTCCGTCTGCAGAGCTAAAAATAGCTGTGTAGATGTTCCCAGTCAAGCTGGAAGCCAGGTTCTGAAACTCAGATTGGGAGGGCGGGTCTTGGAGACCAGGCTGCAGCTGGAGTGGGAACAACTAGATCCTATTTTTTTGCCCCACAAGCCCAGCTCAATTGACCCAGACTCTGCAACATGATGCTGCCTTTTTTTCTTGTAAACATACCCTGAGTAAATTCAGGAGTCCATCACGGCACCTGCCTTCTTGTTAACTGCATTGTTGACCCTGGGCCCAGCTCAACAGCCTAGTCTCTGGCTCATCAGAGTTTCTGTAACTCTGCACCGGAGCAGCCTGGTTTTCTCTCCATGCTGTGAGTGTGGGACAGCCGTGCAGTCAAAACTTAGGTGGTGGAAGAGCGCCCCAGCTTGGCAACTGAAGGGCAATTTGTAACACTTCCCCTCCCATGCCACAGAGGCTATCCTTGGGTTACGCATCCTGGACGTTGACGTGCACATGAGAAAAAGGGGGCTAGAGCTTGAAATCCCATCTCTGAATTGAGAGGGGGGAATCTCTCCCTTATGACCATCTTTCCTCCACCAGCCATGCCTGTGCATGCTGAAGAATCTAGAGCTTGGGAAAGTGGCAGAAACCTCTCCAGGGATGATAATCCCTCAGGAGGCATGAACAAGCCTAGGCAAATTGTGGAATGGCTTTTATTACCAGCGTGATGTGTGTATGTACAGGACCTTGTGGTGCTATGGTAATAAAAATACCACACTCTGATAATTCAGGCTGCTGCTGTTCTGAGCAGGTGGTGATTCTTGAAGGTGAAGGCATAGTGAGAATCACAGTGTACTCTGGGCACATTTAGTTCTCCTAGCACACTATGGCATTTTTTAAAGTTACTTTCTATGTTGCTCTTCACTAGAGAGAGCTCTGAGCCACAAAATCTGGATGTGGAGAGGAAGGACAATCCAGGGGCTAGGGCTAGGATTTGGAAGACCTAGTGTCTGTGACAGCCTGTCTGTGCCATAGTAAAAGGGAGTGAATTACTGTTAACTATTAAATTTTCCTACTTCCCTGGGAGGGGAAAGGGGTTGGGATAAATACACTAAAGATTGTGAGGTGCTCAGACCCTATGGTAATAGGGACCAAATAAATGTTAGATAAGCAGTTGAGCTGTGTTCTTTAGGGTTGTCGGGGATGTGTATATATACCATGAAGACTGTAAAATCAAATCACCCAGTCATTTTTTCGCACTCACATGTTGCAACAGGACACTACTTCTCGGCTGCAAAAACAGCGTAAGCAATCCTTGGTGTACCAGAAGGTGTCAAGGTCATGGATCACTCCATCCCTAAAGCAGCCTGGAGAGATGAAACATAACACAAGTGGTGAAAATACAGAATTAAAAATAGTTGGTCTGTGTGGGGTCGTGCCTGTGCCTTGAGCTTGACTGGGGTGCCAACATCTGATACAGAAGCATAAATAAGAATAACGTACCTGGAAAGAATTTCACCCCCAGTCCTGGCCCTAATAACCTCCTCCAAAAAAACTCCCCCTGCAGCTGTTGCGTGCCTATGACCACTTAGCAGCAAACAGAAGGTTCACTGAAGTATGGCATGGCATTCTTACAAGCCAGTGTAAGCAATACATATTGCGGTAAACACTCTAGTCCAGTTCCACCCCTACTGGCACAGACACTTGTTCATTGCCTAGTCGAGTCCCCCGCTAGCATAGAGCTTCTACACTAGCCCCTTCTGAGCTACCAGTTTCCCTGTGTCTCGGGATCCCTTGGCTGCCTGAACAGCAGTTGTAGACCGCCTGCACATACTGGAGCAGCCTTCAGGCTATTCTAACTTGCGTCAGGGCTTAGTCCAGGACCAGAGGAGGGCAGAGGTGTCTAATGCCTCACCTTTGCCCCCATCCATCCTGAGTTGTGCCAGGAATTCTATGGATGGACCTGAAAAATCTTGGTCTTCTGCTTTGTTTCTAAGGTTGCTTTCTGTCTCCAGGAAAACACAACACAGTGGATTGACTCCAATTACTATAAAGACTGTTACTGCCAACAAACCAAAGCTAGGATCCTGAACCAGATCTCCTGAGAGTCTGACATCCTTCATTATACTTGAGTGAGGGGAAATCTTTCTGAATGCTTGTGCTGATGCTCCTTGTTCTTCCAAGGATGAATTTATTACCCTGCCCTCATTCCATTCTTTTTTTCACCGCCACTCCCCTTTGTCCCTTCCCACCTATAGTGAATGGATATTGACTAAAATGGACAAAACCAGAATGGCCTTTGGCTCCTGTTGGAAGTGGCTTCTACAATGTTGAACATAGAATAGTTGAGGGTTTGCAGTTCCTACCTTTTTCACTGGATGCTTGCTTATCTGGAATGGTTTCATAAAAACACTGGGCGTTGGATAAGGTCATTGCACTGACAAAGGTCAGAAGGAAGCCCAAGAAGTGCATCTGTATGAGAGAAAGAAGAAGCATCATCATAATAATTAGGCAGAAGCTAAATGAATGATAATTAGTAGTAGAGTTGAGTAACTTTCAGTGAATAATTATCTGCTTAACATAGCCTCTCTTTCTGCCAGCAAGGTAACCATGACCAGATCTCAATTTCTTCAAATGTACTTGTTGTTGAACTATTCAACAATGGGTTGGGTGATTGATTATCACAAGGAGCTCTCTTAATTTATTCTCTATTTGATCTGCTTGGACTAATCAAGATGAGCTAGATAGTCGCCTGACCTTATTTCAGGTCCCTGGGCCAGAAATAGCAACGGAGCAGATGGCTATGCATAACTGCATTGGCTTTAGCTAATAACTGGAGTGGTGAACGCCTCCAATCCATCCCATCTCTTCCCAGGGACCATCCCTAGTGAGACAAATCTGGAGACATCTTGGGCAGTGACAGGAGCAAGACAGCAGGTTACCAAGTTGTAAGACAGCCACTAAAACCCCATTGCTCAGAGCCCGGGTCAGCAGAGACATTCCTCTCTGACCACCACCCCCTCCTTCCTCTGATCCACAAATGATACAGATGCAAGGTCAATTACAATCCATTTTCTAATTGAACGGGTCCTGCTCTCTCCACAAGTCACTCAACGCTCTCCAAGGAGTTAGTCATCGGCTTGGCATGCCTACCAACTTCCCTGCGAGAACCACCTGCCACGTTGACCCAGTGAACGCAGGATGGAAAAGACCTCCCCATCCGGAAGATCGAACAAGCACCCTACCTGTAACATGCCAGACTTGGCATAAAACCAATCACAAAGGTGTTCAGTGGCTCTACATGGCCCAACCAACAGCCTGAGAACTAACCAGCTGACACAGGATCACGATGCACTCAGCAGAGCGTGTTCTTTCCATGTGCGCACTAGTGCAAGGTATCCAAGTCTGACCAGGCCCTTTCCCTACAGCTCAGTGGAGGAAGGATGTGTGTGACGCTGTGTTCTGACCCCACATTGTGCAGAACCAGCTGGGCAGAACCAGCTGGGTGGCCAAAGCGCTAAGAAGCTCTGCTGCGAGCTTGTAGAAGAGACTGTGGCAAAGGTAGGAGGTGGTCCAGAGAGGCAGCAAGAGGTCTGGAAACTCCCTTATAGCGGGAGGTAAGGACTAGTGGGTCCGGAGTGGGACTGAAGACCCAGCGCGAGGCCGACAGACTGTTGTTAAGCCGTTTGTCCACCCCAGAAGGGGTGGGACTCTACACGTGACCTGGCCAGAAGGCTGAGGTGCGAGGCGAGGCGGATGACTGCTGGACTGGAGTGGCGGTCTGCAGGGGGTGTGAAAGGAGGAGTGCTTGCTGTGGGGCGCCCAGCCACAAGGAGGTGTGCCAGCTGGTGACTCCCTCTCGTCCCACTGCTGGTGGGAATACAGGTGTATGGTTTTAAAGTGCAGTTTGTACGACTCTGACATTCCCTTTTCCTGACCATGCGTGCCAGTTATGCTTAGTCGCCTGGCTGTTCGTGGACAGCAAGAGCAGGCAGGGGAGAGCATGGCTAAAGCGAGTTCTTTGCTGCGTTCTCGTGAGCAGGACAAAGGTAAGATGTGGCATCGCCCACAACTGCAGCTTAAACAAAGAAGTGCCCACGGCAGCTGCAGGTCTGTGTGTCTGGACCCTCCGGGAAGAGCTCCACGCACACGATGACGCTCCTTCTGGTATTCTCCAGGGTGACAGCGAGCAGATTCAGGCTCAGTGGGCTCGGATTTTGCTTTCCATTGTGCTGGTGCAAATCGGGAGTTGCTCCACTGACGTCCATGAGTTACAGCCTTGTTATGGAGATGAGGATCTGGCCCAATGGAATTACACTGGTGCCAGACTAAACCAGATAAGAAACAGACCCATTTGGTGCAGTCCTTGAATCCCAAGTCAGTTCAAACACCATTAAAAAGAAAACCAGGACATTCAGTGACGCTAGTGCACTGCGATGGCTGAGGATTTAAATGCCTAAGGGACAGGAATTTAAAATTATGGGGACACAGCAACCACAATACTGCTGGGTAGAACTTTATTAAGGCATGAAGGGAGGAAAGATGGTCTAATGGTTAGGGCTCTACCCTGGGGTTTGGGAGACCTGAGATGAATTCCTGTGTGACCTTGGGCATGTCATTTAGTCTTTTGTGCCTCAATTTCCCATCTGTAAAATGGGAATAATAGCACATCCCTACCTTGCAGGGGTGTTGTGAGGATAAATACTTTTAAACATCATAAGGTGGGAATGGTAGTACCTAAGAGATAAAATTTCATGTCTAAGATTTTCAGATCTAAAGTTAAGCTCCTAAATTTAGAGTTGGGGTCCTAAGGCATCATTCTGATTTTTCACAAGCACTGAGTCCCTTGTAGCTCCTGTTGAAGTAAATGGAGTTTTTACTTATAGCCAGGGCTGAATTTGGCGCACTATGTGCAAGATATGGTACTGAATTAATGCGGGTGATGCCGCTGTGCTTGTAAGTTTGAATTTCCTACCTTTTCTATTTAAAAGTTAAATTCTTAAGCCCAATCTTACAGTGATTGTGTGACAGGTTCCATAGCAATCAGTGCTGTGGAAAAGTTCAAGCAGACAGAAAAAGTCCTACAGAGCATATGCTTAATAGCAGTTGCATGTAATAGATACTTAAAGCAAAAAGAAAAGCCTGGTTTTTTTACAGGAGCATGGCATCTGCAGTTCCCTTGACTTCTGTTACAAATTTTCAGCACCTCTGAATTCAGGCTAAAAATGAATGCAGGCAAAAGAAGTAAACTTTAGCCTTGCTGTTGAGGTGGTCAATCACAATGGTGTCTTTTAGGTATGTGGATCCCTGTCTACTAAGAAATAGACAGAGGTCACAGGAGATTGAGACAAATAAACAGCCTGTCAGATGGTAATGATTTTCATCACTACCATCTTGGATTGATTCAAACCAGTAACCAAGAGATAGAAAGTGTAGAGACAACACTGCATGTTTATTAAGTGCACACAAGTATCAGATTTGATGAGGTGGAACTCAAACCACACATACACATTCATATCCAGGACCAAATTTTCCCCTCACTTGTGTGTGTACAACTTCCACCAAAGACAGTGGGAGTTAAACATGTATAGTCAAAGGCAGACTTTGATCCTTCATCTTCCATCAGACCCAGCGGCATTGACTCAGAGTGAATCTTCCAGTAGCAAGCCTCTAATTAGCCCCCTATAGTCTTCTAGATCAGTTGTGTAAGAATCAGAGATACTTTTAGCATCCTAACTTCTCCCAAGAGTAAGTTGACCATACATCCCGTTTTGGCCGGGACAGTCCCATTTTAAAGCCCTCTCACTGGCATCCTGGCTCTTTGGCAAAATTGGGCTTTTGTCCTGTTTGCTCTTGTGCTGCCCCTCCAATCAGGGAGCTATGGGATGTCATGTGCTCACTCTGCAGCCCAATCAGAGGGTAGCGTTGTCAGGGTCCTAATTCAAACTCTTCCCCAGCTGAATCATGGAGCCACAACTTGTGGATCCTGGGCCCTATGGGGCAACCTGGCTGGTAAGTGTCCGACCAGGTCCAACAGCATCCACTTGTGCTGGGGCATCAAGCATGGCACGGCCTCCCTGGCCACCCCCTGAGCGGTCCCCAGAACCTCCACCCTGGCATCGTGTCCTCCCCACCCACCATCCTTTGGGGCCAGTCCCCTGAGCCTTCTCCAGCCCCCTCTCCTGCCCCAGCTAGCTTCTTTCCCTCCCCAGTCTGCCTCCAGTTGCCTGCTTCTGCCACCTCCCAGCAGTGACACCATTTAGGGAGGGCAGTGGGAGGCATGTGCCTCCCCCGAGTTTCATACCACCAGTTGGGATCGACCCCCCCCCCCCCCACTCCATCCCCCACTCCTCTCCCTTCTCCCCTCACTGACCGGGAGTGACCCCCCATCCCCATACCAAAATCTGAAATGACATCCCTGCATGCTGGCCTTCCCCCACCTCCCCAGGGCTGCTCTCTGGATTCTCTTTGGTCCCTCCTGCTACCCAGAGTCTTCTTCCTGCCTCTCTGCTATCCCAGCACCCAAAGGGGGGGCACCACATGGCTAACTGGATCATAGTCCAATAGCTTCGCCTCCCAGCTCTGAGCCCAAAGGTACCCTCACTCGCAAACCCACACCCTGCTTTGCCACCAGATCCCAGTCCATACCTATTCTACTCCCACCCTGCTCCCATTTCTGCTACTTGGCTCAACTGGGGGTGTGGAGGACTAGCGGTGATGCCAGGCGGCTTGCGCCAGCCCCGCACCTTTTG
This sequence comes from Emydura macquarii macquarii, assembly GCF_026122565.2. Classification (NCBI taxonomy): domain Eukaryota; kingdom Metazoa; phylum Chordata; order Testudines; family Chelidae; genus Emydura; species Emydura macquarii. Next base: position 6,970,596 of record NW_027130204.1, read on the forward strand.
TTTTCAATTTAGGGAAATATGGTCACCCTACCAAGGCCCATCAGGTGACACACACATAATGTATCTACTGCAGCAAACATTTTTCAGGTAAAGATATTAGTTAAGATATTAAATACATCAGCTTTGACTAATAAACCCATAGGGCAACACTGAAATAAATAGCAGCATTTGCCTCCGTCATACCTTTAAAATCTGGAGTGCACCCTTTGACTTCCTTCTGCAAAATGCTTCTCTTCCAAAGAGTGCACAGATGTGTTTGCAGAGACTATTTCAAGGATTTCCCTTCTTCCCACCCCCAGCACTCGTTGTGACCCATTTGAATATTAATCCACGCTTGCACAAAATCACTTATCTTTGAGCTAAGAGGCATAGCAACCAGTGCCCCAGGACACCATGCTGCTCTAGGATTCAGGGACAATTTCAGGGTCTCTAGTAACAGTAACGAGGGGAAAACTCTTAAAACACTAAGACTTTTTACTTCTTCCACGCTCACATCCATGAACAGCAGCCAAAGGCAGAAAAAAGTCAGAGGTGGCTGTTTCATGGCTTGATAAAATGTTTTATGGGTGCTAACATCTAATTACTGGAGCAAGGGTAGAGATTGGTCACTGCTGCAAAATTCAGATTGAGTTCTGGAATCTCCCAATGTATAAAGGGTATATGGAGCAGGGGACTTATTGAGATAGAGACCAGCTGTGAATTTCAGATCCTGACCTGTTTTCTGAACCATCCCCACCTGCACCTTCTGGGTTTGGGTCTGAGGCTTTGGTTTAGGCTCGAACAAAAGCCAGCGTCCCTTTTGTTAAGCATTGCCCAACTTTCTATGCCGCTGGTCTTGGGCTTCTGACCAAGAACTAGTTTACTCTGAGTAAAGAGTGCAGGATTGGGCCTTCCATGCTGTGTACTGTGTGCAAAGGTGGTGGAAATTGATGGCATTCAGTTGCACCTGTTTCCACTAGCTGGGGGTTTGGTTTGTGGAGTATAACTACAGTTTAGAGAAGCACAGAAGAAATGTAATAATCTCTTTGTTAACAGATCCGTCCTTTAATCCATTAGCTCTTCTGCCATTACTTCCTATCACTTCACCAAAATCCGACAACCCCCAGGAATGTGATCAGCAGAGAGGTACCCCCTTCTCCCCCGTGCTTGCACTTCACAACATCAGTTCATTCATACCCTTTTGTATCCATATCCATATGGCAAACCCACCATCAGAGCATAAAACTGCTCCGGATGACTGGTAGGACAAAACATCGTCAGAGGGGGAAAATATTCCATTCACCTGAGAAATGTCATGAGATGGCAAGCTAGACAACGGGATCAGGACAGTCTGGTATTTCCAGCGAAATCATTTGGAGACTGGTGCCTGGGGGAAAAGAACATTTCCTGAACACACAGATTGTAACAGAAGGAGTTTTATGCTATCTGCTCCTACCATTAAGGCTAAGTTTCCACTTTTGGGTCTGTGGCAATTATAAACTGGATTGTTCTTTAAAAGGGACCCTTTAAACTCAAAGTTCAGGTTCTTAATCAATTTCTTCCCTTTCATGTCCACTGACACACCTAAATTGACCCGCTTCCCTGGGTTCTAGAAAAAGAGTCTTGTTCATACAACCTGTCAAAAAGGTCTTTCTTTGTCTCCCCATTCAGGGCTATACAAAGCTAAAGCAGAATTTCTACAAAATTGTAAGTTTTCAGCTGTCAGTTTGTTCTCTGTCTTGATGGATTGATGGTCCTGCAAGCATACTTTTAATTCGGAATTGTTTGGTTTTTCTAAAAAAAGGTTTTCATACTCTTGTTCTTAAATTATTATTACTAACTTGCAAATTTATCTTCTTGTCTTTCCATCCATCATCTCTTTGTCTGTCTGCCTGCCTGGGTAATGCTTTTCTAGTGCTTTCATCACCAGGGTATATAGGTGCCAAAAGAGCATCACAAAGTTTTTTGGCTTGTTTGTTTTTGTTTTAACAAGGAATTTCCTTACCTTTTTAAATAGTGTTTTGTAAGAATTGCTGTTATTACCAGCCCCCCAATGTACTTTACAAGTCTCTGGATGCCGAGCTGTAGCTCCAGTGGAATCTCTGAGGCCTACAATACCCAGCAGCATGTTTTTTACCCTGTCTACATTAAACAAGAACTTGATCAATTATTGTTTTATTTAATCAGTTGAGTCTTTTTGTTAATTACTTTTCTGCTCTGGGACCAATGACTCTAGCATAGTTTAGGAATGCAATGGCCTGAACTCTTGTGTGTTAGCCTGCCAGACTTGGGGAGAACTTTATAAATGCCATCAGATGTTTGGCAAACTTGATAAAGTTAGCAAGACTTTTCAGCCTGGATCCAGCAAAACACTTACCTTGAACCATCAGAGTAGTCCCATTGACTTCAGCAGTTAATCCTGGGCTTAAGTATAGACTTACTGCTTTCTCAGAGTGGGGTGCTGGTGAATTTTATAAAGTCTGCCAAAACCTGATGGAGCATTCAACCATTCATAATGCAGAACTCCTAAATAAGTGTCCTCTCTTGCCAGAGAGTGTCCCATCTGTTACATCTCACCAAAAACTCTCCAGTCATCTGTTTGACATTTCTAGGCCTAAACGTTTTTGAGAAATGTAACTGTTGTTCATACTGTGGAATGTTGTTACTACTGCAAGACTGTGATGGCTGCCCAGTGCCGCTGTTTCTGGAGCACCGATGGCAGCAGCACTGGCAGAAAGCACAGCTGCTGAGTCAGCAGACCTCGATGCTGTTCAGAAAGAAAGACCACAGGTTCGATTCACTGGTGAAGGCACCAGGTTTATTGTCATGGTCCTAGTGCCCTGGCTCCATATTACAGATACACTAACACATGTATGCCCATGACAATGGTACCAGTGCAGTCAGCACACCCAGATGCTGTCCCCTTGACGAGTGCAGAGATGCCCCTCCTATGACTTCTCCTTTCTTACACTTATACAAACAAGTTGCATATTACATTCCATACACTTCTCAGTACTGCCCTGTACCTTATACCCGCAAGTTGGAATGAAAAACTTCATCCATTATCCTATCAACCCTTCCTTATCTTACGACGGGTCTGTGTATCCCTGTCCCATCTGCTAGGAATGTTTTTACGCAATTACTTGAGAACTCTGGGTGTTCCTGTCCCATCCTCTCATCTCAGGAATGTGCTTACTTGGCATTGGCTAATACCTGGTGCATTGCTATTTTGCCAAAGCCAGGCCTATGTTGGTTCACAGCCTTTGGTCCATACTGTTACTTATGCTTAGGGCTCCAGCAAGGCCTGCATGAATGACCAAGAAGAATTATAAGAACTTTCATGGAGAATTACACCTATTTTTCCTAAACCCTAAACTTCAGACTTGGCTTGTCTGCTTGGCCTCCAGATTTGGCCAGAAGTACTCTGGGGACTGCAAGCCCAAGGTAACAATGTTTAAGCACAAATGACATCAGTGAGGAATCAAGAGGATGACCAAAAATAGCTTATCGTGGGAAACTAGTTACAGCCTTAATGCTCAAGTGACGGATGATGTTATTGAGAGATTGTAATTTACTTACGCCTGCAGCTCTCTATAGTCATCACTGCAAAACAACTAGGTGTGTCCATCAGTAGAGCACAACTGTCCCTGAGGCATGAACACAGTCTGCTTGTTCTGGGAAAAGTAATTCAGAAAAGTTCCTAATGTTCTTTTCCCTCATGATTTGGACACGAAACATCCTCACTGCAAAGAGCTAATGTTACTGTGCTCCAGTCCCAGTCTGGTTGCCTCACAGAGTCATAGAAGTCAAGGCCAGAAGAGCCCACAAGGTCATCTAATCTGACCTCCTGTATATCACCGTACCATCTGTACCCTCAGCCCAACAACTGCAATTAGATGAAAATATTACAGCCCACAGGAGACTAAACTATTATGAGACACAAGCAGAGACTAAGAGGAAGCGAGATACACCAGTGCTTGAAGCTCCCACAATGGCAGGGAATTGATTACGTGAGATATACCCAGATAATCCTGGCCAGTGAGCCGCACACTGCAGAGGAAGGCAAAAAACCCCCAAGGTTGCTGTCAATCTGACCGGGAGGAAAATTCCCTCTGATCCCACCTATGGTGATCAGTTAGACCCAAGACATGTGACCAAGAACCAGTCAGCCAAGCACCTGAAAGAGAGACTGCTCAGTGCCCCCTTAGAGTTGTGACCCGCCCCACCCAGTGGCCTATCTCTAGCTGTGGCCATCTCTGATGCTTCAGAAGAAGGAGACCAAAAAAACCACCCCCAAAATACACTGGGGAAAAATTGCTTTCTGACCCCTACATGTGACCAGATTTTGAGCTGTGGGAAAATAAGGCATTAATTAGGGGGGACCCCCAGGGCTGCAGAGCCCTTCTCCTCACATCACAAGCAACACCACCATATAATGTGCCTCAAAACAGTACCCATATTCAGCCCCACCCCTCTGCCACGTGGGCCCCCCCAGTGGTTCCCTGGCTGCAGCCAGTGCAAAGCAGGCGGGGGTAGGAGGGAGTGGCCACCGTGCAGCTCCTAGCCAGGGCCAGTGGCGCACCGATCCAGCCCTTTGTCCTCCTATCCTCCCGGCGCTGTGTTGCGCGCATCTAGGGAGCCACGGGGACCCTGGGCACTCAGAGGCCAGACAGCCTTCCTCGCCTGCTTTGCACCAACTCCGGCCAGGGCAGGGCACCGCTCGGCCCACGTGGGAGAGGGGCGAGGCTGGAAGGGGGAAGTAGCTGCCATGCGGCCCTGCTTGGGGCCAAAAGCGGTGCTGCATGCTGCTCAAAATCTTCATGCGTGCCATCTTTGGCATGCGTGCCATAGGTTTCTGATCCCTGTGCTAGAGATTTGTAACTTGCTATCAACATCAGAGTGTGAAGGACACCCCAGGTAAACATTCATGCAATCTAGGGTTTGAGGCGCCGCTTGCTGCTGGGCTAGGTGATAAAGAGCAACCGGAGGGGTTTGCTGCTTGTCATGAGCAAGGCACTGTGAGAGACAGCCCAGGCTGGAGCATTAAGGGGGCACAGCAGCACCCCAGGTCCAGGTTGCACCCTGGGGGAACCCATCAAAATAATCCCACTCATAAATGTGTCCACCTCTCTCTTTAAAATGAAGTGCTTTGCCACCCACTACTCCTATTGGAAGGCTGTTCCAGAACCTCACCCTTCTGACGGTTAGTAACCTAGAACCTCCCCTGCGTATTACCTCTTCCATGTGCTCCCATCCATATCTCTTCTGAAGTTTTACCCACCATCAGGTGCAATTTAAAGCACAATGTTCAGTGGTAGGGCCAAGACATAGCCACTTCATACCCTCGAGGATAACTGAATGTAACTGTGGCAACTGTTGGTGTCTCTTTTTATTCAGCCCAAATTGCTGCTGCTGCTGCTGGATGGCAATCAGCTTGCTCGGAAGTTCATTGTGCTGCGGTAGCAAACCTGGCTCCCTCCAGCCAGAGTGAAGTAAGAAACAAATCCTGGTTTGAGACGCTACCGTGCTAGCTGCGTGGGGCATTTTTTCAAAATTCCAATACCTTTGGCATAAGGGAAGCATGCTGAGCCTATCAGCAGCCAGCGTCAGACCGGTAAAAGGTGCGGTGCTCTTCTATCATCACAGTGCGTGGATTGCATAGAAATGAACCTCTGTGACTTGAAAATGTTCAGTGCAATAAAATTCAAATAGATCAAAAAATACTGAGGCAGCTTAGAACCAGGCCTGGCAGCTTGGATTCAGCTCTGCTAAACTCACAGGTAAATAACCTGAAGCCAAACTCTTCTATGATCAAATGGGCAGGAGAACTCAAGTGATCAGAGTGAGCTATAGTGGGAACCAACAGTCACTGAGTGCATCATTAGGCTTGGTGTCACAGTAAAGAGGGGGACGAGTAACTCTTTAGGACACCCTTTGGATATGTATATGTTGTCTCCTATATATGTTGCCAATATTTGCTGTATTATTCCTACCAACTGCATCTGAGGAAGTGGGCTGAAGCCCACGAAAGCTTATGCCTGCTGAAATTAAATTTGTTAGTCTTTAAAATACTACAGAACTCTCGTTGTTGGTTTTTTTTAGGGTTAATCAGTGATATATTTACCTCTGGGCTAGGACAGGCGTGACTCTTCTTGGGGCTGTGTTTGAGATTTGAGGTTCTGAAAGAAAATCCTCCAATAACATTATGAAATCGAAAAACCTCCAGGTTTTCAAACTGTCCTATCTGTCAGAAGAATGCAGTGATGTCCTTCCCCGCATCCCAAAAGACCTCTGCTCCAGCAGTGCTGACCGGCAGGCTGATCGATTCCATTCAGCCTGATGTAGATTGTCAAATCACGTGTGTACCAAAGCTTGCTTCAAAATCAGTGTTTTCTCCCGTCTTACATGTTTCACAAACACACACAATTTCTGTGTTTTGAGGATGGATTTTATCATAGACTCTTAGAGCATTTTAAAACATACAGTATTATTGCATTGTAACTTCTCAGATCACTTTGGGCAGCTAGGTTGGCAAAGGCAGGAGGCTCTTTAGAATAAAGTTGTTAATGTTTATTATTCCCCTCTTAGTGGTGAAATTGAAGCATATTGTGTGTAAATTTGATCAGCCTTCTGCACACCAAAAACGTGTTTTGGGCTCGGAGATTTATAGAGGCCATTGCTTGACAAGGAGAGGGTCTAAGCTTATTTAATGCTCCTGGAGCAGTGAAAACTACACCAGCCTGCCTTCAATGGACAGGTAATGGACCAGTAGAGGAGAATGAAGCTGGAGTGAATTACCTGATCCCTCATAAGACGGGTATACTCTACTGACACAAACCTTCTGTGAGAAAGGGGAAACTGGCTGGAAGGCAGGCAGGAAAAGCTCTCAGTTGTGCATGCGCTTTCTCACGCACAGTAGAATATTTTTGGCTGGGCAAATCTCTTCTGTTTTAATCTGATGTGTGGGCTGAAAGAAGCACTTCCTGAGTAATTAGGAGTTTGTGCTTTGGCTGCATAAAGTCTCTGTGAAAAAGCCCTTTTTCTCTGTGAGATGAGGTGGGGGAGGCAATATCTTTATTGGACCAACTTCTGTCGGCGAGAGAGGCAAGCTTTTGAGTTTACACAGAACTCTTCTTCGGACCCACTTCGTCTCTCAAATATCCTGGGACCCACACGGCTACGCCACCACCTTTTTCCTTCTGTCTCATCAGCTGGAAGATTGGGTCAAAGAGTGATTTCTTTTCTCTCCAGTATGGAGCTGGTGTCCCAGCAATCTGTATCTCTCTTGACTTGCAACACGGACCCATATAAGCCCCAAGAAAGTTATAGCAATTCTATCTTAGTCTGTTACGTGCTGCCAATATTTTAGCAAATATCCCTCCTTCTGATAAGACTCATGCCATGGGTCCAAATGTGCTCACACAGATCAGGAGGTGAAGGACTGGGAACTCTTTTCTTTTGTTTGCCCATTTTAACATACTCCTCTTCTCTTAACTATAGGAAGGGAGGCAGCACCATTTGGCAAACCTATCTAGGAAGGGCCACTGCTGGAGAAGTACAGAGTCCAGCACAGTGTATTGAGAGGGTAATTGGACGTGGGAGCAGAGGGAATTGAAGACTTCGTGAGAAGGGAAGGACTGCTATAGGTTTTGTTTTTAATAGGATCAAATCAGATGTTTGTTGCACAGAACAGACAGAAAAACCTTTTAATGAACCCCAAGACATCCTCCTCTGTGACAAGGATTATTTAGCCAAGGGGGTAGCTCCTTCAAAGGCCAGGAGACCCCCCCCAACTTTTCCTTTCTAGTGGTGGAACTCTAAAAAGAGTCAGGAAAGCCCTCAAGAGTTCCCTCTGTCACTCAGCTGCCTAATCACAGACATAAAATCCTATTAGTTTCATTTGATCCAAAGAGGCTAACCAACTTGAGGTTTATGCTGTCCTAGCAGATCTATTACAATACTGCAGAAAAAGTTCAGCAATTACAGCAATGTCCGAAGGAGATAAGGAAAGTTGGCGTGCATCAGCTGCAGAAGAGATTGAGGGCATAAGCATTAAACAGGGCAGGGGATTGTATTAAAGGCCATGGAATGCACATTGCTTGTAGTGTCCAGGTTATCAGTCCTATTGTATCTTCAAATAATGGTGGAAGGGTACGGCATCTCCTTCGTCGGAAGTTTTCAAAAAGATGCTGGATAGCCATCTGTCTCGGACAGGTATCTTGGCAGGAGGTTAGACTAGATGACCCTTGAGGTCCCTTCTAACCCTGTGGTTCTATGATTCTAACCTTGCCTAGCACTTGCTGGAAATAGATATGATTTTTAACCATTCATTTGACCATGTACCACCAACACCGCATTAAACCTGCTTCAGTACCTGAAGTATCTAATTTGCAATGTATTCTGATTTCCCAGACCAGATGCATACTTAAGATCTATACATGCTGCACAAGGCTTATGTATACAGCAGACAACAGTGTAAAAAGCAATGAGTTGGTATGGAATTCCCTTCCCTAGACTTATCTTGGGCTTTGCTAACAAATGACTTTGCACTGTGCTACTTCTGTAGGTGACTAAATAATGTCTGTACTTTTGAGTTGAAACAGCTTTAATTACAGGAATGATAGGTTACCCCAGGCCTTCATGTCTTTGCTCTCAACGTTTCCTCTGCACCCATAGAAGCAGATGTTAAGAATGGACTTGCACTCCCTATTCTTCAGTCGAGATTTGGTCAACCCCTAGAGCGCCTCCAGCTAGAGAAGTGCTAAGCACTCTGGGATATTTCTCCAGTAATCCTAGAACCAAACATGTATCAGTGCAGGGCCACCATGGACGTGGCTATGCTGTTCTGGAACGTTTGTGGCTCTGCAGACGGTGCCTGCAGACGGGCTTGCCAAGAGTGGTCTCATATGCACGGGATCCCAGACACAGGTACGCTCTGCAGAGCGGACATCCTTCCGATCAGCCATGTGCTGTTTCACCTTTCTGTGGAATGATGACAGGTGCTGTAGCCCCCCATAGGTCTGGTTCAGGGGGAAAGTAGGCTGCCTTCACAGCTGCACCACTGGTGCACTGTGGAATTGTGCGAAATTCACTTCACTTCTCTACACCTCAGTTTGCCCCTCTATCAAATGGGTCAATAACATCTACCTTTTGCTTCTTGGCTAAAAGATGCTATCAAAGTTGAAAGAATCGTTTTTATTATTTTTACGTAAAAATAGGTTAGAGCAACACAACATACCAAGCTAGAGGCACAATGGAGAAATGTAGAAAGCTAAATTAAAATGTGGTTTTGTGTGTGTGTGATGTGTATGAGTAGACAGGATATTCCCCAGGTTTCTTGCCATTGTAAGGTGGATGGGAACATGGCATTTTCTAAACTACCTCAGACCAGAACTGTGTCTAGTCTGGTATTCTGCCTCTGGATGCATCCAATGTCTACTGCTTTAGAGGAAGGCAAAAATAAAAAGCCATAATGCCTCTGGATGACGGCGCAGTGCTGCCCACATGAGTGGGTGAATACTTTCTGTCCACAGTAATTTCAATTGATGCCCCAAAACATAATTGTTTGGAAGCGGCACTGTCTCCTGGTGTTAAATCATGCCTTAAAATATGATCTGATTCTACTTTCTGTAGCACGGGCAAGCGAGGAGGCAGTATCAGGTTTGTGACCAAGTAACCACCAAAGCTGTGTCTGGCAGGTGATTTCATTGGATATTACTTGGTTATGTGAATGAGAAGTGCTGCATTGAACGGTCCAAGCTGCGACAATGTGGGCAGGTGAGCAAGTCTGTAACCACGGGCTGAAATGAAAGAGGAATGAATGTCCATGACGGTGCGAACTAGGTCCAGAGGCCCCCTGCTGGAGGTCTCAAAGCCCTGCCACCTGGCCCAAGAAAAGGGCAGTAGAGAAGTCCTCCAAGCTGCCTAGAGCAGCTGTGTGGGAAGCAGCGAATCAGAGAGGCTGCAGGGAGCAGCCAATCAGGGTCGAGCAGCTTAGTATAAGACTAGCAGCACTGCCAGAGTGAGATCAGTTTCTTCCTGGAGCTGGAGGAATGTGGATGGTGTGCCTGGCTGGCTGAAGGCACTACAGGGCCTCGGTGAGAGTGGTGCTGGCAGAGACTGTGGGAGAAAGAAGGAGCTCTGGGCTGACTGGTGGGACTCAAACAGGACAAGGTCCTGAGGTAAGGGTGAAGAATGTGCTAGGGCCACAGGAAAGTGGCCCAGGGAATCATAGCAGCAATGCAGTGTAGTTAAAGGGACACTGTGAACAGCTGGGACCCAAAGTAGAGGGCAGACCTGGGTCCTTCCACCAGCCTCTGGGAAAGTGGCCTGGACTTTAATGCACCCCAGAAGGGGAACTGAACTCTTTTAGTGGCCCAGCAGGAGAGCTGCGTCCTGAAAGGCCCAGAGGGGGATCCCTGGAGTATGGCTCGATACCGGAGCCGAGACCATTTAAAGACTCGTGAATTAACTAAGGGCCTGAGCCCAGGGCGGGCTACAGCAAAAAAAAAAAAAAAGGCCAATGGAGGGTACTGGAATAGGCCCCCTGTCAGACTGTTTCCCCAAAAGGGGTTTTTAATTCACATACAGACTGTGTGTGACTCAGCCAGAGGGCTGAGTCACTGAAGACCCACCACAAACTGAGTGAGAGACTAGAGTACAGGCACACACACTCGGACAGGGGCACACGTGAGTGGTGAGCATGCCACCATTACAACGTCACTAACCAGAAATCACACACCTCCTCTCCCCCCTCCCCCCCATGTAGGTGTGTGCACCCAAAGATCCCAGGGAACAACCAAATCCTACATTTTCCAATGACTGACTAATCTGGCACCAGATACCACAGGGGCACATCAGGGAGAGTATATGAACTATCAACTTCATATTAGCTCATGGCTCCTCATTCCAGCTGTATTGGGTTGGACTTACATTTGCCCATAACCAGGGGATCAGGAGAAAGGGGAAAAAAATAACCCTCCTTTATTTCACCTTGTGTGCAGCTACCTCTTCCACTGTCTCATCCTCTGAGCTCTGTTTACACACACACCCCGCTCATCCATCTCTCTTCTCTGCCTCTCCCCCAACCCTCTTCTCCTATGGTGGACAGGAATGCCTGCTTGCATTTGCCATCTTCCACAGGGAGCCAACCCATCTTCTTTGGTGCACAACCAGACCCCTGATCTTCTTTCATCATCCCCACTGATCACTATAAATCTCCAAGAAAGCTGAGTCCGGAAACAAAAGCCCTTCATTTTAGCCTTTTATGTAGCCTCGGAGCCCTGGAGTACGGTTAACCTTCCCCTTCCAATCGCCTCTCTGAGGCTATGGCTACGCTGATGGCGGCAAAATCGCCGCTGTTGGATCGATTTCTCTGGATCAACTGAGCAGTCAGTGAAGACCCGCTCAGTCGATCCAGAAATCGACGTACTAAGACCATCTTCTCAAGAGGCGTAGTGCTGCATCATTGGGAACGCGGTTCCCGTCAGCGCAATGCAGTGAAGACGGCGCGCAGAAGAGAAGCAGAGAAATCGACGGGAGTTACGCAAGTTTTTTGCATAGCTTGCGTAACTCCTGTCGACTGCCGCCTAATCTCAGAGGTAAGTGTAGACAGGGTCTGATGCCATGAAGATCTCTGAATAACTTCCACATGACATGGTACATAACTATGGCTACCATTGTTACACGGACATTTTTAGTAAATTTCACAAGAGAGGTGCACAGAAAAAGAGAGAAGTCATGGAAAAGTCACCAAATGATAGGATTTTTCTATATCAACATACACAAGAGCTTTTAAGTATTAAGAGCATCTGTTAGTAACATGATGATCAATGTTAGTAAAAGTGCAATTAAAATCAGTAATATAAAGACTACTGTTTTTGACTAATGACAAGTTGACCTGACTGTAGAGTACAAAATGGTGGTTGCATTTACAGTTAGTCATCCACAACTCTGAAGCAGCGTGTTGTACATCATGAGGTTGTTATCCTTGAGTCCACATCTGTCTTCTCGCTAAACCTCTTTGTACGAAGAACCATCTCTCTTGCTGTCGACGTTTTTTCACCCTGATTTAACTCCAGAAGGTGCTGAAAGGTGAGATGGAAGGAGAGTCAGGGGGGATTGGAGAGCGAGCCCACTGCACACTCCCCCCTGCAATGGTGGCTGTGTCCCGCAGGACTGGGCCTAACTCCCAGATTCAGGCATTGTGACCTGGCACGTGTTGTCACAGCGCTTCTTAGGACTGGCTCGTCCACCCCTCTGTCGGTGGAGATGGAAGGGTGGGCGGGGCAAACCTGATTGTTCTGTGACCCCACGGGCCAGTTTGTAACTATCATAGCCCTATTCATAGCGAGGTCTAAACAACACACCCAGCCCTGTGCCCGTCCCGCGTGTGGATTTCATTCTTATGAAGCCGAGCGTTGAACAGGATAATGGGCTCAGCGTCCTTATTACCTTGTTGATGCACATGTGGCTTGGGCACAGGCCCAGGGCTCCTGGCCTCCCAGATTGGCCCAACATCTGCTTTGTCTCCTGCAGCTGGGAGGCAGCAGTGAGGCCTGGTGCTATAGCGGTGGCCTAAAACAGAATCAGGCACCTCCATGAGATCACACTCTGCCCAGACTCCTGTAGATACCCCTGGGGGTCTGCTCAGCTCCACCCTCCTGCTCTGCTTGTGGCACTAACTGGGCCTGGGTGGAGCTTCCCTCAGCATCGTGCCCGTGACGTGCTCTCTCCTTTTAATCTACTCACAACATCTGAGGGAAGAAGGCTTTAATTCTTAGGGACCCCCAGGTCATGGAAGTCTAAATCCCATCTTCAGAGGAATCCTAATCATCAGCATCAGGATGACAGTCACTCATAGGCTCGTCTCATCAAACCCGACAGGCAGGAGATAGGAAAAGCCCATTGTGTTCTTTTCGCCATCCCCCCCTCCAGCCAGTGCAGTTCTGTTGCCCTCCCTGTGTTGCCTAGCTTAGTTCTATATTTCTTTGGCAAAGGAGCTTCTCCAGGGAGGCTACCCCATCCCCTTTGGGCCACAAGGCAGTGAGGGGCAGCGTGCAGGACTCCACACGCCAGCTGCCTCCTGAAAGGTCATTTCACTGATCCCTCCGCAACGCCTTGTCTTAGGATGCCCTCAGGAGAGCGGCCTTGTATTGAGAGAGAAAAGGCTATGAGCATCCAATGGGCATTCAGTACACAAGAGAGCTAATGGCCTAGCAGCGGGCACAAGGAGCAACTGATTTTCAGTCTGAATTTGTCTAGCTTCAACTTCCAGCCATTGGATTGTGTCATACCTTTGTCTGCTACGTTGAAGAGCCCATTATTAAATATTGTAATCAAGTCATCCCTTAACCTTCTCTTTGAGTCTATCGCTATAAGGCAGGTGTTCTAATCCTTTAATCATTTTCATGGATCTTCTCTGATCCGTATCCAGTTTATTAACCTCCTTCTTGAATTGGGGGCACCAGAACTAAACACAGGAGTCCAGCAGTGGTCACACCAGTACCAAATACAGAAGGAAAATAATCTCTCTGTTCCCACTCGCGATTTCCATGTTGATGCATCCCAGGATCGCATTAGCTCTTTTGTCCACAGTACTGCACTGGGAGGTCATGTTCAGCTGATTGTTTATCATGACCCTCATATCTTTTAGTGTTTCATTTAGTGTTTGATGCTCTACAGATCATTATCCATAGAGCAGTGAAAACTTCTCTTGAGACAGCTGTGTTTTCAGGGTATGATTTGGGATTTTCCAAAGAAATCTAATGTGGTTTGAATCCTGCAGAAAAAAAATCTGTGTATTTAGTTTGTACGCACAGGCTGCAGCACTCTATTGCTTGCTTGAGACAGGTATGTTGGAAGCAATCCCTGGTCTTCCCTGTCGTATTAAATTTATGAATGGCTCCATCCTTATCATGCCGCCTACAAGCACAAAAGCAATGTTGAGTTAAATGTCAATTTATTTTAAAATGTCTCTCACCCGGGCTTGATTTTTGTACATTTGGTGTGAGGCTGGAGGATACCTGTTTGTTTTTATTTGTACATATTCCCCAGGGATCCTCACACACTGCTTTACAAACAAGGATAAGACCCAATCTCTGCCCAAAGCAGCTGACAATCTAAACAAATGGCATATGAGAATAAACCAAGGAGTAGGGAGCGAAGGGATGATAGATGAGGTGAGGAGGGACTGCTAATTCTCCTCTCATGTTGATCAGAATCAAATTTTTGGTATGTATTTCATGGGCTGATTCAAAGCCATTGAAATCAATGGAAACATTCCCCCATCTTCAAAGGCCTTTGGGTCAGGCTGTGCACATAGCATGTTTCAAATTCTTGTGGTTTTCAAGCACTGGCCTGGGAGTCAGGAACCCTAGGTTACATTTCCAGTTGTACCACAGACTTCTTGGGTGATCTTGGGCAAATCACTTATGCCCAAAGCTTGAAAGGTATTTAGGCACCTAACTCCCACTGAAATCAGCAGGATGCCCGTGCATGGGGTGACCCTAAATCTCTGACTGCTAAAAGCCAGGAGTGGAAGACAGAGGTGGATCAATCCATAATTGCCCTGGTCTGTACCCTCCTACAGAAACTCTGGCACTGTTGGAGACAGGAAACTGGGCAAGATGGACCATGGTCTGATCCAGTATGGCAGCTCTTATGTTCTTAGCTACTTTAAAGATCTGGGCCTTAACATCTCAGTGCCTCAGATTCCCCATGTGTACAATGGAGATAATAGCCCCGCCCTACCTCACAGGGGTGTTGTGACAATAAATCCATTAATGACCACATGGGACTCATATTTTATGCTTGCAAAAATTGCTGTTCAGAGCCAGAGTTTAGTGCCTTCTAAGCCCCATGATTCTGCTTCTGCTTTTCAGAGATCACCCACAGGACTTTCTGATCTTCTGCATTTGGATTAAGCTTTTCTGCAAAGCATTGTGCATCACATAATGTCATGGGGAGGACAAAGCCCAGGAGGAAGCTGGAGCAGTACTTCTATAAAACATGGAGAAGACTCTTCATGGTAACTCAAAGGCTAATAGTTAAAATAGTTTCGTCTCGGTTATTTCCATACAAGTAATCTTGTTACTCATGAATAAATTCAAACAGGAAATCTGTTCCCCAGCCTGCAGAATACCCAATCCTGGAGTCAGGAGCCTTTTCCACAGTGGCGGTGTTGAGCGCTGCTGAAAACAATCTAGTAGATGGATATGTTGGGAGTTAGAGGTGTGCTAGAGGACTGAGCTGTTAGCGTGACAGGTTTCTGTAGCATAAACCAAGCCAAAAAGGTGTCCTTTGTTTGGGAATTAAAAGGCAACATTTACACACGCACGACCACCTCAGGTGCCTATGCTAGTGAGTTAAGGGTCATATTCTATTGTTTCTTTGACCTGCCACAACAAGTTCTCACCAACCAGAATGCAAGTACAGGTCATTCATACAGTGCAGCAGGGTGGAGCGTTCGAAGACTGATTTTTTATTCTAGAATTAGGTGCTTAATCTATCTTTTGAGGAATGCCCACAAGGTGCTGACTTTCAGAATGTTCCTGAGAAGGACTTTTAGAGGAACACAGCAATTTGACACATTGGTGTGCATTAACTGGTTCGAATGTGACTAGAGAGATGAGGTGGGGCAGGTAAAATCTTTTATTAGACCAGCTTCTGTTGGTGAGAGAGAGACAAGCTTTCGAGCTACACAGGACTCTTCTTCAGGTGTGGGAAAGATCTTCCAAGTGTCACAGCTAAATAAGAGATTGAATAAATAGTATAGCACAGTGGCCTCCAAATTTTTGGGGTTGTGCCCCCTGTTTACTTAGTCCACACCCACCCCCCAGGAGCCGCAATTGGGAGCGGAGCCAAAGCCATGGTCAGGGAGCCGGGAGCCAGAGCATGAGCTGCAGGTGGGACCAGAGTGGGGGCTGGAGCTGCAGTTGTGAAGCTGGGAGCAGGTGGCAGGGCCCGGGGGAGGGGCCACAGATGGGAAACGAGGCTGGGGTTGCAGCTAGGGGGCGGGACTGGAGCGGAGATGGAGGTAGAGCGGGGCTAGGTTGCACTTCCTCTCCACTCCTGTGTGGGCTGCCCCAGGCCTCGCTGTGCCCCACCCCTACGAAGGTTCCTTGCACCCCACAGTTTGAGGACTTCTAGTTTAGCATAAATAGTTAGCACGTATTCTAAGGGACCATTCAAGGTAAAGTGACCCATTAACACCCCGGAAGTCATAGGACAAAACGGGGGGGTTAGTGGGTTATGGGTTGTAATAAACCATAAATCAAGTGTCTTTATTAAGAGAATGGTTTTTAGTGTCTAGCAAAGTTATGAATTTAAGCTCCCAGGCTGTTCTTTTGAAAGTGTTGTGCAGGTTCCCTTTTCAGGATGAGGACTGAGAGGCCAGATATAGAGTGATCACTTTGTGAAAAGTTCTGACTGCTAACTCCCTCCTCCCCAAATGGAATGAATGAAATGTTCGTATAATAAATAGTTACAGAGCAAACGGAAAGGCACTCAAAATAAAAACATTCTGACAGTAGAGAATGTTAAGTAAAAGTGATTTGGAATTGCAGTAAATGATTATTTCTCCTTGTATGGGTTTTCTCTGTTGTTCCTGTATCTACAGGCACTTGGATTCTGCTTTTTCTTAATAGCTTATTTATAAAACAAGCATACACTTAAAATAGAATCATAAAAGATGAGGGCTGGGAGGAACCTCAGGAAGTCATCTAGTCCAACCCCCTGCTCAAAGCAGGACCAACCCCAACTAAATCATCCCAGCCAGGGCTTTGTCAAGCCAGGCCTTAAAAACCTCTAAGGATGGAGATTCCACCACCTCCCTAGGTAACCCATTGCAGTGCTTCACCACCCTCCTAGTGAAAAACTTTTTCCTAATATCCAACCTAGATCTGCCCCCCTGCAACTTGAGACCATTGCTTCCAGTTCTGTCATCTACCACCACTGAGAACAGCCTAGCTCCATCCTCCCTGGAACCCCCTTTCAGCTAGTTAAAGGCTACTATCAAATCCCCCCTCATTCTTCTCTTCTGGAAGCTAAACAAGCTTAGTTCCCTCAGCCTCTCCTCATAAGTCATGTGTTCCAGCCCCCTAATCATTTTTGTTGCCCTCCGATAGACTTTCCAGTTTGTCCACATCCTTCCTGTGGTGGGGAGCCCAAAACTGGACACAATACTCCAAATGAGCCCTCACCAGTGTTGAACAGAGGGAAATAATCACTTCCATATCTCTTTCTTAGCATAGTAATGTGAAGTGTCAGACGATAAGAACTATCTCTGCATGAACAATCTGTAGAATATATTTGAAAAGACATCTCTAAACTGCATTTAGTATTTCTCACCTTATTGCTAGCGCTGACTTGCAGACCAAGCAATATTATTTGGTGACACTAGCAATGTGTCCCCGAGACTGCAGAGCCTCCCTCAGTGTGCTTTAATACTAGGTTACACAACAGATGACCATTCATAGGAACTTTTAATAACTTCCCATGTTAGACAGCACTCTGCTGAATTAGTATTGGAGGTAGCTATGTTGTAGCTAAAGTTGATATGGTCCTTCCCTTCTGTTTTTATTTGTTCATAGCTTTTCAAAGTGTTCTTGAACCAGTCAATGTCCAGCTAAATCAAGGCATGCTCTTTCTCCCTTGTTCTATTATCATCTTCACCACCACAACTGTGGGTAGCTGGCCTCCCCATCAGGTTTGAAACACTTAGATTTGTTGTGCAGAGGCCCAAGCTTTAGGTGGTCCAAGATAACAAAAATCCAACTCCACCTGTTACATCAAATCATTTATAAAAGTTGTCAAAAGTTGAAGGCAAATGAACTGGGACAACCTGGATTATTTAGATGTAAAGATGTGCTAAGAGATCTTCAAGGGTCTAGGTAAAGTATGCGTTGGCACGACAATGAGCTAAAAGATTCTAGAAATTGGAGGAAATGTGTATCCGTGAAATCACCAAAATGCATTTTTGATTAGCTAATGTTGATGGAATAAGATCCAGGGGTCATGAAATCAGAGCATTGAGATGGATGGGCTGGCAGGCAGGCGCTTTGCACACTGTCTGCTGGGACCCCAGAATCCACCCTGCCACCAATGGACCTGTGTCACATTGATCCAGAAGGACATCCTGACCAGACAGAACAAGAGAGGAAGAACTAAATCCTGAACAACACCAGGGATGTGACACATAGGATCCTTTGTCACTCACTCCCTTGAATGATATTTTCCTTCCCCACTTTATATCTGTCCTCCATCTCTCCTTCTGCCTTCTGTTTAATAAGAATCTGATTTAGCCAGCCAACACTGCATCTCTTACAATACCACAGTGCTAACACCCAGAAAGGCAGCTAAAAGCAAAGCCCTAAACTGCTTGATGTTGATAGTTTGTTATGTCTGGAGTGGCTGAGAAGACTAGGTGCTGTACCTTCTCTCCATCAGTGAGGTTCCAAGTGAAAGTCAGCACCAGAGACAAGCTGCATTTTTCTCTCTTCTTTGTGTGTTTGTTTTGTCTTAAAGAAAACAGGATCAAACTTTATCCACAACAACCCCACACCATGTTAACTAACTTCTTCCCCGCAAAGGGCAGTTAATACCATCGAAAAGATTGTCCAACAAGGGTAGCGGGTCCTTATCAAAGGTTGGGAATACGTAGCTGCTGCCTTCGTGCCTCACTGTCTGGATTGGAGCCGTGATGCAAACTCAGTTATTGCACCAGCCAGGAAATGGAGGCTTTCCTCATGGCATGCCAAAGATCAGTGTGATCTCATGGTGTGCAGCACTCTGCCTGCGTTTGACAGTTTCCGGGTAAAAAGCACCACCACCAGATGTACTGATCCTCACAGATGTGCAGACTCTTCTGCTGCTTCCTCATCCTCTGGCTGCGCATATCTGCTGCAACACTGTTAAATTGGTCTGTGGTGCCTGGCCTCCTGGGTTCACAACACCCTCTTACTGGCCACTTACCCAGATGAACATGAGAGCAGGAGTGGAAGGCTTCCATCAGCACTGTCCTATGTCTTGGGTATTGTAATGGGCTGCTGCTACTTGTAGACCATTGGCTGAGTCTGATCCAAAGAATGCCACAGCATTGGACAACACCAGGCCATAACTTTGAGGTGGGTTTGGGAAGAACCAAAGTTGTCCAACAAATATCCTCTGCTCACTCGTGAACCTGCAGCAGCTGGGTCCCCTGCTGGAAAGAAAGTAAAGGCTCTTTCAGAGTCCTCTATAACATGTGTACTCCTGCCACCTGTGTCCAGTGGTTCCAGTACCAGTGATGGCAAGGGAGAAGGGGCCCCACCATCTAGGTAAAACCAAATTCTTATTAAGGAGATGCCCCAAGAGACCTTTGATGCTTCATCTGGAATTTATTTTAATCTAATGATCATCAGAAAAGAATTTACAAGCTTTGTGTTCATAGCTCGATTATGCCACCACCGAGAGTAACAGAAACACATTAGAATCAAATACAGGGCTGGTATTCTCACACACTGAATTGCTTAAAAACACTTGGGATTCAAAAGGATTTGCCCGGACGATGATCTTGATTCTGAACGGGTTGTTTATTAGCCCACAATACCACGGACCTCACAATGTTTAGAGGGGTCAGCCTTCTCCACCACTGTGTAGCTACAGGTGTCCTCGTAGAATATACGTTCACATTTCTCTTTGTCGTAGTCAACAGGCGTGAAAACACTGTCATTGGGAAAAGCAAATTAAGCACAAGTGTGTGAGATAGGTCAGGATACTAGAGAGAGAAAACAGGGTGTCTGGCTCTCCACTTGGTACTCTGGATTTATGCCAGTGTCGATTCACTGTAGTCAGTAGGGAGTTATGCTGGAGTAGTAGAGTGGAGAATCAAGCCCTTAACCTCTGCTGTGTATCTGTTTTGCAGACCAAACGCTTTAACTGTTGGTAAGTGGCAGTTATTAGAATGGTTATTGTGTTTATATGTCCTAGCCTCATGCTATTTCATGTTTAGTGGAATTCATAGTGAGCTCCTCTATATTCTAGGACACATTTCTCTTTTTATCTTCTCTCTGCCAAACCAAGAGCAAAAATCCATTTTTATGTACCCCTGTGTATAAATGCCATGTCTGGGTGAAAGCCTCCAGTGTTAGGTTCTGACATTCAGAGCTCCTACAACACTTCCCTTGGAGGTTAGTGAGCAGACGTTGGTTCGTTGCTATTAGCACTGCCAATGTTCTGTGCCCCACTGAAGAGGAAGGAAGCTAGTGACACATACGTGCTGTACTTCACTGGGATTGCGTGTGGGCTAACCAGCAATCAGAAAATAAATCAGCTCATACGTGGTCATTATTATTAGGAGTAGAATGGCGGCTCTGTGTCAGCATACTGAAATGAATTGAAGAGGGGCTTTTAGAAATGCCCTGTGTGGAAATGTATCTTGGGTGTAATTCAATATTTCAAATGGTTGATTTGGTGCAGTGTATTTCAGGAGCTTTTCTCATTGTAGATCCTCAGATATGTTACTAAGGGTTTTCCCAAGATGTGTTCTTGCAGGTCACCTGTTTTAATACATCTCCTTACAACATTCACAACTTCTCCCACAGCAGATTCTCCTACAAACAAGCATCTCTAGTGGACCCTCATTACCTCCCAGTGAGATATGGACAACTGGAACTTTTTACTTTGACAGGGTTACAGGCCTAGTGGATGGAGGGAAGCAGTAGATGTGATATACCTTCATTTCAGTAAGGCTTTTGGCACAGTTCTACATGGCATTCTCATAAGAAAACTAGGAAAATGTATCTTAGATTAAATTACTATAAATTGGGTGCACAACTGGTTGAAAGATCATACGCAAAGAATAGTTATTAATGGTTTGTTGTCAAACTGGGAGGGCATATCTAGTGGGGTCTCACAGCGGTCGGTCCTGGGTCTGGTACTACTCAGTATTTTCATTAATGACTTGGATAATGGAGTGGAGAATATACTTATAAAACTTGCGGAGGACACCAAACTGGGAGTGGCTGCAAGCACCTTGGAGGTCAGGATTAGAATTCAAAAAGATCTTGACAAATTAGAGAATTGGTCTGAAATCAACAACATGAAATTCAATAAAGAAAAATGCAAAGTACCAGCCTTAAGAAGAAAAAATTGAATGCACAACTACAAAGTGGGAAATAACTGGCTAGGTGGTAGGCAGGCTGAAAAAGATCTGGGAGTTATAGTGAATCACAAATTAAATGCAAGTCACCAGTGCGATGGAGTTGCAAAAAAAGCTAATATTCTGATCTGTCTTAAGAGGAGCGTTGTATGTAAGACATCAGAGGTAATAGTCCCACTGTACACTGCACTGTGACAGTGGCAGCAGGAGTACTGTATGCAGTTCTGGGTACTACACTTCAGGAAAGATATGGGCAAATTGGAGAGAGCCCAGAGGAGAGCAACAAAAATGATCAAGGGTTTAGAAAATCTGACTTGTGAGGAAAGGTTAAAAAAACTGGGCATGTTCAGTCTTGAGAAAAGAAGACTGAGAAGGGACCGATAACAGTCTTTAAATATGTTAAGGGCTGTTATAAAAAGGACATTGATCAATTGTTCTCCATGTCCACTGAGAATAGGACAAGAAGTAAGGAGCTTAATCTGCAGCAAAGGAGATTTAGGTTAGATATCAGGAAAACTTTCTAACTATCAGGATAGTTAAACTCTGTAATACTTCCAAAGTAGGTTATGGAAACCCCATCACTAGAGGGTTTTAAGAACAGGTTGGACAAACACTTGCCAGGGAAGGTCTACGTTTACTTGGTCCTGCCTCAGAGCAGGGGGCTGGACTTGATGATGTCTCGAGGTCCCTTCCAGCCCTGCATTTCTCTAATTCTGTGCCCATACCTCAAAGAGTTCTGGATCAGATTAACTCAGATTCAGTTTCACCTTTGAGGTGAGACCAAGCCAAGAATGTTACATGCGTGCACACACACAAGGAAAATATTTCAATTTTGGGCAACTAAAAACAGGTGGTGTATGAAGTTAAAGAAGGCCCTGCCTTCTCTATCTCAACTCCAACTACTGTGAACCCTACCGTATGTTGTAAATTACTGCATGATCAGTCAGTTAGGGTTGTCTAGTAGTTGAAGCAAGGGATTGTTCATGTTCAGAGTGTTTGAAATCACAATCTTGAGGCACATTTTGCACCTGGGTCCATCTTTGAACCCAAATCTGAGATCTGAATTCCCCCCAGATTTGGGGGGAGGTTATAAATCTTACTCTTGATCCAAATTGTTGTGGCTTAAACCCACCTTTCATTTATTTATTCCTTAGTATAATAACTTGTTGAGTTGACAGCAAAACTTTCTCCCAGGAGAGCTGTGTCTTTGGAGTATTTGAACAGTATTAGAACTCATGCGACTATAACCACTAAGCGTTAACAGGCAGGCTAGCTACCTCCTCAGCTGCAGCTAATTGCTGGGGCTTTGGCAGCTGGAATAACAAGGCAGGGGCTAAGACTGGGAGTGGCTGCTAGAAAGACTGGGAACTCTGCAGAGGAGATGTCTCAGCAAGCAAACTGGCAAGAAGCTGACCAGGAGTTGGGTTTCTAAAGAGAGACGGAGAGTCTGGAGGATGTAATGTTGTGGACAGGTGGAGCAGGTAGGAAGCAGCCCAGGGCAACAGCAAGAGATTGTAAGGAGCAGGTCCTAGCTGCTTAAACCCAGAGCTCCTGGGCAGGATCCCTAGAGGCAAAGCTGGTCCTGGATTCCCCTGCCGTGCCCAGAAATGACGATAGGAAAACCTCTCTGCGGCAGAGGGTTCAAGGCTGAGGCTGATGGACTTTCAGCCTGTGCATTTATTTTATACTCACACGCTGCAGCACTGTATCTCTTTCTTGGTACAGGTACAGCTGTAGCAATCCTTGGTTCTCCATTTGGTATTGAATTTGTGTAGCACTCCATTCTTATCGACGCAGCCTAAAAAGGCATAACCAACTTGCTGGTATACATCAATAGTACATTTAACTTCATTTTTTGTTATCAAATCAGGGCTTGATCTTTGCATATTTAATATGAGGCTGGTGTGTAATTTGCTTTTAAGTCTTGTGTAGTGCTATAAACGCTGACACCGGTTGACAGATAACTTCCCTGCCCAAAGGACTTACCAATTTAAACAAGATGAGACAGACGGCTGTAAGCCATTGGGCAATTCAGGAGACAGTGAGGATTGCAGACGAGGACGGATTTCTTGGAAAGCTATTCCTCCTCTCATCTCCTCCTTAATCAAAGGATTGGCACACATTTTTAAAGCTTGATCTAAAGTCCATTGAATTCAATGGCTAAACTTCAGTGGTCTTTGATTCAGTTCCTACTATATTTCAAATCCCTTAATAAGGTATGGGCTTGGGACTTAGGAGATGTAAGTTCAATTCCCAACTCTTCCAGAGTTTCCTTGTGTGATCCGGGGTAGGTCAATTAATCTTTCTGTGCCTCAATTCCTTATTTGGAAAATGGGATATACTTCATCACCCTGGAGGTAATGTTTCATTTTGGCTCTGTTTCCTTACCTCAGAGGGGAGTTGTGAAGATAATTAGTGTTTGCAAAACACTGAGATATTATAATAATGGGAGCCGCCTAGAAGAAATTTTTCTAACAGATCTATCAACATGTTTTTTCGACCAAAAAACCCACAAAAGAAATGAAAACTTTCCATGTGAAAATTTCAGTTTAGCCAAAAATATTGATTTCCCCTTCCCCCCACTCATCAGGCTGGGCAAAGCCAAATACAAATGTTTTGGTTTTCCAAACCAAAATGTTTCATTTAATGTCAGACTGACCCAAATCTGTGTCCACCTTGAGCTTCTTCGGTGCCTCATAGGAGTTGTAGTTTGGATGCTTCATGTCTCCCATTCTCCTTTCAGTCACGTCACCCAGGGGGACTACATCTCCCATGCTGCACCATAGCATTGCCATTGGTTGAACCACTGCAGTGGCACATGGCCATGGTGCATCATGGGAGATGTAGTCCAGCTGGGAGACTGGACTACAAATAATAGCGGTTTGAGGTTCAGTGGCATCTCAGGAGGGGACAGATTAAGGCTGAACCAAGCTGAAATGAAGTGTTTTGTTGTTTCTGAATCATTATTTTTATCAGCCAAATTTATAATCTCAAACAAATCTTAGTTCGTTATTTGATAAGACCTATTTTCTATATAACAGATTTGACTGGCATTAATTATATTTCTGTCCTCTGATTCTTTATTGATGGAATCCCACCTCCGCTTTGTTGATTTGCCCAACAATTATGCCAGGCTAACCCTACATATAATTATCATCCCACTTGTCTTTTTTCCATATCAACGGAACACTTGCACTCTTCCAGTCTTCTGGAATTTCTCCAGTATGGCAAGATGTATTAACAATGGGTCAGATCCCCTCAGCCAACTCTCCTAGGACTCTTGGGTGCAAGTTATCTGGGGCTGCTGATCTTAAAACTTTTATCCCTAGCAGATGCTGTTTAACATTCTCCTTAGTTGTTGTTGATCACATATTACCATAGTGCTTACCCCTTTGTGCTAAGTGCTGTACAAACATACAACAAAAAGACTGTCCCTGCCCCAAAGAGCTTACAAGTCTATGTACAAGACAAGGGACAACAAATACAGACAGGTAAAAGGAAACAATTAGACAAGATTGGTCAGCATGATAGGCAGTGGTCTCGGTACACCAGTACTCTAACCCAATGTCAATTTTTTGTAAGCATCATGGCAAAGGAGAATTATGAAGAGGCTTTGAAGGTGGATAATGTTGCTTTGTGGATGTTTGCAGGGAGCACCTCCAAAGTGTGTGGGGTAGCATGGAAGTAAGCACAAAGGGGCTCGTTTGAACATTTAACAAGTGAGCAATAGAGGCTGGCATCATGGGCCAGTCAGAGGTGAGAGTCGACATTTTGATAAATAATGAGAGATGATAGGTAGGGTGGGGACAGATCATGAATGACCTTGAAAGTAGTTCCTCCTCCTGTTAATACATCCTCCTGCTGCTTTCCAAATATGAAACAGAAATATTTATTGAACACCTTCTTTGTATTATCAGCAACTTTACCATTTCATCTAGTAATTAACCTGCACAATTGTTAGGATTTCTTTTGTTCCAGATATACTTTAAAACAAAAAAACAAAAACAAAAACAAAAACCTCCTCCTTGTTGCTCAGCGCCCTGCCAGCCATGGATTCTTCCCTGATATGCTTTAGCTTCCCATATCAACTTTCTACAGTACTTCCAATTTATATTGATTGCTATCTATTTCCCCTTGTTTTCCAATGTGTTTTATGCATATTTCTCATTGCAGCCTTCAGTTCTTCTTTTAACTTAGATGGGCTTTTTAAGCAAAGCTTTCCCCTTTCACAATTATGAAAGTGTGGCTTGTTGGCCATCCAATACATTCTTCTTAGTCAATTCCTAATTATCATTCGAAGTTTTTTGTCACAATTTTTCCTCCCAATCAATTTTGCTCATAATTTTCCTCAGCCCTGGGAAATTAGCCTTAGTTCTAATTGCTATGTAGCTCCCACTTCCCAAGAAAATACCCTGGAAATTAACCAACCACTGTCCTGGAAAATCTCTCCCCATCCCTTTGCAATTCAGCATTTTCCTTTTATGGTTCTAAATAGGTTACTTCTTGACTCAGATAAAATAGAAGGGTAAATGCTAATTAAA
This sequence comes from Emydura macquarii macquarii, assembly GCF_026122565.2. Taxonomy (NCBI): domain Eukaryota; kingdom Metazoa; phylum Chordata; order Testudines; family Chelidae; genus Emydura; species Emydura macquarii. The sequence goes on from NW_027130204.1 coordinate 6,996,255, forward strand.
ATAGGCTCTAACTTCATGCAATCAGATAGATCACCCTCAAGCTTGTTTACCAGATCAGATCCATTGGGGGCTGAAATTTCAAAATTCCCATTCGGTCGTTCAATGACACCTTTATCCATTCATGTTCCTGCTACCTTAGAATGATACCTGCATTCAGTAAACCCATGGACAGGCGTGAGCAAGCTGAAAATTTATGCCTGACAAGAGCATGTTCAAGACATGGTCACATGCACAGCAGAGAGACTTTTTAAAAACAGGACTCAGAACCTCATGCTGCCTGCTGTGTCTATATCTGTTCAGGTGCACCATCTAGCCTGGCCTTGGTAGTCGTGAGCGCAGCCAGAGTGCAACGGGGCAGGACTTGGTACTGCTGGAATGCCCCTTTTTACAGGGTAGACAGAGTGCATTTTAAAATAGGGCTCTCCACTAGTACACGGGGCATGACATGTCATGCAAAAAGGTTTGTGCAAGCTACAGCCTGGCTGACTCCAGTGCTGTCTCCAGTTTTCCTGCATCTCTCATCTTCTCCTGCCTCTTCTCTCTTATCCACCCAAGTGCAAACAGTTGCCAAACTGATGTTTGTTCTTGGGCAGCTGCCAAGAAATCTGCTAGCCTTTATCTCCCACATCCCCACAAAGTCCTTGTTTCAGATGCTGCCTCTTTTGAACTGCAGTGGAAGCCCTCCAGTTGGCTGTTGGGCCCTGAACCTTCTTGACCCCACAACTGGCTTGCATTTGTCTAAATTATGGTAATCTCATCCTATCCAATTCTGAAAATAAGAGTTGCACAACCACCCCCGGAGCCAGCCCCCTCCCCCACCCCAGTCTTTGCCCACTTGTGCACACCCTTCCTTTTGTGAACATGTGTCCGGCTGTTCCTGTGAAAAATCTCTGTACAAGGGCATGCCACTTGTGCCTCAAAATCTGTATGTGTGAGAGCTCTTTGGGCTGTGCAAGTTTTCAGAAAACTATCCCTGAAAGTGTGGCATCATTGACACTTCCCCAATCCCCCTTTTTCTCATGGCCTCAGTTTACCACCTTCCTCCAACAATAGATCTGTATTCTCATGACTCACCAGCCGTCCTATGTCCCTCCTCATCTTCCCTTGTTTCTTGTCCCTGGTTATGTTCAACAGACAAGTGCTAAATGAGCAAAATCACATTTAACAGACAATTCTGTTCTCAGTGGTATGCATAGAGAGGGCCAGATTCCATACTGAAATCTGCTGAGGTGGTGCAAAGGGGCAGGGAATTACCCTGGCCTAGGGAAACTTTTTGCTGGCTTCACCAGGGGACAGTGACACTTATCCATCAGTTCCATAGGGTCCTTTAAGAAGGCTACACTAGTGGTTTAAAGCAGCATCTCAGCTGCTCTAAGCTTTATTGGGTCAGTGGCCAATGCAGAGGAGCCTTCAAGATCCATGATGTTCCCTCTCCAGAGCTTGGGCATAAATGATGATCCAGTCAGCAGGATTTCTTACCTCGTGCATCAGCTTCATTCTTTTCCAACCAGCATTGTGCATCGCATAGCGTCACTGAGAAGACAACGATAAGGAGGCCCAACACATGCATCTATAAATGACAGACGACTCAATCATAGTCACTGGAAGGCTTATAGCTAAAAAGAATTGCTTATTGGCACAGAAATAATCAGGGGCAAATCTCATTGCTGAATAAACTAACATGGGAAAACTACTCCCCAGCAAAACACGTAAGCATGGACTTAATTTTAATTGAACTTAATTAACATGTTTACACCCATGATTATTTGCTCTGGTGGATCAAAGCCTTATAATCTCTTTTACAGTGGTAGAAATCCCTGGGAGCAAGTGTGGGTGGGAACCATATCTTCATATATTTAGTCCATTTATTACATTAAAATCCCATTTTGCCTGGTTGGAGGATTTAACTCCACCCACCCTATTTCTTTGTTTAGTTATGCCCCACCCTTCCTGACCTCCACACCAGGACATCAACTTTCCATGCTCTTCACTTCCACTTATTAATATTCCAACAGTTTGCACCGCTTCAGAATTCCCCACAGGATAGCACTTGACCATTTAATAAAAAACATCAGACTGGGAACTCTCTGCACTGTTGCATCATAGAAATGATTTATACTGCATTAGGGTCAGAGAGAGCTCATTGCAACCAGTCAAAGGAATAACAGCATTTTACCACCTTGCCTTGGGTGTGCTCTTGCCTTTTCTTTTCAGCCTGCCTATGCTGAGACCATCATCGTCTGATGTCGTCATGCATGAGCGCTTTTCACTTTATTCCCCTGACTAGAGACACACATTGGCCTATCTACATTAGAGATATTTAGCACATCAGAGGGCCTGCGCCAAACAAAGACTACCAGTGTTTTACTTGATATACAATTACAGTGAATCACTCCTCCATTGTACAAAAGCCACCTGATTCTAAGACTCTTTCCATCACTGAGTGTGGTGCAAAGGGGCCAGAAACTGGCTGCATACAGGCAGCAGGGATTTCCCTTGGCAACAGGAGAGCTTTCCATTTACAAAAAGATGTTGCAGCCAAGTCCTACAGGAGCTTCCTCCCAACGCTAGTGTGGGGCCAATGTTGGGGCGGTGACACCTATTCTCCCCTAGCATGGAGCTGACACAGTGACATAACCTGAGCAGCCCTTCAGTTGCTCTGAGAGTGATGCAAACTGAGGAACCATAACTGGTTTCTTGGTTCTCCCCCTCCAGAGCTTGGGCACAGAAGAGGATGTGACACTGAGACAAGATCTCTTACCTTGTGTGTCTGTGTTAATTTAGAACAGCAATATCTATTGGTTTTTCTTCTTGGGTTCTTAATTTTGAAGGCTGAATCTGATGGCCACTTTAGGCTGAGTTCTTCCTGGCTCCATTTTAGAGGTGCTGGTCTGGAGGCTGTGTAACCTCTCATCACCTGACTGAGTTTAGTGCTAGTAAAACAAGGAATAGATGGCCTCTGCTGAAATTGCCAAGAATGGCAATTAATGGTGGATATAGTGCAAATGCTCTTCCATTAGGAGCTGTCTTGAGATCAGAGCTGGCCTAATACTTCACTGCAAACAAGATTCTTTACAAATTTGCCCACCCCCGACAGTTATTTTACAAATGAATTATTCCAGCTGAGGGTCCCAGCTCAGCTCCCATAGGCGGCAAACAGCTTTCAAGTGGTATTAGCGATCTGTGATCCCCAACTGCCCTGTGAGGGAGCTAAATCAGTGTCCTGAGTCTTCTCTGCATCTTTACATGGAGCTGAAAAAAATGTATGTCCCTGATGTGACACTACTGTGTTAGAACTCCAGGGTAACTTTTGTACGTGAGCCTTATTTTAATATATCTAGTCTTCTAGGTGTGTTTCGGGGAAGCTTAAGCTGAATCACTGTAATGGCAGGCTGTATCAATTAAAAATCTCATTCGGAGTCCATCCGAGTTTAGAAGCATGTCCAGGCTGCAGAGTTTGGCTCTTTGCTTTCATTTATAATATGAGCTAATCTCACAGGAGTCAGCCTTTTAGATCCCTTTACATGAGACAGAAGAGAGTGATTCTAAATATCCTTTCAATCAGGCAGACTTTTAAAGTGCTGGCAGGAAAAACGTGTGTGTGTGTGTGTGTGTGTGTGTGTGTGTGTGTGTGTGTGTGTGTGTGTGTGTGTGTGTGTGTGTGTGTGTGTGTGTGTGTGTGTGTGTGTGTGTGTGTGTGTGTAAAACTCACAGCACCTGCCACCCTTCTTTACCTTGTCATTTTATAATTGATTTAAACTTGAAATTGCCTTAGAGAAGGAAATACACAAGTCAGAGAAGAAGTTCTGTAGCAACTGGGAAGCTTTCCCTAAGAAAATCCAAATCGGTCCTTTAAAAGAGCAAGAGGAAAGGTGTGTTGACTCACCATTCTTGCAGTGTGTGTTCCTTCCAAAGCCTGCATCCAACCTGCAGAACACCTTTGCTTGCAGTGAATGATTGTGTAGTGTGGAGAGTCAGGAGAGAGATGTCTTACAAAGACAAGCCTGTGCAGACCACAGGAAGCAGCTGTTACCTGTTATGCAGCCTGACCTCACATTTATAGGCACCAGTAATATTTGGCCAGTCCTGGTCCTGCCCTCTTTCAGAAATGGTGCTGTGGGGCAGGATTTGGGGTGTCGTAATAAGGCCTCCAGGCTCCTCTGCATCCAAGCAGGTCATGGTTGGTTGCAGGTGAAACAAAAGAGTAGGAAGAGGGAAGGGGGTCTATTGTTCCTGTTGTCACACAGGTAACAATAGGTTCGTAAGAAGCATCCTTGCCAAGACTTCCCTTTGCTAAGGTTAGCACTGAGGCTAACATTTCAGCACAATGAGCAGAGGTTGCATTCAAGAATGCAGTTGTACCAGTCATTCTCTCACATGGTGCTGCAAGCTTGGCCCTAGGAGAAAGGATTATTTCAACAAAGGGAATGTTTTCAAATGTACTTGTTTCTTCCCCCAGTAGCTTTGTCGCCTTGATCTCTGCAGGAGGAGTTGTTATACAGTACATACAAAGTGGTCACTTGATTAAGTAACCCTTCTGTCAATGGTGTAGGTTGCAACAAGGACTGGGTTCAATAGCTAGGGGGTCCTCTTGGCAATATAAAACAGAACTGCCCTAATTCTCCTCACCCCCAGTAATCTGGGAAAATTAAACCCCACCTCTGGTGCCTCAAAGAGGCAATACTTCTCCATTCACAAGCACTGTTTCTGTATATAACAAAAGAAAACTTTTAATAAAAGAGAAAGGGAACCCAGCATTAATGGGGGTAAACCCCACAACTATGACTCAAAAGCATGTAGCCCTAAGCAAACACCCACCCCATGGTATGTTGGACAGTGTCCTTTGCCTCAGTTTCCCACCTTGCACAATAAAAGTCCCTTCAGCATGTCATCAGGGCCATTTTAAGACCTTCATAGGCCCTAGGCACACTTCCCTTCGTAGGCCCCCCTACCGAAATAACTCATTTTATTTTAAGCTATTAATAAATAGTTTTTTAAATAGAAATAAAAAATTATATATAAAATTTTTTTCATAGGCCCTGAAGGTTTCGTAGGCCCTAGGCACTGTGCCTATTGTGCCTAATGGATAATACGGCCCTGCATGTCATTCTTCTTTCTCTCCGCTGCTCCCCACCCACAGCCGATTGTCCTTGGTCTGTGAATCCAGAGTTCAGAAGGGGGTTCATCCCCTGCACTGGGAAAAGCGGGGGAAGCTCATTGAGCAGTGACTCTGCTGCTGCCGCCACCTCAGCAACTGGCTTTCTGCTGCCGCTGCTCAGCTCTGCTGCTACCAGCACTGCTACTTGCCACTTGCTGCCACTGCTGTGATGCCGAGCTCTGAGATTTCACCACTCAGTCCAGCTCTTAGTGATTTCCCTAGGTCGTGAGGCACCTCCCTGCTAGAGCAGCCTCTGCATTGCCTTTCGCTGCAAGGTTGTAGCCACCCCTCCAGGTCTAAGCTTAGCGCCTAGACCTACTTGTCAGTGATTTCATCTCTGGTAATCGCTGAACAGACACAAGGATCTCAACTGAGACCAATCAGCTCCTTCTTTAATCACTGGAGACAGGAGAGTCAAAGGATGTCTAGGACTCTTGAAGCCACATCTCCACTTCTGTTCGAGGACACCTGTCCCCATCCCCTTGACTTTCACTGAGATTTGGCATCTCTACCTCCTGCTTAGCAAGTGCTGTTTGGTTTCATTTTGTTACCCCTGCATTCAAGTGAATTGTAACTCAAAACCAGCCAAAACTGATCGCTTTGGCAAAGACGTTTGGTCTGCTAACATCTAGGCAGAATAGGTATGTCCATGCACACACGTCTCTTTCCCCAGTTCATCACTAGATGTCAGGGAAATCTCATTCAGTCCCTGCTTACACCTGCAAATAACGGGGCATGGTCTGAAAACAGGGATGGATTCTCTTGGGGCAGACTCTTCTTTGGTTGGGTTATTTTTTTGGGCGGAGGGGGGAAGGAAGGGTGGAGGTTCTACCCTGGTCCTTGACTCCTGAGAATAGGATAGGAAGCCCACCAGTGTCACCTGAATACCCTGGGGAACAGGAAGCTGGGCTCCATGAACAGTGGGTGCTCCTAAGTTCGGCCTCTGCCCCACTCTGCCCTGCACAACCACCTCTGAAGATGACTTGGGTAATGCTGGGCAGGAAGACTTGGGTTGCATGAGCTGTGCTCGCAGCAGGGCTGGCTGTACATGGGTTTGGCTGAGAACTGCCCGGCTTCGGACTAGGTTTGGGTCCTAGCTGAGCTGTTCACGCTGCTGACACTGGGCTTGTTTCTCACTGGTGAATGAGAATAAAGGCACCATTAATTTTTCAAAGACTCAAGGACCAGCACAAAACCAACTCTGTCAGGTGCTGTGGGGGCACATTGAGGATAATGCCCGAGCTGGGTCCTGGCAGTTCCTGCAATTGGGTGAATGGCCGTGATTTTGTAGGGAAGCATGACCATTTTGGAAGCTGAGAAGGATGGCTCATTCGTGAATTGATATTATCCTGGACAAAGGGCACAGAGGTGATTCAGGAAATACAGGCTGGTTCTGATTGTTTTCATGACCTGGTTCACTCATCCCTGTTAGACAAACTGCAGAAATAAGTGTGCTCTGTCTCCTCAAAGAAAGCAAAGGGGCCCATCATTACTTGGTTATAAAACAGGCTTTTATTTAGACTCTGAAGGACTTCTGTCTGGATTTATTTTACTCAGTTATGTCAATGCAGAGAATAAAAGAAATGATCTAGAATCCGATAGTGTATTCTCACACTTTGAATCGCTACTCCTCCAGGCAAGCGAAAGCCAGTTTTAGTAGCGATGTTTAAAACACCACCATTAGTCTCCCTCATCAAAGAACAGACTCAGTCCATAGTTCTTCATCTGTAGAAGGAGAGGCACTATGCCAAGAAATTCTGAGTGAGTTTGTTCTTAACCCATCCAACTATGGAGCTCATTAGCTATCAAGGGATCGGCCTCCTCCCCTGCAGGTGTCCTTGTTGAAAATGCGTCATACTCAACAGGCAAATGAAACCTGTCACTGGGAAGGGGAAAAAAAGCAAATACCAGGCTGTAGAAGTGGGACGCGAACAATCTCCAGCCACAGTGGGATCTGCATTTTTGGCAGGAAGAGAGTATGCTGAGTGATTGGAGCTGGCTGGGCTATTTGTGGCTAATAGTTTGATTAATTGAGCCCCTTTACTGCTCATGAACAAAGTCGGAAATTCTTTGTCATTATACAAACAGTCTGCAAACTAATTTCACCCCATTGGTTATTCTTGAAATGTGCAGGATTGGTTTATTTACTATTAGATTTTCATTATCCCCATTGTCTGATTGTGCACTTTATTCACACGGTGCTGTTTCTGATTTTGGGCTGGATGGGTGGAACTATATAGTTCAGGAGACGAGTATATTCAAACCTCTGGGCCCTTGTTTCTCTTTCTTGGAAGGAAAGGGAGAGCAGTCTGTGGAGAAAGGAGCACTTAGGGCAGAAGCTTTAGGCAGTGTTTAGAACATTACATCTTCCCCTTTCCAAGTCACTTGTGTCAGTCCTGACATGAGACGTCACTGCTAGGAACAAGGAAATCAAACTCACCAAATCTTAACTCTTCTAATTCTTGAAGCTGTGATTTTTGAACATGAGCTCTTTGGTATTAATCTTGTGCAGCTTGCCATCCATGTCAATGCAGTCTGAAAATATGTACATTAGAAGCTTCCAGTTTACATGCCAATTGCGCTAAGAACTTCAATGACTATCCAAGGGAAGCCTGAACTTTGTGCATTTAGGCCAAAATCACAGATACAGAGGGTCCCCAACACAATGAACTGCTAGCATATTGCTGCATGGGAAAAAAAGAATGCCAGGTCACCATTCAGAGAAACTACCCCTCTTGCATCCTCTGCCTCTCGGAGCTCCTGAAGTGGCTGCTCTGGCTGGGGGACCCACTAGAATGCCAATCCTCCATTCACAAGCAGGAGACACATAGGGGCTGGGGAGCATCTGCACAGCAGTCATAGAGAGGCATTGCAATGGTTCTGTGGCTTTGGAAATGAGATTCCTTCCTTCTCGCCCTGTCTTACCCCACGATGCTCCTCTGAGCCCAGCCTATTTACTCAGGCTTGGATCAGGGGTTCCTATTAATTCTACCCTCACATCTGCATGGGCCCTGCTCCTTGGAGATCACTAAGTTAGGTCACTTAATCAGAGAGCAAATGTGCAGAGTCCCATGCAGAACAAGGTTTGGTTTGGGTGTCGCTGCACAGGAATCTCCTCCTCAGCCTGTGATTCTGAGTCGCTCTAGTTCCCTTCTCAACTGTTTCTAAACAGCCTGCCTTTTGGCTCTAAGAAGAAAACAGGGAGGGTCGATTCCACTTAAAATCAACATCATCAGTGCACACAATTGGACAAACCAACCCCAGGCTACTTCCTTGAACCAAATCAAATTGCAGGTGGGCAGGTGTGACACTTCTTCCCCTCCTTCCCACTCCACCTTGTCAACTCCCTCCTGCTTTAAATTACAGAGCCACAACTCTCCAAATATCCCACTTTCCTCACAGCTCCCCCACTTGTTTCTTCACCCAATTCTATTCCTGGCTTACGTCAGCATAAATCAGGATCAGGCACTGGACTGGGAGTCCGGAGACCTGGGTTCTATTCCTGCCTTGGCCATTAGCTTGCTGAGGGGAGCCTGGGCAAAGCGCAGAGCTTTTTATGCCTTCATTCACCTTCCCGGCCTATGTCTGTGCAGAGTGTCAGCTCTTCTGTCTTCTGTTAAATCCTTGGAAAGTACTAGTATTCAGAGAGAAATCCGCATGGAACACAGAGATGCAAACCCATGAGAAGTCTTTCTTTAACCACACTAAAACCAGCCAGGATTCGGCTGAGTTATCCCCTAACAGTCTAACTCAAATGCCATGGCAACAAGCTAAGCTGTGTTGCTATGGCAACCTAGGCAATAAAGCAAGACACAAAATACACAACATATTCCTCCCCCCTTAATGAAAATGCTCATTTAACAGAACAATCATTAAACTAGGGAATGAGGGTAGACTGCCTCATTTCCCGGATAAACCCTGGGGGTTATTCTATCCTGTAATGTGGGTTTACCCTAGCTAAAAATCCAGCTGTTGAGGAGGCCTGCTCTCTCTAGGCAGATTATAGCAGACTCGGTGTTCTTGCACCGGAAGGTGTTATTGGTGCAGGTCTAACAATGGGCTCAGGACTCATAGCTCGAACAGGTGACAATGTTGTATCTGCTTGAACAGGGGAAGGGGGCTGTATCTGCTGCAGAGGTGGATGGAGAAGGAGAGTCAGGAACGGGTAACTCGATGATATCTCAACTGTAATGGTGAGGTCAGGCAGTTCAAGTGGATATGTGTCCTTGGGACATGTATGACCTTGCAACAACTGATCTACATGCTACTGCCAGGTGAGATCATCTGCAGTCTGGACAGTGTAGGAAGTGGGTCCCGTTGGGGTGATGTCTGTAGCAGGGACCCATTTAGCTCCAGAAGCATAGTTCCAAGCTAGGACAGGCTGTCCAGGACTAAAGATTCAGTCTTTGCTCTGTGTGCACGTCTGATGACTTAGTTTTGCTGTTGATGTTGCACAACTTGTCGCGCTTTGGGAGGTTTCAGCAGATCAAAGCCAAGTGCACAGCTGTCGTCCCATCATTAGAAAGGCCAGAAACGCTTTGGTCATAGCATGAGGCATGTTTCTTTAGGATAGTAAGGAGGTGTCCAGACGTTTTTGAATTGACAAATGTCCCCTTGCAGATCGTAAAGCTTGATTCATGGTCTGCACAAACCTTTCAGCTGATCCATTGGTGGATGGATGATATGGTCCTGAAGCGGTGTGATGTATCACATTTGCTTTCATAAAATTTTCAAACTCCTGATAGATGAATGGCGGGCCGTTGTTTCTCACAAGTTGTTCTGGCAGATGAAAACAACTAAAGATTCCACACAGTTTCTGGATAATTCTTTCAGCAGTAGTGGACAGCATTACAGAGATGACTGGCCATTTAGAGTGAGCATCTACAACAACCAGGAACATGCTTCCTTCAGATGGGCCAGCAAAATCAACGGAAATATGCTGCCACAGGTTTTCAGGCCAGTCCCATGCGTGTAGGGGTGCAACTGAGGCATGTTCCTCACACTCTGACATGAAGTACAAGCTCTTACCTTCTCTTCAATGGCACTGTCCAAGCCAGGCCATCAAAAGAAGCTTCGTGCAATTTCTTTCATGCACACTATTCCAAGTATGGACCAGAAACACACAGTTGCTGATGGATGGAACCTAGCTCCTATACATGGAGGCACGGCATCTTTTCCCTGACTCCAGAATCAGTCCACAGCAAGTATGAGGACTAGCGGAGACTTCTCACCAGCCCCCCATCTCACCTGTTGGACTGTTGGTGGAGATGCCCTGTAAATCAGCATCCACCCCTCCTGATGGGTCCTTGCTCAGGCAGATCTTGGCAAAAAATCAGCACTGAGCTGAATGTCAGAAAACAAATTAAGGTGCAACTTGGCAATTTGGGATTTGAAGGAGCACTTTGCATCCCAAATATCTTTTCGCCTTCTACCTCTGCAGTTTCGCTCATATCTGTATGTCCATTAAAGATATGCAGACAGGCTCAGAATTCAGACGGGGGAAATTGAAATAAAAGAAACCGAGGCTAAATGAAAATTTGCAAAATGTTTCTTGGATCTTTATCCAAAATGAGGGTTTTGTTTTTTGGGGTTTTTTGTTTTTTTGAGTGTTGTGGACAGCTTCCTGCTGCAAGTGCTGGAGGAGCCTACTAATGGCCATGCTCCTCTTGACCTGCTGCTCACAAACAGGGAAGAATTGGTAGGGGAAGGAGAAGTGGGAGGTAATCTGGGCAGCAGTGACCATGAGATGGTCGAGTTCAGGATCCTGAGAAAAGGAAGAAAGGAGAACAGCGGGATAAGGACCCTGGACTTCAGAAAAGCAGACTTTGACTCTTTCAGGGAGCTGATGGGCAGGATCCCCTGGGAGGCTAATATGAGGGGGAAAGGAATCCAAGAGAGCTGGCTGTATTTTAAAGAAACCTTATTGAGGGTGCAGGAACAAACCATCCCGATGTGCAGAAAGAATAGCAAATATGGTAGGCGTCCAGCTTGGCTTAACAAATTAGAAAGAGTCCAACAGAAGGCAACAAAAATGATTAGGGGGCTGGAGCATAAGACTTATGAGGAGAGGCTGAGGGAAATGGGCTTGTTTAGTCTGCAGAAAAGAAGAGTGAGGGGGGATTTGATAGCAGCCTTTTAACTACCTGAAAGGGGGTTCCAGGTCTAAGTTGGATATTAGGAAAAACATTTTCACTAGGAGGGTGGTGAAGCACTGGAATGGGTTACCTAGGGAGGTGGTGGAATCTCCATCCTTAGGGATTTTTAAGGTGTGTCTTGACAAAGCCCTGGCTGGGATAATTTGGGGTTGGTCCTGCTTTGAGCAGGGAGTTGGACTAGATGACCTCCTGAGGTCCTTTCCAACCCTAATCTTCTATGATTCTGCCCTCTTGCTCCCTACTAGTGAAAAAGAAGGGCCAGGTCCTCAGCGTGGTGCTGTGCTAGTTTTCACCAGCTGGAAATCTGACTCCAAGACTTGCAGCCTTTGGATCTTTCACCCTCTTGTTAGTCCTTGGGCAGATTTGTGCTGTTGTTTAACTCAGTCGCTGTCGCTGTGACCATGCTTCTGCCAGTGCCAGACCAAAGGAACCACAGCATCTCCATGCAGCCTGTGCTAGGAACCAGAGGGTCACTTGTAAGGTATAGGATACTTCAGGATCTGCGAAGGCCAGCGAGGACTCAGGCAGTTCTGGGAACAGTCTGTCTCATTCTGTGCTCCGTAAAATGTATGATCCTCTGACAGGGCAGGATTTACACTTTAGGCGTGTCGGAGGAAAGAGGAGGAGTGCGGTCCCAGAAGAGAGGAGGAGGAGCAGGGGGCGGGGCCAGAGTTCAGCTGCTCGTACAGGGCCCACAAATTGGCTGGGGTGCCACTGGCCCATGCGGTAACCCACCACTGTTTAGGCCCACTGAGAGTGCCAGCACCCCTAGGCACATGCCTACTGTACCTCATAAGAAATCCGGCCCTGTTCATTTGCCTTATATATAAAATTATGCTCTGTCCCCATTGTTCCCTTTCCTCAGTAAACTTCAGCTGAGTGAACAGGAAGCAAAGGAGACATGCACCATGGCTCCATTCGCTCATGCTCTGAATAACCCAGTTAGCCCCTGTCATGAGCACTTTCCTACCTGTCCCCCTCTCTCACACCCTGCTGGGGATAGGAAAGTCAGACTCTTCCCTGACCCCGGGAGATCTGGAAAACCACTAGCTTTGTGTGTCTGCTGCTGCCACCGCTTACAAAGGAAGCAGCTACCTGGAGACTCCAGGACAGTGGTTCCCAACCCGTGGCCTATGGGCCAAAAGTGGCCCGTGGGGCCTTTCAGAGTGGCCCATGGCTCTCCACCCACTGGCTGCAGAAGGGAGCCGCTGCCTAAGTACCCAGTCAGAGCGCCTTGCCGGTGCAGGCTCCTTGCTGCAGCCAAGGGGACAGGAGATCAGCGCTCCCCTCCCCCTGGCTGTAGCAGGGAGCATGGCAAAGTGCTCTGCCTGGGTCCCTTGGCTCTGGGTCCCTGCTGGAACCAGAGGGAGGGGAGCACTGAACTCCCATCCCCCGGTTACAGAAAGGAGCTATTGCCTAAGGACCCAGGTGGAGCACGTGGTTTCCCTGCTGCAGCCAGAAGGACGGGAGATCCTTCTCGCTGAACTCCTTCCCTCTGGCTGCAGTGGAGGGAAAGGGGCTGTTGGCAGAGACTGGTGGCCCTTCAGGGTTGTTAAAATTATATTTGTGGCCCTCAAGCCAAAAAGGTTGGGAACCACTGCTCTAGGAAGTCCGCTGCTGGGTCCCACACAGATTGGTGGAGAAGCTATGGGGCACTCCTCCTGGGAAGATAATTAAGGTAATTGTGACGCTGGCAGACTGGGTGTCAACTCATTCCAAAGCCCCAGGCCAATGCACTTGTGTATTAGCATAGTGGAAATGAAGAACTTTAACAGAAAAGTGCTAATTTCAAAGCAAGGGGTCATTGGGTGTGATGCTCAGAGGACAAAGACCCAAAATGCATTCCTCACTCTCAGTCATTGAAGGAAAAGCCCATGTGGGTAGTGACCCTGTCAGTTTTTCTGTGAGAAGAATCTATAAGTTTGGGCTGAGGGAAAGATCCTCCATCTCTAGACTTGTTGGATTCTAACACGGCAGAATAACTGAACAAGAAAACGGAGATCCCCAGTGTTGTTCCAGGTGGCAGAGAGACTTTTGGGAAACTGGTAGCTTACTACATCTCTGCTATCATTTGGAATTATGGACTGTGACTCCTCTGTACATATATTTTACCTGCTTTAACATCTCAATAACTCTCATTTCCTTTTCTTAACTAATAAATCTTTAGTTAGTTTACTGTAGAATTGGCTACCAGAGTTGACTTTGGTGTAAGATCTAGGGTACCAGCTGATTTGGGCAAGTGACTGGTCTCTTTGGACTGGGAGCAACCTAAATGTGATGTGATTTTTGGCGTAAGTGACCTTTTAGCACAAAGTCCAATTTAGGTGGTAAGATAGACTGGAGAGTCTAAAGGGAGTGTGTGTGACTCCATGGTAAGACTGTTACAGTGATCAGGAGTTCCTGTTTGTTACTGGCTTGGTGAAGTCTAACTATAGAACACACCGCCAGTTTGGGGTGTCGGCCCTGTTATTTGACAGTCTGCCCTGAGGCTGATACTCATAGTCATGAGCCACACCAGACAGCGTGTCCGTAATATTAGCATAGGAGGGCAGTAGAGGAGAGGAGATACATGAGGGGAAGGGATATGCAAACCCCTATGCCCAGCTCTGCAAACATGCATGGATCTTCTGATCTTTTCTGCCTGTTGGGGAATTTCTGCTCTGTGCCCAGTTTGGTATTCCTCCCTGGTGGAGGAAGAATGGGTTTGTTAGTTACTTTCAAAAGATAAAAATCCAACCAAGTGCTGTTTGTCTCCTGCAGCGTTCTAGCCCAAGCACCTGCCCCAGCTATCTTTGTTGTGGACTCCTTCAGATTTTCTAGGGTCAAGTGGCAAACAGCAGTGACTCTGGGGAGGTGCAGATCTTGCAAGCAGCTGGGCAGGATTTGACTTTGGATGGCAGTCAGGAGTTGGCTGACATTGCCATTGTAGTGTGCAGGAATAGGGCAGAGTAACAAGATAGGCATCCTCCCAGTCCACAAAGGACCCGCTTTCATGTCCAAAGCCTCTTTTAAGCAGTTTTGCTGCCCCAAACTGTTCCTCAGCTCAGTCTGCGCTACAGTCCCCAGAGGATTTTTCCCCTCTACCTCTCAGGTTCTGAGTGACTGCCCTCCCAGGGGTCTCTGGCAGTCCTCCTTACTGCAGCTTCCTCGCTCTGACTCAGTATCTCTTCTTTCCCCAGGCCCTCAGGTGCCCCCTTATAAAACTTAAACTAGGTCCACTGATGCAGCACAGGAGCACTGGCCCTGCTCCCGCTTAGACACTGTGTCAATCTGTGACGAGAACTACCCCTTTAAATTGTTCGAGACCTCGCGTGGCACTCATGGTGTTTTGGGTTGGAAGCTGCCAGAACCCAATCAGAGCAGTAAGTGTCTGGCTGGGCCTCGCAGGATTCTGTATGCTTAGTAACCATGGTTACTTGGGACCCAAGTGGGCCTAGAGGGTTTCTTCATATTGTCGTTTTGTGGTGTAAGCAGCTGTAGACATGACAGCCACCTTAGGAACCTGAATCTCTGGGCTGAACTCCTGGCCCTGTTGAAATCAATGGAGTTGGCGTCACTGGAGACTTCTTTTACAATCAGATCTGAGCCTGACAAACCGGGAATTCTAAGTATCATCTTCCAAAGCAGTTGACTAATTCTTAAACACATTCCAGGAATTCTGGCGCTCCACACTGGCCCTCTACTAATGAGAGGGAGAAGAAGGGACCCCATCATTTCTTATGAAGAAAGTAACTCAGAAGTTTTTGATGCTTTATGGTTTTATTGATGGTTTTATTGAATCGTTCATCAGCCAAGATCTGTGGGCACAGCTCAGTCACAATGAGAGAGCTAGAATAGTATAGAAATAACACTGATCTCCAAGATACAAGAATAAAGAAGGTTACACAGTTGATAGGGAAAGTACAGCAGTCTGGCAACAACTCTTAAAACAACATCTATAATCACTAGACTCCAAGAAAGGAATTATTCCATGAGTGACTTAACCTGGAAGGGACATGCATGAGGAAGGAGAGTTGTTCCAAGGAGGGTGTTCCTTAACCCACCATCCCTGTGTAGGCACAGGTTTTAGAGGGGTCGTCCTTCCGCACCACAGAGTAGCTACAGGATTCCTTATGGAAGATGAGTTCACATTTCTCTTCGTCAAAGCCATCAGGTCTAACAAAGCTAGAAAACAAGCAGTGGTGAGAGATGTGTCAGGCTAACTCTGCAAACAGCTAAACGCAATCAATCACCAGGTAATGGGGAAGCTTTCCAGGTGTGTCCTCAGTATCTTTGAGCTGGCAGTTTGTTTTAAAGATTATAAAACCCAAATACCCTATAAACAGAGACAGTCCCTGCCTCGGAGTTCACAAGATCAGTGTGAGACTATAGATAATAGGGGATAAAAGTATTAGAACAATGAAGTGATATTAGTCAGCAAGATGAGCAATGATCACAGCAAAACACCTGTCTAGCGATTGTCAAGCATTCTGTAGACATCACAGCAGAGAAGAGTTCTACTTGAGTGGGAACTCTTAGGTACCTCTATGTTCCCCATCACTGTGGCATCTGAAAACGTCACAACTGATAATATTTTTATCTTCACAATACCCCGGAGGGATGGGGAAGTCCTATTAGCCTCATCTTATGGATAGGGAACAGAGGCTCACAGAGACTTAGGTCCAAACTCTCAAAGGTATTTAGGCTCCTAACGTTCATTATTTCAATGGAAGTTAGGAGCTTTTTTGAGGATATGGGTCCAAGTAACTTTGCCCAAGGTCACGCATTAAATTTGTGCCGGAGGAGGGTACTGCGTGTGGGTCTCCCAAAGGACTACACGAGAGCCCCAACCACTAGACCAGGGGTGTCAAACTCACTGATTGTGGCGGGCCAAATTCACGGAACATTCCCTTCACGGGGAACGTGCAATACCCGCCGCCGAAAAATTCCGGATATCTTCCATGGCGGCAGTATTTCGCAGGAGACCCTATGGCTGCTTTAAGGGGTTTCTGCGAAGGGTGGTATTGCCGCTTTAAGACTCTCTTAAATTGGGCCCTCCGCCGACGAATCTCTTAAAGGGGCAATGCTGCACGCAGATAAACTTTCGGAGGCAGCACGACTCACGCGGGCCGTATGTTTGACACCCCTGCACTAGACCATCATTCCCTTGTGAAAAAATAAGTTATTAGACCCCCTCTGATTAGCAAAAATCCTATGGGCATTTTTCACAACAGGAGCAATACTAGACCAAATTTCAGTTAATTCCAGCCTTCCAGCTTAAACGTCCCAAATCATTTCAGCTGGACAAATTATTCCTCATTAATTCCTGTGGGGTTTTAGCCAACTGTGACCATCTTCTACCCTAATGTAAACCAGGGATTTGCCAGTGTCACGAGACGTTCTAAAAAAGCCATACTGTTGTGCAACAAGATGAGTGTCCAGCAAGGCTGTCTCCAACACCAGGAGGTAGGATGTAAACTAAGGAGATTGCAGTCATAGGTCTAATGGGCAGCAAAGCCAACAATTTAGGACAAGATGGGAGTGATCAAGTGACTTGCCCCACATCTATGATGCAGACAAGGAAAAGAGCACGGGTGCAGCTGTAACTTGGGGAGTTTGTTTATTGAGTGAATGGATGTCAAGTGTGTCATTGTGGCTTTCACAGTGGAAACATTACTACTGGTTCTATTAAACTTACGTGGAGCAACACCCTATAGACTCCCGGGAGCAGTCACAGCGGTAGCAATTCTTAATCCAAGTGGATCCAAATCTGTGTAGTTTTCCATCTTGAATACAACCTATTATACAGAGAATAAAACAAAACAAAATCCTACCCTTCACTTAAACTTCAACATTGGACTAACAACTTCAACATGTCTGTGCATGTCGTGAATAGTCTTCAGGCTTTTACAGGTAGAGTGCCATTAATTCCTTTCTTGTGTCCACCTGAATTATATTTCAGCCTCATTTACTACTTTAAGAGCAAAAGCTGGTTTTCTCTATTTTTCTGCACTTCTGGGACAAATCTTTTGTGACAATGAGCAGTAAAGGTAGCTAGGGTCATGTCCTGCCATTGGGGTGCATTCAAAAGTACCATCAACTCCGATGGGATTTTCATGTGCAAAATGATGGCGGCATCACTCCATCTCCTCCAAAACCACCAGAAACTCTCTGGCAACACACAGCTTTGGAAGGAACATACTGGGGGCTTGATTCCTTGGAGATAGATCACAGTGGAGAGACTGCAGCTAGAATGGATGCTGTCAACATGCAGCATCAGAACATACACAAGCTGCTTGCTTGAGCCAAATCCATTGGAGGTCTGCCATATGTGATGCTTTCTGTGTATTCCTCTTACTCACTGCCTCCCACTCTAAAAATATAATTGTTTGGGTCTCCTACATTCCCCTCTTGTTCCCTCTTTCCTAGCTATTCTCAATGGCAATCAGCTAATATAGACCAATCCAGAGAGAATTTTTGTGTTTCTTACCATTAGGAGATTTCAATGGGTCATTTAGTACAACATAACAGTCCGCATCACATAGTGTCACCGAGATGCCAAAGGCAAGAAGGAAACCCAGGAAGCACTTCTGTAAGAGGGAGATAAGGTCCATGGCAAGAATTAGGTGGCTTTTCCATGGTTACCAGCCAAAGCTGGTTCATTTGTACAGAAACTGACAGGAAAAATCTTGGTATACAACAAAATTCAAGAAGGAAATAATTCCACAGAGGACATGCAGATAATAATAATATATAGCACAGTAAACAAAACATTTTGTTTAGGGTTGAACGTATGTTTTGTTTGACCTGAAAAAGATATTCTCACATTTCACTTCACTCAAAAAAAAATTTCCTCCCCCCACCTCACCTCCCCAAACTTCCAGCAAACTGAAAAATCAAATTACTTGCAAAGCTTTGCCTTGGTTGCTCTGCTTGCCCCCTTCATACTCTTTTATTTCCCCTGCAATGTTCCGTTGCTCCTGCTGATGTCTCACAGGTAGGGTGACCAGATGTCCCAATATTATAGGGACAATCACCATATTTGGGGCTTTGTCTTATATAGGCACATATTACTCCTCACCCTCTGTCCCAATTTTTCACACTTGCTATCTGGTCACCCTACTCACAGATAACAGAGGTTTCATAAGAAGCATCCTTGCCAAGAACTCCCTGTTGCTAAGGTTAGTGTTAGGGGCTAACATTTCAGCACAAGGAGCAGAGATTGCATGCAAAAATGCAGTCCTTCCAGTCACTCCCCACATGATGCTGAAAGTTTAGCACAAGGAGAAAACTCAGGGTAAACTAGGGATTATTTCAACAAAGGGTCTGTCTTCAAATATATTTGTCTCTTCGCTTCAAGTGCTCTGCAGTGGGAGTTGTTATACGGTGTATTCTGAATGGTCCAATGATTCCTAACAAGTGCTGTACTGGCATCCTGTTTCCAGCGAACTCAAGATGCCACAGTTAATGTCATGCCAACCAATGAACCGAGGTTGCTTAGCTGCAATGGGTAGCGCCACTTGGCGGTATCGCATTTCAAAACATGTCTCCAGCTAGCTGGGTGCTCCTTAAACTAAGGCAATGCAATTTGATAGGGAGGTACCGAACTGAGCTGTGTTGATCATGCCTGCCTCGCATGTGTGTTCTGGCAGCATTGGTTTAAATGCCCAAAGTCCTTTTCCAACGTGCACCTGGCATAGTCTAAAACCACAGATGGTTTCTCTTGGGGCAGACTCTTCTCTGTTTGTTCCAAAGCTCTAGTTAGAAAACTGGGGGGACACCCTCAGCACAGTACCCCCCAGCTACAGCATCATGCCTTTATAAGTTGTGACTTTTCTGTGGCCCAGTGTTGGCTACAGCTGGAAAGGGGTGTTTTCCTTCTCCCGGTGCTCATGGTGGTGGTACGCTGTCAGTCTACTTCCCAACACCCCACTCATGGAAGACGTGATCTTGGGGGGAAGGGTAGTGGGCCTACCCTGGATATTGCTACAAACAAGTGGGTCCAGTCTTGTTTCTCCCCCCCCCCCCCACTCGACTTCCTCCCTTTTTCCTCTTTCGCTTCCTCTACACTGCTACCTACCCTCTTCCGACACTACCTCCACTAATGCAATTCTAAGATGGCTGCTGCACAGCCAGGCAGGAAAGCCTTGAGCATGTCAGACTCATAGTGGATGAGGGAGAACTGGCTGATGAATTGTACTGAAACTTTCGGAGACCCTTGGACAAAGCCACTCATAGAAGGCTGTTCGGAGTTGTGGAGGCAGACAGCCTAATTAGCTTTCAGACCTTGATAAACGTAGGAGCAGGATTGTACCATGGGGCAGCTTGCAGTGGTGGAGGACAGGACTCAGCTGCCCTGTGGGTCCTTTCCAGTTCATGCTTAATGTTCCTAAAATCTCATGCTTCGAGGCTTCAGCTGGTCACCTGTAGGGGCTAGGAAGGGAATTCTCTTTCCTTCCTCTGAAGCATCAGAGATGTCCCTGGCTGAAAGTGGGACATTGGACAGGGTGGCCCAGAGGTCTGAGGTGACACCAAGCATTTTCTCTCTCAGGTGCTTGGCTGGCTGGTTCCTGCTCACATGCTCAAGGTCTAACTGATCCCCGGATTTGGGGTCGGGAAGGAATTTTCTCCAGGTCAGATTGGCAGGAACCTTGGGGTTTTTTTGTCTTTCTCTGCAGCATGGGGGATGGGTCCCTTGCTGGGATCATCTGGGTGTATCTCATATAATCGGGGGCCTCAGGCATGGTACACCTCGGTCCCTTCTGTTCTCCACCTCCGGCACACAACAGGTTGGGTTCCTGAGAACTGTAATACTTTCCTCTGATTCTGGCTGTGCAGTTTGGGGTGGAGGTGGCGGTGGCCTGTGATATACAGGTCAGATTGGATGCTCTGGTGTTCCCTTCTGGCCCTCAACTATATCTCTCAGGGTGAGAGGTAAATTCTGTCATGGTTTAAAAACTTGGGCAAGAGAATTGAGTAGGAGCAAATGGTGACTTTTTAATTGGGGGAGAACAGAGCTGGTAAATGCAACAAAAACAAGCTGGCATTCGTTCACTGCAGTGCAATGCCCATTGGAGGAAGCAAAACAACACACATACATATCCCTGTGATGAAAAACACCCCTGTGGTCACACGATTGTAATAATCTTTGTACAAAGGATGCCTTGTAAGGTATCTTTTGAAAACTCATAATTGCTGGTCAGTATCGTCCTGGTAAAATATGTGTGGCAACATTGTATGTAGAGTTATAAGGTTCCTGTGTATGGTGTCATTAACTCATCTTCCAAACCACACCATCCACTCAAACAGAAGCTGGCAAACAGGTCTGTTCTAAACAAAGGAATGTGTGCTCTGCTTAATTTGCATTTAAGCAGTTAACAAAGTCATCAATCAGAAAGGGAAGACAAAGGAAGTTCCAACAAGTGAAAAAATTATCAGGAAATATAGAATCATAGAAGATTAGGGTTGGAAGGGACCTCAGGAGTCATCTAGTCCAACCGCCTGCTCAAAGAAGGATCAATATCCTTCCACAGAGACTCTTGGACTCCTAGTGCTCAGCTGGAAATGTTTTTCAAGAGGGGGACTGAAACAATAAAAAGGAGGGACAGCAACTCTCTCTCTCTCTCTCTCTCTCCTTGCCCATAGCATTCTTTACACCTGAAGAAACACAGGAAACAGCTGGTGGACTGGGGGAGGGGTCCTGACCTGTGAGTTTGGGCAGTAATCTACTGGAGCATGTAATGAGAAACATAGTTTGCATCTAATGCAGTTTGGTAAATTAGGCATTAGTAAACATCTTATCTTTATTTTCCTTGTAGCCATTTCTGACTATTATGCCTTGTTACTTGTGCTCACTTAAAATCTCTCTCTGTGTGTAGTTAATACACTTGTTTTACTGTTTTGCCTAATCCCGAGTGTTTAGATTGAAGTGTTTGAATAACTATTTGAGACGGTAAGCCGGCACATTATTCCCTTAAATGAATAATGGACTTAAAATATCTGTTCTGTTCCAGAGAGGGCTGGACAGTATCAGACATACATTTCTGGGGGGAAAATTGGGACTGGGAGTGTGTTGGGGTCACCCAGCAGTATAACCAAGGCTGGTGAAAGCCAGAGTGTGATTGACAGGCTGCAGATACACAGGCACTCAGGGTGTGGCCTGCATGCTGGAAGGCTATGTATGAGCGACCCAGGTGAGAGCTACTACAGCAAGGCATTGTAAGGCACCCCAGGCTGCAGGGCAGGGGTGACATAGCTCCCTGCCACTGGGCGGGACTGCACCCTGGTATGTCACAACCCCTCTAATAGGTTCCTAATTAAATGTAATTAACTGGGCACTGCTGTGGATAGACCAGCGTAAACCATTTGCTCAGCACACAGCAGCAATCCAACCAGAACAAATGAATCGCTAGGCTATATTGGGAAAGGGATCGAGAATAATATTGACGTTATCTTTACAAAGGCAGGATATTAACCAATCACTAACCATCCTGCCTCATCCCCATCATCCCCCATGGAGCTTGGATTCTCACCATTTTCTGCTTGCTGACAGAGCTTCTCAAATTCTCAAATGCCCCATGGAACCTCCAACGCTCCTGGCAAAGCAAAATGGCACAAGGGTTCTCCCCGTGCATCCGTCAGATAGGATTTATCCCTTAGTGCTGCCCTCAGCATTTGAGTCAAAGCCCTCTCAAGTGAATGGGAGGCTTCCCGGTGATTTCAATGAAATATGGACAGGCCCGTAGTAACATTCCTTAATGCTGGGATGGATGATACACCAAGTAGGTGTGAAATCAAGACTTGAAGCCTCTATTGCTCAAGCATTTTGGGGTTTTTTTAAACAAAGGAAGGGTCTAGTGCTGAGTAAGACTGGAAATGTCCAGAGGTAAAGTTCAGCTACACTTGAGCTGAGCGTAACTAAAAAATGAAGAGTAACATTCACTTAAAATTTGAAAATGTTCTCCTCTTCTTAACTCTGAAACAGCCAGACTGATTTTCCCTAAACTCTCTACAATAAACACATGCAATTCAACTCGGAGCTGAGAGTAAGCAGGAATGATTTCAGCCAGCAAAGAGAATTCTTCCAAAAGTTATGAGCGTGTAAAAACAAGGGGCTATAATAAAAGGGGCGTACTCATAGCAAGTGCTACCAGGCATCTAATACTGTTGAAGACTTTTGGTTCTCTTTGCATACCCTGGCAGGTAAAATCTTCTGGGGTCTGATGCTTTTTCCAAGTTGCTGAGTACCTGCAGCTTCTATTTATGTCATTTAGAGCTATCGGTGCCTAACACTTCTGTAAATTAGGCTCCTAATATCTACTTTAAAATCAGTAGCAATGTTCAGCCACCTTTTAAAATATGAAATACAAGAACTTACCATTCTTGCAAAGTATTTGGCTGTGAAGGAGCGGACAGGACAGCCTCTGCGAGGTTTATGTTTCCAGTGTACTTATATGAACTTATATAGGGTGTGAAAATAAGTAGTTTGCAGTGCCAAACCTTGAACAAACACAATGTATGCAAACAGCTCTGAATTAGGTCTCTGCAAAATGATTTTATAGGGGTGGACATTGTTAAAATGTTTAGCCAGTTATCAGCAGGAAGTTTAAATTCTGAAATGAAAGGGGCGAGACTTCTGTGCACCAGATACAGAGCTAGAAGGCAGCTGTGTGAGGTTCTGCAGTCAAGGGTTATTGGACAAGTGCAGGCACTGACGTTATTGCCAAGACTTCCCTGGCCTCAAGGCTTGTGTAAAGAGCTAATATTTCAGCCCAAGCAGTAGCTGTCGCATGCAGGATTCCAGGCATGTGACAACTGCGCAAGCTGAGCTGAATGATTAGCCCTAGGAAAAGCTTCTGGGGGAGATATTGAGTGGAAGGAAGGATTACTCCCCTCTGCAGGCATTACCCCAAATTTCCCTCTTCCTGGTCTCCCTGTAGCGTGGGGCGCCCATTCACAAGTCTGGCTTTTATCAGTGCCATGAACCACAGAGCTTGGCACGCAGGGAACAGACTTGCCTCTGGGCCAAGTGATGGTATTTCCCTCTGTGGGCCAGTATCAGTGAGAGGGAGAGCTGCCGCTGTTAATGGCAGTGGTATCATTTGCAAGAGTCTAGCACTGCAAAAGCCAAGTGTCCTTTTCAGCGCTTCTCCTGATGCTGCCCCATGCAGCAGGGCCAGATGTTGCTCCATAGAGTTAGCACAGTAGCTAAGGAGCCAAATGTCCATGTACAACCCCCTGTCACCTGCGAGGTGGCCATCGCTCATGGCAGTGCAACAGACCCCACTGGGGACACGGCACCTGCTCCCAGGAGCAAAAGTCCAGCTAGTGTCAGGGGAGGCAGTGTGTCTTATGGGGTCGGGCACTGAACTAGGAGCCAGGAGAGCTGGGTTCTATTCCTGCTTTGGCCACTAGCCTACTGACAGCGGTTGGGGAAATCATGGAGCTTCTTATGCCTCCAATCACCTTCCCAGCCTCTGTCTGTGCAGCGTGTCAGCTCTTTGAGGCAGGGACCGTCTCTGTACAGAGCCTGGCCTGGCTCAGCTAGGTCCTCTAGTTGTAACCATAAAACATAATGCTATTTGATTCCTGCCGATAGATGCTAACCCAGGGGTGCACCCCCGCCTGCCTTGGGGGAGGGCCTGCTCCTGAGGTACTGTTTAGGCTGAGCCCCAGTCAGGGGGCAGCATGGGGTTAAGCACAGCAGCAGGGAGATGGGGGTGACAGCAGCCCGAGCAAGGGCACTGCTGCGTCAGTGTCGGTGCAACGGAGGGTTTGTTTCTTTGTTGTATTTATCCGTCAGAGATGTTGGGTTTTTCTGCAAGGGGCAAGGGAGGACAGAGGGGGAAGAAGTTTCCTGAGAACCAGGGGCGGAGGGATAGGAGGGGGAGTGAGGGGAGGTACTGAGCAGGCCCATGACCAGGGTGGGGTGAGCAGGGCAGCCACCCCGGGTGCAAAGTCATGGGGGTGGAGAAATGGGTCAGCGGCGGGGGGACACGCAGGGTCACATGCCCCTGCAGATTTCTGCCTTCCGTTTAGCACAGAGGTTCTCAAACTGTGGGGCACTCCAGACCCTGTGGGCCCCATTTTTGCCTCCATGCCCCCTATGCTGCATGTGCTCATGTTTATGCAGGGGTGGGGCTTCCACACTGTTCCCATTGCCAGGGCACTAGCCCCCCTGACCTCTTGTTTCTGCTACCTGTGGGGGAGGGGCTGAGGGAGTCAGAGGCATGGGTAAAGGCAGGGGGAGGTTGGCCAGGAAGAACAATGAGCAGAGCCTGCGGGGTTGGGTGCAGTGATAGGAGAGGGCTGGGGTGAACTGGAGACCAACAGCCAGTGGCAATGCAGCAAATGCAAACACAGAGGGTACATCTACACTGCGCACAAAAAAAAAAAAAAAGACCCACGTCAGCAAGCCTCCAAGGACAGGTCAACTGACTGGGGCTCGCTGGGCTCTGGCTGTGGGGTAAAAATAGCAGTGTAGACATTCAGGTGCAGGGAGAGGGGAGGGTCTGGGAACCTGGGCTCCAGCCCAAGCCCAGACATCTACACTGCTATTTACTGCCCCGCAGGAGCTCCGCCAACCTGCGTCCACTGACCCAGGCTCTGAGACTGGCAGCCCTGGCTCTTTTTGCTGTGTAGATGTATCCAAACACACATCCACAGTTGGAGGACGATGATGCCAGGAGGCTCCTCCCAGCCAGTAGCTTCTCCTCATTGGGATGGGGGAGCTGCTAGGCCCAGTGCCCCAGGAGAGCTGTCTGGGTTCAAGGTCTGTGGAGGCTGGAAAGTCCTGACTCACCCCCTGCACCTGGTGCTGGAGCTGGTGTATGCTTGCTCTGAGTAGCGGTCGGTGGAGCTTTAGCAGATATCTACAGGCACCATGCCTCCCTGTGGAAGGAACCTAGGGAAGCCTATGGACTGGAGAGTCTGTCAGCAGGTCCTGACCTCTGAGACCAAGCACTGATCAGAAACACCCAACCGCTCCAGAGCTGATCTCAGCTCTCCTACATGGAGACATGGCCCCTTTGCACCGACTCCAAAATCAGCCAGAGAAGGGACAAGGACGGTCCACCCCTCATTTCACCCAGGGACCGTTGGTCTAGATGCTCTGTCAACCAGCACCCACTCCTCCTGCCTGGGTTCAGAACGAGGCACTTGCCCGGGAGGACCTTAGCAAAAATGAGCACTGAGCTGAAAGTCAGGAAACAAACTCAAGTGCAAATTGGCTGTTTGGGATTTGAAGGATTCTGCAGTGTCAGGCCAAAAGAACAAGAGCACCTACGTGCAGCTAGTGCTGGAAACAACAGGGTCATGTTCTAAGGGATGTGGGGCTTTGGATCTGGGAAGGCCAACCGGGACTGTGGGAGGTCTGAGACCTGTCCCTCTCATTGTGTACTGTATAACGTGTCTGATATTTTGTTTGCCTTATTGATTATTCCATCACCCCCGACCCCATTCCCTTTCCTCAAACTCCACCACCACCATGTGCTTTGTGGTAGGAGTTCTGGGTTCTGAACGTCCGAGAGCATGATGGGTCTTGCACTCTGTCAATTGCACTCCATGGCATCTATTGTAGATGCACTTCCTGGGAACTGGAAACAATGTGCAAAACACCCCCCCGACTGATGCCCTCTTGATTGATCTGATCCCTGGTAGCTGACCCCGGGGTTAGGGCTGGTTTCATTGGTTGGTGCAGTACCTATCCTGCACAACAAGGTTACAAAGTCGAGTTCCTTGGCTACAGCACTGAGCCTTATTTTGTGCTGTAGGCTCCTGCAGCTCATTCCAGCAGAGGATGAAGATGGAACAGGTTTCCTCCCTCACAGCCCTGTTGAGATACAGCAGTCAGACTACTCCCTGACGCCCAGGCCCCAGGAGACCTTGAGGGATTTGCAGTGGAAAGGCATTGGCTCTACTTACCTGCTGCTGCCCTCTGCAAAGATCTCAAAGATTGGGGCAGGGGGGAGAAGTCACCTGCCGTCTGCTGAAGACTGGAGGAGATGGCCCACTGGATCCCATAGGCTCCCAGTCCCCCCTTCTAAGAAGATACCAAAGGTAATGTTAGGCATGTGTGAGGGCAGTATGGGAGAGTGGGTAAATATAGAGAAGAAGGGAAGGGCTGAGGAGATTAAATCAGCCCTGCTCTGCAAACATTTATGGATCTTCTGGTTTTTTTCTGCTCGTTGTGAAATTTCTGCTCCATGCCCAGTTGGGTATATGCCTTGAGACATCTTCGTCCTGGACGTTGTGGAAGTCATCGGGCAGATTGTGATTTGTATAAAGGGCATTTCACCGGATTTGCTCATATCTTCCACAGACACAAGCCTTGTGGAATCTGTTTGTGTGAGCGTCATGGGGCAAAGGGTCTGAAACCTGGTGAACTTGCTTGTTTGGTTTATGCTTGTGGAGGAAGAATGGGCTCGTTAGTCACGTTCAAAAGAAAAAAACCTGTCCAGGCACTGTCTGTCTCTGAACGTTCTAGCCCAAGCACCTGTCCCAGCTGTCTTCACTTTGGGATTTAGAGTCGCACTGTGCATCCAAAATATCTTTTTCCACTCCTCTATCTCTGCAGTGTAACTTGTCTCTGTGTGCCCAGCCTCAGAATTCAGGCAGCAGAAACTGAGATAAGAGAAACCAGAGATAAATGAAAACTTGTAAAATGCTTCATGGAGCTTTGTCAGAAATGAGTTTCCACCCCATTGCTCCTCACAAGTGAAAATGAAGGGCCAGCTCCTCAGTGTGGCGCTGTGCTAGTTTACAACAGCTGGGATCTGAATTCCAGCCGTAGGATCTTTCACCAGCTTGTTACCCCTTGGACACATTTGGGCTAATATTTGACAGTCGCCAATACAGTGACCATGTTTCTGCCAGTGCTTGGCCAAAAGAACCACAGCCTCCCCACACAGCCTGTGCTACGCATTAGAATTACATTCGGAGGTAAGGAGATTTTGCCACCTGGGAAGGCCGGCCAGGACTGAGTGAGTTTTGAGAACTGCCCGTCTTATTCTTTGCTTTGCGATGTGTCTGATGGTCTGTTTGCTCTGTTAATTGTTCCTTTCCCCTTTCTTGTTCCCTTTACTCAGTAAGCTTCCCTCTTTGCACTTCACAGGAGCTGTTATGTATTTGGAATGATTCATTGATTTGAGGGTGGGATGGAAATTTTACTGCACGTCAGCTGCATGGCAGCACCCACTGTGTACACACAGCATCTTGGGAGCTGGAGTGTATGCAAATCACACACTCTTAACTGATGCCTGATAATAGAGCTGGAGGCTAGGTACCATGCCAGTCAATAAACCCAGGCCTATCCCACACAGCAGAGTTACAAAGTGGCGTTCCTTGGCTACCGCACAACAGCCTTATTTGTTGCCGTCGGCTCCTACAGCTCCTTCCAGCAGAGATGAAGGTGCAGAGATCCTTTTGTACGGTGCAACAAAAATAAATCTACACACAGGGCTGCCAGCTGGGACCTTTCTGTTTTTTATTTTAACTGCATTGCAACTGAGCAGGAAGGGGGAAACTGCCACTGACAAAATAGGAAGAAAAGGAGGTGTGGGGCATAGCTCCATTCCACAGTACTCTGGATAACCTAGTTAACCCCTGTCTTGACCACTTTCTAACTGTTCCCTCTCTCACACACCGTGTTTGGGGTAGAACAGTCAGATTACTCACAGGCATGCACGTGCGCAAACACACAAGACCCTGATGGATTTGCATGTGTCTGCTGCTACCCTTTGCAAAGCTCTGTGGGTGGAGGCTGTCATCCAGCATCTGCTGGAGACCCCAGGGAAGGGACCACTGGGTCCCAGACAAGATAGAGGGTAGGTGAAGCTACCGTTCCAACTTCTCAGAAGAAAATTAAGGCAACGTAGGAGGCATCTGGGAGGGCATTATGGGAGAAGGGGCACATGTGGGTAAGATCAGTACAAACTGATCAGCCCCGTTCTGTAAACATTCATGGACACTCTGATCATTTCTGCCTGTTCTGTATGTTGTGGAAGTCATTGTGAACATCCTAATTTGCACTGCAGGCATTTCCCAGAATTTGTTTTCATCTTTCCCAGCTACAAGCTCCTTGAAATTTCTGTGTAAGTGGCATAGACTGACCAGATCGCAAGTGTGAAAAATCGGGGAGAGGATGGAGGGTAATAGGCACCTATATAAGTAGCAGGACTAGCAAGACTGTCCCTATAAAATCAGAACATCTGGTCATCCTAGAGTGTCAGGTGTGTGGGGAGGATGTTGCTGAAGCTTGGTGAACTTGCTAGTTTGGTTTATGCTTGTGGAGGAAGAATGCATTTTAGACACTTTCAAACGATGAAGAAAATCCAACCAGACACCCCTCTCAGTCTCGCAGTCTTCCAGACCAAGTCTCTGACCCAGCCATCTTCATGGCTGGCTCCTTCAGATTTTCAGAGCCCAAGTTGTAAGCAACGCTGACTCTGAAGAGGTGTGAATCTTGCAAGCCTCTGAGCAGGAATTTCTTTGGAGGGTTGCAGGGAGCCACCTGATAAGGGTAAATTCACAAAAGGGATGCAATTCCCCTTACACCCAGGAGCCCAACTGGCATGGGGGAGACCCCGGTTCAAATCCCCACCCTGAAGCAGGGCTGTGAACCCAGGTCTTTTGTAACCCAAGCGTATCCCCTCACCCCCAGCTTATTGTATATTCTCGGGTGGGACTTTCTCACTCTCCTGTTGCAGCTGTTCCCACTTTGTATAAATAAATAGACTTTGAAGGAGGAACTGGAATGTAGATGTCACCTGCTCTCAGGTGAGTGCCCTAAGCCCTAGGCTAGAGAGACACACCCGTGGAACAACTTCAACAGGAGAAATTGAGGCTTGAGCGGCTGCCCCAACAATAGCCTATTGGCTAGGGCACACTTTAGGGGTGGGAGACCTGGGGTTACATCCCTGCTCCAGAGGGGGAATTTGAACCCAAGCTTCCTCTATCCAGCTGGCTGCTTTAGTCACTGGAATAGTGGGTATAAATGGAGCACCACCTCCCCTGCCTCAGGTTTGTGTGCCTAGCCCAGGGTTTCTAAACTCCATTTGCTTTTATTTTCAAAAATGCCCAAAGTGGAAATGAAACACTTCGGGGCAGGGGGGGTTGAGCAAATATATTGTGTGACCCGAAATAAAAAAGAATCTGACTGAGTCACTGAAAAATCGGAAAAATTTCAGTTTCAGGGTGGACCCCAAATGATTCCCTCCTCCCCAAACTTCCAGAGAACTGACTATCCATTACTCCCAAAGCGCTGACATGGTGAAACAAAAGAGTAGGAAGGGGGCAAAGGTTCCTGCTGCTGCATCACCGGTCTCTGGGGTTTCATAAGAAGCATCATTGCATAGATCTCCCTGTCGCAAAGGCTAGCGTTGAGGGCTAACATTTCAGCACAATGAGCAGAGAGGTGGCATGCAGGAATCCGGTCATCCCAGTCACTTTCCGCACAGTGCTGAAAGGTTAGCCCTAGGAGAAAGCTTGAGTTAAAGAAGAGATGACCTCAAGAAATGAAATGTCCTCTGATGCCCTTGTCCCTTCCCCCAATAGCTTTTCCCTGCTGCTCTAGAATATATCATATTCCAAACAGTGCATTGATTCCTAATACCTGATGTACTCGCATTCTGTTGCCAGGGAACAGATGATGCCCAGTCAATGAACAGAGGTTGCTCAGCTGCACTGGCTAGCATGGTTTGGAGGTATGCGGTTAGTTACAAAGGATGGGAGCGCTGCGTTCCCAGCCAGCCGGGTGCTCCTTAAACCAGAGCCCTGTTCACACTGCTGACACTTGGCCAACTTGCTAGTTTGGTTTCTCGCTAGTGAATGACCCTTTCGTTTTCAAAGAATCACAGGCCAGGAGGAAGCCTGGCATCTGGCATATGCAAATTAAGTATAATTCTGGGTCTGGGTACCTGCCGGCTCTTGCGGTCAGTTGGGTGGAGCTGTGTGTTAGAGAAGCGTGGCCACACTGGAAACTGAGGCCTGGTCTATACTGATGCCGGCAGTCGATGAGAGATACGCAAGCTATGTACCATCAATGCAGTGCAGTGGAATCGCTGTGGTACAGCAACATAAGTAAGTCAATGGGAGATACGCAAGCTAGAGTACAGATATAAACCTGGATAAAGGGCACAGAGGTGGTTTGGAAAATACAGGCTGGTTCTTATTTTTTCCTGAACT
This sequence comes from Emydura macquarii macquarii, assembly GCF_026122565.2. Taxonomy (NCBI): domain Eukaryota; kingdom Metazoa; phylum Chordata; order Testudines; family Chelidae; genus Emydura; species Emydura macquarii. The sequence continues at coordinate 7,026,729 of NW_027130204.1, forward strand.
GATTCACCCATCCCAGTTAGAAAAACTGCATAAATCAGTGCGCCCTCCTCAAAGGAGGGAGAAGGGACCCATTGTTACATGCTTTTATTAAGAAGACACTCAGGGACTTCTTATGATTCATCTGAGTTTATTTTACTCAGCTGATCAAATCTCAGTTATGTCAATGCAGAGAATAACAGAAACAATATAGAATCAGGCACAGTATATTCTCACACACTGAATTGCTACTCAGTAAGGAGAAGGAAACAAGCCTCTAGTAGCGATACTTAAAAGCCCATCATGAATCTCTGAAGAACAGACTCATTCCATGGTTAATCATCTGTAGAACAGGAAGGAGAGGCATTAAACAGAGAAATTCTATGTGGGTTTGTAATTAACCCACCACACTATGGACCTCACAAGCTCTCGAGGGGTTGGCCTTCTCTACCATGGCATAGCTGCAAGTTTGTTTGTTGAAAATTGTTTCACATTTCTCTTCGTCATACCCAGTAGGCGTATGAAACCTGTCGTTGGGAAAGAAAAAAGCAAATATCAGGCTGTGAGAATGGGAAGCAAACAATCTCCAGTGATGACAATATCTGCATTTCCAGCAGGAAGAGACTTTGTTGAGCGATTAGAGCTGGCTGAGCTATGTCTAGCTTATAGTTTGATTACCTGAGCCCCTTTTACTGCTCATGAACAAAGTCTGAATTTTGCAGTTGTTTCATTCTTTGTCGTTTGAGAAACCATCTGCAAACTAATTCACCCAATGGGTTATTCTCAAAATGTGCATGTTCTGTTTGTTTATTTTTCAGTTTTCATTATCACCATTATCATGTTCTGATTGGGTCTCTTTTGTCACATGATATTGTTGTCTGACAGGATGGGTACACTGGTAGAAGAGGAGGAAACTGTATTCAAGCCATTGGGCCCTTGTTTCTGTATTGGAGAGAAAGGGAGGGCAGTGCGGGGAGTTAGGAGAACTTAGCCCAGAAGCACTAGGGAGTTTTTAAGACACAACGTCTTTCCAGGCTCGTTGAGCCTGGCCTGAGACATCACTGCTTGAAAAATGGAAATGGAGCTCCAGAAATCTTAGCTCCTCTTCTAAATCTAGAGGCCATGTTTTTTTTAACATGAGCTAAATTTGCAAAGGAAGTTTTCCCATTCCTGGTGATATCTCAGGTAGCAGCTTAATATGCTGCTTTCTCTCTCATGGGGTGAACAGTTTGGAGTATGTAAGCAACAAGGTTCAGGACTTCTTAGCCATTTTTCCTCATCATGCTTCTGTGAGGTAGAGCAGTGCTATTATCCCCATTTTTACTGATAGGAGATGGAGGCAGAGAGAAATTAAGTGACTTGCCCAAGATCACACATTAAATATGTGGCAGAGCAGTGAATAGATCTCCAGTCTCCATGTCCTGGCTAAAACCCTAACCACTGAACTATCCTTCCTTCCTGATCATCAAAAATCCTGTGCCATTTTTCATAAAGTTAGGGGTATTAATCGCAGTGACCAGATTCATGTAACTACTTTCCCCACACAATTACAGCTGGATAAAGCATTCCCCATAACTTCCTATGTGGTGTTAGACAGCTGTGACCACAGTCTACCCCAGTATATATGCACACTTTCTAAAACACTTGAAGATCCTCTGACTAATGTGGAAAGGAACTGTATTTATGTTTGTGTCATGTACAGCACCAAGGTCAGCATCAATGCTAAACAAGGGATTTGCCATTGTCACAAGCAGAAAGAAAGCAATACAACCAGGCAAATAGGTTTGTTTCCAGCAAGGCTGCCTCTAATACCAATAGGTAGAATGTAAGCTAAAGAGAATACAACTATTAATCCAATGGGCAGAAAAGATCTCTTGTGGAGCTGTGACTTTGGGAGCTTATTTATTCAAAGTGTGGCTGGCGAGAGCATCATGTGGTTTTCACGCTGGAAATATGCTGCAGGTTCTGTTGAACTTACAGGGAGCAACAACGTATTCCATTCCGGCCGCAGCCACATCGGTAGCAATTTGCAGTCCAAGAGGAACCAAACTGATGTAGCTTTCCATCTTGAATACAACCTACAATAGAACAAAAACCGAAACTCTTCCCTTAAACTTCAACAGATAACTAACAACTGAAACATCTCTATGCATCTTGTGAATGATCTATGGGCCTCTGTTGGTAAAGTGCAGCTGAAATATAGTTAATTCCACTCTTTGTGTTCACCTAATTCACATTTCATCCTTGTTTACTATTTTGACAGCACAAGCTTATTTTCTCTTCATTTTCTGCACTTGTGGGACAAACCTTCTGTGACACCGAGCAGTAAATAGCTGGGCCATATCCTGCCAGAATAATGCATTTACAGTAACGTCATCGACTTCAGTGGGAGTTCTGCTTGAAAGAAATGATGGCAACCTCACTCCATCACCTCCAAACCTACTAGAAAATCTCTGGGGACCCACAGATGTGGAATCGCTGTACTGGATGGAGCTGCTTCATCAGTCGCTTACATAGAGATAGTCTTGTGTCCCCTATTTTGCGTTTGGATTCATGTAATTCTTTGATTCCTTGGAATAGAACACAAAAGGAAGGGGTGCAGCTAGAATGGATGCTGTCCCCATGCAGCATCAGAACATACACAAGCTGCTTCCTTGAGCCAAATCCATGGGAGGTCTGTCATATGTGATGCTTTCTGTGTATTCCTCTTGCTCGCTGCCTCCCACTCGAAATATATAATTGTGTGGGTCTCCTACATTCCCCTCTTGCTTCCTCTCTCCTGGCTATTCTCAATGGCAATCAGCTAATATTGTCCAATCCACAGAGAGTTTTTGTGGTTTTTACCTTTAGTAGATTTCAGTGGGTCATTTAGTTCAAAATAACAGTCTGCATCGCATAGCGTCACCAGGACGACAAAGGCAAGAAGGATACCCAGAAAGCACTTCTGTAAGAGAGAGATAAAGCCCAGGGTGGGAATTAGGTGGCTTTTCCATGGTTTCAAGATAAACCATAGTCATTTATACAAAGATGGAAGAAATCTTGGTATGCATAAAAAAAAAATCAAAAAAATCATTCCAAAGAGCAGCACAAATTTTTCTTAGGCTACGTGACTGATTTCTGATTAGGGAAAGCAAAAGAAGAAAAAGAACCAGTATAAACCTCAGTAAGAAAGTGCATAGAGTGCTACTATGAATAGACTCGCAGCTGTGACCCCTACGTCCCAGCAGATATGCAGCAAGACTCATGATATTTAAAGGTGCACTATGCAGAAAACTGAATCATAACATTTCCCCTTCATTTACAAATTTACATACACCAAGGAAACTACCTATTCTGCAAATCCTACACCCATCAAGAGATTGTCAAACTCTGTCTTTGGTTACACCTATAACTGTCATGGAGTTGCGCGGGTGTAAACCAGAGCAGAATTTGGGTTCTGTTCTCTTCCCATCTTTTGAGGGATGCCCAACTGGTCAGATTTTGCAACCTCCTCTTGAAGATAACACAGTGCTGGAGAGGACTCCTGGTATATCAGAAGATGAATAAAGGAACTATATAAATTATACAAAGTTTGTATTTTCCATCTGGAGCTTCTGATTCTGGTTCTAAACAGCTCCAGAATCAGAAAGGCTTTTACAAAGGGGCTGACTTTTCCTAGAATTAAAATACCAATAGGCAAAAGAGTCACAGAATTACGTGTACAGCTCCTAGCAAACAATTAAACAAAATTCATTGTTTTCATAAAATTATGGCCATGATCTCAATCTCTTTACAGACTCTTGCAGATATTCAGTAACATATAGGCAAATCAATTACATATCTCATCAGGCATTTCACTCTAATACAACCAAATAGCAAATTTAAAACAAATAGCTTTCTCAAGCACTATCAACTTTTAAAATCTGAAACAGTTACCATTGTAAAATGTGTTGCTCACAGTCTCTGGGAAGTTTTCTGCAGTGAATTTTATACACTGCATGAAAACAAGTAAAGCCTTGTTTGTGCAACGCCTAGTATTGAGCAATTTGAATGTGTACCAATAACTCGTTCAGAAGGAGCCATGCTGAAAGTGCTGTAGAAGTTACTGAAATTTGATCAATTGGCAATAGGAAGTTTTGGCTCGGTGAGGCACAAAATGAAGTGAAAGGCTGTACTGGAGCTCTCTGTTCAGGGTTTCACGCTCACGGTTATAACAAAAGTCTTTTCTTGTGATACGCAATCAGTGACGGGTCTTCAAGACAAGCTTGCATAAGAGAGAAGAAGACAGATACAGTGTAATGCTAAGAAGAGTGGCGGCATTCTACTGCTCGTACTGCTGCGTTCTCTAAAAGACCCTAGAGATTTCACAGGAGGCATCATTGCTAGGCATCTCCTGATTCAGAATGGTGCCATTGAATTAAGGGGTGGATTGTGGCCTACTGGTTAGAGCATGAAACTGGGAGTGAGGCATTCTGAGTTCTAGTGCCAGATCTTTTCTTTAACTGATCCATGTCAGTGCTCCGATGGTACAGTGATGAGTGCTATACAAACACCTAAGATTGTTGGACCTTGTGGATGTTGAGAGCAAAAAAGCCTCACATCTAGGAGCATGGAGGAAAGATCTTAACCTTCAGGTCTCAATCAAAGCTGGAACACTCTATAAATGTCTTGTCCAAATTCCCTACCTTTCCTCACACTATCTGGAAAACCAGCAGAAGGAACGTTTCCACTCTGACTAACTCCAGTTCTGGAGTTTCTCTCGTCCTGCAGGAAGGGACCATCTAATTTTAGAGAAACTCTGTACTATTGACTGGACTCCAGCCTTCTGCAACTGAATTCTGTTCAAATGCAAACCAGGGGAAACGTCAAACGAAATTGTGCAAGTAAAGCTACCATAAGACGCTACTGAGCAAATACATCAAATGAGTCTTAACTAAAGCAATTTACTTCTTGTAAAGAGGTTCTCTTGTAAAGAGGTAAATTGATTTGCTCACCCATTCTCACCTCCTACTCAATGGTTGTCATTAGACCTCAAGTACCTGGCTTTTATCCACCTACCCCATTGTTCTCTATGTGTTTGTATATGATGCCCCCTATATGTTACCTATTTGCTGTATCATTTATACCTACTGCATCTGAAGAAGTGAGCTGAAGCTCACGAAAGCTTATGCCTGCTGAAATTAAATGTGTTAGTCTTTAAAGTGCCACAGAACTCTCGTTGTTTTTGCTGTATACAGACTAACACAGCTACCCCTCTGGAACTCTTGGACAACATAGTTATCTATAGCAAGTTATGGGACTCCCAATCTGGACAAAGTAGCTACATTCTCTGATCACTGAGAGAATCCAGATTAACAGCAAACCCCACTAAATGTGCAACTCTTCCCCTGTGAGAAAGTATACTCAGTGATAGAAAAAGAATGATTGGCTGCCAAATGGGCAGAGACAGATACCTCATTTCACACAGACCAAACAACTAACAGATGGCACATTTCTGTCACCAGGTACCTAAGCTAAACTTGAACCAATAACCTGAACATGAAAAGCTCTATAATAATTAGTCAATAAAGAGGAGAGAAGACTGGGAAATTGCAAAAGAATCTAGCTAAGCTTAGTGATTGGACAAGTTTACAGCAGATAAAATTGAATATGTGTAAGTACAAGCATTTGAACAATTCATAATATTACTAAACTAGCTATGTGGGGAAAAGATCCAGGCATCATTCTACATTAGAACTGTGTGAATAACATTGGCAATTCAAATAAGTAAATTTTTAAAAAATTGTTTCAGCTTGAACTAAAAAAATTTTTTTTTAAATTTTGGTGAATTTGATAGTTGAAAAAAATTGTTTGGGGTCAAACAAACAAAATATTTTGAATTTTGGGGCCTTTTTTAGTGTTGTTTTTTTTAACTGATACAATCTGGCAGAGCAGACACAAAATCACCAGACCTTTTGATGTTACCAAATCTGCTTTTTTCCCCCAAAAAAAGTTTCAGATGAAAAATGTTGCCCAGCTCTATTTTAGACATCTCATTAAAGACATCCACTGAAAAACTTGGATACCTTCAATAAAGCAAAACTAGATATTAGATTATGACATTCCCCTAGTGTAATCTGGACTGGTGTATTGCTGTGACTCCCCAATCCCTCAGTCTTGGAGCCCATCTTACCCTGCTCTGCTGTGAGAACCCCCACTCCTGGGGTGTCCATACACAGCACCAGAAAGGGAGTTCCTCCTAACTGAGTGAGTGATTGCTTCTAGACAGCCACTCTTTGGATTATACAACAGAATGACACCAGTAACTACCCCCCAACCCCAGATACAGCCCTAGAAACCTCCATTTTACAATGTTCAGTGATGCCCACTGAACAGTGCAAGCTCATGTAAGGTTGTCCATTTAGCAAAGATCGGAAAAAAACAGGGAAAGGAAGAGAGTTAAAAACATGGAAAGGCTTCCATCTGGGGAGAGAGAGAAAAGATAAGGACTGTTTAGTTAAGAGAGGAGAAAATGGGATGTGATAGTTATGTAAAATGAGAAACAGTGTAGGGAATTGAAATCAAGTGCTCCTCTTTGCCCTTTCGTAGTGCAAGAGCCAGGGGGTCTCACGATTAATTAGAAAAGCAACAAATTTAAAACTGATTAAAGAGAATACATTTACACAATGAATAATTAACCAGTAGAACTCTCTGCCACAAGACCTTGAGGCAAAGCATTTAATCTGATTCAATAAAGGATTAGACGCTGACATGAATAATAAAAATATTTGGAGTCACACTAACAAAGGTAGACAAGTATACGGGATAGAAGTCATAACGATGCAGGGCATAAATCAGCCACTAATCAATGACGTTGAGAAGAAGCTGCCCCTAAGGGCAGGTCATTCCATAACTGTCCATATCTGCGTTTCTTGCACCTTCCTCTGAAGCAGCTGGTACTGGTCACTATCAGAGACAGTATGTTGGAGTAGCTGGTCCATTGATCTGATCCAGTCCTGCTATTCTTATGTACCAGAGTAAACACGATAGGGACTAAACTAGCAGGCAACTTGAAATCAGCCCTTTTACAGTAATTAGAAAAGTGTGATTCTAAATGGCTTTAGCAGCAGAGGTGCTTTTACAATGCCCACTTCTCCCAACAGTGAAATTGTTCATTGGTATACTGATAGAATTACCCTCAACCTTTCATTCCCTTTACTGACCCTTCCAGTTATTGCTTAAAATTTATGTAAATCAAATACCTGCATAGTTGGGCAGCCTTTACTAACCCGAAGAGTAACTCAAATAAATAGGAATATAGTCTGCGTTCTTTTAAAGCGAGAGGTGCACACTTTGACTTACCATTGTGAAAGTTTTCCCCGCCAGAGCTCACACAGCCCGTGGCCAGTTGTGTGTTTGGCGGATTTATAAAGAATGTAAGAACAAGTATTTTGCAATGCCTAATGATAAGAAAATCGAATGTATGCAAATAACTCCAACAAATATCTGCTCAGAAGTCACATGGATGGGTATAATTGACATTTAGGTCAGCTGGCAGTGGAAACTTTGACTCTGGTAGGTAAGTGACCTGATCCAAAGTCCGCTGACGTCAATGGAAAGAGTCCCAATGCCTTTAGCTGTTTTTGGATCAGTCCCCGAGGGCCCTGATCCAGCAAAGCCCTTTAGTACAAACTTAGCTTTAAGCATATGAGTAGGTCCATTGTCTCCGTGGAAACTACACCATGTGCTTAAAGCTAAGCACATGCTTGAGTGCTTTGCTGGATCAAGGCGTAAACAAATTTAAAATATGAACTGGCAGCCATCTTGGCCCAGTATCTTCTCATAAGTATATATCACAATACATGCTTTTTCGGGTGGTGGGAAGCCAGCATGGTCTAGGGGTGAGGGTGCAGAGCTGGGATCCGAAAAACCTGGGATCTGATCCTGACTCTGCTGTGGAACCCCTGGATGACCTTGGGTAAGTAATTTCCCTCTCTCTGCCTCTGTTGGGCAAGTGAGCCTTTCCAGCCAGAGCAGGCAATCCACGCAGGAGAAGGAAGGCTGCAATTCCAAACCAAGGATGTCAGCCCCGGCCTGCCAGTTTGCAAAAGCTCTGACAGTCGCATGTACTCTCTGGGTCTGCGGCACCAACCCCAGTTAACAGGACACACTAAAGCAAGGAAGTGTTTTTGGATGGTCTTCTAGACACGGTTGCTTACAAAACAGAGAGCAGATGTCATGCTCAGAAGAATGGCAGTGCTCTATGGTCCTGCAGCCGTGGGTCAAAGGTCCTAGAGAGTTCATCTGAGGTGGCATTGCCAGGAGTTTCTTGTTCCAAATTTTGCTAATGAATTAAGGGAGAGTGCATGAGACTTGGAGTCAAGGGATTGGGATCTTTTCCTGTCTCTGACACTGACTTTCTGGGTGACCGTGGGCGAATCCCTCGCTTACAGTTACTTACCTACTTTACAGGGATGTTGTGAGGCTTAATTAAAGATTGAGCTGTTGTAGAAGTGCATTGTATTGATTTCTGTACATGCAGTGTTAGCTTCTGCTACAAAGTATTAATCTAATATTCACCTTTTCAGCTTCTTTTTAAATGTATATCTCTTATTTTACTCTCAATTCAATAGGTTCCAGTCCAGGTTTCGTTCCCTAAGGCTATGGCTTTACACTGATATGGGTTCTTGGGATCTAGAGTGGACAGAACCAACACACTTTTGTAGTTCAGGAGGCAATGAGAGTTCAGTGAGTCAACAAAGAGGCCATCAGCTGGGGAAGAGTCTTGATGGTGGTGAACATTTTGAAGTCTTCCATTAGAAAGTAGGGCTAGCAGAAGATCTGCTCTAGGTTTTAGGTTCCTTGAGGGTCCTTTATAGCCTGCAATATATGTTATATATAGCTAAAAGGAAGTGGACTGGTCTATCAGTTGCCACTGTGTGATATTTTTCCTGCAGTTTTCTGGGCATATAAGGAACGGTGATGCGTCTGAGTCCTGATACACGGGGACATTTTTAAAATTGATATTGTCTAAAGAAGATCTGCTTGTCCAACCTACCTAATTTTGAATTCCTCCCTTGTGCGCATGATATTAGACAAACGGAATAGTCCATGTTATCGCTTCTTCTTTGTGCATATGCAACAGACATAAGTAAAACAATACACAGTCCTAAATCAAACAGAAAGAGACCTTTTTGTTGACTTCTGAAAGTTCTATCTACAGATAGGGGAATGGCAGGTAGCAGAAATGTTTCAAAGGCTCTGCTTTTGACTTCAGCTGGCATGAAGTTGGCCTACTCTGTTAATCATTTTTTACACTCTTTGCCTTTGGAATGAACCAGATTGCACCAAGCATCACATATTTTAAAAAGTATTTCCAGGGGAGGAGAGGGCTGATTTCTTCTCCTGTGGAAATCAATCAGCAAGGCCCCCAGATTTGCAGCTACTTGGCAAAGGGATGACACCACTGTTCAGAAACAAAATATATAACAAATATAGTCCCAATCCTATACTGAAGTCTGTGAGGCTCTCTGCAGGGTTTACTGGCTCAGAGCTAATTGGATCGGGGCCATACTGAGTGAGCATGAAGATGAACTGAACTTACCAAAGACAGCCTGCTACATTATTTAATGTTGGAGAGCATGGAGAACACAGAAAGCCTGTGAGAATAATATTAGATCAAACCATCTGTTTGGCTCTACATTTTTGTTTGCACAAAACATCATTGTGAAACAATTTGCCACGCCACCATGCAAACTAGCTTGCGTGGATATTTTTCTACCAATAGTTTGTTGACTCTGCTTTATTAACAATCTATAAAAAATATTTTTCTATTAAGGTTCAAGTTCAGAGTCAATGCAAAATTGGTACATTAGGGGTCTCTTTGCCCTTAGAAGTTCCTATGACCCCAGTCTCGCAAAGCACTTCAAGCGTGTGAATAATCCCATTTAAATCAACACTGGGGCACCTGGAGGTTTCTGTGACATATTTTTTATTGTTTAAATACATACAAAATCCCAGAAATGCCTGGCACTTGACAGATGACAGATGAAAGACATATCTCTAAGGACCTTTGGTTTTTCACAAGACCTTCTGTGGCACTGCTGTAGATAACCAAGATAGAATTCAGACTGCTACAAATAGACCTTGTTAGTCTTAAGTAACTCAGTTAATAACTGAAAGAATAGCCGACGTTACTGTCATTTCCTTTCCTGTCAGTTCATTCAAAATCAAAGACACATGTAACACATTAGTGTCAAGTGGTGTGTTTGTTTTGTTTTCAATGACCACTTCGCCCTTGGAATGAATTATTTCTGAAGGCACAAGAAATGGAAACAAAGAGGAAACAGTCACCATATGCGAAACTGGTGTCAAAAACCCTGGAGTCATGGCTAGAGCCAGAGGGTAAATATTGTTATTGTTGCTATTATGTATTATCCTACCGCATCAAATCCTCACTCATGTCTAATCTCTACTGAAATCAAGGGGTGTTTTACCTGACTAAAGGACCGTGTAAAAGCTGAGCAAAGCCATGAGGATTTGGGCTGTTTTTATTTCGTAGTAATATTTATAAGGCACCTAACGTCTTCATATCAAGGCACCACATTCCATTGGTGCACAATGTTGTGCAACCTATCACCACCGTAACTAGCTCATAGACCTTCTCCTGCTGCATTGGAGTCTTGTCTCCTGTCTGAGATAGGGTCCTTGAAATGCATGTTTGAAATGTGGAGTTTCTCGGTCATTCCCCCTAGTTATATATACGCTTGCTCTCCAGCAACTGCAGGATTGGGTTAATCAAATGGGGTGCAGCACCCAAGTCAAACAGCAAAGCATGTGAAAGAAAAGAGTCGATATCCTTGGAAACAGACATGCACCTTGCAAGGGGGTGTGTGGACACCGCTACTATGGAATTGTAGTCTCTGACATTTGGCTTAGTGTGTTTTCTCTCTCTCAGTGCTTAGTGTTGGGGAAGGTTTGTTTTGGGGGCCATTCTGTGGTAATTGGGCCTACAAATTTACCCTAGCTATAAACTCAACTGTAAAGAGTGAGTGAAAGATCATAAGGTGTCACCAGGCCTGCCGATGGAGGGAGCAAAGGGGGCAATTGCCCCAAGGCCTGGCAATTTAAAAGGGCCTGGGGCCTCTTCCGCCCGTGGCCCCACCCACACTCCACCCCAGGCCCTGCACGATCCTGCTGCTCGCTGTATTGCTCCTTCCTCACCCTCCTCACTTGGTCCCCCCTGATGTTGCTTGCCATCTCAGAGAAGGGAGAGTGTGGAAAAGAGGAGGGGGACTGAGCGGGAACGGGGCATGTCAGCGAGCATGCCAAGTAGGGGATGCGGCGGGGCCTGGAGCAAAGTGGACGGGGCTGCAGGCAGAAGAGGCAGGATGATACTATTCTGCCCTGTGGCCCAGAATTACTGTCAGTGGGGCTACACAGCTGCAAGGGACAGGACCTCTACTGATGAAGCTTTTGCATGGTTACATTGACAACATTTGTGGCTGACACATTTAATTTGTAGCAGCAGCTCTGCCAGTTGTCCAATACTCCACAGCTACGACCCCTGCTCAATGCGCAGTCTGCACCTTACTGAATTTACTGGGACACCAAAGCAGGCAGTTCATTTCTGCACAAGTGTTTTTTATACTTTACAGTATCATTGCCAATGTTACCCAAACCAGTTTCGCTACTACCTTGTGATTTTGCTTACAGATGCGGTGTGTGTGTGTGTTGTTTTGCTACTTCAAACACATTTGAAATTCAAGAGCCGTCCAGGTGAAAGAATCACTGTGCTTTCTGGCACCGGAGTTCTGGCGTCTAAATACCTGCAGTTCTGTGGCAGGCAAAGCAGCCAAGAATCTCCATGCTCAATCTCCGTCCTCGGAGTCTCTCAGAGCTCAAAGCTGAAAGGAAGCGCAGAAGATCACTGAGCGGTGGCAGGACTTGGGTACGCGGTTGGCTAAGATAGAAAGGTTGCCAAACTTGGTGTCTTGGAAGGCAGTGGGATCCCCTTGTTCAATGTGTGTTAAACATCCCCACCCAGTGGCTGGATCACACAGGACATGAGGTTTTGGAATGGGCCACGCCTACTGTATACTGCAGGGCCCATCCTGCCCTGGGGATGGACTGCAGGACACCAAATACACCTGTCCTCTAGCCAGATTCTGTGCTTCCCCTGCCATTAACACCAACAGCTGCTGGATCTGCCTGTAAACCCGCCCGGTGCATGGCCACCCTGTGGCCCCACTGTCCCTCTAGTGGGATGAGAACGGGGTGAGTGAACCCTGGAGGGGCTACGGTGTGGGAGGTGACAGAGCCATGGTGTGCGATCCTTGATGGGAGCTGAGTGCAGGTGGTGGATGAGCCCCAGTAGTTTGCAGGGTGTCAGTGATCTCCAATGGGAAGGGAGAAGGGGGGTGGGGACCCCGGGGGTGGGACTTGTGTGCCCTTGGCAGGGGGGAATCAGCCCTGGAGGGTCTAGGGGTGAATGAGCCCCTATGGGAGGGGAGGGCTGGGTGGGTACAGTGGTGAATAACCCCAGTACATGGGGAGAGGGCGTGATCCCCACTGGTGGGTGGGTGCAGGGAAGTCAGGGATCTCGGGTGGGAGGGGAGGTGTGGAGTGCAGCTGAATGGGGCTAAGGGGTCAGTGATCCGGAGCCGGAGGTCAGGAACAGATCCCTGGGGGAAGGGGTGGGGCCGGGGTTCGGCACGGCGGGGCCGGGAGCTGGGGGCGGGGTCAGTGATGCCGGGGGCGGAGCTGAGCTGAAGAACGCCGCTTCCCACCCCCCCTCCTCGCTCGATCCGAACGCAGCGGCAGCGGCATCTGGGCGCGCGCGGGCCACGTGGGGTGGGTCGGCTCACGTGATCGGGATCAGCTGACGGACGGACGGGCCGGCCGAGCTGGGGGCGGGGCAGGCCGGGGCCGGCCATGGAGCGCGCTGAGCCGGTCTGGGAGCGGCCCTGGGCCCTGGACGAGATCCGCAAGGGCAGCCAGAGCTGGTCGCTGGCCGCGGACGCCGGGGTGAGCGCGGGGCGGGGTCTCGCTCTCGGCCCCATGGCCCGCCTGAGCCGCCCCCCTGCGGTGTGGGAGCTCCAAGGCCCGTTGCCCCGGGTGTGGCTCATCCGTCCCCCCGCCGCTGGGCTGGGCTGGGCTGAGCTGGGCCTTGAGCCGGGCTCCGCAGGCAGCTGCGGGGCCCCCCTCTAGCGGGAGAGGTCGGGAGGGTGCCGGTAGCGGGGAGTAGTGCGGCCCGGGGTGTCCAAAGGCTGAGCCGGCGGGAGAGCTGAATCCCCCGAAGTGACTGCACGAGTAGGTGGGGAGTCGCGGGTCGGGGGGGTCACGTACAAGCTGGCCGTGGGGCACCCCACAGATGCGCTGACAGCCCCCGCCATTTCCCTGGGCGCCCCAGGGGCGGGCAGCCGCTGTGACTTTCTGCCCCTCTCACCTGTTGAGTGCAGGTACGAGTAGGGACAGGGGCAGCGTTAATTAGGTTCAGAAATTTCTCCGGTGGGCTGTGAGATTGGTGCTGTGGACAGCTGCCGTTCCGGGCTTTGCCCCCACTTCTCCGGGCCCGTGGAGTCCTCTGGGAGTCGAGGTGCCTGGGGATGGGTACCATGGCAAAAGGAGAGGGTGTGAGACCACTTCAATCCAACCCCCCAACAAATCGGTGCAGTTTTCTCCTATTTCCGTCCTGTCTTCTTGTATGAAAGGGAAGAGCTGGCCCTGAGTGAAGTGCAAAAACTAAACTACAAAAATAATGGGAAAAGAAATCACAATAACATCTAGTGTGAGGCATTAGTAATTTGGGTCAGGAGTTCTCCAGTCTATAATGTCTCTGGTTTGTCACTTCCCTGTTTTTAATTTGATTGAATAGCTGAGTCTTTTTTTGTGTGGCCATTTTATTGTGACTAAAGTTACCTGAAATTAAGCACCACTCTCTTGTGTGTTTATAAATAGCTTCTGCATTTTCTGCAAGAGTTTTCCCAGCAGACAATCTCGAGGACACATGAAATAAAAAAGCAAGTGGATGGACTGATTCATGAAACGAAAGCCACAGACTGTCGCCTCCATAATGTCTTCAATGACTTCCTTATGCTGTCCAACACACAGTTCATTGAAAATGTGAGTACACCAGAATCTGACAGATTTAGATATCCAATAGGTTGATGTGAAATCTGTTACGGTGTAAGAAAGTGATATACTTTGGAATATGTTAAAATAGAGAACATTTCTCCTGGATCTCTGTTCTTTAATAATTTTTGTGTTGCAATCCTGTGCTAGTAGAATGATGTATTGTTCCTCATGGGTTTTGTCTTTTCTGAAGTCACTTGCCTATTTTTTTTTTTTTGACATACTTTAGAGATGTTTGTGGTTCTGGTTTCTTTACACTGCTACAACTATAAGTGAGCAGCACCTTTCCTCCTTTGCCCTGATGCCTGCGGGTCCTAACCACTAGGGGATTTCCTTTTGGTTTTTAAATCTCACCTGCTTAGGTCTGACATACAGGGTATATCCTTGTGACCCACTTCTGGGTCACAGTCCCCTCCCATTCAGAATGGCTGATGTAGCCCATGTTTAAAGATGGTTCTCCACAGTGTATTTTTAGTGTCTTGTTCAATCCAGTTGTAAATGGCATATAAGGAGACTTTGGTAATCTTGGAGACTCTCCACCGTCTGATCTGAAAAGCAGTCAAGGGTGTTTTGTGATGGTCGTCTATATGAACGTATCTCTTGATATGCTGTTAGTAGGGAGAGTGTTTGTACAAGCATTTGTTAACCCAGCGTTTCCCAAACTGCATCTTGAATCCCAGGGGGATCGCAAGAGAGGGGATTGTGAGAGCTTTGAAAAAAAGATGGAGGGGGAAAAAAATACAAGAAAGGATTTCTAAAGGGTGGCAGAGGGTGAGGGGAGGGAATCAAAATCCTGGCACATTGCAACCAACTGTCAGCTTGCACGCATGCGTGGCAGTACCAGCACCGGTAGCCATGTAGCAATCGGCTCCCAGTTCACATGGGTGCTGAGCGTGCTGGCAGCCAGGTACTGCTCAAGCATGCTGGGCCTCGGTGTGCCAGGCCTCCATGTGCCAACGTGGCTGAGGCTTATGATCCTCTTGGCATCGGGGACCCAAGGCTCCCCAGCAGCGAGGGTGAGGGGTGGGGCACCTTTGAGTGGATGTTAGGGGACTCCCTCAAGGACTCAAGCTCTTGAGAGGGGGTGGGTCATATGAATAGGGGCCTGTGTTCGGGGGGAGGGCAGGGGCTTTTTGTGTCTGACCTCAGGGGCTCCCCCTTTGAGGACTCAGGGAGGCTCTGGGCGGGGGTGAGTAGGGGCTTATGGGTGGCAGTAGGGGCTTATGGGCCATGATGGTCAGTCTGGGGGGGCACCTGAGAGGGGAAGAGCAGTGGGGCCACAGCCAGCGGCCATGTTTTTTGTGCCTTGGAGGTGGCACCCCTATTTATAACTTTCAGTATAAAGGTTGGGTCACATTATTGCCATATCTGGAGTAGCAGAGTGGTCCAAAAACATTCTTTTGTGCTTTTCATTTTCAAACCCCCCCCTCCCATCTCTGACCCCTGGGGTTGCATGAACAGAGGTAAGCCCAAAGGGGGTCACAGCGTGAAAAAGTCTGAGAACCACTGTGCTAAATCAAAGTACATTTCCCTCTAAATACCCCATCTTCCGCTCACCATTTGTTACAATACATGGCAGATCCAGGAATGGGACCCAGAATTCTTGCTCTAACCTCTGACGTAGGCTTCACAATGAAAGTAAGTAATCCATAATAAATAAATAAAGCCATGTCCATCTTGATTAACTGGAATCTTGTAGAACAAAGATTGTATGTATGTTATGTTTTTATTTGTATACCTGGCCATCAATGTACGTGGTGGATTACAAAGCACATTAAGATGCCGTCTTTGCCCTGAAGAGTTTACAATCTAAACTGACTAGACCAACATGTAGAAATTAATTCAGAAGGGGGGAAGGGAGAAGAGAGTTGACAGTCGTTAAACCTCCTTTCCTGACACAGAGAGAGAAGATTTAACTTCCTTTTCTTTTGTGTCTGTTCAGTCTTGAATAACTTTCACATAGCTAAAAAATAGTTATAATAATCATTCCTGTTTTTAGAACTTCACTTTATTGTGTAATGCATTTTTCTGAGTACATCAGTTAAGTAACTTGTTTTTTGTAATTAGGCATAAGTATCTAAGGTTAAGGCTAAACCTACCAGAGACCATAAAGTCTTATTCTTTTGTTACTATTCTGATAAATTAGTGCTTTAAAATATGACCATTTGTGATGTTTGACCAGTTTTCAATTGACTAGTTATTTTTGGAACAGTCAAATGCCCAGCCCAATTCATAAGATGGCTTTGAGATCCTTCTATGAAAGGTGCTATAGAAGTACTAAGTGTTTTCTTCTAAACTGTAGAAAAAAGGCCCAATCTTCTAATTGTAAATTAATGTGTGTTTCTAAATAAATGTATTAAAAACAGTTCTAAAATAGCATCATGCTGAATCTCTGTGATGTAAATGATCGTATTGGTTGGCTGTTTCCTGCAAATGTAGTGGGAATTGAGAGATTCAGTATGTTTGTGCATTTTTCCATATATTGTGCATAGTATCTGTTTTTCACCATCTGCATCAGAATGTTTATATTAATTTGAATCAATTCTCTTGAATCCATAGAGAGTATATGATGAAGAAGTGGAAGAACCTATTCTCAAAACTGACATAGGAGACAAAGCAGAGCAGGTAGATATTTACATTATTACGAGTGCTGACTGTGTGTTTGGAGCTGTGAAAAACATGGATGTTGACACACATTTTTCCTCCAAGGCACTTGCAACTTAGAGGCCGAATCTTGTTTATGTTACTCGTGAAAGTCCACCTGTTGGATGACTTGAGTCTCACAAACCTACGAACTCAGGAGCACTGTTGAGGACGACTGGTGTCTCATAACCTATCAGTGGCCTCTTTAGCTCAGTCTCTTGTCTTGTCCAGTAGTCCAAGCTTGTCCAAGCTTACATTCTAGTTCATGATTGTAGCAAAAGGGCCAGGGGGCCAAACATTCTTCCCAAATCCTGGAGTGTGATTTAGAGACAGGATTGTGACCAAAATCCTCTAATGGTGCAAAGCCAGAGAGTCTTTTCTTCATTTGGTAATTAAATGCACTTGGAAGCTAAAAGATCTGTTGTGTTTTGGGATTGGTAAAATGGAATTTAATCTCCAATGAAAAGATGTATTCAATTCTATCAGTTTTAAGCTTACCTCAGGTGTGTGTTTGTCATTTTAACTATAGTGAGACAGCTCTGTTCAGATACAGCAATATTCAGTCACACTGCCATGTGCCTATGGCAGTATTTGAACCCAGGACCTCACCATCAGACTTGGGAACCACTATGCCAATAGGGCACCTGAAGATATCTGTATTGCAAGTGCTGATTTGGAGCTAAACTCCTGCAGTCACGTTTGACAGTGAGAATAACTTTGACTGCAACTAAACAGGAATATGGTGTTTCTATTACTAAAGGAGAAAACACGGGAACAAAAAGAAGCAGATCTGATTCCTAAAATCCAGGAAGCGGTGAACTATGGGTTTCAAGTGCTGGACAGTGCATTTGAACAGCTGGACATCAAAGCGGGCAATTCAGACTCTGAAGAGGAAGAAGCTAATGAAAGGGTAGAACTAATACTGGAGCCAAAGGTAAAAAAACCTGCCTTTGTGCGGAGCTTGAATCTTATCTCATTTACACTAGGGCAAGTGCAGAGCAGTACCAGCCAAGTTGATTATGCAGGCGTAAAAGTGATACAAGTTGCATCCGAATCGGGCTTATTGTTTGGGGCTGAAGTGGCAGCCGTGCTCCTGGCTGAGCTATCCATGGATTTGTGTAGCTAACTTCTGTGTCTTAGAGTCCACCAGATAATAGTTTTCTGTACATGGGAAGAGTACATTAAAAAGGCCCTGCCTTTTCTCTGGGTTTTCTGGTGCATGTTGAAGTACAAGTGGTAGTTCATGTTGATATGTTTAGGTGGGGGCATAAGGAGGTCTTAATGAATATGAACACTTTGGGTGGCGGGGGGCGTCCCATCTTTATGATGATCAGAAACTGTGGTCTATATCAATTAAATTATCTCCATTGGACCAATGAATAAGAGCCCTGACCTTCAATCATAGATCTAGGACTCCAGCATAATATGTGTATTCTGCCAGTCTTCATGCACATTATTCAATACCTGGTTTGGAACCTAAAACTGTTTGAGGAATAAATCAATGTTTATCACCAGAATTGATAGCAGCATTCAACTACCTGAAGGGAGATTCAAGGGAGGATGGAGCTAAGCTGTTCTCAGTGGTGGCAGATGACAGAACAAGGAGCAATGGTCTCAAGTTGCAGTTGGGGAGGTCTAGGTTGGATATTAGGAAAACTTTTTCACTAGGAGGGTGGTGAAGCACTGGAATGGGTTACCTAGAGAGGTGGTGAAATCTCCATCCTTAGAGGTTTTTAAGGTGTGTCTTGACAAATCCCTGGCTGGCATGAATTAGTTGGGGTTGGACCTGCTTTGAGCAGGGGGTTGGACCAGATGACCTCCTGAGGTCCCTTTCAACTCTAATCTTTTATGATTCTATGAATTGGTCACTGACTAACCATCTGCATAGTGTAGGGAGTATTGTTTTGAAATAGGAATCAAAGTGACAGAGAGATACCTAAATATATAAAAAAATTACCCCTCTTTGTCTCTTTACAGGATCTCTATATTGATAGGCCCTTACCTTATTTAATTGGCTCCCAGCAGTTCATGGAACAAGATGATGTTGGGTTGGGGGATCTCTCTAGCGAAGGTTTGTGCTGGTGCTGATCTTATTTATATTGCTAACTAGTTCATGGCTTATTGCTTTGGTTTATGTTGAACTGAATGGCTCTGATTCTGTTGTGCGGTGGGGGTTTTGGTGACTGATGCAACTAATGGGGCGGGGAGTGCACCATATCAATTATCTGCTAAGAGCTAAATGTTATATTGGAAATTGGCCAAGCTTAATGTCTGAGTGTTCCATGCTTACAAGATCTGGTGCTTGTAAACGTGGAGTGGAGGGATTATTATGACCTGTGTTTTTCAAACCAATCTCACCTTTGCATTGTGCTTAATTCTCTTACTGAAGCCCACTTAAAATGCTGTAGGTTAGATGTCTGTGTTCTGAAGGCATGTGTCAGTGTGCTGTATGAACTGAGCTCCTTTTTCTGTTTTTCTTCTTTAAACAGAAGAGTCAGTAGATAGTGATCGTGGGAGTGTGATCGACAGTGAAGAAAAAGATGAGGTATGAGAGGAAGATAACTGGCTTTTTAAGCTTGTTGGGGCAAGAGTTGTCTTTATTCTGTTTGTACAATGCCCAGCATAATGTTCTGGGCCATGACAGGCGCTCCTAGGTGCTATGGTAACGCAAAAGTTATTTGTTATCAACACTTGGGCTTCTTGATTATTTGGTGGCCTCATTATTCAGAATGATATTTTCTACCCCAACATCACTAAGGGTCAAATGTCCTTTTTTTTTTTTTTTTTTTTTTTTTTAAGTTGTATATTTTAACTGTGATGCAAATATTTCACATTACTATTCTTGTGCGATTCCTTTTCCTGAAATTAAATCTTTTCAGTAGAGCAGTAAAGAAACATTAGTTCCAATTCTCCTGCCTGTATTTAGCAATGCACATTTGGCTGAAATATTTTCGGCCTAATCACATTCCGTGAAATCACAGAAAACTAGATTTTCCTGTGGCATCCCAAGCACTGCAGGTATATGCAATAATCCAGTATGGTAACGGAAGGTGAACAACAAAAATCCCATTCCCTGCTTGGTGTGTAATCCTGCTTGGTTCCACTGATTATGGTGAACCATTACTTGTGGTTTTATATATTTACTGTATCACATCTTTTGCATCTGACAAGCTATGTTTACAATGTGTACAGTACATGTACCAGCTGTGTTCTAATTTGTGGAAGCACACTCTCCTCTGCTCCTGAAAAGTTTTGCTTTAAGCATTTTATAAGAAGTGTCTGATTTCCTTTTTAGCCTATTAAACTGCTATTAAAACATGTTGAACATTTCTCTAAAAACAAAGCCTTAATAAATCTTGATCATGGCCGATTGCGTTTATCAAACTGTGTTTATCAAATCTCTCTTGCGTTCTAGGAATCAGATGATGAATTTGGAAACCCAAGTGAGGATGACCAAAAGCCGGTAAGGGCAAGTGCTTTGGAATGGAACGAAAGGCTGGCTGATTTTTGAATACTTTTTCTAAAAGACCTGCTCTAGGAATTATTTGGGGAGAGTTCTGTGGCCTGCGTTATACAGGCCAGACTAGATGAACACAGTGGTCCCTTCTGGCCTTGGAATCGATGAATCTATGCTTGGTATACAATGAAGATGCAAGGGAGAGGAGGTAGGGTTTTATAGGGACAGCTGTTGAAAGTCGAGGTTAAAACGCGATTCATATAATCTTTCATATCTTGTTTGTTTGCTCAGTATCTTTGGATCTGATGGTTCCTGGTTTGGGGGTGGGTGTGTGTGTGTGTGTGTGTGTGTGTGTGTGCGTGTAAGCTTTAAAGATTAAGTAAAGCTCACTTGCAGTTCAAGTGCAAACGGTCAGAAATGCACAATGTCACAGATAAAACAGAAAATGCAAAGTAGGCGAGGGATGAAGCTGAAGGGAAGCTGGAAGGTAGAAACGGAGGAGGGAGGGCTGTATAATATGTAATGGTGAGGATGCTACCTTAATTATCAAATTCTTTGTAATCTCTTCTATGCACATTTTAGTCAACTGGATAAATTGTCTATTAGTGCTGAGGCTTTCTCTCCCACCTACCCCCCCCAAAAAAAACCCCAAACCCATAAAACCTAAAACCAGTTGAACGTTCATGTAAGCTACTTCAGTTCAGTCTGCTGGCCTTTCTGTTCCTCGCTGTAACTGACAACAATGGCTTGTGGTGTTGCTTCTCAGAGAAGGACGTTGGTGAGTGATGAAGAGGAGGAGGATGACGGCTGTGACCTCTTTGGTGACTCTGAAAAAGAGGAAGACGAGGAAGAAGATTTAGAAGAAAATGCAAGACTGGTAAGAGAGAACTGCTGCCACGGGGAATGGGGCATGAGTCCCTCTGGTGGGTGTAGAGGAAGAATTGCAATCCTATCAGTAAATGAGCACAGTGATGGCTAGGAGTTCTCTGGTAGAGATGTTATTGCTTGTGCGTGATACCTCTGGGGGTGCAAGAGGCCCAGGTTGGCTCCAGAGCAGCTTTCTGAGACTGTGCAAAAGTAGCTTGTTGTGCTACTGCACGCAAATGTTGTTTGTCTCTCACTCTGGGGCCTGCCCAGAACCAAAGTGACTTTAAGAATTTTGAAGAAGAGTGGGAAAGGGCTTGTTTCTTGCTTCATGTGACTCATTAAATTACCTGCTATTTTAAACTTGCACAACACCTTCTCTCCTGAAGGATTCGGAAGGGCTTCACAAATCACTGGCATATAGCCCCAGTGAAGCAGTGCTGCCTCTAGTGTGGAGTATGGTAGCCACTAGGGGAAGGGAAGTGATTAGCTCAGACTTGTTGGGACAAAACCCTTCTTACACATAGTGCTAGGATGTGAGCTCCCTTGTCTAAGGTCTGATCTCGCCCCCCCTTCCTCTCTCATGCAATTACGGGGTTGTAACTTTGTATATTAGCCTCAGGCGAATGAAGGGCTAGTTGATTCTGCTGGCATCTACAGGGAATCTAAGTATCAAACCTGTTGCTTGTGCTGCTAAGCCGTCCCCTTGGGTAATGTTTTTATCTCTGCTGGTAGGGTCAGTCCAAACACCCATTGAGAGATTAAACACGATTTCACAGTATTCTCTTCCTTTTCCTTGTTGTAGCCTCAGAAAAAGAAAAGACCAACATCGTTTGCAGATGAGCTGGCAGCACGGATCAAAGGGGATGTGCCTAACAAACAAGATGAAGAGCAGTCCTGTAAGCTGCTCTTTAGTACATGTCAAGGGTCTTGAGGCTGTTTGAGGAAAAGTTTTGTGTAGTAGCAGAATAGTATTCTCATGTGTGTGAGTGGGTATTGTGTGAAAGCAAGTAGCATGGATCTGTTTTCTTG
The DNA here is from genome assembly GCF_026122565.2 of Emydura macquarii macquarii. NCBI lineage: Eukaryota > Metazoa > Chordata > Testudines > Chelidae > Emydura > Emydura macquarii. The sequence goes on from NW_027130204.1 coordinate 7,048,792, forward strand.
GAAAAGCAAGGAATGATGATATTGTAATAACACTGCATTTGAGGATGGGATGCTAAAGGGGCCAGGGGTAGGTATGAATGTTTGGCTGGAATTTGTAGAGAGAATCCTTCCCCATTCAGGTATCTGCTGACCCTTTCTCCACTTCCCTGCAGATTAGGTCAGAAAGGGGATTCTCACCTAGGCTGCTCCCTGCATGGTTTAAAATTGCACATTTGGGCACGTGCATTGTTTGGATGTTACAGATGATTTAGGGGAAACGCTGGCCTCTTCCCCTTATGCCTGTTCTAAGAGTGAGAGAAATAAAATATCACATCACTTTAATATGTTCCTTCATTTAAATGAAAGCGAAACTGTCCGTATCACTTGTACTCTGAGAAACATTCCTTGCTGCTGATGTTAATCCTACCATAGACTTGAGACTGGGAGAAATTTTTAGCATCTTATTTACCCTTGATCATTTAGGCCACCTGCTTTTTTTCTACTTTGCTGATCTTGAACAGTCAAACTAGATTGGTCAATTTCATGCTCAATTTGCAAAATGTACTCCTTTAGGAAAACAACTGAAGGACTCTTCCACATACGCCCCTATAAAATACTTTTAAAGTAAAATCTTTAATCTGTCTAGTGCCTGACACAATGGGGTCCTGATATATGACGTTTCTAAGTGCTACTGCAATAAAACGTGACCAATTTCTATTCACCTCAGGCTCTGAAAATATTCACCCAGTTGAACAATGGGCATAAAACTAGTTTGCTGTGTTGCTTCAGGAAGCTGAGCAATGTAGAAAAATATGCAAGCAGGCCCTGGTTTTGACTCATTATGCTTAAGCTGCATTTATAGCAAATTGGTCTTGGGTAATAAATCACAAGAATAAAGGTGGACTATTTTTAATTCCCTCTTCATTTTTTTTCTTCTCTAAGCCCTGCCAGCAGAAATCAAAACAAAGAAGGTGGTGAAAGAAAAAAAGGAAGTTAGAGTTCCATCGGACGGTAGGGCTTCCTCCTCTTCTACTGTAACTTCTGCTTCCAGATGGTGGGAGATGAGGTGGATTCTGATCCTTCTGGAGAAAGTGATACTGTATATTCCAGAAACCCCACTTCAGCATTGTATCAATTAGCATCCTTCATTTTACATGAGTGGCAATAGAATAGCCTGCTGCAAGAAGCAAGAGTAGAAATGGGTACAAAGGAAGTTCCTTGCTCACATGTGATCTTTCTTGGCTTGGTCAGTTTGCTACAAATTTCATGCTTGGTTGCTATAGTGAGGAGCATGCTATAAGAACTTGCATAGAATAGACCGACCCAGCTGATTGTTTCCTGTGCATATACATCTGTAAAATCAAAACAGGTTGCTGCCATGGAGCATGTGTAATTATTTGGCCACTTCTCTGTGATGCCTTTCCTGAGAATATGGAGGAATAGGCCCAGTTAACAGCTGTCCTGCAGTACATGTGTGTTGTATTTCTAGATGATGAGGATGACCTCTTCAAACCTCCCAAGCTGACTGATGAGGACTTCTCGCCATTTGGTTCTAAGGGTGGCCTTTTCAGTGGCGGGATGGGACTCTTTGATGACGATGAGGAGGTTAGTTACCGTCGGGGTGGTGGGACACATGGCTTCCTGCACAGGTGTCCCCTAAAAATGGGATTGATGCAGTTGGAAGGTGAGGAGAGAGGAACTCCCAAATTTACTAAGACACCTTTCCTACTTGATCCAAACACATAATACTCAAGTGATGTTCTGCCTTTTGTTCCTCTCTGCACACTGCCCTTTCTCCAGTAGTGGAGCTAGTATAAAAAGCAATGAGGGATAGCTTAGCGTTCCAAAAATAATATTTGAAATAGATTCCTTGGAGCCACAGGTTCAGCTCCCAGCTGGGTTGATTCAGCTCTTCTCTCTCAAGGAAAACGCAGTTAATGGAAAAGACCCATGCTGAGTAAAGACCTTTAAAAGCAGCTCTGCGTTGATGCTAAAAATCATGTGCTCTCTTCAGAGAATGGGTTTGATGCTGAATTTTTGGACAGAATGTCCCTCCAACTCCCCCTGCGCCATTAGCATGCAGGGGTGCTGTCAATAACTGCTCTGCCACCTCTACGCCAGAGGTAGCCATATTGCAACAGTGCATTATATACATAGCTCATGGAGTGCTGTGTGATTCCTTGGAATGGAAGGCGAGCTGTATAAATGTAAAACTAACATTTAAAAGCTTCCCTGACACATCTTAAACTCTATTGATTCATCTCTTGGTCCTGTTAACCTGTGATTGTACAACTCCTGGGTATCTGCACTGCCCAGAAAAGTGTGTGTGCGTGTGGAATTGATTTACAGAGAAATGCAACCACTCTTCACACCCCCCCCACCCCCCAAATTTACACATACCTCAGTTCTAAGCAGAAAAATGCTGCCACTGTGAAAAGAAATTCTTACTTTTCTAATAAGATTCAAGAGTCTGGAGGTAAACAAGAAAGAATTGCTTGTGTGTTGTGAGATAGTCAGCTAGCTAGAGTCAGACTGAAGCAGCAATGTTTTGGCTTTTGTGGCTGCATCTGTGCAGCTCCTCAAACAGGATATTGAGTTACTAGTCACGACCAATGAGACACAAGACAGAAGCATAACATTAACAAATGCACCCACTGATTCAGATGTTCCCCAAGGACAAGATTTTGCTATCTAGTGACTTCTAGAGCAGACTTACCCTGGAGTGGGTGTCCATGAGATCACAGAAAAATTCTGACATTTACTGGATACTTTCCAACAGAAGAGGGAACCTCTTTATTATAGATAATTGTCCTCCCACCCCAACTCTGCCTTCATCTGTTTTAAAGTTTTCAATTCCTGCTGCTTAGAGACGAAGTGTATTTTTAATACATTTCCTCTCTAAGCAGCAGTAATTAATTTTTTCTTTCTCAGGATTGTAGATTTGATTTTTAACATCAATACAGATTTGGGTAAAATCATAACTCAGCTCTCATTTATTGCAAGGGTTATCTTCATCTTCTTAGTTTGCATTCAGTGTTTCCTTTTTCAGTATAGACACTTTCCTCCATGAAGCTTAGTAGAAGAATGAGTCTGCAGCAGAATTCTCCCAGGAGCCTATTTTCCAACCACTGTGCCCAAATCTCCCTTATACTCTAGGACTGGGATATTTTTTGAGGTGCCTGAGGGAGTTAGCCGCTCAACATGTTCTGAGTTTCAGTGATGCCCAGCTCTTAGGATCCTTAGGTACCTAAGGATCCTGATTTTCAAAGTGCTCAGTTGAGTGAGCAACATAGTGCAATTGGAAACTGTGTTGACAAAATCTGTCATGCTGCGTGCTATGACGGGTGATCTTTGCCCTTTCTTTTGTCCTGGTCTGAAACTCAAGAGGTTCATGCTATGCCCCCATCACCCGCACTGGTCCTTCTTACATCCTGTCTACATGGAAAAAGTTGCATTGGGATACCCGAAAGGATGGATTTAAATCTATATAGTTAAAACCATTGCAAAACCATGTGGATGCTCTACCTTGATATAGGAGGAGTGACTCTTTGGTTTAGCGTAAATCGGTTGGGACCAGGTTTAATTTAAAGTGAATAAAGCTACTCTTACACCAAAATAAGGGTCCATACAAGTTTGCACTGGCTTAACTAACTTGGTGCAAGTTTGGGTGGCCAAGCCCTTAGAGCACCAAGTGAAGCAAAGGGGAAGAATTTTCCCTAACCCAGAGTGAAAATGGAAACGTTGAAATCTCTGCATTTCTGCTCCTTCGCCATTGGCTATTGCCGCACGTCTGTATCCTTGCAGTCAATTGATAAATTTCTCATGCTCTTCTGTTGTGCATCTTTGTCGTCAATCAGAGTGATCTTTTTGCTGAAGCACCAAAAGGAGAGGATTCAAAGGAAAAAGAGCTGCGAGCCCCAATAAATGACGGTAAGAACTGATTGGTACAAGTAGCAGACATCTGTTGCATTATAGGTGTCTGCATTGTCTGTAGCTGGTAATCATGTCTCTCCGCGGGTGACCTGAACCAGAATAGATAAATAGCAAACTAATAAACTAGGAAAGCAGTTAACTCAAGTAGATTCCCAACAGAAACATTTAAACGTTTTCTGTTCTTAGTTAGGGAAATGTTCACATTTTTCTTTGATTTAAAAAGTTTGATGTTTCTCCACCGTAATTTTTTTTTATAGTTTATAGCCCCATCAAGTTGCAGAGTGGATGGCGTTCCCTCTGGGGGCTCAATGCAAGCTCATGCACCTTTCAGTATGGAGTAATGTGCAGTGAGGCGGGAGGAAGTGTATGGCCAAATGTTTTCCAGAAGTGTTCTGGCCTAAATTTATGCTTCTAAATTCATATGTAAGCACCTAAATAAATAGGCTGACTCTCAAAAGTGCTGCATGCCCAGCAGTTCCTACTGAAGTCATCTAACTCCAGTGGCCAAATTTTCAAATGCACCATTGGCTTCTAAGTGATAGCTGTTGTTTTTTGGGTATAGAGTGGATTTTTAAATGATGTATAGTTGTGGATACAAACTCTTGTAAATAACCACACAAGAATTCTTTTTATTCATGGCCTTTTAGTTTCATGGGCATGGTTTGCAACACAGCAGGAACATCTGGACTCACTTTGTGTCTTTCAAGAAAAAAACCCCACAGAAATTCAGGAAGTGTGTCTAAAGCATGTTGATTTGAAGCCATTTGGCCTCCTGAACAAAAAGGAGAGAGCTCAGTACAATCACTACGCTTGGTTTTTTTTATACTAGAGTATTGGAGGCTTTAATTGTACAAAACAAATATTTTCATCCATCCGTTATTGGCTTGTCTTGTATTTCCCATATTTTCAGAGGCATCAACAAAGGCTATACGGAAAGTTCCTGCAGGTGCGGTCTCTCTTTTCCCAGGTATGGTTCAATTGACAATGACCTGCTTCATGCATGGAACATGTCTCTCTCTTTAAAATATACTATGATGGTTTTAAGGGAAAAAACACAAGCTCAAAATGTAGCACTGCTGTATTGGACATTCAGCATCAAGCATATGAACTGTAAACATGCTAGGACTGAACTGCAGTGTGCTGAGGAAGGAATTCAAGAAAAGTGTGAACACCAGTCAGGTTGAACGTATCGTTACTAAACTGGCATAGTCTTATTTTTAAGAGTGCCTGGTATTTGTATCAGTGATTCATATACTGAATGCATAAGGGCAGGATATTTGCATGTATTAGTATGCATACAATTCAGTCCTATTCCTCTTTACAGCAGTAGTACGAGCTGCATTTAAAAAGTAGGTTCTTATCTTTATGGCATGGTACCTTTGTGCACTTTCTTCAGACTAGCATGTTGTTTTTGAAGAAGTCAGTTAAACTTTTAGTAATAACTTGTTCATTAGTCAGCTTGTTCTGCTCTTTTTCATCATGGGAAAAGAAGTAGTTACAGATCACCCTGCCCCCTTAGTTTCTCTCAGGAAGCTGATCTGTGTGGGGAAGAGCTTTTGCTCTCAAAAGTATATTTAGTTCGCTCCTGGACAGGATATTGCACATTTTATCTGTAAGTTTAGTGACAAAAACAAACTGAGTTAACGTGTTTGTACCAAAGTCTTATTTTTATATATTTGACATGTTTCTTCCTATTTTATGCCATACTGGGTTGTTCTAAGACTGGCTAGATGAGCTCAGAGTTCCTCCATACCTTTTTCTTGGAGACACTAATGCATCAGGAATGGCTTTGGCACTGTGTTAAGTCAGATGCCGTCTTGCTCTTCTGAGGTGAGAGCACACTTCGTCAGTATTGGAGCGGGCTAGATCTGTTGAAAACAATTGAAGTGATGAATTTAGTCCTCTCTTCCTATTCAGGAATTGTGCAACTAGATCATGACTTCTGTGAATTTAATCACTGTTCAAAAATAGCTGGATAAATCACTCTTAAATTTCTTAGTGAGTGTTCAGTCAGTTATTCAACATTCAGAATTCACCAGTCTGGCTTTGAGTGGTCACTCAAGCCGCATGTCGCTGGTTCTTTTCCTTGATTGGATGATCCAGGTTTTATAAACTTAAGCTTCTGCTCAAAATGCATGTTACTTGTTAATTTAAAGAAAATATCAGTAACAGGTATAATCTGCCTTCCGCAAACCTTTGAGTAAAGTTTAGTCATACAGATTCTTGGGAATAGCAGGTAATAAGGGGAACAAATAGGCAGACTCGAAACCCGACTTCTGATGTGGTGAAGCATCTTCAAACAGGCTGTTAGCCTATTGGAACAGGTATAGTTAACACTCAGACAGGACAGCACACCAGAATCAAATGCATGAGAGACCAAAAGTGTCAGGCTGGTCCAGTTTGAGCACTGCCTTATCTGAAGTACAGAGTGGACACTGTGCCTAATTCTGCGCAGAGGTTAAAATACCTCTGAAGTCCATGTAGTTGCATGAGGGCAGAACCTGGCATGTGCTCTCTTCTTGGTAAGTCGTCTCCTCCTCTTCTCCCCAATCCTCCTGTCTTGCCACACTATGGAGAGCGAAAATGGAAAGTCTGAATGGTTTATAAAGCACTTTGAGATCTTTGCTTGGTGTTTATATGGGAGCAGAGAATTAAGACTAATGGTCTTCTGATGTCAACACAGTTGCTTCATTGACATTCCTCCTGGAGATACGTGGGCTTGCCACTTAGCAAGAGAGAAACTGATTGCAGTGTGTCTTTGAGAAAGAACCATCTTGAATTCTCTGCTGCCTTAGGTAGCAGTTTCTCTCTTAATGTTTCTGTCAAGGGGATGTTTCAGGAACACACTAGAGGCTTCTGCTGCATGGATAAAACCACCTGCTTGACTCTAGTTAACTGAAGCAGAGGTGTGAGGCTGGTTTCTGGAAACTCCAGTGGTAGCTTCTTCAGGTGTATTAATGGTGTCTGTTTGTTTCCCCTCTGACTTGCAGGTGGGAATGACGTGTTTAGTTCCGCCTCGGTTCTCGTGGAAAAAGAAAACAAGAAGCCTGGGGAGCAGAATGCCGACAAAGCCCCCAGACAGTCTGGGAAAGCCAGTCTGTTTGATGACGACGATGACGACTTTTTTGTGGAACCAACTAACAAACATTCAAAATCGGGTAAAGTGTGTTCAGAAAACTATAAAAGGTTATAGAAACTAGGGCCAGTGGGGACCTCTAGATTGTTAAATCCCTCCTGCACCTGGTGCTATTTCAGCCTACGCTACTCCAGTGTGTCTCATCTGTATGTGATCCCTTTGAACATTACCATCATGGCATATCTGATTTTTCATGGCAGCTGTTCTGATGGCAATTCGCTCTTCCTCTTAAAGGCTTTTTTTTTTCCTGGGAGGCTTTTTAGTCTAAGGCGATGTCTAGTTTTGGTTCAGAACATCCGTATGTGTCTAGATGGGCATGCATATTCAGTGTGTATGGGAAGGAAGTGAGAAATGCAGCACCCATTGACACTGTAATGGCTAATGACCATTGTGTTCAGCTGACGCTTCACCTTGTGAGTTAGCCTGCACACGCCTCATGACCAAAAACTGAGACTTCTGGTGTTCATTGCTATCATTTGTCTCTCTACAGAAGAGACTATATGCCTTTTATAGTGTCAAAATCTTGCTTGATCAATAATAGCTAGTTTCTTCTAATGAAAAATATGCTCCAATATGAATGTGTATTCTTTCTCTTTTTTCAACAAAGTCAAATCCACTGCTGATCTCTTTGACAATGATGAAGGCGACTTATTCGAGGAAAAGCCTGAAGTTGTTCCTGCAGCTGTCAGTAAGGCAGCTAAAGAAGCCGAATGCCGTAAAGAAGCCATGGGAGGGGGAAAGGTAATGTTAGAAGTGGATTTTTCCATTGTGAGCAAAGAACTGATCTGAGAGGAATAGTTAGGCACTCTGACTCTTAACTCTGCTGGAGTCTAGCCCACAGAATAACAGGAGCATGTTTTGTCTTAATGAACGTGATGCTTGGTTTCCAGATTCCTCCCCAGCTAACTCTGGGGTTGCCTGTGTGTCTTCCCTAGATCTTTGAATTTCTAGGCTTCCAGCCATGGGTTTCCTGTGCCAGGGGGTTGGTCTCTGGGTGTCTCACCAAGGCTGGAGTTGGTTTTCTTGGTCATGTGACCATGGTGCCTCTCTTGTTCCTCCTCCTTGCTCTGTAGCAGCTGGCAGAGGTTGGCTGTGAAGTAGAGCTGGGTGGAGTTTTCTGGCCGATGAGTTTATTCACCGAAAAATACAGTTTCAGATTGACTGAAGCCATTCATGAATTCGGGTCCAACTTGGCTAATAGTTTTGGCTGAATAAAAATGGGGAACATCTATTTTCAAAAGCCAAAATTGTTCATTTAAACTTTTGTTTCTAAACAACGTCTTGTTTAGAAATTTAGCTAGATTGATTTAATTTTTTTTTTTAAAGGATAAACACCCAAACATGAAACAAAGAAAAAAAAATCAAATTTCTGATTGAATGAAATGTTCCGTACTTGGTACTTAGAGCTATTGTACTCTCACCATTGGCTAGTTCATCTGTGTTGCCTCCATATGGGAGTTTGTCTTATCCAGAAAAATATAGCCAAGCCATACCATGGAATCCCTACAAGCAGCCCCTGTTGAAGTCAATGGGAATTATATGCAAAATAATCTGTGGCCCTCACTCAAAATAGTCCTCATGTTGCTGAGGCTCTGCAAAAAGATCTGTCTTCCAAACCACATGTGTTGGATTCTCTAGATCTCTGAATTAGAATTTTCTATGTTTTAGCTGACCCGTTTCAACAGCTGGGGCACTTAGTAGCTCTGCTAGTAGCTGGCTTGCTAAAGAGGAAATGTACAGTGTGCTGTTTGCATTGATTTAAATGGCTGCTGATGTGTTCTTGTTTTGAAGGGTCAGCCATCTTCCACTGAGGACTTCAAGTCTTTATCTGAAATGCTCCCTAAAAGCCAAAAAGGCCTATTCTCTGATGAAGAAGATTCTGAAGTAAGTGCTAAATGCCCTTCTTAGACAGAAATGGAATTCCAGGTGCCTTAGACCAAAATGTGACAGCATTTCTATGGCCATATTAACTAAAACCCATTCCTGTTGAGAGATGTCTCAAATCGTTGCTTGTCTCCAAAGAATTGGATCTCTGGTATGTGGTTCCCCTGAAAACTGTCTCCAGCAGGAGTAGTATTTGTGTTCCAGCATTTTCCACCAAATTTTAAAAATTGTATTTTGCACGCACACAGTGGCATGAGCTGCAAGAATGAGATGGAAGGTTAGAGGAAGTAAAAAGGAGGAAAGAGCATCAGATTTGCTTCAATATGTGTAGGGTCATGCAAAATCTCCAGTTCCTGTGTTCTTGCTTCCCTGCTTGGATATGCTCTACATCAGGAGTTGCAGGTGTTCAATATCTCTGAATCGGGCAGAAGGTGTCTTGAGTTGGGCCCCCAGAATCAGTCACCTCTTCTGAAAATGTGAGCCTCAGTTTTTAGGTGTGGTGAGAATCAACTATCTTTCTCCTCTTTGGTAACACACCAAACAATATCATTTTTTAAATGAAAAGCAATATGCACATTGCATTTGAGTTCTTAAACCCTGTTTTGCTTGTATCAAACTGTCTTGCTAAGTGATTGTGTTTTGGTTCTAGCAGGACTTGTTTTCATCGAGTCAAACGGTGAAGTCGAAGAACACATCCCTACCACCTAGCAAGTCAGCCACAAAAGCCCCACTCTCTCTCTTTGACGATGAAGATGAAGAGGTAAGTGGCCCTCCCCAGTGCTAGCCATGCTTTCTCTTTAGCCCGCTCACTGGGCTCTTTCAGGAAGGTAAATCAGTTAAAAGGGCCACTGTTCACATATCAGGGTTTAATGCTGTGTAAAACTTGCCAGTGTATCTTCTCCTGTAACAGAGTGAGCTCAATGGCAGCTTGAGAAGAGGTACAGGCAATAGTAATCTTTGATTTAGTACTTTGTGCTCTCATAGTCCTCTTCTACCCTTGAGCTAAAGCAGTGTCTGTATCCTTCTCACTCTGGAGATGAGGAAGCTGAGGCAGAGGTGAACTGTTTTGCTCAGGGTTATGTGGTCAGTGGTGCCCTGTTCTCTGGGATATGCCGCCTCTCCAGTGGTTAACTACTATTGACAGGTTCCCTGTGTTCTTTATTTAACATGTGGTAGTGCCCGAGAGCTCCTGTCCTAGGCGCTGTACAGACACTCAGGGAAACAAGACCTCCAGCTCTCCAAGGGCTTACGGTCCATCTTTGGACACCCAGCCCCCATAGTAAACTAGCCTGTTGTACAATCTTCCCCTGAGTGTGATGAGGTGTCAGCAGATAGTGGCAGGCCTGTGGCTTATGCAAATTCCAGAGCCCTCATCTGAGAGCCCCCTGCCTCCAGCTCTCATCTCTTCCCATCTGGGAATGTTAGCAGAAGCTTCCCATTGCTTAGCAAGCCCCTCCTACTAGGCATTCATGACTTTGGTTTTTTGCAAAGATTTTATCCAGGAATCCAAGTTCAACTGGAAAAACTTTTAGTGGATTTCTGGGTTTTATCCCACTTGACAAGAAACTTCCATATGGACAAGTGCTGACTTCACCAGGTGTCTTTTTTTGCATGTACAGCAGGCCACACGAGGGTTGCAGATCAAGATCTTGGTCTTTTTCCCAGATGCAGTAGAGCTTTCTTTGCTCACCTGTCCTGTTGGAAAGAGTCCCTTCTCCATCCCTATTATGCACAGATGATAGCTGTGTGTAGTTGGCTGCTGAGCTACAGCAGGGCTGCTGAGCAGTGGGTTGTGGCTGGGAAGACCTGAACTGCAGTAATGAGCTTGTCAACATATGGGACCACTGTTCCTGTGATGGAGAAATTTTCTCTGAGGCCAGGGTCAGAAAGTTGTTGGGGATCAGCTATTAATGTTCCTGAGGCAGTTTCTCTGTCTCAAAGAATAAATGTGACTACATCTTTTGACTGTCAGAAAAACTTCCTTCTCATGAGACTCTTAGGAGATATACTGTACTTTGTCCTTTCAAAAACTCTGCCATAAACAGTCAGTCAGAATGTCATAATTGGGAAGATTTGCACATGTCTAAACTGAGTAACTGCTTATTGATATCATGCTTGCCATGTTAGATCACCTTCTTGATGTCCTTTCCACTGACCTTGTCTACCCTGGCAAACTTCATACAGCCATAATTTACCACTGCACAGCTCCACCACTTTTAGCAGGGCAAGGCTAAGGTGACATGGTGGCTAATGCTCCTGGGTCCTGTTTGCACTTGTGGTGATTCACAGCTGCAAAACTGGCTACTGTAGACGTGAGACCATGGCTTTGTCCATCATGAGGACAGAAAATAAATGACAATGCGAAATAAATGATGGAAAAGTGTACATGCAAGGTGCAATCAGTAGAGAATCTCTTTCAAAGTGGTGGTGTGGTCTTTAAAATACCATGTTCAGATCCTAGGGTTAAGCCTGGTCGAATCGTATTATAAATCCAAAGTCTCCAGCTGAAACAGAAATTACAGAATAAAAGCCAAATCCTGCAATGGGAAATTGACTTCATTGGGACTGAGGGCCCCTGACTAGCTGATCCCATTGCAGGACTGGGTTCTAATCCTATTTTGTCAAATTGTTGAAAGCGTTGATACTTAGAGGCTTTTGGTCTGTAACTTCTCTACTAAACATCTATCTGTGCATGCCACGGCTGAGAACCATCTGCTCCATGATCCCTGAAGCTGTTCTCCTTTGAATAGGTTTTGGTGGAAGAATTTATTTCCTTGACCAGTTGAATGTCACTCAGCCAAGAAATAGATGTTGATAGGAACCTGAGTCTGATACTTATCTTTCTTGGCTTTAATATTTTTAGGATCTCTTTGGTACTGCACCCATCAAAAAGCAGCAGTCAAAACCACCCCAGGAGAAAGCAAAACAATCGGAGCCTCTCAAAAAAGCCTCTGGCTTGTTGTTCAGCAGTGATGAGGAGGTACAGTCGAGCGAGATGCATTTTAGTATTGGGCTTAAAAGGTGAAATGTTGTGGTGTATCTGTGTGGCTGAGGGAGCTCTGTGTTCTCTTTGGCTGCATGCACATTGGGACTGGCTGGCAGAGGCACGATGGCTGGGAAAACTAACAGGAGGTAGACTATAAATATCTAACAGAAAATGGCCCAGCAAGATGGCTGACTTAAAGGTAACCTAAAAAAGCGTGTATGCTCCTTTACTGTTAGTGTATAAAGAAGGCATGAAAGTTTTGGGGGGATCGTCTTTTTTTTTTTTTTTTTTTTTTTGGGGGGGGGTTTTTGTTTTAAAAAAAAAAAAAGAAATATGGGGGAATTGGAAAACAAGATTTGACCCGTCTCTGTTGGGAGGGCTAGTTGGATGACTCAGTACAGGGCTTGGGAGTTCTCCCAGGCCTTTATCAAAGTGTTGGACGGTGTTGGATCTTTAATCAAGATTTGCAGCCAAGTAGTTGAATTAAGGAAGTGTCAGCATGACCCAATTAAAAGAAACTTTACTGTGTGAATAAGTCACGTTCTTGCTTAATTCATCAGATTTCACTGTTTCTTTGGTGTCTGTCATAAAACTACTGCCTCTCCAGTTAATCTAAAGTGGTTTTTTTTAAGGTAGATAAGACATGAATATCTAATGTAAAAATAAAGCAAGCCCAAATTTAAAAAAGCCTTCTAGTCATATTTTAATGCATAACCAAGGAAAGGGATGCGGTCTTCTCCCATTTGCAGACCACCTGTAACATTAGGGATAAAGAGACACACTGTAAACATGAAAACAGATATTTCTGGAATTTGCAACATTCCGTGTTAATGCAAATTCTGGCTTCTCACTTAGATAGGTATTTATATATTAAAATTTTCTCTCTTCTGGGACAAAGCTATGCCACTGATCTATTAACCCAGCCTTTCAGAAAACTGTCTTCAGCCAATCAGTTTTTAGTAGCAAAGGCATACAATCAACCTTTCTCTTCCTATTTCAGCCCATTCACCGCCAAATGAGGCATGAACATAAGTCTAGTTGGGCCATTGAAGTGTTAACACTGTATTCAGCATAGTCCCTATTTTTGTTAACCCAAGAGGAAAAACTGTCTTTAATATTACAATTAAAAGTCAGGAAATGAGACAGCGTTGTTACTAATATTATCTCAGGACACCGTGCATAGTGTGTTTTTTCACACTTGTCTAGCTGTCTAATCAAAATGTTATGGGCCAGATTCTCAAGAGGAGCTAGCTTCTCCCTTCTGTGGCTGCACAACATGCAGTCAGGTGCACATCTGAGATGTTCGTATTCATTTACATCTCCAACTCATTTAACACCTGCTAAATGGGAGCCAGGCCTATGCCCTTCTGAAAGCTTGTGCAATAGGGGCTAATAACATTGTTTTCTGGCCTTGCCTTGCATTGATATTCATATTTGATGCACAGATGTAAGAACAGCCCATGTACTCAAAGGAACAAGCGCTGATTCTAATATGCTGACTAAAGTAGAGAAGATGAGGAAATGGCTGGAATGACATGTAGGAAATAGGCTTGTAAGAGAGTAATTCCTATATGATGATTATTTTTTAGGACCACTGGAACGTCAGCAAGCAGGCTAAACCAATTTCCGAAGACAGCCGAAAGGGGGAACCTACAAAACCTGGCAGTGCAATCAATCCAGCTAAGGTTGCGAAAAAGACCAGTCTCTTTGAGGATGAGGAGGAGGATTTATTTGCAATCACTAAAGACAGGTGAAAATATTTGACTCATTGACTCAGACTGTAAGGTCAGAAGGTACTATTATGATTATCTAGTCTGACTTCCTGCACAATATAGGCCACAGAACTTCACCCACCCATTCCTGTAATAGACCCCTAACCTAACACTGAGTTATTGAAGTCCTCATGTATTGATTTAAAGACTTCAAGGTACAGAGACTCCACCAGCAAGTGACCCATGCCCCATGCTGCAGAGGAAGGCGAAAAACCCCCAGGGCCTCTGCCAATCTGCCCTGGGAGAAAATTGCTCCCCGTCCCCAAAAATGGCGATCAGCTAAACTCTGAGCAGCCAGATACCCAAAAAGGAGCATGTTTCTCTCCAAGCTTTTGGAGCAGGCTTACCTATTCCAATAGTCTGTCAACGTATTAGGGGTTTCCCTTCCTGAAATAACACAATACCTCCATTTTCCCAGGAGGCTGAGATGCTGTTCAGGAGTCTTAAAATCATTGTTTCCTGCTGTACACGTCTGCTGTTCAAATGTTATACTGATGATCTGGTTGCTTGTCCTGGCTGAAATGCTGATTTCCAGGTGGAGATTAAGATCTTGGTGTTGGTTTCCAGGTGTTGGTTTCGATCCTGGTTTCCCATGACCCTATGATGCTGCCACAGCTGTGATCACGGTAGTAGGCATTCAAGCTGGAGAAACCTCTTTAAAGGGGCTGCTAGCAGGGCATTCACAGTACTCTTGACTCTGGAGCTCCCCTCCTTCTTTGGGACCAAAATAGCTCAGATGGGATTGCCTGCAGGGCACATGGCAAAGCTCACCTGTTCACAGGATTGGTGGGGAATTTTTATTTGCCTCAGTGTGGTGTGGTTGTATGGATGGAGGTCAATCTTTTTTTTGCTGCTAATTTTTGCATGGATCTATTAATTTTGTGTAAATATCGTCACGAACAGAAGTGCAGCCTTGGATCTGCTTTTACTTCTTGGGTGCAGCGTGGTCATTTTGGGGAATATCCACTTGACTTACAAAATGTTTGGATCCTGAAAACTTCAGATTTTAGGCCAAAAGTCTAATTGACTGAAAGGGTGTAAGAAAAGTGCATGGTTTGAGATGCACAATAAGTTATTAATCATCCTCCTTTTTTTTTTTAAAACCTGCAGTCATCCAATCATGCAGCAGAATTGATATGAAGTGACTTAGGTGACTGACTTACACACCAGGAATAGCATAGTCAAAGTGACAGCTTGTGAACACCTCGATAGGCAGAACTGTCTATAGAATGTGCCATTGATGCTTAAGCGGTGACTAATGGATTTGCAAAATCCAGGATGGGTTTGTGCACAAGGCTGCACTAAGAATGAATAATTAAACTAGTTGTAGTGTCCAAGTGGACAGAACCCCGTGTTCTGGTGAGATGATTCCACGGCCAGAAGGGACCATTGTAATCCTATAATCTGACATCTTGTGTGGGACAGGCCATAGAATTTCCTCCAAAATAATTCCTAGAGCAGATTTTTTTTTTTTTTTTTTTTTTTTTTTTTTTAAATCGTGATTTTAAAATGGCCAGTGGTGGAGACTCCACCACAATCCTTGGTAAATAGTTTGTGGTCAATTACCCTCACTTAAAAATTTACATCTTCTTTCCAGTCTGAATTTGTCTAGTTTCAACTTCCAGCCATTGGATCATGTTATACCTTTCTCTGCTAGATTGAAGAACCCATTAGTAAATATTTGTTCCTCTAGGTACCTCTAGACTGAAATCCAAGTCATCTTGTAGCTTTCTCTTGGGTAAACTAAATAGATTGAGCTCTTTGAGTCTGTTGCTATAAGACATGCTTTCTACTCCTTCAGTCACTCTCATGGCTCTGAAGCATCTCCAATGTTCAAAGTGATCTATTTGTTCTGTAAATACAAAAGCAAAGTCCCAGTGATCACACTGAATTAAGGATTTTGATCAGCGTATTTCAGGAGTGTATATGAAAGTCTTCCTGGAGTTCACCCCCTACTGAATAGTGACTTGGGCCTATTTCCCCCAGCAGTCCTGCCATGTGCATCCTGACTTGAATGTGGGAAGGATGTCAATGTCAGAGGCCACAAAATCCTGCCTGTGTTCCCCTCCAATAGTGCTGCTGCTTTGCTCCTTATGTTAATCATGTTTTATTACAGAAGTGCCTAAGGACAAACCAAGACTGGGGCCCCGGTGTGCGTTGCACTATACAATGAATAGTAGACAGCTTCTGCCCCAAAATACTTGCAGCCTAAATAGGCAATGTGGACGTAGGGTGAGGGAAAGGAGTATGTGTCACCTTCATGTGAAGAGGTGAGAGATGAGACTCCAGTGCTGCTGAGGTTAGGAATGGAAGCAACTTGCCCTGGCACTGACACATCCTAGTATGGACTGAGGCTGGAGGCAAGGTCTCCGACTGGAGCAGCAATCCTGGGCCTCCGTAGCCTAGGGAATACCTGGCTTTGATCGTACTTTCAAACTTTGTGCTTTTCTATACTGTGTGCCTAAAGAGGACAGTCTAAAATGGCATCGTTTGACCAGTTAAACATGTCTGATGTGCATGGATATCTCTCTACAGTCAGAGGAAGCACCAGAAGTCGTCTCTTCTGTTCGAAGAAGATGCTGTTAATGGAGGATTGCTCTTCAGCTCCCAGCCAACCCCTTTTCCTTCAGCAGCTAAAACCACAACGGTACCTCTTCTCCTGCATAAATCTAAAGCAGATGATTTACTAAATGGCACTGTTGTAGCAAGGCAGGCTTCTCCATAAGTCATGAGCCAGGGCTTTTAGATTAGATGGATTCCAAGCAATTTATAATAGGTTTAAAGTGGTTGGAATTTTTGGCTTAAAACGACTTGCCTGCATTAGGTTAAAATTCTACTCTGAATGCGGCCTTCTCTGGGGCTGGGCCTGGTCACATTGGCCTGTGAGTATTGCTGAAGGGGTTTTGAGAACGGTCCTTGGGGTGAAATCCTGGCCCTATTGAAATAAATGGCACAAGATTTCACCCTCAGTGTCAGACCCACCAAGCTCTGACTCTCTGCATGCGGCTTTCGTTTTCCCCAGCCCACCCTCCATAGGAAGCTGGGTGACTTCGAAAAGCCCGATCATCCCAGCCCCATGTGCTGACTGCTGGGGGCAGGGAGGAGATCTCTGGTGATTTTAGCAATGAACACTCTGCCACCCAAGGCCATCATATCTGTGTTGCCAGCCCCAAAATACAACTCCAAACAGCTACTGTAGAACCTCCTCTGACTTGCCGTATAACAGCCCTGAACCTCTCCCTTTCCCAAGACCACTCACTATGTGTGGAGCACAGACTTCTCCCATCTGTTAAGCCACTGGGAATGGGGGAAGCCTTGTCTACCTATCTCCTGTCCCAGTATGGGCCAGAGACCCCACTTTCTCATAGATTCAGGCCTCTTATACATATCCATCTGTGCACATGTTAGTCCTCCATGTGTGAGTAGTAACATCCTTTAATTTCACAGGAAAAACCAAAAACGCCTCCGGCACCACCTTCGTTATTTAATGAAGAAGAGGAAAAGGAGGATCAGTTGGACGCATCGAAGACTAAACTGATGGAAGAGAAGTCAGGGCATTCAAAAGAGCATGGAGCAGTTCCAGTAACTGGAAAAACAGTGGTTGCAGGGCAGCAGGAAAAAGAAAAGGTAAGGGATACTCTTTTAGTTAGAGATTTGGCAGATGCTCACTTAAAAACTGAGTGCATTTAGCAGAATTCTTCCTCTATATGTTTTATGCTTTGCAATAATCGCCGCTCCCCTCCCCCCCCATTCCCTGGTTTCAAAGTCAAGGGTGCAGCCCTATTTGTTGGCCACCAAAACCATGCTTAGACTAAAACAGCAAACTGAATAATTGCATTTTTTTTTTTTAATGTTTCACAATTAGGTCATACTGAGAAGCACTTCTCTGTATGCAAAACATCAGTCACACAGGCACAGCATCCCTTTCCAGATGGGAATTGGACAGGCTGTTTTACCCACACACACACTTTGCAACACAAACCCAGTAATGGTTGTGATGCTATTGAAACATCCTGTTTATAGGTATCACTTTAGTGTGACCATGGATCACAGACCTGCTAAAATCATGAGTTTCTGCTTTCAGCAGCAATATTTGATAGCTGAGTGGCTCAAGTGTAATGTGGGACCAGGTCAGCCAAATACAGGCCAACTTCCAGCTACTAAATTGCTCAGTAACTGTTGTGGGACTTGCTGGGCAATGACTTTCTAAGTACTTAATGCTGCTAACAAACTTCATGTGCTTGTAGAAAACTTTTCTGAGCACATCTACCGTTCATAGGGTGCTTTCCATTTCAAAAGATCCAAACTGTTTAACAAACTGGATACATGCAGCACAGCTATTGAAAAGCAGCTATCTCTAGAGTGCAGCAGAAGAAGCCAGGCCAAACAAACCCTGATGCACATCATTCTCTACAACAGTACCAGGGTGCGGGGTACTGACGCAAACCTGTGTTCTTCTGAAGGAGGGATATGACGTCCTCCAGTAATGTACATAGCACTCCTTTATCTACCTGTTTGCCATGTTACTGGATCCCTGAGTTCTGGACTCTGCAAACATCCAAACCAAGATAATCCAGCAAAATTGAACCAAATTCCAGTCTGTGCTTTGTTTTTACAGTCTGAGCCTTTCGCAGCATCGTCTTTGGGGCCGATCAGTCATTTGGATCTGTTCCCAGCCTCTCCACCACCGCTGGAGAAGGAAGCCAAAACCAGGGCTAAGAACGTGCTGAGCTTGTTTGAAGAGGAAGAGGAGAAAACGGAAGATCAAGACATCAGGAAGATAGAGCAAAAAGAAATAAGAAAGGTGAGCAAAGAGTAGGGTGACCAGATGTCCCGATTTTATAGGGACAGTCCCGATATTCAGAGCTTTGTCTTATATAGGTGCCTATTACCTCCCATCCCTTGTCCTGATTTTTCACACTTGGTATCTGGTCGGCCTAGCAAAGAGACCCATTGGCTCCCTGGCTTGCTTGCAGACCTAGTCTCCCTCTAGCCCCCTCTCCTTGCAACGTTCCTCCCCTCTGTCTCGCCTGCTGTCTAGAACAGCTGTTCTGTGTCTCTGCTTCATCAGCTTTCCCGATCCTATGTGAAAACAGCTTTACTTTGGTTGCCTGTTCCTCTGGATCTCTCTTCTTCTCTGATCAGCTTCTCTGTAACTAGGTCTAGCTCTGCAAAGTGTTCCTAGGAGATGCTGTGCATGTGCATCCGATACTGTCCAAAATTAAACTGTTCCTGTAAACAAAGCTGCGTGGGGTTGGCCTGGCACACAGGACCAGAGCTCAGATCCTGAGATTGCTCTGGCAGGAGGGGCTGGGTATGCAGAGAGCTTCTGATACCTCCCTTCACCGCTCCTCTCCCCACATCGGAGCAGGTGGATCTACCAACAGGAGCCATTTCCCATTATGAAAGGGGCCGGGGGGGGCTTAGCTCAGAGCTGCCTGTACATAAGGAGTGAGTGAGCCCCGAATGCCTGTTACACTAGTTTGTTGTGGGGAGGTGCCTGTCCTGTGCCAGTGAACCCCATCTGGTATCTCTACTGTTGCCCTCCCGTGAGTGTTTCACCAAGGGACAGAGACACTGCGTTCCTTTCTGCCAGGGGCACTGTAGGAGCTCTGCCAAGGGGAGGCTTCTCTGGGGACACCCTGAATCAACCCACGTTTCCACTGCCCTTTTCCAGTAGGTGCTGCAGCGTACCTGATGTTCCATCATAGGGACTACCTGGGCCGGACCTAGCGCTGCGTGTGTGCGTGTGTGCGCGTGTGCGCGTGTGCGCTAATGCTTTTTAATACAGGAGTACAATTAAGAGAACTTGTGAACAACTTCATTCACTTGCATTTAGGGGCCCACGGCATTCTAATAAGTCTGAGTTCTGTCACATTGAGTGGACAGCAATGTCTGGAGCTGATGGAAAAAACCCTGCTTCCATCCCCCACCTGTTTGAAACCAGGTGGCTGTTGGCTTCCGCATCTCTGCTGATTGCTGCTATGGAGGCATCCCAAGTACCTAGGAAGTACTGTGGGATACTTGAAGTGCTCCCAAGCAGATTGGGGCACATGATGGGTTTTTTTGATTCACTGGCAGTTTTGAAAAATTGGGAGGGTGGAAATGATGGGCTTTCAGGCAGTTTGAGGAAAAGCAAGCAAAGGAGTCAAGCAACAAAGCATGGTGGTGGGCCTTGGCTATAAGCTTTGCCTAATGGTTAGGGTACTTAACCTGGGCCTCTCAATTCCCCTCTTTATATGATGTGGAGAAGGGATTTGAACGTGAGTCTCTCCCCTTTCAGCAGAGTGCCCGAACCCCTGAGCTATGGGCGATTTGGGTGTGGGGATCCCTTGATCTCTCCTGTTGAAAACCTTTTATAAATAAATTAAACTGTAAATCCACTTTTAATAAATAACTAAAGTCATTGGATTGGGGAATTAAACTTGGATCTCCCATATCATAGGTGAGTGTGCTGATCACCTGGCTGTAGAGTAATTCACACTGTTTCTCTGCCCCAATGACTATAGAGTCGTAGGGCTGGAAGGAACCTGGAGAAGTCATCAAGTCCAGCCCCCTGCGCTGTGTCAGGACCATGTAAACCAAGACCAATCCTGACAAGTGTCTGTCCAACCTTCTCTTAAAAACCTCTAATGATGGGGATTCCACAATCTCCCTTGGAAGCCTGTTCCAGAGCTTAACTATCCTTAGAATTAGCAAGTTTTTCTTAATATCTGCGAACTGCTCCATGGTCTGCATTTGTAATGGCAATGAAGTAATATATAGACTGTACGTGTTCATTTTGATGTCTGAATCTCCCTTCTAGGAGTCTAATTTTCAGGTCTGTTTTGCATCAATAAGTGGAGTTTGAAATTGTCATCTGTTAAATTTCCCGATGCTGAGGGCTTGTCTTAACATGGAAGTTGCACTGTTTAACAGGGTATTTAAATCAATTTAATTAAACTAGTGCAAACCTCCGTGTGCACACTGTTAAATAGAATAAGCCAGGATAACATCTAGTTCAATGTGTCCATACGGCGACTTTACCTTGTTAGTTTTTTGCTTTTTTTAATTAAAGCTGTACAGCTGTGCCTCTGCATGTATAAAGACCAGCCTGGATTGCTTTGCAAGCCTGCTTCATTAGCATACAAATGTGGTGCTGGGACCACACTGTTAGTGGGGTTTTGTAACAGCGTGTCTTTTTTTCCTCCCCTTCCTTCAGCCCTCTGAGAAGAGCTCTCATTCCAAAAGCACTGGAGTGTTCCAAGATGAGGAACTTCTCTTCAGTCACAAGCTACAGAAAGACAATGATCCTGATGTCGATCTCTTTGCCAGGTCCAAGAAATCAGAGGTGAGTTCAAAGCCCTGTTCTGAAGGTGCTGTTTAAAAATGGATTCATTGAAATGTACAAATTGTAAAAATTGCTTTGGTGTCCCTTACTTGGGTATTTCTGGATATGGTCACTGACTGCCAGAGAGGACGGGTACTAAATGTGGATGCAGTAATTGGCAGCTAGAAATGTGGCTTTGTTATCACGATGGTAACATTTTCTGTCTTTATTTCAGTCTGCAAAACTCCTTGTGAAGCTGTCATCTGGAGGAGGGCTCTTTGGAGATGATGATGAGGATGATCTCTTCAGTATTGCTAAAGCAAAGTCTCCGGTACTTGCCTTTTTATATTAAATGACTTCTTTAAAAGACCTAGAAAAAGGGTGTTTGTGTGTGTGGTGTGGGGGAGGGAATAGAGGTTGTAACATAGATTTCCAGGTGAAATCAGTTGTATTTAGAGTAGAAGCTCATTAAAGTGACTCTTCAGTTAATGGAACCTTGCTCAATAGGTTCCCATGTGTGTTCAGGTTCACATCAACTGATTTTAGTGACAAATGTATGTTTTTACTGCATTTTTTTTTTTTACTTCCACTGAATCACCAAAGCTACAGGAGAATGAGCTGGATTCTGTTTCTCCTTGTGCATTGTCAGTGAAACTGGCTGTTCCAATTGGTCACAGTTGTGCAAAATCACTGGGGGCAGTAAGGTTGCCATTGTGTTGCTGAGCTCTTGACTTGTTCTGCAGAACCTTTACAAAGGTGATGCTGTGGGAGATGGAAGGAACTCGGCCTTGCTGTCTGATTCCCAGGCAAGTTTGCACAGGTGTCCATTCACAAGGTTGTTTAATAAGCTGATCCCACTTCATATGGAAAGGAGAGTTAATAAACATGGAAGCCTACAATGCTGCCACTTAGTCGCTTTTCATACTAGAACTGCACATGCCATAAATATTCTGTGCACTCTTTTGAATGACTGTGTTATGGTTAGAACTCCCCCCCTCCCTCCCCGAGACCAGCAGACTTTTGTAATCTGGACCCGACTAGACTTCTTTGACAGATCTAGAAATTCAGCAGAAAAAGGAGTCTAACAAAACCTTCCCTCCCATCTTCCTTGCAATTATAGTGTATTTAAAAATACTAATACTGGTTTTCTACGGGGGGGTGAGTGTGTCTGTGTACGTACGTATACAGAGCATCTGTAGTCCTATAAAGCATACACACAAGGAGATGTTAAGATTGAGCTTACAATTTTAATGTTAAGATGACTTGTGGGGTGGGGCAGAGAGGAAGGGAACGGACTGTATGAGCTCTTGAGATCCCTTCCAGCTCTACAGTTTGATCAACCTTTACACTCTGACTTCTGAATATTTGATGGGCAGTTTAGTTGTGTGTTAGCAGGTGAGTTCCCATTCCCCACCCTTACCCTGAAGAATTCACACTGTATAGAGTTCAAATTTACGTGGTGTTTAGTTTATTGACAACTCCATTAACAACTGCCAATCATAAACCATCCCCTAATCTTCTTTTGCAAGCATGACTATTCCTAGGCTTTTCTCTGTAGGACTTCTCTGTCCCAGACCTTAGTTCCCTCTGTCCAGAAATCCAATCCTTGTGAGCTGCTTGGACCTCAGAGATTCACTTGGTAGTATAACTTGCTAGTAATTACCTTCGTGCATGACTCAGAAGAACCCTCCTGCCCCCAAATTATGTCCTTGGAAACCTTTTGCAGATTGGCTTAATTTAATGTCTTAGGTTGGTTTTAATGAGTAAAACTCTAAGCACATCATTGAGGGACCAATCAGGGATGGTATAGTGTTTAGCATGACCAACAGCAGATAAGCGGGGATCAGGATGGCCTCAGTTAAACTCTTAGCAAACACATTCTGTACTGCTAACTTTAAGTATTCTTAGGCTTTAAATATATTGACCCATTTTCCTTTAACTTTAATCTTATTTTACATCTCAGTCCATGAAACGAGCAAAGCTGTAAAATCACTAAGAACATGCCAACTTTATATCACTTGAAAGTTGTGAAAATTAATTTGGAAAAGGGTACACTTAACTACGAATCACACTTCTGGACTTATTTACCAAAAGTATGAGCGTTTGGCACTTAGTCAATTTGTTTGAGACCAAGCAAAGACACCAGTCCTCAGCAACGGCTGAATGTAGTCAAAGCCCTGAACCTCAGCCCTTCTTTCTGCCACTTTGTATGTGAGGGATTTATGTTCTGTTAGGAGATAACATTTGCTTGATTGGAATTCAGAAGGCAGGGGGAGAAGGGATAGACAGAGTGTAGAAAACACTCAAAGGCAGATGATTTGCTTTGCTTTTATGTGCAGGTAAAAACACAGTTATGATGTAAAATATTTCTGCAGAATTATTTTCCTCCCTGTATGCATGCTGTATTTTAAAATAAACTTCTAATTTCAGAAAGTAGCTGAAAAGAAAACAGTAGTGAAAAAGGACAGCTTTGGCCCTTCCGCGGAGAGCAGCCAGGGTCCAGAGAAGAACTTGAGCGCCAAACCAGATGAGGTACCTAAGCCAGGAACCACCGAGGTACGTGTCTAAATTCAATGGTTTTGTCTGTGTAAACAGTTAATCGAGACTAACTCTTTGTCTTATCGGAGGCATAGCAGCATGACCTGCAGTAACTCATAAAGATTACATTTAATATTGTATTGGGGAAAACTAGAACAGTAGTTTCCCGTCCTAAAAGGTTGAGGCATTCTGCCACTGGGTTTAAAATGTTACTGAATCAGAACAATAGTGCATTACATCCACTACTCACCTTCTTTGCCTTGGTGTACATGAATACACAAGGTGCAGGGCAGTGGAGAATTGGGCCACTGACTTAATGAGTTAGTAAAAAATGAAGATGTATTGACCCTTCCCCTCCAATTTGCATCTTCTAACAACTCTTTAAAGCTCACATCCACGAGAGAAATTAAGTGTGGTTAGGGTCAGAAGAGACTTCCCAACCCTCTGACACGTGCATCCCCTCTGTGTTCAGAATCCTATTTTGGATTTTATTGTCCGCTAATAAGATTCCTGCTCCTGTTGGCCCTGCAGAGGCCACACAGCTCTGAGAGAGGCAGCAAGATTGTATTCTGGCTCATGCCTCAACAGAATTATCACTTAAGTTCCAACTATAGCATCTTATAGCTAGACTAGAGGGAGGAACACAGTGTGAGTTTGCAGGGCTGGTAGTTAAAGAGCCTATCTTGACTTGTAAATCGAGCCTACTTGATGTGGAGATGCTGAAAAGCACACATTTGCCACTTCTCTGGTCACTGTCACAACCTGGCCAGTCCCATTCCCTGGACGGACACCAGTCTGAGGAGTCTTGCTGGATTCTACTTGCTTCTAGGGCCCACTGGGTCTGGATAGCAACTGCTCACCGTTTTCTACCTCTGGGTCTCTCAGGAGTGCTCCCAGGGGCATATCCTGGGTTTGACACTCTTCTTGGGTAGTAGGACCTCACAGTCTGGCTACCTTTTAGACCCCAAAACCAGTGCCTCAACCCTTCTGAGCCACCAATTAGACACATCCACTTCTCCCTTCCCAACAGTCCCCCTGGCTGTGGGAGCTCTCGTTCCCTTATTACCCCCTTCAGGGACAATGTGGCAGTAAAGCAAGGCTCCCAGACTTAGCAAAGGCATTTTTTCGCTCTTAGGGGAATTGAAGGGAATTGCCATCAGTCTAATCTCACCACTCTGTGGGTTTGGGCTGAGTCCTTGGGCCAGACAGCCCTTCTTGGTGGTTTTTGCTTCTGCTGCTGTCTGGCCTCCCTTACAAAGAGGAAAGCACTCCTTTTTGACTCTTGTCTCGTTCTCCCATGTGCGGCAAGCTGCGTGGAGGTCCAGGCCCTAGTCCCTGGGTCTGCTTCTGGGCTTGTTCGGAGAGTGTCGGTCAGAGTCAATGGCTGAAAACTCATTGTTCTAGCAAGCAAGAGCCATTCTGCATAGGTGGCCCTTGATTGCTCTGTCACTGTAGCTCAGACCATGGTGTATCAAGGCCCCCCACCATCCACAATGGAGTTTACAATCATGCCTGGTGTGCATGAAACAAATGGGAATTCTCAATTTAATATGGACAGACCTAACCCTAAGCTGTGTGCAGTGTTGTTGTAGCTGTGTTGGTCCCAGGATATCCCGAAGCTGTCAACCACCTTTTTAGAGCTTTGAAGTAAATTGAACAAGTAACAAGAAAATGGCTTGAAGAACTGGAGTGCAGTGTGTTGAATGGAAAAGTCCCTTTAGCTCTGTTGTTTTTCAGCTTGAATATTAGTAGTCTAGAGTTTCCTTGCTGATGATGCCAGAATTGGGTACATTGATATTTTGTGACTTGACTTGTTTAAATCTAACTGCCTGAAGGGGGATAGTGTAGGAAATGGTGGGCAGATTTGAGCACGAGCAGGCATAAAGTGGGATGTAAAACCATAAAGCAACCTCGTAATCAAACGCATGGCCCCTGCCCTAGAGAGCAATCCTCTTGACTTGATGGTACAAGGATGGGTCATCAACAGATATGGGGAGGAGGAAGAGGGTGGCGACAAAAAGTTGGTGCAGTTATTTGTAGGACATGTATGTACCCTGATGGCTTGGCTCCTTTAATTAGGTACCCATCCTCTCCTTTCCTACTTGTAGGCTGCCATGCAGCCTACAGTTTTTGGGGAGGGAATTGAATGAGGAGTGGGAAGCCTAGACTGTCAAGCTTGAAAGGTGTGTTCCAAGCATACTGGGCAGCAGGGAAAGAGATGTCCCCTTGCCTCGAAGAGAACATAAAGGCAGTAATATGGTTGACAGCATTGGTGGGACAAGATGCCAGGTGGGAGGAGGTGCAGGGAGCCTAGGTCAGATATGTAGGCAGGAACTGTATGCTGTTGGGCCTTGGGGACAAGGACAAGATGTGGGAATAGCTGCCTACCTACAGGGGGGCATAGGGAGTTGAAGTTAAGGGTTAACTATTCAGGCTTTAGGAATGAAAAGCGTTATGGTAAGAGTCAAGTGTTGGTTGCAAGGTCACCTCTCCAGCTCTCGCTGAGCTGAGCAATCAGGGAGACCAGAACTAGCTTCTTCCCTCTAGACATGTTAAAAAGCAGACTCCAATCTGAGTGAAGATTTCTATCTCATTTATCCATCTGATTTTTAATCCAGTGTAATTTTGTGCAGAAATCCACAAGTCCTGCTCCTATTAAAACCAAAGAGCCCTCGTCTCGGATTGGAAAACTACAAGTAATTATTTTACTGGCATTTTGACTCTCTCTCTCTCAAAAAAAAAAAAAAAAAAAAAAAAAAACAACTTCCCTGCTTCACTAATGGCTCTTTATTTTTCAAAAACTCCTTTTTGCTTCCTAATTTTCAGCTTTTCAGGCCTCTTTCCAGATACAGTTGATTTTCAGTTGTTGCTTTCTATATGCTGCATGTTTAATGCTTTTTTCTTGTGTTTTGTTTGGAGGCTGATTTTGGGCAGCAGTATCTGTAATTCTTCATCTGAATTTGGGGGACTGTTGCCTGACTCACTGTAACTTTCTTCAGCACTGTGTTTCTTAAGCGTGTACAGAGACTTGGTTGACAATCTGCTGTGGATTGCTCGTAATTATCTGTTACAGCAGCCTCTGACCAGGGCCCCATTGTGCTAAGTGTTGTACAAACCGAGTGAGACGGGTAAAAGATAAATAGAGGGAGGGGAAATGGAGGCACAGAAAGGTGAAATGACTTGGACAGGTCAATGGCAAAGCTAGAATAGAACCCAGAACTCCTGAAGCTTAGCTCAGCACCCTATCCATTGGACCATGCTGTCTCTTTGATGCTCTTCTATCTCTACAGAAACCCTAATGCAATTTTATTCATGGTTTTTAGGCTAATTTAGCTATTAACCCAGCAGCATTACTACCCAGTGCAATTCCTAAGATCTCCAGTGTGAAGCCTGCATTACCAA
The DNA here is from genome assembly GCF_026122565.2 of Emydura macquarii macquarii. Classification (NCBI taxonomy): domain Eukaryota; kingdom Metazoa; phylum Chordata; order Testudines; family Chelidae; genus Emydura; species Emydura macquarii. Next base: position 7,075,731 of record NW_027130204.1, read on the forward strand.
ATTCAGAGACTTCCTTGCAGGAGCCTGATGGTGTACGAAGTGCTGAAACCTTTTCTGCTGCAGGAAACAGTGAGGAAACTGGTGTGAGCTTTGATCATCCCATGCAAGTGGATACCTTGCACAGTGTTAATAAGGTAATCTCCGTTCCTAGGTACGAAGGTACTTACAATGTGCCAAATTGGTATTGAAGTTCAATAGAAAACTGTGTTTGAGCAATTACGTGAGCTTATCTATTTATTTATTTTACACTTACTGAGTCTAATTTAGTGGTGTAGGAAAAGTGACCATACTGAATTTTCTGGATACTTGAGGACTGAATCTAATTTAAATAAGTTTTCATAAAGTCTTCCCCTCTACCCTTATTCTGCAAAGCACTTAAGCATGTTCCTCTGAAGTCAATGGGTTTAATGGCCCATGCCTTAAGTACTTTGCTGCGTAGGGTGGTTTGCTGAACTGAGGTCTGCAGAAGTAGAAGGGTTATCCGCCTTTAACGACACAACACTGTCTAGACCACAGAAGGATAGCAGCTTACATCAACATAACTCTCTGCCAAATCTAGCTGGGAGGCAACTCTGTTCAAATCCTTAGAGCAGCGTCCCTCCATGTCATGCATAAAACACCTTGAGAGCTGCAGAAGCTGCCAGTGCTGTTGCTTTCCATGCTGTCCCTGTTCCATGGATAAAGAATATTGCTTTCCAGGGCATTCTCTCTTGATTCCTACATGAGCAATAAATCCACTCTGGGGTGGGGCTGGAAAGCTGCTGCTCTGAAATTACAGCTCTTTTGCTCCTGAGTAGTTTGTTTTCCATTCATGCCTTTATTTTATTGACTGTAAAAGCCATATTGTACTTAAGGGTTTAATGGGTCTTTAAATGGAATTGAACCGAGCAACTAGAATTTCAATCTGGGAGTTTATGGATCCATAAATCTCTTATTTTCAACAGAAATGACTGGAACAAGATAGTTGAGGATCTTAATATTGATTTTTTCTATCATAACTAGGCTGATAGTTACTAGACAAAAAACAGGAGGAAACTACAAGGATTTAGAAGGATGCAGCAGATGTGGATATAATAATAATAATGGATGCTATGACCTTAGGACTGGAAGGGCCATGGAGCTTACACATTAGCACTAATCCATTGCCTTGCAGGCATCCTTATTTTCAGTGTCCCATGCACTGTGCTGTGAAAACCCTTCTCTAATGCTATAAGCAAAGTGATCTGTAAACGGGTAAGGTTGTAGCAGTTGCATCTAGCCCCCGAACCTGGACTGCCCAAGCTCTGACTTCTCTTTAGGGTGGGGAAACTTCGCAGTCATTTCTTCCTACACTGATCTGAGATGGATGTGAGAGAGCACACTGAGATTTTCTTCACTGATCCGATTCTGCTGTTTTATCTAGCACTGTTGCTTCTTGCAGACTTTAATTCTAGGTTAAACTTAAACCCCCTAAGATGCAAAAAATTCCTAAAATAATACACCTCTGGTGCTTTCCCCCAAAGGCTGGATTAAAGCAACCCACCCAGCATTCTACCTTCCCTTTCAAACAACCCGCCTCCACAGGGATCAGTCTTAGTGTCTCCCATCCATGTGGGATCCTGCCTTCCAAACATGCCCTTGTTAATACAGACCCACTGTCTGACTCAGCTTTCTGCTCCAGGGTAGTGCTCAGTAACATGGAGAATGTGGATGGCCCACCCTTACCTTACCCTGGCTCTGTGAAATCTCCCTGCCTTTACACAGTACCACAGGGACTAGATCAGCGGTTCCCAACCTTTTTGGCTCGAGGGCCACAGGTGTCCTTTTTACAACCTTAAATGGCCACCAGTCTCCACCAGCAGCTCACTCCCTCCCCCCCACTGCAGCCAGACAGAAAGTGTTCAGGGAGGAGGCTGCCTCTTGCTGATCTCCTGTCCCCCTGGCTGCAGCAGGGAAACCACACACATCATGTAGCCCCGTGCACTCCACCTGTCCCTAGGTAGTGGCTCCTCTCTGCAGCCAGGGAGACTGGAGATCAGTGCTCCCTTCCTTCTGGCTCTGGCAGGGACCCCAGGACCTAGGGACCCAGGAGTAGTGCTTTGCTCTCTGCTGGAGCCCGGGGAGGGGAGCACTGATTTCCCATCCCCTTGGCTGCAGCAAGGAGCCTGCAGCGGTCTTGTAGCCCCGTGGCAAGGTGCTCCGTCTGAGTCCTTAGGTGACGGTCCCTTCTGCAGCCAGCGGGAGAGGAGTAGCTGGACTTTGAAAGACCCCGCAGGCCATGGGTTGGGAATTACTGGATTAGACTAAAGCCTTCAGGTTTTTGCAGCAGTCAGGTGAACTGCAGGGGTCTGTACTTCAAATAAATCAAATTTAAAAAATCAATTAAAATGGAAAATCTACATCCAGGTGTGAGAGCATATGACTAATAAAATCTGACATTAGCAGGAGGGACTAGTTAAAAATGAGCTCATCGCTTACAGTATTCAGTCAAATCCTACTGCAAGATGATTACAATAGTGTGGTCCAAGCCAATAAAGGGCCTTCCTATCCACACTTTACACAAGCAAAATTAACGAGTGATGTGACTAATGTTAATTGAGCAATAACTGCCAAGAAAATCCCTCTACACTGACTAAATAACCTGGCACAAAGGGTTGACAGCTTGAACAGCAGCCAAGAGACTCAAGTTGGTGATTGACCTCGATGCAGGGTGTTTCCTGGCAATTATTAATACCATTCTGGGATGGCCTTGTGTTATGGCACGAGATTGAGGGTCAGGAACCCTGAGTTTTATTCTGAGTTCTGCCACTGACTAGCTCAGTGACCTTGAGCACACCGCTTTCTGTCTGCCTCACTGTTCTCATGCTACTGATCTGCCTCGCAAGGGTGGGCTGAAGCTAGCTCAAAGCTGGCTGTGTGTTGTGGCTCTAATATTAAACGGACCTTCATTAAATGTTCACTAAGGCCAGACTAGAATTGCAGGGTGATGGTCAAAAAATTGCAGCTGAGTTGCAGATGAGCCCTGGAAAATTGTGGAAAGGTAATAATGGACCTTATTTGCGGTAAGAAAGCCCATTATTACTTTTCCACAGTTTTCTGCTGTCGGCTGCCTGGGGCTGAGGAGTGGGGGAAGCCTGATATGATATTGTGGAAATTGCAGGTTCTACAATAAGTTAAATAGGGCCTTAATGTTCACTTTAAAAAAATTTGCAAAATCCTTTTCAGAGCTGGGATTAGATTTGGGGGGTTCATTGGGTCCCCATCATGTGCTAGACTAAAACATGAAAGGAGCAAAGGTAGAACATGAGCAGAGCAGGGACTCTGTCAAGTACATGCCTCCTTTCAAGCTCCTAACGCAGCCTGTCTCTCTCCTCACAGAGCAGGATCAAAGTGACAGGCAAACGAAGGCCTTTCTCCAGGAAAGCCCGGCGACTGGCTGCTCAAGAATCCAGCGAAAATGAGGAGCTGAATAAGACGGAACCACGGCTGCTGCTTCCCAAACAAAGCTCTGCATTGGTGGATGCAAAGGAGCCGTGCGCTGCTGAACCAGACACTAAGAGAAGTGTGGAAACCATTTCAGCGCCTAAGCTGCCATCGCCGACAAATGGTGGTAGCCTGTCTCCTGGAATGGACAGAAGCCCTCCAGGGAAAGGCCTGAGCCAAGCAGGTGACCTGTTTGGGTCTGACAACCTCTTTGTGAAAAGTTCAGTAGTGAAGCCAGTAGCCAAAGCTAAAACTCCAGAGAGCTTGCCCAGCAAGCCCCTTACAGGTGGTGAAAAGAAGCCTGCTCTGTCAGTGCTGGATGATCAGGGCTGTGATGATCTCTTCCAGCCCATAAAGCAGAAATCTTCCAAGAAGAGCAGCCCTGTCTCTTTCCTGGAGGACACAGATCTCTTCACGAGTCAGAAAACTGTGAGGAAGAAGGAGTTGAAACCCACCACCCAGCAAGATCTTGACCCTAAAGTCCAAGATATCTTTGAGGTAATGGCTGATTTTATTTTTTTCCCTCAGTAGAAAGGGGGGAAATGGATTACTTGGGCCTTGATCTTGCAGGGCCTTGGGCAAAATCATTCTGCCTTCAGCAAAGAGGGAGTGGGGCCTGTGTGGGCAAAGTGAGGCCTGGTCCTCTACTGAGCTGCAGAAAATGCTATCTTCCGAATCTCACTCTTGCTTACCAGAGCATGGGGTAAAAGGGATGGAATGTGGGCAGACAATGGGTGTGTTTGAGGAGACCTGGCTCTCTCCCTGCTAATGCGATGCTTAGCTCCCTCTCTGGCCTGACTCCTACTACATGACAGGAGTAACTGAGCTACTTGACAGTACTGATGGTAATGCAGGAATAAGGCCCCCATCCTGCCTCTCCATTCCCCTTAACCTTACTTTCACCTGTGCTGCACCTGGCCTGTGCAGCATCAACCATTAATGTCTCTACCAGAGCCAAACTGGAGACATGATCCTAACCTGATAGAGTTGCGATGTCCAGGGAAGTTACAGGGCGTTCAGCTCTATCTACTTCTGCATGTAGCTGAACTCAAACACTTTTATCAGGACATGCCCTGTACTGATGCTGTTCAATTTATGTTTTGCTCCAAGGATGATATATTCGCAACAGAAGCAATTAAACCTCTGAACAGAACAAAAGAGAGAGTGCTGGATTCTAACCTGTTTGATGATAACATTGACATTTTTGCGGATCTCACCGTAAAACCAAAAGAAAAGAAGACCAAGAAAAAGGTGGACTCCAAATCCATATTTGATGATGACATGGGTAAGGGCCAGATTATTACTTAATTGTGTTCGTTTGAATTCTGCTTTGTATTAAATTCGCCAGCAACGAAGGATGGGTTTCAGAACTTTCTAGGTTCCTTTTCCTTCTAAAAATTTTTAGTACCATCAGCTTTAAGCTCTGGGCATGAACTTCCAAGTGATGATAGGATTTAAACAGTCAGGAGAACTTATTTTGGAGTTGAATATTCATCTGCTCTGAAGAGAGGTGAGAAAGAAGATTTGAATGTTGGCATGGAACAAATGGCTGCATCTTTGGGGAGGGGGAGGGGGAGAGAGAGGGAGAGAGAGAGAGATCATCTTTATTGGATTTACACAGTATAGATATTTGTTTTTATCAGTGTCTGCTCGCCAGTCTTAAATATTTGACACTAGAGGGCAGTTTGTGTTAGCCTTACTCACACACGGAAGCACCTCACTTGACAAATAGTTTCCATTCATTTTAATGGGGAATAGTTCTTCTTTGAGTGCTTGCTCATCTCAATTCCAAGCAGGTGTGCATGTGCCGCATGCACGATCACCGGAAGGTTTTTCCCCAGTGGTACCCGTCGAGTTGGTGCAAGCGCCCCCTGGAGTGGCACCCTCATGGCGCCACATATAGGGCTCTGCCGACCTGCCACCCCTTCAGTTGTCGGAGTTTTCCTGCCTTGTGTTTGCAAGCTTTCTTCTAATTTAGCAGTTCCTGTTAGTTTTAAATCAAGTTAGAATTAGTTGTGGTTAGAGTTGTAGTTTAGAATTAGTTAGGGGAGTTCGTCTCTGTTCGTGGCATTCCCCTTCCCAGGGCATTTTGGGGGCCCAAGGTTTTAAGCCCTGTGGTGCTTGCCATAAACCTATGCCCAAGAGCAACCCGCACGACTCCTGTTTGAGGTACCTACGGAAGTCACACCAAATCGACCGGTGCAGGCTCTGTAAAGGGTTTTGCCTCAGGAGCAGAAAAGAAAGGAGTGCTAGGCTCAAGCAGATCCAGATGGAGGCAGCTCTACAGCCACAGGCCCCGGACCCAGCACCTAGAGCTTCGGTGCGCAGGGTCCCGGCGTCGATTCGAGACCCAGTGCTGAAGAAGGGCTCAGCCCCAAGGGAATCCTGGCACTGCTCGCCAGCCACAAAGCAGTGTGGCACTGGTCTCATTCACCAGTGCCGCACAAGAAGCAAAAGACAGGTCAGGCCCGCTCCTCTACGGTGCACACTGAGGGAAATGACGCTTCCATACTGTGCCCCTGGTCACACCAAACCAAGGAGCTCCCAAAGCCATCTACGCTTCCCCTGCAGGAGCCCATGAGTCCGGCACTCGAGGACTCTCTCGCAAGGGATGGCGAGTTGGAGGAGCTGGATCCCCCTCGTCCCCAGACACCTTTGAGGCGGCAAGGGACTTGATCGCCATGACGGCCCATCAGTCCCCAGCTTCAGCAAGAGCCAACCAAAGAGTGCAGTTGAGAGGCAAGCCAGCAATGATGCAGCACTGGTTGCCTTTGCCATGGCACAAGTCCCTGACTCATCAGGGTCAGTCACCCACGCCCCAGCACTGGTCACCTGCATGGCAGCAGTCGCCTGAACCGCAGCACCAGACCAGTGCCATAGCGCTGTGTTGCGGCACCGGAGAGCGATGTGCGGAGGATTGGTGTCTGCGATAAAAGGACCAGTGCCAGTACTCAAGTGATCGGTGCCGGGGCAGCAACAGACAGTGCTGATCTGCTAGTGAACAGTGCCGCGGCAAAATGACCCGGTGCCGCGGCAAAGCTGAGTAGCATCTTGGCGATGGTGACCATGGTCGCCAAGAGGGGATTCACGGTCCTCGGACGTGGGGTCGCCTCCACCAAGTGCAGCAGGCTCAGGTCAAGCAGGTGCTGCCCTGCAGAGAACAAGGGGGAAGGCCCGCCCATGGGCACATAGCTGGATCAGTGGCAACTGCCCCAGCAATGGTCCTTCTGGACCCCATGGGCGTACCATCAGGCCCAGGGAATGCACTCAGAGGCCCTTACTTGGTCGTGTCAAAGGCAGAGATGTCCCATGCCTTGGAGCGCAGAGCCCCTCCCAGGACTGAGGTCCATGGTCACAGGGAGAAGGAGCCTGTGGCATCAGCCAGTGAAGGGCATGGTGCAGGGGAAGGCGCCAGCACTGAGCAGTGCCCTGAAGGGGATGTGGAGGAACCGGACAGGGAGGATCTGGACCGGGAGATACTGGAGGCTGGCATCGGGCCAAGAGCCTCGTCATCCTCTTCCCCAGATGCAGTGGTGGCAGGTTCGCCGACAACACATGTCCCAATGGACAAGAGAGCCCATCAGCAGCTTCTGAGACGGGTGGTTCAGAACTTGGGGTTGCAGGCAGAGGAAGTAAGAGTTAGTGGACCCGATGGTGGATCTCTTGATGCCAAAAGGGCCCTTCAGAGTAGCCTTGCCACTCATTAAGACAATTCAGGCCACAACGAAGACCTGGTGGCAGTCTCCGGCCTCGATTTCCCCCGACGGTGAGGGGCATAGAGAGGAAGTATTTCGTGCCCTCCAAGGGATACGAATACTTGTTCACACACCCTCAGCCAGGCTCACTGGTGGTTTCGGCAGCAAAGGAGAAAAAAAGGAAAGGGCAGCAGAGCCCAACACCCAAGTTCAAGGAGCCCAAAAGACTGGACATGTTTGGAAGAAAGGTCTACTCCCACATGGGGCTCCAACTGCGGATTGCTAACCAGCAGGCGATCCTCAGCAGGTCTAACTTCAACTCATGGGAGGTGATGTTGAAGTTTAAGGACCTTCTCCTGCCCGACGCCATGTCTGAATACAAGGTGGTCTCCCACTTCCATACAAGTCAGGAAATCTTTTTGCCGGTGCTGCCCTAAGCTGCATGCTAGCAGCAGGGAGCGTACCCTCCATTCGCTTCATGTTAGATGAGCGTTAGCATTCTATCTGGAGCATACCAAGATGTTTCGGAAGTCAAACCAGCTTTTCATAGCAGTGTCAGACAGGATGAAGGGCAATCCAGTGTCATCCCAATGAATTTAGTCATGGATTACTACTTGTATTAGAACCTGCTATGACTTGGCTAAGATTCCAGCCCCGCCTTTGACAGCACATTCAACCAGGGCACAGGCAACTTTGGCAGCGTTCTTGGCGCAAATTCCCATCCAGGAGATTTGTAGGGCTGCAACATGGTCCTCCATTCGTACATTCGCTTCACATTATGCCATCACCCATCAGGCTTGGGACGACGCGGGTTTTGGCAGGGCTGTGCTGCAGTCAGCCATTTTGTGAGCTCTGACCCTGCCTGCTTGGAATCAACATGAGCAAACACTCGAAGAAAAAATGGTCACTCACCTTTCGTAACTGTTCTTTGAGATGTGTTGCTAGTGTCCATTCCAAGACCCACCTGCCTTCCCCTCTTGTCAGAGCTGAACGGCAAGAAGGAACTGAAGGGGTGGCAGGGCCCTATATGTGGCGCCATGAGGGCGCCACTCCAGGGGGCGCCTGCACCAACCCAACGGGTACCACTGTGGAAACTTTCTGATCGTGCATGCAGCGCACGCACACCTGCTTGGAATGAACATGAGCAACACATCTCGAAGAACAAGAGTTACGAAAGGTGAGTAACTGTTTTTATACTATGTAAGGTACTATTCAGTGAGAGTGAGGATAGTATAAACTGGCTGCAAGTACTTGGAGTGGGATTTTCAAACCACTCACCATTGGCCTTCATCTCTTCCTATTGATGTCAATGGTAAAATTCCCATTGCCTTGAACAAGAGCAGAGAGAGCTCAGTTCCGAGTGTTCTGATAACCCAGCCTTAAGTTTTAGCTTCTGAGCACAGTTTCCCAGGAGCCTTTCATGAAACTTATCAATAGAAATTTGGACAGAATGAATCCACAAGCACCTGATGAGCAAAACTGCTTTCGTTTCACACTATGGGATGTCTTGACAACTTCAAAACTTGATTTCAAAACATTTTTGGAACAGAACATTTTATCAAAGCTGAGCCTTTTCCAGTGAACCAGTTCTGTTCTGATGAGTTTGCATTTTCTGACTAAAAACCATTTTGTCTAAAAATTCCCAACCAGCTCTAGTTACCTTAGTCTCCAGCACTTCCGCTCACTGTTAGCCGGGGCGTTTCTGACACCTGGAGCACAAGTCAGAAACATCAGTGTAAACAAATGTACCTTCTCCCCAATCTTACGCCCCTTCTATTCTCAGTGGCTTTAAGGGCACTGATCCTCTAGCTGAAGGATCCATGCATGGGCGGCTGCTCAGTGTCCAGACTAGGTAGTGCACTCTCCACTAGGGTTCTCCAAAGCATCAGCAGAACTCTGGGGAAGACACTTGAATTTCGTTGATCAACCTGACTGCCCCAGAACAGGACTGGCATGGTGTCTTCCCTAGTTGTTTAGCTAAGGGCTGGCTGCAGTGCCCGTTTTGGCATTTTTACCAGAGGCTGCCACTGCCTGTTGAGCCTTTCCTGCTGGAAATACTGCCTTTTGAACTGCACCCAATCACTCCTAACTTCTGTTGTATTTGCAAACTCTGTTCCCCTGCCTCATCACCACTTTCACTCATTGCTTAGCTTAGATGCACATATTTAGTTCCTTTAATCTCTCCCCATAAACCTGTGGTGTTTTGGGGATTACCCAGACCAGGAAGGGCTTCTGTCACCACCAGCCTTGTGACTTTGGCTGCTTTAATGCTAGGCTGCTATGGCTCAGAACTCTGACACCAGTTGCTAGCCTACGAGCATAAAAGTCTCACCCTGGCTTTCACCAGCCTAGTTTCTCCTTGCAGGGTGACCCCAGTAGCCCTTCTGGTCCCAAATCTGTCCATGTCTTTAGCTACCAGACACTCAGACTTTTCCCTTTTGGTTTGTCACCCCTGAAGGAGTGAAACCAGCCCCCAGTTATCAATCCACTTAAGGCCACACAGTTTGTATAATAGTGACATCCTTGGAGTTAAAAATAAAGGAAAAAGTGTATTTAATAGAAAAATACAGGTTCAAAGATGGAATGAATAGTCAGAAAAAGCAACACCGACAAGTTACAGAGACAATAAACGTAAAGACGCTGCCTTAGGCTTTACCTTCCGTATTAGACAAATTCCCTTTTCTAATTCAAGTCACCTCTTGTCATCGAGCAGTTTCCCAGCATACCCTCTCTCATAAAGAGGATCCAGTGTGTCACAGACAGCCCCGTTTAGATGCTGGCCCTGTTTCTGGATAGCTTTCGCTTCAAACCCCTTCCTTTCTAACAGGGTTTGCTGCATGGTTTTTTTCATTCTCTCAACCTGGTAGTTCATGGTTACCCCAAGCAGGGAAACTCCCTCCTTCCTTAGTTTTCCAAGACTCAGATTGTCTTTTCAATGTCTTTCCTGGTCTTTCCCTGGGTTGTACAAAGCTGGGAGTTCATTTTGTGTAAGCTACTAGCGTGGGAGGTGCCCCTCCTTGCTTGATTGCTTTTCCACTGCTGTGAGGTAGTGCTGTAGTTGCACCCTTGTTACAATTGTCATAACACACACATGCACACATTCAGAACCACAACCTCTACACACACTTCCCAGTGGCTGTCAGGTTTGGAACATTACACGCTTTTATGAAATACCTTACTTGACCTCTATTTATGCACAGGAGCATTGTATGCAACCAGTTGGTTCGGTTGCTTATTCTTTGAGTTTCAGACCCTCTGTTCTTCCCTTGGGATGTCTGGACCCTGGCTATCACAAAGCAGTCTTTCAGGTCTTTATAGTGCCTCTCTTCCTAACTGATTGATTTTGTGGCTGCAGAAAAGCCTCTGCCCCAGGACGATGCTCCCAGGGAACTGAGGATTCATCTGCAAGTAATGCTGCTTTCCTTGTCACAGAGAACAAGCTCCCTCCTCTCCTTCTTTTAACCGTGTTGCAGGCTAGGGCTGTAACTTCACTCCCTGCCGTGCCCAGTACTCTTCCTGTGGAAGCCGGGAGGCCCTAAATGGCTGTGAAGCTAATCCCTCAGATGGCTTGTTTTGGAGGACTGCCAGTTGGGATTTGCTCTGTTCTGCTGCCTTTCTAGACTGCTCTCTTGTGCTGAAATTCTACCCTGGATTAAAGCGGTGTATCCCTCTAATCAGCACAGCAGTGTCCACGTGCAGCAGAGGGGAGGTCAGCGAGAACAGACTCCTCGCACAGGCAGAGTGGCACGTTGCGACAGCCCACCTCTGATCTCTGGTCCACATGTCCTAACTTTCAGCATGCAGAGCCCAGATGAGGGGCTAAGTCATGGGGGTCCATGGCTGCTCTGAGTGCACGTCGGTTCATGTTTGCTCACTGAGTACTCAGAAGAGTGCTTGGTGCCAGACTTGTACACTAGCTTACCCCACACCAACACCCAGGAGAGGGGAGAGAATGCAGTGTACTTCCACCAAATGTTTATAACCTTTTATTAACCCATAACTAACCTTTCTGACCCACCATTGTTCAGCAATCCCTTTTCCCGGCTGCTTCTTGGCATTTCTTCTCTTTTCGCCCCCTCCTCCCCGCCCCCCAACATATTTGGGCCTTCCTTCAGTACAGCCCCCCAATCAGCTGCAGAGACCATTCCCTGAGATGAGCCCTACTGAGCCTAGAAGTTATCATCTATGCTGCTGCTGCCCAGATGGTACGCCTCACCCTGCGGGAGGAGAGGGGAAACTAATAAACACCATGATGAAGTATTCCTGGCCCCATGAGTTTCTCTGCCTCGCCTCTGAATGAGCACAAAATCATCCGTGAAAGAAACGGAGTTTGTTAAACCTCCATCTCCTATAACCCTGAGACTGTTTGTTTCCAAACACTTCCCACTGAGCCTGTGATCCATGTATGCCATGAAATATCTCTCTGAATCTGTCCTTGCTTCCAGGTGAGCCACACTCTCCATTTACATTGCTGCTTTAAGGTGCCTGATTTACAGAGCCAGAGGTGCCAGTGACGGGTGAAAGCTCCCACCAAGTGTGCGTCTTTTCCAGCTCACTTGGGTAACAATTCTGGCACTTTTTGCCGAGTTTGTTTTAGCAAAAAGTCTCTTAATTCTTTGAACCTGGGTATTTCCAGACTGCCAGCCACTGGAATACCTTCATGGGCAAAGGGAATGTGAAAGTTTTGTACAGCACTTGAAAGATGAAAAGCGTTTAATTAGTAGGACCCATGTGTGCATTCACGAATACTACATTCTCCAAAGGGCAAATCTGTAGGCAGGAAGTATGACTTAATGGTTCTAAAGCACAAGACCGGATGTATCTTTAAGTCCTCTCCCAGCTCTGCCTCTGGCTTCCTGTGTGGTGCTGGGTGAGGTGCAGAGAAGTTAAGCGACTTACTCATCTGTGAAATGGACATAATGCCTAACTCAGCATCGTGAGGCTTCACTTATCAGGTGATAACTTGTCAGGTGCTTTGAAATCTCTGGCTGGAATAAATGCAAAGTATTATCAGGATTTCTTTTGTTCCTTCTCTTGACTGTAGCTGGTAAAAACCCACAGCTAAAAGCTCCCATGTATGCCCTCTCAAATACATTTTCATGTCACAAGCAGCAGGAAAGCAATTGTTTATGAGCAAAGTGTCCTTGGCAGTAACTACTAGATGCTAGGGATTTTTCTGCATAATGTCTCTTATGCCCGGCAGCTGCTTTTCTCCTTTTCAATCACCTTTTTTCTTTTTCTCTTTAGATGATATCTTCTCCTCTAGCAGCCAAGCCAAGACGTCCACTCCCAAAGGCCGATCCTCTCAGGCAGCCTCTGAGTCAAAATCTGAGAGCAAGGCATCGAGCACATTTGATGACCCACTGAATGCCTTTGGAGGTCAATAGACAATGTTGGGAATTGCAGAGAGGAGGCCCTCTCTGTGGTTATTCAGTCCAATACTAATACTCTCATTTCAGCTCTATTTGATTAGAGAATTGGATGGCCATGGGCATTCAAATGACTGGCTCCCTACTTTACATGGTTAGTATCTCTTCCCTGCACAGGGTCTAATCACGTGTAACACTGTAAAAAGACTCTCCAGTCGTAACTTTCTGCAGTCCTGTTTCAGTGCTGCCCAGATGACCTAGCCTGTGCAATACCTGCGATAATGTAATCTATTATACAAAGCATAAGTTCTTTTATAGAACAGCTCTATAGAAAGAATCACTGATATTGTGAAATAGTAAATGGTGTCTGGTAAACCAGGTCCAGCTGTGCTTGTCTTGCTTTCTGCTCTATTTGCTAGCAGCCTCTGCCTCCGGATTTAAAAATGGGGCAAACCAATGCCACATCTCTCATTGGGTCAGCAATCGCAGTCTGCTGGGTACATCCTGTAAATTCATGTCAGTTCCTCCATCAGGGGCAGCTTTACCTCTTGTCTCTTGCAGACTGGAGCATGTTGTGAATCCTCCTGGAAGAAAGGAGGCCAAATGAGAATTAGAGGAATGGAGAACTGTTGTTTGCCCAGGACTTTCTGCAAGCTGCTAAACTGCTGAAAAATAATGGATGGAGTTTCCATTGGCTTTGGGAAGAGGAGGAACAAGGTCCTTGTGCTGTGGCACTGTGCCAGAGTATCCTTACCTTGAGGGATTGTTTTTCCTTCTTCTCTTAAAGCCCATTTACAGTTGGCAAAGAAGGAAAGTAATTGGAGAGCCCGGAAATTATTCAGGAGCCTGAGAGGAGTTGAGGACTTGCAGTTCCCATTGAAGTCAGGATTCTGAGCGCCTCTCAGGGTTCGGGCCCTCAAGGTGTTACTTGGTATAACTGTTTTATCATGCATCACTGGGCACACCTAATCAATGGTATAAACTGTGTCCCACTTGTAGGGCATAAAGTCTGGAATCACTGAGCTCTAGGGCCTCTGTGCTTGGGAGTAGTGACTCGAATTTTGGTAGGGGATTTTGTCAGGGATGTGCTTTTTACCGGCCCTGTGCCAAAACTGCCAAAATTTTACCCGGTTATAAGTCTCTAACAAGTATCTACTGAGCATGTGCAAACTAGATTTCATCTGCATTCAGCATGCTCCATCCCCCTCCCATCTCCTGAATCTGACTGGACTACCTATGCACCATCACCATGGTGACTGCGCATGCGTCATCCCCAGGCTGCAGGGAATGAGCAGGACTTTCTTGCAATTGCTCCTCCTACTTGCTGGAGTTGCCAGGGTGCTGAGCACCAAAACTCAGAACTGGAAGAGTGTTTCCTTGCACCCACTGCTAGTGCCGAGCCAATGTGGAGAAGAGGCAGTGTAAATTCACTTATCTATCTCCTAACTTTTGAGTGCTTGACTTTGCAACTTTAGAGTTCTTTTAATGTAAGGCTTTTTGATGCAATAGCTATAAAACAGTTGAGCACCTTCCAGTAAGGATAATGCCATTGGGAAGCAAAACCTGGTGCAATCAGGGTGTGAGGGAGGTGGTGGCTTATTTCAAAAGTAGGGAGGAAAGAGGAAAACCAGGGATGTGCCTGCTTCCTGAGCTTCCTCTCCTAAGTGTATCTGGATCTGCTGTGCTTTGTAAGAACAAAAGTCCAGACGTGTAACCACCTAATCCTGAGTGACTCAGCACCCATCTGCTAGGCAGCCCTGTGGCTATGCCAGTCAGTTAGTAATGGAGTCTATATTACACTCTGACAGTCTGCCACACCACAGGGGTGTAAAAATCCACTTCATGCCAGCAAGATGCTGCTGATCTGAGATGACCTCATGCTGGATGTTAAGAGAAAGAGAGATCCAGTGTGAACATGGCTTCAAATAGATCTGAAGCTGGAAAGGGCAAATCACCACTTAGCTCCCCTGTTATCCTGTGTGAATTGATACTGAACTCGTGTGAAGTTTGCACTCATTCCTACACTTGACGTTCCTAGGCGGCTTCAGAATTTTTGTCCATTTGTATCTGATCTAGTCTAGAGCAAAGCCTGCTTCAGCATGTGATCTCAAAGAACATGCTAAATCTGAAATAGCTGCCAGGTCAAATCTTTGAATGGTCACAACTTGCTTATGTCAGAGTTTAGCTGACTTCTGGAGCCAGGGGTATGATAACTTCTCTGCCTTGTCCTTTCCACTATCACTGAAGATCAGGGTGGAGGGAAAGGTGTTCTGGTCCAGCTGTGCCCAGGATCCAGTCCAACTGGAGTTCTATGCTTAAATGATCAGCAATGAAATAGCAGTGTTCTTGCTAAACTTTCAGGCTTAATGACAATCTAACATCCCATTATAATTTCAGAATGCAGACATCTGTTGTTGGGCCCTTTAGACAGATCCATAGTTGTGCAGGGTGCTCTAAATAATAACGCATGGGGCATTTTGCATCTCTGAGCTATTGTGGCACTGTGCAGCTGCAGGCTCAGCCTACCTTGGCTCATTGGGAAATGATGGGATGGCATTCTGCTGCGTACTGCTCATGCTTCATAGTTGGGCAGCACTTAATGCTGAGTTGGTACAACATCATGGCGCTGTCATGTTTCTACCAACACCCAGGACAATAGAACC
The DNA here is from genome assembly GCF_026122565.2 of Emydura macquarii macquarii. NCBI lineage: Eukaryota > Metazoa > Chordata > Testudines > Chelidae > Emydura > Emydura macquarii. Next base: position 7,090,920 of record NW_027130204.1, read on the forward strand.
GTGGGAGCACTACAGCTAACTAGAAAGTTGGACTGTGCTAGAGTTGTTGGCATGATGACAGTCACTTGAATAAAAATAGTCAGTGTTCTAGCCTTCCTACGCTAGTCTGGGAATATTCATAATTTGTATTGTTGGGCAAGTGTAAAATGATCCAGTTACGTTTGATGCATCAGGGACATGCATTCAAATGTAACACTATCTTCCATTTTCACTGGAATGACTTGAAATAGGTGAATCACATTTTGAAGACACTCTTAGACTTGGTAACACAGGAGAGCACTTCTGCAGCACGAGAGACATTCTCTCCAATGTTTGTGACCATTTATGCCGTTTGCTTTTTGGCTCTCAGCTTGAAGGAAGGATCATTCAGATCCTTGCTCCACCACAGACCTCTTGTTTGACCTTGGGCAAGCCACCAATGGTGGAATCCAAAAACTAGAATTCAATGGAAAGACGCCCATTGATGTCAGTGAGCTGTGTGGATCAGCCCCTTACTCTCTCGGTCTCCATTCTTACTCTGTAATACTCCCCTAACTCATGGAGGTGTTCACCAGGAATCCATTCATATTTAATGTGGTACTCCCTCACTATAGGAGTGGGTGACCTAGTACTACCTACATGGATAGTGAAATGACTGGTCATGTTCACTTTACAGTTCTCCTGCCCCAACACAGTACTGCTCTAACTGGGTTTCCAAGCCTGCAGAGAAGCAGTTAAAAAGCTGTCATCACCTTAGGTTTGTAAAATAATTCCCTTGCTTTCTGAACTAACACTTTTAGACCTAAACTAGTTGATAGGGACCCTAGAAAGGAAGCCACTAAAGTTATGTATGCCTGATAGTGCAGCACAATATTCTGTTATTTTTATTCTGCTTTAAAAATGTACCAAACCACTAGTGTGTGCTCGCAGAGCAAGGTAGGGGTGTGTGTATGTCTATAATGTGGAAGATTTCATTTCTGAACTAGGTCAGTGCCCCATCCTGCCTACAGCCCATTAGTGAAAACCTGCTTTTGAAGCTGAGTTCTCTTACTTTGAAACCATGACATGTGCTTTCTGATCTGCATCAATTTCAGAATCAAGATACTTCTTGTTCTGCCTTAGCTGTCAGTGTAGGAAGAAGTGCTCTGAGCAGTCACGCAGTAAACACTCCTCTGAGACTGATTCTTGTGACAGATGCTCAGCCTTTCTGTAGCTTGTAACTTCGGTGGCGGCTGTCACTAACTTCGGGTTAGCTGCTTTCTCTCCCTCCCAGCACCTGAATTTGCTTAACTTCAGTAACGTTCAGAATGTGTCTAGAGGTCAAGAGCCAGCAACAGCAGGGTAGGGCAGAGGGGGAAGCTACAATGCAATCATTGATGAGTTGTGCTTGTTACCTTGACAACAGCTTGGTTAATTGGAATAAGAATGACAGTTTGAAATGTGTAGAGAGGAGAATGTGGGCGTCTCATTGAGCAGGTTTTAAAACTGAGAGCGTGCTTTTTCCCTGATACCTATGCGATAGTACAGTGTGAATATCTCAGTGGAACATGTCCTCATAGGGTTCACGGCAATGCCCATATCTCGCCTGCAGGAAGAGAGACTTGACAATCGATTGAGTTTCACCTTTACTCCTTTCCCTTGCCATATAAAGACTTAAAAGGGATTTCAGGAAAAACAATGGTGTTTTTCCCCCCATCTCCTCCTCTCTGTTGTTCCTAATCTTTTGGTATTGCTGAGAAAGTGTTTATGTATTGCAGTAGCGCAGACACCAAGTGTGCTAGGTATTATACAAGCACCAAACAAAATATCCCTGTCCCAAAGAGCTTATTTTAAAATTGCAAGGGAAGGATTGGTAACTCTGGAAATGAAAGGTCTCACTTGCTCCATAGGGCACTGACAGTTTCTGCCCCACTCCCTCACCCATCTGCCTTGCACCTGGAGATCACACCTCTAAGAATTTGTCTGGACTGGATATGTGGTGCTGTTTCAACTCTAGTTACTAGGATTGCAAATATTAGTCTAGCCATGCCACAGACTTTTGTCCCAGCCCCAGTTTGCCCCAGTGCTCAGCCTACATTAACACTCCGCCCCCCCCCCCAAATGTTAATCTTGCATTTATAGTAATCAGTTAACTCCTGCTAAAACAGGTCCACGAACTCTGGGAAGGGTAGAGTCCAGGGTCCATGGCATATTTCAATCCTCAGTTTACAGTCTTCCAAATGGGGGTATTAGAGGATATCTATTGTTCTGTACTGGTGAGAAATAGTGTGTAATTCAGGCCACGTATGTTAACTAGGCATGAAGCCAAAGAGCTGGAATGATCGTGACTTGTGAGTAATTTAAAAACTAAACTAATCACCTTCTGAAAAGTGAAGCAGTTTGCTTCCACCTGACTTTTTCTTTTCATGAAACTTTGTTGCCAGGAAACCAATCTTGTTTCTGGGTGCTACTGGGTGCTGTGAGTGAGTTTACTATCTTATTGAAAAGAGACTTGATTCTGCAGTGTCAGGCTTAGGGCACCGTATGGGGCCTAAGAGTTATAGCTGGCCTTGCATAAAATGTATTTTATGGCTATTAATTTCCAGTTCCATAATGTCTGGTTTTGACAGATATAAGCTAGATCCACAGTTATCTGAATAGTTCACTAAGAGTTTGACTTGTGGGTGAATATTTTGTAAAACATAAGCACATGTACCATGGTATAGTTGCAGTCATTTTGTAACATATGCTATGTAAAACATCAATATACAACATCTGTCACACTTTGGGAATCCAATTCTCCTCTTGCTTATGCTAGTTTTATTCCCCTGATGGTGTGGGCAGCCATGATTCCTCTTGAGGGACTGTTACTTGGGGATTTTTCATTCTTCCTACATAAGAGCCCCATGAGTATTTATCTGCTTCTCCGAACAAACTCGGGGGTCTAAATAAGAGTATCTTCCTCTGTTCTGAGTGAGATGGAGATAAGACAAACCCCCCAGTTGTGAGGCAGAGGCCACCCCATTTCCAAGGGCCCAGACCAGGCTTCCTTCTCTAAATGTATCTCTTGCTTGCCTCTCAATTTCTAGACAGTAAGTGTATAATAGAGCCCTCTTAACTATCTCTTCCCATCTGTAATGCTCTTATACCCCATTCTTTCCTCAATAACCCCTCACTGTTTTGTTGTGTATTTGGGCCCTGATTTTTCAGAAGTGACTTGTGAGTGTGGGCACTTTATTCTGAGGCACATTTCAAAGAGCTCTAGCTTTTTAGAGGGCTAGTACTTTCTAAAAAATCAAGCATCTGTCAAGTGTCTCAAATTGAGTATCCAAGCTCACTGGTCACATGAAAATCTTGACATCTAGACACCAAACAGAAGTAGGATTATCCTTCCCCAAAATTATCCTTTCCTCTTTATACCTGCCTTTCTGTAATGCTCCCTGTTTCACTAGTGGGTGCTAAACTACGTCTGATTTTATTTGCTTTAGGTGCTAGTCTCATGAACCAACATTTTCAAACAGAACTGTAGTTCATGTGATGATTACCTATTCTGTTCATTCCCTCTGACGCACCTTGCATTGGCCACTGTAGGAAGACAGGATCATTGGTCTGACCCATTATGACCGTTCTTGCATTCTTATGACTTAAAATGACATTGCCTTTTCAAATCCGAAAAGCACTGTTTAACAGCAGAGGTCAACAGTTTATTGCAATAACTGGCACATCCTTATCTCTAGCCCAGTTAAAAGCTCCCTGGTGTACAATAGGAAGCTGGAACTCCTGACGGTACCTGACTCACTTGGGTATAGACTGCTGAGTTGTCCCATGCTAAGTAAAATTCAATTTACCACTGATTGAAAGTTGTTACCAGTGCTTATTCAAGCATGGGTGAAGTGAATTTGAGGGGGGGGGGGTCTTAGTTCAGTTCCCATGAAGCAAAGCTTATGCATCACAAAACCAACCCTTTGCACTAGGTATTAATTATTCCTTTTAGTGGTAGTCCCCGAAGAGAGGCCTAGGCCCGATTCGGGAGGGGGAAGGAGGAGAACTTTCCTTTCAGGCCTGTGTGCAGTAGGTCCAGCTGACATGATCCTCTTTAGTAAGGCAGCAGCTGGGCAAGATGGGGTGGTGACTTTGTGCTCTAGCTGTTGTGCAGTTAATGATAGTCCAGTGTGATGCTATGCTGAAGGATGGGAGAAAGTGGATTCTGTGGTGGTGGTGGTGAGGGGGGATGAGAGGCCCTTGCTTGACCCAAGGGTGCCTGACTTGACTCATGCTCCCTGTTTATGAAATGCAAACCAAAGCTGGTATAATAGCAGCCGTGCTCCTTTTCTTTGCACGTTGAAGGGGTGAGGTGGGTGCTGCTGCTGCCTGTGGCTGAGCTCAGCCCCCCTAGAGCTGGGGTGGTTCTAACCCTACTCCCTACCCAGCAGGGGCTGCCTGGTACAGGAGTGAAAGGGCCTGGTACAGGAGCTGGGCCTTCCTTCAGTTGTGCCTGGGCTGTGATGGACAGTGGGTGGGGGTAGGAAAAAGGGAAGGGGCTGAGTTTACCCCCCTCTTCCCCAGAGCTGGCCCCAGGTCCAGTCTGGCACCCTTGCCAGAGCACCCAGGTTTCTTATAATCAGCCTCTAGGAGGCGCTGCCGCCACGGTAGAACGGCATCACATGCTTACTGTTAGCGAAGACGAGGCAACAACATCCGGGTTCTCCTGCCCGGTCTCTCCTCCTCCTCCCCTCCCAACGACCACAACAAACAGAAGCGAAGAAGCGCTAAGGCCTGGCGGACACCCGCCCCTGCTGGCTCCAGAGGCACCGCCCCTGCGGCGAGCTGATTGGACAGCGCGGGCCAAAACGGCGGCCTCATTAGTCAGTGGGAGTGCGGAGGGGCGGGGATGTCACAAAGGCTAGGTAGGCGCGGCGGGCGACTCAGGGGGAGCGGAGCGAGCGGCGGCGCAGGCGGGCCGGGCGGAGGGGGTGGATCCCCCTCCCTGTCTGGCCCTTCTCCCAGCGGTGGCTCCTCCATGAGCCCGGGTTCCCGTGAGGAGCGGCGGGTGGGCGGGGCCGGGCGCTCGTTTCCCGCTGGCCTCCGCGCGCGCGGGCCCGGCGGCTGCGGCAGGTGAGCCAGACCTTCCCCTCCCCCCACTCGGGCCCCGCCCCGCCCTCCGGGACGCTCTCCTGGCCGGCTGGGGAACGCGCTGTGGGAGCCGGCCGGCAGGCAGGCGCTGTGGTCGGCGCCTCCTTTGTTCTGAGGCGCCTGTCGCGGCCCGGCCTGGCCCGTAGGCGGGATCTCCCGGAGCCGGGCGGCGCATGGCCCAGGGGACCATCTGCCCGGGCACCCGTCAGGGCAGGGATCTCGCTCGGCTGCCAGGAGCCCCGCCGGACCCCGCCCTGGCACCACCACCGCCCTGGCACCACGGGGATGGGCGCTTACTGCGCACGTGTCAGATGCGCCTCTAGGAGAGGCTGTCACTGCCCCGTCCCTCCCCTGGAGCTAGAGCTTCAACCCCGCTGGCGGTGCTGGCCCAGCGCCGCTTGCAAACTTCCCTCTCACAGCCTGGCTAGCACCTGCCGCGGAGATTTTAACCACCCTTTTATTTAGTGGCTCCTTCTGTTTAAAAGGAAACAGCGAGCGATTCTTGCTATTGCTAAAACCGCCCTTGTGTTCCCCTTAGGTGCAAAATTTGAAACATGAACAGCAATACACGTTACCAGTTTGCAGTGCTGCCTTGGCTAGAGCTGGAACACAGTTGCCTGCGACGTTTTCAAATTAATCTTTCTACAAGGCGTTTGTAAATCCTTGGTAATGGCCAACAAGAAGGAACCTCCTTTCTTCAATGATGATAACGTGGGACCGTTTCACTACAAACTTCCTTTTTATGAAACTATGGAGCTGTTCATTGAAACGCTTACAGGAACGTGCTTTGAGCTGCGAGTGTCACCCTTTGAAACAGTTATTTCTGTGAAAGCCAAAATTCAAAGATTGGAAGGTACCTGTCTCTCTTCTTTCTAAAGTCAGCACATGATTTTTCCTTTAAAGTGATAAATAAACTTGCAGATGACCCTTAAACATAATACTGCTGAAGATCAAACTAGGAAATTAATTTAATTGGGTGATGCCATCCATAAATTAGTTTGTAACTAATGGCTTAATAACATCTGGTTTAAAGAGAATTCTGACATTTCTTGTAATTTACTCCTTTTCTGTTTTTGTACATTGTGCTAAGGTATTATAAGGGCACAGATTATCATGGGTAAACCTTTAACAATTTCTGACCTACAAGCTTTTGGTTTTAAAGCATTGGAGTTTTAATGTGAAGCTTAAATCTGCTGATTTGCCTTGCATATAGTTCACTGACTGTTACTATGTATAGGTCTGCAGTTGGACACTGCTTTATCTTAGTGTCAAACTTGCTGCAAGTGTTGAAGTTAAAACACTTTTTATGCTGTTTTTATTCTCCAGTATGTCAAAACTATTCAGTGAATGGGGAGCGATTGTTAATTATTAGAGATATTGCATGATGCTTTAAACTAGGGCCTCACTCCCTGGATGCCTACATTTAAGAATTAAATCTACCTCCATAAAAATTTTCACTGGTGCAGCTAACTCAGTGGCTTTGCACCAGTGTAACTACTAACGTAGACCGCACAACGAAGAGGGATTTGCACCAGTACCAAAGACAGCTATGCTGCTGTAAGCCCCATTTTGTGATAGTGTAGCATGTTTACATTATGAGTTTTTACCAGTATAGCTATACTGATGTAGCTACACAGTGCAAATTTCCTTCATGTAGACAGGATCTTAATTATACTTCGTGAGTTCTTTAACATCTTGTGGTGGATATGTGGATTTGGGTTTATAACGGGAGGGGCGGGAGTGGTTTTCATGTTTTTTTTTCTCTTTATGGCCAAGCATGGTGGGGAGTAAGCATGTATGCAGCAGAATGCTAGCCAAGTGAAATGAGTTAAGGGATTTGGGGGAAGGGTGTCAAGCTGTTCAGTGCACAGGTGCAGGAGAGTTGCCCCAACAAGAGGAGGAAAAGGGGAGACAGTATGTAAGGAAAAGTTCTGGAGCTGTAAGTGGAAGAAGGAAATAGCATATTGAGGTGAGCAGAGCTGGTGGTGTGTGGGTAGAAAGAAGACTAAGCAAAATGGAAATCTGTAGAAATCCTTTAAGGTGGTGAGGAAGAGGAGCTTGAATTTTCTGTAGAAGAAATCTGGAGCTAGCAAATAAGCATATCATGCTAGGCATGTCTAACCTGTGGTAGCATCACAATGAGAATTGGATTATCACAAAAGATGGTGTTACAGTTACAAAAAGTACCACTTACTAGAACTTTATGATTTACGTGATGCAGGTCTCAGAGTGGGAAAGTGGTAAATTGCTTGATGTTCCTGAATAATGGATCTGATTGTATAGGCTTTAGAATTCCACAAAAATGTGGAAGACATAGAAGTCCATTAGTGCTCATCTCTGAACATCACTTGTATGGCTTAGTGCTCCAGGATGGGGCTAAAAGACCCCAAGATCCTTACCAATGTACTGTGTAGGGGTCAGAGAGGCAATTCTTCCCTGACTTGCAGTTGATGAGCTTGTACATGTAAATAGAATGCCATGGTGAAAAATCCCATTTTACACTGTAAATGCCATTGGTGTTGCAAGCAAATTACAGGCAAGTAATTACCTCATGCTATTCTGTAGGATCTGAGAGGAAAAATACAGAATGGTCAACTATAATAAATGCTGCTAGCAGAACTAAAAGAACTAGCAAAGAAAACTGACCATTGGTGTATTATCAAGAGACATTGTGCATTGTCTGCATAACCAGGCCTAAAAACAGACAGATGGGAACCAAGTACATATGAATATTTCAGATATTGCCAAAGCCACTTTCCTACTCCCTATTTAATAATCTGACCTTCTTGGGCAGGTTAAGGGACGTGGAAATAGTTGATGTCTGCTTTAGGAAAGCTGGATATCTCACCAAGAACAGCCCCAACACCTCTCTGCTGATTTTACCAGGTATGAAGAGCACAGGTAAACTTTGATAACAGGTAAGAGCCCAGAGCTCCTCTAAACCCTAACACATCTAAACCCTCCGTGTGTGAAACTGCTTGAAGCTCAACCAGAGCTCATGTGGCAGTCATGCCTTTTCTGCCACAGATCTATTCCCACTTGTGCAGTCTGTCCCATGCTAATCACAGCAAACTTATATGCAAAGATTCAAACTTGTCCTAGCAAAACACTTGATTATCTTCAAGGCAATGTTACCTGGGTTCTTCCTTCACCCAGGATAGTTACATTGAATGAGACTTGCAGATGCTGTAATGAAAAAGAGAGCCTCATTTGTCTTTGTTAGCAATGGCGTAATAATGTAAATTCTGTCATAGTCAGTCTGCCTCAGAATAGGACTACCATCAGCAGTAACTTCCACCACATCAGTTTCACTTCCTGCAGGAATTGTATATTATGGTAGGTAGGGTATGTGAGAACCAGCATATTGATTGATGATCATGGTCTGGACAATAAATCACTCTGTAGATGTAGATCAAGACTAACACAAGCAAAGTGATCATAAAGTGGTAAGATTTTGGCTGAAATACAACGAAATCGTAGATATGAATATTTTTTACTAAAAACATGTTGTGGAGACTGAAATGAATTGGTTATCTCTTCTGTTGCTGTTGGACTGAAAGTGATCCCTACCCAAGTCTCTAATGGCCCCACAAGTGAACCTTATAGACTTGTAAAGTCACCCCTCAACCCATAGTTGTCTTCCTTAAAACAAAATGCAGAACAACTTTGCCTTTTTTTAGCTGCCAGGATTTGAGATCACGATTCTCTTTTGTTTCTACCTTTTATAAATATTCTGTTTAGAAATTCTTCTATTTCTTCCTTTTCATATTCTGTATCACAAGTGCATTACATTTAAACAGTATCAGTCTTATTCCTTGCCACTTGAAGTCATAATCAACTGGTAGTTACTTTTACAGCAACCTATTGTGATGTCACAGGATTGATTTCAATTGAAAAGCATCAGGAGTGGATTGAACTCTGCAGCTTAATCTGGTTTCTTGCAGAGGCAAGCTCCACCACTACAAATGGTGGTGTTACCTGCCTACACTTGGGGTTATATCAGCTATAGAAAGTAGTTCTGGCTGCTGGAATCTTGTCCACACTCTTGCTCTAAGAGGTTTTAAAACTGGCTTGCATTTTTGAGAAAACTTCCACAGTGTAGACAAGGTCTCCGAAGCAAAGCAAAGATTGCTTTGCTAGCTCAACACTTTCAGTCAGGGACAGTAAATGTTAAAAGGTCAATTACATCCTGCAAGGACTTCTTTCAGGAGATAGTCAGACCTGTAAGAGGCTTTTACAAATACAGGTTGAAAGTCACAGTTGTATGGATTTAAAAAAAAAAAAAAGGGAAGGGGGGGGGAACAAACTGTTTAGCTACAGCATTGAATACAAACATGCTCCCAGATCCACATGTTGTGGGGTCAAGGAGATGTTTCTAGTATGTTAAAGCAAGTACACTAAGGAAACCTGAAAGATGTAGTGAGACAGAATGGGTTGAACTTCAGGGGCTGTCTGACAGGCTGGTTCCAAGAGGGGAAAAATGATAGTGTACTGCATAGAAATGTAAATTACACCCTCTGCTTTTGAGGGTATAGAGGCAGGGAGAGGACCTGGATTGCTCCCATGGCTCTTGCAGAGCAAGTTTCACTTGGAGTGGCTGTAGATGTTTGGAGAGAGGCAAGACCTGAATTTGCTATCTTCCTCTCCCATGAGCTCAAATTGGCCAGATGACCTGATGCAGCATTGTGTAGTAACACAGCTGAGCCCTACTTGCTCAGTGCTGATTAGAACTGCCCAGTGGCAGGACCATATGCTTCATAGGAAGAGGGGGTTCTGCATGATCTTCATGATCATTGCTAGTTTTATGTTCTGAGCCTGTATGCAGATTTGTCTCCTCATAGAAGGTAAACTACAATCCCGCAAAAGGACACCTAATACGGCTTTTCTTGTACGTGATCTTACAGAAACGGATAGTGCTTTATTTGCATTTTAAATGTAGGACTTATAGGAAACAGCATAAAGATGAATGTGTCTGAGCTTCCATTACTTCAGATAGTAACATTATTTTCTTTTCAGCATCCCCCACCAAAAAAAGTACTGTCACCTTAAGAAGAATGAAAAACGTCTCATTCTGTAGGATTCAAGTTAGATCATTTGTTGCAGAAGAACATTTTGTAACAAATGATCTATCAGTTTCTCAAAGTAATTGGAAATCACCCCTTGAAGGCCGATGAAATCATGACAAATTCAGACAATAAAAACTCTGTAACTAGAACTCTTAACAAATTGAAGACAATTTTACTGCAGACTCGAGGGCTTTTGCCAGCTTGTGTTTGTGTTTGCTTTTGCTTATACTGCAGACTTTAAATATGACCAGTTCTTAAATAGCTGGCTGAGGAAGAGGCATTTGTTGCTCTATCATGTGAGCATGTCTCCTTCATATGTTTCTTTGACGGACTTCAAATAGGCACTATACTAATCTTATGCCTTTTCTTCTGGGTGAAATATGGCAACAGCATCTAATATGGAAAGGATAAAAGCGACCCCTCCCATAATCTGAGGGGGAACTTTCTCTAGTTCATAATTTATTAAAAAAATAAGTGACAGTTGCTCCAAAATGTGAGCTGTGCTTCAGAATTTTGCACTAGGCCCTGTAGTAGCAGTGGACATACCAACTGGCTCTTTTGTACCCTGTTTGTGCTTAGTTGTGTTCTCCACTATTCAACAGCTGATCTGAAACTGTTTCAGGAAACATAGACAAGGTAGGTGAGGTACTATCTTTTATTGGATCAGCTTCTGTTGGTGAGAGAGACAAGCTTCCAGGCTTACACAGAATTCTACTTCAGGTTAGGAAACATAGTCTGGCCAATGTAGATGGTCTATAATAATATTCACAGGAACTTGCTTTGGCTATGCTGGGACCCATAATTCATCAGCAGTGCAATTGCATCAGAGTTAACAGTGAATGTTGTAGTGTAACAAGGCTTTAGGCATTTTTTATGCTTAAAATGCCAGAGTTCTTGATACCTTGAAGTGTCTACCATTGCTCACACTAGTATGAGTTCAAATGAACTACAGGATCTTGTTTTAGTTGTAGGCACAGTTTATAATATCATCTACTGAAAACTTGCAGAATACCCAATTTCCCAGTGTAGGCAGAGCCTTAGTCAAAAACAAATGTAAGCAGTTATTGTCAGAAAAAAGACTTTTAAAAAAAAAAAAAAAAAAAGAAAAGAAAGAAAGAAAGAGAGAAAATTAAGCACCTTAATCAACAGATCTGTTTCCCTGTGCTTAAGACACACTTTTTTTTTCTTCACTCTAGGAAAAGTTGTTACTCTTGTTAGGTGTGTTGACTGCAGTGCTATGATTTTTGAGAGCTCAAATATGTGCATCAAACATAATTGTTGACCAAATTCCAATTTGTGGGCCAAAATCTGTCCTCAGGTACACCTGAGCAGCCTCAAGGTGCAAGGGTGTAACTCTGGGCCAGATTCTACCCTCGTTGTCTATCTTGGTGATAAGTTCCAGAGGGTGATGTAGAATTCAGAAAAATCAGTCAAGTCAGCTTGACTTTCAGGTTACTAGGTGAGTTTGCAGGGACAGCAGTTAAAAAAAACCTATCTTTATCGGTATCTGGAGTCATTGAGACAAACATGGAACCCTTACTGTCATTTTGTCACTTCTTAGTGTATAACTGCTCACACACGTGTGCCATCTCTGCTCAACCCAGATTTACTAGTATTTGTCTCTTACCCAATGGGCTATTCCTAATCTGATATTACTGTTCCGAATCATTCTGATGCATCATAACATTAACATTTCGCAGCTTACATTTTTCAAAATACTAGGCAGATGTTACATTGAGTTTGATTAATGTTGATAAATGTTCTTGCTGCTCTTAAAACAACATAGTATTAAAATTACATATACCTATGCAAGATCACTTGAAAAAATGAAGTTATGAAAGTTGTACCTTACTGCAGTTTATCACAGACATTGTGCAGTCTTCCATAATAAGAACTCTGTGGAGGTGGTGAGTATGAGGACCTATAGCGTCATAACTGGATATCATACATATTTGATGCCAGTTGTATCATCCTAGGTCACTTACTATATCTTTCAATTGACTTATTGTACTCTAGATTATCATGCAAACATAACTTAAAAACTCATGTTGTATTACACTACTTAGTACCCTCACTTTTGAGTATTAGAATATACAAGTAAATATAATACTGAGCATACAGACATTAGAGTTAGCATGAGTAATGTGTTGTATTTCGTTATCTGTTGTTTTACGGAAACTGCTGAGAAAGGGCTCTTTTGAACTATAAAATATTAGAGGCTTTTATCACCAAAAAAGCAAAATTGCTCTTCACTGTTATGTGCAGTTACATTTTTTCTGTTATCCTTCATACTAGGTATTCAAAGGTCAATAGAAACTAACTTATGCTCTGCTTCAAATCTTTAAAATGTTAGGATTAAGTAAATTAAAAAATTAACAAGAACAAACATTATGTGAGGTACCTCATAATATAAAGTTTTGTTTGGTGATAATTTTTAGACCAAAAATATGCCATTTAAGAGAAGGATATTTTATTAAATACAATTTTAGCCCCTGGGGCTGCAAACACTATGCCCATGCTTTACTTTAAGGGTATGAGTCATCCCACTGAAGTTGGTTGGACTGTTCATGTGACTAAAATTAGTACCTGCTAAAGTGTTTTCAGGAACAGGGTCTTAACTTTCAGTATTTTGTGGTTTGTTTATAGCAGTTTTGTAAAATTCAAAGAGAGACTTCCAGTAGTGGCATTTTAAAACCACATTTATAATTCATTATGAACTAAATTATAGTCTAAAGTTGCAATATCACATATTTTCAAAAAGAGCTTCGACCTGATTTAAATCACTCTGTTCTTCCAAAGAGTAATTATATCTTGTATATAACTGATATCAGAATAAAGAGAGAACAGCATCCTCTTCCATATTTCTTCTGTCACAGCACAAATAAATCTTCAGTGTCTCAGTGGATGAAGGGAAGTGTACATACTAAAGTGTAATTTTAGTGTTTGGCTCTGAAGAGCCACTTGGATAAACATCTGCATTCTTGTCTGAATGAAAGGCCAAATAACCCTTTCTCAGTGTGTTAATTGTCCTATGGAAGAATCCCACTGGTGTCAGCATGAGCGCAAACAATAAAATGGGTACAACTTTCACATTTCCAATTTACTAAGCCACTAGGAAAGGAATATGTGCAGGAGCAGCGGAGATGCAAAAGCTAAGGCTCCTCCAATGTTGTGTTTTGGGAGGTATTAGTGCTAGCTTTTTGCATCCAGTACCATGACCCTTGTGCCTCAGCGTGAAGGGTTGAGTTTACATCTCTCCTGCAGGCAGTTAGTCTGTGGTCTCCAGATAGTTTCATTCTACTTACAATATTTGTAGAATGTTTTCAATGAAGTCTTAAAAGGTACTATACTTTGTGTGGGTCAGTTGTACAGAATTGCTTTCATGTGACCCTTTAATTTTCAAAGGCCCAGCAGATAGACAGGTGCTAACTATGATTTGTGGTTTCAACTATCTAACTCTCAACCTTAAATAACTTGCCGATTTTTTAAAAAAATATTTTTCCTTTCAAACCTGGCTCTGGTTGTGAGTCCAGTCTTGATTTCTTGGGTAGAAACTGTTAATCTCTTTTTAGGAAGGTGTAAAGGGTCACTCCTGAACTAATCTGCAGTTTGCTTTAAATGGATGTCAAACCGTAAGTGAGTTGTCCATATCCATAGAGGGAAAACAAAGTTAGCCAGCAAGTGAAACATGACTTCCTGTAATTTCCAGTGCATAACATAGACCTCATGTACGCTGCTGCTTCTCAGCACTTCAGTCCTGTTTCCTTTTCATAATACGCTGTCATGTCAGATTTGTACTAAAATGTTGGTGTGGTATAATAACAAACTTTACCAGCCATAACACTAGTAAAGTGTTTCTGTATTTTAAAAGAGACCTTTGAGTGTTTGCAGTGTGAATTTTGCACAGCTGTGGGTAGTATACTGGAATCTGAAAGTTCAGATTTAAGACACAGAAGTAAAAACACCATAAGCTGGTGGAGCCTGGTCTAACTCATTCTGCCACTGGTGGCAGTCTTTATCTAAAACACCCAAGTATAGCCATGGCCATTATTTTTGCCTTTCCAACTGGTCAGTAGCCAGAAGCTTTATTCCACTTGCGGCCAAGGCAATTGTCTTGTCTACACTGGTGGCAGCATGTAGGATATGCATATCTACATGCAGCAGTGAAGAGCATGCTGTGTCCATACTGTGGTGTGCAGCTACATGAGGCGGTGGGGAAAGGCTCTGGCAGGCAGGAGGCAGTAGGGAAAGGCTTTGACGGCAGGGACCCTACTGTCTCCCCCCACTAGAGCCTTTCCCCACCACTGGAGTCTTTCATTGCGGTGGGGGAAGGCTCTGATCAGGGAACTGCTGGAGCTTTTCCCAAAGCCTTTTGCTGTGGCAGGGAGGCAGCAGGATATTACATTGCTAAAAGTGCAGATGTGGGAGGTGTGTGTAGAGAGCCATGTAGGCTGTATACCCGAGGGTTCTGACGTGTCTGTACTCACCTACGCAATACCTCACTGGCTACATTGCTATTTATACCCTTGCTAGCTGGACATGCAGTGTCTGTACACTACACGCTGCCATAAGTATAGATGTACCCAAAGTGTGTGCACAAGGTTCAGGGGGTGGGAACTGGATGACTGAAATACCACAGAATCAATGTTTAGGAGCGGAATTTGGGAAGCCCTTATGAGTAAGGCCATACATGCTCTAGCGTTAGCCATGCTAACATGGGTATGCCTACCTGAGTTGCAATCACACCTTAACTTGTAGTGTAGACAAACCTTTACTATGGGTGGTAGCTATCTTAATCTAAGTTGTAGGCCTTGCAATGTATTTAAATGCGTACCTAATATCTGGCAAGTGATGTGGCTTGAAAACTCAACCATTTTTTACTCTCTCTGGTGAAGATTCTACGGTGATACTATACTAATTGACTGACTTTTAATGTTGTCTTTTCAAAGGCATTCCCGTCTCTCAGCAGCACTTAATTTGGAATAATGTGGAGCTGGAGGATGACTATTGCTTGAATGATTACAAGTGAGTGTAAGATAAAACTGAAGCAAACTGTTCCAAATATAATTATTACTATTGGAAACAGAGAGTACTGCAAAACTTCACCTTTTTTGTTGACTATTTGCAGCATTTCAGAAGGTTGCACTTTGAAGCTGGTACTGGCTATGCGAGGTGGGCCTATTAACACTAGAAGAGGTAGGTACAAGTTTGTCTGTCTTCATGCGAAGATTCAAGACAGTCTAACAATGACTCTTATACAAATGCCTAACTCTATACTATTGTATTTTAGCCAAGCTTTTTGGCTGAATGTCCTTTGACTGTAAAGGAATTGAAAGATCTTTGAGGAATATGGCAGGGTCTGTTCACTCATCTTGCATTTGTCATATTTTGTGGTTTTAAAAGCCATTAACACAAATCCATGTCTTGCAAAGGAAACTCTTAATGTGAAGTTTAACTAGAAGTTTAAAAATGAATATCGCAATAAAGCTATTGACTTGGCTGCCCTACGGTATAGATATACTGGTAGAATAAAATATTAATCTATACATTTAATAGAAACATTGGAATAGATGATAATATGTGCACATGACGGTTGGATTTCCAAAGGAGACTTATGGAGTTGGATGCCCATTGAAATCCTCAAATTCCCAACTAATATTATAAATATATAATCTCTAATATAAAATCTCATTTAACACGGCTGTTACCCATTCTGCTGGAATGTCTAAGTTCTTTGTGTCCTGATGAAATGTGAAAATACATCATGCGCTGCAAAAGGGACACATCTTAAAAATCATGCTTGCCTAAAAATGTATCTGCTAGTGTTTCTAATAGCAAGGTTATTAGAAGAGAATTACTTTTATATGTTTACTTTTTTCATTTTACAAACTTGTGTATAGTCAGTCGAATTCAGGGACATGGGTGCTGTTTGTTACTAACTCACTTTATAAAACTAGCTATATTTAAAGTCAGTATCCCTTTAAAAAAAAAAAAGGGGGGGGCAAACTAAAAGGGAAAGAGAAGAGTAGTATCAGGAATCCAGAGCTATTTGGTGTGTAGAGTTTATGGGAGCCTTTGCTTCAATATGTATTATTGTGCTTTTAGATCACATTAGCTTTCCTGTGAAGGGGTTTGATTTTTCTTTCCTTCCAAATTAGTCGGAGCCCTGAGATTTGCTGCAGTTTCTATTATCTTCATTGGTTACTTCAGAGGCTGTTCTTCCTCAGCCTCACATGAGTTAGCCCTTTATTTTATTATCCACTTCAGACTGAGTTACATTAGTGCAAAACTCTAGAGCAGTCATCCTAATAAGATCCAGCCTTAACTAATAAACTGAAGTTCTGCAGTGCATCCTTAGTGGTGAAGGAAAGAGAAGTGCAGTAGTCTTGGCAATACATGGCTTTGCCAGCTTATGCATTTCACATGCCTCAACACGGGTCATCAGTTCACCCATAAACCATTCTTAATTTTTAATAGTATAGTGAAAAAGGAAGCAATACGGAGGATATAAAGTTTAATTACTGAAAATGGAGAATGGGTTTTGAGGATGGCAGCGAAATGGAGCTATCCACTTCAGATAGTTTCATGAATGGACTGCGCCCTGAATGTCGATGAAAATACACACACAGGACTACCTCTACACTCACTCTGAATTAGACATGTGATCAACTGATTTGTGTTAGCTTTTTAATTTTCAAACTTAAAAATTAAAATTTTAAACTAACATTGTTGGACAATGCAATTTTTAAGTGACTCTCAACCAAAGCAATGGTGGCTGAGGTTCAGGGTGGTAAACCAGTTCATGCTCACAAAGCATATATACATGGACACCCAGAGCTTTTTGCAAAGGACCCCTTCAGCAATATTCTGAAATAGCTTTGGATTGAAGAGCGATGTAGTTTGAGCATAAGAATTAGCGCACCAAACATCCTCTTATGACTTCAGAATCTCCGTGCCTTGTGAACAACAGCTCTTAAAGTGCAGTAGTGGTCACCCAAGCCAAGGATATCAGCCTGATGCTTATTTTACTACCCATGGGGCAGCAGCCTAGCCTGAGATAAGAAAGTTTTACCTATGTGATAAAACCCACAGAGGCATGAAAGCCGAAAGTGAGGAAATCCCTTTGCTATTTTCACTTGTAAAGCATACTGTAGAAGAGAACTCAACACATCCTGTGGGGGATTCACATCTAATCAGGCTTAAATGAGTTCAACTTTCAAAGGCAATTAAAATAATCTGCCTGACACTTAGAGCTTTCATATAAAGAAACCTCAATTGCATTGTCAGTGTAAGTACAATCTATCATACATAACTGTAAAATGCCTTGTTTTACAAAACTGTGCTCTAGTCTTTTCACTGAGTACTTGTAGGTTGAGTTATTTTCATAGGAGAATTAATTAGCCTTTCTTTCTAAAGGAACTCCTTGCTCTAATCATACTCTGGCAAAGCTGATGGTAGAATGGTTCCAGCCCTTCTAAAATAAAGTGTGAAGCAGTTTGTTGTAAACTTCAGTCACTTAACAAGCTTCTCCTAGGATTCCTCCAGAACTACTCTCTTTGCCAGAAAAATATTCAGCTCAGGCCTGGTCTATACTTGCCAGCAAATTCAGTGGCGGTTGATGGGAGTTATGCAAACTACATAGACTTCCTAAAGTCTGTTCTGCATGCCGTTACTACCCTGCGCGGATGGGAAATGCATACCCATCAACACAGCGCTATGCTTTTTGTGGAGGCAGTTTTACTAAATTGACTTCTAGATTGATTGAGCGGGTCTTCGCTTCCACTCAATCAATCCAGATAAATTGAGCTGATGGCGGCGAATTTGCTGCCATCAGTGAAAACATACTCTCAGTGTACTTAAAATACTGTGAGCATTGTTGGGATTATTTTCTCCACTTCAAACTAGATTAATCAAATCTAACCTCTCTCCTTCCTCGTTTTAGAATGGGGAAGAATGAATCAAGATTTCAAACACTAAGATGGGTCTAATTTCATTGGTCTTTGGATGTCATCTGTTCATGCTTTCAAATGAGATTTAAATATTTTAGGGGGAAGTTTATATTTAAGGTTTTTCTGTTGGGGTTACGAGGTAGTGGTGCTAGTTAATTTATTTTACTTATAAATCTGGTTAATAGAATTCTCCACCCTTCACCAACTAACTTTTTCTCCTCTGCCTTTTTATCCCATCCTTGGACATCTGAAGGCCCCTCTGCTTTTGGTCTGCTTTTCCCTTTTGTGTCCTGCTCCCCATCTCCTGTGCATGTACTCCAGTGCTGGGAGAGAAGGTGTGCTCTCTGTCCTGAGCCGCCAGTGTGTGGGGGACTTCTCTCTTCTGGTGTTGTAGGTGGATAGGGAGACGCAGGGTCTGATGCCACCTGGGCCAGATCTTCAGTAACTAAGCAGAGTCTGCTCATTTATCTTATTCCATCCTTTCCCATATGTGGAATTCCGCTTGGAGCTGCTGCTGCTGAGATGGGGCTCTGCTTCAATAAGAGGTGTGAGCAAAGGGAGAGGGGTAGTAATGGAAAGGGGAGGAGAGCCAGAGGTGAATAGGGGATAATAACAAATGCCTTAATTTTTAGGCTGTGCTTTGTACTGTACCATTCCAGTCAACTGTTTCTGGCAGCTGAAATTTAAAAATAACCCTACCTCTAAGCCGTCCCCAAACACACATGTTGATGTGGTCAAAGCATTCATGCCATAGCTTTCCTAAAAGATGTAGCAGATGCTACTGGACTTCCTGTGACTATAATTTCCTTTTAAAAAGAGCAGTGAGTGAGGCATTGAGTAATGGCAAGGTAGCTGTGACATGGATTTTAATGTGTCTCTGACTGGATGAATGGAGGTGTTTGTGAAGCTGAGTGATGAAACCCTGGCTCAGATAGCTAGAGGCTCATAACTGTCAGCCTTTAGGCTTGTCAGCTCAGGAAGGCTCCATTGGTTCCTCTAGGCTAACTGCCAGCAGTCATTGAAATCCCCTAGAGGGTGGAGATATAAACATAGCAGGGAGAGGTCTGGGAACTTGAGCCAGATACTAGAGTGCTTCAGACTCTTGAATGCACTCCCACAAATGACTTGGAACCACAGGGAATTCAAACTACAGCTATGCAAGTGTTTTATGTTTGAGAGCTGGCTGAAAAAAACTCATTTTAGGTTGAGCACTTCAAGTTATGCAGATTACTGTTTTCCTCCTGAAGACTGTTCCATCTGTGACATTTTTAGATCATCACTGTAGGATTTCTTTAGACACTGCATGCAGGTTGAGGTGTTCTACCTCAGCCTGTTTGAGGGATTAGACTTCAAAGTTGAAATAGACTGTTTTTCATTCTGTTTTCTCCTTATAGTTCCAGTGGAAGACCCTATTAGGGAAATGGCTGAATACATGGACCCCAGTCGAGATGAGGTGTGGGAGAAGGGGCCATCCAACAAACAAGTTACCTTCCTGGTGTACCGGGAAGGAGATCAGTTGAATTTCTTCCGTGTTGTAGACAGGGGGGATGGCACTTTAACACCATTATCTGAATCTTTAAGGTAAAAAATGGGTTTTGATTTCCATGTCTGGTTTCAGAGGGGGGAAACTACAATTTTTCAGCTGTTATTCCTTGATTTGTGTCCAAAGAATACTTAGACTGTCACAAGCATTACTATTACTGATCAAATTTGCAGATGACACAAAGTTGGGTGGGGGGTTACAAATACTTTGGAGGACAGAGCTAAAATTCAAAGGGATCTTGATAAATTGGAGAACTGGGCTATAGACAACAAAACAAAATTCAATGAAGGCAAATGTAAGGTCTACAGTTAGGGAAGAAAAACCAAATGCACAAACAGAATGAGGGGTAACTGACTTGGCATCAGCACTGCTGAGAAGAATCTGGGAGTTGTGGATCACAACTTCAACATGAGTCGTCAATGCGATGCTGTTGCAAAAAAAGTAAATTCAGTTTTGGCTGCATTAATAGAGACATAGCATGCAAGTTATAGGAGGTGATAGTATTGCTCTACTTGGCATTGGTTAAGCCTCAGCTGGAGTACTATGTCCAATTTTGGTCATCAGTGTATAGAAAGGATGTAGAGAAACTGGAAAGGATCCAGAGGCAAGCAACAAGATGATCAAAGGGATGGAATGCAAGCCACGTAAGCAAAGGCTAAAGGAACAGTTTGTTTAGTTTGGAAAAGAGGAGATTAAGGGGGAACATGATAGTGATCTTCAAATACTTGAAAAGCTGCCATAAAAAAGATGGATAAAAATTGTTCTCTCTTGCCACAGAGGGCAGAACAAGAGGCGGTGGGTTCAAACTACAGCATAGCAGATTTAAATTTAATCTCAGGAAAAACTTCTTAATTGTAAGAAGAGTAGGACAATGGAACAAACTGCCTAGGAAGTTGGTTAAAGCTCCGTCACTGAAGGTTTTCAAAAAGAGGCTGAATAGCCATCTGTCTTGGATGGTTTACACACAACAAATCCTGCATCTTGGTGAGGGGTTAGATTAGATGACCCTTATGGTCCGTTCTACCCCTATGGTTCTCTGATTCTATGATTAGTATTTAAATATATAAAATATAACAGTGTTTAAATTTGGGTGGCCTAACTAAGCAGTAAGACTGCAGAGGACGTGGTAATGCTGAATGTTCTCCCTCA
This sequence comes from Emydura macquarii macquarii, assembly GCF_026122565.2. NCBI lineage: Eukaryota > Metazoa > Chordata > Testudines > Chelidae > Emydura > Emydura macquarii. Next base: position 7,111,718 of record NW_027130204.1, read on the forward strand.
TTGTGTTTCTCAATACAAAGTGGAAACAAAGCTGACTTTGACCACTGAGAGCAATCCAGAATTCCCATCTTTTATGAGAGCAAACTTGGAAACAAAGATACAAAAGAAACATTACTTCAGTGCTGTTTTCCCCTATATGAAGTTGCATATATAGCTTTATAATAAACATTCACTCCCCTCAGAGCTGAAACTTTTCTTCCTTCCTTATCCTACAGTGAAATCATAGTCATATAGAAGTAAGATTGGCAGCTAGAAGTGGTAGGATCCTACCCAAGATTGGCCTTCAGTTCCCAAACTGCTGGATACTTTTGCTGAAATGATCAATATTGAAATAGTACTGTTGACAGCTGCATTGATAGTCTTTAGATTAACACTGTTGAGACATCAAGTCCACCACAAGTGGTCATCTGTGATAGAACTCAGGAACCATCAGTATCAAAGCTACAAGTCTCTACTACTATAACTGGAAGATTAACTTTACTAGCTGACATTCAGTAATAGACTGTTATCGTTGCAGAAGCCAGTAACTAGACATGATGATATGTGCTAAGCCAGTGTAATACATAATGACAAATCTTATTTTTTGTTCAAACTTAATAGTATCACAGAATTTAGGAATTTGTTAGTAAAACATTTTCAGTTCTTTAAAATCTTTCAGTAGCTGAGTTAAAAGTTCAGCTGTCTGTTTTGCTTTCATTTGTGATTGCATGTCAAGTTGGCAAAAAACAGGGTTTCTAAATGAGTTTACCCTTTTTGAGGGGAAAGGGAACGGGGGAGAGGGCCAGTCCATTATCAGGCTCCATAGATTCAGCCAGCAGTTAAAAGTTGAATCTCTTGTGTTGTGGAAATGAAAATGGCATTTTCTAACTAGCACCTACAGACTCCAGAAGCAGGTGCCTAAAACATTGTGGTGCTTTGAAAAATAATGATGAAAAACAAATCCTAACTTGTGTGTTCATACCTCAGGTATTTAGCTCACCAGGTTGGAGCTATGGTTTTTTGAATCCAGGGTGGGAGTTATATCTGATGCCACATGTATGCTGTAGGCTGGCAGCCATGATGTTATCATGTATCCAGCCTCATGCTGTTATAAGAATATTATCTAATGTTCCAGACTCTTGCCTCAAAGTTCAGCTGCTAGTCAAGGCTTGCTTATATTATGAGAAGATGTAAAGGTGTAACACGTCGACAGCAAAATAACTTGTTTCAACTGTAGAATTACAGTTCTACCAGCACTTCCATTAGACATCCGTTTGTTATCATTTTATGATTGTCACTAAAACTATCTGGAAAAAATTGGCTTGAAAGTAATTAAAGACCAATTCTCAGTTTTGGGTGTAACTTGAGAACTTAATTTAACATTTCTTGTTTCCCTTCCCAAAACAATTGAACATTATAAAGTGTTCAGTCTGTATAAGCCTGGTGCACACATAGCAGTTTTTGTACCTAATATATCTGTTGATTAGGGGCATGATATTGTACCAAAATAACTAGTACATGTGTAAGGAAATTAGCTATACCAGTACAAGCACTTTTACACTTAGTACGCTTCTGCACTAGAGAGGCTGTACTTATTTACGTATACTGGTGTATTTTATAGCAGTACAAATTGTGTGTGTAGACAAGGCTTAAGCCAGTCTGTACCCAGCACTGTGACTGGCACTGTTTAAATCAGCATTCCGAATTCTATTTCGATAACAAATATGATGGCAGTCTTACTCATTGGCCCTCCTCCCTTGGATTCTCTAGTTAAAGATATACTTAGTGTAATAATTATTCAGTACTATGTGGAGGTGTTTTCATTACTGTAGTCTTACTCTTTCTGCCAAAGGGCTTAACTGCAAAGTGGTGGCTATGGTGGATGGAACAGCTGACCTGTTTAGTTTGTGCGTAAATATAAGGAATGTAAACTTAACAAAAGGCAGGGCTGAATGTGTGCTTTCCCAAACTACTATATACAAAGAGATGATAAAAATATATAGTAAATGGAGGGGATGGTGAGTAGGCCAGGAATATGAGGTAAAGCTCTCACTGTATCCTTCACTCACACTACTCTGCTTCAGTAAGTAACACATGTGGTATTGCATGCAACTTGGAAACAAGATGAGATATAACTAGCAACAACTGACCATCTGTCAGCTTGCTGCAGCCTGTCTGTAGCACTGGACATTGAATCCGGAGGGACGGGGTGAGCTCACAAAATCTGGCTTCTATGGTCTCTAGATAACCAGCCTTTGCTAGCCTGGTGCATAGCAATTTGCGACAGCTTCTAAGTCCCTTGTCAATTTCCTTTCGGAAATCAGATTTTCAGGCTAAGTCTGTGGACCTCATGGGGTAGGAAATTGTAAGAAGGAATTTAACCTTTCCTATTTGTCTGGTTATATACTTTCTAGTATCTGCCAAATGTTCTAATTCTCATTCTTAAAAATAAGTCTGAATTTCCCTGTATTTGTCAACTAAGACAATGGTATTCTAACATATGATTGAAATATTCATGTGCCAGAGTTTAGCAAAATGTTTATTTCCAAAGAAATAAATTATGCTGAATTGGATTTTCCTAGGATACCTCATTTGGACCCTCAGTCCAAATTAGTGTATCAAAATAGTAAAAATGTACATCATTCCTAAAAAGCGAGTTTGTTTTTTATTTTTATTGTTTGAGTAGCACCAGAGAATCTAACGAGGTTAGGGTCTAGTGGTGCTAGATGCACCAAACTAAACTACTTCTCTTCCTACTCTGTTTTAACCACTGCACTTCTGGGAGAAAATAGCCAAGGACATTTCTTCTAAAGACAGCCCAATATTAATTCTTAATTAATTATAATTAATTCAACTTAAATCTCTCTCTCTCTCTCTCTCTCTCTCTCTCTCTCTCTCATATTGAACATCATTTGTTAAGGAGGAGTCAACATGGTTTTTGTAAAGGGAAATCATGTCTCACCAATCTATTAAAATTAATTGATGGGGTGAACAAGCATGTGGACAAGGGTGATCCAGTAGATGTAAAGTTCCAGAGGGGTAGCCGTGTTTGTCTGTATATAGCAAAAACAACGAGAATCCTGTAGCACCTTAAAGACTAACAAATTTCTGCAGGCATAAGCTTTCATGGGCTGCAACCCACTTCGTCAGATGCATCTGCAAAGTGGGTTGCAGGCCATGAAAACTTATGCCTGCAGAAATTGGTTAGTCTTTAAGGTGCTACAGGACTCTCGTTGTCTTTGCAGGAGATGTAGTGTACTTAGATTTTCAGAAAGCCTTTGACAAGGTCCCTCACCAAAGGCTCTTAAGCAAAGTAATCAGTCATGGGATAAGAGGGAAGGTCCTCTCCCTCTTCAGGTTCAGTAATTGGCTAAAAGATAGGAAACAAAGGGAAGGAATAAATTATCAGTTTTACCTCTCTCCATTCTGAAATAGTGGTGTCCCCAAGGAGTCTGTAATGGGACCAGTGCTGTTCATATTAAAAAATGATCTGGAAAAAGGGGTAAACAATGAGGTGGCAAAATTTTGCAGAAGATACAAAATTACTCGATAGTTAAGTCCAAAGCAGATTGCGAAGAGCTGGGTGACAAAATGGCAGATTAAATTCAGTGTTGATAAATGCAAAGTAATGCACTTTGGAAAACATAATCCCAACTATTCATATAAAATGATGGGATCTAAATCAGCTGTTACCACTCAAGAAAGAAATCTTGGAGTCATTGTGGATGGTTCTCTGAAAACATCCACTCAATGTGCAGCAGCAGTCAAAAAAGCTAACAGAACATTGGGAATCATTAGGCAAGGGATAGATAATAAGACAGAAAACATATTGCCTCTTTATTAATCCATCGTAAGCCCACATCTTGAATACTGCGTGCAGATCTGGTTGCCCCATTCCAAAAAAGATGTATTGAAATTGGCAAAGGTACAGAAAAGGACTAAAATGATTAGGGGTATGGAAAAGCTGCCATATGATGAGAAATTTTTTCCAAGCTGATAAGTCCCAGTCTTATTAAGAGACGACTAAGGGGGGATATGACAAATGTCTATAAAAGCATGATTGGTGTGGAGAAAGTTAAATAAGGAAGTGTTGTTTTCTCATAACACAAGAACTAGGGGTCACCAAATGAAATTAATAGGCAGCAGGTTTAAAACGAACAAAAGGAAGTATTTCTTCACACAACACAGTCAACCTGTGGAACTCTTTGCCAGCAGATATTGTGGGCGATGCCAGTATTTTGAGATCCAACGGAAAAATTGGAAAAGAGGAAAGAATGTGCCGCAGCCTGATTTAAGAATCCAGATGCTCCCTTATCGTTGGGGAATGTGCGCCCCAACTGTGACAATGTTGGTGGATCCTGGATAGGTCTCATTAGTCACCTGCGAATCCACCAGTGATAATGGGCTATGATTTTATTGGAAGACAATCATCCACAAATTCCAAGGGATTGCTGACACTGCACGCTTGGCCATGGCACCTTTACGGCCCCTCCAGTTGCCCCTTAGCTGCCCTCTTTTGGGAGAAAAGTCAAGTGCCTTGGGAAGACATGGCGGACAGCTTCTTTTCTCTTCATCACTTCACTGTGGGGTAGAGCTTTTAGGAACCCCTTCTTCTGTTTGTTACATACGTGGGAATCTTGGTGGTAGAGTGGCTCAGGCATGTTCATGTCCTTTGATCAGCCTTTCCCACTTTGCCTGAGAGTGGGAGCAGAGCCCTCCCACTCCCAGAGCAATTGATGCACTGGGGTCCACGGGACTTGGGGCATATTCAAATACTACTTCAGGTAACTTTACAGCATTGAACTCATGAAGACTGATCCTTAAAAGGACACAGTCCGCTTGAAATGCACTCATTCAAACAGTTAGTTACAAGTAGTTTCAGGTACTCCCTCGCGTTGTCCAAGTTCCCATCACAATTGTTGTGGTTTTACAGTCACTTTCCTCTCTAAAAAATGTGACCCCTCCCCAGTAGGTGGTGTGAGACCTATGCAAACAGGAAAACTTAATACAGGAAAAGCAGCGAAAGAGACATGCTGTCAATTGCACAAAGTAAAATGGGGTGGGGGAGAATTTAACATTTTTTTGTTTGTTATAGGTGTGGCTTATAACAGTAGTAGGTGAAAAACAAGCAGAGAGAAGTGACTTTTTAGTTATTTGTAAGGTTGAGTCTGGATGGGTTCTTTACTGTAGAATCTTTATTAGTAAAGATACAAAATGTTTGTTATTTCTGTGCACAGCTATTCAGTTTCTAGTGAGGAAATACATGACTGTTACTCATATTCTAATTTTGGATTTGCCATCCTATTCTTCCAAGAACTGTCCTTGATCCGTGTCTAGAGAGTCAGCAACACTGGATCTTCATTTAAGTGGACCAGATGCCTCTGAAAACAATGGAGGATGACAACTTTAATTTGTGTCATATGATTGAGACATATCTGGTTTGCACAAATATAAGATTTAGCATGCTTTTTTATAATTACACCTGTTTGACCGGTGATAACTTCCTCCTGGGTATTAGTTCTTTCTATGCCTCTCTTGGAGGGAAAATACTTCTGTTAAATTTGATAAGACACTTGTATGAATCAAACCCTAAAATCTTTTTTAATGTTCCCATTGTTTCACATGTATTAATACAATAATGCTCCCAATGTTTGACATGTATTAATCCAATAATGCTTGCTAGAGAGAAAAATCAGGTGTAAAATTTAAAACATATTACGATCTTTATTCTACTTCCATTCTGTGTAGTTGAGCAGATGGTGTGATGTTACATTATATCCAGTGATCAGTTCCATTGATTGGCATGCTGTGTTAAATATATTTTGTCTTGTAAGGTCTAGCAGTATTACCATGTATCCCTTTTTCAAATGAGACTCTTTAGAACCCTTAACTGATCCTATTGTGTGTGGGTTTTTTTATTTTAAAAAGCAGAAATAGAATGTCAGATCCACGTGGGTGACCCTTTCTTTTCCATTTATGGTGAAAATTCCCCTTGGGTTCAATAGAAATTTGAACTTCTCTTCCATGCCAGTGTCTGGTTAATGGGAAAACTGGTCAGCTTGTTGTTTGAGTCTCACAGTTAACAGCTTTGGCCATGCCAACAGGAGACATTTTGGAAACTGGTGATTGACTTTTTGGGGAAAATATATAGTGGATGCAAAACAAGTGCATACAATACAACAAATTCCCAGAATCTTGCCTGTATTCTAATCTCATCATTACAATTTCATGGTGTGAAACATCCCATTAAGGAATTTTTACTTTCTCCTAAGAAAACTGCTTTTGAAATATCCTTTCATACAGTTCATATAATGCTTTGTCAACAGATGGACTATTGGCTTTGAATGTACATTCATAACTTATCCATAAGTCCCTTGATTATAGAGTGTGAAAACACAAAAGCTTTGTTTTCTTTTTCTTTTCAGTGGTGGTTCAGTTTATAATTTATATGCAGATGACGATGAAGAAACAGAGGCATCTCCTTCTGGCCAACAGATTATTGAGAACTCGATTACTATGAATAAAATGAAGCTGCTCAAGGCAAAGATGGAGAACATGAATCTCAGTAAAAAGGTGAGGTTGTGATCTCAATATCCCAACGATAAAATGACTCATGCCTTCGCAATGCAGGTCTTTCTAGCAAACTAATTAAATACATGCTGGTTGTACTCTTGGATAATGTAAAGATGAAGGGCATATATTTTTGGTATTCATTTTGTTAAGTGGCAGGCTGACATGCAAGTGGTCTTCCCATTACGCAAATAATAGTTTAATCTGGACCCACTGCCTCAGCATTCAAAGAATTCAGTGCTGTATCATGGAGTGTTTTACCTTCACTGCTTCACTAACATAAGGCTATTTAATACTTAACACTGCTGTTTTGTAGTACTACTATGGTGTTTATAAGTACAGTCAATAAGCAAATGGTGTTGTAGCCATGTCAGTCCCAGGATATGAGACACACAAGGTGGGTGAGAGAACATCTTTTATTGGACCAATTTCTGTTGGTGGATTGGACAAGTTTTTGAGCTACATATGGTGTGAAAACTTATCCCTTCCATGAACAGAAGTTGGTTTAATAAAAGATATTATCTTACCCCCTTGTCTTAATCAATAAGCAAAATAATTAATTCACCACTAAAAATATTAAGTGACACCGCTTTAAAGAAATATTCTAACTAGAAAAAGTATGAATAAGAGACTGATGCACTAAACTGGGACTCAGGATTTCTGAGTTCAGTTCCCACCTCTGCAATAGAATTTAAGTAGATCACTTTAGTCTCTGTGCCTCAATCCCCGGTCTGTAAAGCGGGGATGATAGTACTTCCTTTATCTTGTCTATTTAGGTTGTAAACTCTTCTCTGCAGAGACAGTCTCTTGATATGTGTATGTACAGCCTCAAGCACAATGGTGACCCAGTTTCAGTTGGGTTCTCTGAACTGAACACAAACACTACTGTGTACTGTAACACAAATAATGGTCTTTTTTTCCATTGAAATAGCCTAAGAAGACTGTCAAAGTAAAACCTCGTCCACCAATGGCTCCTCGACCATCTAGCGGTTCAGCAGCAGCTGCCCGTCACCGGTTTTTAAGAGTACTCCCCCACATTGGACAGTCCTGTCTACCTCCTCCTGGGAATTCATATCCCTCAGAGTCTTCCCAGAATGCACTTTCAGCTTTGGCTACTTTGGCCACTGCTGGTAGAACAATGCCATCCATTACTAATGACTTTCTTAAGGAAGATGACAACTGGGAAAACACGTCCCAGTCTCAGTCAGTTAATAGCATTCGACTACCACCAAAAATATCTCGTGTTGAACTAGAAAATGCAAAACTACCTACAAATAACTTCCTTCCCCTTGTCCCATCGCTGCCTACAAATTCAGAAAAAGCTTTAGAAAATGTGACATCTACAAATGAGGAAGATCCTGTCTTGTATTCTCATCTAACAAATGTAGAACTGTGTGCAACAGAAGAAAAGTTTCTACCTGAAACAGATGCTTTTGCTTTGTTAACAGAAGCAAACACTGCTGAACAGTATAGTGAGCTATATGGCATAGGGAAAGTAAACCCAGAGCTTGGATTGTCTGATGCGGATGAGGAGTCTCAGGCTGTAGAGCAGCATAGCAAACCCATTACAAAAATCCTGAGCGCTGCAACAATGGAGGCTGGGCTTCTCAACACTCGTGAACTAAGTCCTCAGAAGAACACACTCCTGTCTCCTCTTCGGTATTCAGCACAAATGGCACATCACAGTTCTCTGAAACCACAGACACAACCAAAATGCTTTGAGGTCGGTAACTTGAGACCTGCTGCCTCCCCAAACCTGCTTCGATCTTTGGAGATCCGCAATATAGCAGACTCCTCTTTTCCAAGGACTACTAGATTTCGTGGCGTGAAGGTAGACTCGCCTGGCAAAAGACCCGATATCATTTCAAAAATGGAGGCTAGGGACATCACGGAGGTGGCAAACAAGGCATCCAAAGAACCTGTGGGTTCTGTAAATAACTTAGAATTTCTAGCTTCGCTGGCTCGAAGCACAAGCAGGGAAAGTTTACAGAATTCCTGCGGGACGGGCAGGTTTCGGACTTCTGGTATTGTACTACCTACGAACCTCCAACGTTTTCAGGAAGAAAGCTTTAGGAAAGCCTCTCCCCCAGATGAAGCTGCTGAATACTTCCTAGTAAGTATGAATATTTCATGAACAGTTGGAATTTTCCTATCTTCTCTAGTAAAGACTGCCAAAAATGTGTATTTTTTTCAAGATGGGGGACTATAAATCTCATCTCCATCAATAGTTCAAAGCAGACTGTTTTTTAGATTTCTTTTGGCATCTTGATTGTGTATTTAGTTAATGGGCAATCTTCCTACAGATTTACAGTACTTTTAAAGTACTTTTGGTTCAGAATGTAAACTCCTTTACTACTTGTAACTGTGCTGGCAAAATACTGTTTGTATAGAAACATCATCTGGCTCCTCCTGCGATTCATTAATTGAGAGCCATTTTAAAGGCTACCATGTAACTGACACTATACATGGCTAACCACAGATTTTTAATATGCCGTACCACATTACTAATATACTGTATAAACTAAAGTATGGAAAGACTATTAAATAGCAGACATTTTAAACAAGATTTGTTCCATGTTAACTTTAATTTCAGATACAAAATACTTCTCATAGCTCTCTTCATACCTACATGAGCTTCAGATAAACTGATATGAAATTGTGTAATCTTTTATTTGTCTTCCATCTGCCAGTAATTCCGCTTAAAATATTCTTGTTTTTAGTCTGCCCATGGGCTTGGAATGAATGGAAATGTTGCAGCTACAGGGAAAAGAGTAGGTAAGTAATGTGAATTTGACAGTTAAGTCTCTTTCCAGTTATCAAACACACAAAGAGCAAGAATTTTGGCATAAATTTTGAAACGCCTTCTCTGCACTATATTTTTATAGAACGGTATTAAACCTGAATGTTTTGAATTGTGCTTCCATACATGGCTCTTATTCTGGCCTTAGGTAGAATTTGGGACCCAAGAGTATTCCTGGCTCTGTCACTGCCTGCTCGATGGCCTTGGGCAAGCCACTTCTCTCTCTCTGGTTCCATTTCCCCATCTGTAAAATGGGGATAATGACACTGCCCTTTTTAAAGCACTTTTCATCAGTATTTCTCAAAGTGCTGTATAAGAGCTAGGTGGTGGTGTATCTATCTTTTTAGCTGTATCGTTTTTGTTTGCTGAGCGCCCAAGAGTGTTCTGCACCATCCACATATATACACACATTCTGTGCACTGAAGAGTTTATATTGCAAAGGGGCTGATGCTGCAAACAATTGTTCACCTATTAAAGTCAATGGGATTGTGCTCACATCAGTGGAAGTTACTCCTGTGTGTGCTGGAGTGGGTCCTGACAGACCTACCAATAGGAACCATGGAGCAGGATGGGTTGGGGTTGAGGGTTACAAGTAAGGTCCTAAGTTTGGTTTATCATTAGAGCACACATCGCACTACTTGTGTTAGTGGGGAGCTGTGAAAGCACAATACCTACTGACAATCAAGCCACATGTTTAATGCCTAAATATGGATTTAGGTGCCTTACTTTGGGGATCCAAGTTTGAAAATGTTGATCTATATTTGTAATTTAATAAAACAATATCTTAACTGTTGCTACTATCTTGTTCATGTACGCTTTCTAATGCCTAGCTGCCATGTTTTCCTTGCCAATAATCACTTTTCTTAGGACAGGTCTACACTTAAAACGCTGCTGCGGCACCAACTATAGTGCTTCATTGAAGACACTACTACACCAATGGGAGAGCGTCTCCAGTCAGCATAGTTAATCCACCTCCACGAGAGACGGTAGCTATGTTGACAGGAGAAGCCCTGGTCTCGGCATAGCGCTGACTACATTGGGAGTTAGGTTGGTATAACTTGCTCAGGGGATTTTTCACACCACTGAGTGACATAGTTAAACCGATGTACACTTATAGTGTAGACCTGGCCTTAAGAAAATTTGCCTGTTGCTTTGTTTTATCCTACCTTTTGTTGCTTTAACATAACCTCTTACTATTGTTTTAAGATTTGTTTATTTTGTATTAAATGGTTGTCTACTTTCTACTTAACACTGCCGATAATTTTATATAATGTGTGTTTGCCTAAAGATAGTTTTAACATTAATAGCTTAGTTGATGCACACTTCATTTATAGTTAATACACTCTTAAGGCTTGTAAAAGAATTTCAAGTGAGCAGGACTAATTTCAATGCACGTTGTGTGTGATTCAGAACCTTTTACATGTGTGTACAGTATCTTACACGCATGTACAGTTGTATGTATTGTGGTAAAATGTTAGTGTTCAGAATAGTATTGTATCTTGCAAGTGTCTTGTATTTGGGTATCCAACAGTATTAGATGTTTTTTAAGGGGAGTATTTATCTCTGGATACGTTCTCATGAGTAACGTTCTTACTTTTGGTTCTAATTTGAATACCAGTATATTTTGATAATCCGAATGTTAAACAGTCATTGGTGTGTGATAAAACTCAGTTGTGTGTGAACAGATGTTTCTTTGAACAGTATGCTTAGTTCCATTGTTATAGAATAAGAACAGTGCACACCTGGCCTAGTTCAATGTATGTAAGTAGTTCTGGAATCTGAAACAAGTCTAGCTATTTGTTATGGACAGAGGTAGAAGGATACTGCTACCTACTGTTGCTTTGAGTAGTGATTGCTCCAATACATGGCCTGCTAAGACTTCACCAAATCTTTTGCCTCTGAACCTTTTTCCTTAACGAATCAGTATGTTGCAGACTAAGCTCTTTAGTGATTAATACCATTCTTTCTCACAGTCCTGGAAATAAGCTTCTTGGCTATATTTAACTCCTTACTCAAGAAAAGTATCAGTGTGTTCATTTTGCCTTCAAAATAGCTTTAATAGTTATTTTTGTGTTGGCTCAGTAAACTTAAGGGTTTTTTTGTCTTTTAAAAACTCTTAAACCTTTCTCAATAGCAGGTGGCTGGGAAGGCCCCTACTGGCTTCAAGCCTTGCATAGCTTTCTGGTGCAGGTAAGACATCCTAGGTAGTTAAGACTGCCGCTTGGGGTTGAAGAGAATATCTCTAGTTTTCCTAACTTTTAGACCCTACGCAGGTGAGCTCCGGCGCCCTCAGGCAATCCATACATGCAAGTCCAAGGAAGCTCACCCAAATAGCAGTGACTCTTGCTTGTTTGAGTTAAGAAATCAACTGAGCATGACTGACTCTTGTCCTCCTTTGCTTCACACCCTTCACAGTTGTCCTTTACAGTCTTTTCCTCCGCCTAGCATGACTTTGGAAAAAGTGATGAGCAGTAAGATCTTTGTATATAATTGTGAGGAATCAACTCAAAGATCTTGTTCCTCAAAAGGGAATCATGTGTCTTTCACAGTGACAACTGCTGATAACCTATGGGCAGAAATAGTTGAGGCAGTGGACACACTCGTCCTTCCACTGCTGGTGGCACTGTGGGTTAATCCAACGCTGCATTAATGCCCCGCTGTCTTCTTAGCTCCAATCTCCAGCCCAAGGGGGTGGTGTTATAATGGTACTCACCAGGGTCAAGGAAGCTGTTGCATATGTATTCCACTCCAAAAGTGAGTTACAGGGTGAGTATTTTGTATGACTTTGTAGTATTTTCTTCCCTTCTCCCCTGTGATCATGTAGAGCCAATAAGGGTAAGTGGGATATTAAGGTTTCTCCTCCATCTGGACTTATTACATGGCAGTATATTAATATTGTTGCCATTGCACTTGCACTGTCAAAGCTTGTTTGTTCTTTTCTGTGGCACCACTCTTGTTGCTGTTGTGTGCTAGAACAGTGTATTTGACTGGAAGAGCCTCACAAATACAAATAATCAGGTTTTCTTTAGTGGTGCGGAGTATATGGAAGACTTTGTACATATGGGTCGTATAACTTGGTGAGCACACTAGCTTCCTCTGTTGTTCTTGAAACATCCATCATATGAGCTATGTGTATTGTATTGTAACCTCCAGCTATTACTGGTTGCCAAGTCGCTTGACTTCTGGTATGTTTGTCTTTTTAACTCTGCAAACAATCTTGTTTGCAAACTGCCTGGTTGTATTTTAATAGGCTCTTACATAGTGTTCTCCTTCATCTGCTTTGAAGCATTTTGAGTGCTTCAAAGTGGCAGCATTTGAATAATCAGAGAAAATGCAATTGAATGTATTTGGAAGATCAGATCTAAGCAGTCTTATCAGAGACTGGCAGTGTCAAATTTATTACCAGGCATTTATTTTTCAAGCATTTGGGGCAAAGCATAGTAAACCAGATTTTCAGGAGGTGTAAACTAGCACCACTGTCTTAAATAGAGCTGATTTACATCAACAAAAGATCTAGCTTAGTGTAGGTTATGCCAGTGGTTTTCAGTCTCTAGTCCGTGGACCCCTGGGGGTCTGTATAATATGTCTAAGGGGGGCGGGGGGTTCATGAAAGGTGGTTGTTACCATAGAACAGTGGATTTCCAACTCTCTTAGATTTCCAAAAGGGTTTGCACCTCTAGTCAAAATTTTGTAGGGGTCCCCAAATGAGAAAAAGGTTGAAAACCCCTGCTTTATGCCAACCAACATCATGTCTTGCAAACAGTTCCAGACCTCTGAGAAGAAGAACGGCTGGTGTTGCACTGTGCAGAACCTTGTGAGATTGCACAAGAAGGTAGTTGCTAATGGTCTCCTGCGGTGTGTTGTACTGCAGACTTCATTCTTCAGTGGCTGATGTTACAGTCAATTTGTCAGTCAGGTCAATTGCCATGGAAAGAACAAAGCAGTAGAGTAAAACAGCAGTTCCCAAACTGCACTCTGCATATCACTGATGGTCCATGGAGGGCTGACTAGTCACATGGTGTTGGCTTCCCTTATTTCCAGCTGCTGTAGCACATTAAAGACAGTTAACAATGAGCTAAAACCTTCCCTGATGTTACAGCAATTGCTTACATGGAGAAGTAAGAGCAGCAAGGATATTATGTGATCGCAAATAGGAGAGCATGTGTCCATGAGGCTGTCTCTATGTTGAGGAATTATTTTGGGGGAAGTTCTCTAGCTCGTGTTATATAGGTCAGACTAGATGATCACCATGGTCCCTTCTGGCCTAAGGATCTATGAATCTGTATGGGCCACAGTAGGAATTAAAAAAAAAAAGACCACCCTGTTGTATAAACCCTTAATATTATGTACTGCTCTCAACACCATTCTCAAACTGGGCTAACTGAAGCCCCAGTAAGTGTCCGAAACAGAACCTGCTCCACAAAATGGAGCCCAGTAAATTGAGTATGGTTCTAGAGGATGAAACTGATAGTGTGGACTACTTAGGTCTAGAAAGACGTCTTCAATGCCAAGCAGCCATAGCTTCAATGGGACAAACTCAGCCTTGTGTGAGCTGGCACAGTTCCCACTGAATGACGGACTGCACTGGGAGATAGGACAGCTTAGGCTAGGGCTGAATTTGGTCCACTGTGTCAGTTAGTTACATCTGAAAAGGACTGGCTGTGGGAAACTAAGATGTGCTGTCTGTAAAGTACTTACGTACTGATGAGTTAGTTCATTGTGCTGTGAGCATCCAGATACTATGGTGATGGGTTAAGTAGAAATGCACTTATAATCCTCTGTGATAGGTTGGTATTTTCCTCTCCTGATTGCTAACCATCACCTGCCTCCATAGAATCGTACAGTAGGGGTGTGTGGACAAGATGACCAGTGAAAGTGTTCAAATCTCTCTGGTGACAGGGAAATTAGTATATTGTCATTTCATGTCCTCCAAAACTACGCTGCATGCTTTTCCTGTTCACTCACAATGTGCTTACAAAATATTAACTTAAAGTAGAGATCCACCTGTTACATTATGATATTTAAAGGGCAAACATGGATTTACCTGCTCCTGCATATGATATATACTAGGTACATCCTAATGGTCCATCGATTCCACTGGAAAGTCACAGTGGTCAAGGCACTCTTTCAGTCACAAAATAAAGACTGTGCGCCAGGGAGAGACACTTGGAGCTGCACTTCTTGGTTCTCCTCTTCATTAATATGAATTTAGACCAACTGCTTAACCTCTCTTGTATGTCCTCCACTTTCCTAAGATACTGTGAGGCTTAACTGATGCTTGTAAAACAGACTGGGAGCCCCACTTGAAGGGGTGCTATGTCAAGGCAAAGTATGTTCTCTGGCTATGGGACTAGTTGAATATCCTCTGTTGAAATACAAGCGTTCAACAGCAAATGTAACTCTAAAATCTGTTCACTATGTTTTACTTTTGAAAGCAGGTGAAGCAACCCATCTCCCACCTGTGAATGGTTCAATGCAAACAAAAAAGAAAACTACAAAGCACTGCTTTCTCTGTGGCAAGAAAACTGGATTGGCAACCAGCTATGAATGCAGGTAGGCTCAGTATATAACAAGCGGTTAAAAAGTGTGGCTGTGATCAGACAAAGGGTATGTTTATTCTGGAAGGTACAGTAAATCTAAAGTTTGGTAAACCACAAGGCACCAGGTGTTCAGAAAAAGTTAAGAATTGTTCATGACTTGCATTTTTCCTAAACTGTGAGAAATTAGGTTAAAATAGAGAATGCATATTCGTGTCTTGGCGTGCCCACTCTGTGCCTTTGCAATCATGAGGTCTGGGCTCACAGGAGATTTTGGCTTACTAGGTATAGCCAAGAGAGCACAATGGGAGGGAGAATACAGATGAGTGTGGGAAGAATTTGTCTAAGAATCCATCACCAGTGAGAGAAATTCGTGAAGAATACGCTGCTTCAGTTTGGCATTTCTGTATAACTCTGCCATTGACTTCAAGGTTCTATGCAGTGTTGTAGCTGTGTCAGTCCCAGTACATTAGAAAGAAAAGGTGGGTGAGGAAATATCTTTTATTGGGCCAACTTTTTTTGGAGAGAGAGACAAACTTTCAAGCTTACGCAGAGCTCTTCTTCGGGTTGCTTGAAAGCTTGTCTCTCTCACCAACAGAAGTTGGTCCAGTAAAAGATATTACCTCACCTATCTGGTCTCTCTGACTTCCAGGGTCACATTTGGCCCTGAGGTAAGCCAACACAACTAGTTTAACACACCTCTTTATTACTTTGTATTCAACAATTTACTGTTTTTAAATGTGTAAAGCAGCAGTCACCACTGAACACACTTCTATTTATCCTCTATTTTAATTAACTTTGTTTGACTTTATGAATCTAAAGTTGGGGAACGATAAACCCCTAAAGCTTAAAATGATAGTTGGGATCTCCTTGTTTTTTTTTGTTTGATCTAAACATACCAAGGAAAAAAGAAAAATGTGTTAAAATGCCTAGCAAATACATTTTACCATTAACCCTCAGGCAATTAGCCCATGTGCCAAAACAAGCAAATATATATGTTTAAGGTGGTGATGGTGCATTTCACACCCAAAAAAAGGCAAGGGGAGGGGGAGGAATTAGCAGAATAAAATGTCAAAAATTCAGTAGTAGAACTAATGATGGTTTCCGAGGCAAGTTCCTTATAATGTACAAATCAGAGGATGTGATGCAGGAGGTGCCAAAAGAATACTGGTGTAATCCAAATAATAAAAATAAGCTAATTTATCAATGAGCCATTATTTGACTGGGTTTCTCCTTTTTAGTTCCATTCCAAGTCAGAAAGATTGGAAGACACACAAATAAATAAGATAAATTAGCCACATCAGTAAAGATATGAATGTTTGTCTTTAGATAAAATTTTACCTTTTTTCATCTTGCATTCAATTGCTGTCTCTCAAATGAGGTTTCATATTAAACAGTTAAAGCATGCAGAGAATTTAAGAAAATGACAGTAAATCCAAATACATTTTCACTGGGTGTCGAAGGAAGAAGAACACTGGCATTTAGATCTTGAGTAATTTTCCCACGGTTTGATATCTCCCCCCCCCTCCCCCATTTGAGTTGTCCTGTATTAGGTCTTCTGAAAGCATTTTAGCTTTAGCTCCCTAATATAATGATAGCGTTCTTCATTGCAGCAGTTAGCTTGAGTTAAATTACTGCACTTGAGCTAGACTAATTTGAGTGAGAGGGGCCAAGCTTCAAAACTATCCTTGAGCTACACAGAGTGATTTGACTGGATGCTGCTGAGATGTAACTCAGGTTGTTGCTTCCCCACTGCATCAGTTGAGCTTCCACCCACCCCTGATAGGCTAGCTGCCTCATGCTGACTTCACTCAAGCTAGAGATTTATGTGTGTGAATGGGAGTCAAGTTAGGGTAATACTTATTACCCTAACTGCTGTGAAGACCCATCCTTAGTCCTCTTCCCCAAGCAGCAGGCTGCTGTGTGCCCTTTTTCCTTTTGTCATACTAGGAATTTTAGTTACAATCAAGCTGTCAAATTCTAAGGCAAAACCATTCCCTTTTCTTAACTTGTATCTGCTGCTGCTATCAAGGGAAAGGCAAATTTTGTTTAGTGCAGTGGAATTGTAGTCACGTGCCTTTATGTTCATCCTAGCCTGTAATGGAGTGATGTTTGTGTCTGGATTTTAAGGGGTAAATGGTTGGTTGGCCCTCCCCACAACCCTTGGCTAATGTAGTACCTGTCTAGTGATTTGGGTTTGCTGAAAGAAAGGGAAGCTGTTACAAAGCAGAAACCAGCACTGTTGGGCTGAGCCTGTGTCCTGACTTCAGAGAACATAGTGAAGCTGTGGGTTGGCTGAAGTCATTTGATAAGATGGTTGAATGCCTCTGAATTTCTCCTGTTTACATTCTGGGATGGTTCTGTATAGCTGGAATAATTGAAGTTAAGTGCCAGAACAATTCTGGGCACCCTTTCTGCCAGCGCATGCCCAAAGCAGTCTTTGCCTTGCCTCCCTGTGGAAAAGAGAGCTGCAGTGGTGACCCAGTAATGGGGGGGGAGGAGCAGTAACTCCCAAAAGGAAGGAAAGGACAAAGCAAAGGGCACCTGTGAGTGTCACAGAGAAACAGGCTCTTGGGAGGCAGGTCCTAATGTTTCATGTTCTTCCTTCTTCAGATGTGGAAATAACTTCTGTGCAACTCATCGCTATGCAGAGACTCACACCTGCACCTATGACTACAAGAGCGCAGGGCGGAGGTACTTGCAGGAGACCAATCCTGTCGTTAGTGCACCAAAGCTTCCCAAAATCTAACCATGGTTGTGCTGCATGTGGCCGTGCTGCCATGGCGGAATTGTATTACATTGAGAGAAGCAGTATTTGCTTCGACTGCATTTATTTTGCCCTGCTTCATATCTAAAGATTTGCCAAGTAACAAAAGCACATGAGGATGCATCTGATTGAAGAATAATGTGAACACTACTGTAGCTGACACCTTTATTCTTTAGTGAATCAAAAGTTTAAAAAGTAGTTTTTAAAAACTTACACTATGATTTAACTGTTCTTGCACGTCTTGTGTTAAGTGTTTTATATCTGAAAATGCTATTTCACTAGACAAGTCTTTAAAAGATGCACTTTACTAAGTTTCATATTTACTGTATAACCAGACTTGAGGGGGCGCAGTAATGAGGGTGTCATGTAATGTCTCTGTACTCTACCTTGTGTTTTGTCCATAGTGTGGTATCTTAAGTTATTTCACTAGGAAGTCTCCCCCTTACTTCAAACCACCTGTCTAGAGCTTCAACAAGTGTGGTACTTTCTGCACCTCTGTTCCGTTCAGATTGGCATTCGTATACCGTGTATCCATTCTGCAAATAACATATCATGGTAATCACACTATTTCTTAAAATACTACTCTTTATATGGCAGTTTTTTTAAATAGAGAATTTCCTCTTTGTTGCCATTAAATACAAGGAACAACTTATTTTAACTTTTTTTGTAATCCTAGATTTTTTAAGACTTCACAACTTGGTTTGTTAAGATGTTGAGTGCTGTTACCAGAAGAAATTCTAATAAATATTAAATTTTATTCTGGTTTGCATGCTCTTATCATAAGCTCAGTACTAACTTTTCATATTTTACAGGGTGCTGGCAGTGAAGGGAGGGTTTTCAGAAGCTTACAGCATTGCCCTAACTCTGCTGTCCTTGAAATCACTGGTAAAACTCCCATACACTTCAATGGGAACAACTAGGCCAGAACTGAGCGCGTCGAAAATCCCTCTAGCAAACAGGCCAGGCAAACCAAACACATCTGGGTGTTACCAAACATCAGCAGATATTTAGCACACAGGCCATATTGTTGGCAGCCTTTACCATCCTATGCCAACATCGCACCGGGCCGGTTTGGTGCTTGTATGGGAGACCTCCCAGGAACACCTAGGTGCAGCAGGAAGTGATATTAGACCACCACCTACTGAAACCATTTCTCCCTCTACTCATTAAGTATGAAAACATTCAGATCTGGCCCCAGGACACTCTGCTACTAGAGGGGCCCTATTATGAGTGTTTTAAAATTGCACTCCAAACCATGTCTGGCCATTACATTGGTGATTGTTTTGCCTGGAGTCAGCTTTAATATTCCTGGTAGGAAGAAGGAAACAGTTGAAGAGCTCACTACCTCTGCAACATTACCTTTTCCTGAGGGTACCTACAGTTTCTAGGTCCTTTTGGATACCTAAATTAAAAAAAAAAAAAAAATTTTTATAATCCCATTTATGGCGGTCCAGAAGGCTGCAGCTGGGACAAAGGCACAGATATGGCCATAGTGACGTGTATTTGAGCTCTCAAGCCTCAGTTAGTCACTCCTATCTAGGAATAAAGCCACAGTCTGGTAAAAGTTCCAAGGAGTATAAAATCCATCTGCCCTTTCATAGTAACACTTGTCACTGTGAACACATCACCTCAGTGCTCTGCTCTCTGCCCTTTCCGTGAAATACAGACTCCAAGGTCTGCCCTAATATTCAAAATTCTAATATTTCAGTACACATCAACATGGCATGGAAAGCTTCTAGTAGGGACTAGTGTAAGAGAGATTGTGCTTTTGGTCTTTTAAATTTATATTTGGTCTTTTCTCCTTGAAAAAATTATAATAAAAATACTTACAATCCAGGAAAAAGCTTCGTTATGGTAAACATAAAGTTGTACAGTTACACGGTCACATCAGGAAATGTCCACATTAAGATTGCATATGCAACTGTCACTTTTACCTGTGTATCATGCTAGTCTTAATTGCATGATCTTACTGTTTAGCAAATACAGTACAACATTTTCCTGACTTAGACATGTAGCTTCTAGTAATTTTTTCCATGGTTGTATCTTTATTGATATAGGCTTCTTGTATAATAAGCCTTAAGTTCTCTTTATTGTGATCACTCTACTATATACACCCTTCTTTTCAACCAGCAGCATAGCCTTAAGTGCAATTAGCAGATAAAGCAGCTAATTACAAAACTAATTTTCCCTATTCCTCCTGTTAGAATGTATGACAGATTGTTTACCATGTAAACCTTCATATAAGTAACTTGCACTTTACGACACAGAATAGTACACAGTGCTGCACAATGCTCACGTTTGTTGTAGACAAATATTTAGCTTTTGTATATGAGTCTCTTTGATCATGTAATTAGATTGTACTATAAAGCATTTTCACAATGGCATTTTAAAGGTGACCTTGGTTTGTGCCCCTCCCCCTTTTTATTTTTGCTTGCTTTTTACCTAAGAACTATGAAGAATGCCAACATTGCTCTCTTGCTGAAGGACTCTGGGGTTGTGGGGTCAGTTGCGTGTCGTGAGCTCTGGCACCCCAGCTGAGGGGACACTGGATCTCTAACGAAAGTGGATCCTGTCTGTGAAATCTTCATAAGGTGGCAGTGATAAAAAATAGTTTGCCTGAAAACTCTATCTCCGTTACTCAGCTTTCTGTCCCTTGGGATGGAATTGCTCTGTCTCCTGCCACCATAGGTGTCAAGACTTGAATTGTAAATGCAAAACGGACACAGAAACTTTTCCAGCCTCTTTTATCCACTGTAAAGAAGCAAAAGGTTTATTTCTTTGGGTGATTGCTCATATCCATTCCAATATAGGTGTGTGCGCGCCCCGTGCACAGATTCCCGGAACTTTTTTCCCTTAGCAAGCCCCGTAGAGTTGGCTCAGGCGCCCCCTGGAGTGCCGCGCTCATGCCACGGTACATAGGGCGCTGCTGACCCTGCGGGCCCTCAGTTCCTTCTTTCCGCCTGTGACGGTTGCTGGAACATCTGCCTCTTGCATATCGCAAGTAGCCTCCTTTAGCATTCTAGTGCATTTCTTTGTTAGTTGATTGTTGATAGTTTACAAGTCAATAGTAGATAAGTTAAAGTAGATAGTGCCCTTAGGGGCTACATTAGAGCCATGCCTGGCTCCACCGGCTTCAAAGCCTGCACCGTGTGTTCAAAAGTCTTCCCTGTGAGTGATCCTCACGATCGCTGCCTCTGATGCCTCAGAGAGCAGCACAGAAGAGAAAAATGTAATATCTGCAAGGCCTTCAAGCCGCACGCCCAAAAAGAGCGGGACGCCCGACAGAAGGCTATCCTGATGGAGTCCGCGCTCCGCCCGGACTCCAAGCCATCGCGATCGCCGGCGGCACCGAGCGTCTCGGTGTGGAGCGCTCTGATGGCACCGGCACCGAAGTCTGCAGTGCCAAAGAAAAAGAAGCGGCCTGAGGCCGCACGCGTGGACTCCTCTCTGCGACTGGTACAGCAGGTAGCAACACAGGAGATGCCCCAGCCACATGCCGTGGAGGTTACTCCGGCACCGGCATCTCCTCGCAGTGAGCCTCCCCCAACTCCTGGGGGTGGGGGAGCGCCCTGCAAGGGCCGTCGACGCCGGAGGCTTTTGCGGCGGCACGCGCCCTCATCGGCCTGCCCACGCCTCTGTCCCCCCCTCGGCCAAGAGTTCCGGGACTGGCGTCTCGGGGTAAACCCGCACTGGGTTGCCCCAGTGGATGGAGGAGACAGGAGTCAAGGTCTCCGCCCAGACGGTCGAGGAGGGTCGAGAGTGTGGGCTCCCCTCCTAGCTCTGACTCTGAGTTGTCGAGCTCCTCGACACCGAGGGCGGTCAAGAGGCAAATGCGCGAGGCGATGTCATTCTAATTCCGCCTCTCACAGGGGTCGTAGCTCCGGCACCTCGGTACGGAGCCTCCCTCCACACCGGTCCCTAACCCCAGTGCACAGCCCGGAGCGGTCCACGCCTCCAACGTGGGTGACGGTGCCCACCACTGCACCCCCTGCTCCAGCACCACCTGCTCCAGCACCAGTCATCTCGGCACCGGTCATCTTGCTCGGCTTCACGGAGACATAGGCGTCATTGCTCCCAATCCCGAGGTGGGAGGTGTCGCCGTAAGAGGTCGAGGCGCAGGAGGAGATCCACATCCAGCTCCTCCAGCACCTCGTCCCCCAGACGGCACCAGAGACATCGGCACCGGCGCTCCTCATCATCGTCTTGGGGCCGCTCACCACCCCGGGGCTGCAAACGTTGGTCTAGAGGCTCCGGATCCCAGGCACGCCAGCCAGACACGCTGCAGGCACCAATGCGGGCACCGGCGTGGCCCCAAGGCCCCTGTCAGTGGCTGTACTGGGGGCCGTGGGGTACCCAATGGGCCAGGGCACCACGTCCATCCACTCTTCGGTGGCCCAGCCAGCACCCCTGCCTCCGGGTCAACTGGACCAGGGTCACCCCTCTGAGAAGGGTTCAGACCCCGAGGAGGGTCCCTCCATGGGGCCCCTCCCACAGTCGTCGTCCTCCTCCCCAGATGAGGCGGCGGCCAGGAACTGTAAGGCCCCCCTCTTTGACTTCCGGGCCCACCAGGACCTGCTAAAGCGGGTGGCGGGCAATCTGAACGTGGACCTCAAAGAACTGTCAGAGGAGGAGGACTCCCTCTTTGGGTCATCTGGGTTGGCAGGGCCATCATGCGTCGCCCTGCCGGTGCACGAGAGGGTCATGAAGCATGCAAAGGCCCTCTGGCAGACCCCCTCTTCTGTGGCCCCCGCCTCCAAGGCCGCGGAAAGAAAGTACTATGTCCCCAAGGAAGGATTTGACTTCCTATACACTCACCCTGCCCGGGGATACTGGTTGTGGACGCTGTCAACCAGCACAACCGGCAGGGCGGCCAAGGCAACACCCCTAAAGATAAAGACAGCAAAAAGCTGGACCTCTTTGGCCACAAGGTGTACTCCACCACGGCACTGCAGCTACGCATCGCTAACCACCAGGCGCTCCTGGAGAGGTATAACCTCAACCTGTGGTCCTCGCTGCAAAGGTTCCAATCGGTGTTGCCACCAGACCAGGCTGCGGACTTTGCCATTGTGACCCAGGAAGGAGCGGCAGTGGCAAACATGGCATTATAGTCAGCCAGTGATGCCGCCAGCAGGGTGATGGCTTCGGCCATCGTCATGCGCCGCTGCTCCTGGTTGCAGTCCTCAGGCTTATCCCAAGAGGTCCAGCAAGCCATACAGGTCCTCCCGTTTGACGGGGCTGGGCTCTTCTCAGATAAAACAGATGAGAAGCTCCATGCCCTGAAAGACTCGCGAGCCACCCTGAGGTCCCTAGGGCTCTACACCCTGCAGGCCACGAGACACCAATCTCGGCCTCAGGCCCAGCGGCAGCCACCTCCTCCATCCAGGCCAGCCCTCAGACCCACTCAACCCAGGAGGGGTCGGGATCGCTACTGGGCGCCCAATCGTCGTGATTGCCCGGGGTCCTCGGTGGGGCCTCAACAAGGCCCAAGCAAGGGCAACAACGGAAATAAAAGATTTTGATGGTGCACACGAGGGTGGCACTCCTTCCTTGCCCCTGGATCTCTCCCGGCCCTTTGCCCACAGGCTCTGGCCGTACTATGCCGAGTGGGAAGCCATCACCACGAACCACTGGGTCCTCGGCATAGTCCTCAGGGGCTATGCCCGCCAGCTCACAGCCTTCCCCCCGGACTCCTCTCCCCACCCCCTCCCTCTTCAGGGACCCCTCTCATGAGCAACTCCTCATACAGGAGGTCAACTCCCTCCTCCTGCCCGGAGCTGTGGAAGAGGTTCCTCCACAGGAAAGGGGAAGGGGATTTTACTCACGATACTTCCTCATCCCCAAGGCCAAGGGGGGCCTGAGGCCCATATTAGACCTCGGCCGTCTGAACAGGTTCATCAGACGCATCAGGTTTCACATGGTTTCCCTAGCCTCCATCATTCCCACTCTAAATCCAGGGGACTGGTATGCTGCCCTCGACCTCAAAGATGCATATTTCCATGTTACTATCTTCCCTGGTCACAGAAAGTTCCTCAGGTTCATGGTAGCTGGCTGCCACTACCAGTTCTCAGCCCAGCCCTTTGGCCTCTCGTCAGCCCCCAGGGTCTTTACAAAGTATATGGCAGTTGGTGGCGGCCCATCTTCGCCGCAAGGGGGTCCAGATCTTCCCATACCTGGACGACTGGCTGATCCGGGACAGGTCCAGGGCCCACGTGAGGAACAGCCTAGCACTCACCTGCGTGACATGCACCAGACTGGAGCTGCTCATCAACGAGCAGAAGTCTACGCTCACCCCGGTGCAGCGCATAGAGTTCATAGGGGCCACCCTGGATGCCACCCAGCCAGAGCCTTCCTCCCACGGCCTCGATTTGAGACCATGGCCACCCTAATCGCCGATTTACACAGGTTCCCCACGACGACAGCCAGGCACTGCCTTCAGCTGTTGGGACATATGGCGGCATGCACATATGTGGTGAGGCTGGCTCACCTCAAGCTCAGGCCTCTCCAAGGGTGGTTGGCCTCAGTGTATGTACCAGCCAGACATTCACTAAACAGGGTGGTCATGGTTCCCACCCAGGTACTGTCCTCCCTGGACTGGTGGAGGAACCCGGGGGAGATTCTGAGGGGTGTCCCCTTCAGAGACTTGGCTCCTTCAGTGACTCTCATAACGGATGCCTCAGACATGGGATGGGGGGGCCCACATCAGCAAAGACTTGAGCATCCAGGGGTTCTGGTCATCGGACGAAAGAGCTCTCCATATCAATGTCGGAGCTCAGGGCAGTCTGCTTGGCCTGCAAGGTCTTCCTCAGGTTCCTGAAGGGCACGATGGTTCAGGTTCTCACGGACAATATGGCAACCATGTTCTATATGAACAGGCAGGGGGGAGCGCGCTCCTCGGCTCTATTCCAGAAGGCTACTCAACTTTGGGACTTTGCTGTGAGGCACGACTTCCACATCTCTGCCTCTCACCTCCCCGGGGTCAGGAACAACAAGACGGACCGCCTCAGCAGGTCGTTCTTACCCCACCACGACTGGTCACTGCACCCGGAGGTGGTGACTTCAATTTTCCGGAAGTGGGGGGTTCCCCAACTGGACTTGTTCGCGTCATCCTGGAACAGGAAGTGCCCGAGGTTCTGCTCGCTCCGAGGTCACGAGCCGGGCTCCCTCTCTGACGCGTTCCTTCTAGACTGGACGGGGACCCTCACATATGCGTTTCCCCCCATCCTGCTCCTACCCAAGGTCCTCTTGAAAATCAAGAGGGACAGAGCAGACATAATACTGATTGCGCCAGCCTGGCCGAGGCAGCACTGGTACAGCATGCTGCTCGACCTGTCCATCGATACGCCGTTCCTGTTCCCGAGACGCTACGACCTGCTCTCCCAGGACCAGGGTCGCCTGCTGCACCCAGACCTGGACTCCCTCCACCTGACGGCATGGAGACTATGGCTGACGGAGGGAGAGAGAGCCTGCTCCATACAGGTCCAGCAGGTTCTGCTGGGCAGCAGAGAACCTTCCACTCAGGTGGTGTACCGGGCCAAGTGGAAGCATTTTACCTGTTGGGCGGAGTCCCGGGGTATCCCACTGAGCTGTTCACCCTATACAGGTGATTTTGGAGTACCTACTCCATCTGAAGCTTCAGGGTCTAGCACTGGCTTCCCTGAAGGTGCACTTGGCGGCTGTATCGGCCTTCCACCGGCCAATGGAAGGGCGTTCCCTGTTCTCCCACCCCATGTCAGTCAGGTTCCTCAAGGGGGTGGAGAGGCTATACCCGCAGGTCCGTGACCCGGTACCTCCCTGGGATTTGAACCTGGTCCTCACCATGTTGACAGGACCCCCCTTCGTGCCCATGGCTACATGCCCACTGCTCGTCCTCTCTTGGACGGTAGCCTTCCTGGTGGCCATTACATTGGCTAGGAGGGTCTCTGAGATTAGGGCCTTGACCTCGGAGCCCCCCTACATGGTCTTCTATAAAGATAAGGTCTGACTGAGGCCCCACCCGGCGTTCCTGCCTAAGGTGGTGTCCCAGTTTCATTATAACCAAGATATCTTCCTCCCCGTGTTCTTTCCTAAACCACACGGTTCGGAGGAGGAGCGGAGATGGCATTCGCTGGATGTCAGACGAGCTTTGGCCTTCTACATCAAGCAGACCAGGCCGTTCCGGAAGTCAACGCAGCTGTTCGTGGCAGTGGCGGACCGGATGAAAGGCTCACCTGTCTCCACCCAGCGCATCTCCACCTGGATCACCGCCTGTGCTAAAACATGCTACGAGCAGGCGAAGGTGCCGCTTCCGGGACCTGTGACGGCACACTCAACCAGAGCTCAGGCCTCCTCCGCGGCCTTCCTGGAACGAGTGCCCCTGCAAGACACCTGCAGAGCAGCGACCTGGTCGTCGGTCCACACCTTGATGTCCCACTACGCCATTGTGCAGCAGGCGAGAGAGGACGTGGGCTTCGGCAGGGCCGTGATGATGAGAGCGGCTCACCGTTGACTCCTATCCACCTCCAAGGTATGACTATTTAATCACCTATATTGGAATGGATATGAGCAATCACTCAGAGAGAGAAAACAAGGTTACTTACCAGTAACTGTTGTTCTTCGAGATGTGTTGCTCATATCCATTCCACACCCACCCTCCGTCCCCACTGTCGGAATCGGCAGAAAGAAGTGACTGAGGGCACTGCCGACCCTGCGGGCCTTATGTACCGCAGCATGAGCGCGGCACTCCAGGGGGCGCCTGAGCTGACCCTACGGGGCTTGCTAAGGGAAAAAAGTTTCAGGAATCTGTGCACGGGGCGCGCACACACCTATATTGGAATGGATATGAGCAACACATCTCGAAGAACAACAGTTACTGGTAAGTAACCTTGTTTTTCCTTACCTGGCATTCTCAACCCTCGCAACAGAGGGCATGACTGTTCTGGCTGTGACTCTTGGTTTAGACCTGCCTGTGCCACCATGCATGAAGCAGTTCAGATGTCTCTGGGCTGTCTTACACCGGTGGTTACAACATCGATTGAGCTCATTCTGAATCGGGCTGAGGTTTGAATCATGGTGAGGTTTGAAAGGAAAATGATGGGGAGACAGAGGGGACTCAGCTGACCAAAGGAGGAGGCTTTCCTGGCTGAGGGAGCTGACTTCGTGCACGGGAACAGTCAAGTGAGCCTGCACCCAGCTCAGATTACCTCAGTTCTTACTGCTATTCAGCTTCAGGGTGAATTATGCCAACTGTTGCCTGTGCAAGTGTGGGGGTGGTGGGCACACAATGAATATAAGTTCTCTAGTAGAGTCAAGGGCTAATTTAAAGATAGTCACGGAAATAAAAAAAAGTGATGGAACAGTAACTTGTTTCACAAAGAGGCAAACTTAGGCAGTGTCTTGGGAAATGAGTGCCCAATGGAAAGGAACTCCTGGGATCTACTGGTGATATTATTTGTTTCTGGTGCAGAATTATAACGCTTCATTTTTACAATGGAAAATTCTCTTAGCCGCAGTCCCTTGCTTCAGTTTCTAGTGTATGTTAGACACCTGTTATGTGGTATTGAGTAAACCTGAATCTTGGGGGAAAAAAGTTCATTTGAAAGTCAGGAAAACTCAAAAGGTTGATTGCATGCATCTTTTTGAGTGAATATCTCTAAAGAATAAATTGTAGCACTGTTTGCTCAGTGCTGAACTGTAGAAGTGAAAATATGTTCACATTTCTGTATGGTGAATCAAAGGTACTTTCTGTACCCATTGCACAGGAAAAGATGTAATCGCATGTCCAATAATGTGGATTGTACTCAGTGCTTAATTTGTGCCGGGCCTTGCCAGGGCTGAGACCTGGCACCTTCTGGTTTAGCAGTTCATTGCCCCAGCACCTCTGGGCTTGTCGCATCAATTATGAAAGTTTTTAAAAAAAAACTTTGCTTAATCCTTGGCACTTAATTGCTTGAGTCTCAGTACCTGTTTTATTACAAATTATGCACTGATTGTGCTACAGCAGCCAAGCACTGAGGAAAGTCGTGTGGGAAATCATCTAAATTGTTGTGTGACACTACAGACCACTAGATGTCAGTGATATCACCAATATGATGAGAGCAGATGGAGGGAAAAACTAGAGCAAGGTGCCCCCCCCCAGCAGAGCTGTCTGCTGTTTCTAGCAGTGCCTGCTCTGTTGCTGTTACATATGGCCCGATTTGAGGCAAGTGTCTTGGCTTTTCTGCACTTCCTCAGCAGAAATGGCCACCTTTTCATATCTATTTTCTAATCCTCTCTTTAATCCAGGCCTCAGCATTGTATGCTGGATTATACATTCTAATCATAAAAGCACAATGAATACCTGATGTAATTAGATGCTCTGCATATAATCAGAAATTTAAAACAATACCTGATCACCAAAACAATTTGAACTGCTTGGAACTTGATTAAGGGGGCTAATGGGTTGGAAGCCAGATGTTAAGGTGAAGAATCCAGGGTTTCAAACACCCTCTTTTTCTACTTTCCCCTGTCTTTTTTAAAACAAAACACCATGATTTTAGAATAAAGGGGAAATTAATTCTCCCTCATTCCCCTCCACAAACAGCATGCACATATGTTCTGGCTGTCTTTATTCCTTTTAAAACTGCTTTTGAAATTGTCTGATGAAAGAGTGTATCTTGGCTTTATTTTAAATAGACCCAGTCTATGCTTCCAGATCCAATACTGGAATTCCTGATCGTAAGGCCTAAAGTACAGTGATCTGATTTGGGCTACACTGGCTGTTTGCTAAACCCCAATAGTGGGATCATTGCACTGCAAAACACAGGTGAGTAATAAAATATTATTGGAAAGGAAAGAATGGTCTTGTGATGGAGACACAGGACTGAGAGTCAGGAGAGCTAGGTTTTCTTCTCAGACTTGCCAGGGTTGTCATATTACCTCCATAGGGACATAGGAATTGCCAGCCTGGATTAAATCTGAGGTCCTCCAGTATCCCATCTGTCAGCAATGGGGAGCACCAGATGGTTTTGGAGGAAGGTATAACCACACAGTAGCAGATGTGGGATAATCTGTCCCCAACATTAGGTCTCCTCTTGATATCTAATCTTTAGAGATTGGTCTAAACCCTGAAGGATTTAATATCCCTCCCAAAAAAATTTTATTAAATATAATTGGATAGTCTTATCCATATAAATGTCCAATCCTTTTTTGAATCTTGACCTGTACTTGGTTTCAATGACTTCCTCTGACAACGAGTTCCATAGTTCAGTTGTACATGGTGTGAAAATACA
Source organism: Emydura macquarii macquarii (assembly GCF_026122565.2). Classification (NCBI taxonomy): domain Eukaryota; kingdom Metazoa; phylum Chordata; order Testudines; family Chelidae; genus Emydura; species Emydura macquarii. The sequence goes on from NW_027130204.1 coordinate 7,140,617, forward strand.
TTTCTCACCTTTTCGTTTCACTGAATGTTGCCTTGTTCTTGTGTTAAGAGACAGGGAGACTGTTCTCCCTTTCTAGTTCATTCATTGTTTTAGGTACTTTTTTCGTTGTTCATCACTTTTCTACGGTAACACTCCCAGTCTTTTCAATCTCTCCTTGTGTAATAAGTTTCCGAGGACTTTCATCATTTTCATCACCTTTTCCAGAACCCACTCTAATTCAACAATATCCTTTTAAAGAGCCTGCTCTGTGACTCAGTTTCCCCAACCCACCATGTGTGTATCTTGTCTATTCAGGTCAGGGACTGTCACTATCTAAAGAGTTCACAATGTGTTTGTACAGTGGGGCTCTGATCTCAGTTGGGGCCTTTAAGCAATACAGAATACGTCTGCCAAGAGATTCTCAGATGGAAAGTGCTACAGGAAGGCTCAGGACTTCTACAGCCCATCTGTTCATTTGTACAAGATATAAATTAATGTTAGCAGGAGTTTTGTAAGGGAAAAATATGGCAAAGTTGGGCAAAGAGGCCATCCAGCTGAGAAGGGTCAGCACAGTTCTTACCAGCTCAGCCAGGGAGAGAGACTGTCTTGGTGCACCAGGAGGACCGCAAGATGCCTACTTTGAGGCTCAGCTGCAATACCATGTGGGATGCACACTGTCTGGCTAGACAGGGAGTATACTCTGCAAATCATTTAAGTCCACTTCAGAGTGTGACCACAAGGGGGCAGTCACAACAGAGCTAGACTCCTCTCCTGTGGTGTTTAAGCATCTTAGGGCTGTGAAAGGGCTGCTGAGTAATTTAACCCTACCCAAATCTAAATACTCCGGATCACAGAGTCATACAAGTCAGAGATGGCACAGGCCCACAAGATGGATCATCCAATCCATCACCTGCCAGTGTAGGGTGGATCTAGTGTGTTTTCCAGTCTAGATGAAGATATGATTGGACTATGCTCTGTCACAGACTGATTTTTGGAAGCACATCACTTTCCCTTGCTGGGCTTCAGTTTACCCTGTGAAATGTGGGTAAATCCTACCTTACAAGTGATCTTCAGTCCCCAGGAACTGATGAGAGGCAAGGGCTTTGGTATGTCTGCATGGAAAGTGCTTCAGAAATGCTATGTGTCTATTAGTCATGGTAGAATAATGTCCCAGGGCTCTGATGTCTACTGATAGAAATCCTGCAGTGTTGAGGACCTAAACAGCCCCCACAGTCTCAGCCATTATCTGAGCAACAGACAACAAAAAATAGTGGTTCTTCTTGGAGTGCTTGACCATATGTATCCCACTCTTGGTGCACACGTGACCATGCTGTTAAGATTAGAGTCCAGTGTCCGCTCACATGCATCCTGAGTACCCTCATGCTTCTGACCAAGATCCTAATGGATGGAACAGGCCCAGCCGCCACGCAGTGCCTTCTCATTGCTTATGATGGCCAGATGGAGTTCCTTTGTGTCCACCTCTTGATGCATCCTTTTTGCTTAATCTACTGTCGTGAATTCATATGTATTAGTACTAGATAGCTGCACTGTGTATGTATTAATATCGGATAGATAGGGTGGTTAGCTGCACTGTCTACGTATTAAGTGTTAGTTAGCTAGTTAGGGTAGGCACCCATTGCAGTTTTTTGCTAGTTAATAGTTTTGAGGAAGTTTTTACCTGCGTTATTCATTTGGGGTTGGTTTTGTTTTGTTTTTTTTGTTTTTCCCCTGACTGGGATCTTCTTCATGGTGTTGGGACTTAGGGATGTACCATCCTAACCTGTCCAGCTTTATTGCCTCTCTTGCCAGGTGGTGATATCTATGGAATGATACCTGTTTTGTCTTGGGGAAGCCCATATTCCCAACAGGTGCTCAGTGTGTATGTCCTTTTCTAAAAGGACTTTAAAAACTAGGGAGGTGCATTTAAATTGTTTCTGAGACTGCTCAGTGTTAGCTTCTAACCCACGGCAGGGAAGATCCCCTGGACATGTTCCAGGACAGGGCAGAAGCGCCCCTGAGGGTTCCAGTTCCACTAACTCCCAGGCTCTATCTTTGAAGGTTTGAAGGACATTCCAGTTTTGGACTTCAGCAAGGCTCTTAAAACAAAGTCCTTAGAGGAAAAGTTGGGCAGAGCTGCAACAGGATTCCTGGTAAGAAGTGGTCCTCATCACTTACGTTCTAAGGAGATTCCACAACCCCAATTGGGTACCATGGGAGCTCTGAGGGACCCAGTACAAGGACTCCAGCACTGTCTCCTGATTCAAAGCTAGCTCCCTCCAGTACTGAGACAGAGTATCAGGTGTTACCTTAGTATCCAGCACTGGCTATTACAGGACCAGCCACTCTGGGCATTGGTCTCCTGGATGCTACTCACTTCTGAACCACAAGGGTCAGTACTAAGCATCTGGCACAATCAACCCTGATGTTCTCCAAGCTGACGTTTAGAGCACTCAGTACCACGGAAGTGTGCAGTACCAAGGGATCTTCAGGTGTTAGAGCTGGAATCTCTTCTGCTGTCCACAGGCCCGAACATCCTTTCCATGGTACCAATATCCCCTGCCTCACTGGCACCCAGGGCTTCCCCAGGGCCAGTTGCCTGTAGGCTCACCTTGTACCTGAGCACTCCAGCTTCAGCAGCCCTTCCCTGAGATCTGGAATGCTCGTTTCCATCTTCTGACTCCCCCCAGTATGGATTTTATGAGTCTGAGCGGGAATTGAAGCCTTCATTCAGGGGTAGAGATCACAGGGAGCATGAGGGCAGGCATATGCCGTGTTACTTTTCCCTATAACATTCCAATATGGCCTTATTGGAACCCTTGGGGTCCTCACTAGCCAAGTCACCACACTTCCACACCATGTCCTAGGACGAGAACCACCTCCACACCAACACCCAAGGGTGTTTCAGCTTGCAGTGCCAGAATCTGAGCCCTGTGAGGACTTTTTGGGGGAGAAGCATCCTCAGGCTGAGACTCTAGCAAACCTATGGCTATATCATCCTTGTCCCCAGATGTGGTGGGGGTCCATTCTACACCATCTCATCCAGATGACTACAAGAGTGTTCAAGACTTGCTCAGCTATATAGCTGGTTCCCTTGAGATACTGACAGAAGGAACTGCAAGAGACTCCACATAAACTTTTGGTCATTTTCCGTGTCTATGCCTGGGATGCATAGCACTTCCCATCAGCGAGGCTCTCTTAGACCCTGCCAAACATATGTGTAGACACCAGCAACATAAATGGTTCCAGGTGCCATCCACCCTAGAGGAGTAACTGTACACACAGCGAGTACCTGGCTTGCTGGTTGTTGTGGCAGCTAATGAGGAAAGCAGACGACAGCAGCTAAGAATGACTGAGAGAAAAGGGACCAAAATGGCTGTTTGTTTGGATGTAGAAGTTATTTGCCTGTCAGCCTACAATTCTGAATTGCAAATTATTAGGTGTTATTGTTCCGGTATGATTCTTTGAACTACAATAAAATTTCAGATTTTATCAATAAACTCCCTCGGAAAAAGAGAAGAGTTTAAATGGTCAGTTGCAGAAGAGCTGTTAATTATTGGGACCTCCCTCCAGCTGACACTAGATGCTGCTGACACTGCATCTCTATCTATGGCAACTTCACTTGTTATAAGAAGGGCAGCCTGGCTGGTTCCATACTTCTGACATCTGGAAAGATGCGCAGACAATCATGGAGGATCTTCCTTTTGAGGGCCCGGACCATTTTAGCATGAAAACCAATAAGGCTGTTCACTTGCTGAAGGATTTGTGGGCCACACTGCATTGTTGAGGGGGTTATACATGCCTAAGAGAAAACAAGGCAGACCTCATGCTTATTCCAAACAAAGACCATCACCCCATACCTTCTTCCACCGGAGAGCCATGCAGCCCCCTAGAGGAAGGTGTCACTTTCCAAAACGGAGACTTTCTTCCTTGGCTATCACTTCATCCCACTTTGCATCTGTATCCAAATCATTCTTTTGACACGTTGGTCAAGCATTGCACTAAGATCCATCTACCGTACGTAGACTTTTCTTCCAGCACCACCACTTGAGAATTGTCTTCAGTTTTATAAGGAGTCATGGAATCTGATAAGACTGCTCAGTCCTAGAGAGAGTCTCAGTTGGATACTCCATTCAGTTCTATACTATGCCTCTTCCCATGGCCTTTCCTATCTCTCTTCCCCTCTCATAAGAGACTGTTACATCAAGAAGTGAAGTCACTCCTATCTTTTGGGGCAATAAAAGATATTCCACTTCAGTACAAGGGGATAGGTTTCTTCTCCAATTTCTTCCTAATACCAAAGGAAAAGGGGGAGAGGCTGGCTCCCAGTTCTGAATTTGAGGGGGACCAACATTTTCATCTGACAATTCAAGTTCAGAATGGTAACCCTTGCCTCCATAATTCCATCTCTAGATCCACAGAACTGGTTTGTGCCTCTCGACCACAGGCTACCTATTTCCACATCTCCAACATCTGGCATACAAGAATTACATAAGATTCCAGATGGGATAGAGCCACTACCAGTAAGTATTGTATGCTTCAGTCTCTCTGCAGCTCCAAGAGGGGGGTTCACCACTAAGGGTCTAGCAGTCATTGCAGTCCACCTGAGAAGAGGGAGTAATAATTTACCCATAATGACTGGCTTGTCGGAGAAAAATAGCCTCAACAGAGGGAAGGCCAATTTATTACATTTTCCAGCTTTTTCTTGCCTTCAGTTAATGATCAACAAAGAAAAGTCCTAGTTAACACCTACATAGATAGAAGTCTTAGGAACAGTATTAGCTTTTGCTGTCATGGAGTCTTATCTGCTATGAGAGATTGGAAGCCATGTCCAACCTTATCAATTATCTTCAAAAGGCAATGTGTGGGGGAAATGGGCATGCGCTGCGGTCACATGCCTCCCCCTACTCCCCTGATTTCTGCCAGGGTTTATATGCTCTGCCCTGAAACCCCACTTCATACCACCAGAATTGAATGGTGTTTGGGCCCACTCCACCCTTTATGTTCTTGATATGGGAACATGAGGATACTCAGTCTGCATTCATGGTCTCAGTGGCCACTGCTGGCTGAAAGATTCCAATCTCTCAAGCCCATGGCATGCATGTGCTCCAAGAAAGGAATCCATGTGGACAATACATCTCAAATAAACTCCAGTTACTGTAACGGTAAGTCACTTTTCTTTTCCTATCAGGACTGCAAGCCATTTTTATATGAATGAGAATCTGGGCCAGGCAGGACCTGCCCTTTGCCTATTTGTCGCCACACTGATTCCTTTCTTCTCTCCTGCATGTTCCCTTCTCCCCCTTCCTTTCCTAGAGACCAAAATGATCTCCATGTTGAGCAGCAAAAAGAAGAGCAGCAGTGCAGGAGGGCATGAATCCTACTCTCTGATGGGCTCACACAAACAAGACACAAAGGGGGCTTCAAGAATAGCCTTTTAGTCACTTTGTCTATTGCTATGATGTGCACATGGGAGAGCGAACAGATGGGAAAACATAGCACAGGAAATGCAGGTGGAAGGGAGAAGGAAAATTCAGCTGAATCCCAGAGAAATTAGAGAAGAAAAAATCTTAGGCACTCATCTTGTCCTTTCTCTACAGAGAGAGAGAGAGAAATGAATGATTGTTCCCAGCAGAATATTCATGAGGACTGTATCCAGTTTGAAACGTCCTCAATGATGAGGCTTCCCCAGCTTAATAGATCTTACTGCAGTATGGCCTACATTTTCCTTTGCTGCATTTTATATCATTAGTCAGAGATGATGGGGATGGTGTGTATTCATGCATATTCAGAACTCCTTGCATTTTGTCAGGGAGCTCATGATAGCTGTCCTTTGAAGCCAAATGATCCAATGTTTCACACTCTGGTGCATGAAATTGCATCACAATTCTGGCACACAATGTCCTATGATAGCGACCTCCCACCTAAGGTGGGATGAAACTGGTCCAGCCCATTAAAAGTTTGATGATATTAATGCAAATAATATTAAAAAACTGAATTTATTAAGGGCTGCTAAAATAACCTTGCTAACCAAAAACACTACAGAATTCTAAAGCGACCATCTAAAACATTGCAGTATCAGTATGGAAGCATATAGACTGAGTCCAGTACTGCAGAATATCATAGTACTTTATATGGGACAAATGAGTGATACTTGTCTGCATATAAGGGGCTGGCTAATATAATAATTTACTCAAGACTAAAGCAGGCACAGAGCATTTTCAACATGGTGATCTTGTCTGACATGGTATTTGGCTCTTTCACTTCTAGGCTTGTGGGGATTGAAGGGTTTTGAAAAGCATCTAGTAACTATGTTGAGAGTCCATGCTGCTTCTGAGGAATATTAGGGTCTCACTCTGGGGACAGGAATCCCTATCAATGCCATTTAACAAAAATTAGTATTTACTGTTGCTGAAGCATGCCTGACTGGTAGACCTGAAGGCCCTTTCTACCTACCCACAGCACAGATACCTTGTGGAGGGCACCAAGCAAATTGCACCCACCCCCTCATCAATGTTTTTATCTATTCAATCTAGCCATCACAGCTATTTCCTAGACTCTCATCACCCTGGTATATAAGCATCTTCCTCAACCTTGAGCTGGAAGTACAACTTAGCAGAGTGAAGTCGGTCATGTCTCCATATATTCCCTACTGAGATTGCCAACAATGGTTCAAGTTAGTGTCAATATATTTATCTATCTGAGCACCTTGTAATATTAAATATGTCCACGGGAATGGCTTACCCCCTAAATTTAAATTCATTCATCTGTTTTCCCTTTCCAAGAACAGGGGACAGTTGTCTAGATTCTCTTTGCTTCTCCCATTCTGGGAAGAAGAAATTTTTTTTTAAAAGTAGTCCCCAAATTAATGGGAAAGCACTAACAAAGCCATGGGGCTTGCCTTTCGTCCTGAAGTCAGCCCAAGCTGTCATTCTCAGCTTTTGTGGAAGGATGTCCCACAGCTGTGGACCTGCTGCAGAGAACTCTGGTTCCAACTCCCATTAATGTCACCTCCATTGGTGAGAGTTCTAATGATCCTGGAGACCGCAGCTACCACAGGTGCTTTTGGTTGCAGAAGATGAGCAGGTGTCTGAGGTAGGCAGGGGCCAGCCCACTGAGAGCTTTTGGAGGGAAAATGAAGATGAGGGGTAACATTTTCAAAAGCACCTAAGTAAGCAGGATAACAGACCCTTCCATTGGCATGGGCAGGCATATCAATGACTTACTGCAGCTTCCTTCATTTTAGGCCTAAATGTTGGTTAATTGTATATTTTAGTCTGGTTTCCAATATGCATTAAATTTGTTTAGAAATTTGCTTATGGGGGTGTGGAAACTGTTATTTATATTCCAACAGCTCCTAGAGGCTTCTGCTGAGACTGGGCCTGCAAGGGGTAAAACCCCAGCCCAGGCTAGAAAGGGTTAAAAGCTAGTTAGTCACACTTATTGCACCTGTGCCATAATTCATTAGTGACTTCACAGCCAGAGGGAGCAGGAGAAAAGAGGGTCAGGTGATAATTTAATGGACATCTGGGCCTCATAAAAGGGAGAGAGCTCAGTCTGAGGGGAGGAACCACACTGAGCAGAACGATTTCTGTGAGGGGGCCTGAACCAGAGTCTGCAGGAAAAGACACACCTCAAGAAGACTCCAACTCAATAAAAGAGAGGGGGAGAAGACTCCAGGGTAGCTGAGAAGGGGGAAATGAACACATGAATCCAGAGGAAGAGCTGATTTATTGTGATGCTTTGGACATTACAACGAGCTGTTATTACAACAAAAGGGATCTGAAATGGATGCTTCTTGCTGGGAGGATTGAATCATGCACAAAGACAGATGGGCTACAGCAAGGACCCCTGCAATGCAAAATTCTGACAATGGGAGGTGCTGTGACAACCACTTACCAGGCTTATTGTGCTAAGTGCACAGTATATACTTATTATGAGAAACAGTTCCTGCCCCAAATTACTTACAATCTAGAAACCAGACAAAGGATAGGAGGGGAAACAGAGGCACAGAAGCTTACCCAAAGTCACATGGCAAGTTATTGGTCATGAAGGGAATAGAACCTAGGTCTCCTCTCAATCCAGCAACTATCCATTATACCTTTAGGGTTTCTGATTTTCCATTTTAACTGATAAAGCATCTAGATTTAAAAAAAAAAAAAAAAAAAGAGAGAGAGAGAGAGAGAGAAAAGAAATTGGTGTTTATCCACTAACCATTGGAAAATGTTGCTTATATCTAAGGGCTTGTCTACATGGAGCAGGATTGTGGCCTATAGAGATGTGATTTCTAAAGGGCACAAATGTGTTGCACATTAATTGGTCCACATTGACCCTGCTGGCTTGCACTAAAGATTCCCTAATGCTCTTTAACATAGTGCATACAGCACTATGTTAAAACGCACTAAGGAAAATTACAGAGATTACTCATACACTATTATGCAGTGTTGTTGTATATATTATATAGTGCCATAATGAGTAATCTCATTGTAATCCCTACTGTAGCGAGTAATTATATAGTCTACATTACAGCATATATGAAGAGAGAGCCCCTGGAAAAAAACTGATTTGACATCTCTATAAACTAAATAATTGCTAAAAATATTCCCTAAATGAAATAAATAAACCTTGAAAAACAGAAGCCCTACTTATATCACACTGCTCCAAATAGTACATGTTTATAATAATCTATATGCTATATCTAATAGTGGAAAATACTTTTGACTACACGCCAAGCAGGGCTGGGCCTAGTTCATAACTGAATGAGGGGTCCAAGACCTCTCCATAGAAACACAGGATGCTACAGGAAATAATGCAGATTAATCCAGCAGGTGGCATTTTTCCTTCTGCATCAGTACAAGAACAATGCCCCAGCTTGGAAGCAAGAGGTCCTGTGAGGTTGGTAGTGTCATTTTTCAAAATCAAGCTTTTGACCCCTTGTAGTCACTAAAGATACAATGGTGCTTTTCACAACAGTTAGGAACATTAATTCTGTTGTCTTGGCCACATTCTAACTGGATTTCCAGCTGGCCCTGCACTTGAAGTTTAGTTGGAGAAGATAGTCTTCAGTTTCTTTTATAAAAATCTATAAAAAAGTGTTGCTAGCATAAAGGGGTAGCCACATTCCACACCATTTGGTGGGTGTACCTCTGGGGTGTCCCTCACTAAAGTTGTCACTCATTTTAGTACCATTTCCTTCCATCCTATAATGGGTGGGTGTAACTGCTTTGTACTCCTGTAATTTATTGACATCAAAAAAGCAGACTCAGGATACAGATTACAGATATTTGGACCATGCTCAGAGAATAAATCACACATCACATCAATGGTCCCACTCTTTTTGCTTTGCTGAGTCTGCTTTAAAAGTTGTGAGCGAGTTCAGTTTTTTTCAGGTTCTTTTTCACTTATGCTCAAATCTTGCTATAAAATTTCTCATTGCTTGGCAGAGGGATGAAATCTCTTATATTTTACATCATGCTCATTTCCCTTTATTCTTACTTTATTCTTATTTTACAAAGATTCACGTACTCCAACATCTCTCAGAAAACCTGTATGAACAGCTCTGGCCCTCTGGGACAAATATGTACCAGTTACGGAATGAAAGCAAGAAATTATTACGGATCTTGCAGCAGCCAGAAATAACATGGTGCAATTTTATTGCACCAAGGATCTTTCATGAGATATTTTCTTGAGTATTTCCACCTTTTCTTCCTCTTATGTGACCCCTCTTTCTGTCTCTTTCTTCCTTTGGCTATATCTGCTTATCACTCATTTTCTCTAAAGCCTCTTGGATTAATTTTATGCATCTACAAAATTCAAGCCTACAGCTATATGATTTAAATAGCTACTCTATCACAAAAGAGAAAATGATGACACAAGAATATTGACTATATTCTTGACTATGTTTCCATCTGGGGAGTTGGATGCCTGACTTTCTTAGGCTTTGTCTACACTAGAAAATTGTATCAATGTAACTATTAGTATAGTTAAACTTGTAAACCCAGCTTTTAATGGGGTGCTTTATACCAATATAACTATTTCTGTATAGGAAGGGAACAATTTAGTGTATGTCTACATTAGCATGTTAGTTGATAAAACTTTGTCAGGGGTGTGAAAAAAGACACCCCTAACCAACCTAAGTTTTGCCTACACAAAAATGCAGGTGTGGACAGCGCTAGGATGGGGGATGCTCTCCTGACAACATAGCTACCACAGCTGCTTGGGGGTAGTTTAAGTATGTCAATGGGAGATCTCCCATCAGCAGAGTGTGGCTACAGGAGAAACCTTACAGTGGAACAGCTGTGTTGCTGGGGGTTACACCAGTAAAAAAAAAAAATTACACCACTATCCAACATGATTATACATCTTTCAAATGTTGCAAAAGGGTTATGTGTAATTCTTCTTCATGCTTGCATTAGAATAGCTATGGGAGTGGGTGATGTGGTTTATATAGGTGTGTCCCACAGCTTGAAATAAAATTAACAGCATTTTGAGGGTAGGGAAGGGTTGAAGGAAGATGGATTGTGAGGCTACATGGATACAGAAGCAGGAGTGGTATACCTGCATTCTCTTACTGGTTTTGCAGCTGACTCTGCCATGGTGGATAACTCTCTATCCTTCTCTGTGCATCAGCTCCCTTATCTGTCAAAGGGGAATAAACCTTCTTCCCAGGTAAACTGCAAGTCTCACTTTTTATTTGTGAAGCAATTCCGGATGGTTCTGGTGAAAGGAAGGCCTTGGAAACTCAGATTAGGTGGGGATGCAGCTTTACGGACTGATGACTGCAACACTGTCCTCTGCCAGTCACTTACTGCTCCAGGGTGTGACATGCCAACGTCCTCACTCACCAAGGGCATGATGGCCTCATGGTACAATATCCTCCCTCTCCATAGCCATAGTGGCCTGGGTGTAGGTTGTGCCTCATGCTGGCATAAGTGGGCCTGGTCTCTGTCCATTGGGTGCACGGTGGCCTCAAGGTACCAGGTCTTCCCCCAGAGCCCCATGATGCGGCATCTCCCTGCAGCCCTTCACTGGCATGCAGGGGTGAGGGGGGAGCCCAGGGCACAGCGTTTCTTCCGCGTGGGCATGCTTCAGGCCACCACACCCAGGTGAGCAACCTTGGAGCTTCCACATCCCCTCCCAGGGCTACGGGGGGGCCTAGGAGAAGGTGAGCGCCCTCCCACTGGCATGCAGCATCCTGGGGGCACCCAGACTTGACATGGGGCAAGAGGGAACAGGGGCTGCCCCCAACCCCCGCGGGTGCCAGGGACCTGAGGGCGCCGCGCCCCCTCCCCCCCGGGTGTCATGGGCCTGAGGGCGCCGCGCCCCCTCAACCTCCTCCCCCGGAGCCAGGGGCCTGAGGGCGCCGCGACCCCAGCCCCGGCCCTGCAGCCCCGAGGCCTTGGGGTCGCCCGGCAGTGCCGACTCCCAGCAGTGCCCCGCAGGCCCCGTCCCCGCCCCCCGGCCATGGCGGCGGCGGAGGAGGCGGGGCGGTGCGGAGACAGGCAGCTGGGCTTTCCCGTGTAAACAGGAGCCGGGCAGGAGCCGAGAGCCCGGGGTCCCCCCGGCCCGGCTGGAGCCGCGCAGCCGCCGCAGGAGCAGCCCATCGCCCGCCCTGGCCATGGGTGGCAGCAGCTGGAGGAGCCGGCCTGGTCGCTGTGCGGGGCAGCGAGGTAACTGCGGGCCCGGCCGCCGCCTTGCCCCAGCCAGGGGGGGCCCTGGGGCCGCGGTCCCCCCCGCGCCCCAGCCGGAGAGGGGATGGTACCCCCGCGCCACAGGGCAGGGGGGGACGGGGGCCATCACCTCCATGGGGACGGGCTGGGTCCCCAACCCGCAGCCGGCCGACGGGGGCTGGGGATCCCCAGTGGCTCAGGGGAGCAAATGACTGGATCCCACCCCAGGGGGGACAGGCAGGGGCAGTGCAGCACGTGGGTCTCACCCACAGAGGTGGCATGGTGCGGGAGCCCACCCCCTATATCCTTAAAGGGCCAGGGGATCCCACCCCCAACTCCTCTAAGGTGTCAGGGGATCCACCCATTCCCTAAAGGGTCAGGAAAGGGCCAGGGGATCCCATCTCCAGCCTCCCTAAAAAGCCAGGGAAGGGACTGGGTATTTCTCCCACCCGCAGGGTTGGGGAGGGGGAAGGACTGAGGAACCTCTCCCCAAAGAGCTAGGGATTTTCAAGTGGCCACTGGCCCTTCCTTGATTTAGATGATTTATATCCATTTCCCATAACAGTCATCTGACTGCTCAGGCCGGGTGCTTCCCACCCATAGTAACAGTCAGTTTAAAGGGGTGTCTATCCATCCCAGTCTCCCTGATATGACGGGGGCCATCCTTCCTCAGGTAATGTGCATATTATAAACTGAATCTGGTGTGTGTGGGGATACTGTTACCGAGGAGAGAACTGCAAGCAACAGGCAGCAGGAAGGAGGAAGGAGACAGCCCCATCCCCCCCTGCTGTCAGCAGCCTAGCCAAGAATGCATTTCCATCTCATAACTCAGACCCAGCCAGGGAAATACAGTTTACAAATGAAGCCCATTTGATTCTTGATTGTTTTGGCTGCAAAGTTATTAATATTTTGATTATAATCCAGCATGGGCCCATATAAGATGCTCATCATTTCTGCTGTTGAGCTGAATATGACACTAGTTGTAGCTTGTGTTTTATTTACAGCCCGAATCTATGGGACAGCTTGCTTGCTATTAACTTTCAGATCTTGGCATGTTGGCTATAGTGTTGCTAAGGAAATAGTGAAATTATTCACATGTAAGTATAATTGGAGAGTATGGTGCCAAATTTTGTGTTGATTATGCCCTGTATGACAGTCACATAGGGCCTAAGTCAGTGCAGAATCAGGTGCCAGGACATAAGGACTTGATTTTTATTTTTCTGAGTTTCGGTGGCTAATACAGATGTCTATAATTCCTAGTATTTTGTTTCCATGAGTGTAAAGGTTCTGCTTGGAAAAATGTTCGTTTCATGTTTATTCTCTCTGTGTCTCTATATCAGATGTGCTAAGTTTACAAGTACAAGGATCTCCCCACCCTCTTCCCCCTCAACTGCCTTACCTGCAAACTCACCTTCTCAAGTTGAATGTTATCTTTGAAGGAATAAATATGACCAAAATAGGAGCAATTAGTTGGGTAGGAAGGTGTCATTTTTATACAGTTCCTTTTCAGAGAACCACACCTCGAATATTTGCATTAGCAGGAAATAAAGAACATAAATATTGGATAATTTATATTAATTGTAAACTGACTGTAGAAACTGAGATTCATAACAGTTGAGAAATACAATCATGATCATTTTTCATTAGGAGTTAGTTGCCAGATAGAAAGGACAACAAGAAAAATTCATCAGTTATCCTCAAGTGCAACATTTAATCTTTTCTTTTTGGAGCTGATTTCAACAGTAGGGAAAAAGTTGAAGGATAATTGACATTTACTGATTTAAAATTGAGTCCTTTAAAACTTAACTATAGGATCATTTACAGTTTAGACATTGTATAACAGGTTTTCTTAATTCTAAACTACCAAGGATAGTAAGTTTATATAACAAGACAAGTGCATAATCACATAGGAGATAAGCCACAGGGAGCTTGAGAGAGGAGATAGAGTATGAGATGGTGGAAGGAAGGGCTTGAAGGAGAGAGGAGTGAACTTGAATTCAGGTTAGGCTATGACAGCAACCCTGCGTCCTCGAGCCAGGCATCAGCACTGTGTGAGTAGATAACCTGTGGAAGGGTAGCTTGTACAACTGCAAAAGGTCCAGAGCAGTGCAAGGCCGATGATGTCTGTGGCCTTGGCTACAGTAAGAATATTGACAAGAAAATATTTTTCCGGTTCAGGATACCAGTGCCTGAAGCTAAAATTCAAGCTCTGAGGACTCATTGCACAACTATACAAAGTCAAATTTGTTGAAACTGTGACAGAAAAGGGCAACCAGAACTCAAAGGCTAGAAAATCTTCATGTTCTAAAACTACTGCCAAGTCTAGAAAGAGTGAAGTGTCTTGATGGGGATTAAAGCCAGTGGCACTAACAGATTACTACATCCTAAATTTGTAGGTGTGCCCTACACAGATTTGCCAGGAAATACCAGGGGCTTTGCCATTATGGATTTAACCATTTGAGTGAGTAACTGCTCCAACATTCACAGATGAGGATCCTGCCACTGCTGGCCCTATCTGATAATAGAACTACTCTGGGCAACATAACATGGGCTCTCCTCTGCTAGGATGCTTCCCTTATTGCTGTTTCATGGCCTGCAAAGGTGGCTGACAGCGGGGTGAGGCAGCTGACAGAGGAATGGGAGAGAGCGAGGTAAGATGCTAGACAGCAGTCCTGAACTAATCGCACTTGCTAAGGAAAAACTGCCTTCTGCACTTCCTAGAAACCTTATTAAAACACTTAAGAACTGGTCAGTCCTTAAGACGATGGACAATTTTAGCCAATATCCTAAGAGTGAATGGAGAATTAACAGAATATGCATTGTGCCCTTTAATCATTGGTTCTGTGATGATGGGGACCCAGGAAAGAACAGGAAACTGGAGTTAGCTATTCAGTTGTAAAGATCTTTTGTTGTTGTTATTACTTATTATTTGTATTATAGTCATGCGCCAGGACCCCTTGTTCTGTAAAACACTGTTTCTAGCCTACCTGCAAAGTGGAAGGGCTGTAGAGGTGAAAGTTTGCACCTCCATATTGGTAGAGGTGTCCTCTGGTTCAGAGCTTCTGGGAGCTGGTAGTTACTGAGACTGGAAGGTATCTGGAAATGGAGCTGAAGGCCTTACTGTTATCGGGAGGCACATGGAAAGATATTTTCCTTTCTGCTGGCTGAGCAGGTGGTTCATGCAGCAAGGCATACGACTGCCTCATTCTGCATCTCACAGACAGAGTTTTCCTGGTGTGGATATGTCACCTTCAGGGCACTGCTACGCTGGAAAAGACAATGGCTAGCCTCCACAGGAAGGGAGAAGCTGCCAAGCAATAGCAGTTAGACACTGATACAGGACAACGTAGGGAGGCTGGAGCAAGTTGCTTTGGACCCCAACTGGAGTAATTAAATACAAACTTTACCGAATAACACTTTGGAGAGCACTATGTTTTAAAAGGCTGTATTCATCCCATGAATCTGTAAGTGCATGGGGCCATACTTGAACACAGCATATGCTCTTTGCATATTATAAACGGTTAACTGCTCTTGTACTATCCATTGTTCCTGCTTACCCTATTTTAGTTTTTATCAGGCTAATATATATAACAGTACAATGGAGAAAATAGAAAAAAAATAAAAGCAGATTGGGGGTAAATTTTTTTCCCAAAGGTTTAGGCACCTAACCTCCATTGACTTTCATTGGGAATTAGGTGCCATTTGTGTCTTTGAGTCTTCAGCATGATCTGTAAGTGCAGCTTCTATTCCTGCAAAAAGGTTTTATGATGTAGAGCCTTCTTAAGTAACAAAAAAGGAAATATAGAATAAGGCATTCAGAATCCTATGAAATATCCTCATAGAAACCTGCCCGGTCTTCTTAAATATAGTCTCTCTGGTCTCTGAGTAATTTTCACTGCTCATCCTCTTCTGAAACTCAGTGCCAAGAAAAATAGCTCACCTCCTTTCTATACTTCCTTTGGTTAGTTCCACAGAATTTGTAGATAATTCCACGTAAGGTGTTCATGAGATCCATCTCCCTCTAATCTGCCCCTTGCCTTGTGGATTTGTGTATTGAAGAATGTTTCATGACCAGACTAAACTAAACCAAACTAATTACCCTTGTCTTGGTTTCACATGTGCTACTTCCTCTCACCTCTTTAATGGTTCTCCTGTTTTCCTTAATGGCTCTGTTTATACTAAGGTCTGAACCACATAAAATCTATTATTCTTTCCGTGACACCTAACTACAAGATTAGACTGGTCAAACAGGATTGTTACAAGTAATTTGCATTTAGATATAGGTCCATGACTGTCCCTCTTCTTACAGACAGCCCCCCAGCCTGAAGCAAATACTCACCAGCAACCATACACCCTAGAAAAATCCTACCCAGGAACCTATCCCTGCAACAAATCCCATTGTCAGCTATACCCACACATCGTCTCTAATGACATCATCACTGGTCCTAACCACGTCAATCACACCATAAGGGGCTCATTTACCTGCATATCCACTAATGTTATATATGCCATCATGTGCCAGCAATGCCCTTCTGCCATGTACATTGGCCAAACTGGACCATCACTACGCACAAGGATAAATGGACACAAATCAGACATAAAAAATAACAACATCCATAAACCAGTGGGAGAACACTTTAATTCCCCGGGGCATTCTGTCTCTGACTTGAAAGTTGCTGTACTTCTCCAAAAAAACTCCAAAAACAGACTTCAAAGAGAAACTGCTGAGTTAGAAATGATCTGCAAACTTGACACATTCAAACTGGGTTTAAACAGAGACTTGGAGTGGCTATCTCACTACGGAAGGTAAATTACTTTGCTCACCCATTCTCACCTCCTACTCAATGGTCGTCATTAGGTCTTAAGTACTGGACTCCACCTCCCACATTGTTCTCAATGCACCTGGATATATATAAGATGCCTCTGTGTTACCTATTTTCTGTATTACTGCATCTGAAGAAGAGAGCTGAAATCTCTCGAAAGCTTATGTCTGCAAATATTAAATTTGTTAGTCTTTAAGTGCCACAGATCTCTTCTTGTTTTTGCTGTATACAGACTAACACGGCTACCCCTCTGGAACTGTCCCTCTTCTGTGTGGGATGAGATTTTTCTCAAATTTAGGAATGAGCCAAGTAAACAAGTCCCCTGCTTTAAGCAATTCAGTTTAACAATAGCTAGTGGTAAATATAAAAAAAGTTTTGGAAGTAATATAGACCCTCATGTTTGGGGTATGCACCAATTTCTAACTAGTGGTGAGGAAACTTTCCTTGTGAGCAGGTTATCCCGTAATTGTCAAGTGCAGGACTTCTTCCTCTGACACAGTTAGTGCTAGCTGTTGTCAGAGACAAGATATTGTAGATGAACCACTGGTCTGATCCAATATGGTAATTCCTATAGAAAAATTCTAATATTACATATGAAAATATGTATAGAACTCATTTGGGGATTTGTTGTGACAAATTATATTGACTTAGGTCATATCTACACTACAGTTAAAGTGCCTTAAGTTATATCGACGATCATAGGTTGCTTTAATAACATCAGTTGAGCACGTCCACACATCACTCCTTTTGTCAGCTGAGCACATCCACAGTCATTGGTCTTGCATCTACAGAGAGAGAGTTGCATCATGGGCAGCTATCCCACTGTGCAACTCACCACCCTCTGTCACCCTCTGCTGCTGTGAGCTATGGGAACGGATTGTGGTGCATCCTGGAGACATGCTCACTGTCCTATAATGCAGTTCTTTCTGTCCCATTATTCCATGGGCTTTCGACTTCCTTTTGCACCATTTTCAACAGCCCCTATAAACTGTGTGCCCATCATCTCTGCCTGACAGTATGGATCCTGAGCTGCTGACCTTTGTGGTGAAGAGCGTTATGAACACAACATGGCTGCTTTGCAGTATTTCAGGAGCTATAAGACAGAGGGTGAATCAGTGATGCCTGCCCTGCTGTCTGCCATGGAAACTAATCATTCAAGATTGCTGCTGGCATTCACTCAGCAGCTTGCCACAGTGGACCGTCAGTACTAAGCTTGGGAAACAAGCACTGTGTGGTGAGATTACATCATGATGCATGTATGGGCTGCTGAGCAGTGATTGCAGAACTTTCAGATGCACAAATTCAGCTCCCTGGAACTGTATGTGAAGCTTGCCCCAGCACTTCCGTGCAAGGACAGCAGAATGAGAGCTGCCCTCATTGTGGAAAAGCAAGTGGTGTTAAAAAGTCCATTGTGGGGGTTACCATGAAGCAAGTGTGCAGGACCATTAATCACCTCCTGCTATGAAGGACTGTGACTCTCAGTAAGGTGCAGGAAATAATTGATGGATTTGAGGCAATGGGATTCCCTAACTGCAGCGGGGTGATATATGGAACGCATATCCCAATTTTGGTCCCCGACCATCTTGAGGCAGAGTACATCAACTGAAAGGGCTACTTATCCATGATCTTGCAGTTGCTGGTGGATCATCGGGGCCGTTTTACTGATATCAATGTGGGGTGGTCAGGGAAGATGTATGATACACTTATCTTTAGGAACACTGGACCATATAGAAAGCTGTATGCTGCGATTTTCTTTCCAGACTAGAAGATTCCAATGGGGGATGTGGAAATGCCCATAGTGATCCTTGGAGACCCCGTCAACCCCTTGCTCCCATTGCTTATGAAGCCTTACACCAGAAACCTAGACATCAGCAAGCAGCGCTTCAACAACAGATTCTGCAGGTGCTGAATGACTGTTGCATGTGCCTTTGGCTGATTAAAAAAGTACTGGCGCTGTCTTTTTGGCCGGATAGACCTCAATGAGGAAAATATTCCCATGGTCATTGCGACCTGCTGCACTCTCCATAATATTTGTGAAATGAAGGGGGAAGAGTTTCCCCAGGGTTGGATCCCTGAGGCTGATTGACTGGCTGCTGAATTTGAGCAGCTAGATACAAGGGCAATTAATGGGCTGCAGCAGGAGGCTATTTGAATCAGGGAGGCTTTGAAAGAGCATTTTGTTAATGGTTCTCAATTATGTCTCTTTAGTTATGTATTTGGCCAGGCCGTGTTTACTTGCCATCTTGAATGACCCCTGTAGTGCTTGCTTCTTGAGCATTAGTTGCAAGGAGCAATTATTCCTACCTATAGCCACTGTGTTTCAATGTAAGCACTGAGCGATGTATGTATGTACTTCACAAATAACGACTCATTCAGTTTCAAAGACTCAAGTTTAATAACAGGATCAAACACAAACAAGCACGACAAAGAACAGTCTCGTGATTAGGACTCTCACAGCTGTGTGACTACAGTTTTTGCTGGGAAACCCGTCCCTACCTGTGGAGTGCAGAGGGTACTATGAGGGACAGGGAACACGTGAGGAATGCATTGAGGGAGTTTGAGGAGGGCATGGACCAGAGTTCTGTAGTGACTGGAGACGCTGTCTGGAGTGGATGTGCTCAGATTGAGGGTTAATGAGGGACTTCAACATCTCTGTCTGGCACTCCAAGAGCTTTATTATCCGCTCCTGCCCCTGTGTCCTTTCCTGGTTATCCAGTCTGAGTCTCTCATTGATTGTCTCCTTCCATGCTCTTGTTCCATCATGTGCTGCATCTGTTGATTGCAGCACTTTGCGAAACATATCTTCCTTATTCCTCATGGGTTTGTGCCTGATCTGTCAGAGACACTCTGCCAGTGTGGAGGAGTGGGTCTTCAAGGGCACATCTGCAGAAGGCCAAGTAAAACAATGAACAGAGAAAGTATTGTGAGTGTGCTCACAGCTGTGAATCACAAAAGTTACACACACCTATTTCTCACTGTCCCTTGGCCAGCTCACAGGTCAGCACGAGTCCCAAATATGGTGAGTTCATGAGGAGAAGGGGCTGGGCAAAGGGAAATGGCAAGAAGAGACAAATGGTGGTTTGCAAAGGGGGTTACTGTAAGCAGCTAGGGAGCCTATTCTGAATATTGGTACCCTTTTTTGCAGACTAGGGCAATAGAACCCGATGTCTCACTCCTAAGGGTAACCCAGGATGTAAGGGTGCATCTCCTGCATGCGTGTGGATTCAGGCCGGCTCTGTATGCTGTTCACCTGTGTGCCACTCTGGTCTCTGCAGAAATAACTGCTGGGTGACGTGGCAGTTTCCTACAGTAGGGGGAAAAACAGGGCAGCTCTGCCAAGGAGTCTTCGGCAGAGGATTGCAGAATACCTACAGGAAAGTTTCCTAGAGAATCTCTATGGAGGATTTCAAGGACATCCCTGTGTACATTAACAAACTTTTCTGCTGTGGCTCCACTGCATGGATGGACAAGCTCTGTTTTTAATTTCTGTCCCTTATCCTTCCTGTACCATATAATAAAGTACATGAGAACTCAATCTCTTCTCATCATGCAGTATCAAAGCAAAATGATCACTTACCAGAGCTCCCCTATCCTGCATCTTGTGTGCCAGAGCCGGAGTGGAAAAGAGGTCCTGACTCGCCGCACCAGTGGACGACCCTGCCATGTGCTCCACGTTATCCTCCAGCTCCACTTTCTTGTCCACCACTTCCTCATCTGGGTTGAGTCTGCTGGCCACTGCCTCCACTCCACCCGAAGTATCCACAGGGCTCTTGGCAATGGAGGTGGAGTCACCACCAAGGATGGCATGCAGCTCCTTGTAGAAGTGGCATGTCTTCGGTGCTGCACCAGAGCGACAGTTGGCCTTCCTTGCCTTCTGGTATGCCTGCCTCAGCTCCTTGATTTTAGCACTGCACTGCTGAGTGTCCCTCTCATGCCTCTTCTTGTGCATGCCACTAGCAATCAGCCCGTAGGTATCGAAATTCCTACAGATGGTGCGAAGCTGCAACTGCACAGCCTCTTCTCACCATAGACCAAGCAGATCCAAGAGCTGCAGTGTGCTCCACATGGGAGAGCTTCTGGTGCTTCTGGTTAGCTGGGAAGATGCTGTGTGAACTGTGTACACCGAGCAAACAGGAAGAGGATTTAAAAAAATCCCTGGACCTTTAAATGGTGGAAGGGTACATACCTGTGTACCCTGACCAGAGCAATCATGATGGACATTGTGGGATGCCTCTTGGAGGCTAATTAGGGCAACATAAGCAAGCACGGTGTCTACGCTGACACTGCATCGCTCTGTCGCAAAAAGCTCTATGCCACTCGTTGAGATGGTTTTATTTTGTCAGCATAGCAGGGGAGTTATATTGGCAGGAGGAGCATTTCAGTGATTACACCTTCACTGTTTTGTCGACGAAAGCTGACTTCTGTCGACGAAACTATGTAGTGTAGACAAGGCCTAAAATTAGAGTTAAGATTACTCAACACCTCATTAGATCGGGACCTTGCTTTGATCGTGGGATGAAAGACAATCTAGACTAGACTAGAATCAGGAGACTTCAGTTCTGTTCCTGGCTCTGCCACAGATCCCGGGTAAGTTACTTTACCATTTTGTGTCTCAATTTCCTCATCTGTGTAATAGAGATAGGAACAGGATGTTGCAAAGTTAAATTTAATGTTTGTAAGGTGCTTTGAGGTCCTCAGATGGAATACATTACAAAAATGCACAGTAGTATTAGTATTCTGAGTTAGTAAGAGCAACAGAAAGCTTTGGCAACCCTTATTTAAAAAAAAAAATCTGTCTGGCTAGTAGCTTAAATAGTAGATCACTGATCCTGTTGAAATGCAATGTCATGCAAAATGTTACTGCAATGACAATTACTGTAAAGGAAATGCTGTCTTCTGCAAAGTGAATTGACTCAGTTTGCTGACCTATGGCAGCATGACAACACACTAATGATGGGGTTTCAGTTGTGATTTAAAAAAAAAAGTCCTGGAGTAAGGACGGATGGAGAGAAGACAGTTATGTGGGAGAACAGAAGGGTCAAGAGACAAAGGGAGGTGGGGGGAAGGAATTGAACTTCATTCCAATTCAATCTTTCTCTAAGTTTTCAGTCTGGCAACCGAAGTCTCTGCACTGGTCAAGTCTCTGCACTGCCTCCAGCTTGCTGAAAAACAGGGAAGTATAGCTCCATATCTGTCTCCTTGAAACCCCCTTGACCAGCCCTGTACAGGACTGACAGGTTCCCTGAACACCTGGGCTTTTCAAATGAAAGCCAAGTAACATAACTCTTCCCCCTCAAATGGATTCTTCCCCTCTATTTACCCCAATGTTTGTGTGTGTGGTTTATATACTGTAGCAACTTTTGTCATAGCATCTGGCTGCCTCAGCATACATTTTTAAAACAAGCCCCCAAAGTATCAAGTCATTCTTATTATTTATTTAGATTTATAAAAATGCTAAAAAGGGGGCTCATCCATATGTCAAGTATCCATAGAGCATACCTTAAATAAAAGAGAATGACTATAGGCCCCCCATTTTATTTTTAAAAGCATTGCAGTTCCTTTTTGAAGTACGGTACTGCAGTTCTGTTCTGAAAAGTGACTGTGTACAAATGGTACTTTCTTACTCAATGGTACCTGCTTCCTCTGTATGTTCTGGGTCAGATCTGCTGACTCTGGTGACCAAAATAAGTTGTCAATATGACAGACTCTTGTAGTCATTAGTCTTGATTAGCTAACACAACTGTGGGAGAGGGAGCTGAATTCCATTCTCATCAGCAGGGCTGTTTGCTAAGGCCTGGTCTACACTTAAAAATTAGATCAACTTAGCTACACCATGCAGGGTTGTGAAAATTTCATGCCCTCAGTGCCGTGGTTAGGTTGACCTTACTCCTGGTGTAGATGCAGCTAGATTGACAGAAGAAGTCTTTTGTTGACCTAGCTACTGCATCTCAAACTACACTGATAGAAAAGCCTCGATGTAGGAAGTGTCTCTGTTCACCGCTGTAGCTGTGCTACTGTAGCAACTGTAGTGTAGACAGACCCTAAGTTTCAATCAGCAGTACTTGGGCAAACTCATGGAAGACAATGAGGGTTGCACTGAAGTCACTGAGAGCAGAATTTGGTCTGCAGGACCTCTGCTATTGGTGTCAACGCACCAATAGGCTTCGGCCCTGATGTCAAGTTGACTTTCAGGGTGGAATTTCAGCTGTTGAGTTAGTTTGAATCATATCAGCAGGAGTAAGCAAAACCCAAGAGCAAATCAGACTCTGAGTGTGTCAGCTTACACTTCCTATTCATTAACTGTTTAATGGGAGATGGGGGGGGATTCATTTCAGTATATGGCAATACTGCCAGTGATGACAGAGATCCTTTTCCTCTTACACAGTTATATTTACAAGCGAGAACCCTTGTTTTACTTAAATTTGTCATTACCACGTAAGAAGAAAGTCAGTGAAAGAGCCTCCTTCAAACAGAAACCAGACCTGTAGCAAGCTGAGGGGGTTCCTAAGAGGGCTATTTATATCTGCTTTCACTGTCACTGGCTCCTTGGGTCATCCAGGACAGAGGAATAATCTCTTTGATCTCTCTATTTCTAGTTGTAAAAGCTCAGCGTGTTATCGAGGGTGAATCAGAGTGAGGCCAATCTGTCCCCTGTTATAATCCCTTGTAACCACAAAATCAGCAGTCACAAGTGTAAGGTGAATAGAAAGATCTAAATGTATTACTGTATTCTAACAATCTTATCTGAAAAAAGATGGGTGGAATAAGCAGGTACATTTCAGTACAGGGGTTCTGAAACGTTTTCATAGCATGGACCTCACTGTAATAGGAGATTCTTTTGCTTGCTCCTCTTCTCCCATTTACAAATATGTTGGAACCACGTCTCCCCTCCCATTTACCATGGCGTAACAGTTGACCTTGTTCACCAGCTTGCTTCCATCTGTCTCCAGTTTTCCATCTGTCTTTGAAACGTACTTTTGGCTACTTGGAGAGTAAATGCTGGACTCGTAGAAAGAGAGTTGGCCATGCTTTTTTTAGTAAAGGAAAGCAAAAGTCTTTAATAAAAACAGTACAGAAAGGTGGCATCAGGTAATAATTTAGCTGGGGTGGAAACAGACTATGAAAAATGGATGTGTTAAGTAGCCAGTCTTTTTTCCTTGCGGTGCCAATGCCTCTTGGAAACCCACCAGCTGTTCGACTTGTTATATGACTTTGTTTGAAAACCTATCTTTCAAGTATATATAACTAGCTTCCCCTGCAGCTTTGTATCCAGGGTGTTCTCTGTTAAATGTGATTGCTTTCCTCAGGGCTTGCATGGTGAGGATGCAGCTAATGAATGAGGGCAGGTTCTATGTGAAGATGAACAGCATTTACCAAACCTGAGCAGGGAAATACTTTGAATATCTCTAGGACATTATAAATACGTAGCGATCTGTAGTGGAATAGTGTTTTCTTGTTCCAAGTAATATATACACATGTGCAGAGCTAAATACAATCAGCTTGCTGCTTAGCTCTGAATGGAGAGGAATCATGATTCTTTTGTGACTAAAACACTGGACTGGAAGATAGGCGATCTGAGTTTTATTCCAATATATGTCACAGACTAACTGGACAAAGTCACTTAACCTCTCTTTACCCATAACCCAGACAATACCTGCCTTTAAAGGGGTGTAGTGACCCTTGATTTTTTACTGTAACTTACTCTGAGATCCTTTGATAGAAGGCACAGTAGATGGACAAAAAGTGGTAATTGGGTTAGTGCAGTGGGCTGTTTTAAAAAGTTGTTAATTAACTAGAAGGAAAAAGAATAAAGTAGGTAAAATTTACATTAGTCTCTTTATTAGGTCAGCTCAGTCCTAAAAACTATTCAAAAAGCAGCTTCTGTGGTCAGAACACAGAGGGTGAAAATATCTGTCGCTCCCAGCAGAATACTGAAGCCAATAAATGTGGTATAAACTTTCAACTTTCTAACTGCATTAGTGTTCTTATGCAGTGTGTTAACACTATATTTCAGTGAAAGATCTTGTTTCTTTTCATGCCTCAGAGCTTTTTATAATTGTCGTTTAGCAACTCTTTGTATGAGTTTATTTTGTTACAAATGACCTAAGGATGATAATGACGTAGCACTAGTTTGTGTTATTCATTACATGGCGAGAGGTAACTGTGGGTGATAACCTTACTGACAGAGACTCATGTAGTTATGACAGTCTGTTAAAAACAACCTTCTTCCAAATAAAATAAAATAATAGAACAGAACAGTGGAATTAGAGCTGCTGTTTTTCATTAAATTTAGGATCAGAGAAATTAATGAAAAGATGTACTGTGTTCTAAGAAGTTCATAGGCTGGATCAATTTAATTCCTGGTGTAACTCCACAGATTTCCATGTCCCTCTCTGTCAGCATCTATCAGGCCTACCTCAGGTCTCTCCTCGTTTCTCCCTACCTTTTGCTGGTTGTGCTCTGTTTGTGTGGATTCAGCTACCTTCTCTTGATGACTCACAAATTTTAAGTGATTCTGTGACGACTCACAATTGTGAGCATCTCACAGCCTTTAATATATTTATCCTCACGATACCCATTCGAGTTGGAAAGTGCTATAGTCCCCATTTTATAGATGGGGAACTGAGGAACACAGACTAAGGGTGGGATCTACAAACGTATTCAGGTGCCTAAATCCTATTTTTATGTGCCACTGTGATCCACAAAACTCTCAGCTGCTTCCTAACCTGTGGACACCTACACTTGTCCAACGCTACATTTTTGCATTAAAAGTTCCCTAGGGGCCTGTGTTTCTTGTCTGTGGGTATGCCCACTACTGCCTCTCTCTTAGGTGCCCAAGCACCTATCTTCCACCTAAACCCTGTGTTGATCCATAAACTGAGGGAAGATAGACAGAGCTGCGTGTGGGGCCTGGTTCAAACACCATGCTTAAAGACTGCTTAACTGCACAAAATATTTAGCCCAAGGGTGTTAGTAGTCCCCCAAGATGTGGGAGACCCCTGCCAAGTCCCCCCCATCTGCCTGATGCATGGACAGTTCATGAACCACCTGTTCAGGAAGGCTAGCCTCTGGCCTCACCCATTCCGCCCGAAGCCCCGCCCCTTCCACCCCCTCTTCCATCAGAGCCCCGTCCCAGGTGGCCTGAGCACCAGGCTGCCCGGGTGGGCCCAGTCAGTGCTGGAGCACCCCAGCACTAGTGCCGGGCAGCCTGAGCACACCTGGAGGCCATGCCCCAGCACAGCCCCAACCCACCCTGACCCCAGTCTGGTCGACCCATGCCCCAGCGTCGCCCCACCCAAGAACCAGCCCATCCTCCCCCCACACTGCCGCCAGAGTACCACTGTCCCGGCCAGCACGAGCGCCCACACGGCCCAGGGCTGGCCCGTCCACCCCATCCACATGCCTGAGCCCCAGCCCCTGCAACGCCAACTTGGCCTGGTCCCTGCACTATTGACTCAGCCCGGGCCGGCCCCCACAGCACTGACTCGACCGGGCCCTGGGCCAGGTCCTGCATTGCCGACACGGCCTGGCTGACCCCGCCCCACAGCACCGACACAGCCCTGCTGGCCCCAGAGGCACAGCACCATAGTGCTGGCCTGCACCACACACCAGCCTATGCCACCCACCTGCTGGCTGGTGGCTGGCCCGCCCCCACTGCCGAAATGCCAGCCACCTGCACCCCAGCTCCCAACTGACCGCTGCCACAGAGGTAGTTGGCGACTGCTGCCTCCAAGCTGCTGCCAGGCCCACTTGAGCGGGATGTAGCAGGAGGGGGTGGAGCCACACCTGGCTGTCAGGGGAAGCTAAGCCTTCCAGTGCCTTACACACCCAGTGCCCATGTGAGGAAGGGATCTGTCACCTTTCAGACGAGTGCTCTAACTGCTGGGCTATGGGATATTCTGATGTGAGGCTCCCTCAGTCTCTCCTGTTGAAGTGGTTCTACTCAATATTAATTATTTAATTAAAGTGGGCCAGAGAAAGAGTTAAAATCACTCTATTGCCCAGTGAAAGGTGGCAATCCCTATTCATGTCTCTTCTCCTTATCGGGCAGAAGAGGGACTCCTGTATCCTGGGTGAGTACCCTAACCATTGGGCTAACGTTATAGGGGAGGGCGTCCTTCCCTGGGTCTGTTTTGTGGCATTAAGTGGCCCCTGAGCATGCCTGCCGGATTGGGCCCCACACACAATTTAGGGGAGGAGTGCCTATCATTCCCCAGCTTGTGGATCACTAGCAGAGATAGGCACCTCCCTCTATCCCGGACTTAGGTACCTATCTCCAAGAGTGGGGCAGAGCTGACCTCGCACCCGGCTTGTTGGCATCTCTCATTGGCTATCTGACGGGGCTCTCCACCTCTCCACGGGGATGGCTTTTGTGGATCACATTCCATGGTGCCTGTCTCTCCCCATTCATTGTATAGGAGCCTTGGTGCCTAACTCAGGCTTTGTGGATCCCAGTGTTGTTCCTGTGATTTTTCTAGGCACCTAAAAGTTAGGCTTTGCGATGCTCAGGGACAGCGCCCAAGTCCATTTTGTGGCTCTGGGCCTAAGTGACTTCCCCAAGGTCTCTCAGAAAGTCTTCTGCAGAACAAGAACCTTTCTTCTTCACCTGTCTTCCCCTATGCAGTCCTTCTATATCTGGCTGTGCTTCCAACATACTAAAGAGACAAGGTGGGTGAGGTAATATCTTTTATTGGACCAACTTCTGTTGGTGAAAGAGACAACCTTTCAAGATACACAGAGCTCTTCTTCAGGCTCTGTTTCTTCCAACGTTCTGTCCAGGATGGCTTATTGCCATTGCAAGATCAAACGGTCAGAGGTATTTCTCCTAAATTCCTGAGGATAGGACCTGGCAAATAATGCAGTGAATAAGATCTGCACTATTTTTGGAAATTTTCAAAACAAATTTGGTTCTCCTGTGTTTTTTTTCTGTGACTTTCTGCAACAAAGTGATCGTTAGCAAACCTACAGACCAAGAAAATTATTGGTCACAGAAATTATTCCAAATAAAGAATGTATTAGAGAAAAATGTGCTCTCTCCTTAGACAATTTGTGAATAGAAAGAAGCAAACTTCAGTTAATAAAATCTCTGTCCCTACAGCCTTTGTAAGGTGTGATGGCCCATTCTGGTTGTCAGGTGAGTGAGGAGAGAGCCCTGCACTAATGCACCTTAGAAGCCCTGCAGCTCCCAAGGCTTCTACTGGAGATGTTCTCTCTCCTGTGGACATCCTAAGGTATACGGGGAAACTGCATTTTAGTGTTTTCCGGCTAAATTATTCACAATTGTGGATTTGCATGTATGAACTTTAGATTTGGGGGGGAAAAAAAAAGGTTAGAAATCATGGGAAGAATTGGAAACTCTTTTTTAAAAATTTAGGAAATTCCTTAAAAGCTATATTAAGATTAGGGTTGCGTGGTGAAGCACTCACGTGGGGAAAATGACAAAGTTAAGGTTGTGCATTTGACCCTTTGTGTCCAGAAAGGCATGATATAGGTTTTGACCCCCGCCCCCATCAGTCTCCTGGTTGGCTTATGGTGTTTGACTGTATATTTACCATAATCCAACTAAAGCACACAAGTGCCACTTGAGAAAAGAATTGGCTCCATAGTGAATTTAATAAGATGAACAATACTGTGGGTTTGGAAGGCCTGCAAATAAATCTTACTAGCAAGGAGATGACCAGAGAGGAGTTGCATTTGTGAATACAAAAGATACGTCACCCCAGAGAAGGTAACTTGAATAAAAAGGGCATAGGCCCTATTATAAGAGGTGCGGAACACCCTCAACCATCTTTGTAGATACTGCAGGTTGAGGTTACCAAATAGTGAGCAAATGAAGTCACATTTATACACTATCATCTGTCACTTTACCTGGCAGAGGGCAATAAAGAGAGACTTACAAAATGGTGTGGTTTGCTATCACCAGCCCTTTCAGGTTGCCTCCTAGAAAATATCCTATTTCAGCTGTCAAGGATGCTGATTACTTTCAAGACTTGTAACCATCTTCATTGCTGGCGTATGTAGTGGGATTGTTCCTGCAACTCTGTACTTTATAAGGTATTTTCCAATTCCAGACAGACACTTTTTATCTCCTCTCGTTGCTCTTTCTACGTTTTGAGAGAGATGTGATGAGATAAACTCAGGAGCCTTGCGAAGGCTCCTGTTCACTGAACAATGGCTGCTTGCTCTTTTCTCTTCTCGGCTCCCCTCAAATGACTGATAGATGTGTGTGATGTTGGCTGCCACTTTGAAGAGCAGGATCCTAGTGGTTGTATTTGAACCTGGATGCCTACAGTACGGTATGAGGAACTGTGATGGATAATTTATAAGTATCGGCTCCTTTTGCTCAACTAGCAAAATACTAAAAATAATCCAGGTTGTATTTCCACCATTGATCTCAATTTATAAGCATTAATTCATAGCCTGTAGCCATGCCACCTCCCACTTTGAACTGGTTGCATTTCATAAGCTAAGTAAGGTCAGCTGGATTGATACTTGGAAGGGAAACCTCCAGGGAGAAAACAAGGTGCTGTAAGAAGTGGTGTTGATGACACACTCCAGAGTTAGGGCTGAGTGAGTGCCCTGACATGGTGCTAAGTGGTGCTCTGCTTTTGGGTGAGATGTAAAACCACATCCCTGATCACTTGTGCTCAATAAAATTCCAT
This sequence comes from Emydura macquarii macquarii, assembly GCF_026122565.2. Taxonomy (NCBI): domain Eukaryota; kingdom Metazoa; phylum Chordata; order Testudines; family Chelidae; genus Emydura; species Emydura macquarii. Next base: position 7,169,747 of record NW_027130204.1, read on the forward strand.
GACATTTTGTCATTGTTGCAAGAATCAGGTTGTCAACCTTAGTGTCCTGGACACAATTTCCAACTGAGTAAGTTAAATTCTGCATTCCTTTAAAAAAAATTCCCTGCTGCTTATATGGCTATAGTATTTTTTTCACTTCCTGCCTTAAGCTGTTGTGTAGTGTTGCTTGGTGCTGTTCTTAAACAGCTGTCATGTTTTACTCCAGAAGTCGCTACCTTTCTGTGTCCGAGAGACGGGAACCTTGCCATTGGAGATGTTTAGCATCTTGTAGGATAGGGCCCAAAACTTGTTTTTATGAAGGGTGATATATATAAATGTAAGGTCATAGTTATTATCCTGACTGTGACACGTAGGAAGCTGTTGAAGTGTGGAGATGCCACAAGACCTTGCTGGAAATGTAGGAGATGTGCATTACACTGAATTGTTTCCTATCATTTTCTGTCTAATAGAATACTATGCTTCTCAGCCTAGAAGCTTTCACCATCACCACCCCTTCACCTCAAGAGGGACACCGTGCCAATCACTGAACAGCATGTGTGCTTATAAAATACAATAACGTCTTGCAAGATAGCAGTTTTATGTCAGCACATCTAGTAGCACAGTACTCCTGGGCACCATGGTGGACACAGGTTCAATCATGACATAAAGGGAAGAGTGCCATCCACTAAAGCATAAACGCCACTGCCTGTAGCACCATGACTTTTCCCTGGAGATCCAGGAACTGACCAGCCATTATGTTGGGAGAAAATGATTTTACATACAGAAAAAAACCCAAAAGCTCAATTTTTGGTCACTTTTAATTGCAGGAGCAGAGAAAATAAACTGCTTATAGCACTTTTCATCCCAAAGTCCTTTACAAACTTAACAGTGCTATGCAATCTATTACCAGGGGTCTCCACCACACATCTGCATGCATCTCTGGAGTGAAACATGCCAGTTGTTTTAACTGTGCACAGCAAAAGTAATTAGAAGTCATTTATCTGGGAACTTTTATGTTGGTTCTGTAACATCAGACTATCAAGTTGTTGATGATTAATTTTGAATCAATATTTGCCCATTTAAAATAAAGGTTATTTTTTTTAAAACTTTATCTCCACATTGGTTATGTCCTAGTCCAGGTAGGAATTTATACTGAGCCCAGCACTTCATATCTGTACTAATGTTTAACAGGTTATTCTGCTGTAAGAATGAGTATATGTGGTATTGTTCACTTCCCTACAAAAGTGCGTTTCCTGGGCACTTCAGGTATAGGTCCCAGGGAGTGTATTTTTCTGCTGCAGTCTTGAATGCTATCATTCTAAAAGTTCTAGCAGATATGAATAGATTAAATTCTTTGCAATTTTCTACTGGACATTTTCCCTATAGTTGACAGAATTTTGGTTAAAAATGTTTTAGAACATTTCTCTTGCCTTTAAAGTCAAATGATTTCTTAAAGTCAATGTGTATTGGTCTTACCCTCACGAATATTTCAGAGTTTCATAATATTGTGATCTCTTGACCCAATATGCTTCCTATCTTGGGACTTATTTAGCACACTTGGCTCACTTCACTGGCTGTTATCCAGACTAATTCAAAGCAAACTGCATCTATTAAGTGAGGAGGTGGAGAGGCTATCTTTAAAGGTAATAGCTTTTCAAAATGTGTTATCCCATTCTGTGTCAGTGGCATTATCACGATCCTGGATCCTTTCCAGGCTTTGCTGTCTGTAAAATTTCCCAATTAATCTTCCTTAACTGCCCTGTGATGCACTGTAGCAACCAAAAATCCACTTCAGTGGAGCTTATTTTCTGTCACAAGCTTCTTTCTGAACTTTGTCTGTCTAACAAAATATTTCTCTCTAATGCCCTACTGTGTGGAGTCTTCAAGAAGTTGCCAAGCTGGGAAGTTATCCAGGGTACCAGCTGATGATAACTTCACAAAGGCCTTTACTTCAGGGTCTGACTTGCTAAAAGCTGTAAGGCACCTAAGCAATAGGGAAATTGAGATCATTCACACTCTTATATCACCAAAACCTAGATAACTCAAAGTAAGTAAGCACGTTTGTGGCTCGGTGTACATGTACATATCTAGGCACTTACACAGTTCTATGGTATTTCTCCAAATCCCTGATTTATTAGATATTTGTATTGTTATATGTGGTTGGTTTTGTTAGTTTTATGGCTGAAGTTTAAGGAAGCCTATCTATTATCTCTGTACAAAGGCTTAGGCTGCTAGATGGGTTTCTATGAGCTCTGAGTTTGCTGAGTTGTACTGTATTTTGAAACTAAGTGGCTAAAGTCCAGCAGGGATCAGCCATGTGCCTCACTGTGAAGTATGCTGGAGCTACGCTAAGAATTAAACTAAAAAGGATGAGGGATGAGAAGAATTTAAGTGAAAACCAGCCTTTCTTGTAGATGTATGAAAGCATTAACTAAGATGTATACATAGCCACATATTAATTTCATTGTTGCAGGCGCTGGCTATTTTAGGTACAGTGGAGATGAATAGCCTCATTGTAGACTTGAGTAAGGAATGCTTTGTCTGTGAGGCTCAGTCATGTCAGTTCCTTATTTTCTTGTAGCATAGAAGCACAGTTGTAGAGAGTAAGGAAAGAATGAAAATGACATGAATGTTTTCACTCTCTTGGAGGAATAACTGATTAATGAAAGGAAATGTGTTTTGGACGGAGGTGTCAGTATGTGGTCACTGTCGGTACGTGGTGGTATTGGCGTTTATTTGTGGGGCTGGCCTGAGGAAAACATTGGCTGTTTGTCACAGTTCTCTGTGAAGTTGGGTGCCTGATATTAAAAAATGCAGCAGGGATATTTGAGAGAGGAAGATATCATACAGGTTTTGTTTCTCTTTCATTCTTACTACATAGGTTTCAAATCAGGCTGCAGTTAGTTGGGGCTCATAGGGAGCTCTAGGGAAATAAATTTTTTTCATGGTACCCTGGGAAACTGGACTCTGGATGAAGACTTTATAGAGCTTTTCCTTGAATAATAATAGCACGACACAGGGGTTTTTAAACTCCTCATAGCATGGACCACATCTTACCAGTGGGATTCACAAGAGACATCCCCTCTCTTTTCGGTAGTCACATCTGCTCCCTGTGGCAGCTATAGCAATTACTTACACAGCCATGGATGGTATTAAGGAAGTACTTAATATATCTATAGGTATTACTCATTATTTGTATGACTGTAGCATACCTGGAGGCCTCAAACAAGATTAGGGCCCCATTATGCTAGGATCTGTATGTACATAGTAAGAGTCAATCCCTGCCCTGAAGGGATTACAATCTAAAAAAGATAAAATAGGTTAGGGACTGAGGCATGGAGAGATCAAGTGACTTGCCCTATGTCTACAGAACCACAATCAGCTCACATTTTAAACCAGACTGACTGTCTGTCTGTCTGTACTGAGTGCTAAGTGGTGTTTAAAAACACATCAACAAGCATGTCTTAGTAGTTGTATAGGACCTATGAAGAACAGTTGAGCATTTCTGATTCCATTCACTAGAGCAGAGATTCTTGTGATTCATGTTGCTTAGTGCATGGGGGAGTGGTGGTTCCAATTAGATCCCAGCTAGACAGATGGGAGGTCTTTGGTGGTGTTTTGGGATGGTAAAAGTTGAGAACTACAACACTAGAGAATAAAGGAACAGTGTGTACAGCAGTCACCATTAAAATGACCTTCACCAACAGTTACCAGTGATATCTGACACTGTGGTATTCCCCTGTACTTAAACTAGGAAGTAACTGTGACTTCTGGGATTGTGGTGTGTTAACTTCTGGTAAATGCTGATTTATAAATGGAAACCCATGCAAGTCCTTCTGTACAAGGATCTCAAATTTCTTTGCAAAGGTAGATAAGAATCAGGCCAGTTTACAAATGGGAAAATTGAAGCACAAAAGAGTGACTTACCCAGAGTCACACAGTATGTTTGTGGGAGAGCCAGGAATAGAACCCTGGAGTCCTGATACCCTGTCTTCTTTGCTGTATATTTGAACAGACTTGTCTCAGACGTGTACATCTGTCCTATTATGTCAATTCAATTAATGTATTTTGTAGCTAGTTTGTCACATGAATTTAAAGCATTATCACTGTGATGACAAAATCTAGAATTTCTTTAGATTTACAAAAATTGAGATAGTAATGTAAACATTTAGAAAGCTGCCTGAGATTTAAACACACAACCTATTTCAACTTAAAGTCTTTTGCATGATTTACCTCATACATGCAATTTTGGAAATTTCCTGTGTCATGGAGATGAGGAGACAAATAAATTAGAATTTCATGCTGCTCAAAAGTAGGCTATAAAGTTGTTCAATCAATGGTACATTCTCCTTTCCTGTGCTCTGGGGAAATATTTAAGCCTGTTAGCATTTGAACAATTGTGAAGTATGTTGCATAGGCTCTGTTGTTTGCAAGTGGCTTTAACAAACATTATCATCTGTTGTAATGAAAATAAGTGATGTAGTAGAGTATTTGCCTAAAAATACATCATTGTGAGCTGTGTACAATATAGAATGTGAGCTGAGTTGGCATTTAAACAGTAATGAGATTTTGTCTTGTCAGTATCTTCTGTTGTAAATATTTATACTGTGTTTAAAAAACACAAACTTTCAGTTTTCCATGTAAATGGATGAATTTGTTTTAAAATTCTTAATTAGTTTTGTAAGATCAGTGCACAACAAACCTACAGAGCTGTTTGCCTCTGGATTACATAGGTTTTCCTTTAACTCTTCACAGGTTATGGTGGAGGAGAGGAAATAAGTTAAAATTATATGTGGATGTTACTGTGCTATTTCATTTGGCCTCCTATATCAAGTTAGAAGCAGGCATGCAAATATATTTCAATGCGGATGTCCTTTACTAGTCCATAAGCATTGCTAGCAAGGGATTTTCCCACTTTAAACGTCACTGTTGTCATCATTTGATTTAAAGGAACTTGTATTAAAGTTGCAGGGTCCCTTCCTGGGGCGATAATTTGGAAGGGAAGTGAGCACTTTCTGTTTAGGTGTTCTGAGGTCCTTTTCACTGTAGTGAGGTTTCTAAAAGTTCTCTTTCCCGACCTTTGTTTCTGCTCCTGAAAAAAGAAATATTATTCACTTAGATTCACAATTTCATAAATCATAATTTCTCTTTGCATGTGTACTGCCTCTCTGCTCAACCCTCCAACATGACTGAGTGACTTCACGCTCACCGTGTCTGTTGACTCTGTTCCTCTTTCTCCTTTGCAGCCCAGCATTTATTTGCTTTTGGTTTTATTCAGCCATAACCAGGGTGCTTTTGATTAACCTTTCCTGTCCTGGGTCTTTGCTTGATTATGACTTGGAATTATGTTTCATGTCACTTCCTGCACACTCTCATCCTCCCACTTACCCCCAGTCAGTGTCAGCCAGAAGGTCCTGCTGGAGAACAAAGTACGAGCCCCCCCCCCACCCCCCCGGCCTTGATGCTTGAGCCCCTAATTCCCATTCTTACCTGTGTGGCAATGACTGGCACTAGGCAATCCTATTGATCTTTTATGGATTAATTGTGAACCAAGGCTAAAAAATACCCCAGTATTTCTTGTTAAATCAAATAGATGGCAATCAACATAGCTTCATGGAAACTAGGCCTTGTCAAACAAACTTTATATCATTCTTTGACCAGGTTAGAAGTCTGCTTCATAAAAGTAACTGTGTTGGCATAATAGACTTCTGCAAGTGTTAGCATTGCACAACAATCTGATTAAACAATTAGCACTATATAGAATCAATATTAACACATTAAATGGATAAACTGGCTGGTTTGTCTCCAGCTGTAACTGGAGCTGTTAGTGAGCTCCTCCAGGGATCAGTTCTCAGCCTGGTATTATTCAATATCTTTACCAACAATCTGGAAGAAAATATAAAATCCTTCTTAATAAAGTTTGCAAATTATCCAAAGATTGGTGGAGTGGTAAATAATGACAAGGACAGGTCACTGATCCAGATCAATCTGGGTTGTTTGATAAACTGGGTGCCATAATACATGTTTTAATACAACCAAATGCGAGGTCATACATCTAGGAGCAAAGAACGTAGGCCATACATACAGGAGAGGGGACTGTATCCTGGATAGCAGTGACTCTGAAAGGGACTTTGGAGGGTCATGAGAGATAACCATGTGAACATGAGGTCCCAATGCATTGCTGTGGCGGGGAGGACTAATATGATCCTTGGATGTACTATAAGCAAAGGAATATCAATTAGAGATTACCTCTGTATGTAGCAATAATGAGACCACTGCTGGAATACAGTGTCCAGCTCTGGTATCAACACTTCAAAATGATGTTGAAAAATTGGAAAGAATTCTGAGAGCTGCAAGAGCAAATTGAGTCTGGATGAAACTGAGGGCAAGTTGAACTGTCTGCACCATTCTCATCAGTTTCACTCTGTCTCTGCCATCAGGGCTGAGCAGTCTGAATGTGCGGGAGCAAAGGTATGAGCCTTCGGTAGCAGATGTCTCATGGGGAAAATAGAATTTAGGGAGAGGAGGGTTGGGTTACTGGGATTACTGCTACCCTGACCCCCAACTTTAAAGCTTTGCATTATTTGTTGTGACTCCTTCTTTGGCAATACATTTATTACAATTGACAGTAGACTTCAAGAATCCGTGGCAGTGGAACTGGGGGGAAGGAGGTGCCCCACTAATGGAAATATTGATTGGGGAGATGGATCTATGTTTTCCTCCTCCACTGCTCTCATGGAGGCGAGAGCCATCCCGGCTATGTTCCCAGCCGCACGCATATACAAGGGGCTGGAGTGGGCTCTGCGGCGCATGAAATCAAACCAGCTGCTGGAAAACAGGTAGGACTCCCCAGTCCCTCTTTCCATCCACCATGGGTCCTGGTGGAGACACCTGGCCCAGGGGAAAGGCAGGAACATGTACACCAGCCGCTTGAGTTGGGTGAGGAACGGGGACAGGACACTGGCACCTGGGGGCACCAACCTCTTAGGAACTGCTATAGGAATAGTAGTTCGAACTAGCAAGGTGTTCCATCCCAGCCTGTAGCTAGCTGCCCACCCCCAGCTCTCCTTGCTCCCCTCTTATTTATCAGTCACATCCTCCATTCACAGGGAGAGTCCTCCCCTCTCCCTTAAACAATAAGTTAACAGGTAGTAACAAAAAAGGATAGTCTACAGCAGTGGTTCTCAAATGGGTTCCGTGGGCTGAGCAGAAGGGTTCCGCGAAGAAGCTGTACCGCGCCGCCGAATGTTAAAAAAATCTGGTGCCGCATTCAGCTGCTCGCACACTGCTGAGCAGCTGATGGCGCCGCCAAATAGCTGCTCGTGCGCCGCCGAGCAGCTGGTGGCGCCGCCAAATAGCTGCTTGCGCGCCGCCGAGCAGCTGGTGGTGCCGCCAAATAGCTGCTCGCGCGCCGCCGAGCAGCTGATGGGGCTGCCGAAAACAGCCCTTAAAGCGCACCGCCGAATCAAGCAAACACCACGCCACCGAAAAGAGGAAGATTTCCTTGACTTTTCGGCAGACGGCATGGCATGGGCGGGCAAGGGTTCCGTGGGTGGAAAGAAATTGAGAAACACTGGTCTACAGTGGTCACTATTAAAATCTTTCCTCTTGTGCCTTTGTAGGTAGATAACATTGCCACTGGAGTCACAAAATCCCCCGTAATCGGAATAGGGAATAGAGTGAATGCTGCAGTGACACTAGTTATTTGCAAAGGCATTATTTGGGTGAAGACCGCTATGATCAACTGGTTTAAAAGACTGCTTCTCTAAAGTGTATGGGCTAGGATGACCAGACAGCAAGTGTGAAAAATTGAGACAGGGGTTGGGGTGTAATAGGCACCTATATAAGACAAAGCCCTGAATATCGAGACTGTCCCTATAAAATCAGGGCATATGGTCACCCTATGGGCCAAGCATGCTCCCAGCTCCTGCATGCAACTGCTTGATTTCATGGCAGAATTTGCCTCTGGAAATTCGGTTTTCCATAGGCTGCTATAATCCGCCCTGCTGAGCTCTTGCATGATCTATGTATTTGATTGATGAACATTCACTGGATTAACTGTGAAGTGTTTATTTTAAAATAACATCTAAAAATGCCCTTGTGAAACTGTGTTGAAAATAACTTGGGGAGATTTTGTTTAAACCTACAAAAGGCAGGAAGTTCAGAGCTGAGGTTTTAGTAGCTATTCTGCAGCTTGCTTTGCCAAAGCATAGCTGATCAAGTGTTGTGTATATATAAATACGAAAGTGATAGTCTGCCGTTCTCTACTGCGTTTCATTTGAGAATCTCCATGCATGCTAATCAAGCTTTATTACAATTACTCTTTCCCAGTCCTCTCCTTAGTTAAACAAGGAAGGGATACACAGAGAATCACATCACCATCACTGAACTACAGCCACCTGTGTGGTGGAACAGGCCAGCCATTAAACAGTGTACTGTAGAGCACCCTGCAGAACAGATCAAGACATGCCATGAAGGAGAAAACAATCTCCATATGTGGGGGTGGGGTGCAGTGAAGTGAAGAGTAATTACTTGAGTTAGAATTTGGTTAAGGTGCAATTGTTAATATATCTCCTATTAAAAGCATCATAAGATCATAACTGATTGCAAGTAGTCAGGACCTTGGGTTTTAAGTTTCATCCCCTCGCTTCACACTGGGACATTGGTTCAGTGCTGATTCTGAGGGAAGAATGGCACTTCCTGGAGAAGCTGCGTGTTCTGTGGCAGAGCATGTCAAATACTGATAAGGCCCAATCCTGCTTAGCTCAAGAGCTGCCAGGATTGCAGCTCAGAGTGATATATGGCTACAGTGACATCACACCCTGTTCAGAACAAGGCTGTAAAGACTTAGAACAGATTTTGCATGATTTGTGTATCAGATGGTTTTATTCAGGAGCATCTCATGGCACTGATCAAATAAATCTGATTAAAAGCGGAGATCCAGAGTAGTGGGTGTCCAGGTGAAGTAGCAAGCGGTGCCCTTTGAAGATTGATTCTGAAATCATGTGGAGCAGGTAGAGAGCTGCTGACTGGCATAAAAAACAAAGTATGTGTGAGTGTTGTGTGAGTGTTGGATCATTATTCTGTTTAAGACCGACTCTGAGTGCCTATTAGAAATTCCTGATACAGCAAGATCTACTGAGAATGGAATTTCAACCTTACCTCTGAATTTCCTTTTGCTTGTGAGTTAAAGACTGTACCAGGTTATTTTTGAGAGAACATCTTTAGTATTCTAAAAAAGCTGTTCTGTAAATAAATACCAAAGGACATCTGAAAATGTGTATTATCGCAGCAGAGTACAGTTATCTTCAGTGAATTGATTCTCACTGAGGTAGAGAGAGAGAGAGAGAGAGAGAGAGAGAGAGAGAGAGAGAGAGAGAGAGAGAGTGTGTGTGTGTGTGTGTGTCTGTCTACAGTGCCTAGTACGTTGTGGGCACCACAGGAACAATGATCACTGCTGTTCATTATATAGGGCAGTTGCAATTAGTGACTTTATAAAATAAATAATTTGTAAACCTACAGGACCATAATGGCTCCTTTATTTCTTTGTTATTAGAACATGGAGAATTGGCATTTGTTTCAAAGGAAAACAATGTTAACAAACTCGTTCTTAATTACTCTGGACAACTGATTTGATGAGGATCATTGTTTTAGCAAACACAGAGCCTGATTCTGTGCGTTTGAAATCAGGTGGAACTGAGCACTCAAAGATATGGGCCCATAGTTTGTCAGTGCTGTAGAAAACAAGTATTGCTTATCTGTTTGCACTAACGAACTGTTTTGTTTGTCACAATCATACTCCTTTGACTAGACTTTGAATAGAATCATTTAGGTTGGCAGGCATCTCTGGGGAGTTCTCTAGTGTCTCTATATCTTTTGTATGTATTTATCTTTATAGCTTGTAGTCCGTACCCATGTAATAGTGGCAGAACTGACTTCATTGCTCCTAATTGCCCCTTAAAGTTGTTTGAAGAAAAACATTAGCACTCTTGAAAGGAAACTGCTTATTTTAGGTTAGTAGTAAGTGGGAGGGGGGGAAAGGGGAAATGAGAAAAACTGGTATCAATAAGCTGCAAAGTTTCTACTGAACTAGTACACTATGAAAGTTATATGCTCTATTACAGAGGTGTAAATCCAGATTAACTCTACAAACTTCAGTGGCACTACTCCAGATTTAAACCACCGAATCTGAGAACAGAATCTGGATCACTTGGCTCTTCGCCATTTACAGTAAATAAAAACACCAACATAGGAAGGGTGGGCTATGGAGAGCAGTTTGGGGGGAGAGGCGGGGTGTTGTTTTTTTACTCTGAATTTTAAATTTCTGGAATAGAAAATAGATTTATTTTTCATGTTCACAACTGGATGATGAGCCCATGAGCTTTGATAATATGCCTTTAACTGTGCTGCTAATGAAATACTGGTTTAAGCTACAATAAAAGAAAATAAAACGCAGATGCAAGATCCTGTTTTTGAGAATGCACGTCTGTTATCTCCAGAAAAGGATTATTATTTAGTGGGGGAGGAGTTCTGACACACTCAAAATAAATAAAAGATGCAAACTGGTACTGGAACCAACTAGTAAGGCTTGGAATGCCAGTGTAAGTTGCATTCGTAGCCTATAGAAAGTAGGCAAATACCATATTCGTTTGAAACTACAAAGTAGATAAGCAAAGTAGCAACCCAAGCAGAAATTTGGCCAGGTCATTGGGTGAACACCTCTGTTCTTCTGGAAAGTGTTGGTGGAATCCTAATGCTCACATGTGCTCAGGACTTTACATGGACACCTTCAGTAGCGCAGTGCGACCTAACACTATGTTGACAGATTCACTTCTGACTTGGAGGGAGGAATGCCAGTTGCTGAATCCTTCGCCTCAGGCCTCAGCAGGCTCGGGGTTCCCTGGAGGTCTCCAATTGAAGTATTGACAGGGTTCATCCTGCTTAGCACATAAAATTTGGCAAGATCACAGCCCATGGTGATGTCACTGAATCATTAGAGGGACACAGTCACCTAAAATAAAATAAATCATATTATAGCTTTCCTTACTTTTGTTACAACACTTATTCAAACAGGGTTTTAAAAAGTCTAATTTATTTATTACAATTTATGCTTCTTTTTTTTTTTAATGAAATTTGACTTGTTTCAGGTCACATTCACTGTCCCATTTTCATAGAAGAGCACAATGCTGCAATAAATGGACTGTAGATACTGCAATGTATGGTAACTTGCCCTATGCTACTAATGCTGAGGACTAGAGGGGCATCAGTGCTGTATCTATCCCTAAAGATAGGGCTGCATGTAGAGTAAAGACACTACTCAGCTTGCATGGTGTAAATAGCAGTGTAGATAGTGAGGCATGGTTTAGTCAGATAGAATAGAGTGCCTTACATGCTTGAACCCCCAGGATATATACCCTACAAGGGCTCTCTACACGCCCAAGCAGTGCCTCCCAGGTCAACACTGCTATTTTTAGCAGTGTAGTGTCCCGCTGCCAGGACCTTTCCCCCCTGCCTCACCGCTGCCGGAACCTTTCACTGCCGAGTGTAGCTACATACCACAATGACAAGCATGGACACAGCCTGCCTTTTACCATGGCAGGTAGCTACATGTGTGTGTGGTTTTTTTTAAAGATGTTTTTAAGCAAAATACAGAGGCAACATAAAGCATGGAGTAAGTTACCCACGTAGATCAATTCTTATGCTTCATTTCCTTTTGTGCACTTGGAAAAATACTTTCCATTCTTAGTTTGTGTATCGCAGTTTGATGCTCTTGTCTCACTCCTTGTTTGGTTATATGCTGTCTGGCATTTATCATCTGGCACCTTTTGGAAAATGAGACTATACAGGTGTGTGTCGGACACACGGGCATTCGTCACGTTTTACTTGTGCTTTGATTTGGATTAACTACTGCTGCTAAGTCTCACATGCATTCACCTTCTTCCCACAGCCTCTCCGACAAAGGAAATACCTGTCTGAAAAATTTGCTCTTCATTCATATGAGAGAAATAAAAATAGAGCATACTTCTGTTTTTTCCATGTTTGTGACATCTAAATGCTACGCATGTATTACCTTCAGTGGTCTGAGATACACCTTATATTGTGCATTCTTGTGTATACGCGATGGGCCAGATCCTCACACTGATGGACACCTGCTATCTCCATTGAAGTCAGCCTGGCCTCAGATGTGGGCAGGTAGAATGATCTAGCAGATAGGCCACAAGAGACTTGGATTCTGTTCCTGGCTTTGCCACTGGCTTGGTGTATGACTTTGGTTGTCGTTTTGTTTTCTGTACCTCAGTTTTTCCATTTGTAAAATGAAGATATTGAAACATCAGCCCCTTTTATGTAATGCCTTGGGATTTACAGCTGAAAAGAGCTATAACAGTGTGTAGAAGTAATTTACTACTTTCATGGACCTTGTGAGGGTTAAAGGCTGATCCTGCTCCCATTCTAGTCAGTGGCAAAACCCCAGCTAACTTTAATGGGAACAGAATCTGGTCCAAAGTCCTATGCAGAATTAGAAGCCTCTTTAACATGTTCAATTAAACATTATTTCATAATATATTCATACAACATGTGTTAAGCAAAGACACTGAGTGATGGGTTATACCCCTTCCATGTGAATGAGCTCTATAATATATTGGAACTCTATCCTCACATTTTCAGCTGTCACAGAGTAAAATAACCAAACCAAAAATTGTATTTTCCTTTAGTTTCCATAATATATCTTGATTCACGTAGTCTTATTTAACGCAGCCCCTGTTGTGTTAATTCCTCTTTAATCCCTTCCTTTAAATATCATTGATTTCAGATCAACTTTGCTAATTTGGCAATACGTGTTTCTAGAATCCTAAACATGATTTAGTTTGGATAAGGTGCCTGAGGGAGGAGACGGGGATTGGAAACTGGATCGGAGGTGGGGGAAAGACAGATTGGATGAGGAGCCAGGAGGGGGAACTGGGACTGGTTGGGCAAGGAGACTGGGCAGCATTATTAAGGTAGCCAAGTCAAGCACTCAAAAGTTAGGAAATGCCAGAATTAAGATTGCCCATGAAAAGCTCCATAGCCCCAGCTTCCTCTCTATCCTGGGTGTGGATTGGAATCTCTCTCCTATGTGTCTGCATCTGAGTCTCAAATCGTGATCCAGCCAGTGGACTAAAGTTTACTTCTGTTCTATTATCCAGAGAGCAGATCTGATGTCTTAGTCTCATTTGTTGCTTAACTTTGATGGTTAAAAAACTACATCAGAATAATTGAATTTCAAACGGCATTAACACTTTTTATTCTTTCTTTAGGTACAAGGCCCGGCAATGGCACCAAGTAAAACCTGCATCAAAGACCCCGTCCTTTAAATTAGAGGATCAAACAGGACCGTGTGATGAACATGCCACTGCATCAGATATCTGTCATTCCAGCTCGGGATGTCACCTCTTCCAGAGTCTCCAGGAGTAAGACCAAAGAAAAAGAGAGAGAGGAACAGGTAATGTCAGAACCCAATTCTCATAGGAAATTATCCCAACCCTTTCTGACTAATGATGCTAACAAGTGCTTTATCAAGTTACTGCCTGGGGCCTGAGTCTGCATACTTTCTGCACCAAAACTCCCGTTAGTATTGTATTGACTGCATAATGAATTCCTGGCCTCTTTGTTCTGTCATTTAAACAATCAGCTTCACAAGACTGGGGATCGCTGTGGTCTAACTTTAGCAAAATACAAATTTCAGCCATCTATTCAGCATAGGAATTAAAGACAGCTGGATGTGTTGTGTGCAGAGTGTGATGCTATTATTAGTGAGCTTTTAGTGTGATAGCTTCTGCTGCTGTTCATTTTTTGTCCATTTTCATGCTAAATAGTATGATAGTTACGCAATTAAGTGAGTGTTCTGACTCCTGTGTATTTCACCTTTAAATCTTCATGGACTGTGCTTTTGGCATTGATTGGCAGCCAGTGTAGTCCACACAGAATGGACTGTCACAGTGGAGAGACATACCTTGTAGGCTCTCTCCTGGAGACTTTACTTTTGTTCTTTATAGTTTTCTTGTTGTGGTGTGAGGAAAAAAGACTGAAAGCATCTCTTGTTCTTTATGTCGAGTGAAACATAAAACCATAACAAGCAGGAGACTGACTGGATTCTAATGACTGAACCACTTAATAATCTTTTTTAGCATATTGTGTCATTGTGCCATACACAACAATCCTATTTAGTCCATACTGTGCCTCCATCCAAGACAAAGATTTTATTACACATCCATATTATAGTCCAAAATGTACTCTATGTTTGCATTTTGCATAATCTGCTAATTTCAAAGCATTCCTAGGTGTTTTTAAACTTGTACTCCCACAAAACAAAATCAAAAGATCATTCAGATCAAAAGAACATTCAATAATGAAACAAACCCAGGAGGACAGGAAAATTTCAGAGGTTAGGATTAAATGTTCAGGAAAGGGCAAATTCTGATGAGATGTAAATTACAAATTGGCTATGTGGGCATAATTTACAGGGCAAGGGTCTAGAAGGACAGCATTTTAGCAGGAAAAGCAGTCAGCAAGAGGGTATAAGAACCTGAAGGGGTGGGACAAAGAAAGCCAACGTAGCTTACATTATATGTTCTGTTCTTATGCTCTCTTGCTACAACTCCCTTGCCCCCCTGCTGTATAAATTACATCTAGGTAACCCCTGGTAAATCAGTGTGGGTAATTTACTCCGTAGTTTATGTTGCCTCTGAATTTTGCCCTACATGCTTAATAACATCTTTTAAAAAACAGATTTTAACCCTTATGGTTCATATCTCATCAAGTATTTGGGGGCAACTCTCAATCAAGGTTGGCTGGAGTGAGTCTGCTTTCTGTCTGCAAGTCCAGGCTGGAAGCTAGTCTTATGTGATTGTGGAACACCCTCCCCTATGAGGTGCACTTGAGTCTAACATTTGCTACCCGTAACACATGGCGTTTCTTCCAGTTCAAGCTGTAAGTGGGTGTTCTGTGGTCTCCTTCGTTACAGAATACCCTTTCACTCCATTTTAGCCCTCTTCTGTATGGAGCCAGGCCATTCCATGTAGTAACATCACATGCTCTAACCTGGAACATAAAGAGTCTGTGTTAAGCCCTAGAAGACAAGCACTAAGTACGAATTGATGACCCTCCAGCGGGGGTCATATGAATTAGCTGTGATCATTCCTGGCTTGTGCTTGTGGGATCTGTTTATCCTCTTGTGGTCCCAGGAGTGAGAGTCCCAAGTCTCTTTCTAAACCTGTTTTTCTCTCTGGCAGCAGGCACTGCTACTTCAATATTGAGAAAGCGCCTTCTATATATTTTCTTGATGATATTTAGTCAGAAGGGTTGATTACATTTTCCTCTTTGACTTATGGGTGAATTACTGTGCCTCAGGACCCTTTGTTGAAAAAGAGAGTGTGATACTAAAGTTAGACTGGAGAAAATCCGTTTATTTAAAATATGGATTTTGTGAGTCACTTCAGAGGAAAGAGACTTCGTTACTCAAAGCCTGCAATTATGCACTAGTATGCCTTTAATGGATGCTTCTTCCAAACCCCTGGCAGTTGGTGTTTGGCTTGTGCCCTGATTGTGTTCTCCTAGCTAATGTAATTGTGGACATCCTTAATTATCCATATAAATGCTGAGGGTAACATTTCAAGTTGGAAATTTCATACCTTCCTGTATCTTACCTTTGGTGCTCAAGGTCAAGATGTGGCTTTGTTACTTCAGCTCCCCTTTGTTTAACTTTAGAGATAAAAAATTAGCTTCCCTTGTCACAGAGTGAGTTTCCTAGAATAATGCTTTGGGATTAGAACTCCATGGCTGGTGGAAAGCAGAGCAAGATCCTTTTGGATCTTTACAGAATAGGAACTGGCTAGACTGTAGTTCTTCTGCGAATGTAGATACAAGGCCTGCAACTATGGAAGTTAATGGTAAAACTCACGTCTACTGAATTTGTTGAAAGGGTGGTAAAAGTCTTTTGTCCAACATTTCTGCTTTTAACCCTTAGAAGTCAGAAATGTGTATATAAAACACACTACTGGGAAGTTGAGTAGATTATGGTGCATGTTAATGTGATTTTCAAGATTTAATTTAATTGAAAACTCCTGTTGCACAATAGTTTTTTCTGATAAACTTCAGCTGTTTTTACTGTAAAAACAGAGAAGGTTATAAAGGGATTATTACTCTTATGTTTAACTCAGATGAACTATTAGCTTTAAGGGCTATTAATAAACATCATTAGCTTTCTACTGATCCTTCACTTGGAATAGAATCCTACTGACCTGGGTTGAGGAATGATCACTACATTGTTCATAAGGTGCTATAAAACCTGTATGAAATCTGTAATGGCAAGTAGCTGTTTTAACATATCCAGAATTATTCAGCTGTGTAGGCTTGGATTCAAATTTAGAAATTGCTGCTGAGGTGTGGTTGAGATGTTGCTCTTGTTTTTTCCCCCCTCTCACTAGCTGAAATGGACTGTTGTATCCCTATTTGCACCAGTATGTCAAAATGCTGCTATTATAGATGATGTTCCCCAGGTAATACCCATTTTATTGTTTAAGGATGTTTGTTCATTCTGAAAATTCCAACCAAGGTCCTCTTATTTTCAAAGACAATTTTATTACTTTTAGTTCTGGAAAGGAAAATGATAGCTAACTATTATTAACTATTGACAAAATGATTACCTTGGAAGCAGTATCAGACAAGGGAAGGGGAAAATCTGTCAGTGAAGCTTTTCCTTCACAGTTTGCCTATTTCCGCTGATTACATTATACTTAGTAGTGTTTTGAGGGGGCTTTAGATGCATTTATAACTTAAATTGAGCATCTGCAAGTAATCATAACCATAACATCCTGAAATGTGAGCTCTTCAGATCTCATGAGCGAAGCAGGGTTGCGTCTGGTTGGCAATTGTGTGGGAGACCTCCAAGGAAACCTTGCTGGAAATGGTGTTGGTAACTGGGTGGATAGTACTCTTTCTTCTCTGTCTGTTCTAAGTTTGTGCGCCAAGGCTGTGATAGGGGATATTGAGCTGCTAGGAGCTCATCTTTCAGATGGGATGTAAAACTAAACACCTGAGCAATTGAGGTCTTTAAAGAGTCTATGGCACTTACCACAAAACCTCCTTTGTGCTTTGTCCTTTCAACTTCAGTAATTACATTGCACCTACCTAAATCCCAGTCCCCCTTAGTTCTGAGAAGATAACCGCCTGTCCTGAACTGATAAATAACACTGCTGGCAGTTGTATGCTGCACGGACATGTCTGTCATAAAACTTCAAACACCTCCATGTACATTTCAATCAGCAGCCTTCTCTAAGGGGGGGGGGAGGGGTGCCACATGGGAACCCTAGAAATATTGCTCAACAGCTGGGGGGCAGAAGATGATGAGTGATATATAATCTATATAACATGCTGTGGCCTAGTTCCTCTAAATGAAAGGTATGATTATTGTTTGAATTTTAAGCATACTGTGTAGATCTTGCTAAATATGACTACAACTACACTGCATACATTTCTTCCTGTTTAGCAGTCTTTTGCCCCTCACAATTTGAGAAACCCTATTCCATGGCCTGTTTGTTTATATCCAATTATACAGTCTGACTTACCTTTCTGCCATGTCCTTCTAGGAAGTCAGATTTTAGTTTTTGAATCAAAATCAGTAGAGGACTTTTTTTAAGACTGTTGAACTGGATTAATTTTTTGTCATGAGAGTTATTTTATGTCAAAATGTGTGTTCAAGTGGTTGAAATCTGGGAGCAATCCAGGGAGCATTTTGTTTGTTTGGTTTTTTTTAACATACTCTAAATCTTTTTAAGGTGCAAAAATACGATGACCATTTTTTTTGCATTTGCTTCTCAAATTTTGAGCTGAATAGATTGGTCACAACCAATCACATGGTATTGGTTCTGTTTTAATGATTGACTGCACATGCATCATGGGTCCAGCTTAGAAAAAGCCTGTTGGATTTCTTTGGTGAGGGGTTTTGATTTTTGTTTGTTCTTTGTTGTCTCACATGCCATTGTTAGGTTCTCCATTGATTCAGATACAGATTCAGCATCCAGCTTGTGAACCTTTTGAGATTCCCTCATCACTAGTTTTTATATGGTGTTTACAGTGTTTCTATGTTTAGACCTACTAATTCTGGGGCTTCCATGGGGTGTTTTTGTTGGTTTATTTGTTGCCCTACCCCCTTTTTTTTTCTTTTTCTTTTTCTTTTTTTTTTAATTCCTCTTTTACATCCAGGATACAGGTCATAAGAATCAGTCATATCTGAGTATCCTGTGGGATCCTGCTGGGAAGCGGGCTGGCTTACCTGCTGCTAAAACATTAGAAGTACCCATTATGACAAAGCCTAAGACTTAGAAATTCAGAACCATCCCATGACAACGATGATACAGTAACAACACATAACTCTTATATAGTGCTTTTTATCAATAGAATGCAAAGCGCTTTAGAAGGAGGCAAGTCTGAGTATCCCCATTTTACAGATGGGGAATCTGAGGCACAGAGGGGAAGTTAACTTGTCCAAGGTCACTCAGCAGGCCAGTGGTAGAACTGGGAATAAAACCCTAGTCTTCGGAATCCCAGTCCAGTGCTCTGTCAATTCGGCCACACTGCAGCATATAATGCATTTTAAATATCAGTTCTACTTTGGAATATATTAACTGGAGAGAAAGTGAGAGGGCAGGGATTGTGGAAATTGGGCTCATCTGAAGAGCAATGATTGGACACTGTAATAGGGTGCTTGGAGGGCCAGCTGGCCTAGTGATTAGCACACCCAACTTCTGAGACCTTGCCTCTGTGTCAGAGTGATAGAGGTACCTGTTCCTGACCCTAAGCCAGAAATCGTCTGCTCTGCACCCGCATCTGGGTCTCTGACCTTAAGGCACTATGGTAGGGGACGCCAGGCCCTGCCATCTCCACTAGGACTCAGCCACTGGCCCGTTGCAGATCAACTACCAACTGTGCAGTGAGTCTAAGTCTGCTGCCCTGGGTTACTTACTTCCTACCTATATGGCTCTTCAGTTTGGGGCTCGGCTTCTATAGTCCAAACAGTCAATCATTTAACAAAAAGAGTCCAAAGGAGCAGGACCTGCTGGTGGTTCTTCGAGTAGTGTCCCTGTGGTGCTCCACTTCAAGTTACTTCAGGTGTGCATGCACTTCTTGAGCCCTTGATCAGAGGCTCTCCATTAGTGTCCATTCAGGCTGTGTATGCACTCTGTACAACCTCTGTACATACCCACGCTGTAAGGGTATGTAGAGCTGAGCAGGCAAACTGCCCGCAGTTTCTTCTCTATTGCCTCAGCCTGAGACAGAGGGCTAGTGTTTCCGCCTTGTGCATGCCTCAGTGTGTTTTGTACTTGTTGTTTAGTGTTCTAATTAGTGATAGTTAGATAGTATAGAATTAGTGAGAGAGCTGTGAAAGTCTTCAGTTTTTTCCTCTCCCCCATTTTTTCTGGGGAGCTTATTTGGCCTGGCTGGGCATGCTTGGCTCACTAGGTTTTAAACGCTTCCTCTCTTGTCAGGAGGCTCTCCCAATCATCGATGGCCTCTCTAAGTGTATCCATTGCTTGGGAGAGTCCCAAATCTTCCAAAAGTGTAACTTTTGTCTGTATTTCTAGTAGTTGTCATGTCAGCCTGCAAGGTTGGACTCTTGCTGGCAGATCCCCTATTTATAATGTTTTTCAAGGACAAAATCTCCCTATAACCACACCCAAAGTTCTTAGCTAAAGTGCAGTCAGATTTCCATCCTAACATGTCTATTCATTTACCAGTATTTTTTTTTCTAAACCACATAAAACTCAGCAGGAGATTTCCCTTCATATGTTAGATGTATGATGGGTATTTGCCTTTTAATTGGATAGGACCTAGCAATTTTGGAAATCACCTAGACTTTGTTTCCATTGGAAATAACTCAAAGGGGTCCATGATCTCTTCAGAAAGTCATGGAAGACAGAGCAATTCCAGAGGACTGGAAGAGGCTAAATGTAGTGCCAATCTATTAAAAATGGCATAAGGACAATCCAGGAAATTACAGACCTGTCAGTTTAACTTCAGAACCTGGAAAGATAATGGAGCAAATAATCAAGCAATCAATTAGCATACACCTAGAAGATAATAAGTTGATAAGTAATAGTCAACATAGATTTGTCAAGAACAAATGATGTCAGACCAGAATTCTTTGACAGTGTAACAAACTTTATGGATTGTGGCTTGGGGGAAGTGGTAGATGTGGTGTATCTTGATTTTTAGGAAGTCTTTGATACTGTCTCTCATGACCTCATAAACAAACTGGGGAAATACAACATAGATGGAACTACTAATAGGTGAGTGCATAACTGGTTGGAAAACCATTCCCAGAGAGTAGTTATCAGTGGTTCATAGTCAAGCTGGAAGGGCATGTCATGTCAAGTGGGGTCCTGCAGGGATTGGTCCTGAATTTGGTTCTGTTCAATATCTTTATCAATTATTTAGATAGTGGCATAGACAGTACACTTTATAAAGCTTATGGATGATACCAAGCTGGAAGGGAGTTACAAATGCTTTGGAGGTTAGGATTAAAATTCAAAATGATCTGGACAAACTGGAAAAATGAAGTAAACAGGATGAAATTCACTAAGGACAAATGCAGAGTACTCCACTTAGGAAGGAACAGTCAATTGCACACATACAAAATGGGAAATAACTGCCTAGGAAGGAGTACTGTGGAAAGGGATTTGTGGTTTATAGTGGATCACAAGCTAAGTAAGAGTCAGCAGTGTTCTACTGTTGCCAAAAAAAAAAAGCAAACATCATTCTGGGATGCATCAACAGGAGTGTTGTAAGCAAGATACGAGAAGTAATTCTTCCACTCTACACCTTGCTGATAAGGTCTCAACTGGAGTATTGGATCCAGTTCTGGGTGCCACATTTCAGGAAAGATGTGGACAAATTAGAGAAAGTTTAGAGGAGGAAAACTAAAAATGATTAAAGGTCAAGAAAACATGATCTCTGAGCAAAGAGGAAAATTGGGGTTGTTTAATCTGGAGAAGAGGACTGAGACTGAGGGGGGACATGATAACAGTTTCCAAGTACATAAAAGGTTACAAGCAGAAGGGCGAAAAATTATTCTTGTTAACTTTTGTGGATAAGCCAAGAAGCACAGTGGGCTTAAATTTAAGCAAGAGAGGTTTAGCTTGGAGATTAGGTAAAATTTGCTAACTGTCAGGCTAGTTAAGCATCTCCATCATCGGAGGTTTTTGAGAACAGGTCAGACAACACCAGTCAGGAATGGTGTAGTTACTATGTAATCCTGCCTTGAGTACAGGCGATTGGACTAGATGACCTGTTGAGGTCCCTTCCAGTTCTACGATTCCAGGAGTCACAGAGGCTGTTGAGATGGATCTCTGAGTGTGTTACTGCTTGCTGTGGTGCAGCTGGTGCCATACCTCCCCCAAAGGATTATAGCATGCTCTACCAGATCACAAGCAACTTCCACAGTGTTACTCAAAAACATTCCAGTGTCTCAGATTTGCATAGCTGCTACCTGGGCCTCAATACATAGGTCCACGCCATCCAATCTGATGAGGCACTTGGTTCTGCTGTACAGCCTTCAGTCTTAGACTTGTTTCCAAAGCTCCCTCCTCCCTGTGAGGATACTGCTCAGGAGTCACCTGAAGTGGAGCACCCTTAGGGACACGACTCGAAGAAGAAAAGATTTCTCACCTTGTGTTGTAATTGTGGTTCTTTGAGATGTGTGTCCCTGTGGGTGCTCCACTACCCGCCTTCCTTCCCCTCTGCTTCAGACTGTTCTTGTTGGTTGTTCGGGTAGAGAAGGAACTGAGAGTGGTTCACCTGTGCAATCCTATGCCTTCGGAGTGCAGCATGAGGTTGTATAGCATGGATGCACAAGCCAAACAGACAGTGCTAATGGAAAATCTCCGAACAAGGACTTCAGAGTCTGAAGTAAGTTGAAGTGGAGCACCCGCAGGGGGACACATCTCGAAGATCCACAGTTCATGTGCAAGGTGAGTAATCGTCTCTTCTCAAAGGGAGTAGTGGTTGAAGAAGGCATTGCCTGTGGGCCTTACCTGCTTGGTGGTGACCTTTCAGGATCCACCTTCTGTCTGGCTTCCTGGATAAGGCTTCTCTTCTGAATCCTGTCCAATCCCCTCTGCCTGGGCTTCTGAGTTCCTTATAACCTGCTCTTCCAATCAAAGCATGCTTGGCAGGCCCGAAGAGGTGGGGCTACCTGGGCCCAGTATTGCCTTTTAACCCCTTTGGCTTATCATGGGTTTTGTACTCTTATCCTGTGTGATAGTCAACAAAGACAACCTATCCATCTGTGTTGGTGGCACCTGGACACGTACACGCACGGTTATCAGATAGAAAAATGTTTAATTTTCTGAAATCTCTGCATTATCATACGTGGTCTAGGAAACACAGTTTTAGAAACTGCTGTGGGATTGAGATGGTTGTAACAGCTTTCTGCATCATACTCCTGCAGTCATAATATGGTAATCGATAAAATTAATCTGTATCTGTGGAATTTGCAAGAGCTTGGTATTTTCATATTTGATATTCATATTTCACATTCACATTTGATTTTCATATTTAAACTGGACTTTTACTGACACATTTTTATGTGCCCGACTTACTCCCATTCAGATTATGTTTAGTTTGAATAGCAAGTAAAATAGCAGTGTAGAGGACTGACTAGCAAAGAAGAAGTGACTAGCATGAAAGCGTCTCCTTCCCTCCAACATGCATTCACAGGGCCACAAGTTTCTCTAAGGCACTGAGCTGATACCTCTTTTTATTTGACTCAGTGTTTCCTGATTACAGCTCTTTATTTGCTTTTTTTATTATGACTCTGATTGTTATTCTTATCAAACCCATGATGGACATGATGCTTTGCAGCTCAAGTCCCTGCCTTACCATCTGAATTAGACAGTGGTACTTATAAGTAAGTGCTAAGTTTCTATGAACAGATCTCAACAGATCCAAGGCTTCACAAACACCCTGGATATGTCTACACAGGGATAAAGAACCTTGCGGCTGGCTCGGGTCAGTTGACTCAGGCTCATGGGGCTCAGGTTCTGAGCTGAAAAATGGCTGTGGGCTGGAACCTGAGCTCTGGGACCCTGCACGGGTGCAGGGTCCCATAGCTTGGGTTCCAGCACAAGCCTGAGCATCTACACAGCTATTTTTAGCCCTCCAAGCCCTGCAAGCCCAAGTCAGTTGACCCAGACCAGCCACGGATCTTTAATCCCTGTGTAGACATATCTGCTGATTCTGCAGTCAGCTCTGCAGAGGCGGATGCTTGTGTTGGTGCAGAACCCCATTGTAGTTAAGGGTCCATTTGCATGGATCTGATTGCAGAATTAGAGCCCAACTGATTTGAGGCTCTTACCCTCCCTGGGAGGTTAGGTAAGTGTTACTCCCATTCTGAGGATGGGGAAATTTAAAGCACAGAATGGTTAAGTGACCTTCCTAATTTAACACAATCTTCTGAATTAGAGCTGGATTAGAAACCAGGGCTCCAGAGTCCCAATCCTGGATTTTAATCATAGCTCATACTGCTTGCCAGAAACTCAACAAAAATGACAGCAGACTAAGGAAGAGAGGAGATCACAGAAAACAGGGAGCTGGGGAAACTGCTCTTGCACAAGCATTATCTACAAAAAAATTCATATAATGTAATTTTATTCTGCTTTGTGTTTATCTTGAATTGTGTACTGGGAGGGAGGAAGTGAGCAGATGGTTCTACAGTGGAGATGAATTATGGAAGGCAAGCTGAAGGAAGTGGGTTTTTAAGAGGATTTGAAGGAGAAGAGAAGAAAGAGTCCGTTTTTATCAGTAATAATTACAAAACCTAATGACAATTGATTTAGCAACTGTTACAATGTATGGAAAAGACTTCAGAGTGTCAGCTATTTATGTTTTCATGTGATCAGACTCCTTTGTACATGGTCTTTTTTATTTCATCTGCTTGTTTTTTCTGGATCCTTTGCTCTAGTGCCTCAAGTCCCAGAAACTGTAGTTAATTACTTAGCTGGGCTAGGGTCTCTGACCTGTAGCTGTTGCATTAAGTTGGCTCTGTAAGCTGCCTCCCTTGCTTATTAATGCATAATCTTGTGTTTAGTGTTAATGAGCAATGCACTTTACTTGAACAAATTGAAATACACTTAGCTGAGTTACATACTTTGGAAAAATACCATTCTATAATGGAAACTGATACAATTTAATGACAGCAACACTTCAGTCTATTGAGCCATGTACAAGTGTGCACGCACACACAGGTGTGTTACAATATGGATCCATTAAATCATACAAATCATTTTGGCTTATATTTTATGAAGTGCCATTGCCAATTTTTAAGGTCTTTTAGGTCCAAACCTTGCAATGAGCTGCCAATAAACACACCTCTATACCCACAAGAGCCCCACTGAAGTTACTGGGGTTCACCCAGGTGTGAGTTTTTGCAGGATCCAGGCCCTAGATAGACAAGTTTTGCAATGGTTTTATCAGCCAGTAGGTTAAATGTTCATTAAAAAGAAGCCATCAACTTAAAAAAATATTGCTTCATGTTTACCTACTGTTATTATAAGACACCCTTAAGATTCTTGTAAGTGAAAGACTAGAGGGGAATTTTTTCTGCCCTGGTTTGTTTGCTTTGTGCGTTTCCACAAAGTGCTGCCATAGTCTGATTCACTTTCTATGATTAGTTAATCAGTTTCTTTTGTTGTTTGTGTATTTCACACGGTAAAAGGAAGAAAAAATCATTTTAAGAGCACAGTAAACTACGAAATCTGGTAGCAAGGCTCAGTGGCAGGTGTAGGACTTGAAACTCATTTTTGAAAAGTGACTAGATTTCAAGTCGATGGTGTCCTTTCGAGAGCTCACAAACCTCTGAAATGTTGTGGGTGGTCTTAAAATTTCTTCCTGACCTTATTTAACTCTGGTTGGGATTTACACCAGTACACCCAGTAACACCAGTTACAAGGAAGATGGAAGACTCTCTTAAAAATACCTTGCTCCATTATTTGCACAGTTCTACAATGTCCAAAGCTGTTATGCACATAGCCACATAAGCATGGCATCCTCACACCTAGAAACAAAGTCTACCTTTGGGATCTAATTACCTATCACGAGTCCCAGAAGTGAAAGTCCCACATCTGCTACAAAGCGTGTTTATCTCTTTAGTAGCAGGCAGTGCCACTGTGCTATTAAAATAACTGCTTACATATGACTGCTACAAGTCAAAGCGCTTTTTCCTTGTGGAGCAAAGAGTACAAAGGTCTGTTATGTGCTGTCAATGTCTGCAGTTCAAGGTTTCATTTTCTATGAGTCAGGAGCTGAAATCTGACATTTCAAAAGGGAAAGATGGTATACGGTATCTCTTCAAAGAAGGATCTAATTTATATATGGCCAAACTCTTGGTGTAAATTGGCACAGCTACATTTATTGCAGTAGACTCACTTTCACCAGCAGAGGATTTGGACTTTACTTTTGTAATTGCCCGTTTATATTTTGTGTGTTCTGAAATGCATCTAAATCTTTATGGACCTATGAGAGGTGGTTATGTACAGCACGATGAAAATTGTAGCTGATTAAATGTCGGCAGTTCTGGTTTAACCATTTGTTAAATGCACATTTTTGTGTGTGTGTGTGTATGTATGTTTGGTGATATGTGTATTCATATATACACAAAAACTACATAAAAATGTTATTTAGGTTGCAAAGTTAAGCACTCCAAAATTAGAAAATGCTGGATTTACAGTTGTCAATTTAACCTTAATTCTGCCCCCTAAGCATTAATTCTATTCACTGAATGAGGCAGGGGTTCTGGGGGTGGAAAAATAGCATCTCATGTAATTAAAGACTGTAAAAATAAAAAAAAAATCTGTTATGTGCAACTCTAACTATATATACATAGATATTTTAACACTTTGTGTCTGTGTGTATTTTTCAGTAGAGACTGTATTATTAACTGAGAACACCGAAGGTAGGGTTGAAATACTGTCTTTATTCTCCTGACTTTGTTCCATCCTGTTTCATCATTTACATAGTTTTTTAAAACTATTCGCTAAGATCCCTGCAAAAGCTGAGCACAGAAGGCAGCAAATAATGATTGGGGGGGTGCACATTTTAACCCTTGGTACATCCTGCATTAATTGATAATAAGGATGAATCTAAGAGCACAAATTTTTAATGGTCCTAATTGCCCCAAAGGATAATCTGAATTTTAAAAGGGCTTTCTACTACCAGATTTGGGCCATAGATCATCGGGCATCTTGGAAAACTGACTGCTGTGAGTCTCATGTGGAAGATTTTTTCATTGTTTTACAATAGAATCCTAAAAGCAGTATTTATACTCTTCTGGTAAGAGATGAAATCCTAAATGGTATACAATTTTTTGTGCACAAGCAGTAAGGCCTCTCTTTTTTTTTTTCCTTTCTCTCACTCTTTTTTTAATTCTCATGTTCAAAAGCATTGTTGGAAAACGGTAAGGGTTTTTTAATGGCCAGCATGCTGGGCTCTTTAGATCAAAGCTGTAGCACATTTCTGTTTTCATTTAGTTAACATTCTGCCATTTTAACATTTGGAGAGAATGCTGTCTAGTGATTTCGAGGACAAGACTAAGGGCATGTCTACACGTGCAGCAGCGCAGCTGTACGGATGCAGCTGCGCCGCTGCAGTGCGTCTGGTGAAGATGCTCTATATCGACGGCAGAGAGCTCTCCCGTCAGCATAATAAAACCACCTCCGTGAATGGCAGAAGCTGTGTCGGCGGGAGAAGCTCTCCCATCGGCATAGCGCTGTACATGTGAATGCTTATGTTGGTGTAACTTCTGTCGCTCAGGGGGGTGGTTTATTCACACCCGGGGTGACATAAGTTATGCCAATATAAGCTGTAGTGGAAATATAGCCTTAGAGTTAAGACTGTTTCTTTTCCTAGCTTTTGTTATACACTCATAGTGAGACTTAGAGCAAGTCATCATTTAATCCTTCTGTGCCTCAATTTCCCTAACTGCATCAGAGCAGTTGTTAACATTAATAGATGTGAAGTGGTTGAGACCCTCAGATGGACAGTGTTAACAGCTGTGCATAGCATGATTGTTTCCAGACAGCAAACTGCTGATACAGATGATGTGGAGGAAGCTCTTGGAGCACTGCATTGCAGTGCAGATGCACTTGTAAGTCTGTCATTCATGAGCTTGCAAGCTACGGTCATCTTCCATGTGAGCTAACTAGAAGATGAGGTGTCACTCCCAAGTCTGCACAGCCATCACGCAGCTAATAAGAAAGAGAGGCAATCTTAGCTGGAGAGGTCCACTGCAGGAACCATCTTGTGATGACAATACACACTTGGCTGGGGAGGTAAGTAGGAGATAGAGCCCTTTCGATATTGGAGGCACATCAACATAACCTAGATGAGGGCTCTTGGACTAGTCCTGTTTGAAAAAGCACTCACAACAATGGTTATGTAGTCACAAAATCAGACAGCTTGGTTATAAACCTTTTCACATGCCCTGCTCTCAGCAGTTGCACACTGAAATGAATGACTCAGACTCCTACTAGTCCCTGTAGTCGGCTGTTCTTGATTCTTTTCGACAACAAGGGTCTCCCTGCAAAGGACCTTTTTAGATGGAGAATAGCAAGGTGAGGCTGTAGGTATCCTGCTTTCCAACATAAGCTTTACTTTTTAGTCCTACTCTCATCTTTCATGCCTTTGTCCATGCTGTCCCTTCACTTGGAACAACGTTGTTGTTGTAAATGTATTTTACAGAGTACGTAGAGGATCTAATTGAAACTGGAGTTCCAGTGTCAGACTTTCCTCAATTTAATTCCCTCTTGAGAAATCTGTTTCTTCCATAAGGCTGCAAACTCTGTATCCTGCAGCAACGTAACACCACCCGTCTCCCATCTGTGCAAACAAACCACATTACAAGTTGTTCTCTGAGTCTCCTGGTGCTACCTTGTCTGATGACCTATCAAGGTCCCATCCAGTCCTATACATCTGTGATTCTATGTTTGTCTTTTAGCTTGTAAACATATTTGGACATGCTGTTAGTGCTTAGGAAATACCAATAGAATAGTATCTGTTAGCAGGATTGTCAACTTGAGCTAATCATTTTCATTCATCGAGATTTGGAGTAAATCAGGAGGGACCAGTCTTTGGCATTCTCATGCCTTTCAGATTTCTTGTACCCCATGTTGACCACTTTATATGGTCATGTTCTATTTTGTATAAAGCAGGCCTTTTGTGGTATCCTATGAAAATCCATAATCCGCTGAATATTATTATCCTGTTGAAATGTGTGTAACAACACGGCATGTGAAATTTATGAGATTTTGCTGTATGATTGCAACTGAAATATGTTGTAATTCTGAGTAACAGCCATATGACAGTTCCTCAAAGGCAGATGTAAACTGGCATGCCTGCAAAGTGCTAAAGAGCCATTACCTGCTTAATTGGAGATTCACCAGCAGGGAAGTTATAAATAGGAATTTTACTTTTGATCAGAAAAACACTTTGGAACTCATATACATAATGGAACTGCCTAGTCACATGACCTAGCAAGGACTTTTCCAGCACACAAGGTTTCGGGTATAGGAAGGGGGGGAAAAGTCTCTAGCCTTCTCTCCTCTCTGTCTTATAGCTCTCTGCTCATAACATCAATGAATACCTGAAGAACACTGAACTAAGGGGACTGGTCCCAGGCTGAAAGGAAATCCAACCTGTGAACTGAGAATTGCCTGCAGCATCTGGTGTGATCAGAATGATGTTTGCTTCAAACCTTAGTAAAATTTAAGTATTAGCTTGCGGTTTTCTCTCTTTATTTCTTTTGTAACCAATTCTGACTTTTATCCCTTAATATTTATAATCACTTAAAATCTATCTATCTTTCTGTAGTTAAAAAACTTGTTTTATCTAAACCAGTGTGTGTGTTTGTTTGAAATGTTTGGGAAATCACTACTCAGGTCAACAGGGTTGGTGCATATTCATTACCCTTGTTGGAATGACGGATTATTTATGAGCTTGTATGTCCAGTGGGCTACTGAACAGTACAAGATGCACATTTCTGGGGGGCAAGGCTGGGCCTGAGGGATATGTGGGTGTCACCCTCTATCTGTTCATGGATGGCTGGGAAAACATTCAAGTATTCAGTTGGGAGTGCCTTTACATGCTGGTGACTGTGAGTAAGCAGAGCCAGGAGCGGTTGCTGTTCACTAGCAAATCAATGTAAAAGGCATTCCAGGCTGGAGAGCTAAGCAGACACAGCAGTTCAGCAATGTAGGTTGCATCCTGGGGAATGTCACAATGACTACTGCTGTACATGTTGCTTGACGAATTGAACTCGCTCCTGAGCCAGAGTTGGTGAAAAATACCAAGGGAAGGTTTTGATATGGTGAATGCATGCAGATCCAAAGTATTTAACATTGATTGTAAGGCAGCATGGACCATTGCTCCTTAGTTAATTTTGTTATGGAAGTTCTTCATAACTCAGTGGTTGGCCTTTCTTCAGGTGGTTATAGCTTTGTGTTTCCCATTATCTGGCTGATCACTTCCTTAGAGCAGGCAGCAATACAAGGATTAAGGATTTGATTTACCATGGTACAGATCTGTAATATAATTGGAGGCTTTGTGGGCGAGGTTTTTTTTGTTGTTGTTTTTTTTTCCTTGAAAGTTATTCCTTTGCATTTTTCCTTGAAAGTTATTTTACTAGTGACGATCATGTCAGCCAGAAAAGTAGCATCCCTCTCCTGCTTCTCTTTATTTTTAGTCTTTGATAAAGACAAGGTAGACTTACATCCAGTGTCAGCACTACAGATTTTTGTTTGCTGTAAGAGGTCTCCCAGCCTGGATTTGTGTGTGTTTCCTCCATCTCAAATGGGGAGATTCTTCTATATTAAGGCCAAAAGGGATTATTGTGATCATCTAGTCTGACTTTCTATATAACATAGGTTGCAGGATTTTCCTGCTTCAAGCTCCACTCACCTGGCCCCGGGAACCCTGGTGGTAGATGCAGCCAACCAGTGGGACAGGCAAGGTAAGCCTGCTTCCACTCCCAAGAACAAAGGCAATAAAAAGTTGGATTTGTTTGGGAGAAAAATGTATTCCACGGCAGCCCTGCAGTTCAGGATTGCCAACCATCAGGTCCTCCTGGGGAGATATAATTTTAATTTGTGGGACTCCTTCAGGCGGTTTGCTGAGGCTCTGCCTCAGGACCAGGCCGCAGACTTCACCACCATCCTGGATGAAGGAATCACGGTGACTAGGGCAGCGCTCCAAATGTCCAGTGATGCTGCTGACTGGGCAGGTAGGGCCATAGCCTCCGCCATTTCCGTGAGGAGGTGCTCGTGGCTGCAGTCCTCAGGCCTGTCCCAGGAGGTGCAGCAATCAATCCAGGACCTCCCTTTTGATGGGTCAGCCCTCTTCTCTGATCAGACCGATGTGAAGCTGCACGGTCTGAAGGACTCCAGGGCCATGCTTCGCTTCCTGGGTCTGTACACGCCCCAGGCTTCCAAGCGGCAGTCACGGCCCCAGGCACAGCAGCAACCAAGTCCCTTTCAACCCTACAGAAATAGGGGGTTTAGAAGATGGAATCAGCCCCCCAGCAGGGGCCCCCCAGGGGGTCGGGCAATCGTAGGAGGCAATTTTGATAGTGCGCCCGAGGGTGGTGCCCCTGCTGCTCTCCTGGATCCGCCCTGCCCCTTCCTAAACAAGTTAAGACCCTTCTATCCCGAATGGGCAAAGATCATTTTGGACCGTTGGGTCCGCGGGATAGTCTCTGGGGGCTATGCCATACAATTTACCTCTTCCCCCCCCCCCCAACATTCCCCTCTTCTGTCCCTCTTCAGGGACCCCTCTCCCAAGCAACTCCTCTTGCAGGAGGTCGACACCCTCCTCAACATAGGAGCGGTGGTTATGGTTCCTCAAGGCAGAGGGGGGAAAGGGTTCTATTCGAGGTACTTCCTCATCCCCAAGGCGAAGGGGGGTCTGAGACCCATATTAGACCTGCGTCGTCTAAACAAATATGTCAGACGACTCAGGTTTCACATGGTTTTCCTAGCCACCCTGATACCTTCCCTGGATCCAGGAGACTGGTATGCCACCTTTGACCACAAGGACGCATACTTTCACGTGTCCATCCTCCCCAGCCACAGGCGCTTCCTCCACTTCACGGTGGCTTGCTCCCACTACCAAATTAGAGCCCTGCCCTTTGGCCTATCTTTGGCTCCGAGGGTGTTCACCAAATGCATGGCAGTATTGGTGGCCCACGTGAGGCGAAAGGGTGTGCAAATCTTCCCTTACCTGGACGATTGGCTGATCAGTGGCAGGTCCAGGTCCCAAGTACAGGAGAGCGTGACTCTCATTTGCTCCACGTGCAGCAGGCTGGGACTGCTCATAAACGAGCAGAAGTCCACACTAACCCCAGTGCAATGAATAGAATTCATTAGGGCCACCCTGGATGCTTCCCAGGCTAGAGCCTTCCTGCCTCAGCCATGTTTTGAGTCGATGGTCTCTATCATCTCCCAGCTGCACTGATGCCCCATGACAACAGCCAGGCACTGCCTACAGCTGTTAGGCCACATGGCAGCCTGCACGTACGTAGTGAGACTAGCTCGCCTGAGGCTCAGGCCGTTTCAGGAGTGGTTGGCCTCGGTGTATGTGCCGAGCAGACACCCACTGAATTGGTTGGTCACAGTTCCCCCGCCCATCCTAGCCTCCCTAGACTAGTGGAGGTCTCCCAGGGCAGTGTTGAAGGGCGTTCCGTTCAGGAAACTGGTCCCGTTGGTCACCCTAATTTCTGATGCCTCAGATGTGGGATGGGGAGAAATGACCTGCTGAGCACCTCAGGGGCTCTGGTTGGGGGAGGACAGGTGCCTGCACATCAACATGAAGGAGCTGAGGGCTATTCGCCTAGCGTGCAGGGTGTTCCTCCAATTCCTGACAGGCAGAGTGGTGCAGGTGCTGACGGACAACACCGCAGCTATGTTTTATATAAACAGGCAGGGAGGGGCGCGCTCCTTGGCTCTCTGCGAGGAAGCTACCCGTCTGTGGGACTTTGCCGGGAGGCACGACTTCCACTTGACTGCCCCTCACCTCCTGGGAGTGAAGAACGACGAGGCGGATCATCTCAGTAGGTCATTTCTACCCTGCCACTATTGGTCACTGCACCCGGAGGTAGTGACTACGATCTTCCAAAAGTGGGGTGTTCCCCAACTGGACCTATTTGCATCAGCCTGGAATGCGAAGTGCCCAAGGTTCTGCTTGCTCCGAGGTCTTGAGACTGGGTCAATTTCCGACGCATTCCTCGACTGGACGGGGACCCTCATGTACGTGTTGCACCCATTCCACTCCTGTCCACGGTCCTACTGAAAATAAACAGGGACAGGGTGGACATCATACTCATTGCTCCAGCCTGGCTGAGACAGCACTGGTTAAGCATGCTACTCGACCTTTCGATCGCCCTGCCCATGGAGCTCCCGAGGCGGCACGATCTTCTCTCCCAGGACCACGGTTGCCTGTTGCACCCGGACCTAGACTCCTTGCAGCTCATGGCCTGGAGGCTCTGTGGCTGATGGAGGGAGAGAGAGCCTGCTCGGTGCAGGTCCAACAAGTCCTGAAACCTTCTACACAGGTCGTGTATCGGGCTAAGTGGAAATGGTTTACCTCTTGGGTGGAGTCCCGGGGCATTCCGCCTAGCCTCTTGCCTCTGCAGGCAATCCTGGAGTACCTGCTCCAGCTAAAGCTCCAGGGTCTGGTGCTGGCCTCGTTGAAGGTTCACTTGGTGGCCATTTCAGCCTTCCATCAGCCACTAGAGGGGAGATCCCTGTTCTCCATCCCATGTTGGTCAGATTCCTCAAGTGGGAGGAGAGGCTGTATTGGCAGGTCCACGACCCGGTGCCTCCCTGGGATCTCAACCTGGTCATCTCGAGACTCACAGAGCCCCCCCTTTGAACCCATGGCTTCATGCCCTCTGCTCATGCTTTCATGGAAGGTAGCCTTCCTGGTGGCCATTACCTCAGCTAGGAGGGTCTCTGAAATTAGGGCCTTGACCTCGGAACCCCCTTATACAGTATTCTATAAGGATAAGGTGCAGTTGAGGCCACACCCAGCCTTCCTTCCCAAGGTGGTTTCCCAATTTCATTGTAACCAAGATATTTTTCTCACCATGTTTTTTCCCAAACCACATGGTTTGGAGGAGGAGAGGAGATGGCATTCACTGGACGTGAGACGAGCCCTGGCCTTCTACATCAAGCGTACAAAGCCGTTCTGGAAATCAATGCAGCTCTTCGTTGCAGTGGCAGACCGAATGAAAGGCTCACTTATCTCCACCCAGCGCATCTCCGCGTGGATTACATCATGCATCAAGTTCTGCTACAAGCAGGCGAGGGTGCCGCTTCCGGGAACCATCACAGCGCACTCAACTAGAGCTCAAGCCTTGTCTACAGCCTTCCTAGAGAGAGTGCCCCTGCAGGACATCTGCAAAGCTGCCACCTGGCCATCGGTGCACACCTTCACTTCACACTACGCCGTCGTCCAGCAGGTGAGAGAGGACGCGGGATTCGACAGAGCCGTGCTGAGGGCAGCTCACCAGTAATTCCTACTCACCTCCAAGGTATTGCTTGTTAGTCACCTATAGTGGAATGGACATGAGTAATCACTCGAAGAAGAAGAAAAGGTTACTTACCTGTAACTGATGTTTTTTGAGATGTGTTGCTCATGTCCGTTCCACAACCCACCCCCGGTCCCCGCTGCTGGGGCAGAAAGAAGGGACTGAGGGGGCATAGGGCCAGCAGTGCCTCATATACTGTGGCATGTGCGCGGGACTCCAGGGGGCACCAGAGCCGGCCCTACGGGGTCTGCTAAGGGGAAAAAGTTCTGGGAACCGTGCACGGTGGCGTGCACTCACCTATAGTGGAATGGACATGAGCAACGCATCTCGAAGAACATCCAGTTACTGGTAAGTAACCTTGTTTTTCCAGTCTGAATGTGTCTAGTTTCCACTTCCAGACAGTGGTTCTTGTCATTGCTTTCTCTGCTAAATTGAAGAGCCCTCTATTATCAAATTTCTATTCCTCATATAGGTACTTACAAATTGTGATAAAGTCACTCTTTAATCTTCTCTTTGATGAACTAGATCGATTGAGCTATTTGAGTCTATCTCTGTAAGACATGTTTTCCAGTCCTTTACTCATTCTTGTGGCTCTTCTCTGAACTGTCTCTAAATTATCAGCATCCTTCTTGAACTGTGGACACCAGAACTGGACACAGTATTCCAGCAGTGGTTGCACCAGTGCCAAATGCAGAGGTAATCTAACCTCTCTAATCCTACTTGGATGTATAAACAGGTGAATCTCAAGGATCACATTAGCCCTTTTGACCATAGCGTTGCACTGCGAGCTCATGTTCAGCTGATGACTTGGCATCTTTTAGATGGGTAGAGAGAATTTCTGCTGAAAGAAGATACTCTTTTTGAAGGCATGCATCTCCCCTTTTTGAGGAGCCAGAGTGAATGCCTAAAGCTTTGTGCTTCATCACAGCTAAGTAGTTTTTGCCTTCTTACAGCGTGCCCTGCATCCCGTTCAGCTGGCACCATAGATTATTCTAGGTTGATGACTACTTCATGTGTGACACTGGAGAATGCCCAAGAAATTTGCAGTGTAGCTATGCCTCCCACGGCTCCCAGGTTTACCTCGAGCGGGTCCTGCAAGAGGGCACTCTCCCCCCCCCCCCCATCCTAGCCCTCCAGAACTTTTCATTGGGCCCCAGCTGCCCTTTCCCCATGCACTGAGCCAGCTGCTAGACTTGGAGCCGGTCTGTTTCCAAACCGTGCCCAGGGACCATCTGTACACGCTCGTGCTCCACACCCTTCATTTCCTCGCCCTCGTGTCCTGCCCAGACACCAAATGGTGGGACCTGATACCACCTGTGAAGGGGGAGGACCCCCGGTGGGCCAGTCTCTATTCCACCCTGACCCTGCGGCCCGCCGGGGACATCCGTTGGCGGCTCCTTCACAGAGCCGTGAGCACAGGCATATACTTGGCGCGGTTCACCCCTCGTCCCAACACCTGCCCCTTCTGTGGTGTGAGGGAGACCCTGGCACACGTCTACTTCAAGTGAGCCATGCTGCAACCCCTACTCCAGCTCCTCCAGAACCTCCTGCAGAGATTCTGGCTACACTTTTCCCCACACCTATTCCTCTATGCATACCCCATCTGGAGCCCCACAAAGTCGCGGGACCTCCTCATCAACATCCTCCTAGCGCTGACCAAGGTAGTCATCTATAACAGCAAGGAGAGGAGGTTGTCCGAGGGGGTGTTCTGCGACTGTGGGGCCTATTTCCATTTCTCCGTCCGTTCATGCATCCAGGCAGAGTTCCTCTGGGCCACGTCCCCTGGCTCCCTAGACGCCTTCCGGGAGCAGTGGGCGCTGTCTGGGGTTCTCTGCTCAGTGTTCCCTTCCGGTTCCCTCTGTTTGACCCTTTGACCTTCACGCCTTTTTCTGTTTTCTCATTAGTTGTCCCCCGAAATCAATTGAGTTCCGGATCCAGTGGCTCCTCCCCTTAGGCTGGGGAAGGGGCCTTTAGCAGTGGGCAGGCACTTCCGGATCTCAAATAGTAGCACTCTCTGGTAGCCATCTAGTCTGACCCTGTCCCACTATATTGTTAATTATGTATAGGTATTTTTGTGGTGCCTATCACCATGATATCTGAGCTATTTAGCTACTTGATACATAATTCAATCTACAGTTAATACATTTTCTACATCCCCAGCTTCTGTCCATGGTGAGTTATGCCATCGCACCAATCTAGGCACTTAAAATTAGTTAGAATCTCTCTTCAGCCTTATTTTTTTTTGCTGTTTTTAAAATCCCATTGCTGGGGAGTGGTGGCAGGCTGAATTCTAACAAAGCACTTTATTTGGGGGTTTCAGCAACACAACAAATGTCTTGAATATCAGCTGATGAATTTCTGCCCTGCAACCTGGGACAAGGAACATCATGAAAATCTTAGGTTTTGGCACCTCTACCTGAATGGAAGTTTGCAGAGCAGGAAACCCATTACAATGCATCAGTGGATGAAAACCCTAGAGCAATCATTTGTAGGCAAAATTCCATATTCCCTCCCCTCTACCTCTACTGTTTCCAAACAGTAGTTGCCATAGAAGTTGGTTACTTTGGTTTAAATTGCATAGTCCAGTGTGTTGCCCTCAGCAAGTGGTTTATACAGATGTTCACAGTTAGTTTTGACTTCAGTGTTATGCAAAACAACTGTGAAATCATTTGGCTGACCCCAATCATCAGAAAGATCCTTTCTCAGCCCTTTTTAGACATGTTTACTGTAACTCAGCTGCCTGAAAGTACATTATTTGGGTAACGATTGCTGGTCCGGATTGTATGCAACCAAGTGAAACATTCACTAGTTTTGCATCTTAAGTTCTCTAAGCTGTTCATGTAACAGCAGTTAAATTAGTGCATTGCACATTAAATGCTGCAACATAGCTCCCCCCCCTTGGCTGCTGACAAGCATCAGATTATTAAAATATCTGTTGGCTGAGATTTTCAAGTGTCTCTTAAGATTGAATGCCTCAGTTTTTGAGTGTGCAGCTTGAGACAGCTAGGACTTGATGTTTGTATGAGAATTCTGGATGTTCATCACCTTTGACAGTCAAGTCACAGCTGACTCAAATTAGGCACTTAAAAAGTGAGACATCCAGTATTAGTGGACACTTCTGCAAATTAGGGCCATTCTGAGTACGTGCATTATTTGCATTGTACATTTTTTAAAATTCATGTGGTCTTAGCCCTCAAGAATAGTAATGGATTGACAGCTCTGGAAACTGAAGTCTTGCTGCACACAAGCAGCAGCATGCAAGTGTTCCATACACCATCCCATCGGTGAGTCTCAGTCAAGCTCTAGGGCAAGAGGGGAGTTCTGTCTTAGTGGCTCCTCCAAGTTCATAAATTCATAGCATTTAAGGCCATAATAGACCATTAGATCATGTAGTCTGACCTGTGTATCACAGGCCATTACATTTCACCCAGTTAAGTCTGTATTGAGCCATGTACCTCAAGTCTGACTAAAACATACCATCCAAAAGGGCATCCAGTCTTGATCTGAGGATCTTAAGAGATGGAGACTCCACCACTTCCCTTGGTAGTAGAGACTCACTGCCAGCAGAGGCTGCTGACTCCCCACTCCCTTCCTCTTTAGGCAGGATTTTTTAATGGTTTAGTTTCCTCTTGATCTTAGGCTCAGGCCTAGGAAAAATAAACCTGCTAATCAGGCTGGAGCCAGGTAGGTTGGCATGTTCAAATTAATGGCTCCCCCACTGTTCCCTTAAGGATCCTCGGTATTCATGCAGGAGGTACTTTATATCCATCATTGTTTTGTTTCCTGTTTGTTGCCCCCAACTGCCCTCTTCTGAGGTAACTCCATGCAGATGTACAGAATAATATCAACTAGGTAAACTGAGGTATATATGATTAATAAAAAACAGCACAGAGAGCTCCCTCATTCTCCACTGCAGTATTCCAGTATTGGTCTCGCCCATGCCCTATACAAAGGTAAGATCAGTTCCCTGCTCCTACTCACTATTCCTGTCTCTATACATTTAAGGGTAATGGTAGCTCTTTTTGCCACAGCATCACACTGGCAGCTCATGTTCAGTTGCTTGTCCCCAGTGACCCCTAAATACTTTTCAGAGTCCTTGCTTTCCAGGATACAGTTCCCCACATTCTGTAGATATAGCCTGCATTCCTTGTCCCTAGACGAATAACATTGTATTTTGGCTGTATTAAAACATATTTAGTTTGAATGGTCCCAGGTTATCAAGTGATCCAGCTTACTCTGCATGACTGCACAGTTCTCATAATTATTTTACCACTTTGCCAATCTTTGTGTCATCTACAAATTTTATCAGTAGTGATTTCATATTTACTTCCAAATCACTGATGAAAATGTTGAATAGCATCAGGCTTCATACAGTTCCCTGTGGAGCCCTGCTAGAAACAGCCCTATTCACTGACTATTCCCTACTCATAGCTACTTTCTGAGATCTGTCAATTAGCCTGTTCATAATCCACTTAATGTATACTCAGTTGATATTGTATGGTGCCGTTTTTAAAATCAGAATGCTGTGCAGTACTAAATCAAACACTTTACAAAATCTAAGTGCATTACATCTGGTTACCTTTATCAATCAAACTTATAATCTCATCAAAGAATGTAATCAGGTTTCTTTGACAAGACTTATTTTCTACAAAACCAATTGCAGTAGTGATTCATGG
Source organism: Emydura macquarii macquarii (assembly GCF_026122565.2). NCBI lineage: Eukaryota > Metazoa > Chordata > Testudines > Chelidae > Emydura > Emydura macquarii. Next base: position 7,208,009 of record NW_027130204.1, read on the forward strand.
GTGGGTGTCATAGTCATTCCGTTGGATCTTTGCCCCTTCACACTTCTGATCAAATCTGAGAGAGCTCTGTAGAGATTCAGTTCGAAGACTCCTGTGAAGCCGTAATTCACAGTAGGCAGATCTGACCTATACAGCACAGCTAAGTCGATCCAGAAAGAGAGTTTCACTGAAGCCTAGAACCTAAAGGATGTCCTGACACCTGGGAAAATAAACAAACACCAAATGACTCTTCCATTACTGAATGTCAAAACCTCTCTAAGGCTAATGAAATACCAGGCTGCTTTAAAACTGCCATGAAGCAGAGCCTTGCTAAATCACACTAATAAATGGGGGAGCCCACTGTTAATTACTAAACTGAGAATTTGCAAGTAGATGAACCCACACAATAAAAAAAACTGCATTTCATTGTACAATGAACAATATTTGAACAGTGGGCTGGAGTGTAATCTTACAGGGTAAGAGTTGAATGACTAAGCATGCTGCTACCTGACATCAGAAACATGAATGAAGAAACTAATGGGTCTGCTTGGGAAAGGCTGGCTTTAAGAATGTGTGGATTCTCACAGTGTGAACTTGTTTGGTTCTCATTGTATTTTATACAGTCCATACTCTTCCTTCTTGATCTGCAAATCTTCTTGCTTGTTTCCTGTGAATACAAAATCATTTAATTTGTTTGAAATAATTCAGATTCTCACTAGATTTATGGCAGCCACAGAGACTCGCTTAAGTTCTTTTGATTAGGGACTGTCAGTGTGATCACTCTGCAACATGGTGCAACATCATCATGCTGGGACACAAAAACATTAGGTTATGTCGTACTGTGTTGAGATTTTCTGTCCTAAAATCACCATATGAACGTAATTGTCACTTGTTATGTTTGTACAGTGTCTAGCACAGTTTTGCCAGGACCTGAGTGAGACCCACTGCAATATGAATATTGAATAGTAATATAGCAAACCCATTTGATAAAGTCCTGGTGGTGGCAAACCCAGGACATGCTCAGAAACAGAGAGGATGAGATAATACAGTGGAGGAACTGGCAATGTGTCACATTGCCTCATGATGGGGGTCAAAGTTTGGGCCCAGAGCTCCCCAGACCACAAGGGCTTAGAGCAGTGCTGAAAGCAAAGCTCTCAACTCCTGGAGACCACCAGCATCTTCAACTGGCACTGACAGGATCTATGTCTGGGTCTCTTTGACTAATGTGAGAAAGTCACAGTGATGCAAGGCCCAAAGCTGTTGGTAGGAGAGAAACTGACCTGGATTCTCAAGGCCACAATTTACTGAACAAATAGTGATTTACCCTAGTAAGCATCAGAGCCTCCTTGTCAGGTCTCTCTTCTCAGCCTGTGGTTGCTCTCTTATCTTCTAATACAGAGAAAAACAACCCGCTCCCCTCCTCCATCTCTGTTACAGGGTGCACTACTTCTGACCTATTTACAACCACAAGGATTTTTCCGATTGGCCCAGCAGGTCTACATCAGTCATGCATCACCGGTTACCGGGTAGACGAAAGCTGCCTTGTCTCACTTTTATACTTCTGCCTAAAGATGTTTAACCACAGTGCTTAGTAAACCATTCCATTATAGGTTTGTAAGAGGCAAAAGAGTAGCGTAGTATCCAACAGTGCATGCAGGTTAACCCAGCTCTGTGATTTAATCTTGCATCTGAATGGTTGTATGAATTTTTTATACCCTTCAGAATATCCAGCATCCAAGCTTTGCCTGTCCTTTGGCATCATGGCAGTGTGTAGCCCTTTTGTTTCAGCTTGGAAAATATGGTTGAGGTGGACAGGGGGAAGCAAACTTGTGCAGTTAGGAGCATTAGTGTATCAGGCTGAATGTGTTTAAACTGGAACACATCCCAACCCAAACCTCTAGATCCAAACACACATTGTTTCTGGGACATTTGATACCTGGGTCTCAATTTTGCAAATGGTGCAAACTAAAACATTGAATTTGGGGATTTTCAGAATCTGAATTTTGCAGCTTCAGCCTATCTTTTAGGAACTGATGTTTTCTAGTTGTTTAAAATTACTGTACTGAGAAGACCATGCAGTTACCTAAAATGTTCTTTTGACCTTTTAAACTAGTAAACTGTAGATGCAGATAGAAAACGAGCCACTTAAGTGCTTTTCCTCTCTGAAAAGTGATTCTGCAAAAATAGAACTGTAGGGCTCCATGTTTATTCTCTCTATTTATGATTCTCTATGAAATGTGCTGTGTTTACTAGGCCAAAGATGTGTTGGCTTTTTTTTTTTTTTTTAAACCTGCCATCCCAGCAATCTTAGCCTGGGCTCTGAATGTCATGCTAGGTTCTCTCCTTGTACACTGTCACCAGAAACGAGGGTTCTACAGGCTGTCAGTGACACTCATGCAACCCTGTTGCTGTGGATGGCTTTACACAGGGGTAACAGATTGGAATTTAGTAAAAGCAGATTAAGTCCCTTCCATTTCTGCCTTGCTGCCTGCAGTGAATCTAGCTGACGTGCATTCACTTAAAAATATATATATATATATATATATATATATATATATATCACTCTTTGCTTCCCAGTAAAAGGAGGAAGATGAGCGAAAAACAAGTAAGGTGATGGAACTATAACTTTTTCTGAGCTGGCCTAAACTGGGTTCTGTATCTACACAAGCTGGCTGCTTGCTTAGTGGTCACCCTTAACATTTTTTCCATGTTTCCTTTTGATAACTATAATATTCCTGTGGTATTCCCCTTGCCTAGTACAGGAGATACTGCCCATGCTGCAATAACATGATTTAGTTACAAAGGCAGCTGGAAAGCTGTTAGCAGAGAAATAAAGAGTAAACTCCCTGCCTGTGGAGAAAGCTTGCTTCATTTTGGACTTTGTAGCAGGGACTCTACATCCTTTCTCTGAGATCCTGGCACTAAGAAAGCCACAAATGGCTAGTTGTTAGGGAGTAAAGGCAAGGGAGTGGTGGACTATTACCATGGCAGTTTGCAGCTCTGTACACTCCATAACAATCGAATCCCTGCAATTTTGTGGGCCGTAAGTGACCATCAGGGTTCTAAAATCCTAAACAGAGGGTACCAAGGTCTCCTGGTCAGAGGTGTCCATAATCAGTGAATCAGCAAGCAAGAGAGCAGAGTAACAAATACATTGTAGGACATATAGGCTGCCTTGAGAATTGCTGCAGAAGGGCATAGCAATTCTTTGGTAAATAACTAGGGCCATGTCTACACCACAGAGTTAAGTCAACTCAAATTATGTTGAGGATCATAAGCCTCTTTAATTACATCGGTTGTTCAGGTCCACACAATTCTCCTTGTTTCAGTGGAGAGTGTCCACAGTCATTGCTCTTGCATCGACAGTGAGAGCATTGCATTGTGGCTAGCTATCTCATTGTGCAACTCACCACCTCTGCCACCCTCTGCCGCTGGAAGCTCTGGAAACGAAACATGGTGCATCATGGGGCGTGCTCACCATCACATGATGCATTTTTTCTGTCCATTTTTCAGTAGCCCTTGTAAACTGTGCACCTGCCATCTCTGCCTGAAAGAATGGATCCTGAACTGCTGACCAGTCTGGTGATGAGCATTATGAACACAGCGCGGCTGGTCCTGCAGTATTTCATAAGCTGTGAAACAGAGAGAGAATCGGGAGTGCCTGCCCTGCTGTCTGCCATGGCAAGAAATAATTCAAGATTGCTGCTGACATTCACAGAACAGCTGCACACAGTGGACCATTAGTACTGAGCTTAAAACAGGCACTGAGTGGTGGGATCACATTGAGATGCATGTATGGGTTGCCAAACAGTGGCTGCAGAACTTTCGGATGCCCAAATCCACCTTCCTGGAACTGTGTGTGGAGCTTGCCCCAGCACGGTGGCGCAAGGACACCAGAATGAGAGCTGTCCTCACTGTGGTGAAGCTGGCAACTCCAGACTGCTGCTAATCAGTCCCGAATCAGTTTGGAGTTGGAAAGTCCACCATGGCGGTTGCCATGAAGCAAGTGTGCAGGACCATTAATCATCTGCTATGAAGGACTGTGACTCTCAGTAAGGTGCAGGAAATAATTGATGGATTTTAGGCAATGGGATTCCCTAACTGCAGCAGCACGATAGATGGAACGCATATCCCAATTGTGGCCCCAGACCATCTTGTGATGGAGTAAATCAACTGAAAGGGCTACTTCTCCATGGCCTTGCAGGTGCTGGTGGATCATTGGGGCCATTTCACTGTCATCAGAGCAGAGTGGTCAGGGAAGATGCGTGATGCATGCATCTTTCGGAACACCAGACTGCATAGAAAACTGCACACTGGGACTTTCTTTCCAGACCAGAAGATTCCAATGAGGGATGTGGAAATACCAGTAGTGATCCTGGGAGACCCTGCCTATGCCTTGCTCCCATAGCTCATGAAGCCTTACACTGGGAACCTAGACAGCAGCAAGGAGCGCTTCAATAGCAAGCTCAGCAGGTACAAAATGACCATTGAATGTGGCATTGGCAGATTAAAAGGTTTCTGATGTTGCTGTTTTAGCCAATTAGACCTCAAGAGGAAAATATTCTGATGGTCATTGCAGCCTGCTGTGCTCCGCATAATATTTGCAAAGCAAAGGGAGAAAAGTTTCCCCAGGGGTGGAGTACTGAGGTTGATTGGCTGGCTGCTGATTTTGAGCAGTCAGATACCAGTGCAGTTAGAGGGGGAAGCGGGTGGCTATTTGAATCAGGGAGGCTTTCAAGGAATATTTTGACAATGATTCCCAGTAACGTGCCTTTATGTGATGCATTGGGTCAGGCAATGTTTACTTGTCACCTTGAGTGACCCCTGTAATGCTTGCTTCCTGAGCATTAATTGTACTGAGCACATATACCTACCTATAGCCACTGTGTTTGAATGTTAGTACTAAGTAACGTGTGTATGACACAAATAAAGACTCATTTTATTACAAAGACTCAAGTTTAATAACAGACAAAACACAAAATGTTGGTCAAACAGGACATGCGAATGAGGACAGTCTCTTGGTTACAGGTCTCACAGCTGTGTGTAACTCCAGCTTTCATTGTGATACTAGTCTCTAATCATGGAGGGCACAAGACAGTGTGAGGGACCGGGAATACACGAGGAATGTGGTGGGGGAGTTTGGGGATGGTATGCACTTACTGGAGCTCCCCTCTTCTTCATCATGCATGCCAGAGCTGAAGTTTTGGGACTGGCTAGACCCCTTCAGAGTGGAAAAGAGGTCCTGACTCGCTGTGCCACCAGACAACTCTGTCATGTGCTCCACATCATTATCCAGCTTCACTTCCTTGTCCCCAACTTCGTCCTCAGGGTTGAATCTGCTGGCCGCTGCCTACAGTCCCCCTGAAGTATTCAAGTATTAGTGGAGGTGGAGTCACCGCCAAGGATGGCGTTCAGCTCCTTGTAGAAGTGGTATGTCTTTGGCACTCCACCAGAGCAATGGTTGGGCTCCCTTGCTTTCTGGTACACCTGCCACAGCTCTTTGAACTTAGCACAGCACTGCTGCGTGTCCCTTTCATGTCCCCTTTCCTGCATGCCACTAGCAATCAGCCCGTAGGTATCAAAGTTCCTACGGCTGGAGCAAAGCTGTGCCTGCACAGCCTCCTCTCCCCATAGACCAAACAGATCCAATAGCTCTGGTGTACTCCACACGGGACTGCATCTGCTGCAAAAAGCTGGCATGGTCAGCTGGGAAGGTACTGTGTGAATTGTGCACACGGCGCAAATAGGAAGAGGAATTTCAAAAATTCATGGTCTTTAAATGGGGGAAGAGTGCATACCTGTGTACCTTCAGGGCAGCAGAGTTCAGACTGCTGACCAGAGCGGTCAGGATGGGCATTGTGGGACATGTCACTATGATTGTTAATTGCTGTAGGTCTCTTAGGCAGGTCTACACTACTGCTTAAGTCAATCTAACTTCCGGTGCTGTGGGGTGTGAAAAGGACACCCCCCTGAGCGACACAAGTTACAGCAACCTAAGCACTGTCTACAGTGGCGCTGTGTCGGCAAGAGATGCTCTCCTGCCGACATAGCTTCTGCCTCTCATGGAGGTGAAGTAATTATGCCAACGCGAGAGTGCTCTCCTGTCAGCATACAGCAGCTTCACCAGCTGCTCCACAGTGGCATAGCTGCATTGGTGCAACTGCACAGATATAGCCCTTCTAATGTAGATGTGCCTTTTGATTTTTGAGGTGAGCGAGAGCACATAGGGTCTAATCTAAGTAATAGGAGTCTTTCTGCTGACTTCATTAGCTTTGGATCAGGCCCATAATGTCTGTAGTTGATGTGGGCCTCAGCCTCAAAATTCAGATTCAAACTTCACCACAGTTTTGACTTAGTCCATTACAAAAATAGAGATATCTGTGAAGTTTGGATTATCCAGTCTCCAGTTAGTACATTCTTCTTAAAATGCATTTGTTCATGTCTTAAGACTGCGTGCACTTGCTGTTGCTAATTTTGGGTTTGATAATTTTTTATGGTTTTTTTTTCAATTCTGAAGAACCACTTGCAGTTCCTCTTTGTAGCTTAGTTCCTTTTACTTTTTCCTGCTTTTTACCCACATTCATGAGGGAGTGGTCCAGCTAGTTCCTGCATGTACAGTCTGTAGTGTGGTATTTAAGTGGAATCTTCAGAACTCAGCTACCTTCTTCTGCACCCATAATGCAGAACAAGGATCTAAAACAGTGGACATAAGAAGTAATGACGCAGGAAGCTCTATCTGCCCCAGGATTATTATGCCATATTGGATATGCAGTTACTGTACCTAGTTTAAATGCTGTATTCAGTAATTGAATTAGTGATGTGGATGATCAGGATATTAAAGGAACACCCAAGAAGACAAGGCCATTGCGGAGAAACTAAATTAATTCTTCGCATTGGTCTCCAGTGCAGAAGATGTGCGGGAGAGTCCCATACCTGAGCTGTTCTTTTTCAGTGACAGATCTGAGGAATAGAGGTGGTTTTGGATCAGATTGATACATTAAATAGTAATAAATCAGCAGGACCAGTGGTATGCACCCAGTAATTCTGAAGGAACTCAAATATGAAATTACAGAACTACTAACTGTAGTATGTAATCTCTCGCTTAAATCAGCCTTTCTACCTGGTGACTAGAATATAGTTAATTTAACACTGATCGTTTTTTTAAAAAAGGCTCTAGAGGCGATCCTGGTAATTACAAGTTGGTAAGCCTAACTTCAGAACCAGGCAAATTGGTTGAAATTAAAGTAAAGAACAGAATTATCAGATACATAGAGATGAACAGAATTTACTGGGAAAGAGTCAACAGGGCTTTTGCAAAGGGAAATCATGCCTCACTAACCTATTAGAATTCTTTGAGCAGGTCAACAAACGTGTACAAAGGTGATCCAATGGATAGAGTGTACACAGACTTTCAGAAAGCCTTTTGATAAGGTCCCTCGCCAAATGCTCTTAAGCAAAGGACATCCACACAACATTTTCAAAAAACAACTCAGAGCTTAAATTCATAACTAAAACTAAATTCAACACTAAAAATCATGGACTAAATAAAGACACTGGATTTATGGCTTATTATAACAATCTATAACCCATTAATAGCGCCCCCAACTGCCTTCCCCCCTTTCTTCTCTATGACTGGAAGAGTGTTAACGGGCCACTTCACTTTGAACAGTCCCTTGAAATGTGTTATCTACTTATGCTAAACAACCTGTGCCACCTTAGTGGGACACTCTGAGTAAGTTTCCCAGACCCGAAGAAGAGCTCTGTGAAACCTTGAAACCTTGTCTCTCTCACCAACAGAAGTTGTTCCAATAAAAGATATTGTCTCACCCACCTTGTCTCTCTAAGATCATGGGACCAACACAGCTACTTAAGCAAAGTAGGCAGCATGGGATAAGAGAGAAGGTCCTCTCATGGGTCAGTAACTGGTCAAAAGAAAAGAAACAAAGGGTAGGAATAAATTATCAGTTTTCAGAACGGAAAGAGGTAAATAGTGGGATCTGAACTGGGACCAGTGCTGTTCAACATATTCGTAAACAATCTGGAAAAAGGAGTAAACAGAGAAGTGGTAAAGTTTGTATACATACAAAATTACCCAAGATAGTTAAAACCAAAGCAGACTGTAAAGAGTCACAAAGGGATCTCACAAAAATAAAATATGGTATCTAAATTAACTATTACCATTCGAGAAAGAGATCTTGGAGACCTTGTGGATAGTGCTCTGAAAACATCTACTCAGTGTGCAGTGGTAGTAGAAAAACCCAACAGAATATTAGGAATCACTATAAAAGGAGTAGATAATAAGACAGTAAATATCATAATGCCACTATGGTACACCCTCACCTTGCATACTGTGGGCAGGTGTGGTCGCCCCATTTCAGAAAAGATATGTTTCAATTGAAAAAGGTACAGAGAAGGGCAGTAAAAGTGATTGGGATTTGGAACAGAGATTAAAAAGACTGGTACTTTTCAGCTTGGAAAAGAGATGACTAAGGGGATATGATAACGTTCTATAAAATCATGACTGATATGGAGAAAGTGAATAAGTGTTATTTACCCTTTCTCATAACACAAGAACCAGGGGTCACCTTATGAAATTAATAGGCAGCAGGTTTAAAACAAACATAAAGAAGTACGTCTTCACAAAACACACAGTCAATCTGTGAAGCTTATTGTCAGGAGATGTTGTGAAGGCCAAAATATAACTGCGTTCAAAAAAGAATTAGATAAGTTCATGGAGGATAGGTCTATCAATGGCTATTAGCCAAGATGGTCAGAGACACAAGTTCCATCCCCATACTTTTGGTGTCCGTAAGCCTCTGACTGCCAGATGCTGGGACTGGAAAACGGAATAGATCGCTCAGTAATTGCCCTTTTCTTTTATTTCCTGCAGAAGCATCTGGCATTGGCCACTGTCAGAAATTAGGATTGGGACTAGATGGACCATTAGGCTGACCCAGTATGATCATTCTTATGTTAAACAAATTAAGCACCCACTTTGCACACCTAAGTTATTTGAAAATCTGGTTGTCCATTAAATTGCCATCAGTAGTCTTCAGAGTTGAAATCACACTTCTATCTGCAATTGTTTTACCTCCTATTGTTTAGAAGCAATGTCCTACGATCATTATAGCTGAAAAAGATTAGAGAAAACACATTTATCTTTTTCTCTACTTGTTTATTTTGTGCATTGGTATCATTTTGGATATAGTCAGTGTTTGAGATGATGGTTCATGCCCTTTGAGGAATTTAAGAGCTGTGGTTTTATTTTTAATCAATAATAGCAGCAGCAGGCAGCAAATTGATGCATGCACACAAAGAAGGGTGATGATGCTAGTCATCTAACTGTCTTCTTGCGTTCCCCCTGTTCCTCAGTTGTATCCACTTGTTGCCTCTCCTCTTACATTGTAAGTTCTTCAGAGCGAGAGTGGTCTCTTTGTTCTGTGTATACAGTGCTTAGTACAGTAGGGCTCTGACAGGTGATTGGGGGCCATTAGGAGGCAATGCAATATAAATAATAATCATAGAATCATAGACTTGTAGGCCTGGAAGGGACCTCGTGAGGTCTCCTAGTCCACTTCCCTGCCATCATGGCTGGACTAAGTATCATCTAAACCATCCCTAATAGGGATGTATCTAACCTGCTCTTAAAAATCTCCAATGACAGAGATTCCACACAATAATAATGAGGCGTGGGCCAGTCATTGGCCATCAAGCCTGCCTGAAAACTCTTCCAAATATAAACTGGGAAGCTGATAGAAAATCCAAGACATACTATTTGAAAAGATCCTTTCTCAGAAAATTGACTAATACAAATCAAAGTGTGTTCCTTTAAGATTTTGATGACTTGATGCAGTTCACAGCTCACTCAGAGATGCCCATTCTGGTTACAGGCATTAGAAACCTCATTTTTAAAAATAAAAGCTCATTGTCCGTGTGATGGGTAGTGTTCATTGGTGGTGGCACCTAGTGGTTAGTGGTTAGGCAGCCTCTGCTTGCCATGGCTCTAATCTTTCTCCTGGGCCACTGTTACACTACATGACTGTCTGTCTTTTGTTGGGGGTTGACCCGACACTGGTCAATCAGTCTTATCTCTCCCCTATGTGACGGGGTTCCAAGGAAGATAGGGGGTCCATCTGTTGACCCCTGTGGATGTCCAGTCCCAGCCAGGGGTTTCCAAAGGTCGTTTCCCTGAGGGCAGAAATGAAAGGGTAAGTCTAGAAATGAGGGGTTTTGTGCCCTTCTTAACAAGGCGGGGTTGGTAGGGGAGCCCGGGTCCACCCACTTCACTGGGGTGAAGTCCAGCACCCTGGAGGTCCAACACCCTGGAGTGCCTTGAGGCTGCCTCCATGGGCCACTTCCTACCATCCACTCTCTTGCCAAAGTCTTACAGTTTGTCTCAAAGTAGTAAAAGAAAAGAAAATAATTGAACCTTCAGTCCCCCTGGGCTCAGCAGGCAGGTTCTTTCTATCTGGAACGCATTTTCTGCAGCGCCCTTCCCCGGAGAGGGCTAGTTCCCTCTCCCTGCCCTGTCAGCTGTCAGGCACCTTCTGAGCTGTACGGCTCGGCTGCCTTTTACGCTCCACCTCCAGTTGCAGTATGCTTGGCAGGTGTAGCTGGGTGGGATTGTCAGGGCCCAGAGTTGCTCCTTAACCCCATCAGTTCGCATGTGGAGTTTATCTACCCTGTCACAGTCTGCAGAATCTAAGGTTTGGTCCACACTTATTCGGGTAATATGTAGAGTAGCTTGCGAATCTTCCGTTGACTTCCTAACTTCTACTTACCGTGGCGTCTTCACTTCTCTGCACCGATGGGAAATGCGCTCTTGCTAATGCAGCGTTACTCTTTTTCCAGGGGCAGATTTATTAAATCAACTTCTGGATTGATTGAGTGGGTCTCCACTTCCGCTCAGTCGATCCCGAAGAATCGATCTGACGGCAGCGAATTTGCCGCTCTCTGTGAAGATATACCCTAAGTGTGTCCAAAAGCTATAACAAACAGCCCACATCCAGCATAGGAATTGAGATTTTAAATAACTCCTCATCTATATCCCCAGTATAACCTCAGTTTCCTAATTCTGAACTTTGCTTTTAATCATAGATGTTAGAGGTTGAAGAAAGCAATTTCATAGCTCCCTCAGTCCCGTCCCTGCTTGCCATAGTTCTCCAAATTCCCACTTTACAATACCTTTTTAGTACCTTTTTCCAGTCTGTTTTTAAAACGCAACGTGGCTTCCATCACTTTCTCTGGGAGATTGCTTCACAGCCTAGAATATTTCACTGTCAAGAAATTCTTCCTGGTACATCATGTTACCTTCTCTTGGTTTCATCCTGTTATACCCTTTTGTCCTATCCAAAACAATTCCTTTCCCTCCTTTGAGTTTAAAACTTTCAAATATTTGTAGGCTGTTACTAGAGCTGAGCAAATAACTGATCCTCACCCCCCTGTTTGGTGGCTGAACTGGGAAAAAAAGGGAGGGGAAGGGAGATTGCCCAAAATTAACTTTTTTCTTTTTTTCATTTTGGTTTTGGGCATGGTTTTTCTTTTTAAAAAACAAAACATCATTTCAAAATGAAAATGTCAAAACTTTTCAACCTTTAAATTCTTTTTTTCCCTAGACAAAAGTATTTGCTAAATTTGATCCCTATTTGCAAATAGTTTTGGTTGCTCCCAAACTGCATTTTTCAATGAATAAACTATTTGTCCAAAAAATGTCACCCAGCTGTAACTCATATCCTGTCCCACTTAGCTGAGTTATGCTTTTTCAGGCTCTCCTCACAAGTCCTTCCCTCCAGCTTCCTTACCATTTTCATTGCTCTCTATTTACTGTCTTCATTTCATCAATAACTAATAATGAAACACCTAGAATTTCTTTTGAAATGACTGACAGTATTAGAGGTCAGATCATAGCACCTCCAGGCAAATTAGATCTAGTGTGCTCCATGATGAAAGGCAAGTTAATCATGTTGCTCCTTAACTGTGACTGTTATATTTACGATTTCCTGACCTATGACAAATGAAGAGCATAAATTGTTACATTTCTTGAGTCCATTAGCTAAGGTGCAGGGAAGTGACCCATTTTACTACCCTTATTTAAAAATGTTTTACCAGTCAGGTGGTAATTAACCTCCTCACATTGCAGATTTTGCGTTTGGTTCTCATCTTTAGAATAGACATCAGAGAGTTATGATTGGCAGCACAGAATTTTTCATCAGGTCTGAAGCATGATTTATGCGAAATGAGCAGATGGCCTAGCAAAGAATTTCCCCAGGAGACTGCAGTTATTTAAAAATGAGATATGGGCTGTACAAGATTTGACTGTAAAATTAACTGGCTGGCCAGTGGCATAGGTATTTAACAAAAATGATTCAGCCTGGCCCCTAGCATAATGGTGCACACATTACTTGAAGTCTCACCTAATAACTGCACATGAATGAAAGACAATTTTGCTATGTACAGTCATTTTGCCAAGCTGACATTTCTGCTGTATCTTTCCCCTTATGATGGCAACACTGTTCTTCAGGCATGTGATGATGCTATAGAGCCTCTGTTAATTTTAAAAGTAAATATAAAACCATGAGATCAGTGAAGTGACAGTTTGAGGACTAGTTATGTCCTCCTTTGATTTAAGAAAATAAATACATTTTATTTCCAGGCCAAAGGAGTTAACAGTCTTGCCAGCCCCAGGCATTCAAAAAACACTAATTGTGTCCCCCAAATCATGAGATTGACTTAAAATCATGAGATCTTTTAAAAGTGAAACCTTTGGGGTTCTTTTCATTTACCATCTGCTTTTAGACACCTTAGAGTTCATGTTTCCAAGTTTTTTTCCTCTGCAACCATGAGAGCTATAAACTTACTTTTTTTGTTTTTGTTTTTTTAAAGAAAGTTGAGATTCTTATGTAATTATATGATTTCCAGTATTGGGGCTTTAAGGAAAATGCCAAAAATATTGCAAGGCTTACAATCAAATTGTGAGATTTGGAGACACTGAGTTAATTTAAAGGAACCCTTCAGAAAGGAATGGCACTTCTTATCTTTTAAAAAGATATTGCATTACTCATGAATTCTTCATGAAGGTTCCTTTCTGTGGGGCCAGATATACTGTAAAACTCTTATCAGTCGTGTTTTTTATCAAAATGCCCAATGAAGAAGAAATATATTGCAAACAATATTTTATCACTCATGTGCTTGCATCAACATGCGTTCTGGTTTGTCTCTCATGGAAAAGTTACATTCATGTTGTAGCACATAATAGACCTAATGCAGGCAAGAGACCCAGTGATAGCAGTGGGAGTTTAATTTATGCAAGGACTAGTAATAGAGCCCTTTGTTTCTCTTGCTGCAGGGTTCATTTAAACTGGATGTATGTTCCCCACTTGATGCTTGTGCACAACTCTTAATAATCATAAAAGTGTACATACATATAGAAGGAAAAATAGACCCCAATAGCCATTGACCTGAAACACTGATGTATTTGAAGCAGGATAACAGATTTCCCAATGAAGATATTTAAAGAAACTGTATAAAAATGGCACCTTAATCAACAGATCTGTCCCTCCTGTATATTAATTCACAGCTGCGCATTCGTATAACAAACAAGTTTTTATCGTTCTTGTCACTCCTGTTAGCTCCGCAGAACCAAAACAGTTCTGGAAGAGGGAGCTGGATTTGATTCTTGTTCATGCATTATCAACGGAGTTAGTAAAATTCCAGTTGCAGGACCAAACTGAAGACGGTGCAGTTGCACAGGAATAACTGAGGACAGAATTGTGTTATATAGAATGTGTATTACTAGTGGTGATGCACGCGTCAGAAAATAGAGCATGTCTTTTGGGTCTCAGGATGGCGTTTGCAGGGCTGACATTCAGAAAAAACATTTTACTTGTAAACTGAGCATGTTTGATCTAGGGCCATTAAGACGCAGTAAGATGCTACTCTGTGATGCCATTGTTAGAGTTGCTTTTCAGAGCAGCTCTGCATTGACTGAGAGCATTGCATGAATTCAGATGTACAGAAATTAATATCACTCGCCTTGTTTGTTAGAAAATACTAAATGCCATATTTCAGATATTGCAATTGACTATTGCAATTGATATTGAAAATAGCCTAAATGCATTTTGGGAAGTAGTACCCTACTTAAATGGCCTCTGATATGGTAATATCTGAGCACTCCAAACTGTTTTATTTTCCCCCTCCCAGCTAACAATGTGTATTTCTGTTGGCTTCCTTCTTGAGCAATTTTACATATGTTTATACTGTACTAACACCTATCTCACTATACATAATGTAGAAGAAAGAGGCATACTTTTGGGAAAGAATGGATTCTTCTTGGGAAAGAATGGGCACTCTCTTTGACTTAGATTGGACAGATCTTGCTGGTCCCAGCTCCTTTACCTCTAGTCTAAGGCTATGTCTGCACTACCATTTGTGTCAGTGTAACTTATGTCACTCAGGAGTGTGAATAAGCCACCTCCTTGAACGACATAAGGTTCACCAACCTAAGCACCGGCGTGGACAGCGCTATGTTGGTGGGAGAGCTTCTCCCACCAGCATAGCTGCCACCACTCATTGGGAGTAGATTAATTAAGTAGATGAGCAAGCTCTCTCCCATTGGCACAGTGCAGCTGCACTGCAGTAAGCTCTATACTGTAGCCATAGACCAAGCCTTTGTGTTCCTGTTAGTAAAGTAGGAATAGCAAGGGAGGGATGGAGGAAAGGACAGGGAGGGCCAGATATTTTAAAATGAATAATTCTAGGGCTTTATGCAAAAATGGTCATGTAGCCACACATCTAACTTGCATGCAGTTACCACAGTTGTGTTTGCAAATGATTTATGCATGACACCCGTATTTCAGCTTTCACAGTTTTTATTGTGAGTGTTGTGATACTTGACATTTTTCTTAAAGCAGAATGACCAGTCAGGTGACTAAAGTCCATTTGCATGTAAACTAAGTATTTGGCAAAAATGGAGTGACATCGCCTGAACTGCTCAGTTTAGAAGTGGACCTGGGAGAGAACTGGGGGTGGGTTTGAGTTGCTGCAGCAATCTTCCTGGAAGCAAGTGGTAGTTAAGAGAAACTGGAGAGGGTGAAATCCTCCCACACTGCTACATGTGGCAGGTGCAGATGCACTGGAGATATATGATACATTTCAGTGGAAGCATGAAAGGGCCTGCAAATTGCTAGATAAAGTCATTCAAAAATTCTGAGACTTCCATGATCCATTAAAAAAAGTCCTGTGCTGTGATGCCTTCAAAAATTGGCAGTGGCAAGGCAGCATGTGTTCTGTGACTGCTGCTTATTGTGCTGACCGATATTTTCTCATTGTTTCCTTGTGCTCCCTTGTCTGTCTGTCTCTCTTCATTTTATACCAAGATTGGTAGCTCTTTGGGGCAGAGACCCCTTTCTGTTTTGGTTTGTACAGTACCTAGCATAGTGGAGCCCTTACCCATGATCAGGGCACCTAGGTGCTATCACAATATAAATAATAAATAATAATAATAATGCCACCTTTCCTTTTTAAGAAACTGCTTGCCAAGTGAGAACATGGACTATTATGTACAGACCTGCTTAATTAAGCTAAATTATGGGAATTTGAACAGTTAACAGATGGACCAATTAGAGACCAAATGGTTTGTGGTATAACTGATAACAAGTCAGAGCAAAGTCATTGTAAGCATTAGATGTGAAATATTGCAAATAACAGTAGGTGTTGTTACCTGTGCCACCACGCTAATCGTGCCTGCAAATAAAGTTCATGAAGATTAACTTTAAATTTGCACATTCAGTTGTGCTTCTGCTCTTCTGAAATGAGGTCCTTAAAGCCTTACAAGAAGTGGCACTGTAGTAGCTCTCAATGTTATGCCAAGACATCTGAACTCTGTGCCCAGAGAAGCAGCATGTGAATTTGGTTATTTGTCAGTGTGGGGGAAGGGACAGGGAGATTCTTCCCCCTCCCCCAAATTCCTCTAAACAATCTGTTCCCAGTTTCTAAATGGTCAGTTATTTGCCAGCCAGAGTACATTTCTGCACTCCTCTTCTGCTGTATTTTTCTGTGGTTTGCATGATCGTTTGCATGCTATATCCCATGTTATCTACCTCCATCCAAATCAGTGTTGAGTTCTTTGTGTGGTTTCCCTAGCCCCACCACTCCAAGTAGATAAAAAAATAAACTGCAGAATCACTGTATAAATTTACTAGGATTGTATAATCTGGATGCAGCTGAGTGCTAAACACATCTCCTCTGGCTGTATGTCTGTAGATCTGTACATCTGAAAAAGTCATTTACAAACAAACAACCTTGCTCTTTGGTGATTTTCTTTCCTATGTGTTACTCAAGCTGGAAGGGCATCCTCTCTGTTCCGTGGACTCTGGGAAATTTTATATGATTCACCTCGCAAGAAATGCTAACGATTTTTACATTACAAATTGCTGTTTTTAGGTGGGGGGAGGTGGAGATCAGCTGCTGGAAGGAATGAAGCATGTTCATGGGAATTCTCATGCATTATTAATCACAGGCATCTTTCATTGGAATCAGCTGGAGGAAGTAGTTAGTCCAGTTTGAGCTACACTAGTGTTATACTTAGGTGGCTTAAACAAGCCCAGGCAAGTACAGTACCAACTCTTTCTCTTCATCTGCAGGCAAATGTAGGGCAGTCAGCAGCTGTGCTTGCACAGCTTCCATCTCTTTAGTCTGGATAACAGGAGTCATGCAAGAAGGGGAAGCCACACTAAGGATACACATATGCATTCGTGGTGGAAAATGAAGCTTCAGGTAGGAGAATGCCTTGTCAGCAGAGTATCTTGGCTTATAGTACACTATAGAGATGGTATTAAGCTTTGCAGAACAAATATGTGTGTAAGGTAAGGCAGTCTATCCAGACGGCCTACTATTGAGACTCCTCATTAGTGAGCTGCTCCAGCAATCCCTTTCTGTCTGATACTTTGTTCAATTTGAATAATGAAGCTGGATTTTTTTTAAATACTTCCTTCCCAGTTTGTGTTAGCATTCTCGCCTTCTTAAGGCAGTAATCCTTAAAGAGAGAACATGCTGCCTTCTAACTTTGATATGTTAATGCTAAAATACATTGAAACTATATTAGCACTTTTATCAATATTAAAAAATGTGAGTTGTTGTTTTTTAACATGGAGAAGATCCTGCTAAAATATAACTGAATTGAGGGAGTATGAAAAACCCCAAGCTCCAGTGATGCATCTCGAGAATCCTGGCAGAATCTATCTTAAGTCATGTTCATTTTCTAATAGATCCATGTTCTAATGCTGAGTGAGTAGTTCAGCATAAGATAGAGAAGGAGATTTACAAAACCCCATGGAACAATAACAAAGGGTCTTTGTTCTATTTCTGAACATTATTTGCATTGCTCTGTGTGTGAATGAGACACACTGCCATGTGATTTCATTTGGCAAGAACGGCCGAACATTGTCGTCTGCTTTGTTAAGTATGGATGCTGTCCGTAGCTGTTAACTTCACTGATGGTTTTAAAAGGTGGGAGGAGGGGGAGAAACCCTACAGTGAGCTCCTGGAAAACCCAACGTGAAATAACAAAGATTAAGTCTGTTAGACAGTTAAGAGAAAATGGTGTGTTCTGATGCACAGACACTTTTTTTTTAAGCTTTAAATCCAATCCAGGGGTTAGTAAATAAGCATTACTGGTAGAAGCCAAAATTGTCAGATTTATGTGAAATCCCAAGGAGACGATTAATAATCACGTGTTTTTGCTGAAGCTTAAATGTACCTTGTATTCCAGTGTGCTCCTTTCCAAGATGAATCAATCACATAAACATAATTTGTATGTATACATAGAATATGGAATTTCAATGCCACTTCTTTTTTTTCCAATTCAGATTTTGCGTGTTATGATCATAGTAGGTTTAGAGTTTGTATGACATATGATTATGACAGGATTTTTTATCATCAGGAATGTTTGAGATCCCTAAAATAATTTGAAATTAACAATCACTTGTTCACTTCCAGCTATTGTTTGCTATACTGCATGCTTTACAAGTTCTTATAGATCAAATGAAATAATCATACGATCTGATCTGTCCTGTATTTCAGAGATGTGTCACTATCTGTCATAAATAAGTAGCTAAGTGAGGTTCCCACATTCTTATAAAATATATGTTGGAATATGCATTCTGTAACAAATTATGATGCTTGAAAATGATTTATCTAGCATTGTTTGGCAAAATTCATCTCTGATACAATTCTATTGACTTCAGGGATCCAACTGAAGAGATGGCCTTGGACTGCTATAAATAAAATCTGAAATGCTTTTATTTAAAATTTCAACACCTGATGCAACTGGAGTCACTGGAATTAATATGACTTCCAGAGTGGGGTGTGGAGGAGTAAATTAGGGTTTCTGCACTTTTCTGATTGTATGTACTATACTATGATGTATAAAGGAAAGTCTGAAAGGTTGTTTTCCAAAAACCAAGTGTGTTTTGTTTGCTTTTTTACAATAGAAATTCAGGTCTTGTCTGTCCAGTTTTTTCCCAGTAGTCTTTATAATCAAATGAGATTTATCTACACTGAGAATTTTAGGGAATTCTCCCACTGTTACCATATCATCTGTGCAGCAATGGTGGTAGCGCTAGTGTAGCAAGGTCCCTGGAATTTTTACCACTGTTTCTTTTAGCCTTCTTCAGAGTACATCTAGATGACAGAATGTTAAAAACACCTGTGGACAGTCTGTGCTACCATGCAGAAGCTCAGCCAATGGTGAAAGAATTCTCAAAATTCTTAGTGTACAAAAGGCACTAGATACCTGGTAGGACTGTGACATCAGAGATGGTAAAATCTGGTAAATGGAGAGGGGAAATAATTTATAGTCAAGCTGTTCAAAACTCTTTGAAATAAAACAGGTGTTAACCAAAATAACAAATAAAAAAGCAAATGCCTGAGAAACAATTGGGAAGGAAGATATCTTTGTTAAAGATTCCCCACATTCACCTTTTCAGTTAAGCCGAAGAGCTGAGAAAAATGCAGATTGCATGCTGAGCCCTCCAATGAGTTTTTTATCAAAACCAGGAAAGATGAGACTTGTTACATGATATTTTTAAAAGCCGGAAACAAGCAGGAAAAAAAGGGCGCAAATCCAATTTTCTTCCCCCTCTGTACAGCTCACCTTTAACAAAGTCAGTCAAAATAGTATTGGGAAATGATACTCTTCATGTTGAGTTCAAACTAAGGTGAATTTCCCAAAAGCTGCCATGATTTAAGTGTGATAACCTGATTTATCTATCACATTACCACTTTAGAGCTGAGTATAAAGATTCCTATTGAGATTGGACAGGAATACAAAATAAACGTTAACTACCTGCAGCTCCATATGAAAAGCAGGAACTAAGAACAATGCAATGCTGAAATGAGCATAGCAAAATGGATCTGTCTGGTATAACGGTGACATTTGTCTGACTATAGCAAAGTGTAAATGAGAGATTTTCAGGTATAGGCTCCTAAAATCTTTGAAAAAAATAGACGTTGGCTGGAGGGTGTAGTTTCTGTTAATGGAACTTTGCTCAATGTGGCCTGAGGTGTTGTTCTGGGCAGGGAGTCTGGTCAGAAGAATTGGGGGTGAAAAGGGCTCATATTGCAGAGACAGAGTGGGGTGATAGTTGGGGTGTCATATAGCTAGGGGCTGTTAGTTCTGAATCTAGGAGTGAGTTCTGATAGGGGATGATTCAGTTGCCAGTGACTGGTAAGTTGGTGTTATGCAGCAGTGACTGGGTGGACTGGGGAAGAGTGGGACCAGGCAGCAGTGGTTGATGTATGATTAATAAGGAGGGGTGTGTGGCAGGCATGAGGGTAAAGGCTTAAAATTCTCCATCTAAAGGTGACTTCTAGCAAGATCAGTAAACGTTGGAGTTGGTCACATAGCCATGACCGGAGTGGGTGGATGGATGCGGGAGCTGCATTGAGGGGTCTCACTGAAAGGAGAGAGCAGGGAATGGCTTTTTGAGGCCCGCACTCTGTGTGGGATCTGTTGTGAGAGAAGCTTCCTTGTCCTGAGAAGTGACTAGCTGCTTTGGCCCTGTTATATCCCCAACAAGGATAACTCTTCATCTCACTTAAGGGAGGGTGCAAGGGACCTCACTCAGGTTTCGATTAGAAATGTCAACCTGTAGCTGTGTAAACTTCTCCAGATCTGTTATTGGGTCTCATTGTGGAAAGGCCAAAAGAAGCTAGGGCTATTTTCCAGCTGTGAAAATAATACAACAATACACACATAGAAGAACTGAAAATCACAGTGCAGCACACAATCTGAACACAGACTTTCCAGCACTGCAGTATTTAGTAATTTAATAATTATTATTGTCTTTAAAATTACAGTCATAGCAGACAAGAAAGAAACACAGTTGATGAAATACGCACAGATTTCTTTACATTATAGCTTTAAAACACTCAACTATACAGAAACCACATTGTTAAAACTTTGTCCTATTTACAGTCATAATAGTAACAAAGTTGTATTTTGCAATGGGTTTGTTTGGTTTTTTTTTTTTTTTTTTTCTGTTTCTGTTCTTTGTACACACTGAGCTTTGTAGTGTGGTGAAATTGAAATTGTGTGTTAGGCTAATATTACTATCTAGCTCTTTTTCTTAAGGTTTGGTACTGGTAATATGAAGGGCCCTAGTGGACTTCCTGGAGGCTTTGACTCTTCTCCCCTTGAGGATATAGAGAGCTTTTCCATTAATGAAGTTTAGACTTTTTTTGGTTCTTTTTAAAGGAAAGTTCAGATTCTGGCACATCCATTAAACATAAGTGTCAGCCTTTTTGGTAACTTTGTATGTATTTTAACAGTGCCTAACCCCATGGGGGCTCAGGGCCCTACTATTATAAAAATATTAAATAAGTCCCTGAGTTTGCTCATACCTTCTTTTCTACAGGATGTTACACTTGGCAATTTGCAGAGTTAATTCCCTGCACAGTTGTAAGGAGACTTAGTTTCACACCTGGCTCACTGATCTAATGCCTACTTGCAGGTTAATAACAAGATTGAGGAAACATGGCAGGTTGATAGAAGCGAATGGAAGAAATAATAATGGCTGTGTCAGCCCCTCTGATTGACGCAGAGTGCACAGTGCTTGGTACTAAAGTTTCCTGTTTGGCATTTGTGTTCCTGACCTGGTTGGAGCACTTTTTCTACCTATGCTTGGTGAGATGGGTGTATCTTTCTCTCCCAGGTGTAGACTTTGCTACAGTGATTCATGCCTTCGTCACCTTGATTACACTGCCACAGTGCAGCCTGTTACGGGGCTGCAGCTTAAAGTGTAGCTCTGCTCTGAAAAGTGACTTTGTGAAAATAGCATGAGAGGACTTCAATGTTTACTGTGTGTCAGTGATTTCTAGAGGAAATGTGCTCAGTTTGCCAGTAAAATGCTATTTTTCTAATCACTAGCCTAGCAAAATTAAGGCGGGGGAGGAGAACTGATTGCTCTCTCTAAATACATTAGGGGGGTAAACACCAGGGAGGGAGATGAGCTGTTTAAGGTAAAGGACAATGTTGGGGCAAGAACAAATGCATAAATTTAGGCTAGAAATTAGAAGAGGGTTTCTAACCATCAGATGGGTGAGGTTTCGGAGCAGACTTCTAATAGGAGTAGTGGTGGGCAAACAGTCTAACTAGTTTTTAAGATGGTACTTGACAAGTTTATGAATGGGGTTGCTTGCAGTAACAGGGAACTGGCCTTGATGACCCAGAAGATCCCTTCCAATTCTATTTCCTAAGAAACTTAGTCTTTGTGGGATGATAGCTGGGCTTTAAATACATTGAAGGGTGGAGTAGGGAGTGATGTTTATTATCCTTCTCTATTTTTGTAATGGTAAAATCATATTTTGTGCCTCATGCACTTTTACAATGGAATTAGAGGAGGCAAAGGTTCAGGTCTTTAGATAAATTACCCTGACTTATTACAAAACTTTTTTTCTTCTTACTAATGCAGTTCTCATGCTCATGGCCACAGAGAGCTACCTTACATTGCTGTGTGTTTTACATTTCTTTCTAGATCTGAGATCTCGCCAGGAGAAATTCCTGATTAAATGGATTCTCATCACTTCATAGTTTTATCCAGGAATATTGTACACTCTGCCTTTTTGGTCTTTAGTTGTCCCTTTTTACTTTTCCTTGCTAAATTCAATTCTTTGCACAAACCCTGCCTGCCCAGATTCCAGTTTCTATTGACATTATAGTCTTGCTGGATTTTATCACAAGGGCTTTACTTAAAGAAGTTTTTTGAATAGAGGTTATTTCCCTCGTAAGCTCCATTTTTATGACCCTTCTTCCATGATGGCTTTGTTCAGTTTCCTTGGTTTGTTCTAGGTAAAAGGCAAGCAATTAGTCTTATCAAGCTGATGCTCAGTAATGTGAGGAATGATGAGAAGTATTTTTGCTACCTACTTTAAGAGGGCAGGGGCTTTTGGCCGGCTTTCCAGCAACATTGCTTTTGCTTTAATAGCTTCAAAAAAATTGATTTGGGATCTGTTATCTTGCATCTGTTATCATATCTTAGATAAACTATTTCTTATAAGGCCATATCCTCGAAGCGCTCTTGGCAAGTAATTCATTCTTCCTCCGCCCACTTTTTGTCACCATGCTATATATCTCCCTGTAATCTTCAGAGCTGTCTTTCTTGTTAGCATTGCTTTTAAGCAACCAGTAAAAATGTAATCATGATTTTCGTAGTATCTATCTAGAATCCATGTAGCCAGCCCTCACTTTGTCAGGAACAGCTCTTAGGTACCAATATTGAGCAAACAGGCAAACATCACTGTAGTCCTGTGTTACCTTTTCATAAAGAATGTTCTAATTAATGTCAACATCTATCAATAAATGATGTTCCTATTCATATACAACTCAGATTTTTCCAGTACGTTTATGTTGTGGGATGGCCTATTGCCATTATTAATCAATTTTGTATTACAGTATCACCCGGAGGCCTCAGCCAATATTGGGGTCCCATTTTGCTATGTGTACATGTAGTAGGAGACCGTCCCTGCCCCAAAGAGCTTACAATCTAAATAGAGAAGACAGACAAAAGATGGGAAGGAGATGGAATCATTATCTCCATTTTACAGATGGAGAACTGAGGTGCAGTGAGATATTAAGTGTTTTGCTCAGGTCACAGAGGAAGTGGTGTCTAAATACCAGTTTCAATGATAGATGTATTTGAAATTTAGATAGATGGTTCATCTGCAGGGTTGTTTGTTTTGTTTGTGTTCAAGATTTCATTAAATAATAGCACATGGCTATTTTGGTCCTTAAAGATTTGGCTTAGTAAATATTGAGAGCCAGATTCAATACTGGCATAAGTGGGTGCAGTTTAAATCCATTAGTGTGCCCTGTCTGTAATTAGTGACTTCTGATTAGCACAATTGTTGTAACTTCATAAAAATTGCTCAGATGTATTGCCATGTGGCAGCACTTCCCTATCCAAATATTAATATACTTTCATGAGTTGCAACAAGAGTAGCTGGCAGTAACTTTGGAAGACCAAATAAATCGTTCAAGACAGTGTTACTTATGCTATCTTGTATACTAAGAAATTCCTCAGTTCATTATGTATGTTCATGGTAATTGACTATGGCTATGAAGCCATGTCTTTTTAAAAATGTATAAATAATTATTTGTTTTATATAGCAGCTTTTGTCCTGAAGCATATCCAAACAACCGTGTAGATTTTATATATGGTCACATGGAGTGAAATCCAGCCCCTGTTTAACAGAGCACAGCAAGATTACACAAGAGCTTAGGGTAGGAAGTAAGAAATATCCAGCCAAAACTACAGAATGTAGGGAGGCAGAATGTAACTGAGTTGAATTTGGCTAGAACATGACAACCCTCTGTTCCTGCAAAAAGAGCCATCAGTATGTTAATGATCACGTCTTAAAGAACTGAGGTAATTGTTTTTATACTGCCCTATTTATATCCCCTCCTGTTCAATATTTTCAACATCTCTCTCTCTCTCTCTGCCTCCTCCCCTTTCATGTCTCTGCTTAATAAGTGTTTGACCTTATTAATAGCATTGAATATTCTCCTGGAGTCCTTGTACTTTGCTTGGCTGAGCGTATTCTAGCCTGGCCTGGTCGCTTGGATTTCTAGCCACTTGTTGTTAAAGCTGCACTTCCTTCGTATGTTCAGGTTTGCCATGAAATATTTCTCATCTACAGTGTCTCAGAATCTGTAATTTCCCTTTGTAAGTGATACCTCTCATCAGTGCTTTAAGAGTGGATGAGAGCACTGATCATGATTAGGGACTTTCCTGTCTTTTTTATTATCATAACATAGAGCTCACTAACAGCTGTGGTTGTGGCAAGCATTTACTTGGTGCCCAGCACCATGGCATAAAGGCAACTTAGAAGGCTTAGGATGAGACAGTGAAGGGAAGCCAAACACTTGCAACTTTGTCAGTCTGCTAGGAAACCAGAATGGAATTGTTTGCAGAGAGCTGAAAAAGAGGGGTCTTGCAGCACTTCATGGTCAAGTTCATTATTCCTTTCTTAGGGCCCAAATCTGTGAGATGTTGAGCATGTTCAGCTTCCACTGAAGTCACTGGGATTTGAGGGTGCTCCAGGTTTAGTTCCCTAAATAGTGGTATGCATTCTGTTTCTGGGCTTGCCAGGCTCTCTGTCATGCAGGCACCCTTCCTGCAGTGGTTGCAAGCAAAGCCTGTAGATCCCTCACCACCCAACTGTCAGTTCCCAGATTCCTTCAGGAGCCCTTAATGCTGCCAATTCTTGTGATTTCTATTGTGAATCTCCTGATATTTGGTTGTTTTTAAAGCCTCAGCTCTTGCAGTGAAACGATTCCATGAGAACTTCATCTCTTTTTAAAGTAAATTTCTAGCCTTCATGGTTGTGGAGAGAGGCTTGAAAAGTGACCTTTAAGCTCAAAAACTTGCTGTTAACAAGCACCCCAAACCTCATGACTTTTAAGCCTATCTCATGATTTGGAGGGGGGCGGCATGTCTTCTATACAACTGGGATGGGCAATAGTGGACTGCTTTACCTATCAGAATATTTGAACAGCATGGGTTCTGATTCAGCTACTCTGACAGAAAGCAAAATCAGAAGTATCCGACCAGTTGGGAAGCCCCTGGAGAGTGGCAGGGGAGCAAATTTGCAGCTGGGAATGGTAGGGCCGTAGGTGCTGTTGAAATCTTCTCCTGGCCCCTGCACCCAGCAGCACCTCTGTGATGGTGCAAGCACTTTCACTCTCATCTTCCTACGCAAAATGCCTTGCGCCAGTCTTGAACAGCATTTGCCTCACTGTGGAGATGTTTGAATCTTTCACTTGAAAGCAGAATCGGGAGCTTTGAAATGGATCCCGAATCAGCAGTTCAGAAAGTGAAAAGGCACCAGGAAAGCTAGAAGGTGTGGGAGAGGAGAGGAAGAAGCTGCTTTTCGGTCTTCCTCCAGCACTTCCAGGCTGTCATGATGGGTTTTTCTGTTAATAAAACAAATAAGTAATAAATAAGGAAGCAAAACGCCCTAAACTACAGTAGAATCCCAGTTTAGCCCTTTTTAACAGGAAAACAATCTTGAAAGCTGCCTGGCTGTGAGATCTGTTATGTTGACTTTGATATTTGTTCTCAGTACCAAGACTTTCTTTTTGTAGTTACTATAAACTGTCCTGTCATGTCTTACTCTTTGTATTGACTTGGAACTTTCTTTGAACAGTTTCTGTCATTTGATTTGGTTTCTGTTGATTATTAGATTTTGTCAGTTTCTCTCTAATAGAAAATAATGTGTTGATTTATGAGTCATTGGGAGATTGTGTGTGTGTGTGTGTGTGTGTGTGTGTGTGTGTATATATATATATATTTTAAATTTAGATTGCTAGTCACTGATTAGCATTAGAACCTCGAAACGTAATGACTGTGGTCTCCAGAGAACTGTTCATGTGTCTGAGTAGGTCAGATTAGTTCAAAGAACCAGATGTGGCACATTGGGCTAACGGAGACACCTGGTCTTCTTTCAAATCCGGGTCTGGCCAGGTAGATTAGAGGGATAATTCTGCTAAAAATCATGACGTTGCCTTTGCTTCAAAGGGGCATCAGCAAGATCTTTATATTACCTGAATAGAACTTTCACTGTTGCCCTTTTCTGTAATTGTGGCCCTGCACCATTTCACAGTTCTCTATAAAAACACTGGGGAATATCATATTCTGGTTGGCTGGCCTTCCGTTTCTTAGGTTAATGTAAGAGGTGGGGGGGTGGGAAGCGGTGGCACTGTCCCAAATACTATACCCAATTTTGATGCCTAGATAGTACAGCTCTTTGTTGTATGACTACACTCTTTCTTATATGCTTGAGCAGCCATGAAGAAGTTAACCGTGGTGACTAATTGCTATTACTAGGCTTCAAAATTAACATATCCGTGATATAAATTCACACCTCTTTAAGATATTGTTTCAGGCTGTCTGCAGACTCTGGCAGAGGTCACTGCATCAGATCACATTTGGAAGATTTTCATTACAGCCATAAGGTCAAGAGGAATGTAGCCCTTGTCTATTCTTAAAAGTTTTGCTGGTGTAGCTACAGTGGTATAACTATTCCACCAAGCCCTCCCAGTGCAGATGAACTTTATACTGCCAAAAGAATCCATGAGCTGGTATAAATTACTTTGCTTGGGGAACTAGTTTAAGCTATACTGGCACAAAGCCCCCCCTTTTTTTTAACTGTATAAACTGCATCTGTACTGTGGCTTTTCCAAGCATAGGTATATCAGCAAAAAGTTATGTCCCTAACTGAAATAGCTATATTGGCAAAAATTCTAAGTGTAAAAGTGCAGTGTAGACTTTAATTTCTTCCTTTTCTTTTCTGTAGCATGAGATGGCAAACAGGCAGGCAGAAAGTACCAGGGCATCAACAAAATGCCACAAAGCGCAGTTCATCTCCCAAGTACATCCTCACCGATCACCCCTCAAAGTGCAATTGTTTCTGTGAAAGGGGACCCAAAGGAAGTGTTAGACGCTGGAAAAACTTTAATAACATGGCCCTTTTTAAAACACTTAAAATGAAACTCAAATGATAGTCTCAAACTCCTCCCCCCTTTACAAACTGCTGTAGAAAAAACAACCTGTCCACAAATTACAAACTGACCAGTCAAACACACAGCTCATTTGGAACCAGAAGTACGCAATCAGATAGCAGCAGAGACCATAAAAAAAAAAAAAAAAGAACAAATATAA
The DNA here is from genome assembly GCF_026122565.2 of Emydura macquarii macquarii. Lineage (NCBI taxonomy): Eukaryota > Metazoa > Chordata > Testudines > Chelidae > Emydura > Emydura macquarii. The sequence continues at coordinate 7,235,203 of NW_027130204.1, forward strand.
TACAGTACTGTGTTAAATATAAACTACTAAAAAGAAAGGGGAAAGTTTAAAAAAAATTTTTTGACAAGGTAAGGAAACTGTTTCTGTGCTTGTTTCATTTAAATTCAGATTAAAAGCAGCATTTTTCTTCTGCATAGTAAGGTTTCAAAGATGTATTAAGACAATGTTCAGTTGTAAGCTTTTGAAAGAACAACCATAATGTTTTGTTCAGAGTTACGAACAATCTCCATTCCCGAGGTTTTCATGGCTCTGAGATTTGACTGTATTCTAACCCAAAAGAGGTTGGTTTTTTTGGTTTTTTTGGTAGGTCTTTTCACTCATTAAAATGGAAATCCTGGTGCCGTCTGAGCTGGAGTGGTGTTACCACCCCACTGTAATATTGTTTTGCCATATTAGGGCCGGGATAGAGTTAGTGATGCAAATTGGGGTCATTTGGTCAAGGGATTCATCAGATACAGCACCCCCAATAAGGAACGAGTTTTAATATTGAGATTGCTCTAAAATCCCCATGCATGGTCAAAATTATCTGGGGCAGACTTTGAGAGAGTGAAGATGAGATGAATGGGTCAGTTCCCACCTCTCAGAGCTATTGTGACATGCAATGTTCTGATTCATCAGAGAGCATCCCACTGGGCCGAACTGGCCGCTACTTCACACTTCTGCAGTCCTCTTATGCTGTAAAAGTTTGTGCAGAGCCCCTTCCCCCTGCGTTAGCCCCTGAAGTGAAGCAGGAAGATTGGGGCTCCTGCCTTTTGCTGCCTCTAGATGGTAGATGTGCTCCTTGCAGGCAGCAGCTGATTGTTTACCATTTTCCCTTCTCCCATGGTCCCTCCAGCTCTACCGGGGCCACAGAGGGGTCAACAGGAGGGCACAGCTGGTATGTGACTGGAAGCGAGGTGTTCCCAGGAATCCTTCTTATGCCCCACAATCCTGTCCCCTGCACTAGCTCCATTTCCCCTTTTAAAAAAAAAAAAAAAAAAAAAAAAGAGGTAATTCACTGCCCCAGAACTTGGCTGATGCAGAGTTCAGGTTGACCAGCAGCTCCTTGCACTCTTCTAGAACACTGCGTGCACCTACACTTGGAAAACCAGGAAATACAGAGTTAAGGTCCACACCACCCTCGCCTTGCAACTTCAACTCTGCCCTCTTTAAGCTGTGCCCCCTCACACACACACACAGCTATCGGTCCAGTAGCACTCTTATCTCTCCATATAAAACTGAGCACGGTGGGGACCTAGCACATGGGTGCAGTCAGAGAAACTGTCAGACCATGTCCTCACTGAAAAAGCACATTTAGGGTGGGCTTAGTGAACCCCAGCTGGCTATGCCTGGCCTGTACTTCACCTACTCTGCACAGACCAAGAGTTGCCAGAGGTAAACATATGCCTCTTCCCCAAGGGCTTCTGCCTGCACTTTGCTGTGCTCTGCAGTGCACTGTCACATGTCACTAGCCTACTACAAATCCCCATATGTTGTAGGCAGTGTTGGTCCCAGGATATTAGAGAAACAAGGTGGCTGAAGTAATATCTTTTATTGGATCAACTTCTGTTGGTGAGAGAGATGAGCTTTTGAGTTTACACACAGCTCTTTTTTAGGCCTGGGAAATGTAGGTAGCTGTGGCAATCTGAGTACAAAGTGCAACAGACTGTTTAGCATAAGTAGTTAACACACATTTCCAGGGACCGTTCAAGATGAAGTGGCCCATTAACACCTCTCCAGTCCTAAGAGGAAAGGAAAACAAAAAACGGGGGTGGGGGGGTGGGGAGGAGGAATGGGTTACAGATTATTGTAATAAACCATAAATCCAGTGGCTCTGTTCAGTCCATGATTTTTAATGTCTAGTAAAGGTATGAATTTAAGATCCCAGGCTCATATTTTGAAGGTATTGTGCAGGTTTCCTTTGAGGATGAAGACTGAGAGGTCAGATATAGAGTGATTGTGAAAAGTGTTCACTCACAAGTGATACAGTGTTTTTGGGTTAGTCTACAATTAAAACTTACAGTGGCACAGCTGTATCAGTACAGCTGTGCCGCTGTAAGAGTACTTGTGTAGCCACGTAATGTCGACGGGAGAGAGCTCTCTAGCCAACATAATAAAACTACCTAAACAAGCGGCGGTAGTTATGTCTGTGGGAGACGCTCTCCCGTTGACCTAGCGCTGTCCACACAAGCGCTTATGCCGGCAAAACTTATGTTGCTTAGGAGGGTGTTATTTTTCACACCCCTGAGCGACAAAAGCTTTGCCAGTATAAGTGCTAGTGTAGGCAAGGCCTTTGTCTGTTATTATTTTCCTGTGTGAGCTCATTCAAGAGTATAGCGATTGTCTTGTTTCACCCACATAGTTGTTACTGGGGCATTTAATTCATTGGATGAGGTACATCACATGTTGTGACAGGCAACTGTAGGATCCGTGGATCTCGAAAGGTGTGTGATGGGGAGTGTTGATCATCGTAGCAGTGGAGATTCAACTCCAGGCAATCTTTCTTGAGCCCCCTCTTCTGGTCTTCAAACAAGCCTCCAAGCTCATACTCAGAAGCAGGCTCCCCACAGAGCAGGACACACCAACTCAAAGTGGCATCAGACCCTGCCAGAACAACAGATGCAAAACCTGTAGAGATATCTCCATAGCTACGGTGATCAACACCCCCCATAACACACCTCTCATGATCATTGGGTCCTACATCTGTCACACAACATGAATTAAATCCAATTAGCATCCAATGAATTAAATGCCCCGTAGCAAGAATAGGCTATTGTGCTCCTCTGTTTGCCCAACAGACATAACTCAGCATAGAAACATGGTGTCCATGGTCCATTTGGGTGCAGATGCACCCTTCTTCATATTGCAGTATGAGCTGTGGCAGCCTGCCACGAGTCATCCGTGCACCAGTCAGTACAGCTGTCTCTAGCACTATGAAGAGCAGACTGAGTGCGTGCAGACAAATGGGAGAACACAATTCTGTGGGATACAACACAGAACTTTACTTAGTCATTTTTCATGTCACTTATTGTAGGGCAGCCCTAACTGAAACATACAGAATATCCCTTGTCAGCTCCAAGGGTCAGAGATAAGGGGACAGGGCAGGGCTTGTATGTACCGAAGTTTGTATTCCTGGGGCTACGGCTACACTGACAGCGGCAAAGTCACCGCCGTCAGATCGATTTCTCTGGATCGACTGAGCGGTCAGTGAAGATCCACTCAGTCGATCCAGAAATCGACATACTAAGACCACCTTCACAACTGGTGTAGCGCTGCGTCGACGAGAACGCAGTTTCTGTCGGTGCAGTGTAGTGAAGACGGCGCGCAGAAAAGCAGCAGAGAAGTTGACGAGAGTTATGGAAGTTTTTTGCAAAGCTTGCATAACTCCCATCAACTGCTGCCGAATCTCAGAGGTAAGTGTAGACTGGGTTTGGGTTTTCAGAGGTTTAAGAATCAACATTCCAGAAGGAGTGTAACAAATATTTACAGAGATCCATGGATGGATTATGCTGGCACTCCCATCTCAAGGTGATTGGTAAACCTAGATTTCCTGTCCCAAACTGTCTCATGCTTGTGTTTAAAAGGTCTTATTACCACAGTTTTCAAAACCTTTTTTCTCCTCACCAGAGTTGCAGGCTGTATTGCTTTGCTAGGTGTGCTCATTGCACACGTTATCATGCTTAACCTTTTGCTCCTTTGGCATTTATTAAAAAGAGTTTTCACTTTCTATATGCCATGTAGCAGCTGTTTTCCATTTGTTAAAGCACAAATGGAAGCCTTCTCACATGTCTGACTCCAAGGTAGATGTAACATACTTTTCACTGAGAGGAAAAACAAGGTGAACACAGATACATTTGAAATGAAGCTAAGAGCATCTGCAATACTGGAAAGCAAGAATTTAAAAAGGAGACATGGGCTCTGAACAGCAGTAACATAGCAGGAGAGTGCAATTAAAATAACTTTTGCTCTTTTAGAAAACCCCTATTTTCAGGTTGTCCTCCATGCTTCATAAACAAGAACAAATTTAGTCTCTCAGCGCTTTTTTGCAAGGTAGGGAAGCAGTATTATCCCTGCTTTTTAAATGGTGAAACTGAGGCACAGAGAGGTTAAGTGATTTGCTCAAGATCACAGGCAGATTTGGGAACAGAACTCAAAACACCTGACTCCCAGTTCTGTGCCTTAACCACAAGACTAGTCTTTCACACTACAGCACCTGTCTATGCTACAGGTCAAATCAACTAACCCATCTTTTAATTCAGTAGTCGTTTTCAAGACCGATCCCCCTTTCTTACAGAGTTTCTCTTACACCTCCAGTTACACTATCCCTAGGGGCGAGGTGTGTCTGTCTGATTTCAGAGCTGCAGAGACTGCTGTTCTTGAAGTGGTCAGTTCCTGCAGACAGAGGTTGAACCCAAATCAGTGCAGATTCCCTACAGTAACTGAAGCCAAAGCATAGTTCGGTTTGATTTTATAAATTTTAAATACATTGGACACAAAAGGAAAACTATTTTTTCCTGCCTGCTCCTAAAAATATTTACTAAACTAGCATGGATCCCTTTCCTTGTTTGTTTCACCCACTCTTGTCTGGAGTTAGGCTGTAAGCTCTCGGAGATCAGGGCTGTCTCTTACCCCTAGCACAATGGGGCCTTGATTGTGATTTGGAGCTGTGGACACTACAGGTACACAATTAATAATCACTAGTGTTCATTTTTACAACAAGCACGGAGGCACGTGGCACTACTCCACATGAGCTTTAAAATCCAGCAAAAATTATTTATAATATTTAAACCTAAATATAATTAGAATCTCCTAAATTGGCCACTAATGAAGTTGTATCCTTCAGACTTGCATAATACACTGGCTAATAATCTATGTCAGTGGTCCCCAAACTTATTTAGTCCATGCTCCTTTTCTATGGTATTTGTATTGTTGCTACACGCTCCATAACACATGCCCAGTAGCATTAAGATGTGTATAATCACTAGAAAACAAGACAGAAGTCAAGCGAATTATAACATCAAATGTCTCTGTCAAATCAAAGTTTAGATTAACTTCTGCTACTAGGAAATGGCAGAGGATTATTTACATCATCATCCAAGTCAGATTCAAAAGATGGCACATTTTTCTTTCTAATTTCTCAATTCTCTCTAAAAAGCGTATTCCACTGGTTCTCCCCTCTGTCCCCCCCAGTATAGATAAACTCACTAGCAAGAGTTAGTTAATTCATTGTGTTGCAGTTTCAGGGCTGTTTCACTGTTCTGTAGACTTTTGGGCTCTGGCTAGAGCCCCAGCGATAGGACTCTGTGAGGAGGGAGGGTCCCAGAGCTCGAGCTACAGCCTGAACCCAGAAGTCCACACAGCAATGAAACAGCCCTGCAGCCCCACCCCACGAGCGTGAATTGGCTGGCACAGGCCAGCCATGGGTTTTTCTTTGCTATGTAGAGGTACCCACTGGGTCCAGGGCATAGCACTTCACCTTGTAGGGCTATAGGTAGCAGGTAAAGAAAATCCTCTTGGATTTAAAAATTGTGTTCCTTTCTGCTGTGGCTCTTTGTATCTAGGCTTACATCATTTGAAGATGGCTGTATTGCTGCCACTTCTCTTTGCTAACTGAGGAAAAGAATATGTCCTGGTTTATCCTTCCAGACATTCTTGTGTTTACAACAATTTTTCATCTAACTTTTTTCACATATTATATTAAACTGTATTTTCAAATTGCTTTTCAGAGTTATGTTAAAAAGCTAACAGTGAGGGAAAGAAATTGAGGCAAAAGCCAGAGAAAGGAAAGATGTTTTCAAGTCCTTTTTGAAAATGATGAGATGTAGAGATGGAGTAAAGCTGAGTTATATGGCAAGAGGAAATGAGAGAGAAGGCTTTTTTTTACCCACAGGTGAGATGATATGAATGGGTGAAGAGCAAGCTTCACATAAGTTGGAGGGAGAGAAGAGACAGTGAAGTTGTTTGAAGATGTGGTCACTCTTTTGTTTGCTTGCTTGCTTGCTTGCAGTATCTCTTATTGTTGAGTTGTAAGAAGCAGAACTTTATTAAACATACTCTGAAGCTAGTGTTATATACTCAGGCTCTGCTGTTTTTTCACTATACCACTCTCAGGACAAGCTTTTATGCGTACACCTCTAAGGCCCTAGTCTCACACCGAAATATGTCCCTCCTGAAATGTAATCCTGGTTTCCAGTTCCACTTATCATACAACTGTCATATTTATACATGTGGGAAAGGAGGCAGCAAGGTTTCTGTACGTGCCCAAGACTGGAGAGCAGGAACTTGAGAAAGTAAAGTGTTGAAGTTGAGCGGAGATGAATGCATGGATGAAGAATTGCAGCAGAGGTATAGTCTAAGGCAGTAGTGTGACTGGGTAGATTTGTGGAGAGGGTAATAGGCAAATTTGCAGAGATGGGAGCCAAAGAAGAACTCAAGGTCAAATTTACTGACAGTGGAGATAAACAGGCGATCTGAGATAAGGAGAAAGATAGGGAAGATGTCTGAGGCTGTTCTGCTTGCCTTGGAAAAGCTCTTCTTAAGATGTAGTCTTTACCAGGCAGTGGCCTACCATAAATAGCTACTGAGATTCCTTTGTCCTCCTCTTCAGATAATTCCCAAACTCTGAAATTGCGCATTATATTAGTGTTAAACCCAGTGTCCTGACCAAATTCCAATCTGGGGATTGACATTCTGCCTATTGAGAAAAACTAAAAGGAGAGTCCTGGGCTGTATCCCCAGCTTTGGCACAGCTTCACTGTGGGTAATATTCACCCCTGAATAAGGTCCTGTCAAAGCCATATGCACCACTGAAGTCACATTTTCAGTCCAAAGTATTACAGTATACCCCTGGGGAGAAACTTAGCAGCTATTCAACAGTCAAAAGCACTATGGTCTCATCTACACTTAATGTAGCCTAACCTATCTACATCCCTCGGGCACGTGAAGAAATTCACAGACCTGAACTCCATGGCTCAGCTGACCTAACCTCTGGTGTAGACGTGGCTAGGTCAATGGAAGAATTCCTTATATTGAAGTATGGCACTACAGCGGCATAGCTACAGTGCCATACCTGTGCTGCTGTCGTTCTCATAGTGTAGACATAGCTTATGCATAAGTGCAAGACAAGTAGTGAACTTGTAAACAGTAAGGGTGAATTTCACCTTATGTGTTTCTTGAGCAAATCGCATGCTCTCCTGACATCTGTTTCCTCAACTGCCAAAGAGGGATAATGATACTTGCCTACCTCAGAGGGCTGATGCGAGGTTTAAATAGTTAAATATTTATAGGGAACTTTTGTGAGCTCTTTAGATGCAAGAAGCTATGTAAGTGCAAAATATTCTCATAAATTCCCCCTGTAGTTTAAATTATATATATATATATATAAGTGTCATTCACTTCTTGTTTTAAACTGCTGCATGATGCTTATTCACTGCTTAAGAGCTGCTGTGTTACCCCTCACAGAGTGGAATAAAGCTTCGGAATCCTTCAGGAGGAAAGGTGGTATAGAAAGAGAAGAAATTAGCATTATTCTCATTGTCATTCATTGTTCTATAAGCTTTCAACCATGTGTTATACTAGTTATAGCCTTGTTTTCCATGGCAGACTTAAGCACAAGTTGCCTAGGTACTCACCTTTAATATTACAAGTTTGAAAGTTTTTTCTGCTCTGTTGTTCCCATTCTGCTCCCCAGGTTGCTAGCAATAGATATTATTGAAAGATTTCACAGGAAAAGTGGATTTAAAAAAACCAAACTGGTTTGTGAGAGTATTTTGCTACTTATCCCTTTGAATAGTCACTTCTATAACTTACCCGGCTTTTGTATTACCTTACTTTTAGCTGAAACATGAAAGACCCTTTACATTTTTTTCCCCAGAGTTGTCATCAGAGCAACTGGGAGAATTTCTGCCAGCCAGTTTTTCAATGTAAAAAGGCTGAATCTTCACCCTCCCTCACCTTTGGCTAAGCCAAGAACTCAAGTGGGAGGTTTCACTTGATTCCTCAAACCCAGTGTTTCCAAGCAAACACATGCCTGAACCAAAACCCTAAATCCAAACACCTCCCCATTTGGGGGCATTCAAAATCCAGACTTAAACTGTGTAAATGACTTCTTACAGTTCCGGGGTGAGTGTCTGTCTCATTCGGTCTGTCTGTGCACACCCCTTTCAAGTGACAGGATTGCACCTCTATTTTGTCTTTATTCATAACCAGGGGAACTTCGTGCCTGCTGCAATGTTCCTTTTCGTCTCCAAATGGTTTTGATCATTTGCATTTGTCTTTGACGGTTTTCCATTGACTGTTCTGGGATTTGGCAGGGGTAGACAGTAGAACCTTGCATTACCTCGCCTGGTGACTAGGGAGAGATTACAAGTCCGTCTTGCTTGAATGGGTCATCACTGAGACTTGTTACCCAAGTGACTAATTTTTACTCCAAGTCCACAAAGCATGCTTTCAGTATAAAATACATTACATCATTCTAAAGATATTACCTGTACATACATCTCGCAGTGACTGAGTCTTGTCAAGTTACAAGCTTTCTGTAGATACCATACTTGTTGCTCTTTGCAAATAAACATCCTGTAAGACATTTTTGGAGTAGCAAGTTTGTCAGGTCTGAGGTGTGAATTGTTTGCAAAGAAGAGGGGATCCTTTGCCAAGGGATCTCTGTGTCACAAATCCTGTTCACCAACTATAAATCATCAACAGCTTCATTTGGATTTTGGGCCCTGCTATAAACTTCCCTTAGGGAGCTTGTGATCAATGTCTTCAAAACAAAGTATTATTTATCCATTGAACATAAGAAATACAGAGGAAAGGTTAAAAAAACAAAAGGCCTATATGCATATTATCTTACCTAAACCTTAGCTGTTCCTTGCAAGTTTAGGTAGGTCCCACTTGTCCCAGGCTTCCCTCCCCTCCCCCAGTACTGGAGCAGGGCAAGACAGACTGTGCTGATCCTGAAATTTAGCAGTTCCTAACTTTTTTAAGCACTTGACTTTGCAACCTAAATAACATTTTTTTTAACATAGGGCGTGGTTTAAAAAAAATCCAATTTCCTAGAGGATTTTTAACCGAAAAAAGTTTAAAATGAATTCTGTTATGTACAACTTTAACAATCCCTCCCTCAGTCAAACATCTCTTTTTGATCTCTCCTCATATGGAAGCTGTTCCATACCTTAATCATTTTTGTTGCCCTTCTCTGTACCTTTTCCAATTCTAATATATCTTTTTTGAGATGGGTGTGACCAGAACTGCAGGCAGTATTCAAGGTGTGGTGTACTGTGGATTTATATATAGTGTCATGATGATATTTTCTGTCTTATCTGTCCCTTTACTAGTGGTTCCTAACATTCTGTTAGCTTTTTTGACTGTCTTTCTATGTCCCCTTTTTTTCTGCTTCTTATATAGGTCAGTCATACCTTGGGTGTGGAGGGGGAACCCCTGAATGCCACAACAACTGCAGCTCCAGATAAAACACACACACAGGTACCATTGCCAGTCTAATCGGAAGGGAAAGTGAAACTTAAGATTCAGGATTCCCCGCCCCCCCTTCTCTTGCTCCCCTATACTGTTAAACAAGACATGCTTATTGGCCCTTCTGCTTTGGACTGCTTGTGCCTGATGCCACTCGCAGCTGAAGCCCTGGTGAGTATGGGCCACCAGGGAATGAGGAGGGAATTGTTCAGTTGCATGAAACTGAATAAAGGGCAATGGCACTGAAGACTGGCACCATTCTCCGCAGCTAGTGGTGATTTTATCTGGTATCTCACTCTTGAGGGTAACAGAGGCAAAGACAGCACAACTGCTGCTGGCCTCCCAAAGTTGCCTGGGCCCATAAGCTGCCAGCCATGGTACCTACCGAAGTTATAACCAACTGGTGTAGGAAAGTGTCCTGCCACGGAGGAAGAAATAAGGCTGTCGTCCCTAGAAACCTCCTGAAGGGGATTTCAGTGTATCTCCATGAGAGTTATACACACGTCTGTGTACATAAACAAACTGCTCCACACAGTCCCCTCTGCCTAACTCTAGAGGGGACTGAAAAGCAGATAGCAACTCCACCAGTCTTTGTTGTACCACTGCCTCTGATAGTATGAGTAAACTAATGAAAAGCCGATAGCTGTGTCCTGCTGTTGGTGGCACCATAACTGTAACGGGAAATTTAATTACACACTTACCCGAAGTTCCTTCTCCTGATTTGGGCTCACCCAGGCTCGACTAGTGGGACTGTAGTGGAGTCAAAAACAGGTCCTGGCTCACGGCACAGCTGGGATCCCCGCTTGCCTGTCCCCCACATACTCCTCCTCTTCTTTCCTCTTCCTTGTCCTCCTCCTCCTCCTCCTCCTCATTGTTCATGGCAGGGATGTGTGCCTTAGACTCCTTGGAGGTAGCCACAGTGTGCCGGGGGTAGGGTGGAATGGAGTCTCTGCCAAGTTTTTTCAGCTCTTTGTAAAAGCAGCAGGTTTGCGGCTCAGCAGCAGATCAATTGTAGGCCTCACTGGCCTTCTGGCATACCTGCCACAGTTCCTTGGCTTTCACGTGGCACTGCTGCCAGTCCCTGTTATACCCCTTCTCCTGCATCCCCTGAGCAATGCTCTAATAGAGGTCGACATTTCTGTGGCTGGTTCGAAGCTGTGCCTTCACAGCCTCTTCTCCCCACAGGCCCAGGAGATTTAGTATCTACAGGCTGGAGTGCATCTGCAGCATGTAACCAGCATGGTTGTGCACAACAATGGAGAGGAGATAGAGGTGGATAACTAGGAAAAGGCATTTAAAAAATGTGAAGGGGTCCAGCCAAGCCCTTCCAGTCTCTCTGATTCCTGGGCAGTAGAGTTCACAGTTGTGACCAGACCGGTCAGCGTTGGGCATTGTGGGACAGCTGTTGGAGGACTGTTAGGGTCAACATAGGTAACACAGTGTCTACACTCGTGCTGTGTCGACCTCTGTATATCGACCTTGGCTCAGTGCTGCTGAGGAAGCTAGTGTTACTACGTCGGCATAATGGGGCACTTATTTCGGTGGGAGACAAATTTAAGTGTAGGAACAGGGTGGTTTACATCAACATAACTTTGTAGGGTAGTCCAGGCCTTAGATTAGATGTTCCTGTGGCTGTACATCTTTTCACCAAGTTTATCCACAAGTTTATCTTTACCTAGTGGGCCCTCACTTGGCACCTTAGAACTGTATTCCTTGAATAGATGTTCACACAGTGATTCTCTCTGTTCATGTGCTTTTGATCCTTTGTGGGTGGGCTTCTCGTTTACTATTTTCAGGTTCTGTTTTCATCTAACACAGCATTTTGGTGAATTGCCATTTTCACCAGTTACATTTCCTTCCTGTTTTTTTCCTTGATGCCCTCCAGTTTGCCCACACATTTGATTTCCTTCTACTTCTCTTCTCTAACAGGGTCTGCTCACATTCCCAGGTCTATTTTTTTCTGCTTCTTCTGATCTGAAACCTTTCCTATTTTCCTTCTTTTCTCCTTCTCACTTCCCAGTCCCCTACTTTTATTCTCCAGTTCATTTATTTTATCACCTCCTCTCCTACCCCAGCTCTGGTTCATCCGCTAGCTCAGCATCTAGATTCTTCTCCTGCCCTCCTCCTTCTCTAACAGCTTTTTCTAACTGCCCCCTTTGTGCAGATTCCAAGTCCCACTCCAGGTTGAGGCCTTTGCGCTGGCTGTCTTTCTCCCCAGGATAGCACTCTGTGCTGCTGTGAGTAACATAAAGGAAATGGAGATTTTCAAAAGTTTATAGCTCATCAAAACCTGAGTGAAATTTCATGGGACAAAGAAAAAGGTACTTCTCTGTCCCAAGGGTTTTCCCCCTGTCACTTTTCAAGAGGCTGTGGCAAGTCATGGAGATGTGGCTTCTGAGAAGTTCCAACAAGAATCTTTTGTAATGGAAACTGTTAAGCAACCTACATATATGGGTCAGTACCAGCTCCCCCATATTTATAGATTTTTATTTCTGTTTTTACAATCTTAATCATCTAATTCAGAAACAAAATAATAGTGTCTGGTGCAGTGTATCAGTGTAGTGAAGATCTAGACTGAATTATACAAAACTGGCTGGTTTTCTTGACTTTTGGAATCAGTTTAAAACCCAATTGACAATAGCAGATCATATAAACTAATATACAATATTTGGATTTTGAAGAAGACTTTGGTTTGATTTTATATGACAAACAACTGCTCTAGCTAAAAGCTGTAAGGAATGAGGGATAGGCGCTTAACTGTGAATGCAGGATTTATTTATAACCCATTCCCTCCAGGAAATACTTTTTAGAAAATGCTGTGTCAGCTTATTTGCAAGAATGAAGTCTATTCCCCTAGAGGTCAGTAAGCACTCTGACAGCTGCAAGTTGTTTGTATTTTAATATAAATAAATGAGCTAGACAGGAAGCCAGCTAAGTTAATTGCTTAATTTTGCAAGTTTTTATTTGCATTTGCAAGGTAATTTACATGTGTCTCAAATAAAAACCTCAGGAAGACAGTGAACAGGATTTACTGTAACTGGAGCATGGGAGCTTAAAAGGGTAATGAGATCAAATGTCTTCAGTTAGATGGATAAGCAGCAATTCCAACAAACAAATTGCTCTGAATTTTGTTTTGAGTCCAAAACTATAGTAATTCCCAGGATTGTCATGATAAATTTGTAATTCTCCGCTTCATCTCATCAAGCAGTAAATGGCATTTAGCTCATTCAAATATACAGAAACCTCTACCATCCTTATTAGGCAGATACCTGTCTTTTGAAACTGTCTGGCTCAAAGGATCTGCGAATGATCAGCGTACACTTCTGCTCCACCTATACTGGAAGACTACCCCTCATCAGCAAACAGTTTGTTAGGCCTCTCGACTGACAGCTTTCACTGTACATCTAATACGTGATGCCACAGGTTTGGTGAGTCAGGCTTGTGACCCAAAATGGGCAGGTGTATTGCTGCTGATCCTCCTGCACAGTGGGTGGTGGTGGGTATAGATGTTTTCAGTGCTGTGCTTTGTGATCATACCAGTGGCTCTATTCTGAGAGCTTCACTCTGTTATTTACCATCCATTTGCAGATAGTTCCTGTAGTTTGCGTGAATGCAATTCCACTGGCTTCCATGAGCCTTTGTGTCAATATAACATTACTGTCCATTCAGTATGTGAGTTCCTTTAAAATGTTCCCTTGTGAGCATTTACACTATCCATGTTATGGCTTCCACAGGCAAGAACAAAGCATATATTTCTCAGTGTAGCTGATTGCTGTGTTAGGTTATGCATGCATTCTCTATTTATTCATTTTCCTTAGAGGATGGGCTTTTCAAAAATGCTTACGAAAACTCTCATTGACTTCAGTGGGAGCCGTTAGACTGACGCTGAGTGCTTTGCAAACCCCCCCTATACAGTCTCAATAAGGGACAGTATGCATTGCTCACTTTGTAACAGCCGACTTGAATTACCTACCCCTTGCAGACAGGCAGGGAGACTCCATAACACTGTGGGTATGTCTACAGGGCAATAAAAGACCCAGGACATGGGTCAGCTGACTATAGGGCTCTGGCTGCAGGGCTATTCAATTGCAATGTAAAGTTTCAGGGGGAGGGTGTCAGAGCTAGCCTAAACCCAACTGTTTACACTGCTGTTTTATAGCCCTGGAGCCGAGCCTTGCGAATCTGGGTCAGCTGACCTGAGCTCGGCCACTCGGTGCCATGTGTTTTCTGTTGCAGTGTAAATGTACCCATAGAGGTGCAGCGCACCGAAAACATGAACACCTTGACATGTTCATAGCTACATACTTCTTTCGTATCTCCTCTCTAAACCAGGCACTGTGTATCTTCAACTTCTGTCCATATAAAAGTCTATCCTTGCTGCTAATCTTTCTCCTCATCTGTCTCTGAACTCACCTCTATTTTTGCTATATCTTGTTTTAAAGAGAGAGGGTGAAATCCTGTCCCCCATGACATCAATAGCAAAACTCTCATTGGGGCCAGGATTTCACACTGAGTGACCAGAGCTGAACACAGCATCCCTATTGAGGCTGTCCCACTGGTTTTCGGTATTAGTTTCCACTCCGATCCATTATCCACACTAGCATTTTGTTTGCTCTATTGACTGCCGCTTCATTTTGAGCAGAGGACATCACTGAAACCCTGATCACCTTCTCCACTTTTAATGAAGGGTTACTGCCAAGCACAGACCAAACTTTGTAAAAAAAAAAAAAAAAAAAAAAAAGGCACTCCTTTCTTGAGGCTGATGGGGGACCCAGTGTTTTACTTACTGTGCCTTACTAGGAATGTTTTACTTTGTTCTATATTACTACACTCTGAGAATTTTTTGTTCTTAGTGTCTTGTTTGCAATGCAGTTTAAATTACAATGGCCTTCCTGGGAAAACAACGCTACAAAAACAAATGTTGGTGTCCGGGAGGTGGAGTCATGCAGACGTTGTGTGGATATATATTCACATAGGCACCACAGGGAAGGTACATACTATCTGTTTCTTTCCTGGGAATAGGAAGCATATCAAAATTTACACTAGTCACAGTCTCTTGAGGGCTTACACTAGCAAGATCCTTGTAAATGCCACTATAGCATCTCCCCATAAGGAAAGATAAGATACAGTCGGGAAGGTGGGAACATGATGTACATTCATGCTAGTGACAAACTTCAATAAGCAGACACCCTTTCTATTGAAATAGGATATTACTAACTAAATCAAAGCTAGATGCTGAGTTCCTTCCCCAGTGCAGCTCCAGCTCCCACTGAAGTCAATGGGAATCTTTCAGTGGAAACTGAATCCGGTGGTTAGTGAGCAATAATCGAGAGGTAAAAAAATGGAAGATTTCTAGCATTCTGATTCTGTCCTTCTTTCCTTTCATTTATTCCTCTTGCTAGCTGAGGTATAAATAATACACAAATTGCCAGGCAGTAGGATATATTTATCATCACTGTTTGAGCCAAAGAGGTAGGAGCATCATAACTCACCGTGATTACACCTCATATGAGTAATAGTCTCCAAAAGTCCCTCCAGAATGCCAGGGCCTCTGCTCCCCATTATACAGTGTAACACTTCTCAGCCAATCTTTCATACAAATCAGATCCTAAAATTCTTTGCAGAATAGCTGGGGTAAAATTCAAAGGTATGATCCTGAGAGTCTTCTGTACCAGCACTTCCTGTTGCAGATCTCAGGAATTAAAAGTTCTCCTGTCCCTTCCAAGGATCACACCCTAAGTGTGGGTATAAAGCTCATATCAAAATCTTTGTACACTGAGAGAGGGGGAAGACTCTTATGACATCCATGTTACCACTAAGGATTTAACATGTAGTTTGCCATTTTACCCTCACAGCAGATGATCAAATTAATACATACATTAATAAATAATCAGTGGGAAATGATGCATGACGAATGACTGTTTTACACAGAACAATTAGTGGACAGACCTAACAGTTCGTAAGTCAGATTTGTTCAAGCAAGAGCAGCAGTGGGGTTTGAGAAATAAATCACCGGTATATGCTTTGTTAGGAGAGAAGCAATGGCAGGTGTAGGTCACAATTTTGGACATAGCTGTGTTACTGTCTATAACAGTCTGCTGGGCGGACAACACCTCATCCTTTCCATTTCCCTTTCTCTTGCCATTGCGGACTTCTATTCGTATCTAGCCCACACCAGTTTTACAGCAATACATAAACTCCTGATTTTACACTGATATAAATGAGAGCAGAATCAGGCCCAAGGTGCCTAGGGAAAGAAAATCACATTTAAAAGATGAATAACGCCTAATAGCCATAAGTGACAATATGATAATCTAGCCCAACCTCCTGCATAGCATAAACCACTTGTTCACTGCAAGCCCTGCATCAGCAGTCAGTCTTCTAATCTACCATGCCATAACACCAGTTGCAGTAGTTCCACTTTCTCCCCAACCACAGGGGAACGTGACACCATGGTTGCAATAATGCTGCTCTCGTTGCTAGCTGAGCGCTCTTGTGCAAGCAGGCAGGACAATCAGCACTGTACAAACTACCGAGACAGTTACTTTAGTTTATTTCTCTTTTTAAAACAGAGTGAAACTGCAGGATCTTGTGTTTTTTAGAAAGTTAATTTGTTTGCGTAAATATTCATTTGACACCTGAATTTCCTGTATAATTAATTAGCCTAGAAGTCAGAGTGATTCTATTAAGATTACTCACTTCACTGCTCCTGTTTTCTTGCTATTAACAGTTTTATTTCTCAGTAGGTTCTTGTTACAGTTTAATTGCATTTCCCTTTAAAACAGAGGATTTACATTTTCACTTAAGTTAGTTTCCTTTCCTTCAGGAACAGTGTTTTCCTGTGTTTGTTATATTTTCTTTTTATTCAGTGTGGATCTTTTGATATTTTTAAACATTAGTCCCCTTTGTTAATTCCCTGGCTTTTCAAACTGTTGAGCAAGAAACATGCTAAACATGTGCTTGAAAAAAACACTTCTGAACATTACAAGCCAGATTTTCACAGAGGCCTCAATCCAGCCTTTCTCTGTGCGCAGGACAGAATCTGTGGGTCCCAATTATCCTTGCCTACCCCTCGTATAGTAATTGACACCAGTACAAAGTAGGCATAGAAGGCTGCCAGATCAGAACAGGAGCCCTTTGCAAAGACTTCGCCCTGGTGTAGTAACGCTGCAGGTCAGCAATGAACTGTCCCATAATATGTAGAGTAGATGTTCTCAAACTGTGGCCTGTGGATCACTGATGGTCTGCTGAGTGCTTGCTGGTGGTCTTTGCAGAACTGACTGGTCACATGGTGCTGACCCTTCTTGTTTCCGTTTGCTTTATCACATTAAACACCACTAAAAATACCTTAAATACTTCCAGAATGTCAGTTCTGCATGTACGCAATATTAGCTGCAGCTGGGATGACATGAGCATGTGAGCTGTTCAGTCAGAGGTGGATTAAGATTTATTGGGGCTCTGGACACAAGGAACATTTCCCCACCACACACACCCTCTGGGGGCCCAGGGGTGCTGGAACTGGGATGGAGAGGTAAGGGGGCCATGGCTGCCCCACTTTTAAACATGGGCGTAGTAGCCTCAGGCAGGTGCGGAGCAGCAAGGGCTGCGCTTCGTGATGAGGAAGGTGATAAGGTAATCAGCTCCCCTGCCGTGAATCACAGCTCCTGTTCATGGCGCCAGCCTCTTCCCTCATCGCGGGGCCCTGGCCAGGCAGGAAGCCGGAGCCAGGCAGTAGTAAGAGTCACCCAGGAAGTCCGGGCTTCTGTGGGAGACCCTGGACCCTCCACCTGCCCGGGCTGGTGCAGCCCAGGGGACAGGGACATGGGCCAGGGGATGCTTTTGGGCACCCGGGCCCCCTGTCCAGGGCAGGTGGAGGGTCCGGGGCTCCCTGCTGCTATTCAGGCTCCCTGGGCAGCTCTTATCACGGCCCAGCTCCGCCTTCTGGCCTAGCCAGGGGGTAGGGCCTCGAAGGGAAGATGAGGAGGAAGAGGCGGGCCACATTTCCAGTGCTGGTGGCCCCCCGATTTCTACATTGGTTCTAGCGCTCCTTTGGGGGCATCCAAATTGGCCAGGGTTCCTGGGCAAGGGTGCTTTAATCTGCCACCACATGCAATCATAAGTGGGAGAGAAGGTAGTCTATTAGACATTGTCTATTAAGATGTGAAAAAAAATGAGAATCCTTGACCTATGATAGAAAAGATTAGTTAGAGCATCCAGTCCATCCCCCTGCCAAGCACCGTTCTCTGTTGTTTTTCTTGTCATTTGCCCAGTCTGTTTGAAAATGTCCCAACCACATGGGCTTCCACTGCTTCCCTTGTGAGGTTATTCCACAGCTGAGCAGTTTAATAGTAACTTGGTGGTCTGAATAAAGTTTGATAGTAGTGCAATGTAATAGTGTCATCTGCATGCACATATCCCACTAATGTTTAACATATACACACAAATTATGCCCACATGTTCCATCCTTTACAGGCACAGATGGTAGTGTGCAAAATAGTCCACCTGCCAGAGACTACATGTGCCACGTTAGGCGCACGCAGAGAGAGGCCACGTTTTTGAAAGTTTGGCCTGGCTACAAACTGCCTAAATCTGTTGGCAGCTTGAGGAATTTAAATAGCTCATTTCCTAGAGGGTTTTCAAATCTGTGAAAGTTTAAAATAGTTGATTGCGTTGCTTAGTGGCTTGCTTTGGCATGTTGACATGTGTAGTGCGCCATGAGAATTACAATGGTTGCATTAAATGTAATTACGTTCCAAAAGATAGAATATGTCAGTCTTTCCATTCTTATAATTACTGACGTGTGCTGCACTGTGTGTCTCTTGCCTCTGTTAAATACGTGGAGTTGAGTGGCAGTGCCGTTCCAAACACCCAGGTAAGCTTAATGCATATTGATTCTGTTGTAATAAAAGGATATATTTTTGGATCATCTCCTTTGTAGTTCATACGATTTGTTCCCTGAGGGGAGGATTCATTGTCTGTGTGGCATCATAAAGAAGTATGCCCAGTTTAGGCAGGCTGTCTGGCAGAAGAGAGATAAGAGCATCTTTAGAACTTCTCAGACACATAAGGTCTTTGCAGTTTAGTTCCTTTGTATGAATTAGCCACATACATGTGCACATGGTAACATTCAAAATTCATCTATTGATGGTGAAAAGTAACAGATTGACAATCCTGGAAACCGTTTGCAGTATTGTTGAAGCCGTGTTGGAAACTGACTTTTTATTTATCCCTAGAACAGGCAGCATCAGTGCAGCATAGGGGAAGCTTATGCCTAGTTCTGGGCTGGGAAGGGGGACAGTGGGCAGAGGCTCGCCATTTCTTTAGAGGGAGCTGTGGCATACAGGTTACCCAAATTCATCTGAAATTCCTGCACACCATCTGGCAGTAAAGCAGAGCAGTGGAAACCATATTTTTGGAAGGTGAGGGGGTGCAGATCAAAGCAGTGGAGAACAGGAGCCAGTTGTAGTTAACACTGTCACAAGTTGGCCTCGTCTCCACTTGGTCTGACACCAGTTGGGTGTGAGTGAACTTAGTCAGGTCTGGACAGAGCCGGGGCACTGTTCCTAGCTCTGGGTCTCTAAGGCACATTCACAGGTGCCACCCTCCTTTGGGATGTGCGGCTCTGCAGCTTGGCCATCTGCCACCCCAAAACCAGTGTCTCACAAGCCCCCAGTGACTTATGTGTGTTCCCTCCACATTCCCACAGATGCTCTGAGCATCTTGATTAACCCCTTCAGGGATGCAGGCAAGCTAGGAATACAGGCTTAGTAAAGGGATTTGTTAACTACAGACACTTTTACTCTCAAGGAAGCACTACCAGTTACAGAGTTTTGTAAAAGAACAAACAGTCTTGAGATTCCGGTCCCCCCGTCTGATCTCACCCATTCTGTGAGTCCAAGATCTGGTCAGCATTTTAGACTAGGTAGAGTCCCTCCTGTCTCATCCCTCTCCAGCTCCATCATCTGGTATGTGGCAGTGGATGACCCCCTTCTCAGAGAAATCCTCTCCTTAAATCCGGTTTCTGACCCTGGTTGCCTTGTGCTCCAGCTGGGAAATTCCAACCCCATCCATGCATGTCTCACATGGGGGAAAAAAATAGTGTCCCCTGAGGAGGCCAGTCCTTGAGACTCATTCAAAGATGATGACCCTTGATAGCTCCTGATAGCTTACTGATAGTCCTCTCTGAGGTGTCCCACACCCCTCTCTAGCAGGGAACAGTCTGGAATGGACTGACTTTGTCCAGGTCAGGTTGGCTTTTCAACACCGAACATAAATGGAAGACGGGGTACAAAAATGGAGGTCACAAAACAAAATGGGTTCACAGTTTGATACGGACATATCCCATCCTGTCACAAACATAGCATCCCCAGTTAGCAATTTGGGGCAGAGAAGGACAGCCCACTCCCAGCAATCTGGGAATCCCTTCTCAAAGGATGTCTAGGCCTACATCCATTCCTGTATGTTATTCCTGGGCTCTCCCCCTGCTGGAACTGTGTGGAGGTTGTTACAGCCTGAGGTCTTTGATGTCCGCAATCACCCTAGGCTACTTTTAAAAAAAAATCAGGTACAAAGTAGGACATCCTCCCACCCTCCGGTATGGCAACTGTTGGTGATAATATATTAACCAGCTTGGTGCGTGACCCAGCTACTCTGCTCTTTAGTCCCATCAGAGCTCTCTGATGATGCTGTGACCACCAAAAGCAAGACTATGCCCAGTAGATCCGATGAGAAGTGCTACTTTCTCCTGAAGTAATAAAATGTTGAGTTCTATCAAGTCACAATATCCCTGTTTAGGCAGTGCTGGGAAACCTTTCTCTTAATTGGAGAATTCATTGGCTTTGACAAAACAATGAAAATAGTGCACACTTCTTTTCCCCCAAGACCAGTTAAATCAGATAATTAATGCATGTGCATGTGTTGTCTTGTTTTTTTGCTGTTCAGCTATAAAATTGTAATGTGAGATTTAAATAAATGCTGGGAAATATGTGATATGAAAAATAATCACAGTCCCAAAACTTGTAACAGTGTGTCTTTGTAAGTAAGATACATTTGTGGGATCTAATGGATTGATCACAGGACTTTAATATGTATTGCTCCTGACTCATACAAACTGCCTGACCTTGGGATGGTCACTTACCTACCCAGTGCCTCGGTTTCTTCAATTACAAAATGGGGTTGATGTTACTAGCGTATCCTGCTTTGTAAAACTCATTGAGATCTAAGGGTGAAAAGTGCTGCATAAATGGGATATATTCTTTGTTTATTTGTACGCTTTTGCAAAATCTTTTTTTTTTTTTTTTAAAGGGAAGAAAACATTAGGATAGAGGACTCGCTCCAAACATGGTCTGTGCAGATCACTGCTTGACTGGAACAATGTCAGCTGAAATGTCAATGCATGCTTAAGTTGCCACTATAAAAAGGAACCCAAATGCACATAACTATATTAAAATGATATTATTATTTTGGATGTAAAACCCCAGGTAGGCATCTCTGTGTCAAGGCTGTTCCAGAACAAGTTATCTTTTGGGTCTAGAGATTAGTAAGACAATATAGGGAAGTGATTGCTTTAACAAATAATTGCCTTGTGGGAATCTTTTAAAGTGTAACTCTGACACTGGGGTACTGCTGTAAAGAGAACATTGAAATGAAGCAGTGACCTTTGAGTATAATCTTGAGTTATTCCCCTATATCTGTTATTAATTAATTATTAGTCAGAGCACTTCTCCCACAGAGGCCCTGTTGTTTTTTTCTTCTTGATCCTGCACTGTGGAGTCTACTCCATTTTTATCCCAATCATTTTATGGAAGTAACTGTGATGCCACAAGTTCAGGAGTATGGCACTAACATAGGCTGCATATTATTGTTGTTTGTCTATTGAGAACTGACAGTATTCTCACCACTGTCCAACACATGAAGAAAGACACCACATTAGATTCATCCAGGCAGGCCAAGAGCTAGCTGTTGACAGGCCAAATCTAGGCGGGAGTTGCCCAGAGAGGGCGAGGAGTAAACTGTCCAGCAGATGTACTGATTCAGTGGCAATTCTGGGCAGCCTCGGATGGGAGGGCTGCCACGGATCCAGCTAGATCTTAAAGTTGTTCTCTCCAAGTGGAAACCCTGGGGGTGACAGTGGCAGGACTTTCGCCTGCCCTCCTCCCAGGTGAGTTCCCTTAAATTGCACCCCGGCACTCGTGTAGGTGCATCTGGCCCACAGTTCCATCCCCATGCAGTTTAAGATCGGAGTGAGAGGAGGAGATAGGTTGATCAAAAAAAACCCAACAGTTATTTAAAAATACATAGATGTAATACCTAAAGGAAAGTCACTGTGAGCAAGTGAATGTGATTCCTCCTAATTCTTTGTGCTTTTGCTATGCTTTGGACCTGCTCCTGTAGGAAAAGTCCTGCAGCATGGAGCAGCGATGAATATGGGTTAATTAATGAATCTGACACAATTTTGACTATCTCCTTTCTATCCTAGCACCCAAATCTGCAGAGTTTCAGTGACTTTAACCTGGAGGGTCACTCAAGGGCAAAGACAAATGGTTGCGTTCTTAGGCCCCTCTTGTGGTGACAGAAAAAGCAAGTGAGATGGTGCAGGAAATCTTTACCTTCTCATCCTTGCCCATGGACATGGGGAGCAGACAGAATCTTGGTGCTTGTGCTTTCTGAATCCCATTCTCCTTTCACTCACTAATTTCACACGAGTGTCGCTCCTGTGGTTTCAATGGATTTCAATTTCTTTCCGATCCATGCCTGTTGCACTGGTATTGCCATAAAACGGCTCTTGATTTTTATTTATTTATTTATTTTGGAATGGTGATGTTTGCTTCTCCATAACTATGGATTACTTTTCTCTGTATGATTGTCTTGTTGTGCTTCATCTCTGTACCCATCAGAGGTTTGCTGAGATGAACCAGGAGCTTTTTGTGTTTGATTTTTTTTTTTAAGTCCTTGTTCCCCATCAATGGCTCTGAAGGAACACCTAGACCTGAAAAAGAGTCTGTCTGTGAGCTGCAAAGCTTGTCTCTTTCGCCAACAGAAGTTGATCCAACAAAAGATATTCCCTCACCCACCTTGTCCTGTTGCTTTAGTCTGCTCAGCGGCTGATGCTATGTGAAGGAAACGGTTGAATGTGGAAAGAGGACAGTACGGCACATTGGTTTTGTGTGTGAGAGAGAGCAAGAGTTGCCCCCTAGTGCAGCGATTATCAAACTTTTTAAATGGAACTCCCCCCATATCCCCCGCAGGGACTTCTGTGTAACAATTGCGTCCCCCCCTTCCCCTAAATGCCTCCCTCCTCTTTCAGAAAAAAACAGGGCCTACATATATATTAATAACGGCAGCTGCACATCCCTGGCAAGTGGGGGAGGATGTGGGGCTCCCCAGGGTGCGTGGCCGCGGCTGCTGCTTCTCCGCCATGGAGCTCTCCCGCAGCGGGGAGCTCGCTGTGTTGACGAATGCTGGGGAGGGGGCTGTTGGACCAGCGCAGCAAGACACACATGGAGGGTGGAGGGGGTGTGTCTGCCCTACCCGGGCCACGCTCCAGCGGCTGGGATGGCCTTTGTCTGGCAAGACGGGGGCAGGGGTGGACTGGGCCTTGGCTGTGCTGCCTGGAGTGAGGAGGTGCCTCCGCCTGGCTTCCCAGTCTTCACCCTGGATGTGTGGGGCCTACCAGTCCACAGGAAGAGGTAATAAAATAAAGCGCCTCCACACCCTGCCCCCCTCCCCCGAGCCCATCTGCCCCCAGCCATTCTCCTGGCCTTGCCCCAGGACCAGGAACGCTCCCCATGCCTGCCCGACTCTCCAGACCTTTCACCTGGATGCACTTTAGCTGATGCCTCCTGGCTCGCTCTGCTGTCTGCTCAGCTGGCACCACTGCCAACACCAAGCCCCTGAGCTGCCAGGGCTCTCCCCTGGATCCCTGATCGTGCGAGAGTCCCAGCCCCACCCCATCATCCCTCCCTGTAACATCCTGTCCCCATTCACCCTCCCCCTCCCCATGCAGTGAACACGATAAATCTGCCAAATGCAGTACACAGCGCCGTCCATAGGCCTTAGTTGCTAGTGCAACCCGTATAAATACAATTACTATGTGTATTGTTTGCTGCAAAAAAACATTTTTGGCCCCCCATGACCTATCTTGGGGGGCACGCCCCCCAGTTTGAGAACCGCTGCCCTAGTGACTGGCCTACTATTGCCATCAATGGAAGGCGTTCCTTTGGCTCAAGCAGTCAAGGCTGGGGTTTGGGTTCTGGTTTTGTGTGTGTGTGTGTGTGTGTGTGTGTGTGTGTGTGTGTGTGTGTGTGTGTGTGTGTGTGTGTGTGTGTGTGTGTGTGTGTGTGTGTGTGTGTGTGTGTGTGTGTGTGTGTGTGTGTGTGTGTGTGTGTGTGTGTGTGTGTGTGTGTGTGTGTGTGTGTTGACCATGGATTCGTTACAGTAGAGAAACGGAAAAATACAGTGATACACTTACCTTGAATGTGGGCTGATGAGTCAGGCAAATGGGAAGAAAGGCACCAGGTCTGTGATGCATGGATTGAGACAGGCCAAGGGTAGCCCACAAAGGGAGGCAGGACAGGGAGGTGTTAGGAAGGAAGAGGACAGCAGCCTGTGAGGTGGAGATGGGCGGCAAGGCTGCAGTGATTGGGAACAGGAAGGAAGCAGGGCTCTAAGTCAGGGAAGCAAGTCAGGGCAATGAAGGGGAGGTGGGAGCAAGAGGGGGAGAGCTGGAGGGAAAGCAACAGGAGGAATTCAGGTCTGTGATTGAAGCAGTGGGAAGTGAATGGATGCAGGGTTTGGAGAAGGTAGCATAGCTGGGGTATGTGGCTGTACTCTTTGTGTACACGTTAATTCCTATGTCTCAGACCTCCAGATCCGTGGTTCTGAACGAGCGGTATGTGTACCCCTGGGGGTACTCAGAGGTCTTCCAGGGGGTACATCAACTCATTTAAATCCATGTTTCCCAAGCTGGGGATCATGAACTGCAGGAGGGTTCTGGGATGGCGTGATGCTGGCTGGATTGGGGGACTATTTATAATGTGATTTAATATCAATATTTCAAAAGTACAATAATTCATGAGCTAGGCCATGTCAGGTACCATTAGAAAGGCTCTAATTTGCTAAGTATGATGATATTGTTTGTGTGTGTGTCATATTTGTATTGGAAGTTATGGATATGTTTGATGAATCTTTTTTTCAACTTGGGCTGTGTTTTTGGGCGACTCCCCAGACCGGATAGCAGCAGCAATAAGCTGCTTAATGGCCCATTAAGGAAACTCATAGGTTTGATGGGTCTGGGGAGAGAAGCCCAGGCTACACCTGATGAGTCACCAGGACTTACTCATGTGACCTTGGACTCCATCTTATTTCTGTAAATTTCCACAAACAGCATGGAAAAGGGACATAAAAGGCAGCTGCACCACATCCATTTTGTCTTTAGTCTTCAGTCTCTACCTACCTCTGGATCAACTCATCTGCAACTGAAGCTGAAAATCAAAGTACTGAGACACATCCAGGCACTGGATGTGCATCAGAGGGACTATACGAGCCTGTAAACTCCACAATTCTACTGGTATATATATGGTATATATGGACTTTCAAATCATTTGTATGTATCTGATTGCTTTAATCTGTTAACATTTCTCTTATAGTTTGCTTCTTTTGTTTTATAATAAAAACTTTAGTTTTAGTTACTAAAGGATTGGCTGGCAGCATAGTATTTTGGGTAAGATCCAAACTTATATTGATCTGGTACTGTGGCTAACCCTTTGGGGTCAGGAGAAACCTTTTTTGTAAAGAGCATAGAGTTTTAAATAACTTACCTCTTTACTAGATCTAGTGACTGATTGGGAGCTAGAGACTGAAATGCAGTAAAGGGGGCCGTGTATATTTTGTTTTAGCTTTTTGATAACCAGAGTGGGGAATCAGAAGCACTGTTTGTGGCTGGCTGGGAAGTCTGACTTCAATGTCACCCACCAGTGTTGGGAGAATCTGCTCTCTTTTTGCAGCCTGCCCTGACCTTGGCATTTTCAGGTGGCTACCCTAGGCATGGATGGATCACAGATGGGTTTAGGGGGTCACAAGTGCAGGGCCAGCATTAGGGGGTAGCAAGCAGGGCAATTGCCTGGCTCCTCTTGTCACAGGGAGCCCTGCAAAGTGAAGTTACATGCTTCAGCTCCAGGCAGCTGGGCTCAAGCTTCAGACTCCTGAAAAGTACTCTGGAAAGGTTGAGAACCATTGCTCCAGAGCCAGTCTCCAGTGGAGATCTCAGAAGCTTTGGCTGGAGAGAGGCTGCACTAAGTCCTGCTGCATTTGCTATTTTTAAACAATCTGGATTTTTAAAGTGGACCTTCCCAGTGGCTTTAATATAGCGGGATGAGTTTCAAAAGGCAGGATTTGGTTATCCCACATGGAAGGGCTGACCTGGGCCAGAGAAAAACTGCATACTCCTTCGCTGGTGCTAATTGTACAGTAAACATTGTCTTGACTTAGTGCTCTTCCAGTAGGAAGCGAGAGCTCCTTTAAAGATATAATCATCAGACTGAACATGTCTTGCTGCATGAGGCAAGGGCTCCAGAAGAGTCACTTGAACACCTTTTTTTTTTTTTTTTTTCCCTGCATGATGATAATGTTAACTTGATATCAGGCCCAAGCATAATTTTTTCAGCTCCAGTACAAACTTGTAACATGGGCCCCCTCCCGTGTTACAAATCTCCAAGATTTGCAAATTTCACAAGATGTAGGCAATAGATACAAGGAAATAAGTTTCTATAAATATCCTCAGGCATGATCTACAATTTAGCCTCAATTTTTTCCTCATTGTAATGAGGGTTGCAGCCTGGGTTGGGACCCCCTGGGCCTCTGGGCCCCGGTAAAGTTTACCTTCCCCCTCTCCTCCCCTAATGTGGGGGCCCTGCTTGATATCATCTGAGTCTTCTCACTGGTGACTGTTTTAACTTGTGAACAATCCAAAAGATTCAAAGATTAATGTACAGTCAAAGGACATATTTACTAGGAGCAGAGCGGTCCTTTTTTATATTGTTTTCCTTGTAACTAATTTTTATCTGCTTAACATTTCTATTCCTCTCTCAGCTACAGTGGTTGCCACTTAAAGTCAGCACTCACCAACAGCTATTTCTGTGATAACACAGCTATTTCCTATTTTAACGATGGAGAAACGCAGCAGTCCTTTTGTATACCATTGTGTGGTAAATACTGGCTCTTTAATGGCTACTCTGAGCTTTTCCTTAATGATTAGATTTTTATTATTTTATTTGGAAAAGAATACCAACCAGCACAGCTAGTGTTATCAAATCTCTTAGTTAGAGGTGTTTCTGTTGCTGTTTAATTATCAAAATCTTTTCAGCATTTTTGATAAACTCAGGAGAGAATGCTATAGTTTCTTCTCACAGAGCCATTACATGGACGTTCATGATTCAGCTAAACTCCACATCATGAAATGCAAGTTGTTCTTGGTGAAACTATGTTCTTTAGCTCTAACACTATGTTCTTTATGTTCTTTAAAGATCTCAATGTGTACGTAAACTGTGAAACGTGCAGTAGTTGCATCAAAAATTCCCTCTGATTCAGCATGCTTATCTCAACAAGACAGGCTAGCATCACAGTTATATTCCTACCTGCTTTGCTCAGATAAAATATGTGTGTGCTAAAGAGCTAAAATTTGAGGAGTGTGTGCATGTATGGTGACTGCCAGTAAGTTAAAGAAGTATGGGTTGGATGAATGGATTATAAGGTGGATAGAAAGCTGACTAAATCGTCAAGCTCAGTGGGTAGTGATCAACGGCTCAATGTCTAATTGGCAGTTGTGTAATAAGCGGAGTGCCCCATGGGTCTGTCCTATGGCGAGTTTTATTCAACATCTTCATTAGTGATCTGGAGGATGGAGTGAATTGCACCCTTAGCAAGTTTGCAGATGACACTCAGCTGGGGGGAATGGTAGATATGCTAGAGGGTAGGGATAGGATAGAGTGATTAGACAAATTGGAGGATTGGGCCAAAAGAAATCTGATGAGGTTCAACAAAGACAAGTGCAGAGCCCTGCACCTTGGACAGAAGAATCCCATGCACTGTTACAGACTGGGGACCGATGAGGTAGGCAGCAGTTCTGCAGAAAAGGACTTGGGGGTTACAGTGGACAAGAAGCTGGATATAAGTCAACAGTGTGCCCTTGTTGCCAAGAAGGCTAACAGCATATTGGGCTGCATTAGTGGGAGCATTGCCAGCAGATTGAGGGAAGTGATTATTCCCCTCTATTCAGCACTGGTGAGGCCACATCTGGAGTATTGTGTCCAGGAAGGTTGTGGACAAATTGGAGAGAGTCCAGTGGAGGGCAACAAAAATGATTAGGGGGCTGGAGCACATGTTTTATGAGGAGAGGCTGAGGAAACTTGGCTTGTTTAGTCTGCAGAAGAGAAGAGTGAGGGGGGAATTTGGTAGCGGCCTTCAACTACCTGAAGGGGGGCTTTAGGGAGGATGGTGCTTGGTTGTTTTCAGTGGTAGCAGATGTCAGAACAAGCAGCAGTGGCCTCAAGTTGCAGTGGGAGAGGTCTAGGTTGGATATTAGGAAAAGCTTTTTCACTGGGGAGGGTGGTAAAGCACTGGAACAAGTTACCTAGGGAGGTGGTGGAATCTCCATCCTTAGAGGTCTTTAAGGCCTGGCTTGACAAAGCCCTGGCTGGGATGCTTTGGGGTTGGTTCTGCTTTGAGCAGGGGGTGAGACTAGATGAGGGTTAGAAGGGATCTCAGGAGCTCATCTTCTATGAGTCTATGACTGTGTACCATGGAGAGGAGTGCACTAGGAATACCATAAATGATTTTTTTTTCCGGGGGAAGGGGTGTAGTGTTTGATGAAGAAGATAAATGTTTCCATTCAGTATCTCATAAGGAATTATTCACCCAAGAGAGTTTTATGGATTTTTTAAATTACGGGATTATCCTTTCTAAATAACAATACCAATTGTACTGATTGGTTGAAGCCCAATGCATGGTCTGATTGGTTGAAGCCCATTAGAGGCATGTTCTTTAACAATACATCAGCAATGATAATGCGAGCAGCCGTGTCTCAGCTGCTCAGAACTTCTAGCAGATAGTCACAATCCCAGGAATTCAGTTGCAAGACTTGTTTCTGTGGCGTGGGTTAGAGCAGGTTTTTCTCTGCATCATTTATCACATTGTGCACATACGGTCCTTATGCTTCATCCCATTCATTCTTATTACATTTCAACCTCTCCTTTTCAACACATCTGAAGAAGAGCTCTTTATGGTCTAGAAAGCTTGTCTCTCTCACCAACAGAAGCTGGTCCAATAAAAGATACTACCCGACACACCTTGTTTCTCTTTTCAACACAGAGATGCATGTGTGTTCAGTAATGATTCCTAACTTGGAATCCACTGAAGGTAAAGAGTAGAGTCTGGGGGAGGATTGGGAAGCACAAGGTTAACATCAAGAAGCTTTGATCATTTCACCTTGTCTCTAAGGGATTTGAAATCCCAGCCCTAGGTTTTAGGTTGTCGATTGTACAGAATTATGTGTGGTGCCCCAGGCAGATTCTTCCCTTCCAATCTCTCTCTTTCCTCTTCCTCTCTCCCTAACCCACATGATCTTTCTTTACTTCACCTCCCAACCCATCACTAGATGGTAAATGAGTGTAACTCACAGATTACATAGCTCTCCCCATGCTCACAGGCCTGTGCCATTCACTTTTCAGCAGCGCTTGTAAGCATGCCCCTCAGCCTTGCAGCCTCCTTCCTCCGCCATCTCTAGTGTCAGAGAACTTAATCTCTGTTGCTATAGTCACATTTCCTTTTGATGTGGCAATGAGATTTGATACCCAGCCACATAATGCAGCACTTTCTTGCGGCAGCACAATCCAAGGTTAACTTCTCAAATGCTTGTTCCTCTTTCAGAGTTTCCAGGAATACTAATTTGCATTTAATCAATTATTTCCCCACCTCTAAAGACAGATTCAATCAGCTCAGACAGCTCCCATTGAAGTCAATGACAATTTAGGCCCAGTTACTCCAGGGCTGAGTTTGGCCCCTTCTGATTTTAAATTTGACCATCAGTTGTGTTGTAAAAGATCTCAGTGGCTCACTGATTGCCACTTCGTTGAAAGAATGTTTTATTGCCATGCAAAGAGAAATAGAACACCTGGAAGGAGGAGCTAACTGCAACATGGAGTAACACGTAAATCTTGGGGAACTGAATATTGTGTTCTGTATAAACAAGTGCAACGGTAACCAAGAAGCTGACTCCTCTTCCTGCTTACTTCTTTCCTCAGCTGCTCCCCTGCCATGCAGTCATATCTCACTGACTAAGGAGCGCGTGGGAGAGGAGTCAGTTGCTGTCTCCCTTGCACATTGTCCCCAGTTAGATGGAAGGAGGGAAGAGACAGCAGGTGCTGGTATTTAAAAGAAGGTCAGCCCTTGCTGATGGAGTCTTGGTGCCTGCTCCTCCTTCCCATGTCCCAGCACAGAGCTTTTGACCAGCACTAGGCATGTGCTCAAGGAACAAGACTCTTGGTGCATATGGTATCAAAGTGTGAAGTTATTGCAGGGCTGAAGTCTGCTTCTGCCTAGGAACTGACCTGCCATACACTGGCTTGACATGGAATTAGTTTATTAAATGTCACCTTAACTGTCTGTAGCCGATCACAGCCGGCACCCACCATGACATGCATGTAGATTTCATGTCTAAGCTGATCTGACTAGCTGAAATTGATGTGATTTATGTATTTTGTTTTACCATTTTTCTTGGGTATAGTATTCAGTCTCCCAGCAGCCTGATTGGCCAGCACCAATGCCATCGGATGTAGTGTTTCCTGTCAGAGTCCCTTTTGTGGGATATAAACATGCCTCTTTGGGAGTGAAAAGTCACATAGTGAAAGTGAAACAGTTTGGTCCCTAGGGTGCCAAAAGGAAGGGCACGCTTTTGGCGACTCTCGCACAGTACTGGTGATTAGGGAAGTGCGTGATAAATATGCCATATATTTGAGTGATAGTCCCAAAACAAAACACCGGACCTGACCACCCCCCAGACCTTGAGGAAGTTGGATCCCGATGTGCATCCAAACTTTGTGGCTTAGTCTTATCTCTGGTATTTTTCTAAAAGAAAAATTTCCCTGTTG
The DNA here is from genome assembly GCF_026122565.2 of Emydura macquarii macquarii. Taxonomy (NCBI): domain Eukaryota; kingdom Metazoa; phylum Chordata; order Testudines; family Chelidae; genus Emydura; species Emydura macquarii. Next base: position 7,265,796 of record NW_027130204.1, read on the forward strand.
TAATCCATCCAAAACAAGCAAGCAACTTCCTTGCCAGATAAGCCACTCTCACAGTTCCTCAGCATTGGAATGGCCATGCCAGATCACACTCATGACTAAATCACATTACATTTATAAAGTGGCAAGAGTGGGTGGAACCCAGAAGTGCTCAGATACTATGGTGATGAGCACTATATAAATACCTAAAGGTCAGATTGGCAGGTGAGGAGGTAAAGGGTTTGCATAATTATTCCCTATGGGATACAACTGTATGGATACTTGTGGAAACCAATACAGCACCTGATTAATTTCAGTTACATGACTGAACGGAATCGGCAGATCTTCTGCAAACTCCAGTTGTCATGGTGTTTCTATCTCCATGTAAGCTCAAAAGCTTGTCTCTCTCACCAACGGAAGTTGGTCCAGTAAAAGATATTATCACATCCACCTTGTCTCTCTAATATCCTGGGACCAACATGGCTACAACAACTCTGCATACATGGTATTTGCAGTGTGATCATGCTCAGTGTCCCTGGAGAAAAGGCAGGCTATGGTATTTTATAGCATGAAATGACATGGATGTGATTTATTCAGCACTGTTTTGCGACATAACTAGGAGCCTTTTCCGAGTAAGGACTGTAGGATTTCTCCTACATTGGTTATAATTTTTCAGTGGATAAAGAGGGGTTAGGTGGGGATTCCTTTCCAAAATAATTACAGTACAGAAAAATGACTTTGCAATATTGATGCAGAACATGAGGGCATTATCTTAATATTCCCCAGTTCATGCAAGTCTTGTCTAGTCAAGTTCTATGTAGCCGTTATGGAGATGAAAGGGCCCAATCATACTCCCATAGGAGTTGGTGAAAAAACTCAAATTGACTTCAATAGGATCAAAACCCTATAAATATTTGTTCTGATATTTTCACTGTTTATTTCACTATTAATACCTGGTTTAACATCTCCCTCCAACAGCTCCCTGTCACTACAATGATGCTTTTCTGTTCTCTTTCAGAATGAGAAGGCTTTGGGGCATTCCGTGAGCCGTTCCAGTAACATCTCAAAGGTACTGTATGCAATGGGTTACAGTCTTTGGTAAATTTGAATATTGTGCTTTTGTTTTTTCAAACAAGTAAGATACACTTTCTGAAGTGATCGATAGAAAGTGCATTTATAATGATGGCTAATTATAATGGATGAAATCACTTGTCTAAAAATTAGAATTGTGGATAATCTGTTCCTGTGACATACCCAGGTACAATGTAGCCTAGTGAGTAGCTGTGTCAGCCCTGTCCTCTAACCTGGGGTGCCGTTTACACTGCTTTGCTGTTGTTGCTTCCACTCCTGGACTGCTCACAAACAGCATCTAGCACTGGAGTCACACCCAACTATGTCTGTGTGCGCTTGTGGCCTGCCAGTCACACCAAAGCTTTTACCAGCTTGAATTATAATACAAGGTGACCCCAGCACACTCCCAGTCCCAGATTTTCCCCAGAAATATACATCTTGTACTGCCCGGCTCACGCCCAGACAATGCAATCTCCTATAAAGGCTGCCATTTTATTAATAGAAATATGCATAAACCTTATTATCCCAAATGGAGTGTCCCAAACACTCAAACATTAGATAAAACAAGTTTATTAACTACAAGGAGGTGGATTTTAAGTGCGTACAAATAATGAGATATAAAAGTTAGAAATGGTTACAAGAAAAATAGAGATAAAATGCAAATAGTTCCTAACTTGACAAACGACGTTAAATTCAAAGCAATGTTTTTCTCACCACATGCTCTCAACTATCTTACTGGCTGCACTTCTTAGGCTAGGACCCCTTCTTCTGTGTAACGGCTGCTTCCTTTGTTCCTCTGGTGCAGTGAATCAATAGACAGAAAGAGAAAGAGAAGCAGGGGGTAGGGGCCATTGGGGTTGGAGTCAACGTTCTGCTCATTCACTCCCACCCAGAGGAAGTAGTAGCCCCACAGAGGCTGCAGGCTGTGCAACCCTCATGAGGGTTAGGTGAATGACATATGCCCCCATATTCTCCTGTTTCAGGGTCTTGTCAGTTGGTTTGCATGTGTATGTACTGTCCCAGCTCTGCACAGACAGCTGGTTTAGCAGACCTCGATAGTATTACCCAGTATTCTTAAATGCTGGAGGCTGGAATGTTGTTGCCTCGATAGCGCTGTTTTGGCTGCTCAGTGCTTCTGTCCTTGGAGCTTCAATGTTATTGGCAGATGGTGCAGCATGTCTGTTTAGCACAGTGGTTCTCAACCAGGGGTACATGTACCCCTGGGGGTACGCAGAGGTCTTCCAGCGGGTACATCAACTCATCTAGATATTTGCAACAGGCTACATAGAAAGCACTAGCAAAGTCAGTACAAACACAAATTTCATACTGACAATGACTTGTTTAGACTGCTCTATATACTATACACTGAAATGCAAGTACAGTATTTATATTCCAGTTGATTTATTCTATAATCATATGGCAAAAAATGAGAAAGGAAGCAATTTCACAGTAAGAGTGTGCTGTGACACTTTTGTATTTGTATGACTGATTTTGCAAGCAAGTAGTTTTTAAGTGAGTTGAACCTTGGGGGCACGCAAGGCAAATCAGACTCCTAAAAGGTGTACAGTAGTCTAGAAAGGTTGAGAACCACTAGTTTAGCAGACCTCGATTTTACTCATAAAGGAAGACCACAGGCAAGGTTCAATGGTGAAGGCACTCAGCCAAGTTTACTGCCAGTGAAGCACAGTACTAGCTCCCGGGATCAATGTCTACAGTTCCACTCTCTGTATGCTCGTTGGACTCAACTCAGTCAGCGGCAAGACTTTCTGTTACCCCCTGTGCTGGACAAAGGGTACGGTGAAGTATCCTGATATTTATAGGCTGAGGAAAGCAACTGGAATATACAACTTACACACCACCATATGTATTTGATGACTTCTGTTTTTTACCTCCCTTTGTTCCTGATATCTTGAATAAAACAGCACTATAGTAATTATTCTATCAAACTATCTTATCTTGTACTAGATTGGGGTGTAGATGTACTAGCCTTTGAAATATAGTTACGTAAATATCTAATACCTGATATGCTAGCAACAACTGTACCGAATTCATAAACCTACAAACATCTACTTTAATACTTGGCCTAACTTTAATTCCCAGCTTCTGGTTCACGCCTCATATCTTATACTAGGCCCAGTGCTCCAGGCTCTCTCTACAACGTTCTCCTGCTTTTTGTCTTTTTTTTTTTTTTAGGGGGAGAATATTTACCCATCATCTTGGAAAAACATAATGCATGGACTGAAAATGATTTAGTGGTCTAAACAGCGTTTCTTGGCCATTTTGCTGTACCCATCCATTGATTCATGCTTCATGTGTCCAATGGTCTTACATGTTCCCTCTTACGACCTGTGAACAGTTTCCTTTTTCCAGTTGTTCTTAGTCCCATATTGTGGTGTGGAAATGGAGAGAAAAACTCTCTGATATGTTCGGTTTGGGATACGGGGGGTTAAGCGAGACAGTGATGATTCTAGGGGTTTGCTTAACCAATAAACCCTTTATTTTATAATAAACAATTCTATCCTTATAATAAACAGTTCTGTTTCTATAATAAACAGTTTCACAGCAAGCAATTGCACAGCAAACAGTGATAGCAAAGGGCAGGAGAACTCCGTGCACGAAAGGACAAAATGTGCCACCCAAGACTTTAGCGTTTTGTGATCTCTCCTGGATCAACGCATGGCTGCCAGCATGTGACACTAGGGTGCCCAGTTTTGGAGTTCCCCAAAGAAGTTACAAGACAAACACAACAGAAAACAGTTAATCCATACTCACAAACTTTATATACAGGTATACTATGCTGGCCAAATTCAGTTGCCGTTTGCTTTAGATACTGCAGATGGGAGAGAGCCACTGTGAGTGATCAGTTCACAGTGAAGCGGGCTAGGAAAGATGCGTCAGCCCGCCGAGCCGACACGACCAGGAGATATGCAGGATGCCGGGTGGATTCAATTCCTCTCTGCCCTCTGCTACCTGGGTTTGAACTTTTATAATTTCCCACGGTCAGCAGAGGCTAAGTCCCATTGGTTGCTATTTGCTGCATGACCTTCTAAGGTCATGGCTTGGAGTTTAGCCAACCAGGTGCTCCTGATTTCCCAGGCAGGTATGAACCAGCCAACCAGGTGATTACAATTATCCTGGGCAGTTGCTGACCACGCACCAGCAGGTGGGGTCACTTCATTTCCTTATAAGGAGACAGGTACATGCGGCTCGTGCTGCTGGTCAACCCTCCCTAGGCTGCCTCTTTATCCACGGGGGGGACAGTGCATGTGGTGCTGCAGACGCCACTATGCAATTCAGTCTCCACATGTGGGACTGAGAATTTTAGGTTCTGAACTTTAGCTGAGGAGTGTAGTTTTAAATTCATTTTGAAAAACTGGGATAGGCACTATTACGATATATTCCAGTTTTATGTGACGTGAGGAGTAAAACAGAAATTTGGAATAGCGACATACAAATACGGCCTTCATATATAATTTTTTGTATAATTAGTTACTATACAGTACTGTCCATCCGTGTTGTAGGTTGCCCTTACTGCTGGTTGTCACCGTCTGGTAAGTTTTGCTGGGCAGGAGTCAAGAGTGGTTAGCTTCTCTGTTCCATTGAATTGGCCTGAATTATTGTGGTCACACACTGAAGTCATGATGTCAACAACACTCCTGGCATATCAAGATGGGTGTGGTGCTTTTTAGGATTGCATTGCTCTGTGATAAACCAGTAGCTGACAAGACCCAGTTGTTTTTTTGTAGATGCTGTTTTCCAGATAACGCGGCTACTGTCCATTCAGTGGGTTATCAGATATTGCTGTCACGATTCAATATTGGTAATTTGACACTAAACTAAATAGCTTTGAATAACATTGCCCCAGTTAGAATGCAGTATTACTGACCCCAAATTATGGCTGGTACTAACAAAAAATGTGTCTGTACAAATACATACAGCATGCAATGCTATACTGAGTTAGTCAGACTCAGATGCAGGGGGGTGAATGCAGGGCGCCTCACAGCTCGTAAGTTACACAGAAACCTTCTCCCTTTATATACATTACACATCTCATTGCCTTTACTGGACATTGCATCACACCCTTTTGGATTGGCTTGGTTACTTTGCAGGACCCAATCCCTGTGCTGCATGCACAGTCCACACACTGATCACGATTTGACTTCCTCTTTACCTCATCTCTACATTCTTTGTACCAAATTAGTGGTGATAATGAACAAGGGAGGTATAGATGCAAAGAGATTGGTCACCAGTGACGCCCAGTCAGCGTTGTCTGTCACAGCTTCTATCACATTCTCTTTCATCTTCACACTTGGCCATAGGGCATGGGTGCCAGTCTGAGTCTGAGAGGTGAGGTTCAGACAAAATCCATCCAGGCTCCCCTAGCATGGTGGTGGTGGTGTCCCCACTGAAAAGTTGTGGTATCCCAGAGCAAATATTGTGTACCCAAGCTGTACCATCTCCTTCACTCGCTCTTTAATGACCAGTCTATCCCAACCTCCCTCACTCGTGGTCAGGCTAATTTGGGCCACGCACTCACAGAACCATCTGTGCTTGATTGGTTTACAGCAGGCTGTGTTTATTTCATCTCCTCCCTGTGTTGTCATCTTCACACTGGATAATGTTGTTTATAGGTCCCATTCTCTATTGTACCCCTATTTTTAACATATACTAATTTTTTAGAATACCCTGTCCAGCTGGGAATAGCAATCATAATTGGCACAGTCAAATTATTAATTCCATGGGGTACCCAAGGTCCAAGACCTTCTAGTCTTAAAAATTGCAAAAAAGATTTCAATAGTATGAATTCCTTTTTCCATTAGTGTGGTCCACATAAGAGTGCTGTTTAACAATCTTGATCATTTCCCCCTTTTTTAATTTGGCCTGTTCCATCAGTTAGTGAGTTAATGTTAAGATTTAATCTCTTAATATTTGCAGAATTTCATTGGAAGACCTGAACTCCTGTGCCTCTTGTGTGTATTTAGTAAAACATTAACTTCTGTGACCAGCAGGCAGTGGAAACTGTCTCTGAACCTCTACTTCTTGGCATTAAGGTCTTGGCTACTGAAAAAACAGTACACCATTTACAATGTGCATGACATTGCTGAACTATTTAACCAAACACAAGTAAAAATTAACCAACTAATTGCAGCAGACAATATCAAGGCAAGGAAAAAACAAACTGGTAAAGAAATATGGAATGTTGTGTCATGTAAACAAGTCTGAGGTTTTTCTAAGGCAAAACAATTGCATTTTAGTAAGCCCAAAATGATTGGTGGACGTGTATGTAAATAGAACCCAGCTGTAGAGCCAGAAGGGACACTGTGTGACCGTACTAGGAATGCCAACTTTGTAATATTTTAAAAACCAGACTCTCCAGCAGGCGTGCTGGAACCTCCCCTGCCCCACCTCTTCCCCTATGGCCTCACGCCTACCCCGCCTCTTCCCCCAGGCTCCACCCCCTGTTTGCTACTCTTTCCCTCTGCCCAGGTCGGGAGGGACTCGCCTGTGGAGCCAGGGTTGGCAGCTCCAGCCTCCCGACTCAGGGAGGAGGCAGCCCGGCCTCCCCCACCCACAGTAACTGGACTTTGGATGTCTGGTCAATTCAGAACAGACCGGACACTGTCAGGTAAACTGGACATCTGGCCACCCTAATACATACACATATATACAAACATATTTTTATATCGCCCCTGTTTCAGGTAGCTCTCCAGATTTAAATAATCTTGAAATGTATCCCAGAATTCCATTTAGATTTTGGAGTCTCCTATTTTGAAAGATATCAGACTGCGCAATAGTCTTTTGACCAACCCTTGTGCATATTCTTGATAAAATGCTGGTATATTTAATTAACAAAGTATACAGCAGTAATACAGTTGCTTAGTACATAGTAGCCAAATTCATCCATATTTCAGTAATAAAGATTAAAACCACAGGCACTTGAATTTAGTTTGCTCACTAAAATACATTTGCAGAAGCAATTTGATGCCTGCTACATGGCCACTTGCAGGTAGAATTCATCCCATTGCAGAAGGCCTACATAACACCCTCTGCACAATTTAAGCCCTGTATTAAGGGCTAAAACAATATAATAGTGCTATAGCAGTATAAAAGGCCTCACACTGGGACAAAGTTCTCCCTAGATGTGTTTGTGAGCAAGAGGCTGATTTTCAGGATCTTTATGTATTGCCGAATTCAGAGTGATTGATTCATTGTACAAGCGCTTGATACTTAAGTCTCAAAACTGCTCCTGTTGCAAAATAGAGAAGTGAGCTTTGCCATGGAATACGGTGGAAGCTGAATCAGTACAGTGGTGCACAAACATCTGCCAAAACTTAAGGATATGTCTGCGCTTTGAGTGGGGAGTGTGATTCCCAGTTCGAGGATGCATACCCACACTAGCTCTGTTTGAGCTAATGCACTAAAAGCATAGCGTAACCATCGTGGCGCAAGCTGTAGGGGTCTCAAATGTGTACGTTCTTGGGGGGGGCTAGCCTGTTCCGCTACTCATTCTGCCATGTATGCTCTCTATTTTAGTACTCTAGCTTGATTCGAGAGAGCGCGCATATGTCTCCCAGGGCTGGGAATCACACACACCCCAGATAGAGGGACAGACAGACATGGTGTAACTTGGAAAAGCTGCCAGTTGTGCTTTTGCATGCAACGCTCAGCCCTCATTGCAAAATTGAATTCCAGATGTAAACATCCACAAAGCTTAGCAGTTATCTGATTTGATGATTTTGTTTGGCTCATGATAAAGAGAGAAGCCAGCTGCAAAGTTGAGATCTGGATCGAAAATTCTCCACAGTTCAGGGGTTGTTTGGAGTCAAGGTTTTGCTTTGAGCCCTTTTTCTGTTCACAGGAGCTGTTTTTTTTTTTTCTTTCTTCCAATCATAGAATCATGGGTGCTTGTATACTATCAGGATTGCTAACTAATTAGCTCATACCACAGCACTTACCATTTCCACAAACTTGCCGTTTCAGGTATTCAGTTTGTTTCATTGTTTATTATATTATTTAACTGATAAACCTTAATCCATTTAGTGGTTAATGACTGCACTAGACACATACTTAATGGAAATGAAAACAAACTTGTTTTTCTTTGACTTATACATCAGTGCTCAGTGCATGGATCTGGTTTTCTTGGAATTCCAAGCAGAGTAAAGGTTCTGGGTGTCTCCTTGGTGACTGTGTGTTGTTTCAGGAATTGTGTGTGGGTGTGAATGTATGAGAAGGCGATAGATATAGTTGTATGGCTTTTGTGGTTTTGAACTGGATATTATTTGCCCTTAGAAATCTTAACAGTTGAACAAAGCTTTCTGTATCTTTTGATATTTTCAGGGTCCAAACCTGCACTTCCTAAGTACTCAAACTCCCATGGACTTTCACTTGCCTTAGCAATGCCATATCAGTCCCTAAAGGCTATAGGATCAGTAGCATCTTAAACCCTGATGTAGCTTTCACAGACAGCTGTATTATGAGTACAACTCATTAGCAAGTGGACGATTCAGAAGGGGGAAGATTACAACTTTCATGAGAAATGGTTGCTATAACAACAATATTTTTTCTTTTGTAAAGCTGTGAGGAGTATAGAAGTTTACTTCAGTCAGAAAAAAACTTATTTGGCAGTTCTGAGGGTGAACGAGAGAAGTTGCTTTCCATCTTAACAGTCTTAGTTTAATAGGCCTACTTGTAAGTTTAATGTCTAGCCTTGCAAAAGGCACTGTCTTAGACCTTAGGCATGTACTTGGGAACCAGTGTTGCCTGGTGCTTAGAGCACTTTGAGATCTATGGATGAAAAGTGCTGTATAAGAGTACTGTACATTTAGGGCCAGATTTACCAGTTTTAAAGCAGTGTAACTATGTGGGTAGAATTATTGACGTAACAGAGTGGTAAATCAGGCTCTCCATATGCTTATAAGTCATTTTATGCATGTGACATTTAATTTATGGCTAGTGGAAACTGCTTATTAGTCATAAACTCTTAATAATGTGTACATATGTTCTTTCGTGTGCAGTGGAGTAGTCAAGTAACATACAGCTGATTAAGACCTTGTCCTCATTGACTGTGGATTTCTAAACTGTTATAATTAATCCTAAAGTCCCTCTGTACAGTACCAGTCACCCATGGTGTAACAGATCAGAACCTGATTCTGCGGTGCTTCTAAGCAGTTCTATTCTAGTCCATGCCTTGGCTGTTACACCCAGATGTATGTGATGTGGTGTTCTTGTGTATTTAAATGAAAACACTAAAGATAAAGAATGTTTTTAGGCTTGGAAGGATTAGATTTTTCTCAGTAAATGTTAGTAAACATCAATTTCACCATAAACCACAGACCAGTGTAAAAATATTTCCATTAATAATAATTGAAATGTGTAGGTAGATAAAGCAAGACAAATGCTGCTTGAGAACTTCTTAGAGTTTGATTTAAGGATTTTTATTTTGTGTACTTTGACAGGTGATGTTGATGATTTGTTTTAACAGTTTTAAAGCTTTAATTTTTTGAATCTCAATAACTAGTGTCACTAAATAATTGTCTGATCCCTCCCAATATCTGACATCCCTCCATAATTCTCTGCAACTGTGAACATTTAGATAATAAAAATAGAAAATAATAATTAGAAATAAACTGTATTTGTAAAAAATTATTTTAAAAAAATCAAATTTATCAAGCCTAAATATTATGCAGGGATAAGATGGAAAGTGATAACTGCTCCTTTGGAGCCACAAACAATGCACAGTACGATTCTTTAAAAACTCTTATCCTACTGAGTAAATTTACTTGTGTGTGAATTTTGTAGGATTGACTGCAGGTTGTGTGAGAGTAACTCGGTTACAGAATTGCTGCCTTACTAACATGAAATCAGTGGATGTTGTATCGTATTGGAAAAAGATTGCATGAGACTAAAAAAAGGCATATATAGTACCTATCTTTAAAAAAGGGAAGAAGGAGGATCCAGGGAACTACAGACCAGTAGCCTCACCTCAGTCCCCAAAAAAATCATAGAGCAGCTCCTTGAGGAATCCATTTTGAAGCATTTGGAGGAGAGGAAGGTGATCAGGAACAATCAGCATGGAGTCACCAAGGGCAAGTCATGCCTGACCAACCTAATTTCCTTCTGTGATGAGATGATTGGCTCTGTGGATGTGGGGAAAGCGGTGGACGTGATATAACTTGACTTTAGCAAAGCTTTTGATATGGTCTCCTACATATTCTTGCCAGCAAGTTGAAGTATGGGTTGGATGTATGGACTATAAGGTGGATAGAAAGCCGATTAGATCATCGGGCTCAACGGGTAATGATCAACAGCTCGATGTCTATTTGGCAGCCAGTATCAAGCAGATTGCCCCAGGGGTTGGTCCTAGGGCCAGTGTTGTTCAACATATTCATTAATGATCTGGATGATAGGGTGGATTGCACCCTCAGCAAGTTTTCAGATGACACTAAACTGGAGGGAGTTGTAGATACGCTGGAGAGTAGGAATAGGAATAAGATAGAGTGACCTAGACCAGTTGTTTCTCAACCTTCAGTGTACCCCAACACTCAATGTTCTATGGGATTTTATATTTACAGACTAATGTGAGCCATATGTTGGAAGAAGGGCTGAATATATAAGGCCATGATATGACCGATGTCAGATCTAGTGTGGGTAGGATTACCACCTTTACACCAGGGGTGCACAGGGGTGCACAACTCAAGTATGTACCTGGGCTAGAGGTGATGTTGGCCAAAGCTAGGAGGCAAAATTGAGCGGCATGCCAGTGCTGGGGAATATAAAGTGCCATGCCAAATTTTTGCTATAATTTTGAGGAGGAAGGGGAGAGAGAGAGACAGGGAAGAAGGGCGAGAGATAGAGAGGAAAAGGGGGTAACTGGTAAAATCTGGGGCTGTCATAGCTGTCAGTTTCACTGTTCAGCTAGAGCAGTGAAATTAACAATTTTTCTGGGCTTTGAGCAGGGAGTGATGGGGGGCTCCTGCACCTGCTGGGACTCAGAGATCTGGAGGCTGTCCCAGCTCGCAAGACACAGGTGGCTGCCACCAGCCTCCCAGCTGGGAGCTGGGACCCAGCGGGAAGCAGGGGGCTGCCATCTGGCTTCCCCAGAAGTCATCAGCTGCCCCCCCGCCTCCCCTTCACTCTGTTTTTCCCTGGGTACCCCCTGCCTGTGTCTCGTGTACCCCCAGGGGTACGCGTACCACAGGTTGAGAAACTATGACCTAGACAAATTGGAGGATTGGTCCAAAAGAAATCTGATGAGGGTCAACAAGGACAAGTACAGAGTCCTACATTTGGGACAGAAGAATCCCAGGCACTGCTACAGACTGGGGACCGACGGGCTAGGCAGCAGTTCTTCAGAAAAGGACCTGGGGGTTACAGTGGACAAGAAGCTGGATATGAGTCAGCAGTGTGCCCTGGTTGCCAAGAAGGCTAACAGCATATTGGACTGCATTAGTAGGAGCATTGCCAGCAGATCAAAAAAAGTGATTATTCCCCTCTATTCGGCACTGGTGAGGCCACAACTGGAGTATTGTGTCTAGTTTTGGGCCCCCACTACAGGAAGGTTGTGGACAAATTGGAGAGAGTCCAGCGGAGGGCAACGAAAATGCTTAGGGGCCTGGAACATATGACTTATGAGGTGAGGATGTGGGAACTAGGCTTATTTAGTGTGCAGAAGAGAATAATGAGAGGGGATTTGATAGCAGCTTTTAACCAGCTGAAGGAGTTCCAAGGAGGATGGAGCTAGGCTGTTCTGTGGTGGCAGATGACAGAACTAGGAACAATGGTCTCAAGTTGCGGTGGGGGAGGTCTAGTTGGATATTAGGAAAAGCTTTTTCACTAGGAGGGTAGTGAAGCACTGGAATGGGTTACCTAGGTAGGTGGTGGAATCTCCATCCTTAGAGGTTTTTAAGGCCCAGCTTGACAAAGCCCTGGCTGGCATGATATAGTTGGGGTTGGTCCTACTTTGAGTAGGGTATTGGACTAGATACCTCCTGAGGTCCCTTCCAACCCTAATCTCCTATGATTCTATATTTGCAAGGACCCGGGATGGTCTAGTGGTTAGAGCGGGGAGTGAACTGGGAGTGAAGACATCTGCATTTTAGTCCTAGCTCAGCTGCTGATTTGCCGTGATATCATGGGTAAATGGTGTGACCTCTCTGTGCCTCGGTTTCCCCATCTGTAAAATGGGTATGATCATGACTACTTTCAAGAGCTGAGTTTTAGCAGTGGGGGTAATTAACCACTGAAATTTACCAAGGGTTGTGGTAGATTCTTCATCACTGGCAATTTTTAAATCAAAATTGTAAGTTTTTCTAAAATATGTGCTCTAGTTCAAACAAGAATTAATTCAGGAAAATTCTGTGACTTGTGTTATACCAGATATCAGACTAGAAGATCACAATGGGCCCTTCTGGCCTTTAAATCTATTAATGTACATTGAAACGGTTCCATAATAGTGTGCAGGAAAGGCCTTATCCTACTGCTATTAAATTCAGTGGTGCATTGACATCATTCATGCAGGATCAGGCCGTTAATGAGTGTCTCTCTCATTTTAACTCTAGCTTACTTTTGGTGTTATTGAAATAGGTAAAACCTTCCGCCTGTTTTCAGAAGGGCTAGATGTTGCTTCTCACATGTCTGATATGCAAGGGTTAGTGTAGTCTGACGTGGAGAGAGGAACTAGACTTCTTGAAGGCAATAGAGGCAACTGACAGAAGAGACATGGCTCTACCATCCATCAACAGAAGCTGCCCATACTGACATCAGTACAAGATCATATATGGAACATATAAGTGTCCTTAGCTGGACATCTTCTTTGCATTAAACCTAGAGTAATCGATCTTTGTGTGTCTGCCTTGTATCATCCATGCATGATCTGTGCACTTGTTCTGGTATCGGTAGTCGAGATCAGATGGCAAGAGTTGGATCACTTGCGGCAAATCCTCTTGAAAGAAAAAAAGCAGTGGCCTCTCAGGCCTCCATTATCCTGGTGTCCCCAGAAGCACAGTTGCTGCCTCCAGCACGTCCCTCTGGGCATGGCTTCTCCCCTCCTCAGACCACCAACCCCACAGTGGAGAATGTAGTAAAGCCACAATCTTGTCCTAAATGATGAAAAATTTGGTGTCATATTTGGTGTCTCTGTTATGTTGGGGATTGGAGGATGTCATAAGCACTTTCTGTGTCAATCTGGAAAAAATGTAAGACTCGGAACTCTTGGAGAAAGCTTAATGTGTATGAAAATTCTGTCCAGATGTTTGATTCTTTAAAATAAAGTTTTAAAATATTATAATAATGCAACAAACATTGCAGATTATATCTATTTATTTAAATATTGAAATGCTCTGGTGCCTTTATTGCCCCTTCTATAGCCCTCTGAGCTTGTAGACACTGCACTGCATTAAGACCAGCCATGTAACTGAAATGGCGAACATTGTATTTGATCAGTTTCCCATTGAGTCAACAGAAATTGAAGGGCATGTGAACAGAAACAATACATACTTCCTGCAGTGATTCACAGTTCTAACTGTTCGCTTGACACCCAAATCTGGCTGCCTGCTTACTTATGCTTGGTATTATCCTTCAGTCTTGATTCAAAACCATTCACCATTTCAGGGATGATATAGTTAATAAACTTGCTGCCTTATTACTGTATTCCCTTCACCTACCCCCAGCCCTCCTACAATGCGGTGGAAAGGATTGGGTTGTTTTCAGGGGGTCAGGGTTCCACATGAGCATCTAGCTAGTTGAGGGAGTGGCCAGGGAAAGGAAGCAATTTTCTGAGGGGATCAAAGACAGGGAGACAGATGGTTCCACTGAATGTGTGAACAGTAAGGTAGCTACACAGAGTAGGCCAGGTAGAGGAACCAGATGGGCATCCACAGATAGAGCCCTGCCCAGGAGAGCCGGAGCCAAGAGGAGTCAGTCTTTGTACGGCTGAGAGAAGAGGCAAGGCTGAGAAAGGAAGGGCAGTTTTGTAGCCACATGGTGAGCCTGGGAGAGGGAGGGAAGCAGCTACTGTAACTGGCAGGCCCAGTGAGGGGAAAAGAGCAGCTTGCTAGGGTTGCCAATTTTGGCTGGACGTATTCCTGGAGGTTTCATCACATGGAATAATCTTTCATTAAGAATTCATCTATAATTCCTGGAGACTCCATGACAATCTTGGAGGGTTGGCAACCCTAGAGCACTGGGCCAGGGAGCAGCTGAAGGAGAGCAGGGGACGAAGCGTGGGTGGAGCCTCATGTGAAGATGTTGGGGTTTGTGTAACCTGTCACCCACCAGGGCGGGGGTGGAGGAGTGGCTTTTGTCCCAGCCCCTTTCTGCTTTCTCTGCACAGTACTGAAAGCATTCTGCTGAAATCCGGTCTGATCTTTAAGGTGAATTTCAGTTTGAGTCTTTCCTTTTATGTTTTGAATTAAATATTAGCAGCATTTTCGGGAACAATGAGCTAGTTTGGCTACCTACACAATATGATGTGAATATTTGTACTAGAAATCATTAAAGAGTTGCCCGAATTCCAATCTCACGCCTGTTAATGCGAGGTAACTCCACTAACTCGAATGGAGTTATTCATGAATTACACGGAATAAGCAGGCCAGATTCTAATCATTCCAGGATTTTACATTAAACTAGTGTTGTAGGTCTTTGTTTAGAAACCACCTTTGATTAATAACTGCCTTTCAGACAAGCTGCATAGGAAAGTAATTAAACTTCATGGAAGCCTCTGCTTCTAAACACAGATATCTATTACCCTGAAATAGAGTCAGTCATGCACAGTAGCTCAAGGAAGGTTTTTACTGTCCTGGTGAATCAGGGTTTGTGACCTAAAACAAAGGAATTCTACTAATGAGACGATTAAATTAGGTCATTAATGAAGTTAGTCTGTAAACAGTTACCGTCAAATGAACTGTAGTGTTTCACTTTAAAGTGCCTGATGGAGCCTGAAATGGCTGATGTAATATATGGAAATGTCTTCAGGTCATCTATGTGCTGTGTCTGTTGTCTGATTGCTCTGGAGGGGGGCTCCCTTTTAGTCTTGTTTTCATAGTCCTTTGAGGGGTAATCTTTGAAATGAAGCACAGAAATCAAAACTTCATGCTTACAAAAAATGTCAATACTTTGTCTTTTCTGAAGGTCTGTACAGCTTTATCTTTTGAGCAAAGGCACACTGTGAAGTATTAAATTATTCTAGTACTGAATGGCAGCCAGTGCAAATGCAAAGTGGTAGCCTAAGCTCGCTATGAAATTTAAAATCCATTTAGGCTGTTCATCAGCTTGGAACCAATTTTAGAAAAGCATATGAATACATACATTCAGTGTTGCCTGAAGCTTTGGTGGATTCAATGAATGCTAGTCCATAGAAATGCAGTCCAGATTTTTCAGACCCTAAGTGTCTCTTGTATCCCGTCAGATGACCAAGTCTTACTGAAAACAACTACTCAAAGGTATTCTTTTCAGGTCCCTGAGCCCTGGAAAAAGGTGTGTGTGAATGTGTGTGGTTGCATTTTTAAACAAACCTGTATTTTTAGAGCTACTGGGAAAGTAGCAGCTAAAAGGAGGCAGGAAAAAGTCTATAATGTGAAGGTTGAAATATGTTGGTATGTTCTTCTTTTTTTTTTTTTTTTTAAATAACACCCCAAGGCATGTAAAGCAATGGTAGGCACCACATGATAATCATCTGACATGTGTCTAGTAATCCCTCAGTCTCTGGTACTCTGCATTCAGGCACTGGATTCTCCATGTTCACGTCATTGTTTATGCAGCTAATAAGAGCATCTTCTGAAGTGACATGTGGCGGAAGCAGGAGGGGAAGAGTAGGGTTCTCTCTCCTTT
This sequence comes from Emydura macquarii macquarii, assembly GCF_026122565.2. Taxonomy (NCBI): domain Eukaryota; kingdom Metazoa; phylum Chordata; order Testudines; family Chelidae; genus Emydura; species Emydura macquarii. The sequence goes on from NW_027130204.1 coordinate 7,281,669, forward strand.
CATACTCCCTCAGTCCCAGACGTGTATTTTGAGGGCCATTTTCAAGACCGAGGGTCCAATTTCCCCCCTGTAGGGTATGAGTAGCTCTCATTTACTCTAATTGGAGTTACTTATACCCTGGAAGATTTTGGGAAGATAAATGGCCACTTTTTAGTGCTTTATAATCTGATATTACCCCAGTAAGCTTCCTCCAGAATCCTTCAATAGGGTTTCCCCTTGGGAAGCCTGAGTAGAAGCTGACTCTAGTTTGATTTCCACTTTCAAGGAGAGTGCGTAGTCTTCGATGTGTAGATATGGAAAGGAGCAAATGTGGAAAATAGTCTCCCAGTGACTCCAGAAAAGTCTGTTACTTCAGAATCACTGCCCAGAGTACAGTGCAAAGCTCACTTTCCTGAAGGTTTCTTTTCCTGTCTTTTCCCTATTTTAATGTAGTGTTTTCTTCTTATTAGATGTCTGAATCCTGGCCCTGCTTCCCCAAAACAAGAGGGAATGATAGTCTAAGGCAGCGTTTCTCAATTAAATTTCCCCGCAGAACCTGTTAGGCTCCACGGGGAAATTACACTCATACTCGATACGCTCCGCCGAAAAATCCGGGACATCTTCCCCTTTTCGGCGGCGCGGAGAACAGCTGCTCTTGGCGGCATGATGTCACTTTCTCACAGAGCCCTAACAGTGTTCCCGCAGAACCCCAGGGTTCCGCGGAACACCAATTGAGAAACACTGGTCTAAGGTCATATCTACACTACAGAGACTAAACTGGCATAGCTACAGTGCCTTAGCTATGCAAACATAACCCTGTAGTGCACATGCATCCTACACTGATGGAATACATCTTTCCTTCAGTGTAGGAACACCACCTCACTGAACCACGGTAGCTAGGTCAGAAGAAACATATTTCTGTCAACTTAGCTGCGTCTATGCCAGGAGTTAGGTTGGCAAAGCTACATCTCTCCCAGGGGGTGGTTTTTCACAACCCTGAATGACATAAATTTTAAGTGTAGTCCAATCCTAAAATGCTACTACTGCAATTCCTTCAGAGCAAACTCAGGGGATACTAATATTTCTGTGGCAGTGGGACTAACTTATTCCAGCCATTTAGCTATGGGCTCCAGTTTTAGTTCTGAACCGTTCTCCATCTCTGCAATACATGCATTCCAGATACAGACTCTTCAGTCAGTACCCACTGATATAGTGCTTCTTATCATAGTTAAAAGGATCTATTCTTGATAGTAAGAGTTTACAGGACTGGACCCTAAATGTTTAGTGTTCAGTCCTGCTACGTACTATCCAACACTGGTATATGAGCCCTTGAAAACAACCTCTCAAGTTGCACTCCTGTGCCCCGTTTATTTGGAGATCACCAGTGGGAGGGGAGGACTCTGGATATACAACACTGGGCATTACCCGTTCTTGTTACTTGTTAATTGCAGTAGCATGAAGGGGCACCACTGAGGATCGGAACCCCATCATGCTGTACAGATATACCGTGAAAAGACGGAGACCAGTGTGTGGGACTTGAACCATACCATAGTCTTCAGCCAGTTTATCTGTGTATTTTGCCATATTCAAATAAGCTGTGAGAACACATTTCATGCTCATGAAGGCGAGGCGTTGACAGCACTGGACTGAGCCAAGCAATTTATCGTTATTCTGCAGTGACTCCAAATAGCTGATAAATGTATCTCTGGGATTTAATACAAACCTCTTCTACCTTCCTTACTCATGAGTTGCCGCATGTTTCAAGATAATTCTTAGGACAGAAAGTTAGAATTGCTCATTGACATTTAGAAATATGTTGACTGTTATGAAGTTTGAAGCCTGATGATGATGAGCCTAAATATTTCTTTTAGGATCTGTCTTACCTTTGTATTTCTACTGCACTCATCACTGGTGGTGTATTATGCTGGGGGCCAAATCCTGTAGTACTTATTTTGGCTTAAATAGGAATTTTACCCATGAAGGATTGCAGAGTCAGTGTAAGGATCTGTGGGATTAGTACCCAGGTCTGTAGAGCCTGGGGCAGCTGACGTTCCCCCAGAAGGTTCTGCAGAGCTACATCCAGTGAGCACTGTGGGAATTAGGTACTGCATGCTGTACTGCCCAAAGGCACCAAAGCGACAGCACCCTGTAGCCTTCCATTGGCTCATGCTTACTATTTAACCCTGTAGGGTGCGCCAGGAAGTTGTCTGGATAACTACTCAGATTTCTGACTTGCTGCAGCTCCAGACCACAGTTCGCTTTCTGATATCCAATCTCCGACCCGAGCCTGTCTCTGACCCTGACTCTTGCTTCCAGGTTCCAGCCTGATAACTACCTCTGATCTACAGCTCCAACCCTGGCCTGACTCTGACCCTGACTCTTGCCTATTGATCCTGGCTCTAGCAATTAATCTGATCCTTGCTTGCTGACTTATCACCTCACTGGCATCCTTGCTTTGTGGACGCCAGACCACCTACGTCATGTCCCTTACAATCAGGAAGGCAGGGTTTAGAAGTATCATGGTTCAGAGTGATTATTTTGTTTTTTTAAGATAAAAGTCTAAATTTTTGGCTGTGATTGGGGGGGGGGGGGGAAGGGGGCATGACCTAGGGACTTATTGATGCCAAATGACAAAGAGGATCCATGGATTCTACAGGGATCCCCTAGGTCAGGTGAATCATAGAATCATAGAAGATTAGGGTTGGAAGGGACCTCAGGAGATCATCTAATCAATCTCAATGTGTAATAACCCACCAAAGGAGTACATGTATTGTCTCTACTGAGAGCCACTAGCTTACTGGTCATCACAGTCATTGCAAAATGTACTCATGGGTAATATTTAAGAAGTTATACATCTGTAATGGAAATTTTGTTCTTAAAGCCTTGAAGTTAAAAGCAGGGCCAGGCAGTGACAAGCCTTGGACAGAATCTGTTCATGCAGGGGGTAGGAGACTGTTATCTCTCCCTGGCTGGTCAGGTGTGTGTTGTGCATTGTTTGTATCACAGGAAGGCCTACATAACTGAGCCTGATATTAATCAAGAGATCATGAAACCAGAAGAGAGAGGAGAGCTGCAGTGAAAAACAGAAATGGCAGAGGGTATCCTGTCCCTGAGTAAAGACATTGGATTTTGGGGATGTAACTGGATCTTTCATTGAGGTGATCACCTGTCTGCATGTTTTGTCTTACAAAAGGTGGGTCACAGCCAACCTTGCTGTAAAACACGGCAAAGACTTTGGGTGAGCTATGCTTTATTAGACAGGAAAGTATCAAGAAGTCTAGGCTCTGGAATACGTGTTAGGATTTTATTTTATGGATAAACATTTGTTTCCAATGCTTGCTACTTCTCAAATCTCTGTGCGTTGTTAAATAAATGTATATTTGATTTCACTATAAACATATCAACATGCTGTATGCTAAGTGGAGCTGTGACTCAAGGTGCTGGTAACCTGTGGGGAAAGGTACTGTTCCATTAGGAGCAGCAAATCTGCGACTTGTGTGAGTGTCTAGTGGCCCAAGGGCTGGATGCTCCAGGGGAACACTCGGGTGGGCTCGAGCGTTGGAGCGTGCCAATCGCTAACCTGCAGAGGGACAGTGGATCCTGCATAGGGTGAGAGGCAAGTGCTTGTGTTGGTCGTGGCTGGAGGAGCTTGGGAGCTGACATGCAGCAGGCAAAGACAAGCCTTCCTCACAGTAAGGGCCGGTGGTAGCGAGGTGCCTCACAACCATGGATACCCCTGAAAAATGTCACAAGAACACTCCGCTCAGCTGAGGAAAAGGATGCAAAAGTGGCATCCTTTGTGCCACCCCAATCCTGAGCCAGATGTGGGCAGATGCAGGCTGCTCTAAATTGCATTAGCATCCCCAAGGGACTGATACAGCAGCTGGGATTAGCCAGATGTCAGAGAGCCCCAGCCATGCCACTTTGATGCTACTGGTGGGAGGGGAAGTGTGCAGGCGCTTCTCTGACAAATCTGAGCTATGGGAGGGTCCTGCTGATACTAGAGTGATTCTGAGAAATGGGCAGACTTGCTGTGGAATTTCATTTTCTTTATTTGTCTATTTGACACTGGCAGCGCAGCACAAAGTGGCCGGATCACGACACAGAATCAGAGAGGAAAGTTGGTTTTGTGAATAAGGCACTGAACTGTAACTCAGGGGAGTTGGGTTTGATTCTTGGCCCTACCAGAGACTTTCTTCATGACTTGCTGTGTTGCTTAATCTCTCCTTGCCTCAGTTCTTCATCCGTAAATCAGGGATGTAATGATTCTTCCTCTCCCTAACACTTTATCTGTCTTGTTCCTGTTTAGATTGGAGCAGGGAAGGTATCTCACCATAGATGTGTACAGCACCTAGCACATTAGGGCTGTAGTCCCAGTGGGCCTCAAGGGTTACTAATACAAATCATAAACAGGACTAAGATTTTTGCCCACTGTTGCAACTACATAGGGCAGCATTGGCAGGTGTGGGGGGAAAACTCCACCTACTTCCTACCACTTTTTTAATCAATGGATGAATTACCCTGGGGTTGGGTTTGTTTTTAACTTTGTTTTCAATGAGTAACTTGATCATTTTGTATGACTATGACAAGACCTATTTTTTAAAGCTCGGTATAATTACTGTTACCAAAGCACAGCCTAAAGTGGGACGACAGTAACCGTATGCACAGGCACATGCTCAGATGAGCAGATGATTAGGAATATTCCCCATCTATAGCCAGATCTACATCACGCACCACAAAGGAGATGGCTTTGTTTTGGTCCGGAGGGGGACGGGAGCAGGCCGATTTGACTGCGCTTAGTTGTGGACAGACATTACTGTGGGGGGAAAAAAAAAAGGGCTGAGTTCCTTCAGTAATAGGTTTTGGGCTGTTCGTAGGAGAAAAAAGAATTAGAATGACAGTATCACAGGTTTCTTTCTAATGGTGGTCCCAGAGCTAACTGGCCTTCAAGGGATTATCACCTTCAGCTCACTGTGATTACCTGAGTAACAACTCTGGAGATTACACTCTAACTCTGCTGAAGTGCATCAGATTGAAATGTTGATTATATGCTATCAACCAAGTGCTGACCTTTCTTTGGAGTTACTGTGGGAAACAGTTATGGCAATATGGCGCAGTTTGCTGATGATGTGATTCCCACTGTTCAGTCTATGCGCTCTGGACGTAATTCACCTCTTGTAGAAACTGGTGTTCATCAGGAGCAAGTGCACTGAAGTCCAGGCAGTTAAACCATGTAAAACTGGAGTTAATGAGCAAGGTCTTTTATATGTCAGATATGGGCTGTGGTGATAGCATAACAAAAAACCTAATACAGTCAAGAATGCCTTGAAAAACATTACCAACTATTGTACATATTTTAACTAATAGTACTTAGAGACATGCTATACCGTGTATCAAAGGCAAAGTACATTGCGGCAGCTACATAGTAGTTAAGGTTTCTAAGTGTTTCTCTTCCAAAGGGTCTCTTTCAGTTGCTTATAAACGTCCTCAAACTTCTATCTTTCAAATTTTTGAAAATGTTCAGGTCTGGTCACTTTCTGAGGTTAAATTTATTTTTGGTTTGGTTAGGTTTGTGTTTAGTGGGAAGTTTAAGCAAAAACAGTTCTGCTGTTTTTCAGTAGGAAGAGAATGGGGGAAAACTACGCTTTTGCCATTACAATTTTTTTCAAGCTTTCTTGAACAGATCTGGCATTTTAGAGATTGAAATTTTACGGGGACATGTTTCCTGAGAAACAGAGGTACTTTTCTTATATCAGTGACAATCTGCTTAGATTTGACTGAGTGGGAAAAAAAAGTACTTCATGCATGTCCTCTGTTTTTTATTATACCAAAGCAGTTTTCTTTCTGAATGTAAAATATCCCAACATTCTTTTGGTCCAATGCATGCATGTGTATGGAAGTTGAAGGTCAATCAATGGATAGTTTCTCTGCCTTCCGTTGCAGTTGAAGTTTTGTGCATAAGAAAAATTAATGCAATTTCTCCCATGCAGATGGAATATCATCTGGGAAGTCGATTTAAGGAATGCAGCAAAGCTTTAGATAGTAAGCTTGCAAAGAGAAGTACTCAGAAATCAGTAAATGCCAAAGTTAAGGTTGCATGTGAATTACAATACAGTCTTTAATTTTTGGTCATGTGGCGTTTTGTGCAGGATCCCTGTCTTATTCAGGATCAAATTTACCCTCTATGCAGCATAATGTCCCATTGTGGAAGTATTCATTTTTCTTTTAACCAAGATAATGCAAAGAGAGTTTTAACTTTAAATTTATATCCATTCTTGACTTTCACAACCTCTTAGAGCCTCGCTCTGATAGATTTAGGTTTTCCACTCACGCAGTTGAACTTGGAATAAGACCAGCGTTTCTAGTATCAGCCTCTCTTCAGCGGTTTATAACTCATCAATAATATTTCCTCCCAAAGCATTGCACAAACTTTGAGCTTGATCTTGCTTTCACTGGGAGTTCTGCCATTAAGTGCTTGCAGGATTGGGCCTTGTATGCGTCCAGCACACTGACATGCGGTCTCCTCTGGGGAAGGGAGTAACAACCAAACATTGTACATTAGTACTGTTCTACAGTGTAGGGAAAGGAGATCCCCTATTCAGACAAAAATTGCCATGGGGACTAAAGGGGTCACTGTTATAAAGTCATCCTGACACTGTCTAGAATCCTTTCCAGAAGCATGCTAGACCCTTAGTTACAATCGTGGTTTGCAAATTATGGGCTAAGTAATGGTCCTAGTGCCCTCATGGACTGGAGTCAGATGGAGCTGCCTGGTTGGGTTCTGCCTACAAGTGGCTAATCAAACCATGGTGCCTCTTACTCTTCAGGGACAGTCATATAAGGCCCGCCACTGCCCACCCCAGCCCTTCACTTTCGCAAGCACCAGACTCTGACTGCCCCATCTGAGTGCTGGGCAGTGATGTCAGGAATGCAGTGAGCATGCCCAGTGCCTCCCCAATACTGTGCAGGCTGTGGGTCCTGCTGGACTGATTGACATCCGAGGCAATGAATGGACCACGTGGCCCATTGTGGTGATCTCTCCCAGTTGGTGGCTCTCAATGGAGAGGAGTTCAGGGCCTATTGGGGTGAAGAAACAAACCTTTCCTCTCCAAGCCTGGTTGGAGGGGGTAGAGGGGAAGAACACAACTCACTGCAAAGACATCCTCCAGGCACCTCTCTTGTTTTTGTTTAGTTTTGGGGAGGTCCCACCCTCGTCCCTTTTCTGCACCATATCTTCCCATGAGAATAACATCTGGGCCCCATGGAGAGCTGTCTAAGGATTAAATGCTTTCCCTATCCCCAAACAGCCCATGGAGCGGGCATAGAGCCTCTTCATCCCTTCTGTACCAGGCCCAGACGTCCTTGGTGTGGGCCAGGCCTGTCCTGAGCCAACACGGACATTGTAGGACGTTCGCATGCTCCTTCCTGCCATATGAAGCAGAGCCAGGATTCGGCCCTGTATCCATAGGAAATCTCTGGCAATATGAACTATCTTTTGTTCTTTCAGTAGCCTGATGCGTGTTTATCTCTTGAGTCAACTACTGTGATTCCAGCAACATCTGCATTTGTGTTTCCAAGGCAGAGTGTAACGTTCTGTTCCATTGGGTTTTTAAAAGCTTTTAAAATTTTGTTTTTAAAAGATTGCTAAATATGTCCTTAAATACTACATCATTTTAAACAATCTCATTAATGCGCATTTGCATAATTACTGCAGATCCAAATGTTAGCTCCCACACTGACATGTTGTTGTTGTTTTTTTTTTTTAAAAACCACCACAATTACCACCAAAAAAATTCATTTGAGGAGACAGGAACATTTAACGTCAGAGAAAAACCTGTTTTGAAGTTGATGCTATGGCAGGAAAGCAAATAGATCAAAAAATATTTGCCACAGTCTGGAACTCACCTTAACATAGCAGGTTGGGAATCATTGTCTTGCCAGCAAGTTGATTCGCATGGTATAAAATATATGAGCTGTGGTCCTCAGGGCAGAGCTAATATAACCAATCATTGATGTTGCAGTTTGTTGGTTTTCACAACCTCAATATAATTCAAACAGCTTTTGGCCTGAAGTTTTCTGTTACTATTATTTTATAGGTATATTTTTACCTATAGATTACCCTCTTTGGTAGGATACCAATCTGTCTATAAGCAAGGTTATGCATACTCTGTGGCAAGATGAACCTAAATTCTACAGCAAAATTCCTAAATCTTGTGGCAGTTTCATTTAAATATTCCATAGAGGCTTTTAATGAATGAAATATGGAATTGAATAAATACACTCTGTACAGTGGCCCCTGTGCTATGTATTTTGATAGTAAACTTGATGTATTTGACTCTGTCCCATATTTTCAGTTTTTATAGACCAAAGGTTTTTGGACTGACAGTGCAGAACCGCATTGCAAAAGCTTTCATTAGGAATCTCGAGGTTTTGGCAGCTGGATAAGAGGCAGTTGCGGTTTCTGGTAATTGAAGGAATGTAGAAGTGTGAGGCAGTCTGAGATTGTGGTCAAGCATATTAGCTGAATGTTTCTGCTAAAGGTTCAACAATGAAAGTATTAGTGTTGTCATTTTAAATTACCATCTTTAGTTAGCACCCCATTGAGATGAATGAGCATTTAGCTCCTTTCAAAGCTATTGTTTCAGGCTATCTGCAGACTCAGGCAGATGACGTTGCACTGACTATTCTCTGTTCAGGTTTTCAAGCTTCGCTTTGCAACCAAAAGGGCTAGAAACATAATTTTATTTGTAATTAAAAGCTGGGATTCTACAGCACAACTCTGAAGCAAGGGGTGAAATACAGCAAATTCTTCAGCCTTAGAATTTAGGAGAGCCTGCCTATAGGTTACCCATCTACACAGAAGTTACACATATCTGCTTCCTTCATCTGAAGATTCACAGAAAACTTCAGAATGGTTGAAACATTTCACACTCACCAATAAAAGTAAATTGTACACTATAGAGATGAAAAGACTTTTAATATTGGGTCATGTTAGTCCTACTACCAGGCAGGGCAGGATTGCTCCATTTTGTATGTCTGTTAGAGGGTTGTCCATTCCAGTATTAAATGTGCAAAATGCTGGAACTTCTACCACTTCCCCAGATTTGTTCATCATTAATGATCTGGTGGATGGAGTGGATTGCACCCTCAGCAAGTTCGCAGATGATGCTGGGGGGAGTGGCAGATACATGGGAGGACAGGGATAGGATACAGAGTGACCTAGACAAATTGGAGGATTGGACCAAAAGAAATCTAATGAGGTTCAACAAGGATAAATGCAGAGTCCTGCACTTAGGGTGGAAGAATCCCATGCACTGCTACAGAGTGGGAACAGACTGGCTAGGCAGGAGTTCTGCAGAAAAGGACCTGGGGGTTACAGTGGACAAGAAGCTGGATTATGTGCCCTTGTTGCCAAGAAGGCTAACAGCATATTGGGCTGCATTAGTGGGAGCATTGCCAGCAGATCGAGGGAAGTGATTATTTCCCTCTATTCAGCACTGGTGAAGCTCATTTAGAGTACTGTATTCAGTTTTGGGACCCCCACTACAGAAAGGATGTGGACAAATTGGAGAGAGTCTAGTGGAGGGCAACTAAATTGATTAGGGGGCTGGAGCACACGACTTATGAGGAGAGGCTGAGGGAAGTGGTCTTATTTAGTCTGCAGAAAAGAAGAGTTAGGGGGCATTTGATTGCAATCTTCAACTACATGAAGAGGGGGGTCCAGGGAGGATGGAGTTAGGCTGTTCTCAGTGGTAGTAGATGACAGAACAATGGTCTCAAGTTGCAGGGGAGCAAGTCTAGTTGGATATTAGGAAAAACTTTTTCACTCGGAGGGTGGTGAAGCACTGGAATGGGTTACCTAGGGAGGTGGTGGAATCTCCATCCTTAGAGGTTTTTAAGGTGTCTTGACAAAACCTGGCTGGGATGATTTAGTTGGGGTTGGACTGATGACTGCTTGAGGTCCCTTCCAACCCTAATCTTCTATAATTCTATGATTTTTCTACAGTCTAAACTGTTGCTTTTCCTGATATTCAACCTGAATTTTCCCTTTCTTAATTTCAGCCCAAATGCATGATATTTATTTTTTATTTGGTTGAGCAGAACTCTGGATTCTTCAGCTGTTTCATTTCAGGCTATGACCTTGTCAGATCTCCACAGGCTAAACGCTACCAGCCTTGCCTCTACACAGATGGGAGACTTTGTCAGTGTAAATCCAGAATATAAAACCGCAACATATAAAGACCACGTATGGGAGTGGTCTGATTCAGCAAGGGGCACCCTTTCCTGGGAGCCACTACTGAACATATGCCCCAGAATGGTGTTTGGGATACTGGACTCTTGATGGTCTGACTTTTGCAAAGCCAAGGCCCCGGCCTCTTGTCATCATTAAAAGTCCTGTGGTATTTTTGGTGAGAGAAGGAGTGTTATCCCCTGTGTGCTAGCTAAATTCTAATTAGGTAAATACACTCTCCCTGTCTAATTCTTCCTTTGAATGAATGTGGCATGCTTCATTTCCTGAACTCTTGTTCTTTGCCGAGTTTAAAAGCTGCCAGGTTCCACCCTGGAGAAGGCTGCTTTTTGGAGTTCAGAGGTGTGCTCCTGCTATATTAATAACTCTTCCAAGGATTGTGATGGTGTATGCTCATTATTCAAACCCAGTTCTTTGACATTCAGCACTTGTCTCCACAAGCCTCACACATCTACAACTAACCCGAGTGCTTTGGATCTGATGCAGGACCTGTCCTCATATACTGTGTTTAACACTGAAGGCTGGTGCTACATAAAACAAGCTCTTTTGAAAGCTGACCTGTGATTTCTTATTGCAGGCTGGCAGTCCAACCTCCGTTTCTGCTCCTCATAGCTTCTCTCGGACTTCAGTTACACCATCCAATCAGGACATCTGCAGGTAACGTTTGTTGTTTGTAGCACAACAGTGGGGCCTATACAGGGACCGATTTATGAAAAGATCATGTACACTAGGAAGTAAGCGACCTGGGGTTCTGATTTAATGTCCCATTTGTTTGACTTGAATACTGTCTAGCGCTACTCCATTGGATCCACTTACTGTTTGCTTGCTGTGTTTACCATCCCCACACTAGCCATGATTCTCATTTCTTCACTTTGATTATATGTGTTCTCTTTTATAATTGTTTTTACTTTCTGTGCTTTTATTCCACTGTTCTGCATGCAGTTCCAGTGCAGTGTTTTCTGAATGTTGTCATCACAGTCCAGTGCAGTCTGCTGTTGTCTTGAAAAATCCTCACTGCCAGAATTCTCTGATACAAGGGGTCACTGTGACAGTAATCTGTCAAGACACGTTACAGGCATCAAAGAGAAACTCCCATGGGCAGGATTGGGTCCATGCGCTCGAGTCTGCTAAAAATGCAAAAGCCACCCGAGCTCTGAAATTCTCCAAGTCCCTCAATGACATGAACCAGAAGGCACAGAGCACCATGGAGGGCTTGAACTATGGGGAGCGAACGTGCTCTGAAGGCAAACTGACCCCGACACAGGAGCAGTGTTTAAGGATTAACAAATTTAATCAGAAAGAGAAGAAATCGCTCAATCTCAGGCCCTTTTCTTTTAGCAATTCTAAACACTCCTACGTGCCGTCTCTTTCCACCAACTACTCGAGCACTTTGGGAGCAGCTGAGAACCACAACACAGTGCATATCCCTCTCCTGGAGGATAAAGTGGACAATGAGACATCATCAAGAAGCAAAAAGCTGCTGCGCTACCTCTTCTCCTTCTCCCACAGCTCGAGTGCCAGCAGCCTGCATAAGTTCCAGGAACTAGAGAGCTATTCGAGCTGCTTCCCAACTGCAAAATCCTCCAGCGTGCTGGTAGAAAGCACAGACTTCTGCTCTGATGACATGGGGGACGACGATGTATTTGAGGATAGTGCCTCCGTGAGGTTGAAAGCAAAAGAGCTGCGAGCGCCACTTTGTTCAGTTGAGAAAGACAGTGACCTAGACTGCCCTTCTCCCCTCTCAGAAAAACTGCCCCCCCTCTCTCCTGTGTCAACGTCAGGGGATGCCTGCAGGTTGGTTTACAAAGAACCGCCTTCCTCCGACCCGTCTCCCGCTCAGCGGGGACCTGCTCTGTTTTCTCCGCCTTTGTGCTCTCTCACCTTGCTTTAATATGTGCAGTTTGAGGCCTGCTGCTTTTCTGATGTTTTATTAGTCTAAGTGGAAGCTTCCCTTTGAATCAATAAATTCTTTGCAACCCAAAGCAATTCGTTTCACAGCTCCGCGTTCTGGGGGGGTTTTATTGGTTCCAAACCCAGGAATATCTGAGAGAATCAGCTACACATATTAAAGGCCAAGCTGAACTATCTTAGCTTAAAGAGCAATGTGCTTTGCTGATAGTCATTGGAGAAAGGGCCATTTAAGCATCACTTCCCAGATTTGATCAATTTATGTATGATTTTTTTTAAAGCTTTTCTGTTCATTTCCACATATTTAGTCATAAAGAGCTCTGGGGACCGCAGGTGACTCAAGGGCTTGGTGTTAGTGATGGGCCAGAATGTGGCCCTGGCGCATGTCTATCATGTGGGGTCGAACAAGAGAGGGATGGTCTGGATGGACTGTGCGGCCACAGAAGCTTAACCAGACTCAGAAGAGAGAGAGAGAGCCCCCCGCGCCCCCCCCCCCCCCCCCGGCAGCTACCGACCTCCTCCCCCTCCTCAGGGTGCGGAGTTGGTGGCTCTGCCTCATGCTGACTTTCTCCTATCCACCCTCGTCTCCAACCCTTCGTCCCTCTCCTTCCTCCCCTACAACCTGAAAAGGCCCACTGCTTCCTGAATCCTTCCATGTTACCACCTGCCTCCCCAGTGCTACTCACCCAGCCCCCTTGGTCAGCACAATCCACCTCGCTGCTGGTTCCCATCCCTGCGCCCCAGTGATACTTGCCAGCCCACTCACCTTCACCACCCGCTTCCTCACCTAGCAGACAGGGTGCAAGCTAGCAGCTGGGTCACAGGAACTCCACATGGGATTGCAGCAGTAGATAGATGGGATGCCCCAGAAGATACTCGACCTGTCTTCATTGACCCCTTCACTGTTATCCTTCGCAAACTTTTTAAAAGAACCGTATAGGAAACTAATGATCAGTCTGCTGGCCTGGCAATATGCAGATCCAAGTTTCTCTGTTAACTGGAGCTTGAAATAGAATTTGAACTGCAGTACCTTGGAGTGGCAACCTATTGGGATGGGAGCTACTTAGTGACAGCCAGGGATATGAGAAACCTTACCAACCTTACAAGATCCAAACATTCTCAACTTTGAAAAGAGTCAGACCAGAGCTTTGCAGCCTGAGTCCATCTCTTAGTAACTTTTACTAGAAATAATCCCTCCCAGAATACAAGATTCAGGTCTCCTAGGTTAGCCCTTCATGTTCTTGTGTGTGGTGGTTATTATTTGGGGTTTTTTTAACTGTAGATTTTAAATTAGGTTTACACCTCTGTGAACATGTTCTGTCCTGGGAAGTATCGTCCATACTGCTTAAATGCCACTCTCAGTAAAGTACTATTGTTCTGGTAGACAAGATGATGTGTTGTAATTTCTTGTTCCTGTTCTTTCTCTTTTCATTACCAAATCTCTTTCAGAACTTGTATGTCTGCCTGGTGAGCTAGAGAGAAGTTGTGTAGTTAGCAGTGTTTGTGCTCAGTTATTGTGTATCATATTTTATTTTATTTGTTGCTTTTGCTTATTGATAAATTTTGGGAAATATGTGTCTTTTGGGATCTGCATTGGTTGACCATGCGTGATCACAAATATTAAATGCCTCTTCTACATCATTTTGGCTTTCCCCTTCTCCGCTGCTGCCTCCTAAAGAGCTGCTTTGCTTTTAATTCAGGATATGTCATTGTGAAGGTGACGACGAAAGTCCCTTGATCACTCCTTGCCACTGCACAGGAAGTCTTCATTTTGTGCACCAAGCCTGCCTGCAGCAGTGGATTAAGAGCTCAGACACCCGATGCTGTGAACTCTGCAAGTATGAGTTCATCATGGAGACCAAATTAAAGCCTTTAAGAAAGGTAGGTCCAAGAACTGTTCCAAAGAAATAGTTTACTCTATAAAAGTGCAGCGCTGCTCTGAACAGGGACTCTTTTTAAACATGAGACGGGAACTCCCATGCTTACCATCCCTCAGTGATTCCATATCCAGTCTGCTCAATTTTGTAAAGAAATCTGTGTTTTCTAACTGTAAATGCAACCTGGGATCTGAGAGTCAAGCTGGATTCTTTCTGGTTTCATGCATCATCAATAATAACGAATCTGCAGTCAGAACTTAATTGGCAATACTGTTGATGCTGCCTAAGCTGGAAAAGAATCCATTTTCCTCTCCACAGGCTGTGTTGGCACCACAGGGCTGAAAGGTGTAAAAAGGGAGTAAACATTTATTGTAGTCAGCAAAGTCAGCAGCTATAATTCTGAAAATACACCAGGAGCTGATCTGTTTTGTTAGGACCTATCATTTCTACAGTCACCTTTCAGAGCTGAGACCCACTTTAAAGCACAGAAGGATCTGCTGTACTGATTTATGGTTTATGAATATTCCTGAAAATGTGAGAATTTTAGACTGTGTTTTTCATATTTATTTGTAAAATGATTCCATTGAAGTCTTTGGTTACGTAAAAAAAAAATAATGCAGCAAATGATTTTTAAAGCCAAAATCTCATTTAGAGTGTAATAAAATTCACATTGTTTTATTTCTTTTTTTGCACTCAACATACACGGTGACTTTTACTACTTCAACTTGTTAGAACCAATAGCTGTTATTTAACTCCTTCTACCATCCATAGACCCACTGATTTACCTTCAAGCTACTTAAGTATAACACAAGGATCTGTCTGTTGTTGTGTCTGGTATCTATTTTCTTATCCCAAATACCTCTGTCTTTCAAAGGCAGCTGATGCTCATCATCAGGATTTCTGTACAAGAACCACTAATATTATTAGCACTGGCAAATCATGCTGTGTCTGCCAGTGTTAGAGGTTAATAAAAGTAACCGCAATTGGGGACAAGAATAAGTAAAAAAAGATTAAAATCAAGCAGATGCTCCTAAATCACTAGGATTAGGAATCCAAACTGTAACCATCCAAGTGCTGTAATGGGAGCTGGCCGGGATGCCAAAGCCACTACTAATCTGCAGAAAATGGAGCAGATTTCAGCCACCTTCAGCTTTAATACAGAAAGTGTAGTCTGCAAAATACATAGCTCAGGACGTGATGTTTTTCTGAACAGAAGCCTCTTAGATCAAGATAGAGAACTGCATTTTGGGACCTGTCATTTCCACCAGCCACATCTTATTATAGGGGAAGATAGCGGTGAGCTGCACTGTAGAACATCATGGGCCTGCACCATTGAGCCTGCAGGCTGCACTTTGGCCATCCCTGATGTAGGACCCCAAAGAGAAGACCCCCCCAAAAAAAAGGCATGGATAAAAACCACAACAGCCTGAATTAATGAATTGGCTAGTGGTTTGGGGCATCTTGATTTTTTTTATGCCCAATTTGGAAGATCTTGAGTGGATGCTCAACATTTTCTAAAAATCTGGTCCCTTTAAGGTATACCACACTGGGAACCGAGAAATGGAGGGCATCCAAAATCCACTTGTCATTTCTGAAATCTTAATCTATTGTGAAGAAACCAGGCGCTAAAAATAATAGAGACTGAACCATAAACCGGGGGAGGGAGGAGAGGACAAACAAACAAAATAGAATTAGCTCTCAAAAATAGAAGCTCGGTATTCCTGAGATTCAAACTGCAGGCAAGATGCACTCAACTCCTCCTGTGTGGTACCCTGTCAACTATGAGACAATAGCCTGTAGTTGAGGACTGTGACCAAGAGAAGGCCAAATAATAGGCTTGGTGTTTGCCAGTAGCATTAGAACCAAACTGATTATTCCAGGTTTAACTTCAAGTCACAATGGAGTTTAAAACAGTCATGAATCAGGTATGTAAAGTGTTTGACCTATTAACCCAGAAAGGAGAGAATCTGAGATTTCTAAAAGAGCTGGGAAACAATAACCCAGCTTGCAAAGTGGAGCTGGTCAAAAATGGGATTCTTTTCCTATGGAAAATTTTTATGAAAATTAAATAAAAAATCATTTTCATCTAAGTTTCCACAAAAAAATTGATTTTTTTGACAATTTCAAAAACTGAAATATTTTGGTCGAAAACCAAAATATTTTGATTTGGAAATGCTGCCACCGTGCCTCATGAGAGTTGTGGTTGGGGAGCCTCAAGCTTCTTTTTCTCATATGTAGGCTGAGCTTTCTGGTTGGACTACATCTTCCATGATGCACCATGTCCACCCAACCCCCCCTTGGAGAGGAGAGGTATGACAACATGGGAGTCCCTGACCACAATGGATAATGGAAGATGAGGTCCGTCAGGGGAACTCAGCCTATAGAAAGAAAGGGGAACGTAAGGCAACCAAACTACGACTCCTGTGAGACTCCGTGGCAACATTTACAAATTTAAATATTTCCAGTGTTTGCTGAAATATTTTGGCTTTCAGATGTTTGAGGTTTTTGACAAAAAATCAAAACTGTCTTCAAAAAGCAAACATTTTTTGTGAAAATTTTCATTTAGTCAATAACCTAATTTTCCTTCTTAAAACAGTTTCAGTGGAAAACTTTCAACCAGTCCCATTCTAAAGAAACCAGGAGAACATAACATTCCTGTGTGTTCTGTGGAAGATGGGTTATTGCTTCCACTTCTTAGATGTGTCAGGCTTATGGGTTTTCCTTATTAAATTCATATTGCATTAGTTTTCCTTTTTAAAAAAAAAGCTCTGTAGGCCAAATTCATCCATGCATTGTCACATGCATCCCAGTGGGCTTGCATAGCTGTAAGTGAGAAGAGACTGTGGCCCACAGTGTACATAGAGAAGGTGTGTGGAGGGTTGTCCATTGAGAATATGAGACTGAAATGTTTGACCCATTCTCAAATGCATCAAAAGCCTTCTTTGTGTTGGTAAATGTCTATAACATTGTCTAATTTTTCTACATCCATCCTACTTTGTAATGGCCAAAATGTTGAGCTTTGTAATGGGGCTATAACAGAATCACAGACCGCAGATCACAGGCATAGATCTGGGGATTTCAGATGCTACTTCATCTCATTGTCTCTACTGGTTATTCAGAGGGGAAATGTGGTTCCACATTAATGCATTTGAAACATTGAATAAAAAACAAAGGTGGCAATTTCCATTGTGTGATCCAATAGTGTATCACACATGCCAGGGATCAAACTGAAGACCTCTTGACCTAAAAGCATCAGTTTCCCCAATTTGCACTAAAGTCAGGCTATACACCTGGGGGCTGTATCAAACTCATATCCTCTGTGGGTTGGGTACAGAGACAGATGTGTAACACACGCTGACCAATGACTCACCCATTCATTTCTATAGCAGAGTTTACATTAGTGGTTCCAAACCTTTCTTAGCAACTGTACCATTTTGCCAGGCATACCTGCTGGTGCCCACCACCTCTCATTCAGCCATACAGTGGTGGGCACTCTTAACAGGCAGTTTTGCTTAAGCTGCACAAAATGGGTTCAGATCAGCCTGAGCCCTGCTGCACCACTGGAGTGTGTACAAGTAAATAAGGTGTGAGCAGCAGCAGTGCATCTTGAGGCTCAGCAGAGATTTATCGTTAGAGACCTGCTCCTGCTCCCACTAAAGTCATAGGAGTAAGAGTGGGGCCAGATGTCGCAAGGGAGAACCTCAAGTGCCGGTCTCTACTGCTTGAACTTTTGCCCTGGTATATGGACTAATGGGTTGAGGCAACAGCATCACATAATGACTTTTAAAAAGAAATGCTTCTGCGTGCTGTGAGAAAACAGCCTCTGCCTGTCAAGTGTGTTCACCAGTGTTCCTTTCATCCTCTGCTCTTGCGACAACAAACCTCTAACCTCTTACTCTGCCTTCTGGATTTCTTGCTAGTGGGAGAAGTTGCAGATGACGGCCAGTGAGAGGAGGAAGATCATGTGCTCTGTAACATTCCATATCATTGCCATCACCTGCGTTGTGTGGTCTCTATATGTCCTTATAGACAGGACTGCTGAAGAGATTAAACAGGGACAGACTACTGGTATGTTACTTTATTTCTTATTTCAGTGATTCTGAATGCAAAGAGGCGGCAGCTCTGTAGAGCAAGATGTTATTTTTAAACAGTCAGATCTCGGGCTTCAGTAATTCAAATACAGCTCGAAGTTGCACCATTTTAACTAAAGGTGTGATTCTAAACCAAGTTAGTTAAACTAGTGCACCTTTGTGTGTGGACATTCTTAAATCAATTTAAACTGGCTTATTGGTTTATTCTATACTAGTAAAATGTGCAGGTGTGGGTTAATCCAGTCTAACTAATTTTAAACCAATATAAGAGTGTACACACACACAGTTGCACTGCTTTTACTAAATGTTTTTAACTACAACTTCTCTGTGTAGACAACACCTAAGTGTTTGCTGCTTTTTATTCCCATTAGCCATGCTAATGAGCTAAAAGAATCTCCTTGTTCATCAGTAAGAGGATTGTTTATTGAAGTCCAGTCAGTTACATGATGAGTTGACACAGATGTCACTAAGGACAGAATTTGGCCTGCTGAAATTTCATTACTGATGGTGATGCATGAACCACAAGGAACCAAGCCTGACTCTTAGATTCCAAGTTGTGTTTGAAGGGCTAACAGTTAAAAAACAAAACAAAACCCCCCATGTTTTTACTTGTAAGCAAGGCACATTTGCTGTGGAAATAATTGAGCGTCCATAAATCCAGAAACCCACAGTCATTTTTACACAGTCTCTTTTCAGAGTACAGCCACTCTTTAAAATATACATTTTGATGACTTACTGTCACCTTTCATTTTCAGTTGTAGTTTGATAGTATTTGATTGTTGCTCAGTGAAGAGGCTGCTTTAATGTAAGCTTCTGATCTCTCTTCCATCTGACAACATCCTTTATATGTGTAGTGAAAATTGTTGACCTTTTAATGTGAGGGATCAATATGATTATGAAAAGCATATGCTTTCAAATGTTTATAGCCTCCAGGTTATTTTAGACAAATATTTTAGATGAGCATAAATGGGAATAGCATGAATATTTAGTACTTGGTACTGTTACTCCGTTTCACAATTCAGATGAAATGAGCAATCTGACGAGTACTACAATAAGATGGCTAGTGCGTGTGTATGCATGCATGCACCACTGCCTCTGCTGGACATAATCAGAACTGCTTATCTATGTGGCATAGGTCCTATACTGCTAAACATTCATGGGATTTCATCTGTAACGAAGTGGCAGGGGTTCTGTCCTTTTGGAGCAAGAGAATCTGAGTTCTTTCCCTGCCGCTGCTGTGCAATTCCGAATGGTCATGTGTGTGCAGCCCAGTGACAAATGTGTCCTAGCAGGCCACGGATTTGTTACATTATTGTTGATTCTCTATGGAACTTGAAAATGGGTGGATTAGCATGATCTATCCTGCAATGCCCCTGACCAGCCAATAATAGAGAGGTTTGATATGTATAGTACCTACACTGGAGAATGGATGTAATACTAACCGTCTCTAAGTCTAACAGAAAAAGGTATAACAAGATCCAGGTGTAAATACCTGTCCTTTCCTGGTTACTGTGCAGCCACTCCGCAGTCTAATCCAGTAGTCAGTAACTTAAAAATAATCTCTAAAATCTAACCTATAAATATTTATTAAATTAAAACCAATATATATATCTAATAAAAGGACAGAAAAATGATTGCCAATGGAGCAGTAGTATTGATGACTAAAGCCCATAATTAAAATTTAGGATATGGAGAATTAAATATATATAAAATTAGCAGGATACACGAAATTATTGTCCGGAATCACTGCTTATCGCTAAAAAGAGCCAGCATATTGGCCGTGGCATACATGGCAGGCCTACAAATACTCTCTTTAAAATTTTTACATCTATCTATATCAGAAATTTTTAAAATCTCATCATTACCCTCACTCCACTTCTGCTTGCCCCAACTACAAACCCAAGAAAGTGGATGATCTTACCTCCTGTGATCTTTTTCACCTCCTCCTCCAACTCAGAATAGTACTCTGCTTTCTCTATATGGGCTGATTCCATACTGTCGGTGTTGTCTTCCCATCACACAGTTACATCCACGACAATAATAATACCTTCTTTCTCAATGATAATATCCGGTTTTCTAAGCCTACCCTCTTTGTTTCGAAGGTAAGGCTTGACCCATACCTTGCATCCAACTTTACTCACTTTGCCAATTAACGCTTTAACAATTCTGTTATGTCTATTAATTCTCACGTCTTTGGTCTTGATACATTGCCCCGAAATGTGCGGAATGGTTTCTTTAACCTTTCTGCACCATCTACACATAGCATCTTCCTTATTCCTTCCTCTTGCTAGAGTCTCCCTGGTGGGAAATACATTCAATCTCATTTGTAACGCAGTAATCAAAGAGGAGGACTTGGCCAAACATGGTATTTTAAAAACAAATTACTAATAAAATCATTCATAAAATATTTAATCCCTATTCCCTGACAACTCAATCCACTCCATCTAAAAAACTCTTCTTCTCTCCATGTCTTGGGGTTAGCAGTACTAGCACTGTATGTTAAAATTTTATCAATCAAATTTTCTCCAGTGTATAAAAAGGACAAATCAATCCAATCATCGCTGCAGACAATATGTCTTCTCCATTTTCGGATCAGCATATTTGGTATTTGAACACTAAATTTTGTCATTGCTAAACCCCCATCCCTAATTCTAGCATAAAATAATCCATCCGTTACACATTGAGGGAGATGTAAAATATTTTTAAGAACTTTTCTAACTAAAATATCCAATTCATTTAAAACATAAAATGGTGGCTCAATTAAAAGCAAATCATAAAATAGTCTTGTTAAAACATATGTTTTTAAAATTATCAATTTTTGGGCTGGTTTTAGACGAGCTTTACATAAATTAACACACCATTCTATTAACTTTTCCTTAGGGCATACATTAGCAACACCTACCCATGGATCTATTCTAGCTCCTAAATATCTTTCTGTTTCTCCAGGTTGAATGTAATCAATAAAATCGTTTCCTAGTCCCCATTTTCCTTTAGGATTAACCACATATATACCATTACCTGGTAATACATGGAAGCCCTTCATCTTTTTAACATTAACCTTTAGACTAGTATTCTGACAAAAGTGATCTCAAATTTTTAAATTATTAATCATTCCCTCATATGAGCTACTTAAAATTGCAATGTCATCAGCAAAAGCTAGTGACGTAATTTTCCTTCCTTGAACTAAAAATCCACTACCATCATTCTCTAATCTATTTAAAAGGGGATCCATAGCTATGTTAAATAAAATTGGAGATAAAGGGTCTCCCTGTTTCACCCCGCTTCTAATTAAAATAGAATTCGCACTATTCTCACCCACACAAATTTTGGTAAAACAATCTGTAAACAAATCCCTAATTATCTCTATAAAATTCTCACAGATACCAAATCTTTTTAAACCCTTTAAAATATGGCCGTGCCCCACTGAATCAAAAGTTTTGGCAAGATCTACAAACACTTCAGCAATTTCATCACCATTTCTTTTTGCTCCTTTAATTAATTTTTCTAATATAGAGATATTCTCTTCGCACCCAGGGGCAGATATAAAATCTTTTTGCCTGTGGCATATTTTAACTGCCATAGATAATCTCTTAGCTAAAATTTTAGTGTATAATCTCACCCATACAGAGCCTATAGTCAGGGGCCTCCAGGAAGATATTTTCTTTAACTCCTGGGGATCCTGTACCTTTGGAATTAAAATAGTTCAGTTTTCTTTAAAACATTCAGGGACTTGCTTATTTAAAAACCATATGTTAAAAATCCTCGTTAAAATGTGGGTGTCTATATTAAAAAGATCCCATAGGTCACTAACTTTGACTTTATCTGGGTCAGGGGCACTAGTTTTCCTAATTTCTCTTAGCACTTCCCTAAATTCATCTGTCGATATTGGACTATTTAGGACCTCATTATCCGCTTTTTATTTTACTGATGGCCACCCTCTAGTGTTTCCATGTCCGATTTTATCTAATATATCCTTATAATATAATTCAATTTCTTGTAATGGAATATTGCATTTGGCTTTATCAGGTTCTCCCATTATAATTCTTGCCAATCTTTTCTTATCTTTCTTGAATAATGTTTGGTAAAACCTAAGTTTGGCCTTTTTTGATGCATATTTCTTTTTAAAAATTGTTGGTGGCCTATCCCCTTTTCTATATCCTTTACCTCTTTTCACCTGTTTATTATTAGCTCCAATACTAGCTTCCAAATTACATTCGTTTTCTCGAGGAATCATCAACAATTTACATAACTCTTCTAACATTCCCCAACCGACAGCCGCCGTCGCGGATTGAGTTAGCTGTTTTTCTATAAAATCTGCATACCATTTCTACCCCCACAAGACTTAAAACCCTATCAATTAAAACCTGGCTTTATCTTTTCCCGTGGTGGGTAGATCTTCTAGAATATTCCCTATCCCACCCTCACCCCCTAAAACTTCCAAATCACTTTTACTCTTTACCTTCTTTTTGGCCAAGTCTCTCCTCTTATCTGATATCTGCTTATTAGTTTTGGTCTTTAATTCTCTTTCTACACATTTATTGATATTTCTCATTCCAGCATATTTAGCTTCAAGCTGGAATAACATTTCAATTTCATGCTCAGTCCAAACTCGAGAGCAAATAGCTTTTCCCACCACTCTAGCTTCTTTTCTTTGTTCATTTCTTACCATGGGATGTCTTTTTCTGGTGTGTTGACTCAGCCCTGATCTTGTATGGAATGCAGACCCACAGACTGTGCAGGTGTATTTTCTGTCTGAGTTGTCCACCTCCTTGGGTGTGCACCTGGGTAATGACAAGCGATGTTGTGGTAATGAGAGTGCTTGCCACATTTCTTGCACACCACTCTAATGGCCGTACTCTTATGTACAACATTAATATGTTTTGCCCATTTCCCGAAAGTAGATAAAATTTGAGGACATATAGGACAATTAAAACAATCAACAGGATACTCTAAATAAAATATTCCCTCTTTATGCGAGCTACTATCCTTCAACCTAGCTATCCTATTAAGATCTGTATTTAAATCATCTGCTAAAATATTACCAATTTCTGTAAAATCAATTTGTACATTTGTAAAATATTAAAATTACTGGAATCAATAAAATACGGATCATTAAATGAGTTTAAATATTTATCATAAAAGCTAGATTTAAGATTGTCTATCTCTAAGTCACTATATTAGTAAAAATCATCAGTAAAAATGTCAAATCTAAAACCTGATTCTCACTAAAATAGTCTTGTTCCTCCGGAACATTTTCTCTCTCTCCATCTTGGAGATCTTGTGCATTCATACAACCGGTCCCTCCTTCTTTTACTCTTTCTATAGAGTGAGGAGAGAGCAACGGACCAGCTCTATGAATTATTCCCCTAACATATTTAACGCTACTGGTCAGGGCATCAAAGCCAGTAGCAGGGGCGTTGTTAATCCGGTCCAGCACCAATCCGGTATAAAATTCAAATTCATTATTCTCCATAATTAAAAGATGTAACCCTTCACAGGGGGAGACTTACCCTTACCAGGGGGAAGCTATCCGTTACCAGGGGGGACTAACCTGTGCCTGGGGGAGTCTTACCCTTACCAGGGGGGCAGAGATATTGGGGCTGCCCACCTCATCCCCCCCTCCACCCCCCCGGGAGGGGGGTTTGCCCTCTGCGATCAGCCTGGTTCTCCACCAGTTACCGACTCTCACCACGATGAGGTTGCGGTTGGACTTGCCACTCAGAGGCTTTCCTCAGTGAGGGGTCCCTGCCAGCTTAAAGCCGAGCCCTAACGGGAGGGTGGAAGAGGACTCAGATCTAGGGAGGAGATACCCTTCGACGCGGCTCTCGCCATCTCACCCACACCGATTATCCTCTCCTCCTCACCCTCAGGTTCCTCGAGGAGGGGACTCAACCCCTCCGACCGTCCGGGCTCGCCAACTGGACAGGGTCCAGAGACGCATGAATGGCCCTTAAGAGAGTCCATTTAATTGGGACAAATTCAAATGAAAAATAATGCTGTATATTTTTAACAGTGAGGGCAAGCTTCCCAAGGGAGGGGGTAACTTCTCCACCATTTGCAGCCTTTAGATCAAGATTGGAGGTTTCTTTCCAAAAGGGATATGCTCTAGTTATTGGGCTGGATGTGTGGACCACTAGGTGAAGCTGTCTAACCTGTGCTAGAGCCGAGGTCTGACTAGATGATCCCGTCCAGGTTCAAAGCCTGTGAATCCATGTGTAGTGTGATCACTGACTGGGCAGGAAGAGGTATAAAGGAGATTGAACTGTTTGCGAGCTGCTACTTATACCCTCTAGGGGTCAGTGCTCCCAGTCAACTTTGAGAATTAGACTATAAGTCATGGACTGGTCTTACATGTTCTGTAAAGTGCCATGTACCTCTATGGCATCTTACAAATAATAATAAAGGAACCCATCCGTCATCACATCAGTTTGCTCTTTTACAATGTTGCCAAGGATTTTAACCCAAATCCCCTGCCAAAATCCAAAGGGGTTTGGATTTGAGATTCCGATTATGACCTTTTCTGTGTCTCTGCTTTCAAGGATGCTGTGCAGCCTCACTAATATTAACATGGCCCTTTCTTTTCCTTCAGGCATTCTAGAGTGGCCATTTTGGACTAAGTTGGTAGTTGTGGCTATTGGCTTCACTGGAGGACTTCTCTTCATGTATGTACAATGCAAAGTATATGTACAGCTGTGGAAGAGACTTAAGGCTTATAACCGAGTAATATATGTACAAAACTGTCCGGAAACTAGCAAGAAGGGTATCTTTGAAAAATCTGCACTACTGGAGCCAAATCTTGAAAATAAAGAAATGCTTGCAGTCCACCATTCGGATACAAACTCTTCACATTACACAGATCCTGAAGACTGTGGTGCAGAAATCCTTCATGTCTAATCTTTGGGGCAGAGGGGAGGAAGGGTCTGTATGTTCCTGAAGATTTAAATCATCATTGTTTACTGCAAACTGCTCTACCTTTTTAAAATCAGCTAACAGCCTAGCGCTGGGGATTAATTTTTTTTTTTTACATTTTTTTTAATCCCTCTGACATATCTGTCAGTATGTTATCATGGTTGCATACCTCTCAATGTTTTGTGTATCAGACTGGCCTGTACAAAGAGACACAGGAGGCTTCACTGGATGAGGCAAAGCGTCAGAGTACGGCAAGTCCAGTGTGACCCATCATCTGCTTTATGGAGTCTGCTTCTTTTTAAAAGACAGCTAGCTCTAAACTATCCCAGAATGCATGTGGGATAATTTAAGCCTTGATGAGAGGATTGCTTCAGACATCAAGGAACAGCTGAAAGAGAGGAACGAGAGACCTAGAATCTAATCTACTGCTAACACTGCCACTAACATTTCTCGTGGGCAGCAGCTCTAAGATTATGCTTTACATATTGTGATAAAGGACTCACAAAGCATATAGCACTTTTTAAAGTCTTTATTTTGTAATATATGTGTCCAATGAGAATGAAACTTGAAAGAATGTCTCATTTCAAAATATCCCTTTTTAATACTCACTCTGGATCTGCTTCCATCCTATTAGGTCCTAAACCTCTTGCCTTACAAAAATCTAACGTGGTTTCCAACGCATACCCACAGTATCTTACTAAGCATAACACTAAAAACTCTGCCTCTTGGGGTTTTTCTTTTGAGGAGCAAATTTTTCAAAGAATATTGCACTTGTGACTAGTACATGGAGAGTAGTGGATGTAAAATGTTTGTTTTAATGTGTAATGGTTTCAGTGGTCTGTTTTGGGGGTTGCTGTTTTTTGTTTTGTTTTTGTTTTTTAAATCCAATTACATAGTTGACAGACCTGCACATATCCCCCTGATGTAACCATCATTCCAGCTGCTGGCAAAGGGGTTTTGACACCTTGTATTGGTAAAATGTGATCTTTTAAGAAAAAAATAGTCAATACAACTGAAATTGGTTTGCCTTCTTTAATGCTGTCAAATTCTTGGGCTATTCACACACAACACAAAGAGGTGTTGAAAACAACTTATAAGGAGTAAATATTGCATAGGGGCTCCAGTCTCTCCTTACCTGAGGTTGAAACCACCTTCCTGTTTTATGCCCAAATTTTGATATATTTCTTGGTCAGTGTGATTTTGATTTGTTTGTTTTAAACCTGTGAATGGCTCATTGTATTAACTGCTTGATGGGAAGAGGAACAGGTATGGAGCCAGGGGGAGGAGTGCTAGGTCGAGTTGTCCATACATGAGCTTTCTTAGGGAATCATTCTTTCAACTAGAGTCAACTCAAGATGAAGGTTGTCTAGATCCCACACCTTATTAAACCAGATCATAGTGTCAGCATCATTGAAATGAAAAAGGCCATGTTAAAAGGTATTGCACAAGGTTTCTAGTTTTTAAAAACTGACTTGCTCCATTTAAGTCCAATCCAACTCCCAATAAAGTCAATGGCAATCTTTTTATTGAGTTTAATGGGAGTTGCTCTGGGATCCTTAGTTCATTAGGAAATCTATTTACCTGTTGAAATATTGGACTAGATCCGAAGGTCTTTATCCAGGGTTTATTCAATCCTTTCTCACGCAAACTCCCACTGAGCAAAGGTTTGGCCCAATGAAAATAGTTGGACACTGGAGGGGACGAACAGCAGATCAGTGAGATTTTCTCAAAATGTGATGTTAATAAATTTCTCTCTCGAGCTTTTTGATAAAAATCTGTGGATTTCTTTATAGGGCAAAGGAGGGAGGATGCTAAGAGGCCATGGACCAGTGGTTTCTAAAACCAGTGAGTGAGGAGAGAGAGAGAGAGAGAGAGAGAGTGTGTGTGTGTGTGTGTGTGTGTGTGTTTTTCAAGCTTACAGGCCTTGGCCTTTGTTAATAATATGGTACCCTGTTCTTGGGATGCTTTAAAATATCATAGGCCTCTGGACAATATATCAAGTTGCATTGGCATAGACTTTTGTTGCTGTGGTGGGTGTCATGACGTTCCATGCTCAGACGGTATAGGCAGACGAGAACCCTCCCTTCCATCATCTTGGCAGCAGTCCTCATCTCCCCATGCATGCAGAGTCTATTGCCTATTCTATTGCCGCATTCTAAAGTGCAATTATTTGGGTCCCTTTCTGAACCCTCTTACTCTCAACATCCTGTTAATGACCATGCTCTGTTCACTAGAACCTATATCATGTGGTGGTTTTTATGTTTGGTGAACAGGTTGAGCAAATATACTCAGGTGGGTTAAATAATAGGACTTACATGTCTTCATCAAATTCTTATTCAATTTTCATGCATGCAAGGATGCAAGGATTAAACATTAACATGTAGAGTCATCGCCAGGGTTGGGCCATGTGGAGTCTCATCTGACCAGTGACCCTTTGAGGAAACATTACTATAGTTTGGCATTTTGGAAGCTTAGCTTAGCATGTGCCAGCTACTGTACAATACACTGAGAATGTTAAAGACTTTTTTTCTCCCTTCCCTCTTCCCTCCTCTCTGCCCCAAATGTATCTTGTCTTATAAATAAATACGCTCTCATTGAAACAGACTGAAAAAGAATTGCATGCAAGGTTAATTTAGCTGTTCCGTTGGCATCCATGGCCTTTCCCCAATTCTTCTTCTGTGAGCAGAATCGGGGCGATATATCAACTCTTACCAGTGTAAATAATCCCATTGAAATCAACAGAACTCGTGATGAGAGAAAGGGCTGCAGAATTTGGCCTTTACTTTGAATCTTGCTATTTTTCACTCATTCTGATGATGTTTCTCATGTTGATTCTTTCCCCTGAGAATGATACAGTAGCCTCTGAAATGTCCTTTTCCTTCTTTAGCACAGTGCCATCTGGTGGTATGAGCAAGTCTAAATGATGCTTTATCATCACCCTTAGGAGGGAGGTTCTGTTGATCTGTTGCAGCCGTCCAGCTGCTCATGTCCAACCACTGCATGGCGTTTACACTGGTTCTAGTCCTGCAAAAACGAGGGCAGAATTAAGTCAGTGGAGCTGCAGGGGGTGCATGTGAGAGCAGAATTGGAGTCAAAGAGAACAGCTGCTTCGTTTAACTACTGAAGCATTATCCAGAGGCTATCCATAGACTATTGGGCTGAGTGCTTGCTGAATAATAGAAACACTGAATTATAATCTAGTGGAAGCCCCCACCAGGCTCCCTTTCCAATGTCTTACAAGGTCCTGTCCAGAAAATGTCAGACTATTCCAAGGAAAATTTCCTGTTGCATCATATCCAATATGCTGGCAGGATCACAAACACACATTAGGTTAGAATTATAAACGTGTATTAGAGAAGGCTGATCATCTTTAACATGTTTTCATGTACTAAACCCCCATGAAGTCTCAGGAGTTGCCTAAAATAATCCTTTATGTGGGGGAGAGATTGAAAGGAAACAAACTAGCCACCATCACAAAATGCTGCCCTCTACTGAGTAGAGCTGGGCTTGAGCTGTCAACTTTGGATCCAAGCCTGCAACCAAACACCCCTGGAGAGAGTTCTGAGGCGGGGCAATTCCCAAAGAGTTTGCCTGAGCCTGTGATGGACAGTAGGCTGTGTAATGCCCTTGTAGGAACCCTGGGATGGACTTGTGAAGGAACCACAACTCCCTCCTTATGTTTCCCTGCCTGCCCCCTCACCAGCTCATCCCCTTTGACTAGAGCATTGTTTCCACCCACTCTGCACCCTGCTGTTGGAGTGATGAGTGCTGGGTGTGCAGCCCTGTCTCACATCCTTGCTGTGATGTGGGAAATACTAAAATGGCTGTGCATGGGGGTAGAGTTTTACTCCCTTACATGACTACATTGGGTTGGGTCACAGTCTGGTGATCCAGATGCGCCTAAAGTCAAGGGCTGTTGAGATCCAGTTTCCTGGTTTGGGCTTTTGTAGAGAAAGGGCCTAGCCATGAAGGACAGCCATGCATGGGAATTCTTCCCTCCTCCCTACAGGTGTGTTTGGACCTGTGGTTCTTATTCAGACCCATCTCTAGTATGCTGATACATTAAGGGGCAAATACAAAAGCAAAGATATTGCTGGCTGGCTTTTCACAGCAATATCCGAGATATGCAAAATAAATTTTTTAAATGAGAACTTTTATTTTGTGATTTGTTATTATGGTTACTATTTAGTTTAAAATATTGCAACATCTGTATAGTCCAATGAAGAACTGAAAACTAGAAAGCACTTGTCTTTGTATAGAAGATAATTGTTAAAAATTGCAGCTGATCTCGTATTTAGATAAAACGTTTGTACATAGGTAATTGTATACTGTTAATCAACTTTACACTGGCATGTGTTGTATAGTTTATACAAGACACTTCACAGTTCTGCAGAATTTTTTTAGTTACTTAGTAAATTTCTAGTAACTTAAATATATAGTTTTACTTAAATGTATAGTTTTGTATCCTTTTCTGTATGTTCAGCTTTTTCTCAGTATTACCACTTGCAGAATTATTATTATTAGTTTCTTAAACTGTAATTGGTTATTTGTGCTGTGATATGCAGGGTTATTTCCTGCAGCAATAAAGCATTTCTACAAAAAGTAATTGGCAGAAAATTACTTTATTGCAAAGAAACTAGAGGCCCAGGCCTCAGAAACATTGAGCTATCCAGAGGTGACTTGATCGTGGACTACAGGTACTTTCACATGGGGAAAGAAATCTGATCTCAGTGGCTTCTCTTTAATTTAGCAGACCAAAATATAGAAGATCCAAGGGCATGAGGCTGATATCAGAAAAATTCAATTTGTTAACAAGGAAGTACCATTGGAACAACTGGATAGATTCTCCATCACATTCAGAAGATATGCTTGAGTTCAACCCCTGACCTAAAAAAAGGTCAGACTAGATGATCATGGGCTTGTATCACCTTCACAATCTATTGAGCTTCCTGAGAGGGCACTGTGAGATATTCTGAACCTTGCAAGTTTGAGCCTGGAGTTTTTCCACGTGGATTCTTTTTCTTCAGGACACTTTTTTAAGCAACTGCCATCAGTCTCTTGCAAACAAAGGCTAAGGTTGTGAGGTTATGCAGCAGATAAGCATTAAGCCCTGTTGTTATTAAGCCCTTAGGAGTGTGCTGAACAAGAATTTTCAAGCAGTCTTCTCCAAGGTCCTTCCTGTCCCACAAGTGAAAGAAGGCAGAAGATTTTGGATGTGAATCTCTGGCTAGGTAAGTGGTGTGGGTTGGAGAGTTTTGATTTTGTGGCACATTCATCCACCTTCTGTGGGGAAAGAGGGCTGTATAGTTTGGTCCCCCATCTACAACGTAGAGGCCATCCAATGTCCTTGGAGACAGGCTGGCTGGAGTGGTCAGGAGGGAGTTAAACTCCTAGCAAATGAGGAGAGAAGATCTGAGCGCTCAGCACAAAATCAAGAGTTGAGAACAAAATTAATCAAAAAACCAAAGGATACCAAAAGAAAAAAATCCTGAATTGCCTGTCAGCCAGTGCTAGGAGACTATGTGTCAACCACAGGAATTGGAATTGCTCATTTATGAGCATAAATTCAATCGAGTTGGTATTCCTGAAACCTGGTGGGATGATTTGCATGATTAGAATATTAAAATCAATGGCTAGAATCTATTTAGGAAGGATTGAGTGGGCAAAAGGGGAGGGGGAGTGCCACTCTGTCAAAAAAAAAAAAAAAAAAAAAAAAAAAAAAGCATAACATGATTCCGAGTGAGAAGAAAATTATCTTGAATGCTTATGGATCAATGTTCTAACAGAGAAAGCACAAGATGGGGTACTAGTCTGTGTCTGCTACAGCCCACCAAATCACGCTAGGGAGCAGGATGACCACAGGTTTATGCATCTATCTACAATACATAGGATAAAAAACTGCATGATCACGGGGGACTTCTATTTGAGTGATGTATTCTGGAGGTCTCATGAGGCCAATACTAAAGCTTTCTTGGAATTTCTAAACATTATAGATGGCAATTTCCTAACTCAAATAATGTTGCAGCCAACACGGGGGAATTCTTTATTAGACTCTAATTAAGAGATAAAGAGGAACTGATCACAGAACTACAGAGTGATCATGACTTGATCACATTGATAATCTGCAAACACAATAAACTACAGACCAGTAATATATATGTAAACAAGGTCCGACTGGCACCTCCCTGCTCAGCAGCTGAAAGGGGGGCACTTTATTTGCATGGACTTTGTATCTGCCTGAGTACAATTAAGTTCTCAGCATATTGCATAAGCACACGAGGTGCTGAGCATGATGGGAAATGGTCAGTATGTCTGGTATTGTGTTACAAATCACTTCTGTGTTAACTACAGGCTAATGAAATGTTGTCCTTCAATTGTATGAACAAATGGCAGCAGAACTGTGTTTAGCCTGTTCTGATGAAAAATTTACTCTCATCTAAACAGAGCCCAACAAGGGTGGTGGACGGATGTTTCAGCATTGTAAGGGCATCAGGGAGGGGGTGAGAAGTCTTCTGTTGAGATTGCACTAGACCTGGCAAAGGGCTACCCTCAGGCATGGATTGGCTATCTCCTCCCACTGTTAAAATGTAGAATGAAGGATTCCTCTTGGAGTCTTTTGTCTTGTTAAAAAGCAGAGATGTTGCTACTGTGTCAGCAGAAGGTTTTCCCATGAAGTGAAAGCTGAAATTCACTGAGAACTGAAATCACTAGAGGAACTGGGAAACCTTGATTGACAACCCGCAAAGAGGAGCCAATAGCAAGGACTCGGCAAGGCCCAGAGGTGGCAGGAGGCAACAGCGGAGAGGGCCTGGTCAAGCCCACGTCTGGCAGGAGCCTGCAGAAGGGGACTGGCAGAAATGGTAACCGAGAGGTGGACACTGCAACTATGATGGTCAATACAGGGAAAAGCAAGAAGGGAGAGGTGAAGGACACGCCCCCATACTCTGTGGTTGGGGCAGCTCATTGAGTTCATGATTTCTGTTTGCACTGGTTCCAAAACTGGTGCTGTATTACTTCCTTCCTGTTATTAAAAGGTTTACTTTCTATACTCAGACTCTGTGCTTGTGAGAGAGGAAGTATTCTCTTTTGGGGGCACCCAGGAGATAGTGTGATTTCCCAGGTGACTGGGTGGGGGCTTGAGGTGGTTTGGTGTTGTATCATTGATAGGAAGCCCTAGATATAGAACCCGCCCTTTGCTGCTGCTGGCTCTGCCTGGCAGAAGGGTTACAGATGTAAGCAAGGTCTGAGTGTCTGAGTAAAGAGGGGCACATTATTTGCATGGGCTTTGTATCTGCATGAGTACAATTAAGTACTTAGCATAATTTACCTAGGTGCGGAGCATAATGGAAAATGGTTAGCAGGGCTGGGTTTGGGTTACAAACCACTTTTGTGTCAACTGCTCGGGTAACGAAATGTTGTCCTTCAATTGTATGAACAGATGTCAGCAAAACTGTGTTTAGTCTGTTATGATAGAACACTTCACCCTAAACTAGACAGGGCTCCCCAAGGGTGGCAGGCCAATGTTTCAGCCTGGAAAAGGTGGAGGTGGAGAAATCTCCTATTGGGATTGCAGGGGCTAAGTGAAAGGGTGGCCCCCCTGGCAGGGAGTGACTCTCACCTCCCATTGTTAAAAGGTAGACTTAATGACTCACCTTGGAGTCTTTTGTCTCTTGAAAGCAGGGACATTTCCTGTATGACAGCAGAAGGTTTACCCTATGAGCTGAAATCACTAGGAGCTGAAATCACTAAGAGCTGAACTTTGTCTGACCACTAACAGAGCTGAGTGGGCAATAGGCAACTCTGGTGGGAGGCTAGCACAGTCGGTGCCAGCCCAGTCAACAAGGGGGCCGGCACAGTCGGTGCCAGCCCAGGGTGGCCAGCGGTTGGCGGAGAGGCCGGCACAGTCGGTGCCAGCCCAGGGCGGTCGGTGGAGGGGCTGGCACAGTCGGTGCCAGCGGTGGGGGACTCAGTGAGGCCCACAGGCGATAGGAGACAGCAGCAGAGGGGGCCTGGACAAGCCTGTGTTGGACCGGTGCGGCCTACGGGGCGGAGTCACACCTGAGAGGTGGATATTGCAACTACGACGGTCAGTACAGGGGCAAGAAGGAAGGGAGAGGCGAAGGACATGCCCTGTACTCTGGGGTGGGTTTGGACTCATTGAGTTCATGAACTCTGTTTGCACTGTTTCCCAAACCAGTGCGGTGTTATCTCTGTTTTGCTATTAAAAGGTTTCTTTCTACACTCAGACTCTCTGCTTGCGAGAGGGGAAGTATTGCCCTTTGGAGGGCGCCCAGGGGATAGTGTGTAATTTCCCAGGTGACTGGGTGGGGGCTCAAGCCAGTTTGGTGTTGCATCATTTACAGGGACCCCTAGATATAGAACCCGGCCCTTGCTGCTGCCGACTTGGTCTGGCAGAAGGGTTACACATATATACTTCGTGCTTTAATAGGTCGAATTTCACAAAGTTGCCAATGATGAGACAAATCAGCTGGGAAGAAGAATTGTATCAGAAAAATGTGAATGAGAATTGGAAATCATTTAAGAATACCTTCCTAGATGCCCAAAAAAACACAATCCAGGAAGAAGGGCATACTAGTTAAAAATCCAACCTGGTTCAGAGGGGATGTGAAGGCAGCTGGAAAATAAATGTGTGTGTGTGTGTGTGTGTGTGTGTATATATATATATATATATATATATGGAAGAAAGGGGCAGTTGATAGTAATGAATAAAAATCAGCAGTTAGGAATTGTAGGAAATTAATTAGGAAAGCCAAGAGACACAAGGAGAAATCTCTTGCCATCAGAGTTCAGGACAATAAGTTGAGGAGCTTGCTGGACTGTTAATGTTGATTTTCAATAACTCTTGGAGCACTGAGGAAGTTCCAGAAGACTTGAAGAAAGCTAATGTTATGCCAATTATTAAAAAGGGTAAACGGGCTGACATGGGTAATTATAGACCTCTTAGCATGACATTGATCCTGGGCAAGATAGTGGAGCATGTAGCCAATTAGTTCATTTTATCATCGATTTATCATTGTGTTATGTGCTGTCAGAGTCAATGCATATTTTATTTCATATATAATCAATGTGTGCTAAATAGATGTAAGTACTAGGCCACAGGCTTAAGAACACCTGACATGAGTGGGTTACTTGGGAATAATCCTTTGCCAGCAAGTCATAAGATTACTGCAAAGAATGTGACAATAGGTAATGTTACAAAAAACTAGATTGCAATAGACTTCAAGGGATAGTCCAAGATCACAGACTTATTTTAACATAATGGAGCATCCTGTCCTGACCGCAGCGTACATGTTGTGCTTTGATGATAATGAGAATAAGAGAAACTAAGAAAACCTATGAAAAATGAGGCATCCAATATTTATGGGGTGTGGAAGTACAGATAAGGAAAAGAAGGTTGAAACCCTCATGCATGTGTATAACGTGTTTGGTGTGCTCAGAATTACCATGTAAAAAGAGGTCCCCCTGGTTGTGTGAAAGTGAGAAGACCCAAGTTGCGACCCCAGTGGAAGACCCTACGGGAAACCCCAGTAGGAAACCTCCCTCTATCAGTGATTGAGAGATCCATCAGACCCTAGAATATCTTTGACGATATGACTACAGTCTTAGACATTGCATGTGTTTTTGTAGGATTTCTATATTCATGAGTAATTGTAACTTTACTTACAGCATTAATAAAACTTGTAGTGCAAATAAGACTGTTCACATGAATACCCTGGCTAGGATTATTTAGCTGAGGTTAGTCCTGCTTTGAGCAGGGGTTTGGACTAGATGACCTCCTGAGGTCCCTTCCAACTCGATGATTCTATGTCTGTGGTCACTAATCTTGGACTTTGTGTATTCCTAGAGTCTTTGAGAAAAGCACTAGAGGCGATGTGCACTCTGTTGAGCTTGAAACTGTAGCAACAGGAACTGAATCCATGGTAGTTTAATATAAAATTTCTAAATTCACTTTAAATAAATAAAAAGGCTACAAGCAGCTGATACAGGACTCAATTATTAAAGAATAAAAGGAGAGTAATATAATTAAAGCGTATTAACATGGGTTTATATAGAATTGATCCTGTCAAAGTAACTTCATGAGATGAAATTAAAAGTTTGGTCAATAAAGTTAACAGCATTGACGTAATATGCTTAAGCTATGGCTACACTGCCAGTGGCAAATTCGCCACCATCAGATCCATTGTTCCAGTTCAACTGAGCGATTTAATAAAACCACCTCCCCAAAAAGTGTAGGGCTGTGTCGACGGGTATGCATTTGCTGTCGGTGCAGCATAGTGGGGAGGGCACACTAAACAGAAGTTACGGGAGTTATGCAAGTTACTCTGCGTAGCTTGTGTAACTCCCATACACTGCTGCTGAATTTCACTGGCAGTGTAGACCAGGCCTTAGACTTCTGTAAGACGTTCAAACAGGAATTAATTCAGGCAAGTCCTTACGGCCTGTGTTATGCAGGAGGACATTAGTGGTCTCTTCTTACCTTGGAATTCACAAATCGATGAATAAAACAATGGGTGAGTTCAGTTACAATTTTTTCTGTCGTCTCTCTTTTGTGGAGAGCTTTGCATAGTGAACACCCCATTTATAAGACTGATAGCTGCCTTGTGTGGGGATGTTCTTTTCCAGGTAAATTAGAAAAGACGGTTACTTAGTTTGTAACTGTTGTTCTTCGAGATGTGTTGCTCATGTCCATTCCATCGTAGGTGTATGAACACCTTCGTGCATGGTTACTAGAACTTTTTTCCTTTAGCAGTACCCATAAGGCCAGCTTCAGTGTCCCCTGGAGCCAGTACACATGCTGCAGTATATGAGGCACTGCCGGCCCTACAGCCTTCTTGCCGCCAACTCCGGCAGCGGGGACGGGATGGGTCATGGAATGGACATGAACAACACATCTCAAAGAACAAGTTACAAGTTAACTAACCGTCTTTTCTTCTTCGAGTGCTTGCTCGTGTCCATTCCATCGTAGGTGACTCACAAGCAATACCTTGAAGGTGGGCTGGAGTTACGGATGAGCTGCCTTCAGCACCGCTCTGCCAAAGGCCGCGTCATCCCGTGCCTGCTGGACGATGGCATAGTGGGATGTGAAGGTGTGTACAGATGACCAGGTGGCAGCCCTGCAGATGTCTTCCACAGGCACTCTCACTAGGAAGGCTGTAGATGAAGCTTGAGCTCTGAGGGGGCTGTAATTTTCCCCGGAAGCAGCAACTTCATTTGCTCAAAGCAGAACTTGATGCAGGAAGTTATCCATGATGAGATGCGCTGGGTGGAAACAGGTATGCCCTTCATCCAATCAGTCACCACGACAAAGAGTTGTGTAGATCACCGGAATAATCTCGTGTGCTCGATGTAGAATGCTAGCACCCACCTAACATCTAGCATGTGCCACCTTCTCTCCTCCTCCGAACTATGCAGTTTGGGAAAAAACACAGGGAGAAAAATGTCTTGGTTATAATGAAATCGGGAAACCGCCTTAGGCAGGATGGCCGGGTGTGGCCGCAACTGAACCTTATCTTTATAGAACATAGTATAAGAAGGGTCTGAGGTCAGTGCCTTGCTGAGGTAATGGCCACCAACTTCCTAGACAACAGCAGTAAAGGGCATGTAGCCATGGGCTCGAAGGGGGGGGCCCGTGAGCCGTGTGAGGACCAGGTTGGGATCCCAGGGAGGCACCGGATCACATACTGTGGATAAAGCCTCGCCACCCCTAATTGTCATGGGGGAGAGAAAACTGATCTCCCCTCCAAAGGCTGGTGGAACGCTGATATAGCTGCTAGGTGGACCTTCAGGGAAGCCACGGCTAGCCCTGGAACTTTAATTGCAACAGGTACTCCAGGATCGCCTGTATCGGCAACAATCCCAGTGAAATCCCCTGGGACTCTGCCCAACATGTAAACAGTTTCCATTTGGCCCGATATACAACCTGCGTGGAAGGTTTCCTGCTACTCAGCAGGATTTGCTGAACTTGCACTGAACAGGCTCGCTCATCTGTGCTCAGTCACAGAGCCTCCACCCCGTGAGGTGTAGGGAGTCCAGGTCTGGGTGCAGTAAGCAACCATGATCCTGGGACAGGAGCTCATGCCATCTTGGAAGCTCGCACGCCGGGGGGGGGCGGGGGCGGGGGGCGATAGACAGGTCCAGCAGCATGCTGAACAAGTGATGGCGCGGCCAGGCCAGTGTAATTAAGATAACATCCGCCCTGTCCCTCTTGATTTTCAGCAGGACTTCATTCAGAAGAGGGATGGATGGAAACGTATACATGAAGCTCCCCGACCACTGCAGAAGGCAGGCATCGGAGAGTGACCCAGCCCCCTGACCGTGGAGGGAGCAGAACTGAGGGCATTTCTTGTTCCATGCTGACGCAACCAGGTCCACCTGGGGAGAGCTCCACTGTTGGAAAATCATAGAGACCACACCTGGATGCAGCGACCAGTCATGGCGGGGTAAGAATGACCTGCTGAGGTGGCCCACCTCATTGTTCCTCACTCCTGGGAGGTGAGAGGCTATTAAGGGAAAATTGTGCCTCACCACCAGGTCCCAAAGACAAATGGCTTCCC
Source organism: Emydura macquarii macquarii (assembly GCF_026122565.2). Lineage (NCBI taxonomy): Eukaryota > Metazoa > Chordata > Testudines > Chelidae > Emydura > Emydura macquarii. The sequence goes on from NW_027130204.1 coordinate 7,319,257, forward strand.
TGCAGAGAGCTGAGGAATGGGCTCCCCACTGCCTGCTGATGTGATACATGGCCACTGTACTGTCTGCCAGTACCTGCACCACCTTGCCTGCAATAAAGTGGAGGAACACTCCACATGCTAGTTGAATAGCCCATAACTCTTTCACACTGATATGCATGCACCTCTCCTCCCTTGACCAGACCCCCTGTGTGCCAAGGTTGGCACGGATATGGGCTCCCCACCCTAAGTCTGAGGCATCCGATATCAGGGTGACCGAGGGGACAAGCTCTTCGAATGGCACACCCCTCAACGCTGCCTGGGGGCTCCACCACCAGTCTAGCGTGGCCAAGATCTGTGTGGCCACCCAGTTCAGAGAATGCCTGCTTGGGGCATAAACCGAGGACAGCCACGAATGAAATGGTCTGAGTCTTAGCCGAGCCAGCCTCCCCACGTAAGTGCAGGCTGCCATGTGGCCTAACAGCTGAAGACAGTGCCTGGCTATTGTCATCGGGCAGAGATACAGGTGAGCAATGATGGCTGGGGGAGGAAAGCTCTGGCTTCGGAAGCGTTCAGGACCGCCCCGATGAACTCTATCTGCTGCACTGAGGTTAATGTAGACTTCTGTTCATTTATTAGCAGGCCCAGCTGGCAGCAGGTGGCGCATGTCAGATCTACACTGTTCTGGATCTGGGCCCTGGACCTACCCCTGATTAGACAGTCGTCCAGATAGGGGAATATTTGGACCCCTTTGCACCTCAGGTGTACTGCCACCACTGCCATATATTTGTCAACACCCTCGGGAACGAGGAAAGGCCAAAGGGCAACACTGCAAAATGGTAGTGGGAGCCAGCTACCATGAAACGGAGGAAACGCCTGTGGCTGGGGAAGATAGAAATGTGGATGTATGCATCCATTATGGGCGGTATACCAGTCTCCTGGATCCAGGGAGGGGATGATGAAGGCTAGGGAGACCATGCGAAATTTCAGCCTCTTGAGATATTTGTTGAGATGACGCAGGTCCCCTTTTGCTTTGGGGATGAGAAAGTACCTCGAGTAAAACCCTTTTCCTCTCATGTCCGGTGGAACCCTTTTTGTGGCCCCGAGGCTGAGAAAGGCCTCTACCTCCTGCATGAGGAGTTGCTCATGAGAGGGGTCCCTGAAGAGGGATGGTTGTTGGGGAGGGGTAGAAACAAACTGGAGGGCATAGCCAGCCAAAACTGCCAAGCACCCAAAGTGACCTTGGCCCATTCGGACAAAGAAAGGGAGCTAGGCGATTCAAGAAGGGATGGGAGGGATCCAGGGAACAGGTTGGGACACTGCACCTTCAAGATGATCTCTGATCTCAGATTGCCTAGACGACCCTTGCTGGAGGGCTGAGGAGGATGCTGGTGTTGGTCGATGTCTCCTAGACCCCCTATTTCTGTCGCTCTGTCTATAGGGCATGTACCGCTGTGGCTGGTACCTCTGCTGTTGCTGGCCCTGGGGATGGAACTGGTGGCTAGAGGTCTGGGGCATATAAAGACCAAGGAGCGGAGCGTGGCCCTCGAGTCTTTCAGACCATACAACTTCACATCTGTCTAGTCCAGGAACAAGGCCGACCCATCAAAGGGGAGGTCCTGGATGGACTGTTGACCCTCCTGGGACAGGCCTGAGGATTGCAGCCATGAGCATCTGTTCATGCAGATGGCAGAGGCCATGGCTCTGCCCGCCGAGTCTGTAGTGCATCTGTATTGCATCTGTCCGAAGACGCCTGCAGTGCTGCCCTGGCCACCGTGACACTCTCCTCCAGGATGGTGCTAAAGTCCAGCACCTAGTCCTGGGGCAGAGCATCCACAAAATGCTTTAATGAGTCCTAAAGATTGAAGTTGTACCAGCCCAGGAGAGACTGCTGATCAGCAATTCGAAACTGCAGGCTTACCGTCAAATAAACTTTTCTCCTGAACAGGTCCAATTGTTTGTTGTCTTTGTTTCTTGGTGTGGAGACGGGCTGTCCTTGCCAGTCCCACTGGTTGGCCACATCCACCACCAGGGTACCGGGAGAGGGGTGGGTGAAAAGGTACTTGAAACCTTTGGCCAGGACATAATATTTTTTCTCAGCCCCATTAGAGGTTGGGGCCACTGATGACAGGGTCTGCCACAGGGCCTTCACTATTTTCAACACCCCTTCATGCATGGGGACGGCAACCCGGGCTGGGGCAGCACTGCCAGGACATTAGGAGGCTGTCCAACGCCTTCTTCAGCTCCTTTGCCTCCAACCCCAAGTTGGAAGCCACCCTCTTTAGAAGCTCCTGATGTGCCCTGAAATCATCCAGGGGCTCCATGTGACCCTGAGTGACAGCCTCATGTGGGGAAGTGGAGGAGGACTGGAAGGGCACAGTGGGTGGTGGCGTCCCTTCCCATCATCAGAGGCCAAACGATGGCCCTTCTCCGACACCTGTGGTGCAGACTGCACCCCAGATGACCTGAAGGACTGCGGACCTGGCCCGACCGGAAACCCCCAGGTCCCCAATATGGCCATTGGGGTGGCCACTGCCCTTGAGGCCATCCCAGAGCTGCCTGAGCCAAAGGGTGCTCCAGTATCTTAAGCTGGCGGCCCCAACTCGCGTGATGGCCATCCTCTCAAGAGCATACTAACTCACTGTCCGACAACCACTGTGGGGCTGCCTCGGAGACTCCCACTGTACAGTGCTGAGTGGCAGGGGAGCGATGACCCGATCTGTGGATGCTCCGGCGCTCTGGAGAACGGTCCCTCAGCGTCATTGATCACGATGATGAAGAGACCCAGTACCAGTGCCGCGACCGGTGCCGAAACGGGGAACCATACTCTGACAGGGAACTAGGACGCCCAGAGCAGCACCTGGGCACCGATGACTTACGGTGCCGCTTCCCCCTTAGTGCCAGGTCTGCCTCCAGCCACCAGGTTCTGCGCTGTACCAGTGTGGGTGAACTCCTCGGTGCGGAGTAGTGGGAGCGGTGCTGACTTCCCTCTGGGGAGTGGCCTCCTGCAGGTGACCCTGACAGGTGCCACCCCCTGGGACAAACCTTGCCCAGGGCTGGGGATCGTGACCGGTGCTGGGAGGGCAACCTCGCGCCATGTCTCACCGATGTGGGGTGCTCCGGCAACCACGACCTGGAGCAACTTCTGGGGGAGTGGCGCCGAGTCAACCTCTCTACCCAGAGCAACCGGGCAGTTGGGGAATATTCCTCCCCACTCCAGGGATCACCTGAGCCAACCAGGGGGTCATTGATCAACATGGCCTTCCCCTGTGACACTGGCCCTTTCTCTCTGGGCGGAGGCCGGGGCGGGGACAGCATGGGCAAGGCCAACAAGGTCCTTGCCATCTGAAATGCCTCCCCAGAGCTGGGCGTGGCTCTCTGATTGGAGACATAGGCTCCAGCAGTGGTGAGCGAGTCTCCGCTGCCTGGCTTCGATGCGGCCTCGTACTCAACCCCCCTTTCTTGGACAGTGCAGGGGGCTGTCTCTGCTCTGTACGCTACTTATGCTGCTGCTTCTTTGACAGCATTGAAGAAGTCCGGTGTCAGGCCAGGACCAGTGCCGACGGTGCGCTCTGCACCAATGCCACGCTCAGTATCGAAGTAGAGTGGGTTGGTTCGGAGGCTGGTCTGAGTGCTGCCTCCATCAGCAAGGCTTTCAAACAGATTTCTCTGTCCTTTTGAGTCCAAGTCTGAAAGCCTTACAAATCTTGCATTTGTCCTTACAATGAGCTTCCCCCAGGCACATTAGGCAACTATCATGGGGGGTCACTCAGCAGAAAGGCCTTCCCACAGGAGGCACACGGTTTGAAGCCCAATGACTGGAGCATACCCCACTCCTGACAACCGGGATTATCCTAAGTGACTAACTACCCTTATTAACAATACTTAAGGTCTAATCTACCTAATTAAGACAAACAACAAATGATTAAGGGAGAACAAAATGGATTGAGCACTTACAATGCAAGTTGAAACAGTTCCAGCAACCGGAAAGAAGGAACTAAGTGAAGGCATGGGGGCCGCCAGCACCTCATGTACTGCAGCATGTGTATGAGTCTCCAGGGGGTGCCAGAACAGGCCCTACAGGTACTGCTAAAGGGACAAAAGTTCTGGTAACCGTGCACGGAGGTGTGCATACACCTATGGAAATGAGCAAGCACTTGAAGAACTGAAGTTAATTCCCCAAATCAGTAAGAGAATTCTGTTTCATGAATCGTTTTCATCCTCTCTGCACAAGTACTACAGCAGAGAATGATTTGGAGGACCCTTCGGAGGGAATGGATCAGAAGGGGACCCGTTTGATCAGAAGGCAAGGAATGCATTGTCCTAGGGACGGGGTTTCCATGACCACCATTCCCAAGAGGAAGAGAAGGGTGATGGTGGTCGGGGACTCCCTCCTAAGGGGGACGGAGTCATCCATCTGCCGTCCGGACTGGGAAACTAGAGAAGTGTGCTGCTTGCCTGGAGCTAGGATTAGGGATGTGACGGAGAGACTGCCAAAACTTATCAAGTCCTCAGACCGCTACCCCTTCCTACTTCTCCACGTGGGCACCAATGACACTGCCAAGAATGATCTTGAGCAGATCACTGCAGACTATGTGGCTCTGGGAAAAGAGATAAAGGAGTTTGAAGTGCAAGTGGTGTTCTCATCCATCCTCCCTGTTCAGGGAAAAGGCCCAGGTAGGGACCGTCGCATTGCGGAAGTAAATGCGTGGTTACGCAGGTGGTGTCAAAGAGAGGGCTTTGATTCTTTGATCATGGAATGTTGTTCCAGGAAGAAGGATTACTAGGAAGAGACGGGATTCACCTAACGAAGACAGGGAAGAGTATCTTCGCAGACAGGCTGGCTAACCTAGTGAGGAGGGCTTTAAACTAGGTTCGACGGGGGACGGAGACCTAAGCCCGAAGGTAAGTGGGGAAGAGGGACACCACAAGTAAGCAGAAGGAGGAGGGTGCAGCAGGGGGGCCTCCCGATTCATACTGTGAAAGTAGGCCAATCGGCTACTTATCTCAAGTGCCTGTACACAAATGCAAGAAGCCTGGGAAACAAGCAGGAGGAACTGGAAGTCCTGGCACAGTCAAGAAACTACGACATGATTGGAATAACTGAGACTTGGTGGAGTAACTCACATGACTGGAGCACTGTCATGGATGGGTATAAACTGTTCAGGAAGGACAGGCAGGGGTGAAGGGGTGGAGGAGTTGCACCGTATGTAAGAGAGCACTATGATTGCTCTGAGTTCCAGTATGAAACTGAAGATAAGTCAGTTGAGTGTCTCTGAGTTAAGCTTAGAAGCAAGAACAATAAGGGTGATGTCGTGGTGGGTGTCTGTTATAGACCACCAGACCAGGAGGATGAGGTAGATGAGGCTTTCTTTACTCAACTAGGGAAAGTTTCCAGTTCACAGGACCTGATTCTCATGGGGGACTTCAATCACCCTGACATCTGCTGGAAGAGCAATACAGCAGAGCACAAACAATCCAGGAAGTTTTTGGATAGTGTCGCAGACAATTTCCTGGTGCAAGTGCTGGAGCAGCCAACTAGGGGCCGTGCTTCTCTTGACCTGCTGCTCACAAACAGGGAAGATTTGGTAGGGGAAGTAGAAGTGGGTGGCAACCTAGGCAGCAGTGACCATGAGATGGTCAAGTTCAGGATCCTGACAAAAGGAAGAAAGGAGAACAGCAGGATACGGACCATGGACTTCAGAAAAGAGGACTTTGACTCTCTCAGGGAACTGATGGGCAGGATTCCCTGGGAGGCTAATATGAGGGGGAAAGGAACCCAAGAGAGCTGCTTGTATTTTAAAGAAACCTTATTGAGGGCACAGGAGCAAATCATCCCGATGTGCAGGAAGAATAGCAAATATGGTAGGCGTCCAGTTTGGCTTAACAAAGAAGTCTTTGGCGAACTTAAACACAAAAAAGAAGCTTACAAGAAGTGGAAGCTTGGTCAGATGACTAAGGAGGATTATAAAAACACTGCTCGAACATGCAGGAATGAAATCAGGAAGGCCAAAGCACAATTGGAGTTGCAGCTAGCAAGGGACATGAAGGAGAACAAGAAGGGTTTCTACAGGTATGTTGCCAACAAGAGGAACATTAGGGAAAGTGTGGGCCCCTTAGAGAATGAGGGAGGCAACCTAGTGGCAGAGGATATGGAGAAAGCTGAGGTACTCAATGCCTTTTTTGCCTCTGTCTTCACAGACAAGATCAGCTCCCAGACTACTGTACTGGGTGGCACAGAATGGGAAGGAGGCGAACATTCCGCAGTGCTGAAGGAACAGGTCCAAGACTATTTAGAAGGACTGGACATACACAGGTCCCTGGGGCCGGATGCAATGCACCCGAGGGTGCTGAGGGAGTTGGCTGAGGTGATTTCAGAGCCATTGGCTATTATCTTTGAAAGCTCGTGGCAACAGGGGGAGGTCCCTGAGGACTGGAAAAAAGCAAATATAGTGCCCATCTTCAAAAAAGGGAGGAAAGAGGATCCAGGGAACTACAGACCGGTCAGCCTCACCTCAATCCCTGGAAAAATCATGGAGCAGGTCCTTAAGAAATCCATTTTAAGGCATTTGGAAGAGAGGAAGGTGATCAGGAACAGTCAACACAGATTCACCAAGGGAAAGTCATGCCTGACCAACCTGATTGCTTTCTATGATGAGGTGACTGGCACTGTGGATGTAGGGAAGACGGTGGATGTGATATACCTTGACTTTAGCAAAGCTTTTGATACTGTCTCTCACAGTATTCTTATCAGTAAGTTAAAGAAGTATGGGTTGGATGAATGGACTATAAAATGGATAGAGAACTGGCTAGAGCATAGGGCTCAACGAGTAGTGATCAATGGCTCCATGTCTAGCTGGCAACCGGTCACAAGCAGTGTGCCCCAGTGGTCGGTCCTGGGGCCGGTTTTGTTCAACATCTTCATTAACGATCTGGAGGATGGGGTAGATTGCACCCTCAGCAAGTTTGCGGATGACACTAAGCTGGGGGGAGTGGCAGATACCCTGGAAGGTAGGGATAGGATACAGAAGGACCTAAACAAACTGGAGGATTGGGCCAAAAGAAATCTAATGAGGTTCAACAAAGAAAAGTGCAGAGTCCTCCACTTAGGAAGGAAGAATCCCATGCACAGCTATAGACTGGGGACCGACGAGTTAGGCAGCAGTTCTGCAGAAAAGGACCTGGGGGTAACAGTGGATAAAAAGCTGGATATGAGCCAGCAGTGTGCCCTGGTTGTCAAGAAGGCTAATAGCATATTGGGCTGCATTAGGAGGAGCATTGCCAGCAGGTCACGGGTAGTGATTATTCCCCTCTATTCGGCATTGGTGAGGCCGCATTTAGAGTATTATGTCCAGTTTTGGGTCCCCCACTACAAAAAGGATGTAGACAAGTTGGAGAGAGTACAGCGGAGGGCAACACAAATGATTAGGGGGCTGGAGCACAGGACTTATGAGGAGAGGCTAAGGGAACTGGGCTTGTTTAGTTTGCAAAAGATAAGAATGAGGGGGGATTTGATAGCAGCCTTTAACTACCTGAAAGGGGGTTCCAGGGAGGATGGGGCTAGGCTAGGCTGTTCTCGGTGGTGGCAGATGACAGAACAAGGAGCAACGGTCTCAAGTTGCAGTTGGGAAGGTCTAGGTTGGACATTAGGAAAACGTTTTTCACTAGGAGGGTGGTGAAGCACTGGAATGGATTACCTAGGGAGGTGGTGGAATCTCCATCTTTAGAGGTTTTTAAGCTGAGGCTTGACAAAGCCCTGGCTGGGATGATATAGCTGAGGTTAGTCCTGCTTTGAGCAGGGGGTTGGACTAGATGACCTCTGAGGTCCCTTCCAACTCTAATATTCTATGATTCTATAAAATTAATTGGGGGTCAATCGTAAATCTTAGGCATCAACAAACATGCCCACAAAGGCCTTTTCTCAAATTGGGACTTTCAATGGCAATTCTCTTAGATGAAATATTTCAGAATACTGATTGCCAAAAATATTCGGGACATCCCCAAAATAAACATACAACCAATTAGTGCCCAACTGGGTAATGATTTGGGGAGATGGCATGCGTTAACCCTCATTTGGAGGGTAAAATGAATGTCCATTACAGAATTTTGTATGTCCTGAGCGATCTCCCTATATCTATTCCTCAAACTTATTTTAAGAAATTCAGTAATATTTTCACAACATTCCTTTGGAATGCAGGTAAGAGACCTAGGTTGGCTCTGAACAAACAAATCCTATCTCTGGGAGGATTTAGTTTTCCCAGATTGGAAAATTATCATATCTCCTTTTTGTTAGGCCACGCATATTCGTGACTAAATATGATCACACAGCCCCCACCTTGGGTTCAGAATGAACAAGAAGTGGTATACCCTCTCCCTCGTTCAGGCACTGTAAGATAAAATTATTATAAATTTGATGGATACTAAGCTCCCACAATAACTGCTGTGAGGCAGGCTTGGTTAAAGTTGGCTAGAAAGCTCTGCTTCCATCCGTTCTTAGAATCACAGAATCATAGAAGATTAGGGTTGGAAGGTGTTACCTGTCAGTGCTGTGTTTTTGGGGAACCGGGGCACAAAACCCCTACTCTCTCTGGCTCACCTGAATTGAACCAGAAACCAAAAGCAATGAAAAGGCAGTGGGAGACACACCTAAAACCCTCCAAACAAGGTTAATAGGATTAAGGCAACTCCCCTAGCCTCATCTACATCAAAGATGTAAAAAGGAGCTTCTACATCAAAGATGGAACAAGAATTAGCATAACGAATGGAGAACCAAGCTCCAAAGCAGGAACTGCACTGAACTCTGGGATTGGCAAAGCAGGGACGCACTGCATGATGGGAGATCTCTGCTCCTGATGTAAATGAACCCACACCTGCACACATCCAGCTCCGCAGTTATCAGACCACTGAATCTGTCTAATTGCATTGTGAGCTCCCTCGAAGGAACACTGCCCATAGCCAGGAATGATCAGCTCCTACTGTTCAGCATAAACACAACCACTCTGGTATACTCCCTTGAGTCATTGTTTACCCATAAACAAACCTAGTGTTCTCCCTTGAACCATTGTTTCTTCCCTACAAAAATCCCTACCCAAGTTCAAACCTCAGTTCTGGTGCCTAGATCCAAATGTTGCATCAGCTCTATTGGGACGTCACCGTTTCCTGACTGAGCATGTTGGGGGCTCTGCCTGTCTCAGGCGCTCTGGACCCTAAACTGAACAGCCTGTCTCCTGGGAACCTTTGAGCTGCACCGAGTGGTGAGACCCCCCACCCCTGCCTCTTCCCCCAACTCTCTCTCTCTCTCTGGTTAAGCCTACTTCTTCTCATTAAACCTAATTTAATCTCTCTCTCTCTTTTAGTCCAGGTATAATTTTCTACTTTTGTAATCAAACCTGGGCTAGCTTTCTCCAATAACCCAACTGTAATTGTGTAATAGTGTAACAGTTTGGTTGTTTTTCTCTCCTTGTATGGTTATTACTATTAGTATCATAAGTTTTATATACCTGGCACTAAAATAACTCTTATAACCACGCTGGTTACCAGTCTCTCTCTCCAAACCTCATTTACTCCTTTGTGTTCTTGGCTTCCCTGTCTTGCTCTGTAGCAACGCTTCTTTTACCTAAGCCAAAGAGCCCTGGAGTGTCCAAAAATCCTGTGGAGTTTGCTCATCAAGGGGGTTACTACTAGAACAATTGTAAAGTGGGGAGGGGCAGCTGAGAAGTGCTGCTCTGCCTAGCCTGCAAAGTCCAGGGGCAAATAAGAGTGGCAGCTGAAAGTGCTGTTTGGATCCAGTGTGCTCAGAAGTGTGCTCCATTTTGGTGTGGTGCAAGGGGGCATATAAGGAGGCAGCTGAGAAGCGCTGCTCTGCCTAGCCTACGGAGTCCAGGGATATATAAGGGGTCAGCTGAGAGTGCTGATAGACGCACTCTGTTAATCTGGAATGTGTGTGTGTATATCTGGGGGGGGGAGTTTATTTGAATCTGGGCTGGAGGAACCCAGCCCTGAAAACCTTAGGTCCTGCAGGATAGTTCCATTGGGAGGGTACTTGTAGCCATATGAGCACACAAGTAATACAAGCAGTACATTAATAGAATCACACACACCCCTTCCAGGAAAGTAACCCTAAAAAATGAGCATGGTGATAGGCAAATCTGGTAACAAAGGGACCTCCTCCACTGCAACTTGAGACCATTGCTCCTTGTTCTGTCATCTACTACCATTGAGAACAGCCTAGCTCCATCTGCCCTGGAACCCCCTTTCAGGTAGTTAAAGGCTGCTATCAAATCCCCCCTCATTCTTCTCTTTTGCAGACTAAACAAGCCTAGTTCCCTCAAGTCTTATGCTCCACCCCCCCAATCATTTCTAGGTAGAGGTGATCCTATGGAGCAATCTTGTCCTTAAAATTTGTGGCAAAACCTTTTTGGAGGGATTGGATGCACAGAGGTGTGACGCTGGCAAAACAGATGCCAATTTATGCCAGGGTCCCCACACCTCATTTGGATACTGACAAAGACATGACGGGAATTAGTCCAGCTCATGCATGTGTTAGTATTATTAAAATGGGTATTAGAATTATAAAAAGGTTTAGTGTTTTGACTTTATGAAATGCTTGTAAATTGGTGCATGCATTAATCTCATTTATAATCTCTGTATCCCATGTTGTATTTAAGTGTTTGCTCCGTAGCCGGAGAGAAGCATTAAAAGGTGTGAAATACTAGTCTTCAGCAGGAAGCGTTATCTTCTGCCCAACAAAGAAAATCCATCAACATCAGATAAACCATTGTGGAACATCAGAAGACAAATCCCTGATAAGGTGAAACTGTATCTTTATGCTGCTTGGACTTTGAGGGGCAAGGATTACTAACCACAAGCAAAAGATCCCCAGTGCTTAGCCCTAACGGACTTATAGAGCTTCCTTATTATACAAGCTTCTAACACCTTTTCAAACTTAAGACTGTAACTCGTGTTTCCTGCTTTAACCTTGTAAATAACTCATTTCCTTTTCCTAGTTAATAAATCTTTAGATAGTTTATTATAAGATTGGCTACAAGCATTGTAGCATTGCAGCTGATGTAAGAAAAATCTCACAGTCAATTTGGAGTTTGTGCTCTGGTTCTTAACAGTCTTCTTTGAGGTTGGTACTCACACTCTTGAGCCACTGTAAGACAGCTTGATAGCAGCTAATTGATAATGATAAAGTTAAACCATGTGTAGATCTTCAGCTACACTATGGCATGCCCTGCTCAGGCACATGGAAATATCTCCAGTTAAAGCATTTACTTAGAAATGTGTTTGGATTGGATGCATTGGGAGATCCAGAACCTCCAGAATTTTTGTTATTTTGGAGGAAACATCCTGAATTTACTCGGCCAGTGGTATCCTTTTATGATTTGCTGGCCCAAAAAACTCTGCCAATGATTTGAGAGTTGCTCGGAACAGATTTGGATACATGAAAATCAAACCCAATGGAACACAGTTGTATCTAATGTTAAAAAAGCAACTATACACCTGAGACTAGAGTTTATTCACCAAAAGATACTTTAAAAAATATATTCTGGTCCCCATATAGGCTCAGGATAATGGGCCACACAAATGCTGACCACTGTTGGAAATGTAACTCCCTTGCTGTTAGCTCATATTTTTTGGGAGTGCTCTGTATCAAGCACTTCTGGTCTGAGGTGGGTCAAAGGACCAATTTGATATTGGATGCTAAACCGTCTCCTTTAAGTTTCATTCTTGGATATATTCCTCATATCTTGAGCTTGCCTGGTAACAAAGTGGCGTGATTCCAATGTGCAGCTTTGGGCGCTAAAAAAATTAATCCTGCAAAAATGGACAAGTCGATTCCTACCAAATATTGATGCCTGGCTCAGTGATGTGGTGGACTTCGCAGTTAACGAATGACTGGTATTCTGCAGAAAGGGAATATCTGGAAAATTCAATGCAATTTGAACTGACCTTTTAGAGGTCTAAGATTAATGTAGGTATGATGCTTCCCCTCCATTTAGCGTAATCCTCTTTCTTTGTGTTGTGTATTTGATTGAATCTGGTATCTTGATATATTTCCCATATTTCAAAAATTAAAAAAAAGAGAGAAGAGAAAACTAGTGAGGAAGGGGCTTGGTGGGACAGATGGACAAAGAGAGATTAAAAACACTAAATAAGCACAGCTCAGCTAACTGGGCTGTGAAAGCCATTTACAATTAATTGAAGGATTTAACTCCCAAGGAGAGAGAGCAGCTCTTGAGGAGCCACAGAAGAAATATAACATAGTAAAACTTGGAACTTTTGGCTGAATCTCAAGCAACAATTCTGAAAGGCGAGTTCTACAGATGGTGGAATTGTGTCCCAAGGGAAGCCCCTTTGTTTAGGACAGAAAAAACTGTGCAAAGAAGGCCCTAATCAGCACTGCAATCCTGGTTATATGAAGGGCACTTCAGGCTGAGGGGCTCCATTGATGTAAGCCACAGGTGAACGGTCAGAAAAGGGAGGCAGGACTCTTAGGTAACCAGGGAGCAGAGCATGTAGGCCTTTAGAGGCCAAAACCAGCCCCTTGAGTTCCTGGGAGAAGTTCTGTGTCCCAATGGAGTCACTCCACCCTCTTCTGCACTCAACATAACCATGACGGGCACAATCTGAACACTCAGCCAGAAAGAAGGAGGGGTAGGGTGACCGGATGTCCTGGTTTTATAGGGACAGTCCTGATATTCAGAGCTTTTTCTTATATAGACGTCTATTACCTCCTCACCCCATCCTGATTTTTGACACTTGCTATCTGGTCACCCTAAGGAGTGGTGAATTTCACCCATTAGAAATTACATAGCAAATTAAAGGAGGCCCAGAAAGGACAGTGATAGTGGGAACCCACCCCTTATGTCCACACAGCCGGGGTGAATTGCCTGCCAGGGGGTTCTCAGGTCCAGCACTCTGGATGACTCACCTTTCGTTGACTGCTGCTGCAGGGCCGATGGCTGCTCCTAGGCTGCCAAGGGCACTGTGGGGCTGCTCCTGGCCTCCTCAAGGAAAAGGACCCTGGTGATGGCAGCTCGTGCTCCTCCCTCTGGCAGCTGCAGGCGGCTTGGGCCTGGTACTTAGTGCCTGTCTCAGCAATGGCACTTTAGATTCCTCACATTTGTGCCTCAGGTTGTCCTGGGGGAAGAATAAGGGGAAAGGCCAAGATGGCGTCCGGCTCAAAGTGGGGCTGACGGGCAAGATGAGGTGTGCAAAGCAGCCCAGTTTATCTCAGCTGTATATTGTTCAGCCAGCCTTAATCTAAAGTCTGCATGGCAGCATGAAAGGTAATCAACATTGTATGTAGGTAGTGTTCTGTCTGGCACCAAGCCTCTCAGGGATGGGTGCAAACAGAGGAAGGTGATTTCATGGAAGTTTGCACAGCCTGAGAGGCATTCACTTAATGATTAATTTTTATGCTCTCTCATTGAGTAGGTAAGTGGCAAACATAAGATATATGCAAGCAAAGGTTCAAAGGAGTACATTCCTAGTGTGGCATCCCAGAGGGCAGTAACCTTTTTAGATCATAGTTTATTTTCTTAACCCAGATGAACTGAGAGCTGCTGTTGGCTAATTGTTTGCATTTGCAGTTGCAATTTTGTACCATACACTATATAAAGGGAGGGCTCTGAAATACAAAGTGATCCCCTGCTAGAACCCAGAACAATTGCTACACTCTGCAATGGAACCTTTGGGAGCAACAACTGTTTTCCTGGTGGTTTGTATCTCTTGCCTTCTTTTCCTGTCAGCATGGAGACAGATGTCTGGAAACAGGAAGCTGCCACCTGGCCCTGTTGCTTTTCCCATCATAGGGAACATGCTGCAGCTGAATATAAGGAACTTACCCCAATCGATACATGAGGTAAGGGTGCTTTCTCCTTATCCGTTGCTTTGGCTCAGGTGGGCATTAAGCAGAGCCTGATGAAGAAGAACTCAAATTCCTGGGGTTTGCACAGTGGCTCAACTCATATTTAAGGCGGAACGTTTTATCCACAGAAATCTATAATCTTGAATGCTAGATACCACCTGTTCCTGGCAATGTGTTATTTTGATGATAATGTCTTATTCACACGTAAACCAGAATATGCTCTCTCAGTTTTGCTGTAGTGTATACAAGTTCTCCTGTGGAGAGAGGCATGTGGTCTAGTGGGTTAAGAAGGGAAATGGTAGTCAGGAGCATTGTGGTCTAGTCCTAGCTCTGCAATTGGTTCCATCTATGTGCCTGGAGAAATCACTTAAGTTATTTGTATGTTTCCCACTTGTAAAACTGATCTAATGATGCTTGCTTTCTTCACAGGACAAGGGTAAGGCTTTAACTGCTGCTGGGTTCTGCCAAGTTGACATAGTCATTGGCCCAGAGAGATGTTACCCACACACTAGGGCACCCTACCTTTACCCTAGTCCATAGGGCTCAAGGTATAACCTGGTTAAGACACTCCCACCCTTTCCCAGTCCATAGGGCTCTAGGTGAAAGGCACCTACCCTTACCCAATTCACATTCTAGGGCTCAGGGTTACCCATTCCCACGCCATAGGGCTCTGGGTGTAACCTGGTTAATTAAAGTACCCACCCTTTCCCAATTCATAGGGCTCCGAGCGTAATTCTCTTCAGGTTTGCAGGATCCTTTACCAGTGAAGGAGCCTTACACAATAATATCCTTATTCTCTATTTTACCTAAACCGAATACACATGCTAAGCATACAATGCTCACCACTCCCAATAAGGCAGACAAACTTTTTCTGGTGGCCAATCAGGATTAGCTCATCTGGGGACTCCAGCTTCTGCATAGCATGGTTGGCAGGTTGTTGAGGTCTGACAGCTCTGACCTTTGGCTGTGTCCTGGGCTTAGGTTCCCAAAGAACTTAAGTTTCAGCTTATATAGTGAAACTTAAGTCCTGCTTAGCTATACCTTAACCAATCATTTTAAACTAAAGTACTACAAAACACCAATCCCAGCCCTTTACAAAACAGTTTTTAACCAATCACATCCCATCACCTTTATTGATTTAAATAGTGCACACTTACTTATGGAACAGACAGTAAAAATCAAAGAACCAGC
The DNA here is from genome assembly GCF_026122565.2 of Emydura macquarii macquarii. Taxonomy (NCBI): domain Eukaryota; kingdom Metazoa; phylum Chordata; order Testudines; family Chelidae; genus Emydura; species Emydura macquarii. The sequence continues at coordinate 7,334,300 of NW_027130204.1, forward strand.
CAGAAATAATTCAGATAAACAATAGAGAAGTGGGTACCATAAAGACAAAACAATAAGAAGTGTAGATTTTACAACCACAACTGTTGATAAGTGATTCCTTTCCAGAGAGAATGCTTTCAAACATAGTTTTCTTTAAACATCTTCTCAGTAGTCCGATATGACATTGTCTTGATGTAATTTCAGGAATGTGAAGATGTGACTACATGCTACTTAGCTTATGGCTGCGGTCTCACCTAATATGGCTGCTACTGCTTAGCCCAAGAACAAGGCCTAAGCCTAGCCAAAAAACAAGGCCTCAGACATTAGAGAGAAAGTGAGACTGACTCTGTATCCTAGTGGTTAGGCCGCTCATCCAGGATGTGGGAGACCCAAGTTTCTATTCCAATGACTATTCAGTTATTTACACGCAGTGGAACAGCTTCAACAGAAGAGACCTAGAGAGCCCTGCTCCAGAATACCCCAGAGTGTGATGTTAAGGCACTCTCCAAAGAGAGGAAACCCAAATTCAGATCCCTTGTTCTCATCAGGTAGGGTGGGGGAATTAAACACGGCTCTCCCGCCTCCCAGATGGGTACCCTAACCACTAAGCTAAAAGTTACTGGCATGAGGGCACCTGCTCCTCCTTTTCTGGCATATATCATATGGGATTTTATCTGTTAGGTGTGCTTTAGGTACTGGATCAAACCCTGCAGACAAGCTAAGGAGGGGAACGCCTAGTTTGAGAATCCAGCACTGGCCAAAAGGACTGAGGTGGCCATACATGTGCCCAGCGACAGATATTCAACAGTGGAAACTTAGGCAATGCGATAATTTAGGTGCCTAGAGCGTTAGGTGGGGTTTTTGAGGATCTACATTTTGGATGTAGGTATCTATATCCTTTTTTGGGTGTAACCCTTAGTGGCATGAGAGCTCTTTCATTAGTTTGTAATTAGATCCACTCATATTCTTAAGTGGATTTAGTAAAAACGTATTGGTTCTTTATGTTAATCTTTTACAGCTCAGTGCAAAGTATGGCCCAGTTTTCACAGTATATTTAGGCTCAGAGCAGGTTGTGGTGCTGTCTGGACATGAGGCTGTGAAGGAAGCTCTGGTTGATCAAGGGGATGAGTTCAGTGGAAGAGGAAAACTGGCACTGGCTGACAAGATTGCCAAAGGAGCAGGTACATTTCCAATAACTTCAGCATGTGGTGCTGATGTTCTCTGTATGTGAAGAACATGACTGAGAAGACAGCTGGTGTTTCATTTAGTCCTGTTATTTGAAAGATACTAACTTTAGGCCCTCTTTATGTCCGAGTATATTTCTTATTTTTACATCGTACCAGTATGTGTATATGTGTTTGCTGTAGTTACAGTGACAATTTACATTGTGTCACAGAACAAAATGCAACCATGGGGCATGGTAACCACTGGAATTATTTTTCTTGTTCATAAATACTATAAACAGCAATGAGGATAATATGTAGGATTTTGAGTTAAATACTCATTTCAGTATAATGTAGTGCCTCCAGTAGAACACAAATACAATAATGTTTGAGTTCATATTGAACCTTTCAATGACCAATGTTTTGTTAGGTTAGAAATGTAGCAAATTGAGTCTGGCCCTCCTGCCTTTTATTCCTGTTCTCCTCCCCTTCCCAGGTATTATTTTCAGTAATGGGGAGCAGTGGAAGCAGCTTCGCCGATTTGCCCTCAGCACCCTGAGAAATTTTGGGATGGGAAAGAAGAGCATTGAGGAACGGATTCAGGAGGAAACCCGTTTTCTGGTGGAAAGGCTCAGAAACAAACAAGGTACATGGGATTTGCTTCATGTATATCGAAAATTGAGAAGTCACTTAAGACTCTTGTTTTCCTTTATTTTGGGATATCAACTTTGGTTCAAACATCTTATAAGTAGGGCAATTAGCTGCACATATAAAAAACTGTGTTAATGTAAAGGAAAAGTATGTGAGAAAAGTTCCAGAGATGGCCTTTCCTGACTGTTATTCCCTGTGTTTTCTACCCTCTGATCTGTGACCAGTGAGCTGTGTTAGAGTGGATTAGTTTATCTTCAGTGTGTTGGTCTCATAAGACACCTATGCCTACAGTTTGCTTATTCTGATTTTCTTCTGTGCTAGACGTCTGATACAAGTTTGGCATCTACATTGTTTGGTGCTGGCTTCCTGAAGAACATTTGAAATCACTGTATAAACTTACAGTGCTTTCTAAGTGATAATAATAACGATTATTATTATGTTCCAAGACTGGGGCTCCTTTGCCTATGCTTTGTGCTAACTAATAGCTTGAGACAGACCCTGTCTCAAGTAGCATAAACATAAAATGCACATGAAGGATTGTATGGGTAACAGAAAATGTATGTAGAGGCTGTATTGTTTTTAGTTTTTGCTCTGTGTACCATTGGGCAAATAAATACCTAAGTCACTTTGATCATCTATTGATCACAAGTCCGCAGTGGGAAAAGGTTTACAGGGGCACAGCACAGACCAGCCTGTCATTCTAACATGGTTGGGAAGTTGTGAGTCTACCACTCACAGATCCAGTCCAAGTGTGGTTGGACTGTGTGGTTCCTTCCATTCAGTGAGGGGCAGGAACTCAGGCCTGTCAACTGATGGGGGCTTTCATGAGGGACTGAAAGGGGTTTAAAACACAGCTCACTTTGTAACTATGACACCATAACTCATCCTCATTAATGAATATTAGAGACCCCTGAATGTGATGCTGAAGGTGAAAAACAGAATTAAAAATTGGACTCTTTGGTTTGTTCCAGAGCAACCCTTTGACCCCACCCTCTGCCTCAACCAAGCTGTCTCCAACATTATCTGTTCTATCATCTTTGGGGACCGGTTTGACTATGATGATAAGAAATTTCTGACTTTAATTAATCTCGTAGAGGAAAATAATGAGCTCTTCCGCTCTTTCCTGGGACAGGTGAGTTCAGGTGTTTCTTCCACTCTTTGCCTTTGTAATGGGGGAAGAGAGAGAGATTTCTTTCTTCTACTGTTAATTTTCCATAATCAATTGTTATTTCAAATTCCCATAATGTTCCTATTCTCCTCATTAGGCTGTAGCTATTACCAAATCCAGCCTCAAACTTGTTTCTCAGCATTATTTAAATTCTCACATAGAACAATTCATTTGCTCAGAATTATGTTTGTTCAAGGACCCCTTTCAAAAAAACTGTAAAAATCAAGGAAATTGCCAATTAAAATATTAACATCCAAACCACTGCAATTCACATGCCTTTGTATAATCAGGATGGGATATCTAAATGTGGTCACATTCCTCACTTGCAAAGCAAACTCCTTTTCATTTCCAGCACACAGCCACCCACCACCACATCCACTGCTGAAATCCTCAGTAAACAGTCTGCTGGCATAACTCAGTCGAAATCATTGGAGTTACAGCAGCAGAGAATTTGGCCTCTTGATTCAAACTTTAGGAAGACTTTGTCTATGATGTTTTATACATCTGAAGAAAATTTGTAGTTTGAGTTAAATTTTGGCACTTGAGTATGATAATCAATAACCCTATGTGTGTATTTGGGATTGTTTTAGTTGGAAATAATGGAGATTATTTTAGCGAATAAATCTGAATCTCACTGCAGTATGTGTGAAAATGTGTGCATTGAGTAGAATGAGTGAGTGAAGCTTGCAAAGTTCTTTAGAATACATTTGAATAGGAAGGTGCCACAGAAATAGTGTGTTGTGCTGCTGTAACTGAGTCAATTGAGTAAACACTATGATTATTTGTTGTGTCTTGACAAACCAAGACGTATTTTTTTCTTTCGATCATTACAGCTGTACAATTTTTTCCCTACTCTCATGGATTATATACCCGGGCCTCACCAAATGATAATTAAAAATTCTGATGAGTTCAGAAGATTTATTCTAGAGACAGTGAAGATGCACAAAGAGTCTCTCGATCCCAACTGCCCTCGAGACTTCATCGATGCTTTCCTCATCAAAATGCAACAGGTAGGTGAGAGCAGTGGCCCTTCCCCTTTACCATGGCGTAGGTTCTACACCTCATGGCTATTGATCACTCTGCACTAGAGCCAAAGGAAGACGTGGTCTCTGCCCCTGGAATTTACATTCTAATAGCCAAGCACTGTTCACTTCATCTGTGTGATTAGTGCTGTGATGTCAGTGGGACTATACCCATGAGTAAGACAAACAAGAATTGTCTCTAAGGGTTCATGTACACTGTCAATAAAGGGCCACAGCATAGCCACAGTTGGCCCGGGTAAGCTGACTTGGACTTGCAGGGCTCAGGTGTAACCCAGGCTCTAGGTCCTCCTCCCTGGGCCTCAGAGCCTGGGCTCCAGCCCGACCACAAATGGCTACACTGCAATTTTATAGCCCCTCAGCCTGATCCCCATGAGCCAGAGTCAGCTGACTTGGGCCAGGCATGGGTTTTCTGTTGCAGTGTAGACATATCTTAAAAAGGACAGAGCACCCACAGCAGGTATCAAAAGCACTTGGCAATGTGGAGATTGGCTCAGTTTGGAGTTTAGCCATTGAAAAGGTTTCACAGAGAGTAGACAGAGGCACTTTTATTGCTATGTGTTAGCATCAGTGGCCATTAGCAAAAGAAAGCAGTTTCAAATGGCTGCCTATGCCCACACTCACAGACCTAACCTATTATCAACTTCATTGGAAACCCTTCCTGCTAATCCCCTGCAATACTTTGCAGCAACAGCCTATTAGGAGTTCAACCACTGCACCCTTTGGTGAGCAGGTGCTCAGGCGTTTGCATTTTCAATGGGGATCTCTCTTCCTTTGGAGCATCAGCCTCAACCCATCTGGCTCCAAGGTTTAAAATGGTTAGAAACATTTGGTTTCCTTTGTAGTTCAAGGTTTTAAAGGCAATTAGTGCTGCCCAGGCAAACAAAATAGGAAAGCAAAGGGAATCAACAACAAGTTCAATGTTAACAGTTAGAAATGCAGATGAAAACTAAACTGGGTACTGTAATGCTCCAATTCACCTCTCTTACAAAAACAACAGGTTTCCACAGCAATGGCTCAAAGCACCCCCGCAGTGCTACTGCAATCACCAGGGCTGTGGCCCATTTTTATAAGGATTTTTATAAAGATGGCAGGTTGGTCACACAGCAGGTAGAAGATGAGAGGGTTTTGGCCTATATGAATAGATCTTACACTCTTACAGTAAATGATCAAACATCTATCACATATGTCTCCTCAGGAGCAACAGAATGGCCAGTCAGAATTTAATACGGATAACTTGATAAGAAGCACGTTAGACTTATTTATTGCTGGAACAGGGACAACCAGCACCACCCTGAAATATGGACTCCTGATCCTTCTGAAGTACCCAGAAATAGAAGGTACCACACAGACCCACACAATGCTAAGTTTTGAAGAGATGTGGGTATTGCATGGGTCAAGGGATCAATAATGGTAAACAGAACCCTTCCCCTTAAGTCACCAGACCAAATCTGGCTTGGGCTGGAAGTGACCCATGTTACCACTGTGTGCAAGCTGGTGGCTGGTTTATGTGAAACTGAGATAGGTTTGGGGACAGGGGTGCTAATGCAATTCACAGAGACAGGTGTCCACCTTTGGAAAGCACCATCACAACTGGCATTACTTGGCAGGCTCAGCACAGAGTCCTCAGCCTGAGTAGGCCATTGTGACTGGATTCCTCTCTCAGCTCCCAGCCCAAGCTAAGGCTCCTGGGCCAAAGGAAAATGAATGTGTTTGTGTGGGGGAAGCCTGTGCTGCCACTGGTCATATGGTACCTTTGCATTCCAGGCCTCTCAGGTGGGCACTCTCCCCTCGAATACAGGCAAAGTCCTTTCATCTTTGGATTTAATCAGGTGTCAGGATTGAGTTAGGGCTTAAATCAAAACTCTGCCAGTGCTAGAGATTTATCAACACCCATGTAATATCCACTGCTAATTCCCATCACACGAGTGTCCTCCAAGATCACATGGATGATTTACTTTGAAGGGGGGAGAAGATTTAGACCTTAATCTCCTGTGTAGCAGTTAGTTATATACACTGGTGATAACATCACACTGTTATCTGTTTTATAAAATAATCAAGCCTGAGCAATATCACTGCTCTATAACTACATCCTTTGCACTCTGTCCTAGATACCATGGAGAGTAGCTTCTGCAACCTAAAAATGTCAAGTTTGTTATATACTAACGTGCATCTGCTGAGACCTGTGCATTTCTGACAATGTGATAGAAAGGTTGAGAAAACTGCAGAAATCCAGTTCTTTAGCTTCTTTGTTAACCTCATTCATTTGATGACAGAGAAAGTTCATGAAGAGATTGACCGTGTGATTGGCCGAAGCCAAAGCCCGTGCATGGCAGATCGAAGCCAGATGCCTTACACAGATGCCGTGATACACGAGATTCAGAGATTCATTAACCTTGTCCCACTGGGTATCCCACATGCAGTGACCAGAGACACTCACTTCAGACAATATGTTATCCCCAAGGTTAGTTCTCAACGATTCTGTGAAAGGTCCAGTTCTTCTGCCTTTTCCTCTATTCAGTTTTGAATTATTCACAGTAGAAACACTTTCCCTGGTTTGAGCGTGGCAGGTGTTTTTCACGATTACCAACAATGTTCCAGTTATTATTGGCATGAAAAGACTAGAACCCTGCATTCTGTAGGCTCAGCTCTCCTTCCAGAAGAAAGGTTTAGAGCCTAGTTCAAGGTTTTAGATATAGAATAGATATCAAAGCCAGGTATGTGACACATTCCCTCTTTTTGAGAGCCTCTTTTGGGAGGTCAGTTTCTGATTTGGTTCCATCTCTCTACCAAGCTTTAGTCTGACTGACATCTTAATATGCCCAATTTGCAGTGACCAGGTCCTAGGTTGCTAATAGAGACACAACATGAATTGTATATGTCTTTTTAGCTTTATTATTATTATTATTTTGTAAATATAGTGATGGGAAAACTATTGGTGTGATGACTACATTATAAAGACAAGGGAATGGCATATGCTTCCAAATATCAGCTGAGTGATGCATCTAACACTTCTGGATCTTAGCCAGACTTTTCCAGATCTCTTCGATGTAGAAGTCAGGCTGGCAATCTAATGGGAGCAGCCTCTCTCATGACATTCCAGGATTTCCTTGTTCCAGGTGGGCTGCAGTTTGGTGGGGTTACCTTTTCTCATGGAATTTTAATATTTCTGGTTCCAGAGGATGCAGGGAAATGAAGAAAAGAAAAATGTGTCCCACTCTCCATCCCAGTGAATTCTAGAGGCTTCTCTGCTTTGGACAGTATCTACTTTAACTCTCTTTATCTGTGTTTGCTAATTCAGGGCACCACTATATACCCTGTCCTTCAATCGGTCCTATATGACAGCAGGGAATTTCCAAAGCCAGAGCAATTTAACCCAGGACATTTCTTGGATGAAAATGGTGTCTTTAAGAAGAGTGACTTCTTCATGCCTTTTTCTACAGGTAAAAGAAGCCATGTTTGTTTCAAGTCCCAGACCATTCACTTCTAGCTTTGTCTTGAGTATGCAAAGAGTTCTCAAACTGTAGTTGGCAGAGCCTTTTCAGGCCATCCATGAAGAAGAGCCTCTCACAACAACAAAGCACCTGTTGGTCTCCAGTCTCTTTTTTGAGTAACTGCACCCATGCTACTGTCCACTCTGCCTGGCAACTTCACCTCTTCCTTTGTTCGGGTGTGTCATCCTGTTGTGGACTAATTTTAAGTGAATGTGCATGCAAAAGTAAAATTGAAGGGAGTAACATAGAACAGGGCAAAAGCCAACTGCATAGTCACCTGGAGAGAGATCAGTAGCGGCTGCTTAACTTTTCAACTTCACTTCTGTCAATGAAGATTCCCAGTCACTCTGTTAACAAAACATCTGTATGGTCCTCCTTCATTCTGCTACTCAAGATGCCTACACTTCCTTACTCGTTACTTTCCCCTTCCACTCAGAAAAAACCACCATGTCATTCCCCCCTGAAACATATTAGCTGGCTTGGGCCCTGCATTATCTATTCCTCAAACCCCACATCTTCCCACCCATCTTCACATAGTGTTTTTAAAAGGCCACTTATCATATGGAACTCAGCTTTTAAAACGGTTTCTTAAGCCCACACACACTTTCGTACCTTCCTGAACTCTGAAAGATAGCCATTATCCTCCATGCACTTACTCTGAATCACTCTGTATCTCTAGCTTTAATCCTGAGGTTTACTTCCATTGTAACAGAATTTAAAATATGTTGCAAAGAAAGATCTCCAGCATCTCCTTAATATTCCTCTTTCATTGCAGGGAAACGGATTTGCGTGGGAGAGGGTCTGGCTCGGATGGAGCTATTTTTGGTACTGACAATGATTTTGCAGAATTTTTCCTTGAAAGCTCTTGTTGACCCCAAGGACATTGATATAACTCCACTACCAAGTTTTGTGACAAATGCACCAAAACCATACCAGCTCTGTGTTTTACCTCGATAAAGACCGTGAAAAGCCATCTAAATGTCCAGGGAATGAATTTGATTGTCTGTGATCCTGGACTCATTAATACAGTGACAGAAATGAACTCGTGTTGTAACAGACAGATATAAATAAGCCGGCTTTTTAAGTAACTGGGATTTAACAAAATTCATTATAATACCAAAAATTATATATATATATATATATATATATATATATATATATAATGACCTCTTGCCAGGTACAATAACCCTGCAGTGTTCTCAGATAGGCTCAGATGTGACTCTATTCTTGATAAAAGTATGTTTTCAGTTCATTCGTGTGGTAGTTCATTTCTGGTGTAGCATTTTGGAAGCTTAGCTTGGCATATGCAAGCTACAGTGAATGCTGCAGACTTCCTCCCTGCCCCTCCAAAACTCATCTTGTCTTACAAATAAATACGCTTTCATTGAACCAGGCTGAAAAAGAATTGCATGCGAGATTAGTTTAGATGTTCCGTTGGCACCCATGGCCTTTTCCCAATTCCTCTTCTGTGAGCAGAATCAGGGCCTGATATATCAACCCTTACCAGTGTAAATAATCCTCATGTGTGGTCCCATTGAAATCAACAGGACTGCTGATGAGAGGCAGGGCTGCAGAACTGGGCCTTTACTTTGTATTTTACTGTTTCCTTCTTTAGCACAGTGCCATCTGGTGGTATGAGCAAGTGTAAGTGGTGCTTTATCACTCTTAGGAGGGAGGTTCTGTTGAAGCTGTCCAGCTGCTCATGTGCAACCACTGCACAGCTTTTACACTGGTTCTAATGAGTCCTGTCACTCCCCCTAGATATGGATCATGATAGTGACCATTCACTATCGAAACACATTCCAAGCTCCTCTTCTACGACAGGCTTCCAAATGACCAGCACAACTAGGGCGGAATTCTGTCTTCTCTTTCTCCTGTGCATCACCACTGAAGTCAGTGGGACTGCAGGGGTGCATGCGAGAGCAGAATTGGAGTCGAAGAGAACAGCTGCAGCATTATTCAGAGGCTATCCATAAACTATTGCGCTGAGTGCTCTTTGCATAATAGAAACACTGTGAATTATAATCTAGTGGAGGCCCCCCACCAGGCTCCCTTTCCAGTGTTTTACAAGGTCCTCTCCAGAAAATGTCAGGCTATTCCAAGGAAAATCTCCTGTTGCAGCATATCCAATATGCCGGCAGGATCACAAACACACATGCCTGAGGGTAGCCACAAATGAAAGCAGGCAGAAGAGTTTGGATGTGAATCACAGGTTAGGTAAATGGTGTAGGGTTTTCGTTTTGTGGACCATTCAACCATTGGTTAGACAGAGTGGTATAGCTTGGATGGTGTACACCTCAGTAGCAGGAAGATCCAGTCTCCTCAGGGACAGTCTGGCTGGAGTGGTCAGGAGAAGGTTAAACTAATAGCCTAATGAAAAGGAAAATATGAGCAATCAACACACAATGACGCTTTGAGAACAAAGTGAATCAGGCAATCAAAGGACACAAAGAGAAGAAATTCCTGAATTGCCTGTAGGCCAGTGCTAGAAGCCTGCGTAACAAACCAGTGGAACTAGAATTGCTCATTTATCAACATAAATACGATCACGTTGGTTTTCCTGAAACCTGGTGGTATGATTTGCATGATTGGAATATGAAAATCAATGTCTGGAACCTATTTAGGAAGGATCAACAGGGCGGAAGGGAGCGTGACACTCTGTCAAAAAAAGGTATTATCTGTTCTGTGTCACCAACAACTCAGAAGAAAAGGATGTTGAATGCTTAGTGTCCCAATAGCGAAAGCAGATGATCAGGTTTGTGTCTGTTACAGACCACCAAATCACGCTAGGGAGCAGGATGACCACCTGCTTTTGCAGCTATCTACAATACATAGGCTAAAAAGCTGCATGATCAATCACATGGGACTTCAATTTGAGTGACATATGCTTGGGTTTTTATGCTGCCAACACTAAAACTTTCTTGGAATTTCCATTCCACTTGGAGATTAAACAGACGCTACTAAAGTCAGACATTTTAAATTCAGTAGGTCCAGAGACTTGCTGGCTGAGGTGCTCACTAGACTGTTAATGTTTGGTTGATAAAGGTAATAGTATCGACATAAGATACTTAGGGCTTGTCTACACTTAAAATGCTACAGCAGCAGAGCTGAAGCCCCTGCAGCGCTTCAGTGTAGCCACTACCTATGCTGATAGGAGGGATTCATCGGTTGGTGTAGGTAATCCACCTGCTGGAGAAGTGGTAGCTATGGTGATGGAAGAATTTTTCTGTCAACTTAATGCTGTCCACATGAGGTTTTAGGGCTGCAGGGTGTGGATTTTTCCCATCCCTGACTGATGTAGTTAAAGCAAGCTAATTTTCTGGTGTAGAGCAGGCCTTAGACTTCTGGGGTACTGGAGGGATTCAACACAGCAACCTCAGGGTTCTGCATCCGCTGCTCTAACTGCTGCACCACGTGAGGTGGGAAGCCTTCCTGCTCTCGGCAACAGGAGGCAGTTTTTTCAGGAGCACAGTCCTACAACATGCAACTAGAGTTGACTAGGGAAATCACGCCCGGTTCGCCCTAGGGATTTCAACTGGCTTTATCTGACTCCCCAGTCCATTTCCCTAACTGCTGCACCGCATGGCGTGGCTGTTGCCACTGTCAGCACTAGCAGGCGGTTGTTTTTGGACTAGCTGATGAGGCAGGGGCTTCCTGGAGCATTCAGACTGGCAACCATGGCTTCCCATCCCAGTCTGCTGATCTAACCACTGCTCCACGTGGCAGGGCTGACGATTCTCTTGTCACTGGGAGGTGGTGATTAGGAGTGCAGCCGGCAAGGCAGGGGCATCCCAGGACATGCAACAAAATTCATCTCAGGAGACCACTTCTGGAGTCCCAAGGGATGCAAATCAGAGACTTCTGGCTTCCTAGTCCACAGCTCTAACTACTGTGCAACGTGGCCAGCACTGCTGCTCTCAGCAGTGGGAGGAAGCAAGGGTGTTCCATCATATGCGACTAGAATCATCTGGGGAGACTGCTCTCGGAGGGGGAGCCAGTCAGGATTCAAGCCTCTGGCTTCACAGTCCACAACCCTAACCATTGCGCCACAGGGCCAGGCCATTGCTGCTCTCAGCACTGGGAGAAGGTTATTTGGGGCCAAACCGGCGAGGCAAGGGATCCCTGTGACTAGAATCATCTGGGACACTGCTATGGGGCAATTCGAACGCACCTCTGGCTTCCCAGGCCATCGCGTTAACCGCTGCGCTACATGGCCGGGCCGGGCCTCTCTCAGCACTGGGAGATGGTTTTCTGCAGGAGGCGGCGAGGCAGGGCCATCCTGCAACATGTGAATAAACTTGACTAGGGAAATCACTCCTGGCAGTCCCGGCAGGATTTGAATCCACAACCCTTGGCTTCACAATCCACTGACCTAACTGCTGCTCTCGGCACTGGGAGAAGGTTATTTGGGAGGAGCTGGCACAGGAGGAGCATCCTGTGACATGCAACAAGAGTCACCTGGGGCAACTTCTCCCAGTGCCCCATCAGGATTCAAAACCACAACCTGTGGCTTCACAGTAAACTGACGTAATGGCTGCACCACGCTGCCAGGCTATTCCTGTTCTCGACAGTGGGAGGTGATGGTTTCGGCAGGAGGCAAGGGATTACTGTGACATACAACTAGAATCATCTGGGCAGATTGCTCTTGGGGGAACTGGTGGGATTCAATGCTGTGACCTCGGGCTTCTGAGTCCACTGCCCTAACCACTGTGCCACATGGCCAAACTATTACTGCTCGTGGCACTGGGAGGAGGTTATTTGCAGTGGAACCAGCGAGACAAGGGCATCCTGTGAAAAACTAGAGTCGTCTGGAGAGACCGCTCACTGCTTGTTCCAATGGGATTCGACCCAGCAACCACTGGCTTCCCAGTCCACTGCCTGGCCATTACTCCTCTCAGCACTGGAAGAAGTTTATTTGGTGCAGAGCTGGCAAGGCAAGGGAGTTAGTGGGACATGAGAGCAGTCTCTCCAGATAATTCTAGTCGCATTGGGGTTCGAACCTGAGTGTCATCCTAGCAGCTGTGCCACATGTGGGGCTGTTGCTGCTCTCCGCACTGGGAGGCTGTTGTTTCGGGAGGAGTCAGCGAGGCAGGGCCATCCTGCAGAATGTGATTAGAGTCATCTGAGGAGACCACCCTGGAGGGATTCTACCCAGTTATCTCTGACTTCCCAGTCTGCTGCCCAGTACACTGCATTGCCTTCAGGGCTGCATCATGTGGCCGGGCCATTGCTGCTGCCAGCAGTGGGAAGAGGTTATTATGGTCAGAACCAGGGCCATCCTGTAACATGCATCTAGACTCTTCTGGGCGACCGCTCCCATGCAGGATTCAAACTAGCGACCTATGGCTTTTCAGTCCACTGTTCTAACCTCTGGGATGACATTATGAGGGACGGAGCCATCGACACAAGGGCAGTCTGCAACTTGCGGCTAAACTTATCTGGGAGGACTGCTCCCTCGGCCCTGATGGGCTATGAACCGGCAACCTCTGGCTTACCAGTCAGCTGTCCTTACCGCTGCACAACATTAATGTAACCTACTGTATCACTTTTGTGCTTAGTTTGTTCTTTATTTTGTTTTTTAATCAAAAGTGGCTTGTTTGCTGATTTTTATTCTCATGTTTATGATGTTAGCCAATTTTTCCTCCGATATTTGTTATGGTTTCAAACTAAAACCATAAAGTCTCCCAGAGGAATCTAGTCGCATACCACAGGATGCCCCTTTTGCGGCGGCTCCACCTGAAAAATCCTCTTCCAAATGCCTCAAGCACCAACGAACCAACATGAGCAGGCCCAGCTTTTGACAGGTGGATCTCACAAGGCTGAGACTGTGCTAGACCTGAGATTGATGAGTCACTGAAGTATGGGTAAATTTGCACCCCTCGACACCTCAGGTAGGTGGCCACTACCATCATAAATTTTGTGAAAACCTTTGGGGCGGAAGAGAGGCTGAAGGGCAGCGCCGTGAATTGGCATTGTTGTTGGCCCACAACAAACTGGAGGAATTGCCTGTGGCTTGGAAAATTGAAATATGCGTCCTTTAAGCCAGGGGCGGCATACCAGTCTCTTGGATCCAGAGAAGGGATGATGGAGGCTAGGGAGACCATGCGGAACATCAACTTCTTGAGATATGTCTGTTGAAGCAACACAGATCCAGGATGGGTCTGAGACCTCCTTTGGCATTGTGACCCATACATGCCCAGGGTAGCCACCTGAAAATGCCAAGGTCAGGGCAGGCTGCAAATGGAGAGCAGATTCTCCCAGCACTGGTGGGTGGCACTGAAGCCAGACTTCCCAACCAACCACAAACTGCACTTCTGAATCCCCACAGAAGCCAGTATACAAATGCACACAGCCCCCTTTACTGCATATCAGCTCCTGGCTCCCAAATCAGCACTAGGTCCAGTAAAGAGACCAGTTATTTAAACTCTATGCTCTTTACCAAAAAAGGTTCCCACTGATCCCAAAGGATCAGCCACAGCACCAGTTCAACATAAGTTTGGATCTTACCTAAAATACCACGCTACCAGCCAATCCTTTAGTAACTAAAACTAAAGGTTTATTGTAAAAAGAAAGAAATAAACCATGAGAGAAATGTTAAACTGTCGAAGCAAATCAAATGCATACAAATGATTGAAAGTCTATATATATATCAGGTTTCCAGAAGAATTATGGAGTTGCAGGCTTGTACAGTTCCTCTGGTATACATCCAACACCTGGATGGGTCTTAGTCCTCGGTTCAGTTGCAAGTGAATTGATCCAGAGGCAGGTATATGTCAGTAACTGGACAGGAACAAAGGCAAATGGTTTCTGTGGTTTGATCTTATATACCCTCTGTCCCTGGCCAGGTGGCCTGTGGAAACTCACAGGAACTAAAATGTAATCCAGAGTCACATGGGCCAATCCTGATAACTTCAGGTATGCCTTTAGTTTCTTCATGGGCCCCGTGCATCTGAGACTGTCTTAATGGGCCATTAAGCAGGCTATTGTCCTGCCGCCATCCTATCTGGGGTGTGCCTTATACAGCATAGTTTGAAACACAGGTACATCAAATATGTCCATAACTTCCATTACAGATATAACACAGGAACATAAATATTGTCATCTTACTCAGCACATTACATCCTTTCTAACAGTACCTGACATGGCATATCTTACGTTAATATTTATGATTTAGACACACTGATGTTCAATATGACAAATGCTCCCCCCAATCTACCCAGCATGACACCCCCAACGCGAGACTGGTGTAGAAAGGAGTAATCAGAGCTCCTGAATACTCCTCAAGGGCCCCCCAGTCTTGACAATGCATCAGCAACCATATTCTCTTTACCCTTAATGTGAACTATGTTCATATCACATTCCTGTAAGGCTAAACTCCAACGGAGCAGCCTAGAGTTGGTCCCTTTGGCTTTGTGTAACCATACCAATGGCGCGTGATCACTGAGCACAGTAAATTTCCTGTTGTACAAATAGGGTTGAAGTTGTTTTATGGCCCAGACGATCGCATAGCATTCTTTTTCTATAATAGCATAATGCTGTTCAGCGGGTGTCAGTTTTTTCCTCAAGTATGCGATGGGGTGCCTCTTACCCCCCTCCCCATCCTGCACGAGTACAGCTCCTAACCCAATATTAGAAGCATCTGTGCACAGGAAGAATGTTTTTTCAAAATCAGGGCTAGCTAATACAGGCTCTCTAAACAAGGCTTCTTTTATTTTTTGAAAGCCCTGCTCACAGGCCTCAGTCCACTTTACCTTGTCCGTATTTCCCTTTTTGGTAAGGTCTGTTATGGGAGCTACGATGTCACTAAACCCCTTTATAAACCTGTGATAATAGTTGGCCAGCCCAATAAAGGATTGGACCTGCTTCTTTGTTTTAGGCTCAGGCCAGCCCTTTATGGTTTCCACTTTTAAAGGGTCAGGGCGTATTATCCCACTGCCCACCCTGTGTCCCAGGTATGACACCTCTGCAGCTCCTAACATGCATTTAGAGACTTTAACTGTTAAGCTGGCCTCTCTGAGTCTTTGCAACACGACCCCCATGTAGTACAAATGATTTCCCCAGGAGCACTGAAAATAGCCAAGTCATCTATATAGGCTCTGGAAAAGTTTTGTAACCCGTCTCAAACCTCGTTAATGAGCCTCAAAGGTGCCACTGGAATTTTTCAACCCAAATGGCAGAACCTTGAATTCATATAGACCAGAATCCACTATGAAAGCAGATTTTTCCTGGGCATCCTCGTCTAAGGGGATCTGCCAGTATCCCCGAGTTAGATCTAGTGTGCTAATTAATTTTGCACCCCCCAACTGGTCCAATAGATCCTCTATGCGGGGCATGGGGTATGGATCAGGCTGTGTGATTGCATTTAACTTTCTGTAATCTACACAGAACCTCATGGTTTTATCCTTCTTGGGCACCATTACAATAGGAGACGCCCAGGGACTGCTTGACTTAGCAATTATCCCCATTTCTAACATTCTTTCTACCTCCTCCTGGATCTGTTTCTGCATTTCCCCTTTGGCCCGATATGCTCTGGTAGGCATCAGGCAGGGCCCTGTGGTTTGAATGGAATGCACAATCTTGTCAGTTAACCCTGGCCGGTTGGAGAACGCTTGCCTGTGATGTTTTAACAGGGTTAACATTCCCTGCTTCTGTGCAGGATCCAAACCTTTCCCAAACTCAATGCTCTCCAGCGGAGTTTCTCCCTTGCTCTCTGCAACTAAATCAACCAAAGGAACAGATAACATTCCTTCATCAGCACAACACATCATATTGACAGCTGCCTCCCTTTCATAATAAGTTTTCAGTCTTGTTAGCATGAACCAGCTGTTCAGCTCCTCTTCCATAATGCTTTCTGACACTACAGGTAACCTCATTAACCCTCTCTACTACCTCATACGGTCTGTCCCAGATGTCCTGCATTTTATTTCTTCTTACTGGGATCAGCACAAGTACCCTAGCCCCAATTTCAAAAGCCCTTTCCTCCGTGCGCCTGTCATACCAAGCCTTCTGAACTCCCTGACTTCTCTCAAGGTTCTGCTGAACCAACCTCACCATGTCCTGCAAATGCTCTCTAAACTGAGACACATACTCTCCCACTGGTTGTTGTCATCTCTACGTTACCCTCCTAGGAATCACGAATCAGATCCAGGGGTCCCCTGACCTGCCTCTCATAAAGCAGCTCAAAAGGAGCAAACCCTGTAGACTCTGGGTGTACACTTCTGTATGCATATAGCAGATAAGGTAACAGGACATCCCAGTCACTCTGGCATCTGTCTACATACATCTTTAACATAGTCTTCAATGTCCCATTAAATCTCTCTACCAAGCCATTGGTTTCTGGATGATTCGGGGCAGCTTTTAGATGACCTACCCCACACATCCCCCATAACTGCTTAAATACAACTGACATAAAATTGGCATCACGGTCTGACAAGATTTCCTTGGGAAAACCCACTCTGCTAAAAATAGTAAACAGGGTTGTAGCCACTGTCTCAGCCTCCACATTGGATAAAGCAACAGCCTCAGGATACCTGTTGGCAAAATCCACCAATACCAGAATATACTTCTTCCCATTTCTGGAAGGTTTGGGGAGTGGCCCCACAATATCTACAGACACTCTGGAGAATGCCTCCCCAATAATGGGCAAAGGCTGTAGAGGTACCTTCCTAGGACCCTTCAAACTCTTACGCTTCTAACACAAATCACAGCTTCTGCAATAATTCCTCACTGTGTCAGACAGGTAAGGTCAATAAAAGTTTTGCTTCAGCCTGTCACAAGTCTTGTCTATGCCCTGATGCCCTGCAAAGGGACAATCATGAGCCAACTTTAATAATTCCTTTCTATATTTCTCAGGTACTACAAGCTGCTTGCAGTTTCCATCATGAGGCTGCTTCTTCCCTGCAGGGGGATTTCTATATAGCAAGCCTTCATGCATGAAAAATCTGCCTGCTCCCACTTGTGTTGGAGCTAGGCTCTGGGCCTCCATTCTGGCCCCCTCTAAAGAAACATCTTCTTGCTACGCCCTAACAAATTCCTTCTGAATTTCATTCAAATTCAGAGCCGTCTCAGGCACATCCAATTCACTCCCAGCTGGCAACACCGGAGAAGAATCCCCCATCTGTTCCCCAGCTCCCTCCTGCTTATCAGGTAGGGTATCCACATCAAAATCACATTTTCTTTGTGATCTAGTGACAACATTGACCTTACCATTAAGAACTACAGTGTCATTCCCTATTAACACATCTGCCAGGAGCAGCCCCCGAACTCCTACCACCATGTCATCCTTAAAATCCTCCCACTCCAAGTGGATTTTTGCTAAGGGCACCTTTACCTTGTACTCAGAAAGCGCTACCAGATTTACACTCCTATCTGGCAAATAATCCTCCTCCCGGACCAATTCCCTTTTAATCAGGGTGATTTCAGAGGCAGAATCCCTCCATCCAGTGCACACAATCCCATTGACCCTGGCACTCTTTATGAATTCCTCATTACCCCTTCTTGTCTCAGCCCTCACATAGTTAGTGAGGCAACCCACACTCTCCCCACTGGGGATTTCCAAAGTGGCAGCATTAACAACTGCAGTGTTCGTCTCCCGACACAAGGTGGCAGGATCCCCCTGCATCTGGCCCATCTCTGTACTTAAAATGATAGCATTTGAATTAATTGTGGGCCGGGGGGTTGCTGGCCTTGGATTATTCCTGTCCTCACGGTTTGGACAATTTGGCCTTATATGACCTGCGAATCCAAACTAGAAGCATGTGGCAGGTTTTCCCCCTGGGTGAGCGCTTTTAATCTCTGGGTTGATATAGGACTTCCTACCTAGCCAAGCTGGGGCTAGTCATATTCCTGGACCCCTCCTCCCTTTTAACCTGCAACGAATAGGGGTTGTTTTTCCCTTGAGCCTTATGCCCCTCCCGGTTCCTATTTTCCATGAAAGCATCCGCAATCTGTACGGCTTCCAAAATGGTATTGGGGTTTTTATCTGGATCAGCTGCTCTGATATAGTGGGGAGCTATTTCCAGGAGCTGTTCTCTAGCAAACAAATCAATAACTCTGCTATAACTATTACAAGCCTTTGCCCCCTCAATCCACTTTTTCATATATCCAAGCAGTTTACGAGCAGTTTCAACATAGGTAGCATTATCAGACAGCTTAACATTTCTAAACTTCAACCTGTAAGACTCGGGAGTAATTTTAAACCTTTGCAATACCGCTTCTTTAAACTTTACATAATCTAACGCATCATTTAACTCCATTTCATTAAATACTTTCCTGGCTTTTCCCGTCAATTTGGTGAGGAGAACAGGCATTCTTCTCCCCTCGGGAACCTGATGAATGCTACAGAGTCTTTCAAAAGTAGACAAAAACTCTTCAATATCTTTGTTATCTCTGTAAATCGGAAAGATCCTTTCCAGATCTTTGATGTTGAGAAGTGAAAAATTCTCAGATGGCTGAGGCAGGTCCCTTTTCCTTTCCTGGATCTGGAGCTGGATTTTGGCTGCTTCTATTTGTTTTTGATGCGCCCTCTCTTCGGCAGCATATAGCTCCATCTGGCTTTGATGGGCTTCCTCTTTGGCAGCCCTCTGTCTTTGACGAGCTTTTTCAGCTGACTTCTCATCAGCCTTTTGCTCCCTTTCTAGCTCGGCTGCCTCTCTCTTTTCCCACAAGTGGAGTTCTGCCATTCCTCTCTCATGCTGCAGGTGTTAGCTATCGTTCCCGGCTTGTTGCCCATTTTCCGCAGCTGCTTCCTCTGTGGCAGAGTCAGCTGGAGACCCTGTTTCCAGGTTGTTGTCTCTGAGCAGATCTTTCATTTTTTGCTCTGAAACATCCCTTTTAAGAGCTAATTTTCTCTCTTTACATAACTGTTTAAGCTGTTTTGCGCTCATAGCCTCATATGATCTTTGCTCACTCATCTTGATTAACTTTAACCTTTAACACTCTCAATATTAAATTTTCAAATTTGGAATAGCGTGAGGTTCTGATCCAAAACCCAAATATTCTGGTTTTGTGGATCCTGCCGACTACGCCACTGTAACCCGTCCGTGCCCAGGGTAGCCACCTGAAAATGCCAAGGTCAGAGCAGGCTGCAAATGGAGAGCAGATTCTCCCAGCACTGGTGGGTGGCACTGAAGCCAGACTTCCCAAACAGCCACAAACTGCACTTCTGAATCCCCACAGAAGCCAGTATACAAATGCACACAGCCCCCTTTACTGCATTTCAGCTCCTGGCTCCCAAATCAGCACTAGGGCCAGTAAAGAGACCAGTTATTTAAACTCTATTCTCTTTACTAAAAAGGTTCCCTCTGACCCCAAGGGGTCAGCCACAGCACCAGTTCAATATAAGTTTGGATCTTACCTAAAATACCATGCTGCCAGCCAATCCTTTAGTAACTAAAACTAAAGGTTTATTGTAAAAAGAAAGAAAGAAACCATGAGAGAAATGTTAAACGGTCAAAGCATATCAAATACATACAAATGATTGAAAGTCCATATATATCAGGTTTCCAGAAGAATTGTGGAGTTGCAGGCTTGTACAGTACCTCTGGTATACTTCCAACACCTGGATGGGTCTTAGTCCTTCGGTTCAGTTGCAAGTGAATTGATCCAGAGGCAGGTATATGTCAGTAACTGGACAGGAACAAAGGCAAATGGTTTCTGTGGTTTGATCTTATATACCCTCTGTCCCTGGCCAGGCGGCCTGTGGAAACTCACAGGAACTAAAATGTAATCCAGAGTCACATGGGCCAATCCTGATAACTCTTCAGGTATGCCTTTAGTTTCTTCATGGGCCCCGTGCATCTGAGACTGTCTTAATGGGCCATTAAGCAGGCTATTGTCCTGCCGCCATCCTATCTGGGGTGTGCCTTATACAGCATAGTTTGAAACACAGGTACATCAAATATGTCCATAACTTCCATTACAGATATAACACAGGAACATAAATATTGTCATCTTATTCAGCACATTACATCCTTTCTAACAGTACCTGACATGGCATATCTTACGTTAATATTTATGATTTAGACACACTGATGTTAACTAATATGACAAATGCTCCCCCCCAATCTAACCAGCATGACAGGTATAAGAAAGCATCAGAAATAAAACCCTTTCCCTCTGATGTCTTCAGGAACTTCGTCCATAGCCCCTATCCACAGAAGTTTTCCACCTTCTGAATGAGAAGTTGCTTGTGTGTAGGGTCTCTGAAGAGGGATGGAGAGAGGGAATGGGAGGGGGGCTAGTGAACGGAAAAAACCTGCAGGGTGTAACCAGCCGAAATGGTGTTGAGGACCCAATGGTCAGATGTAACCTGGGCCTATGCAAAAAGGAAGGGGAACAGTCGGTTAAAAAATAAACAGGGGGATTGAACCTGAGGCTAGACTGGGATGCTGTCCTTAGGCATACCATCAAAATGCCTGCTGCAGGCCACCCTGATGGCGCACAGGGCCTGATTAGGTGGCAGAGGAGGAAGAATTAGGATGACAGCACTTAAACCTCTTATCTCTGTCCTCTCTCTTAGAGGTTCCTTGCTGTGGCTGATCTGAATATCTAGGTGGTGGCCTGTATACACTGCAGGTGTCTAGGAGACAGTTCTGGCCAAGGGATCGTAAAGCAGCCTTGGAGTGTTTCAGGCCGTGAAGCCTGGTATCAGTCTGCTCTGAAAATAGGGGAAGTCCTGTATAGATTACTGCACCTCCTGAGGCAATCCCGAGGACTGCAGCCAGGAACACCACCTCATGGAAACCGCTGAAGCCACTGACCTGGCCACAGAATCAACAGCATCCAGCACGGTTCAGAAGGAGACTCTAACCATTGTCTTGCCCTCCTCCAACATAGATACAAACTTCTGCCAAGTGTCCTGTGGCAGAGAGTCCTTGAATTTGGCTACATAGTCCCAAATGTTATAATTGTATCTCCCCAGCAGTGCCTGCTGGTTGGAGATGCTGAGTTGAAGACTGGTTGTGGAATAAATTTTTCTTCCAAACAAGTCCAGCTTCTGAGCATCCCACTCTTAGGTGTCAAACTTGCCTGGCCCGCTTGTTCGCTGCAGCCACCATCAGGGATCCGGGGGCTGGGTGGGAGAACAGGTATTCAGATCCCTTGGCCGAAACATAATATTTCTTCTCGGCCCTTTTGGATATTGGCGGCAGGGAGGATAGAGTCTGCCATAGGGCTTTGACAACTTTCAGCACCCCTTTGTGCAACAGCAATACAACTTTAGCCAGTGCTGCAGCTGCCAGGATGTCAAAGAGACTGCCTGTAGACTCTGTGAGCTACTCAGTCTCTAAACCCAGGCTGGATGTCATCCTTTTAAAGAGTTCATGGTGGGCCTGAAAATCATCTGGCAGAGTGGGGGAGCCAAGGCAGCTCCCTTGTCCGGGGATGAGGAGAACGATGGCAACGCTGGGGGAGAAAGTGGTGCCTCCTCCTCTTCAAAGGGAGCTCTCTCTACCTGTGGGTCCTGCAACTGGGTGCCGGTATCGGATCCAGAATCTTGGTCCCGCACCAGGCTGGTCGGTGCTGTGGATTGTTTTCTGGATGCAGCTGCGGAAGACTGGAACAAGTAGGGTCCTGGTGCCACCAGGCTCCCCTATGGGTTCCAGTATGGGCACTGGCCTGGCCATTGTCCTTGAGGCCAGGCACCCGCTGCCGAGCCTGCACCAAACTCGGCCCACTGAGTTTCTGTATTTCTGAGGCTGGTGACTGGATTCTCTCCGACTCCAAGGAGGACAGTTTCTCCATTGGGGACCGTGGTGGAACTGACAATGGCTCCCCCGTCTGCTGCAGTGCAGAAATGGGGAGCAGGGCCAGGTAGATGGTGACCGGCAATAGGATTCCTCTAAGCAGTGCAGCATTGGAGGGGAGTGGTGCTGAGAGGGCAGCTTGCAACAAAGTGTCAGTCGGAGGGACATGTAATGCTAAAGATCAGTGCCAGGGTTCGATGACTGTTGCCATGCTACCAGTGACTGGTGCTGCAAGGGCAATAACCGGTATTGGGGAGATTGAGACTGTCGATACACAGCCATGAGTCTCTTCTCTGGGTCAGAGACCAGGAGCGCGATGCTGGGGACCATGGTTGAGACGGCAGAGACCATCATCATGGCACTGGAGATCTTGGCCAAGGTATTGTGGATCGTGCCAAGATGGGGAACGGCACTGGTCAACTGATAACTGCAGAAGCCCCCTGGTGGGTTTACCCCTGGAGATGGGTGCCTTTACTGGCTCCGATACTGAAGGCAAGGCCAGTGGAGCAGGAGACACTGAGAGGGCCATCAAGTCCCTGGCCACTTGAAAGGCCTTTTGAAAAGCCATTTGAAGTCTTCCAGCATTGAGAACATCGTTCAGTGGAGAGGCTCCACTGTGCTCCCAGGAGTCAGGGGTGGCTCCCTCAAAGAGTTTTCAGCCCTAGGAGGAGAGGCTGGCTCTAGCTGCTCTGGAGCAGGCGGGTGGCCCAGTGTGGGTCCTCTGCTTGATCCTGCCTTCTTATCCTTCTTCAGCACGTGCAAACGGCCCTGCTTGGCACACTGCTTCTTTTGCCATGAACGGAGTTGAGAAAGACTCGGTGCCTGTGGGGTGCACCACACCAAACACTGAAGTACTCTGTGCCAAGTCCAAGCAGGAAGGTTCTGAGGCTGGTCTGAGTGCCACCTCCATTAACAGGGCTTTCAGGCGCATGTCCCTGTCTTTCTTAGTCTATGGCCTGAAACCCTTGTAAATCTTGCACTTATTCCTCACATGTGTTTCCCCTGAACTCTAAGCCCTTCCTGCTTAATGACCCTCATGACAGTTGCTTATGGCAAACAGAACATAGTCTGAAGCCCAGGGATCAGGGCATGCCCCCTCCCTGATGGGATTACTATCTCTAACTTCGTAACTAACAAACTATTTACAGGAACTATTGACAAGTATCTATTGAAAGAACCACTAGGCACTTGCAAATGCAAGAGAGAAAGCTGTTCTAACAACTGTCATGGGCAGAAAGAAGGAACTGAGGGGGTGCAAGATCAGGGATGCCTCATATACTGCTGCATGAGCGCAGAGCTCCAGAGGACACCAGAGCCAGACCTATGGATACCACTAAGGCAAAAAAAATCTAGGAGAGCCATGCACACACCTAACATGGAATCGACATGAGCAAACACTCAAAGAAGAACCTTCATTAAGAAGTCAGGAGTTGTCTAGCCTGGAAGATTATCATGATCTGAGAACTAGTGAAGTTATGACATCAAAACAGTCAAGAGAGTGAAAGGTGAGCAACTGAGAGTGGAGGGACCTTTCAGAGTACATCTGCACCGTAAATTAAGGTGTGACTGCAGTGCAGGTAGGCACATTCGTGTTAGCTTTAATCTAGTTGGCACAAGTAACAGTGGTAGTAAGGGTGTGGACTGCTAAGGATTCTGGATACGTACTTGCATTGCTTGCCCATTCTGGGATCCATGCAGCTGTGTCTTAACTGCCCACGCTGTCTAGATTAAAACTAGTTCAGGTATGCCTTCACGCAATACAATTACACCTTAATTTGTGGTGTACCCTTAGACTGCTTTTGTTAATATCTATTTAATTTTAATTACTATTGGGGAAGAGGCATCTTCCTTAGTGATCACACACACACACTCTCTCTCTCTCTCATCCTTCAATTAAGGTAGAAGAGTTCCCGATACAAACCTGAAAACCTCCTCCGAGACCATCCAGCAAAGCCAGAAAGAAAGAGTGTGCTGAAACCGGCTCTAAGTTTCAAAGGTGATATAAAAGCAACATTTTATTTTAAAACCCCTTGGAGCTTCTTTATATATCATGATGCAACAGAAGAAAAAATAACCCCATTTAAAAAGAATCCTTTTAAAGTCATTTGAAAGAAAAGTAAGAGGAAACTTCATCCATCTATAATTTCAGGTAGCTGTACTGTTATGTTATTGCTAATGCACTAAAATGCATTAAAAACAGGACTGAAATACCACTTCCACATGGCTGATAAATAAAACTTTGGAGCACCAAGCATTTCCTAAGATGATTTGTTTCCATAATGTTACCAAATAGCTAAATTTCCATTGTAATACTGGGGAAGATCAGGGCACAACCACAATTACATTTTCTAAGCTGGAGCATCTATGTCCAAAACAAAGGAAGTTTAAATAAGACTGTTACTCACCATGTAACTGTTTTTCTTTGAGATGTGTTGCTCATATCCATTCCATTCTAGGTGTGTCTGCGCCTCCATGCATGGTTACTGGAATTTTTTTCCTTTCAGCAGTACCCGTAGGATCAGCTCCAGTGCCCCCTGGAGTCCCGCACACAT
The DNA here is from genome assembly GCF_026122565.2 of Emydura macquarii macquarii. Classification (NCBI taxonomy): domain Eukaryota; kingdom Metazoa; phylum Chordata; order Testudines; family Chelidae; genus Emydura; species Emydura macquarii. The sequence continues at coordinate 7,359,091 of NW_027130204.1, forward strand.
GCCGCAGTATAACAGGCATCACAGCCCTATGCCCCCTCAGTTCCTTCTTGCTGTCAACTCTGACAGTGGGAACGGATCTCAAAGAACAGTTACAAGATGAGTAACCGTCTTTTCTTCTTCAAGTGCTTGCTCATGTCAATTCCATTCTAGGTGACTCACAAGCAAATACCTTGGAGGTGGGCCCGAAGTTATAGATGATGAGCTGCCTGCAGCACTGCTCTGCCGAAGCCAGCGTCATCCCGTGCCTGCTGGACAGTGGCATAGTGGGATGTGAAGGTGTGCACTGATGACCAGGTGGCAGCTCTACAAATATCCTGGATAGTTACCTGAACCACAAAAGCCACCAAGGAAGCTCGTGATCTGGTGGAGAGGCTGTGACAACACCCAGTAGAGGCACCCTTGTTTGCTCGTAACAAAAACTTGATGCAGGAAGTTATCCAGGAGGAAATGTGCTGGGTGGAGACAGGTAAGCCTTTCATCCTATCCGCCACTGCGACAAAGAATTGTGTAGTTTTCCGGAACGACTTAGTGCATTCAATGTAGAAAGCTAATGCTTGCCTGACATCAAGCGTGTGCCACCTCCGCTCTTCCTCTGAGCCATGCGGCTTGGAAAAGAACACTGGGAAATATATCTTGGTTACAATTAAATTGAGACTCTACTTTGGGTAAGAAAGCGGGATGAGGCCACAACTGGACCTTGTCCTTATAGAAGGTTGCGTATGGCGGCTCTGAGGAAAGTGCCCTAATCTCAGAGAACCTTCTCGCTGAGGTAATTGCAACCAACAAAAGATACCTTCCAGGACAGCAACAGTAATGGACAGCTAACCAAAGGCTCAATGGGGGGACCCGTGAGCCGAGACAGATCTAGGTTTAAATCCCAGGGAGGCACTGGGTCTCGAACTTGAGGGTAGAGCCTCTCTATTCCTTTCAGGAACCGAACTATCACGGAATGGGAAAAAAGTCATTTCTCATCTAGTGGAGGGTGAAAGGCCAAGATAGCCGCCAGATGAACCTTCAACAAGCCCATAAATAAGCCTTGCAGCCTAAGGTGCAATAAGTACTCCAGAATGGTCTGGATCAATGACAGCTCGGGAAGAATTCCATGGGACATTGTCCAGCAGGTGAACTGTTTCCACTTGGCCAGGTGTGCAGCATGAGTGAAAGGCTACCCAGCAGAATTTGCTGAACCTGTGATGAACAGGCTCATTCATCCGTCAGAGGCAGGGACGCTAGATCCGGGTGCAGTAAGTGGCCTTGGTCCTGGGAGAAGAGATCGTTCGACTGAGGCAACTCAAGCGGGGAGGCGACTGACAGTTCCAGTAGCATGCTGAACCAATGCTGGGGGCCCAGGCCGGCACGACCAGGATAATATCCGCCCTGCCCCTCTTGAGTTTCAGGAGGACTCTATGCAACAGTGGAATGAGCAGAAATGCGTACATAAGAACCCCCTTCCACTGTAAGAGAAAGGCGTTGGATAGCGACCCCTCCTTGAGGCCGTGGACAGAACAGAACTGCGGGCACTTCTTGTTCCATCTGGATGCAAACAAGTCCACTTGGGGAGAGCCCCACCTCTGGATGATCATAGCGGCCACCCTCAGGTGGAGCAACCAGTGTGGCAGGGTAAAAAGGATGTGCTGAGGCAGTCTGCTGTGTCGTTCCCAAAGCGTTGAAGGTGAGAGGCTATAAGGTGAAATTCGTGGCTCACTTCCAGGTTCCACAGACATACCGCTTCCCTGCAAAGGGCCGAGGATGGGGGCCCGCCCCTTTGCCTGTTGATATAGTACATGACAGCGGTGTTGTCCATCAGCTCCCGCACTACCTTGCTCACAATGAAGGGAAGGAACACCCTGCAAGCCAGACGTATCGCTTGTAGCTCCCTCACGTTTATGTGCACGTCGCGCGCCTCCCGCGACCAAATTCCCTGCGTGCGGTGGTTGGAGCTGATATGGGCCCCCTACCCCAAATCCGAGGCATCTGACACCAACGTGACCAAGGGGGCTAGCTCCTCAAATGGCATGCCCCGCAGCACTGAGCAAGGGTCTTGCCACAATTCCAGTGAGGACAGGATGTGGTGTGTGTGTGGGGTACCATGACCACTCTGTCCAGGAAGTGCCTGCTTGGAGCATACACCAAAGCCAGCCACGACTGAAGCGACCTGAGCCCTAGACGTGCAAGCCTTACTACATACGTGCAAGCCACCATATAGCCCAGCAGCTGCAGACAAGATCTGACTGTCATGACAGGGCACTTGCACAGGTGAGCAATAATGTCTGACATGGTTTCGAAGCGAGGCTGGGGAAGAAACGCCCTGGCCTGCGTGGAATCCAGAACCACTCCAATGAATTCTATCTGCTGTACTGGCATTAATGTTGATTTCTCTTAGTTAGACCCAGACAGCAGCAGGTGGTACCTACAAGGTCCAGGCTGTTTCGGACCGGAGACAGAGACCTGCCCTTGATCAGCCAGTTGTCTAAGTACGGGTAAATCTGCACACCTGCCATCTTAGGTGCACGGCCACCACTGCTATACATTTTGTAAACACTCTCGGGGCAGACAAGAGGCCAAAGTGTAACGCAGTAAATTGGTAGTGGGAGTGGGCCACAACGAAGCGGAGAAAACACCTGTGGCTGGGAAAAATCGCGATGTGGAAGTATGCATCCTTCAGGTAGAGGGCAGCATACCAGCCTCCTGGATCCAGAAAGGGAATGATGGAGGTTAGGGAGACCATGCGGAACTTCAGTCTCTTGAGATATTTGTTGAAACAACGCAGGTCTAGAATGGGCCTGAGACTCCTTTTCGCCTTGAGAATAAGGAAGTATCGGGAGTAAAATCCTTTCTCCTTCATGTCTGGCAGGACCTCCTCTATAGCCCCTAGACTGAGAAGGTTCTCCACCTCTTGTATGAGAAGTTGCTCATGAGAGGGGGTCCCTGAAGAGGGACAGGGAGGAAGGTTTGTGAGGAAGGGGGGAAGAAAACTGCAGGGCATATCCCACAAGATTATGCCAAGGACCCAAATGGCCAATGTAATCCTGGCCCACTCGGACAGGAAGGGAGCAAGTGGTTGAGGAATGGATGGGAGGGAGGATCCTGTCTGGAGACTGAAATGCTGTTCTCGGGAACAATCTTCAAAAAGGATTGGTGCTGGCCCTTGGAGTGCCTGGCAGGCCCCTTGACCCCTATCTCTGTCCCTTCGCCTATAGAAGGGCAAAACAAGGAGTCTGATATCTCTGCTGCTGCTGCTGCTGGGAGCAGAACTAACGCCTCAAGGCCTGGGGCATATAAAGACCCAAGGAACGCAGCATGGCCCTCGAATCTTTCAAGCTGTGCAGCTTGCTGTCAGTCTAGTCTGAGAAAAGGGCAGATCCACCAAAAGGGAGGTCCTGAATGGACTGCTGCACCTCCTGCAACAGCCCGGAAGACTGCAGCCACGAGCACCAATGTATGCAAATCACTGAGGCCATGGCTCTCCCAGCTGAGTCCACCAGATCAGAAGCTGACTGCAGGGCTGCTCTAGCCACCGTTCTACCCTCTTCGAGGATGGTGGCGAAGTCCGGTGCCTGCTCCTGGGGCAGGGCCTCCCCAAAACGCTTGAGGGAGTCCCAAAGATTGTAGTTGTACCTGCCCAGGAGCGCCTGCTGATTAGCAATGAGAAACCACAGGCTTGCTGTCAAAGAAATTTTCCTCCCAAAAAGGTGCATATTTTTGTTATCCTTGTTTTTGGGAGTCTAGCTAGGCTGGCCCTGCCTATCGTGTTCATGGGTGGCTGCCACCACCAGGGAACCCCGGGGCAGGAGGGTGGTGGTGGTGTGTGAACAGATATTCAAATCCCTTAGCAGGAACATAGTACTTTGTCTCTGCCCTTTTTGAGGTTGGGGCCATGGACGATGGCATCTGCCATAGGGCTTTCACCACCTGGAGCCCCCCTTCATTCATAGGCAGGGTGACCCAGGTCAGAACCGCCACTGCCAACACACCAAAGAGGTTGTCAGAGGCCTCCTTGAGCTCCTCTTCCTCCAAACCTAAATTCGAAGCCACCCTCTAAAAGAGCCCAAAAATCATCCAGGGGCACAGACAGCCCCAATGCAACCACCTCGTCTGGAAGATGACGAGGACTGAACCGGCACAGAAGATGGTGGCATCCCTTCCTACTGATGGGGAGCTGCTGACGTCCCCTGCTGGAGGTCCAAGTCCTCCTCTGAAGCAGAATCATGCGCCCCCTCCAGAGCCACTGGCACGGACTGTACACCAGAGGACCTGTATGAGAGAGGGCCTGGGGCCACTGGGAGCCCCCAGGGTCCCCAATATGGCCACTGCACCAGCCACTGGCCCTGGGGCCAACCAGGAGCTGCAGAGCAGGAAACCTGCTCCTGAATCCTCGGAGGGTGGCAGTGTCCAGGGCGCCAGTCCTTTCTTGGGGAAACAGACTCGCTGCCCAACAACCATGGGGGGACAGCAGCTGGCACCCCAACCCCTAAGTACCATGGTGCTCTGATGACCACTGCCTCGGCGTTGGGGAGCGCAAGAAAGATGACCAGTGGTGCCGCTCGCCCGACCAGCACCAGGCTGCTGAGATTCCATGCTCCGAGGATGCGCGATGGCTCCCTTTCTGGCGAATGGGTTCGGTGCTGTGCTAGTATGGGTGAACTCTTCGGTGCCAGGGAGTGGGAATGACGCAAACTCCCCTCTGGAGAATGCCTACGCAAAGATGAGCGGGATTGGTGCCCTACTCCAGAGCGCAAAGCCCTCGGTGCCGGAAACCGTGACTGGTGCTGCAAGGAGGCCGGCGACTACCTCTGGTGGTGATGTTCCACCGCCTAGGAATGCCTAGGAGACAGGAATCAGGAGCATCTTCTCGGGGGCTGGTGCCACAACATCGACTCTCTGCGCGGTGACCTAGCCGTTGGGGACAGGTGCCTCTGTTCCAGGGCACGATGCAGCCATTGCATGGGACCGATCATGGGCTTCCCCCTGGAGACCAGAGTCTTCTCCTTCGACAGCACCAGGTGCCAAATAGAAGGCAGAGCCATCAAGTTCCTTGCCACGTGGAACGCCTCTGGCATCGATGGCACCGTAAGCTGAAGAGGTCCCCTTCCGCTCCCAGGAGTCCAGGGTGGCTCTCTTATCGGGGTCACACTTCTGGGTGGTGATCCCCTCTTCTACAAACCCTCAGCCAGCTGGTCCAGAATGGGTCCCACACTCGACCCCGCTTCCCTGGATTTTTTCGGTGCAAGGGAGCGGCCTCTCTCCGCACGCTGCTTCCTCTGTTTCTTTCTTGATGGGGAAGAGGAAGAGATCCGGTGCTGTGGTGGAGTCAGTGCAAACTGGGCGCTCTGTCCTGACACTATACTCAGCACCGAGGTGGATCATGCTGGTTTGGAGGCCAGTCTTAGCGCTGCCTCCATCAGCAAGGCTTTTAGGCGGATTTCCCTCTCCTTCTGGGTCCCCGACCTGGAAGCCTTACAGATCTTACACTTCTCCTTCCTGTGAGCTTCCTCCCCAGGCACTTTAGACAACTGTCATGGGGTCACTAAGAGAAAAGGGCTTGCTGCAGGAGATGCAGGGCTTGAAACCCAGAGACCAGGACATGCCCTGCTCCCGGGCGAGGATCCCAGCAGGGACTATTCCTAACTAACTAGCAACTATTAACAACTACTTAACTAACAAAGAACAATCTAACAACTACTGAAGGTACTGAAGAAGCACTTGCGAGGCAAGCAGAGCAGTTCCAGCAACCTTCACAGACGGAAAGAAGGAACTGAGGGAGCATAGGGCCAGCGGCGCCTGCTATATCACAGCATGTGCACAGGATTCCAGGGGGTACCAGAGCTGGCTCTACGAGTACTGCTGAAGGGAAAAAAAATTCTGGTATCTGTGCACGGAGGCACGCACACACCTAGAATGGAATTGACATGAGCAAGCACTCGAAGAAGTGGTATTCCTTTCTCATTTGGCCTTCTCGGAAGATGAAGACAGTCTTATCTTAAGATGTCCTTGACTTCCATCAGCTCAGCATCTTCTCGCTATTGCATCCCAACATCGAGTACTTCTTAACTCATGCAGCTTGATGAACAAGATCTCATAATTTAATCAAATTAAATCAATTAATTTCCTCAGAGTGTGTAGCTCCAAAAGCAGCAGCTGGGATTAGCACTGCAGTGTGAAAGAAATAACCCCTTTCATCCCAGTGCCTGTGATGTTACTGTGAATCTCAAGATATTTGGTATTTTTCTTAAAGCCCCTGCTCTTGGAGGTATGGGATTGAGGTGAGACTATCATTTTTTAAAAAGGTTTTAGGCCTCATGGTTGCAGAAGAAATAGACCTTTAAAATACGTCTTGATTGTGCCCATAGGACTCACATTCCAGAGGGTGTATAAAGAGAGCCCCCAATTTTTTTTCCTAGTCTTATGACTTTTAGAGTCCTGACTCATTCATTTTTGAGCATTTGGGTTGGCAAAACTGTAAGATCGGTACCCTATTTTTCATACACCCAGCCTTTGGACAGAGTGGCCTAAGTGTAATATAACATCACCACACACGGAGTTTAAAGACAAAAGTGAAGAAATAGGCAGAATGTAGTGATCAGAGGTTAAAATATAACACACAGTGGGGTTAACCCCCTTAATTTTACAAGAAGTGCCATGGTAACCTTAAGTGCTTAGAATTGACGCTGCCTAAAAGAGAACAGTTCTAGTTTGGGTCAACTTTTAATGTTTCAAACTTTTGAGGTTGAACCTGGGTCTCCCACATCCCAAGTCAGCCTTATAACGATCTAGCTATAGAGGTAACACCGAACTGCCTGCTGCCCTTAATTGCCTACTTCAAATCCCTTATGCTGTAGCTGTACCACTGTAGCACGATAATGTAAATACTTACTACAGAGACAGAAGGAATTCTTCCATCACTGTAGTCTTCTTAGCCTATGTGCAATGTGCCTCAGGTGGCACATGACCAGGATACATCACCGAATTTGGTCCGCTGGTTGGATCACAGCTTCCCCTGCTTGGGCCAGTTACTGATGGGGACTGATGTGAACGCTGATCCATGCCCCCCATTATTGTAATAAATCCACTTCTCTGAGAGATGGTAGCTAGGGCGATGGAAGAACTCTTCAATTGACATAGCGGCATCTATGCAAGGGTTTAGGTCAGCTTAACTACATCTCTCAGGGGACTGACTTTTTCACACCCAAGTGACATAGCTAGGCCAGCCTAACTTTGTAGCATAGACCAGTCCTCAGAAATTGATTTCCTTCCCCACACCTGAAGAGCTCTGTGTAGCTCAACAGAAGTTGGTCCAATAAAAGATATGACCTCACCCACCTTGTCTCTCTAATATCCTGGGACCAACACAGCTACAATGACACTGCAAACATCAGTTCTTGAGGGAGATATACTCCATGGGAACTGGGCATTTGTGCATGGGCTGAGATTCCTGAAGAAAAGACACTGCCATGAATGCTGTCTGTGATCACCTCTATTCCAGGACTAGAGTGAATGAGTGTGTGTGTAAATAAAACCAGTTACATTTAGAATACACACCATGATTCCATGTCAATAATTTCTCCTCCACTAGAAAGCTGTCTGGGTTCTTGCTGGACATCTGCCACTGCTTGACAAAGAGGAGCGACTAGGTGCCAGAAGCAGGACGCTAGGGTCTGAAGGAGCACACCTGCTTTTGCATCTTATCTGACAGATAGCATCTCCAGAAGCACAGAATCCCCTCTACCATCTTTCACACATTGGTTCAGTAGCAGCTCTGGGAAGGAATGCTTCCTTCTCCAGGTGACACATCACCTTCCTACAGTACCCTAGCTTTTTCTTGGAAGGTACTGACTACAATTAGCATGCTCAGCTGGATGAAAGTCTGAGGTGATGTTGAGCAATTACTCAAGTGTTTTTAAAGTGTCAGAAACAGGAAAGGTTACCATGAAAGCAAACAGAAGCAGTCTATCCATTAATAACCTCAAAGATTACAATTACTGCTATTGATCTTGCAGTGTTTCATTTAAGAAAGCTGTTAAGTGCAGGATCAATAAGGAAATAATTTTGGACCTCCTTCCTTGAAAAACAAAACAAAACAAAAAAACCCTCATTGCTTTTAAAATAAACTGACTCATTAAAGCAGGATACACATATAGTTGGTTGCCTTTGGAGATGTATCACTAAGTTATGTACTTCATACACCTCACAGAATACTTACAGTTTTAAAGAGAAAAGGAAGGTAGAGAAGAGATTTGAAGGATGGGAATTACTTGCAACTCAGATTTAGCATGTTCTGTTTAGATGACAGCACAAAAAGCAACATATACAGACATGGCTATTTTTTCCTAGACGCTTGCTGAGGAAAGCAAAACTATCTATGAAACGTCTGTACCGCCCATCAGTATTCAAGTGCTTCCCTCAATAGATTTCATGGCGTTTTCTGCTCTTCTCCTTTCCTTGGGGACAAGAGAATGCTTTTAGGCTAGATACGGCACGCCAGATCCTCAGGTTCAGCCAAGCTGTGCTCAGGGAAGGGGGACATAGGTGGCTTTCCACCCACTTTTCAGTTCCCTGATCCTTGGGTTGGTTGGGAACAGCTTCAGGGTGGTTCTAACCTGACCTAGCAGAAATAGCAACCTGAGGCCATTCCACCAGCTGAGAATCATTCCACCCACACTCCCATCAATCTCTCAGTACACCCACTATGTCAGAAGTCTATGATATAGAGCTGTCTCTATTGGTTTTATACCAACAATGTCAACAGTTATTCAAGAGGCACGGGAGGCAGATGGAGATGGATGAACTTGTTAGCGGATCCAGTGAGAAGGTGCCTTGGCTAACCTCTCTGTGAGCCCCGATGCTTTGCCACCATGAGTTAAAGGTTCCCCAGTGAGAAATGCGACATGGTCTCCAGAGCCCCAATTTTATAAAGGGCCTCCTTTTGACCTCCAGTATTTGTAGGTGCATTTTGTAGCACTTAGATATCTAAGCATCTGATTGCACTTGCAAAACATTTTATAAAACATGCTTACAAATATTTGCACCCACTGAAACCAGAGGCCACTTGTAAGGAAGCAAGTCAGGCCCCATGTTATTAGGCTCATACAACAAATCACTTCTTGTACATCAGTGATTTTGCTGCTTTGTTCCCTAAACCAGCCCTTGCAACTCTCCTGTGCATGGAATCAGGGGAAGGAGCAGATAATCTGTGCCACTCATGAATGACCCATACTTCAAGTTAACTAGAGAAAATCCTCTTATTTTGTTGGTCTACAGAGCAAAAAAAAAACCTGTGACTAGCCTGAGCTCTAGGACCTGGAAGTCTACACAGCAATGCAACAGCCCAAGCTCCATGCACCTGAGTTGGCTAGCATAGGCCCGCTGCGGGTTTTTCTTTGTTGGGAAGCCTAAGAAGCCAGCATGCTTATCTAGTGCAGCACTTGCTTCCTTCCCAGCCCCCTGGACGGGTTTTGCCTATAGACCCTGGTCTAGTACAGTATAGAACTAGGTCCATGGGCCAAATGTGCCTGAGTTACCATGTTGGGAGTGGGCTTGTGCTTAAACTGGAGCCTGACTACTGGGCCTTGACAGAAAGATCTGAAAATTGATATTTAAGTGACTTTAAACTTTCAATCATGGCTCCTTTCAGGAAGTAGAAAATTGCTGGAGGAGATCCATCCACATTGCTTCCCTCAGTGAGTGAAATACATTCTTCCCTTTGGCTGGTCAGCCCAAGGCCAGCGTTAAGATTCGCTGGGGCCCATGGCAGAAACTAAGGAGAGGGCCCCTACCCTGCCTCCCTTACCTGCTCACACATTGGATTTCTGCAGTGTTTTTGTTTTATCAATATCATAACGGTCATAATATTACTACTGATTACTGCTACTACTGCCAATCATAATAATACAGCATAAAAAGGACTCATTCAAGAAAAAACAAATCAGAACATATTTCTTCGAGTATGAAATGCATCCAAATCACTTAGAAGGGGCTCTTCCTTGCTTTTGAGATGACAAAGTCTTCAGTTACTTTAGACAAATCCAACTTGCAATAAATTTCATGTTCAACTGAAATCTCAGCCAGACCATTCAGATGATCTTGTGACATCGTTGAATGTAAATAGTTCAGTAATTTGAAACGCGAGAAACTTCTCTCTCCTGAGGCCATGGTTATGGGTGCAGTAAAAAGACACAATGCAATGCTCAGGTTTGGTACAGATCCAACAGCTTTTCAGCATAGATGTAGTTTTACAGCTCCAGAGGCAAATTAGACACAGTTGGCAAGACATTTACAGTGAGCATATCTTGAGATTCAAGTCATCAGCATCAATATCACCCATTTCTTGAGCCAAATGCTTGCAACTTTCACTTAATGTGTTTGAACCTATAGCCCTTCTCATCTTCCTTGTGCTAAAAAGAAAACCAAACAAAAACTGTAGGAAAAAAAATCCAGCTGGAGAAAGCTCTTGTTCAAGCTAATTACAGCTGCATCAATTAGTGGGAAAAAAACACAAAACAATCTCGCTTTAAGGTTTCCTCTGCAGTGATGGTGACATTGTCTGAACATTCATAATCAAACATCAATTTCTTCTTTCAGCTTTTCTGTCCAGAAAATGTTATTTCAATCCTGACCTGTTCTGTGACTTCCTGTGAAGATGTGTGAGCTGATGCAAACCCATTTTGTCTGAAATCTTGCAAAAATGCTAATGCTGCATTTGTTTCATTTTTAAGGGCTTCTATCCCTACAGTGGAGCTCTGAACAAGTTTGTTTGCACAACTGATTTGAAACAAACATCATGCCATACAACAATGCAGATTATGAAGTGCCCTGAAGAGATCTCTTGTGCAAGGCTCTGTGCCTCTGAGCCTGTCACGCCATCTCTTTTCTGAACTGCATGATCTACGAGTGCTTCGAGGGCACAGCACACTTTGTTTAGGTAATATCGAAGCACCTTAACACTATCAATAAGAGACACCCAGTGAGTGTCTGACAATTGTTGGACTATAAACTGGGCAATGTACTGTTTAAGTATGGACCAACGCTGAGTAGAACAAAAGTGATAACATAAGAATGGCCATACTGGGTCAGACCAATGATCCATCTAACCCAGTATCCTATCTTCCAATAGTGGCCCATGCCAGGTGCTTCAGAGGAAAGGAACAGAACCGAATCATCAAGTGATACATTTCCTGTCGCCCATTCCCAGCTTCTGGCAAACAGAGGCTAGGGACACTTCAGAGCATGGTTTTTCATTCTTGCCCATCCTGGTTAATAGCCATTGATGGACCTATCCTCCATGAACTGATCTAGTCCTTTTTTGAACACTGTCATAGCCTTGGCCTTCACAACATCTGCTGGCAAAAAGAATTCCACAGGTTGACTGTATGTTGTATGAAGAAATACTTCCTTTTAAACCTGCTGCCTATTAATTTCATTGGGTGAACCCTAGTGTTTGTGTTAGGAGAAGGAATAAATAATACTTCCTTATTTACTTTCTCCATACCAGTCAGGATTCCATAGAATGCTACCATAACCCCCCTTAATCATCTCTTTTCCAAGTTGAAAAGTCCAAGTTTTATTAATCTCTCTATAGAAGCTGTTCCATATCCCTAGTCATTTTTGTTGCCCTTTTCTGTACCTTTTCCCATTCCAATATAACTTTTTTGAGATAGGACTACCAGATCTGCATGCAGTATTCAAGATGTGGACATACCATGGATTTATAGAGAGACAATATGATATTTTCTGCCTTATTATCTATCCTTTTCCTAATGATTCCCAACATTGTTAGTTTTTTTTTTTGTTTTTTTTTTACTGCAATTGCACATTGAGTGGATGTCTTCAAAGAAATATGATTCTAAGATCTCTTTCTTGAGTGGTCATAACTAATTTAGACCCCATCATTTTTATAGGTATAGCTAGGACTATGTTTTCCAATGTGCATTACTTTGCATTTATCAACACTGAATTTCATCCGCCATTTTGTTGCCCAGTCATTCATTTTTGTGAGATCCCTTTGTAACTCTTCACAGTCTGTGTTGGACTTACTTATCTTGAGTAGTTTATCATCTGCAAATTTTCTTATCTCACTGTTTACCCCTTTTTCCAGATCATTTATGAATATGTTGAACAGTACTGGTCCCCAGTACAGACCCCTGGAGGACACCACTACTTACCTCTCTCCATTCTGAGAATGGACCATTTATTCCTACCCTTCATTCCTTGCCTTTTAACCAGTTACTGATCTATGAGAGGACCCCTTCCCTCTTTTCCCATTACCACTGGCTTTGCTTAAAAACCTTTGGTGAGGGACCTTGTCAAAGGCTTTCTGAAAATCTAAGTACACTATATTCACTGAATCACCTTGTCCACATGCTTGTTGATCCCCTCAAATAATTCTAGTAGATTGGTGAGGTATGATTTCCCTTTATAAAAACCATGTTGACTCTTCTCCAACAAATCAGAATTATCAGACTCATAGATGAACATATTCTTTACTATAGTTTCAACCAGTTTGCCTGGTACTGAAGTTAGGCTTACCAGCCTATAATTGCCAGGATCACCTCTGGAGCCTTTTTTAAAAAATTGGTGTCATGTTATCTATCCTCCAGTCATCTGGTACAGAAGTGGATTTAAATGATAGGTTACATACCACAGTTAGTAGTTCTGCACGTGTCACAGATAATTTAGCAGCATCCAGGATGACCACATTCAAGTTGTGACTGCTTCAGGGCACGAACAGAGCATTTTTGTTAATGTCTTGCACTCTTTTTTGTATACCTAGTCTTTTGCCATTCATGTTGCTTCCACTGTCAGAGCTCTGTTCTCTGCAGTCATTAACACTAAATTTCAAGTTCTCGATGCAGACCAAAAAGGTATCACATAGCAACTTGCCAGTAGAGGCCTCAACAGCAAGGAATTCAGTAAAATGTTCTGTAAGTGAAGCACCAACAGATAGTTCACAATTAACAATGCAGAGTGTAACTGACGGTTGATCAGTATGGCTGCTGTCAGGAGTGCTGTCCATGATCACAATGAAATATTTTGCATGACTAACTCTTTCAGAAATGGGATGAAGGACGTGCTTTCCCATTTTAGCAATCAATTCATTTTGAATATCTTTGAGATGATAAGCAATTTCTCTTTTCTCAATTCGCCTCAGGTGTTTATTCATTACAGATTCAAATTGTGCAAACAGTTCATCCTGACCAAGGAAATTTCCCATTACTAGGATCATGTAGTTTTTCTGTAGTTCCATAAAAACCCAGATTCCATTCTGCTAAATGATTAATTATGCCAATGATTCTCATTAAAACAGCTCTCCAATATTTCCTTTCCATTGCAATTAACCTCATATTGACACTGTCAGCAGTTTTATTGCCACTGATCCCTACTTTCAGATTCTGCCATGCCTTCAGGCTGCATAAGTGTTCCAGTGAGTGTTCATGCTCTTTGAGACAAGAATGAATGCACTTTCACGAACTGAATCCATCCTTCAAAATAGAAAGATCGTGTTTTCCAAAAAGAGTACAACAAAAGCAAAATACTTTATCTGCCGGCATTGAATACAGAAGCTATGATCAGAGAACTCTATCACCATTTTAAAGTTAATGTAATAGTTCTCCTTTGTAAAGCATTCGGGAACAGCAGCGTTATATTTTGGAAATTTAATATCCAATATTTGCTTGGGACCTCTTTGGACGAGTTTCACATCTTTGGTTGTCCGTTATTCTTTCTGGACATAGTGCTTGGTCATCAGACAATAGCTGAATGACCTCTGTGGACTCACCTCACAGATCAGTGTCCTCTGATTTCACCTGAATATTTTTCCCCAGTTTCAGCTTGCTCTTCAAAATTCAAAGCTGACATCTAAGTGAATGGAGCAACAGAAGTCAGACATTCCCCACTCTCAGCCTCTTGTGGAGTGAAGAATGTAGGATATGCTCCCAAGTATTTGGCCTTTTCCTCAAAAGCACGTGTTTTTTGGGCACTGCTGGAATATGAATATTTCATTCCAGATCTAGTTTTTCCCTCCTTAGCAATGTTGTTTAACTTAAAACGGATCTATAATTTTAAACAGAAAATAAAGTACTTTTTTCTAAAACATCAAATCCTGGACTTGCCTCGGTAATCACCTATTTTACTCCACTCTCTCTCTCCAATCGATTGCGAGCGATTCGGTCTTTCAAAGTGCAGGTGTAACAAATCAAACCAACACGATGGAGCTGTGATTCAGTAAGCAAATGAGTTTACAAAAATATGCAATATGAATTTTTTTTTTTTTTACTTTAGTGTGACGTAGTGCCATTTTTAGAGATTAAATTACTGTAATACTCGCATTTTTACCAACAGTGACTCTGTAAATAGGATGTAAATTAGTTTCACTGGGTCCTGGGCAATTGCCCTGCTTGCTACCCCTAACACCAGCCCTGGGTCAGCCACAGTGATGATGGGGGCAGCAGCAGGGTTATAGTACATTTCCATGAATTAGAATTTCCAGTGCTGACTGTAATAACAAGAATAAACTGCCCAAGCAACGCATAGTCATTTCCTTTGTGGTTTATGCCTCACCAACAGTCTACAGCCACATCATAGATACCTGCGTGGAGACACTAGGAACCAACTCTATACATACACAATCTTTACCACATACAGACTCAATCTTTACACCATCTGAACTGTTAGGCTAGTGCTGGGCAGCTAAGCATCCCAGGAGTTCACCACGTTCTCTTCCCACTGTTCCACCCATTCACCTCCCTCAGTTCTGCCCCCACATTGGAATTCTGCTGCTTGGGCCTGTCTCTGGTGTTGCCAGACTACTTGGTATATGAGGAACCAGTGAAGCAATGAAGTCAGGAGGATTTTACTAATAAATGAACAGATCCCAATTTTTTAAGGCTTTAGCCCCCTCACCTTGCACTCATTACAAACCAAATTGATGAGCAACTTTTGCCTGTTTAGCGGTCTAGGATTTTCATTAGACAGCTTGCAGTTGGTCGGCCTGGTGTGCAAATAGCACCTGAGTGTGCCAGGCAGGGTGGGGAGATTAAATTTCAGTGTCAAAGCCCTGCCTTTCTCACAGTGAGGAGAAGCCATGATATGGGTGCAGAAGCATCACACACAGTATTGGTAGTGAAATGCCACACCCATCTGACTGGCCCAAGGGTAGCATAACAGACCAACCCAGAGAGAGCTAAATTCTAGCCCTTCTCAGCCAAAGAAGGGCCTGACAAGGGGATTGGTGGTCAGTATCTCCCCCATAGACAGCCAGCCAGCTGTGCACTCCTGCACATTGTAGATCCTTACTGTTGTGACTAACATATCCCACTGAGCTGGGGATGATTACCCATGTACAAACAACAAAAGTGAGCCAGAGCGCAGACTGAACCCCCTGCTAGTCCTGTGGAGTTTTCACTGCTAATATCATTAGTTTAATTTGCTGCCTCCCAGTTGGATGGTGTTTATCTACCTACCTTGACCAGATGTATATATGTATCTCACACGCACGCACACATGCACGCAACATTCCTTTGTCTTTGATTTTCCATAAGGAACACAAGTACATCCCCAGTCAGCAGCTGCAGAAGTCAACATGTTGTAATTCAGTTCTCAAGGTCTGGAATACAGTTCTTTAAAGTGATAGGAGATCAAACCATGTATGTAAAAAACCCAGAACCAAGACAATAGTGCACTTCTCTGAACTGATCTGCTGACACGACTTTGTGTTACTTCAGCTCATCGTGTGTAAGTGGGCTCAGATTTCTCCAAAACAGGTCACCCAGCTCTATTAGTAATAGTATCTTCTTCCAGATGATTTGGAAATCACATCTTAGAACGCCCAAAAGAAATTACCATGCAACTTCTGCTTTGGTGGAGGAGACATAAGTAACAGTGAATTTGCTTTATAATTGGATGGTGTTTACTACTTACCGTGTACACGCCCCCATCACCACCACATGCTTGCTAGCATACACTGTAATGTAATGATCAGCCATTCCATGCATGAATTGTGTGCTCTGTAAAGCATTGCTGGGGGGGGAAAGAAATCCATGTTTTCAAAACAGATTCTTAAAGTTTACAGATCTCAGGCTACAGATGGAGAGCTTGAGCCCAGAAATTATCAAGAGCAGGAAACAGAATGTAAAGCAAGGTCTGAAAGAGCTCTTCCCTGCCTGGCTGGGAGGAGGGGAACAGGCATCAGCACCAGACTATTTGCATGAGAACACCCACCCTTCTTAGATGGTCAGCATGATGGGACTGCTTTGCCCAAATGATCCCTTTGGCTGGTGTTGGGTTACAAATCACTTTAGTGTTAAATGCAGGGGTAACTAAATGTTTTTCCTTTTATTGTATGAGCAAAGGGCAGCAGAACTATGCTTAACCTGTTCTAACTGAAGGGTCACTGTCATCTGAACTGAACTGGCTAAGCAAGGGGCTCCGATTGCAAAGCCCTATGAAAGTTAATAAATGGTGGGAACAGATGTTCCTGACTGGAAGCGTGGGCTCTGCCTAAGAGCCTCAGTCATGGTTTAACCTCTCCCTCCCACTGTCCAAAGTTAGAGCTAATTAAGATTCCACTAGGAGTCTTTTGTTTTGTTAAGTGCTCACTAGAGCTAAAATCATCTACTGCAGGACTGTGCTCCTCCAGCTTCAGCTCTGAGGCTCACACACTAAAAACTGACAATCACTAAGAGCTGAATTCACCAAGAACGGAGAAAAAAGGAGAATTAGAGCTGGGTGGAACCGCAAGAGACCAACCCGCAGAGGCCATAGTGGAGAAGCAGTTGTCAGCAGAAGATTACACTGTGCTGCAGAGCAGCACGGCATAGCAGCTAGTGGAGTGGTTGGCAAAGGGTGACCAGCAGGGCAGCCGGTGGGATGGCTGGCAGAGCAGCTAGTTAAGTGACTGGCGAAGCGGCCCACAGAGGAAGAAGTGACCAGCAGGGTGGCTGACAGAGTGATAGGTGGTATGGCCAGCAGGGTGGCCAGTGGAATGGCAAGCAGTGCGGTGGTGTCGGCAAGCTGATCTGGCAAGATGTCTTCTTTTCCCTCCCTCCTCCCCAGTCACAGTGGGAGGTGAATTCACTCAGATGCACCCTTGGACATTGGGTCATCAGTGATCAAGGACAACTACTGAGAATTGAGTGTGGGGGAGGAAAACAGGAGAGGCAAAGGACACTGACTAACACACTCTGGGGTGGGGGTTTTGCTCAGTGTTTTATGTTTATGAATCCTGCTTGTGCTGTTTCCCCAAATTAATGCTGAGTTACTTCCCTTCTTTTATTTAACCGTTTTTTTTTCTATACTCGGACTGTGCTTGTGAGAGGGGAAGTATCGCCTTGTGGAGGCACTCAGGAGGGTGGCATATAATTTCCCAGGTGAGTGAGTGGGTGGGGGCTCGAGCCAGTTGTTTGTTGTATTGGTGAAAGGAACTCCTAGGTGTTGAACCCAGCCCTTGTTGCTGCCAACTCCAACTGGCAGAAGGGTTACAGAATTATCTAGCTCCATTTAAAATCATGTGGAACATGATGTAAGATGGGTTGCAATGGCACCTACATACGATCATGACTGGTGCATTAAAACCCAGCTATGCTATCCCAGAAGAGTATTGCAACCATGTGTCACAACAGCTGTAAGACACGCTCTGTCACAAAGTGCTCCTAACCGTGCAGAAGTGTTATTGGTGGTGCAAATTGCACCACCACTGAGAATTCTCAACATCCTCTCCATCTGCCCTGACTCACTTCATACAGGTTCGCTAATGCACAGGTACAACAGAAAGCAGCTGATCCCACAATCCTATACCGCATATAGCCTATCCACTTCACCATTTCTTAACCAACAAGATTAATCTTCTCCAGCACCATCATGCATTTTTGATGGTGACTGGCTAAATAGAGGCCTAACATCTGACCTTAAACTTCAACTTCCTATTTCATTGGCACAGCAGTGTCGTATCACAGCAAGAGGAAACAGCAAGCAATTTTTAGTCTACTAACCCATCCTATCAGAAGCAGCTAGTATGCGGAGAAAGCCACAGAGAGCTGTATCTGCTGCAGGCAGTTTCCAAGTGTACAATGAGAACTTTTGCCTCATGCGAGACTGCAGTCAGTTAGGTGCTTCCCAGGGCACCATTTGCTCATGAGATAGCTTTTTGCAGCTATTCCCCTATCTGCAGGTTTCTCTTGTCCTGCTAACATTCACTCCTAGCACCATGAAATGCTGCAGTGACAGAAATGACTAATCACAACAGTGGAAAAAGTGAAGGGATTTATTCAGAGCTGCATATAAAACAGAAGGCGCTCCCTGAGAGCCATCATTGTTTTTAAAAGGCATTTTACAAAACCTAATGTGCCACTGCAGTCTGGCCACTGGGGATTGCCACAGGACATCAAGCTGTACCCCAGGAAACATACATCGGTCACCCACAGAAGGAAGGTGCAAAAGAAAGCAGGGCCCCACTAGCTAAAGTTCTGCTCATTACACTAGTTCAGGCTCTGTAAGAATTGGGCTCTCTTCCTGCTTGGTTAGAGCAAACAGATGGCTCAGTTTGACATTTATGAAGCTAATATGCAACGTGCATTTCTAAGGCACCACTTGTTACCTATCAGCTCTGTGTTCTTGGGGAACCAGGGCACAAAACCCCGACTCTCTCTGGCTCACCTGAATCCCCCCCCAGCCTCTGCTTAAACCAGAAACCAAAAGCAATGAAAAGGCAGTGGAAGACACATCTAAAACCCTCCAAACAAGGGTAACAATAGGATTAAGACAACTCCCCTAGCCTCATCTACATCAAAGATGTAAAAAGGAGGCATCTCAATTAACACATCGAATGTAGAACAGAAGCCTCATCTACATGAAAGATGGAACAAGAATCAGCATAGCTAATGGAGAACCAAGCTTCAAAGCAGGGACTGCACTGAACTCTGGGATTAGTAAAGCAGGGACCGCACTGAACTCTGGGATTGGCAAAGCAGGGATGCACTGCATGATTGGCGATCTCTGCACCTGATGTAAATGAACCCACACCTGCACAAATCCAGCTCCACAGTTATCAGACAATTCTAGTTATTGAGATGCAAAACACTGAATCTTCCTGATTGCATTGTGAGCACCCTCAAGGAACACAGCCCAAAGCCAGGAATGATCAGCTCCTTTTGTCCAGCATAAAGAAAATCACTCTGGGATACTTCCTTGAGACATTGTTTACCCATAAAAAATAGACACCAAAACCCTTACCCAAGTTCAAACCCTGTTCTGATGCCTGGATCCAAATTCTGCATCAGTTCCACTAGAACTTCCCCCTTTTCCTGACTGATCGTGTTGGGGGCTCTGCCTGTCTCAAGCGCTCCGGACCCTAAACTGAACAGCCTGTCTCCTAGGAACCTCTGAGCTGCATGGAGTGGTGAGATACCCCCATATATCCCCCACAACACTCTCTCTCTCTTTTAGTCCAGGCATAACTTTCTACTTTTATAATCAAACCTGGGATAGCTTTCTCCAATACCCCAACTGTAATTGTGTAGTATTGTAAGTGTTTGATTGTTTTTCTCTCCTTGCATGGTATCACTGTTAGTATCATAAGTTTTATATACCTGGCAATAAAATAACTGTTATAATCAAGCTGGTTGCCAATCTCTCTCTCTCACAACTTCATTTACTCCCTTGTGTTCTTGGTTTTCCTATCTTGCTCTGCAGCAACGCTTCTTTTACCTAAGCCATGGAATGCCCCAAAATCCTATGGGGTTTGCTCATCAAGGGGGTTACTGCTAGAACAATTATAGAGTGAGGGGGAAGGCAGCTGAGAAGTGCTGCTCTGCCTAGCCTGATTGAGTCCAGGGACATATAAGGGGGGCAACTGAAAGTGCTGTTTGGATCCAGCCTGCTCAGAAGTGCACTCTCTTCTGATGTGGTGTAAAGGGGCATATAAAGGGGGCAGCTGAGAAGTGCTGCTCTGCCTAGCCTATGGAGTCCAGGGGCATATAAGGGTGGCAGCTGAAAGTGCTGTTTGACCCAGCCTGCTCAGAAGTGTGCTCTATTCTGGTGCGGTGCAAAGGGGAATATAAGGGTGGCCACTGAAAGTGCTATGTCACCCAGCCTGCTGAGTTCAGGGACATAAGGGGTCAGCTAAAAGTGCTGATAGCCCGGTCCGCTCAGATGCACTTGGTTAATCTGGAATGTGTGTGTGTATATCTGTGAGGAGGTTTATTTGAATCTGGGGCTGGAGAAATCCAGCTCCGAAAACCTTAGGTCCTGCAGGATAGCTCCATTGGGAGGGGACTTGTAGCCATATGAACACACAAGTAACACAAGCAGTACATTAATAGACACACATACACCCCTTCCAGGAAGTTAGCCCTAATAAATGAGCATACCCCAAGGTGACAGGCAAGTCTGGTAACACCCTCACTGGCAACTAGATGTCATTTATAGGAGTTTGAGAATGATCTCAGTAAAGAGGAACCATCTCTCCACCTCCTTGAAAGCCTGCCTACTTAGGCAGAGTTGCCTGTCACTTACACCACTAGAGAACAACCGAGGAATAAGGCAGGGGAAAGTCTGCCCTTACAAAGGAAAAAGATGCACCTGAGCAAGCACAATCAAACCTCTATGTTTCTCCCCTTTCCCCACGGGCTCTCCCACCCCCTTAGGTGGTCAGCATTCCAGTAATAAAGGGCACCCAAGAAGGCCAGAGGTATGTGTGGTGGCACAGTGGTTCAGGTCGAATTTTTTCAGCAAAAAGGAAAGAATTGCTCCACTATTTGTCACCAGCAGCAAGCCTCTCAGCCACAATCTTAAGATGAACTGAATGTTATCCCAATGATGGGGGAAGCAACTTGAATACAAAATATTAAAATTTACTGAAGAAATCATCAAGTTGATCATAATCACCGACTTGTTGGCACTTCATTAGACCTCCAAGTGTTAAGATACATCACAAGACTTGGAATTATACTCTATGAACTGTGGGGACACTAGAAGATGCATACTGATGAGCAAATCACACTTGATTGCTGAAATTAAGCAGTAGATAGTAACTTAACTGGAACAATGCAGACGCTTTAAAAAAACATTATATTCATACCGTAACAAAGCTTTGTCCCCTGCTGGAAGAGATATACTGAGCTCATGGCTCAATTTAATATTGGCTAAAGAAAGAACCACTACTTCCCTCCTAGCATTAAAGCTGGAGATTTCATGGGGGAAGGAGGGGGAAGGGGAAGTTGTGGAACCAAGAGCAAGTTTATGGTCAGTTACATATTCCAGTGATGTTAGACAGCTTAATTCACAGTGGCTTTAAACTTAACCTGCTAATACTTATTTTGCCCCCATCTCTGTACTGTGTGTTTATACAACATTACCTGCCAATACAGTCTGGAACTACAAAGTGTGATGGTTTCACAGCTGTATCAGAATTATATCTAGTAAGATTAAAATAAGGAGCAGAGTCCGAAAAACTAAAGTTTGGCTCTGGGCATCAACTTGGTCTCTGTGGCTGCAGTGTCTCTGGCGTGCACATAATACAGCTCCATGTCTGTTTCCTGTCAACCTGGATTCTGCTGTTTCTGGATTAACTGAAGTTCAGAGCCGCATGCAAGTGAGCTAGACAAGACAGAAATGATTCTGGTAGGTGAGGGGATTGTGTCTGAACATGCAGCTGGCTGGGTGATGTTCCTCTTTTGTAATATACAGACTTAGATCCCTTGCTGCTGAGGCCCCATAAAGCAATTTCCCATCTACTGCTGGCCAGGAGATCAAGACCACTCCTTAGGAACATAGCCTCTGCCACAGTTTCTATCCATGCCATCACAGGTTTCTGTTCTATAGCACTTGGATCTTGGAGCAGAAACACTGGTCTCTGGAAACACTTTGCCTGCTGCTTCCAACATGCCATTTTGGAGCAACTACATTGAGTTTTAAAACCTGTGGCAGCGAGTCTAGGATCTACAGCAAGTCTGGTCTAGAGAGTAGGCTCACGGGGCTGCGCTATGGCACTAAAAACAATTGTCTCAGCTCCAGCCCTAGTCTGAACACCTTCGACTCTGAAGCTTAAGGAGGGGGCTAAGCTCCAGAGTTTGAGCTCCAGCCTGAGCCGCAACGTCTACATGGCTGTTTTTAGCGCTGTAGCACAAATCCGGGTCTGCAGACCCAGACTCACTGCTGTGGGTTTTAAAACACAGTGTAGACACAGGCTTCCCCAGATTTGAGTCTCCTCATTCTTGCTTTCAAGACTCTGAATAATTTAGTACCTACCTCTCTTAGTTTCACTCATCTAAGCAGTACATCTAAATGCCCTCTTTCACTCATCTGTAGCTCTTCTTCAGTGTAGCCCCTGCACCCAGAACCTCCTCCCTGGCCCAGTCTACCATGTCTCCACCTTTTCTTTCTGCAAACACACTTTTCCAACAGTCTTATAAGCACAACTGCTAACAAGCTAGATGCAGATATAGTACTTACTACTATTGGTGCCCGCAATGTGCTAGAGGCTTTCCAAGCAGACGAGGCCTGGCAGTTCTTCAGAAAAGGAACCAATTAGAGTTGTTTGAACAAAGGGTTTTTCAATTGGCCAGCAATTCTGAAAAAAGAAAAAATAGAAATCCAGTTGTTTCAGGTCAACTCAACAATGAACATTTTCAAAGTTTTCACTGAACTGAAGAATCAAGAAATTGTTAGGGGTTAAATTAAACATTTTGTTCAATGGGAAATATTTTGTTTTGGATTTCAAGCCTTTTGGGGTTTTTTAAAAAATAAAGTTGAAGATTTCTGAACAAAGTTGTTTCAAACCAAAAACTTCAAACATTTCATTTGGAAAGGAGTAAAATAACTTTTTTTTTCAGGTTTTTCTTTTTTTTTAAAAAAAAGGTTTGTGGCCTAAACAACTTGGTGAAACTGACAAACTTGCAAAACATTCTGGTGTTGCCAAATCTGCCTTTTTCACCAAAAAGATTCAGCTAAAGAGTTTCACTCAGCTCTGCTGTCAATCTAACGGCAACAGAAAAACAATGAAATAACCAGGATGTTTCTAAAATATTAGTTCAGCTCCTTGGTTTTTGTCACATCCTGTTCCCCAACCTACACTGCAAGGTCTGTAGGACCAGAACCTTGTCTTGGTGCTTGGCTCACTTAGGTCTCATCACTTAACACCTGTGCTTTGTGCCCTCCATTGACCAGTGTGAGTGATGCTTCCCAGGGGTACCAAGGCGCCTCGTTATGTTCTATCCTTAGCATAAGGATGCCTTATCTGTACTTGCCAGGGTCAACTGCTGGATACCACCAGCCACTGGCACCACAAACACTCCCCTCTCAGCCTACACAGGCTCAGATATCCCTCTACAGATTAGAGATAGGCACACTCTGACCTCATCCCTCCTCAAGTGTCCATCTGCAGCATCCAGCCCCTGATCCGCTGGACACTCACAGAATTTTAGTGAGATTTTTGACACGGTCCCACATGACAGTCTCAGAAGCAAACTAGGAAAATGTATCTACATGAAATTACTATAAGGTAGATGCACAACTGGTTGAAAGACCATACTCGGAGTAGTTAGCAATGCTCAACTGCGAGGACGTATCTTTTGGAGCCCTGCAGGAGTCATTCCTGGGTCTGATACTATTCAATATTTTCATTAAGTGACTTGGATAATGGAGTGGAGGATATGCTCATAAAATTTGCAGACAACACCAAGCTGGGCAGGGCTGGAAGCACTTTGGAGGACAGGATTAGAATTCAAAATGACCTTGACAAATTGGAGAACTGGTCTGAATTAAACAAAATGAAATTCAGTAATGACAAGTGCAGAGTACTTCAGTTTGGAAGGAAAAAAAAATCAAACTGATGACTACAAAATGGGGAATAACTGGGTAGATAGTAGTACTGCTAAAATCTGGGAGTTATAGTGGATCACAAATTGAATATGAGTCAACATGATGTAGCTGCAAAAAAGCTAATATTCTGGGGTGTATTAACAGGAGCATTGTATGTAAGACACAGGAGGTAACTGGCCCAGATTTTTAAAGGTATTTAGACATTGCTGGGCTGAGTGCTGCAATGCCTAACTGATTTAGGAGCTTACATCTTTTCCAGAAAGTGACAGTGCAATGTAGGCTCCTAAACCCCTTTTGAAAAGACTTTGGTGTTGCAGTGCTGAACACAAGAAGACCTAAGTACCTTTAAGAATCTGAACCACTATCTTATACCTTGTGTCCGGCTTCCTCTTGCAGGAGAATTGTTTAAGATACTGGTGTAAACCAGCTCTTTGTATTAAAGTTTAATACACAGAAATCACAAAAAAAAATCATAAATAGCAACTATTACATTGTGACACACTGTACCCCAATGTACATCCTTATAGTGTGATGGTGTACCATTCATATTCACTTGTACTGTAACTGTGCATTGTCTAATGCAAAGTATGCCATATGAGTTGTTTTTGAAATGCTCATTATCACGCTAGCTGGATCGGGGGGTCCTTGAGGTATATTCAGGAGCTCTGATTACTCCCTTCTACACCAGTCTCGGGTTGGGGGTGTCACGCTGGCTGGATTGGTGAGGGGGGCATTTAGTATATTGTTTGACATCAGTGTGTCAAAATCATAATAATTCATGTGAGATATGCCATGTCAGGTACTGTTAGAAAGGCTATAATGTGCTAAGTAAGATGATAATACTTATGTTCATGTGTTATATGTGTAATGGAAGTTATAGATATGTTTGGTATATCAGGATTTCAAATTGTACTGTCTGAGTGGCATCTCAGACAGGATGGCTGCAGAACAATAGCCTGCTTAATGGCCCATTGAGACACTCACAGGTGCAAGGGGCCCAGGGGCAGAAGCCAGGGATATACCTGATGAGTCACCAAGACTGGCCCATGTGACTCTGGACTCCATTTTGGTTCCTGTAAAGGTCCACAAGACAGCAGGGCGAGGGGATATATAAGGCGGTGGCCTGGGAAACCATTTTGTTTTTTTTCCTGTTCAGCTACAGATACATACCTACCTATGGATCAATTCACTTGCAACTGAACTGCAGGACTAAAACCCATCCAGATACTGGATGTATGCCAGAGGAACGGTACAAGCCTGCAACTCCACAATTCTCCCAGAAACTTTATGTATATGGACTTTTAATCATTTATATGTATCTGATTACTTTAAGCCTTTAACATTTTTCTTATGGTTTTTTTCTTTCTTTTTATAATAAACCTTTAGTTTTAGTTTCTAAAGGATTGGCTGGCAGCGTGATATTTTGGGTAAGATCCAAACTTATATTGAACTGGTACTGTGGCTGACCCTTTGGGGTCAGAGGGAACCTTTTTAGTAAAGAGCACAGAGTTTAAATAACTGGTCTCTCTACTGGACCTAGTGGCTGATTGGGTGCCGGAGACTGGAATGCAGTAAAAGGGGCTGTGTGCATTAGTGTACTGGCTTCTTGATAACCGGTTTGGGGGAATCAGAAGTACAGTTTGTGGCTAGTTGGGAAGTCTGGATTCAGTGTCACCCACCAGCACTGGGAGAATCTGTTCTCCTTTTGCAGCCTGCCCTGACCTTGGCATGCTCAGGTGGCTGCCCGAGGCACGGAAGGGTCACACTCATGACATACTGAACATTATTGTTATGGTAGCATGTTTCCTGCAATGTCACATGTGCAGATATGAAACTCTGCTACGTCATATCCCCAGACACGTGTCTCATATGGCTTACTGCAGAGACATGGAGACAGCTGAACTCTGGACTGTAATTCTGATTGTGACAAATACAATGCGGCTTATCATGGAGTACTTTAGAAATAGAGCAAGAAGGCGAAGCAGGTACCACACCTATGCCACCATGGCTGCCCTGCTACAGGCAACTGAGCAGAACAATTCCCAATGGCTGCAGGCTGTAACGTTTCATCTGCAGTCCGTGGACCGCAGGTTCTGTTACGGGGAAACAAGCATAGACTAGTGGGACTGCACAGTTATGCAGCTGCAGGATGATAAGCAGTGGCTGCAAAACTTTCATATGCAAAAGGCAACTTTCCTCGGACTGTGCTCGGCCCTGTCACCATCCCTGAAGCGTGTGAACACTCACTTGAGACAAGCCATGACAGTGGAGAAGAGAGTCACCATCACTCTTTGGAAGCTGGCAACCCTAGCCTGCTTGGTTGGAAATCAATTTGGAGTTGATAAATCTACAGTGGGAGCTGCCGTGATTCAAGTATGCAAGGCCATCGATAGATTTCTGCTACGAAGGCTAGTGACTTTGGGAAATGTGCAGGACATAGTGGAGGGGTTTGCCATGATGGGCTTCCCGAACTGTGGGGCGGAGGGGGGCATTGATAGGACGCACATCCCCATCTTAGCACCTGCACACCTGGCGCCCGAGTACATAAGCTGCAAAGAGTACTTTTCCATGGTCTGCAGGGGCTTGTGGATTATAGGGGTCGTTTCACAGACATCAATGTGGGGTGGTCTGGGAAGGTGCATGACGCTTGTATATTTCGTAACTCGAGGCTGTTCTGTAAGATGCAGGTGGGCACTTTCTTCCCTGACCAAAAAAAATTGACATCAGGGGTGTGGAAATGCCCATAGTGATCCTGGGGAAGCCTGCTTTTCCCTTGCTCCCTTGGCTAACGAAGCCCTACACTGGCCCCCTTGACAGTGACAAGGAGTCTTTTAAGAAGTTAAGCAGTTGCAGAATGGTTGTAGAATGTGCCTTTGGGCATTTAAAGGGTAGATGGAGGGGTCTCCTCACTAGGCTGGATATGAGTGAGAAGTACCTCCCTTCTGTGATATCTGCTTGCTGTGTTCTTCATAATGTGTGTGAAGCGAAGGGTGAGAGGTTCTCCCAGGGTTGGGCTGTGGAGGCAGAAAGACTGGCCGTCAATTATGATCAGCCCGATGCCAGCACTACACGAAGAGCTAACCGTGGAGCGCTTTGCATTAGAGAAGCTTTGAAAACCAGGTTCTGCAATGAGATGCAGGAGGGATTTCTGTTCAAGTATGGTGTTTGTCTTTGATGATCCCTGCCCCTGCCCCCACCCCCCAATCCCCCTTTGACACTGTGCCCGACAAATCCCTCCTGATCAAGAGCACATTAAAAACGTTTTTGAATGAATGTTAAAAAATAAAGTTTTGCATCATGTCATGGGGGAAGAGCAGGGTGAGGGTTCATTCACTGTCTTCAGGGGTAGGGTGGTGGCGAGCACGTACTGCATCCTGGACAATTTCCTCCAAGACCTTGTGGTGGCAGAAGAGGTGGAGGGTGATATAGCCCTGGTTTCAGGAGCATTGTGGAGGGGCTGCAGCAGGACTCTGTCCTGCCTCCGCTCCTGAAGGTCCACAAGATGCCAGAGCATGTCTGACTGGTCCCGCAGGAGTTGCAGCATCTCATGCATGGTGCTGCGATCAGTCTCCTGCATTTGTTTGTGTGTGTGTCCGTGACCCTGTCCATGCTCTTGGACAAGGTCAGCCTCCACGCTCTTTGCTCTCTCTCTCTGCAGATGTTGAGGCGTTCATGAGCTCAGGAAACATGTTATCTGTTTCTTTTTTTCCTTTTTCTAATCTGAGACAGTCTTTCCGCAGCATTTCTTAAGGGTCGGAACACTGCCAAGGGGTCTACAGAATGAAAGAAAAAACAAGGGAGTGAGAGTTAGCATAGTGAGGAAAGTGATACAAATGTTACTATGTAAATAATTAGACCATGAAACAATGTAGCTAAAATGATTTCCTCTCTCTGCTTGTATTTCAAACCCTTACAGAGATCAGCTGCATAGGGCTTGTTGGGTGGAGGGGAAAATCTCAGCTCGGATTTCAAACCCTTACAGAGACCAACTGCGTAAGGCTTGTTGTGTGTGTGGGCGGGGGGAATGCTTAAAAACACAAGAAGCCATGACGCTGGCTACCTTGAGTGCAGAGAAGATTCCTGCATTGGGGGGAGGAACATGACAGCCTTCCCCTGAAAAGTTTTTCCAGGTGAGGGAGGGATAACAGATTACATACAGTAAATTTCTCAGGTGATAACTGATGAGAAATGTAGCGTTTCTCAACACAAATCAAATGAGCCCTGGGTTACCACCCAGTACAGGCAACGAAACGCCCAAGATCCCCCTCACCCAATGTACAAGGACAGAAATGCTAATAAGAGAAAAACTCACCAGATGTGCCTTCCACAGGATCATTTGTGCTGTCCCGTGTGCTGGTGGACTGCTCTGGGGTCAAGAATAAATCCTGGGTTTCTTGGAGAATGGACACCCCGGTCTCATGCTCCCTGCTTTCCACAGCTTCCTCGTCCACGGAATCCTCCTCATTGTTCATGGACTGTGAACAAGCAGAGGTATTGATGCTGTGGGGAGGCATCGTGGTGGGATCACCCCACAGAATAGCATGCACCTCATCATAGAGCCTGCATGTTTTGGGAGGAGCCAGAGCGGCTGTTAGCTTCCCTGGCTTTCTGATACGTCTGGCGCAGCTCCTTGATCTTCACTCCACACTGCTGAGTGTTCGTCTTGTGTCTCTTCTCCAGCATGCCCTGGGATATCTTCCCATAAATTTCCAGATTCCTTTTCCTGGGTTGGAGCTGAGCCAGAACTGACTCTTCCCCGCACAGCCCGATGAGGTCTAAGACCTCTGCTCGACTCATGCTGGAGCACATTTGGGCTTTGCAGTAGCCATGCTGATAACAGTGGGAAAGCTTTCTCCACGCTGGCAGCAAGCATAGGAAATGAAGATTCAAATCTTCCCAGGGCTGCTTGAGGGGAGGGGACTTTAAAATAGGGCATTATGGGATACTTCCGGAGGTCAATTAATTCAAATTAAGTCCTATTGTGTCTACATTGACACTAATTCGAATTAAATTCTTATACTGTTTTTATCTGTTGGTGAAGAAAAACTGCATATTAAGCACAGGACATTGCATGAAAGTTAGCTGGAACACATTGGTTCCAGTAATTCTCTTACCTACCTCTGGATCAATTCACTTGCAACTGAACTGAAGGACTAAGACCCATCCAGGTACTGGATGTATACTAGAGGAACTGTACAAGCCTGCAACTCCACAATTCTCCTTGAAAGCCTATATACATCAGGTTTCTATCATTTGTATGTATCTAATTGCTTTAAGCCTTTAACATTTCTCTTAAGGTTTATTGTAAAAAAGAAATAAACCATTAGTTTTAGTTACTAAAGGATTGGCTGGCAGCATGGTATTTTAGGTAAGATCCAAACTTATATTGATCTGGTACTGTGGCTGACTCCTTGGGGTCAGAGGGAACCTTTGCATAGAGTTTAAATAACTGGTCTCTTTACTGGACCCAGTGCTGATTTGGGAGCCAGAAGCTGAAATGCAGTAAAGGGGGCTGTGTGTATTTGTGTACTAGTTTCTGTGGGGAATCAGAAGCACAGTTTGCAGCTGGTTGGGAAGCCTGACTTCAGTGTCACCCACCAGTGCTGGGAGAATCTGCTCTTTTTACAGCCTGCCCTGACCTTGGCATTATCAGGTGGCTGCCCTGGGTACAGGATGGGTCACACCTCCTTAGACTCAACTTCACTGCAATGGCTCCAAAAAGCTACCAGCTAACCATAACTAGGAACACAGAAAACTACAGCTGAAAGTACAATGCTTGCTCATTGCATTGTAACCTTGTTTCCCCTTTGTTTATGTTTTCCACTATGCTTTTCAAACCACACACCACACACTAAGGAAGCTTTGCGGCAAGGCGGTCTTTACAGCATCTGGTGTAAATCAGATCTTGATTGCTACCAGCAAATACATAATGGTAAATTTCAAAGTGTTGGTTGTGACCAAGAAAGCCCAAAGAAGGCTTGGCTCCCATCTGCTTGAGAATCTACTTCTCCCAGCATAATACCACCCAAAGTGCTCAAGCCTTGGACAGGAGGCTTGAATGATGAGCTGCAGGCTACACTTGGCTGGGAGAGCAGCAAAGTGAGGTAATGAAGCAACTAGGTAGTGGAAGAGAAAAAGCCAGAGAGTTCTTATTCAAATAAAATAGCCAGGTCAGATGATGATCTGTTTATGAGGCATACCAAATTTCAAGGCAATCCAAGTAACTGTAGGGATTATAGAGCACTTAGAGTCAAGCTTTAAACAGAAACTGATCTTAACCTTAACTAGAGCAGACCTGGCAGTTTGCTATTATATAAGGCATCACCTATCCTGAAATCTGAGGGATTATCCTGCTTCAACAGGGCAGCCCTGTGTCCTAGCATGCCTTTCAGACCAGTGCAAGATCATGTTCTGACTATGGTGCCCATAGTTTAGAATGGGAAAGGGGGGGAAAAAAGAAAAAAAAAAAAAAGATACGAGATAATTGGCTACAATGGAGACAGATTTCTTTGTTTGAAGAGACAGTACTCACATTTATACAAAGTAATTCAATGAATTATACCAATCCAAGCACTAGCAGAAAACACAGTCCTGAAGATGTTCTCTACATCAGTCATTGGAAGGGTTTCTCAGCAGGTCCTGGAGCAGAGTTTTATGTTTATTTATAGCTTCTCAAAAGACAGCAAGACTGCATGTAAACCATATTTGCATTTCATCTCTGAAAAGAACTAGCCCACAATGAGGTGCCCAGTTAGACATGGAGCCTAATAAACCCCAAACACATGGGACTGGACAGCTGGGGTGGGGGAGATCAGCAGTAAGACAGACATTTTCACTTCTCGGCTCTACTGTGAATCCATCCAACTTCAGTAGCAACTGAATAACCTTTTAATCTGGAAGGGAGTTTGTGGATCTCAGTCCAGTTCCTGAGGACAACTGTCCACATCACAAAAACCCCTGGTATATTTGGCACACATTTTGGGGCTCACAGAAGACAGACCAAGGATTGAACAGATACTGAGCTACCCTGTCACCCCCTAGATGTGAGTGAACCCACTGGAACAAGACACAGTAGCTAAGATAACGTAGGTGAAGGTTGCGCTGTCACTGCTTGTTCTGTGGATTTAAAAAAAAAAAAAAAAAAAAAAAAAAAAAGGAGGATGCATTTATAGCACTATAGAACCTTTCAAAAGGTTTAATTAATTCACTGAGGACAATTTCAGAGATTCACAAGTAAACCTCTCATCACATAGGTTTCTTACCTGTAACCCCATTTGTAGCACTTTGTGATTGCTATCACTCAACATAATCAAAAGCTTTCCCTTTGCACAATATTTCCCCATGTAACTTTGCCAAATAAATTTCTGGTATAAAACCAGATCCCTTTTAGACAGTGGTATTAGACACATGCAAGTGTGCCTTACCATGAAATCTCAGCTCTGTACACGCTCCAAAGACACCAAGCCGAAGCTGCTTTTGCAGACAGTGAAGCTGAAATCACTCAGGCCTACCTCCAAGCATGGCCATACCATAGAGG
This sequence comes from Emydura macquarii macquarii, assembly GCF_026122565.2. Classification (NCBI taxonomy): domain Eukaryota; kingdom Metazoa; phylum Chordata; order Testudines; family Chelidae; genus Emydura; species Emydura macquarii. The sequence continues at coordinate 7,390,436 of NW_027130204.1, forward strand.
ATACAGCAGAGGCCTAAGCTCGGATACTTAGCCCAACTGGAAATACGTTGAATTCTATGAACTACCAGGTCTTGTTCTTGCTCTAAAGATTAACCTGAGAAGAGATATTTTGCCCAGTTCCCAGGACTATCTCCAAGAGCAAAATTTTCCTGTTTCTACAAGTGAGTGTTTCTCCATGGCTGATAGGCAAAGTCCCACACAGGGTCAAAGGACAGGGGGTTTCAAAGAGGCTTCAGGTGAAAAATTTTGCTAAGAAAGGAAGGAAGGAATGTTATTTTCCTCATCAGAGGCCACCTAATACAATGGTGAATTGGCCACAGGCAGCTACCTAGATGCACCTGAAACAAGTTGCATTTTGATCAGTGGTCCCACATAAACGGGAAATTTTTTTCCCCCCACAGCTGAGGATTTCTAGGTCTCTCCTTAGGTCGGTGCTTTCTGCAACTGTACAATACAGATCTTTTGGGCTCCATACTTTTATGGCCTGGCTTTCACACCCTGCTATATCAACTAACTGACTTGCCCGATATCAGACATCGGCTCGGTGGTAGAGCTGGGATGAGATCAAACATCCCAACTCCCAATCCTTTAGTCTAGCCACTAAACAACTCTGAAAAGCGATTTATGTTCTGAAGAGACATTCAGGTGACAAGCCATTTTCAAGACAGCACCACACTGTTGACTCATTCAATTTGTGATCCACTATGACCCCCTAGATCCTTTCCTTCAGTATTACTGCCTCATCAGTTATTCCTCATTTTGTATTTCTTCATCTCATTTCCTTACTGAGTGCAGTACTTTTCCACTTGTCTTTACTGAATGTCAACATTCTCAAGTACTAAAAGTTTGGTCACTCAATGACTCACATGGACATTGACTGTGCAAGTTGCCCTTGTTTCATAGAATCATAGAATATTAGAGTTGGAAGGGACCTCAGGAGGTCATCTAGTCCAACTCCCTGCTCAAAGCAGGGCTAACCTCAGCTATGTCATCCCAGCCAGGGCTTTGTCAAGCCTCAGCTTAAAAACCTCTAAGGATGGAGATTCCACCACCTCCCTAGGTAACCCATTCCAGTGCTTCACCACCCTCCTAGTGAAAAACGTTTTCCTAATGTCCAACCTAGACCTCCTGCCCTGCAACTTGAGACCGTTGCTCCTTGTTCTGTATCTGCCACCACTGAGAACAGCCTAGCCCCATCCTCCCTGGAATCCCCTTTCAGGTAGTTAAAGGCCGCTATCAAATCCCCCCTCAATCTTCTCTTTTGCAGACTAAACAAGCCCAGTTCCCTCAGCCTCTCCTCATAAGTCCTGTGCTCCAGCCCCCTAATCATTTTGGTTGCCCTCCGCTGCACTCTCTCTAACTTGTCCACATCCTTTTTGTAGTGGGGGGCCCAAAACTGGACACAATATTCTAAATGCGGCCTCACCAATGCCGAATGGAGGGGAATAATCACTTCCCGTGACCTGCTGGCAATGCCCCTCCTAATGCAGCCCAATATGCCATTAGCCTTCTTGACAACCAGGGCACACTGCTGACTCATATCCAGCTTTTTATCCACTGTTACCCCCCGGTCCTTTTCTGCAGAGCTGCTGCCCAGCTCGTCGGTCCCCAGTCTATAGCTGTGCATGGGATTCTTCCTTCCTAAGTGGAGGACTCTGCACTTGTCCTTGTTGAACCTCATTAGATTTCTTTTGGCCCAATCCTCCAGTTTGTTTAGGTCACTCTGTATCCTATCCCTACCCTCCAGGGTATCTACCACTCCCCCCAGCTTAGTGTCGTCCGCAAACTTGCTGAGGGTGCAATCTACCCCATCCTCCAGATCATTAATAAAGATGTTGAACAAAACCGGCCCCAGGACCGACCCCTGGGGCACTCCGCTTGTGACCAGTTGCCAGCTAGACATGGAGCCATTGATCACTACTCGTTGAGCCCTATGCTCTAGCCAGTTCTCTATCCATTTTATAGTCCATTCATCCAACACATACTTCTTTAACTTGCTGATAAGAATACTGTGTGAGACAGTATCAAAAGCTTTGCTAAAGTCAAGGTATATCACATCCACCGCCTTCCCTACATCCACAGAGCCAGTCACCTCATCATAGAAAGCAATCAGGTTGGCCAGGCATCACTTTCCCTTAGTGAATCCGTGTTGACTGTTCCTGATCACCTTCCTCTCCTCCAAGTGCCTTAAAATGGATTTCTTAAGGACCTGCTCCATGATTTTTCCAGGGATTGAGGTGAGGCTGACCGGTCTGTAGTTCCCTGGATCCTCTTTCCTCCCTTTTTTGAAGATGGACACTATATTTGCTTTTTTCCAGTCCTCAAGGACCTCCCCCTGTTCCCACGAGCTTTCAAAGATAATAGCCAATGGCTCTGAAATCACCTCAGCCAACTCCCTCAGCACCCTCGGGTGCATTGCATCCGGCCCCAGGGACTTGTGAATGTCCAATCCTTCTAAATAGTCTTGGACCCGTTCCTTCAGCACTGCGGGATGTTCGCCTCCTTCCCATTCTGTGCCACCCAGTGCAGCAGTCTGGGTGCTGATCTTGTCTGTGAAGACAGAGGCAAAAAAGGCATTGAGTACCTCAGCTTTCTCCACATCCTCCGTCACTAGGTCGCCTCCCTCATTCTCTAAGGGGCCCACACTTTCCTAATCTTCCTCTTGTTGGCAACATGCCTGTAGAAACCCTTCTTGTTCCCTTTCACGTCCCTTGCTAGCTGCAACTCCAATTGTGCTTTGGCCTTCCTGATTTCATTCCTGCACATTCGAGCAGTGTTTATATAATCCTCCCTAGTCATCTGACCAAGCTTCCACTTCTTGTAAGCTTCTTTTTTGTGTTTAAGTTCGCCAAGGACATCTTTGTTAAGCCAAGCTGGACGCCTACCATATTTGCTATTCTTTCTGCACATCGGGATGGTTTGCTCTTGTGCCCTCAATAAGGTCTCTTTAAAATACAGCCAGCTCTCTTGGGTTCCTTTCCCCCTCATATTAGCCTCCCAGGGAATCCTGCCCATCAGTTCCCTGAGGGAGTCAAAGTCCGCTTTTCTGAAGTCCATGGTCCGTATCCTGCTGCTCTCCTTTCTTCCTTGTGTCAGGATCCTGAACTTGACCATCTCATGGTCATTGCTGCCTAGGTTGCCACCCACTTGTACTTCCCCTACCAAATCTTCCCTGTTTGTGAGCAGCAGGTCAAGAAAAGCACGGCCCCTAGTTGGTTGCTCCAGCACTTGCACCAGGAAATTGTCTGCGACACTCTCCAAAAACTTCCTGGATTGTTTGTGCTCTGCTGTATTGCTCTTCCAGCAGATGTCAGGGTGATTGAAGTCTCTCGCTAATATCCTGGGACCAACATGGTTACAACTACACTGCATGCAAGTTGCCCTTAGTAACTTTGAACAAATGCCGCCTGTTTCATGTGCAGGGCCAGTCAGACAGGCAGAACTGCAGGGTCTCAATGTGTGGATGAGACAATGGTGTAGGGAGGTGGTTTTTAGGTTTACTTGGAACTGGGGAATATTTTGGGAAAGGAGGTACCTATGCAGGAAGAATGGGCTCCACTTAAACGAAAATGGAAACAGGTCACTGACCTATAGAATTAAAATCTTAGAAAAAAGTTTTTAAACTAAGGAATGGGGGAAAGCCAACGGGGCAGAGAAGCATACTGTTCGAACTCAGACATTCCTTAAGGCAGGATTTATTAAAGGGGATATTCTATAACCCAGTCAAGAGGAGAGGATAGGAGTTGATAAAATACAGGTAGGAACTGAAGAGAAACAGTCAAATGACAAAAAAAAAAGTCCCATTCAATTACATCACATGAAGGCAGACAAGTAAATATTGAAAACATTGTAAGTACTTTTATACAAATGCTAGAAGTCTAAATACTAAGATGGATGAACCTGAGTGCCTGGTATTAAATGAGGATATTGATAGAATAAGTAAAGGCATCCCAGAAACCTGATGGAATCATGACAGTCAATGGGACACTAATATTAGGATACAAAATATACAAGAATGACAGGTCATGTTGGTGGGGGAGTGGCACTATTTGTGAAAGAAAGCAGACTGTCAAATATAGTAAAAAAATCTTAACTGAATCAAACTGTACCATCGAATCTCTGTGGATAGAAATTCCATTCTTGAATAATAAAAGTATAGCAGTAGTAATATACTACCAAATCACCCAACCAGGATGGTGATGGTGACCATGACTGAAATGCTCAGAAAAATTACAGAGGCTATAAAAATAGAAAACTCAAAAATAATGGGGGATTTCAACTATCCTCATATTGACTGGGTACAGGTCACCTCAGGATGGGATGCAGAAATAAAAGTTTCTGTACACTATTAATGGCTGCTTCTTGGGCGGGGGGGGGGGGGGGGGGGGGGGGGGCGGGGGGAAATGGGGAGTATATTTCCTGATTTAGTCTTAAGTGGAACATAGGATCTGGTCCAAAGAGGTGATTATACCTGAACTACTCAGTGGTAGCACCCATAATATACTTAAATTTAAACAACCTTTTGGGGGTGGGGGCGGAGACAGAATACCAAAGAAGCCCATCACAGTAGCATTTAACTTCAGAAAAAGAGGAAATATACAAAAAATAAGGGAAGCTAGTTAAACAGAAATTAAAAGGAACAATCACAAGAGTGAAAGGCCTGCAAACTGCATGGAAACTTTTTAAAAATCACCATAGAGGCTTAAATTAAATGTATACCCTAAATCAAAAAGAGTAAGAGGATCAAAAATGCCATCATGGCTAAACAGAGTAAAAAGTGGTTAGATGCAAAAAGGCATCTTTTAAAAAAATTATCCAAATCCTACTGAGGAAAAATAGAAAGGAGACTTTCCAGAGTTTATGTAAAAACATAATTAGACAGGCCAAAAAAGAAAATTTGAAGAGCAACAGCAAAAAAATAAAAAAATTTAAGTTAATCAGAAACAGGAAGCCTGCCAAAATCTGTGGGACCACTGGACAACTCAAGTGCTAAAGAAGCACTCAAGGAAGAGAAGGTCATTCTGGAGAAGCTAAATGAACTATTTGCATCAGTCTTCACTGCAGATGATGTGAGGGAGATTCCCATGCCTAAGTCATTCTATTTAGGTAACAAATGTGAGCAACTGTCCCAGATTGGAGTTGTCAATAGAGAAGGTTTTGGAAAAAAACTGATACATTAAATAGCAATAAGTCACCAGGACCAGATTGTATTCACCCAAGAGTTCTGAAGGAACTCAAATAGGAAATTGCAGAACTACTTACTATAGCATGTAACCTATCATTTAAATCAGCTTCTGTACCAGATGACTAGAGGCTAGCTAACATGAAGTTTTTGTTTGTTTGTTTTAAATTATTATTATTTAAAAAGGCTTCAGAGGTGATCCTGGCAATTACAGGCTGGTAAACCTAACTTCAGTACCAGGCAGACTGGTTGAAACTATAGTAAAGAACGGAATCATCAGGCACATGGATGAACACAATTTGTTGGGGAAGAGTCAACATGGTTTTTGTAAAGGGAAATCATGCCTCACCAATCTATTAGAATTCTTTGAGCAGGGTCAAATAAACATGTTAACAAGGGTAAACCAGTGGACATAGTGTACTTGGACTTTCAGCAAGCTTTTGACAAGGTCTCTCATCTCAAAGGCTCTTAAGCAAAGTAAGCAGTCATGGGATAAAAGGGAAGAGCCTCTCAGGGATCATTAACTGGTTAAAAACCAGGAAACAAAGGATAGGAATAAATGGTCAGTTTTCACAATGGAGAGAGATAAATAATGGTATCCCTCAGCACAGGGAACAGTGCTGTTGAATATATTCATAAATGATTTGGAAAAAGTAATGTGAGGTGGCAAAGTCTGAAGATGATACAAAGTTATTGAAGATTGCAGTCAGCTTTGGACTTAATTGTTACAAAGGTACAATAGACCCTCAGAGTTAAACACCTCAGGAATGGAGGTTGTTCGTAACTCTGAAATGTTGTAACAGAACAAAATGTTGTGGTTGTTCTTTCAAAAGTTTATAACTGAACATTAACTTAATACTGCTTTGAAACATTATCATGCAGAAAAAAATGCCATTTTCCTTTTCTTTAGTAGTTTACATTTAAGCACAGTATTGTATAGTATTTGCTTGTCTTCTTTTCTTCTCTGCAGCTGCCTGATTTTGTACTTCTGGCTTCAAATAAGGTGTGTGGTTTTGACTGGTCAGTTCGTAACTCTGGTGTTTGTAGCTCTGAGGTTCTACTGTATCTCACAAAACTGGGTTACTAGCAACAGAATAGCAGATGAAATTCAATATTGGTAAATGCAAAGAAATGCACACTGGAAAACATATTCCCAGCTATTCATATACAATGATGGGGTTTAAACTAGCTTTTATCACTTATGAAAGATATTAGAGTCATTGTGGATAGTTGAAAAACAACCATTCAATGTGCAGCCACAGTCAAAAAGCTAACAGAAGGTTAGGAACCATTAGGAAAGGGAGAGATAATAAGACAGCAGCATTCTGATATTTTTCTATCTAAATCAATGGTACGCCCACACCTGGAATACTGTGTGCCATTCTGGTCACCCCATCTCAAAAAACTTTTAGAAATGGAAAAAAGTGCAAAGAAGGGCAATAAAAGTTATTAGGGGTATAGAACAGCTTCTGTATGAGGAGAGATTAAAACTGGGACTGTTCAGAATGGAAAAAAGATGACTCAAAGGAGATAAAATAGAGATCTATAAAATCATGAATGGTACAGAGAAAGGGAATAGAAAAGCATTATTTACTCCTTCACATACCACAAGGACCAGGTTTTACCCAATGAAATTAATAGGCAGCAGTTTAAAAAAAACAAAAGGAAGTATTTCTTCACACAATGCAGAGTCTACCTGTGGAACTCACTGCCAGGGGATGTTTTGAAGGCCAAAAGTATAACTGGATTAAAAAAAGAATTGGATAAGTTCATAGAGGATAGGCCCATCAACGACTATTAGCCAAGATGGTCAGGGATGCAACCTCATGCTCTGGGTGTCCCTAGGCCTTTGAGAGTCAAATGCTGGGACTGGACAACAGGGAAATAGATCACTTGAAGGTTGCCCTTTTCTGTTCCTTCCCTTTGAAGCATCTGGTATTAGCCACTACTGGAAGACCGGATTCTGGGCTAGATGGACCAGTGGTCTGATACGGTATGGTTGTTTTTATGTTTTTATTCATTAAAGTTGGAATAACTGAAGAGAGGTGAAGTAGTGAGATGGCCACACTGGTAGGGTGCACACTTCACCAAGGAGTTATTTACTTAGAGGAATTGCTATTGCCCTCACCACCACCACATTACTCAGCTATTTTAGTCAGATATTGGGCAGGGCGGGGAGATGTTACTGAAGCAGTAATAAAACTTTACAGCATCTCTGAAAGCATTCATGTCCAATTATACCCTTTAAACTGCATGCAGTTCAGGCCTCTTTTGATACCTCATCATTTTGTTAGCTGGTAGGTTCTCTTTTAATTGGTATTTTATTTATTGGCTTACATATGTAATATTTTCACCCAAAATTCTCTTGGTCCTATGATTACATGCTCTTCTAGAATCCCCTGGTGTAAAGTAATTTTAATCAAAACATTTCATTATTAGGTATGAAACACTTGCATCTGCTGGGGAGCATATTAACATCAATAACTCTTCAGCAGACAACAGCTGCCATTTACACACAGCTAATACAAATACAGATGTGAGGCAGACTAGATGATATACACCTGTTGATTATTTTACAGCAGCCAGAGGGAACACTGCCCTAGAAATAAATGGCACAAGTCAAATCCCCACTCTGAAGATCTTACAGTCAAACTCCAAACATACAAAAGGGCAACAATAGAATCACAGGGTTACTGAAAAGTGTTTGTGCAATGTGGCTGAAAATATTTTGGGTTTCAAGATATACATGTTCCCACAACACACACACACCCCTAACTTGAAGGTGAGGTAGCTCAAGAGCATTCTAGCAACACAAATCAGAATGAAGGAAACTATTAGATAGTACAAAATTCATCTGTGGATCATTTTTTTGGGGAGGGGGAGGGGAGAAGAGTCCTGTTCTCCGTACAGCTTTGTTAGAAACTCAAAGTCACAGTGTGCCCAAATGAAGGTTGTGCACACACATGCTTGCACCCACACACCCTGTCTTAACTCTGCCTCTTATGGGCATACATTTTTCTACACTCATTGGTCATAGGACTACACCTACACTTGCCTGACTCAGTGCCCTGTAAGAGCTTGTGAGTGGGTCACTCTCAAAATATGTTGCAAACAAAACAAAAAACTAAACAAAAACAAGGTCTCCTGCATCAGGCCAAAGACAAAATTTCAAGACCTCTACTCTTTTGGTAAAACATATCTGTTCCTTTCCAACCTGTCCTAATAATTAGCCCTGTCACCAAACTGGGCTTTTATCATAAGACGACAAAGGTTAACAAGTGTGACACTTTGAAGAGAATATGCTAAGACTCTCTAATCTTTCACACCCAAGTGCTGTGACAGAGCATGGTCTGCACACCATGCCTTGGGGAAGCTCCTGTAATTAGACAGAGATGCAAGCTCATATTCCTGTCAACAGAAGAAAGATGATAGGAGTGAACTGAGATGGTAAATAGACCTTCCCCCTTTAGTATATCTAGCAGCTATTCCCCACAGGCCTTTGTCAGGGTAGATTTGCTTATGCATGTGCTGATTATGCAGCTAATGATGGGATAGTAAAAGGAAGAGCTCTCTTACATGCAGCTTTCAAGCTTGGATGCTCTTTCTACTTGTATGCCCAACTAGTAACACAACAAAAGAAATGCAGGTCTCTACAGATAAGCATGGCAAAGAGGCAGACCCAGGGGAACTATAAACTGGGTTTATTTTCCATTAGGTTTTCTATAGATGGTCATACTTCTAATTAAGAAAAACAATTTCACAGGTTGTTTCTTGGGCATTTAGGCTCTGACCCTGCAAGATATGAAATGTCTTCAGCTCCCTCTGAAGCCAATGGGAGTTGAGATGCTTGAGTCACCTTCAAAGTTAATTTTATTATTTACTAGCCTTCTGCAGACTTGCTACTTTCGATTCCTTTTCATTTTCTGTTGCTAACAAACGTGGTTATGTAGGATATCACCTATAACTATGTAACCATGTCCTGCAATGGTGCTGCACTATCCAGTGATCCTGACCAGGACCAGTACATAATGCCTACAACACACTGGGTTGAAACCTGTAACAAGTAATTTAGGAGACTAAGTTAATTCTCTGCATACATCTGGATGGAACAGAGCCTTTGTTAAAGCTGCTAGTTCTAAACATTCCAATAATCTTCACTCTGTACATTGATCCAATTGTCGTATGGGATTTAAGTTACCAACAGCCTCTTTGTTGCTGATGTTCAGTTTTAGATGGCTTTATGTAGGTTTTTATTCCACATTCGTCACCAAGGTACAAGAGCTCCTCATTACAGACAATGAGCGAGCCAGAAACAGTACTCAGCTTGGTTTTCACATTCTAATCAGAGTTTACAGCTCTAGCAGTCAAAACAAACATTTTAACTTGTAAACAGATCAGACTGAGATGAACACTCAGACACAAACAAAAGCCCTCCAAAGCCATTTTACAGTCACTTCTGAAAGTAGAACAGCACTTTAAAAATTGTCTAATATCAGCTTTTACATAATAGATTGCCTTAAATAACCAAATGATCCAACAGTTCAAATGACAGTGTCCCCCATAATTTTAAAGTTTCCAGAAAACTGCTCATAGTAAAAAAGAAACCCTTTTTCTTCCCCTCCCAATTTAATAGAAATAAAGGTGATGATTTATATCCACTACTAATTATTGTAATTAATGTAAACATAGCACCCAGAGTCCTTAACCAGGATTGGGGCCCATTGTGCTAGGTGCTGTATATACACAATAAACCAATCCCTGCCATTCAACCTACATAATAGAGGTGCTACCTATTAAGTGCTACATTTAGGCATACGAAGTCACTAAAGCAATGAGTTTTTCAAGTACTTCTTACAGTTTGTAGGCATTGTCAGAGTTCAGAAATGTTTGAGGTTAAGCAATTGAAAATTCTGGCTGAATTTCATCCCTTTACTCTTAGGCCATGTCTATATTGAGGGCGGCAAATTTGCTGCCGCCAGATCGATCTTTCTGGATCGATTGAGCGGTCAGTGTAGACCCGCTCAATCGATCAGGAAGTCGACACTAGAAAACCACCCCCTCCAGTAGCGTAATGCTGTGTCGACGGGAACAGGCACAGCGCAGTGTAGACAGCACGCAGACGGGAAGCAGAGCAGTCGATGAGAGTTATGCAAGCTACTCTGCGTAGTTTGCGTAACTCCTGTCGACTGCCGCCGAATCTCCAGGTAAGTGTAGGCCAGGGCTTAGTTATAGGTTTAGGCCACAAAGCAAATTTTAGCATGGTCCGAACAGGCCATTTGTATGTGTCAATACCAGGGGTTCAAAAAAAAAGTCAGGCCCCTAAAAAGTAAGGCTTGACTTAAAAATCATGAGTTTTTTTTTTTAAAATAAGCTTTGCATCACTTAAGTTTTGAGCATTTAGGGGTCACATTTTCAACATTTCTCCACAACTATGAAGGCAAGAAACTTACATTTTAAAAAAGTAAGGCGAGATGCTCATGTCACAAGACTGAAGGAAACAGAGCTTTAAGAAAATCTTGCGAACTGGCAACTTTGCTTGCGAACATCAGAGAAAGCCCTGAATTGAGGAGATACAGATGAGTTTGAAACTGACTGAACAGCCTCAGTTACTTGGTAATTAGCAGAGCACTGTGGATTCTCTTCCATTGTGGAGAGAGAGAAAACACCTTTCTTTAACAGGCCAGCAAGAGCACTAGAAGTTCTGTGGAGGGCACTCTGGCCTGTCTTAGACCAATACCACCTCAGCTGAACCCTTTCAAGGGTAATTAGCTGACAGGTAGGCAAGGGGCTATGATTAGAAAGCTGACTGCACCTGTTCTGGCTGTGCTTTGTATTGTTCTTTTTCTTAGACTGGACTCCAGAAGTTTGGGTATTTGCAAGAGGGAGGATACAAGTTTCAGAGATTGACCTGCAAAAAGCCACACTAGCTAATGCATTGATCCAGAGCAATATTACAAGCACCATCAAAGGAGCTGGTTTTGATCACCTGCTAAGGAGCCAGGAATTATACTTAAGGACCATTTGAGTAATCCAGAATCGAAGGAGATCATGTTTTTAAAGGAAGTTTTGTAATGGCTTTCTTGCTTATGCAGATCTTCTCTAATCTTCTCAGACACCTTTGCACAATATTAAGTACCTTTTACTGAAAAAAAGCTATTCTATCTGTCTAGGTCACATTCTAGCACATTTTCCCACATTAGTGTTTGTGCTCTTCAAATACTTGACTTTGCATCAAGGTCTCCCGCGTTGCATCATTACACCACTACTGAAATCAAAGGAGCTGTGCTGGTCTGTTCTCAGTGCACATTAGCCTTGTCTGTTTTAGAATTAACTTTGCTTTCAGCCTTGGGTGTAGTTACATTGATGCAAACCCCTGGTACACAGAAAGGAAGCAGATATTTGAATCAGTGGAGATTAGGCCATCATTGAGCAAAGTGCAAATGGCTGTTTTCCTTGCCTACACTCGGGGTTTGTACTGTTGCAGCTACACCAACAGATGCAATCATTGCTAAATTACATTACAGTACTTACAATTACTTGTCTACTTCTCTCTCCTCCTGTAGCCACTTACACACTACCATAAGAAGCAGGAGAACTTTTCATATTGCTAGCTTTCTGAGTGCTGCCTGGCATACTTGGTACATCAAAGACATTTAGTGCTGCCCCATCTACTAGACACGTCCACAAGCTAATGGAACGCTGACCCTTGAAAGATGTTGCCAAATGCTGCTTCCAAAGAAGCTAAAGCAGAGATGAGCAGCTAGAGTTAATTATAGCTGTATTCCTTGGCAGCTCTCTTTCATAGCATTGCCGGAGGAGGTGGGGGTGTTTCACTGGAGAAAAGTTGACAGCCCTACTTTATGGACAGTGACAAGCCTCTAAATTGTTAGCAGATGGCCCGCAGTGGCATAACAGTAGAAGCGCTTCATAGCAATGGTTTTAAACCGATCAAGGGCATGTTCTGCCTCTCAGGAAGACATTAATAGCATTTCTGCCCCTTGCTATCAAAATGTTTATAGAAATATCCCAAACAACATTGACTGTGCCTCTGAGGCTTGTCTGAGTGACTAGAAGATTCCAGTCTGAGTTACCATGGCCAATATCCTCCTGTGTAACCAGAGCTGTTTGGGAAGCTGTGGAAAAAAAAAAAAAAAAAAAAAAATATCTTATGCTTCCAAGAGCCTTATGACTTGATGAATTTTTCTCTTGATTTTTAAATCACAAAAATGACAGCCTCAATAAAACTTCCCATTCCACTGCTTTTTGCAGAGATACCTTATGCTGGTAGGCTGCAGCCTTTGTGCCATTTGTTACAATAATCACTTCAATACATAAGACATAAGCCAGTGGATACTGTGCACTTTATTCTGGACGGACATTTTTGCTCAGATTCATAGCTGACCTGGTAGCCTGAACATGTTTTGTAAGCGTTATTTGTCCACTGTAGTGAGTCAGGCTTCATTTTAAGTAGATGAAGTAATATTTTTATGTTCATAGTGTGTTTTATGAACAAGGCCTTTCACTCCCACATTCCCTATACAATACCATTGATTTCAATTGTGTTGCCAGAGTTTAAGTATATGTGCACACATTTTTTTCCATAAGTTTTGTGAATTTCAGTTCTTGTGAAAGTGAAGACAGTTGACTCTTAGGAAGGTTCTTATTCCTGTTAAAGGAGCACCTAAAAAGGCTAGGGGAGAAATCCTAGCCCTGTTAAAGTCAATGGGATTTTGCTATTGACTCAGTGTGGCCAGGACTACACCCAAAGTTTAACGCAAACCTCAAGTCCACAAAAATCAAAACTAGAAATAATAGTCTCATGAGATTTCCATGTTCCGCTTCCATTTGGTCAGCCTAATACCTGTTTTGCTTATTAAAAATCAGCCTCATCATGAACAGCTTCCCATAGTATTTTAGTATATTCACTATTGGTCTCAGCTGCACAGAAAAATCAAAGTTAGACCGACTGGTGGTATTACTGTTATTAATCATGTTTATTACAGTCATACCCAAGAACCAATCAAGATTGAGACCCCATTGTGCTAGGTGCTGTTCAAACACAGTAGTAGATGGTCCCTTCCACAACAGCTTACAGTCTAAATAGACAAGACAGACACAGCGTTTGGGGAGGGGGGGGGGGGGTGGTGTAGAGGAAGGTATAACACAGCAGAGTGAACAGTGTGATGGCAGGGAGAAAGAGTGAGAGGGACAAATGGAGAATGAAGCCGAGGTAAAGAGATTAAGAGATTTATAGCCTCCAAAACAACTTGAGTTTTGATTAAAAATTGGTGCTAGACCTTAGTTTATCTAAACCAGTGTCCCTACGCAGAGTTTTTTTAAAACCAAGTTTTAGCATGAATTCAGTGCTAGTGAGAGCTCAGGACTACATTGACAGCCTTGGAAATTGAAGATCACTATCCACAGTACAATACAGTACAGGCAACAATGATACAAGCTTCCTCACACAACTCTGCTTGAACACTAAGGCTGGTTGGGAAGTTTCCATCAAAATATTTTGATAACTGTAGTTTCTGGAAAAACACAAATTTTCCACAAAAAACCCCCCACAAAATTTGTATAATTAGTTTTGGGTTGGCTCTGGATGCAGCATAGTAGTCTCATAGCCCTGGAGCATCATGGGCAATTTAATCAACCAGGAAGCCAAGCCCATAAAGCATAGTTTCTCAACCTGTGGTACGCATATCCCTGGGGGTATGAGAGACACAGGCAGGGGGTACCTGGGGAAAAACCATAGAGTGAAGGGGAGGCAGGCAGCAGCTGCCAACTTCTGGGGAAGCCAGGCAGCAGCCACCCACTTCCCATCTGGTCCCAGCTGGGAAGTGAGTGGCAGCCATCGGCTCTTGGGGGAGGCAGGTGGCAGCCACCTGCTTCCTGTCAGGCCCCAGCTCCAAGCTGGGAGGCAGGTGGCAGCCACCAGCTTCTGGGGAAGGCAGACAGCAGCCCCCCGCTTCCTGCTGGGTCCCAGCTCCCAGGTGGGAGCCCAGTGGTAGCCTCCTGCACCTCGTGAGCTGGACTTGCAGCTGGGTGGCAGCTAATCGTGCCCTGGCTCCAAGCTGAGGGACAGCCTCCAGCGCCCCAGCTTGAAGGTGGGCAGCAGCCACCTGCCCACATCCCTGGATCCCAGCCAACACGGAAGCCTCCTCTGCCCCAGCTCGGATTGGGTGGCAGTCACCTACCTCCCAGGCTAGCAGCCAGGCAGCAGCCACTTGCTACTTGCCCAGGTGGCAGCCCCCCTACCTGGCTCAAAGCCCAGTGCCCAGAAAACTTGTCAATTTCACTGCTCTATGACAGCCCCAGATTTGACCAGTTATCCTCTTTTCCTGTCTCTCTCTCTCACTCACCCTCTTTCTCTGTCTCTCTCTTCCCTCTTCTCAAATCTATGGCAAAAAAAATTGGCATGGCACTTTATATTCCCCAGCATTGGCATGCCGCTCAAAGCCTCCTAGCTTTGGCCAACATCACCCCTAGCCCAGGTATACACCAGAGGTGCACAACTCAAGTATAAAGGTAGTAACCCTACCCACACTAGATCTGACATCTGTCATATCATGGCCTTACATACTCAGCCCTTCTTCCAACATATGGCTCACATTAGTCTGTTAATATAAAATCCCATGGAAAATTGAGTGAAAATTGCTTCTTAAAAGGTTGAGAAACACTGCCATAGAGGAGAATGGGGCATGAAACTGTCAGACTACAATTCCCATGAGGCACTGGGGCAGCTCAGGGAAGGGAACACAGATTTATGTCAAAATAAGTTTAAAGTTTTTTTTTTTTAAATTTGGTTTGACAAAGCAAAATGAAACATTTCCATTCAGAAATGTAGAAAAGTTTCATTTCAAACAAACATCTAAATGATATGTTTTGATATTTCCAATCTGAAATTTTTTTGAACTTTGTTTTGAAAAACAAACCCTTCCCCCAATATTTTGGCACTGTATTCTGATTTTGGAACCAAAAATAAACAAACTGAAATTTCCTACAGGACATTCTAATTTTGACCAGTTCTACTGAGTACCTCAGCTGAATTTGTTTGCAGAATATTGTGAACATATTTTGAAGCATCCCTGGGGAGGCAGGCCAACAAAATTAAAACTTGCCTACTCCATTTCTGACCAGGCATTAAATGTATTTCCACCTTCCACACAATCAGCAAAGCCAACCCTGCTTCTGCACTCCAACCCAGCCATGCAAACTAATTTGGCAATTTACATTCAGGTTAGTTCGTGATCTTCTGACAACTGCTCAGGAAATATGTCAACCTTTTCTTACATCTTGTTTATCAAGAAGCTGCAATCAAATACACATATGTGGCTCACCCTTTCTGATTACATAAGCCATATATATTAAGTGTATTCTCATTCCTAAAGCAAATTTTGTTTAGATAACATTTTTATTAAATGAGAACTTTAAAAAAATGTTTTCCACTTTACCTTTCAAGCAAAAGTCATTCCAACTGCAGTATTCCCACACAAATTAGCAAATGTTTTATAGCATTCATTACCCCCTTCAGATTGCTACTCTCTTCATATTGCTCTTTCCATTACAGTTGACACTTGTAGTGGATTAAAAGACCCTATGCAATCAAAACAGTAACATACCAGAACAAAGCTGGTAATTTGGGTAGTAGAAGACAATCAGAATGAAGCCAGAAGTGAACCTCCTCAGTTTGGGATTTCCTTACACACACAGAACTCGGGCCAAGTTTGTGGAAAATTGGCCCAGACTTCCTCAGAACTCAGCCCAAGTCAGTTTTAGGCAAAAACTATGGGAGACTTGGTCTGGCCTACACAGTTTTTTCCACTGTTATAACTCTGTTAGGGGTGTGACTTCTCACAGATATAGGCACACTGGTACAACCCCTTGTGTGGACGCAGTTATACGAGCATAGAGGCACCTTTGGTATAGCTTATTGCTATATGGGAAATGGAATAAGCAATGCCAACATAAGCACATTTATATTGTTGTAACTATCCATACTCAGGTTTTATCACCTCAACTATATCAGTACAGTTAAACAGTACAACTTGTGTTTAAACAAGACCTCAGTAATATCACATGGCTCCCACCCAAAACTAATAGAACTCAATCGGGCAGAACCTCTGGTGGTATACGTTACTGAAGCCAGTGGAGCTATGAGAGCTACCCAAGATCACCAAGAGTCAATGGCACAACTAGAAATAGAACTCAGGTTTCATCTCCTATTCAGTCCCTTGTCCGCTGGACTACACTGTTTATTATATAGCTAGTAGAGATTTATACAAAAGAGATCCAATAGCATTAACAATGGACAAGCTCCCCTTACATGTGACCAGCTCCCAACACAGCTGAGAATGCACAAATAATAATACAAACCAAATTCTGATGTGCTGTGCACAATTGTGTGCATAGCAAACACTGAGTCGTTGTAAAAATACCAATAAAAGGAAATGGTTAAAAAAAAGCAGCTTTTTTCATACCAGAGAACCCAATTTACTATTGCACTCAAATGACTTGATAATTTCCATTTACTGATACAGAGTAAGAATTGCTAGTTTGCATTTATTTTAACTTCTACTCTCTCTCTGTTTCATTATTTGTAAAATGGAGAAAGGCTTAATCACCTAAGCCAGCAGTTCCCAAATACTACCACGTTGCATACTACCCACATAAAACGCCATCACCTGTAGGGGCAGCGGCCGCCGTGCTGCGTGGGGGCGGGGCTGATGTTGGAGCAGGTCCTGGCCAGCCGCTCTGCGTCCAGGAGGTGGGGGGGCAAAACAGCCGGACTACCGTGCTGCTTGGGGAAGGGGCCAGCGCTGGAGTGGCTCCTGGCCAACCCCCCAGCAGCAGGAGGATGTGTACCAGCGGGAGGTGGCCTGCGTAGCAACAGTGGTATGCATACAAGTTTGGGAACCTCTGACTTAAGCCAAAAGGTGGGAGACTGAGGATTAGCTAGTTAATGTCTGAACTGTACTCGGAAAAATATAAAATGCTAATATAGATAAGGACTTATTTGTAGAAAAAAATTAAAATATACTTGGAAATAAAGAGAACACTCAAATACCAGGAAGGTGGTCACCCAATAGAGAAGTGTTTGAATTCATGGTAAAAATAAATACTTTGTCACTAAATATTAGGACATATTGCTCATAAAATGGAGAAGCTTGTTTAATGCTGATAGGTGTTTGTAGTCAGTCTTGACTTCCTACATCTCACACAGACTTTAGTGGGAGGTGTACGTGCTCAGTAGCTCTGTAATTCAGACTAATACCGAATGACTCTCCAACTTCATTACTGGTGTTGCCATGTGAATTATGCCCGTAAAGTGGTGTTTACAAAGGGATGGCCTTTAATAAAGTCTAAACACTGAACACATTCTTATATTTAATATCTATTTTAAAGATACTAACACAGGCTAGACAGAGTGGTTTCCAGCTATGCATTTGTCAGTGTTCAGTGGCGTTGGCATGAACTGGCACCTGGCCTGCCAGCATCACAAGAGGGTTGTGTGTGTGGATGGCAGGGAGGTTAGGGGCTAACTCATCCCAAAAAAGACTTACTCCTCTTTCAAAGTGGAGTAGCCAATTTGCAAGAAAAAAAAATTTTGGGAAAAAATGTGTTGTATGGAAGCAAAATTATTTTAAATAAAAGGTGAATTCAAAACAAAAAACAAAAAAAAAAAAAACCAAACAAAAAGCCATCCACCCCACGTAGACAAGCCCTAGGGTGAATGGGTGACACAATGGCAGATGAAATGCAATAGTGACAAATGTAAAGTAATGCATTTTGCTGATTCTAAATTGGCTATCCACTCAGGAAGCAGATCTCTGCATCATTATGGGGAGCTCAGGACAACCTCTGTTCATAGGGCAGCAACAGACAAAGGCAAACAAAATGTTAGAATGTTTAAAGAATAAGACAGAAAGTAATACTGAAAACATGTAATATACAGAATTCTGATCCACCTGCCCTGAGAGAAAGGGAACAAAACAAAGGGTTTCAGAAATAGGAGACAAAGTGATCAGAGACAGACTTGTGTGAAGAAAGGATGAAAAGATGAGGACTCATTTAGAGAGGTCACAAAAGGTGTAGATATACAGAAAATAATTACTGGTATACAGATGGTAAATCAGACATGCCTCTTTAATGCAGGAAGAGTGTCAATGGAAATGAAAGGCATCAACATTAAAACAGATTTTAGTTGTTTTTAAGCTATGCATAGTTTACCTGTGAAACTCATGGCCACAAGACAGAACTGAGGCCAGAACAGTAGGATTTTAAAACAATTAGATATTTATATGGATAACAAGATTATCGGTTACATTAGATAATAAATACAATTGTGGAATATAAAAGTTTACATGCACCACCCATTAACTCACAAGTAAGGAAGAAACCAGCTTCTCCTCTGATATGTAATTCCAGAACTGAAATGTCTTGCACTTTCCTCTGAAGAAGCAGGTTCTTGCCACTGTCAGGGTATGTCTATACTGATAGGAGTAAAGTTGCCACCTTCAGATCCATCTTTCTGGATTGATTGAGCAGTCAATGTAGACCCACTCAATCGAACAGGAAGCCAACATAGTGCTGCACCTCTTGAGGACGTGATTTTGCTGTGTCTTCCCATCGGCGCAGTGTAGTGAAGATGCCACGCAGAAGGGAAGCACAGCAGTCGACGGGAGTTATGCAAGCTGCTCTGGTAGCTTGTGTAACTCCCGTCGAATCACCAGGTAAGTGTATACACCAGGCTTCAGAGACTGGATGCTACACTGGATGGACTAATCCACTATGGCATTTGCTACATTCCCATAAAAAGGCTTGGTAACTAGTGAGTATTTGCTACTTATTAGATTGCCTAGTAAGTAAAAACATAGGATAGGTTTGTAAACAAAGGAAATATAGTATCAAACATTTATCCTGTATCAGTTTAATCTCTAATCAATAGATATGTCTAAATCTAAAGCATTAGGAAGACCTGACCTGCTACGTTATATGGAGATTTGTATGCAAAAAAGAACAGGTACCATGCACAGAGATTTTCATAAATACTTGGAGCTCTGAATGTACATGAAAATACATGCAATGGCATCACATAGTTTGTTTATACACAAAGGGCCAGATCTCCTCAACTGGTACCATGCTACCAGAGACTAAAAAGGAGGACCCCAGGGCCAAAGTAAAGAAGTACCCGAGCACATGCCCTCAGTGAATCCTCACCCAAAAAGAGCCAGCTGTAAGGTCCAGTGGAAAGGCAATCAGCCCTCACCATCCCCTTCTGTTCAGGAGCAGGGAGATCCACATACTGAGATACCGTGTGGATCTGGAGGAAGGGGTCACAATTCCCCCACCCCCAGTATCAGCTGCACGTTTCTAATTCCCTGGAGTGCTTCTGCAGAGCCAGTGCATTATTTCACACTCAGTAGGACAGCAATGATTGTATCATAATGACTTTCTCTGCTGACTTTTTTCCTCTTCTTATTCAGGCTAAACGTAGAGTTGATTTTTTTTTTTGATTTTTTTTTTTTTTTTAAAAAGCTAAAACTTTTGTGGGTGTGTGGTAAATTGATAGCCTGAATTTCTCTGCATCAGAATGAAGCCTGGGATATTGTGGACAGGTGCTGGGTAAGATGCCTGACATAGCTCTTCTATGACAATGCACCTTAATCCTTGACCTGCATCATCCTTTGCTATTTTGTTTGTGGATTCCCCATGGAGTTCTGCCATTGCATCTGTTTTTCCAGTCCTAGGCTCCTAAAGCTCTGCTAATAACCTATCACTCTGGATTTTAAGCATCACTTACCATCCCTGGGCTTTCCTGAACAGAGACTTTCAAAGGGTATGTCTACACTTAAATTGCTACAGCAGAGCAGCTGTGGCACTTCACTAGACACTACCTATACCAACAAAAGGGTTCTCCCATCAGCATAAGGAATCCATCTGACCAAGGGGTGGTATCTAAGTCAACAGAATTCTTCCAGTGGCCTAGCACGATCTACACCAGGGGATAGGTTGGCATAGCTGACTCTCAGGGGTGTGGATTTTTCAGTCTTCCCCACTCCCTGCCTTTATTGTCAAAGGCACTGTTCCGGGACAAAGCTTGTGATGGTTTTGTGATTTGGACAAAACAGGCACTAGGTTGAAGTTTGCTCACTTATGCAATGTGAATCAGACTTGAACTCATGAATCAAAGTTCTTCTCTCTTTTATCCCCATACTGCTGCTAGTGGAGTAATTCCCACTTCACACCAATAGAACAAGTCTCCAGAGGTGAAGGAGTGTGTTAACCCCATGATCTCAACTCTCAGAAAGCATGTCCCATCTGCAGAGCTCTTGATATTAGTTAGTGACATATGTGGCTCTTACTGCTGATAATCAAGTATGGAAATGCTCTTAGTAATCTTATTTTTGACACTTCCTAGCAAGCAGCAAGAGAGTCACTCTTTGAGCACTGGCTTCCTATGCAAGCTCAAGGTAGCTAAGTACCTGGTGGACTTGGTGCTGTAGATGCATGAACTATGTGGAGTTTAAAATTGAAGCACACACCATGCTGCTGTAGCTAAAAGAAACTCTGTACTCTCTATTGCTCCATGGATGGAATAAAACCCTCCTTCCCCACACCAAAAAACCCACAAAACAACCAGTGCTAAGCTGTCTAGCAGCAATTTTGTGTCTCAAGCTGTTATGTGGGTGGAGAGTAGTTTCTTAAGGGAGTAGCCCTCGGGAGAAATCCATGGGGTGAATGTATGTAATTCTAGCAGGGTTGGGGTGGGTGAACAAAAGGTGTCACTAGGAAAGGAGACAGCAGCCTTCCTCTCCTGATCATTTTATTTAAAGTCTCCCCTTACAAATATTCCCTAGGGCAGGGCATGGTGTCATGTTTCAGGTTTATCTTGTCATTTATTTACATACTAGTACTAATTAAGTATAAACAGCTTTTGGTTTATAAGCTCTCATCTCAGCTATAACAAAAACTAACAGTTACCCAAGTGCATTCGAGTGAGCAGAAGAAAAGCTTGATCACATATGGAAAAGGGAACAGCAGCAACAGGAAATAATAATTAGTTATTTTCATGTCACACAGTATCTCCCTAGGGTGTCTTGTTGCCCTGACAGATAAGCAGCTTAAAAAAAAAAAAAAAAAAAAAAAAAAAAACCACCACATTTAGCTCATCCTTCTGTTGAGGCAGGATCATTTTATACCAGAAAATATAAAATTGCTTAAGGGCTGAAGTTTCAGTGCTCTGTCTGTACCAGGGGGCAACTCCTATCCCCTCTGCATTCATGGAAGGCACTGGCTGCAGTGGAAACAATGTGGTTCTGATGGGCAGGATTTGAGAAATCGGAGTGTGTCCATACTGTAGCCATGCATACTGTGGAGCTCAGTTCCACAGGGGTCTTCCGCTGTAGATGGAAGCCTGGGACAAGGACTTGATGTCATTCTTTCCCACATAAAGGGGCACAAGTGTAGTCTAGACAATAGGGCATCAGATTAGGGGTCAAGAGACTCAATTCTGTACCCAGCTCTCTGCACTGACTTGCATTCAGTAAGTTATTTAAATTCTCTGTGCCTCAGTATTCCCATTTGTATAATGGGGGTGATAACAGTTACCCCCCTTCATAAAGCACTTAAGAGATCCATAAAAAAAACATCTGTATAGTGCAGAAAGTTTGATTATTTTTCACATGCTTTGTATGTTACTGCAGCCCTGTCCCCACTGCTGCTTTGCAAGCTGGGACCAGGAGTGAGTTGAGGGTGGAGTTCATCTCATCAACACAAAGCTTTCTTCTGGTCCTAGACCCAGCTACACCAGCTTGGTATAGAGGAGGCTACAACCCCTGACCTGTGCTGAAGCCTCCATTTCCATTCTGGGCTAGAGCACTACTGATAAGCGCAAGGCAAATTGCTTTCTGGGGCTAGAAAGATATATCTGGAGCTTTTCACAAGAAATTGTTTTGTACCTGTTTCTTGAAACTAGTTGCTGCAGTTATGTTTAAAGGTTGTGGCCTGCATGAATGCAGGCAACATAACCAACCATATAATGTGCCAGCTGACCACCATGCCACATACCCTGGAGCTCTCTGTGCTGAAGCAAAGAGTCAGGAAAGCTTGCTTGGCCTCTGCACATGCAGATTTGTGTACTCATTGAAGGTGTTAATCCAAAGGTCTTTAACTGGTCAAAAATGCCACATCCTGTATCTTAGTTTTTAAGCTACAGCTTCCGTTTAGTTTCATTGCTTTCCCCTGCAGCTTTAAATCTAGGACAGGTCAAAACAACAGCAGCTACCATTACGTGTAATTATTTCCCCCCAGTGGTTTACATGGGGAAAGGGAGGTTACTAACAGAGACTGTTAAAGATACACAGTATAACACTGTTTGTTTAAGCAGAGGAATGGTCCCACTATTGTGGGGAACTTTCATTTTCCAGCTCCACTGGGGTAGTGTATGAGCCAGGAAAGGATCTGAGTCCTTGCTCCTACTCCAGTTACTCAGAGGCCTGCCTGAGCTTGAGGACCCCCTCACACTCTCCTGTGTGGCAGAGTCCCTGTAAGCCTGACAAAGCTGGGCCCAGGATCCCTGGGGGCTCAAACCCCCTTCTTGTCATGGTTTCTTAGGACAGGAGCTAGGATGTTCCCACTCCAAGGTGTTCTCTCTGCACCGGACGCCTCCCTGACCCACTGATCACTGCATATAGTTCAAAGTAAAACAATTTATTAAACAGCCACCAATTAGAAACTAAGGAAAAAATGGGAAAGGTTAAAGGAAAACACCTCACGTCGCCCCGTGGGCCTGGGGACCCCACACATTGCGTCCCTGGGGTGTAAGGCACACTCAGTCCATTCCTCACACGTCCCAGGCCTCCTGCCCAGGCCCTGGCTGTGCGACAGGGATACAGCAGGTCAGACGTGCTCTGGCGGTGGCCACTCGCCCGCAGTCGCTAGGGCCCTTTTCCCAAGTGTCACCCCACCCCCATTGGGGTCGCAATCCCTCTCTCAGTCTGGCCTGCGAAGCCTCTTGGCTGGTGGCATCTCCCAGCGCTGGGCCCTCCACCCAGGGCCCCCCGGCTCTCCCCAGCTGCTCACCACACCTGGCTCCAGCTCCAGCCTGCCTCAGCATGGCTGCTGCTCTGCCTCCAGCTTAGCGCCCTGGGTGGCCCCTCGGGCCCCTTTGGTTCTGGCTGCTGCTGCTCTGGCTCTGCTCCCAGCGCAGCTTGGCTTGGCTTCCTGAGCTGCTTCTCTGGCTCTGGCTGCCATGGCTCTCTCCTGAGCAAGGCCCCACGCTCTGGCCCAGCAGCTCCAGCTCACAGAGGACGGGACCCCCGGCCTCCTGACTCCCTCATTGGCCTGTCTGCCCTGTCAATCAGGACGAGCAGGAGCACTGGCCTCTCCCCACTGGTCCTGGGGTCTGTCAGTCTCAGAGTCCTGATTTCTCATTGACCCTTCCCTCTCTATTGGTACTGGGAGAGGCCAACCAAAAACCCCACTGAGTGTCAGTGAGGGGCCCACAGTCCCCTTACATTTGCATTTGAATTAAAAAACATGCCTGTGAAGGGACACTGTCCACATCCTGCTCTCTCGGTACAGTGTGCACACACAGTGGCCAAAATTCACCCGGCCACTGAGTGTGCCTTCAATTGTTAAAACAACAAAACATACTCTCCTCTCTGAGCCTATTAGTTACATTACAGCAGCACTTGAAGACTCCAAAGAGAATGTTGTACATACACAACCAGACACAGATCCTGTCCTGAAGAGTTTCAGTCTAAATACCTTTGAAGATCTGGGCCAAAGGGTTTGAGAAGAAACAGAGAGAGAAGTGAAGTCACACAGCAAGTCAGTAACAGAACCAGGATTAAAACCCCGACTCTAGTCCAGGGCCCAGGTTCTACAGGGCCTCCTCAGAGAGGCTCACATCCTTTTTATGCCTCTGTTGGCACTAATGAGGATCAGCTGGTCTAGTGAGTCAGCAGAGCTACTTCTGTATCTTTATACAGTGTCCTAGCAACTGACGCTGTCATAATGCAATCAAAATATCAAGTGATGTAATTACTGTGGTGGCTGTATGCCAGCGTAAATTAGGTTGACTTAATTTTGCAGTGTAGAGATGGCCAGAGCTACAGCAACATAACTATGTGGACATAACCCCATCATGGAGATACAGACTACAGTGACAGAAGGGGTTCAGTCATCACTGCGGGGACTCTGCCTACTTGAGTATTCTTCCATCAACACAGCTATAGTTACACCGAGTGTCAGGTCAGCATAGCAACAGTGCTTGGCACCATAGCTATACCAACCCAGCTTGGTGTTTAGATCAGGCCTCAGAGTTATAAAGCTTTCCAAAAGGTACAACAATTGATAGAACTCCAATCAGACAGATAAGCCACTGCACAAGAGCCACCGGACACCTGGAATAAAAGGCAGGCAAAAGACAGCAGAGGGGACTGGACTCATTACCTTGAGCTTAACACTAACAGTCCGGGAGACTAGGAAGCGTCATCTGTGCTGTATTTCACTCAATTTGTTCTACTCCTGTTCTACAACCATTGTCTGAAACTGAGGATGATACAGAACACAATTAAAAAACAAAAAACAAAAACCCACCCCCAACAAAAAAGCCCTTCAGTCTTCATTACAGCCACAGGTCAAATGGATCCCGTTCCATCAATGTCATGCCAGCACTTCCAGAGGCATCATTCTGTGCAGAACATAGAGGTTTTGTTTTAAAAAGTTAAGGCTCCAATTCTCTACACAAGGTGCAAGAGAAGTGTCATTTACATCTTTGCAAAATGGGCATCAGACTACCACACTATCAGATTATGATTTGGGCGTTTCACATCAAACTCTGCAGAGGTGGAAGGTGCAAGGCAGTGGAGAATCATACACCATGTTTCAAGCCCTTGTGGTTTTAACAAAAGTCTTCCAAATTACTCTCTCACGGAGTCTGGACAGTAACAATCGCTTTAACAGAGATGCAAACAGCCCATTTAACACAGTTAGCTTTGAAACTTAATGACTACAATTTAATGTCAACACTACTAAATATTTAGCAGCTGAACACTTCAGCTGAATCACTTGTCTACTTTGGAATTAGGAGCTTGGTTTGAGGGAGTACATGGAGCTTGAGTAGCCCTTGGGCTGTGGATAGGAGCAAACCACCACAATTTCTTCCCATTTGCCTCTTGCCTACATCATCAGTTGCTTTTGTTTTTGATAGCATAGCAAATACCTATAGACACAAAGAGATAGGTGAACAAGAGAACCCTGGAATCGGAGGAGGAAAATCTTGATGCACCTACCCACCATTATATAAATTACTTCCACAAAAATCTTATCTTTAAGAATGTTAAGATTGCAAACTCAAGCACTCAATGTTAGGACATGCCAGAATTAAGGTTACCATGCAACTTTAAAATCAGCCTCCTTGTAGCTATGCATTATGA
Source organism: Emydura macquarii macquarii (assembly GCF_026122565.2). Classification (NCBI taxonomy): domain Eukaryota; kingdom Metazoa; phylum Chordata; order Testudines; family Chelidae; genus Emydura; species Emydura macquarii. Next base: position 7,416,062 of record NW_027130204.1, read on the forward strand.
TCATATACTACTATTTCCAAAGGATATGGGACACATTCCCAGTTTTCCCTAGTGTCTGGCAATCAATCAGTCTCTCTGTAGGATATTGCTAGATCCTGAAAAATCACTTCCAAATCCTCTAAAACATAAGCACATTGGTATATTTTGCTGTGAAATAACACTGTGATTCAGTAATATACAGTGTGATATCCTGACATCAAGATAACTAACCTGGTCCTAGGACAAAGTCAGAAGATAGAAACCCAGGACACAGGCTATTTCTTAATCCTGCTTATTTTAGCATGTAGAGCTCTTATATCTTTGTTCTGAATCTGGGCTAGATGGAAACTAAGATAGTAAAAGAGAAAAGTTCTCTTGCTGGAGAAACATTTACACCTATGCAACAACAAATTAACAATCTTACATCCCCTTTTAAAAAAAAAAATAGTTAATTCAAGTTCAACACAATAAAAGGGCCAATGCCTCATACCCTAGATTTGGAAACACCACGGTCCAAAGGAGAGTCATCCCAAAATAAGCTTCTATTATCCTGGTCCACCTAAGAACAAAATATAAATAGGACAGCTTCCTTCAAACCAATCCCAAGGGAAACCCAAAGATAAAACAGTCCAACTTACAGCTACTGCAGTTCCTTTAAGCAGGAAGTCCCACATCTCATCCTGAAAGGCTCTGGCCTGACACCAGAAGATGTCTACCTCTATTCCCTCTCAAACAGAAAAGACAAATAGAGATTGTTTCTTCTTCTAAAGGGTTTCTATTCCAGGTCTGCTTTTTTATGGCTTCTCAATTTAGGAGGGCACAGTTGTTAGCTCCATAGCCCAGCAGCCTAATTGGCAACAGCTGCAGGCAGTTTCTATGGGCTGGGTTTATCCTCTCAGCCCAGTTAAAGGGTTTAACCCCTTCCTGGGAGGCAGTCAACAAGGGTGCCAGAGTTGGTTGGTTGTTTTTGCAAACAGCACGAGTGGCACATTAAAAACAGCTGCCACTCTGCAGCCCTTTCCTCTCAGAGCGGGCTTGCTTTGTCTGACTATACTCCACTGGCCTATGTTCCACCATTCTGCTGCATCTGCCTGACACAGAGCTACCACTGCTTTTCAAGGCCACAAGGCTGGTATAGCTGAAACTAGCTAAATACATGTTAATCAGCCCACTGCTTCTTAGGACTCTTTGCTGCTGTTACTCCTTCACTTTCCTGGCTATTTTTCTAAAACAGCGCCCCTGAAGGTTGCTGTGCCTTATGGCCCTAATTCTGTTAAGCCCTTGAACAAGTGTTTGCAAGACACCTAAACCTAAACCTCATGGGCCTATTGATTAATACAGCCTGGATCAGAAAGTCTGTTCTGATAGAATTTCTGGCCAGGGATGTTAGTATCACCAGTTTTCTTTTCCACATGAGAAGAGAAACTCTTAAGACCTCAAGGCAAGTTTGCAGACCCAATAGATTAGGATACTTTGGTTGGAGCCGGTATCAGCATCTGAACTCTTGGGGTACATGCACCATTAACACACTAAAACTGGGGTGATAGTGGGGAAACGTTGATTTTGCTGCTCTAATGCTAGTCCCAATAGTATTAAACCTCCATGCTATTTTCCTTTCCAGCTGCAGCAGTATATTTATTTCATCCTCTTATTTTGACTAATGCATTACAGCAGTCACCTTTCTGAGCTAGGTCATAGTGGTCCATATATCCAAGTATTGGCAAGCTCTGAATTTTGCCTCCTGTCGTACTAAGGATGGCTCCCTGCACTACTGCTTCTGCTGCTGCTTATATGCTCCCATATTTGGAAGTTGGCCTGCAGTTTGGAAATCCCTTGTGGGTTGCTGTTTAAATTCCAAAGTCACTGTTACACATTACCATTTCCTTGAACAAATATAAATCAAATACAGCATGAAGGAAAAATGTGAGTCCAGCCTTGACTAACTCCTTCACTAGGAAAATTGTATGTAATGCAGAAACTTGCAGTAAAGGAGAATGTATTTCCAAAACTTGTTGCCTGTGATTCTGATATGGTACAATTTTGGCCCCCCTTTGCATAGGTGTCAGTAACAACACAAGGTGCAGAGCCTTGGAGGATCATGCCCTGCCTATGAAGGTATAGAGTTGCTATCCTATTCTCCATGGATTGGGAAGGTGTTTGTGCTATGCCCAGGGGGCATCTGCAACCAGAGGGAGCACAACGATCTATATGGAAACCCAATTCCATCCCTACAGACCTCGAGCATCTGCACAGAGAGCCAGTCCTAATACACTTCTCCCCCTCTTCCTACTGCTTTCATCCATCTGCGAAGTTATTTTCAGTTCCCTCTCCACAGTTATGTAATATGATGTGGCAATACAGGCAGAGTGATCCAGTGGACTGAGGACATACATCTGGGAGTCAGGAAACCTGGGTTCTATTTCTAACTTCCACCATGCTGTTGCGTGACCTCAGGCAAGCTACTTAGGGTCTGTCTACACAGCTACTAGACACCCACAGCTGGTCCATACCATCCAACTTGGGCTCACAGGGCTGTTTCATTGCTATGTAGACTTCCAGGCTCAGCTGGAGCCTGGGCTCTAGGACCCTACAAGGTGGGAGGGTCCCAGAGCTTGGGCTCCCACCTGAGCCTGGAAGTTTACACAGCAGTGAAACAGCCCTGCAGCCTGAGCCCTGCCAGCCCCGAGTCAGCTGGCACAGGCCAGCGGCAAGTATCTAGTTACTGTGTAGACACCCTTAGGCTGTCTGTACTTCAGTTTCTCCACTTGTAAAATGCAGATAGTAATGTTTACCAAACTTTGTAAAACTCTTTGAGATCTACAGATAAAAAGCACTGTAACAGCCCAACCTTATTATTGTTCTCCTCTCTGAAAATGCAATATTAACTCACAGGCCAACAGGGAGATCCACCAAATAAAACCACTATTGACTGCAATAGAAGTCGGAGTAAGGCCACTAACAGACAACGGTGACATAAACAGTAAGGGTATGTCTACACTGCAATAACAGATTCACAGCATAGCCCTGGGCTGGTCTGGGTCAGCTGAATCAGACTCTGAAACTTGGTGCTGCAAGGTTGTTTTTTTGCATTGTAGACATACCCAAGGGCAGGGGCGTAAAATATCTGGTCCGCGGGCTGGATACAGCCCACCAACCTGTTTACTCCGGCCCCTCGTGGCAGCATGCGCTGCTGCCATAGAGTACGATGCCACGAGATGTTGCAGTGTCGCGTGCTGCCATGAGATCTGTGTACTCTGGTGGCAGCGCGTGGAGCGCTGTGTGCATGAGACATAGCGCTCCAAAAGTGCCTAGTATTTCAATGTATGGTATGTATGGCCCACTTGTAGTACATTTAACTCAAATCTGGCCCACCATAGCAAATGAGTTTGACACCCCTGCCCTAGGGCAATTGTCAAGTTCTGTTCCCAAGAGTGCCAATTACTCCTTCCCTAGCATTGGGAAAATCACTTCACTTGTCTTTTTTCCATCTGCAAAATGTTCACATTACTTGCCTTCTCCCAGGGTTTGGTAAAGATTAGCTTATGTTTATAGAATGCTGAGGGATGAAAAGCTCTGCATAACTTAAGTGCTAAGCATTACAGCCTTGAGTGTCCTTTTGAAAATAAAATTATTCTAATTATTGTAGAAAAGCACATTCCCTCCTTTGTTACATGTATAGTTTTTGCCACATACAGTCCTGCCTACATGTTGTATGTGTCACACGGTGGCTTAAAGTCTTTCTCAGCATGAGTTTGGGATGGCCACAGTACTCAGCCATGGTGAAACCACAAGTGAGTACGTCCCACATAAACACCAATCATGCATATGCTTCACTTTTAACAGAATAAAGCAGTTTAGAAATGGTTCTAAAACATTTTACTGGGACTAATTTGTTTAATTCTTCTATCTGAAAAGCCAACCTCCTTTAGTGACAAATTGTGAATGTGTCACTCCCAGCATTGAACAGTTACTCAGATGAGTATTGCCCCTGAACTAGATAGAAGTAGAAGTTATGTTGTTATTCCATAACTGCTCACCAGTCTAAGCCATTGATATCTATCCTGTACCAAATACCTATTTCCAGGAGTGCAGTAAGGCAGAGTGAAGTGAGTTTCAGCATGGGTAAGGGGTTCCCAATCTGACCCTTACTAACCATAAGTTCAACTGAACAGGCTGTTGAAGGAGAGAAAAGAATGTGACATGTACATTTAAAAAAAATCCTATCAAATAACTTACCATAGCTCTTGTAGACATAAAAATGTCATGATAAGTGCAAAATTTTCCAGGTCTAGAAGGACATGCTGCATGCCCCAATGCAAATCTGGGATTCCCCCTTTGCAGTGATGTAAAACTCCCACATGTAGCCCTGATGGTTCAATGTCTTGCATATTTTACCCCTGTCAGTAGTGCAGAGTTGAATATTGACTGTTTTGGGCTTTAGATCAATGTAAGCTGACAAGGGCTGGGGAAGGAAAATGATACATTAAGGATGTGATTGTGCAGTGCGCTCCACTGTGCAGAGCCTCCTGCCCTACTCTGTGTGAATGCAGGGTTCAGTTATGTAGAGCTAACAGCAGGACCAAGGCCTCAGGGTTGAAAGAAGGCAATATTGTTGTACTAGGCTATTTTGTTATTGTTTAATGCGGATGTTTGAAGCTGCTCTGAGATTTAGTGTCGGAAATAGTCCTTCTGAAGATGAATTAATGAGCAGAGTGTAGATAAGGCCATCAAAAGTGCATGTTCAAATCAATCTATCACATGGATTTATATCTGTACCACTGATATGGGGTGTTTTTATATAAAGAATATATGGCTACCCATGAACTTAATTCTTGTTTCTGTATTGCCCAACATGGCCACTTGGAACTTCATGGTAACAGTAGGCAGAGATCTCAGATCCTGATGCTCCAAAATCACAGACCCTTGGTATATGAGCTAAAGGAGAATTACTTAGAATCACATAGGATCTATGAGAGAGTTAAAGAGTCCTGAGTCTAGCTGGTAAAGAGAAGTGATACCTTCCCCCCTCCCCACTGTCACGCTGGCTAGATTTGAGGGGGTCGGGGGGGCATTTATTATATTGTTTAACATCAGTATGTCAAAATCATAATAATTCATATGAGATATGCCATGTCAGGTACTATTAGAAAGGCTATAATGTGCTAAGTAAGATGATGATGTTTATGTTCATGTGTTATATGTGTAATAGAAGTTATGGATATGGCTGCAGCACTAGCCTGCTTAATGGCCCATTAAGGAAATTCACAGGTACAATGGGCCTAGGAGGAGAAGCCAAGGATATACCTGATGAGTCACCAGGACTTACTCATGTGTGACTCTGGACTCCATCTTATTCTTGCAAAATTCCACAAGCAGCCTGGCAAAGACCAAAGGACATAAAAGGCAGCTGCCTGAGATCCATTTTGTTTTCAGTCATCACCAGCCTTCAGCCACCTACGTACCTCTGGATCAACTCATCTACAACTGAACTGAACTGAAGCTGTGAAACAAAGGACTGAGACCCATCCAGGTACTGGATGTATACCAGAGGGATTATACAAGCCTGCAAACTCCACAATTCTTCTAGAAACCTGATATATATGGACTTTCAGATCATTTGTATGTATCTGATTGCTTTAATCCTTTAACATTTCTTATAGGTTGTTTCTTCCTTTTTATAATAAACCTTTAGTTTTAGTTACTAAAGGATTGGCTGGCAGCATGGTATTTTGGGTAAGATCCAAACTTATATTGATCTGGTACTGTGGCTGACCCTTTGGGGTCAGAGGGAACTTTTTTAGTAAAGAGCATAGAGTTTTAAATAACTGATCTCTTTACTGGACCTAGTGACTGATTGGGAGCCACAGACCAAAATGCAGTAAAGGGGGCTGTGTATATTTTTATTTTGGCTTCTTGATAACCAATGCGGGGAATCAGAAGCCCTGTTTGTGGCTGGTTGGGAAGTCTAATTTCAGTGTTACCCACCAGTGCTGAGAAAACCTGCTCTCCTTTTACAGCCTGCCCTGACCTTGGCATTTTCAGGTGGCTGCCCTAGGCACGGACGGGTCACACCCACCCCATCCCCATCCCCACACACTTTGTTTTTCCTAATATGGTCTGTCGGTTAGTCTTTGGCAGTGAACTAGTGTGCCACAGTTACAAGTGCTGGCTGTGTGGTGAACCACTACATTCACAAAGGGCCAGAAAACCCCAAACCTTCTAACTCCTGAGCAGGGTGATGTACCACAGAGACCCCAAAGCAGAGGTGCCGGAATGAGGGGTGCTGGGGGTGCATCAGCACTCCCTGGCTTGACATGGTTTCCATCAGATACAACGTTTACACTTTTGTCAAAGAGCTTTCAGTACCTCCACTATACAAATTGTTCCAACACCACTGCCTCAGACCAGCACAACTACTCATGTACTTAAACATAAGCTTAAATGGTTTGGTGAATGAAGGTCAGACTGGCGAGGTCCTGGGAAAGGAGCTGTGATAGACAAGCATACACAATGCCACACCAAAGATATATTTGCCCTTTCAGCTGCAATGAACTCCCACAAATGCATGGCCCAGAAAGACTTGGATATTCCATGGGTTGGCTGTTACATAGGCTAATTTTCAGAAGGAGGAATCCCTCAAGTAAACTTAGATAAGACACAAATGCAGTTAGTGTGAGATCCCAGTTGTAATTCACAAGTGACATGCATATATCCTGGGACTTTCAAAAATTGAGCAGTTCTTTGTTACATATCTAACAAAGCTAGAGATTTAGGCTATTAGATTACTAGTAGAATAAACTTATATGTAATTAGGTCAGTAAAGTACTCACTTCTTATAAATACAAGCCAGTTCAGAAAGTCTTTTACATCAATTATAAAACATTTAAAATGACCGGCTCTAAACAAGAATACCTGTGTATAGAGTAAAAACATATGGGGAGACAGACTGACTATCTTATCAGTACTCAACACATTTATTGGAGAGCACACAGAAACGACAGAAATACTTATGCTTTGTACGATGTGTAGAAACAATTTGCTGACCTTTGTTGCCATTCCTTTTGGCTGCAGGGTAACTGTACATTTGATCATGAAGTCAAACCAATTGCATGTTGCCTACAGTATGTTGAAAGTCAAACTGTGTTGTGTATTAACAGTAATAATGTTACAACCAAGAAGAGTAAGGCATTTTCTTTGCCTATAGTCTGTGTATTTTTAAACAGTATATACACATCACAGCCCCTGTTTTATAGATTTGCACACATGAGAAAAGTGAAGATAAAATATATTTGTTTGGAATTGTTCAAAACAAGGGAGATTGCATTAGATCATGCTTAGTCACCAGAGTCTCTACCCAAGTTTATATTTGGCTTCAAAATGTGCTAGTCTCTTTTTTTCCGCACAGCATCTGTTTTCTGTCCTTCAAAACATTCCTCTAACCAATACTCATGCTGATATCTTTGCTGTTACAGTCTTTATAATACTCCAACATAAACTGCTGAAGAACACAATGTGGTTAATAAAGTGTTTTGGAGGCAGAGTAGTTGGCACAAAAACTCAGTAGGGGGGGGAAAAACCCTTCAACTTGCACTCGTTTGGGCTTCCCAGTGAATGTTGCCATTGCTGGGTCTATCTTCAAGAAAGCAAACTCCTTCAGGTAGGGACTGAATTTGTGTCCTGTACAGATCTAAGCACATTAGTTCTGATGACAAGGCTCAGGTTGATACTGCTATTGCCTCTGATTAATTTGTTCTGAAGACAGAAGACTTCTTTCTGCTGGCCATCTGGCCTCATCCATGGGACTTATCCTCTCTGTGCCTCTATTTAAGCCACCTATAAATTGAGGATAACAATCCAGCACTTCTCTACAAGAGCAAACTCACTACAAAATTACTATTTGATTTTCAAAGGCACATATGGTTACAAGAAAAGAAAAAAAAAAAAGAAAAAAAAAAGAAAAAAAAAAAAAAAGGACTGACATAGCTTCTTAGTTTTGTTTATTAAAGTTTGTACATCCATTAGGATCATTCAGTGTTTCACTAATCTTTAGATTAATAAAGTGAGAGGTGACTACAACATAATAGGAGATGGTACCATTGTAGTCAAGATACTCAGTAGTAACCAGCTAGCCTCCAACCCTGCAAAGATTTATACATGTATTATTAAATTACTCACATGCTTACATGCAGTGTTGTTGTAACTATGCTGGTCTGAAGATATTCAAGAGATAAGATGGGTGAGATAATATATTTTATTGGACCAACTTCTGTTGGTGAGAGAAAAAAGATGGAACAGATTATTTAGAATAAGTAGTTAACACATTTTACATGGGCTTATTCAAGGTGAAGTGGCCTGTTAACACTCCTGTAATTATAGGACAAAAATGGGAGTTAGTGGGTTACAGGTTGTTGTAATAAGCCATAAATCTAGTGTCTTTATTAAGACCATGATTTTTAGTATCTAGCAAAATTATGAATTTAAGCTCCCAGGCTCATCTTTTGAAAGTGTTGTGCAGATTCAACTACTTATGCTAAACAATCTGTTCCACCTTGGATTTAGCTGTGACACTCTGTATACATTTCCCAGACCTGAAGAAGAGCTCTGTGCAAGCTCAAAAGCTTGTGTCTCTCACCAACAGACGATCTAATAAAAGATATTACTTCACCCACCTTGTCTCTCACATGCTTACAGTTATGCATCTTTGGAGGACCAGGGCCTTCGTGCAATCCTGCACATGCAGTATGGACACTTATGGTCCAATCATTAAAAGCATTTACTGTCAAGTGTAGGGCAGAACTTACTACCTACTGTAAGCAGGCAAACTGTCTTCAGTTGGACTTCATGATAGCAAGAACATTCCTTTACAGTAAACTTTTGGCTCATCAAGCTCTTTGAGATTCTGTTCCACTGACCATGGCTATTGCTATTGCAGTACACTGCATCCCTACATAGCAGTATGCAATGTGAACAGCTGAGTACAGTGGTCATTGCTAAGTATCACTAGAGAGACTGCATTGTGGCTATATGGTTTGTAAATGTGCAAAGTTCTTTCTGTTCCACCACAAACAAATTAAGTGTGAATTCTCACACCAAACTTATTCTACTTTCAGTACAAGAGAATTTGTTATTACTTATTAAAAGATTCCTAAAGAAAATGACTGGTGGAGGGTAAAGAGGGCACCAGTATACAAACCACTGACCCATAATACATTTGCAACAAAATTCAGGCCTACAACTGCTTAGCCAAAATAAGCAATAGAAATAAGTAACAGATCAGTACAAGATAGAACTGAGTAACATTCTGGGTACATTGGGATCTTTAGGGTTAAGATGGTGGGACAGAGATTCATTAGTATTTCCTTACTTCATAACAGGCCTGATCCAACTCCCATTGACTTCAACTCCAAAGACTTCCAATGACTTTACTCCAAATGGATCAGGCCCTAGGACAGGTGTTGGTCACTCTCTATGTCTGATCTCGTGTTGTTTATTTTTAAAAAAAAGTGTGTCTATGTTGATACTTTAAGCAACATACCACCTTTCATCCAAGAAGCTCTGCCTTTATTAAGGTTCTTATTACTTGCTCAGAAAACTTACACAACTCTTCCAGTGTATTTGGAAACAGGGCTCAGTGCCCAGGATTTCAAAGATGCATCAGTTATCCACTTGTATAAAAGGAAGGGCCACAGAGCTAGTTGTGACAATTACCATGGGATTTCCCTCCGATCTTTTGCTGGGAAGATACTGACTACAGTAGTGCTCAACAGAATGATCAAACAACTCAGACAATGTATTACCAGAATCACAGCATGGATTCAGAGCTGGCTGAGGAACTATAGACATGATATTCAAAGCCAGAAAGATTCAGAAGTGCCTGGAGCAAAACCAAGATCTATACCTGGTCTTTATAGACCTGATGATGGGATGATGGCCAAGGTACAGGACTGTGGGAAATCCTCTGACCTCTTCACAGTCTCAAATGGCACAAAACAAGACTGTGTATTAGCACCAACACTCTTTTCTATCATTTTCTCCATGATGCTCCTGGATGCCTTCCATGATATGGACCATGGTGTCTACATCCAGTCGAAGTCTACATACAGATGAAGGACTGTTCAATCTGAGACATCTGCAGGCCCAACTAAGGTGCTGGAACTAGTGATTAGGGACCTGTTGTTCGCAGATGATTGCGCACTGGTAGCTCACTTATTAGAGGACATCCAATTTATCACTGATTGGTTTGCACAGGCAGCTTTGGACTCACTATCAGGTTGAAAAAAACAGGTCACGTGCCAGCCATCTCCAATCAAGGACTATGCAGAGCCTGCTGTTGTTATTGAAAGCACACAACTTAGAGCACTCGAACAATTCTGTTATCTTAAAGTCTACTCTCCAACACTGCCAGCGTTGATGCTGAGGCCATTCATCACATTGCCAAGGTAAGTTCCTCCTTCGGGAGACTTCATCATCATCTGTGGAATGAGAGAGGGGTCAGACTGCTCACAAAGATCAAGGTGTATCAGGCAGAGGTGCTGCCCACACTGTTGTACGGATGTGAGTTATTGATGCTCCACCATAGACACCTCAAGCAACTTGAGCAGTTCCACCAGCGCTCCCTGAGATCCATTTGTAACATTCAATGGCATGACAGAATCACCAATACAGACGTCCTTGAAAGGTGCCAAATTTCAAATGTGGAAAGCATGGTGCTGACAGCCCAGTTTTGGTGGGCTGAACACATCAAGAGTATGGAGGACACCAGAATCCCTAAAGCTGTGCATTACAGCCAATTGAAAAATGGACAAATATCACAGGAAAGGCCACATGTAAGATACAAGGACACCCTGAAACAAAATCTTAAGGCCTGTAACATCAATACAATAATTGGGAGGATTTGGCCGAGGACAGGGCTAGCTGGAGGCAGTACTGCCATTTAGCTATAAAAAACTTTGGAATCAAACAAGCAAGTATAAGGGAGGAAAAGAGAGAAAGGAGAAAGGCGATATCAGTAACTCCATCAACTGCAGGTTGTACCTGCAGCATCTGTGGTTGCATCTGCGGATCAAGGATTGGCATCATTTCACACAAATGCACACAAATAAACTTAGTCACAAAGGGTTGCTGATACAACTCATTCGTTGATATCGACGGGAGACTCCATATTATCCCAATTTTACAGAAGAGTAGACTGCAATACTGTATGTAATAAAGAGAGAGAGGTTATGGCCTTGAAAACAATGGGGCTCCATACAAGTACAAAGGTCTGGTTGCGTTGAGCTCCTGGAAGTCTTAAATGACTTACTCAAGTTTTCACTGTGACAGATATTATGAATACATAGAAACTTCGATTTATTTTTATGGAAAAATGGGACTCAGTTTCCCCTCTCACCTTGTGCAGTACTGTTAACTACTAGGTGCAAAGGGGTTAATTGCCTTCTTGAAACAGGACAAGCAAAGCAGTGACTGCAGGGACATCATGTAAGCATGAACAAACTACCCAGAACTGTCAGCCTGAGAACTGAGCTATAGAATCATGAAATACTCAAAGACCATCATATCAACTTTATAAATGTCATACCTATTTATATGGGCTAGCATTTCTATTTTGTGTACATGGGGGAGTTATCATAGTTTCTTGCAGGAACTAAAATCACTGGGGGGTAATAAATGTAAATGCCTAGGCAGGTAAACAAGCCTGGAGAAACCTCACCCCCTTTGGGAAACAGCATAGACTAGTTTTATCTGGATAGAAAAGACTGGTAAGCAAAGAACTGAAAACTATATAAAAGCAACCAGCATTATATAGGATGAGGCTTCACTCTCACCCAGACCAAGAATTGACATGAGACTGTGACAAAAGGGTTTGAAGTACCTTGTTTCTATCAAGATCTCTTTGTGGAAGACGAATGGTTGTCTGGTAAGCTAAGATCTGCATAAATAAGCTACTTATTGTTTTCAAGCTACCTTTTCTCTGCAATGCTTTTGTTCTGAATAAATAATACTTTGCTTTATGATGGTTGCCTGTCATCTGATTGACCCTGTCGTTGCTTCTGAGAACAGGAGGGCAGGTGCTGATGTACTTGCAAAGGTGATCACAGTGAATTGCAGGAGTAACCATATCCTAAATCTCCAATCTGGAAGCAAAATCTCCTGGCCTGAGAAAGGTAACAACTCAATGCCTGAGATCTAAGTGAGGTGCCCTCAAAGAGGCTAAGAAGGGGGTCAGAGGAGTAAGTTACTTCAGGAACTGTGACACTCACCATGTAGCAGAGCTGGGAACGGAATAGAGGTTTTCTGACTCTTAGTCCCTTCACTCTCTAACCACTAGGATCTTGGGCTGCTAAGTACTACTGTAATGCAAATCATAATTGGTACTGCTTCTAGACTATATACAATTTTTTTGAGGTGGGGAGAAAACTTCATCATTTCTTTTTTTCTTTTTTGTCTGGGAATAATTGGTCTGTAATACCAGACCAAGTGCAGACACAAATAAAATAACTCATACTTCCTGCCATGCACTCAATAACCAGAAAATATTATGAACAAAATCCATAATATTCTAGCCAGCTAGGAGCTGATGAATTAATAAAGCCACATATGCTGGAGAAAGAATCTGACAGGAGGAGCATAATTAATTTACAATGACAAATATGGAATGTTAGAGCAAGCAAAAGAATCTGATTTAAACAACAACAAGAGACAACTGCAAAACTATTACTCATTTGGAATCAAGGAGACACTTGAACATTGCAAAGTAAAGGAAAAACAATTTAAAGGTAACTGCTGTTTAACATTATAAGGAGCACTCTGTATATTACTAGCTGATCTTTTGGTATATATGTTAGAGTTTAGTCTCAAAATTACAGTTGCCCATAGTGCTAACTAGCAGCGCATTTAAATGATGGCTATATAATGCAGCTTTCTAACATAGTCCTGAAAATGGACCGACCCAGGCAAAAAAACTCTACACCCACTATTACCATGACCAACATGAAGCAACTTACTCAGCCCTTAAAACACCACCACCACCACACAACCAATCACTCTGACCTTTTAGGTGAGCATAATTTTGGAAGGCTGCTAAAATGGCCATCTGTTCTTTTATATTTTATTATGCATACAGTAGCAGTACCTATTGGAGCCTCTGTAAAGTAGTGGTTTACAACTGCCAAATAGCATCTCTTTTCTGTCCTTTGAAACATATACAGGTATGCATATCTGGGCTAGAACTCAGTAAAAAATCCTGAACACAATTGTTTGCTTGTTTGTTTTTAAATCAGAGTTTAACCCATTTTTAATTTCTACAAGAGATAAAATTAGCAATTTATCAGGTTTGCATACTTCTGCAAAATGGAATTTAGCAGATGATTATTTCATAACATGGTCTAATTGCTCTTTGTAATTCGCAGCTGCTGCACATTTATTTCCAGAAGAATTTTTACTGCGCGCTTATTATTACCAATTCATAATACGTAAAACCCCACCTGCTGCGCCTTGATGTGGCTGCCAGTCCCAAGCACAGATAAAGCAGGGAGGGTTGAGCACAAGGCCAACTAGCTAACCTCATAAAACACTTCACTGGTTGTAGAAATGGAACCAGGCTACCCATTCCAGAAAAAACAACACTGCCAACTCCTTGTATTGCACGAAGGCTCCTGGAAAAAGTCAGTCTCCGGAAGCTAGGATCCTGAAAAGTTTGATGCTTTCAGCAAAAAAACACTCCAGAGTTGGTTACTGGAATGTGAGAACGCTGTTTCAAACATCAAAGATCTTGCAGACCATGAGGGAGATGGACAACTATAGACTTGGAGTCTGGGGCATCAGTGAAAGCGGATAGATGTGTGTGGATAAGTGATACAGCAAGGAAAGAAATCTCATTTATTCAGGTCATAGTGACAAACATTCAGAGGAAGTATTCAGCACATTCAGCACTCATTATGACAGATTCTGTGAAAAAATCCTCATCAACTGGGAACCTATTAACCAACAGTCATATATGCCAGACTACAAGCCACATTCATAAGATGTCAGTGTGCCAATGCTATGCTACAACACAGGAACAACAACAAAGACGAGTTCTACAACTTTTTCCAAAGTGGGACTGACAAAATAATGAAACATGACTTATTCCTTGTGACTTTAATGCTAATGTAGTTTGACAATAAGGAGTGGAAAGAGCTATGGGGAAGCATGGGTGAAAATGGCAAGAGACGCACTGAATTGTGCTTGGTGTTCAGCCTAGTTCTTGCAAGTACCCTGTTCCCTCACAAAAACATACACAAAGAAACCTGGAATTCTCTAGGTGGCAAGAGAAAAAAAATCAGATTGACCCCATGTGTATTAGCTTAAGACTCAGGTCATCTGTCGAAAAACATAAGGGCATATTGAGCAGCAGATATCAGCACTGACCACAATCTTTGCATTGCTAAACTGAAATTAAAATAGAGAAAGAGCAAGTTTAAACAGAAAACAATAAAGAAAATCAACAGTATAAAACTGAAACAAATGAGTACTGTAAGAAATTCCAACTTGAAGTACGGAACAGATCTAAAGCCCTGTCAGAAGCAAAGGAAGGTGAGAAACAGACCGGCCCTGAAGAAAAATGGATACTGCTCAGACACAATGTGATTCAAGCTGCAGCAATCATAGCTGGGTATCGACAGACAAGGCAGCAACTGGATAAGCCAAGAGACATGGCATCTCATTGAGGAAAGAAAAGTACTGATGGTATTCAAGAGTTTTCCTAAGGCCAATGAGCACTGGAAAATGAAAAGGAGTATAAGAAAGCAGACAAAGCAGTGAAAAGAAACATAAAGGAAAGGCAAACTGAAATAAGTTGAAGAGCTAGCAGCTACAACTGCTGCTATGAGAGGAAACCACAGAGCCATTTACCAAGTGACAAACCCTGTGTGGAAATTTCAAAACAGGACATGGGCCAATAAAAAACAGAGATGGAAAAACGCTTACAACTGAGGGAGAACAGAAAAACAGATGGGCAGAGCATTTCAGAAAACTCCCCAGTAGGCCCAACCCCACCTCAGCATCAGATTTTGATGAAACATGAACCTCATCAACTGGACATTAACTCTGGTGTTAGAACTTTGGGCTGCAATCAAAAAGCTGAAAAATAAAGCAGCGGGAGATAATCAAATTACAGCAGAAATTATTAATATCACAATCCTAATTAAACTGACAGAACTGTTTGATGAAGTTTGGGAAAAAGAGACTCGTCCTCACCAGTGGAAACATGGAGTCATTGTCTGGGGTGACCTTACTGACTGTAACCACTATAGAGGAGTTACATTAATCTCTGTTACAGGGAAAGCTTCTGCATTATGATACTACACAGGATGAAAGATGTAGTAGATGCAAAGTTTAGACAAGTCCAGCCCAGTAGAACCTGTGCAAATCAGATAGTCACACCATCAAAGAAGAATGAACAGAATGGCAAGCTCCCCTCTTCATCAATTTCACTGGTTTTCAAAAGGCATTTGACAGCCTGCACAGACATACATTGTAGAATATTCTTCAGTCCCACGGAATTCCAGCTAAAGTCATCATCATCATCATCATCATCAAGGCTATGTTCAGAGCTGTAAAGTGCTCTGTAAGGATGGACAACCAGATAACATAGTGGTTCAATGTGGACACTAGCATGAAACAGTGCTGCATTTTATCTTCACTGTTTGGCATTGCTATACAGTGGCTAATGGAGTGTATTAGCAACACAAACTCATAACTTGCAGATCATTATCATGGCAAAATGCACATAGCAACATTTTATGTTAAGTTCTGATCATAATCTGAAATCATGACAGAGTTATGTTTCCGAGATACGTTTGCTGAGTGGCTGAACCAGTTCTTCCAACATAAATGGCAAGCTGATGTCTCAGACTTGTGTCAACAAGGCTGATGGACCATTACCTGCTAAGTGGCCATTTTTTGGCAAAGAAGCAGCAAAACCAAAAATCTCCATCTTAGCAAAGAAACAGCATGGCATTTACTTTCTTCACCAGATTGCCTGTCACTTTGGTCCCAGCTGGAAATGCTTCTCAAAAGGGAGACCAGATGATAAAAAGAAGCGGCAGACACCTCAAGAACTCCCCTCATTGTTTGCACCTGAGAAGATAAAGGGAAACAGCTTTGGACACTGGGAGAGGTGCCCTAACCCAGTGGCGTACATAGGGTCTCTGGTGCCCAGGGGCCAAGCCTACATTTGCGCCCCCCAGGCCTCATGCCCCCCCACCCACCACCCCCAGCCCAGGGCAGGAATGGTCCTGGCACTGCCCCCAGCTGCTCCGAGGAGGGGGAAGTCTGCAAGGGTGGGGTGGGGGACGGTGGTGGTGAAGTGAGGCACAGGGGAGGTACGCAAATGCAGGCTTGGCTCTGCCGCGTCCCCCCCCGCTCCCTGCACTTACCTGGCACGCGGCACCTGCCTCTCCCACTGCAGCCCCACAGTCCACCACTGGCTTGGGTGGGGCAGCCTCACCGCCTGGCCTGGGGAGGGAGGCTGGGCCGGCCCTTCACAACGCACAGGGGGAGGGCACCGAGGGGCATCTCCCAGAGGCTCCTGTGCCCCCCGCCCATCGTAAATAGCCAGCCCAGTGCACCCACCCCCTGCACTTACCTACCGCTCCAGCCCCACAGCCTGGCACCCTCTTGGATGGGAGTGGTCTCATCCCCCGAGCCTGGGGGAATGGGGTGCACTGGGTCAGTCCTTCACAACAGGCAGAGGGTGGGGGGGTGCAGGAGGCTGAGGGGCAGCTGCTTCTGCTTCCGCACCTGTGGCCCCCACGTGTCATGAAGGGCCTGCCTGGCTCCCCATCCTCTCCCAGGCCAACGGGTGAGGCTGCCCCATCTGAGCTGGTGCCGAACTGTGGGGCTGAAGTGGCGGGTAAATGCACTCCGGCCCTGGACCAGCCCTTCACAACAGGCGGAGGGCACAGGAGGCTTTGCGCCCCTCAGAGCCTCCTGTGTCCCTCAGAGCCTTCTGCACGTCATGAAGTGCTTGCCGAGTGCCCCTGCATGCTGGTGCCTGGGGGCCTGACCCCTCTCCCCTTCCGTATGCCACTGCCCTGACCTGAGAGTTTGGTCAGTAATCCGCTGGAGCATATGGTGAGACAGTTTCTTAAATAAATGCTAGTAAGCATTTTTTCTGTATTTTTCTTGTAACCATTTCTGAGTGTTATGCCTCATTACTTACACTCACTTAAAAATCTCTCTTATTAGTTAATAAACTTGTTTTACTGTTTCATCTAATCCAGTATGTTTAAATTGGAGTGTTTTAGTAACTATTTAAGGTAATACAATGGCATATTCCCTTAAAGGAATAATGCACTTAATATATTTGTACTGTCCAGGAGATGCCTGGGCAGTATAGGACATACATATCTGAGAGAAAATCCAGAACTGGGGATGTGTTGGGGTCAACCTGAAATATAATCAAGGCTGGTGAGAGCCAGGATATAGCTGGCTGGCTGTAGTTACACACAGACACTTGCATGCTTGAAGACTGTGAGCAGCCCAGGTGGGAACTACTACAGCAAAGTATTGTAAAGCATCCAAGGTTGCAGGGCAGGGCTGATAGAGTCCCCACTAGTCTGGCTTATCCCCAGGTATGTCACAGAATTATATTCAAAGCGTACTGTAGCTTAAATTTCAATAAGATTCAATAGTTAATGTGCATTTACAGCACACGTGCAAGAACAACTGTCAGGGGGCCATTGAGAACATTTTGAATGTTAATAGAAAACTCAACTAAACTTTATCAAAGTCTGTTAACATATCTGCTCCCAAACTGTACTGGATCCCAAAACATGGAAATAAACTGTCTGACATCCCCCCCCCCCAATCCCACCAAACTAAAAGGAAATGAAACCACAAAAGGGAAAAAGAAAAACACAAAAGGGGAGAAATTCAGAGCTAATAGTGAAATTGCATCCTTACACTCTAATTTGGCAATAAGATACATACAGGCAGACCACTGACTACACCAGGAGCCTACTGATTTCAGTGGGATTCTGTAAAGGTGCAGTGACCCATCTCTGCACATTCCACTGTGGGATCAGGGTTTTCTAATGGATTCTTTGCTCATGTATTGCAGAAAAAAATTAAAATAAAGAACTCATCCTTTTTGTACTGAAGTACTTAAGAGCTCTGTCTTAGAACCATTGATTCACAGCACAAAGTAACACTATCAGGACAAGGAATAAAGGACACAAAAATCCACTAATGTCCAAATTTCATTACATGTGTTGAGGAGGAAGGGTATCAAAGACTCAAATCCTCAAAAATTTATATACTTGTTTAACTTTACTACTGTGAGTAGTCTCACTGTCCCAAGAGACAGTATACAGGCAAAGCATAGTAAAGGCAAAACCTGAGGGAGGGGGGCGAAGGGGTATATAGTTTCACATCTATAAGAGAACACAATAGTTTATTAGGGCTCAGAATAGTATCAGAGGCTCTCATAGAGCAATCTCATAAATAACAATGCTTTCACATGAAGTGTGGCAGTATGTTGCTGACCTTTTCTGGGATGCTATTTGCCTATATGGGCATGATACATTTTGGTCAAGAAGTTAAGCTATTATACTGGAATAATTATCATAAGCTATTATATTGGAATCCACGTTTTGAAACATTTTATTCATAATATGATAAGCACCGATAGGAGCTAGGAGTCTTGTTAAAAAATGTAACAGAGGAAGAAAGAGAGAGCAGTAATTCTTTTTGGGTGCCCTAGCTGTAGTGTGTATTTTTCCCTCCAACACACTAAAGGATATTTTTAAACAAATTTGCATCCTGTCTTACTACCACCACCTTAGATAGATGGTTATGAAGTGGTCATAGTTTTGGAAGTCCAATTTACTTATCATGCTGTTTAATTTTTGGATTTCAGGACAAGGAAAAGCAGAGTCAATTCCATTTTCAGATGCCCAACAGTGCTAAAGTTCCAAATAGTGTAGGACACTATTTAGGCAAATAAACATGACCTTTGATTTGAATAAAAGGAAACTCAAACAGCAGAAATGTTTGTTGTAAATATCCTATCAGCCAGAAAGGGTGGAATATGTAGTCCTTTAAAAAAAAACTCAAAAAGGATCCTGGATCACAAATGAAAGATGTAGCTGGAATCTTTAGAACAAGGATGGAAAACTATGTTAGTACAACTTTTATCTGCAAAACAATTTGCAAGACAAAAGTTTTCCACGGTAGGAACATCACAGGTAAAGTTCTGCCTGTCTCTCAGAAAACACTGTCGCAAGTCATTTCTTCAGATGAAAATTCTTCACGAGAGAAAGCAAGAAGTGGAAGTAAATTGCTAACCACACCCAATCGGCAGTCATTTTGCCAGCTAGCGCTGGGTGGGGATGTGGTTACTATGCCTGTGTGTAAACACTCGACTCGGTGTACAAGTCAGCTAGCGCTGTATATAATAGTTTTTAAAGCTATTTTGGGAAGAGGGGAAAAAGCCACTAACTCTTACAAGCTGTACCTGGCGATGAAATTCCAGCTTTCCACAGCAACACACAGGAATCTGAGAAGAAATTGGTACAGTTGAAACACCTTCCTTCCCGCAAGGAGCAAGGGATTAAGGCACCCCCCCGGCACCCTTGGAAAACCAGCTCCTTAAACTACAAAGCTGGTGGTAAGGTCATCTGGTGCATTGAGCCTGGGAGCACCAGACACTGCACCTATCAGGCCGTCAGATGGAAAGACTAAAGCCAAGTGACTAGGGCAGGGGTGGCCAACCCGCGGCTCGCCAGCCGCATGTGGCTCTTTGCTCCGAAATTGACAAGCAGCTGTGGAGGGGAAAGTGAAATTGACAAGCGGCGGCCAGAGGGTAGGGGAGGAGGGGAGTTTGTCAATTGAGAAGTAAAATTGACAGACTGCCACCAAAAATGAGGGATCAGCGCTAATTGTCGGGGGAGGGTAAGGAAAATGTGGCTCTTAGCATTATCAATAGCTATTTTTTGGCTCTTCTTCTCTGACTGGTTGGCCACCCATGGACTAGGGCATTCTTTTCCCCCTAACTTTGGAATCCTGTGAACCTCCCCCATTAGTCCAGCAACTCCCCTGCTTCAACCATCTCCTTATATGGACACTAGAATGTCTGACGTCACCCCAACTCTGGGAAACCAGCGCCTATGCAACCAAACTTGGTTGGGAAAAGCGGAGAGGAGGCGTTGGAATGTTGATGAACGCGAAGCCGCAGCCATTGAGAACAGCAGGCAGGGCTCCGCCATTGGGCGGGAGAGGCGAACAGGCGGGGGAATATGCAGGGGTGGGGAGGGGTAGGTTGCGCCGGTTGAAAGCCCCCCACCTGGTTGCGGGAGCGCAGCGCGAGCCAGTCAGTGCGGGGTAGGGGCTGCTGCGTGAGGAGTCCAGCGCGTGGCGAGTTCGAGTCCTGCGGCTGCCTGAGGCGCCCGGGAGTTCCTATCAGACCGCTGTGGTTTTTCCGCGGGGTAGGTGGCGGAGCGAGTTCGCCAGGAGTTTGTCCCGAGTCCGGGCCCCGGCCCCTAGCCCGCCGCCGCCATGCCCGTCTTCCACACCCGCACCATCGAGAGCATCCTGGAGCCCGTGGCGCAGCAGATCTCCCACCTGGTCATCATGCATGAAGAGGGGGAGGTGGACGGCAAGGCCATCCCGGACCTCACTGCCCCCGTGGCCGCCGTGCAGGCCGCCGTCAGCAACCTGGTCCGGGTGAGTGTGGGGCGAGGGGGGCCGCCCGGAAAGGGCTCCCCGCGCGAACCGCTCCCGGGCCCGGCTCCGCTCCCCTGGCCAAGCCTGTGCCTGGTCTCCGTCCCCTCAGAGTCTCACCGTCCCTGCCGCTCTCCTCAGCTCCCGCCCTGTACTTCTTCCCCGCCCAGCGAGGGGACTGGGACTGGAGCCGAGCGGCCAAAGGATACTCCGTGTGCCCCAGACACTGTCCAGTTCCCGCCTCCTGTAGGGAGCAGTGCCGGGGGTGGGGTAAAGTCATAACCTGCCTGCACCCCCCTCCTCAGCGACTCCAGTCTCTCTCCTCAGGGAAGGTGAGGCGAAAAGGGCTGGCAACAACCGAGCGAGGAGAGCAGAGCCAGTGCCACTCGCTCTGATCCTGCACTTCCAATCCCTCCCTGTCAGAGGCACTCGAGTGCAGCGCGCTCTCGGTCTGGGGGACAGATGCAATCCCCAGCTCTCTTATGTTCTGTAATCAGGGTTTATAAAATGCCTCCCTCCGATAACACTTTGCATCTATATGACATGAACTCCCAATGACTAGACCCTTTCTGCTTGGCTGAAGGTCTTTCAATTCAGACGTAAGGGGGACTAATGTCAAAAAGCTTTCCTTCTGTTTTTATGTTAAAAATACATCCGCTTGTTTAAATATCATTTGACACTTGAGTGTTTTGTGAGTTCTGCTGTTTGTGCAATAGCTCCAAATGCAACAGTTGCTTGAGATCTTAATGGCTTTAAAATATATTCTTTTATTTTATGCACTCTGTTCAGAGGCAGTAATGCACCATAATTATTGGTATCTGCATCATGCTCTCCGTATAGTGAAGGATACTTTTTGAAACTGCTGACAAATATCTTTGACCTTATGATGCATCTTCAAGTCTATTATTTTTATCAATAAAGTCTTTATCTCTTTGTAAATTGCTTTGCTTTCTCTGTGAGTCCAGGTGCTGCTTTGATGTGATAAACTGTTGGGGTTTTTTTGAAGTCTGTAAATCAGTAATGATTTTAGTGTTCGTTTGTAGTGAAGAGGGTTGCACAGTTAGCATAGCCACTGGTATGTGTGGAGTCAGGACTTCTTGTTTGTTTCAGATAAAAAAGCTGGGATTGTGTTTTTTCAACAATGCTTCCTAAAATGCTAACCATACCTAGAGACAATTAAAAGTCAATTTTAATCTCTGATTTTTTAAACATTGCCTTAGAGCATCCCTTTCACAGTTTGCAGTGTCTTAGTTGATAACTGACTGACTTGTGTCTGGGAAGTCTAAAAGACTGGAAAGCATTAAAATGTTTTCATTGAATTTAAAACAAGTATACTAAATTACATCTAAAGAATAACAAACTACAGACAGGAAACAAACATGCATGTTTTGCTTTGTAAATCATTAGGTTGCTGTATCATTTCCTATATCCACAACAACTCCCGAGAGATCTCCTGTATCTTTTCCATGTACATCTTGGCTTCCTTTTTAGAAAAGATTAATTACGCCCATATCACATTAAATTCTTCATTTTGGTCATTAATCTTTCCCACCTTCTAAGCATTAATCTTCACAAAAATATCCTATTGCGGTCCATTTTAATAAAATATTTTTATACTACTTTGAATGTGGTACTAGCAGGACATAACATTTACTCTGGGAAAGTTAACTCAAATAAATATTGAATGACTGTTAATTGACTGATATACTAATGCTTCATAAAATAAAACAAAAATTGTTATTTAGATTAAATATCATGACAAACAGGACTGACCTCCAGGCTGAGACCATGGTCTGTTGGGAGATATGGGGGAAAAATATAGCAGGAAGGATATGTGGATTTTGTGATTATGTGATTACTGACCATGGTAGCCCCTTAGCAGTGCCATACACTACTTATTACTGTGGTATTTGTACTCACTTGTAACTTGGAAGTTTTCCCTAACTTTATTACATCGTAGCAGTATTTGTTAGGGAAAGAATCTGGGCCACAGAGTTTTAACAATAGGGATGTACTGTCTGGAATATTTGTGCTTTTTGCTTAGCTCCCTGTGGACAAAGGAATTTAGCATTTAGGTTCTAAGGAGGTGAACTCTAGGTGTATGAGGCAGTTAGACCCAAATTTTCCTTTCAAGGAGAATTTTGTATTGAAGTTTTATGTTGTTCACTATATTAAGCTAGTTTGATATCACTTCACTGTGCAATCATTTTATTACGGAAAGAGTTTTAACGGGATAAAAGTAGATTCTGTTGGTGAAAAGCTATTACAAAATGAGATTCTCTTATTCTTGTCTATTAACACCACTAAGTCTGTCTTCCATTTTGGGCTGTGTCTATGGGAGGCATCCCAGCTTCAATTAATAAATATTTGCCTATTAGCTCTATGTGGTGTAATAAGTAATGTGTCTTCCCTGTGACCATCTGGTTTTGACTTGCTTCAAAAATACAGAGCAATGAGAGGTGGTGTTGAGTCAGAAATGTTCCTGAAAAGAAGGTGCCTTTTCAATGTTCTACCAAACCCAGTTATGGAGAAGGAACAAAGCTGGTTTGAAAACTGCTTGATATGAGATGCTGTAAAAGGGTAAATGTTAAGTGAAATTGTATGATGGGTATATTCTGGGACAGAGATCAAAAAGAACACACGCCAGAGGGCTCATGGAGACAGAGGCATGGACTCCTGGATGGAAGCTCCACCCAGACTGCTCTTTAGGAGTTTGCAGTTTTGAATTTGAAGGCGCAGCAGTTGGCTCTGAGAAACAGGGAGCAAATTTGTTGGTTGGCTCCTGTGAAGAGAGAGGAAGCTCTTGTAAACTTACACTGGCCCTATTACAGTAAGAACTAGGAAGGTTACTGAAAGTTTATTGATCTGTTTGTGTTGTTTACTCAAGTTAAATTAAAGTTTAGTGTTTTGTCAAACCCAGATGTTAGATACATAGTCAGTTGGTAGGTATTGAAGAGACCTGCAGGACCCTTAAAATAGTTAAGAAAAGCAGTGAAGATTGCCTGATCGATGTTTACAGGCAAATGTCCTGGGAAGAAGGAGGGCTAAAAAGGCAGTACTGGTGATACTGAAGTTGAATAATGTGTGAGGCCGGGAAGGGGCAGATTGTGCCACTTGTCCACACTCAGGAATTAATATAAATAACTTCTACCCTTGCTAATGTCAACATTTTTTGTAAAAGTTCTAAGTGTAGTGCAATGGTCCCCAAACTTTTTCTACCTTTTTTACCCCACGCCCCCCCTTATCCCTGTCCGTGCCTCCCTGCGGGGCTAGGTGGTATTCTCTCCCCGTTGCCCCGGGGGAGCTGGCCTGGCTCGGCTGCGCCACCTGAATGTTCCTCTGTTCCTTTCTCCCCCCCCCCCCCCCCCCCCGAGCATGCCCCACATTTTGAGGACCTCTGTAGTGCAACAGTCATAAAGAAATGACCTTGAAGTCAACCTTTGACAGAACATCCAGCGGGTCACTAGCTGGAAGATTTATGCTAGGTACTGTCAGTGCTCAAAGCCCATGCAGAGTGTTTGGAGGGAAAGGTGCATAGCTGAAGCTTCTTGCACAAATGTTGTATTTTTGTGGTGTAAAACTAAGATAATGATGGAGAGGCTTCAGTTTTTAGCACGACTGACAAGAATAGAGGCAAGGCACACCTCTCTATTTTAAGCAGTCTCTTTGTAGATTGGAGAAGTCAGTGCTATAGGTAGTTTTATGTTAGATGGTTTATTTTGCTGCCAGAGGGCTAATAACTAGAGTCTTATGAAATTCTTTTAATTTTTTTAAATAATTTTTCATTTTATTTTTTAGGAATTTCTTGTTTGGTTTTATCCATCTTCCTTAATCATCTAGGGTGGGATCCTGCTCCAGTGGGGTGTGTGTGGAAGGCTGCGGTGATGGTGATAGTGCAGAATGAGCCTGCCCCAAACTCACCCAGCAGGTGTGGCTGCTATCCCATACAGCTGGGCCCAGCTCCCCACTCCAGGTATTGTGACCAGGCTTGTTGAGGTCACAGCACTGCCCAAGTTTGGCCCAGCTATTCCTGTCATGATGACTGGGCCAAACCTGAGTGGAACCCATGGGATAGGAGCCGCTGCTGCGGGATGAGTTTTCTATTTCATGTTGATTTAATCACTGGATTTTTTTTATTTTGGATCTCTACTAATAACTGTAATACAGAAAGCTTAACCTCAATAGTAACTTATGCGGCAAGCAGGCGAGAATGGATTTGACAGCCCCATTGAATGTAGTTGCTTTGTGAAATGAAGGTCAGGATCAAACTCGACTGGAAAAAGTTTAGCCTAATGGTGATGAATAAAATGAGTTTCTAAGCCTGAGTTACTAGTTAATCTACATGTTAAGAGAAGTTATAGTACTGTGAAAAACTACCTGTAATTAGGAAATAGTTTAAAAAAATAAGCTTTGTGAAGTGTCTTGCTGGGAAGTCTTTTGCCATGGACTTCATAATTACATCAACAGAATTACTGTAGGCTATGAATCTATAAATGTATCCCTCAGAGCTAAGAAAAAGTAAGAAATAAATCATATGCTCAGACTGAATTTTGTTTATAACTGCATTAAACTACTAGTTTGTGCTGGGTTCTGGATTTCTGTTAGTATTTAAACACAGCGGTTTTTAGAGATAAAATAATTGTTTTGCAGAATTGAGGGAATATCTTTTAGCCTTTCAGCAACAACCCCAAATGAACAGAGAAGGTGGTTATTCATCATTAAGAGTCTCATGAGGTTGTAGATATCTTGGCCTGCAGCCATGGTAATTCGAATACTTTCTCCACGTACTTACTGAATAGCAAAGGAGTAATTATCTAAAACTGATTAAACTAGATCTTGCCACAAATTATTAATCCATAGACCAATGGAGATCAGTTGGGTTTCTTCAGTAAACAGGACTGTGTGTGTGTGTGTGTGTGTGTGTGTGTGTGTGTGTGTGTGTAAAATGAGTAAAATGTGTGAAAGAATGACTGTTTCTGTTATTGCTCATGAGACATTGCTCACGCTATAAGCCCTTAATAGTTTAATAAAAATAACCATCTCTGGATAAAACTGATATTCTCTGGGTAAAATGCCCTCTCCCCCACAAAAAGTCATCCATTCTTCCTGCTGCCTCTGTACTTTCAGCCTCTCACCCACTATCTTTCAAATTATCATGCTTTCCCTTTCCGAGTTCCTCTGCCTGGCAGCTGTTACTTGGTCTTTTGGTATTCTGTGATTATTTGGGGGGGGGAGAAATGTAGAGGGAGCAGGCCCACTCTAATGTGCTGGGTTGTTAGTTGGGCAATGGGGTTACCCTTTGGTTCTCGGGGTGAGCAGATTGTTCCTGACTGGCAAAAAAAAGTCTCCTTCAGCATGTCTGCTGTGTTTGTGTGGGGAGTGTCTCATTACGTTCATAAACCCGCATTCGCTTGACTTCTTGGTGGATGCACAGAGCTCCTTCCCAGTCACAACTCTTCAGACTCTGTACTGTGGCTTAGCAGACAGGAGTAAGGAGAGATGAGGAGATTCAGTGGCTGTGAGACTCCCTTTCAGTGCAGAAGCATGTGCTTCTGGAGAAGTTTGGTAGTGTGGGTTGTGAGGACTATATGGTGTGTACTTATGTATGCCTACAGGCATTGGTGGGGAACACAAGCAGGGAGCTGCAACCATTGTCACAGTTAATAGCAATAGTGGGCATGCTCAGGACTGAATACTTTATTAAAAAACTGAAATTACTTCAGCGTTTTAAAGGATTGATTGCAAAACAGTTTGTTTTCTATCTGTCCCCCGTCTCTTGCAATTTAATTGATTTGTGTGGTTATAACTCCAGTATGCACAAGGCAAGCTTAAGGTTTTTTGGGGAGACTTTGTGAGATGATTCATTGGGCTAGCAATGAGTTTGCAATGGTTATATTTCCAAGGAAAAGGCCTTGAAACTTTTTTAAAAATAGAGGTTCTCCTTTGTAGGTCTTACCCCAAACATCCTTTGTTAAAAAGGAGCTTGTGTGTGCCCCTTCCAGCCCATCAATGCTTAATGTTCTTGACTTTGTACACCTGCAGGTTAAAAATATTTCTTACTTTAAAAAGTAGGGCCCTGATGAATCTCTGGTACTGGAACATCCCATTAGGATCAAAGAAATCAATTCTTATGTGAGCCCATCTGGATTCTGTTGTATTCCAAAAGCTACTGTCAAATGAAAAATAACATCATGCTGGTGAAGTCCTGACTAGCTAATGAGAAGATAAAAAATTTTCACTGTAGGTTTATATAGATGACGTGTGTGGGGAAAAAAATATGATCTAATAATCATACTTAAAGAGAGAATTTTTAAAGATGCAACTGTGTGTTTGTTTCCTGTTCAGAAAGGAGTTGGAACATCTGTTTTACTTCAGTGAACCTGCAATTACTTGATAATTCAGTGATTTTTTTTTTTAGGCATTCTCTGTAAACAGCGGACAGCTGTTCTGATCAAGTAAGTTGATAGTTCCAGTTGATTAGATTTTTAGATGGATGGTCAAAAAAAGAAAGCAGCTTTGTGATAATGCAGGCATACATCAATTGAGTGATTGCTAAAGGAGATGAATCAGTCCTTCATTTGAATGGAAGATTTTGTTTTGCTATTATATTCTGTGACTTGTTTATTATTATTCTCTGCCACCTTTTCTGAAAGGAGTCTTCCATTTCTTATTTTTGACTAAGGCCTTGTCTACACTAAAAAAAATCAGTCGATCCATGTTAAGTTGACTTACAGCCACCGAATTATTTACTGTGGCAGCTGATGTCCACACTACCTTCCTTGGGTTGGTGGTGTGTGTCATCACCAGGAGCACTTACACCGACCTAAGAGGGGCAATTTGGGGAGCTGAGAGCCTAGTCTCTCAGCTTTGCTGGCAGCTCCCTGCCAGGATCCCTGCTGTCCCATAGGTTCCAGGGCTCTCAGCGGGCTGCCCCTTCCTGCTGGGAGCTGGGGGAAGCTGCCCAGAGTTTCTCCCCTCCTGGCCACTCCGGGGTTTTCCCTTTCCCTCCGGGAGCTAGGGTAAGCCACTCAGCTCTCCAGGGGAGCTAGAGGGGGGAACGGGACTGCTGGGTAGGCTCTTGCTGCTTTAACTACACTGACATAAGCCCTACACTTCTCATTGAGGTGGCTTAATTATATCAACCTAGCAGGGAAGTTACATCCGTGAGAGGAGCATTTCAGTGTGTACACCTCCACTGTTTTGTTGACAGAAACTGACTTTTGTTGACCACGCTCTAGTGTAGACCAGCCCTAACTGCTTTTAACTCTGTTTCAATTAGCTAAACAATGAGTGATTTTTTTTCCCCTCAACTTTCTTGTAGGCAGAAAAATTGAGATCATCGGTGATTGGTATCCTGAATGCGATTGACTGGACATAGCATATTGTCAGCATTCTGAACTGCTACATATTACCCATAGGACAGAAAAATCTATACCTTGCAGCTAGTCCAAGTAGTCATTTGAGAAGCTTTCTTTTAAAACATTTTATTTCTTTCTTGTAGCTTTACTATATTGTGGGGAGACCATTTTCAGTATGACAACCAGGCCGATAGCTTGCTGCATGTCTGATGCAATTTGTAGAAGCAGATACCTATACTTAATTTATAATTGAACCACTGTAGTGAACGTTGAGTTATTAGATCCAGGTTATTTCTGTGGTTGCTGGCGAATTGAGAGGGGTTGAGGATTTGAGTGTGGATTGATGTGGTTTGATAACTTATGTAGTGTCAGCGTGAGAGATGTGGTTTGTAGAAAAAGTGTAAGTTTTTTAATTCTGAAGAGCCATCAGGCTTTTGCTGCATTACTTTTTTAAAAAGAATTTAGTGAGTTCACTATGCTGGACCAAACAGAAAACTCTTCAGAATGTCTTGGAAACTATAGACTACCAATGTACTACATCAACTAGCCAAGATGTAGCAGTTTGTTTACAGATATTTTTCTCCTTATGGCTGGAATTTGGAATGTGTGTAGCTGCTCCTCTTTGGAAGATCATGTAGTCTGGGAAACAAATGCTGTTTTTAAAAACATGTTGGCCAACATGTATTAAGGTTTTTAAACACCACTTAGCACTTAATTACTAGAGACTTGCATTTAAAAACATTTTAGTTGGTTCTGGTGAATTGTAGTACTTTTCTAGTTCTGTTGTCTTCCAAATGTGTTGTTAACTTGCTTGATTTTAAAATGTCCACCTCTTCAAGGAGGGGAGAACAGTTTATAGCTCTCATCTGCTTGTGAATGAAAGTTTCTGGCCATCCACTTTCATCTTACCTTGCCTCATGTCTATAGGTATCTAGTTTAATGTTATCTGTATTTTATGTAGTTATATGATTTGCTTGCTTGTCATCTCCTTCCCTATTACAAAGCTTTTTATGTGATGTTTCTAAACTCTTGCTTCCAGTTGCATTGAAGTTCATTGTAAATTTTCTCTTTAACATATACCTCATTATTACATGCACAATCACTGTCCTTAAGAACGCTTTTAGTCAGGGAACACTGTATGTCTTATGGCACTCACTATATTAATAACATTCATAGTTGAAATGACAGCTGGAACAGAGAACCAGAAATAGACTGAGCCTTATCTCAAACATTGAACAGAAAGCCTCACTTCTTGTCATCCCAAACTTTTATATATCTCAAACATTGTATCATTCTTCCTCAGACCCCTTGTTCTGTTGAGGTGGATATTTGTAAGTCATTTTCATTTTATAGTGAATTTCCTTCCACATAACCTTGATGCTTCATTCTTCTTGGCGTATAGCCACTGCAGTTATGATGTTGAAGTTATACCACAGATGCTGCTTCTAAATTACGAATATATGTAGAGAGATGGTTTGGGTCATTTCCCCTCTGACTTAGGGATAGTCACTTTTTACATATGGAACAGCTTCAGTTTAGAATGTCCTAGTAAGTATAATACAACTTCGTTTCGGCTATATGCATTTCTTTCACAAAGCCCCAGTTGCTACACAGCTTCAAGTCTTGGAATATAATGCAGCACAGTTGATGTAGAGCCAGTTACTTGGGTTTTTTGTTACCAAGCTTCAAATATTCAAAAGCACATAGGGACTTATTCATCAAAATGACTCTGAATAGTAAAGTTTTTTTTGAAGGGGAAGGGAAATTAACTGAAGAAACTGGTTTTTTTTTTTTTTTTCTGACTTTAATGTGTTAACTGACATTTAATTAATGTGTTAAGATCCTGATTTGATGAAGAATTTATACATAGTGCTTAAGTCCAGTGAGACTATTCATATGCTTAAGTTGTTGCTGAATCAGGGTCTTATTATACAATAGTCTTTGATTTGTGTTGAAGTGGAAGCATGAGGACTATAAAAGTTTAATGCTGGTTGCCAGTGTTAATCTTCTGCAGCACCACCTCCCCTGCCTCAAAAAGGGATGGAGAAAGCCAAATAAATATATTGTCCAGTTGAGAAACTGAAAGCTTTATTTATTTATTTATTTATTTAAAAAGCTCCCCCTATCTAATTAAAATTTTTCTGCTGACATACGAATGAAGTTTAAAAAAGCCATCACTGATAGATAGATAGTTTCTCTCATATGCTCATTCAGACACTAGTAAGCAATCCATTTTGATATAGAGTTCACTTCTGCTGCCAGGGAATTTAAAAGCTGCAAAAGGCTAATTAATGTCAAAATACAATGTTTTATTTCTACCCAATTTCACGGACATTTTCATTTATTTACGGGTTTACAGACGGTGTTAAAATTGTACATTTTTTTTACTGACTGATTTTTTCCTGACTTTGATTTGATCTCACTGATTTGATCTCACACTTCTATTGTTTACCAGGCATGATTTTAACACAGTTCTTGAATTATATCAATAGGCCTTCTTGTTTGGACTAATTCAGTTTTTCTGTCTCCCTTTCAGACCTTTTCCCATCAATATTTATTGTTATGGGTTGACATTTTAATAACTTTTACAGTTAAACTCACAATTAGGTTAAGTTTGTAGGCCCAGTTATCACAAGAGTGTTCATTTTGCACACAACAAACATCAAATAACTTGATGGTAGGAGTGAATATTCTGATTCATGTACTGGTCTCAAATTAAGAGATGGTTCAGTCTTAAAGAGTCTTTAAAAATATATAAGTGGTTTGCACTGGGCTTCAAATTCCTTTAGAGAGACACTATACTGAATGCATTCTATATTCCTTGTCGTTGAGTACACATCCTTACATTATTGCTAAAGTATATTATTTTTACTACTAAGAGTATTGTTTTAAATACAAACTTTCTTTGAAATCAGACTCAGAACATTGATTTCTTTTTCTAGTATCTCAGTCTTTTTCTGTGAACTATTTGTAGTGAACATGCTAGCAACCTACAAAAATTTAAGAAATATTGAATGGTATATAAACCCTTAGGGATCACTCCATTTTTACTTTATGATAGAATTCCAATTCTAGTAGCTTTTCCCTTTCCTTTTAATGTCTACTGGAGCTTAGACACTGGCCTTAAAATAATTGAGACTTCTATGCACAAAAAAACTAATAAGCTCTGCCTTGGATGAACAAAAAAGGTTTTAAAACTAGTACAATGTCATTTAAATATCTCATGGGTTGTGAACTTGCTCTTTACTAGAAGAACAATCCAATATTTCTCATTCCATATCCATATGTACTGCTTTTTGTTGCCGAGGGGAAGCATTTGCTAATTAGTTAAAAAGGTAGTGTAACACAATCTAACAAGATTTGATGTGAGCAAATGGAGGGGGGGGGGGTTAATCTCAGTGTTCTGAAGTAAACATTGTGCTACAGTGAATATCAATAAGTGAGGATTGAGACAGCAAAATATTGCTTTGGCTGGTTTACAATTTCTTTATACTTGAACATCTTTGTGTATGCCAGTTTAAATTGTGTGGAGACACAGCAGCTGTTCTCTTGTTTCACTGTTCAGCAGGTCAGCCTTCAGTTCAGATAATTAGGAGACAGAAAATTGTGTATGGTAATTCCAAAGTTGTCTTGACTCCTTAGCAGTTCAAAAAGGCACAGAGTGGTTCGAGGCAATCTTCAGTTCAGCTTGGTACTAGCCAAACAGTAAAAAGCTTTGTTCTCTGGGGCTAGTAAAGTTTTGCAAAATCCATTTGCTATTCAATGAGATATTAAAAGTACTTGGTATTTTTGTATGGTGTTATCCTGCAATGAGCTTTCAAAGAGATGATAGGAAGCTTTTTAATGGTGACAACACTGATGGCAGTAGCAGATGATCTGTTCTCCAGATTTAACTTCTGGTTGTGAAAATAGTGAATTATGATTGGTACTCCAACTAGACTGACATCAATATTTTAATTGTAGAGCTTCTAATTTTCAGTTTTAACTAATAAACACTGATAAAAAACTCCAGTGCCAAAAAAAAAAAAGGGGGGGTGGGGTGGGGGGAGTTTTTATCTAACAAACACTGGAAATGACTACTTGTATCTAAGGTCTGGTCTACACAAAGCAGTAATGCAGACTATATGAGGGGTGATTTTTAAAGCACACAGTTGCACAGTAATTTGTTCGTGCAGACCCTGCTGGTGTTCACTAAAGGTTCCCTAGTGCGCTTTAATGTAGTGCTGTTTGAAACAGTACCTGGTTAAGGCACACCTAAGGAATCTTACAGAGAGATTACTCATTACAACATATATTTACAATATATACTACTGTAATGAGTAATGGATAGACAGTATGTTACTTACTACAGTATATATACAAAGAGCCCTGAAACCCCCTGATTTTTGGACATTTATTTAACACTCAGAAATAAACACTGGAAAACAGAAGCCCTATTTAATAGTCCAGACTGTGGCTGGCAAATAGTATAAATGCAGCTATGGTCAGAAAAATGACCCGTTTTCTGGGGTTGGGTGGGGTATGGAAGGGTTTTTCCTTTGTCACTGTTCAGAATTTAGGATAGATCAATAGTAACTGAAGGAGATTCTCTAATGAAGATGAAATTCCTGACTCGATAACTCCCTCTAGCAGGACTAGAAGAGAAGCCATTTCAGGTTCCTCCCTCCCACCCTTGTCTTCTGCCTCACCCTGCTCTTACTTGGAAACTGGCACCTGACACCACAGGTATCACAAATTGTCAGCTTTGGACCAAAACCACCACTCCTACCCTCAAATGGTTTTGTTACCTGTTGAAGATTCAAGACCTGATGGAGTAGATACTGCCAGGCATTCTGAGCATCCAGAGAAAATGGGTAAAGCTTCAATAAGAACAGATCCATGTGGATTGGTTTGGGTTGGGTTGTGATTAGGACTAATCTGCTCTTAACAGAGGGTATTTTTAAATTTCCTCACTCTGGCAATACATTTCCCCCATGAGTGCTGTATAGGGGGCAAGAGCAGGGCAGGTATTCATTGGTAGTCCATCTGTCACAGATCCACGGGATTAGTGCTATGTCCCCATCTTTGGAAGAGTCTCCTGGGGGATCCTGTTCAATGTACCAGACCTCCAAGAAGTTTCAAGCTTCCTTCAGAGTGGGCCACGTGGCCTCACCACGTCCTGAGACTGAACCTTGGGGACTTCCGTACTCCTGCTTCACACCGTAAGTGCTGCTCAGTGTCTCCAGCTGAGGGCAAGTCTACAGTACAAAATTAAGTTGACTTAAGTTATGTTGATATACAGCCACTGCAGTAATTACACTGATTTTTCATGTCCACGCTGCCTTCTTTCTCTCAGCAGTGTGTCCTCACCAGAAGCGCTTCCACCAATTTAACTGATAATGTGGGACACAATGCAGTGTCAGAGCTAACTACATCGACCTATGCGCCAAGCCTTGCACGGAGATGCAGTTATTAGTTTGGTATAGTGGGCGACTTAAATCGGCGGAAGCAACATTGTAGTATAGACGCTTACAGAGTTAAGCCAACCTAAGCTGCCTTACATCAGCCTAACTCTGTAGTATAGACCAGGCCTGAGATACTCCTGCTAGAGGCTTGCACAATCTTCAGGACTAGTGCACCTCATCCAGTATTTGCAGTGACACTGAAGCAGCATTTTTCAAAACAGTAGGGTTTATTAGTTAGCTGGAACACAGCACTGGAAGTCCTTAGGTTAGCACAGAGAAATAAAGAGTAGGCCAGTCTGGTCTGTCCAGAACAATTCACCAGTCAAGCTGTAGTGAACTCCATTTTCAGGCTCTGTGTCTTACTGACTGACTTAGTCAGTTCCGAGGTGAGAGCGCCTTCATGCTTCTTCCAGAAGCCAAATCTTGATTCTCCCACCTCCTGCTCCTTTGTTCTCGAGCTGGGGGGTCTCTGCTTAGCTTCTCTGCTGAGAGGCAAGGAAATCTGCCTCCCTCTGGGTCATTGGTTGGTAGGTGTCAGTGCCCTGGTGATCGGGTTTACATTGGCTTCTCGGATTTTCCATTGATGTTGGTAGGCCTTGGGCAGTCTTTTTTTTAATGACCCATTCAGTGTGCTCAGAAAGCTAGGTGATATACACCACACACCTGTGTCTGTTTATATGCCCTGAGAGCAGACCTAATCTTGTTCCCCTATGCCCCCAATAGTAATGCAACGTATGGAGGAAGCTGAGGCACACGTGCAATTAATAAAAATATTACAAAAAATTCCCACTTCATCACACCGTCCTACCAGACCTGTTGCCTGCCAAGGCTCTGGCAAAACCAGCAGCAGCTAGCAGTTTCGGAAGGGCAGCTGAAGAACTCTGTGGCATTCAGGTGAATGTATTTATATGTCTCATGTGAGACTGGTTGCCAACTGCAGGCCAATCAACTCAGTTTCTCTTTCATTGCTTAGAACCGCCTGTAGGTTCCAGTACTGACCCGCAGATGCACCAAATTTGATGTCCATCAGTTAAGTTGCCTTCCATATCAAGAGGTGATTGTTTTAGTATGAATCATTGGCTATGTAATTTCTCAATGTTAGTTCAACATAGCATTATCTTTTTCTGTGTTGAGTTTTAACAGCCATGTTTTCATTCCTGCTTCTGTTTCCCCAACTCTCCTGGAAAGTCACTTAACTTCTCTCTGACTTTCATTTCCTCTCTGTAAAATAGAGAGTCTTACCTGCCTTGCAGGGGTATTGAAGATTAATTCACTAGTCTCTGTAAAGCACTTTGAGATCATTGAATGGAAGTCATTGTAAAAACACAAAATATCACTCTGCAGCTACAGGATATTTCTGATCAGATTCACCTAGTTTTTAAAAAGGAATCTATGGAAAAACTTGATTTTGTTATGAAATGGACATGTTGAGCTAGTAATGAGAGATGGAATAGTTCTGCTTAAAGGTAAAAATTTCTTTTTCTAACTTGTGTAGAACTGTTCTCCATTGTTGCTAGTGCCTATCTATACATTTGGTTATCCTCAACCCCTTGTCAAATAACAGTCCCAAGAATGCAGGGCCAGCTTTAATTAGTCACTTTTAGCAGTTTAATCTCCTATATTCATTCTTTACGTCGATCATAGTGGAAGAAGGTGCTCTTGAATTAACTGGAAGTGTTTTTCTGACCTCTGCATCAATATTTAACGCATCTTTAAACCAGTAAACCAAGCCAATCTTCCAGATGTGATATGTAAATGGTACATTAAAAAACATATTATTGGGTTTATGTGAAAAATCATCAATCACTAAATGAATTCAGCCTTGAATTAAGCTTACGCCACTCTTTCATGTTGAATTTTATTGCGTAGGTTTAGGTTGTTTTGGACTGCACATTAGAAATTGAACTAATGTATTATGAATCTCATGTCAAGAAAACAGTGTCTTATGCCATAAATTAATATCTCATTCTTTAAAGAACTTTAATGTCTGCTGTGAAATCTTTATTTTAGTGATATAGGTTCCACCTTGAATATAGTCCCAGAGTCTACAATACATTAAGCAGTTTGACACCACGTTGTTGGCTTGTCTAAAGCATTGTTGCAGGGTGATGAATGCTAATCTTTGAGACAGTTTGCAGTAGTGTACAGGGCCACTGAGTACAGAAATCTGTTGCAATGCACAAGATCAGCAACAGCACAAATGTATATAAGATCAACAGGTTATGCAAGAAAGGTTTGAGAATAAGTTTAAAAATCTTTATTTATAAATAGTTTTTTAAAACTGCTTGATGCATCAAGTTCTCAATAACTTTTTGCTAAGTTTAAGGCAAGTAATGACTCTACTCCTGTTTCATAAATGTACAT
The DNA here is from genome assembly GCF_026122565.2 of Emydura macquarii macquarii. Classification (NCBI taxonomy): domain Eukaryota; kingdom Metazoa; phylum Chordata; order Testudines; family Chelidae; genus Emydura; species Emydura macquarii. Next base: position 7,451,910 of record NW_027130204.1, read on the forward strand.
TAATTTAGAGGGCTAAAATAATGCTTAATCAGATCAACAAGTTGACTTCAAATGCAGTTTTACTTGTGTCCTAGAATGGTATTTGCAAAGTCAAGTCTTCATATGAAGTATGGAAATAGTCCTGTGACACTTTCTAAAAATCTTCAGTGCAAACAAGATAACATTTAAGGATCTTAATGAAAGGTGACTAAATGTCAATTCCTGAGTCTGTGGGCCTACTTATGTGCTTAAATATTTTTCTGAATTGGCCAGAGTGCTCAGCACCTTGCAGGAGTGAGTCCTAGATGTGCCCTTAGTTGAGACCACTGATGACGGTGGTGGCCAGCAAGAACTTCTGTATAGTACTTGCTACTATTTAGTTACTTCATCATGCTCAAACAGAGCCTCTCTAATGTGGGAAGCTTGTGGTAACAAATCAAGAAGTATATTAAATACAGGATAGTGAAGCTTTTGTTCCAATTTTCCCCTCCCTCTTTTAGTCATAAAACCATTTGTTGGGTCTCAGTTCCTCTGTTGCAAAACAGACTCCTGTGCAGATTAGTAGAGCCCTGCACAGATACAAAATTGTGGATCTGCATCCGATCCACATCCGTGAGAATCAATTTATATCTGACAGGCTGTGCATGGCGGGTCAATCTTTGCTGTTGCATCCACACCTGCAGGGCACCTGCAGCCCCATGGCCTCCAGCCAGCTGTTTGGAGGCCAGCCCCCTGCCACCAATTAGCTGCTTGGCGGCCAGCCCTGCCAGGCAACCACCGAACAGCCGGTGGGTGGTGGGACTGCCTCTGGATCTCAAAAGCGGGGAAGCGGCCTCAAAGGCTATGAGCTTTAGACAGCTGCTTCCCCACCTTTAAGATCTGCATCTGATCCACCATCTGCAAGTTAGCGGATATCCGCAAATTTTCAGGGCTCTACAGGTTAGGCAGGAGAACAGCTAATGAGAACCTGTCATTTAGGGTCCTTCAGCTAGTCTAATTCAACTTTTTACTGTTCTTTCTCCTTCTTTGTTTGAGAGAGGCAGCTGTCACTGTTCATCAGTGGGTCGCAGCTCAGGATACCAGATTCAGGACAAACCACTGAGAAATGGGGCAGACCTTCCCCAGACCGGTGGTTATTCTTCCATAAGATATACCAAGCCAGCAACGAAAGTAAACTTCTGTCTTACCACACTGGTTAATAAATAAGTCAGAAAATCAGTCTCCTTAGATATCCCAGCCCTGGTTTCACCACCCAGACACTAGACTTTATGATGAGTGATTATTTAAAAACAATTTACTCAACCAAAGAGTTCTTCTGATCCCAAGAGATCAGCCAGGTCAATATATAACTCAGATCTTATCCAATAATCACTCTGCTGCCAATCATTTAGTATCTAATATCTAAAGGTTCATTCACAGGGAAAAAGAAAGAAGAGAGAGTTAAAATGGTCAAAGAATCATATACATACACTCATTGCAAAGTTCTTGAGTCAGGTTTGTTGCAGTGGTGGAATAAACTGCCAATTTGCTAAAGTCTCTGGAAATTACCCAGACAGTTTAGGGGTCATCAGTTCTTGTTCAGTGCTTCTCTTTTGGAAATCCAGTCCAGAGAAATGAAGCAGGAAATGAAAACAAAATGGAGATGGTGAAGCTGCCTTATATACCTTCTCCCATGTGCGTGGATGCTTTTAGCCTTACCTTGTGGAAGGCACAAAATGGAGTCCAGGGTCACCTGAGCAAGTCACATGCACTTGCATGCTTTGAGTCATAGGAGCAGTCATTGTCCATATTCTGGCTAAAACGTTCACAGGAAGGCTCACCAGGTAGTGAGAGGCTTCTTCTGTGGTTTGTTGTGCGAAACAAGTGTCCTTTAACTTGCGTAGTCCATTCACAATGGGCCTTCTGGCTTCAATGTAGACCTGGTGAGTGTTACTTAGGAATGCATGTGCAGCATATATGCAGGATGCCAAGACATAGACAATAGCTATAAGTTCAGATACAAAATTATATACTTCAGATACAAAATTATGATATATATATATATATATATATATATATATATATATATATATATATGCATATAAACAGAATAATGATACTTAGGAAATCATAGCTTTTCCAACGACACCTTACATGACATGCGACAAATCTTGTACAAAGTACTTATGTAGCAACAATTATATGCATGGTCATATTTTAATCATACAACATCACAGCAGCATATTACAGTTTCTCCCTTTAGGACTGGACTGTAAAACTTGTCTTTCCCATGCATGTCTTGTTTTATTTGCCTGTGCTATCACTTTTTTTAGGATGCAGCATGAGCTCTGAAATTCTTAACCAGTACACTAATCAGTACTTCAGAGAATCAGTTTACACAAATTACTGATCAGATATTAGATGATAATACTTCTTGGTCACCATTATCTGGAAAGGATATGAATCAGTGATCTAAAATGAAGGGCTCACTTTTTTTATGAAGAAAATTCTTAAAGCTTGTACACAGGCTCTTGACATCCTGACAATAGTTAAACTTAAAATCACAAATATGGCCCAGGGGCATAATGCAGTAAAACTTGCGTACTAGCTGGTAAATATTTTACACAATAGCATATAACCATCCTGCTCCCCTTAGAATGCCCATCAGGAGTCTTGTTAAATTGACAGTTGTTATAGCCATCCATCCAGTGAATCATCTAGGTTTAATAATAGCATTCTTTTATTGACGCTTTTATGCGAAAATGTGAAATTTACTGAACGCATACCTTCAAGTGGTATGCGTATTTAAAAACAATGCTTTAAGCAGACGGATCCGAAGTTAGAAACAATGTTACTTTCCAGTGATATTTTTTCCTGGAATACAGTCTATTCACTTAAAAAATAATAGAAATAAGGGTTCTGTGTTTTAGTCTTGCCTGTTTGAATTTAAGACAATACTTTCTCCTCTCCCCTTCTAATTTTTTCTTACTTTTAATCAACAGAGTGAAATAATTTAATGTACCCAAAAATGAAGTTAAATGTTCCCCAACTAATACAGTTGCAAAACTCAGGCTCTGGGAAGTACATTTGGTTTCTATTGCTGCATAATTTAGGAAACTTCTTAAGAAGGAAAAACAAGTTTGTACGCAGAGGTTAGTATATGTAGTTGACCTAGATTGAATTCTAGACAGTAGGCATGTACAATGTTAGGCACAATTTGAATATCAATTACAAATATAGTTAGACTCATGTAACTTGTAGAGCATTTTGGTTATGGTGAATATTCAAGATGTGAATCTAAATGGATGAAAAGGTCACTTTTTATTTAGTGAATCCTGATTCAGATTTACAGAAAGGGTTTTGACTGCAAAATGCCAGCATCTGCCAAACACGGACTTGTTACACCAACTGATGCATTACAAGCCTTCTTGCTAAAAGTGTGAAAAGTTCCTCTTATTAAAAACACAATGAGCAGCCTGTGTGAATCTTTGATCTGTCTGGTATTCAAAGCTCTCTTTGAATAAAAACAGTATTTTCACTAAGTAAAGTAATCTTTATCTTCTTAAGTATCTTCTTAAAGAATCAGATGCTGGTGAAAGAGCTATTAGCCTGACAGCACTGGAAAGTCAAGTCCTAGTTATTCAGGGAAAACTCAGTTGGCAATGACAGTCCAAGTTTCCACACTTCCATGTACCTCAGCTCACATCTGGAAGAACCAGCTTGGAGGAGTAGGTCATCTAGAGACTGATGTAATAACTAGACTGTTCCTGACAGGTGTGTCCTGTTCTTAACCTGCTACTGCATCAGTGACCCTGTACTTCCTCAAAGAGATTGAAAGTGGTCTGGGGCAACACATTGTGGCTCTATATTCCATCCTCCTGTTTGACTTCCTAGTGGGTTGGAATAAAATTACCCATTGCAGATCCTAGCATTAAGCTGTTCCAAAGGAAACTTAATTTTGATGTTAACCTGATTTTTCAGCCTAATGTTGGTGATAATTACTATAGATTCTACCTAAGAACACAAGCACTGCCGTACTGGTCAGACCAATGGTTCATCTAGCCCAGTATCCTGTCTTTTGACAGTGGCCAGTGCCAGGTGCTTCAGAGGGAATGAACAGAACGGGCAGTAACCGAGTAATCCATTCCCTGTTGTCCACTCCCAGTTTCTGGCAGTCAAAAGCTGGGGACACCCAGAACATGGGTTTGCATCCCTGACCATCTTGGCTAATAGCCATTTATGGACCTATACTCCATGAACTTACCTAGTTCCTTTTTAAACTCTATTGTAGTTTTGGCCTTCACGGCATCCCCTGGCAACAGGTTCCATAGGTTGTGTGAAATACTTCCTTTTGTTTGTTTTTAAACCTGCTGCCTATTAACCTCATTGGGTGACCTCTGGTTCTTGTGTTAGTGAAGGAGTGAATAACCCTTCCTTATTCAGCCCTTTTCTTGGTGTTGAAGGAAAAAATGATACAATTTTAACTGGCACCTGGATAAATTTTGATACATTTAATAGGACTATGATGCTGTAAAAAACACACCATTTCACACACGAGCATTTAAATAAAAAGATGTATCTAATTTAAAAATCAATGCAAGGCCACAAGTGTCTTATTTATTCTTTAAATACCCTAAGCAGCAACTTAATCACAATGGCATCTGTAAGCTTTCTGTGTTGAGCAGTCACCTCATGCATGCTGCCAAGCTATTCTTATGCAGTGACCATGTGGAGAAAATCTGTGGCTGACTCTGTGCTTAAGTACACTGTACAGCAGATATACAGAATTCATTATAGTGCAAATCCAAAATGAAATCCATGTTTGAGCTCTTATGAAGTTGCCTTAAGTGAACATTGTCCCTTGAACACATTGTTTGATACCTTATTCTGTTTCATACAACATAAATAATGTTGCAGTGAATCTAAACTTCATATGAGCAATGGTTTACATTAACTTCTTAATGTGGACATGGGTTTAGGTTGCATGAAAATTATTCTGTTTTTACAGAGGATGAGTAAATCTCTCTTCTGTACACTGGTGAAATACATTGTTGCAGGACTATACTGTGATTAATGCCATCTGAAATGAAGGCCTGTGTGCAACATGAGCCAACTTCACAGCAATCACATCCATTATAGCCCATATTAAAAAGGGGGGGAGGGAAAGAGAGAGAAACCAACAAAAACCAAAACCAGATTACATACATGGAAAGTTTCAAATTAATTTTTGATTTGACAAGATTACCTGATAGAGAAATACATTTTTGTTAAACCTTAGACACAGTGAAGGAATAAACTGGGTTTAGATTCTTCCTTTGCAAGTTGACTCATTTAAATAAAAGGCTAATGTAGCATTTCTGTAGTAGTTTCCCTGGCTCACAATATTCTTTAACAATCAGATTTTAACCCTCCCACCCAAATCTGCTCAGAATTGGAAAAAAAAATTACTTTTTTTTGACTGTGGACAGACTTCTCCCCTTACTGATCCACACAGATGCTGGTAATCCACCAGAATATTGCAGGTTGGGGTATTTGTGACGGAGCAGTAAGTCCTGCAGGCACCAAGAAAGTCAACTTCATCTCCTTGAAACAATGTTAAGATAAGCATTAAAAAAATAATCTTGAAGTAAAAGTATCTTTAAAGGATGGTGAGGTTAAATTATTACATTTGAAAACTGACAGAATATACAATGTGTGTGTGTGAATAACAATGGATATAAATCTCCTCTGGAAAAAAAATCTGTATGTGTGGAAGAAGCAGTTCTTCATCCATATTTGCCATGACTTGGAGTTCATAGTGACTAATCTAATTTTCTCTTATGTTACTGCAGTTATACCTCAAAATAAACTCATAATTCAAAGTAAATTAATTGCACCAATGTATTCTCTTCCTACTCTCCCCACAATTCTCAATCCTGTCTTCAGGCACAGAACTGCTATTACCTTGATCTTCAAAAGAAAGAAGCCTGAGATGTACTGGAATTATCACCATGATACTATTAAAATACTGGCCCTCCTGAGAGGGCAGGGCTGGCTTCGCTTCTGCCACTGAAAAGGAGATCTGTGTTTTAAGCAATCTAGTATTCAGAAAGTCCAGTGCAAGTATTTGCACATGATGAATATAAGACCTTAAAATTCAGTACTTGGCAGCTAAGCTGCATTTTTATTTGGATACATTAGAACTCTTTATGCAACTCACAATTACTGTTAAAAGTTAGCAGTATGTTTCAAGGCTGATTGATGTCAATGGCAATGGAGTACAGAAAGCAATTCAGATTTTTGCAATAATTAAATGCTGAAGTGAATCTTTAGATAAAAAAAAAAAAAAAACAAAGCTGTTTATTGTGGTCAAGTAAGACTATAGACGACCGTTTTAAAATGAGAAAGTATTTTAGTGTGGGGGACATCTTAGAATCTGAGAGAGATCATTCTTTGTGTCCTGCCTGTAGCCTTTTCTACAAAATGAAGCATCTTTCTCTATCTCTGTTCATCAAATTATTTAATGTCATAAATGTACATGACCGTTGCTAAATAAATGCAAAGCCTCTGCTCCCAAGAGTTTAAAATTAAACAGATTTAAAAAACTGGAAGGCAACAGTTGGGGTGTAGAGAAGATACCGATGAGACATTGATGTAGAAAAGATTGATGTGAGTTTCAAAAAGGGATTTAGAAAAGGACAAATTTCCAACCTATCCAGTGGGTTTCACCACTTAAGTCTAATGTGCCTCTGACTATCTGTGGGTCTTGCTCACCTAATAGTGGCATGTGTGTATAAAACATCACTAAGAGTTTGGTCCTGGTTGGGTAGTGTTTGGCCTTCTGCTTTTTGGTCATTTCCCCCCTCCCTCTCCAGGCTCTGTTTTGGCTAAAATCATTTTCCTGTAAAAAAGGATAAGCTAAAAGAGCAATTTGTGTTTTTTTCTTCGCAATATTTTCAAGGTAAAACTAGTAAGTTTTGGGGTATGGAGAAAATAGGATAATGAAAATGGTCATTCATTCAGGTATGCTTGCCAACAGCTCCTTATTCAACATGTCCTGCCATTTCAGTGTTTCTTGTTCTAACTTCCCTTATGAGCTCCAAGGGAGAGACCTTGGGCGTCAATTGCCACTTACCTGGCACTTTGCTTAGGCAATTACACCTGTACGGAGTAAGGGCAAACTGGGTATAAAATGCTACCATTCTGGTTTGTAAATGACTACACAAAGTGTGGTGGAGAATTCAGGCCCCTTTTTTCTTTATCAACTTACTAAGTGCTGTCAAAACCTATGATGCTATATAAATACATAACTTACAGTTTGTATTTAGAGTACTGAGATCTGTGTCACTTGAGTTTGTCATCCTGCTGAAGGGGGAAAACCAGCCATAAATCTTACTGGTTTAAGGGTCATTTTTCACACATGAATAAATGAGCTATTGGGACTGGGAGCACAAGTTCATACAGGCCATGTCTCCTTTTCAGGCTGGGAAATCTCTTCTCCCCCATTAGCAGAAGTGTGAATATTTCATGATGCAGTTGTCTAACCTACTACATTTTAGAGGGCTAAACAGAAGTTCCTATCTTTCCTCTCCTCTAAAATGTTCCTATTAATACTTTCCAAATATTCCCATCTCGGCTTCCCTCTGGAAAAAGACAGCTTAACTTTTATTTTTGAGTTGGAGTAGGGGATGTTGAACCCACATTAGGCTGTCACTAACAGTGATACAACCCATGTATTGTTGGTGTGCAATATACTTTGCTCTGCTCTGCTGTTCAGACTAGTTTGTTTCTGTTAGATATGGAGAGGGGTTTAGCCCTCCAATATCACAATTGCCTTACTTATTGTGAACCTCACTGGTGGCATGCTTCAATTCACATGTTGTCTTTTTCCAAATGTTATGTACTTCTGTAGCCTTCCGTATCACCTAATGGAGCCACTTTGAGACTTGGGGATCTCTGACAGCCATAGATGTCTTAAAAATGGGTCACAGAATTTTTTTTTATTTGGGTGTCTGCCATGAAAGGTTTTCCTGTGCCTGTTCCATGTGAGGCAGAGGTGACATATTGCATTTGGCCTTTTTACCAGTTAGACAGTTGCCATTTTTCTTGTGCACATATAAACTTCATCTGGAAAATCTAGAAGGAAAGAATTAATCATTGTATGGGCCTGATTAGAGTGGGGCTAGCATATTATAATCTTGAAGTAGTTCTAGTCTCAGAAGTATTGCAGGAGAGAAACTTTTCATAATAGTGCCGGAAAAGTTCTCCAATTAAAATATTTTATATTGAACAGGTCACTGTGGCATATCTAATATTTGCTTTTGTAATTCCTTCATGTTGATTTATGTACCCTGCCTTTAATCATAACACTTAGACAGTGGCCTCATTATCTGCACAGGGTTATTGGCTCTGCAGAATCAATAAAAATCAGTTTTGCTGTCCAAATGATGTCACTCACTTTGGTTTCTGCATAGTCTTTTTCTGTAATAGAACTATTGTAGTTGGATTGTAGGTTTTCATTCTAGGATTTCCTTGGCCTCTGGGCAATTGGAACTGGTGTTAAATATTTCACTGCCACATGTAGGCTAGTTTCCTGATGTTAGGGACAGATGGCTGAGCTTTAATTTTCTTGATTGATTGCTGGAGGATTTTTGGATTAGTACCTTGAGACTTCTGGAATTCAGTCTCTAGTGTAATCATGAGAAAACCAGCACAAAGCATACAACTTCCATATAAATGAAAGATAGGACTATAGATGGAACCAATTCAGCAGGATATTTAAGCACATGCCTGATTTACAGCATGAATAATCCTGTTGACTTCATTGAAGATACTCACGTGCTTAACGTTAGGTGTGTGCTTAGGTACCTTGCTGAATCAGGCAATAGTGAGATTGGGTTAAATGTTAATTTTGCAGTGATAAAGATTTGTTATGTCAGAAGAGCTCAAGGTACTTGATATGGACTACAAGTTGAAAGGAAAAGCTTAGTTTCTTGTTGCTTTACTTATGGATTTATCTTGCAGCACTTAAGCAGATCTGGCTACTTTTCACAGATGAAGTGCAGTGTGGGCTTTCAGAAAATAGTGCTAGAGTATGCCTTTTAAACATCTGTCAGTGACACATTTTAATCTCCTTTTTAGAGCCGGTGCAACTGACTGAAATTTGGAAGTGGAACACATTAAAGTTCAAGGTGCTAAATACTATCGGGATGAATTTTGAATAAGAGACATGCACTAGAATAAAGCTGTTAAGCTGTGTTTTCCCTTATTATTTCTAGATTATTTATTAACTTGGATAAATATATTGTAAAATAGCATCATGTTTCCATTTGCCTTATTAGGGCCCTGATTCAGCAAGTTACTTTTAAATGAGTGAGTAGTCCCACTGGGCTGGACTGCAGGGAGTAACCTATGAAACTGGCGTTAGCCTGTTCACGAGTCCTCCATATTCTTCATTCATTCTTGCTTGTAAAATGTATGACATCTTCTCTATAGGATGCTGAGGGAATCATCCCATCAGAATATCTATGGGGGTTGAGGAGTGACAAGTAAAACCTGAATTAAATTTGACAGCTTTCATGAGCCAGCCGAACTCTATCTTTATTCTGAAAATTCAGTTTATTGCTGAACCAGAGTGTGTAAAGCAGAGTTAACCTAGGTATTTTTTGGTAATTTTTTAAATTAAATCCTACTGGGTGGCAATAACTGAGGACCAAGCCCCATAGAGCAACTTTAAACTTGAGCCATATTAAAAAATGCTTTTGATTGCCTACAGTCCAGGAGCCAAATGTTGTGTCCCATTTCAGCAGCTGTTACTGTGTGTGGTTGCAAAATTTGATTCTGATATTTATGTGCTAAATATAAATTAAAAAAAAAATACTCAACTGCAAATTAAACACTGAGTTTGCAGCTTGAAATGAGGGTGATTTGAATAAAACATCTGGTAATCTCTACCCAGTGTAGTAAATATTTTCTCTTACCTGACCTCAAATTTAGCTGTTCTGTACAAACAGGAGGCAGGCATAATTTATCATAATTGCTGGCTGATTCCACTAACGTTTGGCAGATACTTTTAGCCCTATAGCCTAGGCCATTTTTATTGTTTTAGGGCTGACAGAAATGATATTGACCATCAGTTCCTACAGCCTAAATATTTTCCTCTGGATATTGCAGTTTGACATTAATGTGGGTCCTGGTAAGTGTGTAATCAGGAAATTGTTCTGCATTTGCCCTTTAATGCTTCAGTAGGTCATTAGTGTTTGTTTTCAAGACAGATTCCTCAGAGATGGGGAATATGAGAAATTGCAGAAGCTGCAGAGGATTTGATGGAGTTGCATATATAGGTAGATAATTTTCTGACATGAGTTTTAACACACAATTGCTAAAACATCTTTTTTACAGTCTGTATTTCTTACAGGCTTGCTTTAAAATGTGGGTACATTTTTAAATTCTGTTGCTCACTTAATGTATATGCAATGGCTTGGGTGAGTGATGATACATTTCTAGTGTATAAACTAGGTACATAAGGCCATTTTCTGCTTGAGCAATTCCTAGTATTTGTTTGTTTGTTCACCTCTTCGCTTTTATCAGTTATTCAGTTGACCGTTTCATTGCCACACTGGAGTTCAGCTACAATGGCTTTATTTATTTGTTCTGGTATCTAATAGTGAAGATGAAAGTCTAGGACTATGACTACCTTTTTTTTTTTTGGTCTTGATGCTAGTGAAAAATTTTGTGAAAAACATCTGTTTTAAACAAGCTTCTAGAATATTCTAGAAAGCACTAAAATGTCTTCCTTTCTAATTGAAGTGGGAAGATAGGGGAGCTATAAGTAAAAAATTTCATTTCTGACTTTGGACTCTGATGCTTTTTTTCCTAATGTTCAGCAGGTCCTCAGTACCTCAGTATTGCCAGCCATGAGCATTCCAAAATCTTGAGATTTTAAAAATTAAATAAATAATTTTTTTGTATTCTTTGTATTAAACTTTAGAGTGCACTCAGTTCATATTTTCAAGCTTTTCTCTGCAACTATGAGAGCTAGAAACTTGCTTTTACTTTTTTAGGTGAAAGTTTAATCAAGGAGCTGGGATTTCAGGAAAAATATCCAATATATATCAAGACTCGTGATAAAATTATTAGTGTTGCAACACTGGCGTCTCAATCTTTGTCTTGGGAACAAAGGCACCAGATATGGCACCTTTTAAACAGGGCCATGACTCTTTCCAAACTGTCTCCTTCCCCCTAGCAGCAGCCAGGAGAAACAGTTGCTAGCCATGGGAGGGAATTTTAAAAGATACTACACTGCTACTAGTCACAGGTAGATAAGAGGGAATAAGGGCCCACCAACAAGGTCAAAGAGCTATAGCCTGATTGAAAAGTCCAGCCTACTGCCTTCCGTCGCTGCTGAGGGTTCCTACCAGCCTACTGACCTTGACCATTACCTTTGTGCAGGAGAATCTATTCTTCACATTTGCCTCTGGTTAGTGGGTGTCTGATAAGCTTGAAATGCCACTCTCCTTCAGCTTCTGAAAGGGAGGTGATGTCAATCTTTCCTCCCGTCCTTGAGTCTAGCGGCTACTGGGAGAAGGGGATAGTAGGATGAAAGAAGTTTCTACTACTATATACCTCCCTGAATCTCTCTTAGGTACCGTTCCTTGCTTTTTTTTCATTCCCCTTCCTTCCACCCCAAAGTGTGTTTGCCTCTCATGCTAGCTATTGATTTGCCCAGCAATAGCCAGACTTTTCATTTCACCCTGTTGTTGATGGTCAAACTATGAACTGCAACAGAGTCCCTGAAACTGTTGATACACTCATATCTTTATACTCCAGTCACCTTTGAGAGGCCTTCTTTGGAACCATAAGTGTTGACACTTAATTTTGTTTTAAAATGAAAGCTTGGATTCTTCAGAAATTGGGTTGGTCTCCCTCACTTGCCAGGTCAAGCTTCCCCCCCCAGAGTGAGAGTGACTTTTTCAAGTCCAGGTTAAGATCACCTACTTTGCTTTCATGTTTGATTTAAAACATGTGCAAAAAATATCAAACTAGAAGTTCTTGAAAAATTAGTAAACCTAGATACTCCTTTTATGTTAGACCACCAACTCAGTTATACAGTAGAGCTATTTGGGAATTTTTTGGCAACACTTTTTGTCAGGAAAATGCTGATTTGTTGAAACAGTTTGTAGGAGAAGGCTGGTTTCAACAAACTTCTTGACTTAAACATTTTTTGACATTTTCTAAACAGAAAATTCCAATTCTACTGTCATTCTGAGTGAGAACCATTTTTAAAAGGTCAAAATCAAACTGAAATGTTTTGAAATTATCCAAATTTCTGTTGACACAAACAGACTTGTTTTTGGTTTGCAACAATTTGAGATTTCTACTTTTCTCATCCCAGCTACGGTTGGGAAAAATTTTCAAAATCTCAAATTTTCATGGGATGGGTAAACTGATTAACTGCTCCGCTCTATTATACAAACTTAGAATGCAACAGACAGAGTTTTTTTATAATTTATCTTGACTTGTTATGCTCTGTATATATGCAAAAAAACAGATGGAGAACCTGCCTCCACATGAAGTCTGGATATTCTGTTCTCAAATATGCAGACAGCTCACATGGACTTGAGGGGGAGTTCCTGAAGTGTATCCAAGGGCAGAAATGACACCTATACCTTGCAAGTGTAGCACACCTAAGTTACAGTATGTATGTTAGTGGTAAATGTAAGCTGCTTTTTGGTGTAAGAACTAGAAAATGTCAGGGCTGCATTTTCCTATGCCTTCTCTCTGTAAAGTTGGGAACTGTTCTGACTAGGTCAAAGGGGGACAGTGCTAGTGAACAGACTATAGTTTGTACTAGAAAATACTCGAGCGTTGAGGCTTATGCAAACTCTGTGTATGTCTGTTGGATTCTGACAAAAGTTTAGATAAACTACTCTGGCTTTAAACATCTCCCTGGTCTGGGAGTGTAATACAGGCGAACCTTTGCATTTTAAAAGGTTACATATTAAAACATATTTATTGGTGCAGTAAAAGTTAGGATACAATGTTGTCTTGTCTGTTGCTGGGGCAGCCCAGGAAGCACTTAATACAAACTAGTCTCTGGGTTAAAGACCTTCTGCTTCTCAGGGCCTTCCTGAATGGCTTATTCAGCTGGAAAATGCAGTGAACAATGCAACTGGAAATATTCTGTCAAGTTTATGATCTCATAGACCACAGAGAACCAGCTGGCGATTTGAAAGATTTGTATAACACAAGAGCTATTGTGTATGAAAGCAGTGAATGTTACCCTGATTTTAGTTTAGTTCCTTTATTATTAACTTCCAGGGGAAACTTTTGTGTGATTATTTTTGCCTGAAGTTACCCATTTTGTGGGTGGGTGTGTTTACTTCCTGTAGTTAATTACATTTTCTAATAGGCTACATGGGTCTTTCGGTAGAACAGATTTTTTTTGTTTGTTTTTTTACCTTGGAGGAGCCTGCTTTCTGTTTCCAATTTTATTGGCAAGTCTGTCAAACTTATTGGCGATATAAAGTTGCTTCTGTTTTCTTTCATAATTGTGTAATGCTAATTTTTTTTCTTACTATTTCTGTAGGAAGAAAAAACAAACTAGCTTCTTTGTTTCTGCATTGAGGTTTAGTAGATAAGTTACACTAGACATAAAATGTATTTATTTCTAATACATGATAATGTGACTAGCACCAAAATAACCTTGGTGTACTTAAGACTTGCTGTTGCCTCTTTTTATAGTGTATTGGCTATTTAATGTGCACTTCTTAAAAGTGATCTCATTTAGTATATACTCATGCTCACATAAGTGGAATCACTAAAACCCATAAATAAGACTGCTTATAAGACTAAATGTTCAAACCACGTTCTTTGCTTTCTAAAAATAATTGGATAACATTTTATTTTTATGACTCAGTGCTGCAGTTGGTGTTCTTGAAATGCATGTTACCTGTTTAAAAAAAAATAAAATAAAAAAATTGTACAGTAGCAAGAATCGTTTTCTCAAATCTTGACTAGCAATATCGGAAATCAGTGTTTGTATTAGTATTATTAATTTGACCAGATCTGCACAGGGAACCACATTAGAATACTGCATTCCAGAAAATTTGTACCGTGATTAACGAGCAGCTTATTGTCCATGAATTTAACACTACAAAAAGAGTAAACTTCGAAAGTTCTAATATTTAGCATCTATAGAATGCTTTACATATTCAAAACTCTGTACAGACATTATCAAAACTAATTAAGGAGATTGTCCATTATTCTTCACAAAAATTACTAGTTTTCCTTTTGTTGATATCTGATCGGATTGATTGCAGTATTAAACTGAAACTCCAAAGCTGAGGGGTTAAATATGACTCTTGGATTTTTCATGCAGGTTGGAAAAGAAACTGTGCAGACAACTGATGACCAGATTTTAAAAAGGGACATGGCACCAGCCTTTATCAAGTAAGTTTATCTAAATATTCAAAATGTCTGCCATAGCTACAGGTACTTATATCTAGAAGAAAATGTTTCTTTACTGTGAAGGGGGGCGGAGGGGGGCTTCTTTTTAATGGCAGAGATTCTCCTAATATTCGCTTTGCTTCCCTGGCCTCCCTTTTTTAAAAGACAGAAAAGGTTGTAGGCTTTTGCTAACAGGAGTAGCCAGATGCCAAATCTCCACCAGACATAACCACTTTGTCAGCCTTGCTTGTATGGGTAGGTTTGTTTGGTTTTTTTCCTCATGGTACCTTTCTTACTCTCTGGAGGGATACTGATGTTGTGTGGGTGAAATAACGATATTTCTCCATGCATCGGTATTAAGATATGCTAAAGAACTTTGTAACATTTAGTGCTGTTCTCCTCATAAGTCTTTTCCGTTCTTTTTTGCTGGAGGAGAAGTATGTCAGTGACAGCATAGCCAGTTGCTGCTGTATAACATTACTTGGAAATATTTTCAAGTCACCTAAAGACTAATTGACTGGCACTTCTAATTAAGTTCATGGCTAAGCATTGAAGACAAATGATTTTCTCCTCTCTAACCTTGAGTCTTAAAAATGAAACATCACTTTTTAGCTGTCATTAAACTGCCACACCTGTCACTGTCAAATGACAAATTCTCATTGAAAAGACTTCCCTTCCCCAATTACTTACTACCCCCCCCCCCACCCCTCCCGGCAAACTCAGTATTTTCTTTATTAGCATTTTCTGCTGGCACATGCTAAGTCACTGAATATCTTACTGTATTTTTGAGAGAGAGACAAGATGCTCAGAAACCAGAACAGGAAACTACTGAACCAAATTCTAAAATAATAAACAAAAGAGTACTCTGTGCGTGCGTGTGCGCGCGCTTGCGCTTTTGGAGGCTTACATTTTGTATTGCTCCTTTAGCATTATACAGAAGTCTTATTTGGTTGCCCTTTGCTGTGCAGGCTGTATAGATAATAAAGTAAAGCCATGTTTTAATTGATGCCCTTTGTTTTGGTGGGTGATGGGAGAAGCAGATGGAAGAAATTAATAAATTTACTGGAATTAGTGAGCCAGCACTGCTTTGTGGAAACTTTCACGTATCAGTCATTAAGTCAGTATATGTAAGACTGCAGTGGAATTGTGCTGGAAGTTTTATGAAGAATATCTAAGCAGTAGATATTGGATCAACACTGAACAAATTAATTTTTAAAAATAAATGTTTTGCTAAGTATCAAAATATTAAATTCAACAGTATTTGTCTTTGACTGTTTGGATTTATGTTTCGTATTGAAAAATGAGAATCACACCTACTTGTTTCATTGATAAAACTTACTCCACATAACACTTATTTAAAAAAACCAAACTTTCTGAGTTTCCAGGGATATAAATGTTCTAGCGCAATCTTGGAGCTAATAACAGCCTGTATTATCAAAAGCTTTTATTTAGACTTTCATTCTAAATGAATCAGCGTTTAACAGTTCTCCGACAGCCCTGGTGTTAGTGATCTGATCACAGAATAAGTAGGGTGCGGGTGGCAGCAGTGCAATGTGTGCTCCATCATCCAACCTCACACCAAACTCTTCCCGCTCATCCCCAACCAGCCAATATACTTCAACCTTGACTTGGAGGGATTGGGACCACTGTTAGAGGTGAGAAGATTAGTTCAGCCTCTTTAACCAAACCAAAAAAAGGCTTTGGCTTCTATGAAACTGTCTCCAACATTGCAAATTAGAATAACCTGTCCTGGTGGCTTTGTGAAGCTTTCCAGTAGGAGTGGGCCTGAGACCAGCAAATTCATTTCACATAGGTCACTCGGCAGCCATCACATGGTGACATCTTTCATTGACTACTGAGATAATTCAGATCGGAACGATTGACCTTGTAGTTAAAAATCCTATCCTATTACTTAAGTGTGTCTGCCATTGGGGCCATGACTAATACCTATAATTTAAATCTCATGTTCTGAAATCAGTTCATATGACTTGCTTAATTTTTAGTGAAAATGAGAAATACTCTGAGAGAAGCAAAGAGGAGGTGAGTTGGAAACGCTGGACAAGTAGCAGGATAACATGGCCTGGTCTCTTTGCACTCAGAATAAATTCGAAATATTTAATTTGAGATCTACTAGAAGATAAACTAGTAACACTTAGTTTGGGTAGCAAAACAGTGTTCTTATACAAGATTAGGTTTTTATATTTTCTCTCTGAAATGATTGTTCATGTAGATGATGATTCCAGCTGGGAATAGAAGTAAAAAATTGACTCAAATCAGGTATCAGACTTACTCATGTCTTTTTTTTTTTTTTTTAAATGGACATTAAAAAAATCTGTATATTTGGGAAAGGGGCCTAAGCTGTCAGTGCACCGAATAAAGCTGTACAAATAGTGGATCCCTGCCCACATAGGTAAACTTGGCTTTCTCCAACAGGTGGTGATTGGAGAGATTATTTGTGTGTTGTCAGTACATACTAGTGCTAAAATATAAAGTATTACACAGTAATGATTTCAGTAAAATTTTCCTGTCAGATCCTTTCTTTGTGTATTTTAATGATTTTGGTATGTCCTCTGCATTTTGATGTTTCAGCATTTTGGGAGACTGCCAAGCAGGGGGAGGAAATAGAAATGGCATCAATACATAGATAAAATAGAATACGGTCACTTTCTTCTAATTGGGAGCACAAAATAAAGCAATACATGTGACTAATCTTGTTCCCTTGTCTTAAAATTTGCTTGCAAAGTACATGAATAAGGTGTAGCTTTTCCTGTTTTACATGTTCTTTTGACAGATAAACGATAACATGACTTCGTATTGTACAATATGTTTTGTATATCCGTAGCTTTCTTCAAAATTTTAGAGTTGTCATTTAGCTTTGGTCATTCTGGAAACATGATTATAGTGATCTATGTGGCTCAATTTGAAAACAAATTTGCTGACATTAAACAAAGTAATACTGAATAGATATTTGTGACTGAAGCCAATAAATTCATCACTGTGGGGAAAAACAAATGCTGTCCATGAAAATATGGTTTACTAGAATAAAAGTTAAGAGAAATTAAACTATTTATTGCCTGTGTCTTAAATATCTGAAGAATTGAGGAAAAATGAGCAAAATGGATGGTGATTTTAAAATAATGAAACACATAATCTTCATAATGATGTATACCTGCTGTAACTTAACTTGCGCTGCCTCAGCTCTGCTGTATTCCCTTCTCTTTTGCTTGTCACCTCTTTTTATGTAAGAAAATAACATGTTCTGCCCGCAAAAGTTAGTAACTGCATATGCTGATGTCTAGAATGCAAAGTTTACTTTTGCTGGTGAAATGTGCACCATTAAATCACATTTCTTTAAGAGTCAGTCAGGATGTCACAAGTTCTTTTGTGCATTTGTTTTGATTAGATCATAGCAATGTCTAAAAGTATATTTATGGTTTTTATTATACACCTTATTCTATTATAAGACCAAAAGTAAAACCTTGGTAACAGGAGTACATGATTGTTATACATGTCTGAGATTGAATATTGGGGTGATATGTAAGCTCTCCAGACTATTAATTACTCTGCTACATGTATGTTGTTCCTGATTCTTGACAGAATCTAAAGAATTTAATGTCTGAATATAAAAATTGTCATTATAAATATGCAGACTCTCATAGAACCACCATTTTGATAAGCACTGGTATGCAGTATAAAAAGAGAAGTAGAAAAATATCAGTCATGTAATTTGGGTTATTTTTCTTGGGTTACAAACCAGCTACCACAAATGACATCCATGTGATGGGTTATGAACTATTTTAATATCTTTTCACATGGCGGGCTTTGCTTTGGCACACTTTATTAATGGTAATATAATATAGTTTTTCACAAAGATACCTATTTATTTAAATAACTTTATCTTAAGTACTTATACTAAAACCATCTACTGAAAAATTAGTTTTTACTACTGTGTGCCCCAGAATTTGGAGCAAACAGTACTCTTATTCTCTGTTAATAACAAAAATGCTTTTATCAGTAAAGTGACCTGATTTTTGTGTGATATGACAAAATTGTAAAAATGTAAAAACTTGCAAGAAATTGCGTTGCTGTCAGTTAAACAATGTTGAAAGTATGTTAGATAATTTACAGAATGAAGAAATGCTCCCTGTCATGAGTTTATTGCAGCAACATTTGTCTCTAAAATACAGTATCTTTCACTTGTTAAATATCTTTATTGTCTTAATGATTTATCTTAAGGTTCTATGCTGTAGCTCATCATCAGAGTGTCGGGGATAATCATTCAGTTCATTTCAGGAAACTCGGAATTTTTCTGTGGAAAATGTGTAGCCATTCTACCTTGGGCTCTGACCCTATCAGATTTGTCAGGCCAGGTCTATAATTGAACTGGAGGTATTCCTTGCAGGTCTCCGGCTCAGGCTTGGTCTACATTGCAGCCACTGGTCAACGGGAGATACGCAAGCTACGTAAGATGCCCTCCCGTTGATGCAGCCTTATTTCTTTCGGGAAAGTAGATTACTAGCGTTGAACAGTGAGCCCATCTGGGATTGATTTGAGTGGGTCACAATCCCACTGCATCGATCACCGTGGAGCCAGCAGTGTAGATATACCCTGTGGCTTAGTATACATTGATCAGGAAATTCGGCAGCAGTTGACAGGAATTACGCAAGCTAAGCACAGTAGCTTGCGTAACTCCCATCGACTTCCTAACTTCCCTTTAGTGTGCCGTCTCCACTACGCTGTGCATTTTGAGGAGGTGGGTCTTCACTGCTGCTCAATCAATCCGGATAGATCAATCTGACAGTGGCAGATTTACCACTGTCTGTGTGTATATACCCTCAGCCTGTTGTAGAGAGTGCTATTAGTGAATTAGATAGGTGGCACACTTCCATCTTAGTTGATATTGCGTAATGGTTTTTATGATGTTAAAAGGATCCATCTTGTTGGAGGTGGTGTTGTATTTTTCATGAGACCTAAAAAGGTCATGACTTCTTATGAGGAGAGCCATGGGAATCTTAGTGACTGAAAAAGAAGAGTATCTGAACCCTGTGTCATAGTTGAATGTCACTTACGTGATTAGTTTCATTTGGACAAAGGGTAGAATTTTCAAAGATTCCTAAGTGCCAAAAGGTACTTTTGAAAGTGAGATTTAGCAGCGTAAGTCATTTTGGATAAAGCTTTCAAAAACCACCTGAGTGTTAACTTCCTGCCCTGCCTGTTTTGTTTCTACAGAGTGTCAACCAGTTGCCCTATTCCATCTCGGAGATGGATAAACAGATCTTTGGGTATAATTTAAGTTTCACATGGGATCATTTGGGATGAGAGCCACTGTAAAATGATATATTAAGACTAACTCTTGCTGCTATAATGAGTAGTTTGCAAATAAAACACTTCAGAGTAGGCGCCTGTGGGAAATAAAGTTTGATCAGTTATTTGAGGTCATGTTACAGAATGTGAATTGGAAAATTTGAGCAAACATGCAAGTGATTACAGAATTTCATTGGACATCTGTGCATGTGCATGTTTCCCATATAACTACAAAATCTGGAAAGGATTCACAAGATACTTTTACTTTTATGCAGCATTTTTATAGAGCACTTGAGAAATATTGAAGAGTAATCTAGCATTTAACAAATGGAATTTTAATTTCTTAGCTTGTGTCCTTGATTTTAGGTTTAAATAGCTGTTCAGTATGGGGTAGTCTATTTAAAATATTTGAATGTCATTTTAAATTTATCACTAACGACAAATTTGACAATAAAACCTCCGCTCTATTATCGTTGGTCAACCTAACATTTTGTGTTCCTTGTGGAAAATGTCACTGTTTCTATAAATTGAAACTGTACCCTGAGCACTTATGGAAACTAGTTTTCTGAAGAAATGATAATTGATTGCCAAGAGTCCTTTAACATCTTTGTAATTATGGCAAAAGCTTGAAGCTGCTCTGTCAGGCCTAGTCTACACTTACCTTCAAATTCGGCGGCAGTCGATGGGAGTTATGCAAGCTACGCAGAGTAGCTTACATGACGCCAGTCGACTTCATAACTCCTATGTGGCATCTTCACTGCACTGCGTCACTTGAGGGCGTGGTTTTAACACGTCGACTTCGTGATCGATTGAGCGGGTCTTCACTGACCATTCAATCAATCCAGATAGATCGATCTGATGGCGGTGAATTTGCTGCCATCAGTGAAGACATACCTCCAGTAATTCCAATAGAATGATGCAAATGTCATTGATTGTAATGAAATGTCATGCAAAATAATTGTACCAGAAGGGAAGCACAGCACAAAATAAAGCAGGAGAAGGATCTATCAGGACATCTACAAAAATTAAACTTCATCTTTAGCAACTGAGTTTTTGTGTCGCATTTAAAATTAAGGATGAGATCTTTTGTTTAAAAATATACATGTTTTGACACATACGAATCCGATTATATTGCAAGTCAACATAATATTCTGCTCATGTCTAAAAACAAGAATATCAAAATATATTTATATATAATTAATCTTGATGACTAAACTTTGGCCTATAAATGTGGTGGTGCTACTTGGTGTTACAGCACATGTGAATTGACAAGTCTGGCAGTCACATTTGTAGAGCTACTATTTTCTGTCTAGTGGCTTTTCCATTTCAAATTATAAGTCATTAGCATACATTCTGTCTGTTAAAATGAAGCCCCCCGCCCCCCCCCCCCCCAAGCCCCTTAAAAATAGCATTGATGTTAACAGAGAAGTGTCAGATTAGTATTTTTGCTTTACAGAATGTATGAACTGACATTAATATTGGTTGAGGGGAAACGGCTCTCAGAATCTTTCAGAAGCGAATAAGAAACCTAAACACTAGATGAAAAAACAGATTTCCCCCCAACCTCCCATAGGATTGGTGTTCACAAAATCTTAGCATATTGTCTTTCCTCTATTTCCCCAATAATTTTAGTGGGCGGAAGAACATAAATTGAACCACAAGTTGTAATTAGTGTTAATTCTATAGAATAGTTAAGTAATGAAGTATAAAATAAGATGACTTTCTAAAAGTTTTTCTTTCCTTTGCATTCACCCACAATTTACCTACCTGAAATTTTTGTTGGCCTAGTAGTTAATCTTGTCTATATAATTATGGTTCCTATTTGTCTTTTTACAAGATAAAACCCTAAGATATAAGAGAGTTGTCTTAAGCCTGTAACAATTGAATGATTTTGTATCTTAAAAGCTTTGTGTTCTCTGGTTGAATCCAAACCTAGAAATTAACTTTTGTTCAATTTTTTTAAACATACCATATATAGTTCCTGTTGGAGGAAGAAAGTAATTGAGTGCTGTGATTGTGTTATTTGCGTGTCTTGCAACTTGGACTGGTTTTTTTTATTGTGCAATAAATTATTTTGTTCTTTTACAAAATCCTGCACTCCTGCAGAGGCACATATTCCAAAGTTGCAGTATTTAGAGAGAGAATGCTGTTATGGAACATTTCACTAAACTGGGCTTTATACAATTAAAACACAAAATCACCCCTAAATCTAAATATTTTTTAAAGTAAAACTACATTGCAGCTAATAAATTTCATTCACTTGCTGAATCTTGAAGACTTAGAGTTTTTACTTTTACATCAATTGTTCACAAATGGGAAATACAGCCCTAGCTGCAGTGTCATTAGTATATGAATAACCATGACATTGGGCTGTGCAAATTCAGTAGTTTTGAGCCTATGATTTTGAGTTGGGTGGATAGGTGACCTGTTTAATGCCTTTCTTAGTGTGGCTGGAAAGAAGAAATATACTGTGGTTCAACTACTTTCAGCAGTGGGAAACTAACTTCAGTGAAGTAAGTTGGACTTGAAGCTGCAATTAATTATGTTTTATATAGTATATACCAGATCATTCCTGTTTTGACTCTCTTGTTAGTCTTAATGGATTCTCTAACTCAATTGTGAATTATTACCCCCGATAAGCTGGTGTGATGTTTCATTGTAGACTACCGTTTGTGTCAGGGTCTGTTTGTTGCCCCTTTTGAGTCTACTCAGACTGTTAGCTGAAAATTGTGTAATGTGCTGACACAGCTTTTTCGAGTATTATGTATTTTATTTCTTAGTATGGTCAGGAATATAGGATGGATTGGTCAATTTTCAGTCATTTCAGTGCTCTCAGCACTATGCCTAAAAGCCTATTAGGAGGAACTCTGGTCAGCATGAAGAACGCTAGGTGTCACAATCCAGTTTCTCAATGTAGTAAATTTGGTTTATCTCCAAACTGGTGTAGTAAGAATTTCATGTTTGATTGAACTTGATTCAGGGATAGTTTAAGATCGAATTGGTGGATGATGACATTAAGATCAGTGTAAGGAGAATCTGTATATTGAGCTGTACTTAACTATTATTGAGAGGAGGACAGAAAATGGAGGGAAACCTTTGATCAGCATAATCAGTGTCGTGTCTCCAGGAAGGTCAGAAAATCTGATTTTACAAAAAATCCATTGTAAAATTTTCTAAACAGCTTAAACTATCTTCCACCTTCCTCTTTCTCCGTACTAATTGTCCTTTTAGATATTATAGCTAGGCACCAACACCAAACCGTGCAACTCTGAGTTACTTGTCAATGAACACAACAAGTTAAGAATTTATATTAGATTTGCAGAAGGGGGGTGAAGCTAATACAGACATCCTGAAGTTGGGGCATGGGGAGAGAAGAAAGCAGAAGACATTGGGTGTAGTGGGGTGGAAAATAAGGAGGCTGAAAGAGTAGTGTTAACAGTTTAAAACTGTTCCCTCCCTACAAAGTACCACAAATCTCTACTACAACTGAATGCAGAGGTATGCATTTGGATTTGTATCTCTTAGTAGGCCAGCAATGATTACCCAAAAAGCTAGAATGTGTCACTTAACTTTGAAGCTTTTTATAAACCCCCAAAAAGGCATAGTTGGGGCGTTTGTCTTTTAATCTTGATGTCTTTTTCTTTTTGTGAGCTTTAAACACAAAAGGGATCTGTTGTTCTTCAAATACTCGTCCAAATGTATTCCATCATTGGTGCACGTGCACCTCATGCATTCCCGTTCGTATACTTTTGGCCAGTAGTGTCCATTGGGTGTGTGAGGATATTTCTACACAGCAGTGTAAAATGAGGGTTATTGGGACTTAAGTCAGCTGACTCGTATCAAGGAACCCTGGGTTTGAGCATCTACACTGCATTTTCACCCTAGATGATTTTTTTGACCCATGCTTGAACCTAGGGCTCTGGTGTCCACACTGCAATGCACAGACCTGAGTCAAAAGTAACCCTATCCCAGAGTACCTAGGCCTCCCCTTTCCTCCAGTGTCGCCAGCCTAGCCCTAAGAATGTGATGCACTGTGGGAAATGGATACTGCCCACCCTCTTTCCTGAACTGTGGCAGTGCTATTGATGGGACTCAGGTACCCATAAGGAGCACAAATACATAAAGTGCATAATTAGCTCCTTTTGATAGCTGTCTCAGTAGAATGGCATGTGAGAAGGCTCTTGTGGAGATGGGGTTATTATGTCGGTGTAGTAGGGCACTTACAACAGCAGGAGCAAGGCTGTAGGGTGTACACTGACATAATTAGGTCAACGTAAGATGACTTATGTCGACCTAATTCTGTAGTGTAGACCAGACCTGAGATTAGTAAGGCTCCAAAGAACTGCCTCTTGCTCTAAAGAGAATGGCTGACATCACCGGTGATGTAAATATTTACATTTGTACATGTAAACCATAAATAGGTATGTGTTTGTTGGGACAGATAAACAGTTTGTTTGCTGTGTTTTGATAGTTACAAATAATGAGATTTCAATCCCCAGCAAGTTTATACATCTGTTGCCTTCCTGGCAGAGTATGCAAAGTAAGTGTTAATTGCTGTATCTTATTGTTACGTACAGAGTGGAGAATGCCTGCACTAAACTTGTCCAGGCAGCCCAGATGCTGCAAGCAGATCCTTATTCAGTACCTGCTCGTGATTATCTCATTGATGGATCAAGAGGCATCCTCTCTGGAACATCAGACTTGCTTCTGACTTTTGATGAGGCTGAGGTAGGTGTCCAAGTAACAGTAACATCTGCTTCTATACAGCAGCATCATGTTATCTCAAATACCCACTGAATTTATATTTGCTAATTTATAGTGCTTCCCAAAATTCATTATACTTGACAAGGACTCTATTTGGATAGATGAGCACAAAATGCTTTCAATCTTCCTCCCAAGAAAAACCTTTTCATACTGCCTTGTTCAGTTTTTTGCATATTTCTTAATTTTGTTTTTTTACAAAATGGCACTCAAGACCTTATGTAAACCCATAGATGCAAAGAAATGTGAGATTAAGGCTTATGCTTCATTTTATGTATTTTTGTGTGTATGCTATTAGTAATGGAAACATTTGGGTTGCTTCACTTTTGTGATCATGTTTCCCGTTCTTAGGAATATGGTATCTCCTATTACCTAGTGACTAGCATCATGCCTTTAAGAGGGAAAGAAATTAACATAAACATATCCCATTTGGTTGAGGAAAAACTGATGCTGCTTACTATGTTTACCTATGTCACACCTTTCAGCCTGCAAAGTTTTCCATATGCTTTCCTTCCCATGGTATGTGAGCACTCCAGTACCGGTGTTGCTGCTGCTCTGTTAACTCACTGATTACTGATACTGTTCTCTTATCATGTCATCCTGAGATGAGGCTAGTGCTTGGAATTACTGTGTGACGCTAGAAATCACATATATTCTTGCAAGGGTTCGTAATCAGTGCCACAAAGAGTTCTGTGCATGTTCATCTTAAAATATTTGTACTATTCCAACTACAGATGCAATGCTCAAGGAAAGAATTCAGTTGGTTTAAAGTTAAACTTTTTTAAAAGCTCAAAACCTCAGTTGTGGCATACCCCAATTCAATAAGATTCATATATTTGACTCTGGATTTGATTCTCACAGATATACAAATCTAGCATGTTCCCAACTTCTCCTATTAGTATTTTTCAAGAGAGCCCTTGTTTTAATGTTGATTTATCTAACTTAGTTTTAGGGGTAGTTCTGAGCTGCTGTTTCTGAGGACAGTTACTAGAAGCATAATTTCAGACTTAGCAACACTTGCAGTTTGTGATTTGAATCCACCACAAGTAGTACTTTCCAATTTACAATCTCTAAAAAACAGATTTGATGGTCCATGGGATCTGACTGTTTTGCCATGTTTTGAAGCATGTGGTGGAAGAATTGAAGAGAATATTTATACATGTTGGTGTGAATGTTTTATAAAAAGTAGTTAAAAGCCTAATGCGGATTAACAGAGTATTGAACAAAAAGTGTACAGAATCTGTAGTGAAGTAAAAGGAGATTAAGTACCTCTCTTCACATGCTCATTGTTTTGTTTTTTTTTAGAAGACTTAAGAAATTGGATCTGCCCTTCCAAAAGGGATATTATCTAATGTGTTCTGCATGAGCAAAACTGCCTAATGGAGAACCTTACATAGCGAAAACTTTGGAGCCTGCTACTCTGATATAGCTTGGCTTAGGTTATTTCTTTTTACCAGTTGAATAGCAATAATAAATTTTAAACTATGCTTTCTTCAAACTGACAGCATTTTCTCTAATGCAATAATAGCTAAATACACTCACAATTTTACTACTTCTTCATTAATATCTTTTGTCTTCATGCAATTGGAAATTATTAGAAGCAGGATTTGCATTTCTAAGAACAGATATGTTGATTTTGGCTAATGAGGCTTTCTTGAGTAATGAAATGGTGAGCAGCTTATTCAGCATTCCAAACCACATAATTATCTATAAATTATGCTCCCAAATGCTTTACCTGTTCTCTTTCAGTAATAAACAAGCATTTCTAATTAATTGTATTGTAGCTTGCTGTAATAAATGCTGGAATGTTTCTTTATAGGTCCGTAAAATTATCCGCGTCTGCAAAGGAATTTTGGAATATCTAACTGTGGCAGAAGTGGTAGAAACTATGGAGGATTTGGTGACGTATACAAAGAATCTGGGGCCAGGTTAGACCTTTCCAGTTCTCTGTGAATATATTCTTGTATGCAGCTTTATTTCCGCAGTAGTTCAGAGGCAAGATTTTTTTGGAGAGAGCTAAGGCTGGTGCTTTGGAAACTAGAGACCAACTGTTTTTTACCTCTTTCTGCTTGACAAATATTCTCTTCTGCATATATGATAGTTCTATATAAAAAAAACTGTGCATCAGGACTTAATTGACCATGTTGGGTTATTCACATCAGGGTATCCATAGGAGAGATTAATGGTATGTATTATAATGTCTTATTACGATGAAGTAATATGTTTAAAAGTTTGCATTTGCTGATGTACAGCAAAAATACAACATAAAATACAGTTGTGGAAGATGTGCACTCACTAACACAGAGCTGAATCCCATTTGTGGAAATGGACAGTCTGTGCTGATTCGGATGGTTCTATCTTAAAGGCATCTCTTGGGATGGTATACATTTAAACCACAGTATGAGTTTGACATCTTCTTGTGAAATGGAGGAGGTGCCTTGCCACAAAGGCTAATCTTTTTAATCCTCATAAGCTCTTGGCCTCAGTGTTAAATTCCACACGTGGGTTATGCATTGTGGTTAAAAATAATCTTGTGAGAAGTAATAAAATTGAAGGCAATATATTTGTCATCCCCTTGCTATGTTTCAAGAAATAAGAACCATTCATTATTTTATATATTTCTTTCATGTATCCACTTACTCATCATCTCTTAATCAAATGTCTTGCCAGTTTCTCCATATGGATTTATGTTGGCTCTAATTGTTTCCATTGGTTTTCTCTCGACTTCCTTTGTTTCCGATATGTAAATTATTTATTTTTGAGCTAAGGTTACGAAAACTGAACTCCCTATTTCAGGTGAGGACACATCATTGATTTTAAAAATGGGGATAATATTTACCTCCTTAGTAAAGCAATTTGAGACCTATATGATGAAAAGCACTATATTATAAGAACAAGTTGTTCTTTATACATCCTAACATTTTTGTTATGACTGCAATGACTTAATAAGAGGATATTCATTGAACTGTGCACAATAAGCACAGCTCAGTTTCCTTGAATGGTTACAATTAATTTCAAACCCAACAATGTGTATGAGTAGTTCAAATTATACCTATTAGTGTTTAGAAACCTTACTTAAACCCTGAATTACATCTGCTATGATATTGTGTATTTATCTAGTTTTGTTAGATTCCTCTAAAGTTCTTCAGTCTTCACTTGTTGGTGTAGTATAATAAATGTTATCTCCATAACTTTCCACTTTGTCATCAATCCCCATCTCCAGAATATTAATGTGTTAACATTAGCACGTGCTAAACTCCTGTCCTAGTACAGATCACTGGTGGTGCGGTACCTTTCACTGTTAATCTTTTTTGCCATGCTGAAAACCGACTTCCTTCTGTCTGTCCCTTACTCAGTTTCTAATCTATGACAATCCTTAACTCTTGCCACCCGGAACTAAAGTTACCTTATGCCCCGTTGTGAGAGACTATCAAACAAAATATCTATTTCTATTGTCTACTTTGTTGATAGGCTGAAACTTAGAGTGGATTGGAGAGACATGATTTTGCTGTGCAGGAATTATGCTGGATTGTCCCTTTCATGTTTATTTCAGTATTTTATAACTCTAATTTTTCAGGCAGTTCACCTGTCACTAAAGCAAGGCTCACGGGTCTGTCATTCCCACATTAGTGCCTGGTGTTTTTCATACAGCCAGGTGCAATATTTGCAATCTACTAGTCAAATGGTTAGTGCTTAGTGGTCTCCAAAGAAGTGTGTGTGTGTGGGGGGGGGGAATCTGTCCTCACCCCACGTCTGCTCATCCACTGCCCAGAAATCAATTCTGTCCCCAGCCCCAATCATTCCTATCCCTCTAGCCTCACCTTTGCAGCACCTGCAGTTCTTTCTTTCTCTTTCCTCTCCAGGCCTGTGGGCTGAGGGGGCTACAGTGAGGATCTTTCGGCCTAGTTGCAGCGGGGGAGGGAGGAGCAGAAAAGCCATTCCATTGCTCGCAGGATGGGAGGAGGGAGTGGAGCCATCCTGAGCTGCTGGGTATTTCTGCTCCCTCTTACCCTCTCCCTTCAGTGAGAATGGTGTTGGTTCCCAAGGGGGAAGGCGAGAAAGCTCTACCAGCTTTTGTCCTAATTGGCTGTTTCTCTGGTTGCCCACTTTCTGAGGATGAGCAGCCAATCAGAGTGGTTTTTCCCCAGGTAGTACTAAAAATGTGAACCTTTTAGTGTCCTGGCTCATTCTTTGGAGATTTCATTTCCTGAGCTGCAACTCAGCAAACTTAAGAATTGTCTCTGAAACAGATGACTTACTGAAAAAAATACTACTTCTTTGAGGAGTGTCCTCAAATACCACAGCAAAGCAACACCTTATGGTAAAGAGTGGGAGAGAATAGACCTCTTCGGACGCAAGGCGTTCTCATCTGCTACATTTCAATTCCGCATAGCCAATTATGAGGTGTTATTGTCAAAATATACCCAGACAATCTTTTCTTTTCCTCTGGTAAATCATCAATAAAAATTGCCACCTTAGAAAACAGTTTAGAGCCAATATCTCTGAGGGCCATCTCCTCATGCGCACAGCATTATAGACCTCACTTGTCTTGGCCAATACAGTGGCTCACTCCATGGCCACATCAGTAGTCATGTGCCGGGCATCATGACTTCATCTTTTGGGTTTCCCAAAAGAAATACAGTCAGTAGTAGAAGATCTGCCATTCAAAGGCCAGAAGCTAGTTGCAGAGAAAACAGATGAGTCTCTTCACTCCCTCAAAGACTCCCAGGCAACTCTCAAATCCTTGGGAATCTACACACCTCCAAACAAAAAGAAACAAGGCAAGTTTTACACTCAGAAATTCCAATCACCTTACGCCCAACCTCATAGATAGTTCAGCCAGAGGCATAAACAGCGTCAGACCAGAGGACGCCCAACATCAAATCAATCTTCAACAAACCAGGAACCCACATCCAGACAACAATTTTGAAGGTCCAGTTGAGAGCACCACACACACACACACACACACACACACACACACACACACACACACACACACACACACACACACACACACACACACACACACACACACACACACACAACATACTAACGCGGGAAATACTTATAATCTCCACACCATTTGGAGACTGCCTGTCACCATTTCAGAACATCTGGAGAAACATCACATCACACTGATGAGTTCTAGAAGTGACAGAGAATGGTTATTCCATCCCATTTATGTCTATCCCATCCACCCACCCCCCCTTCCCCGTCCCTCTTCAGGGACACCTCTCACGAGAACCTGTTACAACAGGAAGTACAGCGCCTCATACAACTGAGCGCAGTAGAACCGGTACCATTGCAGTTCAGAGGGAAGGGTTTCTACTCATGTTATTTTCTGACACAGAATAAAACAGGTGGATGGAGACCCATCTTAGATGTAAGAAAACTCAACAAATTCATCAGATTTCATCAAACATTTCAAGATGGTATTAGCAACAATAATCGCAGCATTAGAAAAGGGTGATTGGTGCTCTACTCTCGACCTCCAGGATGCATATTTTCATATTACAATACACCCATCTCACAGGAGATTCCTGAGATTCACTTTCTGTACAAGGTGCTTCCATTTGGCCTATCAACTGTTCTGAAGGTCTTGTCAAAGGTTCTATCGGTGGAGGCAGCATACTTATGAAAACACAGAATCATGGTATTTCAATACTTAGACGACTGTCTGATAAAGGCAACAATACTAAAAGATGCAATGGAGGCTACTCCAGGAGCGATAACTCTGTTCACAAAATTAGGGTTACAAATAAATGAACAGAAGTCAATGATACATGTTCTAGAATTTATCAGAGCCTACCTCAATACCCTAGAGGCCAGAGCCATACTTCCTCAACAACGATTTATCACCCTAACCAATCTCATAACAATGGTAATAGACAGCCCACAGATATCCACCAGAATGTGCCTGCAACTGTTAGGCCACATGTCTGCAACAACTTTCGTGGTCAAACATGCCAGACTTCATATGAGAAGCCTTCAAGAATGGCTTGTCTATTAGACATTTGCAAAGCAGCTACTTGGGCATCAATACATACTTTCTCAAAACATTACGCAATAGAAAAACAATCTGCCTCAGATGCCCTATTCTGGCTGACAGTATATCAACGGTACATAACACATCTCCGAAGTCTCTTCTGTCTATTGAGGGGCGCTGTTCAACAGTCACCTAAAGTGGAGCACCCACAGGGACACTCCTTTAAGAAGAAGAGAAGGTTACTCACCTTGTGCAGTAACTGAGGTTCTTCGAGATGGTTGTCCCTGTGGGTGCTCCACTACCTTCTTTCCTCCCCTCTACTTTGGAGTATGTATATACAAATTCTGCTCTGTGGTAGAGAAGGAACAGAGGGACGGTTGGTCGCACAGCATGAGATGGTGACAGCGCATGTGCGACCCAAACAGGCATTGCTACCATAAATCTCCGATCTCATGTGCAGGGTGCCCGGACAGCAAAAATGGAGCACCCACAGGGACAACTATCTGAAAGAACCTCAGTTACTGCACAAGGTGAGTAACCTTCTCTTTTGTTGTTGTTGGTTTGTTGTTGGAATCTCTCCCACTTTGCTCTTAACTCTTGGATAAATAGCATCTATCTGGCTGACTTATTGCTATTGTGGCAAACAGCCGGCTTCCCCCTAGTGGGTCTCACGCTTCTGCCCCTTATTGTGAGTCAGGGAGTTGCCAGTTACCCTGTCTCCCCAGGGAGGTACCTTGCTGTGGCTCTCTCCTGCCAGCTGGGGCCAAGGGTTCTCTCCTTCTCTGTTCCTCTGGCTGCAGAGAAGCACTGTCTCCTAGCCTGGGGGAAGTTTCTCCTCCACCTGCCCCAAACCTTCTGGCAGCTTCCTCCTCCTTTGCTCCCCTCCCCCCCCCTTAGGGAGGGCAGGGTTTAAGTACCCCTGGAGTAGCCCTTCATTGGGTCCAG
Organism: Emydura macquarii macquarii; assembly: GCF_026122565.2. Lineage (NCBI taxonomy): Eukaryota > Metazoa > Chordata > Testudines > Chelidae > Emydura > Emydura macquarii. The sequence goes on from NW_027130204.1 coordinate 7,483,291, forward strand.
GTGTCTCTAATTGCCCTGCAACAATCTCTCCTCTGCTTGCAGGAAAATGGGCTTTTGGCATTCTTGGATTCACACCCCGGCCCTGGTATACCCTTTTGTGGCCATCTGGCCTGACTTTACCACACTATGTAATCACTTCACATCTTTTCTCTTTGTCTATGTCTACACTGATGACTGTGTGTAGGGTATTGGCACTGCATGCCCAGCTAGCATGGGTATAAATAGCTATAAATGGTGAGTCACTGCTTAGGGGTGAGTAAAGACATGTCAGAACCTTAGGGTATGTACCCTATACTGCTCTTTGCACACCCAAGCAGTGCTTTCTGTGCTACACTGCTTGGCAGTGTAGTGTCCTTGAGCCTTTCCCTGCTGCCTCGCCCTGCCAGAGCCTTTCATACACGCTGCAGTGTGGACACTACCTGCTTTTCACTGCCGCGTGTAACTATACATACCCTACATGCCACTGCAAGTTTAGACAGGGCCTTTGAGACCTCAGTCGTTGACAGTCCCTTGTCTCTATTACCTGAAAAAGAGCAGAAATAACAAGAGTCCTGTAGCACTTTAAAGACTAACAAATTTAATTTCTGCAGGCATAAGTTTTTGTGGGCTGCAACCCACTTCGTCAGATGCATCTGACCATTGTTGTTTTTAATTTTTAACTTTTTAACTATTTTTATTTTTACCATTGTGGGAAATTAGGGTCAGGGTAGCACTGACAGCAGGTCTGCAGTGGGTCCCTAGTACTGATAATGAGGCTGCAGAGAGCTCCCTGCTCATCCAAAGGTGCAGGGAAGGCTGTGGTTCTGCCCCACTGCTGAACAATTCTTGCCTGAGGACACAGCCATTCAATAGTGGGGTGGCTTCTGTGGCCAGGAGGCTCTTCCTCCTTGCCGTCCTGACCAGGGGACTCTGCCAACACAGCAGCCTTCCCTGAACCTTGCACTTGCGGGTACTGGATGTCACCAGCCATGCAGGGAGTCCCCTTTACAGCTCTGCTGTCATACCCCGTTTACATAGGGCTTTCTGCTCTGCCACAAGGCTGGTGACACTGATTGCTGCAGGCGCAAGGTTTGGGAGGTAGCGTGCACTCTCACCCACTGTTACCAATGGATTTTTTTTCTGTCTAGTTCTGTCAATCAGCTGAAATCGACGTTTACCAATATCTATCGACTTAAAATCAAATCCTGCCATGACTACTTATTTTGCATCTCTGGCTATTTATCTTCAAAATTTCTCTTAGCCCTTCTAATTTTTTACATGTCTTAAGTTATGCTCCTTCTCTTTGGCTTCATTTGGGCTGGATTTTGATTTAGGAAGAACACTTGTTTGGCTCCAAATAATCACTAAATCCTTAAAGCATTATAATGATGGCAAGTTTTATGGAATCTTAGGCATAACGCTGCTACTCCACCTCTGTGACATCAGCAGTTGTTGTGTGGTTTATAGTCCAGTAGTAAAGTATCCCACAACTGTTTCATTTCTCGAACACCTTAACCTGAGAATTTTCTTTCCTTCTGGAGTATATCTTTTTAAACTCAGTCTGTCCTGTTCTTTATTGGTTACAGTGTTACTTTGATATTACTGGTATTCCTCAGAGATGTTCTTCTGTATATGTGCTCCTCAGCATATGTCTTTCCCTGAGTTTTAGTTTAAATAACCCCTCAAAACCTTGTTAGCTTTTTCAAGGCAAAAATCTGGCTCTCCTTCAGCTAAACCAATATGCAACTTTATTTTATTCCCATCATGAACATATGCAAACATGAGTAACATATATCTTTTAAGACCAGCAGATTGCACGTTGTATTTAAGTTGGAGGGGAGGAGGAATACATGGTTCCCTCAATAGTTTCTGGCTACTTGAAAGTGTGATTATATATGTATGTTCCACTCTGTTCCTCATGTAAGTCTTGAAAGTGCTTTTACTTCAGAAATCCTGAGTGTAACATGCTTTGATTCTTTTCCTTTCATCACCAATATAATTGTTTTTAGAGAATTAAGGTATTTTTATTTAGTTTTTCTAGGACAGTGTAAATTAATACAATCACATAATACTACTAATATTTCCAGACAATGAAAGTCTTTGAAGCCAACAAACCTAAACCGTATCAGTGATATTTTCCTATTCATGTTATCCACACCATTGTTTAGGTGAGAGCTGATCAAAGCTAGAGGAGGAAAGAGCACTAAACTACCTTGTCATACATTGCTGAGCTGACAGATTTTCATGAAGTAGGCTATTCATTACTTTTGTATTTGTATAGCTCTTTTCTTAAACTTCATGATAAATAAACTTCAAAATTATGACATTAGCCACTAGAAACCGGATCTATGGTTTCCCTGAAACTATTGAAGTATGATGTAATTAAAAGTAGATGATATTAAACTTCTTGAGTAGTGTCAAAACTCATTACATTTTTGGGTTCTTGTTTGGAAAGCTAAATAAATAACTGAAGCTAGACATTCTTTGTAAAATATTCATAAATCTGGGGAAATTCAATATTAATAGTTTCATCACTTGAACTTAATTTCCTAGGAATGACAAAGATGGCCAAAATGATTGATGAAAGACAGCAGGAATTGACTCATCAGGAGCACAGAGTTATGTTGGTGAACTCCATGAATACTGTGAAGGAGCTGTTGCCAGTCCTTATTTCAGGTAGTTTCTTTTGTACTAATAGATGCAAATGCATGATCTGCATTTGGATGCATAGTTGCATAGGGGTAGCCATGTTAGTCTGTATACAGTAAAAACAATGACGACAAAAAAAAAACAATGAAAGATTCTACAGGACTCTTGTTGTATTTGGATGCATGTATGTTATAGCCATTAAAATGGAAGCTTTGACATGCCTCTTGGGCTGACTGCAAATATTTAGATGTTTGATTTGTAACAAGCTAAAGGGGGATGGCAAGTTGTAATGCCAACTCTCCATATGCATATTCTGGGTATTTGCCTATTTTAAGTTCTGTGCACATCAGACTTAAAGTGAGCTACACAAACTAATGATGTACTATTTATCCCAGATACATTTGTGTCATGCATGCCTGTCACAGTGTACAGGGTTTAATGAGTATTTTTAAATGGCAGTTAACGTGTGCATTCATATGGATAAACTCTCCTATGGTTGTCCTGTCCTTTTAGTATCTGTTTATAATACATCTCACATTAATACCATCTAGTTGCCACCATGGAAGGATTAAGGGAAGGATCTAAACAAACTCTTCTATGGGGTGGGTGGCCTTGAAAAGTATACCATAAATAGGGCACAGTCCTGCTATATTTCTCACGCTTTTGTCTGCCATGATATATAGGGTGTTTTATCCTGGGAATGGGTAAGAAGAGAAGAAGGCTTAACTGCTGAAGGTTCTTCAGCAGCAGAACTGCCAGTCCTATAACTGAAATAGCTTCTCCCTCTAGCAAAATTCATGTGGTTAGCCAAGAGGGAGTGCTGGTCTGATAAACCACAGGGAGGCAGAATATCTTCCCCAAGACAAGGGTGAAAAGGGGTTTGGAGGAGAGGGAAGCACATAATACGACTAGGCACAACTTACCATTTCAGGGTTTTCACATTTGTGTACAGATTCACCTTCCTCTCCACACACTGAGCTGGATTTTGCCTAGTGGCATAGAGATGGTATTGTATGTTACTCTGTTGCTTTTATTTTAAGAACTGACTATAAAATCCCATAGAAACTGAACATGAATTTGACAGTTTCCTCTTGCTCCTAAGTGGGTATCATCTTGTACACCATAAAGCACATTTAAATAAATTACCTACTCAGTCTGGAGTAGCCATGAGTGTTACATATCAGGATAGAGGGTGAAAGATTTTGAGCAAAGCTGTGTAGGAAGGCTTCCCAGAATTTGCTGCATCTGTTCCACATGTAATTCCTCTTAAAAACCCTACTTTTGTCCTCCCTTTGGTTTTTTTAAGTGAATTTACTGTCATGAGGCCATTCAGATTTTGTCCTTTCTCCAGATGCACCTACAGCAGTGGCAATGCCCTGCCAACATGCCTTTGTCTTAATCTGTGGACTAAGGAGACTGTAAGGGGTTGGAGGATAGTTCAGTGTTTAAACAAGACCAAATCAGCATAAAAGCTTAATTTATAATGTGGCTTTGATTCTGGCAGGCAAGATAAACCAACTTGTAATACATATGTCCATGTCTGCGTTTAAGGCCAGTGTTTAAATACAATAGTTTTTGTAATTCAAATGGGGCTTTTTAATTACTGTTGCCTTGAGGTGGATTTTAATGGAGGGGAGGACACCACCATACAAATACCAAAACAAGCTAATAACCTCCCCTGTATTTTTGTTGAATGTATTATACATTGATGTAAAAAAGCATTAGGAAAACTTCCATTTTCTCTTTAAATGAGGCATGTGGTGACAAAATCCATCTAGTCTATGAATGGGACTGTTGTGTAACCATCTCAGAGCCTGCTTGAAAGCAGCACCATTTCCCAGCAAAAACTTCACTAACTGTAGTGGCGTGTGGATAGCTATACTGCACAATGTTTTGCATACCATGTTTTGCATCTGTGCATTTTGTGAAAACCTGGGCAACTCTTACATTGCCTCATCTGCTGCATAGGCTCCACCTCAAGGGCAGAGGGTTCTGGGTGTGTTTTGCAGAGTGAATGCTCTAGGTATCATTCCTCACAAATGGGGAGTAACTGAGGGACTAGCTAACCAAGCATGAGATGCAGTTTGATGGTCCTATCTGTAGATGAGAAAACTTATAATTTGGTTACAGCCTGACAAGAAAAATGTCTAGCCCTTTTCATAAACAAACAGTAGTTATAGTGGCAAAAAACCCTCTCTAGTGTAGTGACAGTTACACTGGTATCAACGTTCTTATACTAATATAGCTTATTCTTGTTTAAGAATGTAAGAACGGCCATACTGGGTCAGACTAACGGTCCATCTAGCCCAGTATCCTGTCTTCCGACAGTGGCCAATGCCAGGTGCGTCAGAGGGAATGAACAGAACAGGTAATCATCAAGTGATCCATCCCCTGTCACCCATTCCCAGCTTCTGGCATATTTATAACTGTCAGCAAAAAGTTACTCTTAATCAACATAGTTATACCAGTAAAATTTAAGTGTCATCAGTCTTCATGGTGTTTTCTTCTCCTGTTCAAAACATACAGTTTACTACCCCTGAGTTTATGCAATAAGAGAATATCTTCTATGTCAGTTGTATCTTCTAGATAGTTTCTCTAATCTAGAGTGCAATGTTCACAGCTATGAAGATTTTTGTTACTACTAAAAGTTCCAGAAGTCAAGGAATAGAAGAGGCCTTGAAAAACCGCAATTTCACAGTAGAGAAGATGAGTGCTGAAATAAATGAGATTATCCGTGTGTTACAGCTCACTTCCTGGGATGAGGACGCCTGGGCCAGCAAGGTATGTTCACTGTTGCTTCTAGAAATAGAAGTCAGATTCAACTTAGCTTCTCACAGCAACTAACTATAAATTGAGGCTTTCAAGAATATTTGATTAGTGTGTACACAACTTTATCTTGTAACATGATATAGTATTAGATCATAAGTAGACTTGAAAGAATTAGATTTTTCAGAAAAGGTTGATTTTACTGTATACACACAAACAATGAAAATGTTTCCATTGATGATCAAAATGTACATATAGGCAATGTAAGAAAATTGCTGCTTGAGAACTTATCAGAGTTGGACTTAAGGCAATTTACTTTATATATTTTGACATATGGGAAATATGTGTTTTAACAGTTAAAGCTTTAACTTTTTAAATCTGTGTCTATAGTTATTAAATAGTTGTCTGCCCCCCATACTTTTCCATAACTGTGAAAGTTTAAATCAATAAAAATAAAAAATGCTTAAAATAAACATCAATATTGTCCATCAAAATTTTAAAAAATTAAAAATTGAGTTCTGCTAAGCTAATAACAAGATCCCAAAGTACAAAGAATATCTTTGGAGGTAATTTGGTCTCCCTTAAGGCTAGTTTTTAAAAATAGTTTGCCTATCCCATTGGTTATTTTTTGCTAATTTCTATAATAGTAACAAGTAGATTAAAAAGAACATGGCCCACGGGGTTGGCTTAGTGGCTTATTGGAAATGCTCTGTACTGCTATGCAAGAGACCTGGGCTTGTGTTCATTTCTGATCATGCTTTTTGGTTTGACAGGAAAGTGCCAGAATGTAGTATATTCCTTTCAAGGAAATTGTATCTTTAATCTCAGTCACTTGGTGGCCAAAATTTACACTGTGTGGTGTAAGTTGCGTGCACAAGTTATCCCTTGTGTTCCATACAAAATATGGCTAGCTCAGTACAGAACTTAAGTATCCAAACCAGTATTATGGGAAGCGCCTTTAGGTATGGGTTTAGCAGGCAAGTTAGTTTGCATTCATATTCTCTCTAGAAACCCGAAGTTGTTTCTTGATGTAAAGACTAGGTGAAGAGCTCCACATGTGATGTTTAACTGAGCAAATCTTTTTGTTCTAACCTGGGACTAATGTCAGTATATGTTCTCCTTATCCTTCACCTCCAAAAAGGCTCTGTGTTCTGAGCAACCTTTCTGGAACGGAAGAGGTGTGAAATGAGATCTGAGAAGTTGTCATTTTTACAAAAATTACTCCCCATCAACCTAAGCGTATTTGGGCTTGTTTGCAGCTGCTGGCAAGTGATGCCATTGCTCTGCTTTGCCTAACTGTCACTTTGCCATTTAGTACAGGAAGACTGCTACATATATCAGTGCCTGCCTGCTCACAAGGATGGAGCACAGGCGGAACGGAGAGATACTGCTGTGTGCAGTCATATTCTGTGTAGCTGCAGTTACCAGCAAATACAGCAGCATGATGAGTGATTAGGGTGCCAACCATGTTTGGAGAGCTTTTAAAGTATGCTGCTAATGGGACTTTTAGAATCAGTGGCACAGTAGCAAAGAATTGAAAAACTACATTTAAAAAAAAAAAAAAAAAGTCTAGACCTAAAGAAAGACCAGTTCCCACTTACAAGTTGTGGCAGAAAACCTGTTTTGATCTAGACATTAAAAGCACTTCAGCCTATATATTGGTGTTTTATTCTTATTTTGCCTTTAAAGTATTTTATCACTCTACCATTTCCTTATTATGACTACTCTATGCATCTTTGTTTTTATTCTCCTGTTTCTTATCTTTTCTCACCTTTAGAAGGTAAGCTTTCTTCCACACCCCACACGTGTACTTTTGTACTAAAACAAAAAAGCATGTCTGTGGGATTTTGTGCTGTGTGCAGACTGTGTGCTGTGTATTTTTTCTGTGTGCCAGTTGTAACACCATACTTATGTATATAGGTCTAATGGAGGTTTTAAAATTATCTTAATGCAGCAGTAGCTAGGCTGCTCTATCTGAAGTTTGGAGCAGCTTGTTAGATTGAGTTGTCATTATCTTCACCTATGTGAAGACTGCCTTTCAGAATTTGATGGGAGTCTTTCCAAGTTTTTAGGACAGGTTCTTGTTGAATGTTTTTGATTTACCTATGTTACTAGCTTCTGGTGCTCATGATTGTAGAGTCCAATTATGCAGAAGCAGACTTTTTGTCTATTGGAAAGCTTTATACAGTTTCTTTAAGTAATTTTGCCTGTCCCATAGTTTGTGGGAAGAATCTCTTGCTTTTTTACTAGCACATCTCCTCAATAAATAAGTCGCATTGGAGAGCATAAGCCCCTTCTATAAAGGGCATGTGGTTTACACTCATAACTTGTTAGTTTTTTTAATTAGCTTTTCCTTATGGATTTAAACATTCCCCCATTTTGTTTGAAACATATACAACTTCACTGTTCTAGTGCATGGGAAACCAGGAAACTTTCATTGTCCTAAGATGAATGCAGTAAGAAGCAGAAAGTAGATTTTTTAAATTCTTGAAATGTGAAACAGTTCTGTTAGTAACACAAGTTAAGGAACTTTTATATAAATGCTCACATTTTGACTAACTTTAAGTGGAAAATTTTGGCCAGTGTGCATAATACATAAGTATGCTTTGTGGTCAATATTCCAAGTACATCACTGTGCACTCTAAGTAAATTTAGAATAATATTTTAATTATAAATTATATTTCAGCATGCAGGATTATGATAGTCTGCCTGCTTTTTAGAAATGTAACATTGGGCATTGCTTGTGTGCTGAGCTGTTCATGATACAAAAGACAGTAAATGTTACAACTGAACATTTGTAAGAGGAAATAAATCCTTGTATTGGTTGTCTTGCCAGTGGTCCCACATAGTAGATATTCCTCTATTGGTACATATGGCAAATGTTTGATTTGGGGAGAGAGGAACTATTAATTTATTTATATTTGCTGTACCTGTTGCATGCTTCTCCTTACTGATGGAGACGTCCAATGGAGAGAGATGATTCCTACAGAAAGGAGAGGGGAATAAAGTAAGTGGAGGAAAAAATCTGGAGCAGAACTGTTTTTCCTATCAAGTGCACACTATTATTAACTTCATCATTAAGATAATTCAAACACTGTTTCTTAGACTGAGTGTTAATTTCAAATTTAGACAATATTTATGGTTCTGGCAAAGCATGAATTTGCTTTAATGTAGTTTTTTGATTAAACATAATTTGAGTGTTTACAATTTAAATACTGAACAAATGTTGACATTTTTCTTAAGCAAATCTTAATAGTTGAATTGTCTGGCTGCAACAAGATTTTTTTTAATGTGCAGGTTTTTGAATAAGCAGTTAAATGAAAAATCTTGATGAAAGTGGGATGAAACTACATATGGAATACATTTGAGTATATAAACGTTAGATTTTTTTTTTTTTATTCATTCAAATGCCTACAGGCTACAAGACTAGGAAAAGCAAGGATCTGCTGCTGCTGCAGTGCTAAATTAATATAATTCCCACAGCGGCTGAAGAAGAGAGAGCTTGTAGTGAATATGGAATGGATTGTGCAAGATTCTGAGCATTTCTTGAGAGTTGAGGGCTGTTGGGAAGCATCCAGCAATTTTGTTGGAAGCTTCTCAGGATTGAACCCTGTTTGGCTGAGCTAGTTAATATGCCAGAAAACTTGACTTGCTGTACTTTCTTCAACATTCCCTTCTTTGGTAAAGAAAATCAGATATCAAACAACTTCTCTAGACATAAAGTACTTAATGATTCAGAGGTTATATTTAATATTCAGCAACAAGCGATAGTGTCAGATTTCAGAGATTCTCTCTGGTAGTAGCATTATGAGTATCATTTTTCCCATCTGGACTAGCTCCATGGCTGTTCACAAAATTACTAGTGACGATGGAAGTGGCAAAAAGAGGAAAATAGCTCTAGGAGGTACCCTTCCTGGAGGATTGGCTTGTAAATGCCCGTTGTCTCTTCCTCACTCAGGCAGTGGTAACCCTGATTGTTTTGCCAGTTTTGTCTAGGTTCTTTGAAAAACCAGTTCTGTTTCTGTTATTCCACCTCTTTTGTCTGAGAAAATTTTAGACACCATAAATTTAGTTGAGTCAGAAGGGAGACAAAACAGTGCAACACTTTCAGAACTCCAGGAAAATCAAAGCCTAGAAACTTAATACAAAAAATATTAAGCAAGATGTTTTAAACTGGTTTTCCTGGACAAGATTTTAGTTCCCCTGTCCCTGCTTGCCAAACTTTATCAATCAATAGGACTGTAGGTTACAAGGATATCTGCACTCCCAACTCTCTCCAAAAATCTGACATTGGACAAGACTCTGTCAGAGCCAAAGGGATGAAGCATACAACAAGTACGGAATCAATGTGTCCTGTTAAGGAGCCTGTTCTGATGGACTGTGTCCAGTAGAAATGAACAAAAATGCCGAAACAGGCTAAAAGCTTGGACCAATCTTATGCATTGCTTGTTCAAAAGCATATTCTCGAATACCATACAGCAGTGATTTTGATAGCACCACAGTTGTAGCCTATCTAGACAGTCCAGGGGTTGATGTGACGCTTGGTAACCTGTGCTTTTAAAGAAGTGATGTTCTTGAATTGGATGAAACAATTTATTGGCTACCAGAATGAGTTCCCTAGCAGAAATCTCAAATATCTAAAATGGACAGACCTTGACTGACTACAATAAATAAATTTTAAAAAATGGGGAGCTATTCCAATCTGTGCTCCATTATGTCTGTAGCTTCTAGGGAGCCCCAAGAATTGATGTATTTAATACACAAAATGACAAGACTTAGACCACAGAATGATCAGAAGTGGAGCCCTGGTGTTGATGGGAAAGGTGACAGAAGACAACTTGGCTTTTTTAGATCCCAGGTTGAATATGTAGTGCTGGGTGTTAAAAGCTAAAAAAAACCCCATAAAATAAAATCATGCGGACTTTCATTAACCAAATGAGAAATCCAGTAAAATATAGGAAATCTTCAGTGCCATTTTACTGACTATAATTACACAAATCAGTGAAGAAGACTGCAATTAGCATGATTAAATATAATACTTGGGCATGATCAGTGCATATTATGTAGGAGGAAGATAAGGGTTTTTAAAATAATCTTTAAGTAGACTTAAAAATTGATGGGGGATTTTCAGTCTGTTCCCTTGAAACCTCTTCAATGCACAGTATAAATCTAAAGCTTGAAAGTGCAGTGTTATATTGAATACATCAGAGATGTTTATGTGATGGACAAACACAATTGTAAAATTCCTTTCATTTATGAACCCATTTCTCCATAAGGCCCTGATTTTGCAAAGATTTATGCACAGGCTTAACTTTAGGCTCTGTGAGTGATCCTATTAAGTCTTCACAGGGTCAGAGCATTAATACAGAGACTAGTGACGAATATGTATACCTTTTGAAGCTTCCGTTAATGCTTTTCTTTTTGGATTGTTTATGGAGTGGCTGGCTTACTGTTCACTATCCATTCAGAGCTAAAACTCCTTTAGTCTGCATATGCAATAACTGAAAGCTGCAACCATCACAAATAAGAGTTTATCAGCTTAGTTAAATGTTTTAATAGTTTTTGGCATGGTACTTTATTGTCTTATCACTTTTAAATACAGAATTCACAAATTATAGAGCTCTAAAGTTGTTAAAAAACAGTATATCCTGCCCTATAAGGTTTGAAGTTGTTTAAAAGCCACTCCAAGTACAGATCTGGCATTTAGCCTTGAAGCTCATCAATCTCCAGTTCTCACAGACTGTAGAAGGAAGCAGGTTCTGAGACGTAGGCCTTCTAATGACCATGCTCTGCCGCTGGACCTGGACAGTTCAAACCCAGTCCTTGACTCCAAGAGCCCCCTAGAAATTGCAGTGTGGCATGAGGTGATCTTTAAAGAGCTGGGTCCCACAATATAGGACTGCCTAATTGAAACCAGCCCCTTAAACTGTGCTCAAAAGTGAATAGGTAGCTGGTGCAGGTCATGGAGCAGGGTTATAGTCTGTTGAAAAGAGCTCATCCTAAGAAAAGAGTAGTGGCGTACTGCACCAAGTGAAGTTCCTGTGTTTAGCCCTGAATACAACATACTGCAGAAATCTAGTTTTGGGGTTACCACGGTAGGGATATACAGGTTCACTTCAAAGAAGGGTTTCAACCTCATTAGTGCTGTCAGTGTATCCCTCATTGTACAAGATACAGACAAGTGTACAAGACACAGAATCCTATCCCAAGGATCTTGCAGTCTAAATAAGATCTGACATGAATGCATTTGGGGTTGTGTAATGGGTGGGCCAGGGTTCTGCTGACATATTGTGTTAAGTACCAAAACTCTGCATAAAGTTGCTGAAGTCTGATGACTCTGTGGCAGGTGCAGCTCATTAACACTATCTAGAATAAACACATTTTAGTTTCACATGCTTTTTGAAGAGCTTTTATTCTGTCCCTGTCCCAGACTTCTTGCATTTGATTGTCCTTGTACTCTCCTATTGTATTGGCTAGAAAGCTCACAGTGGCCTCTAGTGGAGAGTTAACAAATCAACACGGGTAAATGTACGCAGAGAAAGGACTCAATGTTTTCAGCTTTTTCTGGGCAAAGTGTTTTGCTACTAAGACTCAGCAGCTCACTGTTGGAATAGAGCATCTCAGGCAGAGGCTCGCTGCCATGGGTATATAAGATTTTATGTATTACACATGTATTTTAGGTCCTTTTTATCTTAAGTCTCTATTGATTTAAAGTTCTGATTATTCTCTGAATCCTACTAGTTGACAGTAAAACTATATCTTCTTCTATCCTTCTTGTTGTTTTCTCAAAAGTGACACTCAGCTAGTCTCTGACTTTAAAGGGCAGATGAATTCCAAAAAAATGTAGCTGTTCAACAGATTATCCAGAAAGGTGCATATAATTGTCATTGGCCTGTTGTCTCTAAGATACCACCTCCAGTAGTATTAAGTCACTTCTGAAAAGACTTATAAATCATACTCTCGTTGCTAAGTTTACTGTAGTTGCTACAGAGTCTCGGTAAATACTTAAAAATTTACTGACTTCCACGATACTATGTTTGAGAATTATTGTGGTTTTTTTCTCTCCAGGAGTTGTAGCACCGGAAAAATAACTGAATAGAAAAAGTAACTAAAAACTTGCATGTAAAAGTTCTTTGCATTTTGAGTGAGACGAAAACATGTCCGTTGGTTTTAATTCTCAAGAAAAGCCTGTGACTTGTTGCTGTCAATACATTTTTGAGCTGTTTTTATAGGAGTTTAAAATTGACTTGCGTTAAGCTTCATTTTCTGTTGGCTTTGACAGTGTTTACTAGCTGTGCTTGGGTAGAGAGAATGATTATGAAGGTTTCTCTTTTGTAAAGGACACTGAAGCTATGAAGAGAGCCTTGGCCTTAATAGATTCCAAGATGAACCAGGCAAAGGGCTGGCTAAGGGATCCCCATGCACCACCAGGTAATATTCATACTCCACCCATCCAGCATTCAGACCCTTACTGTCTAAATGATTCTGTGTTTAAAAAAAACAAAACAAAAACAGACAAAATAATTCTGGTACATTGCTAAATAACAAGTGAGATATTCTGAAAAGAAATGCTTAAATGTTCTTTCCTTCAAATATTAATGTAAAATGCGAAGTGCTTCGGAAAGCTTTGTTTTTTCATGTTGTCCAAATGATACCGTTTAAACTGCATGTAAATGAATCTTCTCCTTTGTCTTCTGCCAGAAAATGTATTGAATATTTAATACTGTATCTACCTTCCTTTGCTAGTAAAAGTGCACTATATTACAATTAATATGGGAAAAGGTAGCTCAGCAGTCCAGAGAATAAAAAATGCCTTCTACTTGATACCTTCATTTCTATATCGTATTGATGAGACAATATTTCCATTTTTATTTATATATATTCTTGTTTGAGTGCTAGTCCCTATGTGTATTCTACACGTGGCTGCGCATTTGCACCATGCGCCGGAGCCGGAACTGTTTGAAATAGTCTCCATCAACCCACGTGTGCATTGAGCATTGTCCATGTAGTGCGTCCAAGATCCTATGGGACTGCACAGGTTGATGCCCCCTCAGTTCCCTCTTACCGACAGGTCCTAAGCCCACAGCAGAGGGGATGGGGGTGGCATTGGAATCCAGATAGGGACCACACATCTTGAAGGACCATCAGTTATAGTAAGTAGTAACCTCTCTTTTCCCCCCCTTATCACAAATACCTTTTTAACAAATAAAACTATTTATGACATCCCATCTTTTTAAAAATTCCCAGAAGACTTTACTGTGGCTGAATATTTTTTCATTTGGGCATCAGAGATCTAAACAAATTTGTTGTTTTTAAGGTGGAGGTCAATGTACACCAAAGCGGCAGCATTGGAAGTGTTTATTTTGGCTGTGTATGGTGCAGCTGTTTTAAACATCTTTCTTTGTATCTCCCTCCACACAGTCAATCTTAACAACTTCAGAAAGTTACTTTTCCATCTCTTTCTGATTGTCATTAAAAGTCCTTCAAATGCACCCTAAAAATAACATTTTAATGAATGTTTAATCCAAGTTTAACTGGATTGGATACCTTACTTTTAAAAGAATTTTTGTATTTTACACTTCTGTTTTAACTGTTGTATGAACTAGTTGTACAGCATTATAATAAAGCCATAATCTAATTTTAAGAAGCAAGTCACACAAGTTGTTAGTTTTTTCTAGATTAAAAATATAAATTCATCATGTAGCACGCTAGGTTTCATTGGGCCACCTCATTAATCCCAAATGCACTGTTCCAATTGTATTGTTGCCCCTTTAATTGAGTCATTCCTAAATTGTAATCTCTTTAGCATATGGATGTTGTTCTGTGAGTGCTTGAGCTGCCTGGATGTTTTCCTTTTTAAAAAACAAAGAATCTAATATCTAGAACTACTCTGCTCTTTGCTGAACACCAGGAAAGCTTTGCTCCAGGCTATAGCTAAGACTTAAAAAGTTAGTCCCTCTTTCCTTGCTCCCATCCAGAAACTCCACAATCCAAAGTAATGTTCTTCTAAAAATGTTTTTAAATTCCTAAACGTTTATTTAGATGCTTCATCAGTAGAAATGAAACCAGCTTTGGGGACTTATTTCATGCCTAATCCATGGGACAAGATATGTGGTGTTAAAGCAACACTATACTGGTGCAGGAACATTATCTTATTATAAAGTATTCGATTTCTTGTACTCTCTGTGCCTGTCCAATCATTTCAATTAACGTACTTTACTCGATGAATGAAGTGTGATTAGTGCAGCAGATCATGGTGGCACTAGCAGTTTCCTCTTAATAAGTAATGAGTGTCTTTTAGTATACATATTGACTATCTTCTGCATATTAGGGGATGTTGGTGAGCAAGCTATAAGGCAGATCCTTGATGAAGCTGGAAAAGTGGGAGAACTGTGTGCAGGCAAAGAACGCAGAGAGATTCTGGGAACCTGTAAAATGCTAGGCCAGATGACTGATCAAGTGGCTGATCTCCGAACCAGGTAAACCTATTATTAATAAAACGGTGTCTCTGAACTATATAGGCTGTGATGTTAATCACTGAGGTACAACAAGCTAATCGTGTAGGAGTATATGCGTTATCTTGTTTTTTCTACCCATCTCTTCCAGAAGCATAAAACACATGGCAATGTGAATTAATATTCACAAGTGTTCTTGGGACAAAGCAGAAAAAAAAAAAGTTGAATTAGATCATTCAGACTTCACTTAATTGCAAACATATAGCAATCTGATTTGCTTTGAAAAATCAACAAAAGAAATGGGATCTTCAGCTCAGTATAAATCATTCCACAAACACAGGTGCTTTGTATAAATCAACACATCTCTTATGATTCATGGTACCCTAGTCCTTTGGATTGCCAGGGGTGATGTACCAGAAGACAGCAGTTGCTCATCACCCTGATAAATGATGTAGAAGTTTTCTTCACCTACATTTTTTTGTTTCTATTTACATTTGGCCTTGATGAGCCTGATTCTTTTGCTTACACCAGTCTTCCATCTGTGTAACTACATTGACTGCAATAGTTACTTCAGATTTACACTGTTGTGAGAGGAGAATCGGGCTCTGTGTCCCATAATGAAATTCTGGTTCTGGGCTGGAAGAGCAGTTTTGTAGGAGTTCAGTGTATGGCAGCCTAATGGGATCAATTAGATCATGTTTTGTGAAGCCCTTTGAACAGGAAAGACATTGCCTAGGCACTAAGAACTTTTATTAGTCTCTCAAAAGTTAGGGGGGGCCTTGTGTTACTTTGTGAAAGTGAAAGGCCATGAGGGTTACAAAATACCTTGTAGTACAAATTTTATAATCAAATTTTGGTGGCTGAGCACATAAAATGGATGTGCAATTGAAGACCGTCTCCTTGGTTTGCTCTGGCCTTGATCTTACTTCAACAAAATAAAGTAGTCCAGTGATCCGTTAGCTAGATATGTGGTGGATCCCTGGCACAATTATTTTCTTTTGAAATATTAATGCATTTTGCACTTTGCCAGGAGTGGCAACAGAAATTTGGTCATAGGAAGGCATGTAAAACAAAACATAAATATCATGTTTTTCATGCTTGGGTGAGACAAATGGCCTCTTGTGGCATAAGCCTCCTAATGAAATATGAGTGAGAAATGAACAAAGCCAGAAATTAGTTAAAATATATTTATTTTGAGCTCTCTTTAAAATAAAACTATTTAAATCCATAATGTACAAACCATAAAACGTTCTAATGGTATACCCATATGCTTGGAATGCTTTTTTATATTAAGCTAAATAAGCACTTATGTTCATAAACAGTCATCATTAGTTCACAGTCCTTGTACATAAAAAGGCACAAATCTGGAGTTTGTTCCAACATTCAGAATATTAACTTACTGGCTTCATGATTCCATTTGTGCTAAATTCTTAAACCTGAAGCAGTCTCCAAATTATTAGTTATATTGTCCTCGAAATCAGTCTCAAGGAGTTGATTCATTTCAATCTTCATGGGAACAATGGAAGAAAAGAGTTAAAACTTTACTCTAAAAGCTTCTAGCAGATTGATAAAGCAATAATGCAGGAATTGCCTTGAAATGTTACCTGTTTTTTGCAGGGTATCAAGGACAAATTCAGTCTCAAGGTTGAGCTTTCTTGCTTTCACAAAGCAATAGTTGGTGCTAGGCTTGTACTGGCTTGAGTTGTTTGGGAAGATAATTTTTTTCCTCATCACTCAATTTCTGTGTTGGCTAAATAGTTAAAGGTCCTTAACCCTAACCTCTGAGAATAAGGTATGAAGAAGGAGATCTGGGCTGACTCAGGAGTGGGGACCTTCAGACCTACTATTACATGAAGATCCACAACCTCCTCATTTAGTGGGGTTCCCCCCCCCCTTTCATCAATGTCTGTTCTATTAAATTTAAAAAGTATTCTTTTATAAGAAGAGGAAAAATCTCTTTTATGAACTTAAGTACTTTAGACACTTGATTATAACCTGATATTCCTACTAGATCTAAAAAGCTGTCAGATTCTTGGACTTCTACTTTAAAGTACAACTGAAGAGGAAAATTCTTGGTTTCTAAGTGTTTGAACAGTCACTGTAATGGTTTCAGTTCTTCTCCTGCATAGTCCTGCTGAGCTCCTACATGTATTTCAATAACCTTCCTTCAGGTTCCAATTTAATAAGATGTCCTATCAAGAGTCCATGTGTTTTTCAGTATTCTGTATTTTGAACTGGTGTAAATATGGGAACCAAGGAAGAGTCTCCCTTTGAATTGCAGTAAAGAGCTCATTTAGTCCAGGTCTGTATGCAACATAAAATGTGGCAAAGCATTATTTCTCCTAAGTGCCACTGTTTAAACTGTTCTAGGAGTGTTGGGATGCCTCTGAGGAATGAACAGAGCAAGTGGACAAAGGGCCCTGCCACGAGTAATTCAGTTGAACTACACCCCCATAATGCTCTTTCCTCCTCTTGTCATTATACTATGGAACCTTAAAAAAATCAATTTTTATGCTGAAACTTTAGAAAGAGACAGGCACCATTTGTGTATTCTTTTAAGAGGCACCTGTCTTAGCCAGTGTTCAGGTGTACTCTTGCCTTCTTCCCACTTTCCAGAATACTTTTTAAACGAGTCTCCTGAATACCTTTGCAATACCATCATTGTGATAAGAATTGATGAAAAGTTCAAAAACAGATGTTAGTCCCTTTTGTAATTAAAAAATGCTCTTTGCATGGTATTCCTATGATGATCTTTGTCTTTTTGGAGTAGAGGACAAGGTGCTACACCAATGGCCATGCAGAAAGCACAGCAGGTGTCTCAAGGTCTGGATTTGCTTACAGCAAAAGTGGAAAATGCAGCCCGCAAACTGGAAGCCATGACCAACTCCAAGCAGGCGATTGCTAAAAAAATTGATGCTGCTCAGGTACCTACTAATTTTTTGGATTCCAAAAATCTCTCAAATTGTGCCTTTAAGTTACTGTGCTGAACTGTTACAGGTGTCCCCAAACACAGGGTGCTTACCTTACACAAGGTATATACTGGGGATGCACATTAATCTCGTCTTTCTGATGTCACTATGTAGTGGGAGCCTACAGGAGTTCTGCTGTGGTTTATCACAAAGTCCCCCCTGTCCTCCCGTCCCCCCCCCCCTCTCTAAAATGGAGAGAGAGAGAAATTCTTTACCTCCGATGTAAACTGATACATTTCTGAAAATAGAGGGGGAGGTACAGTATAATTTTGGACATGACTCTTTTTTGTGAAAGAATTCCAGAGCCAATCCTATGAAAGTTTCGCAAGCTGAACTCCTTTGGGCTCTTTGTGGGAAGTACAAATGCAGATCGAGTGCTGCTGTGTTTATGCAAATGGTAAAACAGTACACTGCTGACCAAGAGGATAGTTTATTAAGCTTTATAATAGAGGAAGGATATGTAGTATCTTCTTCACAACAGCAAAACTTGATCTTCAATTGTTAGGTCATGCGCTTCATTCGTTCAACATTGGAAGAACTATTATTCAACATCTTACTGTACAACAGTTTTAGAAAGATTCTTAAAAAGAACTCTATCTTGTCAAAACAAAAAAATTCAACCTTGAGAAATATAGGTATATAACAATACATTTTGAATATTTAAACCACTTAAAGTGCACTTGTGAAAAATGGCAGGATCCACAGAACCAGATCATTTGGGTTTTGGATCAGGACCCCACGCAATTCCAAATTTTAAAATTGAATACTAAGAGTGTTAAAGGTTAAAGCTAGTCACAGTGGAAGCAGTAAAGGTGCTGGCAGACTTTATAATGCAAGAGAAACTAGCCTTCGCCCAGCTGAAAAAAGAAGCTGAGGAGAGAGTCCAGCGAGCTATAGAAAGAGCCAAGCAAGCTGCAGAGAGAGACAAAGACGATCATAAGAGGTGGATGGCTACTGAGGAAAGGGCTCATCAAAGACAGATGAAAGCAGCCAGAATCCAACTCCAGATCATGGAAGAGAAAAAAGGTCTGATCTCACCTGGAAATCCAGCTTCTTTCAATAGCAAAGATTGGGAGAGAATCTGTCCAATTTATAACAATTTTGATATGTTTGATGATAATATGGCAAATATGTGTAACCAGATAGAAGTCATAATTCAGTCCCAGAGAGAGTATAAATGTAAATATTCTGTGTTACCTGTAATCAACAGGCAAGTTTGTGAAGGGGAGGTGCATGACTTGAAGTTATCTGTGTCTAGCCAGGTGTACTGTGACAAGGAAGAGTGTCTCTAGCCTTGGGATTGTGGAAAATAGTGGCTTGTCTGTTCAGAAAAGCAGTTAATCTGCTGAGGGAGAAATTGTCTCCAAATGCTTGTCTGTTGGGAGTGGCACTTTGCCTGTTAAGGAAGCCATCCCACTCTTCCAGTGTTTCTTTGAACAGCCATGAGGGTTGGGGCAAGGGGCAGGAAATTTCAAAGTATTCCTCTGGTAAGAATAGCAGTTTATCTGCTGGGGGAAAGTTTGTCTTCAATCTACTGTCTGAGGAGCAGACAGAATGTGCCTCTCAGCTTATGCTGACTGAGGATGTGCCAGTTGTCTCAGTGTTGGTTCTGGACTTAACTGAAACCCAGAAAGAGTCTGTTAGGGCTCAGGAAGATGTTTCTTTAGAGCAGGCCCTGGATGAAAAGAGTAAGGGCAAATTTCTGTGAAAAACGATTTGTTGCTTAACAATCCTCCTGAAGGAATAAAACCTCATAGTAGCTTTTGTGAGCAATTTGCTAAAACTGAAGGGTGTGGAAGTGAATTGATTGAATTAGCTCAGGATGAATCCCTGCCTGTAGCAGCAAGAAGCAACAGTTTATATATTGAGCGACTTGGTTCAAAGATGTATATAACAAAACACCTGGTTGCTACTGGAATATCAGGATATGTAATCAATATAACAACCTTTTGTGAAATGCCCGTTTTTAAAAGATTTTATGTAAGTAGATGATTTCATCTTTATTTGTACCTATACCTTTATATGAAGAACTGGCTAGCAGACCCTAATGGAGGAAGTGAAGGGGAAGAACATATTCGGGGAATTATGGCCGAAGCCAGGAAAATTGCAGAACTGTGTGAGGACCCCAAGGAAAGAGATGACATTCTGCGTTCCCTGGGAGAAATCTCTGCTCTGACAGCTAAACTGTCAGATCTACGAAGACAGTATGTATCTATATAGCACACATTGTGGTGTCTGAGTATCTTGTAATTGTAGTTTGAGTGCATGAATTAGATGGATCAGGAAATTCAGAATAGTAACACAGAGACATTTCCATCTTTAAAGTATAATTAGCTGTTCTGTTGAGAATGCATGTCTCATATTGTGGGTTTCCCTCATGCATGTAGCAAAACAATTGTATGAGACAGAGAACATCATAGCCTTACACTTCAGATTGACTAATGGCTTCTAGCAAGGGATTCCTTTCTGTGCCATATCTCTACTGTAGAAGATTAGATGGCTTGACGTCCCTCTGTTTAAAAAAAAAAAAAAATCTGTCTCCTCAGCTATAGAATTCCCCACAGGCAAGTTATAGCCAGAAACTGGCCTCTTTCACCACCAAAGGAGCTGCATAATTACACAGAATTTGGCCCCCAGTTTGTAATACTAACTGAGGTGCACATAAGCATTTACTTACACAAATGCCTTCTCAAAGGATACTTCTGATCCTTTGTTCAGAAAGTTAGTAAATTATCAAATGATCTTTCAGGCACTTTGATCATTAATCCATATGCCTAAATTCTAATATAGATAAATCTTAGAAAAGCATACCATTAAAATGGTCCCTCTAGGATCTGTCTGATTTAGTTCAATGCTTAGCTAAAGACAGTGTTTCAGTATCAGATCTGAAAAGAAGGTCCATGATGGAAGAGGAAGGCTACACTTCTGCATGTCTCAACAGTGGTCTTTAATATTAAATCTGACACTTTTCACTCCTAGTTAGTGCTTTTAACATAGGATTTTCTTCAGATTTTGCTACCACTATAAAGCACTGATGTCTTTCTAACCTTGTAAATAAAGCCCTGTGTCTGTCGTCATTCTTAATTACTGTATTTGTGCATATAATCTGTATATCTTTGTCAGATTTGATCATTAAAAGTGAACATAGCAATAGTGAAGTGATTCACGGAGCAGTATCACAGTTAAATCTGTTTTCAAAATGATTAAATATCTTGTATTGATTTCAGTTGAGCTTGTGACTGCAATTCCCTTTCTTGGATTTTCAGTGGGAAAGGAGACTCTCCAGAGGCCCGTGTACTGGCTAAGCAAGTAGCTACAGCACTGCAGAATTTACAGTCTAAAACAAACAGGGCTGTAGCAAACAGCAGGCCAGTGAAGGCAGCTGTTCATTTGGAGGGCAAGATTGAGCAAGCTCAAAGGTGGATTGACAATCCTACAGTTGATGACCGTGGAGTAGGTGAGCTATTTGCTGAATCACTGTTTGGCTTCACAATAAATCAGAACAATCAAACTACTTCTCTTGAGATTTTGTTTAGCACATCTGAAACTTTTGGGTTATGTTGAGGTGTGTAGTTCATAGCCTATGGCTCAAAACAGCATTCTGTGCTTTTCCTACTAGTGAAGTGTGATGATGGATCCTCTGCTTGAACTTAAGCAGAGGAAAATGAGCATCATAACAGAGATAGGAGAGCTTGCATTGTAGAATGCGCACAAAGGCTAAGAAACTTTCAGGACCTTTCCAAGGTGATTATCAGATCAACTAGATTTGTGAATTTAACATACGTTCACTGTCCTAAACAAAAATTGGTTTTAAAAAAACCGAAAAACCCCCCCACAACACTGTGTTCACAAAAATCTTGATTAGTTAACAAGCAGTGCCATACATGCCTTTATAGTTACTTTCTAATATCCATTCATGTAAGAAGGAACAAAACACAATGCAATTTTTTTACACTGCTTTATATTGTTTGTAATTCAAGTACAATGCCTAAAACACACATTTGTATGTTGTCTGGCAAATTAGGAAACTAACTCCCATATAAATAGAAAGTAGATGTTTCATTCTGTAATGCTTGTCTTAAAGATATGTCTTCACCTAGTACAGTTTTTGCACAAACTTATTGTACAGCAATATCATTTTGTAACCAGTAAGCAATGGAGAAAGTGATCAAATTGTCATGGTATGTCACTTGCAGGCATATAGCAATGATTCAGAAGTTGCTTTATTGTTAATTATTGGAATTGGTGGGAAAATTAATTAAACCTTTTTACGAAGACAAACGATTCCTCCCCAACCCTACCCCCCACATTTGTGGTGGTTTTCTTGTTTTCTGGAGGGCTTTTGTCCAAAAAGAAAATAGTTTTAATAAAGATTCCTATGAAATCTTCATTTTATGATCTCCTGTATCATATTAGTGAGGTCCATGCAACAGAGTTGGTAATACCATAAGGAATCCCCACTCTGTCCCAGTTAGTGCAGCTGTAGACCTTCAATGCCTGCTCCCTACCACTTTTCAGTGCGGTCAGAATTACTTCTGTTGGTGCATGAACAACAAAGTACACAGCCTGATTTTTTTTGATCACAGGTAGAGTTTGCAAGACTGGCAGCTAAAGAGAGCTTCTTATTTTTGAACTTTGCAAATTTTCTCTAGACATTGACAATAAACATGGAACTACACCATGCAGTCTTAGCCATTTTCTGATGTAGGAACTACACATCCAGTCCTTCTGGAAGCTGTGAAAGAGTCCTAGGAGGTCTGGTTGCCTTGGTGGGGGCTTCTCCAATTTCAGGCTGCTGATATAGGATGCAAACTATAGGATGCAATGGATTCTGGGGCATTTCGCTCCTGGAAGCATGAAATGTAAAGAGATATGATTGTTCAAAAGAAACAATAAAAGTTTAGATGCAAAAAAGATATATAAATGTATAGTCTCATTTGAAATTTTACATGCAAAGTGGGTAATTTCCATAGGACCTGGAACTCTCCTGCACTGGAAATATGTTAAGGCTTTAGTCAATAGGTACAATAATATATAATGCCAAAAAATGTGTGAAAGGGCCAGAATAAGTAGTTGTGGGAACCTTAACTTCTGAATTTCTTAAGTGCTTAATGCATTGTAATAACAGAAATTTTTAATGTGTGTGGTTTTCACTTTTATTTTAAATCTATTGCATTTGTTACAGTTAAGATTCCCATATGATGGATTCATTGAGAACACAGCGCCTCAAACAGTGCTGTTAGATCTGTACACTACTATTGGAAGAATATGGCATGTTAATGTAGCCTTATGAAAATATTTCTGCACTGTTCTCTGAACCGGGAGTTGACCATGTCACAAACTTTGCATGTTTACACTTCTCCTAGTGTAATGCTTGGCGCTATGGTATTGATAGATTTAAGTTCTGAACCATAAAACCAATGTTATTCTATAATTGTGTGGGTCATTTTGCTGACATTTGCTGCTGTTGGCTTTGTAAACAGCTTTATTGTAATCTGCCCCTACTGAGCAATAAATGGAATGAAATCTTTAATTCTCACTGCCAGATTAACAATTGGGCAGGATAGGATGAATTATCAAATGAATGTATTCATCACCCACTCTTTGTTTACTCCAAAACAACATCCTAAATATATATTACTGGATTCAAACAAGACTCTACTTGGCTAAACTAAGAGACTTCACAAAATGTTGCTGTCAGGGCTCTATGTTGCATCTTGTATATTCTGAGGCTGTGACAAAATTACCCCCCTTTCTTTGTAACCAAATCTGTAAATTTACCTCCTGAGCTCTAAACTTCTCTGTTGCAGTCAGCCAAATTGGCGTGTGTTAGACTTACATTGAATATGGCTGTCTTCATTTATCCTTAAGACTTAAATGTAATAACTCTCTTTAAAAGAACTCTGCTATGCTATTAGAAAAACAAAGAACACCCATCTCTAAACAAATGGACCCAACAGATGGTCAAAACTAAATATGGAGATGATTTGCAAGAAAAAAAATGGATGTCATTCCCCTCCACTGCCCCAACGCTTGAAAACTTAAATCTCACATCACAGCTGATAAATCTCTCTCACCTAGGTTGACTGAAGAAAAGGGGATATGATACACCTCAGTACTGCTTGTCTACTCTGTCTGTCCCTTCTACCTTTTGTCTCTTCTTCCTTGTTTGTTGCTTGTTGCATTTGCATTTAGTTACTGCACCTTGCTTTCTTTTTCCAAAATGAATTTTTTGGGGGATGGAGGCCAGTTTACAGTAATCAGAATCGGTGAGTATTAAGAACCAAAGTTGGTATCATGTTCATGGCGATAGGTCAATGGGAACACAATTAACTATTCTGTTCTTGCCAATCCCCTCCCAGCCAAGGATGGTAAGGCTCTAGCAAGCATCAGCATATTGCACAAAAGGAGGAGAGCTTGAAGAAACTTCAACTCTCCATTGGGTTTGAATTGCTGCTGAGTGCAAATCTTTCTTCAAATGCAGCTGAATAACCAGAAAGTTAAATGTGTTGAACCCAAAAAATAAAAGGAATCCTTAATTGCTATTCACCTGACACTATAATTGAGTTACTCCTTCAACCTTGGGGATCTGTGAATTACTGAGATGCTTCGTTCTGTTGTAGGCCAGGCTGCAATCCGGGGACTGGTGGCTGAAGGTCGCCGTTTAGCCAATGTCATGATAGGACCTTATCGTCAAGACCTCCTTGCCAAATGTGATCGTGTGGAACAGCTGGCTGCCCAGCTTGCTGATCTGGCAGCAAGAGGAGAAGGAGAGTCTCCTCAAGCTCGGGCAATTGCCACTCAGCTCCAGGATTCTTTAAAGGTAAAACTTCACTATCGGTAGAACTGCACCATTTTATAGCACATGAAGTATGAGGAAGTTTTTGTCTATGTTGGTTGGGTGGGTTATAGATACTGAACTCATTATGAAGTCGCGTAGGAAAACCTACACTGAATACTTGGCTGTGGAAGCAGCTTTTACTGGACCTATAGGGCACTCTACTGATTGAGTGAGACTTAAATCACTTGATTTCAAACTTTAGGGATCAATTCTTGGTATGCTCTGGATTGACAGACTAAAGAGTCTATTCTAGCTACAATTCCTGATGGGCAGCAGGATGGGTTTGTACATGGAAGGGAATGCTCAGAAAACTGACCAAGTACTTAAAGTTTTTTCTTTTTCACTTAACTAAGATACCATGTCAGCAGCTACTGATTTGAGGACCATCTAGGGTCTCACACTCTACCATTCATTACCTCAGTGGTAATTTAGTCTATAATCACTAGTAGCCAAAGGTTTAATGTTACAAGTGGTTTTAAGAAGGAGTCTTTAAAAATACCTGTGGAAGATATTTGTTAGTTGATTGCCATTTCATGTGTCCCCATGAGCTTTGATTTTGCAAGAATGCTATTCCTGGAATTCAAAGGTCCTATCAAATCTTATGATTTTCATACCATGTTTTTAAGGATCTGAAAACAAGGATGCAGGAAGCTATGACCCAGGAGGTTTCTGATGTTTTTAGTGACACTACAACCCCAATTAAACTGTTGGCAGTAGCAGCCACTGCACCTCCTGATGCACCCAATAGGGACGAGGTAAGTGTGGTAGAAGCAAGCAATATTTTCTTACGTTTGGCGTCTAATACTTCACTACAGAGTTTTACAAGACAAGATTTTGCCCTCAGTCTTCTGATCCATAATTGCTAATAAGGAATATACGAGCAGTCTGATGCAAACTTCTGAACTACTGGGAGTTGAAGGTTGTTATGATACACTGGAAATGTTGTTGGTACCTAAACATTCAAAAAAATCCAGAATCTTACCAGAGATCTTCCTCTCATGATGCCGCTGACATTCTTAAGATACTTGTATGACCGATGGTACACTACACTACACTACACTACACTACACTAGTAATTCATTTTTATATCTTTACATGTAATAGATGCTGATCATATTCATGCAAGGACTCATCAATCAATGTTAGACCTAATTTTTTTCACTGTGAAACCCACTTTCTATGTTTCTGACCGCTAGCTTTATGCAAAGTGTTCTAAATGCTGTACTTGTAAGTTGTAGTTGGCCAGCTGGTTGGCACCTGGTCAAAACAATTCTGGATGCCTGAGAATTTGGCTTCACAGCAGGATTGATTTTTACCAGGACTAGAGCTTTTATTCGGAAAATAAGTGCATAAGTGAGAAGATAAACTGCTACTAATGCATTTTCTCCCACTCTCCCAGTTGTTTGATGAAAGAGCAGCAAACTTTGAAAACCATGCTGCTAGACTTGGAGCAACAGCAGAAAAAGCAGCTGCTGTTGGAACTGCTAATAAAACTACCGTGGAAGGCATTCAGGCAACTGTGAAATCAGCAAGAGAACTCACACCGCAGGTCTCTTTACTCATCTCAGAATTACAATAAATTAGTTGGCATTGTTAATCTCCAAAGGAATTTTCTGTATGATCCTGTTTACCGAAGCAAGAAATTGGTGGTATTACCATTAGCATTTGTGTTAAGATGCATCTAACATGAGGAACACTATACGTATGTGTGTGGTGACTCTCACTTTAAAATAGAGCTATAAAAATGCGGATGTTATGTGTAAAAGCTAAATGCAAGAGACTGAACAGATACAGACAGTCTCATGCCTTCCAAATTTTTGACAGTCATTTCAGTGAATTTTCGTCATAACAAAATGATGCAACAAAACATTTGAGTAGAAAAGAATGTATTTTCTTTCAAAGTAATTTTCTAACTTTATGTAAAAGCATAATTTTGTGCAGTCATATAGATGTACATTTGATATATACTGTTCATTTGCTTTAGCTCCTTTGAGCAAAACTTTATCATTTTTAGTGTGACACATGAATTGCAATTTGAAATCCCCAGTATCTAAGGGTAATTTTAAATCCTCTTCACACTGGGGAAGTCTTTATGCAGCTGAAGGCTTTTCATAGTGGGACTGAAACTGACAAGTGTTAAAAGTGAGAAGCTAAATATGTAGTTGTGTAAAACAATAGTGTATTTTCCAGAACATATATAGAGTCCCTGTGTAACAATATTTTTGTATTAAATATTTGACATTTGACAGGTAATATCAGCTGCTCGTATCCTCTTAAGAAACCCTGGAAATCAAGCTGCTTATGAACATTTTGAGACCATGAAAAACCAATGGATTGATAATGTAGAAAAGATGACAGGTAAAGAATTCTTGTTGAAAGCTTTGTTACTCATTGCTAAATCTTAGTATTTTTATCCTGTTATGGTTGATGAAATGTGCAGAAAATAATGACTACACAACTAGATTTTTGTATCTGAAATAAATAGCAGGCCTGCCATTTGTGACCGAGGAAAACACCTATGTTGCATAGTACAAACAATGCTGGTTTCTTGTTATATAGGTGCTAAACTAAACCCACATAGTATTCTCTAGTTCAGACTTAGCTAGGCATTTCTAGTGCACTTTCAACATGGTATTTCCACACTTGGATATCTTGTCATTCTAAACAAACTTCTTCTAAAAGCTAACCTTTCTGTCTTGCCACTACAGAGCAGCAGACTGCTATTGGGCTGTGTTCCTCTGTGCATGTTGCTGCTGGCATTCTGTCGATGAAGGACAGGCATGAGTGGGTTGAGAGGTGTTGGAAATGAGGTGACAACTTCATTCTTCCTATCTAAATTCTCTGTTAGCAGGAACTGTCTGTCATAGGGAGTGAACAGCAAAAGGATAAAATTATATATAAAGAAACTCTGTGGGGACATGTACTTTTTGTTTTGTGAGCTAGTTCTTTGCTCCAGTTGCATTCCATGGTAACTATGATAATCCAGGATTGTGCGAACTAGAGCATTCCATCATAGTAGGATCAGGCCTGAGTCAATGGTAGGGCCTAAGATACTATGGTGATGAGTAAGGCTGCGAGTCTGTCATGGAGGTCATGGATTCCGTGACTTTCCACGATCTCCATAACTTCTGCAGCTACAGTAGCCCTGGCGCCAGCCGAGCCGGCTGCTGTTGCAGCAACTGGTGTGGCTGGCCCAGGGATAGCCATAGCAGTGTTCCCATGGGTGGCCAGAGCAGTGGCCACCGGGACCTCAGTGGCCCCAGGGGTGGATCCAGGGATCACCAGGGTTTGCAGTGGCCCTGGGGGCAGCGACAGAGCATTGGCGTTGCGGCAGCAGCTAAGATTTAGTCAGAGGTATTTTTAGTGGAAGTTACGGACAAGTCACAGGCCATGAATATTTGTTTATAGCCCGTGACCTGTCCATGACTTTTACTAAAAATACCCATGACTAAATCTTAACCTTAGTGATGAGGACCATATAGTTAGATAAATTTCTGTCTAGGAGAGTAGACATCACAGGAGCTGAAAGAAGAAAAATAACGTTGTTAGGTACCAATCTGTTGCCTGACTGTCAGAACATTCAGCACATATCTATTGGCTAAGTAGAGCACTTTGATACTTTACTTTTGCCTCTCACCTTTAAAGCATTTTATGCTATGTAATACTCAAGTCTGTATTCCTATAGAAATGCACTGTAATAGACAAAATACCAAAGGGACCTTTATGCATATTTGTTCAGTCTACATGCCTTCCTTTGTGACAGTACACAAGAAAGGTACAAGTCAGGAGCATTTACATAAATCTAAACTGTTGAGAGGCTAATTTTATCACTGCAATATAAAAATATTTTATGACTTAAAAAGTGAAGACCTTGAGTCTAACCAAGAAGTCCTTAGTTAAGGAATTTTAGGTTCAGTTTGAGGCGGTAAGGATAATATCTAACAGAGCCAGTCTGTCTCCTCTTTGATTAATTTTGTAACAGTAGCCGTTGTATGGGCATGAATTCAAGTCTCGTGGCCCTTCATATGTACTGGTGAGACGTGTTTGTCTGTTGTGACTAGTGTATTTTTAAGACATTTACATCCTCTTTGCTGCTTTTACATTTTTCAAATGAATTGTGTTGAAATAGCTGACTGACATCCCACAATATTTATGTTTAATAGTTTATTTCAGTTTTCTTCCATTCTGTCCGCTGTATATTCAGATACCAGATTTTTACTATCAGGGCCTGATATTCCTAAGAGACTCTGTTTTTTGGACTACCCACAGCAGACTGCCCAACTCATGGGAACAGGGGATATGCAAGAGGATTTCATCACACCTACCACTAGAGTCTAGTATGGTGGTGATATTACAGTAGCCAATGATTAAAAATGGAGCTGATGAGGTAACAGAAACAAGAAGTGAGCTATGATGGACAGTCTTGTTGGATGGTGTGACAAACATTAAAGCAGCCCCATTTTGTCCAAAACAAACTGCCTATAAGTCAGGAATGGTTAAGGCAAGAGTGTTTGAAACAGATTATATGTGCTGTTCTTGCAATAGCAGTTCTAGATGTGGCGTTCCTTGTTCCAAGGTGACCTATGACAGTGGCTAGAAAACTTGTTTAAGTTAATACAAAGGATGAAGATAATGCTGTGTCTTTGTGCTACTGTATGTAACTTCTTCTGGCATACTTTTGTCCTTCTTGATTAACAATCTAGAATCTGTACCTAAGGAACCAAACATCCAGGAGAGTAAATACTTCCAAATGGGAACAATCTCCAGAGCCCTATATCTATTTGCTTTTCCATACAAGGAAGTGGAATGTTACATTGTTCAATTTTTATCATAGGGTTGGTAGATGAAGCAATTGATACCAAGTCTCTGTTGGATGCATCGGAAGAAGCAATTAAGAAAGACCTAGATAAATGTAAAGTTGCAATGGCCAATATCCAACCTCAGATGCTTGTAGCTGGTGCCACCAGCATTGCTCGGCGAGCAAACCGGATTCTGTTGGTGGCGAAAAAAGAGGTTGAAAATTCAGAGGATCCCAAATTCCGTGAAGCTGTTAAGGCAGCCTCTGATGACCTAAGCAAAACTATATCGCCCATGGTAATGGATGCTAAAGCTGTGGCAGGAAATATTTCAGACCCTGGTAAGCATTGAACAAAGAGCTTGTCTTGAGTATTTTTTCCCCTTTGATGCTAGAAGCTTTTGCAGATTTCAAACTATTAGTTTTTATTCTAATTTGTATATCATGACTTCAGAAATCCCAGTATTGTGAAGTGAAGATGCACACCACTTAATGCTTCCATTAAATTCATTGGGAAAACCTCCAGTCAGTTCAAGGAAACAGGGTCAGCCCTTAGTTTGTTACGTCTTTTGTTACCACTATGAAGGAACTTGTATCTTTATGATCTTTGTGCCAGGTGAATATTTGAAACGTGCTGGCAAGAGGACCATTTTCTGTAAAATGGCAAAATGTTGTGGTTTTGTGCCCGAGTCTACCTTGGCTATTCATAGTGGATTCTTACTCTAGCTATGGCATTATTTTAAACACATTGGCTATTCTACATTTAACATTCCAGAAAAATAAAACTCACTGTATAACATCCTAGCTGTTGTTAAATACCCCTATATTTTGCAGCTAAGTTTTGAAGGTACCTAAATAATTTGAACCAGGTATTATGCAAACTACAAATATGCTTTTTTCTAAGCATAAAGGGTGGCAAGGGTATATTAAATTAAGCATTGGATCTTCTGTTCAGGTTTGCAGAAGAGCTTTCTGGATTCAGGATATAGGATTCTGGGAGCTGTGGCAAAAGTCAGAGAAGCCTTCCAGCCTCAAGAACCTGATTTCCCGCCTCCTCCCCCTGACATTGAGCAGCTTCATGTAAGTGGGGTTCACTTTCTTCTCAGTAATGGCATAGCTGAGTGGCACTGATTGCATTCAGTGACAATAAAACTTTTATCAGAGACACTTTTTCAGGTAGTCATGTTGCAATGTACTGGACTTGAGTTTTCACTTTAAATAGCTGTGATAGTCCTTTATTAGAAGTTAGTTTAATTACTTTATTTAGGATTGAAGAACTTAATCACAGAGCCTGTTAGAAAGACCACTGAAGTCAATGGAAGATTCCCATTGACTTCAGTGGATTTTGAATTAGGTGCAAATATCAAGAGAGGCAACCTTTGAGACAGCTAGACCCAAAAACATGGTTTGCTTTATAGATCAGCACCCTGATCTTTTAAGTGGCTCTGGATCTGGTTCTCTTGAGGAGGATCTAGTTGACATGTTAATCTGTTTTTTAAATGAGAACTTTCAAACAGGAAATACAGAAGCTTACTACATCTTCCCAAGAGAATGTCCTTCAGCGGAATGGTTGTAATTTTTGTCTTAGCAAGTAAAATTATTAGAAGTATCGTGACTTCACTCTTTTATGATTTCTCTCACAGAGTGGGGAGAGGGAAAGCCTCAAAGTCTACCCACTAGTTCATGTTAGTTATGATCTCTTATACTTCCCCTGTGATATGGTTAGTTTAAGCCTCAGCTGGTGTAAAACAGACAGCTCTCCAAGAAGTAAACCACAGAACATATTTTAACTACGAGGCAAGGAAATAGCACAGGCTTTTCATCCCACTGCTCTTCCTCTGCCCCTCTAAAATGAATCCTTTGGATCCATTTATATCTCTGGTTACATGGATCACACAACATGCCTTAGGGAGAGAAGAGACCCCTGGGAATCTATATGGAAGTGGCTTACCCTTGCCATTAAACAGCTGCCATAAGTCCAGGGCAACCACTTGAGTTTAAAGTAAAGGAGTAATGTTGATTTTGACCAAACTGAAATAATTTGGTTGGGGAAAACATTAGTTTGATTCTTTAAATAAAAAAGTCAGTTGTACTTGGCCAGATGGCACCACAAGCTTAGCAGGCTAGCCTTCAATGTGTGAAGGCGTAAATGACTGTGAGAGTATTTTTCTTGTCATGGAGAGTCCTTTAAACGTGAAGTAGCATGAGCTTCTCATTGTCCTGCAGATGTCTAACAACCCAGTTCCATGGTTTGTATTGGTATATTTTCAAGTCACTGAATATATTCCTTTCTTGCCTAGCTGACTGATGAACTTGCTCCTCCAAAACCACCCCTTCCAGAGGGTGAAGTTCCCCCACCCAGACCCCCTCCTCCCGAAGAGAAGGATGAAGAGTTCCCAGAGCAGAAAGCAGGAGAGGTGATTAATCAGCCCATGATGATGGCTGCTAGGCAGCTACATGATGAAGCCCGAAAATGGTCTAGCAAGGTGAGTGAAGTGTATAAAAGGGCTTGTTTCTATTTCTCTAACACATAATGTAAGAAAGATGTTTGTTTATCTCTGGAAACTAGAAATACTAGTCTATAATAGTATAAAAGTCAACAGTCAACATCTAGAATGGAAAGAAATCAGAATCATTGTCCAGGACCAATGATTAGCTTGGCTGTCCAAAGTCAGTGGTTGCCATTTCTTTCATATCCTGGAATACAATGAAGCTGGATATTTGTCACAGCATTATGCAGAAGATGACAAGCTTTTATTTTTCTAGCTATTCTGTCTGTGAAGAAAAATTATATATGTCTGTCTAGGAATCAAAGCAGTGATGTATGCAAATCCCCCAAAAATGGCTCTGAGACATGACGTGCTCCATATACCTCCGTGGGGTGTTAATTTTGAAAATTAATTATGCAGATTTCAGTGGCAGTATCATTAAATGCTAGTGAACTAGTTAACACTCAAATTAATGTGCTTATCCCACAATCCCAAAGTGTCTTCTACAACTCAGATGCTGGAGCCGCCACCTATTTCCCCCACTCCAGAGCCTCCTACTTTCTCCTGACTCCCCTCTCCATTTATAATAGATTTATCCATTTGTACTGTTAAGCTCTGTCTTAAAACATAAGTCGACATAGCTACATCACTCAAGGTTATGAAAAATTTTGTACCCTGTGGATGTAGTTAGGCTGACTTACCCCCACTGTCGGTGCAGCAAGGTCGATGGAATAAATCCCTTCTGTTGCGTAGTGACTTGTGTAACATTTGTAGTGTAGAGGTGCCCTAAATTCTGGAGTGTGCTGAAAATGTAAATGTTAGGGGAGAATAAAATCAATGGACTTTAATATCACATGAAACAGAGGATATAATTATAATTAGGTTTTTAAAATTAAATATGAATATACAACTGGAAGACAAAATCTCTGTGCTATAACAATGTGGCTACAGAATGCAAGAGTATTGTCGCAGCTTGTTAGGCCAAGCTTTTTGTGAAGTAGACAGGGCCTTGGTCATAGCATCCCTGAATTAGTGAAGCGACTTGGTTTGAATGGCATACCCATCCAAAGGATACCTATTGAATCATGGCAGCAGGAGAAATTAGAAGCTTTTTTACCTTCAAAACATAAAATAGCTGAACAGCTGTCTCAGGCTCATTCTTATGTGGAGAGATACTATAGTGCACCTTACACTATGTGTAAATGTAATTATTTTAGCTATGTTACTATTATAGAGACAAATTCTGCCCTCGGCGGCAGCTGTACAAAGCCCGTTCTAGCCAGTGGGCGCAGGCTTCCACAGGTATAATTTGTAGGCTGGAATTTGGTCTGTGAATTACCAGAAAACAGATGCTAATGCGTTAGGAGCACTGAGTCGGAAAAGGACGCCTTACCTGTAAAATGAGGAAAATTGATCTGGAAATCACTGATGTAATAAACATGGAACCCTGCAAATCCATTTTGGAGTCACTTTTCAGATTACAATTGTGTTTTACAAGAGAGGTTCAGTATATTTTCTGCTTGCTTTATTGTTACCTGTGTATGGTTCTGTCCCAAAAGGAATATTCCTTTACCTTGGTAATCATCTTAAAAGGTAACTCTGAGGAACAGAGTGTTGTAATTTTTACTTTTCAAAAAGCGTTCAGTGGTTTGGATAGTAAATACAATAAGTACTGAAATATTTGTTAACCATATGTAGTTTATATGTTAAGTAATACGCCTACTAAAATATTTACCTACCAGAGCAAAACACCAATACAGCTTAAAAAAATAACATAAAATTCTCTTGTATTTAGCATGAGCCTCAACTCTGGGGGCTCTGGGTTATGAAAACAATATTTTCATAACCTTTCAAGAAAAGTGACTCTTACCAACAAAACCAAGAAATTGAAGTCTAACCTTTCATCTTTCGTTCATTCTTGTAAAATGTAAAGTTGCACCAGCTGCAAAGCAAGCTGGTCTCATGAGTACAGCTGCAGGAAATGGCAATGTCCCATGGCGTGTCTCTCCCCCCCCCACCCCCCATCCCTCATGCAGATTGTAGTTATCGTTTTGGATTTCCTCTGGATTTAGTTTTAAAATGCTTTCTTGAGTAGTAATGATTCTCAGAGAAGCTATTTAAAAGATGAGGTCCTCTAAACTTTCTACTGTAATCACAGGAGGTTGCATTCTCTTATGGAGAAAATCTATCATGGCAGGCGGCACTGAGCCGCGCATGTGGGACTTGATAGTTCATGATCGAGCTCATCTCAAGCCTGCCAGACTTCAGGTTGAGGCAGGCTCTCCGTGCACAAAGCCAATCTTTCACTTTTGTGTTTTCCTGGCATTTCATTGTCCCAACCAAACACTTTTTGCATATGCGAGGAGGGGAGGGGTGATGGTTAATATCTTTTTAACCAGATTTTTAATGCTCTGTCTGTATAACACTCAAAAGTTACCAGTTTTCTCTTTTTACAAATGTCGTTTTTCACGGGACAAACCCTGGGCTTCTCTCCTCCCAGCTCCGTACCTTCTTATGGAGCACAAGCCCAGGGGGTCAGTTTCCCCAAATATACAGTTTCTGCCACTGCATTATTTGTATCAGGATAGGTTTGGCATTAGGGTTTGTGAATTAAATGAGGCTTCAGCATAAAGAATTATAAAGCCCATTTTCAAAAGGGGCTTATATTGTGTAATGTCTGTAAGATGTTCTGCATCAGACTAATACTTTTTTTTAAGAGGAGTCACTTGCAGAGTATAAATAATAGGTTTTCCCTTTCAATATTTTTCTGGTGTACATTTTGTCCATAAAAGGCCTTGCCTTAAAAACAGGGCACATTAATAGAAAATACATATCTTCTTGTTAAGGATTGTTTGGCTTGTTTCACCCTCTTTACATGCTGGTAGAAAGAATATGATTAGTAATTTTGTATAATAAAATGGTCCTGGAAGTATTGGCTAATGTCCCATGTAAAATATGCTGTGCTATTGTTTTGTTAGATATCTCCCCCCACACTCTGTGATGTAGACATTATTTGTAATGGCTTAAATTGTCATTTTTCACAAAATAAACAAAGAAATGGCAGTAATTGCAACATTATGGCAAAGCAATATAGTCCTCTTCATAATCCTTTTCTATGCTAAACATTCTTATTCACAGTGATTTGTTTTACTAATTCCATTTTCAGTCTGTTAAAAAACACTAATAACTTAATTTACC
Organism: Emydura macquarii macquarii; assembly: GCF_026122565.2. Lineage (NCBI taxonomy): Eukaryota > Metazoa > Chordata > Testudines > Chelidae > Emydura > Emydura macquarii. Next base: position 7,518,432 of record NW_027130204.1, read on the forward strand.
AAGCAGTATCTCCTTTCCCTTTAATCTTTTTTCTTCTCTATGTACTCTGATAGCCCTTCATTTCCAATTCTGCTATTCCTTCGCTCTTGTTAAGTCTCTGCTTCCCTTCTCTAAGGGAACAGAAAGCAGTATCTGGCAGCTGCATTACCTGAGTCTATTCTTATCTCATCCAGACACCCTTATGTGAAACCACATCTACAAGCAAAGTTTGTCTTCACCAGTAACAAGTCCTTGCCTGCTATGCATGCTTTTCTAGTCTCATTGGCTTATATATATATATTTTTTAAACATTATACCGCCATTGTCTTGCCAGAAAAATGTTGTTCTCAAATTCAGATTCCCTTGAAATACGTAAGATAAATCATTTATATTCATCTGAACAGTATTTCTTTCTACATCTTTTAATGCCCATTTTCTCTCCTTAACTGCTTAGTAATAGTATTGGTTCACAGGTGAAAGGTTTGGCCCTCTTTCTGCTGATACTTGGATTCCTTTCATTTCCTTAGAGACCAAGAGGATGTTTGATTACTAAACCAGCTCAGCTCTTTTACCAAATCCTGCTTCTAATACTAACTGTCCCTGTTTCTCCAATCTCCCTGCCACCTTCAAAGCCTGAAGTGACTGAGGTTAATGAAGCCGCTGAGGCTGATGTAGATGTAGATGAGGAGGATGCAGATGATGTTGAATTCACTCTCCCCTCTGACACTGAAGATGATTACGAGCCTGAGCTGCTGTTAATGCCAACCAGTCAGCCCGTTAACCAGCCCATTCTGGCCGCTGCTCAGTCTCTGCATCAGGAAGCAACCAAGTGGTCTAGTAAGGTACTCCTCAGTTTCCCACTGGCAACTGATCTGTGTGCATCCAGCCATTTGGAACGTTGGCACATTTGCATCACTCTTGATACTTGCTGGGTCCCCTGAATCTGAGTGAATAAACGTTTGTCTGCACTTCGTTTTAAGGATTGAGAGTGGCTTCACATGTTTGGGAGGACTGTCAATGCCAAATTTCAGCTTGATTTTTTTTTTTTGGGGGGGTGTCACTTTTTAGTATAAAAAAGCTTCCTTTCCCTTTGATTGCATCTGCTTGTCTTTCTGTGTATGGCAGTATTCAAAATTGTAAAAGGAGTTTTTCTGATCACCTGTCACACTATTGTTGGTTTCTCAATGACTTCCAGATAATAACAGAACATACATCATTCAAGAAGTCATTTAACATGTCTATTATGCTTTGCCTCTATTGATGGCTTCAACTAAAATCTGTATGACAAGGAATGGCTTTGTATGGCAATGTTACCAAGGAAGATTGTCATCTGACTTGCACTTGGCTGTATTGCAAATGCTGACTGGGATGAGAGAACTCTTCTTAAAGAAGCTGCACTGAATGCATTAGTGGCTGAGCTCAAACTGTTTATATGGTACCAATGGAGAGCTAAGCTGCAGTGCAGACATTCACAAGTACAAAAGTTTTTGCAAGGGCTGGTCACTTATTTAATTGTGGAGCCGGCATGCTTAAGTTATATAAGGTTGTTGCTCTCCAGTGATGGAGAGAGAGAGTGTCTGTGTGTGTCTGTCTGCGCGTGCGCATAAGTGGTCAATTATTCTTTTTTAATAAAGGGTTTTCAAAAAAATTCCTGTCCTTTTCAGATTATGGTGCTGGACAATTATAGGGTTTCATAAATGATGTTATTGAATATTCCTAACTACTTTATCCCTCTTTATGAATGAATTGAAAAATTGTGTTCTGTCACTACTTTCTTGAGTGGATTAGAAATGGCATGGTGGATTAGCAAACTGTTTCAGTTTATGATAACAAGTAAATCATTTTATATGATCTCACATCTGTGCAACCTGTAATGAGATATTTGGGATATCTTTAAATTTAATAGCACCAAACCTTGGAGGGTGTGTCTATGGGCATAAGAAACAAATTCACTGAATCAGGTTTTCAGTGTGTTCTTTTTGTGACTGAATTTCTTCACATTACTAACTCTAGGATGAACACCTTTATTCTCAAAAGAGAATTGTACATAGGGAGTTGTATTTTTGTTCTCATTCAATTCCCATGCTTCACTTCATCCACATATGTGAATACTTCATGTGTCTAGAATTTATTATAAAAGTGAGACAGAATATACTAACAGTTCATCACAATGATCTGACTTCTCTTGCAGTTGGTATTGACTTTGGAACTGAGGACAAAATAATTTTTGCTTCAGTGACAAATATTTCTCAAGTATTTTACTATAATTTCACTTGAAAAATAAACTCCCCTTTAAAATAACATCTCGAGGAGAAGAGTTGTTTAAACATTAAAAGGTCATCTATTGGAGCTCCTCTTCGGTTAAAAATCAGATACATATATTGGTATTCATGAAAAAACTAGCAAAGATAGATATTTGGAAGGAAAAATATTTTAACAAATGGTTTCCACTTTAAAATGTCCACTTAAGTGGCATATCTTATGTATGTTATAAATTCCTTTCCCATTGTCTTCTATGGATACTATAAAGTGGTACTGTAGTTGACAGACTTTCATGACTTAGTTTCAGATACCATTAAAAATTTTATGTTCAGCTGTTCATAGTAGATTATTTAACTTCAGAGAATTGGTACTGTTGGTTTAACTTCCTTTTTTATTGGCACTTCTGTTTTAAGTAATGCTGCTTTTACTGGGGAAACCTAGAATGTTTAACACTTCGACACACTTTGTCTTAAAATCCAGATGCAGAATAGTCACTTCCACTTCATGGACAAACTAACATTTTGGTCACCATTCTTATTTCAGTTTTTTAAAATTCTTTTTCATTGAGTGTTGGAGAGGAAAGCATTTCACAAACCTTTGTACAAATCTTCAGTACTCCTTATGAAGAAGCTTTTTTTAAATGGACTTAATTTTTCTTCCTTCCTTGACTTAATGAAAGGGTTTGCTAGGGAGTGTAGATTACAGTTCTGGTGTGGTGCTATTACCTTTTTGGGACTGCTGGCTTAGCCCTGCAGTGTCTAACATTCATTGTTGTATTTATTCCCTGCAGGGTAATGATATCATTGCTGCAGCGAAGCGAATGGCCCTGCTCATGGCAGAGATGTCCCGCCTGGTGAGAGGTGGCAGTGGAAACAAGCGTGCCCTTATTCAGTGTGCGAAGGATATCGCTAAAGCGTCAGATGAAGTGACTCGATTGGCCAAAGAGGTGGCAAAGCAGTGCACCGACAAGCGCATTAGAACAAACCTCTTGCAGGTAATAACCTGAGCTAACTTTAAAATAATGCACATAAACCACTTCTCTTCCTCTGTCCTGCTCCTTAGTTATGGCTCAAGGCTGGAGAGTCTGTTTATTTTTGGCTGAGTCATCTGTGAATCCCCTTGGCTCCCTATTCCAGCTTTTGTGAGTCTTAAGGCCCAAGCGTTTGAAATATTGAATTTTTTCAACCTCCCACTTACAAGATCAGGCCCTTTTATTCCGATGGGAGAAGACATGTCAGTGTCCAGTAGAGAGACTTTGAAAATAACTGAATGTCGAGACAAGTCTAGCAATGTCTATCACCTTGCTCTCCCCATTGTTGTTTCTTACCCTTGGATGTATATATATACTTCCTATCTGTGATTTCCACTTCATGCATCTGATGAAGTGGGTTGTAGCCCATGAAAGCTTATGCCTACAGAAATTTGTTAGTCTTTATGGTGTTACAGGACTCTTGTTGTTTTTGCTGTATACAGACTAATATGGCTACCCTTCTGGAATCTATCACCTTGGACGTCCATATAGTCACCCGTATCAAATCATAGGATATTGCAATAGTATAAACCAATACAGCCCCAAATCCTATCCTCTATTGCTGATGAAACAGACCTTTGAAGGAATATTTGTGGCAAAGGAAAAGTGAATTCTGCTGTAGTGAAGTTCTACATTGCTAAAATGGTCACCCAAGCTTAGCAGGAGAGAATGGGAATTAAGTTGCAGTCCCTTAGGTCATGTCTACATGAACATAGGGTGCAGCAAAGTGGGATGTAAATCTATAGTGCTCCAGTGTGCTGTGTACTAACTGTCCATCTGGTTCCTGCTGCTGATCACTGAAAGCTCCCGCGTACACTTTGACATAATGTGGTTTCAAACCACACTACATCAGTGCACTCTAGGGAACTTTTAGTGTGCGGAAGCAGGGTCCGAATGGTTAGTGCATAGCATGCTGCAGTGCTGCGGATTTCCAACCTAGCTTGCCATGCAGTAAGTGTGCATGTAGACATGTCCTCGGTGGCATTGTTTGCCTGTACAATGTATGCTTGTACCTGAGCTATCAGTAAAGAGAAACTGTGTAGTGTGAGGCAAAAACTTAGGGTTATACTTTAAAAAGGGGATGTCGGTTTGGTTCAAGTTAAAAACTAAAACGGTGCACCTTCCTGACTTCTTAGGTCTGTGAGCGAATCCCAACCATCAGTACGCAACTCAAAATCCTCTCCACTGTTAAAGCTACCATGTTGGGCAGGACTAACATCAGTGATGAGGAGTCAGAACAGGTAAGAGCTGCAGAATTGATTATAATGTAAATTCCTGATCATAACTTATGAGGGCAGGTGTGGGTCCTGTATATAATCAGATGTGCCCAAGATACTAAGAGTTAGTTAGTAAATTTGACCCGCATCCAGTAAAGGTGTTAATTTTAATATTTCTTGATATACATTTTGCAGTTACCAATAGGGCATTCCTCTGTCTCATTGAGAAGATTTAATTTGCTTCAGCTCTTAAGTGATATCAAACAGGTTATCAACCTGACATTGCCTCTTTCTTCAAAACAATCCACACTCCAAAACAAAAGGATAAGAGTTGGGTTTTTTGGCACAGGAGACTGTTCACTGGTGCCCTCTGGTGGCTAACAATTAATACTAGTTTAAGAATATTGTAACTAAACTGGCCAGTCATTTAAAACAGTGACTCTCAACCTTTCCAGACGACTGTACCTTTTTCAGGGGTCAGATTATTCTTGCATACCCCTGAGTTTCACCTCATTTAAAAAGTACTTGTTACACAATCTGACATAAGTGTCACAGCTCACTATTACTGAAAACTTGCATACTTTCTCATTTTTACCATACAATTATAAAACAAACCAATTGGAATATAAATACTGTACTGACATTTCAGTGTACAGTATATAGAGCAGTCGTGTGAATGGAATTTTAGTTTGTACTGACTTCACTAGCGGTTTTTAAGTAGCCTGTTGTAAAATTTAGGCAAATATCTAGATGAGTGATGCATCCAGAGGTACACATGGCCTTGGTTGAGAACCACTGATTTTAAACACTTCATTTTCAGCTCTTCCTGCTTCATTAACCAGCAACTTCATCGTTTGTTTTGTGAAACTTCACCTTGCAGCTACTTTCATTGGCTCTGTGTATACTTAGTTAAATTTTTTGTGTAGAACTCTTATAGGTTCTCCAAAAACTCACTCTGGTAGATGGACAAGTTAGGAATAGTGAACTATCTAGCTTGTGTTCGGACATGAGCTTTCACTTGGCTTTTCAAAAAGTCGGCTGTGAGGAATGGGAGTCAGTGCTGTTCTTCAAGTAGTGTCCCTGTGTGTGCTCCTCTTCAGGTCCGCCTGTGTCTTTGATCAGAGCTTTATGGTACCAATGCCTATTTGGCCTGTGCATGCAGCCTACACGTCCTCGTGCCCTGTGCCAAAGCTATGTGGACTGTGTGCCCGAACTGCCATCTGTTCCTTCTCAACCGCCTTTGGCCAGAGACAGAGTCCACTATGTGCCCGTTTGCCATAGTATTCTATAGTTAGTTAGTTACTGTAGAGTGTGCATAGTTGTTGGAACCATTCCCTTTTTTTTTTTCCCCTTTAACTAACTAACTAACCCCAACATTTTATTGCTAAATATAATTAGGTAGTCACTAAGAGCTTTTCCCTTTCTAGGGGTCACTTTTTGTTATATTACGCAGGAATGCCAGACTCCCTGGGATTCAAAAGGTGTCTCTCCTTTCATGAGGCGATTCCCATCAATAACTGACACACTCAATGCCTCTGCTGTTTGGGAGATAGACATATCACCAGGAAGTGCAAGATCTGCACTTCCTTCAAGGGGAAATCCCCAAAAAACAAGGAAATCAAGTTCAAACTCCCCCTGGTGGAGCAGGCTTTACAATCCGCTTCGGATGCAGGAGTGGAGACCCCCTATGTACGTAGACCTCCAGTACTGTTAGTGCCCATCCACATCAAGATCTGTCACCGGAGACCCTAGAGAGGTAGGTCTCCTCTAGAGAGGCAGCATAGAGTATGTATACAGTACAGAAGTCCTCTCTAGAGGTAGCCTCAACATCTGCCTCTAAGCAGGAGGTGGTGAGTAAATCTCCAAGAAAATCTCTGTCATCAAGGCAGATGACTATGAAGACCCGGGATCCCAAGTGGCGCTCCATGCAGGCTCCGAGTGATGCTGGTACCACAAAGACGAAGAGGAGTCAGTCGTCTAAGGCCGACTCAGTTCAATTATCCGTACCCAGAGCTGCAGAGACGCTGGTGAAAAAAGTTCTAAGCCTGAGCAGCCCTGGGTACCAATAGCATGAAAGTCAGCAGTACCAAAGACCACTCAGCTACCTGTGGTCCCAGTGGCATCTGAGTTGACTCACTCCTGTGCCACATGTTTGGTATCAGCTGCATCTGTACTAAAGCTGTCATCTACAAGGGCTTGCTCAATCCTATCTTTGATACCATCAGTACTGCAAGAATTTAGGTACTCTAAAGACCTGCTAGTACCTTGGGAGCCAGTCTCCTCCTCTGTTAATGAGCACAGGGGGTTTGTCAGCATCAAGAGTCTCTTGGTCACCAACTCCTATATCACTTAGAGTACGATACTTGCCCTCATCATCTTTGCAAGCCAAACAGCTATGCCATTGCCCTCTCCTCAACTTTTCCCCAATTGGAATATGTGGAAGAGGATTTTTCAGACTCTCAAATACCAGTGCAGGGTTCCCCTATCTATTCTAGGGGACATCACTGTCCCTCCTGCAATGACATGATGCAGCATAGACCTCAAGTGACACCCACATGGCAGGAATACCTGTGGATGCCCCCACCTAGGCCATTTGGCCCTCCTCCATGGTCTTATTGAGTGCTGTGGGGCATTCTGTGCTCAACAATTTACAACGAAATTGCCACAGCACAGGAGGGAGCAGAAAAAGGGACCCAGTCTCCTCAACCTCCTATATCACCATCTATGCCAGAGGAAGAGACCGGGAGGAGCAGGAAGAAGAGTGGATAAGGAGGTGACTCCTCTTAACAATATTTCCTTCTCATCACCTGATGAAGCTGGGATGCTTCTGTCATCTTCTATGGCAGATGACTTGAAGCAATTTCAAGAACTTGTGGGCATGCTACAGACTTTCTGTGACGTGGTTCAGGTGTCCCATCATAAACTTTTAGATATATTGCAAACTTTGACATCTATGACAATGGCCATTCCGGTCAGTGAACTCTTATTGAGTCCGCTGAGACTGACTGACTGGCAAACCACAGTGCCTACCTGCAAGAGGGCGGATAAAACATATGTCCCTTCCACGCAATCAGAGTTTCTATTTTCTTACCCAACTCCAAAACACTAAGGAGACCCCCTTGACTATTTGTATGCACTGCAGACCAAAGCAAGGGTTTGGCAGCTTCAAAAGAAATGTTTTCTAAGTGGATCTCTGGATGTGTTAAAATTTGTTCAGCCCCCTTCGAGGGTGATGGCACATTCCACAAGAGCACAATCTACATCTATAGCCTTACTTAAGGGTGTACCAATTGCAGAGATCTGTAGAAGGGCCACTTGGTCCTTTGTTCATGTGTTCTCTAAACATTATTGCCACAGTGCCTGCAGCCAGATCAGATGCTACTGTAGGCAGTGCAGTTTTCTTCTGTATTGGACTCTGGTCTGAACCTCCCACCTCCTTAACGGGGATGCTGCTTGGGAGCCATCACAAGCTGAGTGCTCACAGGGAGACTACTTGAAGAAGAGGTTCCTCATCTTGTGCAGTAACTGGAGTTCTTCAAGATGTGTATCCCTGGGAGTGCTCTACTACCGCCCTCCTTTTCCTCTGCTTCAGAGTCTCCCTCGTGGGATTTGGTGGTGGAGAAGGAACAGAGGGCAGTGTGCCCACGCAGCCCCATGTAACCTTGTTGCGAGGCACAAGGATATGAGGGGCCCATGCCAGGCTGAACTGGCACCGCTACCAAAAATCTCCGGTCAAAGGTGCAAGGCCCAGGCACAGCTGCAGTGGAGCAGCCCCAGGGTGACACATCTTGGAGAGCTCCAGTTAGGGTACAAGGTGAGTAACCTCACCTTGTGAATCAGAGAATCACTTGCTGCATGGAGGGAGAAGCCTTCCAAATTTTGGAACTGGCAATTTTTTACATTTGACTCTATCATGAAACAAACATGAGGAAGAATAATGTAACGTGTTCCTGTTGTGAGTCTCCAGGCAGGGTGGGATTTTATGCTTCTGTGTTGAATAGTTGCTCATCTGAATGTGAACACTGTTCTACCACTAGATGTTATTTTAAGAACTTGAAAGACTAACACCTTTCCTTTCTCTACAGGCTACTGAGATGTTGGTTCACAATGCCCAGAACCTTATGCAGTCTGTAAAGGAGACTGTGAGAGAAGCGGAAGCAGCATCTATTAAGATTAGAACAGATGCTGGATTCACCCTTCGCTGGGTTAGAAAGACTCCTTGGTATCAATAACCTTATTTTGACAGTTGTTTATCTTCTGTAATGTAAAATGCCTTTTTGAAGCAGAAGAGAATTTTTTTTAACAGCAAAAGCTGTACACAAGCTTAAAATTAGCTTATGCTAATGTCCCATTCTAAGGGCATTAATTATAAAAATATGCATTTGAGGTCTTCGGAAAGCATTTGGTATCCATCTCACAATTGCTTCCATTTTTATTTTTTGCTTTTGAAAATTCTTTTAATGAATTCTGTAATCCCAGAGACATACTTCTCATTCATGCACTGTATATTATAGTAGTTTCCATGTGGTATGATACATGGACTTTACTTAAGCTTGAATTGGAGGTCTGGAACATTAACTGTGTTACTTAGCTGTTTTGGGGGAGACAATCAGCGACAACTAAAAACAGTTCACCTTTTCAGTAAGTTTTCAGCTAGTGTTACAAGCTAGTGTTTAAAAAGTGTTACAAGGTGTGTGTAATAAAATTCATGTACACCAGAAGTGACCCTCGTTGTAGGGTGGAGCGAGGGGGAAACCCATTGCTAAAATAGTCTCTTATGCTGCTGTTACTTTGCCTGGCAGTGATATCCTAGGTTAACAAAAACTCTGTCTTCATTTACTTCCCATTGCCACCAGGAGTCATTCCAGAATCTGAATTTTCGTGCTGTATTGAAAGGGTTGACTATGGATGTTTGTAACAAAGAGTGACAGCTTGACAAGTTTCAGAGGCCTTAGAAAAGCATTGAACTCCCCCCATCCCCCATGAAAGTTTGGAGGAATACTGAGCTAAAAACAGACTCCACTGAGTTAGCTGCATGTGTCAGTCAGTCATGTTCAAAACTACTCTTGGTATGAACAAAATACTCAAATAGAACACAGTCAAGCTCCAACTCTTGTCCCTTGACAGCATGCACATGCACAGGCAGCCATTGCACACTTTCTTCACTGTTATTTTAGAGGAAAATTATACTCTTTAATGCTACTTGTGCCTCACTGCCCTGGATTCTAATGATGGAATAGCCCTGTGAAGGCATTCTCCAACCTCAGCGTGGGGGAAAAGTAGAGGCACTTGATTTATTGAGTCTGTTGGCTGTTCAGCTAACTTTTAATGAGCCATGAAAATTATTTCTAGACTGAAATTCTATCTAGACATCCAAGGCTTAGTAGCAATTAACTGAATTAGATGTTAAATTTTTCCCCCAACCCTGTTAAGAGACTTGGGATGGCTTTTGTATTTCCATAATTCTACATACCTTTGTTTTTAACATGCTTATGGTAGCTTTTCCATAATGTTTTTTGGCATTTAAAATGAAAAACAATTAGGTGAGAACATCTTAGAAAAGGCCACTGGGTGCAAAAGTCATTTGCTAACTTGCCTATCCCATCATTGACATCACAGTGGCTGTGGCGTTTCCCCTTTGCTAAGGATTCACACAATGATCACGTACCAGTAACAGAAAAGTTGGGCTGTGTAATAGTGTCAGACTACAGTTACTGTACACTTACTGTTTTTTCTCTTCTGTTTGGTTACCTAAAAGGGAAATTATATATTTAAACTACATTATTATAATCTGCCTCAAACTGACTTTAGCAAAAGAAAGCACTTGTTCATCCTTAATTCACTCCTGGAGTCCTGATATTGCAAAACACAGTGTAGGTACGTAGGATATTTTTTCAGACTCCTGCAATTTAATTACCCACAACAGGAAGGATGAAGGAGGGAGTCAGAGCCTTAACCAGAATGTCTTCCCTTGGTTGGTTTCTATCAGACCCTTAACACTATTGTAATGTAGTGATTTCTGTTTAATAGTAAACAACACTGAATAGGAGAAGACTCTTGAGCGTCTTCTGACTAGTCTTCCTGTATTTGCTTTAAAAATAGTTCAGGCTTTTCTATGGATAGGTCTAGATAGTAACTGGACCCCTGCGCGTGGCCAAGCCAGCCAATTCTGGTGGGTGGGGCTTGGGCTGCAGGGCCATTTTGTTGCTGTGTAGACACTGGGGCTCAAACTGGTGCCCAGGCTCTGCCCCTATGAGTGGGCAAGGGCCAGCTGTGGGTCTCTAGTTGCTATGTAGACACACCTTATGAAACTTTTAGCATCACGGTTTAGTTGCTTGACTGCTATTAATGCAATATTACTAATGCCTTTAATACATGATTGTTTATGCCAAAGATCACTTTGTTTTATTAAGGAATGTTTGGGAAAGTTATGAATCATGTTTGCCTGTGATGTTTCTTCAGAATGTTTGCTATATAAGTTCTTTAACTTTTGTAGGAGCTGAAATACTGTACACCTTATGCAATTTGTGCTTTTTTGAACACGAGTGGTCTTCAGACCTAAAATGAAGCAAAAATTTAAAAAGACCGTGAATGTTGGTTTTACCACTAATACTTTGTTTATAAACCAAAATTTGTTGTATATTCTAATAGTTTCAACCTTTTCTTTTTGTTCTGTTAAAACAAAATAAATGCATTTGTATAAATGTCCTTTTCTGAATATTTACAGGAATTGAATAGTAAAAATATCTTTAACTGGCAGAATGAATAGTCGGCACAATAGAAATCAGTTTGGAGGGTTAGTTATCTTCCACAAGATTTATAAAATAATTGTCTGAGTTACAGTTATGCACCTCCAATGTGCTTAAATAGGTACCCTAACAATTTCTGTACATTCAGCATAGAAAGATAGAATCCTTACTATCAATTATATGGGGTTCTGAGTTGGTATGAGTTATCTGAAAGCCTTAAGACAAGAAAGTTTTAAGACAAGTTAATACATGCAGAGGACACTGACATAGATAGCTATTATCTGTCGTGCAAAGAGTGAAAGTACTGACATTTTTACAAGTGGATATATTGGCAGTAGAGTTCCCTTTTATTTTAATCAATCATGATAAAGCATACAACCTTGAAATAGATTTGACATTTTCTACTCTGCTACTTAAGAGATACACATGGCACACAAGTCTGGAGGGATTCGCTTCAAAGAGGAAGCACCTCTAAAACAAAGCTAAGGCTTTACATCACAGAGTCTCTTACTTAATTCATAAAAAAGTACAAAGTAAGTTGAGATGTGGAAAATGGAGTTCTGAAGCAACAATCACTTCCAGGTTTGCATGCAGAAGGTTATTTTATCAGCTCAGCTGCTGATGGAACAACTGAAAGCTGAGTAAGGCAAACAAACACTTCCTAAGGCAGTATCCTGTAAACATTTCTCTTCATCAGAAAGGCTCTCTAGGTGAGTGACAAATGACATGTCCCATGTGCACCTAGAAGCCTACCCCTTCTCATTCTGAGGTGATGCCATGCTGCACTGTGGAATGTAACTTGTGGCAGGCTCTGAGAATAGTGCAGTGTTCTCTCACCCCTGCACCAGTAAGGCCTGCCACAAGAGGGTCTTGCTGGGTTGCATGGCCTTTGTCAATGTGCTTAGCCACCTGCAATCTTGGGCTTTGGTATCTTTTTGGCAGTGTGTCATTAATGGCTTTGTGAACCACCCAATCCTGAAACAATTCGTACTCAAAAGGATTTATTAAGTGTGAAATTGTGTTAGGAAAAAAAAAACCTAGGTTAAAGTCATGTTTAATGTTTTTTCTTAGACTACATTTTCATTTGAATAGCTGCTGTGAACAGAAATGTTTTGATCCCATACTAATCAGTGTGTTATTACTCAACTGGCACCTAATACCAACAAGTTACTAAGCGGTTGCAATTTCCAAATCTTTAAAAAAAAAAAAAAAAAAAAAAACCAAACCACCTCACTCTAGTAAATAGAGCATCTTCTCATGTCCTGACTTGGAATTTTCCTGCTTTTGTGATGTACTTGACACCTTTAAAAGGCTTATATTTCTCTCCATACATGTCAAGGCGATTTACTTTCAATCCTACAGAAAGGGGGAAATGAAGAGCAAGAGTTAAAAAGGCAGAGCCTTTTACATTTTTACACTCCCTCCCCTTGAAGTCTGCAGAAGAGTTTACTTCTTCAGCTAGCAAGCACTCCTGGTAAAGTTGAACTTGTTTCTCTAACCTCTCTGTTGATAGATTTTAGTGACAGAAGAGATGACTGTAACCCTCTAGGTAGGCTAGGGGTTCTCAACCTGGCATTGTGACCACTCTGCCTTTTCTATATTACTAAGTGGGAGTGTTTCTGGCATACACAAGAGAGAGGATCACTGATCTCATCCTACCTGCTGCATCACACATGCTTATTCCAACCGTGCCAAATGGTTGGCTGGACTCTAGCAGAACTTTTACAAAGATAGCCAGTCACTGAAAGTTTTCAAGTGACTGAAAGCTATTGTAACCCTTGTTCAACTCCAGCTATGGTTAGTTACCCTCATGGTTATTCGTTTGCACTTATTTCCAATCTGGGTAATTTTAGGGATTCTTGCTATACCTTTGTCTGCTAGCTGAAGTTAATCACACCTTTTTGAGAATCTTTCCTTAAAACTGAGGTAATTAATCCTGATTTGTTCAAGTCTCTAGTTATTTTTGTAGGCACCTATACAGCATACTGTCAAAATACACATTAGTACAGGTACAATAGAAAAGGAAAAAAGTTCAAAATAGAAAACAGATGTATCTATCAAAGGGACTTCAGCTGGCATCAAATTCTAGCCAATAAGCTGTTGGGTCTGCTGTGTGGAGTCTAGAAAGTCCTCTGGAGAGGACAGCACAAAATGAGCAGCGTTTCAGTGAATCTCTCGGTGTGGTTATTTGCCACACCTGACCCCAACGCAGAAGAGCCCAACAGCAACCTTGCTTGCACTAACACTGCCTTCTGCCCTTGCTAATCCATTGCCCTTAGTGATTCTTGCTCCCACCTCATTAGGTTGTAAAGAGTATTTTCTACAAGTGTATAATCCATTACATAGAATGTGTGTCTGAGTTAAGGTTAACTGTTAAGCAAGCGTTTGAAGGATCAGGACCTTATGATTTCAGTGGTATTCACATGTTTGCAGGATTGGGGCCTTTAGGCATAATCTCTCAAATCCATGGTTGTATTAACACTATTTCAGGTTTAATTTCATACTCTGAAACTAGTTATTTTGGAGCTGGGGGAGACAGTTAAGAGCTTTCTATGATTCTGAACATCAGGAGGAAAATAGTTTCCCAAAATAATTGTTTCACTGATGATCAGGATGGGTTTTTCCTGTGGTAGGCCTACAGTAGTCAAAGAACAAAATGCCCATTATTTTGCTGTAGGAAGGCCATGAAAAATGTCCCAAATAATCAAGATTTCACTATCTTCTACATGAAACTGTTAGTGTTTCAAGGTAACTAATACTTCCGTTTGAACTGATCTCTGCAGATCCTCTAGTTCAGCAGTTTCAATTCAACAATAGGAGACCTCTTTTCCTACAGTTGCCCCATCTCCTCCAAAGGTATTAGCTCTGGTTAATGCAACCATCTCACCTGAAATAGTTAGTTGCTGTATTTTAAACTGAATATTTAGGCTGGGATTCTCCTCTGGCTTGGGGGCTCCAGACTGTAGATTCACTATGCCCTTAAGATTTGGTAGCTTTTGAGGGGTAATTTTGCCAACATCCCAAGTTAACACCTGGAAAAAAAAAATAGTGGTGAGTGGATTTTAGCAAGAATTAAGTCCAATCAATATCAAGCTGCTAGTTTGTGAGCTGGGCAGGGCAGTTACAAGAATTCTGGCAGCTGGACACCAAGTCTGGTCAGGCTCCTTGCCTGGGTTGAGTCCAAAGTGGACCTGCCTTTCTGCTGCCAGCTAACAGCAATGACCAGGCATCAGGAACCCTGAACAGGACCCACTTCCTTAGCAATGATTCCTGATCAATAACTCGGACAAGTCAACAAAGCACATGAGTTAGGAGGGGAAGCAGCAGAAAGCTGGCAGGTATCTGGCTAAGAGACAATTGGGTTAGAGACAATGGCTCTTTTGCAAGAGAGAGAAGGAAGAGAAGGGTACTGCAGTTCCGAGACAGCTGGAAGACTCATCAGTTTTTTCTTCTGCATGCAAATGGCAGAAGTGAGAATTGTGTTGGAACAATATATTCAGAGAAGCAAAGTTATATATCAATTGTTTTCCATTCTGCTCCCTGTTTTCTTAGAAGGGTTTTTTGGGCAGACATGAGATCAACAGCAAACATGGCCAAATCCATCCCCATTCTTCTACTTGCTGGCTCTTGTGTCTGTTACAGCTTATACCTGCCTGCTACTTGCTGTCTGAGTTTAAAGTTCTGCTGCAGCAGTTACAAGTAAATATCAGGGCATGCACCATAAATGAAATTGACAAAATGCTGTTACGTGCATCAGACAAAAAGTGAGAAAGAGGGTTGCTGTGGTCCTTTTTAGGGTTCTGGAAACAACTCAAAGATCACTATGGCCCTTTAAAAAACTTACAAGAAAAAAAAACGTAAGCTTTTTAGTTCATCATAAAACTATGCTGAATGGTTATGTTTAGATTGTTGCTAGGGTACACAGTGTTCTAGGATGTGAAGTTCTCTTCGTTTCTTTAATTTTGTCTGCAGTGGATTTAATGACAAATAAAAACCACAAGACTTACTTTAATGACAGGATCAAATGTATAGCTGCCTTGTGTGGAAGTAAGGTTCATGTTTAGTACAGCTTTTGGCATATGAACTGTCACAATGACTCCTTCCACTGTCTTCCCCATATTCTGTTTAGGTCCAATTGTAACATCAAACCTCCCTGAAGAGTTCTCCTTAAAACTGATGAGGTGTTTCACATACACAGGAATTGCTACCAAGCTAAAGATAGAAACTGGGAGTTAAATGCACTCAGCAGAAAATAAGACTGCAGATAAATTAGTGAAAATAAAGTAGTTTACAAGGATCTCTTATATCGATCCTAAAAAAAATCCAAAATGGGACAAAAATCAAAGTCCTTAAGTTAGGGGTTCATAAGGCAATAATACTCTATAGTAGCAAGTTCTATCGGTGAACAGTTTAACTATCAATACAAAAAGGTACTTAAAGGCAATCTGGAGAAATTTTTGCCTATGTTAAAATGAAACTGAGCTTGAAGATATTTGCAGTTTGGGGGGGGGGGTGTTAAACCAGTGAAGATCAATGGACTACAGAGAGAGAGTGTCTTAATTACATTACAGAGCGGTTTCAAGCAATAGAAACATCTGAAGTGAAATGTTCCGTTAGAAGCTAGTGATCTGCCCAGCTGAACAATCACGGCTGAGATGAGATCAGCATCTCTGCCAAGAAGGTGAGGTTTGGTTTTTTGGGGGGTTAGAAAAAGTGGGCTCAGAGCATCAGATTAAATAAATCTGAGACAGCTACCCAAGAACATGCATTTTAGCAATAATGAGAATTCCAGTGATTAAATCATAAGTCAGAACAAATGGCAACATTCATATTATTCCAGCGTTTGTCTACAGGGTGCATTAGTCCATGTGACTAGGGTGTGGATTCCAGTGTGCACTAAATGGCCCATATAGACCCTGCTAGTGGCATACTAAAAAGTTTCCTGGGGCATGTTAATAAATCCTGTTTGAAAATGTAAGTGCACGCCAGCATGGTCTGTACAGGCCATTTAGTGTGCAATAATTATAGTGTGCACTAGAATTTACTGCCCTCTCATGCAGATTAATGCACTGTACAGAGAAGTCCCACGTGAAGATTGGATAACTAACACAAACTTACTTCTGGGAGCTCACACGGTAGGATATCAATCTGAAGTTTCCATCTGGAGGAATAAATGACAGAACTCTTTCAGACTCCCATCGCTTGAACCGAATACAGGGATGGAAGCTGACATCATCCAGAAGCCTCGGGTTCTGCAGAAAGCGAGACACATGTAAGCTTCTCTCACTTCTGTTGAGGGTTTGGTATCAGTTTGGCTTATTCCTTCCTCACAATCCTCCACCTAGCTTTGCTGCTAGAGGTGCCAGATTGACAGTCCTGACTAGGATAGCAGCAGACCAGGTACAGCCAGACAGTAGAAATGCCAGTTTCCCCTCACTATCCCATCACGGTGCCTCAGCTGTGACTTGTAGGAATTGGCTTTAAGGGAGAGAAGCCAATTTAGTCTTCATGTGCATTCACTATTTTGCCCTTTGTGGAGAGGCTGCCCACCAGGAAGCCAAGTGAGGAGTGCTGATTTTGATGTGGTCACCTGTCGTTAGGCCACTGAACCACAATCAGATAATGGCAGCTTTCGGTTATTCCTGATCTAGAGACAAAAGGCTTTACATCCCCATTACCAATTATTGAATCGTGCAGCCACCCTAACAACAGCGACAGTCATGCAAAATTTCATGCACTATTTTAAAACGTGTAACAGGGTTGAAGACTACATAAAGAGCATTCTGCTCATTCATGAAGCAGCTGGAGTCTTTTCTCTGTGTATTATGGGTTGATGGCACCATTTCAATCATTTCTGCATAATCTGCTAGAAATACAACACAAACAGTTACAGCTGGATGGCTGATTGCATTGCTAGTTTACCATGAAAGAGAGAGAAAGATCTGGCATTCCTGACAACTTAATGCAGGAATCAATGACGCCTTGAATTTCTGCAAAGACTGTCGAACCTGGAAAAGTAGTGAGAGAGAGACATGATATAGCATACTGTGAATAGCTTACCAAATACAAGACAATGTGCAGTAAGAGGACATAAATGCATCATATACAATGATGCATATATCACTTTATCTAGCACCCAGCTATGCATTGAACAGAAAGTGTCATTCTCCTTACGTATGTCACAGAAGGCTGGCTGAGCTATGTCAGCTATTACAAACAATTGTTCAGGTCCCAACCCAACTGATTTTTGCTTAATCACAGGATTTGCTACATTGAATACTGCTGTGTCTAAACTGCCATCCTGTCACTAGCAGTGGCCAATATATGTTTGAAAATATTGACAGTTTGTCACCCTGTATTCACCCCTTTACAAGCCTATGATAAATTCTGTACAAAGTATGCCTTGTGATTTACCATTTGAAAACTCAATTTGCTAAAATATGTGTGGCAACATTGTATGTAAAGTTAGTAATATACAGTGGAATCTAAGATCAGTCACAAACCAGTTTCTCAGAGACAAAAGGCAAACTGACACCTCAGCCAGGCGTCAACAAAATCAAATAGATCAGTGTCTGATTAAGTGGCCATTTGGCAGGAAAAAGGGTGTGAGCAAGAAATTTACATCTTGGCAAAGAAACAGCTAGAGGTTCCTGTCCCCAAAGATTGTCTCCTGAGCCCCCGCTGGGGATGATTCTCAAAGAAAAGACAACAGCATAAAGAATGGTGAACAGACACCCCAAGTCATTCCTCCCTTTCTCTTTGCCTACGGTAATCACAACACCAGAGGAACAAGCTCTGGACTGAGGGGAGGAATCATGTCTGAATGAGATTCAGCCAGTAGGACTGATAGAACATGTGCTGAGAGAGACCTTTTGCTTTGAATTCACTTAGCTTGTTAAGTTAGGTATTAGTTGTATTCTTATATTTTATTTCTTTGTAACCAATTCTGACTTATGCCTCATTACTTAATCACTTAAAATCTATCTTTCTGTATAAAACTTGTTTTATATGAAACCAGTGTGTTTGGGAAACTCCATTTGGGATAACAGGATTTGTGCATATCATTTTCTAATAATAAAATGATGAAGTTCATATAAAGCTGTGTTGTCCAGAAGAGGGCTGGGCAGTACAAAATGCACATTTCTGGGGGAAAGTCTGGGACTGGGAATTTGCTAGTGTTGCTTTGCAGTGCAATTCAAGAGTGGCTCGCAATAGCACTCATAGTTTAGCTGTATTTGATTTACATGCTTAAGGCTGTGTGAGAGCAGACCAGGAGTGGTTGCTCTCTCAGTGAAGCAGGGTAAAAGGCACCCCAGGCTGGGAACAGAGGGGACACAGCTCTTCAACAGACCAGACTGTACTCTGGGCAAAGTCACAAATATGAAAGTTCCTTACCCCACCCTTAGACACCCAGAAGCTGCGCAGTGTTGTATATCACAACAAAACATGTGATGCCCACAGGTGATCAGCTCATGTCATGAAACACTTGACTGGATTTTCCTTGGCTTTCATAGTTTGAAATGCTGGGGGTTATTCTCATTGTTTAGTTAAATACGTGTCAAGATGTTAGAGATGCAAGTCTCTTATATCTGTCATGTCTTGACAGACAAGGCAAGACCATGAGATTTCCTGTCTAGCAAGCAACTGCTGCCTTAAATGCCCCAAGGGAACAAAAAGGTCTTGGATCTTGCATGGAATTCTGGGCTTATGGACTCATACAACAGAAGAATTACTTGGGGGAGGGGGAAAAAAAAAAAGATGCAGAAGTTACTGTTCACTATTTGAAAGGGGCCAGAAGAGGAAACTATAGGCTAATATTTACTTCAGTAAAGTGTCTGAAGAGGAAGAGAGACTATTTCAAATAGACACGATTTGAGAGAATCCATGTTAAACGAGGCAACATCCTATGCTATGAAAGGGACCTTATCAGTTGCATACATTTCTAATGAAGTCTAGGAGTCTCTCAAGAAAGGAAATGAGATTCTTTTATTTCAATTCCTCAAATTTCTTAGGGGAAAATATCAACTATTTACAACTAGGGCACTAACCTAGGATTCAAATAGCTTCATATTTTGCTGGAAGAGGGAGCCAAACACAGATGGCAATTGTGTTATACCATTACTAACTAGGCATACTTATTATATTTTTATAAGGTATTGAGCACGTTAGGTGTAGTCCATGTTATGTATCAAGATACTCTGACTGACATGTTGTTTCCCCCTCCCCCTGCCAATCTCCTAAGGGAAATCAATTTTCAGCATTCATACTGGCTGGCTACTTGGAAAAGAGCATTCTCTCAGTATTACACAGAGGCAGATAATGGGGAAGTTTGAGGGGTGGCAGGTGAGAGCTTTTGTCCTGTTCATACATTTTGTCCTGAGAATGCAAGGATCAGTTGGTGGCATGAAAGAACGGGACGTACAGATAAGAGACTACTTTTAAAGCTTTAGCCTTCAAGAAAAATGTTTGTTAGTAATTGTAAAAAGATACCAATAGATAAGTGATAATTACATAGATGCAGAGTACTTCTTGCAAATCAAAAGCTTGCTGGGTAAGTGGTCTATGCCATATTGGTATTAGGAGATGAAAGAAATACATTTGTGCATGGTGTTTCAAATGGGAAGCATACTTTTAATTGTTATGTGTAAGGCAGCCAGTTAGATTGCTTGAATTCTCTCTAAACAGCATTAGCTGAATAGAATGTTGAAACATCACGCAAACCCAAGCTGACATGGCATTGTACCTGATTTGTCTATAATTGCATCTATTTCTTCAATGACATCAAAATAGGCTTCGTTGTTTGTGTATTTTACCCCTGCTCTGCGCCAAGGAATGTTGGACAGCTGGCCAGTGGGAAGTGTGTCGCCCATATTGCTGCTGCCTGGGAAATGCAGATAATTCAAAAAACAAACACCAACAATCCATTTATAAGGGGTTTGTTCCAGATCCCATAGTTACGCACCAAAATGAAATTAACCCAGAACTATAAGTTAACACACTAGATTACTTAATTAAGGAAATCCTAGAGTCACATTGTCAGAGCTCTACTCTGCGTTCTTTGCATCTCTAAACATTTGACTTGAGTCAGCAGGAGCTTTTAGGGTGCTAAGAATGCAGGATTAATGATTTTAGGAGCCAAAGTCATTTATGGCATATTTGAAAATTTTACCCTCGATAGTCAAAATTTGGATAGAAAAATGGTTCTTAACCTTAAACATGAAATATAGAACAACAGAAGCGTGGGACTGGAAGGGACCTCAATTGGTTATCTAATCCAGTCTGCAGGACTAAGTAATAACTAGACCATTTCTGACAGGTGTTTGTCTAACTTGTTCTTAAAAACCTCCAATGACAGGGATTCCACAACTTCCTTAGGCAATATGTTCCAGTGCTTAACGACCCTGGCAGTTAAGAAGTTTTTCCTAATATCCAACCTAAACCTCCCTTGCTGCAATTTAAATTCATTGCTGCTTGTCCTAATCTCAGGACGTTAATGAGAACTATTGTTCACCTTTGTCCTTGTAATAACCTTTTATGTATTTGAAAAGGTATGTTTCCCCCCTCAGTCTTCTCTTCTCCAGACTAAACAAACCCAGTTTATTCAAATCTTTCTTTACAGGTTGTGTTTTTTTATAACCTTTCATCATTTTTGTTGCTCACCTCTGGACTTTCTTCAGTTTGTCCACATGATTCCTGAAATGTGGTACCCAGAACTGGACACAATACTCCAGCTGAGACCTTATCAGTACGGAGTCGCATGGAAGAATTACTTGCCATATCTTGCTTACAACACTCCTGCTAATACATCCTAAAAGGTTTGCCATTTTTTTTGGGGGGGGCAACAGTGTTACACAGTTGACTCATATTTAGCTTGTGATTCACTATTACCCCAGATCTCTTTCTGCAGTACTCCGCTCTAGGCAGTCATTTCCCATTTTGTATGCGTGTAATTGATTGGTCCTTCTTAAGCGGAGTACTTTGAATTTGTCCTTCTTGAATTTCATCCTATTTACTTCAGATCATTTCTCCAGTTTTTGTCCATATTATTTGAATTTTAATTCTAAATTCCAAAGCACTTGCAACACTTCCCTGCTTGGTATCATCTGCAAACTTTGTAAGTGTATTCTATGCCGTTATCTAAATCATTTATGGAGATATTGAACATAATTGGACGCATCCCTGTTGGACCCCACTCGCTATGTCCTTGCAACTCAACTGTGAACCACTGATAA
Source organism: Emydura macquarii macquarii (assembly GCF_026122565.2). Classification (NCBI taxonomy): domain Eukaryota; kingdom Metazoa; phylum Chordata; order Testudines; family Chelidae; genus Emydura; species Emydura macquarii. The sequence goes on from NW_027130204.1 coordinate 7,539,901, forward strand.
CTAACTACTCTCTGGGAATATCAATGAAATCATTTTATTTAAAAAACTTCAAATCTGTTTTAAATCATACCTGTGATGGAATTGACAACAGAGCGCAGAATTGTAGGAGGCTTAATTAACTCTTTTAAGATATTTGATTCCGTTGCCAATGGAAAGCCATTGTCTAACATTTCTTCTAGAAGCTCATACACAATGACTACATTGTCTTTAATTGCAGTCTCAGAGCACTCTCCGAAGTAATCCTAAATAAATCAGATTAAGAAGGGAAAGGATTTTTATTCATATTAAAAATGCTTTCAAGTTTACCTTGCTTATAATAATAATAATAATAATAATGCTAACAAGGGCATTTCTGGAACTGTCTTGAATCATAGGATTATTATAGAGTCCAGTGCAATTATGGGAACAGTCTCTGGTCATTGTTCAGTTTTCAGTTCTCCTGGGAATACTCTAAATACACCACCACATGTTCTTCAGTGCTATTCATTGTATCTGTCAAGTAGCTTTAAGATGCGTCATGGTAAACTGTGTTACAAAAATATATTACAGCTGTAACTAACTGTTAGTTTTATTACATCAGATGCATCAGTATAATACGAACAACAGAAAATCTTACCAAAAGGTGGAAGAAGTTTTTGTAAATCAGTATTTGTTTGGATTTGAAGAAACAAAGCAAACCTTTTGTGACTTTGTGCTTTATTAAGCAAAACTCGGCTTAAAAAAAGCCACCATGGGTCATCAGGAGAATCAGATTGACAGGGAGAATTTTTTTTTTTTTTTTAAACTTGTGCAACAGACATACACTTGGCCAATTTGAAAATTCAAATAATTTAATCGGTTACAGACCTGGAATGTATCTGCTATTCGGTGCAGAAATTCAATTACAAAGAGTGGTGGCACTTCTGTCTGTATAACAGACACAAAGAAGATTTTTTCCCGGTAGATGCTGATGAGGTAGTGGTGGGGCGTTGAAATGACAGGAGGCACATTCTCAACATCGGCCGCTTTCTCTTGAGCTTCAAAGAAATAATCACACACAGATTGGCTCACAACTCTCTTCCAGTGCTTCTCCAAGAATATATCACCAGAACAGTTTATAAGAAACAGACTGTGGATCATTTTCTGTTGGAGACACATTCACACATGTTACACAGATGGAAGTGATTTGAAGATTGACATTACTTCTCCTCCCACCTCCCCTTCACTCTGGTGTTGGCTTTGTACCAACATGCACTGTGAATTTTTTTTTTGAAGTTACCACACCATATATTTTGCTTTATTGCAGTATTTGCAACAATTCCTTTGCTTTATAAAGGAAATACCCACAAAGACAGTAAACTTACTGGAGTAAGTACTTAGGATTTTTTTTTTAATTGAAGGCATCCACCCTTTAAGAATAGCTAAGCAAGTTCAAAGTATTAAAACTATTTACCCTGTCCAGCAGCAAAACGGTCAACTGATAAAAACATAATTCCATGATAAAGTGCAGTTTTAAGTTCAAACCTCAAAACATAGAATCATTGAAATGTAGGACTGGAAAGGTCCTTGATAGGTCAATTAGTTCTGGCTCCACACTGAGCTGGGATTAAGTATAATCTAGACCACCCCGACAGGTGTTTGTTGAACCTGTTCTTAAAAATTTTTAATGACAGATTCCACAAGCTCCCTTGGAAATTTGTTCCAGTGCTTAACTATCCTGACAGTTAAGAAGTTTTCCTAATGTCTAAACTAAATCTCCGTTGCTGCAATTTAAGTCCATTACTTCTTGTTCTCTCCTCAGTGGCTAAGGAGAACAATTTATCACCCTCCTCTTTATAACAACCTGTTTCGTACTTGAAGGCTGTTATGTCTTCCCTCAATCCTCTCTTCTTCAGATGAGCCAAACCCATTCCCCCCTGTATTTCCTTGTAGGTCAGGTTTTCTAGACCTTTTAATAATTTTTGTTGCTCTCCAATTTGTCCACATCTTTCCCAAAGCATGGTGCTCGGAGCTTGACACAATTCTGAAGTTAAGGTCTTATTAGTGCCGAGTGGAAGAATTACTTTGTGTGTCTTGATTACAACAAACCATTGGTTCTTCTGTATCTAGTTTTACAATAGTACTTAGTTATGAAGAACCAACATAGTAAATCTGTATCAGTTTCTAGTGTATGGGGGAATGGGGAGAACAGCAGCTTCATATATACAGGAAAAGCCACTGAAAAACAGCATCGTTTCCATTAAGGTGGGTAGAACGGCCAAGATGGCTCTGAAATGGCAACATCTTATTCCTTAATGAACACAACTCAGCCACAAAAATATTTATATAGGCCTGAAACTCCAGGCTTAATGGCACACTCATAAAAAGTTTAACCCTCCATCTTCCCTCCCTCAATATACCCCATGCTTGAGACTTGTCAGTCTACTGGCAAAAGGGTTTAGCCCCAGACACTTTCGGCTGTTCTTTAAACTCAAGTGCCTGATCATGTTGTTGAGTTTCCAAGTCACTTGCAATGCTTTAACGTGGCTTTTAGGTACTGACCAAAAAAAATGAAAGCAAAATCGGTTCATTTATTAAATTGGGGAGAAAAGAGTGCAGTAGTTTTCTAAAGTAAAGTGCAAGCTTCAATAATAATAATAAGCACAAACGCGTGAACATTGACTTGTTTGTCCTTTATATATATTAAAAAAAAAAAAAAAAAAGCTTACATTTGCACTGGGGTAAGTGTGTGCATAACCCTGGTTTCTGTAGGGTTACTCTTATGCCAGAAGAGCTGTCTTCACCAACACTCCCCAAAAACAAGATGATGATGTGACATGTACAGACAAACGCTTCTGTACCTGAAGTAGTTTGAAGAGGTGTGTTAAACAGCCACTATTTTTTATTTTAAAAAAGAGAAGGTTGATATTCTGTAAGATTTATTTTATTGAGTAAAATAATTGAGTAAATGTTGATTGATGTTCCCCAACTAAGGAAGGAAAAAAGTCAAAAGAAAACAAAACCACACACCCCCCTCAGCCTTGTCTTTACTAGGATTTTACCTCGACTTAGCTAACTGGAGTTACAAATACATCTTGTTTTCCTAGCGAAGATGCCAAGAGCAGCACAAAAAGGCCGCATCTTGTGGCTCTTACACAGGCTAAGAGTCCCACTGGCCCAAGATAGCACTTTAGAAAAGGATATATAGTAATCATCTATGCTACTTAGCTGCAGAAGATGAAGATACTAAAGCTAGAAATTTTCCCAGGCTGACATGAAATAATCAGTTTAATTCACTGACTATAGTTAATCTATTTGTTTAATAAATCAATTGGTAGTAAATGTGAAACATGTTTTGATAAGAGAAGTTTATATCCAGAATATAAGGTTAGTTTAATAAAAATAAGTTGTATATACTGTGTGTGTTTAAATTTTAGCTACCATCATAATGCTGCTTGACAATACATGAACAGAAAGTTGATGCATGATACTTACTAGATAAAGTATATTTTTAGTATGTGAGAAGTTTAATAAGAATTTGAAAATATTAAGCTATATATTGCTTAAATAAAACATCTAGTTACAGTGTAACCTCCTAGGTAGCAAAAAGATGTACCAAATCTAGTGTAAAGGCTCTATTTAATTGTAAATCAACATGTTTTAATGGTTATATCAACCAAAGAAAGGTACATTCTCATTAGGAAACAAGAAGTATAAATGGAAAAGTTTATTTAAATCAGATTTTAAAAATCAAGGCTCTCTTACTTGGGGATTTACATCCCCTTGATTTAAATCAATCCATCCTGGAAATTAACACTATTGCAAGTCTCCATTGAGCATATATAGGATTAAATCCATCCTACATTTAGTTCGTTACTAGAACAGCAATAGAATTTGAAAAAACTGGGCAACTTTTAAGGTGAGTGAAGTGTTAAACACAGCAGCCTTGATATAACTGCTTTAATTCTGTTTGACCAAACCTGTCCTGATTTTAGCAGACATTGCATGTTAAACCTCTGCCAAGTCTCTTGAGATGGTCACACGAGTATGATAAGTCTAATCAACCACGGTTAGTTCTGTTCCACACCAACACAGGACACACATAAGAAAGTTATCAGCTATGAAAGCTTAAAATAGTTCTTGCATACATTTTAATATGGATACAATAGCCTATTTGTTAACAAAAAGACAAACCCCAATTCACAGAAAATGCAACCAAAGCTGCACAGGAGAATTCAGTACAAGCAGCAATGGATCTGGCTACAGAGATAAGCACATTTTTACAAGGGCCTGATTCAAATCCCATTGTAGTCCATGGAGAGATTCCCTTCAATGGCAAAAGGGCTTTGGATCAGATGTCTGAATCATGGATCACTTTTAAATTCTAGAAGTTGTCCTGCTGTTAAAGCCCACAGAGTCTATGGATCAGCATGTGCTGTATGTTTTATGCACATATATCACTTATACTGAAATGCTGAACTGCTACCTAAACACTGATTTGTTTAAATTCTGACCCTAGCAAGTTCTACTGGATCATGCTTCAAGCTGATTGTACAGTCGACTATAAGGAACACTGGACTAATGAGAGTCATTTCACCCCATATGGACCTATATATTCTCTTTCCTGCTGGATCCTGCCCCCAATGACTTTACGATGCATTGCATTGAAATGTGCCCTCATGCCCACATATGTATCTCCTATCGCCTCTCCCCCGACCTCCACTCTCACCCCCACACAGGGCCTCACTCGCCCTCCCTAGCAACGCCACCCAGGGACCCCCCCTCGCGGTGGCATGCCACTGTACCCCCAGACCTCCACCCCCACACATGGACCACTTGCCTTCCCTGACAAATACCCCCCAGGGACCCTCCCTCCTCAACCTCCCAGGGATCCCCTCCACCATGGATAGCATCCCCCAACCCACATATCCCCCCGTACGCCACTGTACTCCCCAGACCTCCACCCCCACGCATGGACTCACTCGCCTTCCCTGGCAATGCCTCCCAGAGACGGTCCCTCCACGCTGGATAGCGTTCCCCCCACACCCTCCTGCAACCCTCAAGCCCCACACCCTCAGCCCCTCCCACGGGCCACAGCTCATCCTCGATCAGCCCCCACTCCCCCCACTGCGTGTCATCCCCGGATGCTGTATTGCTGTGCTTTTTGAACCTTGACTATCGCTTTATTGTTTTGTGCTTAAACATTTGCTAATAAAACGTTTTAATTTGCAGTCACAGCTGATATAATAAACCCTATTTATGACTATACAATTGCTAACAGGTTAGGAGTTTATTTTATTCCATAAATAATGGTTGAGTTTCATGACAGCTTTTGCAAATGTCTAAACTTAAATTCCTCTGACTTCCCAAAATAGCTTTGTATTTCAATCCCAATCTTCAAAGACACATTCTCTCTCGCACACAAACACCTCCCTCCCTCTCCAGTTTAGTGCTGGTGAGAGGTGCATAGGCAGTTGTGACCACACACTCCTGTGCCATACCCCTCATCTGGAAGAGCCACTCTATCAATAAAATGGCAGTTCAATCTTCCATTCAATCCTTGGTATCTCTGCTATTTCTGTCAACAAAGGAGACCTAGTTGTAATGTGGACACCTATCTACAAAGAACTGGTGTGAGACTGCCAATTTATTTCACATAGGGTATTGAACAGCTGGCAGTGACTTCTCTTGATCATCGTAGGTTAAAAATAATTTAGCAACTTAAGTGCTTCCTTCATTAAATATTTACTCCACCAATCATTGGATTGTTATTTTACTGTTTGCTAGTTTCGGATCTTATTTAGCAGAAATTTACACTATTTTCCAGTATATAAGAATCTCCAGCTAATCAAGTTTATCACCAGGCCTGATTAGGCCATGCAATCACCATTTAATTGCTGCACCCTCACCTCTAATTAGTTATTGATCTGTCTTGAGTCAGATCTCAAATTCTGCAGGGAAAAGGACTAAGAACAGGCCCACTACACTTATGAAAGTATTTCTTAACATCAGAACATAAGTGAAGCCACTAAAAAAATGCAAGACTGAATTATTCCTTACACCAACAGGTCAAGTAAATGACATTAGTCATCACAGTGCAAAGTATTTTTAGAACTGGGACATTGAGCGTAGAGTTCCTGGATCAAAGCCTAAAAATTATTCTCTCAGCCATCCACCCCACCAGATAATCATGCGAGTTCCTCCATAGTAGTTTGTGGATAATCTTCCCAAAAAGCAAGTTGTAAAACAGTTGGAGATTGCACTTTACTATTGCCTTTGATTGCTATGTGTAAAAGCGTGAAGAGGGTGTGTCTGGCAACAATTAGATTGCACAGATCTCCTGGATCTCTGCTTTCAGACCTTTATAAAGGAACAGACTATGGACATTCATGGATGATTAACTCATGACAATAGACCAGGGCAAATCATTCATGCTTATTTTAATAAACTGGCAGCCTTAAATACCAGCGATTGAGGAATTGTTGACCTGGTTGTCATGGATCATACAAAGGTTGGGGAGCAGTCCTTCAGTAGGTTTATTTACTCCTTTTCCAAGAAACTACATGCTCATTTTTGTCAAAAGCTCTGCTATGTGGGATCCCACTGGGTTCTTTCTGATCATCTTTCCTATGCCAAGGGAATGTGAGCCTGCCCCATCCTCCACAAGGGAAACTGAGGTGGCTTTGTTCAATGTGTCTTCAACATGCTAACGATAGCTCTACATCTCTTTTGCTCAAAGCCAGATTCTACAGTGTCACTCCTTTTTTGCTGCCCGGCCATTAAAAAAAACAAAACAAAAGAACACTAGAAGAAAATCCCAGCACGTTCACCAGACTGAAGTGGTGCTTATTGGTAAAGGAGTAAAGAAGGGGCAATTATTCAGGGTGCATGCCTATCTTTTGCTAGAAGTTTCTGCCCCAAAATTTATTTAGTATAGTTTTAGTGTTACCCAGTGATGCCTTGTGTCCTTCCAGAACATGGAGTTCAGTTACACTCAAAGCAGGAAACCAAGAGTTAAGGTACACATCACCACCCAACAGTGCAACCATAAGGCCTCCCTCTGCAGTTGGCACCAACCACTGGGAAGGTTTCATCAAGGGGTGTGCCGTAAGAAGTACACAGGCACATTCCTTTAGTCATCCATGTTTGTCCTGTGTTACACACTGTAATGCAAATCTGTGGATTTGCACACTCCACCTGCATTTACAGTAGCAGGTGTAGCTACTGAATGGTGGGATTAGGTGGCAAAGCTTTCATCGTCATATGAGGAAAGATGCATGGGTATCTCAAGGGAACAAGTATTGTTGAACAAGGATCTCAAGGGAACAGGTAGTGTGTCAGTGATGAGTTCTGAAGGCATGTCAGTAGCAGGACACAGGAGACTTCTTAGGGAGTGGCAGTAGTCTGGTAGCATGTATGCATATGTTCCCTAGAGATCAGTGAAGGGAAAGCAAAGGCAATCTCTCAGAAGGAATCTTCAGGTGAAAGGGTGGTAACATTTTACAAAATTGAATCAGTGTTGGTCAGGTAGAGGTATTTCCTCTTTGCTACACCTAACCTAAACCTAGGTTTTTGCCTTAGCAAAAAGATGGTGTTAGACTGTGTCCAAGGTGCTCTGCACCATCCCCGAGGCCAGAGTGCTAGTATGTGTGTGCTTGACATGTTGGGGCACTACTTGAAGAGGGAAAAGCTAAAGTTGTGTTGTGGGGTGTTTTTTAACTCTATAGTTCCTAGTATTTGGATGTTTGAGTGTAGCTGATTTGACAACAGGTATCACCAAACAACCTTAACTCTGTGTTATGAAGGTAGGGGGGAATATGATTTCCTTGTTTTAAACCCCCCCCCACACACACACACACTCTCTCTCTCTCTCTGCATCCCCATATTCCACAGCCTACCTCATTCACCTTCACTACCTCTGCTCCTTCACAGCAATTATCCCAGCCACAGAAGTTACTGGCTGCATGTCAGCCCCTTCACTGCCCCCATATCATCTGTGTCTGTCTAGAAGCCTGGACCTCCCTCCCTTGCCCTCTTCCTCAAGGGTTGAAAAGCTGGGGAAGAGGATGTGGAAACAGTGCAGAGATTGACATTGAGCCAGTGAGGATGCAGCTGACTGAACCTCTTCTCCTTCCCCACACCCACCTGCCCTTTCGCCCTAGAAACAGCAAGGGGAAGGGTGAGGCTAGTGTTCCTCCTTATTACTGGGGGCAGCATGGGGAAGGAAGTTTTGGGTTCATTCTCTTGGATAAAGGACTCATGGAGGCAAGAGAGGGCCTTAAGCTTCCTCCTTTGCCCTGGTTGAGCAGCCATGGGAGAAAATGTTGAAGGATGGGATGGAGAGAGGTAATTGTAGGCCAAGAGGGGAGGGGACAGATGGCTCAGTTTCCCTTTCTTTCCAAATATATCACTCAAAGGAAAGGTGCCCATAACCCTCGACCCTGTAGTTCTGCTCTGTCAGTGCTTCTGAGCTCCCAGAAATCAAAGATCCATTGGAAGATGATTCCCCTTATTCACAGAGGGATTGTAGAAGAGCTACATCTTTGGAAAACCAGTTTTTCTATCAATGCTTTAGTCACTGAATCGGGCTTTCAAAAAAAAAAAAAAAAAAAAAAAAAAAAAAAAAAAAAAAGTGGTTGGATGATCCCTTACACTTAAATAAGGGTTGTGGTTTAAGGGTCTGCTGACCCACCAAGGCCCAGCCCTCAGCAGTGATGGTTAGCAAAGTCGTAGGGTCCCCATCCACCCCCTACACTGCTCCAACACCTTCCACATCTCTCCTCACTGCTCGGACCACTCCTCCCCCTCCCAATCTTCCTTAGAGCAAAAAAGTTCAGAATCTGGACATGTTATGAGCTATGTAGGATGGGTTGGGTACTGTGTCAATTAATCCCTTGACAAAGTGACCCAGAGACTTGCTCAGTCTTGTGGTTCAGGCCACAAGTGAAGCTGAAAAACTCTTCAGTTTACAAATCACAAGACTGACTCGTCCAGCACCTCAGCAGTCAGTGGTAGAGCTAGGATCTGCTCCCACCCAATCCTGTGCTTTTAAGCAAGAGGGCTGGTATTTTCACAGGAGTTTGAGTTAGGTTCCCAACTCTGACTGATTGGTGGGATTTGGGTGCTGAATTCCCTTAGGTTCCTTTGAAAATCCCACATTTCCTCTGAATGTGGAAGCAGTCTGACTACTAACTTGCTACACATAGAGAACACCTCCTTTCCCTTACTAACAGCAGAGGGTTTATGAACATGGTCAGTGACGTCTCAGTTCCAACAATCCTGACTGGGGCTTCATTGGAGGGATGTTAAGATCTGGCCATATGTGGCCTTCTGATTTTATTTATATCCCAGATCAGATTTGGCTCAGTAAGGGCGCAGCTGCAGAAGCTCACAAAGCCTCTGTGGTGAAGTTTTACCAAATAAGCCTGTGATGGGGTCAATTAACCAGACAGGCCACCTAATTCTCCTCAGATGTGACCTAAGTAATCCCCTGAATGATGATGGAGCCCAGCTGCAAAGGAACAGCCAGGGCTAGCATAGAGCCAGGAAGCTAGCATTGAGGGGCAGTGAGGGAGATTGTAGCCACTCTCTGGGCATTAGAGAGGGGGGAGGGGAAAAAAAACCCCAACCACCCAACCTATCAGAAAGGCTGTAGGAAAAGACTCAGAAATGGTAGGAAGGTTTAAGATGGTGCAGACCTTAGCAGGTGATTAAAAGTTCCCTGAAAGAGACCTTAAGAGTAGATGGCTGACTCAGGTTCCCCCTGCCAGCTCCAGGTGAAGTAGCACTGTCTGGGCTGTGAATGAAGAGACTACCAAAGACAGTTTGTACAGAAAGACTGATTCCCCCTTTCATGGTGAGGACGATACTGACCTGGCCAGAGGGCCAAGCCACAAAGAAAGAACGCACCAAGTCAGAGAGTGGGGGAAAGAGGCGATAAGGTGCGCAATGATCTGCAGAAGGGGACATTGGGTCTGGAAAGAACTAATCCCCCAAGCAGCCAGGAGGAGGCACCCTAGTGGTGAGTGAACCCCTATAACAGATCCTTACCTGGGGGGAAAAATTGTCCTCTTTGTGCTTTTTCTGTCTTAGAGGAGTTTTTAATGTTAAATTGCAGGGTGGCTGGTCATGGCAAAGTTATTTTTTCCTTTTGAAGCCTGGACATACTTTAACTCCATGGCACAAACTACCCCCACATCATTCCTGTTTACTAGTCTGACTCCTAATTTTTTCACTCAATACCCTACAGTACTTACACATGAGGAATACACTACTTCTCACAAGCAGACATGACACAAAATCCTACCATACAGCTTTTGATTTTTTTGATATTGGAGCCAGAGTAACAGCGCCTCTGAATTATCACCCATATCATAACATAACCAACATACATTGGTACTCATGCCATTTGGAATTGAACTTCGGACATTACTAAAAGTTTAACTGCTGCCTCTTAGTGTTACTGCACACGTGGGAGTGTGTCCCAGCACCAGAATTGGAAACATGAGCCCTGTGTTCCCTCGCTGCCCCTCTCCCCAGAGGGCATAAAGGGCACAGCAATCCCAACCCCAGTGCCGTTGAATGTCTGGAATGTTTTTTTCCTGTTATTTTTGTTACTTAGTAATTAGACTAAAAGTTAATTTGTTTATAGTTGGTGTAATTATTATTGTTTCATTTAGCTTACTAGCAGTAGGACAGCTTGAAATAGGAAGAAAAAGCCCAGAGCAGGGCTTATGGCAGAGCCTAGATCTCCATGGCTTCAAGCCATGCCCATCTCTGCAAGGGGGTTATTCCTCTGACTGATAGTGAAGGCATCCATCATGGTTGTTTGGGGGAGGAACATGCAAGTCCACCAAAAAGCAACCACATAAGAAGAGATAGTCCAGACTGAAGCTTTTTCCCCCCGATGGAAAAGAAAAAAAAAATCCATAACAGCTTTGATAAACTCTAAACACAGACTGGTGGGGACAGAATATGCCATTGTATTCACACCCTACCCACTATTACAACAATCTTTGGAGAAGAATTATTGCAAGGTGCCATTTGAAAACAATTTGCTGGTCAGCATTATCCTGATCAAATGTGTGGTAACATAGTATGTGATGTTATAAGATTCCCTTGTGTGATATTAACATGTTCGAAACCCCACAGCCCTGCCCGAGCAGAAGTTAAGTCTGTCCTAAACAAAGGAAAGAATGGGTGCTTGCTTTAATTTGCATTTAAAACAGTAAACAGTTATCAAGCAGGAAAGGAAAACAAAGGAAGTTCAGAAAGATGAAGGAAAAACACCGGGAGGAACTATCCTTCCAAATAGATGTTTTGTCTCCTGGGTCTCAGCTGAAGGGGTTTTGCAAGAGGGGAACTGAAACTACAAAAAGGAGGGACAAACACCCCAATGGACCCCTCTCACTCTCTCCCTGTCTACCTCATTCTCTGCACCTGAGAAGACAAAAGGAAACAGCCATTGGACTCAGGGGGAGGGGAGTGAGTCCTGACCCAAAAACTTGGTCAGTAATCTGCTGAAACATAAGGTGTGCATTTGCTTTGTGACTAAACTAGCTTGTCTTATTTTTCTTGTAACCATCTCAGACCTTTATGCTTCATTACTTATACTCAAATTTCTGCAGTTGTATGATTTTATCTAGTGTCTTTAAGGTAAACAACTGGCATATTAGTCCCTTAAAGGAACAACAGACAATACATTTGTACTGTTCAAGAGGGCTGGGCCATACAGAACATTCATTTCTGAGGGAAGATCCAGGACTGGGGGGTGTTGAGATCACGCTGCAGTATAACCAAGGCTGGTGAGAGCCAGGGTATAGCTGGCAGGCTGCAGTTACGCACAGACACTCAGGGTGTGGCTTGCATGCAGGAAGCCTGTTTCTGACTGGCCCAAGTGAGAACTCATTCAACAAGGAATTCTAAGGCAACAAGGAATTCTAAGGCAGGGCAGGGGTGACATAGCCCTCTCTACTCTGGATTATGCCCTGAGATGCCCTACTGGTACAGAGACTGCTTCATGCCTGATTCATCCTGGCAGTGCTCCTGTCACCACACATGTAATATCAAGCTCAAGAACAATCAGGATGCCTAGACAGACTCAAATCCAACAGGACAGTTACAGATCCCTACTGTCCAAGGACATAGGCTCAGACTCCAATTCAGTTCCCTAGCACTGAGCCATATCTCCAGTGCCAGGTGCAAGGAGGAGCTCTTTCTGCCTGCAAAGGAAAAAGTAGGAGTGGAATCCTGTATTGCACCACAGTAAGAAACCAGTACAGATATCTGCTTTAGCAAGAAGAGCTCTAGGGCATAAGAGTCCAAAGGTGCATCTATTTCAGTACCAGATTGACCAGCACAATCCCTCTCAGCACCAGTGTGGTCAGGAAACTACCTCAGCACCTCCTTTATCAGCTCTCACACTGCAATCTGCATCAGCAGTTGCAGCCACTGAAGAACTGTTAGTGTGGAGGGACACAGCTACAACATCTTCAGCAAAGATGTTGCTTAAAATGTATAGCAGTCACAGATCCCCAGGGTCTGGTCTATGCCTCAGCTTATGACAAGTCTCTTGGGAATGACTCCTTTAATGTGCTTGGCCAACAGCTTGCACTAGGCATAAGCACACTATGCAATTTCTTAGGCCCCAAGCAGCTCAAGCCCCCACCGCCATTCACTTTTTTAGTATGTGTTGTACGTTGGGTCCCCCCAAAAATATTCCTGCTTAGGGTCCTCAGTGGGCTAGCACTGCCTCCAGCTGTGCCCCTAGACCCCACACATTTCATTAGGGCAGGCTCTAAGACTAGGCCTTCTGCACCAGAGATCCCAGTCCCTCTCTGACTCCCAATGGCAAATCAAGTCAGACTCTTGTGGGAGACCTGTGTTATCCACCGTCGGGGTGCAATGCTCTCAGTGAATATTTACAGGGACAATGTTTTCAAAGCAAGGTAATTTTTTCCCAGCTCCGTTCGCATATCCCACTTGCCAGGGTTTCCTGCTTTTTGGTAATGATTCGTCAGTCACTGAGCAGGACAGAGGGGGTGTCATTTTGTCTTACTGGATCCTCTGTTGATTTGGGTTCATTTCAAGACAGTTCTTTAATGACTCAACCATTCAACCCAGACAGCTAGGTAACCCACATACCTCCTATATCCTGCACTGTTCCAGAAGCAGTGTTAACTCTGTTGCCTCCATTGGGTAGCAATACACAATACAGATGGCAATTAAGGTACATATGGGAATCAAAATTATTACAGAAAACTCGCACTTCAGCACAACAGCACCAAGAGGTTCTTTAGTGTCTTCTGCAGACCTCAGGGTCATTCCAGAACCAGAGTCACCAATCCTGGAAGTTACCCCAATTTCAGCTCCAGGCAGACGCCCTCCTCTGAAAGAAGCAAGGGTTCTTGTGATGAAAATGCCTCTCAATCACCACATCAGTACAATTATGGATGGGAGTCCAACACAAACCCTTCCATCTCCTATTATGGCTCCTGTGTTAGGAATTTCCTCCACCAAAAGGGAAATCATTGATGGAACAAAATGGACAAAGGAGGGATAGGGGAAAGAACCTCCTATTGGACCTCTGGATGTTAATTCTCACAATAGTGCTTGGTTTCCTCTGATTTGGTCAAATGTCCCTTTCCCATATGGGTCTGCAACATGGCCATATTGGCCCCCAGGTCACAATATCAAGGACAAGTTCTCCTGCAATATACAGTATCTATATGCAAGTCACCCATTACAAATTCTCATGATTCATCTCTTATCACTCTCCTCATCAAGTTCAACAAGCAGAGGTGCAAGAAGTTCCAAATCCTGGAGAAATCTGTTCATCAGGAGAATCCTTCAATCTTCCACTTTGTTGCCCAATGAAACTCTTTCACAGGCTATAGTCAGCCAATGATTTAAAAACCTGTCTGAAAATAAAGTGCATGGAGGGGAAAAAAAAAACCCTGGACGTTTCATTGGAGACAGTTCAGAAAAAGTTATTCTACAACCAACTTCCCAAAGCAGAGTTGTACTACCTATTAGTGAAGGGATATTGGAGCCAGCAAAATTCCTTAGTGATCCTGCCTCCATTTCAGCTACTTCAAAATGTGCAGATCATAGATATCAAGTATTATCAAAAGGCTGAGTATTTTTATACTCTGGCTCCATCTTCACTGGTGGTGTTGCCACCTGTGAGAAATCAACACATTCAAGGAAATAACTCCCAAGGAGAAAGAACTCAAGAGACTGGATCTCTGAGGAAAAAAAAATCTACTCAAGTCTCTTTGCATATCAGGATAGAGAACTATCGAGCCAGGCTACCTAAATAAGGATCATCTGTAATGGAATAAACTGTCAGATTAAAGACAAATTACCCTCAGTTTAGAGACAAGGGTAGAATAAACATGAAATTAAATAATTAGTGTTATCTGAAGGAAATGTGTTGTAAAGAAAGGCCTGGACTAGCAAGTAGAAGGGAGACCTTGAAAAGAAGTTTTAAAGCCAGCAGGAATGGAGTACGGACGATGTCTGGTCCCCCAAAAAAAAAAAAAAAAAATCTTAAAGAAGTCTCTTGCCAACAGGGGAGTCTAAGAGATTCTTTGTTTAAAACCATCTGCAAATGACCCAGCAGGACCCTTCCCACCCCACATACCAGTGTTACCTTAAAAGTAAATGCACATGGATTCACATAAGCATGAAAACCTGTTGGTCAGCAAGGAGGAAGGAATAGCCCTGGTGAGAAAGGAAGTTGTAAATCTTATGCAGATTAAGATGGGAAATAAGGGTGAACTGTCAAATTGATTTTTAACTGAAGTCAGTAATTGGTAATGACATCACTAGTTTGTTAAAAGGTATAAAAATTAAACTCTTGAAGGGTTTGTAGCTAATACCAGCCTGACCAGGTTGAGGCTGACCAACATGTGTTCTAAGCACCCCTGGGTTTAGCCCATTTGTAAGTATCTCGATCAAATGCTTATAAATGTTTCTCACTGTTGGACATAGTAAATTGATTTAGGCCTTTTAGGTATGTTTAGAACAATTGCATAAATACCATTTTGCCTTTGGATTTAATTAAGGCATTTATGGTTAGTGTCATGGTAATACCCTGCATAAATAATTTGAACAAGTTTAAAGTCAATCTGTGAAGAGGTTCACCTGACTGCTAAAACCTCTCCAAGCTGCATTGCTGCTGATTCTGGTGTTTGTTCAATGTCTCCAGGTGTGATGATGCAATGCTCATCATGATTATCTACATCAGGTTTCCCAAGAGAAGTGCAAGCAACCATTGAAGAGTTACCATTCAGTGGTCAGAATCTATTTAGCACTAAGACTGATGAATCTCCACATTAATTAAAACTCGAGATCTATGCTCAATTATATTTATATAATCCTATATTCATAAAGAAAATTTCATTCTCAATCTTCATTCTCTAGAATAGATAGAGGAACACTCTCTATGAAGAGACAAAAAACTCACAACTGAGCAATCCAGATACTAGAAAAAGTCAGTTCCACTACCCTTGGACTAATCTACAATGATCCCCTTCTACTCCACCCTTTGGTTAACCATTGGTTTTATTTCCAGGAGGCTTGGATGGCAATCAGCACACATTGATGAGTCTTTTGTATCAGGGACAGCTATGCCATTCAGTCTGAAACCTTGCCTCCTTCCCATCCACTTTGTTTTAGAAGACAGACTATCTAATCAAGCTAGATGTTTTAGGAGCACATTGGGAAAGGTTTCTGTTCTCAGTTTCATCACAACAAAAGACAGAGGTCTTGTGTCCAATTCCACATTTCCAGAACCTCAAATATATACAGTATGTCAAATTTTGTATGGTACCTCACTTCAGTTATCCCTGCTGTAGATCCCATAAAAGGTTCATTACCCTCAACTTGTAGGATGCTCATTTTCATGTGTCAATACATGCCTCCCACACAGAGAAAATATCTAAACTTTATGGCTCCAGGGCATCACTATCAGTTCTTCCTTTCAGAATTTCATCAGCCTCGAGAGTATTTACAATGTGCCTATCAGTAATAGTAGCTCATCGACGCAGACAAAGGTTGGACAATTATCCCGACCTGTTTGACTGCCTTGTGTGGGCGTGCACTGAGATTAGCTTGCAAGAAGTGTTTCTAACTATACTCAAGGATACTTCAATCCAAATTCTCACAGACAATTTGGAAGAGGCCTATTATATAAACAGGCAGGGAGGCATGAGATCAGACCTCCTTTGTCGAGAAGCCATAGGTTTTGAGAATAATGCAATTCTGAATGCCAGACATCTCTTCACCTCCCAGGAATCAAGCGGATTTACTAAGGAGGAAAATAACCTGGTCCCATGAGAGGGAATTAAATTGATTTCTAAATTAAGTTTTCCAAGAGTGGGGGTTTCCCCATATAGCCTTACTCATGTCAGATCAAAAGAGAAAAGTGTCTGATATTTTGTTCTCAAGCAGAAAAAGAGTCCAGGATCACTATCAGTTGCCTTCCTGACTTGTTGGTCAAACCATCTGAGGGATGCTTTCCCTCTGTTTCCACTAATTCCAAGAGAGTTTTGGAAAATAAGGAAAGAAAAAGATTGAGTTGTACTCATCGCTCCTATTTTACCCATCAGTTTTGGTTCTCAAACCCACTGCTACTGTCACATCACCAATTTATCATATCCTTTATGAATTGGAAGTGTGCTATTCCAGAATCATGGGATAATTCTTTACCCAAACCCAGCTTCATTGTGTCTCACCGTTTGGATGATATTTGGATGTCCTTGGTAAAAAGTGTGTTCTTCAGAGGAGCAGAGTATTCTTCAGAACAGGAAGTTATCCACTAGGACTACATAAACTGCAAATTGGAAACATTTTTCATTATGGATTAGATCTTAGGGGGTTACATTGCACATAGGTGTTTTATTCCAGTTATTTTAGATTACTTAGACCAGAGAACTTTAAATACATCTACTGCTTCAGTCAAAGTCCACTTGGCTGCTATATCTGTAGTCCATCCTCAAATAGAGTGAAATTCAATTTTCCTAGTCAGTCAGTGAATAGATTTGAGGGCTTGTTCATACTTTTCCTCCTGTGAAAAAGGCAGCCCCAACATGAAACTGAAATCAAGTGCTTTCTTTGAGCCATAATCAAACTGTCCAAATTCATCTACTGTCAACAAAGTTGGCATTCTTGGTGGCAGTTACATCAGCTAGTGAAATAAGTAAATTGCAAACCTTACTGAAAAATCCTCCCTGCACAGTTTCATGTGGATAGAGTAAGTATGAGACCAGACCCATCTTTCATTCCAAGAGTATTGTCAGACTTTCAATCAGTTTATTAACCTACTAACCTTTCTTCCAAAACCTCATAAGAAGATTGCTATTTCATTACCTAGACAGAACTACATTTTTTCATTAAACTTAGACTTCTCATTGCTTACGGTAATGAATCCACGGGGATGGCTATTTCATCTCAAACTGGATATCAATTGTACTAGAAATGCTTATGACAATAAGTTCTTTCAAACACCTGAACCTGTTCCACCAGAGCACAAGTCACATTAGTAGCATGTCTGATGTCAAGGTCCAGTACTGGAAATCTAAAGCAGCTATCTGGTCTTCAGCTCATACATTTAGCAAACATTTTAGTGATTACTTCAAGATTCAACACCTTGTTCTAAAGGAAAGTTCTGTAATCTTTTCAGATAATTCCTAGCCCCCACCTCCTCGAGAGTAACTGCTGGCTAATCACTGTAAGTGAGATCCACAATATACAGTGAAGAAGAACAAACATCATAAGGTTACTTACCTTATCATAAATTTGGTTTAAGATGTTCTGCACATGTAGAGCCCATGTGACCTGCCCTCTGTCCCAACACCTTGAAGTCTGCTTGGTCTTTTAAAGAGGATTCGGGAGAGGATGAGGGGACAACAAAGGAACCGAGTGACAGTTAGGGTTGCTGTGCTATTTAAGCCACTGGGGCTGTAGGGGAAGTGCAAGGACATAAAAAAAGATGCATACACAACTCCTACTGACAGTACTAATGAAAAAATTCTGAACTCCTACGCTAGGGTACATGGATATCCTAAGTAGGAGCCACATATGCAGAATGTCTCAAAGAAGCACAGTTACTACAAGGTAAGTAGCCATTCTTTTTCCAAGACTCATTCTTGTGTAATTACCCTTGTCTTTGTAGGATTGTCATTTTAATTAACATTTCTTATTTCAAAACAGGATTGTTGATATTCAGACATTTGTAAACACCCAGAATTCAAGTGTCATTATTAAAAAACAAAAATATATTATGCAGTCAATTCATAACTGCCTGGTGTCTGGTAACCCTTTATCCAGCTGAAACTCTCAGAGCCAGAGAATGGTTATAAATGAAACTAACAGGCTTTTGCATGAATGACTTTTTTTTTTTTGGCCTCTGCAATAGATCTGTCATATGTTTAACCAGCATACTAATATCTATTTTAAAAAAGAGTTTGTCTGATTCCCTTGTGCTCCTCAACATATATCTAATTAGCCTTAGTAACTTCTACCCATTGATAATCAACTCCTGGTATTTTTATTAGTTTTAATATATTGTCCTTTAAGGATGCTTTGAAGTTGTTTTTAAATCAGGAATTTTTCATTTTCTTCCAGAATGGAAATCATAGCTGAAATACTGTATAAATCTCTCAAATATAGGCTATCAACTTGACAGACCTTTCATAATGTATTTACATGCAGCCTCAATCTGTTTTCAAACCTGATTCTCTCCATCACTGGATGTCAAATATGCCCAAACTTTACTAACATTATAGTGTTAGTTGCTGAATTATCACACTTCCTTTTGGAGGCAGAAGATAGAAAGTTTCATCATGAAAGCTGGAAATCCAAGAGATTCACTTAGAAACAGAATAAAAAAAAAAACCAAAACAAACAAACAAGCCACCCGATGTCTAATACCACATGTCTGGAAAATCTGGATGAACCTGCATGTTAAAATAGAAGTCACATCCAAGGAAGTCTGGTGAAGAAATCTGGAGGAATATCTGAGGAAATTCACTGTTAAAAAATAGGTCATACTGTACTGGCAGAACTGAATAGACAGTGGTATCCTTAAGATCCTGTATCTTGACTATCAAAAGGGATTTTCATCAGCTTTGCAAAATTGAGGGCCAATCATGCAGTGTGCCAAGTAGTCTCAAATTGCATCAGTACCACTGAGAGTTTAAAGGGCTCATCACTTGGCAAGATTTGGCCATTAGGAAGCTAGAAATCTGGTCTTGTGGCCCTTGGGAGAGTCTCCCCACTGCCTTGCCAAACACATTGGGGCTGGAAAAGCACTAGAGCTGTGTAGAGCTGATTACTCAGCCCCTCGCTGCTCCCTTCACAAGCCGTATCATAAAAGACATTCTGTGAGCAGGAAGGGACGTGTTTGCACAGTGCCAAAGAGCTGCAAAGTGCTAAAGTGCAGCCATTGGGAGGCTGTTGTAAGTTAGAGCAACTCCCAAAGCTTCTCTAATTGATGCCTGGAAATAACACTGGCTTGCAGCCAACCCAGAATCTGAGCGATGCAAAGGTGGAATAAAACCACTTCCACCCCCCTCGAAGAGGCACAGCACACAGTTGGACCCTTTAATCCCACCAGTTTCAATGGGACTGCTGTTCACATGAACAGAGGCAGAAAGACTGAGCCTGAAATCAAGTTTGAATACCAACAATATTAATTGCCATGAAACTGCCTGGTAAAAGACTTCAGATATCCAAAGGAGATAGCTACAGAATCTTTACTTTAAAAAAGATTTTAGAAGAAGGATACAATGCCTGGAAGAGATTTATATTAGAAGTGTTGGGGGGTTTTGTTTTTTAAGTGAAGAGAAGTATAAGTGGGTTGGCAGGGACATGAAGTGATTGGAAAAGAAATATTCCAGCTGGACGGGGTGGGGAAAAGCAATCAAGGGATAATAGGAGATGCTGATTTAAAGTTGGCTTTCCACAAACCAAGTTTCTAGATTGTGACTGAGAGGCACTCAGGATAGGTCTGTAAATACAAGAAAAGTGAATTTTTGGTAACATTTCATAAATACATCATAGAAACAAGTCCAAGCAGAAAGAAACAGTTAAGTTACTTTACAGTGTTTATTAAATCCTAAAAGATATTCTCAGGCACTGGAAGGATAGGAACGATACATCTATGAAAGAATTGGTGATGGATGTGGCAAAGATAGAGCTGTATGCATGAGTCATGTTTGGATGGAGGATAGAATGGGATGATTTTGAGCACAATATGCAGAAGTCTAGCCAATTTCTTCCCTTTATTTCTCCAAACAAAGGAAAAAGTAGATTGCTATGGCATATGCAAGATGAAAAATAGAAAATAAAGGAATAAGTAGTTCTCAAAGGTGATCCGGGTTGCTTGTTTTCTGAGGAAGGAAAATGTTCTTGCATATTAAATTGACTGGTATTTAAAATCCACTGAGTTGCAAACAGGTAAAGATTGTCTACAGGATTTTTAATTGTAAATCAAATTAAATATCAAGTATGTCAACTTCCCAAGACTAACATGAATTCCAATATCCATTTGGTTCACTTTTAGTGTCTTTTTCTAGAGCTATGCTGCCTCAATTTTTTTTAAAATTAATTAAAGCTTTCCCCCCTGCATGCCAGTTTCAAGCCTTTAAAATGAGCCACTGTAAATGAGCACTCTATATCTGACCTCTGTCCTCAGCATCAAAGGAAACCTGTGCAACATCTTCAAACGTAAGCCTGGGAGCTTAAATTCCTATCCAAATATCATGGACTCAATAGAGAATGATTTTATGTCTTATTACAATAACCTGTAACCCACTAACTCTCCTTTATCTTACAACTGCAGATGTAATTGCCTACTTCATTTTGAATCATTTCTTGCAATGTGTTAACTCCCTATGCTTAACACTCTGTTCTATCTTATATTTAGCCATGAAACATTGATTACCTTTCTCAGACCTGAAGAACTCCGTGGAGTTCAAACGTTTGTCTCTCACAGTAGAATTTGGTCCAGTAAAAGATATTGCCTCATGCACCTTTTCCCACTAAGTCTGTTGATCCAAAACCTATTCTGTATTGAACAGGTTCCATTTGCTTTGTGTATGAAAATTAAATCTTCCTGCATATCCTATTAAATGGGGAAGAATGGGGTAAAGGATGAAAAAGAGGGAAAATTGCAACATTTTAATGGGCAAGTTTTAATGCTGGTTTCTACCAGATATTGCTCCTATGAATGACACTTGCCACATCTGTACTTACTACCTGCCATTCATAATTCTCCATGTGTATGACCCCCCCCTTCTCTGCCATAAAATGGAATTTTACAATAAGGATGTGTAGTTGCTTAACAGAGAGCTATTTGTAAGAATGAAAAGTCAAATAATATCAGCCACGGTTTCAAGATAGCTTAGTGGTTCCAGTGTATGCTTCGCATGTATAAGGCTGTGGGTTCAATCCCCAGTACCTCTAGGTTGTCCTGCCCTGAACAGGGCATTAGAAGGGACCTCAAGAGAGCATAAAGTCCAACTCTAATATTCTAGGATAACTGCACCTGTTTTCCCCAACTGTGGCCCACTTAGGTCTCAAGCTGTCACCTGGCTCCAGGCAGTCACTTGTGTCCCACTCCCTCCTGACAGGGAGTTCTCCCCAGCCTGCATAAAGGCCAGCACCTATGCTTTGCTTTTTCTCTGAGTGCGATTGCCAGCAGTTACCATTTACTACACCAATATCTCTAAGCAAGCACATTTACTCTTAAGTTTAAAAAGTTACTGATACAATACAAACAGATTGAAACACACACACACTAAGCACAACAGGAGTCACCCATCAGTCTTACAGGGCCCTCCAACCATTTCTCAATGGGAACACTAACAACAGGCAAGGTGCTAGGAGCTTTTTTACTTCCATTAATCAAATCTGCTCAGAGCAAGCCTCACATAGTCCTAAAAAGAACTGTTAAGGACTGAGCTGTGTATAGGAATGCTCCCAGCATCAGTGCAAATAAACAGGTGTTAGTAAGGATGGGAAATATTCAGAAAGTTTCCCAAGCATATACAAGATCCACTTGCAGTTAAGCTACTTTTAATACTGGTTCAACTGCACTGATTGTTTACAAGTTATCAGCAACTGTTAAATTTTCTAACAAGATACTGTTCCCCTGACGGTTTACAAACAACTAAAGGGAAAGCCAAAGAGTTAGACATAGAACCACAATGTAACAAAGCTAACTTACCCCATAACCTTACTGTTGTAACCCTTCTCCCATCTTCCTGTTCCCAAGCCATTGATCATAGCACATATTCAGATATATATAAAATTTAGACTAAAACCTTTCCAGGGCATATCTGTCACATGCCTAGCAAACCTAGGTGCTTTATAAATAAATGATAAAGTAAATTTTCACCACAGATCTTGACATAATAGACCACATTGCTTAATTTTGCCACATTTTCTTACTATCAAGCTTCTAGATTGCACTGTTCTTGCAAGAATAACTTATGTGACTGCTTCTATGAAATACATGTCGGTGTGACTGTTAGAGAAAGGGTCAGTTTAAAGACTTTCAAGAAAGTCCTTACTTGAATTCTGACACAGACTATTAAAACTGAACATCTGCTTTTCTATGCACATTTACTCCTCACTCACTTCAGACAAAAACACACAGCACAAAACTCTCAAATGAACTTAAGCAAATAGTGTAAGTCAAAATGTACTTGTCCCATACAAGTCTAGTGTTTATTTCTAAAAGTTATCGTCAGAAATGCAGCAGTAAGATCTATTGAGAAAATTAACTCCAAATTTGAGTTCTCATATATCATCTCATTTTCATAGTTTTTTAAAAATATTATAAGAATTGTGAGGGTCTCACAATTAAACTCCAAAACAAACCTAGTCACCAAGGAAGAGTTTTCATACAATGATTAAATAGTAAGAGCTAGGAAGTAGGAGAACACTAGCAACTCATTTTCTCTTGCAGCACAAAGTATCCAGGATCCAAAACTAAATCATTTGCAATAGTAAAGCCAGTTCTTTTGAGTCAAAGCCAGCCTGAAAGCCAAAGGCTCAGAAGACTACAAATCAAAACAGAATCAGACCTTAGATCTCATTACAGCACAATTAGGGAAAGGAGAAGGGAACAACTGAAAATGTATTATTTTTAAAGTTAAAAGAGTTGCTTAACAAAACTTTAACCAGGTCTCTGTCAGACTTTGGATTTTTAAGAATTTTTCATTACAAGCTTAACTAAACAGCAGATATTACCATAGAAGAACTAGAAATTTACACACAAAAGATAACATGCCTTCAATTTCTCCTGAATCCTCTCTCCCCACACAAAAAAAGACAACAAAAAGGAAAAAAAAAATCCCCACCTCAGTACATTTTATTTGGCTTGAAAACAGAGAAGATTCTGTTGTTAAACATAAACTCTTAGCACTCCATAGCCTCCGCACATTTTACAAAGATTAACCAATAAGGCAATCAATTCTGATGAACAGGAATGGGATGAGTGGCTGGGACTTTCACGATCACAGAAATGTATGCAAGACAAAGAAGCATTAACATCATTTCCAAAAACATCAGATCTTCCAGCTATCACAATAACATTTTAACTTTAAAAACCCCCGCAAAGACTGCAAACTATCGCCCAACTTTTGAGGCTAACACATAGTCACCTGCAAATCCCTGAACCCCCGCTCACATTCAGAACAGCGACCCCACTTCTCCAGAGTCCAGAGGCACCGTGGCAAATATGGCTGTGAGGACCCAAACACACCCAGGCCTCCTCCCCCAGCCACACACACAGCTGACTATGTGACTGCCTTCACCATCCTTGCAAGACTTCATGTTTGAGTCTCCTGTGACTCTTTAAGAAGTCGTGCCACGTTGGAGACACTTGGAGTTTGGCAACCTATTTATTGGCATCTGGCCTCAGTGACTAGTTAATTTAAGTCATTTCGGGTTTTTTCATTACGAAGAGCGAGGGGATGTGTATTAAATGCCAAAGTCGATAGTGATTCTCCAGCAATGACAGCTGTTGCACCTATTCGGCAATGGCTACATTATTTTAAAATTGGGCACCCCGCTACTGACCAATAATTACATCAGGCGCTCCGTAGTCTACTCTGCTCCCCCCACCACCACCTCCCGCTGCTGCTGACCGGCCAGCCGGCCCGCGCTGCTTGTTGCTCATGCTCTGGTTGGTAGCTGAGCTGCTTCTGCAAGAAGATTCGGATCCGCAATCCTAGGGTTCGTGACGAGATCCGAGCCGGGTTGGGCTGCGCGCTTGCTAGATACACTGAGCATGAAGATGGCAGCGGAGGAGCCACAAGCCAAGAAGCCCAGGCTGGAACAAAACCAACTTAGGTAAAAAAATAAAATAAAAAAAAGAGAGAGAGAGAGAGAAAAAATCAGCTTTGCCCCGAGAGCCTGCATGCAAATGGGCAGCAAAGAGTGTCTGCTAGGAAAGGATTATTTAGTAAATGTCATTCTGCCCCTGGCTAAAGGTTAACACGTGCTGTTAAACAGAAGTGCAGCCTCAAAGTCATCCCCAGGCATGTACAGACACAGTATAACAGAACGGTGTTGTATTACCAGGGATATTGTGTTACCGTGTAGCTGGGGTAGGTTGACCGCCCTTGCGACGACACAATGTAACCATTTAATGTATGGATCTAGCCGCCGCGCGTTGTCAATGCCTGGATTCCTTTCTGTAAAATGCAGTATACCCGGCGCAGGCACTTCAGCAGTGGGGTTGGCACAGATAGTTTGTAACAGTTGAATATGTTGCTAGAGGATTTGCGTGTTTCTGTAGGATTATTTATTACACCTGTGGCTGGGGACTAGGGTACTTTGACCCTGAGATAGTCGAAGGGATGAGGGGTTCTGTAATTAATGTGTTGTTGGTAAAATATTTATTTACCTTTCTTCTCCCCTGTGCATAGCGTACATTGCTGGATTGTTTGGGTAGCTATTTGGGGGTGTTGCTTCTGCCAAACCCGCAGTCCTTCATTTTATCACCACTGCAAATCAAAGTATTCCAGTTCAGGAAGCAAATATCAGTCAGTTGCAAATCTCATCTCATCACAAAGGACAATGAGAATTGGTTGGTTTTTTAAGCAGTCGGTTTGATCTTTCTGTACATAGGGGTTGTAGGCTTGCAATATCTCTTCATACACGTGGTTGTTGCTGCCTGGGATCTGGCTCTGAACTCCGTGCATGTGGCGGAGAATAGGAAGTAAATGTCATCTACCGTAAGTGGAAGAGGATCGTTACACTTTTTTCTTCTGGATTTGATCTAGAATCAGATGATGTCTCTCTGTCACACCTTTTAGGAGTGAGTACCTACCTAGACCTTTAGTAAGGGCACCTAAGTTCTTCCTATCATTTCAGGACAATCAAAATTGGGAACAGAGAGAAAATGGGATGGTTGCAAACTGTAGATCAGAGAGTACTAAGAAGCCAGCAGACAGCAGTGAAAGAAACAGTGTCCTCTTGAGGAAGTTGATAGTAGGAACCGGAGGGGAGAGAAAAATGCCAGTCCAAGCTAATTCATTCAATAACAGTTCTGTACACAGCTGGTGCCAGTAAGGAGAGGCCAGCCCCAGGTAACTAACTTCCTCACAGCGACAGGGAGGCATTTGAGTAGCCCTTTAAAAAGGGCTTAGAATAGAGATCCCGGACTAGCAGGCACTATATAGAAGTAGAAAGTATCATGACAATTATTGATAAGATGTTTTAGGAGGAAATATATTTTAAAAGGGAACAAAACTATCCAATATAATCACAGCCTTTATTTTGTATTATAATTCATTACTTTGCTATGGTCCCACCTAGGAACCTTGGACAGAGCCCGATAGTACTAGGAACTGTACAGATAAATAATTAAGAAGGCAAGCCCCTAACCCAAAGTTTACAGACTTCAGGGATAAAATCATGGTGCTACTGAAGTCAGTGGAAAAACTCCCATTGACTTGAATAGGGTTGGGATTGCACTCTAGGTATCAGATAGTATGAACAGTAGTTGGTCAAAATAAACAGGGTGGGGCTGGGTTGGGAAGGAGGTAACAAAACTGGTAACTTTTAATAGAAAATAGAAGTCTCGGCTTGGCATGTGCTTAATCAATTGTAGGCATCAAGGCAGAGAGAAGTATAAAGAAGGATTTAAAAAAGATAAGATGGCAACTTTGCAAATTTTGGTGGGGAATTTTTCCCATGCATTAGGGGTGGTGTGGGAGAAAGCATGGAGATGCTTGACATAGAAGCAGGCCCTGGAAACTATTATCATTGGCAGAACACAGGCCAAACACTCAACTCCTTATTGCTTTTGAAATACAGGTGTCAGTGGTTGAGTATAATTCTTCCTTTTGTTTGGGAAATCAGAAAGCCAAGGTAACAGATATTTTTCTTGTAATTTTATAAGTATGCATGTAGCTCTGAATACTTGTTATTCTCAGTTTCTTGTGCTGGATATTTTGATTATAAAATAAAGCTTATTTTCCTCAGGTGTTTAAAAAAAATGAGGAAAAGATAAGGATGAAGTAACAAGTTGGTATGCATTCAGGTTTCCTACTTGTTGTTTAAATAGTATTTTGAAGTGATTTAAAATTCTAATTGATAGGTGCAAAGTTTATCGTAGGACATTTAAAATATTTTGTAGGTTTTTTTTATATAAACAAACAAAAAACTCATCCATAATGAGAGAACTATGACATTAGCTAGATTTCAATGTGTTAAAATTTAGTATCATCACACTGAGCATTGTTACATGATACCTAACATACTTTTTATGCTATGTGAGGGAAAAGATGTTAGTTCAAAGGAGGAAGCATGTTCAGAAAAGGAGAATGTAGATAACCACATATAAATAGAATCATCTTGGAATTTGATTTAGTTACTGTATTGCATAAGTGAACATCATAAGCAATGAACAATTTGAAATACAGGGCTTAGAGTTCAATGGTAACTAATGCTTTCTTTAAAATGCAGTGTTAAGCAAAGGTACTTTACTGGGATGAGAACAGTCATGATAAGTCACAGATGAACCATGCCTCCTAAATTAATCTTGGCATTTTTTGTGTCAGTACAGAAATCAGTGTACTTCAGTACTTCCTTTGGCAGATGAATGACTGTTTCAAGTCTAATAATAGGTGATGCAGATAATGGAAGAGGAAAAAATAAC
This sequence comes from Emydura macquarii macquarii, assembly GCF_026122565.2. Lineage (NCBI taxonomy): Eukaryota > Metazoa > Chordata > Testudines > Chelidae > Emydura > Emydura macquarii. Next base: position 7,567,040 of record NW_027130204.1, read on the forward strand.
TGCACTGAAAAGAACCCACCAAAACCGACAAAAAAACATTAAAAGCAAAAATCTACATCTGTATTTAAAAAACTACAGTTAATGCCAGTGTCCTAAAAGTTGCTGTTAGCATGAGGAGAGCCCAGGAATCCAACTATCCTCCTCATATAGTCAAACATGGCAAACTGCATTTTAATCAGATGAAGTTCCACCTCAAAAATTTAGACAGAAAAAAGTTAAATCAGGTACATTTTATATTTTAAAATTAACTATACTACATGTAATCCAACACATCAGTTATAAAGTATATTAAAAAACTGAGGGGGCAGCCCATTGTCACTGAGAATCAAAAGGTGTAACACAGAATCAAGAAGGTCTGAAAATTTACCAGGCAGCTACTAGCTGGAGGACAGCAGGAAAGATGGGAGGCCACTCCCAGCACAGTCCAAGGACACTATCTGGTTGGAAGTTCAAAATGCATGCTTTTCTTCCCAAATGGGGCTTTGCTGGGACTCAGTGCCCCCTCACCTTTCCCTTTAACATCCATCTGTGGCTAGTTGTTGTCTATCAAACTTAGATTTTCCATTCTCAGTCAGTCACTATTTTTGCTGTCCTTAATCTTCAAAAACAAAATAATTCAAGAGAGACACAAAAAGAAACTACGGAATAAGCCTAGTAATGAAATTATGTGGACCATCGTTAATGCTGTCCCAAAACAAGGTATAAAGTCCATAATAGTTCCATTATTTACACAGGAAATTAAAGAGCGGCTATAGACCGAACTGTGACATGCTATACATGGAGTGATTATACCTTAAACTTAACCAGAAGCTGAAGTTATTTACATAAAACAGCAGCTTGCTTGACAGACAGTATCTAGTGATAAGGATATTGCACTCTTGCCCTAGAATTTACACTGGGTTCCGATTGACTTCTCAGTTGTGGGTAAGGCATTGTTTATAACCTATAAAGTATTAAATGATCTGGGACATACTTGAGAGATCACCTCTTTCCCTGTGATATACTGCTTCCATTGTGATCCGTAGACGGGTCTGGAACCGCTGTCTGCGTAGAATTGGAGTTTTAACAGGGCTGCTGATTGATGATTGTTACGTAGGAGATGGGGAGAAGAAAAGCACTGCTGTTTGTTAGTTTTGTTTTAATTGTTGGGGTGGTGGTTCGTTTTTGTTGTTGTTGTTGTTTCTACATTGTGCTTTTAACTGGTTTTGGGATACCCAGGGCCTGGGATTGATTATGATTTAAGTTGTCTTTGGAGGGAAGAAAAGAGAGAGTTTTTAAAGAAAACACACAACAAACAAAACTATATGCAGTTTCTTGGATCTAATCAGAATTGGTTGCTGCAAAGGAAAATCATGCCTCATTAAACTTTAGAATGTTTTGAACTTGTCAGTAAATAGCTGATGCCCCCAAAATGGATAACATTATTTATTTGGACTTCAAATGAGCTGATCTCTGATCAAATCCCTCCATATCAGATTATTAAAAGAAACACAGCAGTCATGGTGTGAGAGGCAAAATGTTGTCAGGGATCAAAAATTGGCTAGGAAACAGAAAATAAATAAATGGCCCATTGTCATCATGGCAGAAAGTGAATGGTGTGGTGCCACATGATTCCGTTCTAGGACCAGTCTAGCTTAATATATTTATCAATGATCTGGGAAAAGGACTGAGCAATCAGGTGGTAAGATTTGCAGATGACAAAAAATTATGTGGATTAGACAAGTCTACAGAAGACTGTGAAGAACTTCAGAAAGACCTAACCAAGCTAGGTGACTGGGCAACATGGTGGCAGATGAAACTCCATGTTGATAAATGTGAAGTAATGTACATGACTCATACACCTTATTGAGGTCTAAATTAACTTTATCAACTCAGGAAAAGGACCTGGGCATCACTGTGGACAGCTCAGTGAAGATCTCTGCTCAGTGTGCAGCTGCGGTAAAAAAACCTCAAACAAACAAAATGTTAGGTTGCGTAAGGATAGGGATGATGGAGAATCATACAGAAAATGTTATGCCATTGCTATTGCATAAATTGCAATTTATGCCATTGCTGCTGAGATTATAAAACATTTGAAAATTCCTTTAAAAATTCTCTCTATATCTGTGTATATGGAACAGACAAATGAACAACTTCCTTGGGAGCTCTTCCTAGCAAATGCCATCCTTTCCTGTGATAAAGTCATGTCCGTTACATTATCATTCTCCTGTAGATGCTCTGCATCTCTCATATTGATTGGATGGTCACGATGTAGTTGGCAGTTTGAACAAATTGATTTGTCTACATACAGAAAAGGTAAGTATTGAATTTTTGGCAGATGTTTTAAACTAAAAATACAAAGCACAATATCCTCCTTTCTCTATTAGTATTAGGCAACTTATTCTCCTTAGACAAAATTATCAAGCACACAATTGTTAATGGATTTTTAGGAAGAGTTGTTGCTCATAATTAAAGTTGAATTATTTGATATGTATAAGAAAATTCAAAATTTTTTTATTAGTGTTATTTTACAGTCGGCTTCTTTGCTAATTTACTAGTATTTTGTGCATTTTAAAGTTATTCCCTTCCCTGACTTTAAAATTATCCCCTTCCCCTGGCTGGTGGATTCTCTGTACCTTGAAGTCTTTAAATCATAATTTGAGGACTCCAATAACTCAGTCTTAGGTTAGGGGTCTATTACAGAAGTGGGTGGGTGAAGTTCTGTGGCCTGCGTTGTGCAGGAGATGAGACTAGATGATTGTAATGGTCCCTTCTGGCCTTACAGTCTGAGTCTATGAGACTTCTTTCAAGTGAAGGAAGATGGCAGATTATTAAGGGAGAGGTTTTATTCTGCTTGCTTTTTGCTACCAATCCAAATAAATAAAACTGTAAACTAGATTGGTGTCTTAAATAAACGCCAATAACTTCCCACCTAGAAGTGAGCAATTCACTTTCTCTCTTCATTTCTCTTGCTTTTTTCATTACACCCTACCTTCCTTTATATTTGTCCTTTGCTTTCACCCCCTCAGATCTATGCATTTTTTCCTTCCCAGTTCCCCTTCTAGGCCCCAATTCTGACAACAGGTAAGCAGGTGCATAACTTTGCTCATATGAGCATTCTCATTAGCCTTATGGGAATTGACTTTAGTGTGGTTCTATGGAGAGGTGTAACTGTACGTATTAGCTTGTAGTATTGTGTCCTGAAAGAAGGATAAAACCAACAAACATATTGTTGACAGGTGGAGATTAAGGGAGCAGTATTGTACAGAACTCTCTTTTTAGAAAGATGAGCATAGCACACTTTCAAAGATTTCATTCTATGAGGGTACATGAGCAACAAACTTTCCTCTGGCGGCTGTGTGGACATAAATATATGTCCTTCTAAGCAGTTAGTTGACTAGTCAGCTGAAAAATGACAGTATTATAATGATTAAGATTCTGTTTCACCTTACACAGTTATTTAATTCTAGAATTAGTAGTTAGAGCCTACATGTCATTGCCCAAAACTTGGAGTAATCAGTCCTTGAGGTGCCAGAACAATAAATTATCCATTGCAATTTTTATTCTTCTCCATTATCAGATTGGAGCAGAGGCTTATTTATTTTGTTGTTTGTTTAAATAATACATTCTTTTCATGCTTTGTGTGAAGGGGTGTACGAGGACTTTGGGGTCACTGAGAAGAATTCTCTTGGGCTAGAACCAACTGCATTTCCCCTTATTGTCTACATTGTCTCTGTGGGATTGGATCCACTGTTCCCAGCAAATATGCAAGTTTGATAATGAATTCTGAAACTCAATTGGATTCTTCCCAGGTATTTTGAGAGTTCCTTTTTATCCAGCTGGTCTGGGACAGAAGGCAGCTGGGTGGCATTACTCATCTAGTCAGGTCAGCTGACTTTACCTACAGATAAACTTGTAAGGTAAATGGAAAGTGGAGGAGGAAATTTTCTCTCTCTCTCTCTCTCTCTCTCTCTCGTGTGAAAGTTGTTGAAGGAGAGTCAATGGAAGAAGTAGTGAGTCTAAAAGCAGCTGCTGGATCTAGGGCTTACTTTTCGTTTACTCTGTTTTTTATTATTTGCTTATGTTGGTAGATGATCCACCGTTGCTGGTGATAATGATGTTGCAATTCTCATCTATTTATTTCCTTATACAATGTGCATAACTGTATGATGGAGAGCTATAGCTTGTGGTTCAGAATTGTAATGCTGAATTGGAGTTGTTGGGGATTAGGAGGAAACAAATAATGTTTGTGGGGTTTTTTTTCCACTTATACAGAGATGGTTCACAGGTGTCTACAACTGTGCTCAGAACCTTCCACACCATTGTTCTGATCTGCCCTTGTGTAAGGGTCTGCTGTGTGGATCCAATTCCAGGACTGGGGAATGTATTGCTAACAAAAAGTGGCTAACTGACATTTCTAGCAGAAGTATAGGAAAACTGTATCCTATTGAAATAGATTAATATTAACCTCACTAGGGGTTTATGAATTTTAGAAGGTGCTTCCCCCCTCCCCCCCCCCCAACTCACTTGCATAGTTTCATTGTTTATGAAAATAATAAATTAGATACTTTTGATATTGAGTAATTTATATCTTTACAAATGTTGATATAAGGATATGCATGGTTAGGTATGCTTCCAATTTTTTTTAGTGGTTGGGGGGGGGTGTCATCTTTTTCCTCTATACTTGCATGGAACCAGATAGCAAGCTGATTATATGAAGAAAATTCTTTCCTAAGGTCCCTGGTATGCAAAACTGGTGCACTTGCTTAACTTTATGTATGTGACTAGCCCCCCTGAGTTCAAAGGGACTATTTGTGTGTGTATCTTTTAGAGGGTCAGGACTTAAGTGAGGGCTTTGGAGACTGATACTTACTTGACCCTCATCACCATAGTATCCTTTAGAATTGTTGTGGGTTATCTTTTCTGTAAGATCAAATTTTGCATTTTTATTTGTTTGTGTTATCCCAGATAAAGACTAACTATGAAGGCGGAGAAGAGAGCTGGGTGAAATATTTCGTACAAAACTTTTTCAGCAAAAAATACAGATTTGGCAAGACTTTCACATTCTGAAATATCTTTGTTTCAAAACTAATTTTCTTTCTTTATTTAAAAAATGCTCAGTAAAATAAAAACTTTTCATTTTTTGTCAAACAAAATATTTCCTTTAACCTAAAACCATTATTATTATTTTTTTTGAATTGCCAGCAAACCAAAAAAATCTGTTTGCACAATTTTAGTTGAGAGAGACTGTTCAATTTATTCCTGAAAAAAGAAAGAGAGACAGGTGACCTTCTCTCTATTCCTCTCCCCTTTATTGAGTTTACCTAAGAAATATATAAAGTTGGCAGGGAGGGAAGGAGGGTGTCTTCCAGTGGGAGGAGGAGCTGTCAAACACCAAATGAACTGGTAATGAAGTGAGGGGGGGAAAGGATGGTGAAACAGAGCCATTCCCATCCAAAACCCTTCTCTTGGTGTTTAATAGATTTAATAACTCAACTAAGAGAGAAATACTGAACTAACTTTACAAAGTTGTATCCAAGATGTATATAAGCAACTCATCTTTTCAGAAAGAGCCAGCTAAATTAAAAAAGATGAATTAGAGATATGCATTTTTTTTTTTTAGAAGGAAAACACAGAATAGTTGCAATTCTAAACAGAAAAACTTTCCATTTCAAGTAATGCAGACTTTGTATGATCACTTCTTACCTACTCATAGTTACCTTATCTAACTTTATAAATTGTATGCAGCCACCTGTCAGCTATTTTAGATGGGACAGCAGACTTTATCTGGGTCCTATGCCAGGAAGGAAGTAGTGGTGTAGAGTTGCAAAGGTGGCTATATGCCACCTCAGGATACTATTTACACAAAGGAAGTCCTCCAATGGCTGGTTTTCTGGCTGCCTTGCATAGTCAGAGGTACAAAGTGGGCTCAAGGATTTGGCGCTTTGACTTCCAGAAGGAAGAGCTGAATGATGAAAATAGTGTAGACTACTGTCGGCAATTTGATTGAAAACTCAGTATAACTGGTTGTATCATTGCCTTATATTCGTACAGCATACAGTCCATAAAATTGTCAGAGAAGCAGTGCTGGTAGAATTACAATGGAAATCTTTTATTACTCTAATACAGAATTACTGGCAGATGATTATAAATATTATAAAATTATCTCTGGAATAAGATATATGAACTTCTCCCTGTAGGAGGTAATTTTACAAGTAGCAAATGGAAACGCGCACACACACACACACACCTTATTCTAAGAGGGAAGGGGGTAGTCTGAGTTCCTCTCCCTGTTTGATGGAAGGAAGGTTGAGGAGAAATGATTTTTGTCACCCTTGAATGGAAAATACTGCAGAAATACTAAACAGGACATTTTTTTTGCCATAAACAACATTGTGTGTGACATGAGGTTCAGGACTCGGTATTTATGGTGGCAATAACTTCACAAAAAAATTCAATGCCAAATCTGTGTGAAGTACCGGCAACTTTTAGCTGAAACTGCGGAACAATTTGAGAGGTAGGGGTGTGTGTGTGTGTGTGTGTGTGTGTGTGTGTGTGTGTGTGTGTGTGTGTGTGTGTGTGTGTGTGTGTGTGTGTGTGTGTGTGAGGAACAATAAAATGAAATATCACTTATCTAGCTTCATCACATGTATGAGGGGGGGGCACAAGTTATTTAGATAATCTTTTGCATCCCCCAGGGTGGTGTCAACCTTAACATTTGCAGGGTCCCAGGGGCCAAACAAGGTTTCAAGTAGCTACCACCTCCAGAGTTGTTATTGGGGGCTGGAGGTGGGGGCAATAGGTTGGCCTTTGTTTCATCTTGGGGGAGAATGTTAATGGCCTCAGCAACCTGTGACTACAATACCTCCATCTCTGAAAATGAGCCTGGGAGGGACAGGCTTGCCAACTTTTCCAGTATGTGGTGTAGTTTCTTAGAGCCCCAGCTCCTGCAGTTGCATGCATGTCACACTTCTTGATTACCTACTTTTTGTTGAAAGAAATGAATGTCCCTTGCGGTCACCGTTGCCGAGGAAAGCTGGATACTGTGACTTAAGTGCATCTTCAAGGGTCAAAACCCACCCACTACATTAAAATCACCCGTTGTATTTGGGGGGGGGGGGGGAAGCCATCTGATTATTTTAAGGCCACTCTGATGAGTTGTGGGATGGACCTGCCTCATGATTATCCAACGCTTGGGCTTGCCAGTACTGTGGTAGTGGGGCATGAATAGCTTTTGGGAGCAAGGGCAGGACCTCAACAATGGGCGCAGGTCAGGCCACCGCCATGACTTCCTCCGCCACAGCAGGTTGTGTGCGCGCTTGCTGCGGTAGGGCAGGGCAGCCCCCTGGCGGAAGAGGCGTGATCAGGCTCTGTGAATGTCTCGAGGTACAGAACTTGTGAGGGTCACCCACCGAAGGGTTGTGTGTCCTCCCGCAGGCTCCCATACACCTGGCGGCCATCTTCCATGTGGGCAGAAAGATAGCTGTAAAACAACCCCTTTCACAGGGTGCATTGCTGTGGGTTTTAAAGGTGGGTGGCGGTGTAGGTGGGAGGTGTGTCTGCCCATAGCAAAGATGGCGGATAGAGCGAGCGAGCCCGTTCCCGGCGCTGTAACTGCCTTGGCTCGTGCGCCTCCGTGGCGACAGCGCGAACGCTCCACTTGCTAACTGCCCTGAGGAGCGCATCGGTCCCCGCGATCTGCCGGCGCAGCCGGCCTCCGTCTCTTCTTCTCGCTGGCGTACACGCCCGCCGGCTCGCGCTCAGCCAATCGCTGCGTGCGAGGGGGGCCGAGGAGGCGGCGGGGCTGCAGGGCTGGGTGAGCGCGGCCAAGTGACAGGGTTGCCAATGCCCAGTGGAGTGATAGAGAGAGCTGAGGAGAGGAGCGAGGCGGCGGCTACGCTGCTGCTGCTGGGTGCTGTCTACGGCCGCTCTGCGAGTGGGGACGCCTGCTTCCAGGAGGGCGCGGAGGGAACCATGCCAGTTCTCAGGTAGTGCACAGGCGTTGCCTGTGACTCGCCTCGCCTCGCCTCCCCTCCCTAGCGCAGCCCCTAGGGCAACGGGGCTGCTGTCTGAGAGTGCATTGACTTACTGCAGCTGCCTGGACTTGGGGTGGCTTCGTTTTACTGCCTTCCCCGGTGGGTTTGGGCTTGGGGTGTCTCAGTTTCCCCATTCCCTTCCCTCGGGTTGTGGACGGGAATGGCTCTATTTCACCACCCTTTCCCCCTCACTCCATTACCAGTTAATCAGTTAATTTGGTGCTTGACATCCCCTCCTCCCGCTGGGGAAACCCCCCGCCCCTTATCTGTGTATGTGCTGTCTTTAAATCATGTGGCAATTATCTGTATGTTGCCAAAATATACTAATATTATGGATACTTATTATTTATGTGGCACCAAGAGCCTGCTAGATGCCTTAGACAAGTACCCTGCCCTGAGGTGCTTCCTTGTCTATTAAACTCCCAACCTATGGATAAACTGGGTTTGGTTGAAACAAAATTAAGACACTCCAATATGAAAGCAAACTACATGCCTCTTTTCTTGGACACTAGCTGGCAAAGTAAAGTGGGTTTTGTTTGAAATTGCTCTAAATCATTGCAGGATGTAATAACTAATCTGTGGCACTAACATGGGAGGCATGTGGGCATCTAGGTTGAAATGCAAATCTCAAATTAGGATGTAGGGAGGGATCTGTCTGTCATTGACCGGCTGTGATAAGCATTTCCAAGAAAATCATTTGATAATATGTTGACTTTAAAGTGATGGGCTTTAGAACTGTTGCCATGTGGGGCGATGTGAAATTGATGAAGGGCAAGAAGCAGATGCATATATCTGTGACAGTTTTAAAATCAGTCTTACTGTATAATGTTGGCAGGACTATCTGTTCTAAAGTTAAGTTTGGAGCGAAGTCTTTTTTTTTCCTGCATGCTACACCTTTAACTGTGGGGAAAGAGCAACTACAGTAATATGGCAATAACTTGCATAATGTTGCAGTAATAGATGAACATTAAGATAGTCTTAATATTTGTTACATTTTTAAACTCAATTTAGATCAATCCCAAATGCTGAGGAGGATGATAAAATTAAGACCCTCAATACAGTAGTTGGGGTGGTTCTGAAGCATTATTATGCCAGCATCAGAGATGGGTAATAATTAAAGTGACTAGATCTAAAATCTATAGCTTAACATGTGGTGGGGTGAATTCTTTTTGTAAAACTTGTTTTGTTTCTTAAAAATCCTCCTCCTTTAAATGGACTTGTACTGTGAAATGAACTGGTGACCTTTATCATATATGTATTCTGATCAGTCCCATAGTTTCTGAAGAGCTGTCTAAAGTTACAGCCTCTGAATTTAATTATCACTCTCCCTTCCTTTCTCCCCACTCCCCAAAGTGCACTATATCAGATGTCACCCTGTCTCCATTTAAGGAGTATAGACCAGTGACTCTTTGACAACATCATGCTATTTAACTGCCAGGTTATGTTGAGCTAATGCAACTGCCTTAGAACAGTGTTCAGTATGACACTTAGTTCCTACCGACCTTGGCTTTAAGGTGCTTGGAATCTAAAATAAATTATGAAGGTCTTTCAAACGATTGTGAAATGTGTATTGAGGATACTGCATTAAACCTGTATGTAAACATGCAGTGTTTTAGCCAAATGTTAACTTCATTTCTTTAAAGCCCCAATTCAGCAAAGCATGTGATGAATAATCCCTTCAAAAGTTAGGCATGTGCTTAACTGAATAAGGATGTAAGTGAAATAGCCTTTCAGCTATGTAAAACTATGGAGTATTAGCACTTGAGGTGTCTCTGGTCTCAGACTAGCTACGGTGAAGGATAAACTATCTTTGTGTTGCAGAAGTAATTGCGCTGGGAACAGAACTGCATTGGTCAAAAGCTTTCAGCAGTGTAGTTGCTAGCAAGGTTTTAAAAGGGAGTTTCCATGACCAATATGCATAGATGTTTTATTATACCTGAAACCTTGTCCTTTCCAAACTTTGTACAAGTCTGTCTCTATAGGTAGGTTAACCATGTTAGAGTATGGCTTGTTTGGCCTTGCTTTTGAGGACAGGACCAACCTGTCTAACAATGTTGTAGAAATGTTACACCACAAGTCTTTTCATGAAGTATGCTATCTCTTCATAAATTTAAGACTTGCTATATAATGTGGTTCAGCAACAAGGTAGTAGTATAATCTTGATTGGATTCACACAGGAAAGTCCAAACAATGTTGTAAGTTTTATACTTTTTTTTTTTTTTTTTTTTTTTTTTTTTTTTTTTTGAGAGGGTGGGTGAAGTAATACTTTTATTGGACCAACTTCTCGTGGCGAAAGAGAGAAGCTTTTGAGCTCTGGGGAACTTTTCTTCAGGTCTGCTCTGTGGAGCTCAAAAGTGTGTCTCTTTCACTAAAATAATTTGGTTCTATAAAAGATATTAACTCACCCACTTTGGCTCTCTGGTATCTGGGGACTAACATGGCTACAACAACACTGCAAACATTAGCTTTCTTGTAAAGCTATCTGGACACGGTAAAGTGAGTGTCCATCTACCCAAGAAAATTTACCATCATATACGTACTTCACAATAACCAAAAATCTGTTTTTGTAGACTTATATAACACAATTATCAATTGATAGTAAAATAAGTTATCTGCTGCTATTGTCTAGATAACGTAGTCTTGCTAACAAGCAACTCAGATCACTGCTTGGATTTGGCTTTTCCAGATGTCATAACTGCTGCAAAAATAATCTGTGCATTTTTCAAATATTTCATTAAGCAAGAGCTCTCATTTTATAAGGACTGACGTTTTTCCCCCGCCTGTACGTTATTGGACACTGATACACTTCCGTTCCCCTTCTGATGTCACTCTTCCACAATGCTGTTGTTCTAAAGTGCAGATGTGTGAGAAGATGACATGCCTGGATTAAAATCAGTGCTGTTAGTGTCAGACTACCAATTTTGGAGTTAAATATTTCTTCTTTCTAGGTATTTAATTTTGAAAACAAATAATATTAATATGTACTTAAGGTTGCATTTAATTTTCTTTATGCATATTATTTGCAAAGCATGGTCAGTTAAGGTTAATTGGACATTTATAATAAAAATTTTTTGAAGTGGTAAGTCAATCCTGAAGTGAGAGAGAGAGGTGGTTTTGGTTTTTTTTTATATGTTGGTTGCACCTCATTACTTCTATCACTTGTGATAATGAGAGCGTACTATGCAAAATGTTTTGCAAAGATCATTGGCTGTTTGTGGAAAAATAATCTCTCTGGTGAACAATTGAGATTATTCTTAGTCAATATTTAGACTTTAAAGGAAAAAAATTGTGGAACACACACACCTTTGGTTCACCAGTCTGCACTTTCTATTTAATATCTTATTCAATCTTTAACTTTTCCTTCTTGAATCTAAATAATCGACAACTGATATGTGAAATTGACCAGTCCGGTTTTGCTGTCCAACGTGACTAAAAAGCAAAAACTAGCATATATGTTGGGGTGGCCAAACTTACTGACCCCCACCCCCCAAGACTCTCCTCCCCAGTGGGCAGAATCCTCTAGCCCCACCACCCTGCTGCAGGGCAGAAGCTCTGAGTTCCCCACCCCAGTCTGGTATGCAGAGAATGGGGGTGGGAAGGAGCATGTGGGGCTCTGCGAGCCACACTTTAACTGTAAAAGATCACAAGCCACAGTTTGGCTACCCCTGGTACAAACTGTGTCCTCACTCGGAGTACTTGTCTGGTAGAGTATACCAGATTAGCTATCCTGGCAAAACCTTCCAAGTGTAGATCCTGCTTGGCTCTCCACCTGGTCCAGCAATTCTAATACCTCCTAGTCTCTTGGCCTTGTCCTCACACTCCTTAACATCTCTCTCTCTGCTCTGGCTGTCTCCTAATACAAGCTTTCTACCTTCCCCAAAAACCACCCTGACCCCAAATACTTCTCCAGCTACCCCATCCTTCTTCAACTATAAACTTCTGAATGTGTCATCTACAATCACGGTTGTAAGTTATTATTTGTATTACAGTAGCACCAAAAGGACTCCACCAAAATGAGATCCACATTGCAATAGGTGCTGCACAGCCACACAGTCCTGACACCAAAGAGGTTACAATGCAAGGAAACAAGACAAAAAGGGGTAGGAAGGAAAATATAAGCAGAGAGAAATGACTTTTTCACAAGGTCACACAGAAGTCAAATAGCAGAGCTGGAACAGAACCTAGAACTCCTGACTCTCCGTCCTGTGCCCCATTCAGTGGACCATAACATCTTTTTTTTATGAATATATATGTTTAAATATAGAGTTTTTCAAATGTTGACAAATCTTGTGTTTTTAATAGGACCCAAGATTAAGTGTGTTGTGCTGTGAAGTATATTTGTATTTGGCTATATACAAAAAAGCCTGGAATGTGGGTATAATCCGTAGTATTCCTGCTTTTGTCAAGGTAGCTGACACCTTCCTGCAAGAGTAGGTTCAGGAATGCCAACTGGAACAAACACTGTTCCTATTGTCTTTAATTTAGTTATTCCATAAAGAGCTAGTTACAACAGAGCAGCATTTGGCTCTTCATTTTCAAATACCTTGAGACTTTGTATATCTTATCTTATTAGCTTTCACAGTGGTCTTATGATTATACAATCATAAGGAGTGAAGAGAGAAATATGTGAACTGTTTAGAAGCCACTGCTGCTTAAATAGTGACATCTTATTTGCCAAAATAGAAAGCTAGTGTTCGAAGAGATTGACACTGACTTTTTAGGATTAATAAAGACATCTATATTTCATTTTTAATTACTTCAGCTGAATATTGTTCGCACTATATCGGCTTTAAAGTGTTAAGATTTAAATGGTCAAAGCTAGGCTTTAATGTTCATGCTCCACTGATGACATAAGGAAAGTTCACAACTTTTGGTCCTTAACCGTTTCTGTATACTGACAAAGCTGCTCTTTTGTTAGTATAGCTTATTCCAGCGTGTGCTCTCTTCCCTCCCCCAGCAAAGTAAATTATACCAGCAAATGTGTGATTTTTACCATTATAAAAGCAGTTACACGGGACTTTTGTTGGCATAGCACCTCATTACACCCCAGACAACATAGCTGTGCTGGCAAATTTTGTAACAAAGTCTTATCCTAAGTGCAAGATCTAGATGTTACTAATGGAGCTAGAAGAGAGAATTTGATGGGAAAAAGGGAGATTGTGGCAGATGTTGGCAATGTTGTCTTTGAATGGTCAGTAAAATCTTGTGTTGAGTGGGAAGTCTGGTGGAAGAGGTTTTTTTTTTTTTAATTTTTTTTGAGGAGAAAGTCACAAGTGGCAAATAGGCAACTGACACTGCATTTGTTGGTGTTAATGAAGGTGGAAAAGTGGTGGTGATTGATCAGGAATATGGCAAAAATATAAGGAAAGAGTGAGTCTTTTTGGGGAAAGAGACCATATGTTCATGAACTTTTGGAAGCACTTAGCAGTATGGGGCAAGACCAAAGGAAGATGGTTTTTGGGTGAGTAAGGAAGGAGTGGGTTGGGTAGCATGAATTTTGTGATGGGAGATAACTGAGAAAGTAAGGGTGAGTGGGAGAGGAGAGAAGAGAAGCATTAGCTGCCTGAGCTGCTTCCTGGGCTTGCTCTTTTTAGGGTTTTTCTTCTAGGATGTCCCATTTCACTTTCTAGCTGCTCCCATCTTAGTTTTGCTAGCTTTTTATTCTCCTGAGTAGGAGGTAGTGAAATCCACCTGATGAGTCAACAGAACAGCTGTACCTCCATGCGGGGAACTAAAATCTGACAAACTGTCAAAATGTCGTGGAAACTCATTCGCTTGAGACCTAACCCAGAGTTGAAGAAGGGTCTCAAAGTTAAAGACAGCCATGTTAAGTTACTTTGTTGCCTGGCTTTGTCTGAGCATTCAGATTTTAAGATTGAAATACTGCGGTAGTGCTTTAGAGAATATTGCCCTAATGAAAACCCTTGAAAAATGAGCACTTGGTGGGGAGGAAGGTGTATATTTTTCTGAAAAATTTAACATCAGTGATTTCAGTAGCTAGCTGCTATTGGTGTTTGTCTGCCAATTGGATTCCTCAAGTGTTGGCTTGCTAAGGAATGTGATGGATTTGAATCTAGTATTAGAAAGTCTAGTGGGAATGGTCACATTCACTGTGGTTTGCTTCTGTGTCATGTATTATCTAGTTTTTCATTATTACTCTCACCGAAGTATATAAGATAACTGACTGAATAATTTTTGAAATTGTTATAAAAATATTTGATCATTAGATAATGCCTTTTGGTAAAAGATCACTAGTCATGACTTACTGCTTTGCCTCATACTGCTGTATGTTAAGTAATTTTTTTCTGCATAAAAAATCAATATTTTATCTGTAAACAAATACTGTTTGTAAGGCTAGCTGAGGGACTGTGCAGAATTAAATACTATTCTTAATAATTATTTTTATAAGTTTTTTAATTTGTGGCTGCTCATATACACAACAAAATCTGGCTCATGGAAGTCTGCAGCCTGGTCCATTGTTGCCCTCTTTGTATTACCTGGGAATGCCACCGAAGTGTCGCTCATAGAAACTACAGATTGTAGCATGCAAGGCTCATTCTCTGAGTGAAGCTTGCTTAAATGTATGTACAGTCTTATATGTTCAAGATTTGTATTCTACAAAATCCACTGAGAGTTATTACAAGTTTGCATTTTGTTCAAATTAAATGTGATGTCTGGATTCCAAGTAAATTGACTGTGCAGCCCTTGATTGGCCAGAATGAGTTTTGTCTTTCTAATCCTGTTTGTCGCTGCAATATAATGTTAAACTAGAAAATGTAAACTAAATTTGAAACACTTTGGTTCTTTTGTAGTGAAAATGTCCTCTTTGGAATGGGAAATCCTCTTCTTGATATCTGTGCAGTAGTGGACAAGGATTTCCTTGACAAGTAAGTATGAAGATTTCTTCACATTAACTTCCTAAATATTGCTGATGGTTAATTCTAAAAATGCAATAAGAAACTAAGTACTTGCTTAACGCAAGTACTTAACTTTAGTGTTTTCAGGATTGTGGTTGCATGCTGGAAGAAATCCCTAGTGCATCATTAAGTTGATTCTCCCAGCACTGTTGCAAGGCTTACTTCAGCCTTCACTGACTGAGAACAATTGCAGTGTCCTTTATAACATCCGTTTACATATTTGGAGGTATCTATCAGTTATCTAATATTGGCTGAACGTGCTCTCTTCCCTTAGCCTTTACATTTTTTCTGTTTTCCAGACATTGCCACTATTTGTTGCTCCCTTCTGAATTCTTCTAATTAACCTAAGTAGATAGCTCCATGTACAGCAAATATTTGTCTTGCTTCACATGATATACTTATACAATCCAGTATAGCATTTTCATTGATTCCACTTCCCCACCCCCTTCAGGAATCAGTTCATGTCTTTAATGGGTTTTTGTTTGTCCCATTTTTTTAAGTTTCTGGTGTGTGGTATTTAACTTCTGATGTACTACTTGTGAGCAGAAACTGTTTGATCACATAGGGTGTCCTGTTGACTGATTCTGCAGCCCTTATGCAACTGCTCCAAACAGGCCTGCCACTCTACCATCAGTGCCACCATCTATGATCCTATTGGTGGCATCAAACTTCCTCATGCTGAGAAGTAGCAGATGCAATTGCAGCTTCCCCATTGCTTGGCTCAGAAAGCTTCAGCTGTTAATAGTGCTTCAGTCACCCAACTGCCTTCCTGGTTCCTTCCACATAAATTCAGCTCCTTACAACTGTTACTGTTTCTCACTTCTTTTTTTCTTTTGTTTTTAGAGAGTAGTGAACGGGTTAGTCTCATCCTTCAATGTAGTAACAGTTCATTTTTGACTTCTTGTTTAAATATGATTAACATTTAATATTATATCCATTCCTTCCCCTCAGTTGTTAATGGAAGTATTGGATTCCAAATCAATTCCTCAAAAGTGGGGGGGGGGGAAAGAACAATTACAATTTATCATTGACTTCTGATCTTCATCTATCTAACTCCTATTTCTTTTGTTTTCCTCTGAAACTCTTCTGCCTGTTTTATACTTGTATTTGTTTGGTCCCCTAAGATTTAAAAAAAAAATGATCTCAATGATAGAAAACAAATATGACAATAAGTATTTGAAGCTTTTATATTTTAAAGGTAAGTTTGATAAGGAGCCTGAATGACATAACTTGGAGACAAGACTGCAATAGAATTGGAAGTGAATCACTGATAAAGCATATGAACGTTTTTGAATTGTCATAACGGGTTATGAAACTCTTATAAATGTAAAATAATTAAAACCTGCTACGTTCTCATTTAGTGCATGCAATAAAGTTTCCATTGCAATACTTGGAAAACCATTCTGAAAATTTCAAGAAATTATTTTTTAAAATTTTCTATTAAAATTGAGATGGTAAGAATTATCTTGGGATATACACTACAGCAGTGAAGTGATGGGAGAGCATTGCACTGTGTCTTGCATTGGAAAAGCAGCACTATTACAAGAGGTTAACTGAGCTGCTTGTTGGGCTGTAAGAGAACTTCAGGCTCATCTAGGTGTTGTGTTAGTTCACAGCAGTTGGGGTGCAAATTCTAATGGGCACCAGCATGATGCTCACTAACTGGCCTATGTGGACCTCGCTACTTTTTAGTGCAGGACCTATGATTATGAATGAAGAACAGCTTGTTCAAATTAAGTCCTAAATTTGTAAATATTTTCCACAACCCAAATATTTGTGATCTTGAGCAGATAAGACTTCATCAGTTCATCCAAACAGTGCTATTTAAAAATGTTTATTAAATAATTCAAATAATATTTTGTCATGTCCCAGGGGGGCTGACATTTAAGAAAAGTTGGAGCCCAGCCTTACCCCTGACTTTTTAAGCTACCTCCTAGCAGAGACTGATCAGCTAGGGATCAACTGATTTTAAAAACAGCAAATAGCTCAGCTGGGAAGATAGCTGCAGGGAGCAGGAAGACGACCCTGAGACGGGGGAGAGCTACAAGAAAGCAAGTTGGCTCCTATGGTAGGCCCTGGATATGGTAACTCTCAAGGCAGATGAGAAGACTGGGGAAGAGCTGCCAGGAACAAGGAGGGTGCAGCAGGAAGTCCCTGAGTCAGGGGAAGAGACTGGCTTGAGATGTGGAATTTGTTACGAGATTTATATGGAAGAAAATAAAGCTTGAATGTCTGAGGAAACGCCTGAACCAGACTCTAGGTGTGGTTTTAATCCTTCCTGGGCTGGAGAGACAAGACAGCAGCCTCCAATGTAGATTTATGTCTTGGACTATCTTCCTCTTTCTGTATGGTGCAGAACAAGCCAACAGTGCTCAGTAAAAAAGGAAAACTTGATTACAGGCAGCATAAAAGTTGAGGCCCTTTTTGAAGGCAACTTGGATACAATAATCCATTGCCTCCATAAATCCAAAGGCAGACTACTGGATCCCAAAGACACTCCCCTGGGTCACTTGACTCGGTCTAGGAACTGAGTATCTTAACTGGTAAAGCTCTTATTATAACCTTTTGTTTTGAATTGCATCCGCTGTGCTAAACTAATTTTTTTAGCAACTAAGCAGACAACACTAAGGGTATGTATGCCCTGACCATGGCAAATTCACTGCCAGTCAGATGGATCTATCCGGGTCGACTGAGCTGAAGTGAAGACCCACTCAATCGATCCAGAAATAGATTCAATTAAACCACCTGCTCAAAAGGCACAGCGCAGTGGAGACAGTGTGCTAGAGGGAAGTTATGAAGTCGACGGGAGTTACACAAGCCACTCTGTGTACTTGTGTAACTCCCGTTGACCGCCGCCGAATTTCTGGGTGAGTGTAAACTAGACCGAAGTTAATGACACCCTTTATAACATTAAATATTGGATGATGCAGTTTGGCACAAATTTTAATATCTGCTCAAAGAGTTAAAGCAGTGTTGTATGTGACTTTGAATGAGAGAATCCTTCAGCACCAATGACTTTGTAAACTTCAATCACATACATACTAGAGCACAATTAGAGCTGTCAAAACTAATTGCAGGCTCCAAGCTTGATTCTCATCACTGGTGCATTAGCTGAACTGTGGTAGTAATAAATGATGTAAGGGCTTAAAATAAATTCTCTGTAAAGGGATATATGGAAAATCATCCTCTGCTAAGATAAAGTTTTTTGCCTCCATTAAATCTGTAAGGTCACCCTGAGGTTACTGAGTAATCGTTCTGGGAAAGCTTGTATAGAACTGTATGCACTTTGAAGTTGGGATGATAGAATGTTCATGAATATGAAATGCTCTGTCCTGTATTATTACCTGTCCTCTTTACCACTGTTGTCTTAGTTATTTTTATCCGAATGTTTACCTAGTAAATATACTGTAAATAGTAGAATTTTAAAGATTTTTTTCATTTAATGCTGCATAAAATTTGCCAACCTAACTGTGTGTGTGATTGAGTGTACCAGGCCCTGAAGTCCCCTGCTGGAGCCCTTGTGGTTTTAATACACCCCAGCCCAGGAAAGAGCAGAGAAAGTGAGTCCTCTCGGCTCCCTAGAGTGGCTGCGTGGATGCAGCCAATCAGAAAGAGGCTGCAGGGAAGCAGCCAATCCGGGTCCTACAGGCTCATATAAAGGGAGCTGCAGGGACAGAGTGAGTTCATTCTGCTGGCAGAATTTATTCTGCTGGCAGGAGAGCAAGGAAAGTGCTCTTGGCTGGCTGCTGGGACTCAAAGAAGACAAGGACTGTGAGGAAGTGGCCTAGGGATGCAATTAGTTAAAGGGACATGGCATGTACCGTATTTCCCCATGTATAAGACGCACCTTTTTTCGAAAAATTTGGGGTCTAAAAACTGGGTGCGTCTTATACAGTGGTTGTAGATTTTTTTACTTCCATTTATGATGAATAAAACTTGAGTTCAATAACATTGTTTTTCAAATTTCGGGCCCCAAAATTAAGGTGCGTCTTATACATGGGGAAATACGGTAACTGCTTCTTAGAGGGTCCCTCATTTGGCCCCCATATAGCTACTGGGGAAGTGGCTTCCTGAGCCAAGGGAGTTTAAACAGGCCCAAGGAAGGGCTGTATCTGCAACTGTTATACCCCTAGAAGGGGGCTAAACTGAGATCGTGTCTCAGCTGGAGAGCTGGGCCAGTGAACTGAGTTTGAGAGTAGTGTCTCAGTGGGAAAGCTGGGGTCTCCGAGGACTCAAGTAATGGCAGAGAGTCCAGGGAGGAGCCTTGGGGGTGCTGCTCCATCCCAGAGCAGGAACCTTTGCCAGGTAGCCAGACTCCAACTGAGGGTACCATGATGGGCCCTTTTGTGTGGACTGACGAAGGACTGACCCCTGGGGGGATACAGAGATGTTGCCAACAGAAGGATACTGTGGGTGGGTGAGGTTCTGTGGTCTGTGTTGTGCAGGAGATCACACTAGATGATCATAATGGTCCCTTTTGATCTTAAAGTCTATGAGATTGAGCCCAGGGAGGGCTGCAGGACATTGAGACAGTCCCAGTTGTATACCCTGGAAGGGGTCTGTTTTTGTTTTTGCACACGGACTGTGTGAGACTAGGCTGGAGGCCTGAGTCATTGAAGACCCGCCTGATGAGAGCAGCAGCCGACGGAGCACTGTGAACAGAGAAATCGAGAAAAAACTTCAGGCATGCACACACTAGGCCAAGGGGTGCTCATGTGAGGTGAGAGCACTTGGTTATACCACTTGTCAAAGTAGAAAATGACTGTTCTTAGGCTGATGGTTTGAATTTTTTTTTTTTTTACATGAAATCTAAAGCATCACATGGGTAATCTAGGCTCACAACTTACTTTAGATAAGAATTGTTTTCACAAACTTATAAAAATGTTATTTAAAAGTCATGTTTTTCCTCTGTTCTTTTCCAGTATTATTTGAAAAACAAAGGATGGAGCATTGGAATTTTAAACCGAAAAGTCTATTTTCCTAGTTCAGTGGAACAAAGAGCAAAAATTATTCTAAATGAAATAACAGAATGTTATCATGTCAACTGAAATTAGCAATACAAGTAGTAAAATAGTTGTTTCAAAACTGACTTCAAACTATTATAAGACCTTTTTTCTTCCCTCTTAATTGAGCAATACTAAGGAGATAGTTTGAGACTTTTGGTCAACAAACCAGCTTCTATAGCATGGGACTTGGCCCTAAACAAGAGAGAGTCTTAATCTATATTCACATTCAATTCACTGTGAATTAGGATGGCTTGTTCCCCACTTAAAAGATGGATTGTCATATCCCAGTATATCAAGAATGTGGGGTTTATTTTTAGTCTGAATCCGCTATATAAAATCATGACTTTAGTTTGGCTATGGTTGCAGACATTTCCTGCTGTTTAAGACTGCGGTTTTGTGTTCCTTTTCCCTGTCCCCTTTCTAAAATCAGTATTGACAATGACAACAACGAATAGGAAAGACAGAGAGATGTTTCTAGTTACCATAGTAATGAAGTAAAACAGTCTAATTGCTCAAGAATTACACAGCAGATAGCAATCCAACAATAAAGAAGCATACAAATTTTGTCATGTTCCTGGTTTCTCATTTTTATACATATGATTTGTAATTGAAGTAATTTTTAGGAAAAGAAGCTTCTTTTTTTTTTTTTTTTTTTGGTCGCTCTTTTGTTTGTGTTTTTTGTTTTGTTGTTTTCGGGTGGTTTTTTGTTTTTATTTTTTGAATTCACTTACTTACATTTTTGAAGGTCTTTTTGAAGTGTTATCAGATGGAACAATGTGACACTACTCCTTAGTTAATCTGGTGGATTGTATTTTGATTACAGTTTAGACACACTAATCCTGTGTTTTCTTGATGCATACATTGTGAAGGAGAAAAGCGAAGAAGAAATTTGGTGTTTTCCCTCCGTGGTTTCTAAGATGGATAAACTCTGGAATGTACTACCTTATTTGAGCTGACCTTTTATGTCGAGATATTGCAGCAATTGTATGTACCAGTATATCATTAATTCTGACTGGATACCTTTGGAAGATCTAGCACAATGTTAATATAAAGATATACATGGAATCTGTCTTGTGACTTTATCTTCCTCTGTCCTTAAATACATTATTTTGTTGCTGTAGTTTAAATAATTGCATCCTTGGAACAAATCATCTGCATTCCTGTAAATTCTCTGATTGGTGGTGGTGGTAGTAGTAAGATGATGATAATAAACAAAGTAGGTCTATCCATTCTTTAATTCACAGGCATTTTGACTGGTATATTTTCTTCTTGTCAGCTGATGGAAGCAAGGGGCTTGCTATCCCAGAATCCTAAATTACTTTGTCACTCGCATGACGAAATGATACCATTCTCTTCCCTGTGACCCTCCCTTCCCTCTCCGAGCAAAATCCATTCAACTTTAAGAAGGAACAGAAGGATTTAGGGTTCCTCTGTTGCACTTAATATCTGAGTGGACATAAGAATGCCTAATGGGGCCACCTGCAGCAGGATGGGCTCTAGAGCCATGAAGTGTTAACATTGACTTACCCTATTGTGTGCTCCTTTTGGCCTTAATGGTGTGGAGAATCCCTTCCCTTAAACTGGGATTCTCTCTTGGTAGCAAGGCACGCAAAAATAATTACAGAGCTATGTGGCCAGTCCAGCCAAGAGACACTAGTTCAGCCGCCTTTGTTAGGAGTTGCAGCATGTCCAAATTAGTGCATTTCATAAGATCAAGGAGCACAGCCACTGCTTCCTTCCTGGCTATTAAGACTCTGCAGCCCATCAAGGATAGCACTTGATGGTGATTCAAATGCTTTCATCTTAATGGCTTCAGCTCTTATTCTCCTAAACTAGTATTTCTTACTGTCCCCTCATGAGGCAACAGCTTTCCAAAGTGTTCGTTTCAGAATAGCTAGGCTACACCTTTCCCTATTTTTTCAGAAGAGCTGCTAAGTCTTGATTCTGCGTGTTCTCAGACTCTGCCTATTAAGCATCCAGAGAGATGCAGCAATCTGAGGAAGAGGGACTGGGGTCAAAATTGAGTTGACACTTGAAATAAATTTATGGTTTGGAAAACACGGGATGCAAAATGTTACAGCTAGTTGGTTGCAGAGGTGGCAATAGAAGCCAGGAGATCTCAAATTCTAGCCCTTAGCTTTGTCCACTAGAACTTGGTGATTACAAGGATAATATCACATCTGGCAGCTGTTCTAAAAATCAAAAGGTTTGAATAAAAAATGCAAGTAATTTTCTTTTAGGGTCTTTGCCTTTTTTCTCGCCAACACTCAAAGTGAAAAACATTTTGCAAGAAACTGTGGGGAAAATTGTTAGTAAAATCTGTGATCTTTCAAACAGATTTTGCCAACTCTAACACAGGTAAATTCCAAGCTAAAAAAAAAATTCTTTGAATAGTTTAGCTTGATCTTCATTTGGGTGATGCCTCTTGAGTGTTCCTGGCCTCGAAGTAAAAAATTGAACCTGGGAATCTAACTTGGGTCTGTTGTGAAAGAAGACTAAGTTCTTCAGTCCTGCTCCAGAGAAATCTTATTTAAAATGTGGATTCAGTTGCATAAATCAGCAGAGGAAGTCAGACACACAGACAGATCAAGTAATGTTAATTTTCTTCAAATTTACTTGAAACATATAAAAGAATGACTTCAATAGTAGAAATGCACTTATATCTTGGGTAATATAGATGATTGTGTTGGCTTATGGTTTGGCCTTACCCTGATGACAAACTGTAGAGGAATTGTACTCGTATATTGCAAGCACACTGCAGCTTGGGACAACAGCCTGTGAAAGACTGTGTTGAGTCCCACCTGTCATTAGCTAAAAACATTCATGTTCAGCATTATTAGAATTCATATCTTGTTAAAAGTTGAATTTGGAAATAGTGTCATCAGTTAGGTGCTTATGTGTCTGTGGTATTAGGAATAGAATGGGGGAGAGAAAAAAATGTGCTTTTAATTCACTTTTATTACTTATTTCAACTGACCTTTTTATGTAAGGATTATGCCTGGAGGAATTTCTTTGCTCAGACAAAATGCAAACGATTGAAAGCTCGTGTTTAAAATTAAAGCATTATGAATAAGGTTTAAGAACATAAGAATGGCCATATTGGGTCAGACCAGTGGCCCATCTAGTCCAGTATCCTGTTTTCCGACAGTGACCCATGCCATATGCTTCACAGACAATGAATAGAACAAGTAATCATCAAGTGATCCATCCCCTGTCATCCATTCCCAGCTTTTGGCAAACAGAGGCTAGGGACATTTCAGAGCATGGTTTTGCATGCCTGCCCACCCTGTCTAATTGCCATTGATGGGACCTATCCTCCATGAATTTATCTAGTCCTTTTTTGAACCGTGTTATAGTGTTGGCCTTCACAACAACTTATGGCAAAGATTTCCACAGGTTGCCTGTGTGTTGTATGAAGAAATACTTCCTTTTGTTTGTTTTAAACCTGCTGCCTATTAATTTCATTTGGTGACCCTTAGTTTCTCTGTTTTCAGAAGTAATTAACATTTCTTAATTATTTTCTCCACACCAGTCATGATTTTATAGACTTCTGTCATATCTCCCCCTTAGAAGTCTCTTTCCCAAGCTGAAAAATCCCAGTCTTATTGATCTCTTCTCATATGGAATCTGTTCCATAGCCCTAATAACTTTTTTTGCCCTTTTCTGTACCTTTTCTAATTCCAATATATCTTTATTGAGATGGGGAGACCAGAGATACATGAGTATTCAGGATGTGGGTGTACCATGGATTTATATAGAAGCAATATGATATTTTCTGTCTTCTTACCTATCCCTTTCCTAAAGATTCCCAACATTCTGTTAGCTTTTTTGACTGCCGCTGCACATTAAGTGGATGTTTCCAGAGAACTATCCACAATGACTCCAAGATTTCTTTCGTGAGTGCTAACAGCTAATTTAGACCGCATTGTTTTATATGTATAGTTGGGATTATGTTTTCCAATGTGCCATTACTTTGCATTTCTCAAAAGTGAATTTTATCTGTCTTTTTGTTAACCAGTCACCCAGTTTTGTATGATCCCTTTGTAACTCTTCACAGTCAGTGAAGTCCAAAGCAATCTTGAGTAGTTTTGTATCATCTGGAAATTTTGCCATCTCACTGTTTCTCTTTTCCCAGATCATTTATGGATATGTTGAACAGTACTGGTCCCAGAACAGACTCCTGAGGGACACCATTATTTCCTTTTCCCCATTTTGAAACTGACCATTTATTCCCACCCTTTGTTTCCTATCTTTTAACCAGTTACTGATCCAGGAGAGGACCTTCCCTCTTATCCCATGACTGCTTACTTTGCATAAGGACCGTGTCAAAGGCTTTCTGAAAATCTAAGTACACTATATCCACTGGACCACCCTTGTCCACATGCTTGTTGACACCCCTCAAAGAATTCTAGTAAATTGATGAGGCATGATTTCCTTTTACAGAAACCATGTTGACTCTTCCCCAACAAACCGTGTTCATCTATGTGTCTGATAATTCTGTTCTTTACTATAGTTTCAACCAATATGCCTGGTACTGAAGTTAGACTTACTAGCCTGTAAGTGCTTGGATTGCTTCTGGAGCCTTTTAAAAAAGATTGGCATCACATTAGCTATCCTCGGGTCATCTGGTACAGAAACTGAATTAAATAATAGGTTACATACCACAATTAGTAGTACTGCAATTTCACATTTGAGTTCCTTCAGAATTCATCTGGTCCTGGTGACTTATTACTGTTTAATTGATCAATTTGTTCTATTGACACCTCAGTCTGGGACAGTTCATCTAAAAAGAATCTCTCAGCCGTGAAGACCGAAGCAAAGTATTAATTTAGTTTCTTCACAATGGCCTTATCTTCCTTTACTGCTTGTAGAGTCTCAAACTCTATACTAAATTTTCAAATTTTATTTTAATATCCTGAAAAAACTGATGATAGCGTTCTAACTGTAGAAAAACATTGTGTTCTGACAATGTGGTTATCTTAAAAATGAAAACTGCAATATGAGTTTCCAGTTAATCCAATATGAAACATTAGACACACTGACTTTAAAGCCAGAAGGGACCAGCATGATTATCTAGTCTGACCTCCTGTACATCACAGGCCACAAAATCTCACCTCACCCACTCCTGCAATAGGTCCATAACTGGCTGAGTTACTGAAGTCCTCAAATCTTGATTTGAGGACTTCAAGTTAGAGAGAGTCTACCATTTACTCTAGTTCAAACTACCAAGTTATCTGTGCCTCACACTATGAAAGAAGGTGATCATCCCAACCCGAGCCCTCGCATCTGCTAATCTGACCTGGAGGAAAATTCCTTCCTGACCTTTAGTCACTCATTTTAAAATCTCCATGTGAAGTGTGTAAATTCAAAAAAGATTTAATATGGCTAGGTAAAAGATCATAATCTCAACAAATACAAAGAGAAACCTGCCATCCTTCCAAACCAGAAGGATATCATCTATTTCAAACGTCTGCCAACTCACAAGAACAAAACTTCTGGGAACAGTTAAATATAGATTTCATTCCCTGCATGCTTAGTGTCCCAACAAGCACAACGTCCTACAGTAGCTTTATTAAGTTCACTCAGCATAGCTGGAATTTCAGGACAGATAAAACCCTTGTGTTTGGAGAGATGCTCACTTGCCTACATCAAAGGGGAAATATTTTTTTAGAGAGGGAAATAAATACCCATCAACTGCTAGACAGTGTTGCTTTAAAGTTAAATCAGTTTCCCTTTAAAAGTGAAAAATGTATGCTTGACCTAACTTCTTATGATTAACATGCTTATGACAGATGACAAGATTGGGTTTTCTACAGCCTCAGGGTTGTTACTTAAATGGTAATAACGTGATTAGTGATATCACTACACTAGATATCACTGACTAGCACAAACAAGAAAATCTGCTTTAAATTGTGTAACAGTAAAATGGATTAAATTTTAGGCTTTTTAAACCTTGAAACATGTCCTGCTATCTGGCAAGTGAATCTTAGTAAGGGCTTGTCCACACTTGGAATTAAGCACAAATAACTCCATGTGTGGATGCTCTTATTCCAGAAGAAAAGTACCTTATTCTGAATTAGATTAAACCACTTCTAAAATGGATTAATCAGGAATAGTTTATCTGCTTTAAAGTCACACTTTACCTTACTCCAGGTTAATTTTTATATGTAGACAAGCCTTTAGAATTGACAAATACATAGCTCAAGATAGTTTTCTTCTCTATAACTATAAATAATGGAAAAGTCTGTTTTTTGGTTTTGAAAAATGAACAGAAACCAAAAAAACAACTATTTATAGCAAGGCAATACCAACATGTTACATTGTAATGTTCACAGTAGTACAGTGTCAGCTTCCCTTATGCAACCTCACAAGGTTTTAGTGCTGGAAAAAACCAACATTTTAGACTGACTTGTGGCAGACCAGTTCCTGTTTAGGGAGTAACTATTGGGTTTTCTCCTATTCCAAACTGACTTATTTATATTTGTCACTGGACTTGTAGTGGAGACTGTTAGTCATGCATTCAGGAACTCTACTTTAATTTTCCTGTTTTGGTGGATGGGGAAAAAGCAGTAGTTTATATCTTGAGAAGGATTTAACTCCATTTCTAAGTCTTCTTCTGATTATGAAAAATATTGTAACTTACTGTACTACAGCATCACTGCCATTCCTAGTTGACTGCTGGCATAAACTCTTGACTTTAACTATAGAGCTATAGTGTATATATTGAGCTTCATCTAATACGTTATGACATTGCTTTTAAGAAAAACATATATGCCAAGTTAATGGTAAAGGATGGTATCCCAAGCCTCAAGGGTCTGCATGTATTGACTTGAAGGGTTAATTCAATTATGGCAGGTAAAGAAACTTTATTTAAAGGAACAGCCATTCAAAATACTCTACAAATCTAGCTGGAGGATTTTCAAAATTGTATCCTGGGAACTCTAACCACATTTTTTGACATGTAGGCTTTAATGGAACATGATCTTGAAGGGAGGGGAGGGGAGGTGAGCTAAGGTAAGGTATGTTATCGTCTGAATTCTTATGGAGGAGCAGGATATCTAGCTGGGGAGGATCACTATCACGTTTCTCTCTAGGAATGGTTGAAAAATCTGAAGCTAGCTGGCCATTTGTGTTAATAGATAGAGCCCAACAAAACATTTTTGCAAATGATGCTGGCAAGTAGATCTGAGTAAACAGAGAGAGAAGGTTTATGAACCCTTCAGTTACTTCTAAATAGACTCTTATTTAGCTTGTGTGTACTTCACTGTGAATATTTAGGAGAGCAAAGTGTGTGTTATGGGTTTTGTTTTGTTTTGGTATTGATGGTTCTAAAACTAACTTTGCATCTATAGTTGAAAATCCTTTAATCTCGAAACACGTTTGTTGCTGGTGGAAGCAGAAGCCATGTATAAAGTTTAGATTATTCTGGAACAGAAACAATACAACATAACTGAAGTGACTAATGACACAGTTCAGATATCAAACACTCCAAGGAATAATATTCAAAAGAATATGCAAAGCAAAACAGTCGAGCTATCCATAGGCTGAAATTGGTTCGCATAAAATGTTTAATTTTTGATAAGTACATTTAAACAACTGTTGCACAATTTGAGCATATGAAAGGCATAACTTGAAGTAAGGTCTAGAAGTGAGGAGAGCATAGAATCCAGAGCATCTGTCAAAAATTGTGGTAGACATAGTGAATGTGTTTGTGCTAAATATAATGTGCATTAGATATAACTTTCTAAGAATGATTCTTAGAAGGGGAAGGATCTTGTACAGTTGTGAAAGCTAATAGTTCAATTTTTTTGGCACACTTTCTTTGTCAAATACTTCTTAAGTACTTACGTGTCGTATTGTAATTTCTGACCTCTTAGTTTAGTTATAAGAAACTGTTTTGACAAGCTGTATACTTCAGTCCAGAGTGATAGGGCAGACCTTATTAAATGTATTATAGCTTGCCTCAGTGTGATGATTAACAATCTGTGAACACTTTTTTTTTTGTAATCCATTTTAATCATTTAAACCTATTATTGTTTTGACTTAATTTCCAAAGCCCTTTAAATCTGTTATACAATATTAATGGCTGCTTAAAATCCTGATTTCCAAACACTGACTCCCCACTGAAAATTTGGTTGAATGGGCCATTGAGAAACACAGCTATGCAAGAGAATGTTGGATCAATAAAAGGCTACCCCCTAGTAGTGCTAATATTTACTAATGGCCACACTCATGCGAAGACTTGGTATCCTAATTATGCCAAAACTATCCATGGTTCAAGACTTCAGAGACCTTAGTGCAAACCTAAGGAACATATAACTTCTACTTTGAGTGATTGCTCGTATCCATTCCAATATAGGTGAGTGCACGCCAACGTGCACTGATTCCTGGAACTTTTTTCCCCTTAGCAGACCCTGTAGGGTTGGCTTAGGCGCCCCCTGGAGTACCGCGCTTATGCCATGGTATATGAAGCACCACCAACCCTACGGGCCCTCAGTTCCTTCTTTCCGCCGTGATGGTTGCTGGAACGTCTCTTGCCTATCACAAGTAGCATTCCCCTTACTGACTTTATCGTTGTTGAATAGTGTAGTGTTAAGTAGTTAAAGTTAGTTAGAATTAGAATAGAAGCCCTTAGGGGCTTAGGGCTGGCCCATGCCCAGCTCACCTGGTTTCATGTCTTGCGCCGCTTGCGGCGAGCCTCTTCCAGTGAGTGACCCTCACGATCGCTGTCTCAAGTGCATGGGAGAGCAGCATCGGAGGGACAAGTGTAAGATTTGTAAAGCTTTCAAGCCGAGGACTCAGAAGGAGCGGGATATCCGGCTGAAGACTATTCTGATGGAGGCAGCGCTCCGACCGGCCTCTGAACTGCCGCGTTTCACCTCAGCACCGAGCGTCTCAGTGTGGAGTGCTCCACTGGCACTGGAGTCTACTCGCCGCCGCCCATCCCTGGTGCCCAAGAAGAAATGGTGCCAGGGCATGGAGCATCCATGCTCCCCCGCACTGCCTGCGTGGCCGGGGTCGAGCCAGGAGATGCACCAGCCACAGCCCGTTGAGTTTGTTCCGGAGCCTGCATCTCCACGCAGGGAACCTCCCCTGACTCCTGGGGTTGGGGGAGCGCCCCTGCAAGGCCCATCAACACCAGAGGCTTTTCACGCGGCACAGGCCTTGATGGCCATGCCCATGTCTCTGTCCTCCCCTCGGCTGAGGGAGAGGGGACTGGTGTCCCAGGGTAAACACGCGCTGGGTGCCCCCGAGGGATGGTCGAGACCCCCCGTCAGGGGAGAAGTCTCCCACCAGACGGCCACGGAGGGTAGAGCGCGGCGGCCCCCCTTGCAGCTCCGACTCAGTCGTCGAGCTTGTCCTCCCCACGGCACTGAGGTCAGTCCCTGGCACTGGAGGCATCGCGCTCGAGGCGGCACCGCTCCAAGGCCGCCTCGCGCAGTGGGCGCCGCTCCCGCACTCCGGCACCGAGCCCTTCACCAGCACGGCACTGGTCCCGATCTCTGGCATGGAGCCCAGCACCGAAAGACCCAGCCGCTCCGGCCCATCATAGATCTCAGTCTTTGGAGTCGGGTTTGGCATCAAGATGCCACAGACGGCACCGTTCCCAGTCCCCGAAGGGCAAGCGGCACCGGAAGTCCTTGGTGCCGAGGTGGAGGATGTTGTCGTCCAGCTCGTCAGGGTGTGCATCCTCCCGTCGGCACCGCTCGCAGCGGCACTGACACTCTTCCACCTCTTCGGGATCGTCTAGAGGCCAGTCCCCAACTAAAAGCAGCAAAAGCTGGAGAAGACATTGTCAGCACCGGTTCAGCGGCTCCGGGTCCCAGAAAGACAAGGGCACCCGCCACCTACAAGACGCTCCATAGCTAGTACCGATGCTGGCACCGGGGTGACTGCAAGGGCCCTGGCACTGGCCTTATTGGGACCCATGGGGGGTGCAGATGGGACAAGGAACTGTCAGTCCCATCTTCAGTGGTGCAGCCGGTGCCCCCCCACCAAGCCAACAGGCTAAAGGCCATTCCTCGGAGGATGACTCAAGCCCTGAGGAGGGACCCTCTGCGGGGCCCCCTCAACAGTCCTCCTCCTCTTCCCCAGATCAGGCGGCCGCTAGAGACCACAGGGCGCCCCTCCCAGACTTCAGGGCGCACCAGGAACTCCTGAAAAGGGTGGACTCTAACCTGAACTTAGAACTCATGGAGCTATCAGAGGAGGAGGACCCCATTATGGGGAGGAGGAGGAGGACCCCAATATCCCAGCTCTGGATCCAGGAGATTGGTATGCCGCCCTCGATTTGAAGGCTGCGTATTTCCATATTTCCATCCTTCCCAGCCACAGGCGCTTCCTCCGGTTTATGGTAGCTGGCTGCCATTACCAGTTCATGGCCCTGCCCTTTGACCTCTCCTCTGCCCCCAGGGTATTTACCAAGTGTGTGGTGGTAGTGGCGGCCCACTTGCGCCGCAGAGGGGTGCAGATCTTCCCATACCTGGAAGACTGGCTAATCAGGGGCAGGTCCAGGTCCCACGTTCAGAACAGTATATCCCTCACCTGTGCGACATGTACCAAACTGGGGCTGCTCATAAATGAGCAGAAGTCCACTCTTACCCCAGTGCAACGTATAGATTTCATTGGGGCCACCTTGGATGCTACCCAGGCCAGAGCCTTCCTCCCGCAGCCTCAGTTCGAAGCCATGGCCACAATTATCGCTCAGCTACACAGGTGCCCCACGATGACAGCCAGGCACTGTCTACAGTTGTTAGGGCACATGGCAGCCTGTACTTATGTGGTGAGGCTGGCTCACCTCGAACTCAGGCCTCTACAGGCATGGTTAGACTCAGCGTATGCTCCGAGCAGACACCCCTTGAACAGGGTGGTTACGGTACCCCCAGGGGTCCTAGCCTCACTGAACTGGTGGGAGGACTCCCGGGGAGGTGTTGAAAGGAGTTCCTTTCAGGGATCTGGCCCCATCGATCACCCTCATCACAGATGCTTTGGACGTGGGGTGGGGAGCCCACATCAGTACCAACCTGAGCATCCAGGGGCTGTGGTCGGCGGAGGAGAAGAGCCTCCACATCAATGTAAGAGAGCTCAGGGCAGTCTGGTTGGCCTGCAAGGTGTTCCTCAGATTCCTGAGGGGCAGGATGGTTCAGGTTCTGACTGACAATATAGCAGCCATGTTTTACATGAACAGGCAGGGGGTAAGAGCACTCTTTGGCTCTCTGCCAGGAGGCTATTTGACTGTGGGACTTCACAGTGAGGCATGACTTTCACTTATCTCCCTCTCACCTCCCGGGGTTCAGGAATGATGAGGCAGACTGCCTCAGCACGTCGTTTCTACCCTGCCACGACTGGTCACTACACCCGGAGGTGATGACTTTTATTTTTCACAAGTGGGGTGTTCCCCAATGGGACTTGTTCGCATCGTCCTGGAACAGGAAGTTCCTAAGGTTCTGCTCATTCTGAGTTTGCAAGCCGGGCTCCATCTCCAGTGTGTTCCTCATCAAGTGGAAGAGGACCCTCATGTATGCATTTCCCCCTGTCCCGCTCCTGCCCAAGGTCCTCTTGAAAATCAAGAGGGACTGAGTGGACATAATACTCATTGCCCCAGCCTGGTCGAGACAGCACTGGTACAGTAGGCTGCTGGACCTTTTGATCGCCCTGCCAGTGGAACTCCCGAGGCATCATGACCTGCTCTCCCAGGACCAGGGTCGCCTGCTCCACCCGGTCATGGACTCCCTCCACCTGACGGCCTGGAGCAGGTCCAACAAATTCTGTTGGGCAGCAGAAAACCTTCCATACAGGTCGTGTACCGGGCCAAGTGGAGACGGTTTACCTGCTGGGCGGAGTCCCGGGGCATCCCGCCGAGCTGCTCACCTATTCAGGCATTCCTGGAGTATCTGCTCCACCTGAAACTCCAGGGTTTGGCACTAGCCTCCCTAAAAGTCCACCTGGCGGCTATCTCAGCTTTCCACCAGCCGCTAGAGGGGAGGTCCCTGTTTTCCCACCCCATGTCAGTCAGGTTCCTCAAGGGGGTGGAGAGGCTTCACCCACAGGTGTGTGACCCGGTGCCTCCCTGGGATCTCAACCTGGTCCTCTCAAGACTCACAGGGCCCCCTTTGAATGCATGGCTTCATGCCCCCTGCTCATGCTTTCATGGAAGGTAGCCTTTCTGGTGGCCATTACCTCGGCTAGGAGGGTTTCCGAGATAAGAGCTTTGACCTCGGAGCCCCCCTACACCATGTTTTATAAGGACAAGGTGCGGTTGAGACCCCATCCAGCCTTCCTGCCTAAGGTGCTGTCCCAGTTCCACTATAACCAAGGTATCTTCCTCCCCGTGTTTTTTCCAAAACCGCACGGGTCGGAGGAGGAGCGGAGATGGCACTCGCTAGACTGAGACGAGCCCTGGCCTACTACATCGATAGCACACGGCTGTTCCGGAAGTCGACGCAGCTGTTCGTTGCAGTGGCAGACCGGATGAAAGGCTCACCTGTCTCCACCCAGCGCATCTCCGCGTGGATCACCACCTGCAGCAAGTGCTGCTATGAACAGGTGAATGTACCGCTTCCAGGGGCTGTTTCAGCGCACTCAACCAGAACCCAGGCCTCGTCCGCAGCGTTCCTAGAGAGAGTGCCCCTGCAGGACACCTGCAAAGCCGCTACCTGGTTGTTGGTGCACACCTTCACATCCCACTATGCCATTGTGCAGCAGGTGAGAGAGGACGCGGGATTCAGCAGAGCCATGCTAATGAGAGCAGCTCACTGGTAACTCCTACCCACCTCCAAAGTATGGCTATTTAATCACCTATATTGGAATGGATATGAGCAATCACTCGAAGTAGAAAACAGGGTTACTTATCAGAAATAGTTGTTCTTTGAGATGTGTTGCTCATATCCATTCCACACCCACCCCCCGTCCCCGCTGTCAGAGTCGGCAGAAAGAAGGGACTGAGGGCCCGTAGGGTCGGCGGTGCCTCATATACTGCGGCATGAGCGTGGTACTCCAGGGGGCACCTAAGCCGACCCTATGGGGTCTGCTAAGGGGAAAAAAGTTCCGGGAACCAGTGCACAGTGGCGTGCACTCACCTATATTGGAATGGATATGAGCAACACATCTCGAAGAACAACAGTTACTGGTAAGCAACCCTGTTTTTAAGATAACAGATGGCCTAGCTTTATATTCCTTAGACTACTACTACATTGAAAGTCAGAATTAGTGATTTTTATGTTGAAACTAATATCCCACTGGGAAAAAAAAATGCAAAGGACATGAGCTGAAAATATTTGCTGGCCTTTTTCTCTGAGGGGAATTTTAAGTTATTTTTAAGAACACTTAAATAAGCCTCCACCCATACTGGCACATAAGAGTTATGAAAAATTTGGTGCTGATAAAATCAAAATATGAGAAATTCCTCCAGCTCAAGTACTAAGAGGTGTAGCTACAATTTCTCAAATACTAAAAATGTTTATATCCCTAGAAGCAACGTTTAAAGTGTACGAATTTACTTAAGTAAAACTACCTTGCTCTGGATTTCTGACAGACTCTGGATTGAGTCTAAATGTCTTTATTTAAGAAGGTACCTTTTACTGACAAGCGCAAACACTACTTGAAGATATGGTTCCACTTAGTGTATGCAACCCAACTCGCTGTCAGGGATAGTAGGAGTGCTCCATTTTTTCCTAGTGTGGACCACATCTTAATAAAGACATTATCAACTTCATGGATCCCCTATCCTTCACATTCACAATTGCATAACTTGCCTGTGGTAGCTACAGCAATTGGTAACGTGGAAAAGCATAAATTTTCAAACCTCTTCAACATGACAGCTTTTTTCAAAGAAGATCAAGCTAGCACGTTCTCTCCTTTTGCTCTTAATTTCATATTTCCTTTCTGTCACTCATTGCTCCTTCTCCCCCAGCATGTTTCCCTACAACATAGCTTTGTTCTCTGTTGGACATATTATTCAGCTACCTGGTTCTGTTTCATAGATTTTTAAGGCTAGAAGGGAACATAAGATCATCTAATCTGACTACCTACTTGCTTCTCCCTTGTTTACATATCCAAGGATCACATTGGACTGTTCTATCACAATCTCACACTGGGAGCACATGTTGTTTCTTATCCATTGTGACCTTTAAATCCTTTTCAGAGTCACTGCTTTCTGGGGTACACTCCTTTTCGCTTTCTAGAGCTATGACTTGCATTTTTTGTATCAGATGTAACTTTGCGTTTAGCTGTATTAAAAGGCATTTTATTTGATTGGGCCCAGGTTACCAAGCGACCCAGTTCTCTGGGTCGCCATCAGCCTTATTATTTACCATTCTACCAGTCTTTGAGTCTCCTATCAATTTCATCAGTAGAGATTTACCTCATAAAAACGTTAAATAGCATCGGGCCTGATACTGATCCCTGTGAAATCTATCTAGAAGCAGCCATAACTTTTCCATAGATGAATGCTTGGCTGCCTTGTCTTTGCTGGACACTGACTCCTCTGCTGTAGGTTGCCAGCAGCTATAGCAGGTTTACTGTTGCAAGTTTTGCATCTGTGGAAAGTAAAGCTTCCTTGTTGGGCCTTTTATCTCTCTAATGTATAAATTGTCCTGAATCTTTGAGTTTAATGGAAAAAAATACTAGCTCCTGGACTTAACATCATCTTTGGCTAAGAAGTTTAGTGAATATTTATTGAAGAATATAATAGCTTCCCTTTATTAAATATGTCATCATGTGGAAATGATTTTTTAAAATTGAATTAAATAAATTTGTTGACCTGGGTGTATCATTGTGAACACAATGCACAATTACTTGATGAGCTGCACTAGCTCATTGTGGCTTTCGAGGTGAATTCTAAGGAGAGCCTGGCTGTATTATTTGTATAATCCTTACACAGTTGTGGTTAGCTCCAGATTTAAGAGAGGTGCCGTTGAGACAATATTGTATGAGGACCCCTCAGCTTTGGAACCAGAATCTTGATACTTTGGTTCAGTTGTTAAAGGATTCTCATAATGGTTTGATTTCAGGCTTCCAGCTGGTAAAGGTCTTCAAAATGTCTTTCTCATTAACAGTATGGGACTAAAGCCACAGTTGTTCTCCTGTGTCACACAAGCTGTCCTTAGTTGAGATAGCTGCCATTTTTATCTATAAAAGTTCTATGAAGTGTCACCATCTTTGAGGGGCAGACTGTCTCCCATTTTCAGTAGATTTGAAGCCATGCTGCTCTTGAGGGAGGTGGTGATCTGTTAGTGTGGGCCAGTCAGGAGACAGGAGAATGTAGAGGTGCAGGAAATGAGATGAAATAAGCAGCTGGAAGGGGGAGAAGAAAGGAAGGATGTGGGAGGGTATGGTGACTTATGGGTGGGAATATGATGGGGCAAAGAGACTAGATGATTGCACATAGGTATGTAGTAGGACAGGCGAGACTTTTTGGAGTACAGGATAATGAAACCCTGATTATATTAGCAGGTTTTAATCATGCCTATACTATCAAGTTTTAATCATATTCAGCACTGGTTCAGCTGCATTAGTGAACAATAGGTAGTTTTCATGGTGTAGACAACCTTTGAGAAGAAGTGGGGGAGAATTTGAGGGATGAGAGATGGGGAGATTTGGGCAAGAGGCTGTGGGGCCAAGGTCTTGGATGGTGGAACAAGATGATAAAGGAAGGTATAGCATCTTCTTCATCCCAGAAGTTATGAGGCAGAGAGTGGTCTCTCTCTCTGACAACCAACAAAGTGATCTTCACTTGTCTGTGAAAATGTGGGTTTTTTTGTTTGTTTGTTTCCAAAAAGGATACAGATAAAAAACCGCGTCTCTTCTGATTTTTAAAAACCATGCATTTTAGGGGGTTTACTCTTGTTTTTTTCTTTTAACTCTCCTAGCCTGAATCTGTTGACCTCAGAGTTACAAACTCTTCTGACTTTATTGGAGTCCTAAAATTATCTAGTAAATGGGATTTTTTCTTAAAAAATAACCACCTGTAAACTGTAAGGCTTGAGGTTGTTTTCAGCTAACAAGTTGTAAATTGAAACTCATTTAAATGACTAACAAGCAACCTGAGCCTGAAGGATAATGGCTAGTGGAAGCATCTGATGGCTCAGGAAGCCAGATGTCCTCTTAGCGATTCTAATTCGAATGAGAACAGCACATTTGCTTTTAGAATTTCTATCTCATCTGCCATGTATCTGTAAGGACCCCCCTCCCCTTTCTTCCTCTACCCCCACCCCAAGTGTAACCCTAGCATCCTTGATTTAAGTAGGGTGATTAAAGGGTCTCTGCATGTATGTAATGACCATTATCACTGTTGTTCTCTCCGCATGAGACAATGTCTGTATTTGTAAGTGAATAGATAAAGAATTTAAAACATACTATGTAATCGATAAGAAAGTGTATATATTTGACCACTGTAACACCATGAAGTTGAAGCTGATTTATCAGACTTCCCGGTATTGTGAATAAACCTCTTCAGTATTGTCTATGCTGCCTGATTCTTGGAGAAAGAATCCTTCGTGCTTTACAATACTGACATACTTTTGAATTTCCAGAGAGTCAAAATGGTTGCCTTTTCTCATTTATTCTCAGTGGGAGTAAAGCCATAGGTTACTTTCATTTAAGATGGCTGTCATTTCACCTACCTTTACTGTCTTTACTGCAAAGACAATAGGTCTCCTATTGTTTCCAATGGTACTGAAGCCAGGGTGTCATCGAGTCAAATGGCTATTCCTTCTGTGCTCTATAATTTCCTGTCAATTTTTCAAACCATCAGAGGTTGGAGGAAGGTGGGAAGGGGCTGCAGAGAGGCAGAATAAGGGGACATGCAGAGGTGTGGGGGGCAAGAAGGACACTGAAAGGATTCTGGGAAGCAGTGAGGGGAAGGGAGAGATAGAAATGTAGTATTCAGGAAGCAGTTTAAAAGAGGTGCTGAAGGAGGTTAAGGTTGTAGAGAAATAAGGTAGCAGAGAGGGAGAGTGTGAGGGGAAAGCACAGGTGCAAATGGTTGACAGAAAATTGAGAGCATGAAGGCGGAAAGTGAGTGAGGCCAGAGATTGTGTGACGTTCAGGGTATGTTGCAGAGCTCCTCTTTTTACGGGGCTTTTATGAACAGAAGTGATGTCTGAGCTCTGGTGTCTGGTGTGAATGATGTGTGTATGATTACCAGTTAAACCAATATAATTTTTTTAATGTCTGATTTATGATGGAGGTTTGTCTACTGGATTTATATTTATGACGTTTAAGTTGGTGTTGTTGTTTAAAGAAATATCTGGCATTTAGAGCCTAGGACAGGCTTCTTATTTCTTTTATAGTGCTAAAAATAAAATGCATGGTCCTAGATGTTTAGCTTTATGCTAGTGTTCTGTTTATCTCATTCTCACCCTCTCTTGAACAATCTGCAATATAAATTGTAACAGACTTTCAGAATTTGCAAGTGACTAGTGGTAACAGAGAGTGCAGAAATTTTACTTGAAACAAGACAACACTTTCACTGCTGTTAAAGCAATTCAGTTACTCTGTCTGGTACCTATTTGGGTAAAACTGATCTAAAGCAATGGATAAACGGAATTACCAAGCTCTGTGATGTTAAGTAGTGTGATTAAAATAATATTTTAGTTAACCTTTGTGTCTGATAAGTCTAAACTCTTTATTTTTTCTGGACCTCCTAACTGTCATTATTTTTGAATATCTCTATTGGGTTTAACCCCATATACTGGTAATACTCCTCAGCAAATGCAAAGGAGAATGCACCTTTGCAGCAGGTTTTCAGTATGCCTCAGATGGGGCTTTTTAGCATCCAAGATCCTCTGGGGGTTTTTAACTGGCTCTGTTAAAGAGCAGTTGACGCACTGTGGGGAAAAAATGGACAAGCAATCACATGCTTGCTGTCCTAGTCTTTTTAGATTAATTTTTGAAAACATGTGTAACAAGCCTAATAGTGTGGTGTTCTGGATCAGAGTAATAAGGAGAGGCAGAGGCAATCTAGAGGCCAAAATATGTTTTATCTCAGTTGGTTGGGGTAAAGTAGAAATGAATTAAATGGGAAATAATCACAAGCAAATCAGTGAGTTAGTTGTAGCAGGAATTACTACTTAAGCTTACACTGTAAACGACTGTAAACTATTACTGTTATCTACTACATATTAACTACTATTACTTTAATTAAACTCACTTTATTGGTAACAGTTTACATTTATGAAATACAGAATTTGGAATTAGAAAATAGAATATACTAGAACATAACCCTCACCATTATATGTTCCCTTTTCAGTTGCTCAGTTTTCAGCCTCTGGAAGGCTCAGAGTTTGAAGGAAAAGTTCTTAGGATGTTTAATTATAGCTTGAGCAATACTTTTGTTAACTTTTGAGTTCCAATTTAAATAAAGACATATATTCCTTGATGTGATATGTCAGTTTCTTGATTGAACAATTATCCCTCCACTCTTTTTTGGTTTACAGTCTCTGCTCTTTTGACAATTTCTCTATTCCTGTCAATTCATCTTATGCACCTTGAGATGATGCCTGTCTTATAGTCCTTACTCTTGTTTTCGCTACAGCTCACTTCCTCCTTATTTCTTAAATTATAGTTAGAGAGAACAGACATCTTTTATTATACCTTACTTCCTTTCCATTTTCCTTCCATTTCATTCTTGCTTTACTTTTCTCACAGTTTTCGAACAACGTTTTTCTTAGGTTAGAGACTCTTTAGTTATTTTTCTTCTGGTTTAATTGTACTATTCCTTTTAACATTTCCTTTTCCCCCATATACCACTCTTTCCTCTTTCTAGTATGCCCCTTTTGTGGCTATCCCTTTTGTTTCTACTATCTGTCTTTCCTGTCCCCTCTGAACTGGACTTTCTCCCTTTTAGCTGTGTTCCTGGTGCCCCTATGATGATGCAACTTGGTCACTGAGGCTGCTTGCTCCCCACTTACTGTCTCCCCTCTTCTCTGGTGCCAGGTGCTGCCTCACTTGTAATTGACCTCTTTTTCCATGTGGGGCAGCTTTCTTCCAGACCCCATCAGCCAATTTCACTGCTGCCTGTTTGGCCTGCTCTAAGCAGTGCTATGGAGGGAAAAGCTGCCACCTACTTTCCCCTACTGTTTTTTCTTTTTCCCCACAAAATTGTCCTGGGCTTGAGCTTATCCATTTCAACTTCCCAGAATCCTTGGAGTTCAAGATCTCCTCCTCCACTCTCCATAGCAACAGTTTCAGGTTCTTCCACTCCTTCCCCCCCCCCCCTTTTTTTTTTTTTTTTAAACAAAAGAACATTCTAAACCAGTGATTCTCAATTTCTTTCCACCCACGGAACCCTTGCGCACCCATGCCATGCCCTCGGAACCCTTGCCCAACCACACCATGCCCTCGGAACCCTTGCCCACACATGACATACCGTCCGCCGAAAAGACAAGGAAATCTTCCTCTTTTTGGCGGCGCGGTATTTGCTGGATTCGGCGGCACACTTTCAAGGCCGTTTTCTGTGGCCCCATCAGCCGATCGGCGGCGCGCGAGCCGCCAATTGGCGGCACCAGATTTTTTTAACTTTCGGTGGTGCGGTACGTCTTCTTCGCGGAACCCTTCCACTCAGCCCACGGAACCCTAAACAGCATATGAAGCCACTGCAGAAATCAAAGTTAAAATTATATATATATATATATATGCATGCATGCATGCTTCTTGGGGGCATGTGATTAAGTCTAAATGTCCATCATCCAACTTGCACAGAAGTAGAAAAAGTTGTATAAAACTTGAATTTAAGTTATACGTTTCAGAAAAAAGGATCATGAAGAAATAAGGCTCTGAAGCAAAGTAAGTGCCATTAGTGCAAAAAAAGAAGTTTTAAAAAACTTGGTTCATAATGTGGAATAGACACTATGGGGCAATAAAGCTATGAGTGAATGAAGTAATGCATATATTGCACCCATGCAGTCATTTTCCCCCTTGTTTGATGTTCATATGGATGTGAACACCATGTTACATACAGGTTCCCCTGCTATAGCTGACCAAGTCAGCTCCACATTATACATACTGGCACAGTGGGCTTTGTTTAAAAACAGTAACTATTGCACTGTCTGGCAAGAATAAATAGTAAGTATATGGTCACAGAAGCCACAGATTCTATGACTTTAACAGACCTCTGTGACTTCTTGGACTCCAGCTGTCAGCTCCAGGGGGTGGGGTTCTGGCTTTGGCTTCAGTCCCATCGTGACCATACTCTGACTTTGTGTCCTTTTTCCTCCAGGACTGTTCCATTAATTTTGCTTAATTTTACTGTGACAAAATTGTATCCATAATAAGCATATCAACTACATTATTCAAATTGATTTAAAAATCATGTGGGGAGAAGGATAAGATTTATCAGAAAGAGTTTCTTCCATCTTAGTAGAAAAAAACCACCTCAAGGAGGTGCCATGAAAGTCGCTTTTTGATGCGCTCTGAGAAACCTAAAGCAGTAGTTAGTACAGTGAGGTCAGTTATACTGATGAGCAAGTGAGTCAATGGTATGATGTGTAAGGCTTGAGACTGTTTTCAGCTAACAAGCTGTACATTAAAACTCATGTAAATGGCTAGTGCAAACATCCGATGACTAAGGTAGCCAGATGTCCTCTTAGTGATTCTAATTCCAATGAGAACAGCACATTTGCTTTTAGAAATTCCTGTCTGCCACCTATCTGTAAGGATTCCCCCCTTCTTCCTCCACCCTACCCTCCACCGAGTGTAACCCTAGCATCCCTGATTTAAGTAAAGTGATTAAAAGTGTCTCTGCATGTATGTAATGACTATTATCACTGTTGTTCTCTCCGGATGGGACAATGTCTGTATTTGTAAGTTAATAAATAAAGAATTTAAAACATACTATGTAATCAAAAAGAAAGGGTATATAATTGACTACTATAACATCATGAAGTTGAAGCTGATTTTGTTTCGACTAGTTAATGCAATTCACAGAAAGTCATAAAAGAGAAATCCGTTTTACTAGTTACTCCACTCAACTCAGTTTTTATCTGTTGGCCCATATCTCCAAATGACACTTATGTATCTTGGACCTTCAAGCTATTATGTTTTTTCTTACCAGCTTTTCAGGAAACTTGGGTTTGTGGAACAGGTCTGGGCTTGACACTAACCTGGAGTTAATTCTCTAATACATACTTAATGTTTTTAAAATGTACTAAGTGATGAGCTTTGTAAAATGAGACACTGTCTAAAGTATTCTGTGCCATTTGTTTTCATTAAGAGCATTATTACCAAAATACTAACTTCAGTCAAGGTCCACTAGTTTTCATAGTCTCTCTTGCTCTCGGTACTGGGAAATAACAAAGAGAAGAGTTATAATTAAGGCCCTACTTGAATTGTGGGATGATTGTCAAAAAATTGCAGCTGAGTTGCAGACAAGCTATAGAAAATTGCGGAAAAGTAATAATGGACCCTATTGAAGTAATAAAGT
This sequence comes from Emydura macquarii macquarii, assembly GCF_026122565.2. Classification (NCBI taxonomy): domain Eukaryota; kingdom Metazoa; phylum Chordata; order Testudines; family Chelidae; genus Emydura; species Emydura macquarii. Next base: position 7,608,399 of record NW_027130204.1, read on the forward strand.
CTATGATTACTTTTCAGTGACTTTCTGCTGTCTGCCACCAGGGGCTCACAGCGGGGGCTTGGAACTGACAGTGGGGTCTTGCTCCCAGACCTGGGGCACCCAGGTCTTCCACTGTCAAAATTGTGGAAGAAGCCTAATACTGTGGAATCCACAATTTCTGCAATATCGTAAGTTAAGTAGGGCCTTAGTCATAACCTTTGCATTTTAGGAGTATCTTGTAAGTAAACTGGTGTAATCATTGCTGAGATAGCTTGCAGCTTCTAGTATGTAAAGAAACTAGTATACTAGATGATTGGTCATGTGTAAACTAAAATACAGTTCCTTATCTCACAGGTTATTAGAGTAAATTACTATGGTGATGGAGGGCCATATAAACACCTAGATAGAAACTTGCAAGGGATTCTATATCTCTTCATGGTGGGAAATATAATCAACTATTGATTGCTAGATAATTATATCTGTAGTTACTATGGGCCATTATTATATAAATCTCCTACAGTAGCATAGGATTTGGTTGGCAAAGAAGATTTAACTGTGTATGCTATCAAACTTCCATAATGCTATTCTGACAGCCCATTAGGTTTGCTTTCCCATAATTTCTATTGGGAATAAAATCAGAGTTTGAGTTTTGAGAATTGTTTGACTCCACTGCTAAGCTACCTTGCCTCTGTGTTCAGGTTTATAGGAAACGAACATGAAATTAATAACCAGTTAATGTTGCTGTATATAATAATTTAGTGTATTATGGCGAAAAGTAATTTCAGTATTTTTATTAATGTCTGTGTGTGTGCATAAGAACCTTGTCTCTGGAAACACAAAAATTGGCAAGAGAGAAAAAGATTGTAGTGAGATTATTGGTCACAAGGAACAGAGACTTTTCCAACTCGAAGCCATACACTATAGCAGTGTCTTAATGAGGCCAGTTTGTCAGGGTTTTCTGGTAGAGAGAAGCAATACGCTTTAGTTTTCAACATGAGTTAAGTGTTTTGTTACAACCTCTCTGTGAAATACAGTGTTCAAGAAAGGATAATGAAAAGATGAGATGTTCAAAGGACTTCAGTATCAGAAAAGCGTAGCTTGGAAAGGAGAAAATACTGTATGACATACATTTAAACGTATTTTAAATGTAACTTTTATACATTTTATATTTTAAATGTATTTATACTTTAAATGTGATTTGTACTTGATGATTTATCACAGAGCATCACTTGTGACTCAAGTAATGTTGAATAAATACTGCTTTTTAAAAGATTCACTGAAAACTTCAAAATGCAACATCATAGGAATGCAAAACTTCTGTTTGGTCACCTAAGGCTCAGGTGCTAGATCCCTGCAGTTGTATTCTCCTCTGCTGACTAAAGTTGATAAATAGGCCTTGTTAACTTTAACCTAGATAGGCTGTGTTTGGACTGGCAGTGGGACCTAGGGACTAGGGCAGAGGAGGTTCTGCACAGGAAAATGGTCTGAAGAACCAAGCCTGAGAAGAAAGTTTAGGTTGAAGTGTGATGGTGGTGATGGCGAAGTTTTAAATTGCCCATAAAGCCAAAACCCACACTGTGGAAAATGATGGAATATATATTGTATTAAGAGAGGGATGATAAATTCACTTTCTTGAAGTAAAATGAAGGCTAATTCAGTGATTTTTTTTTCTGTCTCTTGATTAACAATAAGAAAACACTTAAAATCAAAAGGAAGAACAGTTCAAATTTGAACAAGTCTTACAAAATTTAAAGTTAAAGGATCTTAAAACAAATGGCTTAGTTTCTAAAAATAGATGACCTGCTTATCTGAATAACACTTGCAGTTTAACTAGCTAGATTATGATTCAAACTTCAGAGCATAAACTAATAACTGTTACAGTTAAGACACTTTTTCTCACCCTGTTAAGTATTGCAAATTGGGAGCAATTGGCTTCTGTAAGAAATGGAACACTTGATTGTTGGCCTATTTTCATATGTTCATTTTTATAGTGGGTGGAATGCCTGTGAAAATAGGGCAAAAAAGTGTAAACACACATGCTGGAAGGTGAATTGCATAATTTGTTTTCCTGTTCACCTATAAGCTCTTACTAGAACTTTGCACATCTATATTTTGTTGCTGCAACCATATTGAGGACTGCTGACCATGATCAGTGATGCAGGCTGTCAAAGTAATTCTGTTGTACTATCACAGATTAGCATATAATTACTATTTGAAATGAGTGACTGTGCCATAATGTACCACTATAATTGATTAGGGTCAGCAGTCCAAAATGTGGTTGTAGCATGCAACATAGCCAAAAGTACTACATATTGCATATGCTACACATTGCACTAATCAGAGTACATGCATAATGTAACCCACTAGGGGACTTCTAATGCACACCAGCATGGTCTACATAGACCAGCTAGTGCACTTTTGAAATCTCACTCCTGTAGTGTGCATTGTTGCTCTGTGTAGACATGCCCTATGGATCAGTTGGAGCTTTCCTTCTTCCAGAAAAGCATGAAGAAATGAAAAACTTAAATTAACCTGAATTTACATGCTGGTACTTTCTTCACATCTCCCTCCACTTCTCTTCTGAAGCTTTTAATAGCTATGGGTTCTCAAAATTTCTGTATACTTCACAATACAATACAGTAGAATACAATACTTCACAATACAAACAGGAATTACTTGTTGGCAGTGAAGATTTCATGCAAGATAAAGACTTTGATGTTAGCTGTGTTAACTCTAAAATGCTACACATTTTAACAGGTATTGCTCTCTGATTTAAAAATACATGAAATGCCTTTCAGTAGACGATTGTAAGATTATCTACTTTTCAGGTTTAAACTGAAAACAAATTTTCTGTTTAACAACTCAAGTAAATTTGTTTGTTTGTTTTTTTCTCCTCCTCCCCCACCCCCTCCCTATATTAAGGTATGGGCTGAAGCCAAATGACCAAATCTTGGCAGAGGACAAACACAAAGAACTGTAAGTTTATATATCTATATATATCCTTGTATTTAGGATGACAGACACACATGTGCATGTGGATTTGCTTCCCTCCCCCTTTTAAAAAAAGGTTTTAAACAGTTACTCTATGCAAATTTTTGCTGTTATCAAGACAATATTTTTTCTTAGGACTTGTCTACATGGTGGGGTAAAGCACCCTGGGTGTTATTTCTAAGGCACACTGATGTGTGTCACACTTGGATTCATCAATGCACATCACTAGGGTCTACACAAATGTGTCCTCGAGCATTTTAACATACAGTACTACATTAAAGTGCACTAGGGAATCTATAGTGAGCACCGCCAGAGCTTGCACAGACCAGTGAAAGCTCAACACGTCAATGTGCTTTAGAAATCACATCTCCTGTAGTGTACATTGCTGCTTCATGTAGACAAGCCCTCTAAGTTCAGTAGTATCTGCTGCGTTTTACTTTACTGTTATCAGTAGCTACATGGTTAAAGAATACCATAATGTAGCTGAAAGCAGAGTAGAAACATGCTTCGCCCTCTGCTCCCAGCTGATTGTGGTAACTTGAGCTAAGGTATAATAATGATGATCTAATTATTGAATGTCCATATGAAGTGTTTTGAGATAAAAACATTACTCATATTTACTGAAAACGGGGGAAAAAAAGAATATTTCAGTTAATGTCCATTTTATTTAGACTGATAATGCTTCACAGTGCTTTTGAATGCTGTTATTTGTTGTCAACTTCCTAACTTTTGTGTTCTTGAAATGTTGCCTATTTTAGCTGAGCTGACTTCATTACTCTTTTTACATATACACTGAGAACTTATGAACTAACCTGTGGAAGCTTTTCTTTATCTACAAAATTATTAATTCATTGTCTTGAAGCCCAACTGGAAATTGTTAATTTGATTACAATATCTATCTTGAATATTTTTGTTTTTATTTTTAAAAAAACGCTTGAAATCCAGATAATTGTTCCAAATAAATCTCAAAGCAGTGCTTGAGAACCCTAGAGGCACCTGTAGAGCCATCAGTCAACTTCTTGAAAAGCTTATTAAGAATACTTCCTCTGCAAATCAGCATAACTCTTCTTTGATGCTCTTCTCAGGGAGTCCAGAACCATAAGCCACTGTGTTACAGTACTACTTCACCTCAGCAAGGGAGAGCTTTGCTGGAGCTTAAATTGTGTGACAGCACCCTACCACACCAGTCTGTCCACCTCACCAGCAAACTCCTCGAGACTCTGCCAGTCTAAACCTTGCCTTGCAGGTAACATTCAGTGAAACCCAGCTCCTGAGTTCCCTCCTTCTGCAGCACCCCGTCCTTCTCACTGGACACTCAAATAAATTAACTAAATCCACTGTCTCCAAAGAAGTAGCCTCTTGGCTCAATTGAGGACGCATACTTTATTCTAATATAACAGCACATTTAAGTGATATTAAGCAGAGAAAATAGACACAGAAATGGTAGCAAATAAAACAAAATAAAGCACACTTTTAGCGTCTTAAATTTAACAGATTATAAACTGGGTATCAGGCAGTTTGTTACCTACAGTCAGTTCTCAGTGTCCTCAGTTCACATAGCTGAAGGATCCACCTTTCACAGATCTCGAGAGCTCTGGCCCCTTTGTCCCTTAAGTGATGGATAACTAAGGGGTTCTCTCTGCTTTTTATAGTCCAGTAAACCTTTGAAAAGTATTCCTTTGAAATAGATACCTCAGATAGAGTTCTTTTCCCCTGCTGGTGTGCAGATGCCATGCTGTCTTCCTTGTCCTCTGGTCAATTTTGCTTTTTTGTTTGGCTCAATCACCATATTTACCTTAGATGTAAATGTACTTCAGTTGCCCTTTGCCTGTAATCAAGCTATGCAGACAGTCATAGCCACATTCCTTTGTGTAGGGCAGATTTATTTATTAACTGCTTCCAAAATATATTTTAAGAACATATTTCCAGCACACGTACGTAACTCTTTATATACATCCTGTACATACATCACACAATGATATTTGACCTGTGTGTTATTACATGATACCTATACATTTTGTGTAAATATTCTGACAACAGTGTGTTAGATGTGCCCTTTGCCAGTTGGCATAAAGGGGCTCACTCTTAAGGTCACACCTTCATTCACATGAATCACTTAATATATGGAGAATCCTTTTTCAGCCAGAATAACATTGCCTTCCCTCCGCCCTGCCAAATATAAACAGTAATGTGAGAGGTTTACTTTTAACTTACAGCAGGTACTGAATCTTCCCATGTGTAGATGATACCCGTCTGCTTCCAAAATACATAAAATGTTGTTAAAACATCAACACAAACTATGTGGAATGACTAAGTTTCTGAATTTTCTTATCTTTGTATGCCTGACTTCTCAACCTTTATATTGCAATAATAGTAACTTCATATATAATTTAAAAATATCTACAGGTATAACATCTCTTAAGACAACCTAAAGCTTACAATAAATCTGTGTGCACCCGGAATTCTAAGTTGCATGTGCATAAAATTCTATGTTGACATGCTAATAACTTTCTTCAAACTAATTGTTTTCCCTTCCTTCGTGCGGGTTTATAAAACGCCCAAAGTCAGAAAATTCTGGCTTAAGCCTTTAGAGCTTTTTGAGTGCAAATTCTTCATGCTTGAGTTACTTAAAAATGTCTGAACGAATTCAGCTCTAATTTAGAAGAAAAAGAAGAATCAACATTGTGCTGAGACCAGGGATGGAATATTTTAGCCTAAGGGGGATCTGTAAGAAATATAGGGCAACTGAAAAAGGATTAGGATCTGCTAGTAAGTGTTTGCTGCCTTTTAAAAGTAGCTACAAAGCAATGTTAAAGAACTGCTGTCTGTTTTTGGAGGTTTGGCTGTAATTGCTTTCATTATCACACTTAGGTCAATAGAGGGTGAGTTTCTGGAGGGACATTAAGATTAGGAAGTAAAAGGAGAGAATGAAACTCTAAAGCTGAATGTACTTTGCAAAGCAGGGCCATTCTGGAATTTATTCTCCATTGGCTACCCTAAAGTTTAAAACTAGTAATGAGTATAACTAGTATAAAACTTCAGTTCACAGTAATGAAGAAATGTCTTTTCAAAACTCATGACGTTAGCTTGGTGGTCTATATACAAGGAATTGGGGTCAGTCTGAGAAGTGCAAATGGCTAAGGGTATATCATTGCATACTGCTCAAAACTTTTGGATAGGTGAGCTTTTTCTGCTGAAGTATCTGTGTCCTCTGCTTAAGTATGCCATGATACTCTGCTTCTTTGCTCATGAGAAAAGGAGTCAGTGAGTAATATTGGGTCATGAGTGTGAGAAAGCACCAGCATATGCAACTTGATAAAGGCAGAGGACTAAGTACAATTGAGGTCTAAATAGAAAATCTGGCAGACTTCTGCGAATACTCATAAGTAAAGCCCCAGTTCCTTGCTGCTCTGAACCTAAAATCCTGAGTTCTCTCCCGAGTTTGTCCAGTTGACACAGGACAAAGCAGAAGAAATAGAAGGAGTGATGATCACCTTACAAGAAATATCCTGCTACCTATAATTCCAAATGAACTACGAAGTTTATCTTTTATATACAAAACCATAGCTTTTATAGTGATTTGGTCACTTTCCCAGTATAAACAAAATCATTAAAAATTATCATCTGCAGCTTTGGCATACTCAGTTACTTAAATCCTTGTTAGAAAGAATGTGAGATCTTGTGGGAGGAAAGAGACAAGATGCCAGGGCCTGAGAAGTTATTGGGTAAACAGTTTCTAATAACCAGAGTTTGTTGTCTCTACCCACTTTTTTTCATTGCATGTCTATTGCTTAGAGTTGATACATATGTAATAGTGAATTTGAAGCCATAAAAGAAAATGCTTAATTCCATACAGTCTTTCCTCTAAGTCTAAAACAAGTGTGTTCTGGATTTCAAATATTATAATAATCCTTACTGTTAAATTGATTTAGGAATAAATTTATGTGCACATTTGGGTTCAAAAGAACGCTGTATATATTTCAGGAATGCTGACAGTAAGCCTGCTTCCTGGTCACTTGGGATAGTACTACCCACTCCCTTTCTGCATTGCTCACCAATTTACATTTATTCAAACTTTCATCCTGTTTGTGATTTTTTTTTCTGGTCAAAATCGATTACTACATTATGATTTCAGTATTGGTGTACAACTTTTTTGCTCTGTAAAATAAATACTTTTTTTATTGGATGCAGTGTACAGCTAATGGAAAGCTTTATTTTGACTGAAGAGTGCAAGTACTGTTTTTTCCTTTAAATATGATACATAAAATAATATTTTTATTTAATCTGCTGCTCATCCTTTCCAGTCTCAAGAACAGCCTCCACCCTGGAATTCTAACTATATATAAACACTGAAGTTCATAATATACTATTATCTTTTGTGGTTGTCCAGAAGATTTGTTTTAAGAAAGCAGGAGGCTAAACTGTATTATTAAAATAGTTTAGACACTTCAGTCTTTTAAAACTATGCTCGTACAACAGCATTGTGCCTATATAAACAAGCAAAACTTGGCATATTGAAAGCTGCTATTATATGTTGAATCTGAATAGTAAACTAGTACCTCCTTCACAGAATGTTGAGTATTAGTTGAGTGTTTGCATAGGGTTTAGAAAATATAAACGTTAAAATGAGGAGTTCTTAGGTGCTTTTCAACCATAAATCTCAAGCTCTTTATAAGAACCAAAGAGAGCTGAAGTTATTCTCATTTTATAGATGGGGAAACTGAACCAGAGAGGTCAAGTGGCTTGCCAAGGTCAAGCAGTACAACTGTGGCAGAGTCAAGAATAAAATGCAAGTCTACTGATTTCCTCTCCAGTGTCCTATCCACTGGACTACACTGTCTGAGTGGAGACCCATATGTTCTGCAAGCCTGTTCAAAAGACTTAATGTTTTACTAAAGTAGGTGCCACTTAATTTAGTGCTTAGCAAAGCTATGTCTGATAGAGTAGTTACTATTAATAGCAAAATGCCTTCTTGGTATAAATTAATAATATTGAGTGTGATAGAAACATGTCAGTTTACAGTGAATACTGAGACAAAAAAATGTCAGACATTAAACCAGTCATTCCAAGTTGGGAAAAGACAGTCCATAAATCCCTTAATAAAACCCATTACGATGCCAATGATCTTTATGCTGACCAAGCTGTATGCAAAGAAATGTTGCACGTAATTGATGTCTGTGTGATTTCAAAGGAGCTTTTTAAATGTGGAGTGGGAGGAGCCCTATAATTTTAAATTATTAAGGCTAATCATAAATATTCTGATAGTATGTGAAAGATATAGACTGAGAGAAGATAGATTATTCTAGTAACTTCAGACATAGAGGGTACTACATAAATACATTTCTTTTCTCCCCTCCAAGTTTTTCTGGGTTTTTTGTTTGTTTGTTTGTTTGGGTTTTTTTGTGCGCTATCTTAGATGATTAGCATTTGGCTTTGTCATTATATCAGTATGCATATCAATTGTCCTATGTTTCTAAAAGTATTTTCCTCTTCTACCTTACTTTCTCTGGGCTTCATTTTAAATGCATACTAACAAAAGTCCAATTTGCCCTAACAATTGTGTCCCTGCCTGCATCCAGTAAGTATAATTTGGAAGGCATGACAGATTTAGTTACAATCTGATTGTTAGTTTATTGTTCACATCCTAATTGTAACATCTGAAGTTAGTGAAGTACAAATATTAAACAAATGAATTTGAACTTGTTTTTTGGATGTCAGTTTTTAATATAAGGATATATGGAGCTTGGGGTTGAGAAAGATGTTGGGTATGAACTTGTGATTTAAGAGACAGTTTTATTTCTGAAATTTGCCAACAGATGTAGCTTTGTCCAAAATATCTGTATTTTAATGCACTAGATAAGCTGAGTCTCTGTTTGACACTTGACTGAAATAAAGGAACATTTACCAAGTAAGTTGTCTGAAAAATGGCAGAAATAGATTTTTGTTCCTAGGCGTTGTATCTTTAGTGGATAGGTCTTTGAAAGGTTCACCAGAATTATTTAAAATAAATTAGACCTCAGGAACTTTTTAACAGTTCGTAGTGGCTTGAAGTCTCTACCCCTACTCTTCCCCAAAATATATTTTCCACTTTATGGATGTATTGTTAAATATGGGAAGTTAATTTAGTAGAGGTCTGTTATGGATAACTGAATGGTAAAGGAAACTGAATACTAACATTTATGCAACAGGGTAAATTACTTCAGAAGAGGTTCTGTTTTTGTCAAGCCTAAAAGAAGAAAAATTTATTCACTTGCAACAATCTAAAAAGGAATGTGTTTTTTGTGGTGCTAAAACACCAAGAATAAGTTGTAATGTATTTCCTAAGGACCTTGACTGTTGGAGATAGTATGCAGATTTTGACGCCTGCAGATGCAGGCATAGTAATCAGAGGTCTGATATTTCAAGTAAAGTACAGGAGTGCATTGCTAATCTCCAGTGGTTTGCATTACACAAGAATACTGCCAATTCAGTACAAAAAAGCCTGGTGTTTGATATGAGCCATTAGAGTTCTGAATATTGAAATGGAGTTTAGAAAGAATAGAACAGGCGCTACACTTTTTTTTTTTAGGGTGACTAGTACTCTGAAATATAAATCAGTGAAGTATTATATTCCTTAGTTTGACAAAACTTATTCAGAAAGCAGTATCTTACTTTGGATAAAAACTATTTTTAAACTAACATTCCTTGTAGTGGCATTAAGACTACTGCAGGGCCCAATAAAAATTCATTGAGGCAGTGTGAGAGAACAAGGGTGTAGGAAGGTGCAGTGGCCTTCCTCAGAGCCTGGGCCTGAGGAAGGGCTGCAACATCCAGAGCAGACACTGAAAGGGCCGGCAGCCCAGTCTGCTCAGTAACCAGAGAGCCTGCCGCGTGCTGTGTACCCCAGTGACACCGAGGATCCCACCGATACAAGTACCTGGGGATACGGGGAGAAAGTGGCCCAGGGGCAGCCATAGCCGTGGCTGAGACAGGGGCAAGACCCTGTCGGCGTGTTGTGGCAGGAACCCAGCCGACTCAGTGGCCTCAGGGCCGGGGCGAGAGACTGCTTGCTCGCCCGCCCTGCCTCAGGGCCGGGGCGAGAGGCTGTACCTGAAGCTAACATTCCCCTTTTTTTTGGACGCTGCAGGGGCCTTCCTCAGAGCCTGGGCCTGAGGAAGGGCCGCAACGACCAGGCCGGGCAGGAGCCCGTACTACAAAGGGAGACTGTTCCACAATCATCATGGTAAATCCAAACGGACATAGCCCCCTTGCAGATTGAGTGCTACCCATATCAACCTTTAGTTAGGTCCTTAAGGTTGTCTAGCTGGGTATTCAGTTCGTCCCTCAGTGTTGATCTTATCATGCCATAGCCACAGAGCTTTTGGTGACCACGTGATTGCCAGCCATTTAGCAACATTCCTTGGTGAACATGCTATGTAATTTGTTGGTCTTCCATCCTAATAATAGGAAGGCTTGATTACAAATGACATGACTACAAACATCTCTTATTGGACACTGGTAGTCTGCTGTTCTGGCTAGAGAGAAGGTGTTCTGGAGAAGTTGGAACATAAAAACAGGAGAGAGACGGGAAAATCCACTTTTAAAAAAAAAGCTGTTAGCCCTAACCCAAACCCTATGAGCATGTCTAGTCACCTACTTTGGGGTGACTCTTTTGGTGAACGTTTGTGATGTTGATGTGTTGTGATATTGACATTTTAAATTGGAAGGTTGTGGAAGTTGGAGATAAATATCAGATTCTGATTAAATTGAATTTTGCAATGTTGGTGAAACTGTTTAGAAAAAAGGTTCCTTCATTACCAAAAGGCAGTCTATAAAATATTTGTGATTGTTTTCACAATGCCATCCATATTTGGACAATAATACATACAGGCAAATGTGTACACATTTTGCCTGGAGGTTAAGCTAAGAATGAAATTAGTTACTGACAGGTTGTAAGCATTAATATAACATTTCAAAAGTTATATAATACCTTTCTGAAACCATGCCCGAAACTTAAATACCAATGACTTGAAACCAACCGCTCCTTTCAATAGGCCTGCTCTGCGTTGCAGCAGAATTCTTTTTGTCAGTTGTGATACCCCAGCATGGGATATATCTTCTTTGGTTCATAACTGAAGGATTTTCTCTTTTTTAAAATCTATTTGATCATATCTTTATTTATTAGCAAGGCAAATTTTTCTTATTTTGCAAAATGAATTTTGAAAATGCATGAAGCCTTGCTGTTCTTAATCATCTTTTTTCGAGTGCTTTAAACATCTGTTGATTTCTTTTGGGACATTAATAACATACTTCTAAACAAAGAGTTTTCTTCAGAAGTTCTTAACTATTTCTTGAGTTACTGAATTATGTGTAGTTTTGAGGATGCAGGAGCCTTCTTAAAGCTTTGGTATCTTGTCTCTGACTGAATTGTTGATACAGTCAGAATCAGTGTAGTGAGAGAAGAAATGTATTCAGAAAATAGTGTACAATGGTATCTTCATCTTAACTTCACTATAATCTTCTGCGATGCTTTCTGGCAGTGTCCAATGCTGCGAGTCATCATGTACCTTGCTGCGTCCAGCAAGAATGAGTCTTTCTTGTGATCATTATATGTCAGCTCTATGACACTGACAGCTCTTCAGCCACTCAAACATTCTCCTCTGGCCTCTGCCAGCCTTACTTATGTCTTTCAGGTACACAGTCCCCAGACAGGGCAATAGTATATGCACACCAGCTTGTTTGAGTGAACTGAATATCAGCTCCGATATAACAACATACCACTAATCTATTTATAGTGAAAACAAATGTGAGGTTTATTAACAACAGTAAAGATTTAGGAGACAGTGAGCAAGCGAAGAACAACAGGTTACAAATAAAACAAAAATATAATGCTTCTACTAGACTAAAACCTAAATCTAACCGCCTAACTTTCTCTAAAGTAATTTCTCACCTAAAGCGGTTTCTTGCAGCATTTTATCCAAGGTTGTTTGAAATCCTGTTTTCACGAGTGTAACAGCATAGCCCGGTTACCCTCTCAAGTGCAAGATAAAGGGGAGGGATCCGTACACCCCAAAATCCATTGTTTTTGTCACCAGAGTCGGGATGATTCCTTGTGGTTTCCTTCCTGGGTTGCTGACTCTGAAGTGTCCTCCCATACTCCTGTTTGTTTCAAGTCCCTGCCTGTCCCTGCTCCCATTGTCTACCTGTTTTTCCTGTTGACTTTTACATGTAAATTGGGCTTCCTTTGTGTTTGTTTTATAATGCTTAATTTACATATGAATGATGAGTGATGCCACATCCTTTCTGTCTGGCAAAACCAGCTTGCTAACCCTGCCTGGAACCCAGATTCTAAACCCTATTTTCAATACATACATATAACTTCTTAAATGTCACCCATATGTACATCACACAATGACTGACAATCAGTATGATGTATAATTCCATTTGATACCTCACATGACCCTTTTTGAGTAAATGCTATGAAAACAGTATGTTAGGTGTAATGAATTTGTCAGGCCTGAAAGGAGTTGCTGTTTCAGAACAGTGATGCAATTGCCACTTGGCATTTAGGAGTACTTAAGGTCACATCTTCACTTTGTCAGCATAGTGTTTTAATAATAAATAGTAGCAGTGTGAGAAAAACAAAGAACAGCCCAATGGGGCGGTGAAGTGGGAGATGTTTCAGCTCCTTTCTTTGTATATGTAAGTATGTACAGAATTCTGCTTATAACTGCCATCTCACATATACAAAAAAAGCATAAGATCACTGTTCCCTTCAGGTTCTAGTTAAAATTTTCCCTTTTGGTTTTTAATAAATGATTCATAGTATGAAGTAATGCTAACTCATTATCCTTGGTGCTTTTTCCATCTCTTTCACTACTGACCTTCTTTGTTCTATCACACGTTTCTACCACTGGCACAAATGTCTTGTGCAACATGTGGCTGTTCTGACCTCATCCACTCAATCAGTTTTCAAATATTGCCTGATAATTTTTCTCTTTCAGCCGTACTTTTTCTCTCAATAATTCAGGGCCCTTTCCCCCTTATATTATTATGTAATTCTGAAGTGGGTTAATTTTTGGCTCATATTAAAGACTGGACAAAATGTTTCATTTGTCACACATTACTTAAATGTGTGCGCTGGAACGATCCTGCTTTCATTCCATAAGTGTACATAGAAAAATTATGTAACAATGATTCATCTAAAAGGAAATAAAAGAACATAAAGGAGTATTGGATCATATACTCTTTTAGCATAAGGATGATGATGGTGAATTGATCCTCTGTGTATGTTTGTTTGTTTATATCTTTCACTAAAATTGAGTTATGAATATTAAAACTTTCTCTTTTCTAAGTTTAGTTCTTGCACAGAATTTACCATCTTCCTTATCACTCAAAACATTACATCAGCCTAAAGTGTTCAACAGTGTGTCTGCATATAAATTAAAATAACTATCCTGGCCAAGTTGATAGTTCTACCTGTCAGTTTAATTACATGTTATAGGCTTGGCTATTTTTCAAAAAGGCCACAGACTTCAGGGTTTAAAAATAAGTGCCACTATTTGAAGGGGTTAAGCCCAAGTTAAAAGGCAATATTTCATGTTTACATAAACACAGGTCTTTATCTTGGTCAGTACACATTGTACTGCGTACACAACTTTTAATTAATTGATATTTACCAAACTTAACATTTGATATAAAATTTTCCTTTTGAAATAGTTCAAACTTTATACTAAAGCCTTCCTTCACCTTCTCCTGCCCTTTTTAAATGTGGGTTGCACAATAGTTTGTTACAGGCAACTTGTTACTGTAACAGTGCCAAATAGTTGGGGTCAAAATTTAAACGTCAGTACATTCGTAAGCAATGAAATGAAGTCCAACTTTGCTATTTTCTGTACCAGATAAGACATGCTTTGTATACAATTCAGGGCATTGCTTAAAATTTAACTTTTTAATTGTTCAGTACAAAAGTTGTAATTTTTTCCCTGTAGCCATCTGCTGCAACAGAACCCTACTCTTGGCTCTCTGGTGATACCAGGAGGTAGGTCAGGAGCTCCAAAAGTGCAGATTTATAAGCCATTGGCTTGAACAGCTAAATAAAGTACATTGCTCCCTGCTGTGGAAATGAGATGTTCCCCAGTGCCTCAACTCTCTGTTCATATCTGACCCTGCTCAGTGGAGGAACTCTCATGGATCAGTGACAGGCTGGTCCAGTGCAATGCAAGCCTGCTCATCTTGGTCGTTGTAATTGATTTATATTTTTGGAAAAACACTTGTTCAACTTAAGAATATCCTATTTAAAGTCTTTTCTGCTATCTTCCTAACTTCTGCTATTCTTAAATAGACTTCCAGTGAAACTCTGTGCTACCTGTGTTACATGCACTGCACAGAACAATTTGTCACTTGAATAACTAAATTTATTTAGCTCTGAGACGCTCCCTGCCTCAAAGCACTTCAGTTCTTGCTAAGTTATCTGATTGTGCTCATCTATTTATCCCCACTTTGCCTCCCCAACCCTTTTGGTTTGGCAGATGGAGCACTGCTATTTTTTTTTTTTTTTTTTTTTTAAATGCCAATTGTAGGAGAAGATGCAAAACCTATGTCCCCTTGTGTGGGTAATGGTGGATTATTATTAGCTTAGTTGTGGATCAACACCCAGATGTTGCTGTGGATTGCCAGATCCCAGGTAGGGTGACTAAAGGCATTGCCAGACCTGCCCCAAAGCCATCCATAAGTCCAGAACAAAGTTTTTTCCAAGAAGGTCTTTTAGAGAGCCAGACAAAGCAGAGTGCTGACACTAAACTGACGCTGACTACGTAGGGAAAGGTCTGTGTTTCTACATCTAATATTTCAAGGCATAATCCACTCGATACAAAAGTTTCTAACCACAAGTGCACCAGGCACAGGCAACTCCTATAGCACCTTATCTCACATGGAGTATATTAAGTTAATCCTCTTCGCCATAAACTCCCCAAAACACCTCTCCTCCCAATCTCCTCTTACCGGTGGGGGATGAGGAACCTTGAAGGATATTCCTCACAGAGGTGCACAACTCTGCCCATTCCCAAACCGAAGTGGGTGAATTTTTCCCCAGTTTTTATCTTGCTGTCTCTGAGACTCATTTGGACAACAACGCATAGTGGACTGGGCTGGAGCCAGCTTGGAGATTGGACTCTCAGCCCTGGCACTGCAAACAGCCTTTAATTATCTGAAGATATAAGCTATAACAGATCACCAGTCACTGCATCTCCACCGCCTAAGAGTTCAGTGGCCTTTAACTTTTGTGACATATGAGTTTTCTGTCTCCTAGCCAAATGGAATTGGTCATAGTTCAGGTGCTAAGGGAGGTCGGGGGGCTGGTGTGTAATGCCCTCTGTAGCCTAACACCTAGAACTTTGAGGAAAAGCAGGAACTCCACCTCACAAGCTCACTCTAGAAATGTGGAAATGAGTGTTCATCTAATTTACATTATATTTATCTTAACAAATATTTTCTCTCTTCCAAGAAAGACTGTAAAAGCTTTTTACTTAAAGTAGTGACATGACACCTTGCTTTTATTAAATAATCTTTTCTTTTTTCATAAAGTTTATCTTGATAGTGTCCCTTTATATAATCCTTCTCTGGACTGCAATTATTCCCATTTTAAATTCTTAGAACTGCACTATTTGCTAGTGACACTAACATAAGTCAATTTGACCAAATAGTCACGTAAGGTTTTTTTTTAATTTCCCTTATGTAGTCTGCTTTTCTGACTATGGTGCAAGATCAAACATCTTTTTGTTAGGAAGGAGAAATTTAAACACATTGCAGCTAGTAATGATAGTAGCCTGGTTCAGCCTGTCTTTGAAGTTAAAGGAGAAACTTTACTGTTTCCAAATGTACTTATGGCTAAAAATGTAGACTCTACCTTCATGGGCCAAAGAACATTTTTTAATGTTCAGACATTGCTAAAACGGTTGTAGCAAAGCTTATAAATGAGTGTGTTAAAAGCATTGTTTGAAATTTGGTACTGCTAATCTGTAACAGTGCTTTAAAGTGATAGTTTAATATATTTGGCTGTTTGTCACACAGTATTAACTCTCTGTTCTTAAGCCACTTTTAATTATGGTGTTTTGGGTCTTAGTTGACGCATAAGGAAAGATAAATAGGACCTGTGGTGATCTTAAAATGCTTCTTAAAAGCATTACTTCAGTAGAATGCTATGCTTGGGCATATTTAAAAAAAAAAAAAAAGTCTAGGCTATTCACTTGATTTGTTTGCTTCTTTAATCTGTACTCAGTTGCCTTTTCCAGACGATCAGATTTTTAAAAAGTCGAATATGTAGCATCTCCCTCTATCCTGCTGTTTCTTATGTTTGTGCTTGATATACTACACACTATACAAAACCCCGGCTGTTAAAGAATGTCAGGATCGCAGAGTTGAAGCACTTCAAAGTCTGAAAGTCACAAAGTAAAGATTATCTGCACAACTGGAACTCTGCCTTTATTTGTGAGTGTATTATGATAGTCTTCTAATTACATGATCATACACTAGTCTTTCTGTAGTACCGACCCCTGCTTCATTCAGCGGACAAGATAGATGGTAGATGCCTATTTCACCACTCCATTCTTTAAGAAACAAACAAAAACCATTGTTCAGTGCTGGGCCCAAGTCTTGTTCATTTGTGCACCAACTAAAAGATGCAATAAATAATATTTGTTTTGTATATCTCCACCAACCTTGATGACTTTATTATTGTAACACCTTGGTGAAAGAACTGCCTCTTCTTTAGAGATATAGAACGGAGGCAAACAGAAACGAAGATCCTTGGTTAATATTACACAGAAACCTTTGACAAAGAGGAATAGAATCAGTGTGCCTAGCATCCAGTCCAGTGTCATTATCACAGGACCACTGTATACTTTTTTCTTCCTGTGTATCTCCGCCTTACTGTGTTTCATAAAACTTGTGAATGAATAAGACAGGGTACTTTGGACCCTAGACCAATTTGCCACACAGCCTTTTGTCACTGACTGTCCAACATGTACAGTGATTGAAGGAAGTGACTTGGGGGCAGGTAGAGGATAGGAAGTATTCAACTACCTTAATGTTCACATTGAAACCAACAAGCTACAGTACATAGACAATGCCACCAGAGGGCACTGCCTACACTTAAATTGCACATTGCTTGCAAATTCTTCCATAGAGTTTGCAACCAGGTATCAATGTGTCCCATTGATTTTTTTGTAGTCTTTCCTGATACCCTATGTTTTTGGGACGTGTTAAAGGTGACGTGCAAAGAATTAACAGATGGGGCCTGTTCTATGCCCCCAGCCTTTATACAGTATCTGTTGGAATATCCTCTGTATTGAGCTAGGCCTGAGGCCTCCACTTTTTGCAAGGGAAAGTCCTATGATTCTGCTACTACGGAACTGGGTATTTGGGCTTCAGCACCTCTATTGCTCAGTGTGGCTCTCCAGTGGGTCCAAATGAGTTTAGTTCCCTGTGAGACACTTGGCCCCTTTAGGTGCAGTGTAATTAGTAGGTATTTGTAGCAATGCAAGACAGCTTTTTTCAAGACAAGCCAGCATTTATTAATCAACTGGATTACAGTGCTTCAGGGATCTTAAGTTAGTATGGAAAGGCAAATCTTAACTTACAGTTCATGTTGGCAGCATCGCCCACCCCTCTTTTCCAAAGCTACTTGGATTTCATCCTCTGCACTGGATGTAAGGGACTGGGCTGTAGGGCAATCTGGCTTAATGGTCACAACTGGATTGGGGTCCACATGTCAAGAACGGCCACAAGACAGTAGCTCATGAGTAGGGATTGGAGGAATTGCTAGAGCAGAATTCAATAAGTAAGAGTCAGGATGGGGTCAGAGACCGGAGATCAGAGATAGTACCAGGCTGGAATCAGAAGGCAAGAGTCAGGCTGGGGTCGGAGATTGGAAATCAGAAGACAAGGTATGGACGGAAGTTACAGTAGACCAGAAGTCGACAACTTTCTGGGGCCCCCTCCAAGGTTCGGTAATGTACTTGAGCACTCAGAGGGCCTAAGGGTACTGTAACTCTGAATCCTTTTATTACCTGGACGCTGGGGCATCCCACCTTTACCCCATCCGTAGGGCTCAAGGCATAACCCAGTTAAGGCACCCCCACCATTTCCCAATCTGTAGGGTTCTGCGGAAAGGCACCTACTCGTACCCAATTCACACCCTAGGGCTCAGGGTCACCCTTTCCCAGTTTGTAGGACTCTGGCCACAATTTTCTGCAGGCTTGCGGGGACTTTTAACAGTGAAGTAGCCTTTATATAGTAACATTTTTATTCTTTATTAACAATTACCAAAACAGAATACACATGCTGAGCATACAATGCTCACCATTTGTAATAAGGTAGACAAACTTCTCCTGTTGGCCATTCAGGATTAGATCATCTGGGGGACTCCAGTTGCATGATATGGTTAGCAGGGTGTTCGGTCTGCCAGCTCTGATCTTGGACTGTGTCCTGGAGTTAGATTCCAAAGAACTTCCTTTTGAATATCAATTTATGTAGTTAAAACTTGGGTCCTGCTTAGCTATACCTTAAACAATCATTTTAAACTAAAAGCACAATCTTTACCCCATTACAAAACAGTTGTTTAACCAATCATACCCAACCACCTTAATTGATTTAAATAGTGCACACTTAGTTATGAAACAGACAAAAACAAAGAACCAGACAGAACTCATTCAGATAAACAACAGAGAAGTGGGTACCATAAAGACAAAATAAGTGTAGATTTTACAACCACAACTGTTGATAAGAGATTCCTTGCCAAACAGAATGCTATCAAAGTTTTTCTTTAAGATCTGTTTCTTTTTAACTGTTGGTGGTAGGAACTGTTAGGACAGTAGCACCTTCTTAACAGCCCGATATTGCATTGTCTTGATGTAATTTCAGGAATGTGAAGATGTGACTACATACTTTTTAGCTTATGGTTGCTGCCTCTGCTAATATGGCTGCTACTGCTTAGCCAAAAAAACAAGGCCTCAGACCTTACACTTCAAGCGGACTTCCTGTGGTTCTTAATCTCCACAAAGTTCCCTGGACATGACTCTGCCTGCCCTCCTGGTGGCAAGGTCAGCCATCTCAGGCTCCTCAGAGTGGGGTTCTAGTCACACAGTTCCTTCCACTGGCCAGCTGAGTTCTTATCAGAGTCATGAGACCCCAGCTGCCTTGTTTCAAGTTGCCATCTGGTTGATTCCATCCATTCTGCTTCTCTTGGCTGCCAGTCATTAACATTTAATGTCCAGTTGTATCTCCCAGGCAACTTCATTAATATCTAGACAGTTCATTCGTCTGTGAACACCCTATCATTTATTCCCCTATACCAAAGGTGAAATTAGCTCCTTTACCAGCCAGTGGGTAACAATAAAAAGTGAGTGGGTAAACTGAGTCTCACATACTTTCATAAAAATATTAGAAAATATCTACATTTTTCTCACAAGCTATTTTCTTTGCATTTAAAGAGCATGTTAATTCTTTCATTTTTACCACATACGTTTTAATAATCTTGATTTGCATCTCGTGCTTCTGGATTAGACTGTCATACTCTCCTGTTCATTGAAATAACTGCTATATATAGAAGCCTCATTAGAAAAATACCCTTTTTATTTAATATCTAGTGTGACAATTTTTTGTTCTCCTTCGAGTGATTGCTCATGTCCATTCCAATATAGGTGAGTGCATGCCAGCATGCATGGTTCCTGGAACTTTTTTCCCCTTAGCAGACCCTGTAGGGTCGGCTCTAGTGCCCCCTGGAGCCCTGCACACGTGCTGCAGTATATGAGGCACTGCTGACCCTACGGCCCCTCAGTTCCTTCTTTCTGCCCCTGACATTGCATGGAACTAGCCTTGCTCTCTGCAAGTACCATTCCCCTTTGTTTGAACTCTTTGTTATTTGAGTTAGTTAGTTTTAAGTAGTTGTTAAGTAGTTGTTAAGTTTAGTTAGATAAAAAGTCCCTGAGGGACTTGGAGCGGCTGGGTCATGCCCTGGTCGCCTAGCTCAAGTCCCTTCCTTCCTCCCCCCCCACGACCGGTGCCTTAAGCGCCTGGGGGAAGGGCACAGGAAAGATAACTGTAAGATATGCAGGACTTTTAAACTGTGGACTCAGAAGGACTGAAAGATCAGGTTAAAGCCCTGCTCATGGAGGCAGCGCTCCGCCCGGCGTCCGAGCGTCCTGCTCCGCCTCGACACCGAGTGTCTTCTTGGTGCAGAGTGCGCTGCCAGCACTGGGCTCGACTCGGCACTGAGCAACACCCCTGGTGCCGAAGAAGAAGAGAGCGCGTGGATCATAGACACTCCCCTGCGCCATTGGTATGGGTAGGGTCGAGTGCGGAGATGCACCAGCCACGGCCCGTTGAGTCTTTTCTGGTGCTTGCATCTCTGAGTAGGGAGCCTCTCCCGACTCCTGGGAGTGGGAGAGTGCCCCTGCCGATGCCGTTGATACCTAAGGCTTTCTGGCGGCAAGAGCCTTGTTTGCCTGCCTATGCTGCCTCCGCCCCCTGCCGAGGGAGACGGGGCCAGTGTCCTGGGGCAAGCCTGTGTGGGGTCCCCTGAAGGGCATTGGAGATCCTGGTATGGGGAGGAAGATCTCCTGCCGGACGGCCACCAGGGTAGAACAAGAGGCTCCCCTAGCAGTCGCTCCAGGTCGGCGACGTCAAACCGGCCTGCTTCGACTTAGAATGCGGAGTCTCCCTCTCGGTGCCGACGTCAATACCCAGCACCAGAGCAGCGCAGACCAAGAGGCGGCACCAGTTGAGGTCCGCCAGGTGGCGCTCGGGCGGCTCCTGTCCCAGATCCCCGGCACCGGGAAGTTCACCTGCACTGAGGCGGCACAGAACCCGGTCACCGTCGGAGAACTCGGCACCGAGGGACTCATCCTGCATCTAGGCAGCGTAGAACCCGGTCACCATTCGAGGACCGCACCGCGCAGTCCCCGACACAGAACCCGGTTGCCGGAGTCAGGCTTGGCACCGCGGAGTTCGGAGTGGCACCGGTCTCGATCACCAAAGGGGTAAGCGGCGCTGCAAGTCCTCAGTACCAAGGCTCTGGTACCAAGAGCTCTGCGGAGCGCGCCTCCGTCTATCAGCACTACTCGCGGTGACAGAGGTGGTCCTTGTCGTCCTCCACGTCGGAGGCAGCAAGAAGATGGTCCCCGGCACGGCATGGCACCCAGGACCAAGGATGGCCATGGCACCGCCGTCTAGTGGCTCGGGGTCCCACGGAGGGACAGTCGTCGGGACAGCTGACACCCCCACAAGGTGTTATAGCAGGTGGCACAATCAGCTCCGGTTTGGCCTCAAATGGGGCAGCCAGATGGGACCAGGGCCCCAATCCATCCGATCAGCAGGGGTGCAGTCCGTGCCCCCAGTACAGGAGAAGGCCCATTGACACCGCTCAACGAGGAGTTGGACCCCATGGAGGGCCCTCTATGGTGCATCCCTTCGGCAGGCAGGGAAGCACCTGCAGGATGTGCCTCGGCAGTCCTCTTCCACCTCCCCAGACGAGGCAGTCTCCTGGGACCACATGGCGCATCTGGAGGGTTTCATGGTGCACCAGGAGCTGCTCAAGAGGGTGGCTTCTGACTTGGGACCAGAGGTCAAGGTGTTAGTGGAGGCTGCTGATACCCTCTTCAATGTGCTGGTGGCAGCTGTCCCAGCAAGAGTAGCCGTACCAGTCCATGATAGGGTCCCCAAAATTGTTACGGCCGTGTGGCAAACCCCTTCCTAGGTCACCCACACATTGAGATCGCTGTGAAAAAGTATTATGCCCGGCCGAAGGGTTCGAGTATCTGTTCATTCACCCGGCTCCGGGAACCTTGGTGGTGGATGCAACCAACCTGCAGGACAGAAAAGGTCAGCCTGGTTTCATTCTCAAGAACAAAGACAACAAAAAGTTGTGGATTTGTTTGAAGAAAAAAATTATTCCACGGCAGCCCTGCAGTTCAGGATTGTCAACTATCAGGCTCTCCGGGGGAGATATAATTTTAAATTGTGGGACTCCCTCAGGCGGTTTGCTGTGGCCCTGCCCCAGGACCAGGCCGCAGACTTCACCACCATCCTGGATGAAGAAATCACAGTGGCTAGGGTAGCACTCCAGACGTCCAGTGACGCTGCTGACTCGGTGGGTAGGGCCATAGCCTCCACCATTTCCACGAGGAGGTGCTCGTGGCTGCAACCCTCATGCCTATCGCAGGAGGTGCAGCAATCAAGCCCCCTCGATGGGTCGGCCCTCTTCTCCAATAAGACCGATGCAAAGCAGCACAGTCGGAAGGACTCCAGGGCCGCATTTCACCCTGGGCCGGTACATGCCCCAGGCTTCCAGATGGCGGTCACGGCCCCAGGCACAGCAGTGACCAAGGTCTCCGCCTAGGCCCTTTCAACCCTACAGAAATAGGGGGTTTAGAAGATGGAATCAGCCGCCCAGATCGTCCTCAGCCCCTTAGCAGGGGCCCCCCAGGGGGTCGGGCAATCTTAGGAGACAGTTTGATGGTGCGCCCGAGGGTGGCGCCCTACTGCTCTCCTGTACCCACCCCGCCCTGTACTGAACAGGTTAAGGCCCTTCTATCCTGAATGGGCAAAGATTACATTGGACCGTTGGGTCCTCGGGATAGTCTCTGGGGGCTATGCCATACAGTTTATCTCTCCCCCACCTCCCAAGAGCAACTCCTCTTGCGGTTGCAGGAGGTGGACACTCTCCTCAACATAGGAGTGGTGGTTATGGTTTACCAAGGCAAAGGGGGGGTCTGAGACCCATATTAGACCTGCCTCGTCTAAATAAATATGTCAAACGACTCGGGTTTCGCATGGTTTCCCTAGCCCCATAATCCCTTCCCAGGATCCAGGAGACTGGTATGCAGCCCTCGACCTCAAGGACACATACTTTCACGGGTCTATCCTCCCCAGCCACAGGAGCTTCTCCTGCTTCACAGTGGCTGGCTCCCACTACCAATTTAGAGCCCTGCCCTTTGACCTATCTTTGGCTCCGAGGGTGTTCACCAAATGCATGGCAGTATTGGTGGCCCACGTGAGGCGAAAGGATGTGCAAATCTTTCCTTACCTGGGCGATTGGCTGATCAGGGGTAGGTCCAGGTTCCACGTTCAGGAGAGCATGCCCCTCTTTTGCTCCACGTGCAGCAGGCTGGGACTACTCATAAACGAGCAGAAGTCCACACTAACGCATAGAATTAATTGGGGGCACAATGGACGCTTCCCAGATCACAGCCTTCCTGCCTCAGCCACGTTTTGAGGCAAATGGTCTCTATCATCTCCCAGCTACACCGATGCCTCACGACAACAGCCAGGAGCCGCCTAGAGCTGTTAGGCCACATGGTGGCCTGCATGTAGTGGTTGGCCTCGGTGTATGTGCCGAGCAGACACACACTGAATTGGGTGGTCACAGTTCCCCCACCCGTCCTAGCCTCCCGAGATGGGTGGAGATCTCCCAGGGCAGTGTTGAAGGGCGTCCCATTCAGGGAACTGGTCCCGTCAGTCATCCTAATCTCTGACGCCTCGGATGTGGGATGGGGAGCTCACGTCAGCCAATCTGAGCACACAAGGGCTGTGGTCGAGGGAGGACAGGCGCTTGCACATCAATGTGAAGGAGCTGAGGGCTATTCACCTAGCATGCAGGGTGTTCCTCCGATTCCTGACAGGCAGGGTGGTGCAGGTGCTGACGGACAACACCGCAGCTGTGTTTATATAAATGGGCAGGGAGGGGCGTGCTCCTTGGCTCTCTGCGAGGAAGCTACCCGTCTGTGGGACTTTGCCATGAGGCACGACTTCCACTTGACTGCCTCACCTCCTGGGAGTGAATCCGAATCACCTCAGCAGGTCGTTTCTACCCCGCCACGACTGGTCGCAGCACCCAGAGGTAGTGACTACAATCCTCCAAAAGTGGAATATTCCTCAACAGGACCTATTTGTGTTGGCCTGGAACGCGATGTGCCCAACGTTGTACTCGCTCCGGGGTCGCGAGACCGGGTCGATTTCTGACGTGTTCCTCACCAATTGGGTGGGGACCCTCATATACGCGTTCCCGCCTATTCCGCTCCTGCCCAAGGTCCTACTGGAAATGGAGAGGAACAGGGCAGATGTCACACTCATCGCTTTGGCCTGGCCAAGACAGCACTGGTTCAGCATGCTGCTGGACCTCTCGATCGCCCCGCTCATGGAGCTCCCTAGGCAGTATGACCTTCTCACCCAGGACCATGTTCGCCTGTTGCACCTGGACCTGGACTCCCTGCACCTCATGGCCCAGAGGCCCTTTGGCTGACGATGGGAGAGAGAGCCTGCTCAGGGTAGGCCCAGCAACTCCTGCTGGGCAGCAGGAAACCTTCTACACAGGTCATGTATTGGCCTAAGTTGGGACGGTTTACCTCTCGGGCGGAGTCCCGGGGCATTCTGCCTAGTCTCTCGCCTCTGCAGGTGATCCTGGAGTACCTGCTCCACTTAAGGCTCCACGGTCTGGCGCTGACCTCGTTGAAGGTTCACTTGGCCGCCATTTTGGCCTTCCATCAGACGCTAGAGGGGAAATCCGTGTTCTCCCATCCCATGGCGGTCAGGTTCCTCAAGGGGATGAAAAGTCTTTATCCGCAGGTCTGTGACCTGGTGCTTCCCTGGGATCTCAACCTGGTCCTCTCAAGACTCACGGGGGCCCCTTTGAACGCATGGCTTCATGCCCCCTGCTCATGCTTTCATGGAAGGTAGCCTTCCTGGTGGTCATTACCTCAGCCGGGAGGGTCTCCGAGATTAGGGCCTTGACCTCAAAGCCCCCTTATACAGTATTCTATAAAGATAAGGTGCAGTTGAGGCCAGTTGGTTTCCCACTTTCATTGTAACCAAGATATTTTTCTCCCTGTGTTTTTCCCTATCCACACCCATTCTCCGCCACCACTTTCGGAGTTGGCAGAAAGAAGGGTCTGAGGGGCCATAAGGTCAGTAGTGCCTCGTATACCACGGCATGTGCGCGGGGCTCTAGGGTGCACTAGAGCCGACCCTATGGGGTCCGCTAAGGGGAAAAAAGTTCCGGGAACCGTGCATGCTGGCATGCACTCACCTATATTGGAATGGACATGAGCAACCCATCTTGAAGAAAAACAGTTACTGGTAAGTAACCATGTTTTAATCTTAATTTTTACCTTTTCAGGTTATACTAATTCTACACTATTTCTAAATGAATAAACTGTAAAATAGAATTATCGATATCTTTAATTGTCAGTTTTCACATCATAACAATAACTACTGATTCTTCTTAGAGTGCTTGCTCATGTTGATTCCAATTAGGTGTGTGCGTGCCACATGCACAGTCACTGGAAGGTTTTTCCCCCAGTGGTACCCATAGGGTCCGAGTCACGCCTTCATGGCACCCTATATAGGGCTCTGCCACCTCCTGTCTCTTCAGTTCCTTCTTACCTCCTGTGACAGTCAGCTGGAATCTGTTGCATCTTGCTCTGCAAGGGTCCTTCCTACTGTGTAATCCACCTCTGTTCCTGTAAATAGTTAGAATAAGGTTAATCATTAGATGTTAAGTAATTAGAATTAGAATAGAGTAGTAATGTTAGGCAGACCCCCCCCTTAAGGGATCATTACTTCTCCTCCAGGGGTCAGGGCATGCCTCAGTTCCCTGGATTCAAACTGTGTGGGGCTTGTAAAAATCCCATGCCTAAGAGTGACCCGCACGCTACGTGCCTTAAGTGTCTTGGCGAGACACACCAGAGGGACCATTGCAAAATTTGCAGACTTTCGTCCCTGAACAAAAAAGGCACCGAAGGCCATGGCGAGTGCATGGCACTACTATCACTGCCCTGTCCTTAGGAAGAAACAAGGGTCACTCGCCCATGCCTAGACATTGGGGCATAAGAGTGCTGGTGGAGTGCAACCCATGCCGGGCCACTCAGGCACTGTTCCCAGGGCTGAGGCACTGTCGACTCTGATCCTGGAGAAGGATATGTTGAGTCTGGTGCCGATGAGCTCCCCAACCAGGGAATTGGAGGAGGAGGACCTCCACTCGGGAGACCTTTGAAGTGGCCAGGGAACTCCTTAAAAGCACTACCGCCACAAATCCATGCAAGGCCAATGGAGATAGAAGCCCTGGTGCCAAGACAGTGGGTGATACCTTTAAAAGGGAAGCTGGCAATCAAGTCCCACCAGCCATCTCACCAGCACTGAAGGTCACCCTAGGAGCGAATGCTCTGGATCCAACTCCGAGGCAGAGTCCCATACCTCATGGAGTAGTTGGCACCAGGACAGAGAGGGCTACCAAAGCCAAGAGATGGCTCACTCCTTCTCCATGCCATGGCCCCCACAATATCAAGTCCCAACTTAGTGGCCTTTTTGGACCCCATGGGCCTTTCACCAAGCTCATGAGCCCCAGTCAAGTTGGTCCCTGTCTCTGGCAGCAGGGAGCAAGTACCATCAAACCTGGTCAGAGACTTTTTCACAACCTGAAGCTGACACCGACACTGAGTGTGACCTTGAACCCAGACACAGTACCGAATATGGCACTGGTACTGGCACTGAGCTTGCTGCTGCAGGAACCAATGTGGATATAGAGCACCTGGTACTGCAAGATCCACAGGGCACCAAGAAACAGGAAATTGTCCCAGTAAGAGAATTTTCTTCCTCATTACCTGACAAGGCAGTTGCTGATGCCTCTCTGGCACCGGCAGCAGAAGATGGGAGGTCTAACCAGGACCGTCTCCATAGAGTTGCCCAAAACCTGGGAATCCAGGGTGAGGAAGTCTCCAAAGGGGGGCTGAACCCTATGACAGATATTCTGTCTCCGTCAGGACCAGCCAGGATTGCTTTGCACCTGATAAAGACAATTGACAAGAACATAAAGGCGATGTGTCAAACCCTTGCCTTGATTACCCTGACTGCCAAGAAGGGCGAGGAGAAGTACTTTGTATTCTCTAAAAACTATGAGTATCTTTATATTCACCCCCTCACAGGTCTTTGCTGGTCATAGCAGCGAGTGAGAGGGAGAGACAGGACCCAAGACTTGTAAGTTTTCCAAAAGTAGGTGCCTCAGGTTAGGTTCCTAAATCCTAGTTGAATGTGAGGCACCCATTTAAAAAAAAATATTTTGGTCTCGATCCAATATGAATATTTAAATGTACTCATGAAATCTTTATCTGTTTTACATATTGTATGGTAAATCTAATTCATAGCTCATTTATAAAGAGGTCAAATATTGCAGATTGACTACATATATAAATAACCTTTTTTTACCAGGCCATCTGACTTGGTATTCTCATTAACATAGTATGCATTTTAAAATGTACATTTTGAACATAGTATACATTAAAAATATGTAATTTTGTTAAACTGTTCTCCAGCAGTCCCGCTGTGAAGTCAAACACAAAAACGTGATCCCATAGTGTAAAAACTGAAAAAGACCAGTCTTGTTTTGCCCTGCAGTCTAAGTGAAATGAAAGTAGTAAAGTAATACCAAACCCCTGATGGTGTTAGGGTAAACAAAGGCTTCTCTGAATAATAATGTTTTGGTTTTTTTTAAATTGTCTTTATGAAATACCAAAGTTAGGAAGGGATTTGGGACATCTGAAACACTGAGTACAATGGTTTACCATTAAAGTAATTCAGTTTAAATTCTGTTATCTGAAGTGATACAACTATTGGTAAAGGAACATAAAAGTTATTTTTAAGAAAACATGTTTTGAGGATTCTTATGATGATATTGATTCATAGATGAATGGTATATTTTGTGAATTTAGCTATCTGCCTCAAAAAAACAAAAATAAAACCTCAGTTCTCTGAAGGTACTGGATCAATTAGTTGGCTTAATTGTTAATATTGTGCTATCCCATGCAGACCACTCAGGCGTAGTTTGGTATTAAGCTTCGTAGTACAAGAAATGGCTAGTGAAGAACCAGGAATGCATTGCCAGTACATGGAGAAGAGATAATTAATTGATTTACAGTTTTGCTAGTCTTTCTAGGAGAGTCTATGCATCAAGACCGCATCCTTTGGACATGGGTTTCAGAGCGGTGCTGGATAATTTTCTTGGAGCTGGTTCAGAAGAGCCAATGTATATAGAGGGTAGGGTCTAGCGTATCTTTCACAGATATACAGAAGAACTTTTTGCCTATTCATTCTCATGTGAGATTGAATGGATATGGTTAGTTCCAATCCAGGAGTAAAAAAAGGTGTCTGAACTTCTCTGAGATCAGGGGGACCCTTTAGGGAAAATCCCTGAGAATAGCTAAACTCAGATTAGATCAAGATTTTGTCTGTTGGAAACCTCAGGCAGGGAGGAAAATAGACCTTACCTTCAATTGGTATATACTGTAGGGTGACAATTTAACTTAGTTTGGTGTAAATTATCTCCTTCCTGTGTAACCTCACTGACAAAAGAACTAACCTCCCACTGAGTCTGGTTAGCTATTTCATTCCCTCTGTTTCCCCCACCCCCCAGAGGTTTTGCAGCTACCTTTACCCTTTGCTCCCCTTCTTATCCATCTAAAGTCACAAATGGTCTAGTAGACTTATATAAAAAATTATTTAAAGATTTGCAAGGAAGTGGCTGCGCAAGAAGATTCTATACTCTGGAAACCTGTCCCTGTAGCATTGACCCAATCATTACCTTGGGAGCATGGAGCTCCTTACACCTGGTAAACTAGTGAGATGAATTCTGTGGTCTTGCCTGGTCTTGTACTGTGGATCTCACAAATTCTACATAAGGTCATTGTCTCCTCAGCTAAAGGAACATGTCAGGTCAACATTTGACCAAATGTCCCTGAATTTTTATAAAAACTGTCTTTGAAATCTAACACCAATGGGTTTTTTTTTTTAATGAATTAAGCAAAAAATTATCAATCTTCATAAACATCCCCTTATGGTATTCACAAACGAAAACATGGAGGCATTTTGCTAGTGCATGAACATCAAAAAGTGGAATTGACTAGAAAAATGACTTAACAAATTTGAAGCAATTTCTCTAGCTATTCAAGGTGAAGAGAAAAAATAGTGTGTGGGGGGGAGCGGAAACTAGATTTTTAAAGTTTTCTATTTTAAGATTGTTATACAAAGGAATTTTTTAATTTGACTGCCTCTTTCACAGAGTGCACAAAGTCTGCAAATCAGTCTAGCATAGACTTTCATAATTTAGGTAGTAACCTTCAGATCATTCTAAAATGTAATGAATGTTGGTTGCTTTAGCAAGTGAAATTGTCTATCTTATTTGTCCAACTCTACTGTTCTTAATTATCAAATGCTCCATTTAAAAATGCCCAGATTAGATTTTACTTTGGAGTGTTTAGATTTAATATTTGTGAATTTTAAGCATTTGTTTGACAAGCAGTCTGGCACACACTTCAAAGTTAGTTTAGAAATTAATTACTAATTCAATTGCTAATTAATAATTACTTCACATGACACCACCCTTCTTAAAATTTCAATTTGCAGAAATGCGTAAAGGATGTTTGATTTTTCTACAAGATGGTTCTGTGCCTTGCCTTTTTCTGCCCATCAGTACAACTCATTCTGAAATTTTTCTAGTGTGTTTGGCTTGAACATGAAGGAAGGAATGGGGCTCTAGTCATAGGGCTGTGGCTCCAATTTGTCTATTGTATCTTTCTCTTCACTTCAAAAGGTAGCGATTTCACAGGGTGTATTTTTGCTGGCAGTCCCTCAAAGAGTGCTGATGCTCCAGGATGAAAAGACTGCTCTGTCTGGCAGGAATAGGGTGCCTGTCTTGGGTGGTGGTCCCTGTGTCAGTTCCTCTGCCTTCCCCTTTTAAACCAAAGGGGGTGGGTGGGTGTGTGTGTGTGTGTGTGGGTGGGTGGGGGGGTGGTTTCTTAAAAGACACCATCACCCTTTTCTTCCCTATGGTCAGAAAAAATGAGAGAAACTAACAATGGAGAAGTCAGCTTTGTTATACCCTACAAAATTCAAATACCCTTATGTTTGCTATTAATATAATTTTGCCACAAGGTGGCGCTTGTTATGCATTTTTGTTTGTAAACGAATGAAACACTAAAGGCTACCTTAAAATCCAGAGCCTCCAATCATTGTAAAGTGCTTTGTCCTGCACCCAATAAGTCTGTCTCCTCCCCCCAAGTCCCTGCATTTGAATATAGGATGCTGCTTTAATGAAGATTTTTTAAAATGGGAGTAGATGCAGAAGTATGTATTCCATGACAAGTTAAGTTCAAGAAGTAAGTTTTGTTTTATGCTGAGCATTACATATGCAGCCATATAAAACAAGCAGGTTTCATATTTATTTCTATAAAGACGATACACACCTTTTGGTGTTGGAATTCTTTAGATAAGTACTTCTATATTCAAAGTAATAAAATGTATGAAGGTGGTTAGATCACCATCTCTGAACACAAGTTATTTTTCTGTTATTAGTACGACCTGGTTCAGGTGCTATGATTTTAACATCTTTTACACTGATTACAGATAATATGATTAATGAGAAACAGGCTTCTGCATAATAAATAGTATATATGTGTGACCAGCTTAGTGGAACTAAGTCATGAACTTGACATTCATACCTGTGTTTTGCACAAACACGAAGAAATAGATGGAGAGGAGGAGAATGTAAAAACTGCATTTAGATTTTCTGCATATCCCATTTTAATGAAATAGGCATACTGAAACTGGACTTTATAGTACAAACTTTCCTTCCATGACTTTTGGTTTCATAGATGAGTAAATCCTAAATTGCTGGGTGGCATTTTGAAGTAAACCCACTGAGCTATTTGATACAGGTACCTGTATATATACATTTATTTTATGTCTAATTAATAGTTCTTTCCTAATCTCTAGGTAGATGAGTTGTCAAGGTATAATCCTCCTGTTTTTCCCAGTATGTTACTTGTAAATGTATTGGCATTTTAGCAATAAGAGATGTATGTCTGTGTGGTCATACTGTCATTAGGGTTTATGCACTTTTCAATGCACAAGATAGTAGAGATTTTTCCGTTGCCTGTTAATTAAAAATGTGAAATATGAAAATCTTAAAATTTTAAATTAGGCTATTTTTTAAGCAAATTTAGTGCAAAAGAAAGTGCCATATTAATAAGTTTAGAGAGTAAAAGCCTGATCTAGTCACACCTATATTATTTTGGTGTAACTTTGTGGATTTGATTGCATTTAAATTACTCCTAGTTTATACTGGCATGAAAGCAGATGTTCACCTGTACTAAATTCACTTAAAAATTCTCATTTAAAATCTTATACTCTTTGCTCAGCTGAATTTGTTCTGATCGTAGACAGTCATAAAAATTTCTGCACCCTGTCCCACTAAAATACCTCGATTTTTTTCGGTGGTAAGACCATCCCTGCATCAGAGAGGATAGGTTAGTCTTCATGGCCCATTCGGTCTTTATTTCCTCAGCTAAGCCTGGCCACAAGGGTATTAATTAGTGTTCAGTATGGTGGGTTTCTTTATTTTAAACAGATGGCCATCTATTAGGGATGCAATTAAGACCAGTAGCCTATCTATATAATAAGATTCCAGGATTGTCACCTGTTTGTGTCATTCTGAAGCTTAGAATGTCTGAGTCAATGTGAAGTGATGGAAACGGCTACAGGCATGGTTTGTTCAGAAAATCACCAGGTTCAGTCATCACTGGGATATGGAGTCTGTTGCCGTCCAATTTTGTTACCATTCAATATACGTTCTCATCCATTTTGACTTTACAAGTTACACCAATGCAACAGCAAGGCATATAGCTTATACCATGCCAAAAGTGCTAGACCATTGTGATATGAACCAGTCACCACCCTTACTCTACAGCTAATTTGCATGTGACATTTTCATTGGTTATATGGAGACGTTGCAGATGGTGGATTATTTCACCCAACTGCCACATTCTTCAAAACCACCCACACCACAACCCAAACAATAATCCCAAACACACATAGGCCCTCAGGCGGCAAACCCCCTTCAGTCATTATCTGCACGAATCAACACATTCTCCCAGCATGATATGCACATTCGCGCTCCCCACCCCCCAGTCACCCTTACAATAAAACCATAAACTAGTGTAAAAACAATTGAATAGTTTTCAGACCATTGCCTTTCCTTCCTTATTTTGGTGAGAACTCCACAGGCATCAAACTAAAGTTTATTAACCCAAATGTTTATAGAACTACAGTCTGTTGTAGAATGTTATTCTAAATATGTTACCTTAAATTTCCACTCCTTCATTATTACGAAGACAGCAGTGGTAGCCCCATAGTTAACACTAACTTATGTGATAAAAAAGGTTATTCCTTGTTTTATTTTTTTTTTTAAACGTACAGAAAAATATAGTGATCCTCAAAATTATGGCATTTACTCCGAATATAGAATGATTTTTCTGGAAAGTTGCAGGTAAATCCACTAACTAGTTTTGGAGCACAAATATATTTTACAGGAGTTCCTTTAGCATCTGGTGATGGTCTTTTTTTGAGGGGGTGGGGGTCCCAGATGGTCTTAACAGAATAAAGCAGATGCTTCAGACTGCCCATATAATTAGGTCAGTGAAATCTTGAGCATAGGCTACATTTGAAAAAGAAATTGGGATCAATGTTCTTCTCTGTCTACTAATAGCAGGGGACCACCAGATGAGAACATCTTAGATTTAGTTTCATTAGGAATGATGGAAAGTGCTGCCCATTTTGAAAAAGGGCAATTCTTTGAGTTTCTTTGAAGGAGATTTTATAATTCAGTCTCTGGTGACAGAAACTTTCAGTTATAATAAGTAGATGCAAAAAATATCCATTAGTACTAAATATTACTTATCAAAAGCTACCCATTGTATCAAAGCTAATCAGGAAGGAGGGAGAAACTAGTGAGAGTCCACACTGTTGACTGCATGTAGGAGATGAGAGAGGGAGAGGGAAACTTGAGGGAGGTATGTTTGCAGGGCTATGTAGGGCATACGAGTGAGGGGAGCTTTGGGGAATTGACCAGTACAAAAGCAATAGTGGCCAGCTAAGTAGTGTTTTCTGCTTTGTTTTGCCAAAACAGTGCAAAACAGGATGATGAAACGAAACATCTTGGAATCATTGTGGATAGTTCTCTGAAAACATCTTCTCAACCTGCAGCGGCAGTCAAAAAAAGCTAACAAACATTAGGAGCCATTAGGAAAGGGATAGATAAAATAGAAAATAGCATAGTGCCACTATATAAATATATGGTATACCCACACCTTGAGCATTGCGTGAGATAGAGGTTTATAAAATCATGAATGGTGTGGAAAACCTGAATATGGAAGTGTTGTTGTTTGCCCCTTCACATAACACAAGAACAAGGTATTACCCAATGAAATTAATAGGTGGCAGGTTAATTAATTAATAGGTTTAAAACAAACATGAGGAAGTACTACTTCACACAACGCACAGACTGTCTGTGGAATTCATTGCTAGGGGATGTTGGAAACGCCAGAAGAATAACTGAGTTCAAAAAAGAATTAGATAAGTTCATGAGGATAGGTCCATCAGTGGCTGTTAGCCAGGATGGTCAGTGATTCACCCATGTTCTGGGTGACCTTAAACCCCCGACTGTCAGAAACTGGGACTGTACAACAGGGGATGATGGCTCACTTGATGATTACCCTGTTCTGTTCATTCCCTTTGAAGCATCTGACACTGACTGCTGTTGGAAGCCCAGGATACTGGGCTAGATGGACCATTGGTCTGACCCAGTAAAACCATCCTTATGTTCTTATGAAATTGAAAATGACTTTGTTCATTTCTGGTGATTAAGAATGAGCCTTGAAGCATCATCTTGACCTTTACTGTGTGAACACCCCAGTTAACAATGCAGAGAAATTCATGCTGTCATGGTAGTCCAAATCTCTGCCATTAAGTTATCAATCTCTAAAACAATGTTCCCTAATGTGGAGGGATGTGAACCACAGGATAGGTGCCAAACTAGTCTAAATGGTTGAGGCAGGGAGGAGCTGTAGAGTAGAGGTAAACTGCATGACTCTCAGATCTACATCCTTTGTCCTGTCCCCACTTATCCTCTGCAAACATGTTTTAAAGTCAACTTCTTTCCGTACTCCTGAAGTGCTCCTTGATGATGATGTACATGGGAGGAACTCACATGGAGAGCCTCAGGCAGGAGCTATGCATCCCAAGCTTCTCTTTTCTTCTTGCCTGGTATTAACCTCTGCCATGAGGTCATGCAGCTGGGTGCCCTGAATGGAGGCCCCCACATTGATCCCCAATAGCTTGTAGCCTACAAAGGTAATAAGAAAGTATGGCGATCAGAAGAATAGGCAAAAACTGACCAACAATAGAAATGAAAGAGATTGAGGGAAAACAGACAGAAAAGTATATCAATGAGCAGACTTCAAAAGTGTGTTGGCTCATGCACTGAGTAGAAACTGGGTTCAGCCTCCAGTCAAAACAAAACGGGACTGCTGGTTTAGCAGAAGGTTCTTGCAATCCAGTGTCTACATTGGTAGCTGGATTTTTAGTACTAAAATAGTTCTATACTATCGAGCCTGTAAATGTTCTGTAGCTGGTTTTAAATGCTCTTTATTTAATAATTTTAAGATGTAATGTCTCTGTTCAACTGAATTGTTTGTACTACCTTCTCCACTTGGATCCCTCTACTCTCAGAATGTAGATTCCTTGGAGGCTCATCCTGTTTCATTTTTCATTGTTTCTCAGATACCATCAGAAAAGCAAATGGTTCTTTCTTTAAATGAAGAGATTGCCACTAGATGGTGCTATTGTTATGGTATTTGACTTCTGCTCTTTAATAACATGGGAACCATAAGCTCTCCCCCCTTACCCCAAAGGTGTTCCTTGTTAAAAGAAAATGTGGTGTTACCGGGTCACAATAGTCGTGTGGAAATATTCATCCTTAACCTATATCTTTTGAAAAGGTTGAGCAGAGGGAAATTCTGTCTGGCATGACTTGTATTTGAGCTTTGCCGATTAATGTCTAATATAAACTTGACAGGGAGCCCACTGTTTGATAATACAATTGTTTTTATTGTAGATGATCTTGAAGAAGGAGACATATAAGCCAATCAGCTCTGTATAATCTACATATTCATAAAAAGTCTAATTATCCGTAAAGAGATGCTGAGTTACTGAAATTGTCACTTGGATTGCTTTTCTAACAAGGAGACTGTCTTTTAAAACGGCAGGGGTTACATAGTTAGCTACCTAATACATTTAAAAAAAAAAAGTTTTGACTGCTTTATGCAAATACAGTATATTACCCCATATAAACGAGAAGGTAAATCAGCTTTTGAAAGCCCTTCATATTTTTTTTGAGGTGGGAAAAATGAGTCTTCCATATAAATTTGCATTTCAAGCAGTAAGCAATTGCTTGAAAAAGTGCACACGCTTTTGCAGTTTAATGATTAGTCTAGAGATGGAGAGTTAAAGTATCTAGAATGTTTTGAAATTTATCTTCAGTTACTGTATGAAGAATTGAAGATGCACTCCAATTTTTCAGATATGCTGAAGTTATAAATATGATTTTTAGACTTTCTTCTTTCTCTCTTCCTTGCTCCCCTTTCATCTGTACTTATTTCATTTGTTTGGATCTGCCCACAGAAGTTGTAGCGTAAAACATATGTTCAATTTAAAAAAAAAAACAAAACAAAAAACCTTAGAAATTGAGTGCTACCAATGCCAGTCTTTAATTTAGTGGCATGCATGGAATTAGCAAAGAAGGTGATCTTTTAAACCTCCCTTCTATATTTTTTTTTATGAGATGCATGTTTCAGAAGAGTCTTACTTGCTTGATGTACTCGCTCATCTCTTACCGAAACCAAAGCTGCTTGTTGGCTCCGCTCACAGTAGGACAGCCCTTTATTTTGTTTACCATGTGCCCACTAAATCTGTCCTGTGAATTTAAACTTGCATTTGCTTGGTTATTTTTTGTGTACATTTACTGGTAAATATATATAGCAGTGCTTCTTTTGTTTGTTAGTTCTGAAAAGAAACAGTACCCCTTGTAAAGAAAATTGGGAAATACAGTGTGTCCCAAGCCCTCTTCTTTAACAGGCAAGCTTTCCTGTATAATTACTTACTATTAATGTTGCTATGTGGTATGGTCTTCTGTATTATTAGTGTGCAGTTTTTGCCCTTAAACCCTGAGCCCACAAATCATTAACTTCTTATTACAGAAACAAATGTTTCAATCGCTGGTATAGCTTTTGGCTTGATCTAGTACAAGCAAATTATGGACAGTGGCTAGATTTGAGGAAACAATAAATAAATTCTTGTATAAAACAATGCTGTGCTATGTATGTGTGTTCTTACATAGATAGGGCAGTATTGTTCCTAAAACTTCAGGATGAGATTTTGTCATAGTGGATCAGGTCTGTCAATTAATTGCAGTTAACTCAACTAAAAACAAATTAATTGCTTCACTCAATTAAAAATGTATCACGATGAATCAGTTTTAATCACACTGTTAAAAAATAATAGGATACCAATTTAAATTTATTATAAATATTTTTGGATATTTTTCTACATTTTCAAATATTGTTTTCAATTACAACACAGAATACAAAGTGTATAGTGCTCACTTTATTTTTTATTACAAATTTTTGCACTGTAAAAAAGATTAACAAAAGTAGTATTTTTCAATTCACCTCATACAAGTACTGTAGTGCAATCTTCTTATCATGAAATTGCAACTTACAAATTTAGATTTTTTTTGTGACCATAACTGCACTCAAAAACAAAACAAAATGTAAATCTTTAGGGTCTGCAAGTCCACTCAGTCCTACTTCTTGTTCAGCCAGTTGCTAAAACAAACATTTGTTTATATTCATGGGAGATAATGCTGCCCGCTTCTTATTTACAATGTCACCTGAAAGTGAGAACAGGCATTCACATGGCACTGTTGTAGTTGTCTTTGCAAGGTATTATGTGGCAGATATGCTAAACAGTTGTATGCCCCTTCATGCTTCGGCCACCATTCCAGAGAGCATGCTTCCATGCTGATGATGCTTGTTTAAATTAAATTTGTGACTTAACTTCCTGGATGAGAATTGTAGGTCTCCTGCTCTGTCATTTTACCTGCATTCTACAATATATTTTGTGTTATGGAAGTCTTGGATGACAACCCAGCACATTGTTCGATTTAAGAACAGTTTCACTGAAGATTTAACAAAACACAAAGAATGTACCAATCTGAGATTTCTAAAGATAACTCCAACACACGACCCAAAGTTTAAGAATCTGAAGTGCCTTCCAAAATCTGAGAGGGACAAGAAGTCTTAAAAGAGCAATACTCCAATGCAGAAACTACAGAAACCAAACCACCAAAAAAGAAAATCAGTCTGTTGGTGGCATCTGACTCAGATGAGGAAAATGAACATGTCAGTCTGCACTGCTTTGGATTGTTATTGAGCAGAACCCGTCATCAGCATGGAAGCATGTCCTCTGGAGTGGTGGTTGAAGCATGAAGGGACATACGAATGTTTAATACATCTGGCACTGCCTTGCAACGCCGACTACATCAGTGCCAGGTGAATGCCTGTTCTCACTTTCAGGTAACATTGTAAACAAGAAGCAGGCAGCATTATCTCCCGTAAATGTAAACAAACTTGTTTGTCTTAGCGATTGGCTCAATAAGTAGTAGTACTGAGTGGGCTTGTAGGCTCTGAAGTTTTTCATTGTTTTATTTTTGAGTGCAGTTATTTTTTTACATAATTCTACATTTGTAAGTTCAACTTTCATGACAGAGATTGCACTACAATACTTGTATGAGGTGAATTGAAATTGTCTTGTTTAATTTTTTTACAGTGCAAAAATTTGTAATAAAAATAAATATAAAGTGAGCACTGTACATTTTGTATTGTGTTGTAATAGAAAAATATTTTTAAAAATGTAGCAACATACAAAATACCTACATAAATGGTATTCAATTATTGTTTAACAGCATGATTAATTTTTTTAATTGCTTGAACCGTCCAACATCTATACTGCAATAAAAGACCTGTGCCAGATGACTTAGGCTTGTGGGGCTTGGGCTAAAGGGCTGTTGAATTGCAGCCTACACGTTTGGGCTTTGACTGCAACCCAAGCTCTGGGACCCACGACCTAGCAAGGTTGTAGAGCTGGGCCTCCAGCCTGAACCTGAACAGCTACACCACAATTACAGTCCCTTAGCCTGAACCCTGTGAGCCTGAGTCAACTGGTATGGGCCAGTTGTGGGTTTTTAATTGCAATGTAGACATACCCACTGTGTTTAGGTACAGTGCCTAGCACAGTGAAGTTTCAGTTTTGGTTGGGGTGTCTAGGACTAGTGTAATACAAATAATTGATAATACTAACTTGATATCCCTTTTACAATAATTAGTTTCCTATTATGTATTTATTCCCCTCTGATACTCTCATGTCCACCCTCCCATGCCCCCATCGACATTATTCATTTTATTGCACTTTGGCAAAAAGAGAGGAAGAGAAAGACATGGACGGGAAAGCAAATTTAAATGGGAAAAAACATTTTAAAATATTTGAAAAATTTCTATAAACCTCCCAAATATTCTAATTTGAAATATACAAAATGAAAACAACTTTGCAATTTCACCATTTTTCATTATTTATTTTATAAGATCTACCTAAGATTATATACCTATGATCTTCTAGGAAATCTGTGTGGGTGTCAGCAACCCAGGCTTGAAGCACTCATGTGAAGCACTCCATGTTTTTGATCATAGGCTGGCCTTCAAAATACAGGCCGGGGATATTTGCCTCCCAATAAATACACTTTTGATCAATAATATATATTTATAAGATGTAGGATGCTAAAATTTCCTATTGGGGGGTCAGAAGTATTTTGATAATTTATCTTAATCAGAATAGAATTTATTTTGCAGGAAATCACTTTTTCTTTTTATATTGAGGTGATGAGATTGATCAATGAATAAGTGTCATGGTTTCCGTGGGCATGTTTTGTTTTACAACTTTTTGTAGGATTTTTCCAAGGTGACGTTCTCCCAGTTTCTTTAAAAGAAAGGAGCTAAAATATCTACAGAACTTTTTTTATGCCCTATGAATGAACTAAAAATGAAATGCATTTAAAACTCCCCACTAATTGGACTGAAAATTTTAAGTTAAATTACTAGATAAATGATTCATGATATCCTTTTTCTTTTGTTTTCCTTTCCCATTATTCATGAACACCGTCCTGAATGGAGATAGGATGAGCACTCTATTGTATGGTTGATATTAAATCTTCCAGCTTTTCGGTTTAAAGAAAGAATGGTGTGGATAATCTTGAAAGCGGTAGATGCCCAGCCCCTTCCTCTCTAGAAATCAATACCTAAATTGCATATCCAGTCTTAGCTGTTTAAAATAGCATGAACCCCAAATGGAATTCTCA
Source organism: Emydura macquarii macquarii (assembly GCF_026122565.2). NCBI lineage: Eukaryota > Metazoa > Chordata > Testudines > Chelidae > Emydura > Emydura macquarii. Next base: position 7,647,694 of record NW_027130204.1, read on the forward strand.
CATGTTCATTGGATGATGGGCCATACTCACTTAAGTTCTTTTTACTATAGCTTTATTTTTTAACTGTTATGAAGCAACACATCACATACTCATGTTTTAGTCAGTGTGATTGAATATAGACAGGGTGTTCAATAATCAAGATCTAGCAATATTGTCAAATTGCAGCAGTGGCTGTGTAGCATATGCTTTTAAATCTGTAATGTACAGTAGTCGTGATAGATTTCTTATAACAAATTTGTTTCAGAGCATCCTACTTCAAATGTGATGAATAAGAAAATTATTTAAAGATACCATCTGTTCAGGATTTTCATTCTTGGGTTTTATCTCCATATTATGAGCTTGATGAAACTCCCCTGATAGTTAATGTTTTTGTTTTTCCAGTTTTTGGAGGTCTTTGTCTCCAATGATTTTTGACATGCATCAGTTGTGCTCCAGTATCTGCTTTTTTCAGCACAGCTAGTTTTGGTGATTTGGTATCTGCTCTTTGGTTCTTGCTGCATTCTGCATGGTCGTGCCTAGGCATTACCATAATGCTTCAATGTCAGTATTTTCTCAATATATGAATGGTAGTTTGTATTTCTCACCCCATCAATGGCTGACTTTGTGTGCTTCATTGCCAAAGTTTTTGGGGGTTTCAGTACCCTGTGACTGGTGCTAGTGCCCTTTGGAATGTGGTTCTGGGCTCAATACTACAACACCAAACTTTTCTTTCTCCATATTTGGCACCATTATGACAATCTCCTTAAGAGCTTTAGCCGCAGGCAGGATAGAGATCTTTAAGCAGGTGGTCTCTTAATATTTCAAAAGCCGTTTACCAGAAGGACATACACTTACAAATGGAAGCAGTTTGCAGTGTAGTAAATAAGTCAATATGGACTTCTGCCCGAAAACTGATATGTTTATCTTCACTTACTTACTTACTTACTGCCCGTGACGCCAGTGGCGCATAGGGCAGCAACAAAGTCCTTCCACTTCTGCCGGTTGCGGGCCAGAGCGCCTATTGTTCCCCAGGTGTAGTGATGGTCTTTTAATTCTTGTTCTACCGTTCGGCGCCAGGTTGTCTTTGGTCTTCCTCTCTTTCTCTTCCCATCTGGTTTCCAGTGGAGTGCAATTTTGATAATGGATCCGTCCTCTCTTCGTAGCACTTCACTTCACTTCACTTCACTTCACTTGCCTGGGTTTAATTGTTACAGCCTGTCATGAACTAGGTTTTCTCAATCAAAGGCAAGGAAAGGCAATCATCATGCCCTATCTCAAGGATATTTTCATCACAAGCGTCCAAAGGTAACTACATGGTCCTCTATCTACACATTTACAAGCCATTATTGCTTGGATTCTCCTGGACAGAATTCTATTTGGTCTCTCTCTACTCCTGAACACATTTCCAGGGTTGTGGAGTTCAAACTTTCCAACCCCCAAAATCTTCGATTTTGGATGTACGTTATTTTCCATTGGACAACTTCTTTTCTTCCCAATTACTCCTTTTTTCTACAGACTTGAATGTTGATTCATTCTGATATCTTTAGATAAAAGTCTTCCCAGCTCACATTTTTTGGCATTGGCCTTGTTGCATGTTGTAGCTGAGCTTTCATTTTTCTTTAGAGACATCCTTCAGACTTTTTGCTCTCTAGGCGTGAGAATCTGCACAGCTGATATATTTGTAAAGAGGAACATTGCAACCTTGTAATCCTACTTGTATGATGATCTCCTTCTTTTTCAGGTTGCATGTTTTCTGCCGCCTCCCCCTGCCCTCATCCACCTCCCATCATAGTTTAGATGTTTACTTTTTGAGGTGTCTTTCACTTTGCAATTTGTTTTTTTGAGTTACCTTTGAGGCACAATTATATTTGATCTCATCTTGTTCATTTGGGGATTGGCTTCTCTCTGGGAGAGCTCTGCTTTTTGCTGTGGAGGGCAGCATTTATACACAGCAGGGGTAATGTGCAATAGCTAGTAAAGACTTTTCTCATGCTCTGTGCTGCTACTGGGGTGTGAAAAAACTTTTGTGTTAAGGATGTTTTTCGGGCCTTGTTCTAAGGAGATGATATTTAAGAATGAGAACTCTACAAGATAATGTCTTGGGAATAGCAGATTTACGAGGCAAGCTCGTTTTTGTTACATCCTCATTAAATGTGTAAGAAGCACATGCAAAGGTTTATTTTTGAGTTAACCCCCCAAAACCGCAATATGACATAACCTTTTATATTTAAATATATCCTATTACATCATGACTTCTTTCCAAATACTTGAAGTTGTTTAAAACTGTTTAGTTCAACTGGATGAACTTTGATCATAATGAAGAATGCTTGATTGTACTGTATTGAGATTTAACACATCTTGTATCTTGAGGAGAAGTTGTTTGCAAGTAAGCATTGTGTATGAAAACATCTTAAACCACTGATTCCTATGGAGTAAAAACTGAGATAATCTTTGGGTTGATATTCATATTAATATTAAACTAAAGAATGTAGTTATTAAAGAGAACAATTTGGAAAGCAGAAACTTGTTAAATATTTTAGATTTCTACAATTGCTTCATCTTATTCTAGCAAAACTGAAGTTATTTGCTTTCCAGACCCACCTCTATCATATTAGTACTTATTTGGGGTCAGATTATATGAGGCTTATGAAGTGTTACCTTTTTAATTTCCTCATAAATTGAGTGCAGGGAGCCTGCCCCAATCTGGGGCAGAAATGGTTGCAGTTACTGTGTTCAAAATACAACACCCAGCTAGCAGATTGGATTTTCTTCAGTCCTCTAAATGTAGTGAATTTGCATTGATATTTATAGTCTCATGAGCAGTGGTGCAGTGGTTTAAAAAAAAAGAAAGAAAGAAAAGAAATGGATAAACTAACCTAAACTAAACTCCATATTGCGTAAATAAGAAATGTGTTTAACCTGTGACTACACTACTGGGGTAGAGCCATGGCCCCGCATCCTCTCTTTGCACTGTCAAAGTGCAGTGGAAGCACTCTCTTTCCATGCTTGGAAGCACAAACCAGAAATTAAGGCTTCTTTGATGCACAATTCTTCATAGCTGCCACTTCTATGGGGTAGCTGTGGACCACCCATTATATGGGTCAGTACCTTTCACACAGAGTCTGGTTCTTGATTTATGTGGACTTTATATTGTCCTCAGAAACAGCTAAAAATAAAGGTCACTGGTATTGCTACAACTCTGATAAAGAAAAGGAAGGCTGCTGTTAAAAATTGATTAGCTATATATCCTGGATTTGTGGTGATAGTGCTGGGGAAGATGAGGTTTTTATGCCCTTCATGAAGCTCTGTCTGAGCTATATGTTAAACAGGCCCCCAACACAAGGACTCGATAATTACTATAGCTAATCCAAATGTGGTTTGTGCGGCTCACTATTTCAATCTTGGTTGCCATTTTGTCTGTGCAGTTTTCTTTATTTTGTCCTGTAGATAAGCCATAGCTAACTTTGCAGTCCTAATCTCATGCCAGAGAGAGATGACCCTCTCTCCTGAGACTGTAAATAACGATGTAAACTCTCTGTATTTAGAGGACTAAAGGATGCGCCACTTCATTCCTCACTCTGAATTTGCTCACTCTGTATTATCCTCCCTTTTGCCACTACCAAAATGTGTAACCATTTATGTTGGCTGTGTATGTGAGAGTATGAAATGACCCACAAAACTGGAACTGCTGGGGGTAAGGCAAAGTACTGTCCATCAAACTATCTGGGTGGCTATGGTGGTGGTGGTAAACCTTGAAATGTGGAAGTTCTGTGTCTGAAACTCACGGTGGTTATAGCTAATGTATAGTCAACTTTTGTCTCCTAAGAATAAGCAATTGAAGACATGGTGAAGAGTTCAACACTGCACTCTTGGAAAAGAATAACCCTTAAAGAGGGATTTGAAGATATTAAGTATCTTTGCAGGACTTGAGTACCTGTTCTAGCTGATAATAATGCCTATCTATTAATTATGAAGTCTCTGAGCACTGATAAGATTTTATGAGAGGATTAAAAGAAAAGAAAAAACACAAACAAATCTAGAGGAAGTGAAATCACAATGTTCTTTGAAACATACATATAATGCAGTTTCTGAATGTGCACTGGCTTTCAGTTGGCTTCTGGATGGCTCCCCCATTCTGCAGTTTAAGGTGTTAGTTACATTGGTTCTGGCAACCTCAGAAACCACTTTTCACCTTCTGTGGTACCTTGATGCAGCAGATAAGAGAGGCTGCAATGCCCTTATTGGTTCCTGAATTTGAACAGAGGCTGTGTGACAGCCTCTGGAGAAGAATGTAGGATATATTTATTTGGTTCTTTTATGTTCATTTTTGGTTTTGGTTATTGTTAGCTACAGGAGTAAAGGGGATTTTAACGCTAAAGCAATTTAAATAAAATTTCCTTTACTGTGGAACATGGTGTATGACCAGTATATTGCAACCAAGATTTCAGTCATGTCATGTATGATGGCAACCACAGCACTGATATTTTTAAATAGCCGTAATATTACTGCAGATTGCCCGTATCATTCATTTTTAAAATTTTGCTTACAGAACCTGAATGTCTCACTGATGGGTGTTTGAAAAATTAAAAAGTGGTGGTACATAAATCAAAATTTTCTTGGTATGAGTAGAAGTAGTAAATACAAATTGTTCCTGATTTCTCTCACCCAAAATCTGTGTGAAATGGATATTAACAGCTCAGTAGTGGAACTATAACATTTAAAACTTTTTTGACACACGTGATGCAAAGTAATTTGGAATACTAGATGCACACTATTGAAGCCCAGTGTAGGCAAGGAAAAAGTGCAGACTTCTTTCTGTTGCACCTAGAATGTGGCTATGCAGAGTATCTTATAACTTAAACATTTGTTAGGTCTTCTACTTCAAGTGACTTTATCTTTTTATCTTTGTGTGACACGGTCAGACTAGATGGCTACCGGAGAGTGCTAGAAGGCCAATATATCAGCCCCAGGCTCAGCAAGTTCCTTTTCCCCTGGTAACTGAGCAGGGGTTATTCTATGTTAATTAATACACCTGGAGCCAATCAAGGCCCCACCCAAGAGTTGTTAAAAAGCCTCCCCTCCAGAGAAAGGGTGTGGCTGGAGTTGTTGGAGTGAGGCGAGCTACCAGGGTGTGAGAGCAGGCAAGATGCTGTCAAGAACCGGGAGAGTTTAGGAGAAGGAGCAGAACGCTGGAAGAAGAGAACCCTGCAGGTGCAAAGATTGGGGGAGGGAAAAACCTGACCTTTCCCAGTCCCGGAGGCCTAAGGGAAGAGACCCTGCCAGAAGGGGAAGATTGAACTGGACATTTGGTTTGGGTACTACCACACCCAGCGGGGCTGTTGGGTCAAGAGCCTTTCCTGGCAAGGAGGCCAGGAAGGCCCCTGTCCGAGCAGGGTACGGAATTTAGTTAAGGGGCACGGAGAAGTAACCCAGGGAAGCTAGTAGCTTTCCTGAAGCCGCAGCGTGAGGCTGCTACTTGTAGGGTCCCTGGGTTGGGGCCCAGAGTCCCACCTGCCATTCACTGGAGGGACAAGAGCCCTAGCGAAGAGGCAAGGGCCTGTGAGAACCAGAGACAGGACTGAGAGTCAGCAGGGAGTGGCCATCTTAGAGAGGCTGTATTACCCTCCCCCACCACTAGAGTGTGCAAGAACACTAAAGGGTGGAGCAGCTCCCTGATGTACCACTAGAAGGAAGAGTTGGACCCACTGAGGTAGAGTAAGAGCTTTGTCTCAATCCTATATCATTGACTCCTTATTGTAGGTAATTCAAAATCTAACTCATTTCCTAGTGGCAATACAAATTACTTTTTCTTATGGTGTACACATAACTGGTAAATTGGACTACATTGTGGATCCTCAAGTTAGTATGCTTTTGACTGACTTGAATAGAGGTACTATTTATCTTTCTCTGTCTACCTTCTCCATGCAGCCTTCTTAAAATTAAGTGTGGAGATCCATGAAAGTGACCCCAGTGCTTTGCAGACATTACCCTTTTCCCTTTCTGAGGTGCGTTTTAGAATCATTTCCTCATCAAGTGGAGAACACAAGGGAATGAGGGCGTAAGCGTATCTGCTCCAATTCGAGTGGGTTTCTTGGGGTGAGCTGGGGTGGTTTTTGATTTTGGGACCCTGAGATCTTTTGTTTTGTGGGGTTTTTTTTTTTGTTTTTTTTTTTTAACCTCTTTCAGTTTGGTCTATTTTACATTGCATTGTTGATCAGAAGCAATGTTTTGCATTAGACATGATTGTGTGGTTATGATGATATGATTGACTACATGGATCAGATCCTTTGATGTGACCAGGCTATGTTTTTCACAAGACTTGAGGGAATGGGTGAAAAGGAGGTCACTTTTGTGCTCCCCTAAGACAGTCATGGGCCTGTTTTGTCCCAAAGTCACTTCCAGAAGCCTTAGGAGAGAGACTCTAATTCTACTGGCCACAACAATCCCAATGTATCATTGCTTTGACAGAGAATCACCAAAGCATATGCCACTTTACCTAAGTCCTCCACAATATGTCTGAGGATGGAGTGGGGAGAAAGGGCTGTTGTAGAGCCTTCTGTTTCAGCTCAGGAATTCCTGAGGTGCCCTGTTAGGCTGGAAAGCAGCCTCATATTTGCAGTGGGAGTTTAGGGACTGGAATGGAGGGAATGGGTCAGGGGTGCTAAAAATCTGGTCTATTTGTTTTTAAACTTTTTAGAAATGTTATCTTTGAACTTTAAACTTTCAGACTCATCATGTCCATTCAGCAAATCTCTTTATAAAGTCATTAGAGTGTTTGAATCTGTGGTGGGTTCTGTAATATGTGTTTAAACTTGAGAAAGAAATCAGTTAAATTCCTAAACTTTTGAAAAAGGACCACCATATATCAAAAAGTCAAAAGACTAAGCAATGGAAAACTAACCTACTTTTATGTAGCTGGAAAGGTTGATCGTTTATTTTGATCTCTTTGGTGAAGTCCAGCGTTTTGACTTTCTTTGTCTCTGCTTGTGGGCAGTATTTCCCTAAGGTTCGGTTGTTTTTACTTTATAGCTGGATGTTCTAAATTTGTTTAAATTCCTATAGTATTCGTGGTAATTGTAAAACTCATTTGTTAGCCTTGCAGTTGAAAGACTTGAATGCTTATCGTAAATTACATGCATCAAATTGATTGGAAATTGGTCCATTAGTTACATTGATTTAAAGTGCCAGAAAATTGATCTAAATTTAATAATTTTAAGATTGGAAACAGTTTCTCTTTCTTATGAGAGGATGATTTATTTAGGGACCAACTGGAGCATGAATATGTGGATAGTAAAGTAGATAATGGAGATACAACAGTTGCTGGGGTAGGTCTAAGAGTGCAGTCACAGTGTGTTTATAGAGTACTTTCATTGTAATCCAATGAAAACCAAACACATCCTTGATATTTCTTGTCAAAACTTCTATGTCCATAGCATCACATTTTGAACACTGTTTTTTCTTTCATTACCTATTTTATATTATTTTGAAGATTCAGTTAGCAAGTATCATGTCTACTTAATAAATATTTTTGAATAAAAAGCTTTTCAATTGTAATGGATGAAGTGGTGTGCTTCTATACTGTATTCAGAAAAGTTGCTGAAGTTGTGGACTGGGAGATTCCAAAAGATGAATATGCTGGAAAGAGTGGGGAGGTATAAAAAAATGCTGAAGTTGTATTGAAAAGCAGTCGTTTGAAAGAAGGGAACTTTCAAGTCTCTGTTCTTGCTATTAAGCTTCTCTGCTCACATAACTTCAAATGCCTGTGTAATACAAATCCCACTTCTAGTTCCATGGAATCTGAAATCCTGTGTGAACATGCACTAAACTATTGAATCCAATGTTGTCTGTATATTCCCAGTGAAACTGAAATCATGGAGAAATCGGGTTTATTTTAACATGAATGTTTTTGAACTTCAGGGGTTCTGTGAATAGCTCTGAAACAAAGAAATTGGAAACATTTCTAACTGAAGTTGAAAGTGTTTGCACATTTCTGTTTTTTCCCCAATTTTCATATTAATTTCAATGAGAAGTCTAAAGAAGACCTTAGTGATGAATTCCTTTATAAATATATCTTTTTATTTAGACAAACCACTCATTGTTTAGGGCCCATATCTGTATGTGGTGCACTCTTACATTAATGAAACATTTAAAGATGGGAATTTAAATGAATGATAATTAGGAAATTGAGCATTAATGTTCTCACCACAACTATAATTCATCCTTTTGGTGCAGAGGTAACTTTTTTTTTATTTTACTGTATATATACAAGTATAAATTTATTACTAAATGTTTTATTAAAGATAAACAATTGTGTATGTATTCTTATGTAAACAGTGAAAGTACATAAATTTAGGACACAGTAAAGTAAAGCAGTATTAGGACTTACAGAAAGTATATATGATATTACAAATATAATGTCAATGGTATATTTTAACCAGTTCAGCCAATTTGATCTTTATTTCCTCCAGCAGTTCATTTACTAATTGATTACAGTGAGTTAGTCATTCTATTTCTCAACTAATTTTTATCATCTATATTCTTATGGGGGGGTGGGAGGGGAAGTAATAGTCTCTGTCCTGTAAACCTCTCCCCCAGATTGTAAATATGCATTTGTAAATACGCATATTTAATTGTTTCTTCACTTGTCTCCTTAGATTGTGAACTTTTGAAAACTGAGACTTAGTCTGTGTGTGTATTTTTTACAAATCTAACCAGAAGCGGGACCCTTCTTAACTGGGGTCTCTGGACACTATAATAAAATAAACATTAAGTAATACTAAATCATGCTTGACACTCCAAAACCTTACGAACTGACTGACATGAGTTGTCCCATTGAGTAATGGTTTGTAGGATTGGGCCTATAATAGTTTAAATTGTTGACTGCAGACACCAAGGATGAAATCCTGTTCCCTGTAAAGACAATTGCAATACTCACATTGACTTCAGTGGGGTCAGGATTTCACTATGGTATTGTAAGGAGGTAGAAATATTGTTCAAGGTCACTATATCAGAATATTTCCCTAACACCATAATAAGAATTTGGGGTATATAGAGAGCTTTGAATAACTCTTACATTGATTTTCTAACTTCAGAGCAGAAGTCTTTCATTTTGATAATTTCCCAGATCATGTAAAAATTATTCCCCCATATAATGGCATTTCCTCCAACTTTTTGTTATGAACAGTATGTGTATTTTGTTTTGAGACTGTCATAAGACTGATAATATCTAATCAGAATTTGCAATATATCCTTCTAATAACCTGTAGAGACTTGTTGGTTCATTCTCTCTTCACAACCTTATCTCACCTTGCGCTTGTTAGTAGTGTCCTGTACTTCTGTAGAAATATGTACCTATAATTTTCCTATTTTTTTCCTCATAACTTCCTTAGCTGTTTGGAGAATTGCCTTCTGTTTTTTTGTTTTGTTTTGTTTTTAATAACCTTATGTAAGAGGAAAGCAAAAGTCCATTTTTCTAACATATTTTTCCCTTGAATTATGTGAAACACTTTAGTGCAATTTTCACAAATTATTTATCTATTTGAATCTTGTGTGTGTCCCCTAGTATCTTTGATGGGATTTGGTATAATATAAATAGTGATCAGGTTTGAACTATCCCTTGAAGAAGAACAAGCAATTTCGAGTGCTTGCTCATGTCCATTCCACTATAGGTTTGTGCATGCCTCCATGCACGGTTACCCTGAACTTTTCTCCCCTTAGCAGATCCTGTAGGGCTGGCTCCAGCGCCCCCTGGAGCCTCGTGCACATGCCGCGGTATATGAGGCGCTGCTGGACACTCAGTTCCTTCTTTCCACCTGTGATGGTTGCTGAAACTAGCCTTGCTCTCAGCAAGTACTATTCCCCTTGTTTGGACTTGTTTGATATTCTAAGTTGGTTCTATTTAGCTAGGTAGTTAAGCGTTGTTAAGAGTAGTTAGAGATAAGGCAAGTCCTGTGGGGACTTCGAGCGGCCGGGCCATGCCCCAGTTGCTGGGCTTCAAGCTGTTTGCCTCCTGCGGGAAGGACTTCCCACTCAGTGATCCCTACGACTGCTGCCTTAAGTGCTTGGGGAAAGCCCACAGAAAAGAGAAGTGCAAGATCTGTAGGACTTTCAAACCGAGGACTCAAAGGGACCGAGAAATCCAGTTGAAAGCCCTGTTGATGGAGGGCAGCGCTCTGCCTGGCATTCAAGCTGACCCGCTTCGCCTCAGTACCGAGCGTGACTTCGGTACAGAGTGCACCATTGGCGCCGCCCTTGACTCGGCAGTCTCCTGCGGTATGGGCAGGATCGAGTATGGAGATGCACCGGAACTGGCCCCTCGAGACTTCTCCGGTGCCTGCATCTCTGGTCAGGGAGCCTCTCCCGACTCCTGGGAGTGGGAGAGTGCTCCTGCTGATGTCATCGACATTGGAGGCTTTTCAGGCGGCAAGAGCCACCTCCGTCCCCCCCCCTCCGCCGAGGGAGAAGGAGCCTGTGTCACGGGAAAACCGCGTTGGTTCCCCTGGAATGGTGGAGATCTCTGGTACAGGGAGGAAAATCTCTTGCTGGATGGTCTCCGAAGGTAAAGCAGAGGCACTCCACTAGTAGTTGCTCCAGGTCAGCGTCGTCGAGCCAACCTACTCCGGCACGGGACGTGGAGTCTCCGTCTCGGCGCCGACGTTGATCCCCTGCACCGGAGGCAGCACATGCCAGGAGGCAGCACCGGTCGAGGTCTGTTAGGCGGCACTCGGACAGCTCCCATTCCAGCTCCCCGGCACCGAGGAGTTCACCCGCACCGAGGTGGCGTGGAACCCGGTTGCCTGAGTCTGGCTCAGTACCGGGGAGTTCGGGATGGCACCGACCTCCGTCATCGAAGGTGTCTGCAGAGCTGCAAGGCAAGCGGCAGTGGAAGTCATCGGTACCGAGACAATGCTCCGGTACCTCTAGAGCTTCAGAGCGCACCCCGGCTCGTCGGCACTGCTTGTGGTGACAGAGGCAGTCCTCATTGTCCTCCAGGTCGGAGGCATCAAGAGGGCAGTTGTCATCACGAAAGGGTACCTGGGACCGAGGACGACCACGGCACCGCCGGTCCGGGGCCTCCGACTACTACGATGACTTGGGGTCTCCCGGGGGGACAGTTGTCGGTCGATCTGATGCCCCCACAAAACGTCAGAGCCTGTGGCGCAATCTGTCCCGGGTTGGCCCCAGGGACAATGGCCACAACAATGGCTTTATTGGGCCCCACGGGGTATCCAGGTGGGGTCGGGGCCCCAATCCGTTAAGTCGTCGGGTGCAGTCCATGCCTCCGGTACAGGAGAAGGCCCATAGGCACCACTCCTCAGATGAGGAGTTGGACCCCCTGGAGGGAACCTCAGTGGGTACAACCCTTCACCAGGAGGGGGCGCACCCACAGGCTGCACCTCTGCAGTCCTCTTCCTCCTCACCTGACGAGGCAGTCTCCCGGAACCATTCTGCGCCACTGGAGGATTTCAGGATGCACCGGGAGCTGCTCAAGAGGGTGGCCTCCAACTTGGGGCTGCGGGTGAAGGAACTAAAAGACGCTGCAGATAGCCTCTTTAATGTGCTGGCGGCAGCTGCCCCAGCACGAGTAGCCCTCCCAGTCCACAAAGGGGTCCTTGAGATTGTAAAGGCCCTGTGGTAAAACCCCTTCCTCGGTTGCCTCTATGTCAAAGGTGGCCGAGAAGAAATATTACGTCCCAGCCGAGGGGTTTGAGTATTTGTTCAAACACCCCGCTCCGGGAACCCTGGTAGTAGACGCAGCTAACCAGCGAGACAGGCAAGGTCAGCCAGAGTCGACTCCCAAGAACAAGGGCAATAAGAAGATGGACTTGTTTTGGGGAGAGATTTATTCTATGGCAAGCCTGCAGTTCAGGATTGCCAACATCAGGCCCTCCTGGGCAGATATAATTTCAACCTGTGGGACTCCCTCAGGCGGTTCGCTGAGGCCCTGCCCCAGGACCAGGCTGCAGACTTTATCACCATTGTGGAGGAAGGAACCGTGGTAGCTAAGGCAGTGCTCCAGATGTCCTGTGACGCTGCTGACTTGGCGGGCAGGGCCATCGCCTCCGCCATCTGTATGCGAAGGTGCTCGTGGCTGCAATCCTCAGGCCTGTCCCAGGAGGTGCAACAGTCTATCCTGGACCTCCCTTTTGATGGGTCAACCCTATGTTTGGACCAGACTGATGTGAAGTTGCACGGTCTGAAGGACTCCAGGGCCACGCTTCACTCCCTGGGCCTTTACATGCCTCAGTTTTCCAGCCGTCAGTCATGGCCCCAGGCGCAGCAGCAACCAAGGCCTCAGCTCAGGCCTTTCCAACCCTATAGGAATAGGGATAGAAGTAGGGGGTTTAGAAGAAGAAATCAGCCCCCTTGCTCATCCTCAGCTCCCCAGCAAGGGCCCCCAAGAGGTCGGGGAACCAAAGGAGATAATTTTGATGGTGCGCCCGAGGGTGGTGCCCTGACTGCTCTCCTGGATCTGCCCTGCCCCTTGCTAAACCAGTTAAGGCCTTTCTATCCCAAATGGGCAAAAGTCACTTGGGACCGTTGGGACCTTGGGATAGTCTCTGGGGGCTATGCCCTGCAGTTTACATCTACTCCCCTTCCCCCAACAACCATCCTCCTACGTACCTCTTCAGGAACACCTCTCATGAGCAACTTCTCTTGCAGGAGGTGGACACCCTCCTCAACCTGGGAGCGGTGGAAGTGGTCCCTCAAAGCAGAAGGGGGAAGGGGTTGTATTCAAGGTACTTCCTCATCCCCAAGGCGAATGCGGGTCTGAGACCCACATTAGACCTGCGTCGTCTGAACAAATATGTCAAATGACTCAGGTTTTCCTAGCCTCCATAATTCCTTCCCTGGATCCAGGAGACTGGTATGCCACCCTCGATCTCAAGGTTGCATACTTTCATGTGTCTATCCTCCCCAGCCACAGGCGTTTCCTCCGTTTCACAGTGTCTGGCTTCCACTAACAGTTTACAGCCCTGCCTTTTGGCCTATCTTCGGCTCCAAGGGTGTTCGCCAAGTGCATGGCGGTAGTGGCTGCCCACCTGAGATGAAAGGTTGTGCAAAGTTTTCCTTACCTAGACCATTGGTTGATCAGGTGCGGGTCCAGGTCCCAAGTGCAGGAAAGCGTGACCCTCACTTGCTCCATGCGCAGCAGGCTGGGACTTCTCATAAACAAACAGAAGTCCACACTAACTCCAGTGCAATGAATAGAATTAATTGGGGCTACCCTGGATGCTTTCCAGGCCAGAGCCTTCCTGCCTCAGCTATGTTTCGAGGCAATGGTCTCTATCATCTTCCAGCTTTGCTGATGGCCCACAACAACAGCCAGGCAGTGCCTACAGCTGTTAGGCTACATGGTGGCCTGCACGTACATAGTGAGACTAGCTCGCCTGAGGCTTAGACCGCTTCAGGCATGGTTGGCCTCAGTATATGTGTCGAGCAGACACCCATTGAAGTGGGTGGTCACAGTTTCCCCCACCCGTTCTAGCCTCTCTAAACTGGTGGTGGACTTCCCGGACAGTGATGAAGGGTGTTCCGTTCAGGGAACTGGTCCCATCGGTCACCCTAATTTCTGATGCTTCGGACGTAGGATGGGCAGCCCACATCAGCACCAACCTAGGCACTTGGGGGCGGAGAGGTGTCTGCACATCAACATGAAGGAGCTGAGGGCCATGTTTTAAATAAACAGGCGGGGGGTACGCGGTCCTCAGTCCTCTGCGAGGAAACTATCCGTCTGTGGGACCTTGCTGTGAGGCACGATTTCCATCAGACGGCCTCTCACCTCCCGGGAGTGAGGAACGACGAGGCGGATCACCTCAGCAGGTCATTTCTACCCCACAACAACTGGTCGTTACACCCAGAGGTGGTAACTATGATCTTCCAGAAGTGGCGTGTTCCCCAACTGGACCTATTCGCATTGGTCTGGAACACGATGTGTCCGAGGTTCTTCTCGCTCTTGGATCGTGAGACTGGGTCGATTTCCAACGCATTCTTCATGGACTGGATGGGGACCCTCATGTACGTGTTCCTGCCCATTCCACTCCTGCTCAGGGTCCTGCTGAAAATAAGGAGGAACAGATCGGATGTTATACTGATCGCTCTGGCCTGGCCGAGCCAGCACTGGTTCAGCATGCTGTTGGACCTTTTTATCGCCCCACCCCTGGAGCTCCCGTGGTGGCACGACCTTCTATCTCAGGACCATGGTCGCCTGTTGCATCTGGACCTGGACCTGGAGGCTCTGTGGCTGATGGAGGGAGAGAGAGCTTGCTCAGTGCAGGTCCAGCAAGTCCTGCTTGGCAGCAGGAAGCCCACTACATAGGTAGTGTATCGGGCTAAGTGGAGGTGGTTTATCTGTTGGGCTGAGTCCCGGGGTATCCCACCCAGCCTCTCGCCTATACAGGCGATCCTGGAGTACCTGCTCCAGCAAAAGCTCCAGGGTCTGGCGCTGGCCTTGTTGAAGATTCACCTGGCGGCCATTTCGGCCTTCCATCAGCTGCTAGAGGGGAGATCCCTGTTCTCCCATCCCATGTCGGTCAGGTTCCTCAAAGAGGTGGAGAGGCTTTATCTGCAGGTCCGTGACCCAGTGGCTCCCTGGGATCTCAACCTGGTCCTCTCGAGACTCACGGGGGCCCCTCTTCGGAACCCATGGCTTCATGCTCTCTGTTCCTGCTTTCGTGGAAGGTAGCCTTCCTGGTGGCCATAACCTCAGCTAGGAGGGTCTCTGAGATTAGGGCCTTGACCTCGGAGCCCCCTTATACAGTATTTTATAAGGACAAAGTTCAGATGAGGCAGCATCCGGCCTTCCTGCCCAAGGTGGGTTTCCAATTTCATTGTAATCAGGGTATTTTTCTCTCTGTGTTTTTCCCCAAACCTCACAGTTCGGAGGAAGAGAGGAGATGGCACTTGCTGGATGTGAGACAAGCTCTGGCCTTCTACATCGAGCGTACAAAGCCGTTCCAGAAATTGATGCAGCTCTTCGTCACAGTGGCTGACCGGATGAAAGGCTCACCTGTCTCCACCCACTGCATCTCGTCGTGGATTACATCATGCATCAAGTTCTGCTACAAGCAGGAGAGGGCGCCGCTTCCGGGAACCATCAGAGCGCACTCAACCAGAGCTTAAGCCTCGTCTACAGCCTTCCTGGAGAGAGTGCCCCTGCAGGACATCTGTAAAACCACCACCTGGTCCTCAGTTCATACCTTCACGTCCCACTAAGCCATTGTCCATCAGGCGAGAGGACGTGGGATTTGGCAAAGCAATGCTGAGGGCAGCTCACTGGTGACTCGGACGCACCTCCAAAGGTATTGCTTGTTAGTCACCTATAGTGGAATGGACATGAGCAAGCACTCGAAGAAGAAAACAAGGTTACTTACCCGTAACTGATGTTCTTTGAGATGTGTTGCTCATGTCCATTCCACAACCCAGTCCCCTGTCCTCGCTGCTGGAGTTGGCAGAAAGAAGGCACTGAGGGGATGTAGGGCTGGCAGAGCCTCATATACTGCGGCATGTGTGCGGGGCTGCAATGGGTGCTGAAGCCGGCCCTACGGGATCTGCTAAGGGGAAAAAAGTTCCGGGTAACCATGCACAGAGGTGTGCACACACCTGTAGTGGAATGGACATGATCAACACATCTCGAAGAACATCCCAGAGATTTCCCAGCTGTAGTGAAGACACACCCAAAGAGGTCAGCAACTTCTGGATACTTCAGAGGCCAGAGCTATGCTTCATCATTAAACAGAATGAAGAGTAATCTCTGTGGTTGCAGTGAAGCCTCATTTTGTTGAGATAAGACCCAAATATTTGATATCAATATATGTGAACAAATAAAACTGATTAATTAGCCTTGATCTTTCAAGGCTTTTATAATGTAGATTTGACAATATATCTTATAATTTATTGAAGTTAGTATATTCATTGAGAGACCTTACTAACATATGAAAATAAAAGAAGTACATGGCTATAGTGTGAAGAAATGATGGTGAGATTCTTCATTAGAGAGAGTTTATTTCTGAGGACTCCCCACCGTCCTCCTGTCTAATAATTGAACACATACCAACCTTTCATGTCTGTTGAGAAACAATATTAGCTCTCATCCATACCCAAGTTACTAATACATTAAATATCCACAATACGTTTTTATTATCAAATTCAGATCCAGTACAATTTCTCAATTTGCAGTCGTTTCCAATCTTCACCCACTTCTATAATTTTCCTTCATTACACAATCTGCATTTATTTTGGCAAATTTGAGATGAATGCATTTTAATCCATTTTAAAATGATTGTTTCCACTGGAAAACTGCCATAACTTGTCTTACAACCGACACATATTACTACATCCTCTGTGTCAATACACAACTAGATTACCTTTATTTCAATATCTCAAACAATAGTACAAATCGCATAGCACTCTTTTTTGCACTTAAGCACTGATTAGCTCAGAAAAATTTACCCTGCTTGGCAAAAATCATTTCTAAAAGAGAAGTGAATTAAAAGTTTATCTTGCAACAGTTATATTCATTTGGGTGTATTTTTTAATTTTCAGATTTTATACACTTATGAAGTATGTAGTAAAAATAGGTGGGGGATGTACTCCTTATATCTCGATCGTATTTAAGAAAACCCAAACCAATCCATACAGAAAAATGTATAGATGGTCCAGTTATATATAACTCTCAATCCATCTTGACTCGTCCTTTATGTTGTTAATTTACTATCAGGTTTTACTATAATTTCTGATTATACTGGTTATATGTATTGCATCAGTAAAGCTGGCCCATTGGTGGTTTCAACGTTGCTGGTTTGCTCCAATTTAGAATTCTAGTATGAAATTATTTTACAGTAACTTCATTAGTGGTTAAGTATATTAAATTAGAATTGACTAACCTAAGTAGTTTCTGTATGTTTATGCAGTAAATTTAAGCTGTAAAAAAATCCAGTATAATTTATACTGTAAATAAACTCTTAGCAGTGAACATCATAGTGAAAACTGGCAATGCATGAATTATTCACTGCAAGCTTATTATCTCTGTGTCATTAGTGTGAATGGTTATGAATGTAATTACTACAATGATGTACTCATGGGAGTGTGGAATTTGTGTCCAGTGTTCTGGGGTGTAGTTACCACTACAGGACTATTGAGAAAATGGCAGATACTGCCACAGTGTCTTGTAGCTGAGATGCTGTTTCTCCTTTTTGGATGCCTCTAATAAAATACATATTCTTTGAAAGTTCTCTGCAATAAATTTCAGTTTTAAAGCGGTTTTTTGGGTGGGTTTTTTAGCTTTTTTAGAGAGTAATAATACTTTAATTGTACATTGACTTCTCCTATTTTTGGTATGATTACTGTACTGTGTTCAGGCTAAATTGATTTGGTGTTTAATTGTAGTAGCATAGATTTATCCATGTCTGTTAGAAAAGTCAATTACAGTAAATTAGTATAAACAGTCTAATTGCTTAGAAAATCCAGTGTTAATCAGCAGGTTAATCAGCAATTTGCCATTCTTAAAGGACTTAAACTCATATGATTTACTAGTCTTAAAGAACTTGGCAAGGCGCTAGTTTATATGCTTTTCTAATCTATAAGATTGTCCAACTGATCTTATGTTAAGCTTTTGATGAACCTCATCATGCTTCTATTTTCTATTATGATAACGTAAATTATCTGTAATAAGCCATCCTAATTAAAGTTGGTAAATCTACAACACTGCTCCAATTATACACTAATCAGTTGCACACTAATTTAATTCTACTTAGCTAGATACAGCACATCATTAATCAGGTTCAGACTTAATACAACAGATTTATTGTATTAAAAGTTTGAAGCATTCAAATGGAGGAAAAATAAAGGAAATCATAATGCCAAATAGTGCACATAAATACGTTCTTATCAACAATATGCTACAAAAGGTTTCATTCTTCATCTGAGAAGAATAACTGAAACCTGTTCCTCCTTCTCAAGAAGATTAATGCTATGGGCTGAAACCACTGATGATATAATACATTCAAGCAGCTTGTAGTTCTTATTAAATGCCCTATTCTTAATTATCTAGTATTGAAAATTGGCTCTTAACAATATTCAAGTGAGCAGTTGTAAATGAAATATACCAAAAGTTACACTGCCCTGGGCAGTTGAGCAGTAATAAGACAGTGACCAATTAGACTTTGTGCTATTAGTACTTTAGCAAAGCTTTTTTCCCATATGCCTTTTTGTAGAATTTTGCACATAACTCTTACCTACTCTAATTAGGGGCTCCAATTTAACTTGGTTCCAATTGTAAAATAAGTAAAGTATTCAGGGTGCAAAAACATATGAGAAAGTGTTTCATCAGCATGCTTGTTTGAATTTAGGAGGAAGAAATTTCAAATGAAGGTTGGATAATCATGAAATAACAAGTCCACAAACTAATAAGCACCAAACATTGCTCTGCTTTAAAACTAAACCACAAAAATGTTTCTGCACCCCGGTGTGACAATCTAGAATTAACTGGTGCTACATCATGGTAATCTGTCAGAAAGCACAGAAAAACAGAGATGAGACTTTGTGGCTCCATTAATCCACTTCCCTCTTTGAATTGATGAGTTTCCCACTATGTCTTTTGCTTAGAAAGAACAGTCACAGTTGAAATCAGTTTGTCTTGCTCTGTTACACTACTACAACTCAATAGGTGATCATGGAACCGAAAAAAGAAAAATGTTAGCTATCTTTAACTCCGGTCAAGTATTACTTGGTCAGAGAGAATAGTCTGCTCTGTAGCCTTTTCTTACACTCAGATTATGTTGTAACTCTGTGGATGTCACAATAGGTCGTAGGAGGTGAGGAGGGGACAGCAAAGATGGTGAGTAAATCACATAATGATTTGTAATGATATTACTGTGCAAACACATGTGAGAGAGGAAGTGTTTGATACTGCTATTTCTCTGGCTCTCTTGCATCATACAGATCTTTCCACAGTGAATAGGCAAACTTAATAGGGTTCCTGTTTCCTTTTAACAACCTGATTGAGAATTTTACTCTCACAAGCCCACTTCAATAAAATATGTATGTACTTACCTAAGTGCTAAGTACTTGGTGAGTCTGAATTCTCTGGTAGGACATAATGATGATAAAAAATATCACAAGGGTTTCCATAAGCAACCCTAGACAAACAGACTTTCTAAATTTGTAAAAGTTTCCAGTGAAGGTTCAAACAAACAAGGGTCTTAAATTACACCCTGTGCTAGGCACCTGCTTTTGGAGAGGGTTGTGTCTACAATGGATGTTAAATGAGATACCTAATAGTAGTCCAGAATTCAGTTCCAGAATCCTTCTCTATGTTATTTGACTACCAGTGTTTCTGTGGCACAGCTTCTCTCCTTATTCATAATAAATGTGTCTCCCAGCTATGGAATTCAGAGATGATCCAATATTGTTGCTGTAGGCTCCAAGACTAAGCCCAGCCTTCAATTCATGTCACCTGAATTTCTGGCTCCTCTGGTGGAACAACTTGGTGCTTAGATTTCCTCTGACCGTTTTGTTTTATAAAAGTATTTTTCTTCATTTTTGTGCAGTAGCAACTTCATTTTTAACCTCTAGCTCTACTCTCTCTTTTCAGCTGAGAAGTTACCAGAGCATTAGGCTCTGAAATTTTGAGGGTGCAGCACCTCTCAAATGGGCTTCCTGTGTAGCTCACTATAGCAGTGAATAAGTCCTGCAAGCATTGAAGCTCATTCAAGTTCAAGAAGTGCTATAGACAGGTTTTCAGAAGCCTCAGAAGGTGATCTGTGCCCTGTTTACTTTCTCAGGGTATGGGGCTTCAAAGGACAAGTTGTGCCCTGCTGCTATAAGCCACTGACCATCATTCTGCCAAGGCATAGGGCTTTGAGTTGGACCAGTGCACAGGGAACAGCTGTAGGCAATTATTACGAAGGGCTAACTAAAAGCCTCCCTTGATGCTGTTGATATTGCCGCCCATTTGATTGCTACAGTAGTAGTTAGGAGAAGGGTTTCCTGACTCCAACTCTCTGGATTCCCAAAAGAGATCCAGAATACATCAGAGGACCTTCTTTTTAACGTGCCTAAGTTATTCACTGATAGCAAAGATGAGTCTCTGCGAACATTAAAGGACTCGAGCTACTTTTTACATTCTCTTTGTATTCATATACCCATCTACAAGAAGTCAGCAAGCCCCTGATGGCCTAGAGATCCTGCCGCCCAATTCCTTACCACCCAGAGGCCATATGAACCACACACACGCAGAGATTCCAGAGAAGGAAACAGTCCACTTCTCATCCTCCCACCTTGCACCCATCCACCTCCAAGCATCAATTTTGACTGCTTGGTTGAGGGTTTGAATTGCCATTCTCATCCTGTTTAGCTACATTGATTCACCAGCTTTCCTCCCTTCGGTAACCACCTTCACCACTTCACTTCAGGTGGGCTTGGGAGTCAATCACTATGGACAGGATACAGCATCCAGTTTACTACCCTCCACCAACAACCCCTCCATCCCCTTCCCTCTTCAGCGGCCCTGTTCACGAGAGCTTGCTTTGTCAAAAAATGGACACACTCTTATGCTTGGCAGCTGTAGAGTCAGTTCCCATATAGCACAGAGGGAAGGAATTTTACTCAAGGTACTTCCTGGTACCAAAAAGGAGTGGTGGTTGGAGATCCATCCTGCATTTGAGACTATTGAACGCATATGTGAAGGCACAAAAATGCAAAATGGTGTCACTTGCAGCGATAATTCTGTCACTATAGCACAGGGATTGGTTCTCAGCCCTTGTCCTTCAAGATGCATATTTCCATATTGCTATCCACCCATACCACAAATAATTCCCACATTTCATAATCAGTCAGGCCCACTTTCAATACCGAATACACCCCTTCAGCCTGTCATCTGCCCAAGGGACTTCTCAAAAGTCATGTTGGTAATACCTTTCCTCCAGAGCTGTGCTGTTATCTTGGTATTTCCTGATGTGGATGATTGACTGCTAAAGGCCACTCCCTGGAACTGATGTCTCAGGCAATTTCTGGGGCCATAGATCTCTTCCCCAAATTGGGCCTGCTATTAAACATACAAAAATGCACTTTGATCTCTGTACATAACTTAAAGTACATAGAGAATTACTGGGGCACTTGGCAGCCACAACATTCATCACAGAACACATGAGGCTTTGAATGTGCTGCTTTCAAGGGTGGCTCAGAACTGTTTATTCATCAAACAGATAGTTTAAATATGCTTCTTTCCATACTTGCCTTTCCATACCAATTCCTCAACTGTTGGAAAGACCATCACAATGTGTACATACATGTTTCATTTGCACATCCTTCCCCAATGGTCATCATAAAGATGGATGTGTCTCTGCTAGGGTGGGAGTGCATCTAGACACTCACACAACCCAGGGCAAGTGGACATTGCAAGAGGCCATGCTACAAATGAATTTCAGATAGGTCAGATATGCCTGTCTCCAGTTCCTATCACTAATCAGAAGCAAACACATAAAGGTCATAAACTCACGATGGACAATAGATCATGCATGATTTACAACAATCGCCAAGGAGGGGCAAGACCCTCCTCCCTTTGTGCCAAGGCTATCAAACTTTGGAACTGGTGTTTACACAACTGCATCATCATCACAGTGGCCTATCTCCCAGGGGTTCAGAATGTGACTGCAGATGCACTCAGTAGGCATTTCTTCCAAGACCACGAGTGGCAAACAGACCCCAGCATATTACTCCACATATTCTGTCGATGCATTACTCAGATAGACTTGTTCGCCACAAAGTTAAACAAGAAATCCACCCATTTCTGCTCGAGAGGCAGACTGGGTTGCAAATCCTTGGGGGATACTTTTCACCTTCATTGATTGTCAACTCTCCTGTATGCATTCCTGCTGAGAAATCTCTGATCAAAGGTTTGGGGTTGCTAGTGCACCTAAAGTAGAGCACTGTAGGGGGACACATCTCGAAGGGCCACAGGGTGAGTAACCCATTTCTTTTCTCCTCTTTTGCCTTCCCACTTTGAGGGAATGTTTGCTGGTGTTTTCCCCTATAACCAGGGTTCTCCCTCCTTTGTATCTGGTTTTCAGCTCTTTTCCAATACTGTGGCATGTTTGAGCATGGAGAGCCCCACTTCTTGCCTTCAAACAACCCCACAGCCTCTCCAAGCTCATCATCAGATGCAAGCTTCCCACAGACCAGGACACACCACTGAAAGCAGCACCAAACACTGCCATCACAACCGATGCAAAACCTTGAGGCATATCTCCATGGCTACAATAGTCAACACCCCCCACATCACACCTTTTAAGATCCATGGGTCCTGCACATGCTTATCGCAACATGTGATGTACGTCATTCAGTGCACTAAATGCTCCAGTAACTCTGTGGGTGAATAACTTTGTGGGTGAAGCCAGACAGTTACTATGCTCTCAAATGAACTCTCATAGGAAAATGATAAAAGACCAAAAAAACCCAAACAGATCCCATGGGTGAATATTTTTCACAAAGTGATCACTCTATATCTGATCTATCAGTCCTCATCCTCAGAGGAAGCCTGCTCACCATTTTCAAAAGATGAGCCTGGAAACTTAATTTCGTAATTCTGCTAGACATTACAAATCATGGTCTTAATAAAGACACTGGATTTATGGTTTATTACAATAATCTGTTACCCACTTTGTCCTATGACTGCAGAGGTGTTAACAGGTCACTCTATCTTCAATGGCCCCTTAGAGCATGTGCTGACTGCTTATGCTAAACAATCTGTTCCACCTTGCCTTTAGCTTTGATGCTTGGATTACCTTTTCTGGACCTGAAGAAGAGCTCTGTGTTAGCTTGAAAGCTTGTCTCTCTTACCAGCAGACATTTGTCCAATAAAAGATAGTACCACACCCACCTTGTTTAGCTAATATTCTGGGACTGACATGGCTACAACTATGTTGCATACATGGAAATCCTCTTAATTCTGTTAAGCCCAGTGTCACACAGTAGTAGAATGGGAACTGTGCCTGTCTAATTTGAGCTCATGAACCCTTCCTCTGCCAACGAAAAGGAATTGATTGAAGTCTGAAAGGCAGGGTGGGGTGTGTCTCCATCTCTCTCCATAGTTTGACTCCAAAGGTACAGTTCAGGCAGAAACAAAAGGTACAGTTCAGGCAGTCTGTGCCCTTAACCGAAGCAAAATGTGGGGGTAAGTGAGGAATCCCTTCCCATGTTCAAAATGGATCCTGACTTACTGTAGAATGTCCAAAATGATATTAGTTTGCTTCTAAAGTAGTTACATGGTTCTAGTCAGCTTGGGAAGCAGACAGGTCTGCTTTCAAGCTCCCAGGGCTATCTAGCAAATGCCAGTGTCAGGGTATTTGTTCCAGAACTTTTCCTTGGCTGAGTTGTTCCCAGGCCAGGATAAATAGCATGCTACCCTCCCTTCTTTAAACAACTAGGGGAAGTTGTCGTTGTTGGCAGTCCCTCGAGTCGAGGATGACATCGTTCAGGCTTGTTGGGTCTTCAGATGACTAAGGAGCCCGATTTTAGATGCACACATTCTTTGGCAGTGAGGGCATGTTGTTGTGTGGGGAAGTGGAATTTGCAGCCTTGGGTTAGTCTCCTTCTCCTTCCACCACCGCCGTCATTCTGCCTTGATGTCGAGTCTCTGGGCCTCAAAATGGCACACGCCTTGATGAACCAGGTGGCGCCACACAGAGTGGTCAGCAACTTGCTCCTCTCAGTTGTTACGGTCTGTGCCTCTGTGCTCAAGGGAGACCTTACATGTGTCTTTATACTGTTTCCTTTGGCCACCCATTGAGCATTGGCCAACAGAGAGCTGGAAAAAGAGAACCTGGTGAGGGAAGTGGTTCTTGGGCATCCAGACGTAATGGCCTGTCCATTGGAGTTGATTCCTCAAGAGCAAGGCTTCAGTGCTAGTGAACACAGCTTGCACTAGTCTCGCAGTCCTCCCATTTGATTCCCAAGATTTGACACAAGCGTCGCTGGTGGAAACTCTCAAGGGTCTTGATGTGGCATCGGTTGACAGTCCAGGTTTCGCTACAGTAGAGGTAGAAGGTCAGCATGTGACGGCCTTATAAACCAGGACCTTCATCAACTTCTGAAGGTCTCTGTTTTCAAAGACATGTTGTTGCAGATTGAAGAAGGTGGCACTGGCGCAGTTGACCAGGTGCTGGACTTCACCTATGACAGCCCGTTGGGAGAGATGGCTGCCAAGATATGGGAAGTGTTCCACGTACTCCAGGGACTTTGTTTACGTAGATAGTGCAAGGAATGTTCAGCTGGCCTGGGGGAGGTTGGTGGAGGACCTTTGTCTTGGAGATGTTCAAGGACAGGGACAAGACTCTTATACGAAGCGTTGAAGAGATCTAGCATTGCTTGCATGTCTTGTGCAGAGCAAGCCATCATGCAGCAGTTGTCTGCAAACTGAAGGTCTTGGATGTCCTTCGTTGCGCGTTTTGTTTTTGCCCGAAAGTGACCAAGTTTGAAGAGCTTCCCCTTCTGTCGATGTTGGATACTGACACCATGTGGTAGGTCATCTTGGATAAGATAGATGACGATCAGGTAGATGGTAAACAAGGTGGAAACGATCACACAACGGTCCAAATGCGGAAGGCATTGGTTTCAGATGTTCCGCTCAGGATGGTGGCAGTCATGTCATCGTGCAGGAGTCTCAGCATGGTAACAAACTTCAGCGGGCAACCCAGGAGTTGGAGGACAGTCCACAGCGTTTCATGATTTAAGGAATCGAACGCTTTGTTCAGGTCAGTGAAGGCGAGGAAAGTTCTTGATTTTGCTCCCAACATTTATCTTGGGTCTGCCTGACAACAAAGACCATATCCGCAGTGCCTCGGGATGGTTAGAAGCCACACTTGGTTTCTGGGAGGATCTTCTCAGCCACAAGATGAAGACGGTTTAGGAGGATATGGGCCAGGATCTTACCTGTGATGAACAGCAGGGAAGTCCTCTTGTAGTCAGATTTGTCCCCCTTCTTGTAGATGGTCACGATCACTGGGGATGTCCTCTTCATCCCAGAGGCAGAGGATGAGCTGGTGGAGTCGTGATGTGAGCTAGAAGCCACTGGCATTGTAAACCTCTGTGGGTATACTATCTGGTCCACAGACTTTTTTGGTTTTCATCTGTTGAATGGCCTGCTTCAGCTCTCCAATAATTAGTGGATTGCCAAGGAAATCCTCCATAGGGCATTGTGGGACAGCTTGGAGGGTTTCCTCCGATACAGTGGACTCCTGATTGATGAGGAGTTCAAAGTGCTCCTTCTAATGCTGATGGATGGTGTCACTGTCCTTAAGAAGCCGTGAGCCGTCCTGTGTTCAGAAGGGTTTTGCCCAGTGGAGTGGGGTCCATAGGTTGTC
Organism: Emydura macquarii macquarii; assembly: GCF_026122565.2. Classification (NCBI taxonomy): domain Eukaryota; kingdom Metazoa; phylum Chordata; order Testudines; family Chelidae; genus Emydura; species Emydura macquarii. The sequence goes on from NW_027130204.1 coordinate 7,673,034, forward strand.
TTGGTAGCTTGAAAGAAGTTATGTATGTTGTGCTGGTCAGCATAGCCCTGGATCTTTCTCGCCTTCTCCACCCACCAGTTGTTCCCATCGCAGATGCGTCGCTGGACCTCAGCCTTTATCTGGCATCTTTTGCCAAGTTTGTGGATGGCTTTGCCAGGCGATGAAGGCTGCTCGCTTCCACTCAAGGAGATCGCAGATCTGAGCATCATTGGCGTCAAGCCAGTCCTGGTCCCGTCGTGATGTAAACCCAGTAATCTGGATGCAGGTGTCTTGGACAGCGGACTTGAGTTGCTCCCAGTGTACCTGGATGGAGGAGGCATCAGCGGTAGGGACTTGCTCCAGTGCACTGTGCAGCTGGGCCTGGAACTCCTCCCATTGTCCCTGATCCTTCAGGACTGCAACATTCAGCTGTCTTCAGGCAGCCTTCAGGGTCTTCCGATGTCTTGACGCCAGGCAGATGTTTATCACCGAGCGCACAAGTCGATGGTCTATCCAGTCTTCAGATCCCTTCATGGCCCTCGTCATGAACACATCCCTCAGATCTCTGCCTCAGACAATGATGTAGTCCAAGAGGTGCCATTGCTCTAACCTCCGATGCCTCCATGTGGTCTTGAACCGGTCTTTCTGGCAGAAAACCGTGTTCATCACAATCAGGCCATATTGGGCACACTTGGTGAGGAGCAGGAGACTGTTGGTGTTGGTCTTTCTCATGCCATTCTTACCAATAGCTTCACTCCAGATTTCATGGTCATGTGCAACCCGGGCATTGAAGTCGCCCAGGAAAATGACCTTTTTGTCCCTGGGGATGGAGGTAAGGATGTTGTCAAGATCGGAGCAGAACTTTTCCTTGACTAAATCATCAGAATCCAGAGTCGAGGCATATGCGCTGATGATAGTGGCACATTGGTTTTGGCTGAGGTGCAAGCGGAGGGTCATTAGCCTTTCATTGACACCTGAAGGGAGTTCGGAAAGCATGTCAGCAATCTTGTTCCTCACGGTGAAGCTGACTCCATGCATGTGGAGATTGCAGTCTGATTTCCCGTTCCAGACGAAGGTGTACCCTCCTCCGACCTCTCTCAGCTGTCCCTCTCAATGAGCTGGGTTTCGCTGAGAGCAATGATGTCAATGTTGTGTCTCGCTAACTCCCAGGCCATGATAGCAGTTCATCTTCCTGGGTGATTGCTCTTTGGGTTGTTGATGAGCGTTCTCACATTCCAAGTTCCTTAGTTTAACTTTCTTGTTTCGACTGCAGGAATGGTGATCCTGATGGGTGCAGTTTCCCAGCCAGGAGAGATGGGACAGCCTTTTTATGGGGCACATTTTCTAGACCCCTCCCCATGTGGAGTGAGCAGAGGGTGTCCTGAAGAGGGCTGCTCAGTCACAGATGTAGCTGCCGAAGTACACCCCTGTCCCGACACAGGTGCCTAACGACCATCATGCGTCTATGGCCTGTGTGCAGATTTTTGGCCAGGGGCCTCCAGGTAGAGGGGAAGTACACATACAGAGACACCATCAGAGGTAGACTTACCCCTTCCCCTAAATGAATAAATCCTCTGGATTCTACCTGGACAGAACTCAGTCATAAACCTCTTCTCCTTTTAGCAAAATTAGATACAGAAAATGTTTCCCTTACTCTCGTCCTTTGAAGATGTCATAGGCCCAAATTAGAATTTCTGGTTAAAACTAAATGTTAAACTAAAATGATATATAAATATAAGTTTTGGGATTACTATTGGCTCAGCTGTAGCTTGGCCAGTGAAAGACATACCACATCTTTTGCTTCCAAAAGATCCAATAGACCATAAATACAAGGACACTACACTAAAATTTCAAAGCCTCAACTGTTGCCATTCTGACCAAAAGTATTACCTGTCATTAGTAAAGAAATGCTAGTTGGTGGCAAGGATGTGACTCATTATTTAGGAGAATGAGCCTTGCTTTGTGTGTGAGAGGTCTCAGGTTCACATTATGGTCAAATCCTTGAAGCAGTGTGCAAATTATTACTTGACAACTCTTCTTAGGACTTGATGTAATTTGTGACAAGAACAGTAGCTCCTAATTCAGTGGCTATGTGGAAGCCATATTTGCACCCATGAATAAGGACTCCATGAATCCAGACTTAAAGGTCTGAGTCTGTTTTGGGAAACACCAGAGCAATTACCTTAGAAAGCAAAAGGACCTCAGTTTTCACTGTCCTATCCAGGATAGTAATCTATACCACCAATGAAACCTAGATAAATTTTTCTTCCCAATCCAACAAAATCCTCAGTTTCACATAGGCAAAATGAAATTTTGTGAATGAGAGCTTATTGTTTTTATACAAGACTTTTCCTTTTGATCTACACTCTGCACCCAGCTTGTTCAGTGGTTGATGATAGTCACCGCAAGGCTCAGGTCCCATATATGCCATTTGTGGATACTATCGCAGTCCATGCCCTGTCAAGAAAGAGACCACTCATAATTTGTCAGCTCTTGGAAAGAATTCAAATCCACCAGTTGTTCAGAATCAAGAGCTTTTTGAGCATAATACAGTAAGTTGTTCATCTAGAAATCAAGACCCATCAGACTGGCTGCAGAAACCTTTTTGCCCAAGGTAAGCTATTCTTTCCATCCTTCCTGGGAAATAGTTCTCCTCTCATTTTGTTTCAGTCTTTAGCATGCCTTTGGAAAGGCTGTGGAATAAATTGGCATTCCTAGAGCTCTAAAGCTATCTCATGCATACACACACCAATCATACACTACTCATCTCATTCCATCCAGAATGCCAGGGTTTTAGGGCTTTCAAGTTGTTGTGGGCAAGATGTTAGAATCCTGCAGTAGTTGGTGTGTTAAACATCTGGGAAACTATTCATGGAAGTAATCAAAGCTCCTTCTGCTAGGTCCCTAGTGACATTGTGGGAAGAAAGTGTTAGTCATCTGAGGAAAATTCACAAAGTAGGTTTACATTCCTTCATAAAGGCACCCTTTACTTGGAAATTGCTACTGGAATGGTTCCCAAATAAGTCCTTAGAAAGCAAAAGCTTTGAATTTAAGGAGGAGACATGTATTAATGTTGTCTTCTACTTATTAATTAAAATCTTGCTTTATCCTTTCCTCCTCTACTTGTGGGAATCTCTGCTTTCTACTTTCTACTTCTTCTGAATGGGGAGAGAAGCAGTGCAGCAGAAAAAGAATTTTCTTACCTGATGATTTTCGTTCTGTTATTAGCTTCTTTCCTCATTCAACCTGCACTAGTAGTCTGGCAAATGATTTGAGTACAATTTGTAGTAAATTGAAGTTTTTCTCTAAAAGGAATACTTAACATAAAATAGTCTTAGTTAATATAATTTCAAGTTAATGTTGTAATGCTAATAATCTTTTGCTAGTGTGTTTCTATGACTGTGGGAAGACAGGGCTTAGTTCCTGTAGCAACAATATTGGAGCACCTCCAAATTCCACAAGTGAGGGGCTTTACTCATTTGTTGTGAATGAGTAGAGAAGCTGCTTACAAAAAAAATCAGGTAAGAAACTTCTTAATCCTTGATATAGAGAAGCATGTTTCTGGGGCTTCCTTTAGAAGCATGTGTGACCTAGAGTGTCTAGGGTAGCCTACACTGAAAATGCCAAGGGCAGACTACAAAAGAAGAGCAGGTTCTCCCCAAATTGGTGGTTAACATGATAGTTAGATTCATTGACCAGTCACAAAACTGTTCTCTTGAATCCCCCACACTGGTTATCAAGAAGCTAGAAAAAAGAAATCACACAGCTTCCTTTACTGCATTCTAGTCTCTGCCTCCCAATCACTGTGTAGGTCCTGTACAGAGAGAAATTACTTAAAACTCTGTTCACTATACAAAATGTTCTTCTGATTCCTAAAGGACAAGCCACATTATCAGATCAATACTAGTTTGGATCTTACCCAAAATACCATGCTGCCAGCCAATCCTTTAGTATCTAAAACCAAAGTCTTTATTATAAACGAAAAGAGAAGAGAATTGTCAAATGGTCAAAACAATCAGATATGTTCATATGACTTCCGAGTCCATATATCAGGTTTTTATCAGCATTGGTGAGTTTGCTAGTTTGTAAAGTACCTCTGGAACACATCCAAAACTTGGATGTGTCTATTAGTTCTTTGTTCAAAGCTTCAGTTTGTAGAGAAGTTACTCCAGAGGTGAGGAGCAGAATTAAAGGCAAAATGGAGAAGATGCAGCTACCTTTTTATATCCTTTGCCATATGGCTTCTACATCCTTTGTCCTAAACACAACTCACAGCACATGGGCAAGGAAAAGCACTTGGGAGTCCCCCGTCCACAGGGATGACCCTACATGTCCTGCTGACTCATAGGAATAGCCCCTGGCTTCTCTGAATGTGTTCATTGTACAGCTGGTTGCCCTTCATGAGTCACCAAGCAAGCTGGGTAGTGCTGATGCCAACCTGTCTGGGGGTGTCACCCAGAAACACAGCACAAGTTTGAGATACAAATAAATACGATTTGCTAAATATGAAAATCTTAACTTTTCCACTGATCCCTTACATAGCATATCTTACAAGATTCATTGCAATTTTGTAATACTGGTATCAATAATATTATAAAGGGTCAAAAACAGCATTATGGATGAGAGGTTTCTGGCCTGTCAGACAATGTCATCAAAACTCTCATCCAAGTTCTTAAAGAAATTATTTGGTCATTTTAGGAGAGGAGGGTTCTTTCAGTTTTCTTGCACCATACTCTGAACATGGGCTTGAATGGGTTTTGAATTAGGCTCTTTTGGAATGGAGAAGTGAGATTTGACTATCTACTATAATCACTGAATTGTCCTACCAACATTAAAATCTAGAGACTATTAATGATAGCACAGCAATCTACCTCATTTGCCATGATGGTGTGCAACTGAATAGCCTGCCCCTTTAGAGCAGTGGTGCTTAATGGTAAGCCCATCCTGTCATGTGGTGTGGCATGGGCCTTTAAGAGTTTGTAAGGTCCAACTATATATACAAGGAACTGGGGGATATTCAGTGAGAGGAAGTAGTCCTAGGAGTAAGAAGTGTTTGGGAGGAAATCCCATTACTGTTTCTTTAAGGGCTGGGGCCAGGAGCCTTGCAGAGAACATGAGGCAAGGCTCTCCCATCCCCTAGTAAATTGGGGATGAGCTGGAAGAAGAGGACCAGCATAAATGCTGCTTCCTCATTCATAGCAGACAGAAGAAAGACTGTCCTATTGGGCACCCTGAAGTGTGATTGAAGAAAAAGAGCCAGCTGAGGGAAAAGCTGGCAAAGGTCTTACAGTTGGCTAAAACACAACTGAGCTTCAGAGAGGAGAATTGAGGGCTCCTGCTTCAGAAGGACCAGGAAGTCTTACTAACAGAACCCAGCTGCAAAGAGGAGAGCTGGGGTGACTGCAGTTTAAGGGGAAAGTGAGGGGGCTAACTAATATAGCCCAGTTCCAGAGAGGAGAGCTGGGGATTACTCCTTAAAGGAGGACTGACAGGAGTAGCCCAAAGAAGGAATAGAGATGCATAGTCTCTAGAAATAGAGACTGTTTATAGGCACAGGAAAGAAGAATCTCCTAATTATGTTTATGGCTCTTGTTTATATATGAGACTTGTAAAAAGGGTGCTTTTTAAGGTCAGTCTGGATTTGCTTATCACCTGAGTGAAGGGAAGTGAGGCAGGGCTTACCTGTGGTGCTGCACCTGACTGAAAGGGGGTGCACTGGAGTGACCTCCACACCATCACGTGGTGCATGGGGAGAGAAGCAGTCAGTTAGGGTCTCATTCAATGGGATTAATCATGTTCTTAAAATTTAACCATGTGTATAAGGGAATGCTGTGTTGGGGCCTTAGTTTGCTACAGGCCAAATCATTTTACATTCTAAATATATTCACTTTGATTATTCTCTCTCCTTTTACAATGGCATAACTGTTGATCTTAACGGAATTACTCCTGATTTACACTGGATTGAACACAATCAGACCCACTGATTATATATTTTTTCAAAAAAACATTATCCTGTGCCCCTAGTTATCCTGGCCTACAAATTTTCTCTCTCAAGGTTTAGTTTCTGAAAGTAATGTGTTGAGGGTCATGTGTCTATCATTCATATTTTCAGGGATACTTCATTTTAAAAAAATATAGTAGTGTAATGGAAACTTGTTCTTGTGTATGTCCTAGAGAGGTGACAGCTATTTTTCTCTTAGCAAAAATGAAATGGCTGTCTAGATGTATGTCATTTGGCTCAATTAAATATATATAACAGTGCTGCCAGTATGATTTAAGTAGTAATTTAGATATAAAATGCTGCAAACATTTTCTAGTGAAATCCTTGATTGTGGTAAAAAACAGATGAAGCTTGTTCATGACTTATATCAAGTTGGACAAATCCACGAACTTCTCCAAGCCTCAATTTACCGATCTGTGAACCTGAAAGTATCCCAGTGCAAAAAGGCAAGGGGCTCACTGATATTTGATGGTAAGTTTCTGCTGTGCTGACCAGTTCAATGTTCCCCAAACTCACTAACGTCATAACCTGTATCTAGAAGGTGTCATGTAAGATATCAATAGAAAGCTGATATACATATACCACACAATAATATTAATGATCAGTATGGAGGACAAATTCAAAATTACCAACCTACTGGAAATTGTTATCCAAGTGCGTCTGCAGAGCAGGGCTGAAGTTGCCCAATCCTAGACAAAGGAATGTGGTTCTACCATCTGGAAGGTATTTCCAAGGTATATTAAGAGACAATGGGAATGTAGGTTACATATAAAGTAAATATGACAATCAAGCCAACAAGGGGAGGAGGAGGCATCACGGCGGGGGAAGGGGGGAGTGGGGAATGGACATTGCAGGAAACAGACCAATTTGCATTTTAGCACACACCAGCAGGGGAAGAAACCAACATGGAACTTCCTTCACCAGACTCCATGTTGCTTTCCTCACAGCTTGAGTGAACTTTACTGTGGGGATAATATTCAAACGAATCCATTTCAAAGGTTCCTTGGGCTATAAAAGAACGGGGCAAAGAACCCCAAGTTATCTTTCACCTAAGAAGACAAAGGAATTGAGCACTTTGGACTTTGTGGGAGATTCTAACCAGAAGGATAGTCAGCCATTTCTCTGGAAGGTAGATTAGTAAGGAAGAACTACTTTGAACAAATATTTTGTTAAATCTTACCCTATAGAGTGTGTTTCACTTTTATTTGCTTTGTAGTTGAATTCACTTAAAGTCCTGTCTCCTTTTGTTAATAAATTTGTTTTACTTTTAAGCTAAGACAACCCAGTGCTGTGTTTGATTTAAAGTTAAAGTTAATTCCAGTTTATGTGGCAACCTACTGGTGTTGTTATCTTTAAAGGAATAAATAAACCTTATCTCTCTGAATGTTCCAGAAGAGGGCTGGACATTACAGAGCACACAGTTTTGGGAAAATTTGGGACTGGCCAGGTGTAACCAAGGCTGGTGGAAGCCACAGTGTGGTAGTGGAGTAACAAGTGATCTGCTGGAATCATGGCACTGAACCAGGGTTGCTTAACACACAGAAACTCAGTGCATGCCTGTATGCTGACTGGAAATGTCCAGTCAAGAGAGCTACAGGAGTAGAGCATTTTGAGGCATTCAAAAGTACATGGCAGGTAGTGAAACAATCCCTCACTGGTCTGGATTGCACCCCACAACATGAAACCGTCTCTTATAAAGGTTCTAATCATATTTATCTCAGAGGTATTATCAGGGTTAATTAATGTTTGTAAAAGTGCTTTGAGCTCCTGATTTTATATATTAAAAAAAAAAAGTATGTCTACAAGTACAAAGTATAACTGATTATTAAATTTCAGAGTCTGAGAAGTGTAGCTAGGAGATTTTTTTGCCTTAGTGGTATCCATAGGACTGACTCTGGCGCACTCTGGAGCCTCGCACTTATGCCGTAGTATATGAGGCAATGCCGGCCCTACACCCCTTCAGTTCCTTTTTTCTGCCCGTGATCATTGTTGGAATGGCTCTTCTCTCTTGCGTTTGCAAGGGCCTAGTGGTTTTCTCGTTAGTCCGATAGATATCCTTGCAAATAGTTATTATTCTAGTTTAGATGAGTTTTAGGTTAAAAGTAATGGTCCCTTTGAGGACGTTTGCCCGGCGGGGTATGCCCCAGTCCCCGGGCTTCACACTGCTTAGTGACCCTCATAATAAGTGCCTACTGTCTGGGAGAAACACACGTGAGGGATAGGTGTAAGATCTGCAAGAGCCTGAAAACCCTGTTGACGGAGGCAGCACTCAAGACCTTCCTTGGAGCCTTCCTTCTCAGACTTGGCACCAAGCACGTCACTGTCGGTACAGAGTGTCTCACCAGCACCGAACTCTTTGCGATGCCGTTCACTGTTGCCAGTGCTGAAAAAGTGATAGAAAAAACAGGGCTGCTCTCCTGCAGCGAAAAAAGACCAAAAGGCAGAGTCAGCAAAGGACCTGTGCCAGACCAACCTCTGACCTGCTAGACTTAGCCTCCCCGCTTAGGGCCAGGAACCCCCCAAGGGAGCACCCCCAACTCCTGGGAGTGGAAGAGGACCCCTCAGCCTAATGGTATTGTCAATCCTGGAGGGCTTCCCAGCGGCCAGGGACTTGATGACCCTGCCAGTGCTTCCTACTCCAATGGGGTTATCCTTGGCATGAGAGCAAGCAAGGGCATCTATCTCCAGAGGCAAACCCACTATGGGGCCACCCTAGTGGGCAGTCAGTCAGCGCCAATCTCCATCCATCTACTGGTCCATGACTCCACAATCACGATTTCTGGCACTGCACCGAAGATCCCCGCCATCTCGACCCCGATCCCCAGCTCCACTTTCCTGGTCCTGGAGCGGAGGCTCACGGGCATATAATTTGCAATCGCCTTGATGCCGGTCGCCGCCTTCTCAGCACTGTTCACCAGAGCGGCACCGATCTCCGGAAATCCTGCTCCGTACCATGGAACTGCATAGACCATGGCGCAGCCAAAAATTGTCAAGCAGGCGCCATTCCCTTCTGATGAGGCAATGTTAAGGGGAATCTAACTGAAGGTCACCGTCCTCTTGGCACCGCCCCCCAGTACCACACTGTAGTCACCAGGAGGAGCCAAAATCAGCATAATAAATCCAAAACGAAGGACACATGAGATGGAATCTAGAAATTAAAACATTTAAATCTATATTATATAGTCTTTTTTCCTGACCATCAACACTCTGACTTATGTTTCTTAATTTTGTGTTTGTCCATTTTCAGTAATTAAAAGTGAGATAAGAGCAGTTCTGTTGGAAGGAAATAAAGTTAAGTTTAAATATAGGTGATTTTAATTCAGGAAAATTGAGATACATTGAGCAGCATCATGATTGGTTGTATTAGGTACTTCTAGTTTATTTTTGGGGATTTTTTTTCTTTACCTGAATTGTGCTAAGCTTTCTAAAATGTACAAACATCTTGGAAGGGTTTAGTGATTTAGTTCTGTAGTTATCTGCATTTTTATACTGATTCTTCTTTTGTTGTTTGAAATAATGATTGATAGATAATAGAAATATTTGTTCTTATCCATAATTAGTGGATTTCACTCATTCAATATTTTCATAATTAATCTGCACTGGGGAATACAAATTACCTTGAAAAGGGAAGTAATAAGTACATTGCAATGATAAATGATTCTATTGTTTGTTTGGTAGCAAAAGATAAAATGCTGCAGGTTTTTGTGAAAAATGGAAAAAAATTGACAGGAAGAAGAATGACGATAACAAATACATTGTTTTTGTTCAGTTTTTTCCGAAGGAAGGAGGAGAGAATGACTTTACTGCTGAGGAACAGATACAGCAACACAATATAGCTAAGGCTTTTGTTTTTCGGGGCTTATTTTTAGCAGTTTTTCAGTTCTGTGTAGATGTCCAGAAATCCAGGTTTTTCAGGGCTTTCTCTTTGTACATACTGTGTAGTGAGTAATCTTTTTGTAATGTTCCTTAGTGTGCTTTAAAGTGGTACTGTTTCAAACAGCACTATGTTCAAATGCACTAGTGAACCTTTAATGCACAACAGCTGAGGATCTATGCAGACCAGTGAATGTACATCATGTTAGACTGTCTACATTGACAGCGGCAGATTCGCCAAAAAGCGTAGCGCTGCGTCAATGGCATGTTAAACAAAAGTTATGAAGTCGACAAGAGTTACACAATCTATGAATTTCGCCAGCAGTGTGGACCAGGACTAAATGTGGTTTAGAACGCTCTTGCCCATAGTCTGCTTTACTGCTCTGTGTAGAAAAGCCCTTAGATACAGTAACATTTCAAGTGTTTCCCCATAAGCATAGTTTAACTTGTATTTGGGAGGGGCAGCTCCAGTTAGGCCAACGGAGCTGTGTGGGGATGAGGTGGCATCTCCCACTCCAGATTACGCCCATCTGTTTTCCCATGTTTATTGGATAAGCACCAATTTCATTTTTTGTACTGTGGGGGTGTTACTGATGTTTATTGATTAAAACTTAACATTAGAAGCCTTTAAATATAGTATATATGTGTATATAATTATGTTCTCTAGTGGAGTGATTGCTCATATCCATTCCAATATAGGTGTGTGCGTGCCCCGTGCACAGATTCCTGGAACTTTTTTCCCTTAGCAAGTCTCGTAGGGTCGGCTCAGGCGCCCCCTGGACTGCCGCGCTCATGCCGCAGTACATAGAGCACTGCCGACCCTGCGGGCCCTCAGTTCCTTCTTTCCGCCTGTGACAGTTGCTGGAACGTCTGCCTCTTGCATATCGCAAGTAGCCTCCCTTAGCATTCTAGTGCGTTTCTTTGTTTGTTGATTGTTTATAGTTTACAAGTCAACAGTAGATAAGTTAAAATAGATAGTGCCCTTAGGGGCTACATTAGAGCCATTCCTGGCTCCACTGGCTTCAAAGCCTGCACCGTGTGTGCAAAAGTCTTCCCTGTGAGTGATCCTCACGATCGCTGCCTCCGATGCCTCGGAGAGCAGCACAGAAGAGAAAAATGTAAAATCTGCAAGGCCTTCAAGCCACGCACCGAAAAAGAGCGGAACGCCCGACTGAAGGCTATCCTGATGGAGTACGCGCTCTGCCTGGACTCAGAGCCATCGCAATCACTGGCGGCACCGAGCGTCTCCTCGGTGCGGAGCGTTCCGACGGCACCGGCACCGAAGTCTGCGGTGCCAAAGAAAAAGAAGTGGCCTGAGGCCGGACTCATGGACTCCTCCCTGCGACCAGTACAGCAGGGAGCAACACAGAAGATGCCCCAGCCACGTGCTGTGGAGGTTACTCGGGCACCGGCATCTCCTTGCAGGGAGCCTCCCCTGACTCCTGGGGGTGGGGGAGCGCCCCTGCAAGGGCCATCAACGCCGGAGGCTTTCGCGGCGGCACGCGCCCTTATGGGCCTGCCCACGCCTCCGTCCCCCCCCCAGGCCGAGGGTTCTGGGACGGGCGTCTTGGGGTAAACCCGCACTGGGTTGCCCCGGTGAGTGGAGGAGGCAGGAGTCGAGGTCTCCCCTCAGAGGGTCCAGAGTGCTGGCTCCCCTCCTAGCTCCGACTCTGAGTCATCGAGCTCCTCAACACCGCGGGCGGTCAAGAGGCAAACATGTGAGGCGATGCCATTCCAGTTCCGCCTTGCGCAGGGGTCATAGCTCCGGCACCTCAGTATGGAGCCTCCCTCGGCACCGATCCCTAACCCTGGTGCACAGCCCGCGTTTCTGAAATGGGTGACTGTGCTCACCCCTGCATCGAGTGTTCCGGCACCGCCTGCTCCAGTACCGGTCATCTCGGCACCGCGGAGTCGATGGCGCTCTCGCTCGGGTTCACGGAGACATAGGAATCATCGCTCCCAATCCCAAGGTGGGAAGCGTCACCACAAGAGGTCGAAGCGCAGGAGGAGATCCACATCCAGCTCTTCCAGCAGCTCATCCCCCCGACGGCACCGGAGACGTCTGCACCGGCGCTCCTCGTCATCGTCTTGGGGCCGTTCACCACCCCGGGGCCACAAACGTCAGTCTAGCGGCTCCGGATCCCAGGCACGCCAGCGAGACATACTGCAGGAACCGATGCAGGCAACGGCGTGGCCCCAAGGCCCCTGGCAGTGGCCGTACTGGGGGCCGTAGGGTACCCAGATGGGCCAGGGCACCATGTCCATCCACTCTTCGATGGCCCAGCCAGCACCCCCGCCTCCGGGTCAACCGAACCAGGGTCACCCCTCTAATGAGGGTTCAGACCCTGAGGAGGGTCCCTCCACGGGGCCGCTCCCACAGTCCTCCTCCTCCCCAGATGAGGCAGTGGCCAGGGACTGTAAGGCCCCCCTCTTTCACTTCCAGGTCCACCAGGACCTGCTAAAGCGGGTGGCAGGCAATCTGAACATGGACCTCAAAGAAATGTCAGAGGAGGAGGACCTCCTCTTTGGGTCATCTGGGTTGGCAGGGCCATCACGCGTCGCCCTGCCGATGCACGAGAGGGTTATGAAGCTTGCAAAGGCCCTCTGGCAGACTCCCTCTTCTGTGGCCCCCACCTCCAAGGCCGTGGAAAGGAAGTACTATATCCCCAAAGAAGGATTTGACTTCCTATACAGTTATCCTACCCCGCGGACATTGGTTGTGGACACTATCAACCAGCGCGACCGGCAGGGCAACCAGGGCAACACCCCTAAAGATAGACAGCAAAAAGCTGGACCTCTTTGGCCGTAAGGTGTACTCCACCGTGGCACTGCAGCTACGCGTCGCTAACCACCAGGCGCTCCTGTGGAGGTATAACCTCAGTCTGTGGTCCTCGCTACAGAGGTTCCAATTGGTTTTGACACCAGACTAGGCCGCGGACTTTGCCACTGTGACCCAGGAAGGAGTGGCAGTGGCAAACGCGGCATTACAGTCAGCCAGTGATGCGGCATCCTGGCTTTGGCCATTGTCATGTGCTGCTGCTCCTGGCTGCAGTCCTCAGGCTTATCCCAGGAGGTCCAGCAAGCCATACAGGACCTCCCATTCAATGGGGCTGGGCTCTTCTCAGATAAAACAGATGAGAAGCTCTATGCCCTGAAAGACTCGCGAGCCACCCTAAGGTCCCTAGGGCTCTACACCCCGTAGGTCGTGAGACACCAATCTCGGCCTCAGGCCCAGAGGCAGCCACCACCTCCACCCAGGCCAGCCCCCAGACCCGCTCAACCCAGGAGGGGTTGGGATTGCTACCGGGTGCCCAGTCGCTGTGACCACCCGGGGTCCTCGGTGGGGCCCCAACAAGGCCCAAGCAAGGGCAACAACGGAAATAAAAGGTTTTGATGATGTGCACGAGGGTGGCACTCCTTCCTTGCCCCTGGATCTCTCCTGGCCCTTTGCCCACAGGCTCCGGCCGTACTATGCCGAGTGGGAAACCATCACCACGGACCGCTGGGTCCTCAGAGTAGTCCTCAGGGGCTATGCCCTCCAGCTCACGGCCTTCCCCCCGGACGCCGCCCCCCACCCCGTCCCGCTTCAGGGACCCCTCTCACGAGCAACTCCTCGTACAGGAGGTCAACTCCCTCCTGCTCGGAGCTGTGGAAGAGGTTCCTCCACAGGAAAGGGGAAGGGGATTTTACTCACGATACTTCCTCATCCCTAAGGCCAAGGAGGTCCTGAGGCCCATATTAGACCTCCGCCGTCTGAACAGGTTCATCAGACACATCAGGCTTCACATGGTTTCTCTAGCCTCCATCATTCCCACTCTAGATCCAGGGGGCTGGTATGCTGCCGTCAACCTCAAAGATGCGTATTTCCATGTTAATATCTTCCCCGGTCACAGAAGGTTCCTTAGGTTCATGGTAGCTGGCTGCCACTACCAGTTCTTGGCCCTGCCCTTTGGCCTCTCGTCACCCCCCAGAGTCTTTACAAAGTGTATGGCGGTGGTGGCGGCCCATCTCCACCGCAAGGGGGTCCAGATCTTCCCATACCTGGACGACTGGCTGATCCGGGGCAGGTCCAGGGCTCACGTGAGGAACAGCCTAGCACTCACCTGCATGACATGCACCAGACTGGGGCTGCTCATCAATGAGCAGAAGTCCACGCTCACCCTGGTGCAGTGCATAGAGTTTATAGGGGCCACCCTGGATGCCACCCAGGCCAGAGCTTTCCTCCCACGGCCTCAGTTCGAGACGATGGCCGCCATAATCGCCGATCTGCACAGGTCCCCCACGATGACAGCCAGGCACTGCCTTCAGCTGTTGGGACATATAGCGGCATGTACGTATGGGGTGAGGCTGGCTCGTCTCAAGTTCAGGCCTCTCCAAGGGTGGCTGGCCTCGGTATATATACCTGCCAGATACTCGTTAAACAGGGTGGTCACAGTTCCCACCCAGGTACTGTCCTCCCTGGACTGGTGGCGGAACACAAGAGAGGTTCTGAAAGGGGTTCCTTTCAGAGACCTGGCTCCTTCAGTGACTCTAATAACGGATGCCTCAGACGTGGGGTGGGGGGCCAACATCAGCAAGGACCTGTGCACCCAGAGGCTCTGGTCACCAGATGAAAGGGCTCTCCATATCAATGTCAGGGAGCTCAGAGCAGTCCGTTTAACCTAAAAGGTCTTCCTCAGGTTCCTGAGGGGCAGGATGGTTCAGGTCCTCACGGACAATAAGGCGGTCATGTTCTGTGTGAACAGGCAGGGAGTGGCGTGCTCCTCGGCTCTTTGTCAGGAGGCTACTCGACTGCGGGACTTCGCAGTGAGGCACGACTTCCACATCTCTGCCTCTCACCTCCCGGGGGTCAGGAATGATGAGGCGGACCACCTCAGCAGGTTGTTCTTACCCCGCCACGACTGGTCACGGCACCCTGAGGTGGTGACTTCAGTTTTCTGAAAGTGGGGGTTCCCTAACTGGAGCTGCTCGCGTTGTCATGGAAGAGGAAGTGCCCGAGGTTCTGCTCGCTCCAAGGTCGCGAGCCGGGCTTCCTCTCCAACGCGTTCCTGCTATACTGGATGGGGACCCTCACGTATGCATTTCCCTCCATTCCTCTGCTGCCCAAAGTCCTCTTGAAGATCAAGAGGGACAGAGCGGACATCATACTGATTGTGCCAGCTTGGCCGAGGCAGCACTGGTACAGCATGCTGCTCGACCTGTACATCGACACGCCGCTCCCGCGGCACTATGACCTGCTCTCCCAGGACCAGGGTCGCCTGCTGCACCCGGACCTGGAATCCCTCCACCTGATGGCATGGAGACTCTCTGGCTGACGGAGGGAGAGAGAGCCTGCTCCATACAGGTCCAGCAGGTTCTGCTCGGTAGCAGAAAACCTTCCACTCAGGTGGTGTACTGGGCCAAGTGGAAGCGTTTTACCTGTTGGGCGGAGTCCCAGGGTATCCCATCGAGCTGTTTGCCCATACAGGCGATTTTGGAGTACTTGCTCCATCTGAAGCTCCAGGGCCTGGTGCTGGCCTCCCTCGGGGTACACCTGCTGGCCTTCTCAGCCTTCCACCAGCCAATGGAAGGGTGATCCCTGTTCTCCCACCCCATGTCAGTCAGGTTCCTCAAGGGGGTGGAGAGGCTGTATCCGCAGGTCCGTGACCCAGTGCCTCCCTGGGATTTGAACCTGGTCCTCGCCATGTTGACTGGACCCCCCTTCGAGCCCATGGCTACATGCCCGCTGCTCGTCTTCTCTTGGAAGGTAGCCTTCCTGGTGGCCATTACATTGGCTAGGAGGGTCTCTGAAATTAGGGCCTTGACCTCGGAGCCCCCCATACTGTCTTCTACAAAGACAAGGTGCGACTGAGACCCCACCCGGCGTTTCTGCCTAAGGTGGTGTCCCAGTTTCATTATAACCAGGTTATCTTCCTCCCTGTGTTCTTTCCTAAACCTCACGGTTCGGAGGAGGAGCGGAGATGGCACTCGCTGGATGTCAGACGAGCCCTGGCCTACTACATGGAGTGGACCAACCTGTTCCAGAAGTCAACGCAGCTGTTTGTGGCAGTTGCAGACCGGATGAAAGGCTCACCTGTCTCCACCCAGTGAATCTCCACCTGGATCACCGCCTGTATTAAAACCTGCTACGAGCGGATGAAGATGCCGTTTCCAGGAGCTGTGACAGCGCACCCAACCAGAGCCCAGGCCTCATCCGCTGCCTTCTTGGAGCGAGTCCCCCTCCAGGACATCTGCAGAGCAGCGACCTGGGCATTGGTCCACACCTCCATGTCCCACTACACCATCGTGCAGCAGGCGAGAGAGGACGCGGGCATCGGCAGGGCCGTGCTCATGAGAGCAGCTCTCCGTTGACTCCTACCCACCTCCAAGGTATGGCTATTTAATCACCTATATTGGAATGGATATGAGCAATCACTCGAAGAGAGAAAACAAGGTTACTTACCAGTAACTGTTGTTCTTCGAGATGTGTTGCTCATATCCATTCCACGCCCACCCTCCTTCCCCGCTGTCGGAGTCAGCAGAAAGAAGGGACTGAGGGCCCGTGGGGTCGGCAGCGCCCTATGTACTGCGGCATGAGCATGGCACTCCAGGGGGCGCCTGAGCCAACCCTACGGGGCTTGCTAAGGGAAAAAAGTTCCGGGAATCTGTGCACAGGGCGCACACACACCTATATTGGAATGGATACGAGCAACACATCTCGAAGAGCAACAGTTATTGGTAAGTAACCTTGTTTTTCATTTACCATTCATCTTTATGGAGATATGTTATTTGTATTAGCCATGGAAACATGTTGTTCCTTTTGCATTTACTGGAGCATATGAGTGTGTCATTTCTAAGATCCACTGTACTCTGAAAATTGTTAAACTTCTCTGATCCATTAAAAATAAAAATCTTTTCTGAAAAGGCATGAATCTGCATGATGGGCTGCTGCTCAAAATAGTTAAAATATATTCTTTATAATAGTGTTGTTTTAAAAAATATTGTACTTTAACTTATTCCTGTGTGTACTAAATAGAAAAATTGTAGTTCCTTCGTATAAAAACAACTTGACTTCTTGTCACCTTAGTTTGAGCTGCCTGAATGTTAATTAGCCAAACAACGAAAAATACCTGTGCTGCTCTACAGAAAGCAGGACCAGTGTAGCCCCGTTTAGATTGAATTACTTACAGAAAATAATATGAGGGGGCTCTTGTTGTTCAGAATATACTTGCTTTTGTGTCATGATGTCCAAGTAATCTGCTATATTTTATGTGGCTCCAACGTTGCTATATCTTTTTATCAATGTGTAGTACTTTATATATTGAAAAGATTTTTCCAAATAGTACTACTCATATGGCAATTTTGTGTGAAAGCTGGTATTATGAAAATTTCCATTTGTCCTTACGTAATCAACACTTAATTTTACAGCACAAATGATAGAGATTAGAAATCAGGTTGTAGATAATGGGCTCCAACTCAGGTGATAAAGATCTTCTTGATCTGATGGGCAAAGTATTGTAAATCATTAGTATTAGTATTAAACACTGAGGATATGTAAAGAAATGGTCCAAATTTAACAAATATGCAACATGAAGTGAAGTAATATTTCAGTGGTCTCACACCCGTACCAGCTATCCTGTTTGAATAGAAACTGTGAACATAAATCAAGTAACGTATAATTTATTCTTAAATCTGTATCTCCTCCATTTGTTCATGAAAAGAGGTGTGATATTGGTAAGTTGGGGAAACAAAAGCTGATGTCTCTCAGCCTAAATAACTTTATACTTGACAGTCTGGCATTGATGCTTAGTTTTTCTCCCACTAATTTGGACTGAGGGCTCAATTTCAATCAGGGAAACCTTGTACATCCTCCCTGAAAGACATATGGAGTAATGGAAGGTAGATTTAGTTCTTCAGGAGCTTTAGTTGTGATAATATTTGTTTTTTACTGGAATTAATATAAGCCATTTTCAAGCTAGAAAGACTTCTGCTGTTTTCTGTGTGTGCAGCTCCCCACATGCATTTACAGTGCAGCGATTGAGCCACTATCTTGCTCTGCAGTTCTTTGGGGGTAAGTAGACTTAGCTAGTGATCACACTTACATGGGTAATCATCACCAGTGCTCTTGCAAGGTATTATTATGAATGATCCATACTTAAATGCTGGCCATTAAATCTGATAATTTTGTCATACATTTTCTTTTACAGCCATTCTGCTACTTCACACTATGTTTATCATTAAATCTCCTGTCCCCTTCCCATTTTTAAATATTACACATTTCTTTGTGAGAAATGAATGTATTTCCAAAGTTCAGTATTGCATTGTCATAATAATCCAAATATATTAAGAATAATAATTTTCTGTCTTATTCATAGACAACTTGCAGTGGAAATAAGACTAGGACTCTTATGTGAATCTGTGGAGGTTTGTTTATTTTCTACAAGAGATATTTATAAGTAGCTGGGCATTATTTGCTTAGTTTAGGCTAGCTTTTGATAGAATGTTGCTTCTTAAAATTCTAGTAGATTACAGTCTGAGAATTTAAATTTTTGGCTGTGTTTAGACATTTCAGATGTTCCTTTTCTTTCTTTTTGAAAAGTACAAGTAAACTGAGAACACTTCAGATAACACATGTAGTTAGTATTTTTCATAGGAGTTGAATTACTGCACTGAAAATCCATTTATTGAGACTAACTTTGGCAGATGATCTAATCAGTTAGAAGTAAGTGCAGTGTATCTGAAAACCACAGCTTTTAATAAAGGGAAAAAATAATTTCTGCAAGTCTCTAGTATTTGAATGCCAAGGACAGATGAAAGAAAAACACAGATTGGAGAAAAATACTAGTTTAATCCATGTGAAAATCTGATGGAGTAATTTATGGCATTGTCAAGAATCCAGATATGTTTCAGCCTGAAAATGAAAGCTATATATTTTAGTGCAAAGATTGTTCATTGTATTATGGGTGGCAAATTCAGATTTAACTGAAGAACTCTGAGTTAACAAGTTACTATTTGCTAGATAATGTAAACATTGCAGAGGGAACGTCAGTGTTGAATTGTTAATGTCTTTTTTAATTATATATATATATATATATATATATATATATATATATATTTACCTTAGAGCAGTTGCACATTTTTGTCTAATTGTTCTAGTAGTAATGATAAAGTGATATTTACTTTCTTCATTGTATGAACTAAATTTGAGTAAAATTGCAGAGCTAATATTTAAAGAGGGAGAAGATAGGGACCTTGCATATTAGCTTTGGACTCACAGATTCATAGATTCCAAGATCAGTAGAGGCCATTGTAATCATCTAGTCTGCCCTCATGTATAACACAGGCCATAGAATGTCTTAAAAATAATTCCTAAAGCAGATCTTTTAGCAAAACATCCAATCTTGAAAAAGTTTTTTTGTTTTTGCAGCTGAAGAATGAAAGCATTACAGATGGAAGTGCAATAATTGGTTTCAGTATATTGTAAAATCTTCATATCATAACTGCACCTACTAAACTCCAGTACAACACTTTTTCGAGTAGACCGTAATGTGTATGCTACCATATTCTGCGAGGCAGTTTTAGTCCCTATACTTACTTATCCTCTCTTTCAAGATCACTGTCATGCCTCCAGTGCAAGCTAGTTTCACCATTTTGCTGGTGACCTGTTTGGGGTCCACTTAGGGACAGCAATAGAATGACTTGTGACTTTCCCAAGGTCACATTGGAGGTCTGTGGCAGAGTAGAAAATTGAACCCAGGTCTTGCAAGTCCTTGGTTAGTGCCCCACCCCCTGGACTGTTCTTTCTCTTCTCCCAAATTCTTTTCAAAGATAGTGTCAGAATTTCTCTTCAGTCATCCTCAAAATATTTGCCCCATTGTTCTGGGTCCATGCTGATAAGACCTTTATCTATAACTTATATATTCAAAAAGTCCTTTATCTGAAATGGACTGAAGGCCTTAAAAAGTCCACCTAATTTTTTGTTTCATTTGCTACCGGTATGTTAAGTTAAACTAGCTTTAAGTGATCGATGTCTTAATAGTTTTTTGCATTTGTCATTTTTATCCCTTAGCTGTTCTGGCTGTACAAGGACCTGCTTAGTCATATAAGGTCAGAGGCATGTCAGCAATCTCAGATCTGTTCCTTTAGAGGAGATTTTCAGAGCTGTTTCCAGGCTGCTCTCAATCTTTTTTTTATTTTAAAGTCATTGATTTGATTGGATAGCTCATCATCAATCAAATTTGGCTTCTCACTGATAGAGAATCTATTTCTGGATGGGGGAAGGGGAAAAAAGCTTGAACTTTCCCACATGTTGTGTTTGTTCCGTTTCTCTCCACCAGGAGAGGCTGTTTTTGTGATGTTTTGTATTGTTTGTGAAGAGGTATCTTATCCTTCCTATACCAAAAAGTTTTTCTCCAATCTGTTGTGATGGGTTTTGCTTATAAACTGTAATAAGTTACATTTATAATTAATTTTCTTATGTATTTAGTTATTTAAAGGCATCTTGATGCTTCTTATTCTCCAAGAGTGGAGATCTATTGTGGTATTTATCTTAGGTGAAAAGTAGTACTTACAAAATCTTGTTCTTAAGAGAGCAATTAGAATAGGTGCGAACATGGCAAAGTTAGTGATGAGTTGCTGTCCATTTATTCTTTTTTTAAGACCTGTGTGTAGCATTTCTGTACTGATTTAACGATAAATGTTGAGTGTGTGTATGTGTGTGAGTAATATTAAAAAATAGTCACTGTGCTAGTCCCACCTATTATTAAGGCTGCCCAATACTTCCTATTAAAAGATCCAGTTTTTCATTTGCTTATAACTTTAACTAACTTTTAACTGGTTGGGCTGAAATTATCCATATCAGGTGTCTGCTTCAGGCTAATTTAAAAAAACCCAGCCATTTCCAAAAAATGAGGCTAGGAAATTTTTTTGTCCATTTAAAAAGATTCTGGTGCCCTCTTCTTGGGAGCAGGGTCTTGAAATTTGGTTGAGGAGTGGCCTTTGTGTAAAGGACATGCCTTTTGCTGTCCATGATAGCAGCGTGTAACTACCAGAAAGGGGGTTCCTGGGAGGATGGAGCTAGGCTGTTCTCAATGATACTAGATGACAGAACAAGGAGTAATGGTCTCAAGTTGCAGTGGGGGAGGTCTAGGTTGGATATTAGGAAAAAAAAATTTCACTAGGAGAGTGGGGAAGCACTGGAATGGGTTACCTTGGGAGATGGTGGAATCTCTATCTTGAGAGGTTTTTAAGCTGCAGCTTGACAAAGCCCTGGCTTGGATGATTTAGCTGAGGTTAGTCCTGCTTTGAGCAGGGGATTGGACTAGATGACCTCCTGAGGTCCCTTCCAACTCTAATATTCTATGATTCTATGTAAAAATCTGCCCAAATTTGACCTTTGAAAAATCATTTTCCACATGATCGGTAGAGACTTGCTAGACTTTTGCAACTAACTTCCTGAAGATTCCATTTGTACTGGACATGCTCCAGCCTCCTAGGGCTGAGCAGGTGTTTCCTTTCAATTTGCAGCTCTTGGCTGCTGTAAGCTGCATCGTGCTCAGTTACCAGAACTGAGAGCAGGGAGCCTGTCTGTCCTTTTCTATTAATACTCTCCTGCTAGGCCCAGGCAGCAGGGAGGAGGAAGCTTACTGTTTGGAAAGTATAGGTAACAAGATCCTGGCCTGAGGGTGAGTGGGAAGATTGAAATAAGAAACCTGTGAAGTAGACTGGGTCTTGAAATTTGCAGAGGGGAGAGGGAAACTGGGACTGGGCAGACAAGCGGACTGGAGCTGGAATGGGGAGCCTGAGGAGTGGAAATTGGGACTGGATAGGTGAGGGGAATGGGGCTGGAACAAGGAGCCAGGGGTGAAAACACAAGACTGGGAGAGATTTGAGGGGATGGGAGTCAACACTTGGGCAGGTGATGGGATGAGAAACAGGCAGAAGAGACTGTTCCAACTAGAACATACTTTCTTCCAAAGACTGGAATGGAACCCAAGATTCTTAAGTCTCATTCCTCTGCTATCAGCAAGTATCTGTGAAACCCCCTCGTAAAGTGTCTTACATTTCCATTTAGCGCTGGTTCATATAGAAGATAACGACTATTGCAATCAGTTACTCAATTCAGGTGGCAGAGGCTTGTAAGGTAGACCTAAAGGATACAACCTTGCTGATTATCTATCGGTGGGTGGGTGTTGATCTGTTGCTATGTGATGGAATTTCTGTTCTTTTAGGCTTGCCTTTTTAAAAACCTATGCAATTGCACATGCAAAAACTATTTTAAAAGAATGAGTAAGTTTGCAAACTCAAGCACTCAAAAGTTTTATTTTTGTGATCTGTTTTTCTTCATATAAACTAAGGCTTTTTTTGTTTGTGCTGTAATTTGAAACTTTAGCAATCCAGTTTAAACACAAGTGAGCTGGAGGATTTCTATAGTAGTATATTGCACGCAATGGTTTTATAGCCATGTTGGTCCCAGGTTATTAGAGAGACAAGGTGGATGTCGTATAGGTCAGTTTTGTCGATTGACAACTTTTACAATAACTTTTACATTGGGAATACTGTGTGCAATTCTGGTCTCCCATGTTTAAGAAAGATTAACTCAAATTGAAACAGGTGCAGAAGAGGGCTATTACGATGACCTGAGGCACCTCAAAGAGCTTGGCTTGTTTAGCCTAACCAAGCGAAAGCTGAGGGGAGATATGATTGTTCTGTATAAATACTAGGGCTGTCAATTGATGAAAAAAATAATCATGATTAATTAATTTCACTGTTAAACAATAATAGAATATCAATTTAAATTTTTTATAAATATTTTGGATGTTTTTCTACATTTTCAAAAATATTGAGTTCAATTACAACACAATACAAAGTGTACAGTGCTCACTTTTATTACAAATATTTGTACTCTAAAAACAAATAAAAGAAATAATATTTCAATTCGCCTCATACAAGTACTGTAGTGCAATGTATTTATAATGAAAGTTGAATTTACACATGTAGAATTACGTTAAAAAAAAAAAACTGCATTAAAAAATAAAAAAATGTAAAACTTTAGAGTCTACAAGTCCACTCACCCCGGCTTCTTCTTCAACCAATTGCTAAGACAAACAAGTTAGTTTACATGTACGGGAGATAATGTTGCCCACTTCTTATTTACAGTGTCTCTTGAAAATGAGAACAGGCGTTTGCATGGCACTGTTGTAGCCAGCATCTCAAGATATGTGTGTCAGATGTGCTAAACATTCGTAAGCCCCGTTATACTTCGACCACCATTTCAGAGGACATGCTTCCATGCTAATGGTGGGTTCTGCTCGTTAATGATCCAAAGCAGTGCCGACCCTGACTCTTGTTCATTTTCATCATTTGAGTCAGATATCACCAGCAGAAGGTTGATTTCCTTTTTTGATGGTTTGATTTTTGTAGTTTCTGTATCATAGTATTGCTTTTTTTAAAGACTTCTGACAACATGTTCTAAACCTTGTCCCTATCAGGTTTTGGAAGGCACTTCAGATTCTTAAACCTTGGACTGAGTGTTGTAGCTATCTTTAGAAGCCTCACATTGGTATGTTCATTGTGTTTTGTCAATGAAAGTGTTCTTAAATCGATCAACAGGTGCTGGGTCATCATCCGGGACTGCCATAACATAAAATATATGGAAGAATGTGGGTAAAACCACAGGGCAGGAGACACATTCTCACCCTAGGAGTTCAGTCATAAATCTAATTTACACATTCTTTTTTTAATGAGCATCATCAGCATGGAAGCATGTCCTCTGGAATGGTGGCCAAAGCATGACGAGGCATACGAATGTTTAGCATATCTGGCACATAAATATCTTGCAACAATGGCTACAACAGTGCTATGTGAATGCCTGTTCTCACATTCAGGTGACACTGTAAATAACAAGCGGGCAGCATTATCTCCCATGAATGTAAACAAACTTGTCTTAGCGATTGGCTGAAGAAGAGGTAAAACTGAGTGGACCTGTAGGCTCTAAAGATTTACATTGTTTTGTTTTTGAATGCAGTTATGGTCACAAAAAAATCTACATTTGTAAGTTGCATTTTCATGATAAGAAGATTGCACTACAGTACTTGTATGAGGTGAATTGAAAAATACTATTTCTTTTGTTTTTTACAATGCAAATATTTGTAATAAAAATAATACAAAGTGAGCACTGTACACTTTGTATTCTGTGTTGTAATTGAAATCAATATATTGGAAAATGTAAAAAAATCCAAAAATGTTTATAATAAATTTAAATTGGTATTCTATTATTATTTAACAGTACAGTTAAAACTATGATTATTCTTGATTAATGTTTTTAATGGAGTTGACTCAAAACCAATTATTCATGTGAGTTAACTGCGTTTAATTGGCAGCCCTAATAAATACATCAGAGGAATAAATACCAGAGATTAGAGAGGAGTTATTTAAGTTAAGCATAAATATTGACACAAGAACAAATGGATATAAACTGGCCATCAACAAGTTTAACTTTGAAATTAGACAAAGGTTTCTAACCATTAGAGAAGGGAAGATCTGGAACAGTCCTCCAAGGAGGAGCAGTGGGGGCAAAAAACCTAACTGGCTTCAAGATTGAACTTGTTAAGTTTATGGAGGGGATTATATGATGAAACTGCCTACAATGGCATGTAGCTGGTCTACGACTCTTAGTAGCAAATATCCCCAATGGCCAGTGATGGGACACTAGATAGAGAGAGCTCTGAGTTACTACAGAGAATTATTTCCCAGGTGTCTGGCTGTTGGGCAGTGTTGCCATAATTGGGGTCGGGAAGGCATTGTCACCCAGGTCCAATTGGCAGAGCCCGTGGGTTTTTTTTGGTCTTCCTTTGCAGCATGGGGCACAGATCACTTGCAGCTTTAAACTAGGGTAAATGGTGGATTCTCAATAACTTGAAGTCTTTAAATCATGATTTGAGGACTTCAGTAACTCAGCCAGAAGTTATGGGTCTATTACAGTAGTGGGTGGGTGAGGTTCTATGGCCTGTAGATGATCACAGTGGTCCCTCTGGCATTAAAATCTATCAGTCTAAGAGGTGTAATTCCTGGAGTGTAAACTGGTGGTATCAATAGTTCATTCTTTCTGCTCTTAATAGCATAGAGCTCACTATCTGGATTATGTATTTATAGTTGAAATTTGGCACATCCGATGATTGTGTAATATGTCCTATTGTGTCATAATACATATTGTATATTTTCATACATTAGAATGACTACAGTACTAACAAGTGAAGTGGAACAGAGCTGCCAGTTGGAGTATAGGTCACTCTACAGAGTGAAAATTAAAACAGTATTTCTTACCAAGGACATTTTACTTATATTCATAGTGTATGTATTATATAAACATTCTTTGTGTACAGATGTTCACAGATGCAACTAATTCCTTAAGAGGTGGTGGTAAAAAATTCTTTACTAAAAGAAAGATAAACATGAATTATTGCATATGAGGAGGTTATTGAGTACAGCATTCTTATGACTTGCAGTGCCAATCATTGAAAGGATATGTAAAAACAATGTATGACACATTATTTCCGAGCATGTATTTATATCAGTATGGTAGTGATGCATGGGTAAGGCTCTATTGGCAATTATTTGCTAAGTTTCTATTTTCTGTGCTTGTAACTTTTTCTAAAAACTGTATTTGAGATTTCAGTTTATCTTCATTACTCCTGGTCTAATGGTTACAGTTAAGAATATTTATATAGAAAATGTAAAGGACAGGGGATAAGCCATTTTTTAGTTACCATGCTCTGGAGAAAGTTTTATAATATTTTCAAATGCTTTCTTTGAACCTTGATACCCCAAGCAGACTTAATTTTAAAACTTCACTCAATAGTCTGCCTTGGTAAATGGAAAGAAATTTTGTTAAAAAATGAAGTTGCAAGATTTGTAAAATGCACCCTTACATATATGCACACTTAAAACATCTAAATACATTAATAACGGATATCAATTGAAAAAATAAAAAATGTTCTAGCTGTTCCAGTAGCTACTTCAAAGATCAACCAAAATAAAATCTCCATGTTAACTTATCCCCTGTAAAAAAAAATAAATAAATAAAAAATAAATAAAAAAATCTGCAAAAATAGGTGTGCCTTGCTATGTGCCCTGAAAAAACAACACAACTTGAGCTCCATTAAATCAAAAGAGGGAGTAAATTCCAGAATGAAATATCCTCAGTTGAGAAGATTCTGCCTCCAGACTAAAATGTTTTCTGAAGACTTAGTTGAATTTAACGGCCATATATTATATTGAATGCATATCCTAGATTAAAAAACTATGTATGTTGTGTGTGTGTGTGTATAATTAGTTCCTTATATAAACTTCCATTTTTTGGTTCTGTGCCTTGATTTTCTAAAGCCTTAACATAAATAAAGAGGAAAGAGGTTTTATGGGGTATATTTTGTTACTTCTGAATCCTGTCCTTTTTATTTTTACCTAGTGCTTTAGATGTTACTAAAAGATAACATCTTAGTATTGTCTGGTTACTAGAATGCAGGCTTGCATTTGCAACTTGCATTTGGTTCTATTTTAACAATAGAGATTAATCTTATGGTTTCTGTTAAAGCAGTGTTACTGAAAAAATCTTTTATTGAACTATTCGTGGTGTTTTTTTAAAAGATGTTTAAGATTTCACATAAAATTTAACTGATCACAGATGAAGCTGTAAATTAATACCTCATGAGCTTTACTGACTGCAGGGCATTGTTTGTGAGTTGCTTTGTTTCTGCAAACTAGGGAAAGAACAGGTTCAAGCTAACAAATGAAAATTGTATCATAATAACTATATAGTAATGAAAACATTGTTTGAATCACTTAGTGTGCTATAATATTATAAATAGCTATAAAATGTAAACATTTCGTTAAGCTTAAATTTTTAAGGAATGAATAAGAGACCCAACGTTTTATTTCATTTTTATTATTTATTTATTTCGTTTTATTGTCATGTTTAGCCACCATAGTCGAAATTGTATTCTCTTGCTCATGAAACTAAGTATAGTAAAAAGTGAGAACCTAAGACACAAGGCCTAATATGATGAGCCAGGGCCTGAGGTCTGAGCCTGAGGCTTGAGCCAAGGCAGTGGTTAAACCCTGTTTTTATAAAACAGTTACCAGAAATCAGCGAAACATAGCTGGTATTGTAGAAATACTCATTCCTAAATAAATGGTAGACACTGAACAGACAAACACATGCCAAAACATCCTGATACCAGCAATGGTACAAGTGCATTCCTCAAAGATAACAAGGACATACTGCCCCCTTCAAAGTCAAGATTGCAATATGATAGAGATGTTTTGAGTGAACCGTTCTGTACAAAGTAAAGGGTGTACTTGTAGCAAGTCTAGGGTGCTTTTTACCATGCTTCGTTAACAATAATCCTAGCCTGATGCCTTTGTTATTGAAACAGATCTCTGGTCTTATTGGGTAATCCAGTTGTGGCCTGCTGTATCGGCTGTCTGCGCAGAGCTGGGACAGCATATACACTGGGAGAACACACACACAGCCAACACCTAATGATACTAAGCATGTTAATAAAAAGTAAGAATAGCTACTAATTCAATCTAAAATAATTTACTTGACCACATTTCTGTTTCCACTGAGTTGTTTACAACCCAGTACTGTATGTATAAAATAGTTTTGGACTTTATTTATGAAACACCTCAAATAGCTGTATATCTTCACAAATGCTGACAGATCATTCCTAACCACAAGCTTAGAATGAGGCTTTCTATGTTCTCTGTCTTCTGGTTGTCTTGTCTAGGCTGAAGAAGAAACTTGAGGATGGCTTCTTCATACTTCCCCCAATCAATGAGTGAAAATGGATTAAGGCAGATTATTCAGCAGCATCTATATTATGAAACTGATTTAAGTAGGCAATAAAATCGTACATGCTGACAAAGTGACAGCTAGTCAGGGGTCACATATGGATGTTGGGGAAATTATACTGAAAACTGTCAGGAACGTTGGCCTTCATACTAACAATAAACTGAATAAACTGTTGTTATAAGGAGTTTGGAAGTACACTCAATTGATTTCATGAAACTTAACTTTCTTCTCTGAGTTATTGCACATGTGGATCCCCTCTATGGTGTCTATGTGCCCCAGCACAGGAGTTGAGAAAGGTTTCAGTAGCCATGTGCAGTAGGAGTTGTGCATGCACCCTGCAACCCCAGTGGCATAAAGGACCCAGCAACCCCAATCTCCCCTCAGTTCCTTCAAGAGCTGTCTTAGGTAGAGAGCTTGATAAACATAGTGTCATTCTGTACTAATCTTGTTACTGAGGGCATGTCTATGCTACAGTGGCACTACAGCTGTGCCGATGTAGAACCATAGTGTAGATGCTCCCCATATTGACAATGGGTTCTTCTGTGGAAGTAGGTAATCCACCTTTCCAAGAGCCAGTGGCTTCTTTCATTGACCGACCCCCTACGCTGGTGGTTAACCCCTATGCTGCGTTAATCCTTATGCTAGGGGTTAGGTTAACCTAACTACTCGGCATGAAGTTTTTATCACATTCCTGAGCAACACAGTTAGTTTGAACTAATTTTCAGTGTAGAGCAGGCCTTAATATTTAGATTTCTAGTTGGTACTTAATTTGCTTATACATAGTATTTAGTGGACTCATTACTGTTTCAGTTAACTTGTTAGCTGTAGGTGAAAAAAGAAAATGGGAGGAAAAGAAAAGCAGCAGTTTATGGCAGATCCCAGATCTCCAGGATTCAATCCATGTTCCTCTTGTATGCGGGGATTATTCCTCTGACTGATATCCCCGACATATGCCTTTACTGTCAGGGTGAGGAACATAGCATAGCACAATGTGTGATTTTAATAATTAAATCTTTCAAGAAGTGCACACGAAAGGAGAAGCAGTCCAGACTGAAGTTCTTTCTTATGGAAAGGTCCATGAGAGCTACATTGGACTCAGAATACAGACCTGAAACAGAGGTATCTGTTTTCACAATTTATCTCTCCAGTGCTCCTGTGACTGGAAATGTGACACCTAATTTAGGAGCAATTAAAAAGACAAAAGAGACTCAGAAAGGTCCATAGGAGCAGTCAGGGACCGCTGCTGTCTGAGGACTGAGTAACTCCGACTCTAAGACATGGTTTGCATTTAAAAGTTAGATTGACCTATCTATGTCGGTAATGACCAAAAGGACGCGGTCGCGGGTACAAGTGGCAGAAATGAGGTTTCTCTGCAGGATGACTGGGGTGACTCTCCGAGATAGGATGTGGGGCTCAGCCATTCAGGAGAGCCTTGGAGTAGAGCTGCTTCTCCCCTGCATCGAGTGGAGTCAGCTGAGTTGGTTTGGACACTTGATAAGGATGCCCACTGGTAGGCTTCCTTTGGAACTATACTGGGCACGTCCTACTGGGAGAGACTCCCTCTCAATGGCGAGGCATGGAAGCCAGTCACAATGGGCTCACCCAGACATGGCTGGCACCAAGGCGCTCTTTGGCCTCCCTGTGGGAGTCCCTGCACTGCCACACTGGACAGTCCCAGCTCCCATCCTCAAGGTCGCATTCCCCAACTCTCCGTGCAAGCTGCCATGCTGCTGACCATGATAGGTCCAATGGGTCAAGGCACCGGTCACTGTCCCCCAGATGCTGTCAAGAATTACCACAGGAAGTAGGAGAGAGACAGAAGGATCCCAACCTTGGTCCTCAACTACTGACTCTTACTCCTCAGAGGAGGACAGATGTGCTGCCCGCTCCAGTCGCTGTCGTGTCCCAAAAACCTGGGACCAAGGACCAGGACCCTCACCGTCGGGTTGGCACCAAGGGCAGTGGCCCACGTAATGGCCATATTGGAAACCATGGGGGTTCCCCGTGGTTGCAGGCCCTCATTCCTTCCAGTCATTGGGAAAGATCAGTGGCACCGGAAGGGGCCTGAGACTTGAGGTCAGATGCAGCTTCAAACTCCCTGGAGAGGATGTCAGCATCGGTGGCTCCGCAGGAAGGAATGCAGCTGCCCACTGATCCGATGCAGCCGTCGTCCTCATCTCCGGACGAGGCGACTGTTGTGAGCCTGTTCGTCCCACTGGACGTCTTCAGAGCTCACCAGAAGCTCTTTAAGAGGGTGGCCTCTAATCTGGGATTAGAGGCGGAGGAGCTCAAAGAAACCTCAGACAACCGCTTCAATGTCCTGGCAGCCTGCTCGTTCACAAAGGGGTTCTCAAGCTGTTTTAAGGGCCTGCGGCAAACCCCATCATTGTTGCCACCAACCTCCAAAAGGGCGGAAAAGAAATACTATGTCCTGGCAAAGGGATTTGAGTATCTTTTCATGCACCCATCACCAGGCTCCTTAGTAGTGGCAGCCCGCAAATGAGCAGGACAGGCAAGGCCAGTCCAGCTCCGCGCCGAAGAATAAGGATGACAAAAAGCTAGACTTATTTGATGGAAAGATTTATTCTACGGCTAGCCTACAATTTAGAATTGTTAACCAGCAAGCGCTGTTAGGGAAATATAATTACAATTTCTGGGACTCCCTGAAGCGCTTTAGTTAGGCATTGTGCCAGGAGCCAGGCAATGGATCTTACAATGCTCCTGGAGGAAGGTAGGACAGTGGCCAGGGCGGCCCTGCAGGCAGCCTCAGACACACCTGATTCGGTGGTGGCCATATGGTAGTGTTCGTGGCTGCAGTTATCTGGTCTGTCCTAAGAAGTGCAGCAATCCATCCAGGACCTGCCTTTTGATGGGAGTGCACTTTTGTCAGACCAGATGGTTGCAAAATTGTACAGGCTGAAGGACTCTAGGGCCATCCTCTGTTCGCTGAGTCTCAAGACACGCTTCAGGCCTCAAGACAGCTGTTCCGCCCTCAACAGCAGCAGCCCAGATATCAAGCCCCACGTTTCAGTGCCTATAGGAGAAGGGACAGAAACGAGCTTCAGCCCAACAGCAGGGCCCCTCGCGGCATTCCGGCAGACAGCCCCAGCCATTTTAATGGTGCGTCCAAGAATGGCTTAATAATTTCCAATCAGGATCCTCCTCCTCTGCAGTTCATAAAACCACCTCGTCCCCTTCCTTTCCGAGTGGGCTCATGTTACATCAGACTGCTGGGTCCTTGGGATCATCTCAAGGGGCTATGCCTTGCAGTTTTCTTCCCCTGCTTCTCTGTCCCTCTTCAGGGACCCCTCTCACAAGTAACTTCTTGGGCAAGAGATGGAGAGCCTCCTCGGATTGGGGGAGGTGGGGGAAGTTCCATTGGACAGGAGGGGGAAAGGTTTTACTCCGGTACTTCCTCATCCCCAAGGCCAAGGGGGGCCTCAGACCTGTTTTAGACCTGTGAGGGATTGAACAAGTACCTCAAAAGGCTCAAGTTCTGCATGGTCTCCCTAACCTCCATTATTCCATCCCTGGCTCCTGGAGATTGGTAGGCTGCCCTCCATCTGAAGGACGCATATTTTCATATTGCAATATTTCCTGGCCACAGAAGGTTTCTCTGATTTATAGTGGGCCGTTTCCATTTCCAGTTTACGGCCCTCCTGTTTGGCTTCTCTTCCGCCCCACCGGTATTCACAAAGTGCGTGGCAGTTGTAGCCGCACATCTCAGATGATGGCATGCAAATCTACTCGTACCTGGACAATTGGTTAATCAAAGGCAGGTCCCGGTCTCAGGTCCAGACCAGCTTCAGCCTAGCGAAGTCCTTCTCACCTTGCCACGAATGGTCGCTCCACCTGAAAGTGGTCAACATGTGTCCCCAAGTGGACCTCTTCACGTTTGAGCTGAATAAGAAGTGCCATCAGTTCTGCTGCATTCGTGGGCTGGACAGAGGGGCTCTGTCTGATGCCTTCTTTCCTTTCATGGTCAGGGGTCCTTACGTACACCTTCCCACTCATACCATTAATCCACAAGTTTCTGTTGAAAATCAAGAGGGAGAAGGCAGATGTCATTCTCATAGTGCCTGCCTGGCCATTGGTTTATGACACTGCTGGAGTTGTCACTTGCCCTCCCGCTAGAGTTACCACACTGGCACAATCTCCTCTCTCAGGACCAGGGACGGTTACCGCATCTGGACCTGGAGTGTCTGCACCTGACGGTGTGGAGGCTCAGTGGTTAAACCTGGAGGAACAAACCTGTTCGTCTTAGGTGCAGCAGGTTCTAAGGGGTAGTAGGAAACCTTCCAATGGAACATCATACCTAGCCAAATGGATACAGTTCACCTGCTGGGCGGTGTCCTGGGGAGTCTCGGCCCAGCAGGCCTCGATCCAAACGATTTTGGACTACCTGCTACACCTTAAGCTGCAGAGCCTAGCTATTGCCTCACTAAGGGTGCATCTGGTAGCTATTTCCGCCTTTCACATCCTGATCCATAGGAAATCGTTTTTTCCCCATGATGTGGAATTCAGGCTCCTGAAGGGCATAGAAAGGCTCTACCCTCAGGTGAGGGATCCACTACCTCCCTGGGACCTAGATTTAGTGCTCTCTAGGCTCATGGGGCCCCCATTTGAGCCTTCAGCTACCTGTCCCTTGTTGTTGCTGTCCTGGAAGGTGGCCTTCCTGGTAGCAATCACCTTGGCTAGAAGGGTGTCCAAGATTAGGGCACTTATCTCAGAACCACTGTATATGGTTTTCCATAAGGATAAGGTCCAGTTGCAGCCTCACCTGGCCTTCTTGCCTAAGGTAGTGTCCCAATTTCATTTTAATCAGGATATTTTACTGCCTGTTTTCTTTCCGAAATCCCATGCCTCAGAACAGGAACGTCGTTGGCATACTCTCGATGTACGGAGGGCCTTATTGTTTTACATAAAGTGGATGAAGTAGTTCTGTAAGTCCACACAACTCTTCGTGGCAGTGGATGATAGGATGAAAGACTCATCTGTTTCAGCGCAGCAAATTTTCTCATGGGTAACTTCCTGTATTATGAGCAGGCGAAGTTCCCTTCCCTTGAGGCGGTCACAGCCCATTCCCCCAAGGTGCAGGCTTTGGTGGCAGCGTTTCTGGCACAGGTGCACATTTAGGACATATGCAAAGCTGCTCTCTGGTTCTCGGTGCACACATTCACTTCCCATTACGTCATTGTTCAACAAGCGCAAGATGACGCCAGCTTCAGCGAGGCAGTGCTGCAGATGGCTTACCGATGAACTCTGAACCCACCTCCAAAGTATTACTTGGGAGTCACTTTAGAATGGAATTGACATGATCAAGCACTCGAAGAAGAAAAGACAGTTACTTACCTTGTAACTGTTGTTCTTCAAGATGTGTTGCTCATGTCCATTCCATAACCCGTCCCTGCTGTTGGAGTTGATGTCAAGAAGGATCTGAGGGGGTGTAGGGCTGGTGGCACCTCAGATACCACGGCATGTGCACGGGGCTTCCTGGGGTGCCGAAGCCAGCCCTACGGTTACTGCTGAGGGGGAAAAATATTCCGGTAACCGTGCACCGAGGCACGCACACACCTAGAATGGAATGGACATGAGCAACACATCTCGAAGAACAACAGTTACAAGATAAGTAACTGTCTTTTTTTTAAATTGCTTTGATCTAATTCAATCCATCCTGGGGCTTCCACATCTTCAGATGGCTAGGTCACCAAAGAATATATAATGGAGTTCAAAATTGCCCATCACTAGATTTGTTTTTTTGCTAAATGTTTTATCGGTGAACATCTCTAAGCTTGCTCAGATGATGAAAACAATATCCCATTTACTAGAAATGGGGGCTATTGAACTAGTTCCAAAATAGAATCAGGGATAAAGAACTCATTTTATATTTTTCCTTGCTGCAAAATCAGAGCTCCGTTAGATCTGAAGGTCCAGAAAAAGTCAGTTAAGGAAATAGAACTCAAGATGAAAATGTTTGTCTATCCTAACAGCAACTTTCAAGAATGATTTTCTTGACCTCAATGGATCTAAAAGAAGCTTATCAATATGTTCCTAACAGATCATCTCACAAAGACACTCAGGACCATTTTTAATACAGTGTGCTACCCTTCAGCCTTTCAGAATCCATGAAGAGCGAAGTTTGGGTACCTGCTTTCAGACAAAAGGGTAAATGTATCTACCTATTAGACGATATCTTCATCACAGTTCCATCCAGAGAAAAAGCCTACATGTTATGGAATTCATTATTGAATTTCTTCATATCCACAGTTGTCTGATCAAATTGCAAAAAAGCCAGTCCATTACTTCATGGAGCATTCAACAGTTGGGAGTTACAATCAATAGAAAACTATGGAGCATGTTTGTTTGTTTTCCTCAGAAATCATGCTCCAAAACCCTAAATTACATATAGCAAATCTTCTGTCAGCCATTATCTTACTTCAAATTGCTATTCAGGGTCCTCGGAATGATGGCCTCTTGTCAAGATCTCTTGACGTAGTGTCATGGTCAGTCTTTTCCTGCCTTCTCCCCATAGAAACTGCACGGAAACTAATTAATATATGAGTGATCAGAGTTCAGACTCACCTGTTTTCACCCTGCACTCTGTCACATACACCCCCCGCCTTGCCTGCTGTTGACATTCCTTTTCCGTCTGGCTCTCCCCTCTCCAGAGGAGGTGCCAGGAATCAGTTTCCTATGTTCACCCCAAGGGAAATGATCTCCCCTCCATCCTCAGAAGTCACATCTTGCGGGCAGGGGCTATCCCGATAATTCTGTTTCAGCCCACTGGTCTTCATGCCCAAGGCAACTTGAGAGTTTAATGTCTTCCCTCTCACCCTCTTTGCTTTGAGGTAAGGCCTGTCCTGTCCCCACCCCATGATGTTCTTCTATGGACTCTTGCTTTCCTAGCCCTACCCACTTATTTCGGTGCTCCTCTTCTTGAGGCCCTGATAGCAAACCTTCTGAGGATAGCGCATCCCCCTCTGATATTTCCTGGTGTCCCTTTTCTCCTAATGCCTGTTTAGATAATTCCTCCTCTTTTCTGTTTCCCTTTTCCATGTGTGATAACAGGTGATGGGAGGAGTATGTCATTAATGAACAAGCAAGGGGATATGCAGTTATCAAGCACACACAAGGAAGCAATGTCCCCTTATGCTTTAGATCAGTGTTTCTCAAATAGTGTTCCGCGGAACCCGGGGGTTCCACGGGCTGAGTTGAAGGGTTCCGCAAAAAAGCGGAACCGCACCGCCGAAATCAACACAAATAGCGCGCCGCGGAACAGCTGTGAGTGGCGCCGAACTGATGTGAACACGCCACCGCAAACTGCTTACAGAGCGCACCGTTGAAACCAGCCTACGCCGCGCTGCCGAAAAGGGGAAAATTTCCTGGACTTGTCGGTGGAGAGTATCGCATGGCCGCGCAAGGGTTCCACGGCGAAATATAATTGAGAAACACTGCTTTAGATAGAGAAGAATGCAAAATTGTTCATTCACTTAACAATTAGGAGAGCTAAAGTCTCAGGTTGATTGAGTAGTCAGGACAGTGGACCTGGTAGAGTGAAGCTTCCCTCCGCCTGTCAGCCTTTTGGCATCTAATAGAGAAATTTGGATTGTAACAGTGGACTGTTTTCGTCTCCAAGAGAAATGCCATGGTCAGTGGATTCTTTTCAATGGAGACACATATTAGGAAACTCTAGCCCTAGCTTTGGGTGTTATCTCCATCTTTGGTCTTGGGGTAATCCTGTATGTCTTCTAACCCTCTTTTTTCCTTCTCCAAAACCCAACATATTACAGAAGATCGAATGGGAGAAGGCACAAGTAATTCTCTTTGCTTCATTCTGGCTTTGGAATTACATTCTGGTGTCTGATATAACAAACCTATCCTTTCAACCTCTCAACTACCAAACCGACAGAACCTACTTAAACAAGGATTTCTGAATTCCTTTAGACTAGGGAGACTCTGGTTAACTCTGGTTCTCTGATATTGAGAAGAGGCAGTTGAAGATATAAGGCTATTCCGAATAATAGTAATGTGTGCTCTTCTGGTTTCCAGTAAGAGATCCACCAATTTGGAATACACCAGATCTTATTCACTGATGGAGAGAACTGAAAATGAGGTCCCAAACCAGACCAGTTAAAATTTGGCTACATGTTGGAATTCCTTAAGACCCACTGACTTTGAAGCTTAAAGCCAATACCCTATGCATACACATATTGTAGGAATTGATAATCCCAGAATTAACTCCTTCCATTTTTGTATAAAAAGATATCTAAAATCAGTGTGCATTAGCCCACAAGAAATTCAGATTTGCCCATGAAAACATAATCTAGTTCTGATCCACTTATGAGACCACTTTTTGAACCACTGTTCTATCAGCATTCCATTAGTTTCTTATATTGTGTTCATCACAGTAGTATCTGAGCAGCTTCCAATCAATAGTGCATTAAACAACATGATTAATGTGTCACTTGTTCGTTCTCCTACCCTGTCCCAAGGCTAGAAGTGTGTGCAATGGAGTGTTTTGTGTTGGAGTTGTTTTTATTAACTGAGTTTGTGAGGCCTAACGCTCAAATGGATGGCATTTCTGTAACTGTCTGTATGCAGTGTGGTTACTTTTGAATGCTGTATCCAATCAATTCCAAAATGTCAGGAAATGTTTTAGGCATCAATGTCCAGAATCCTTTTGAATTTGGGGAAAGCATGGGATATGCGTAGCCCCTTCCATCTGTTTAGCATGACTACAGCGTAAAGCACTTCTGCAGTTGTCTATAGTTAAAAAAAACTGGTTGACGTAAGGCATTAATGTGTTTTAGCATAACAATATCCCTGCTGATCCTTTCAACAGAATTTAATTTGTTGACACCCCAAATGACTTATCTCCTAGACAAATAATAATGAGCGATGAAGAAGAGAATGGAGTAAACCTGGTACCGGGGGGGGGGGGGGGGGCTAGGGCAGCAAACAGAACCCTTGAGGGAAATCGGAGAATCTGGTATATGGGGCATACAGAGCTCCTAGCATGGTTGGGGAAATAAGGGTAGACAGAGGTCCTGGTATGGGGCAATGGATAATGGGGGGCATGGGAGAAAAGAGGAATGGGGGTGCACACACAACCCCTGCCATGGATGTAAAGATAGAAGTACTCTTGTACAGGGAAAAGGGATATAGTAGAGCCCATAGCATTGGGTAAACTGGACATGTGTTGACATTCCCCATGGTGTAGAGGAAGGAGAGAATCGGGAACCGTGGAATAGATGGAAGTGTATGGGAGGAATGAGGGGAATGGGTGCAAACCCGGAATCTCTGCCATAGAGAGGGAGACTGGAGAAACCTAGTCTAGAGGGAGGGGACGGGGCCCACAGCTATGGAGTACAAGGGAGAAATGGAGGGGCACATAGTGCTGCTGATAGGGAGGAAAAATGAGGAACCCTGGTACAGGAGGATGGAGGAATGGGGGTCACACAAAACCCAAGCAATGGGGATATTTGGGGGAGTTGCAGGCAGTCCCTGAAATGGAGGGGGATGGGAGGGTGGAGCACAGGGAGCTTGTAGGATAGAATGGAGGAAGGACTCAAGGAGCCCCTGGTGCATGCTATAAACTTGGACTATAGAAGCTATAAAGTGTACAACCCACTAGCAGTATCTACACATCATTATATGTTTTGTTCGAGAAGTAAGGTCAAAGAACTGTACTTTGCACCGAGAGAGGAAGGTGATGTGGTTCATGATAATCCTTCATTTCTGCAGGCATTCATTCCACAGTTGTGACCAGCTCCTGGGAAATCTGTCTCCTGCACAGATTAGCTTTACCCTTATTGTAGACAGTTCTGTTGTGACAGAGAAGTGAAATTGTTCACCACAGCCTTCATCCCAGAGCTTTAGTCAATCTTTTAGATATCCCCAGCCCAGGGCATTGAGTACCTTGAAGATAAGGACTGAGACCTTGAATATCGAAATAATTCAATGTTCTTTCGAAAGCTAGCATAGGGAGTGGAGCAGAGGGAGATGGGGTGCGTAGGTGCACAGAACCCCTGACGGGGCATATTTGGGGTAATTGCAATGATTCAGATTTAATATGTCCTTAAAAGCCAGTGTTGCTGAGATCATGTGCTGCAGGGTTCAGAATCAGTTGGAGTTTCCAAAGAACTGAAGGTTTCACGCACAGGTATATTGCATTGCTGCATTCTAGTGAGGTGGTAAAGGTGTGAATACCTGAAGCCAGGTCATTGTTTGCTGTGATGGAATGGAGTACCCTGACTAACCAGAGGTGATGGAAGGCATTATTCATGGATGATACTTTGTGAAAGGTTAGGTTAGTGAGGAATCCTGGTGCATTCCTAAATTATGAACTGAATTGATCAGTTGTGAGTGTATACCGTCAATTAAGATTGTACTGTGGTTTTGGTCTCTTCAGAATGTTTTCCTGCACTCACCAGCATACCCTCTGTTGTACTTCGATTCAGATTCAGCCAGCTGTTCTACATCCATCAGCTGATCTCATCAAAGTACTGATTCATCTTGGTGGTAATGGTGTGGTCATATGTGGTGGATAGGTAGAGGCTGTGTCATCTGCATATTGCTGGCACTTGAGTTCATGTTGTCTGACTAGTTCACCTGCATGTGGATGTTGAATTGGACGAGAGAGAGATCCTTGTGGGAGATGACAAGTGAGGGGTATCATAGGGAAGATGCAATTTCCTCTCACTGTCTCTCTCTCTCTTCAGGAAGGACTTAAACTTCATAGATGTGTAGCTCCAGAAATCATCTTTCTAGTTGTCGTTGCTTTTCTTTTAATCTTGGAACTGGGGATGCTTTCTGTGTAATCTCAGCCTTTATCTATTCCATAAAGGCAAGGGGGCCTTTCACCTAGAACCTGTATTCATACCCAAAGTTGCCTCTCTTTCTGCCTAAACCCCACTCATCAAAGAGAAAGGAGTGGCATACCCTGGGTATACTGCATACTAATACAAAAGACATCTAAACAGAAAAAAGCTGTATGCAATCTTTGTGCTATATTATGGTGATCAGCATCAAACTCGTCAAAAGCTTGATGAGTTTAAGTACTGTATCAAAGTAGTATATAAGTCTACAAAAGGCCTCTTTCTCTTATCAAGAAGAGAACAAAAAGTTACCCAAAGATCCAGAAAAATCATTTGCTCCCTAGGAAATTTTGTAAAATAACACTGTAAATGAGATATTCAAGTTTTGAGTTGGCCTCCTTTGGCAAATAGATGCTGCAAACTGTAGTACCCCATCTACTTTGTCTTATTACCATACACTTATGCAAATAGGTACCAAGTTTAAATTCCCTACCTATGAATGGATTCACACTGCTGTTGAAATACGGTTCCAGGAATGGCAAGCCTGGAAGTGAGAGAGAAGTGGGAAAGTTAGTTAGCTGATGTTTTTCTTTGTTCTTAGGTCCAGATTCACCATTCCTTCTACATCGTTGTTGGGAGTTGAGAAGAGAAAGTAAAGAAGTTTCTACTACTCTATTTTTAGCCTAGCCTCCATTTTTGTTGGTCTTTCTCCCTCATAGCCAACTCTTCTGGCTGAATCTGCTGATCTTCATAATTTTCCCAAGTAGTATCAGCAAGAAGTTCTTGACAGTTTGTCTCCTGGCTACAGGGTTCATAATACGAATTCTGAAACTGATAGGGAGGCTAGTTAAGTGTGCTCAGCTGCTGCTTGCAGTCACTGTGGCTAGGTATCTGCAGAATCAGGAAGGCAAATGTGCATTGACTTAGTTAATTTTCCAAGTGTGATCTTTGCAACTACATTAAGCATTTAAAATATATTTCTTTTAAAAGAAAGCTAAATTATGCAGAAATTGACTTTGGGTGGCTTCACACTTCAGGTAAAGCCTCTGACTTGTCATAGCCGAATGGTTTGGGTTCCCCTCTCTCCCCCCCCCCGGGCCCCGCAATACAAGATTATCTATTATGCTTTAGACCTGGCTCTTTAGTACTGAGGAATCTGGAATATCACATTTCTGTGACTTATACAGTACTATTCCACTGTAGCTTTTTTGTTTCTTTAGGATTTTTTTTGCTATTCATCAAATACGTTAAATATATCCTTTTACAGAGGGCGACCCTGTGAGATTGTGCTGATAGAATAAAGAGATGGACTGAATTGTCCTAG
The DNA here is from genome assembly GCF_026122565.2 of Emydura macquarii macquarii. Classification (NCBI taxonomy): domain Eukaryota; kingdom Metazoa; phylum Chordata; order Testudines; family Chelidae; genus Emydura; species Emydura macquarii. The sequence goes on from NW_027130204.1 coordinate 7,712,858, forward strand.
GCTGTGGGACTGAGTTATTTTTAGCTCTTGGCATTTCAAGCTGGAACACTTCATTCTGTCTTGCCTGTTAATGAGTCATCTGGAGAGAACTGGGCCTCTTCTTGCTTTCAGAAAGGGTCTGCAGCAAATAATAATAGGCTAATCTTTCCAGGATACATTCTGTCAAGTAAGTGAATATTCAAATATAAAATATATTTGAAATAGAGATTTATCACCCACATGTAAACATTGTACATGAAAAAAGAATGTCTTTATTGTAATATATATGAAAATCTCAAATAGTAAAAGTCTGATGAAAAATCCAGTGACTATTCTAGTGATAAACACTGTTTAGAAAAGCTTAATTGATGCCCAGCACACTTTTTACAAACACAAGAGAATCAAATACTCAGCATGTAATTCCAAATACAGTTGATACACAAAGGATCTGATTTAGCAAAAAGCACTTGGTTCAGAAGCTGGCAGTAGTTTTCCCTATACTGAATGTTAAGTGTAAGTTTCTATCATTGACCGAAATCAAAATTCTTCATGCTATTTTATCTAAGGCTTTTATAACATTTTTGTTTTGATAACCGACTGTAAAATTTACATTTTAAAAATAATTTATCTTCTACAGGAGAATCTACACTTTCTGCCTTTGTTTTCTTCCCTTTCACCAGGCTTTTAGAAGTTTGACTGTATAAAATTTGTTCTGTTTGATGGCTATTGATGTAGGAGTATGCTGTATCTCCTTGGTGTAAAAATGACTTTACAGCCTCTGCTTGGGTGGTAATTGGTCAAAGGTGTTAAATCAATTGCTTCATTTACCTCATTTGTTGAGTTCCTGAAATTCAATAATGTGAATGATTGGTTTATAAAAATATAGAACCTTGAGGACTGCATGAAAGAGGATTCTGTAAATGAGATGAATAGAAAGAATAGTGGCAAATTGTCAAATTGTTGTCACGTGGAGACTTTTAATGCTGCTTTTTATTAGGAAGTGACACGAGAGATCTCCTGGTTCTTAGGGTGAGAGGGTATCTACTTTCTTTTGCACTGTTTAGTTTGGTCAGTGTTCTTTGGGATTATTGGCGTGCATTTTGTTATATAAGGTGACTTGAACTCTAAAACTGATTAGAGTTTATTTCAGTGAGTAATTGTCACAATACTAAACAATAGAGCTTTTTTGTAAATCTGTAGAATTAGGCTGATGGCTAGTAATTGAACAATTAAAGACATGCAGGTATAGTGGATTTGTTGAAATATAAGATACCTTCTATCAGATACAAGTATAACAAAGCCTAATATTTCTGAGGTTAATTGATTCTTCCTGTATCCATATTGTCCTAAGTCATTTTTCTCACATCACTGTTTGGTGAGTGACAAAGTACTCAGATAGTTATATCAGTCTTGACACCATCACTTCAAGGTCATTGTTCAAACACCTTCTTTATAAGATGTCCAAACGGTGCATACCCTAGTTTGAGTCTGTTTCTCCAATTCAGATTGTTGAAGCTAAAACCAAATTTATTGGTAGAGAAAATGTAGGTTAGCTTGTATGTCACTATGAAAATTCTTGCTAAGTTAACCTCAAGATTTAGTTGTAGGATTTGGGTTAAGTAAGATAAATACCTTACACTTAAGTTTTGTTTTCTCTCCAGCAGGCAGTTTGTGACATGGTCCCTCAAGTAGCTGTGTATGTATCCAGATTCAGGAACTCTTTGTGCTAGGATTAATAGTTTTGCTTTAGAGGAGAGCCAGGTGTTCTATCTTTCCCAAAAGCCCACGTGCTCTGGTTCCTCATTACATCATCTCCCAAATCAGTCTGGATCTGATTTATGCATCATCTCAGCCCCCGCCCTCCCCTTTTCCCCTACAGGTATGGACTATAAACAGTGTCTTTGCTAATATGCTCTTGCAACCTAACATGCAAAGGTATTATTTTAAATGATTCACCATTAATACCTTTGAGGGGACTTTGTTTCCTGTGTAACTCCAAGTACCCTTCAATGAAAATACAAGTTTGGACATATTGATTAGGTGCCTTTTGGGAGCTATTTATCCAAGATCCGCATAAAGTAAGTACACAAACGTTCAGAAAAAGAATGAATAATTAGATGTTTCAAAATAGCCATCTGTCACAATGAGTATTGCATTTTGTTATGGAATAGTGAAACCTGTGCTCAGAACCATCATCAGTAGGTGATCCCTTGTCCTAAATCATAATTTTTAACTAGCAAAATTTTATTGGCAATCTTAGACCTTAGTAAATATGAAGTAACATTGGTCTTTATCTCATGGTGGTGGTGCTCACTAAAACTAAGTATTGCTGTACTTATTTTAATTGATTGTTTCTGAGATTTACCATTGTATTGATCCAGTTTACTGCAAACCAAATATTTGCTAGTAGTGGTGTACCCGTTTGTAATAGTAAAAATATTGCAGCAATGTAGTTATTACTCCAAGTGGATAAAAATCAATGATTTTTTTTAAAAAATAAAAAAAATTCAATTTGTTATTTAAATCAGATTTTATTATTTAAATAAGATTTTTTTTAAATCAATAAAATACTAAATTTCTCTCTCGTTTAAAAAATAAGTTACAATTAAATGTCACCACAAACATGCTAAACCTACACTTACAGTCTCATAAAAATAAATTAATGGCTCTAGTCGGTCCAGCCTTAACTACCAGCTCTTGCTGGGCTTTCAGTTTCTGTTTCTCAGCAGACTAAAGTCACATGTGCAAAGAAAGACACAGGCTGGATAGGATTGTTGTTGTTCTATGCTTATGTTGTGGTGGAGCTGGGCCAAGCAAGGAAGAGAAGTTAGTTAAGACACTGTCTTAAAGACAGAGAGACAGAGGCAGAGTAGAAAGGAACAGTGGAGTGGACTGGAAAGAAAAAGGGAAGACATTATTCAGTACACACACAGCTTCCTATATTCCTCCACACTTTTGCCACAGAAAAACTGTAATGACTTCTAGGCATAAGAGAGACCCTATCTGGGAATCTTTTGAAGAAATTCCTTCCCTGGGTAAAAAAGGAAAACATGTCAAGTGTAAGCAGTGCAAGAAGGAGATGCAAGGCCTAGTTGCAAGAATGAAATATCATAATGAAAACTGCTTATTGGGAGAAAATGATGTGGATGAAGATGTTGATGTGTCTGAAGAATAATGTGGATCAACTGGTTAGTAACTTAAATAATTCACTTGGCAATACATCATTCTTCAAGACTCTCTCTATGCCTTTTAGTATAAGTGTGATTTAACCAGTAAATTCCCAAGCTGTTGGCTAAGTTGGATGTTGCTAGAAAAAAAAGTTTAGCTTAGCTAATCCTTATAGCTTGTTTAATTCGGTAAGTAGGTTTAGAATCTATCACCCAAGTATACAGTACAGAAAGCTGCAGTAAGAGAAATCTAGAGTTGCCAGTTGCCACTGGGTGTCATTTTCTTATTTTATATTATGTAATACATGCCCCTTATTTTGGAACATCATGGCCACAGACCATAATGGTAATACCATAAATCTATTCCCTATTTTACTTCAGCATAACTCAGCCTTCCCAAGGGAACCCCATCCTATACTTGTTTTCTCAAAAAAACAGGAGTGCCAGTGAGTTCTGTGTGGCTTACTCCAAAATTAAGTGCACTCTAAGTGCAGTCACTCTTAGCCTTATTGGTAATTTGGAATTGGATCTGCATCCTTGTTAAAAAAAAAATGTAAATGATTAACTGAGTAATAGAGTGAGAAGAACTGAGAACTACTACTATTCAAAATCATTTTTGAATTTTCTTTCAGGATTCTATTTAAGCAAAAGGGACTGTGACTGTCTATCTGCAACTCTTGGTCTCTACTATGCTAAGTGGGAAACATCTCGTGGTCTCATATGATTATTACATAATTAGGGTTATGATCTCTAATTTTATTTTGTAAACAAATATTATTTTCTAAAACGTTCAAAATCACTTTTCGTCCTGCATCTTTACTGAAGAACAGATAAAGTTACCAGTTTTGAAAAGATTAATAAGTACACTTTAACTCTTCGATCAGATAAATAGCCTGTCCTTCTGCTTATTCTTTTCAATACAACCTGTGGTGAGCAAAGAAAATCCACAGATATATCTGAATTTTAGAATGCTTGTGTTCTTTCCTTTCCTATTATGTGCCCATAGTATAGAGAATTCTGAAGTAGGAAAGCCTTTTCTCCAATGGTTTTAATGCACAAGTGGAAAACCACTGCCAACGATGATAGCAGGCATATGTGCAAATGTTTGTATTACAAATGAGAAATAGGAATGATAAAGTAAATGATTGCTTTTATCCTCAGGGGCATCAGAACAGAATTTGACACATCTGGAAGGGTGGGATAGGCAAATATTACTTCCATCAACCCGATTCCTATGGCTACAGAGCACTGATACAATGTAGGACTACCTTACGGTTAATTTGTTTGCTTGCAATAGTTTTGTAGGCAACAATCATCCCTGCCTCCAGCACACCTGCAACCTGGGCTTGGGGACCAGGAAAGAGACAGTTCATACTTTATGATGCCTAGGGATTGCTTTACTCTGGAAGAATTCCTACCTATTCACCTAAAGCAGCTTTAAGCCCTCTTTGTGCTACCAAGAATGGCAGGACTGAGAACCTGGCACTATGCGTTGTTCTATGCCCAAATGTATTTTTCTAGAGTTCTGTGTACCACTGCCAACTATTCTCTTTGCTTTGTGTCAAACTTGTTTGCAAGCCCTTAAATTAGAGAAGCTTAGAGTTTACCTTAACCCTATTCTTTGACCCAAGGTCAAATTAACCTAATTCTTCCATGGCCTAATGTCATTGGGAACTAGTTCACATGGTTTGTGTTTGTGCATGTTTGCATGGGGTGGGCAAGAAACGAAAAAAGGAACTAGTAGCCATATTAGAAGTACTCAAATAACTTTTTCTAGTGAACATGGTTCATACTTAATGCACCAGAGAAAAGCAGCATAAGAGTATTCATAGCCATCCAGATAGAACAAAAACATTCATATCTAATGTTGACTCTTAGACTCCAACAAGAGTTGAACAAATTACTGTTGATTCATGAATGTAGGTTTAACTTGAACCAAGGCTTATTGCAAATACACTTGACGTTTGACTTCAACATTTCACACACCGCCTATATTTAATATAGTGCAGTTATTTTACTGTTGTAACTTGCCGTAGCCTTTTATTTTAATACTTGAAAATTATAGCCATGTTGGAGGAAATGTTTTGATTAACTAAAGCTTTTACTTAACCATTCTTTGTTGTAGTAAGCACCCCTTACAATTTGAGGGGAAAGGGCAATTTAGACTGGTATTCCCCAGGGTTCTGCAATTTAACTTGTTTATGACCAGTGTACATGATCCTGAAATGACAAGTTAGATACTAATTTGGGTATACTGTATAGAAGCTGTTTCTGTTCTAATCTGTTCTGTCTCCGTTCTTTGATTTTAGGAAAGGTAGTGCTTGTGTAAGAGGGAAAGGGCACATGTCAGTGTTGTGCATTGCTTTAGCGCAAGCAGCATCTCTGACAGATTTAAGGATTTTGTTGATGGCTTCCCATTATTGGAATGATAACTGTTATAACACTGGATCTGTTAGAGAAGACTGAAAAGCATTTGGAAGACCTCCAAGAGAGAAGAAAGTGTAGATGCTAACTATAGGATTTTAAGATGGCAGTGAAATGATTTTAGACACAAGGAAATGTTTAATTTGTTTATTACTCAGGTGAAGACTTCATCACTATGTTCACTGTGTTTTTCATTATTTTTCACAAAATTAATTTGTCATTCCCTTTATTTCATGTATATCTCTTTCTCAGTTCTGTATGACATGCACAGGTGAGTAAATCTGTACTTGTTATACGCAGTAAAGATGATAGGTTCTTAATGTTCATGTCCAACAGCATTCCCTTAGACCACTTCGATGTTACTTAGATGCTTCTTAATTGTATAGGGCATCAGCTACAACAAAGGGTTTTTTTTTTTAATAAACATCTATCCCTTTTAACTATTTGTTTAAAGATTTAAGAGGGGGAAAGTCAAATGTTACTACTATGGAATGCAAATTATTAATCTAAATATATAGTAGATGGAAATTCAGGGTGTATAAGTGTACACATATGTCCGTGTACTCTATGTATAGGCAGTATATATTAGTAGTGTCTTTTGCAATAAATAGAAGCAGAAATGTAATATTTTGATTGTTTTCTAATAACCTGGAAACATCGATTTACTATTTAATTTTTCGTCTTGAATAGAGTCAAAATCGTGTGTGTGTGTGTGTGAGTGAGAGAGAGAGAGAGAGAGAGAGAGAGAGAGAAACATTCAAATAATTTGGAATAAGAGGGGCCTTCATATTTTAGGGCTTTTCAAGGCACACTTGTGTAAAGCTGCCTGACTCTTCTAAAGAAAGAAAAAAAAAATTAACTTGGAGAAATGCCTTTAAATCATGATCCTTAAGAGCTGATGTTTTAACCTTACTTTTGAATGACTGTTACTTTTTTCATCTTGTTTCACTATGCCTAAATGCAAACACATGTGGGAAATGTTCTTTTGGCTTTTATCAAACTGACATTTAAGTGCATTTTTTTCATCCTCACTAGCATTTGTGGAAAAATATTTCAAAGCTACTAATCATACAATTTGCCTATGTGTTTTTTCCCCCTCTTTCTTCTATTAACATTTGGTACTCATAAACTAACCTGTTTGGAATTACTGATTCTGTTTATTTATTTATTTATTTATTTATTTATTTATTTTTATTTGATTGTTTGGGTGAGGTGGTTAGGAAAATATTTAATGTGAAATTCTAGTTTGCAGTAGTAAATACTTCCACGAAGAGTCATTGGTTTTTGGACTTAAAAAGATCATAATCAGCTATATTCAACTGCAACAAATTTTAGGAATATGATTGATACGTTAACTCTTCTATGCTGCTAGCTATACGTACTGGTAATTCTTTTTTGTATGTTTGCTTGTTCTCCTGCAACATGAATCTGAGGTTTTTTCCCTTTAACTCTGGATCAATCTAATGTATAGGAAAATCAGGAATTAGTTGCACTGGACAGAGCGAGTCAAAGCCAGCTAGCTACTTACTATGTAAGCTTTCCCATGTAGCTCTGCCATTGCACCTCAGTTCTGAAATGCAACACTTTTGCTGTTTCAGGCCTCTCCTTGAGCAGCAACTGCCAATTGTGACAATCTTTGGGATCATTTAGAGATGTGAACAAAGTCCAGAGAGGATTAGAGCTGAACTCATTGAATGTGTTTTACCTTTTTGTCTTAAACAGGATTTAAAAATTTAACCTCAAAACTGAGAGTTTAATATAATCGACAACTTCTCCACTTACTTAATTTTCTTTATATTCTGTATCTTTCATGATAATATTTTACTTTTAAAAAAGAAAGAAACGGGAGAAAAAAGAAGAAAAATGTTTTTAATAATTACCTTGCAGTTAAGGTGGTAAATTGTTGCCCTGAATCAGAGGACTAGTTTTGGTCCATTACTATTCATGAATGCCAAAATGGAAAACTGTCTTAGTTATTTTCTTAGTAATAAGTTATGATGACACTTCATTCCTCTGCATACTGTGTATTCATATGTTCAACAGCATTTTAAAATTCTTGTTACTGAAATACTGTATCAGTAAATTTTATTTCCAGTTACTACAAATTATTGATTTACTTTTCTCATAGAAGTGGAAGATTACGTCTGCCTCATGTATAGTATATAAATTATATAGTATATGAGAGTCTCTGTCTGAATTGGACCTACTTCCCCTGAAATGATTAAACTTGGAACATGAATGATGACAGGGTCATCCAAATGTATGAGTAAACTGAAAATACCTTACATTGCTTTTGGCCTGAAAAATAAAAAGATTAGATTTTGGGATTGTTAACTAGAAATGGTAACACTATCTAAAAACTACAGAATACTGGGTTTCTACTAACACTTAAATAACTCCTGTAGGAATGTGATCATGCTCTCAAGAAATTTTTCTTTGATTTACTTTGCTAATTTGTTAGAATTTCTGTCATTCGTTGCTTCATTTAAAGATTTAAATGGATTTTTTTTTTTAAGTGTAAATGTTAAGATTAGGCACGAGGACATTGAGATGTTTGTCTGGTTCTCCTTCCTGCTGTACAGTAAACTAAGATCCGTGTCTAGCATGACCTGTTTTTGCAGCTGAAAATGTTAGGGAATTGGAGAAGGTAACGTAACTACCTTTGATTAAATAAGTCCAGTAAATGTAATATAGATTACACACAAAAAACCTCAATATGGTAAAACAATCTTATTAAAGCTGCAAGTTGCAAGGATGTTGAACCTTTAATAAAGATCTTTCCTCCTAACTGCTTGTCAGGCATTTTGAGTTAACAAAAATAAACAAAAGAATTTAAATAATCTGCCTAAAAATCTCTGGGGAAAAATAGGTTAGACAGGACCTGAATTTCTAATATAACAAAATAAACAGGAAAAAACAAATGAATAACAACAACAACCAAAAAAAAAAAACCCTTAGACATAATATGCTTTTCCCCTCCTCTTCTGCAGCTGCTTTTAGGCAGCTGATATTTAAAATGTGGCTCCCTGCTGGTGTGTGCTATAGAATCATCCTGGGTAACAAGTAGATACTTAAAAAAATAGCCAAGAAAACCCATATTGCTGAAAAACAAGGAACTGCATATTTTTTTTAACCTTTTAAAATGGCCTTTGACATCTGCATCAACAGCATCTTTCTCCCAGGCCTTTTTTCTCAGTGTGTACCTTCTGGAGAATGGTATTGAGATCTGTTTTTTATACTCATTTATGGCTCCATTTTCTAAAAGAACTTCAGAAGTCAATGAGACATAGGCTTCAAAGTGCCTAAATCACTTTTGAAATGGAATTTAAGCACTTTTGAAAAATGTAGCCTTATACATAAATATCCAGTGGGATATAAATCTACATGCAGTAGGAGACCCATCATTTATTCCATGTTTACAATATATGTGAATAAAGGAGGGATGGTTAAATTGTTTTACTCGTGGTTAAACACTAATTTAACTCTTCTAATCCACAAATAAATGATTGGAATTCATACATAAGTGAATTTGCCATGTTAGATTTACAGGACTTGATTTTTTTGGTCTCAGTTACAATAGTGTAAATCAGGAGTAATTGTATTAAGGTCAATGGACTGACACTAGCGTAACAAAATCAGTGCCATATTGAAACAAATATTAAAATTTGTGTAGTAATGTTGGCAGATACACTGTGTCTATAACTTCAAGTCCCATTTTCAAAAGAGACTTTGGGAAGTCAATGAGACCTAAGCTCCTAAGGACCTCAAGTCACTTTTGAAAATGGGACTTGGATTCCAAAGTCACTTAGGACCTTTTGTAAATTTTACCCTTAGTCTTGTTTGGACATTGCACTCCAGAATGTTAATGCACTTTAAACTCAACAAGAACACTCCCTTTTAGTTGAGTCTGTCACTTCCCTCTGAGAATGACAATAAATGGATACCAACTTTGGCTGATCTCTGCTTTTTCGTTTTGCCTCAAGTAGATTTTTAGATTGTAAGACCTTTGTGGCAAGGACTAGCATTTCCCAAATGTTTTTACAATACCTGGCAAAATGGGGCTCTGATCTGGTTGGCTTCCAAGTTCTAGCTACTGCAATATAAAAATTAAATCTGAATAATTGCAATACCTTCCCAATAAAACCACCTTTCCATGTGCTTTCCAAATCTCCTAAAAAGTGAATCTCTTGTTGAGAAATACCCTTCATCCACACACTGGCTGTCATCTTGAGATTGAGATATTAAAGACAGTATTTTATCTGATACCAATTACTGCATATTTATTTTAGTTTTGAAGCCATCCTCATTATAGTAGCCAAAGTTTCATCACACAGACCACAGTGTAAAGTAATTAAATGCACTAGAAGTCACAGCTCCAAATAAAGAAACACAGTAGGGCATCTAGTATTGTATGTTAATAAAAATAGTTCTTGATTTACCCCTCAGTCATCAAGGAAGTTGTAGTAGTGTGTATTTTCAGGTAAAGGAGTTAATATTTTAATTGCTATGCTCATAGATACACGAATAACAAAAATTAACCATATGAATTAGGTATCAAGCATTTAAGCTGATAGAAAATGTAAAATGCCAATTTAATGTTACAAATCTTGCCAAAACATTGTTAGTTCATGTTGTTGTTTATTGCATTTCTTTACTTGAGAAGTGGTTGTTATGAGACATGTTGTTTGTTTTTTCCCCTCAGCAACTTGCTATCAGTAGCGGTTGCAGTTGCTTGGCATATAATTGGTAGATAATTAGTAGTGTGGATAGCTGTGAAAAGCATATGTAGTAATTTGGTTCTTGATTCTTTCTAATTGCCTGCCTATTGTTAGTTTGCTAGGATGAGTATTTCATTGTTCAAACTTCTTAAAGGGAGAATTATTGTAGAAGTAAACTCATAACTCTCACCTTTAACAGAGTATTGAAGTACATGAGTAATTATTGGACAGTTATGTCTGTTGTCATATGCTATAGGGAGGTATGTGTGGATGTGCAGGATAGGTGATATGGTTCAGACAGGTTTTTTCCCCCTCTAATTCTGAAAAATATTGTCTTGGTAAGTATTTTAACAGACTTTAAAACTGAAACAAAATAACTGTAGATCAGTTGCTAAATTTCAACTTAACTAGTAGAGGCTTTTGAGTGTAAATATATAATATTGCAAAGTTACATGTAAACTTGGACACAATTAGTGGATTTTCGTAGTTGCTTAATGTTTATTCAACTTGGTGTTGAAATTTAACTCCAGTACATGATCTACTATTTGATTATGATGATTAAATTTCATCATTACATCATCAGTACTTAATGGTAAGTACTATACAACTGGATATAAGTATTGTACATGTAGATAGTATGCTTCTTGAGTGAAGGGTGGTGGAGGCTATAGTTTTGACTACTTGAATATTAATGGGAACTTTCCATTTTCAGCATCTTCCTTATAATATAATGGTTCCCTTCCGGCACTCCTCTAGAAGGTGTATAAATCTGCAAACTGAAATGTGTAATAGCAGATACTTTGTCATATAGAAATTTGTGCTCAGTCTCTCACTACCCCATCCTCCCGACAACTCTTTCAGTGCTCAGTACAATGGCAAAAATGTTGAACTGAACTGTGCTATCACTCTCTTTTGCCTTTCTCTTGTTGTAGTCCTCCAACCCCAAACAAGGTAAACAATAGCAAGAAATTTTAATATTTTAATATTTTAAATTCTAGTATTTAACCTATGTATTAGATATTGAAGAGATAAGTTACTTAAAGAAATATAAGGAAAACAGGACAAAAGGTGTAGGTGAGCATTTTTAGATATTTCTTATGCCCTCATTGATAACTTCTATTTGTGTGTGTGTATAATTAAAAAAAAAATAGAAAATTAAATTGTTCTATGAAAAGACAATGTACCAAATTTCGATACTAAATTTATTCTTTTAAAAATAAGCCTTGGGTTTTAGCCCTAATGTCAATGTACGTCTCAACACAACCTTATCTAGTCATTGTTGCTGCCACCATACTATTGCTTTATATCTTCAAAGTACTTTGCAAACATGACTTAAAAAGGAAACTTTTGTAGAGTCACTAAGGTATTACCACTTATAAAAGTAGTGGGTGAATGGCTTTCATAAAAGAAGCACCAGCCTTCTTGCAGCACAAATGCTAATAGTCAAGAAACCCTATTGGTTGATGATAATTTATTTATTTAAGGTGACATGAGCCTTTGTTATAGAACAGGAAGTGTATATTCCAGATATTGTATAATAAAAGTACTTGCAACAAGGTTTCCATCTGCTAATAGGAAAGCATCAACCCAAGAAAACAAATTTAATGAATATCAGGAAGAGTAACTTTTGTATTAGTATCACTATGATAAAATAATTGACTTTGAAAATTGCATTGTGGGTTCCATATTTATTGATTAACCACTTATACAACAGATTACTTAGATGACCATTCAAAATGCAAATTCAGCCTGAGATCTGAAAATCAGGCAATATTTTCGGCTTCTGACATCATAGATAATAAAATTTTTCAATTAGAATTTATCTTTCACTTCAGTTATTGAGCACAAGGCAGAATGGAATCTGACTCTTTCGGATAGATATATAGTCATTGCCATTTGTGCTTTGGTATTAGCAGATATATTGAAAGAAGATGCCTTTTTTAATAGTTACTTTTCTGGCTAATGATTATCTCTTTTTCATTGTTGTATTAGAGGTGATCTGTATTTATATAATAAGTTTCTGTGCCACTCTGAAGTCTATAATGTCCATTGGGTCAATATGAAGCGATGGAAGCAGCTACAAGCATGGTTGAGAGCTCTTTGTGTTCAGACTATCACCAGGTTGACTCATGACTGGTTGTGGGGTCTGTTGTGATCAAATTTTAAAGTTTTCTGCCATTTGACTTCACAAATTACCCCCATGCAGCGTATCGCTACACTAGGCATGTATTTATGCCATGCCAAGATCCTAAACCATTGTGATATTAGATTTAACTCAACCAGTCACCACCCTTACTTTGCAGCTAATGTGCATGCAACAGTTTCATTGGTTGTATGAGGAAGACTACACAAATCAACACAATCAGCATAAGTAATAACCCCCAAAATCATTTTGTAGTCTAGAATGTCTGTTGAGTCAGTGTGAAACAATAGAAACAGCTACAGGGATAGTTGAGAGTTCTTTTTGTTTATAATATCACCAGGTTCAATCATTCCTGGGATTCATGGTGTGTTGCCATTCAATTTTTAAATTTTCAGCCATTTTCAGGTTTTTTACACACAACTTTACAAATTACATCCTTGTGACAAGCACAGGCTTTTGCTACTTGTGTTTATAGTAAGGTTAGATGGTTGCCTAACTTATTTGAGAATTAGGTTCATGAAAATGAGGAAAAAGTGTTTTCTGTTGGTATATGAACAAAGAAACAGTAATGAAAAAGCTACCCGGACTGTGATACATGAAAAGTAATATGCTGACTCTCTGAAAATTATTTCAATTAAATTTACACAAGAGAATTAGTCAACTTTATTATTCAACCTCCTTTTTTAAGAGATTATCACAATGAATCCACAAATGGATAGAGTACTGTTCTTCTCCTTATTAGAAGACCACTTCTGTTAAACTGTTTTAGTTGGTCCCTTGAGTAGTCTCTTAAAACAAGGTTCACTATATTTCTTTTGAATACTGGGATTTTTCTTGATGTTAGTCCAAACTTAATTAAACTTTTACATTACTTTTGCACTGACCATTTATCGACCTTTCTGGAAAACAACTAAACTTGCACTGCATTTTTTTTTTTTTTTTTTTAAAAACAAAGTCCCTTTCATTATTTCAGTGATAGCTATGCACTGGAGCTAACTGGTTGCAACAGACATTAACTTACAATTGTTATGTATGCTTCATTAAAAACAGTGACTTTTCTTTTTAAAGTAATCAAGTTTTGTACATATTTTTGTATTGTGAAAATAGGTTTTGCTAGTGAAACCAAGTGTTGTTTCAAAATGTTCTGACAGTGTAACTTTTTTATTAGTTTCTTTATTTTTGCATGGTTATCTAACTTAGAGACCTAGAAAACTGAAAGACAGAGAATTGGTCTGCCGCAATTAACATCTACATTTTACAATTCCTATCTTTTATATCCAGATTTTCTCAAACTAACAATAGATCTATTTATGATGTTTCAACACCTAACAAACAAGTTAAAACTTCATGCTTTAAAATATTTTTTAAATGTTGAGTGCACGCTGTTTCACTGATGTTTTAAAGCAGATACAGGATTTTATTATTACTGTTTAACTTTGTTATGTATTTGGCTAAAGGAAATGTGAATCAGTACTCCTCATTGGTTTCCTTTAAATGCTTTATTTTCTTATATATGTGAGCATATACTCTATAAGATTGAAAGTTAATTATCATGCATAAGATCCAGATGCTGTTTTCCTGAGACATTCGTTGAATGTTAGACTTATACAACTATAAGGGAGTGAAATCAAGTTGATATCACTTGCTTGCTTTGTCATTTAGCCAGTTACTTAGTGCACATACTACGCATGCATGCATGCTATTTTAGTCTGTTTTTTCTCAGCTAGCACCTTGTAAAAGAACTAATATATCTGAATTTCCTGTTTACAAATAACATGATCTCAAACATTTCTAATCTAGATACTTATATAGTTTTACATTGTGAAAAATTGCAGAATCTGACTTTTTTCCCCCTCCCTGTGGTTTCTTACAGGTTTGAAGAACTTGTGAAAAAGTTCAAAGTAGAATATCATGCTGGTGGCTCTACTCAAAATTCTGTTAAAGTGGCCCAGGTTTGTTCCTCCTTAAAAGAAATTGACTGTAAAATATTCTAGCGGTGTTGACTGTTAAACAACTTCTTGTTGTTATAAGTTGCTTATCATGTTGCCCAGGAGCATTACTCAGTGGGTGCATTTTAGTCTATTGCCTAAAATAAGTTGAGCTTTATACTCTAAAAGTGACTTTATAACGTTTTCTCTTTTTTTTTTTTTTTTTTAAATTCTCTTAACTGTTCTTGTTAAGGTTGCAACAGTTCATTTATAACCACATTTATTTGTTACGGGTTTATAACTTATGCATAAAATATTGAAGTGAAACACTTATTATATGAAGACAATTTTGGAAGTATGAATATCATAAAGTTGGGCTTGCACTGATCCAAGGTAGGTTTTGTGCACTATCATGACTGGGAATGTATTTTGTCACAATACTAGTGAATGAAAACTATTCTAGTAATACATTTTGTGTGTACACTGGTAGATACACTTTCAGATTGTGTGGTGGGTGTGTTATATAAATCCCATAATTTAAAATGTGCAACTTTTATATAGAACCCTCTTACTAACTAATGGCTGGTTTGTTTACCCTCAGTGGCTGGTTTGTTTATCCTATGTAGATAAAACGTACTGCCAGATACCTTCAAATGAATATTTTGAAGAAGTTAGGTTGTAATTCAGCAAAGTTATTAAACTTGGTTTTGCTTTACAGTTATAATCACGATTTTCTCTTACTCAGAATGGCTGCCATCTCTCATAATTTACAGTGGGACAATAGCTACGAAATGGGATTGAAGGTGTTTGTCCTAAGTAAAGGGCCACTTCTTCATTACTGAGAGGAATGCCCTTAGTAAAGATAGCGGCCATCTCCTAATGTTTCCAAATGGACTTTCAAGCCACAGACAACCATCAGAAAATGTGGCTGCCATTTCACTAAGGCAATTACACTTTTTGGACCTTAAACCTAATCTTTGACACAAGCAGTTGAAAGGTATGACCAATGACTGAAATATGAACCTCTCTGTTTTGTTGTGTATCACATCAAAATTTACAGATTATAATCGTTTTTAGATATAACACCTGTTTTAAGAGAGGTCTTCCCCTGTAAATTCGATGAAACATTTTAAAAAATAGAAAATGAACGGGAAAAATAGGAATTTTATCACATGCAATTTTAACAACCAGCACGTGAATCATCAGTAGAGTTTGACTCAAGGCATTCAGATCTTGAGTCCATATCACTACCTCTTGAGCTATAGGAGGTGATGGTAGTAGCATAGGTATCTATTCTCTACGTGGTTCAACCACCTGACGGGGACAGAATACACTTTTTGAATGGATTTTGCAACCATTTGCAAGACATGCTGAAAGTCAGAAACCCTGGCCTTGTTTCTAGCTCTGGAACAGTGATTTGCAGATTATAACCACTGTATAGGTTTGACAGATTCTTTCTGTAAGTGGTTGAAACTGAAGTTAACCCAGAACTACATTGGTTCTATTTTCATCTCTTGTAGCAATGACCTTGTGCAACCTCTTAGTCACTCAGTTTTACAAATAAATTAACTGATACTTAAGTCTGCCTCTTAATATAGGGGTTGCTCAATAATAGGTCTGTGAAATGCACAGAAATATAAAGAAATATAAACAAGAGCGACCAAAAGAGATGAAACTTGAACTCATGGTGTCCTGTCTCCCATCTCAGTGGACCTTCCACTATGTGAAAGGATATTTTGTTAGGGAATTTGTCCTTCACATGTTGAACTGGAACTTTGATTGAGTTGAAATGCAGTAGACTTGAGAGCTTTGATTGTCATCTGAAATTGATGGCCTCCTCCTTAGCTCTTCTTTCCAATGGTATTGAAGCTACAGGCTGCCCTCAGTGAAGTTTCCCTCGATCCTCTCCCTCCTATTCTGTATGGTTAGGAAACTGAGACGGTTGTCTATCCCACAAATCATGATTCAGTCTAGCGGTCAAACCCCATGGTTGCCAAATGAGAGCTTTCTATGATTTCCAGTGCTGGAAGATTTTCAACTTTAGTTGAAGTGCTGCACCTTCGACATAGGGTCCTCCAATCCAGACAGCTGTAGCTGGCCAACTGGAGCAAAAATGACACTTGACAGATTCCCTTTCTCTCCACCCCAGGAGTTTTGGGAGCATTCTAATTAAAATTTTGCATTATGCTGTGAGGGAAATAAATGTTATGTATCATCCTTTTGGTGGTGGATGTGGTCACCATCAGTGGAAATATGCCCTTTGTGGGCATTAGAAGTGTCCCATAACTGGACTTTTGCTTGCTTTCTTGGTTTTGAGTTGGTGGAATGTCACACCTTAAACGTTCTTAATCTCTTTTTAAAGGGTCTTTATTTAGATACTTGAATAGCACTATATAAATTATGTGCTGTTTCATAATGTAAAAATAGGAAAAAGGACCCTGCTCTACGTTATTTACATGCAAATTAGAGCGATGTTAGATGAGTTAAGGTAGCCGATCCTGGACATAAGTGCATACTTGAGAAACTACAACAGCAAATGCTTTATTTGCTGACTAAAATGAAATATTGTAACATTTGAAAGGTACATAATGAAGAGACACATACACCCATCAGAATGAGGCTTGTTGAGTTGATGCAGAATATTGTCATGGTTCTTTCTCCATAAGGGCTTTGAAAACCAACAGAGGTCTGCTGACTGGAGATAGATCAATCAGTCTGTAAGTTTATAATCAAAATGTGTAAAACCATTATGGATGCTCGCTACACTGAATAGGCATGCTTTACCGATTAACTAAGTAACAGAGCAGCACTGCAGGAAGCTTTTCTGAGGCCTTGTCTTCAGTGCTAAAACACATACGTTTTACCTCAGGTTAACTAATGCATGTGAGCTATCCCGAAGTAAAAAGAGTGTGAAGACAAATCACGTTAGTTTTACTGTGTGGTAAACTTGGAAACCCCACACAGTGAAATAGTGCTGACCTCTAGTTTATATCATGATATAACTAAATTGACTTGTTTTCACTCTTTTTATTTTGGGATTACTTATGTGTCTAAGTTATCCTAAGATTAAAAAAACACTTTTTTTAAGCAGTAAAGACAAGGCCAAAGAAAGAGTGACCGTAACTGAGCCACATGGTCATAACAAACAAAAATACATTTTTGAATGCCCTCCAAAAATCTGCTTTTTGGGAAAAGCTTGTTGCTGAAAAAATTCCATAACTCTTGGCTAACTACTTCTGAAGATTCTTTCCAAATCTGTGGAACTATGGAAAAAGAGCAAGCCCTCTCATAATGATGTCTCTAGCTATGAGACTTGCCTTTCCCAAAAAGAAAAATAGGAGCAGCTTGGGTGCATCCAGAGGGATATTATTCAAGCGTGTTTCCGGATGCACCTTTTGAATTGTTGCATCAGAATTCTATTTAAAAAAAAGCTCATATTTTACATTTGTCCCTAGAAGCATATTTTGGAAGTGTTTGGTTTTTTTTCTAGATGATGCTAAGTAATAAGAAGGAATGTGATTTTTTTTTTTTTTTTTTTTTTTTTAAAGAAGGGATTTGAAGACGGACAAAGCTGTAGAATGAATCAAAAGAGAGAATTTATTTCACCAGCAAGATTGGAATAGGACGACAGAACAAAAATAAGAAGTAAAATGATGGATAGGAGCTATAGAGAGGGAATATATACAATTACGAGAGACTGGAGATAGGCCAGTGTCATGCAATGTACCAGGCCAACCAAAACAGATCAGTTAGATGTAGGACTAAGAAGATTAGAACAAGCATTTTAAACTTAGTGTGGTGGACGGTTGGTACGCAGGTGATTGGGTGGGGTGTGGAGACAGAGCTGAAATGTTTGATAAATTAGGTGGGCAACAGAAGTGTCAACAAGCTTTTTATCATATATAAAAAGAGGTAGGAAGATAAGCTAGAAATCAAGGCAGAAGATAACAATAGCTTAAATGAAGAGAGGGAGATGGATCCTATACATTTTAAGACAAGGTATAACTCTACACATGGAATATATAAGGAATATTTATAATGGTAGGGAGGGAACCCAGAGAAAAGTGTAGACGGGAAAAGTGTGTGATAAGCAGTTTTTCATCATCAAAAAAGTCAATGAGAATAAAGAGAAAATGAGAGAAAAGCGTATTAAAAAATTCATAACAAGTCTCAGAGCCCAGGTCAACTGACTCGGGGGTATGGGGCTAAATATCGCAATGTAGATATTCCCACTGGGGCTGGACCTCAGGTTCTGAGTCCCGCCCCCTTCATTGGGTTTCAGAGCCTGGACTCCAGCTGGAGCTGATTTGTCTGTGTTGCTATTTCTAGTCCCGTAGAGTGATTTCAGTCAGTTCACCTCTGCTCTGAGGCTTAGTCTACTCTGCAAAAGAGAACCCACAGCAGCGAGTTTCAGAACTCAGGTGAGCTGACTCAGGCTCATGCTATAGGGCTAAAAATGGCAGTGTAGGCATTCCTGCCTGGGTTCTAAAACTTGGTGAGGGGGTGGGTATCAGAACCCAGACTCCAGCCTGAGCAGGAATGTCTACACTACTATTTGTAGCCCTGTAGCCGGAGTCCCACGAGTCCAAGTCAGTTTACCTGGCCTCTGAGACTCGTCACGGGTTTTGTGTTTTTTTTTTTTTTTTTTTTTTTTGGCAAAGTAGATCAACCCAAAGACTCACTGCCATGAGTCTTTTTTTGACAGTGTAGACATACCTTTAGAAGACTGAAGGTACTTAGGAACAAAAAACTGGAGAGGGTGAAAGCCTGACTAATGGGGATAATGGAGGAAATGGTGTGAAGGGAGGCTTGAAATTGGCAAATTAATAACATGTACAAAAACTTTAGAAAATAAATTCTAACAAATGTTTTGGCACTATTTTTTCTTAAATCAGGGGAAGGTTTTTTGGCTGGGGATGTTTTAGAATGAGGAATACTTGCTTGACTAACAAGGGAATGGGGAAAGAAACATTTTATTTCTCTTTCTTTACACAGAATATGTCAGTCTTCCATCTCATGAGGTATATATTATGCAGGATTGAAAATCAAAGGTTAGAATACAGAACAAACTGGGCACTTTTAACACAGAAGGAAAATGTGTACATATTTAGAATACATCTTCCTTTAGGCCCTAATTACTGGATGTGAAAACTGGCAAAGCATAAAGATTGAACAAGTTCACACAAGAGTAAAAGAGAAAGTTGACTTGAGTCAATGAAAAGAGAAGAAATTTGGAGGGATTTGTGTGGTATACTTGAGCACAGAAAAGGGAGAGGCTCCACAATTTCCATACATGTGCATGTAATTTCAGGCAAACTCTAATGGAAAGTTTCCTTAAACATAGCTGCTTTCTAAAAATATGGCCATGAGATAGGTTAGAAATTATTCTTAATGGAGCTGGTCAACATTTTTAGTGCCCTTTGTAGATATTAATTATTTTTTTGAAAATTTGTTTGTGAACTTTTTGTTTTATTTTTAATTGTAATATTTAATTTTGTTTTTAAAGGTTTTTGAAAATTATTTTTAAATTTTTGGAAAAAATTCCCATCACGTGACAAAGCTGCCAGTTTTTTTAATGCAGTGATATTTTATCTGTGTTGATCTCAGGATATTAGAGACACAAGATGGGTGAGGTAAAATATTTTATTGCACCATCCTTTATTGGTGAGAGAAACAAAGTTTTGTGTTTATGCAGAACTGAAGAAAAGCCCTGAGCTTGTTTCTCTCACCAACAGAAGTTGGTCCAATAAAAGAGATTAGCTCACCCATCTTCTCTAATTTTTAAAATTATTCTTATTTTGTAAACCTTAACTAAACAGTTTGACTTAAATATTTTGAAAAATGAAATTATGATGATTTTGACACAATATGATTTTGGTACAATAGAGAGAGACTGAGACTGAGATTTTCAAATAATGCAGAGGATTTAGCCACATACCTTTTAATTTAATGTAGTGGAAGATCTATGGTAAATGCCTTGTGGTGTTTAGAAAATGTCAACCATAAAAGTGTATGCAGCATTTGCCCTAACATTTTCATCAATAACTTTTTTAATTCATCGGGAGTCAATTTACAACAGCTATTCACTTGAGAGATTGAATAATAACATAACATATGAAGTATCTTGAACTTCAACTGAAGGGAGCCAATCCACTTGTGATACTTAATAAAAGAGCTTTGCTTCATTTGGGTTCTTATTTTTTTTAAAATAAGGATATATATTGCAATCTTTTTCTAGAGCAAAAAAAAATTCAGATTTGAAATACTTGAACCTGTGTTCTACATGTACCTAAAAGTCCCACTGGCTTCAGTGGGTGTTTTGGTTTTTGAAGGAATTCAAATCCAGCACTTTATGAAAGTCAAATGAGGAGAGTCCCATTGACTGCACTGGATTAGACCCTAGTTTGCCTAGATCATAAACATCACTGAAAACTGCATGATCTAATGCATGATGGTACATAGGAAGGATGTTCCAGATGAAAATCTCAAATTTAACTTTAACACTACATCCTTTGGTAGATTCTAGATTTTTGGGTTTGTCCTTTTTATGTAGAATTTTTTTCTTTTTGTCTTAAACATTGAAGTTATGATGCACACTTACAAAATAAGAAGAAGAATTTGTTAGGATTGCAGTGTGCTGTTAAATTAAAATGAGATCATCTCATTAAAACTTGGCTTTATATCTCTCATGATTTATGACATCTTGCTCTGATAGGAGGTCCATGCAATACCTCCAAACAATTGGATCCATTACATTCAATCTATAAGGTGTGTGTGTAGCTGTATACAGATCATGAATAATGTATTATTGGTTGAGTTCTGCCAGCTACCTAAATTCAGATTTGTGAATACAGTATTTCACTACTCATCAATATCTTTCTGAATTTTTCATTGCGAGCTTGCTGATAGTGCTCTTTCCTCTCACCTGAGTGGTAGCTGTGTGGTTGTCTTGGATTAGCAAATACTGTGGGTGGGAGCTCTCTGGAGGGGGTATTTTACCCACACCACTGCACCCTCTGGTTCAGAGAATGACCTGTGTGATCACTTGGGCAGACATGGTGTCAGCAGCTCTAATAGGACACTAAATGGCAGGAGCAGTTGAAGGCTTTTATGCCCTTGCTAAAGTATGCAGAAGCTAATTCATTGTTGTGGTGCTCTTCAAAGCAGTCAATGGGCAGGAGATGCCTGCCTACCACTATGACCACAACCACAGGAGAGGCATGTTGTGCAGTAAGAGTGCCCCAGGGGCAACTTTCCTCTTGCCAGTTCAGTCCTCCCCACCCCCCGTGCTGAGAAGACTAGGGACATTTTGGTAGGTCGTATTACTCATTTTGTTCATTCCAACAAAATCCTTGGCTCTTATTAGAAAAGCAGAAAGTAATCTCTACCAATTTATTTCAATATTGGAAGTAGACATTATATATATGTAAGGCTGATCAAGCTGAAGAAGACTTTGTTATCAAACCAGGTGCGATGATAACAGGCTCAACTTCCAGTAGAGTGGTCAGCTATAAATCTTAAGTAATATGTTCCTCTGAAGAGTTCACTTCCTTGAAAATCTGAAATACCAACCTGCAGGTATTTTTGCATGGCTCTAGAATTTTTTTGTTTGCAATGTAAATCTTTCTCATTAACGGCTACACCAAAAATCTTAATTTTGGCTAAGCAGGGTTCTTGTGCAGGTTACAAGATGTATATGGTTTTCCTTGGATATATTGTACTTTTGGCAAAAGTTTAGATACAGTAGTCTTCTAACTTTCCTTATTGCACATGTGCTAGAAGGGCTCAAGATAGTTTTAAAGGTTTGTTGCCTGAAGTCATTATTTTATCTGTAGAAATGTTTCTCTAGTTTGCACTCCATCCAGGTAGACTTGTCAAATTCTGTAATCTTTAGTGCTGAAACTAGCTTTGCTACTAACTTGCTTTATGGCCTTAAGATAAGTCACTTAATCTTTCTCTTTCCTCATTTGTAAATGGAGATAAATACTTGCTTATGTCACAGGAGTATTATATTAAAGTTTTCATAATGTTTTGAAAATGGTAAATGTATAATTACTAAGTATTATTAATATGATGAGAATTTAAAAAGCTGCAATTGCATTCCTATTAAAAAAAAAAAACAGATCTCTGTGGAGACATTGATGATAATCTCACAGGAATGTGGGATTGCCATACCAGTCAGATCCGTGATCATCTGTTTCAGTATTAGATGTTTTAGAGGAAAGTGCAAGAAATCTTGTTAAAGGCAGTTATGGAATAATATGCCAATAGAGAAGTTTTTTCCTGAACTCCAGGCAGCTAATAAATGACTTTTATAACCTGCAACATGAGTGTTTAAATCTGTTATATATTATTTATTCTGTCTGTTGATCTTTTTCATATATATGTATAATCCTTTTCTGAAATTTATTAAGCTCTTGGCTTCCATGATATCTTGGGACAATGAGTTTCATAGATTAATTGCCCGTTATGCTTTTTAATTTTGATTTCTCCTTCTGCTTGTATTAGATGAAGGGTAAAAGGAATGCTTTATTGACCTTTTATTTATCATTCATTATTTTACATTTGTCTATCGTGTTGTTTCATATTATTTCCTCTCTAAACTAAGTAGTTGCATTAAAAAGTTTATTAGATGTGTGTTTCAGGTGTCCTGTTGCGTATGCCATAGCGATTGTTTTTAAAAATTTTGTTCTCTATTACATCACTCTGAATTTGTCAGTGCAGCAATTCTAGTTCCTTTTCTGTTATGCTGTGCCAAATGAAACTAAGCATTGAAAGTAGACATCATGATGGCATCGATAAATACCACTCCTGCATTCTGCTCTGAATTTTGAGGTGTCTATTCCCAGGTGAGAAAAGGTATCATATGATATGTACAACAGTACCTATTGGTCTTTTTACTTACACAAATTGAATAATTCATTATCTATGCATAGTCTATATATGAGATTTTTCTACAGTTTTAGGGCTAACAAATGAATCTCCAGGAAATTTTGAGAAGAGATTCCTCTGACAATTTCAGTTATTTTCATGGGAGATTATCTATGGATTGGAAAAGAAAATCTCCTTAAATAGCTGAACCTGGGCACTTCCAGAAGGGATTTTCTTCTTCTTCAATGCTTCCAATGCTGAGACCACATTGACATATGCAGAATCTGTTATGGCTTCCAGCTCTATCAAAAAGAACTTTGATACAAACACTTCCTTGTAAGGGAAGAGTAAGGGGAATTGAAATTGGCTATCATAGTAGGCAGAACCTACTGTACTCATCTACACTATATATATTTCTTCATGACCTTACAGTTGATCTAATTTACATCTTTGAATTTTTAGTCCTTTTGCAATTGTTCAGTCAAATTCAGCAATATTCAATGAAGCTGAATTTGTCAACCTTAAAGTCAGATAATCTTTTTCTCCTTTTCATTTTAGCAGCATGCACAACTGCCAGGTGGCATATAGAGAAGGTTGACAGTTGAGCAAACATTTATAGTAGAAGGATATATCCACTGCCCTTTAAAAGCACACGAGGGAGTTTTTGTTTATTGTCTTAATGATTCCATATAATTTGTTCAGTTCTTATTTTTTTTAAATGGGCCATCTTGCACACCCAGCCTGGACTCTCAGTCAAGATGGCTTCTCTCTTCAACATCATCACCATAGTAAAGATTCTGCAGGCCAGTTGATGCCCTCAGTTACACCTGTGAAACCTCATTACTTTCAATGAGGTTTTATAGATGTAATTGAGGAAATCATTTGTTCCATGTAATCTTTCATTACTAGCAATGATGCATGAAAGGAAAAGAACTCTGATTGACTCAGATGCCAGGTAGAACTTGTGAGCCTGGCACATAGAACAACTTTCTTTATTTGTAAATGGATTTCATTTGATTTTGAATCAGTGAGACATAATAAACTCTCATTTTTATGGAGTCTCTTTTCAGACCAGAAGGTATTCACTTTAAAGGGGTGTGGTAGAATATGTAGATATACTTATTCAGCAAACATATGGATTTTTATGAGCAGCAGACAGTCTGAAATCTTATTTGCTTCCATGCCTGAAGTAGTCCAAC
Source organism: Emydura macquarii macquarii (assembly GCF_026122565.2). Lineage (NCBI taxonomy): Eukaryota > Metazoa > Chordata > Testudines > Chelidae > Emydura > Emydura macquarii. The sequence continues at coordinate 7,737,287 of NW_027130204.1, forward strand.
ATTCTATCACATATGACGTCACAAGTTTGAAGAAAACAGTTTTCCCTTTAAAGCTGAATGATGGCTGAAAGCATGGGCAATATCATGATTACAAGATGAATGTTATCCAATTTTTCCAAGCCAGTAAGCATAATTAGCTTTGGCCTTCTGGATGGAGCAATGTTTCTATTGCTTGTGGCTATGCAGAAGGACGTGTTCTTGCGGAGGACTACTATTAACTAATCCAACCCAGCTTTTTGGTTTTAGGTTTGTCCTTTAAATTGAATCAGAAATAGTTTCTCTTGCTCCTCTTGTAGCCAGAAACTTTTGATCTATTCTCGGTTGAGGTATAGTGTGCTTTTTTGCACATATATTAGTGTTACAATATGAAATGCTAATTTCCTAATGTTCCTTTTTCTTTTTTGTTGCTCAGGGTATGCTCAACAATAATTGCTTCATGTAGCAGTATCACAACTTCTAGCCCAGTCTCACCTGTGCACCTGGTGATTCTAGCCGCAGGGGATAAAACAATTCCCCACGCTAGGAAGATCACATGGGATATTGGGATTATGCCTCTTTCTGTGTAACTGGAAGCAACATTGCTAATCAGAACTGATTGTTCTACAGAAGATCTGAACCTCTCCATGTAAGATTTGGTGGATTCACTGTAAAAGTAGTGTTTGAAGTTGAAATACAGTTGAGATCTTGTGACTACATGTTGATGGGGTAGTGCCTTGTGGCTGCGTCTGGGGATCAGCTCTTATCCAGTGTGGGGCCTCCTATCATTGCTTGCTCGACTCGTGGCCCTTCTCACTTTCCTGGACTTAGGGTGCTCTCTCTATGTGATTTAGGCCTCCGGCTAAGTCACTATATGGTCTTCCCCTTCTGGGGTATCAAAGTCTCACTGGACCAACTGTGGGGATGCTGCCTTTACCAGTCCTGCACCACTTCCCAGTGGCTGATTAGGAAACCCAGGCCTGCACGCTAGTCTGGATTCATAATTGCAGCGTACACAGTTTCAACCCTTGTTGCTCTGCCTTCCACAGGCTTTCTTTCCCTGCAACTCCTCTGAGTAACCCTTCTGTCAGGGACAGGATCCCAGGGATTTTGCTTCCCACTGGGTTTCGTCCTACCCACCTCTCTGTGCTCAGAAAGCAACTGCAGATACTTGATAGTTTGCCTTTGCCTTTTTCGATCTTTTAGAAACATAACCGATACTAAGTTCATCCCCTTTTATGCTACTGTATTAGCTTTAAAAGACGTAGGATAAATATAGAAACCATATTTAGTAGGTATTGAATCAATTTTCAAATTGATTTTTTTTAACATTAGCATAATGTCTGTTTTGATTATCAATTTTCATCAAGAAAAAATGATTCCCCCTCCTGCTTGCTTAATGTGCAGATTATTCATCTTTAGCATAAACATGTTAGAAGCTAAACATATAAAGTGTTTGAAAAGAATATAATAAAAGTGGGAATGATTAATTGCTTAAGGAGAAATTGAAATGTAACTTTCAATTACACGATTGCTGTAGTATTTTTCAATAACATTGATGTTCAGTGTATGATATAAGACAGAAGGGCTTTCTTTACCAGTGCAGTCATTTATAAATATCCCTGTGTGGTTCTTTGTAATGAACTCAAGTGTATGTATTCAGTGTGTTCTTTGTTTATTACATGGGAATGCTTTAATTTAGTTGTGGCCACAAATACTTTTGTTGAGAAGACACCGCTTGCTGTTACTGTATAAACAGATCAGTAACCTTGATTACGGTGTTTTAAGAGTCTTCGTTTTTTTAAAATTAATCATCAGACTGACTGACTTTCCAGTTTTTATCTGTATTCCATGGTGCCATGTATGCTATGCCTGAGTTGCTCTTAGGATATCAGAGAGGCAAGGTGGGTGAGGTAATATATTTTACTGGACCAACTAAGTGCCCCAATAACAACTATGTGGGTGAAACCCTGACAATCACTACACTCTCACAGGAAATTGATAAAAGAGAAAAACACCATATCATCTGTGGGTGAACACTTTTCACAAAGCGATCACTTCATATCTAACCTATCAATCTTCATCCTCAAAGGAAACCTGCATAGCACTTTCAGAAGATGACCCTACGAGCTTAAATTCATAACTTTTGCCAGACACTAAATATCATGGTCTTAATAAAGACACTGGATTTATGGCTTATTACAACAATCTGTAACCCACTAACCCCTCCCTCCTTTTTGTCCTATAACTACAGGAGTGTTGACAGGCCACTTCACCTTGAATGGTCCATTAACATATGTGCTAATTACTTATGCTAAACTAACTGTTTGATCTTGTATTTAGCTGTGACACTTTTAGTACCTTTCTGTTCTGAGGAAGAGTTCTGTGTAGCTGGAAAGCTTGTCTCTCTCTCCATCAGAAGTTGGTCCAATAAAATATATTAATTCACCCATCTTGTCTCTCATTCTTTATCCATTTATTAGGCAAATTTTCTTCTTTCCTTTCCTAGAAAATACAGGTTTAAAAATTAAATGGAAGCTGATTTTTCTTTTTTACTCTATTTTAATTTCTTTGAGAGTCTTCAGTATTAGTTTAAAAAAAAAAAAAGAAAAAGTCTTAGCTGTGAGCGCTAGAGGCCCGTCCCTGTTTCTAGAGGCTGTGGTGTACAAATTTCCCTGCATACTCCTAGCACTGTACTTCAACTCTGGTTTGTAAGAGATCATATCAGCTGGTAAGAGGGTAGTTCATTCTTTGACTATTAAATCTTTGGCTTTTCTGATGAGAGTACTAACAATAACTAGTTAGGTCCCAATTATAAAATTATTTTGGGTATGCATATGGATCAAGTGGAAGATGCACTGATTCCACAAATTGATTTCATGAGATACAGTGAAACACATTCAGATGTTAACTAATTTCAGCTGCTACCCAGTCTTATGTACTTTTTTGTTTTTTCATGGTATTATGTAAACCCATTAAGGAGATTTTCTTATTACAAGGCACTTTTTTATAAGTGAGATTTACTGGTAATCGTAAACATTTAGCAATGTATCTACTTTAGAGCATCAAATATTAGTTTTGTTCAAGTACTAGTGCAGGTGAAAGTCATCATGTTAAAACTGTTTTGAAATATTTTTCTGAAATCTCCTTAAGTGAACTGAAATAATTTATATCAAAGTATAAAAATGCTTAAGATCCTAAATTAACAGAATACTGGGACAGACTTAAGTTAAAAATATGTGGGAAAAAAGTAAACTGTTTGGTTGTACCACTGGCCACAGTTCTTAAATAGTTAGGTGCATTAGAGTAAATACTCAATAATTTTCTTTTAAATTTGAGGATTAGCAGCTTCGTTTTTTATTGTATTTTCTGTTTCCCAGCTTTACTCCCACCACCTGATTGAAGGCAGGGCCTGGTGGTGCTCTGGTAATGATACTGAAGTTAGAGTTGTATCCCAAAAAAGTAATAAGATCCTACTTTGTTCCTTCTAGAGGGTAGTATGCTTGATGGAGAAAAAACATTCCTGTCAAGGAGTGTAGACTAGTGCAAGTGAGATGAGCAAGGGGGAGGAAGAGCCAAACACTCACCAATTGCTATGGGGAAGGGGCATAAATCATAGAAACAAGTAAAGGGAGATCCTCAGAGACCACTTATTAAGAGTTACATTACAGGGATATTGTAGGAAGGAATCCTTTTATCCACTGAGCCATTCCAGCCCAGGCAGCTAGACACCAGCTTCCAAATCAACTATTCTCATACTCCCTGCAAGAATCTTGTATAATGCAACTTGCTGGAGTGGGTCCAAAGGTAGCTTCTTTACTGGTTAAGGACTAAATGAGCATGAAAACCCTACTCCTTTTTCTTTTCTAAAGGTGGTACTTCACGGATGAAGCAAATTGACAGGACATAGGGGAACAAGGTAGAAGGGAAGCTTGCTCAATTGCTGTCTGTGCCGGACCAGAAGTGTGGGTCAAGAATGGATTTTAGAATCCAGGACTCTAAATCTTGCCTCTCAAAAGAACTAAAATGCCTTTAAATACTTGAGAGAATGGTATATTATAGTAATTATGCAAGGAATAGTGAACTGGAGAAAACATGACCTTTGTAACAGTCTAACACTAGAATTTTAGGAGAAACGACTCAAACTTGTGAAAATCAAAAGCTTTAAAAAAATCTCAGAATTTGATCTTTGTTCGTGGGAGTGTGTATATATAAAATAAATATATACATATATAAAATAAAAACTCTGACCATGCTGATCCTTTTGGATGACGTATTTACCTGGAGAAATAGGTTAAAGGTTAAAATGTCGTTTAGTAGGTGTTGCTCTGGGAAACTGTGAGAAGGCCAACTCTGCTTGGATGTTGAAGGAAGAAATGCCACCGAGGTGATCATAAGGAGCTATCTGTCCCTATGGCTTACATCTGGAGCAATTGTGGAAATGTCAGCAACACAACTATTTTATAAATATCAGAGCAAGATGTGGCAGATGGTGATACAATACAGAGTTCACATCAGACTTTCCTGTCATTAAACACTGTGTGATGTGGGGAAGATGATTTTTAGCAGCAATTTTAAGATTAAAGATTAATTCCAAGCAGCTTGTCTTACAAAGAGAAGAATAACATTGAATACTATGTCTAAAATTTCCATGTACAATAGCTGAAGATGTGCTAACTCAAGCAGTCAGGAGTATAGACTCATAGGGTCACAGAAATGTAGGACTGGAAGGGGCATAAAGAGGTCAAATCCAGCCCCATGTGCTGGGGCAGAACCAAGTAAACGAAGACCATCCCTGAAGTGTTTGTCCAACCTCCTTTTAAAAACCTCCAATGAATCCACAATCTCCCTTGGAATCCTATTCCAGAGCTTATTTTATGTTAGAAAGTTGTTCCTAATATCTAACCTAAATATCCCTTTCTGAAGATTAAGCCCTACCTTCAGTGTACATGGAGAAAAATTGATCGCAGTCCTCTTTATAACAGTCCTTAACATATTTGAAGACTGTTATTAGGTCGCCCCTCAGTTTTCTTTTCTTGGAACTGAGCATTATGGTCTTTTTAATGTTTCCTGATAGGTCAGGTTTTCTAAATCTTTTATCATTGTTGCTATCCTCTGGACTCCCTCCAATTTATCCCTATCTTTACTAAAATGTGGTGCACAGAATTGGACACAATACTCCAGTAGAGGCCTCCCCAGTGCCAAGTAGAGTGGGACAATTACCTCTCGTGTCTTTCATACAACACTCATATTAATACATCCCAGTAAGATATTAGCCTTTTTTGCAGCTGCATCACACTGTTGACTCATATTCAATTTGTGATCCATAGTAACCTCCATATCCTTTTCAGCATTACTACTACCTAGCTGATTATTCCCCATTTTGTAATTGTGCATTTGATTTTTCCTTCCTAAGTGAAATGCTTTGCACTTGTCTTTACTGAATTTCATCTTGGTTTTTTTAGACAAATTCTTTAATTTGTCAATGTTGTTTTGAATTCTAATCCTTCCTCCAGAGTGCTTGCATCTCTCTCAACTTGGTATCTGCAAATTTTATAAGAATGCTCTCCACACCATTATCCAAATCATTGAAAATATTGAATTGTTCTAGACACAGGACTGACCCCCTGCGAGACTCCACTAGATATATCCTCTGTTTGACAGAGAACCATTGCTAACTACTCTTTGACTATGTTTTCCCTGCACATCTCTTGCATTGGGGTGTAGGATACAAGTAGCTACACATCACAGTGAAAAGCAGGCAGCATCCATACTGCGGTGCATAGCTATGCATTTCAGTGAAAGATTCTCTAGCAAGGGGGAAGCAACCTTTTTCCACTGCTTCCCCAATGCCGGAGTCTTTCACTGTTCTGGGGAAAAGTTCTGGCAGCTCTCCACTGACAGTCTTTCCCTGCTGCTGGAGCCTTTCTCTATGGTGGGAGAAGACTCCAGCTGGGAGGCAGCAGTAGGCTACACTGCTAAAAATAGCAGTGTAGACAGGGAGAGACTGCTTGAGTGAGTAGAGTACATACCCACAGGGTTCAGGAGTGTCTTTACTCGCCTAAGCACTGCTTCACCATCTGCACTGCAATTCATAGGTGTCCTAGGAATGTGTGTAGTGTGCGTGCTCTACATGCTGCTGAAACGAGTGTGCACTGTACATGTAACCTTTGAGTACAGTCTTTCAACCTGTTATGAACTGACCTCATGGTAATTTAATCTAGACTGCATTTCTTTAGTTTGCTTATGAGAATGTCATGTGGGCGTGTGGCAAAAGCCTTACTAAAATCAAGTTATATCATGTCTGCTGCTTCTCCCCTACCCCCTAGGCCAGTAACCCTGTCAAAGAAGGAAATTAGGTTGGCTTGGCATGATTTCTTTTTGACAAAACCATGCTGACTATTCCTTATTATTCTATGCTTCTCCGGGTGCTTACAAACTGATTGTTTAATAATGTGTTACAGTATCTTTCCAGGTATTGAAGTTAGGCTGACTCATCTATAATTCCCTGGGTTCTCTTAATTCCCCTTTTTAAAGATAACTACTATGTTTGTCCTTTCCTGTCTTCTAGGACTTCATGAATCCTCCATGAGTTCTTGAAGATAATTACTAATGATTTTGAGGTGGCTTCAGATAGTTCCTTAAGTACCCTAGGATGAAATTCCTCAGGCTCTGCCTACGTGAATGCATGTAACTTATCTAAATGTTCTTTATCCTGTTCTTTCCAGATTCTTTTCAGTAGTACCACCACCTAGCTGATTATTCCCCATTTTGTAGTTGTTTTCGCATGTGTTTCTTACCTTTGTTGATTATATTAATTGTGTTGAGTATCTGGTCATCATTAAACTTTTTAGTGAAAACTGAAGCAAAAGAGACATTCAGCACCTCAGCTGACTTGATCTCATCAATTATTAGCTCTCCTTCCCCACTAAGTAAAGCCCCAATACAGTCCTTTGTCTATCTCTTGCTCCTAATATATTTAAAGAACCTCTTCTTATTGTCTCTTGCTAGGTGTAACTCACTTTGTGCCTTAACCTTTCTGTTTTTGTCCCTGTGTGGCTATGCTATTCTTTTGTACCCTTCTTAGCAATTCTACGTTTCTTTTTGTTGGATCTTTTTTGATTTTTCAGGTCATTCAAGAGCTCTTAATGGAGCCATGTTGATCTCTTACTATTCTTCCTATCTTTCTTTTACATTGGGATGGTTTGCACTTCTGCCTTTAATATTGTCGCCTTGAGAAACTACAAGCTCTCCTGAATTCCTTTCTCTTAGATTTTCTTTCCAGTTCTTTGAATTTATTAGTCTGCTTTTTTGAAGTCCACTGTCCTTATTCTGCTGCTGTTGCTTCTCTTCCTCCTTAGAATCATGAAGTCCTCATTTCATGATCACTTTCACCCAAATTGCCTTCCACTTTCAGATTTATAACCAATTCCTCCTTGTTGGTTAGAATCAAGTGTAAAACAGTTGTCCTCCTGATTACTACTTCCACTTTCTGAATCAAAAAGTTGTTCCCAATACATCCCAAGAACTTACTGGAAATTTTGTGTTATACTGTATTATTGTTCCAACAGATGTCTATGTAGTTAAAATCCCCCATTACTACTTGGTATTGTTTTGGTTATTTGTTATTTTTTCTAGAAATTCCTCATCCTGCTATAGACTACTTCCTGATTTAGTGGTCTAAAGTAGACCCCTATCATAATGTCAACCCTGTTTTTTCACTGTTTCATCTTTATCCAGATAGTTTCAGCTGGTCTGCCCTTAGAACAAGAGTATATATTCTTGATGTATAATGCAACAACCCTGCTCCTCTTTCCCCTGCCTGTCCATCGTAAACAAGCTATATCGCTTTATACAAGTACTTCAGTCATGAGATTTATCCCACTAAGTTTCTGTGGTGCCGACTGTCATAATTTAACTTAAGTACTAATTCTTCCAGTTCTTCCTGTTTATTCCCTGTACTCTTTCATTTCTGTATAGGAATCTAAGAGGTTGAGCAAATTCCCCCACTGATTTCATTCTTGTTGCTCCTGTCACCTTATTATAATTTTCCATGTTCCCCAACATCTCTGTAAGGTCACCTTTTTATGCTTACCTGTGAGTTTTTCTTATCTGCACCCTTTAAATCCAGTTTAAAGTGCTTCTCATTAGGTTAGCAAGTTGGTCTATGATGATGATCTTCCACTTCTTGGTCAGGTGGACCCTATTTCTTCCCAGCAGACTTCCTTCCCAAAGCAGCATCCCACTGTTGATGAAGCCAAAGTCTTCCCATCAACCCCATCTGCACTCATAGAATTTAGTTCTATATTTTAATTACTTCACTAGGGAATGAATGGCATTTTTGTAGTTATGATGTACTTGGTTCTCAATTTCTTCCCCTCTCAAACTTTCTCAACCCACCCTTTTAAGGGAAACCCCCCCCAACATATTGGCAATTCACATTCTGTGAGCCTCAGTTGAGGTCAGCTTTATGATGTCCAAGTCCCAAAGAAAGCATAGGTCTCCTTCCAACTTACCATAAAAGTGAGAAATTTGGCCATGACAGGAAGTAAAACCCTCACTTTATTCATACTAAAATCCGATCTTCACTTCTCTCTCTCAGCATCAGAAGAATACAGATTTAATGATCCTACTGTGAAGACTCCTGACACCAACTATTGTTCAACCAAGGAGCCAAGGCATGAAAGGTTTGGTCAGATAGCATGACCACATGATCTCAGCTGCTACTGCCACCAAAATACCTCCTTTTCCTTTACTTCCCCTGAAATTACATTGGTTCTTAAATAACTGGCAGCAGCTGAAGCACGAAGAGAGTTTCATATGCTGGTGAAAAACACTTGCAAGCATGGACAAATCTTGTACTCCTCTTCCTCCTATCTGTTATCACTGTTGTAGAGAGCAATTGTTCTCTCCCTCTCAGATTTCAGGATGTGCTCTCAGGATGAAGTCCTAGAGTCACTCCAAGACACCCCATGTGACTCCTGCATTCATTGGCTAGTGAAAAATAGCTGAAAACTCTTGTTTTTGTAATCAGGGCTCTGTTTGTCCTGGCTGCAGAATTTGCTGTGGAATTTGTCCCTTGCCCCAGAATTGTCTCCAGAAAATGAACTTCTATTTAAAATTTTTTTAGCCTTCTTGATTTCAAAGAAAACCTTAAACACAAACCAAGTGTAAACCAATACAGTGTTATCTTGCTGAATATGCAGACAGCTGAAACAACAGTCCTGAGATGTGTGAACTTCCCCATTCATCTCGATAGGATGCTAACTCTGCAACACAAAGATGACACTTTGTGCTGGTGTAGTAGAGGAAGCCTGGAACACTGGACCTGGTGCAGGATTTGAGGCCTGAACCAGAGGCAGTGAACCAAAGTCAGGCCATGTATTAAAGCAAATGCTTACAAGTTCACTCTTCAGTACAGACACTTGACAAAGTTGTTGATAGTGTATTAGGCACTAAGTATTTATGTAAATATATTCCAGCTAGTACAAGATAAGATGGTTTAACAAAATAATGAATAGAGATGTTTTGTTCAAGATATCAGGTATGAAGAGAGGTAACATATAGAGGTAATAAAATACATAAATTGGGTGTAAATTGTATATTCCATTTGTTTCCATTTCCATAAATAATGGGGTATTTTGCCTTAACCCTTTGTCCAGCGAAGGGGGTAGTGGAAAGTCCCACCGCTGACTGAACTGTGTCCATTGTAACGGGCATACATGTGTTAGTGTATCTGTAACCACAGAGCCAGGGCACCATGACCGTGCTCCATTGACAGTAAACCTAGCTGAGCGTCTTTGACACTGAACTGTACCTGTGGTCTTTCTTTGAGTAACATCAAGGTCTACAAGTTAACATGCTTTGCTATCTTCAAGAATAGAAGCACTAAGCAGCTTAAACAGTGTTACTGAGGTATTGACATTCTAACCTTCAGCACTTAACAACACTGTGTAGTACTATTCAGGTCTGCTGAACCAGTAGTCTGCACAGAACAGGACAGCACACTGAAAGAACACACATGAATGTGCACACAAGCCAACTGACAATAGCTGATATTTTCAAGGCCCAACTCCTCTTGATTTACAATCCTATGTATAAAAGTAAACATTAACTTTCATTGTTGTTCACTTTTGCTGAAATGTCCAGTTAATACACTTCAGACAGCTTCAGATGACTTGCCATGGGCCAAAAGTTCCAGTTCCTCCACACCCAGCTCTGAAATCTTCCAGTTCCCTCCTCCCCAGCCCCTTATGATGTCTATGATGCAATTAGGCATTGTCAATACAAACATTTTACATGTTGACAATGAAAATAGGGGGACCAGTTAAAATAAATTAAATTGAATATTAAACAACATGGGCCACTGTACTGATTGGATTAATGTTCTATATTTAATTATTCAAAACTGCACTTTTAAAATTTTGTTTTTAAACTGGTACAGAATTTTCACTGGGGTGTCACAGAATCCAGGATCACTACAGCAGAATGTTGGTCCATCTTATCATGGAGATGGATGTAGGACTGCCTGTAATCACAGACATTATCCACATCTCTTTTAAGGAGAGCATCTGTACTGCCTACCCCAAAACATGCAGTAGCCTGAACAGTACTTAAAATTAAAAAAAAAAAAAAAAGTCACTTGACATTATTGGCCTCTCCAAGTACCACCAACTGTCTAGCTTCTGTTTTCTGAGGAAAGTTACTGAGAAGTTGGTGAAAAGGACCAACTTCCAACAATATCTGCCAGTCTGGCTTTTTCCAGTTGGGCCGCAGCCCAAAAATGACTTTGGTAATAGTGGTGGATCATCTCCTCTTACCTATGCACAATGGACATCCACTCCACTACTGCCTTACGTGCTGAATTGGACATTGTTAATCATGAGTTGCTGCTGACTTGCCTTAAGGATCTTGCAAGGGTAAATCAAAGTACAGTGAGATGGCTGTGCTCCTTTGTTTCAGACCTAAACCTAGAAAGTTGTGAGGGGCAACTGTATTTCTGCTTACTGAGATGTTGCATATGGAGTTTTTCAGAGTCCTGTCTTCTTCCCTGTGCTAACTAACATTTATGAGAAACCACTAGGGGAGATCACAAGACACAATGTATGCTATCAAATGCCAGCAATGTGCAGACATCAAATAGTTGTGCATTTTTCTTCACATCAAGTGCAGAACATACCATCTCCTAGCCATATCAAAGCTTATGTGTGTTGATATTGGACACTTAATGATCAGTGTGGATACCAGTGAGACACGGTACACCCAATTTGAAGATCAATAAAGTTTAATGTGCAAGGTTTTCAATAAATATACTAGCTAAATAAAAAGCCTAAAATCAACTAAAATATCATGCTCACTAAACCTGGAGAGCTAAGCAGTCATTCAGAAGGCTGTATACAGGAACGGCTTTCTTCAGGGGCCCCACCAGGGAGTCAGTGGATCCTCTGGTCTGACTGGCAGCACCTCCTGCAGAATCAGGTATTGATGGAGCGTGCCCCTTTGTCTAAGTGATGACTTTTTATACCTTTCTATACACAACTTTCACCTCATCTATCTATTAATTATTACATATTATGTTACCTACATCAACTTCTCACCCTTAATTGCATTAAGGGCGGTGAGAAAATAGGCTGCTTGGCAGTGGAAAATGTACCCCCAGTGGTTCGAGGATAACTTATTTCCATCACTGTTATCTATTTGCTGCTGCAAGCATACATGTTATGTATTCATCTTATGTACCGTGGTATGCAGAAACTGAGACATCTGCAAGGTTACTCAGTATTCCTATTTGTCTCTGCCAACCAGAAACATCAGGCTGCTAGGGCTCAAAACCATGGTCAGTCAACTCAAATTGCACTGGGCCTCCAACAACGTGAAATCGGTGCATATAAGAGAAGTAGCTGACTGAAGCTGAACTCAGTCAATACAGAAGTGATGCTGGTGGAAAGATGAAGCTACTGTGATGAATTAATTAGCAGCTTAAGACAAATCATCAAGAGAACTGGTCCTCAGTTAAAATGATGCAGTCTTGTAGTCCTGGACATCTCACCAATCTTGGAGGTGGATGTCAGAAGCACTTCTGGAGTCTGCACTTTATTCTGGCAAATGTAGCCCTTGTCATGGTCATGATCACTGTAACACCCCAATATCTGGAAAGTACACAATCCCTAAAATGATTACAACTGGTCTAGAATATGGAACTTGGCTTGGTAAACAACACTGACAAGTGGGAGCACATTATCTTAATACTCTGACCACTACATTGGTTCCCCATTATATTCCAGAACCAGCTCTAGGTAATGGTATGAGTCTTCAGAGTCCTCCGTGTGTTGAGACTGAGCTACCTGAGAGATTTCCTCTCTTTTCACAACAGCTTAGCTCCATGGATCTATTAAAAACAAGAGTTAGAGCTGTGAAAGCTAGAAACAGGGCTGAATTCAGAGATGATGTGTAATAAATTAATTTTCTTATGTAACTTATGTTCCATTTAACAGAGGACTAGGGAATCAAATTTAGTGTAAGGGGATCTGTCTTATGACTATTTCACATAATTGCTGAATGTGGTTGTGACTCTTCCATGCCTAGGGCAGCCACCTGAAAACGCCAAGGTCAGGGCAGGCTGTAAAAAGAAAGCAGATTCTCCCAGTGCTGGTGGGTGACACTGAAGTCAAACTTCCCAACCAGCCACAAACTGTGCTTCTGATTTCCCCAAACTGGTTATCAAGAAGCCAGTACACAAAATACACAAAGCCCCCTTTACTGCATTTCAGTCTCCGGCTCCCAATCAGCCACTAGGTCCAGTAAAGAGACCAGTTATTTAAACTCTATGCTCTTTACTAAAAATGTTCCCTCTGACCCCAAAGGGTCAGTCACAGTACTAGTTCAGTATAAGTTTGGATCTTGCAGACAATCCAGCTAGCGTGACAGTGGTCCAGAGTTTCCTTTCTCATTCCTGGAGAGACCAATAACTTCAAATCTTCCTATCTTCAGACTCATCTGCAAGATCCTCCTCTTTTCCTTAGCGTTCCTTCAACAACAATAATAAAACATGTTGGGGGGGGAGAGAGAGAGAGGTGACACAGTAAGAGGGGAGAGAAAGCCACCCATCTAGGAAGAACTACTTATTTTATTTATATATCAGAGTGGAATGTGGGTGTAAATCCTTGGTTATATAATGAAGGATAATATAGCAATAGGCCTCAGTGAGCTGTGCATTAGTAGGCTGTTGGTGGACTCTTGGGGTGTGCTGTGCCTTCAGATATGTTAAGACTTCACTTAAGCACACTAATGTACACCTTGTCCTGACTAATGGCTATTACAGTTATTAAGTTTAAATTTCATTAAGAAAATATTTTAAACCACGTTGTGATGAAAAGAAAGACTATGCAGTGTGTCTTTCCACAATGAAAAATAATGGTAGAGCAAGAGGAAATAGTAGCTATGAGGTGATAAACACCCTTATTTCATTAGAACAATCATATATATTTGTTAAAATAACTTGCTTTAACTCTCTTTCCCACTAGTCTGGATTGTTATGGCTGTTTCTCCTTCTCAGACTCCATGAATCTCAGTACCATTTCAGAAACAATTTGTGATCAATGCCCATTTTCAACTCTTACTTTCTATTAAGTAAACTAATATGGGGATCTTAGATAATTTCACATGTTAAACTTAAAGTAAGTTGAAAGTGGTCAAGTGGCCACCAATGGCTGCATAAAAAACAACTGATCTCGTCAGGCAGGGGTGGCCAAACTGGCTCGTGAGCTTCCTGTGGCTCTTTTACTGTTAAAATGCTATTCGTGGAGCTCCCTCTGCTCCCCCCCATTCTCCACCTACCAGACTGGGGTGGGGAGCTCGGAGCTTCTGCCCTGTGATGGAGTGGTGGGACTAGAGGATTCTGTCTAGCAGGGATGAGGGGTCTCACGTGGTCAGTAAGCTTGGCCACCCGGTCATAGGAGAAGGGCTTGTCTGCCTCCGTTACTGCTGAACCCTATAATTGGGTTGGAAGATAAAGTAGTTGATTCTCATAAAAGAGTTTCTGCTGTTACTCCATGAGGCATTGCCTTCTTTTTACTTCTCCTTTGAACGTAATGTTGGTTCTTATCTGGATTTCAGAACTTGATGTTCAGCTTCTAACTGAGCTAAAATCTTAAAAGCTGAATTAGGAAGCGGTTATTAGACAAGATCTTCCAATTCAATTAGATGACACTATTCTGTCACCTAAAACTGTGATTACAATTGGGTAGTGGCACACAATGATGTAAAGAGTCTGAAAGAAGACGCTGGTCTGAGTCTCTGTTCACTTATACTGGTGAAATCCCACTGACTACAGTGAGTTTTCTGTTTTTAGTATAGATTATGATAAAACCAGTTAAATCAACTCTTCCATCTGCATGTTTATAATTTATGCAGTTTTGGGAGATGAAATGGAAGACCTAATAGAGATGGAGCAGATTTTTTTTTACAATTTTATATGCCCTTTGTTCGTTCTCCTTGCTGCCTTTTCTTTTAAAAAAAAAAAAAAAAAAAAAAAAAAAAAAGTTGTTTAAAATACAGTGTAAGGTCTTGACACCACATAAGAGGTTTTTAGTGTTGGCTTGCATGCTGTCCTCATTGTACCCTATTGTGTCTAGGTATTGCAGCAGTCTGACAGCAGTGACTGATCTTGTATGTGACATGTGGTGCATTACCTAGATACCCAGCAGGTTAAGATAAGGCCTCCAGCTGGGATTTCTTTACTTTTGTGGGTAAAACTCAGACCTTTAAAGTTTATTTTTATGTAGTTTTCCTGTGTGTGAATAAATTAACTTTAAAAAAATTCTTCATAAAACAAAATCATTAACCCTCTGTGACTTAAAAGTAATAGTATCCAGAGCAGCTTATATGGACATTCTGGATTTGAGTAATGTTTTTCTAATCATAACAATAAATCAGCATTATTGGAAATTCTTGAGATTCCTCTGGGAAAGTAAATTATAGGGATTGAAAACAATTTTGCAGGATGCAGGGAATTTTATGCTCTAAAAACTTTGTGGTTGTTAGTATGTGGATAAATATAAAATTACTGGTTTACAAATATATTCTGTAATATGACATGAGTCATTATGCATATGCTATCAGCTCTAGTCATAAATTTTAGGAAAAAAGACCTTCACAGAAATAGTGTTTTGGGATTGTAGTTCAGAAACAAATCCAGCAAACAGTAAAATTATGTATTCCAAATAGGAGTCTTATAGGTAAAAAATAAAATGCTTATAATTACTCCAACATCTGTTGAAGAAAGTAATGAATCCAAGATAGTTAAGAACATGCTTGTCTGTATTTTAGGGAAATTTTTTTATATTTGTTGAATGCCAGGCCAATTTTTTCAGCCTGTTTCTATTTTACATTCAGATTCAATATTTCTATAAAAATCTAAGATTGAACCAGCAAGTTGATAGAACAGAAACAACAGGATTATCAAGGATTTAAATATCTTACTGAAAATAATGACTTTAATCATAAATTTGAAATATAATCCTTCCAATGCAATGGAATTCTAAGTTAAGGCTACTACAGATCCCATATTCTAACTCTGTTTTGCCTAGACAGTATGGCAAATATGATGATCTATTCTAGAGGTTTCCAGTGCCTGGGGAAAGGTACATATTATGTGTAGTTCTTTACAGATTATTTTAACAGTAGTACACTTTCCTTTGTCTATGACTTTCTCAGTCTCTTTGTGCACCTTTCTGAGTTTCCTATTGATATAATACCTGGGGCTTTAATACAGCTTTTGCAGTAGGGGAGCAGGAATTACTAGTGTATCTAGCACTGAAACGCTGTGTGATGATTTTTTCCTTGGGGGAAAAAGTGCATCTGGGTGTGGGAAAGAAAAGGAGTATTTTCACCTTACATCATGTCATAAATGGTGGTTGAGGGATTTTGTGGCAAGCATTGGTGATGTTCGCATCCCATGTTCTTCCTCAGTGTGAAATTGACGTGCACCAGTTAGAAGGTTTTAAATGCAAGCTCAACAACTGGGAGCAGCTTAAAACTAATTCCCACATTTGGTGGGAACTTTGTTAATAAATTGTTATTTATTGGTAATTTACTTGACAGTGTTTCATTTAAACTACATGTCTGATACATAATCATGCAGTTATAAACCTAAATAGTACTGTAATTAAAAAAAAAAAAAAAGTTTTGTTAGACCCAGCAGGGATTGCAAGACCTCACTTTCATTCCCTTACCAACCCTACTGCCTGTGCCTCTGGGAACCAATCAAAACATTTTATAATGCTCATTTCCTTTGAGTAGCTGACAAAATAGGTAAACAGTAAAACACAATAAAGTTCTAACCTAGCATTAAATTTGATTACCAGTTAGTTATGTTTATAATTAATATAGCCTTGTCTTGCCAATAACTCAAAACTGCTTCAAATTCTTTTTTCCTTGCATTAGGTTGTAATCTAATCACACCATACCAGTGCGAAATAATAGTACTATTATTTATTCTGCTGGTGTTACAAATTCCCCAGTTTTGAGAAATGTGAAAAGGTATATTCTGAACTAAACTTAAACAGAAATTGCACAAATATCCCAAACATACCAGACTTGATCTTTTTTAGATTTATATATAGTTCTGAATATTTAGATTAATAGTTAAACATTGTACAATAATTCTTTCATAGTTTACCATTTGTGTGCACACTGAAGCTAGTGCTGGGGAATGTTTCACATTTGTATGTGACAAAAAGTGAGTGGAAGGAAGATAGTATTCATGGACACTTGAAGCTGCTGGAAAAAACTACTTAAGGCTTGCCTACAGTGCCCTGCGGTTTGGACTGGGGGGTGTGAATAGCAGTACTCATCAAAATGCTGTCCTTTAACTCTCCTGTGTGGACATTGTGGGTGCAAATTTAAAAGTTCCTGTTTCGCATTAATGTAGACTTGAAACAGGATTGCATTAACATGAATTTACGAACATTTTGGTTTATGCCCTCAACATCCTCATGGAGGAGTTACAGTGCAGCACTTCGGTATGCCCTGCTATTAACAGCTCCATAATCCAAACTGAGAGTAGTGTAGACATAGCCTTGGTTGTTAACAGAAAGTGGGCCTTATTCATGTGTTGGGTTTTATGGATATTGAGTCAAAATGTAACTTCTAAATATGTCTCTGTTTTTTAAAATTGAGCCATAGAAGCACAATATTCTTCTTCAAGTGTTGGTCCCTATATGAATTTCAAATGGGTAAGCATGCATGGGAACGATTCATAGCAGTGTTTGTTTACCCACATGTGCTTTGTGCATCATCCTCTTGTCAGCAGCCGAGACTGTAAGAGGCATGAGGGTCAGTGCCACTCCAGTTCCCTTTTACTGCCACATGGACTGTGTCAGAACCCCTCGTTCTGCACCATCTGCTGCTCGTTCCCACCCCGCACCCAGGAAGTTAGGGAGCTTCATCTCTGCAAATTCCTTGTGGAAGAGGCTATGCACCCACATGCACAATTGGTTCTGGGATCAGCGGAAACATCAAAGTGGCATCCGTCACTGCCAACAAGCGCCCCTCCATCTACCTTCTGGATACTGAATGTGGCTGTACCACCGATGTCCGACAAGCCCCACCATGAACATAAGCATGCCCGTGGGCATAAGACAGAGATTACCCACAAATGCAGCATTGCCTCTCCGAGTCAGATTAGGTGAGAAGTCGTGCCTCGATCTGGCTGCTCTAGCTCCTGAAAAGCCCCAGACAGAGGGCAAGGAGAAGCACTGGCACTATCCGCCGGTGCCACCATCAGCCTTGATCACCACTCCAGCACCATCACTACCACGTCCGCCGCCTGCACCACCACCACAGTCAACACTGGCTGGTCCTGCTTATTTACCATGTGCGGTCCCCCACAAGCACCTCCATCTGGAACTGCTGCTGCCTAATGAGGAGCTTCTGCTGCCATACCCAGGTTCCCCTCTACTTTCCAGACCGCCGGGCACCTCGGTCCTGCCATTCCCGGCAGATGAACCCTTGCTGCGCCTGCCAGATAGGCACATTCCTTCCTGCCAGACCCATTCCTTGAGTCCGAGGGCTTATCAGAGCTGGAACTCTCCTTCTCGCCTGCCTTAAGTCGCGGTTTGGATCGTCAGCACAAACTGACCTATCTTCCGGTATACAACCTACTGCAGAGCCATGGTACCGATACTGTGGTGCACCCTGCTGTCTGGGACCCTTATATTTGGCCCTCTTGGGACCCATACTGGGATTGTGGTGCACCGTCAGTGACTTCATACCAGTTATACCATACTGGCCCTGTTTGGCCCACAGCTCCTTTGGTTTATGAAGAAGGGGAGGAAGAAGGAATTCAGGTTGTTCCACCGGTCCCCACCAGAGCCTCATCATCAGTAGAGGGATGCGCTGATCCCAACCTCTCTTTCCCCTCCCAAAGACTATGAGCAGTACCATGAGTTGCTCCAGCGCATAGCAGCAGATCTCAGGCTCCCAGTGGAGGAGTTCCAGGACACACAACACCAATTCCTGGACATCCTCCAACTGCATGGATCCTCCTGGACTGCCCTTGTCATCCATGGGACCATCTTGAAGACCGTCTTGTATACACCAGCTTCCTATGTCCCTTACCCCAAATGAGTGGAGAGGTGATACTTTGTCCCTTCGAAGGGAGCGGACTTATTAATGCATCGCCCCTTAACTCGCTGGTGATCCCAGTGGTGATGGAGCGTGCTCGCCAACAACACCTCAAGTCCAATCCTTCAGACAGTGAAAAAAAACAGACCTTTTGGGCAGGATGGTATTCTCTTCTGCAGGGCTTCTGTTTCCTATCACCAACTACCAAGCCCTGTGAAATACAATTTGCACACCTACTCCAAATTCTTGGTGTTTAAAGATTTTCTGCCACTGAACAAGTAACAGAAGTTCTATGTGGTGTTGGACGAAGGGAAGCTGGTGGCCAAGGTGGGCCTTCAAGCAGTGGTTGATGCCACCAACACTGCTTCCCACTCCTTGCTGACCAGTGTTGTACTCTGTCAGGACTCCTGGCTGTGATCATCTGGATTCCCTAAGGAGGTCCAAACCACTCTTGAGGACCTCTCCCTTTGACAACGATAAACTTTTTAATGAAAAGATGGATGAATCCCTCCATTCACTCAAGGATTCTCATGCCACTCTGAGATTGCTCAGAATTTACACTCTGACTTCCAGGTGTCGGCAGCAAAGCCAGTCCTTCTGGCCCCATCCCCGCACTCCCATCTATCCTACTTTGACTTCCAGCAGGAGCCACTCCACCATCACCAGTGATCTCAATGACCACACTACCCCACTGCTGCTTCCGCTTCGTCAATCCTGGCACACCACCAGTCCAAATAGCAGTTTTCGCTCCCAGGTTGAGAACTGTGAACCTTCTCCTACCCCTCCCCCAAGTCATCATTGGGGGCTATCTTGTCCTGTTTACCCACCATTGGGGCAAGATTACCATGGACTGTCGAGTACTGAATTTTATCCATTGGGGTATTCCATAGAATTCCTTTCGTTCTCCCCTCATACAATCCCATCATATTAAAATGCTATGTGACAACATGGCAGCGGTAGTCTATAACAAGAAGCAGGTGGCACCAGATCTCCCCTCCTATGTGTGGAGGCTGTCTACCTCTGGAACTGGTGCATCAAACACCATGTCATGCTCCAGGCAGCATACCTCTCAGGTGCCCACATTTCCTTCGTGGACATGTTCAGCCTGTCCTTCTATGCGAATCACGAGTGGGAACTGCATGATCTCATCCTCCAATCTATCTTCCTCATGTAGGGTCCCCTGCGAAGGGACCTCTTTGTGACCAGTAAGAACCACAAACTCCCCCTTTATTGCTCCAGGGGGACCATGGGGGCGGAATCACGGGCTGATGCATTTTTCCTCTCCTGTACTGGAGACCTGTGCTTTGCTTTTCCGCCCATTCCCCTCCTCCCACAAGTCCTGCACAAGACTAATTGGGACCAAGCATCAGTCATACTGATAGCCCCCTTTTGGCCTTGCCAATGTTGCTTCACAGACCTCCTTTGCTTCTCCACTCAACCCCACTTTGCCTCCACACACACCTGGATCTTCTCACGCAGGTGGTGGGCTGATTTCATCACTCCAACCTGAGCCCACTCCACCTCATGGTTTGGTATTTGGATGGAGGTTGCACGTAGACAGGGTGTGCTCCAATCCAGTGTGCGATGTCCTCATGCACAGCGGGAGGTCATACACCAGGGCCTGCTATCAGATGAAATGGAAATGATTCATCACCTGGGCTCACTGTCATCATTACCCACTGGATTCTGTATCCATTCTTATTCTACTAGACTACCTTCTCCAATTCAGAACGTTGGGCCTCACCCAAAGCTCCATGCAGGTCCACCTGGCAGCACTCAGTGCCTTCCTTCCCCTGCTGGACAGTACCTTTGTCTTCACACACCCAACTACTGTTCGCTTCCACAAAGGTCTGCTCAACACCTTTCTATCTGTGTTCCAATCTCCCCTTCTTGGAACTTTTATATCTCTCTCTGCCCTCACCAGGCCTCCCTTCGAACCACTTGCCA
This sequence comes from Emydura macquarii macquarii, assembly GCF_026122565.2. Classification (NCBI taxonomy): domain Eukaryota; kingdom Metazoa; phylum Chordata; order Testudines; family Chelidae; genus Emydura; species Emydura macquarii. The sequence continues at coordinate 7,757,834 of NW_027130204.1, forward strand.
CGTGCTCTCTCTTCCCCCTTCTCATTGAAGGTGATCTTTGTGGCCATCACATTGGTGCAATGCGTTAGCAAATTGGTGGTCTCCCACAGGGAAAGAACATTGCATTCTCTCAACGTCCAATGTGCACTGGCCTCCTACCTCCAGTGCATCTTTACCTTCCATGTTTTGCCCAAACTCTGTCGCCATTGTCAAATGTTGCAAGGGACAGGCCCTCTCCTCGCAGTGCATCTCCAAGTGAATCTCCTGTTGCATTCATAAATGCTACACTCTCTCTAATGTATCTCCACCTCCTGGAGTCATGGATCATTCCATGTGGGCATACATGGCTACAGCTGCCTGCCTTGCTGACATACTGTGGCAGGACATTTGCAGGGCGGCCACATGGAGCTCTGTACGTACCTTCATTTCTCACTATGCCATTGCCCCAGCAGCAGCTGCAGATGCAACCGTAGACCATTCCATACCTCAAACTATAGCTTCTTGTGAGTTCTGGCACCCACCTCTATGCTGATCACTGCTCGCTACTCACCCACATTTGAAATCCATATAGGAACCATCACTCAATGAAGAAGAGGAGGTTACTTACTGGAGAAACTGGAATTTCTTCAAGATGTGTGGTCCCTATTGCTATTCCAATACCTGCCTCCATCCCCTCTGCTGCAGACTACACTTCTTAGTGGTAATAGGGATACTGGAGCAGCATCAACCCGCAAGGCCTCCTAGACACTTGGCTACGGACATGAGAATGATGCATGTGCAGGTCAGTGGACGCTACTACAAATCATTATGGTGCACTTGTGCACTCATGTTTGAAATCTAAATAAGGATCACACATCTCAAAGAATCTCTAGTTACAGGTAAGTAACCTCCTCTTATTCATAGGTATAGTATTGCAAGCAGCACGGTTCTTATTGCTGGCGTTTGATTTGTAATTTACTCCATTGACTTTTTAAAAAATGTACAGCGTTTTCTTGTTCATTTTTATTAATGTGGTAAAAAATCAGATTGTATAATGTGTGGTTAGCAATTTCCCACCGTATGAATTCAGCATTAGATTAAATAGTGTGTTTGTGATAATGATTTCTAATATGGTAATGAGAGAAAGTTATGAATGTGACTTTGGAGTCTTTTTATTTTTTAATTGCTTGACAGACTGTGATGGAGTATACAAACCCCACACTGGGGAACGGGTTTAAGGAGCTGCTCTGGTAATGGGAGGCTCCACCCAGCTATGCCTGCTGGGTGTGCTCTCAATGGAGGTGGAGCTTAAAAGCGGGCAGCTTAATGAAGTCAGGGTGGTCAGCGCAAGGAAGCGGACTTGCACTAGTAGTTCCTGCTGGAATCCAGCAGATGGCCCCACAACTCCCTGAAGCCAACCTCAATTTACAACTGCAAGCCAGTGCAGAAGAGACAGTGGAGTAGCTGCTTGTGAGTGCAGAAGGTAGTCTCATGGGCACCTTCTGGGACAGACACTTAGCAGACCATAAGCCAGGCCTTCATCATTCCTATGGAGAGGCCAGGATGCATTTTGAAGTAACCCAGGGAGTAGGCTGGGCGATACCGTAGCCCAAGTCGCACACCTGAACTGCCTGCCCAAGACCCCTGAGTTGGAAAGTGTGGAAGCAGGAGGGCTTGGGTTCCACTATCGCCAAACCTCCAGACTTGCATCAGTGGGTGTTATGGATAGCCAGTGCTCTCACTGCTAGGGGGCTTGATCTGAGGAGACAGTCCCCCATCACACAGACTTTATTGTATGCTGCTATAAACAATGTTTATAATAACACAGAACTAAGCGCATTATGGTGAGACAAAGAACAGACAAATTTATGATTAGCTTCTGGATATATACTGCATCTGTCACCATGTGATTTCTTTTGGGAATACTGTAATTATTAATGGTAAATTTTTCCACGCAGTAAGCACAATATTAGTATTGGCAAACAGGAGAAGATTCCAACATTTAATATGCATCTATAAATGTGTACATGTGTTAGAGAGATCATATTACTGAGAGTGTGACAAAACTGAAGTCTGATTTGTGGTGTTCCTTGGGGGCAATGATGTGAAATCATTACAATATCAATGCCATAGCATAGAACAGTAATTTCAGAATATTCAGAGTGCAACTATAAAGGATAGGCAATAAGATAAAAGCACTTTCTGCCTTAATAACCAATGCACTGTATTGTGTTACAAAATTGTAAGCCCAGTGTTAGAAATGAGACAACACTGAGGAAATAAAATGTGCATTGTGGGCAGATGTATAATAAGCTCAAGATACTGGGGAATAAGGCAGATATTCAGTAAACCAGTTAATGAGAAATAGTGAGCATGATTCTGGAGGGTGATGTGGAAGTTAGGAATTAAACAAAATAAAATTTGACTGTCAGAATCCAACTTTTTCTCCATTATCAATAAAGGTAGTATATACTGTATGGATTTTTGAAGGAACTTTAATTAGTCCATGTAAGCAACATAGGGGTTGGGAATTTGTCCTAACTTTAAATTTACCAGTTTGAGAGATGACTTGGAACATTGTTTGGGAAGGATAGTCAACTGACAAATCCAAAATTGAAATCAGTTTATTGACGTTCAGTGGTGTTATTCTTCACATAACTTCTATAGGGAACTTGGGAATTTATAGGAAGTGTAGAAAAAATGTAGCATTGAGGATAACTGCATTTCCAGTCATAAAAGTATTATAATCTGTGTTGCATATTAAAAATGTGGCCTCTACTAGAGTGCATTGTCAACAGGAAACCTTACATACAAAGAGAGCCAGTGAGGGGATAAAAACTGAGCATTAAATCCCATGGAAGGTCTGAGCATCAATAATCCAACCAGTAGAGTAGAACTTTGCTTTGTCTCAATTTAACCAAAAATAGATGTATTTAATGAAAATGGATCATAAGTTAAAAAGGCCACTGAAAAGTGTTTGGGTAACTAGAATTTAATAATTGATTTGATAGTCTGCATGTTGATAAAAACGGTATTTTTAAAAGACTTCTGGAAAATGAACCAGTATTTCAGATTATTTTGATGCAGTTAAAATTAATATTAAATTTGAAGTATATTGCCTACCCTAGTGCTGCTGTAAATTATTATAGTTTGTAATGGCCTTCTGTGGCATTGTCTACATTATGAGTTAGGGGTATGATTCCCAGTTCACATGAACATACTCGTGCTAACTCTCATCTCAACTAGCACGCTTAAGTAGTTACTCTTGGGGGAATTCTGCTCCAATAAATTATAAATTCTGTGCACAATATTTTAAAATTCTGCATATTTTATTTGTCAAAATAACACAATCTATTATAATTAACCCAGTTTCAATTATTTTCATAATTTATTTAAAAAACCTGTCAGCAAGTATGTCTGTAACAGGAGAGACAACAAGAAAGATTCAGGAAATATTTTTTGAAAAATAGATTCCTTACTAGGCATATTAATACAGAACTTTGAGTAATAATTCATTTAAGCTACAATACAGAAACTTATTTCCTGTACCCCTCAGAAGTAGTGCAAAGGATTGGGGGAGTTCAGGGAAAGAACTGAGGGAAAGGGAAGTAATTGCTGGGAAGGAGCCTGGGAGTGAACGTGGAGAGTTGTTGGGTGAGGGCGTGAGAAGTATGGAACAGTTTTTTGGGGGGGAGGGATTGTTAGGGAGTTGGGGAGCCTCCCCATTCAGTCAGGCACATCTGCCCCTTATCCCCGTGTGTCCTTGCACCCCCATTTAGACTAGGCATATCTGCCCATCTCCATGTGTCCCTGCACCCCCCTGTACCTATGTGGCACCACATCACCACTCCCATTCAGCCCCTGGATCAATGTTGTCACTCCACTAGCTCCTGTGCCTCTGCCCCATTCTGTATCCATCAACTAGCCCTTATGAACCTGTCTGTTTGACCCCCAGCAGCCCCGTGTGCCCTGCATTCCATCCCCCCCATATCCTGTGCCTCCCCCCAGCCCCATGGGTTAGGGTTATTGTCTTCAGAACACTGAGGAATGGAAATTATTTTTTTTTATTCTGAAGCAGACATTTAATGAAAATGTTCATCAATCATTAGAAAACAAATAATATTATGAGTAAAAGTCTGGTTAAATAAAAATAACATGAATAATATTAAAATTAGTCTATCTTAGATTTTACTGTTATTTACAAATGAGTTAATATTTCAATCTTAAAAATTAAAAATTTACTGAAGAGGGATGTTAAAATGAACTAGTATTCTTAAAATGCCCATTTTAATTGATTATAATGAATAAAATAAGTGAGATTTTTTTCTAAATTCTCAGAAAAATGTATTCTGTACTCAAAATAAATACTGTAAAATTGAGATGGCCATACTATACTGTTTACATTCATAGGAGGAATTAAACCTCCTTGTGATTTTAACAATAGAACTGCTGTGACACCTCCATAGTTTAACATGCAGGGTATGTCTACACAGCAGTTAAAAACCTGTGGTTTGCCCATGCCAACTGGCTTTGGCTAAGGGTCTGTTTAATTGCAGTGTAGAGGCTCGGGCTGGAGCTTGGACTCTAGGACCCTTCAAGGTAGAGGGTCCCAGAGCTCGGGCTGTGAACATCTACACTGTAATTAAGCAGCTCCTTATCCTGAGCCCTGTGATTGCAAGTCAGATGGTTCAGGCTATCCATAGATGTCTAATTGCAGTGTAGACATACTCATAGAAAACTCAGTGCTGAGCCCCACTTTGCCGCCTGTGTGTCTTTAAACTTCCAGTTGCAGGTTTCTCCAATATAGGGGGAATCCTTGAGAGGCATGAAACTAGATTGGTGTCCCTATAGCACTGCACATGGTATATCTATACTGCAATCATAGTTGTGGCTGCAGAATGTATAGACCTACCCTGAGCTAGCTTTGATCTAGCTGATTTGAGTAACAATAGCTGTGAAGCCACAGCAGCATGGGCTAGCAGCTTGATTATATATCCAAGATTGAGGGCAGGTTTAAAGCTAGTGCTGATGTGGCTTCACTGATTCACAGAATCATAGAATATTAGGGTTGGAAGGGATCTCAGAAGGTCATCTAATCCAACCCACTGCTCAAAGGAGGACCAAACCCAACTAAATCATCCCAGCCAGGGCTTTATCAAGCTGGGCCTTAAAGACCTCTTAGGATGGGGATTCCGCCACCTCCCTAGGTAACACATTCCAGTGCTTCACCACCATCCTCTTGAAAATTTTTTTTCTAACATCCAATTTAGACCTTCCCCACTGCAATTTGAGACCATTGCTCCTTGTTCTGTCATCTGCCATCACTGAGAACAGCCTAGCTCCATCCTCCCTGGAACCTCCCTTCAGGTTCAAGTTTGAAAGCACTATCAAATCTCCCCTCACTCTTCTCTTCTGCAGACTAAACAAGCCTAGTTCCCTCAGCCTCTCCTCATAAGTCATGTGATCCAGCCCCCTCATCATTTTTGTTGCCCTCCTCTGGACTCTGTCCAAATTGTCCACATCCTTTCTGTACTGGGGGGGCCCAAAACTGGACACAATAATCCAAATGCGGCCTCACCAATGCCGAATAGAGGGAAATAATCACTTACCTCGAGCTGCTGGCAATTCTACTAAAGCAGCCCAATATGCCGTTAGCCTTCTTAGCAATAAGGGCACACTGTTGACTCATATCCAACTTCTTATCCACTGTAACCCCCAGGTCCTTTTCTGCAGAACTGCTGCCTATCCAGATGGTCCCCCGTCTGTAGCAGTGCATGGGATTCTTCCATCCTAAGTGCACGACTCTGCACTTGTCCTTGTTGAACCTCATCAGATTTCCTTTGGCCCAATCCTCCAATTTGTCTGTCACTGTATCCTATCCCTATCTACCAGCATATCTACCACTCCCTCCAGCTTAGTGTCATCTGCAAACTTGCTGAGGGTGCAATCCACTGCTATTCACTGCTATTGTTGTTTGAACAAGCTAGTTCAAAGGTATCTTGGGCATGTGCACACTTGCTGCAGTCACACTACTGATTAAAGTGTAGATGTACCCAAAGACTATGGTATGGAAAATATGCAAGGGCTTAGCTGAAGCATGATCCAGCAATCTCCAGCTGTTTGTCAACTCCTTACAGGCTCTTGTGGTCAGGATGTTTGTTTAGAGCAGCCTCAGGATTGATCTAAACTTTGCTGGGGGCTAGTTTGGCTTCTGTCTTCCCCCAGGATCCTGGAGACACAATCAGCTACTTTGTGGCTCTCTCGTAATCTCTTAAAATCCTGTTTATTTCTACTTAGTTATTTTGATAATTAGTTTTTTTTGATAACTTCATACTGTAACAATGGTTACATACAAAAGAGTTTTCCCTGTATCTTTACAGATTTAGGAATGTACTCTATGTAACATTTTCTAACATCCATTATCTTAATTTACGTGATTAAAATTAATTTGCTGTTATTATGTTGTTAAGATACCTTTTTTTTTTCTTGGAGTTTGGCTATAGTATTTAATGAAGTTTGTTACATTAAAAGAGGATTGGCAGATTCATCACTATCAACCATATTTCTGTTTTTCTTAGGTGTAAATTATGCAATGGGAAATTAATGGAATTTTCCTCCTGCTCCTTCCAAATCAACAATTTGTTTTGTGAGCTAGTGTTAATGATATATTAAGGAATTTCCTCAGAAGGTTCCACTAGAGTGAATTACAGTTTATTACCCAATAAACAGTGAAGCTTCTATCAGTATTCTTAATACCCAGTATTTTACATAATATAACTGTCACTTGAGACCAGTATTTATGAATATGAGGACAGTCCCATAACAAATAAAAGGAGCTTTCACTAATTCTGCATCTGCTACAATTATGAGATAAATTTAGATTCATTTGTTGTAACTTCTAGTTACAAAATAAATTCTGTGAATGAAGTTGAATTGGTTTAGCCTGATTTTATTACATGCCTGAGTAGTTTGAGAAAAATAGGATTCTCAACCAGTGTTTCTCCAAATATCATGAATATTATATAATTAATTGAAATATACTTCGTTCTGCTGAACCAATTTACTTCTTGTAGCAACAGTATTATAATGTGTTGAACTGTCATTGACCAAAATCTCTGAAAAACTAGTTGACTTAAGTGTTCCAAGATTTTATCCTGCTTTTTGTTGTTTTGTTTAAGGAGTAAGGATGGGCCTGAAAGAGCATCGCAAGTCTCAGGAACACGTTTATCATTTGTGCATATTAAATAATTTTTATTCTGAAAACAGTCATATTTTTACAGGTCTGTATTACAGTTTATTAAAACAAATCTTTCAATTCTTGATTTTATTGATATTGTGAAGTTAATTAGCAGTCTTAGGAATTGCCTACTTTTATTTTTCTTAAATGTGTATGCGGTTGATCATTCAATTTTTTTAATAGTTTCTTCTATGTTTGCCTACTCAAATTTCAACCACAGCCTTAAGTGCTACTTTGCTATACTTAGCAAATAGGCTATAGAGCTTTAATAAGCCAGCAAAGCCGCTGTGGAAGGTTTATTTGTTGATATTTGCTTTCTTTGAAATTTTTTTTTCAGTCTTGAAATGACAAGTTCAAGTTTTATTATGATGAAGAGATTAGACATGTCTAGTTTAATTACTCATTACATATAGTACTTCTATATCCTCTCATGAAAGGTTAGTTTTGTAATGTCTAACAGTAGTAGTATTCATAGCATCATAAAAAATACCTTGGCATTCTTCAGCAAATGACTTTCCTAGAAAGACTCCTTTCTGAGTAGGTAACTCTCCAACTTCTCAAAAACAAACAACACTCAATTTAAAAAATAAAGTAACAGGATTTTGCTACATTAAGGATGTGTTTAATGTTGTTTACAAAATACAGCAGTGAAAGCTAATTGTATTAAATGTTATTACTAACTGAGCAATTGAAATGCAACTTATTTTTCCTCTGGTGAACAGAGTTCCGTTGTTTGAAGTGAAAACTAGCAAAAGCTGTTCATGAGAAATTCTTCACTTCCTGTCTTAAACTATAGTATAGTATTACTCTACATACATGTGTTGTAAACCAATTCTGGGATCCTATATGATGGAAAATACTGTATTAATAAAAAGATATTGACCTTGGTTTCTAAACTGGCAATAAATAATGGTGTCATTTAAAGCTATTTGTGACACTGGTAGGCAAGGTGCAAGCTCATCCTGAAGTCCCAAGTCAATTAACTTATGTATTAATATAGATCAAAGTAATTGTTAAATATATAAGGGTGTATTTGGTGTTTAAACTTCAAAGCAAATGGTCATTGTGTGTGACAATCAGAGGTCAAAGACTCTAAATGCCTTCCTCACTCTCAGTTGTCAAAGGAAAAGCCCAGTGGGTAGTGATTTTGTCTGCTTGTTTTCTGTGAGAAAAAGCTATAAATATGGATTTAAGGAAAGTTCTTGTACTCTGGACTGTTTGGATTCTAACAGGGCAGAATAACTAAATGAGAAGACAGAGATCCCCAGAATGATTCTGGGTAGCCCTAAGAGACTTTTAGGAAATTAGCAGATTACTATATCTCTTCTACCATTTGGAATTATAGACTGTAACTCACTTGAACATATATTTTACCTGCTTTAACTTCTCAATAATTCTCATCCCCTTTTCTTAGCTTATAAATCTTTAGTTAGTTTACTATAGAATTGGCTACCAGCATTGTCTTTGGTGTAAGACTTAGAGTACTAATTGATCTAAGGTAAGTGACTGGTCTCTTGGGACTGGAAGCAGCCTAAATGTGATGTGATCTTTGGTATAAGTGACCATTTATCACTAAGTCCAGTTTGTCTGAGTGGCAAGGTAGACTGGAGCATGTAAGGGGACTGTCTGTGATTCCATGGTAACAGTGGTATAGTGATCCAGGAATTAACATTTGGTACTGGCTTGGTGAAATCTAATTATAGAACATGCCACCAGTTTGGGGTGTCTGTCCTGTTTTCTGACAGTCTGCCCTGAGATAGGCACTCTCAGTTGTGAGCCACTCCAGATAGTGTGACACTATTCACTATTATGGAACACTCTGTACAATAACTTTTCTACACACCACATTTCTCTCATTTAGCTAATAATCTTGTATTTAGGGGCTAAATGAGCGCTTACAAAATATATTAAACACTAAATGGCATTTCTTCAGACTACTGTGGGTGTCTTATCTGCAAAAAATTTCTACAAATTAGTTTATCAAGCACTTTCCATCAAATCCCATGTCTCTAACCAAGGATTCTTTTCTCTTTTTCAAAGTTTGTACACTAAGTAAATCCCACTAATGATTTTAATGTTTTTATATCAATTATATTGAAGTAAACATCCTACAGTTGTGCTATTACATATTTTATTCATATTTAGCTCTGCACTAATGACTAATCGAAAGTCCATTTAAATCAATAGAAATCTTTCCATTCACTTCAGTGGCCGTTGAATTAGAGTTAAGGGCTCTGCCTCTTGAGTGTCCTAGTAAAAGGGTTAGAAGCCTAACTTAAACTATTTTCTGGCTATACCAAAAGAAGGACAGGAAACACTTGATATGGTTTTAATCAGACCTCAACTTTATTATTAGATGTTTGGGACTATCTGGAAGGTAAGTGTACAGTGCAGGTAACCCCACGTTCATTCAATAACTACGTGGGGGCTTCCGGCAGCCACTCTTTTTTCATCCAGGTTCCCCAGCCACCCCATTGCTGGGACCTTGCCATTCAACCCCCCTTGTTGCAAGGTTAAAGTGGGCTATAAGAAAAGGGGGTTGGCTCCCTGCCACATCATTCATAGGAACCCTGAACTCCACCCCACTCCCCCACTTCCATTCCTTTAACCAGCACTTCCTTTTTAAGTCCTTTACCAAGCTATTCATCTGTCAGTATCCCTTCGCTATGGAGTACAGCACTGGACATCCGCCCCACATTTGCATAATCAGTGCTACATCATAGACTACCTCCCTCCCCTACACACTTGAACAAAACTCACACCCTGAACATGTTGTGGGGAAGGTGAAACTCCCCCCTTCCCCCCCCACACACACTCTCCATCTAGGCCAATCTCATGATAAGAGGAAAATTCCTTCCCAGTACCCTTAAAAAGAGGTGGCTAGCACAATGTCCACAGCAGGTCCTGACTAAACCTATATTTTGCCACCTAAACGGGAGGGAAGGGGGCATGCTGCCTCACCTGCTGCATGGAAAAGGGCTTCTTTCAATCCTTCTGCCTTTCCGGTCCCAAGGGATGAGTCAGCGTCACCATGTTGACCCATTTCCCCACTTCTGCAGCAGTTTAAGTTAATCTTAGAGTTCTGTGTCAGACCATTTTTTGTCCCAAGTGACTTTAATAATGTAATAACACAGGCTCTCCATACTTCACAGATAGTTGAAACTCACTGAAATCGAATATACTAACTATTTGTGAAGATTTTTGGGGGAAGGGGGAATTAGTGGTCATTTTTTGCCATTATGGTCATAACTGAAAGGTTTTTTTTTCCTTCAGTGGAAGCTGAAGAATATGTTCTACTCCAGAGAATTCTATGAGGGACTGTCCTCTTCCAAAATGGCAGTCATCTGTGATTTTGAGGATAAAAATATCCTTAGAAATGATGTTCTCCTTCAGAATGGCCATTGCCTCCTATCATACTCAGTGGAGGTGAAGCCAAGCTGCTCTCATAGAAGATGGTGTCCCTTGGTGCTAATCATGTATGGTTATTTCATGGTGTTATTAGAGTGTTAAATCTGTTTGATTTGTTATAACTGTTCATTTTCATACCTTAACATACTGATATTTCTTTTAAGTTTAACTTTTACTCTGAATTCCCTAGGTTTGTAATGCTTGCTTTGGGGATAATTACAATGTCTCTAAAATGTTTATACCTTTATTTCTGATATGCACTTAACCTTAACTCCAATGTAACATACGTTTTTCTGGGAATGTGCCATTGTTGTAGGTATAGGGTATCCTGTTTTAATTCATTGAGAAATATTCCTGCAGGAGGTTACAAAACAAAAATTAATGAGGCATTCATAGATAATGTACATTGAAATGCTACAGTGGAACAAGATAACCTTCATCCATTCATCAGAGCGTCTGCCTTTCCCATTACAAATCAAAGTTAAGTTACTACAGGCCCATTAGTGCTTGCAGCCCTTTTTCCTTAGCAAGATTAGATTTACGATTTTTCCAATCCTCATGAACTGTTCAGTTGTAAAATGTATTAAAATATTACTCTAATTACTTAGTTTTCCCTTCTTAAATTTTTAACTTTATTATTAGATTAAATAAACCCCCCTTAAATGGTCCAAGTTCTGGTGGTCTGACAAAGAAAGAATTGTCATTGGTAATATTTGTAGAAAGGCTTTAGATAAAGTAGTTTAAACCAATACCAATTTAAGGTCCTAAAGTTCTGTTCAGATTCTCTTTTATTTCAGTTAAAACACTGATAGCATTACTGTCAGTAATCTGGAATACTAGCTGTGATCCATCCATGCCTACAGTATACCACCTAAAATGCCAAATTCAGGGCAGGCTGCAAAAGGAGATCAGATTCTCCCAGCACTGGTGTGTGACACTGAAGTCAGACTTCACAACCAACCGCAAACAATGCTTCTGTTTCCCCACACTGGTTGTAAAGAAGCTAAAACAAAATATACACATGCCCCTTTATTGTATTTTAGCCTCAGTCTCCCAATCAGCCACTAGGTTCAATAAAGAGATAAGTTATTTAAAACTATATGCTCTTTACCAAAAAGGTTCTCCTGATCCCCAAAGAGTCAACCATATTACCCAATCAATGTAAGTTTGGATCTTACCAAAATACTATGCTGCCAGCCAATCCTTTAATAACTAAAATGAAAGGGTTATTATAAAAGGAAAGAAACAAACTATAAGAGAAATGTTAAAGGATTAAAACAATTAGATACATACAAATGATTTGAAAGTCCATATATATCAGGTTTTCATTAGAATTGTAGAGTTTGCAGGTTTGTATAGTCCCTATTGTGTTGTACATCCAGTATCTGGATGGGACTCAGTCCTTTGTTTCACAGCTTCAGTTACAGATGAGTAACTGATGAGTACAGAGGTAGGAAGCAGGACTGAAGATTGCACTGCAGACTAAAGACAATATGTGATGCAGCTACCTTTTATGTCCCTTTTCCGTGCTGCTTGTGGAAATGTACAGAAAAAAGATGGAGTCCAGAGCAACATGAATATGTCCTGGTGGCTCATAAGGTGTAGCCCATTGTCTCTTTCCCTGGGTTTATTGTACCCTTGAGTTCCCTTAAGGGGCCATTAAGTAGCTAGTGCTGCTACAATACTGCCTGGGGTGTTGCCCATAAACAAAGTACAAATTGAACTACAGATACATCAAACATATCCATAACTTCCAATATAGATATGACACACACACACAAACAATATCATCATATCTAGCAAATTATAACCTTTCTATTGGTAACTGACATGGCCTATCTCATATGAATAATTGTAATGTTGAAATATTGATGTTAGATAAAGCATAAATGGTCCCCTTAAATCCAGCCAGTGTAACACAAGCTTCTCCCTGTTTAATTTTATCCATATTTTTAGTGAACTAAATATCTCACAATCTTAAATTCCCTACTTGTTTTTCTGGTTCACTTACACTTCTGTTATTCCAGTAATATACTTGACCTTGAAAACAAGTTATTCAGTAGTTCATATATCGATAGCTCTGTCTCCATGGAGATCATTTAGAAAAATATGAAATATTCTCCCAGAAGAGCTTAATAGAACAAACCCATGTGAAAGGTATGCTGGTATGGTTGCATGTGGGCAGCCACTTTTTTTTTTTTTTTTTGGTACGTGGACAGGAAGTTTTGAAATCTCGTCATTTGACCCATGTTAGAGATGGCTGAAATTGTTAATATTCATTTTAAAGGGACACTCATCTCTTTCTGAAAGGCCCTATAGTTTCTTCTAGTGATTGTACATGTCTGTTCCATTGCAGGTATGTGTGCACCCAGTGGACAGTTGTTGGAGATTTTCCCTTGGTGGTACCCGTTGGGGCATCCCAAATGGTCTCTGCTGCCTTGTGCTACTGTGCATGGGTGTAAATGACAGAGCCTCCTCCTTCTTATTGCTTGTGACAGTTGTTGGAGCTGCTTTCTTGCCTTTGCAAATCCTTTGTCTTTTCCTTGTGTATAGTACCCGTTGGTTAATTACAGATTAGTTTTGAAGTTTTTTAGCATAGTTTAGATTTAATATTACAATTAGATGAGTATTTGATAGTTTGGACTTATCAGTCCCTATCTGAATACGGGTGCCAGTACCAAAGTCATGCCTTGGTCTCCCGGTTTCTCGCCCTGTTGCTCTTATAGCTAATCACTGCCTTCAGTAACCCACACCCCAGCTATATTAAATTATTAAGTGCTTGGGTGAAGTTCATGTCAGTGAGGGGTTTAAGTGCCACTCCTAAAAGGACAGGGAGGTCAGACTTAAGTATTTACTGGTGCATCCACCACTGGAGCCTTCCTGCTTAGTGTGGGTGCTGAGCACATCCACATTAGTCAGTAGTGTTCTTCCTAGTTTGGCTGTACTTCGAGAGACAGATTGGCATCACCAGCACTGAATGAAAGCACCACAAATCTTCTAAGGATTCAGTACTGGATATTTCAAAATCTTCAGCGTGGAGGTCAAGCTCATGCAAGGACACTGAGATATGCTTAAAGAAGAGGCACTCTCCGGTGCAGTCCTCAAGTCTTGGGAGGTCATTGACTCCAGAGCCCAGGTGAAGCCTGTCAAGATCGACTTCCCAAAGTTTCTGCCTCAGTGTTCTTGGCTCAGATATCTGTACCATGAGATCAAGAGTCTTTCCCAGTGCCAGGTATTCCTGAGACTTATTAGGCAGGTAGAGAGTTGTTGAACCTGTTGATCTCAGTTTCCCTGGTTGTTCAGGACTTCCTCTCAGTACCAGAGCTAAAGGTATGGTTCTTCTTTGAATCATAGTCCCTATTGTATTCCAATGAGAGTTTATGCATGTGCACCATGCATGTGGAGCCTGAGAATTTGAAAATAGTAATGTCCATTGGTCTACGCATGCCATGAGCCTACCCACACACTCACCTTCATAGGAGCATGCCTGGATTCCCTTGTGGGGCGAGCCTTTTTTCCTCGCCATTGTGGAGAGCTACTGAGGCTGTGCTCTTTTCTCACAGCACTTTTCCAAAGGGATCTCCTGTTGTATCGTGGAGTGGTACTCCCTTTCCCACGTCTCTCCGCCGCCTGGCATCACTACCCCTCCACACGGATGCAAGCCACCACATTTGCCTTTCTTGCAGACGTCCCATGGCAAGACATTTGTAGGGCAGTCATGTGGTCCTCTGTCCACACTTTCATCACTCAGTATGCCATTGCCTCGGCAGTAGCAGCAGATGTAGCAGTTGGCCGAGCACTCACTTCCAGCAAGCCCTTGCTTCCACCTCCACACTGAGTACTGCTCACTATAGTACCCACATATGGAATCCACATAGGAGGCAGCATTCGAAGAAGAAATGGAGGTTAGTTACTGTAACTGGAGGTTCTTCGAGATGTGTGAAACTGGATTCCAATCCCATCCCCTTTGCTGCGGGCTCTATGCCTGTCGGTAACGGACCTGGAGGGGCGCTGACCCACGCAACGTCATAAGGCCTTAGATGCACCATGTGGACGACTCCTGATGTACGTGCAGGTCAATGGAAACTACTACAAACAGTTCCAGCTCCAACACATGGAATCCAAATAGGGACCACACATCTCGAAGAACCCCCAGTTACATCTATAGAGTTTTACACCAGAAGTGATCACCCAATCATCTAGTTTGACCTCCTATAGAATACAGGCCACCAAAACCACCCACCCAGCACCGACACAGTAAACACAATGACCAAAATTAGACAAATGTATTACAGCCACAGGAGAATAAACTATATGCCATAGGTAAAGAATAGGTGGGGCCACGTGCATCAATGCATGAGGCCCTTCCAATGGCAGAGAATTGATTATGAGGTGTACCCAGATAATCCCAACAAGGGACACTCAATGCTACAGAGGAAGGCAAACTTCCTCCCCGTCCAAGGTCACTGCCAATATGAATTGGAGGAAATTCCTTCATGACCAAACATATGGTGTTCATCCTTGAGCATGTGAGTAAGAACCAGACAGCCGTGTGAGAGTGAGTGAGAGAGACTGCTCTGCGCCACCTCAGTGGACTGGCTCTCCCCACTCAATGTTCCATCTCTATCCATGGCTATATCTGATGAGTTAGAGGAATCTGATGAGTTGGTGGAATCTCCATCCTTAGAGGTTACCTAGGGAGGTGGTGGAATCTCCATCCTTAGAGGTTTTTAAGCTGCGGCTTGACAAAGCCCTGGTTGGGATGATATAGCAGAGGTTAGTCCTGCTTTGAGCAGGGGGTTGGACTAGATGACCTCCTGAGGTCCCTTCCAACTCTAATATTCTATGATTCTATGATTCTAGGAGACCAAAAATAACTAATCCTAGAATACACTAGAGATGTGTGGACCCCTTCCTGAGTGGCGCTGTGACCCCATGCACCAGATTGCAACACTTGTATCAGGGAGCTGGGCCCAGCCCCATGGAACACAAGTCAGCACTGTAGCGAATGTCGGGGTAGTCACTCCACCACCACCCCACTTTCTGTGACATGTTATTTTTTCCGCATCTCTGCTGTGAAAGTTACTACAAATTTCCATGCCAAAATCATGGCCTTATTTATCATCATCCTGTGATTGACCAACACACCCAGGTCTCTCTCAACCTCTGTTGCTTCCAAATGATGAGCCCCCAGCTTGCATCAGAAATTCTTACAATTAGAACCAAAATGCATGACTTTACACTGTGTACTACTGAATTTCATCCCATTTCTCTTACTCCAGTCTTCAAGTTCATCCAGATCTTTCTGCTTAATATTCCAGTCCTTCACTATATTGATGAAGCCTCCCAACTTTTTATCACTGACAAATCTCATTAGTACACTCCTGCTTCTTGTGCCAAGATCATTTTATAAAAATATTGAATGACTGGCCCCAAGACCTATCTTTCAGGAATTCCACTAGTAACCTCCCTGCAGTCCGATATTTCATCTTTTAGCACAACACGTTGCCTTTTCCCATTTAGCCAATTCCTTATCCATCTTACAATGCTTATGTTCATCCCCATGTTCTCTGATTTAACTAATAATTTCCCTTGTTGTACCTTGTAAATTTCTTTACTGAGAATCAAGGATATTAGATCTATTTCATTTCCCTTATCTCAAACATCATTTATTTTCTCAGAGGAGGAAATGAGGTTAGTCTGGCATGATCTATGTTTGGTAAACCTATGTTGAATTACACCCCCTTTTTCATTTACTTTTGTGCATTTAATTATTCTTTCCTTCACCATTTGTTCCAAAGTCTTGCATACCACTGAGGGTAGACTTAATAGGTCAATAATTGCCAAGATCACTTTTTTCCCTTTTTTAAATATGGGTATGACATTATCTATTCTCCAGTCATACAGTACTATCCTCACATAGATAGATCTATTAAAAATCCTTGCTACTGGATTAGCAGTTTCCTGTGCCAGTTCTGTCAGTTCTGGGAAAGAAATTATTCAGTCTCCCCAATTTGAACATCTAATGCTGGCAGCCAAGCCCTGACCAATTCATTGCTAGAAATCAGTCTGTTTCACCTAATGTTGGTATGGTTAAGATGGATATTGAACTTATAACAGTCTTTAGTGTTTAGACTTTATGAAGCTAGTAAGTTGCTGCATGTATTAATCTCACTTATAATATCTTTATCACATGCTACAGGATAATGTTTAAGTTTTTGCTTTATAACTGTAAAAAATGTTTGTCCTGTGAGCAATTGAGTTAGCAAGGCAGTAGGGTGTGTTATAAATTGTTGTAATGAGCTATAAAACTAGTGTCTCTGTTAAGACCATAATTTTTAATTTCCAGTAGAGTAATGAGTTTACCTTCCCAGACTTATCTTTTGAAGATATTATGCAGGTTTTCTTTGAGGATGAGGACTGAGAGATCAGATATGAGTGATCACTTTGTGAAAATTGTTCAACCATAGGTCATATGATGTTTTTGTCTTTTATCATTTTTCTGTGTGGGTTCATTCAAAAATGTAATGATCATCTGGTTTCACCTACGTAGTTGTTGGGGCATTTGATGCACTGGATGAGGTGTACACCACATGTTGTGATAGTTGTATATAGGACCATGGATCTTGAAAGGTGTGTTGTGGAAAGCATTGATCATCCTAGCAGTGGAGAACTATCTGTAGGTTTTACATCTGTTGTTCAGATCTGGTGCAGTTTTAAGTTGATGTGTCCTGATCTGTGGGGCGCTTGCTTCAGATGGTGAGGTTGGGGAGTTGTTTCAAAGGCCAGAAGAGGGGGCTCAGGAAAGATTTCTTTCAGTATGGGAGCTCACACTGAGTTAGGGTTGTAGTTGTTTCATGATACCCCATATGGGTTCCAGTGTGAGGTAGTAAGTGACAAATAAGTTAGAGGGGGTTTTATTTATGTATTGAAGCAAGTTCTCCTGGAGTATTTGCGTGGCCTGTTCCATGATGGAGATCTGCTTTTCTGGTGAAGTGTCCTTGTTTGGTGAAGGCAGATTTTAATGTGTTAAGGTGTATATCCCTGACTTTCTCCTCTGAGTATATTCTGTGGCATCTGAGTGCCTGGCTGTAGATTACAGATTACGTGATGTGTTTGGGATGGCTACTGCGTGTATAAAGATAGCTCACTACACTTACAGGACGTCCAAGACTTTTACCTAAGGTGTCCTCAGAATCTCATATTAATCAAACCTTTCATCTCCCATTTTTTCCCCAAAACTGCATAGGACTACTCAAGAAGCAGTAACTTGGTCATCTGTTCATACTTTTTCTAATCATAATGCTTTGGTACTTGCGGCAATGCAGTTCTCTCTTCTGGACTCTGCTCTGAACCTTCCACCTCCTTCATGCTTAGAAGTCACCTGAAATGGAGCCCCACAGGGACACTAATCTAAGAATAAGGAGAAATTATTCATCTTGTGTAGTAACTAGAGTTCTTTGAGATGTATCCACCTGTAGATGCTACACTACCCACCATCTTTCCCTTCTGCTTCAGTGTCGGTCTTTTAGGTCTTTCCTCATGCAGCCCCATATAACCTCGGCACAGTGCATAAGAATGTGTAGGTGCATTCTTGGGCCGAACTATATTTCACAGTGTACTCATAGTAAAAAGAACCTTTTGATTTATGAACACTTATTTCTGAATCCAACTGAATGGTATTAATCTTAAATAGTCATGTACTGTATATGCACATATTATATGTATATGCATAATTTTAATAATTCTCAAGCTCTCTTGCAATGAAAGTCAGTTTATTTAGTTTTGATCTTTTTTTAATGAATCATATAAAACCTTTAGGAAAATTCAGTGCTGGAATATTTCCATTTAGAACATCTACTTGCCAAATATAGGAGTAGTATTATAAAGTGGGTATAACTTCCTTTGCCAATCATATTAGCTATCCTAATAGAATGGAATGCGAAGTACTGGCAGCTGTTTGTTCTTTTAGTCACTGTCTCTGATGTTCTTTGCTTGGTTGTTAGTACTTGCACAAATATTTAGCAGGTTAATGTGTCAATTGCATGCCAGCTATAAAAGTAATTTTGGCAATCTTTCAAATAAACTTTTCTTTTGTGTCTGAAAGAATTTTGAGTTATAGCCAGTGTTTTAAAATATTTCATGCATAGAGTACACAAAATATATTTCTAAAATTGAACATAGGTATCAGCGTTCTGGAGTATTTTAAAAACACTCCAGGTGTTAATTTATATTTGAAAACTGAAATATAAATTTGATAGATCCAGAATCAAATCCCTTTACTTTGGCTATGTTCATTTTGCTTAATTCAGCCTTTTATAACTAGGACTCCAGATTTCATGAGGTAACAATATCACAAGACAAAGATAAGAGTTGCAGGCCTGTTTTGTATTAATCAAATGAATTTTGCAACGCTAGGCCTCTAAATTTAATTTTTGTTTTAGTGTGGAAAGAAATCCTATGATCTCTTAGGGTATGTCTTCACTGGTGGTAGCAGTGAAGACCTGCTCAATCGATCCGGAAGTCGACGCATTAAAACCACCCGCTCAAGTGGCATAGCGCTGCATCGATGGGAACACATTTCCCATCGGTGCAGCGCAGTGAAGACACCACATAGAGGAGGAGTTACGAAGTCAACGGGAGTTATGCAAGCTACTCTGCGTAGTTTGTGTAACTCCTGTCGACTGCTGCCAAATTTCATGGTAAGTGTAGACCTGGCCTCATTCTCTAGGTACTTAGCTACTGTCCCTTTCCTTTTAATATGGCCATTCTTGTAGGCTATGGCTTTCTTTCCCAAAATGACTTCACTTTAGAGGACCCTGCTACTCTTCTTTTTCTTTCTTTCTTTCTTTATTCATCAGTAGTGTACTGCCTTGTTGAAATATTCCTTGGAATTTCATTATGAGCCCACTGATCTGATCATTTTTGTCCCATCATTTGATGCTTTGTACTGTAGTAATATCCAGTGTAGTTCTATAACTTGTTCTCTTAAGACTCTCAAAATTAGGACAGCATATACAAATCCTAAAAAATCAAAAATCTGATACTGCTTTTAAAAGAAAATATGCAGTGCACACCAGTTGTGACAGATACTCATATTTAGTCATTCTATCTATCTCCTCCAATATGATGACGCTTTCAGACCCATTGTGCTCAACAGAGGTGTGCACAATCTTTTTTTTCTATGATGTTGCAGCAAGGAATACAATATATCATAATAGAACCATTTCACATCCCCAGGTTGTGCACTGTACATTCAAAAGAGCTTATTATCACTATGATAAACATGCATAACTTCCACTAATGTTAATAGGAATTATGCAGGCACATCAAGAGGAGAATAGATCCTTAATGCAGTAATGTGATTAATTGAGTTGTGTTTGGTTCATTAATTACTGAAAAGTGGTCAGTAGAAGAAAGAGTAGCTGTCACATACTAGTGGACATTGTACTGCTCACTTCAAGGCAGAGGTGATTAGGAGAACAGGTAATTTTTGAATATTTAATGTAAGGAGTGTGATGAGTGTATATGTATGAAAAAAATAAAAATGTAGTAATTCTGAAAGAACTGATTTAAAGGGACAAATGTAATTTGTACAGTTAAAAAGATTAGATGTGAGTTTTATCGAAGTCTCCAAAGAAAAATAGCAATTCTTTCTGCCAACTATTTTTGGCATCCAAGATTATCATGTCAGTCTAATGGAGAAGTACTCATCAATGTCATCATCTTTATTTTACTGGGTTAGGGTGCCAGAAGAGAGCCACTGTGAAGCTTCTGCTTAACCCCTTCTGCTCCCCCCCCCACTCCAAATTCTTGATTCTAAAGATCTTGCTAACTGTTAACCTTGCATCCAGTTTTCCTTTCTCTCTTCGAGTGATTGCTCATATGCATTCCAATTTAGGTGTGTGCGCGCCCTGTGCACAGATTCCTGGAACCTTTTTCCCTAGCAAGCCCCGCAGGGCCAGCTCAGGCGCCCCCTGGAGTGCCGTGCTCATGTTGCAGTATAAAGGGCGCTGCTGGCCCCGCGGGTCCCCAGTTCCTTCTTTTTGCCTCTGACGGTTGCTGGAACTTCTGCCACTTGCCGTTGCAAGCAGCAGTCCCTAGCTATTTGCATCTATTAGAAGATTAGAGATCAGTTGTTAAAAAGAAAGAGACTATTGTTATTCAAACACAAGGACAGTTAGTTGAAGCCACTGACTTTGTGTTCAAGGGCCCTTAGGGGCTTTTAACTGGAGCCATGCCTGGCTCCGCGGGCTTCAAGAGCTGTTCCCTCTGCGCTAAGCAGCTTCCGGTTAGTGACCCCCATGATCGCTGCCTCCATTGCCTCGGAGAGCAGCATCGAAAGGAGAAATGCAGGATCTGCAAGTCCTTCAAGCCCCGCACCCAGAAAGAACGGGACGCGAGGCTGAAGTCACTCCTCATGGAGGCTGCGCTCCGACCGGCGTCCGAGCCGTCCCGGTCACCGGCACCGAGTGTACGCTCGGTGCAGAGTGCACTGCCAGCACCGGCTGCGGCACCAAAGGCTTCGGTGCCGAAGAAGATCAAGACAGTCGGCACCGCCTCCAGAGACTCCTCCCATCCACAGAACCAAGGAGAGGAGCAGGAGACACCCCAGCCATGTGCCGTGGAGGTCCCTCTGGCACCGGTGTCTCCTCGTAGGGAGCCTCCCCCGACTCTAAAAGGTGGGGGAGTGCCTCTACAAGGGCCGTCGATGCCAGAGGCGTTGGATGCTGCAAGGGCCCTCATGGCCTTGCCCACGCCTCCGTCTCCCCCTCGGCCGAGGGGAGCGGGACTGGCGTCTCGGGGCAAACCCGCGCTGGGTGGCCCCGGTGGGTGGAGGGACCAACGTTCTCAACCCTCACCCAGACGGTCACGGAGGGTGGAGAGCGCATCCCCTCCGATTCTAGGTCGTCGAGCGCCTCGGCACCATGGCACCGGGGGCGGTCCAGAGGCACAAAGAGCCGGGGCACGGGTGCTAGAGTGAATTCCAGCACCACCCCGGGGTCAGACTCGAGCTCTCTCGAGCATGGAACATTGCGACGCCGTAGCGATGTTCGAGAGACACCCCCCCCAGACGGCACCAACCGCTTCGGCACCGTTCGCTACCGTGGAGGCACCGGCACCGGGACTGTCAACGCTGCCAGATCCAATGGGGCAGCAGACTTCCATGATGTGGTCGATGCCGTCCATACCTCTGGCTCCCCTGGGGTCCCAACCAGCGACGATCCAGCTGTCGACGGCTCCAGAGCTTCTGGCACCGGCACCGACGGTACCGGCTCTGATGGCACCGGCTCCGAGCTCGTCGGCACCGTCGTACGCGGCACCGAGCTCGTCGGCACCATCGTACACGGCACCGAGCCTATTGGCACCGAGGCACGCGCTTGTCTCAGCGGCTTTGGCACCAAGCTTCGCGCTGGGAGCAGCGCAACGTCCACGGTCGCGGTCCTCGACACGCAGCCGCAGAAGCCACCGCTCCCGTGGTGGGAAACGTAGACATAAGCGGTCCGGCCGCAGACGAAGGAGATCCACTAGTTCGTCTAGTTGGTCATCCTCCAGGAGGCATCGTAGGCATCGACGCTACTCTTCCTCCTCTTCTCGGAGCTGCTCCCCGCAAAGGCGTCGTAAGAGACGGTCTTGGGACTCAGGGCGCCGAGATCGCAAAGGGGATGCCCTGCAGTTGCCTGTGCCAGGGTGGCAGCAAGGACCTTGGCACTGGCCGTACTGGGGTCCGTGGGCAGCTCAGCCAGCTCAGGGAGCTGATTCGCTCCACTCTGGGGTGGCGCAGCCTCCCCCTCCCCCTTCACAGCTGCCACAGCACATTCCCTCTGATGGGGAATCAGACCCGGAGGAAGGTCCCTCCACAGGGCCCCTCCCTCTGTCCTCCTCTTCATCCCCTGATGAAGGCACTTCCAGACGCCGCTTTTTTATTTTAGGGCGCACCAAGAACTCCTTAAGCGGGTGGCTACTAATTTAGGGATACCGCTTAAGGAGATGTCTGAGGAGGACGACCCGCTGTTTGGCTCTTCAAGGTCCTCAGGCCCTTCACGGGTGGCCCTCCCCGTCCATGACAGGGTCATGAGTATTGCCAAGGCCCTATGGCAAACTCCCTCCTCTGTTCCTGCAACATCCAAGGGAACAGAGAGGAAATATTATGTGCCCAAGGAAAACTTCGAATTCCTCTATAGCCACCCAGCTCCAGGAACACTGGTGGTCGATGCGGCGAATCAGAGGGATCGCCAGGGTGGCCAGGGGAGTACCCCTAAAGATAAGGAGGGGAGGAAGTTAGATTTGTTTGGCCGCAAAGTCTATTCTACAGCGGCATTACAATTGAGGGTGACTAACCACCAGGCCCTCTTGGGCAAATATAATCAAAATTTATGGGCCTCGCTACAGTGGTTGATTGCCGCCCTTCCCCCAGATCAGGCAGCAGACCTGGCCACGGTGGCACAGGATGGAGAGGCCGTGGCCCAGGCAGCGTTGCAGGTGGCCAGTGATGCGGCTGATACCGCCAGCAAGGGCGATGGCTTCGGCCATCGTCATGCGCCGCTGTTCTTGGCTATTAGTGGAGGTCCAGCAAGCCATTCAGGACCTCCCCTTTGAGGGGTCCACCCTCTTTTCGGAGAGGACGGATGAGAAGCTGCATGCCCTCAAAGATTCGAGATCCACCTTAAGAACCTTGGGGCTGTACACCCCTCAGGCAGCAAGACGCCAGTCTCGCCCACAACCTCAGCGCCAGCCACCTCCCCCGCCCAGGCCAGCCCCTAGACCCGCTCAGCAGAGGAGGGGGCGGGACCGCTTTCGAGGGCCTAACCGCCGGGATCGGCAAGGCTCCTCAGCGCGGGCACAGCAGGGTGGAAAAACCGGCGGCGCGAATGGTAATAAACGCTTTTGACAGCGATTATGAGGGTGGCGCTTTTTCCTTCCCCTTGGGCCACAACCAGCCCTTCGCGAATAGGCTTTGGCCATTCTATCATGCTTGGGAAGCAATCACTACGGACCGTTGGGTCCTGGGAGTTGTCCTCAGGGGATACGCCCTACAGCTTACGACTTCTCCTCCGGAGTCACCTCCCACCCCGTCCCATATGGGGGACCCTGCACACCAACAGCTCCTACTGCAGGAGGTCCACTCACTCCTGGAGCTTGGAGCGGAAGAGGAGGTTCTGCAGACGGAAAGGGGAAAAGAGTTTTATTCTAGATACTTCCTGATCCCCAAGGCCAAGGGGGGACTGAGACCGATCTTGGACCTCCGTCGGCTGAACAAATATATCAGACGGACTAGGTTCCGCTTGGTTTCCCTTGCTTCCATAATTCCGGCCCTAGACCCAGGGGACTGGTACGCTGCCCTCGATTTGAAAGATGCCTATTTCCATATCTCCATTTTGCCCGGATATAGGAGGTTCTTGAGGTTCAGGATACAGGGAGGCCACTACCAATTTGCGGCACTACCATTTGGCCTGTCCTCAGCCCCGAGAGTCTTCACTAAGTGTATGGCGGTAGTGGCGGCCCACTTGCGCTGCAGGGGGGTTCAGATCTTCCCTTATTTGGATGACTGGCTCATCAAAGGTAGATCATGGGAGCATGTGCAGAACAGCCTGGAGCTGGTTTGCACCACATGCACCAAACTGGGCCTGCTCATTAATGAGCAGAACTCCACGCTTGCCCCGATGCAGCACATAGACTTTATAGGGGCCACCCTGGATGCCATACAGGCCAGAGCCTTCCTACCTCGGCCGCGGTTTGAGGCGATGGGATCCCTTATCACAGACTTACAGACGTCACCCATGACGACAGCCAGACGCTGTCTGCAGCTGTTGGGGCATATGGCAGCCTCCACGTATGTGGTAAGGCTGGCCTGTCTTAAACTAAGGCCCTTACAAGCATGGCTAGCGTCGGTCTATGCACCCTCTAGACACTCACTGACTAAGGTGGTCACGGTTCCCCCACAGGTGCTGTCCTCCCTCAATTGGTGGAGGGATCCGAGAGAGGTGCTCAAGGGAGTTCCGTTCAGAGACCTGACTCCATCTGTGACCCTTATCACAGATGCCTCGGATATGGGATGAGGAGCCCACATCAGCGGAGACCTGAGCACCCAAGGGTTATGGTCACAGGAAGAGAGAGCTCTACATATCAACGTTCGAGAGCTCAGAGCGGTCCGGTTGGCCTGCAAAACCTTCCTCAGATTCCTGAAGGGCAAGGGGGTTCGGGTCCTTACGGACAACACAGCAGCCATGTTCTCCATGAACAGTCAGGGGGGAGCGCGCTCCTCAGCCCTGTGCCAGGAGGCTATGAGTCTATGGGATTTTGCAGTGAGGCATGATTTTCATATATTTGCCTCTCACCTCTCGGGGATCAGGAACGACGAGGCGGACCACCTCAGCAGGTCGTTCTCTCCCCGGCACGAGTGGTCACTTCACCACGAAGTAGCGACTTCAATCTTCCGTGTGTGGGGCACTCCCCTTCTGGACCTCTTTGTGTCCTCATGCAACAAGAAGTGCCCGAGATACTGCTCACTCAGAGGTCGCGAGCCAGGCTCCCTATCCGACGTGTTCTTAATAGAATGGTTGGGGTCCCTGATGTACGCCTTTCCCCCCATCCCACTCCTCCCTCAAGTCCTCCTGAAGATCAAGAGGGACAGGGCGAATGTCATCTTGATCGCCCCAGCATGGCCGAGGCAGTTTTGGTACAGTACACTGCTCGACCTATCCATTGCTACGCCGGTCACACTTCCCAACCGGTACGACTTGCTCTCCCAGGACCAGGGGCGCCTCCTGCACCCGCACCTGGACTCCCTCCATCTGACAGCTTGGAGAGACTCTGGCTAACGGAGGGTGAAAGGGCCTGTTCCTTGCAGGTCCAACAGATTCTGCTTGGTAGTAGAAAACCCTCCACGCAGGTTACATACCGGGCGAAGTGGAGGCGCTTTACGAGTTGGGCGGAGACCAGGGGTATTACACCTACCTGCTCTCCTGTACAGGTGATCCTAGAATACCTTCTAAATCTTAAACTCCAAGGCCTGGCCTTGGCCTCTTTGAAGATACACCTGGCGGCTATCTCAGCTTTTCACCAGCCAATGGAGGGACGGTCGTTGTTTTCCCACCCCATGTCAGTTAGATTCCTGAAAGGGGTGGAGAGGGTGTTCCTGCAGGTTCGAGACCCTGTCCCTCCCTGGGATTTAAACCTCGTCCTCACCATGTTAACAGGACCCCCCTTTGAGCCCATGGCTACATGCTCCCTGCTCCTCCTCTCTTGGAAGGTAGCGTTCCTGGTGGCCATTACTTCAGCCAGGAGGGTCTCTGAGTTAAGAGCACTAACTTCGGAGCCCCCCATACGGTTTTTTACAAGGATAAGGTCAGGATGAGGCCCCACCCAGCCTTCCTTCCTAAGGTGGTGTCCCATTTCCACTGTAACCAAGATATTTTCCTCCCTGTGTTTTTCCCAAAACCACACGGTTCGTATGAGGAACGGAGATGGCATTCGCTGGATGTCAGGCGGGCCCTGGCACACTACGTGGAGAGAACCAGGCCCTTCCGGAAATCGACTCATCTGTTCGTAGCAGTGGCTGACCGGATGAAGGGCTCTCCCGTCTCCACCCAGCGAATCTCCTCTTGGATCACATCATGTATTAAGCTCTGTTACGAGCAACCGAAAGTGCCACTACCAGGCGGCCGCCTCATCGGCGGCCTTCCTAGAGAACGTGCCACTGCAGGACATCTGCAGGGCAGCCACCTGGTCATCAGTTCACACTTTCACGACCCACTATGCCATTGTTCAACAGGCGAGAGACAACGCAGCAGTTGGCAGGGCCGTGCTGAGTAGAGCCTCACGTCAGTGACTCCTACCTGCCTCCAAGGGTATGGCTACTCAATCATCTAAATTGGAATGCATATGAGCAATCACTCGAAGAGAGAAAACAAGGTTACTTACCAGTAACTGTTGTTCTTCGAGATGTGTTGCTCATATCCATTCCAAACCCATCCTCCATCCCTGCTGTCTGAGTCGGCAGAAAGAAGGGACTGGGGACCCGCGGGGCCAGCAGCGCCCTTTATACCGCGACATGAGCGCGGCACTCCAGGGAGCGCCTGAGCTGGCCCTGCGGGGCTTGCTAGGGAAAAAGGTTCCAGGAATCTGTGCACGGGACGCGCACACACCTAAATTGGAATGGATATAAGCAACACATCTCGAAGAACAACATTTACTGGTAAGTAACCTTGTTTTTCTGTGTAGGTTTATTGATATATTTGTGATGGAGTATCTGGAATCCTCAGATTTCCTTGTTTTCAGTCAGCCTGCTTTCAGACTTGCATATGGAGTAGAAACTGTACTAATAATTTTCCTTGTCCTGGGTTCCTTTAACAAAATGCTCTGCCAACAGCCCCATTTCTATTATATTGAGGAGGATGTGAGGAAAGCGTAAATGCTTCTACTGATTACAACTGTAGCCCTGTGCCTGAGAAAGGGAGAGGGGCTAATAGGTAGATTGGTCTCAGGCTATGTAGGACTTTATAGGTGAAAAAAAACACTTTAAAATCTGTCTGGGAGAGAAAACCAGTGCTCCTGGGCATTGCAGTAGTCCAACCATGAAGTTGCATAGATGAAAGTAGCAACATCTGCATTCAAATGAGCATAAGTTTCTGGCCATGCATAGGTGGTCAAATGTCACATTATGGGTCATCTTCTATCCTGTATTATTCCTGGATTCTTGTTTAGCAACTGAGAGCAAAACTTGATTTTTCCATTTACGATTGGCAAAAAGAAAGACACATTTCTTTCACTTGCGTATCTTGCTACAGTTATCTTTTTTTTTTTTAATCACTAGACTACCATAATGCGCTCTTTTTATAGGGCTACGCTTTTGTACCTGTGACAGGATGCTGGGCAGGAACTTCTTAACCAGTCCTCTGTCACACCAGCCCCAATTAGATGATGTAAATTGGAGCTGGCTAGAGACACCTGTACCTGACTTGTGAATGCGAAGCAGCTGTCAACCTAATTAGCCAGGCCCAAGTGAAGGAAGTAAGGGAGGAGCCAGAGAGTGGAAGGTGAGCAGAGGCTCTTCCTGCCTGGAGGCAGAAGCTGCGAAGTCCCTGAGGCAGGTAGCCCAAGCTATGTACAGTAAGAAGGTGGTGGGACTGCACGCTGTAAATAGACTTCACTAGTGATTGCTGAACTGGAGGGTCTTTGAGTGGTTTGTGAGCCAAGAGGAGGCAGGGGCAGAGGAGCCCCTGGTGGCGCACTGCTACAGAGCCATTCAAAATCGCAAGTTGGTGCAGAGCACAGCTGTCCCTTCTATTAAATGGTACCTTACTCGAACAGCACAATACACCTGCCTTCTTGTTCTCACTGACTGCCTTGTTGTTTAAGTAGATTTTAGGGGTCTGGTTTTGAGTTGGAAAAGCTTCAATCATTTGGAAACTGACATTTGAGAGATCGCTGTCTCTCTCTGTGATATCACCTGTAGTGAGGCAGTATGGCCTCCCCCTGAGCCAGAGGGGGAGGAGCCACCCTCCCTACCCAAATGGGCGGAGCTAGACCAATCTCACCCCTCCTACCGGAAGTAGGTCAGTGGCACAGGAAGTAGACAAAGCCAGGGCCTCCAGCTCAACTGGGGCAATGAGGGAGGTAGAGGCATCGGCTCACTCAAGGCTGCTGTCTTCATGCACACACACAGAGGTGCCCTGCCTGCTGAGGCGTCCATGTCTGCAGCGTAACCATCAGGACAGCTGCTGGCCCCCTGCCCCAGGGTACCTGAGGACGCTCCGTAGACCCAGGCCACCACCTTCACTGATATGCCCAAAGGCGCCCTGCCTGCTGAGGGGCCCGTGTCTGCAGGGGAATCACTGGGACTGCTGCTGGCCACCTACTCTAAGGTAAATGAGGATGCTCTGTGGACTCAGGTACAACCTGGGTATAGGGCAGGAAGTAGCCCAGAGGCGGCCAACTGCAATTCACCTGTGTTGGGGCCTGTGCCCGCTCAGTGCATTCTGGTGGGATCCCCTACTCACCCAGTGGTGGAGCACTCCCCACTGTTAGGGCCCTGGGCTGGGATGCAGTGGAGTCGGGTGAGCCAGTGTCCCTGTACCCCGCCCTCCTGGGGTGGCAACCACCCCATAACTGAGCCTTAGACTGCAGAGGTGCTCAAACCCCTGCCATGAACTATAGACTGCTTGCCTGCCCCGCCCTGCCTGAGCGCCTGGGTTCATAGACTGCTTCACTTGCGCCCTGCCTGAGGGCCAGGGGCTACAGACTGTTTGCCTGCCCCATCCTCCATGAGAGTCAGGGGCTACAGACTCTGTACTTGCCCTGCCCTGCCTGAGGGCTAGGAGCGCTGGATGTGTAACTGCTCTGCCCTGTCTGAGAGGTGGAGCTCTCCTAAAGGCCTGTTGGCTAATTCCACCTGTCAAGAGAGAGGCTACTGAGGTGGTGTGAACTCCCTCTGACCCAGAGGGGGAGGAGCGCCTGATGTTGGACTACACCACCACAGCTGTGATCAGCAGAGGCATTCTTGCTAACACCCTGTGTAAAGGGAGGAGGTCAGTGGCTAGGAATATTCTCTGAGTGATCCTTGACTCTGTATCTCAATCCTCACACATTTGTCTGCGTTATTCAACCCTTACAAGTACACTGCATAGCTCATCTTTTTCTGAGGTTTTTGATAAAGAAATGGATTGAGAGGTACTGAGATAGTAAGCTTATCAGGGCCTTATAAATACTATTATAGATAGTTTTGACTGATTGAATATTACAGTTATTACTTATTGTGGGGAATATTACTCTAGTTAAAATAGTTTTGGCTGAGCATATTTTTTATATTTTATTTGTTAGGTACCTACAATAAATGAAATAAATTATAAAGTTTAGTTTGTCTGATATTCTTTTCTGTTTAGAAAACATTGGCTCCGAATACTTAGAATTTGATGGGATTTTTATACAAATATTTTCCAAAATGGAGAATTATTTCGTGAGTAAAGTCAATTTATTCATGTCTGAATATTGGTGACATCCTAGCAGAATTTTTGGAAGCATTCTCGAACCATTGCTAACTTTGCAAGCTCAGTATCAGGAACCAGGGCCTGCAGCAGAGCTAGTCTGGAAGAAGGGCCTGCAGCAAAGCCAGTATCTGGGCAACTTAATGGGCGCAGCTGACCTATAGTGAGCTGCCTGATTGGCAGAGCCAGTGCTAGACATAAGTGGAGTAAGCTCTTTATATGTGCTTTTTATTATGTGGTGTGTTAGGGCCCCCCCCCAGATATTCCTGTTTAGGGTCTCTAATGGGCTTGCACCACCTCTGCTGACTGTCTACATGGTCTGATTGGTTGGAAGAGTCAGCAGCTGCTTAAAGCATTTGTCTATGGCTTCAATAGCTCCTGCACCTACTTGTTCCAAGCCTTGCTCCCACAATATTTTGTCCTGTTCCTGCCTTGGCCCCTAACCTTGGCCCTGCCTTGCCTCTCTCCAGGTAACCTGGCTCTGCACCTCGGCTCTGATTCATGGGCTCTGACTTGGACTCAGACACTTGTCTCTGTCATCTGGCCTCTGGCTCTGGTTCTGGTTCTGACCCTCAGCTCAGATTCCTGACTTCTGATTCTAGATCTGACCTTCGGCTCCTGTGCCTGGCTACTGACTCCAGCTGTAAGCACTATGCTTGGTTCCTGCTCTAACTACTAAGCACAACCACCCACATCCCAATCACTGATACTTGGCAGCTGATCTTCCAGTTACCTGCCACACTCCATCTCTTCACTACTTGTCCCCTACTCGGATGACCTGCCACCATTCCTTCTATGATACTTTTCTTGAGGTTATTTCCATCTGTACACCTGATGTGACCAAAGTACAAACGTTTGCATCTACTGATTTATAAACACAATCTGTTTCTCTCCCGTAATATTTCTAATGTAAGTAGTAATCTTCTTCTCTGTCCAAGAGCTGCACAAGAGTCTTTGCCAGCACCACATATGAAAGACTCCAATTTTCCTCTTCTCAGAAGCATTAATTTCCCAGGATTCACATCTGTAAGTCACTATGGAAAAAAATTAAGCTTGTCACCAATCAAACCTTTGATACATTTTGAGATGCCACGATGATTCCACACTTTTGTAAGACAGCTCATGGCTGAAGGAGCCATCCCTAGTCATCCTCTAATTTATTTGAAACAGCTTCATTGGTTGAATATGTAAGATCCCAGATAATTAAATTCATCTACTGTGTCTATAACTTGACCATTAATTGCAATGTCCACTTGCATCCTATTATAATTGATTGTGTCAACATACATGCATTTTGTTTTTGACAAGTTCAGGCATAGTCCATATTCCTCACTATTTTTATGGATTCCAACATTCATTGCACTGCATTGATGTTTGCGGCAAAAAGTATCTTTCTAATGCTTCTCAGGGCACCCATGGCTGTGAGTCATCCCGTTGCCACCTGCTTCCAGCATGAGGGAGTCTTGCCTTTGCCAGCTGGGTGAAAGCTTCCTAACACAACAAGCTTGTCACCCACTCAACCCAGATGAGGGGTTGGATTAGATAACCGGGGGTTGGACTAGATGACTTCCTGAAGTCCCTTCCAACCCTAATCTTCTATGATTCTGTGATCTGGGCTATACCAGCTCTTCCTTTTCCCTGAGATGCAATAGATTGACAATGGATGCACCCTAGCTCCTGAGTCCCTACAAAATATGCCTTAGATGACTGGCTACCCACAGAAATCCAAATCCTCTTTTCCTAAAGAAACAGTGTACTCCAGTTTACAAGGTTTACCTTCGCCTACTGCTCCTGTATCACACACAGCACTTCAGTTCAATTATAGTAAAACAAAAGGAAGTTTTGTTAAAAAAAAAAAAAAAAAAAAAAAGAGATTCAAAGAGAAACAAGTGAGAGTGATGGAAACAAATTGTTATAAACAAAACAATATCATAAAATGCAAACTAGGGACTACCCTTATTAATAGTTACCTTACCTATCTAATAAAGTAGGTTTTCACTCCAAAGTTCAGTCTTTTGCAGAACTTACAAGCCCCATGGAGCTAGAATCCACTCTGTCATGAAGCCCCACAGCTCATCAAGGTACGTTCCCAGTGAATGGATCCAGTGTGTTTTTCTCTACCCTGTGATGTATTGAATAGGTCTTTCGTCTTTATTCACAGATAGGGCAATCCTTGCACTGTTGTATCATTCTTTTTCACTTCCAAGTGGTTTCAATGTGTGTCTTGGATGGTTTTTCATTGACTTTTGTGGGTTGGTGCAAAGATGGACAATTGAGCAATACATTGCATCATTAGCTCGCTAAGGAGGGGTGACAACTCCCTCTCACTCGAATGGGCCATTGCTGAAACATATGATTCCCTTGTGACTCACTTGCACTCCAAGACAGTAAGGGCTTAATTTTCAATATAGTTACGTTATTCCTTAAATATTATTCACACACACGTATCCTGCAATGATTGAATATCAATAAGGTACAAGCTTTCAGTATAGACCTCACATGCTACCTACCATGTCTGGATAAATACCAGGAAAACAGTGTATTTTATGTGGTGAGTTTGCCAGACCTGAGACAGGAGTTGCTTGTTGTAGGCACCCTGTACCTCAGGGGCCTTGGAACTTAACTGGGAGTTTTACAATTGGGGACGATCCTTGGAGACTACAACTCCCATGATGCCTTGGGGAAAAAGAAGAGAGACTCTTCCCCTTCCTGGGAGTCAGAGAAAAGCATGTGGGGGACTCCATTTTTGGTGCTGGGGTGGAGTGCCGAGGAGGCTAGAAGCTGCTGGCTGGCTGCTGCCTGCTGCTGGGGTCTCGAAGTTGCTGCTGAGAGCCTGTTGGAGTTTTGATCGAGCAAGGAGCTTTGGAGGTTGGTGGCATTGCCCAAGCCAGGGCAGGGACTGAGCCTGGAGTTGACTGAGGTGGGCCTGCAGTGAAGTTGGTGTGAGTGCCCCTCCCCCCCTTTTGTTTGGGGCAGGGCTTGTAAAGGAAGGGGCATAGCAGAGAGACTTTGATTGGGTCTGAGAAGAGGCAGAGAGAGTCTCTTTGAGTCAGGGCCAGGACTGCTGACATTTGGTTGGGCCAGCTCCAAATCTTCAGCTTGATGCCTTGGTTGAACTGATATACTGAACCAACAGAGTGCTGTCTCCTTCAGATCTTCAAGCACACCCATGCCAGCAAGGGGTCAGGGCTCTAAACTCTAGGGGAGTGTACACTCAGGAGGTGGGGTAAATAGTGGCAGTGTAAATGCCAGCTAGACAAGTTTAATTTATTTCTGTATACTATTTTTATTAATTGATTTATTCAACTGCTCCTGTGGATTTAAAATAGTAGTGATGTTTAATTTAAGTCTGTTATGCCATATTTCCTTAATTTGTTAAGTAAAGGTGTGTTAATTCTAATTTAAGTATATTGGATGTTTAGTTTGCATAATTGCAATTTTTGAATTAGAGCTATGTCACATATTATTATAATTATTAGACTAGGTTTAGTCCTGGAAGCTCCCAAGGCAATAGCGTGTACAGGGGCCAGGCAGGTGGAGGCACCGCCAATTTTAAATTCCTTCAAAAGTAAAGGGACTGCAGCAGAGGAGTGGATAGAGGATTCCCATCTATCCTACATCATCACTGGGATACTCAGGAACTCCTTTGTTGTCAGCAACCTTAGGTGCCCTTGCACACAGGTGAGTGTTGCCTGCTCCCAAGTAACCCAGAAAAAGAAGGGGGTTACACTTGTAAAGAACAGTGAACCCTCCGCCAGTTGGCCCCAGTGGGTCTCTGTGTCACAGTTGTGTCATTAGTATTTCTGAAGTCAGTTAAGAGGTGTCCACCAATGGAAATCCCACCTCATTCCACTTTATCAAAACCTTCCTGAGTTTGTCGCATAATAAATTCTGTGTACATGGAAAAGACTTGGAAACAGAACACATCCTTGTCTCGCACTGTGCCCAGTGGAAAACCACTCACTGTCACACTACTGTCATTTGCACCATGGTCTATTGTTGACAGTAGAGACTTGCAATGAGCTCAATGAGATGCTTTGGAATCTCCATGTCTGCCCGTATCCTCCAGAGAGAGTCATGTCAAATGGTATCATACACTTTGGAGCATTCAGTGATACACGTCAGGGGTGGTGATACGCCTTGCATTTTTCAATTATATGACAGATACTTGTGATTTGATCATGTGTGCCTCATTCCTCTTTGAAACTAGCTATTCTGGTGGTAGTTCTGCTTCTGTCATTTACTTAATGTGATCCTGAATTATGTAGTGCAGCATTATCAGGGAGATGATACAGTAGTTATTGCACTCTGTTATATTCTCTTTCTTTGGTAAGGTTAAAGAGTCCCTTCTTCCAGTTCAGCCAATTTCTAGTCAGCTCTACATTGTGGCAAATTTTCCACATGAGATCAGTACCGCAGGTCACCAATTTATTTTGGCAGTTCTGCTAGTGTGTTTTCTATCCCTGGTGCTTTTTCCAGGCTTCGTTATCATATTAGCATGCATCCTCTTGCAGAATTGATGGCTCCAGCCTGTACTCTCTTTTCTGTTGTACTGTATTGTATATGGCATGTAAATGGCAAGTAATCACTCCACCTGATTTGATAAAATCACATTCAGTAAGAACTCTACCATCATGATCTTTTATTATTTATTACTTCATATCTACACCTTCTGTTGAGCCTCTTTTATCTCAAATTTCCTGGGTATACTGAAGAAAGCGCTTTTGCAGGCTTCAATGGAGGTTGATTTTTATTTATTTTTTATTCACTGAACATGCACAGTGTACCCATATGCTGAAAACAATAGCTTGATTTGTCTCCAACTACATACGTTTAGTTTCTGCAGTTGAAGGGCTCATATCTAGTTCAAGGAAGTCTTAGGATGTTCAAGGAAGGACCACCTGTGGTTACTGCCAAAGTAGTCACAGGTATTTCTTGAGGAAGTTCCAGTGATGCTCTGCCCAGACAGAAGTTCAGGCTTTTAACTGGGAGACCAGCTGACTGAACTCCCTCCACAAGTAGCATGTTATTCAGGGGGGCAGCTTTCCTCCTTCCAGAATGGCATTGTCTTGCAAGGACTGTTTATCACAATATGCAAGATATACCTGAGAATACTTTAGGGTCATTATATCAGCAAAGTGATCACGTGATATCTTCAGTGAGACTTAATCATATGTGCAGGATATTTATAGTTGTTTGCCCTCACTATTTGAAGGTAGTTTACATCTTACCACACCATTTTCTTACATGAAAAGGAGTTCTATATTCATTAGAAAAGTGAGTTCCACAAATCAGCTGATTTCAATAACTCTGATAAAAGCTACTATTCTACTACGACTGGCGTTCATCTTTACATGACATGATTTGCCAGAATTCATCACTGTGCTCTAAGGTCCTGTTTGAAATGCTATTTTTGTTCTTTCTGCATACACTGGAATGCAAGCTACTGAGCCTCATTTTTCAATATACTGTTGGCTGTGGTATAGACTGGGCAGTCAAGCAGTATTTAGAATTTTTTTTAGGGAACTGAAGAAACTTTAGGAATAAACTGAGACTCCTGTATTTGATACTTTTGCTTTTAGCACTCTAACTTTCTAACATCTGGTATATACTGTGTACTGTATATGATCCCTGTGTGGGTTATAGGGATTCCCGCAGCTGAAATTACTATGCAGATACCTTCCTAAATGTGCAGTCTGAAGTATTGTAAAGCTATCCTCCTTTTATTTACTTGTTTCTGAAAGTTCAAGATATCCATGCTGATGTTTTTCTAAGTTTTTAATACTGCTATCCCTTGTTGAAATTACAGTAATTTATTTCAATGGTTAATGTATTAACGAGGAAATTAAGTACAATTCTTGGATTAAAGAATGCTACTTTTGGCTTTAAGGAAAGGAAAACTTAAAAAAAAAAAAAGTTATTTTATTGCAAGTCATATTTAATTGTAGGAATGATTGTAACCACATTGTTTTCCTACATATGTCTCCATAAGCTTTCAAAAATATTAAAATACAGTACTAGTTTAGAGTGGGATTTTAACAAATACATTTTGGAAAGTAAGGTATTTATTTTGGCTTGTGGAACAAACACTACTCCTCCCTCCCCTCTCCCCTCCAAACAACAACCTGGAAGACTGTGCCATAATGTTGGCTCAGCTGTATTGAGGCATAGCACAGAAATGGTTGCAATCAAAGTATGAACTTTTAATATCACTGATTCTGGAATGAATCCTCACTCTGAGCAGCTGTTTCTCTACCTCTGGACATCAGATGAGGGTCAGCCTACAGATGTGGCAAAACTGGATTCAGGAGTATGTTTGGGGTTGTGGCTGCTTGGGGGACTGTCTAAGATATCAGACACATAGTAAGGTGGCAAATGTGGTAATATAACAGTAAGAAAAGAATCTCAGATATGTAGGGCTGGAAGGGATCTTGACAACTCATAAAATCCAGCCCACTGCATTGAGACAGGATCAAATAAACTTAAACCATCCCTGACATGTTTGTCCAGCCTGTTCTTAAAAACCTCCTATGATGGGAATGCCACAACCTCCCTTGGAAGTTTATTCTAGTACTTAACTACCCTTATAGATAGAAAGCTGTTCCTGATATCTAATCTAAATCTCCCTTGCTGCAGATTAAGCCCATTACTTCTTGTCCTAACTTCAGGGGATATGGAGAACAATTGATCGCAGTCCTCTTTATAACTGTCCTTAGCATTTTTGAAGACTATTATTAGGTCCCCCTTCAGTTGTCGTTTCTCAAGACCTTTCCTCATAAGTCAGGTTTTCTAAGCCTTTTATCGTTTTTTGCTGCTGTCCTCTGGACTCTCTCCAGTTTGTCCACATCTTTCCTAAAGTATGGTGCCCAGATTTGGACACAGTACTCCAACTGAGGCCTCACCAGTGCTGAGTAGAGTGGTACAATTACCTTCCGTATCTTACATACACCCCAGAATGATATTAGCCTATT
Source organism: Emydura macquarii macquarii (assembly GCF_026122565.2). NCBI lineage: Eukaryota > Metazoa > Chordata > Testudines > Chelidae > Emydura > Emydura macquarii. The sequence continues at coordinate 7,794,394 of NW_027130204.1, forward strand.
TCACAACTGCATCACATTGTTGACCCATATTCAATTTGAGATCCACAATAGCCCGCAGATCCTTTTCAGCAGTACTACCACCTAGCTGGTTCTTCCCCATTTTTTGCATTTGATTTTGCCTTCTTAAATATTCTACACTTGTCTTTCTTGAATTTCATCTTGTTGAATTCAGACCAATTCTCTAATTGGTCAAGGTTCTTCTGAATTCCAATCCTGTCCTCCAAAATGCTTGCAACACCTCCCTGCTTGGTGTCATCTGCAAATTTTATAAGTGTACTCTCCACTCCATTATCCAAATCATTAATGAAAATATTGACTATTACCAGACTTTGGACTGATGCTTGCAGAACCCCACTAGATAGACCCTCCCAGTTTAACAATGAACCACTGATAACTACTCTTTGAGTACAAATCAACAAGTTGCCCACCCACATTATAGCAAATTCATTTAGAGTGCATTTCCCTAGTTTGCTTATGAAAATGTCATGTGAGACTGTCAAAAGCCTTACTAAAATCAAGATAAAATCACATCTACTGCTTCCCCCCATTTATTAGGCCAGCAACCCTGTCAAAGAAGGAAATTAGGGTGGTTTGGCATAATTTGCTCTTGACAAATGCATGCTTGCTATTCCTTGTAGCCCTATTATCCTCTAAGTGCGTAGGAATTAATTAATGGTTCCTGTATCTTCCCAGGTATCAAAGTTAGGCTGATGGTTCTATAGTTCCCCAGGTCCTCTGTGTTCCCCTTTTTAAAAATAGGTACTATGTTGTTCCTTCTCTAATCTTCTGGGACCACACCCATCGTCTGAGTTCTTGAACATAACTGCTAACAGTTATGAGATGGCATCAGCTAGATTCTTAAGTACACAATTTCATCAAGCTCTGCCAACTTGAATGTATCTAACTTATCTAAATATTATTTAACCTGTTCTTCCCTTTTTTTGCTTGCATTCCCTTGTTTATATTAATTGTGTTGAATATCCAGTCACAATTAACCTATTTGTATGAAGACTGAAGCAGTATAGGCATTAAACACCTCATTCTTCTTGATGCCCTGAATTATTAGCTCTCCTCTTTTGCTAAATAGAGGAACTACACTTTCTTTCATCTTTCCTTTGTTCCTAATGTATTTAAAGAACTTCTTTTTATTCCCTTTTATGTCTTTTGCTTGATTTAACTAATTTTTTGGCTTAGACTTTCTGCTTTTGTCCCTCCTTTGAGATAAAAGTCTGTTATGATCCAGATTTGATCCTAATGTCTTTCCTAAGTTAAGTTTGTTGTTACAAAATGATGGTGAAATGAAAGGGTTAATCTGGGGGACCCTGGCAGAAGTTAGAATGATGAGATGCTGAATAGCCACTGGTTAGATATTGTAGTGAGGGCTACCTCCTCCGTATCCTCCAAACATAGTCACTCATTAGAGAGAGAAGACAGAGAAGTATTTGAATGACCTTTATATAGATCCCAGGTTATTAGTGCCCATCATACTTTAATGCAGTTCTCATACACCACACATGCATATCAAATATTAAAATAGTTGTAGGCTCCAGAGGGTGCATTCATTTGGCCCTTAGAAACAGCTTGTCCAAGTTTGTTAGCCTGACTTAAAATTGAGATGGTCACATTTTCATATAATTTTAAAATTTAATTTGTTCTTCTTCGTCACCAGGTTTGTAGAGGGGAAAAGATAGTTGTGAAATAATATATCAAGTCCCAGCAGCCTTTTCCTGAATATGGGTTATGTCATGTTAATATGAGATGAATCTTTTCAGCATTTTTAAAATAATTAATGTATCAATTTGTAGACATAGTTTAGTTAAGACTTGATATCTGAAGGATTTGGCTTAATTTCTACCTGTTTTTCTTGAGATCCTATTGCATGAATTACAAAGAAAACATTTACCGTAATGGTTTAACTGCATTGTTTCTACATGAACACTATTACTGCCTAAAATCTTGATAAATACAGAATTTTCATGCTTCCTTACAAATAATAAAAAAAAGATTAGATTATATATATGATATGGAGTAATGCCATCGTAATAATAATGCTTAGCATTTATATAATGCTTTTTAACTTCAAACTGCTTTGCAAGCATTAGTTAACTTCACCATAGCCCTTTGATATAGGAATGTTTTTATATTCCCAAGTCTTGAAAACTTCACTGGTTACCTACTAAATAGCATAACCCACTAACTTAAAGATAGAAAGGTATAGGGCCAAATTATCATGTCATAGTCTCTGGTTACATCTCCATTTAAATCAGTGAGATACCACCAGTGTATATGAGAAGAAAATTCAGTGTTTAAATTATATACAAACAGAATACTTTTAGGTTTCTTCTGGAAAACTGAAGATAAGGTTCCAACTTGCTAACAATTGTCTTTGTAAACAGGTGGGTAGTTCTTCAATCCAACACACTGGCATAGCAAAAATTTCTTTAGCAGTCTGCTTCCATTTTACCTGCTAACTTTTATGACAATTTGAGTGCTTTAATACTGGTAAATCTGCTTATCGTTGGCTTGTCTTACTGTCAGGTTCTCTTTTTAATGCAGTTTAGATGGAGCCTTTAACTTTTTTTTCCTCAGTTGCTTCAGACATCCTAATGTCTTAGTATTATTTCATTCATTCAGAGCCTGAAGCATACATTCAGTGCCTGAAGCTACTTTGCTGCTTCTGTTGTATAACAACATTTACAAATCTTGCATCCTGTATTGCAAAAATAAATTTGCATTGGCTGTCATTTCTTCATCTTGACAGCTTCTTAATCTACTTCTTTCCTCTGCCTCTATTGAGAATAAATAAATGGAATTACATGTTATCCTTGGAAAATCATGTAATGATATAATTAATGTATTAGTAGAGTGGTTAACAAAAAACATTACATAAAATTATGTTTCTGCTTTTAACTATTAAGAAAAAACACTAACATTTCTAGACCTTTATCATTTTATTTTAGTTTAATATTTTAGTATCTTGTGTTTAAATGTTTTTTCTTTGCTTTTAAATTTTAATTGAAATATCCGTGCAAATTTTTATTGCAACAGACTATGTGCAGTTTAGAAGATGACTGTATGGAGAGCCAAAGACCTACTATTATGATTTTAGAACCAAATTAATTAACACAGATCTGATTAAAGATTCAGACTGAGTACACATTGCACAAAATAGTGAATTTCCTAGATTCACAAATAGTGTGTTTTATAGTCAGTGAAAATAAGATATGGGGTCTTTGGCTTTCCCAGTATTGCTGAAAGCAATTACTATCAGAAGTCATTAAATTAAATTGTTGATCATACTATGTTAAAATTTCATTTCATTATATAATAGATCAAATATATTTCTCAAACAATTAAATGTGTATTGTACATATTAGGATTGAGATAATCTATGATGGAATTACTCAAAAGGATAGGAGGCTATCTGTATACTTTGTAATTGCCCAAGAAGAGAGAAATTCTCAGATGAGACATCTAATGACAGGTAATGCAATTAGAATAGTACTTCTGCATCAACCCAAGGTATTTGGGCTTATTATTTAAAAGTATTGGACATCTTCCAGTGTAAACACAGGTCAAATGGATATCATGCAGTTAAACAGATTTTTGGCAACCGGGATTATCATTTTATTTAGTGCATTGTTTGTGGACTGCCACTGATTCTGTTGGCCCACAGGAATTTGCAAAGCTTTGGGAATTAATTCTTTCTTGGTATTTTCTTTGTGTGATGGGTTTTTCTTTTTCTTGTTTTTTTTTCTATTTTTGTGTCAGCCCAATTCTTATTTTGTCTCCTCTCCATGCAGCCACTATTTGAGGGTACATCTACACTGCCGTGGCAGCATCGGGTTCCACGAATCAATGCAACGGGATTGACTGAGCGGGCAGTGGAGACCCGCACATTTGATCCCGGAAGTGCTCTCCAGCCAACGCAGTAAATCTACCCCCCAAAAAGAGTAATGCTGTGTTGACCAGAGGGCATTTCCTGTCGATACAGTGTAGTGGAGATGCTGCAGAAAGGGAACGTTAGTAAGTCGATGGGAGACACACAAGTTTCAGTACATAGCTTGCATATCTCCCGTCAACGCCATTGGCACTGTAAACCAGGCCTGATACTTAACTCTTGTAGTACTTTTCTCAAAACTGATGCTACCCAGCTAGAGTAAAAATAGTCGTATCAGGAAACCTCAGGTTTGTGAAGTAGGGGAGTATAGGATAAGACTGCCTTTCCATCAAGGCCCTTTTCCTCCTTTTTAAAAGGACTTTTGTTAGCCACGCCATTGTATGATTTAGAAGACTTAACTGAAATCATTCTGTGTAAATTAAGGTTCTATAAATGTTACTTAGGATCACATAGCAAGTTTTGCTGTTCAGTGATCTGAAACTCACTTAGCGCTCTAGCACCTTGGAATACCAAAAAGAGAAAACCTGGAAGATGGTTCTCACCAGATTATTGTTTTTGTTGTTGGGGGGTTCAAATGAATTAACATTTTTAAAAATTAAATTCTACATTGAATTGCAATACAGGTTGTTATCCTTGTACTTATCCCTATTTTACTACCTTCCTGGAAAAAGGGAGGGAGGGAAATAGAAAGTTAGTTGAAATACTCCCCTTTGAATTTCACAACTGGATAATTTCTGGAAGTTTGGTATTTTATTGATGTCTTTTATTTTAATATAGGTTAAACCTTTTTTCCATATTTTAATGAATTCTTCAGCTTTATTCTCCAACATGTATAATACTTTTTCATGAGTGTAACCTGTAATAAACGTCTAATACATAACTTCTTCAATGACCATGACATAGTTTTCCTGTGTCTTATCAATTACAATTATTTAACATTCACACTGTGGTTGTGCCTAGAGACCATCCAGATTGAGGGCCTCATGTGCCAGGTTCTGTTAAAAAATATACTTGATGACAGTCCTGTACCCAGAGAATTTGCAATCTAAAAAACAATGGAGCCCTATCGAAATATAATCCTTTAAGATCACTAGAAATAAATTATGTGCCAAATAGAAAAAGATTAAATATGTAAGGTCAGCTACTGGGGTCTAATTCATATCTTATTCACACCCTGTATTACTCAAGAGTAACTTTACTGAAATAAATAGATTTACGCCAATATAAAATTGGACTAATTTAGATCCCAGTCAGGTCTGCTATACATTCCAACTTTTCAGGCAAAACTCAGAACTACAGAATGTCTTAAAAAGAATCTAACTTCAAATGTTTAGCTCACCTTGCTGAATTTCATAAACTTTTCAAGAGTACTAATTAGATTAGCAATATAAAATGTCCACAAAAATACTTTGTGTCCTGTGTTTCTTTCCCATATTTGTTTATCTTTATTTTGAAATGGGCTTTTGTTAATATTTCTCTTTTTGCAGAGGTAAGATGAATCGGATCAGGCCTGATCTTGCTGTCACTGTAATCTGTGGCAAAATGTCTGATCCAACTCCTATTGAATTCAGTGTGAGTCGCTATTTACTTCACTAGGAGCTGGATTAGGCCCATAATTTCCTTCAATGCAGGATCAGGCCTGTCACAATGTAGGGCTTGATCATGTGAAGTACTGAGCATCTTCAGCTCCCAATGAAATCAGTTTCTAACTATGAGCAATCAGCAGTTCACAGAATTCCTCAGCAATGCACAGGAATCAACTGAGAAAGAGGACAGATTCCTGCTGATTTTTTCCCTTAACAGTTTAGTTATTCTTTCTGTGAAAATTGTTTGAACGTGTCATAGAGATTTGATCTGTATGCCAAGGAATTTTGAGAGTCCTAATCCTTTCAATAGTACATAATTATAGATGGCATGTCAATTTTGTTAAAAAAAACCCTTTTAATTAATTTTTAAACAAACAAATATAATTAGTCTTTTGAAAGAATAACATCAGTTAACAGTACAAGCATAAATAATTCTAATATACTAAACACTTATAGTCTGGTCTTTTCTTGAGTATCTTTAGAAACAGAATAAAGTATCTTTATAGTTTATGGCAAACAGAAGCATTTTCAAATAAAGGATTCTCACAGAAGATATTGGTTTTGTCTGTCCATTTTTGGAGATGTTAGAGTTGAGGTGGGCAGTGGGGGAAAGTGAGATAAAATGTAAATCCTCATTAACAGTTATCTAGTTAACTATAACACATCTCAATAATTAGACATATAACTATGGAATAAATAGATAAATACAGTTGTCATCCTTCAATTCTGCATAAATGAACTAGGCCTTACCCAATTCTGCCCATCAAACCAGATACCTTTAAAAAATCAAATAAAGTCTAAGGTGAAAAGGGACCATCGTGATCATCTAGTCATCTCCTGCATATTACAGGCCACAGAACCACTCACTCCTGAAATCGACCCCTAGCCTCTGGCTGAGTTACGGAAGTCTTCAAATCATGGTTTAAAGACTTCAAGTTGCAGAGAACTCACCATTTATATTAGTTTAAACTTGCAAGTGACCTGTGCCCCTTGCTGCAGAGGCAGGCAAAAAAGCCCCAGGATCTCTACCTGGGAGCACCTGGGAAAGGATTCTGTATAGTAATTCAGAGCGCTTCCCATCTAATGTCCCATCTCCAGCCATTGGAGATTTTTGCTACTGTCAGTCGCCAATGTGCCACACGCCATTGTAGGGAGTTCCATCATACCATCCCCTCCATAAACTTATCAAGCTCAATCTTGAAGCCAGTTAGGCTTTTTGCCCCCATTTTCCCCTTTGAAGGCTATTCCTGAACTTCACTCCTCTGATAGTTAGAAACCTTTGCCTAATTTTGAGCCTAAACTTGTTGATGACCAGTTTATATCCATTTGTTTTGTGTACACATTGACACTTAAATAACTCCTCTCCCTCCCTGATATTTATCCCTCTGATGTACTTAGAGAGAGCAATCATATCTCCCCATAGCCTTCTTTTGGTTAAACTAAAAAAGGCAAGCTCTTTGCCTCTCTTCTCATAAGGTAGATTTTCCATCCTTGGATCATACTAGTAGCCCTTCTCTGCACATGTTCCAGTCTGAATTCATGTTTCTTAACCATGGGAGACCAGAACTGCAAACAGTATTCCAGATGAGGTCTTACCAGTGCCTTGTATAATGCTACTAACACTTCCCTGTCTCTACTGGAAATACCTCACCTGATGCATCTTAGGACTGCATTAACCTTTTTCATTGCTGCATCACACTGATGGCTCATAGTCATCCTGTGATCAACCAATTCACCCTGGTCTTTCTCCTCCTCTGTCGCTTCCAATTGATACATCCCCAGTTTATAACAAAAATTCTTGTTGTTAATGCACAACTTGCACTTTGCACTATTAAATTTCTTCCTATTTCTATTACTCCATTTTACGAGGTCATCCAGTTCTTGTATGATATTCCGGTCATCCTCCATATTAGCTACATCTACCAACTTTGTGTCATCTGCAAATTTTATTAGTGCAGTCTCACTTTTTATGCCAATATCAGTAATAAAAATGTTAAATAAGATTGTTCCTAAGACTGATCCCTAAGGAATGCCACTAATAACTTCCATCCAGCCTGACAGTTCACTTTTCAGTATGACCCAGTATAGTTTCCCGTTTAACCAGTTCCTTACTCAGCTTTCAATTCTCATATTAATCCCTATCTTCTCCAATTTAACTGATAATTTCCCATGTGGAATTGTATCAAATGCCATACTGAAATCCATGTAAATTAGACCATTGCATTTCCTTTGTCTAAAAAAATGAGTTCTCCTCTCAAAGAAGGAGATAAGATTGCTCTGGCACAATCTACCTTTTGTAAATTGTTAACTGAAATACAAAATGGTATTTGTTTTTTATGTGCATGAATGGTACTAACCACCTTTGTCTGGCTCAGGGGGTGCATTCCACCTTTCCTCCTATCTCCTAAGTGGGCAGCAAAAACATGACTTGGTATCTAAAGAAATCCCCTTCACTCAAATGTCAAATTATCATGCCCCATCTATATTTCCAGTTCAGACCAAAACTCCTCAGCTAAGTATGGTATACTTAGTAAAGAAGAAAACAACTATGGCATGGGTAAATTATGTATGTTGAAATCACTAACAATACTAATACAAATTCTTGTAGAACTGGTAGGCCAGCAAATAATCTCTCAATTTTCTATGATCACTAGTCAATGCAAATGTTAATTAGTCAAGAAGTTGAGAATTATGTAATTACTATGTCTTGTTCACTCTTTTGGAATACTGCACTTGCAACTTAAGAGACATTGTTACAATTCTGGTTCAGAGGTTATTCACTTAATTCCAGTTGATCTGTTTTTTGATTAGTTGGGGAAAGACTGAAATTGTTTTCCTAACTACCTATTATCGGTCATGATTTTAGCATCTTATTTTGAAGTTTAATTTATACGATTATTGAGAATTAATTCCGTCTCATCTGTGTGAAGGTTTATTATGTCTGCATAGAAAAATAGAAATAGAAAAATATTTTAATATTGATGATATATTGAAATACTGGATCAGAATGTAAATCCAGTGCCTATCTATTTGGTCAGGCTTGTTTTTTTCAAAATAGCTACACAATAGATTGCTAACCACAGAAGCTCTGTAGTATAATGTGCATTTTTTTAAAAATGGCCAGTTATACTGAAGGCCTCAAAACTGATGTGCCATCTGGAGAATCTTTATTGTGTGGAATCCAATATTTTACTTATTTTCCTAAACCATCCATGTTTCATCTGGCAGTTTTACAAAAAAGATGTCTGACTGGTAATCTAAAAATAAACAAACCAGTGCATTCTTGCACTGATAAGAATGAGGGCAACATTGGACCATTTGGTTTACTGTTAGGTGTACAACCAGTCACACATTACTTTTTTGTTTATTTAGGTAACATAAGATATCGTAAATCATCAATTTGAGATGGTAAGTTCTTGTAGGTGGAGCACAATTGAGGGAGGTCAGCATTAGTTTTTAAATATGCAAATAAAATGCTTGTCAAAGGTGTCAGATGCCCAGAGGATTAAACATATATCAGTTTTTCACAATATCTTCTAAATCTTGTTTTATTGTAAACTGTATGTATAAAAAAATGACTTTCTTAAAGGAGACTGATTATTTTAAAATATATTTACTGTTAAGTAGTGATTAGACAAATGCTTAAACTGGAAAAGAACACCAGAAATTAGAAACTAGCTTTTCTATAGTCCCTTCCGACCCAACAAAACCATTTTTTTAAAAATGGTTAGTCTGTGTGCAATTGCAGAAGAAGAGCTGGATTGTGAGTTCAGACTTACTACAGTAAAATGTTATATCTATGATCTGCAACTTGTTGCTGTGGCAACAAAGATACATGAATTTAAAGAAGAACATCTTCAGCATATGGGATTGATAAAATTGCAGTGTCTTTCTGCTCTTTCAGATTCAGGAGTAGGATTATCATTTGCCAAGTTATTATAATTGTCTCATATTCTTTCTAAATGAAATGTAAATTGTGTTAAATTGTTGTTTATGAAAATGTATAACTTAAAAATTAATCAAAAGATTGATCTCTAATAGTTCAAGCATGCATAAGAAAGGACTTTGATTTGACAACAAAAATTACTTTTACAAACTGTTACTTGAGCTTTGCTAAATGGTAAATAGTTTAATGTATTGGGAGTTCTTGACAACAGATGAAGACCAGCCACTTTAAAGGCTCCATTGCCTTAAATGCTTTCTAACTCTAGTAGTCAAAAGCTGTTAAGCTTTAAGTGCTCTGTCATACTTGCAGGCTTTTATACCAGAAGTGTGCAGCAAACGGCAATGATGATGGAAAACGATGGCAGGTAGACTTAAAACACCATAAAGCATAGAGACAGTTGTATGTAATGTCTCGAATGGAATCTGTTTTGAATGAAATGATCAGCCATATGTGCCACCCTTATGGACCCTCTAAGAAGAAGAGAAGAAATGTACCCTATTGCTAACTGTGCATGAAATTGCAGTGTTAGGAGATATTGACCAGATATTTCAGTCTTAACAAATAGCTTGTTATGTGACTGAGTGAAAATCTCTCTGCTGCTTTGATCACATACACCTTAAGGGAAGAAGTAATTTAATAGAGACTGTCAAAGTTCATCAGTGTCAATAAACTTTGACTTGACCTTTGCCATCTGTTTTTGATACTGTTACTGGTAGAAGTTGAGAGGCAGATGCTTACAGTATGAGGGAGTATTGCTCTTTATGAAATGTATGCTGCAAAGAGCAATGGAGATCTTTTCACTCCTAGACTCTTTTGTTGTGATTCAGGTGTTGATGCGTGTTCATTCAGACTGCACAGCATTTTAGTGGAGGTGAAAGTGTGGCACATTCTGAAAAGTAAAGAAGACTTTTCTAGGGTGGTAGGTGTGCTTTTTCATATACTTTGCATCATTTTTATCTGTCACAAATAAATCGTACGTTAAATGTTCTGTAATTGCATTTGGCAGCAGCAGTACCTATGCTGACAAGTTAAGAGTCATTTAAATACTTCATACTTACACAGTGCCTTTCACTGGAGAATTTGAAAGCATTTTGCAAACATTTACCATGCCTCACAATGCCCCTGTGGAGCAGTATTATACCCTTTGCACAGGGGGTGAGCTGAGGCACGCACAGGTTGCAACATGCCGATGGTCAAATAGCGAATCAATGGCAGAACTGGTAATAAACCTTTGAACTTCAAAGTGTCGCTTGGTCCTCTCACCTCTATACCACACTTTTTTTCAGTAACAGCAGATACATTCTATAGTTTCCAGTTACACCACAAGACTAACTTTATTCCTGTCTTCTATTCACTGCTTTGCCAAACACTTCCAGTGTGACTTTGGGCATGTCACTTAACCTCTTTGCATCTCTTATTCCAGGGGTGGGCAAACTACAGCCCATTCGAGCTTTTAATCAGGCCCTCCTGCTCAATCGGTGGTTGTGGCGCAGAGACAGCCACTCGCCCTGCCCCTTCCCCCCATCCCTCTCCCACCACGTGGGCCCAGTGGCGCCCTGACTGGAGTGCGGTGGCCGCTCCCACTCCCAGGCCCTCCCTCATGGGCCCAATGGCACCCTGGCCTGAGCGCAATGGCTGCTCCCCCCCCCAGCCCCACCCCTTACCCCACCCCTCTGTATGGCCTGCCATACAATTTCTATATGCAGATGTGGCCTTGAGGCCAAAAAGTTTGCCTACCCCATCTTAATCTATCAATTAAAGTCTAAAACTTAATTGTCTCTCAAGTAGCTTAGTTAAAGTTAATAAAGCTCTTTCAGTTTTCCTTACTGAACAGTGGTATACAGTATAAGATTTGTAGTCTGGTCCCTGCTCTACAAAGGGGGTTGGATGTCTGGCGAAAAGGGGACTGATTTTCAGAAAGTTCGGAGCACATGCCCTTTGAATGTTGTACTCCTTTAAGATGTTTGATGCTGGGCAAATAAAACCTGAGATTCCCAAAATCAATAGTCATATGTGAAAAGGTAAACCAAAGACATTCTGAAGTGCAATCTAGCCCGTTTTCTGTGCTCTGGTGGCACAAAGGGATGGGACAGCAGCTCATCTCTCTGTGCAAATTTCTCCAGTATGGAGGAGACCAAAATGGACATAGAGTTGGTAGTCAGCTGATATGCCACACCTTCCACAATTCCCACTATAGGTGATGAAGTGGCATGCCCAGAACATACTTTACTGAGAGTATCTCTGGCCAAAAGATAGCCCCTTAGAGGCCACTACCTACTGGCAAAGTTTAGAGCACAGTAAAGTGAAAACTTTCCATGACACTTAATGCATATAGAAACATCATTTTCCCTGCATTGCATCTATAATCTCACTTATAAATATATACTGACCATCACATGATGTCAGACCATAATAGTCTAGGAATGTGGTTTAGTGTAAAGGTAGGGAGCAAAAACATAGTATAATGTGCAATTTTTTTAGATGGCTACAAAACTTCCAGTCCCTCCTGTTTGCTTGGATCTCAGTATTGTATATTGCAGCTTCTTGTAATAAAACTTTCTAAATAAAGATCTGAAAAAATGGTACAATATTAACACATGTTGAGTTCAGATTATGTTTCAGATGTACTCTTGCATCACTGACCAGAAATATAAATGTTAGGTTGTTTAGAATATTAATAATGCTATCATATGTATAGGGATTTTTCCAATGTGCATTACTTTGCTTTTCTCAACAGTGAATTTCATCTGCCATTTTGTTGCCCAGTCACCCACTTTTGTGAGAACCCTATGTAACTTTTCACAGTATGCTTTGGACTTCACTATCTTGAGCAGTTTTGTATCATCTGGAAATTTTGCCACCTCACTGTTTATCCCTTTTTCCAGATCATTTATGAATATGTTGAACAGTACTAGTCCTAGTACAGACCCCTGGGGAACACCACTATTTACTACTCTGCATTCTGAAAACAAACCATTTATTCCTACCTTTCATTTCCTGTCTTTTAACAAGTTAATGATCCATGAAAGGATCTTCGCTCTTATCCCATGACAGCTTACTTTGTTTAAGAGCCTTTGGTGAGGGACCTTGTCAAAGGCTTTCCAAAAATCTAAATACACTATAGCCACTGGATCACCCCGTCCACATGCTTATTGATCCCCATCAGCTTCTAAGATCTCAGAATGCCAAGGTGCAGCACTGAAACCCTTTCTGCTTAGAAGGAGCATCACACTAAGGAGCAGGCTGCAGATGCTTGATGGTAATGTTGCTAGGATGAGAAGACTTTCAGGCCTCTCTCTTCAACTTTGATATGTAAGTATGCTAGAAGTTGCAGCTTCAGAAAGTTTCAAGAGTTCAATCTCCATTGACTGATAAAGAGCAAAAGATGAATAGCATTGAACAGAAAGATATATTTATCAGCCTCTTTGGTCGTCAGGATTGCCAATATTAATATTTTCCAGATAGCAATGCCACCTAAAGGACAACATGGCTACTTCCTCAGAAACTGTCTGAGGATCAGAATAAACATGCTAATGCTGTAAGAACTGTTGGTGTACTCTGAGAGCACTAGTTGACTAGTTTAGACCTGTTTCTAGAGCTGTCTCCTCAAGATGACATTCCTGTTTAAGATTTTTAAGATTATCTGCTGAGACCCAAGAGAAGAAGACATTCTTTCTTTTGCAGGCAAAGTTCTTTTCAAAATGGAGACGCTGAGTAAAACCAGTTCAATTACTCAATCTCTGGGTCCTTCTTAGCCCCAGAAATGATGGTACTGCTCTCCACGACCAGTATCAGACAGTAGTACCCTGTGCTCTTTGTACCCTTCTGTAAGGTGACCATACCAACAACAGTAGAAGAGAGCCTTTCAAACTAAGGCTAAACAAAGGCGATCTGGTTCATCCTGCAATCCAACATCCTCATCCTGGAGAACTCAGGTCATATGGAATATTTGAGAGTTGCAAACCAGTCTTAAACACAGCTTTTGTTTCCCTTTCCCCTACACTTAGAGACTAATGGTCTCTTTTGCATGTGTCATGAAGTGGAATTACTATGGCTCATTGGGCTCTAAAGGTCATTCAAAAAGACTGTGTAACCTAATTTGACTCTGTGCCGCTTCCCCATTTGTCTTCAAGGATCCTTCTTACAAGACAGTGGTGAAAGCCAAAGTGTAATCCTTCCTGCAGTTGGAAGCAACAGAAGAAGTTTTTATGGAATTCAGGGGAATAATAAAGGGTGCAGGATCCAGAGATGTTTGGGAAAGTTACACATCAACATCTTGGAGCAGAGGATAGTGAGATGTGTCCTCAATCCTTCTTCCTCAAAATTCAAGAAGATTTCACACAGTCTGTGGTCATATGTACTAACAAGCAAGGAAGGAGCTGATTCAAAGCAACTCTGCAAAGCTGCAGTAGTTCTCTAGGAACTGTGTTTAGTAGGTGGTTTTCCATCTTGCAGAAAAAGACAATACTTTTATGTGCTTGTTCAGCCAAAATCTTCAAAACCAACATGAGTGGTCTGTTTAATAGGCTGGATTTTCCACGGTGGGGATGTCCAAAGAGAGAGTTTAGTCTCAACACCAAATGCAAATGTTCAGCAGGAGGCCTGTAAAATCATTCCATAACAAACGCTTTTCTCCTGGTCTGCAGAAGAGACCACCTCTGGACCTTTTCTCCCATTTCCTTAATATCAGTCTTTGGAAAATCAGGGGAGCCAATGCCAGAATAATACTTATTGCATCAGCATGAGACATTCACTGTTGCTTCAAATGTCAGTCTACCTACCAATCTCACAGGAATTATTGACTGAGAAGAACAGACAGATCTAGCATCCAACCCAGAATGTATTCACTTTGCAGCTTAGGCCATGGGACTTTGACTGCTCCAGAACTATGTTGTTTAGTGATTCTACAGTGAAAGACCCAACACCAGCTTGGGACCTGAACTTAGTTCTCATAGGGTTTGGAACCAGTGGAAGATTGCTTTCTGTTTAATTTCTCTGTGAAGACAGCTGTCGTTATTGTCATAACATTTGCAGGAAGGGTCAGTGATCTTCAGGCAGTTATGGCTGACTTTCATTTTACAGTGATTTGTAAACATGAAACTTTCCTTCACCTTCATCCTTAACAAAGTGTTAAACGATTATGAATCCGGCAATAAATCTGTCAGTGTTCTTTCCAAGACCACTTTTCATTGAAAAAAAGATCAGTTATGTTCATTACATGTGAATAAAGAATTAGCTTTCTACTTAAATAGATCCAAAGAATCCAGAAAATCACCCATGCTTTTTCTTGCCTGTAGGGATAACTTAGGGAAATGTCATCACTGTCCAGCACCCATCCAAATGCATAAGGCATTGGAAGAGTGTTATAATTTAGCAATGTTCTAATTCTGGCTCATTCCCTTAGGGGCAAGATCACCTTAATTGCATGCCATAGACCAGTGTTTCTCAATTGATGTTCCGCGGAACCCTGGGGTTCTATGGGAACACTGTTAGGGTTCCGCAAGCAGCTGTTCTCCGCACCGCCGAGAGCAGCTGTTCTCCGCACTGCCGAAAAAGGGAAGATGCCTCGGATTTTCCGGCGGAGGGTATCCAGTGTAAGTGTAATTTAAGTGAGAAATGCTGACCTTTGCTTATTTCAACATTTGAAGACTGCTAAGAGTTTGGGGGGTTCCGCAATTATTTATGGAGTTCAAAAGGGTTCCGTGGCCAAATCTAATTGAGAAACACTGCCATAGACATATTCTTGCAGACCTATGACATAGCACTCAGTACATACATTTACTAAGGTTTACTGTTTCAACTTGTGTAAAATCTTACACA
This sequence comes from Emydura macquarii macquarii, assembly GCF_026122565.2. NCBI lineage: Eukaryota > Metazoa > Chordata > Testudines > Chelidae > Emydura > Emydura macquarii. The sequence continues at coordinate 7,809,647 of NW_027130204.1, forward strand.
AAGGCAAAGTAATACTGTAATCCTTATTTAACTAGCATTCCTCAACCCACCATTCTGGGGAGGAATATCAGAGGTCACTTGAAGAAACCTTTCAGAGAAAAGCCTTTGCACATTCATGCTGCCAGTCCGCTGTCCTCTCTTCCTCAGAGTTCTGTTGCTGTGCTAGGCTTTGAAATTCAGGTGGAAGGAACTGAAGCAGTGAGCAAGCCTCACCCTCTTTTCATATGCATGCATCTGGAATGTTCAGAGGTGTGCACACAGGCACCTCAGTAGGCAGTGCTACCCAGAGCATCTCTGTGTGCTGTATCATAGGCACATCTCCCAGTAACAGGAACGTTCAGAGGCTCATGTCAAGGAAGTCCAGTAAGTAATCTTTATTTCTGATACATCAGGACACCTATACTTAAACTGAAAATGAAGATTGGTGTAGATTTGAATCAGTCACAGACATAGGTGTTTTGCCACCCAGGGTGGAAAACGTTTTTGATGTCCTCCCATCCCCCCCTGAGTGGATCAGTTGGGGGGGGAATGGGGTGATGTGGCATTCTCCAAATGCAGATTTGACATCCAATTGGCCCTTAGGGCGACCACTCTGTTCGCTTGCTTGTCAAGGCTGGCCTTGACTTGAATATTTACTGATGACAAGTTGCAGGTTTAAACTCAGTTGACCTACTGGGACATAGTCAAAACTGTGGCATTGTAGCATAAATCTGTCTTCATAAAGATCTGTAGCATTATAATACATGAAGTGTTATTAATGCTCTGATTTTGGTCAGATGGTATATAAGGATGAAAAAAGATATGTCATATGTAAAATGTGTTAGATCCCCAGGGTGCAGTTTGTGAAATCCTACAGGAATTTTTGAGGAATTGGTAGGGCTCTTGTAGAGCTGATGCTTTAAATGCTGTCCATAGTATTTCCTGTAAAGTCCAATTTTCTATAAGTCGCAGTTTTTGGTGGAGGATGCAAGATTTGAACATGTCTCTTCTTCTCAACATTGAAACTGGCACCATAAAGGAGTGTATGGTATTCTTAATCTTATAAAATGATCTATTCCACTTCCTGTTGCCTTCAAAGGCAGTTGACTAATCTATCTGAAAGAGTTTGAATATGGATTTTATATAGTATTCTCTGTAATACTTCAATCTGTTGCATAAAAAAATTCCTTATTCTGTAGAGGTTGTTAGTTCCTTTTTTAAAATTAATTTAGAATAACAACAAATAGTCTGCATAGCCTGGTGTTCTTCATTACAAGGCCCAGGAACCAGTGGTGGCTCTCATCAACCCTAAGTGCAACTCCCTGATTAATTGTTTATATTCCAATTTATTTTATTTTTAACATTAGACTATGTACCGAGCCTATCAAAGTTCACCTTCTTTACACATCACATTGATTACATGGTACGATGTGTGCCAATAAGTACATCTAAGTATATCCATTGTATAATAACCATAATATTACCATAGCAACCAACGTAGAACTCGGAGTTTTCAACCATTTGTGTCGTATATTATTTTCTGGTCCCGGTGAGTTACTGGAAAGAATGGATAGATTCTTAATTCCATTGAAGAGAAAATCGGAAAGTGAAACAGGAGTAAAAGCAGATAAGAACATAAATATGGATATTAATGAAACGAACAAACAAAAGTTTTAGTTACAAGAGTCGCTCTGTAACATTGCTTGCTACTCCTTAATGATGTAATATGTTAATTTAGTAGTTGGTGTGGCTCTCACATTGAAGGTTTTTTGCTGAAGAGGCCCCCACTTGAAAAATAGTGATGATCACTGGTTAGCCTATCAAATATACATTTTTGTGTGTGAAAGACTGAATAGTGCCACCATCTGAAGAAATGGCTTTTTTAACTGAAACATCATATATCTTCTGTTGCTATAATAAACATATATTTTCAGTTTTGTCCTTTTTTTCCTTATTAGTGAAGACTTTTTTGTGAATAAAGCCCTTTTTTCCTCTGGAACTGAATAATAATGGAGACATGACTAAGAATGTATTTCCAGCTCAGTTACTTGAACTTTCTACAACCCACAGATACCACTAATGCTGATTTGTAATGGAGACATTATCATCTATTTAAATCTCGATTAGGAAACAATTATAAGTAGGGTTTTAGCATGGCAGTGAATTCATGTTGCCTTTAATTTTTACTATATATTGAGTGGATGAATTTACTGATTTTAATTAGGGGGAATTATAATGACTTCAGTTGGTTGACTCATTACTGGCAGGGTAAGAGTCTCATATTGTTTCTTCCTGACATTTATTATTTTTACCAGTATTTTTTACCAGTATTTTATTTTACCAGTTTTACCTCATGGTTGAAATGTATTTTTCCTTTTTAACACACAATACAGAATCAATTACATTTGACTGATATTATAATCTGTCCTCCTTTTGTTTTAATAAAAGAGAAGCTTTACTAAATAACCCAACAGCTTAGCAGCACTATGCAACTATACTCTTTATTTTAAAATCAGTTTGCAGAATTGCTGAGTAAAGTTCAGGACAGACACATTTACATATAATTTACCAGTGTGGATAGGATAATTCCCTTATTTTCTGTAAAACTGTTACATACAAAAGGGTTATTTTCAATGCTAGTTGCATTTTTAAATCTATATTGTGAACATTGTAGACTTTCTTGCTATTGTTTTTCAAATATACTGTCGTCTTCTGTTTTGCTTTTCTTGTATGTCTGTTTTGTTTTCTTCTTTTTTGCAATTCCCTTTTAAAAAACACACACAAAATCCCTCTTAGTTCTTTTGAGGGAACACAGCTTTACTGATGTCTCATATCTCAGAGGCAAGTGATTTTTTTTACAGCTGGTCATTAAAATGCGTTTTAGGCCCACTGAATCTCTAGTTCTACTTTATTTGAATACACTATCAGAGGGACTTGTGAGTTTTACTTTAATTTTGAACTATTAAACCTTCAACATTATTCTGTGAACCCTTTATTGACTTTTTCTGAGTTAGTGTAGATAATACTTTTTTAAAAACCTATGGCACAGAGAGCATGTGACCTGTCTTAGAATCTTCAATACAATCTTTATTAGAACAATTAAGGAGACAGAAAAAAGGTGAAAAAATATATCAAGCATTCTCAGAGATTTGTATTTTTTCTTTCCATCGGCAGTGGATGATCCAGAGCCCTTACAAAGCAGCAACTTTCTTTGGGTGCATTGGAACAGATAAATTTGGTGAGATCCTGAAGAAGAAAGCTGAGGAAGCTCATGTGGATGCTCATTATTATGAGCAGAGTGATGAGCCAACAGGAACTTGTGCTGCCTGCATCACTGGTGACAACAGGTCAGATGCCTTTCTTTAGGAGTTTTTTTTTGTTTTCTAAAGAAATAAGTGCAGATAAAATAGAAGTCTGCCTTTTGGTTTGGAATATGTTTGGAATATTTGACCTTTAAAAATTAATATATACAATAAAGATGCAGCGTTAACAATGTTTGTTTGGGGAGTTGAGGCTGGCTGGCTTGCTTGCTCTTGTATTTTTGTTTCATGTCTTAAGTATATAAGGTGCATAACAATGGAAGGATATAATAATCTACAGTAGTTTCTTGTTACTGAGCCTTAAACTCTCAGTTGTTCTACACGAAGGACCATATATGTGAAATCCTTGGGAGTCGGGGTTAATCTCAAAGTTCACATGTTCATTGTAGATGAAAGTTGATTGCCACTATGAGTGAAGAAAAATATTAATGTATTTAAAGAGGGAAGATATCACTTAATGAGTTCTGTGCTGTTATTATATGGAAGGATGAGAAGTGAGATTTTTTTTGTCACTGATGTTCACATATTCATATAAGAACTGTAACTCAATAGAGGTGAGTGAAGCAATGAATGAATGGTGGCCTGACTTTGTTACTGAATAGTTCAAATAAGTGTAACATTGAACTATCCACTGCTATGTATTTTATTTGTATTTGAGACTTTTATTTGTTAGTTATTATTTTTAACTGATCTGCATATCATCAAAGTTTCACACTCATGACACACTCATTTGTCTCATCTTATCTTAAATTAAATAGTTAGTGCTTCATGACAGGGATCATAAATTCCAGTTTGGTTGTACACAACATAGGGCTATGGACTCTTCCTGAGTGGAGCATTTTGGGTGCTACTGCAACACAGCTAATAAAAACAAAGAGTTTGAAGAGGAGAATGAAGATACAGTCGCTCATACTGAACATATTCCTTCTTTTTTTCCTCTGCACAAAAAGGTTTTCTTGTTTACTGTTGTTGACACATGATGATTTTTGATGTTGGTTGCTAAAGATTTGAGTTGTCCATCGTGCTGTCTGGAGTAGCTCATGACCATGAGTGCCAACCTCAGGGCAGACTGTTAAGAAGCAGGGCAGAAACACTAAACTGGTTGTACATCCTGTAATTAGATTTCACCAACCCTGTAACAAATATGAACTCCTAAAGCACTATCACAGTCTTATCATGGAGTCACAGACTGTCCCCTGGGCCATTTCAGTCTATCTTGCCACCCTGGCAAGCTGGAATTAGTGATGGTTGCTATACACCAAAGATCACAAAAGATTCAGGTTGCTTCGAGTCCCAAGAGACCAGTTACTTATCCCAGGTCCATTTGTACCCTAGATCACTCACTAAAGATAATGCTTGTAGACACTCCTAAAATAAACTAACTAAAGGTTGATTAACTAGGAAAAAGAAATGAGAGCATTATTACAAGGTTAAAGTAGGCACGTGTGTACACAAATGAATTACAGTCAAATGTATTAAAAAATGACAGCTCCTAATCTGTCAGCTCCTGATGCTTTTAGGGCTAACCCAGGTTGATCCTGCTTGTGTTTCATAGCTTCAGACACGAGAGAGTCCAAACAGCACAAGATAAAAATTTTTCTTATCAACTATATCCATTTCCTTCTTCAAGAATTCAAGCTGATGGGATGAGCCCTTTTGCACATAGCTTCTTCATGGGTGTGAAGGGGCAATTAACAAATAGGTGGTGTCCCACAATGGCCCATTTGGTTTTGCTAGAACTTCTTGATGAGCAAGAGACAATCCCTCCTGACAGGGTTCACGGTTTCAGAATAAACATTTTGTACAGTTATAAAGCAAAAACTTAAATATTACTTTATAGAATGTGATAAAGATATTATAAGTGAAATTAATGCATGCAGCAACTTACAAGCATTTCCTATAGCCTAAAAACTAAATAGATTGTTTTAAGTTCAATAACCATCTTAATCATACTAATAGACTGGTGAAACAGATTGATTTCCAGCAATGAATTTGTCAATGCTCGGCTGAGGCCTGAAGCCTTGGCAAGAGCTGCCACCTGGTCTGCCATCATCACAATTATATCTTATGCTATAATTTTATAGAAAAAAGACCAGTATAATTTAGTTCATACTTTAATGCATAACTAGGCAGAATAATTTCTATATTTGATCATCTGGAATAGCAACTGACATTTTTTTGAAACTTAAATTTTCATTCAGTGGCATTAGTTAGCTTCAGTGGACTCTGTTGAACACACAATAATTGAGTTTACAAACCAAAAATTTTCTTAGCATTAAATTTCAATGTGATATTTTAGCAAAATAGCTTGTCTATTGATACTGAAAGAATAAGTACCAAACAATAATGTGTGTGTTCCAGAATGGAAAATTGCTTTTAATGAACACTAGAGTTCATGCAGGTCTGATGAAGAAGAGATGAGTTATAAATACTTAGATTACAGGAAAATGGTAGTCTTCAATGAGGAGTGGATTGGTAATGAAATTCAAAGCCTTTCACCAACTAGTGAGTTGGCTGCCACCTATGTAAAATTAGTTGCCTTTCTGTTATGTGGCCTCATGAACTGTCTGTTTGTCTCTCTCTCTTTCAGGGTATGTCTACACTGCAATATAAGCCCAGGGTTAATAGGACTCCAGTCAACTTACCCATGTTAGGGAACCCTGGGTTTGAGTGTTTGTTTTATTTTAACTCTAGGTTAAGAATTTTCTGACACATGTTCAAACCTAGGGCTCTGGCACCCACATTGTTGTGCAGACCCAGATTCCCTAACACACTCCACCCCCTGGAAAAAACATGACTGTTCTAACCCTAGGACCATGGCACACTGTGGGAAAACTTTACTGCCCATCCTGCTCATTACCAGGAAGCAGCTTGCTTTGCAAAAAGTTTGATCGGTTTGCTGTCTATTGCAAACCTGGGAGGCTCTCTGATAGTGGTCTTGCAGATTGGTGATCAAAAGAGAATGGCTTAATGTTGATCTGGGCTGCTGCCATTTGCAAAGGGTGTGTGGCTTCCATTTTCAATAGAATGAATTGTAGATTGTTGAAATAGAGAGGACTAAGGAAGTTCTCCCATGGAATTGTGGAATACTTCCGGATGTCTCCCAGGACCTGAGTCAAGCGGGGCTGCGTCTACAGTGCAAAGCAATAGGGCTCTGCCCTTGCGTCCCAGATTGTCTCAAGCTCGGACCCTCCAGCCCTATAGGGTCATGGGTCCCTAGGTCCGAGCCCTGGGTTAGCACAGTTGCAGTGTGAACAAGAAAGGGGGTTAGCCTTGAGCCTGGGCGCAAACATAGGCTTACATTGCAGTGTAGACATATCCAGACACACAAAATCTATAATTAGCAATAACTGGTAATATCAGCAGATAGGCCAGTGATTGACAGGACCTGGAAAGTGAGTTTCTCTGTCTCTGGAAGTGATCCTACCAGGTCATGGTTTACACACTGGGGAGGGCTGTGTGAGGAAGCTTGTGCTACTCCTGCTCCATGTTCTGTGGCTAAATAGAAAACTGCACTTTTAAAATCTGTTAATCTTGCTCCTTTTATCATCACAAAAATTCAAAAAACACATTTAAAAGTATTCTTGAGCCATTTTTTCATTCTTCCTTCATTCAACTCTTTCTCACAGTGGTACTAATAGTTTGTTCAGCAGCAGACAGAAGTGGATTTGACTTTTCAGCTTATTTATCCAAGAACTATTTTTAGGAGTTTGGTTGAATCAAATCCACTAAAAGGCGGAGAAAAAGATTATTTAGGCTTCCTTATCCTCTTAAATTATACCTCTACTTTAGTGAATGATGATCTGACAGAATATATTCATCTCAATTCTTTCTTCTATTGCCTTGTAGATTTTGGAGTTTTGGATCATTTCATGTCAAATTAATTCATATTATTAGAGGTGGTCCCTAGCTATCATAAATACATGATATAAAAAAATTATCATGCACGCACTGTTGATGATTTCTCCTTTCCATAGAAAGGAAGTTTTTGCTTTTTCTCTCCTTTACAACGATTTTTATTTTAAAAAATGCAGAATGGGAACTGGGGACCAGAACTCTGCCAGTGTGTACAGTGACACCGAAGTTGTGTGAAATCTTTTCATAGTGGAATTGAATATTAATGATCGTGTATGTATATGACATACATTTATAAGTTTCTCTGCAAATGTGGATTTTAAAAAATGTTTCTTAAGTTGGTATGATTTCTCTCTCCCTATATATTTATACATATTATATAGATGTATTTTACATGTACTATTTATCTGGATTTCAAATAAATTATATTTTAAAAGTAGATGTTGTTAAATGGTCAATTAAAAAAAATTTACTTGTCTGTTCTCTGCAAACATATTTTGCATTATGGTAGCATTCATAGCCTTAGATATAATTCTTTTTAAAGAATCTTTGTATCTGGTGGGCAGAATAGCACTAGTGTTAAGAAAAATAATTAATTTAATTTATATCTGTTTCTTTGGTCATTTTAGGTCTCTTGTAGCTAACCTTGCTGCTGCCAATTGTTATAATAAGGAAAAACATCTTGATCTGGAGAAGAACTGGAAATTGGTGGAAAAGGCCAATGTTTATTACATAGCAGTAAGTATGGCTTATTTTAAAGTTGTGAAAATTGTGTGTTGCTATGCTCAATTTCTGCAACGCTGATCTACTACAGTGTCCATTTTGCATATGGTGCATGATAACTTTTGTAAATGTTGAGAAAGAAAATGTCTGTTTCTGTTGAAATATGATCTGATTTGTTTACCTTGAAGCTTACATCCTTGTAAGTACATTTAGTTGTATGCATTCTTAAAATGAGGGCAGGAAACCATAAGAAAGTGAACACGAAAATAGTTTGATGCACACATTATGTAGAAAAACACTAATAGACTAATTATTCCCTGCAAACGGTTTCAGTTTATTTGTGTGAACAATCTTAATTGCTATTTATTCCGTAGTAATTACTACGGCACCTTATAACTCAATATTTTGGAAATAATGATCATGACAAGTCTCTTGAATATGGGCAGAGGAGGCAGGTTATGATTTCAATGACTAAATGTTACTTCTGGTACCAAGCTTTGGGGGGAAAATGAAAAATGGTAGGTTCACAATTAGTTTTCAGAATAAATTTTATTTGATTTTTTTCATTTCAGAATTATTCAAATCATATTAGTGTATTACTGTAGACTGCATTTCGCCTAAATATAAGTGGTGAATTTGTTTTCATCTTGCTCTGTTGATATGACAATTAGCAAATGTATAAAACATCTATGATAGATTAAAAACACATCATATGCATATAATATATGGTTTCTGTATGACAGCTGCTGCCATTCCACAATCTGAGCTATGTGAGAACAGCTGGTAAGAGGTGTAAAAAATTGATTATCTACAAGGAACAAGTCCATTGAAAATAGTTATTTCTTTCAGCTAGTGTTAATGTCTCCTACAGCCTGTTACCATGCACTGCTGTAGGCTTTACATGGTTGTTATTGATTCTTGTGTATGGCCAAGGCTGCCCCTTTATAACTGTCAAACAAATACTTACACTGAGAAGATTATACAAGAGAAAGACGTCCCACTGTTTCTGCCACATATTTGAGATACATGTCAAGAATATATAGTTCTTCAATAGTCTGCTCATTTTTAATTTATGCTTTTAAAAATGGACTGTGCTTTCAATTTCAGATTACTATTCTGTAGTCTGTTCTGAATGCTAGACTTAGGGATAAATGATGTAGGGCTAAAAATTGCAACAAGACTAAGAATATTGTTAAATGAAGAAGAATGACAAGTGTTAGCCAACGCTATACTGCACTAAAGTGTCTGTTTTCTATATTTTATACTTGCATATAATTACCACTGAATCTTGTAATGTGTGATTTGGAATAATGATTCTCAGTTGAGATGGTTCAGGGAAAGTTGAGAAGGTCACATAAGAGGGGAGCAAAGTGATTTTGTTGTATAGAAGCATTCCATTCTACACTTAATTTTGTTTTTTGAACATCTTCTGTGCTCAAGTCCTTAGCTCAGCCACATGGTGAAGAGCTGATTTACTATATAGATTTGTGTTTATATTAAAGAGTAATTCCTGAAGTCTGATCACCATCCAGACTTTATTACCCTCATTGACCAAGAAGTACAAGGGTTAGGGAATAAGCTTGCAAAACCAAGAATAAAACTGAAGATACTGATATTTCAATGGAGAAACAAACAACTGTGAAGAGCTGGGAAATTATATTGGATATTTGAAAATGAAACTCAGATTTGGGATCACCAAATTGATAGTGGGATCTTGGGAATATTCTGACAAGAAGAGGCCAAGCATCATTTTCTCCTCTTCGTTGCATTCTTCCCTCAATCCAGTTCTCCATTGCATATGACTGCTGCAAAGGTGCAGTGCTGCCATCACTCAAGCCAGTAAACTTGTAAACTTGTAAACAGTAAACTTGTAAAAGTCTGAAAAATGGAGTTTTAACCCAATCCTTTTTTATTGATGGTTGCAAGTTTTACTCTGCATCCCAGTACTTGACAAGGTTTATCACTTGGCATTCCTTCTGGAGCCCTGCCAGCACTGCTTCTTTAATAGTCTCCTTGGGACTCTTCTATCTTCTGCTGTCATTGGGACTGAAACACAGAATTTGAGCTCAAACTTTGATGATTGATTGGGACCACTAGGACTAGATCATTCATTTCTGACTGTATTATAATGGTGGTTAACTGAAACAGTGCAATATATTGAGATGTACATTATTTCTGGATAGGCCAATTCAGTAAAATTTCATTTGTTCTTTTGGAATATGCAGCTCTTGGTGGTGCAAGAAATACATTTCTTAAAATAGTAATTGTTTTTGTGTGTCCAAAATTATATCCAGATAACTGCCTGGAATTGTTTTGGTGTTTTTAAAGGGCTTAGTGATTGTCAAAATTATTTTACATTTTTTGGGATTGGATGATGTTCACTATTTACTGAACTGACGGTTTGTTTTGAAATGTGTTTCTCTTTGTCCGGTCTGCCATAATCTCTACATGTCTCCACTTTAGGGTGTGCATATGGCTGGCTGCACAAGCCCAGGAACAACAGGCAGTAAATTTGGAGGAAAAGATTAGTGACACCTACTCTTTGTTTATTCATTTTTTTTAATATTAAATATGCAGGATGGTACCTAACCTTATACTGTATATAGCATAAAGTATCACTAGCCTATCGTTTTGTGTGTCTGTTTTCCCAGCCTTAAAGGCGTTCCATACTCTGAGCAGACAAGTTAAATTTCTACCTAGATAACATTTCACTTACAGTAGTTCACACTTACACAGGCACAAATGACCAGTGGAACAAGATAATTTTGAGCACTTATGCACGTTGTCTCAAGGACCACTAGTTGCCTCAGTTACGTTCTGCCAAGTACAGAGTGAATAACAGAGTGTGACAGTCTGTACCCCTATGTTCACCCCTTTTACAGGACTATGATAAATTTTGTACAAAATATGCCTGATGAGGTATCATTTGAAAACTCATAATTTGCTGACCATTATTATCCTGGTAAAATGTGTGGCAACATTGTGCGTAAAGGTATAAAATCTATTGTATGATATTACTAAGACATGTTCTAAATTTGAGGAGCAGTCACAAACCAGTTCCCCTGAGAAAAAAGACTAGCTGACATCTCAGCCAGGTGTCAACAAAATCAAATGGACCATCACTTGGTTAAGTGGCCATTTTTTGGTAGGAGAGAGAGTGTGAGTGAAAAATCTACATCTTGACAAAGAAACAGGTTGGGGTTCCCATCCACACAGACTTTGTCTCCTGAATCTTAGCTGGAGATGATTCTCAAAGAAGAGAAAGAACTATAAGAAGGGAGAGCAGATGCCCCAAATTATCTCTCCCTTTCTCTTTACCCACGGCATCAACAACAACAAAGGACACAGCATTGGTCTGGGGAAGGGATCCTGACTGAAAGAATTCAGTCATTAAGTCTGCTAGAACATGTGCTGGCAGAGACCTTTGTTTTGAATTCAGTTAGCTTGTTAAGTTAGGCATTAGTAGCGTATTACTTTTCTTACCAATTCTGACTCTTATGCCTCATTAATTGTAGTAACTTAAAATCTATCCTTCTGTAGTTAACTTGTTTTATTGTTTTATCTAAGTCAGTGTGCTTGGATTGAAGTGTTTGGGAGCTCCATTTGGGATAATAGGATTTGTGCATATCATTTTTTATTAATAAAATGATGGACTTTATATGAGCTTGTATTGTCCAAGAATGCTGGGCAATGCAGGACGTATGTTTCTGGGAAAAGTCTGGGACTAGGAGTTTGTTGGTGTTGATCTGCAGTATAATTCATGAGTAGCTGGCTATAGCACTCATACAATATAACTTGGAATTTTTTACATACTGAAAGCAGTGTGTGAGGAGACCAGGAATGGTAGCTCTCTCAGCAACCAAGTATAAAAGGCAACTCAGACTGGTGAACTGAGCGGGGACAGTTGTTCATCGGTCTAGATTATACCCTAGGTAATGTCACACACAGGTGTATAATTCTCGTTCCTGGTATATTTCTTGAACACCTTTCCTCTTATTCCTTTCAGTTTTTTCCTGTCCTAATGGGAGAGCTAACTAGAAATTGAATAGTTGCTCTACATGTGGTAAAGTTTTGCATCTAGTCTGGCCAGGTCTTCCTACTCCCCATAATGACTGTCTCTTTTGTGTATTATGTGGAAACAATCCTGAAGTGCTAAGGCTAATGCCTACTCTACTCCCACTAAAGTCAGGAGTATATCATCAAGCTTTGAAAATAAGATGGTTGATGCTATACACGAACATGTACATGAATTAATTCATAATAATTAGGCTTCAACTGAATTATCAGTTCAGGCTTGCTGGTAATTATCCTAAGCCTGATTGTAATTAAGAAGACATGGAGGTAGGTATTGCCCCTAAAGAGCAGCATGGCCCAGTGGATAGGGCACTGGAAAGGAAGTCTGGAGACCGGGTTTCTGATCCTAGCTCTGCCACTGACCCAAAGTATGACTTTTGGTAAGTAATTTCATCTCTATGTGCCTTAGTTTACCGTCTGTAAAATCGGAATAGTGACACTTAGCTTCCTTTGTAAAGCATTTTAATATTAGTTTATGAAAAGTGTTATATTTAGCATTACTTATTATTTTAAAGTAGACTCAGTGGCCCCTAAATGGTCTAAGAAGTCTTTCCCCTATCATTAGAGGTGAAACTAACTCGCTCCCTACTTCCTGGAAAGATTAGATAGACTTTTAAAGAGAGTCTAAAATTGTCCTTTTCCCACCTCACGTTGTCTGTTCAACAGCTGTATATATTAGAATTCTTACTGAATGACTTACTGAGAGCTTTTTTTATCCTCCATACAAGGCACTTCTCAAGGTTTCTAGAAGACTTTTGACTTTATTAGGCATAGTATCCATTCAACAGTTACTCTAGTCTGCAAACTCTTTGTAATACTCTGTGAACATATCTCTTTAAAGTTCTTAACCTTGAAGACAATTTTGCAGATAGCTGTTGTCTTTGTTAGATTTCTGAGGTTAGCAGCCTTTGCTTACAGAACACTCTCTCTTTTCAGTTATCCATAAAAACAATTTAGTCTGCACACCATGCTATCTTTTATGCCCAAACACTCCATTGTTTTTTCACCAGAATCAGGATATTCTGGATCTCCTCCCTTAATGCCCATTTCCTTCCAAAAAAACTAAGACATCTAAAAAACTTAGATATAAAAAATGCTGTACATTTCTATTGAATTGAACACAAGGCCTCGGAGCTTTAGAATCTGTTCAAATACTGGTATAGGCCAAATAAAAGACATAAAGCCAATAAACATTTAAATGTATTAAGATGTTTTACTGAGGTTTACTCATGAAAACCTTTATCAAGCAATTCCATCTTCTAGGTTCAGATGGGCAATGCTTCCTTAGGACAATATTGTGTTGTCTACTATACATACTTACCAGGTTTGATACATATGCCTTTCCAATGCAGCATTCAACAGAACAACATTCAGATGAAACTCAGCCCTGAAATCTAATCAATTTACAGAGGGGGAACAGGAACAAAGAAAAAAAACAATGGACCCATGACAGAACCCTGAGAGTTAACTTGTGTTGCCGTGTATGAACACAATAAGTCCATTTTATGCATCTGGTGAAAAGATCATCTAGAGAGATTGGAGAGAAACTACCAAAGAAGAGAACCCTGAAAATCATAGATTGAAGAAAGATATAGGGCAGGCTGAACAATTCTCTTAAGGTAGGAAAACTGAAAGAGATGTCAAGGAATGAAAGAAGAAAACAGAAGAATAATCCATTCTTTTAGTATTAAAATAATTCCATATTTTAGCAATTTTCATAATATTTTACAGGTGAGTATCTTCAAACCCCTCTCTTCCACTCTCCAGTCAAAATTCAACACAGGAGTTTCTTCCACTGGAATCATATCCTACTGTTTTTCTTCAAGTGGTGTCCCCCTGGGTGCTTCACTGTAGGTGCAGCAGTGCCTTTGCATCTGGAGTCGGAGATCTTCAATAGCAGTGACCGTTGGACCGTACACGCGCACCTCCCCTGCTTTGCAGTGTGTGGTCTGACCATCTTCATTTCCTTCTCTTCCACCTGCGGTCTGGAATGGAACACTTAGCAAAGCCCATTTTTGTTTTCTCCTTAGATAATTCTGTAGTAAACTCCCCCTTAGATAGTTAATTCTTCTTTTCTCCTCTTTCTTCCTTAAAAAAATTAATTAGTGTTAATTTTTTCCTACTATTTTATTTTATTTTCTACAACCCTACAGTCTTTAGCATAGTGTAGGTTTCCATTCTTCTCACTTTGTTCCCTTCCCAGTCGGGAAGCTATTACCTCAGCCTTATGCCCGGTTTCCCTGGTTTTATGAGGCATGTCTCTTGCGGGACCACCTTCCTGATAACAAACAGCCAAGTAGAGTGCATTCATTGTTTGGGAGATGAACATGTTCTTCAGAAGTGCTCCCACCGCCTGAGACTTAAATTGCTCCTGATGGAGAAGTCTTTGTCCAGCCTCCGACCCCGGCTCACACTCCTTCCCGGAGAGGCCCACACAATCATCAAGATCGACTGCTGACCCTCATTCTCAACACCCAAATAAGAGAAAAACATCCTCTGACTGAATCTTGTTTGGCAGAATGGCAGACGCTCTACACATCCAACTGGAGGAGGTTAAAGAAAAGCAACATGAGCTGATTGACATTCTCCATATCTCCTCAATAGCAAACATTGCACTGCCTATCAATAGTGCATTATTCGAACTGGCCAATCTTTTATGGCAGACCCCATCCTCTATCCCACTTATGTGCAAATGGGTAGATAGAAAATACTACATACCAGCAAAGAACATGGAGTTTTTATTTTCACACACTTCTCTGAACTCCCTTGTTGTTAACGCGTACAAGAGAAGAACCGCCAGTACCAATCCCGATCTGCCCATCCTGAGAGGGATTGGAAACAATTAGATTTATTCGGGAGAAAATCATACTCCACCACCACCATCCAGTTTAGAATTTTGAACTACGAGGCCTTTAGGGTGAAATACAATTATATTGACTATTCCAAATCGAAGGAGTTATGTCAAGACCTCCCAGACTCTAAAAAGAAGCAATTCTTGCCCATAATAGTGGAAAGCCATCTTATAGCCTTTGCTGCTCTCCAAGCCTTCTTGGACTCAGCCAACATGGTAGCCCGATCCGTTGCTGCCATGGTAGTAATGAGCCTCCTGGTTACATCTCTCAGGATTCCCCAAGGAGGTACAAATCATGGTTGAAGACCTACTCTTTGAGGGACAAAAATTGTTCTCCATGCATACCGACAACGCACTACCCTTGCTAAAGGATTAACGAGTTACAATCATATCTCTGAGTATATACACTCCGCAGCCAAAGAGATGAAGGAAATACCAACTCCCCCCAAGATTCTGGCTTCAACCTTATTACCCACAGCAGCAGTTTGATAATCAACGCCACCATCAAACAAACAACAATTTTGCAGGTGTGGTCAAGGGCCCAAGAACACCCCCTCTATTCCATCTGTCTCCACCATCTATGACATCACAAACAGACCACCAGTTTGGCAACCAATTAGCTCCATTCCTATCATCTTGGATGTTATCACTTCGGACAAATGGGTCCTGGAAATAATCAAGGAAGGATATTCCATCCCTTTCCTAACTATGCCATCCTGCAACCCCCACCCCATCCCTCTTCAGGGACCCCTCTCACAAACCCATCCTCAGGGAGGAAGTAAACAATCTTCTACAATTGGGAGCCATAGAACAGGTCCCTGTACAGCACAGGGGACGAGGATTCTACTCCCACTACTGCCTGATTCAGAAGAAATCCGGTGGTTGGCATCCCATTCTGGATCTTTGTAACCTAAACAAGTTTGTCAAACTACAACAGTCAGGATGGTCACCCTTTCCACCATCATTTCACTGAAACGGGGCTGTTCTTGGCCCTCAACCTACAGGATGTGTACTTTTATATCACTATATGTCCCACTCACAGACGCTCCCTACGATTCACAGTTATCAACAACCATTTCCAGTATGAAGTACTATCTTTCAGTCTATCAATGGCACCAAGAGTTTTTTTCAAAGTACTTGCAGTACTTGTGGGTCACGTAAGAAAGAGAGGAATCACGATCTTCCCGTACTTGGACGATTGCCCCCTCAAAGGTCCATAGGAGGCCAAAGCACTCTGAGTGGTTCACACAACAATGAATGTTTTCAAAAACTTAGGTCTTCTTATCAAACTCGAAAAATCCACCTTGAGACTGGTGCAAACATTGGAATTCATTGGCACTCGACTTGATACCATACAAGCAAGTGCATTTGTGCCACCTCACAGACCTGATCTCCCACACATGAGTGTGACCCCAGATTACAACACATGCACATGCCTCCAGCTCCTGAGACATATGGCAGCAGCCACTTTCGTTGTCAGACACGCAAGGTTACATTTGAGATGTATCCAGGGCTGGCTCTGCACTGTGTACCTGCCTCACAAACACAGCATGAGGAAGCTATTGTCCATGCTGAGACAAGTCAAGGACTCTCTGTTCTGGTAGAACACATCCCAACAACGTTTGTGTGAGGGTTCTCTTTCTCCAACCCTCACCTAGCATGATTTTAATCACCAATGACTCCCTCATCAGCTGGGGAGCACATTTGCTTGAACACAAGATACAGGGCTCCCCGCCATCCAATGGGGCTCCCCCCCACATCCAATCTTTACATCAAACTTTTAGAACTAAGAGCTGTTCACAATGCCTGTCGACATTTTTTAGTACTCTTCAAACATCAGACGATATGAGTGATGACAGACAATGTCGCCTGCATGTACTATGTCAACAGAAGGGGGAGCAAGATCCAATTATCTGTGTTCGGAAGTAATCGAGTTATGGGACTTTTATATCCCAAACAACATCTCCATTTCAGCTATGTACTTTCCTGGGCATCAGAACATCACAGCAGATGTAGTGAGCAAGAACATTTCTCACGAACACAAATGGGAAATAAGCATAACAGCACTCTGGCCCATATTCCGTCAATGGGGTCATCCTACCTCAGACCTATTTGCCACCCAACAGAATACGCATTGTCCCCAGTTTTGTTCCCGGGCGGGTGGGGATGAGAATCAATGGGGAACGCTTTCCTCATGACTTGGAATGGACCAGTACTGTATGCATTCCCCCCTTTTCTCCTCCTGTTCTGAATCTTACACAAAATACAGGGAGACCAGTCTCACCTCATATTAATAACCCCAACATGGCTTCAACAAGTATGGTACAACTCCCTACTTTGTATGATGCTATGCAGGCCTATCAACCTTCCTCTGGCATCATGGCTCCTTTCATGGAAGTCTGGATGTATTTGTCACTGCAGCCCACAAACACTCCATCTGAAAGCATGGCTCCTTCTTGGTTCAGGAGTCCAGATGTATCTTGCTCTGGCCCTGTAAAACACATCTTATTACATGATAGATATGACACCACTGGATGCATGTACAAACATAAATGGAATAGATTCCAACATTGGTGTACCGTAGGCGTATCGAGGCAACTCAATCCCCAATACCGCACATACTGGACTACCTCCTCCAACTCAAACAGGGTAGACTAGCCAACAGCTCGGTTAGAGTACAGCTACTTTTCACCTTACCATCACTACTTTTCACTATCCTATTGAAGGATACTCGGTATCACATACCACTTGTTAAGCATTTCATAAAGGGCATGCAAAATCTATACCCACATCTAGTTATGAAAACTGCCTTTCTCATTGCCCAACAGATGGGAGAAATCTCGGACTTCATGGCACACCCACCATATGCTGTGTTTCATAAAGACAGTGACACTTTGTCCACATTCCAAATTTCTATCCAAAGTCATCACATCTTTTCATTTGAACCAACCAATACACCTCCCCACCTTTTTTGCCGAACCACATAGTAGCCAATGAGGTGCAGGCCTCCATACACTGGACGTAAGGCATGCATTATTATTCTACTTGGCTAGAATGAGACCATTCAGAAAATCACCTCATCTAATCCAGAGGTCCAAGGATGATGCTATATCGAGACAGCGCCTCTCTAAATGGATTTCACAGTGCTACGCCTCTCATATGAACTCCACAATGAACAAGCTCCTACTCGATAAGAACACGCTCTCTTTGAGCACTGTCCACCTCCATTGCATTTCTTAACAATGTTCCAGTTATTGACATGTGCAGGGCAGCCACATGGGCATCCTCAGATACATTAGCCCAACACTATGCCATTGTGCAGGGTTCCTCTTCAGACACCCTCCTTGGATGTACAGTCCTATCCTTGAGTATACAAGTTGCTCCAAATTCCCAACCTTTCAGCTAGGTGCTTTGCTTTGTAGTCACCTGTAGTGGAGCACCCATGGGGACACCACTCAAAAAAGAAGAGAGGGTTACTTACTTTGTGCAGTAAATGAGGTTGTTCGAGATGTGTGTCCCCATGGGTGCTCCACTACTCGACCTCCTCCCCTCTGTTTCAGGGCATAATATATGGGCTTTACGGTAGAGAAAGAACTGAGAGTGGTCAGACTGCACAGCGCTATATATACTTCCTACGTGCTGTGTGAGGCAGCGGAGGCGAGCATGTGCGGTCTGACGGGCACTACTATTGAAGATCTTTGACTCCAGATGCAAAAGCGCTGTTGCACCTATAGTGGAGCAGCCATGGAGATACACATTTTGAAGAGCCTCAGTTACTGCACAAAGTGAGTAACCCTCTTGTGTTTATCCTCATTTCATTTTGGATTAGCTGTATTGCTAGTGGCTAATTACAGTTCACTGCCAGGGCTTTAATGTTGGCTCACAATGGGGCACTTAGCATCTCTTTGTCTTTCTCAAAGTACCTGTTTAATTTCAAAAGAAAGTGAAGAGTACTGCCAACTCTAGACATCACACCACTGTCTGTTTCTATAGTCATTAATGGGCCATATCCTCAAGTCCTTATTCAGATTTTATTTGTGTAAGACTTAAATTTCTTAGTGGTTTTCTTCTATTAATATGTACATTCTTTTGGGATTTGATTTTTAGACTCTTGCACATTATGGTAAAAATATTCAAATTTGAGTTACCTAAATCTATATTTAGGCTCCTAAATGGTCTGATTTTTTCAGAGATACTGAATACCTGCAGCTACCATTATTGTGATTATTTAGGCATCTAAATAGGAGTTCTGATTGTCAGAGGTGATGACTATCTGCAACTCCTGTTGGGAGCTGCAGGTGCTCAGCACTTCTGAAAGTCAGAGTACTTAATTAGGTGCCTAGCTTTAGACACTTGTATTTGAAAAAAATTCCAAACATTTGGAATTTGATATAATAAAATCTTTAATATCTCCTTTGAAAAAGGGCTGCCTGTTGAAGAAAGCTGTTTAGGAGAGCAGAAAAGGAATGGTCTTATTTGGATGTTTTACTTTTTATTTGACTCTGTTATCCACTAAATATTGTTATATATTGACATGGAATTTTCTGCTTAACCAAATGACAACAAGGAAAAAATTAAGAAAGGAGGACGTGCTTGTCTTTATGAAAAGATGCAGTTAACCAGGTGGGATTTAAATTCAGTTCTGATGATTGAGTCTGCTTTCTCATACAGACGGAATAATTTAAACTTTTCCCAACATATTGCATGCTGTTGCCATAAAGGTAATATTTCTTGGATTTAGTTTTCCTTGTGTCCCAGTTAGCCATTCCCATTTTCCCCAGTTAGTCTTGCTCAATTTGCTTTTCAGTACTATACCCATATTAATATAACGTTTGCTGTTGGAGGCATTGAGTAGGTAAAGAACAGTAATTTGTTGCAGTTCTTGTATTTGTACCTTATATCTTTGTAGTGTTAGAAATGTCTTCTTCGCTTTAGTTTCTCTTGTGCTAATAAACAGCTGCCTCTTACCGAGCATGTTGAAATTGCATGATTGATTGCTATTACTGTTCTATTTAGTAACTCACATGTTAATGTGGTCGCTTTTAATGTTCACCAATTGCACAGCTCTTAAGAATATTAAACCAATCAGATCACTCTATTAATAGAATATCCAAATGCCTCTTTTCATAAAAGGGAAAGTAACAGATTGTCAGTGAGCATATGTCTTTGAATTACTTTTTAAAGTTAAGGCTTATAAGCAAAAAAACCAAAACAAAACAAAAACCCAACTTTTTAATCTGTTAGTGCTTGACAGAGAGAGAGAGACAACATGAGTTAGGTAATATCTTTTTTTGGACCAGCTTCTCTTGGTGAGAGAGACAAGCTTTCAAGTTTACGCAGATCCCTTCAGTTCTAAGAAATTTACTCAGAGTGTCACAGCTAAATACAAGATGGAAAAGATTGTTTAATATAAGTAGTTAACATATTTATATATCTCAGTAATGTCTCTTTAAAATCTTTACTATTTTAGTGTCTTCAAGGACTTTTTTGAGAAGCCAATTGGCAGTGAAAGGATATGTCATCATGCAGCTCAGTTCCTTGCATGAAGGAGCAACAGGACCAACATTTGCATCTCCTTTAGCATGTGTGCTTGCTTGCTGCCTTTGATGCTCAGTTCTTTGCACTGGCAGTACTTGAAAATTTCATGTTCCTCATTACCTATGGATTTGTAAGAAAGGAGACATAGAACAGTGGGGTTTTCTTCCGGTAAGGTGTAATTGTGCACAGCTGAATTTTTGGTTTGTTCACTTCAGAAACGCAAGGTAACATCCTGACCTCGTGAAGTAACAGTGCCTAGACCTCAGTACAGTATCATATTTCAGTCAACCTATTTATTCGTAAAATGCTACTTCACCGTAATCTGAGAGTCTAAACTAATCATTCAAATTTTACAACACTCGAATGAATCTAAAAGATATTCAGTAATCCCAACTGTTTTGTTTGAAGGACGATATGCCACCATATGGCACCACATGCTCCTTGGGAATGTGCTAGCATTGTACACTGATTACTAAAGCTGTTTGGAAAAAGAAATACGTATATTTTGAAGAAAAGATTGTTTACATTATCTTTGAATTTCTCATTTTTTCAACAAAAAATTTGTTTTATTTTGGGGAAAAAACACTTGTTCATCTTATCTTCCTCCCTCCCATTTGTAAAAGGCTGAAGGAAAAAAGTGAGGGATTATTTTCTCCCTAACTTGAATATTTTTACTTTTCCCTTCTTGTTTCATTGTGGGCAGGTGGGAGGGAGGGTGATAGGGTATAGGGCGCAAGTTTACTTTACTTTCCCCCCCTCCAATGAAAACAAAGTTTGTTTAAAACATGCACAATTTTTCATTTTGAAATTTTATATCAACAACAAACAAAAACTTCAGCCAAAATAAAATTCTGCAAACAAAATTGTTTTGGTTAAAAAGGCATTTTTCATTTATGAAAAATAAAAAAATTTGAAAGAAAATTTTCAGTAAGCTTTGTTGCTTACACACACACTATTTCATTATTTTGATGCTTAGAATTTTGATACTTCTGGACTCTGGATAACACAAAATATTTAACTGAAATGGATTGGGGTTCTTAGAACAGTTCAAAAGGTATTAACTCTTTGCTCTGCAAGCAAACTGTAGAAACAGGTTCCCATGACTGCTATTGTGCTTTGGTTTGTCTATCACATAAGTCATTCACTGCTATTGGTGGCATATGATGATGGCCTTCAGTGGCATTGTATTTAGGATAAAATCTTCTAAATCTGTTTCGATTATATGCATGCACTTAGAAAAGAATGGAGCAAAATATATCTTGTACTACGCTGAAGAAAAAGGTAGCTTTTGAGTTTTGACCATTTTGGAGTGCATGATATGTAATGTTTAAAAAAAAATACCCACTAAGTTAAATTAAATAAAATTACAATTTAATACTTTAATATCTCTATATACTTATAAAACTATGGCAAATGTAGAATTTGTAATGGCAATCACTTCTTGTCAAGATTACATATTGTGTTTCATTGTTTCTGTTTGAAGGCCAGAATGTCACATATTTGCAATGGGTGATAATCAACGTTGTGTGTGTGTGTGTAAAATATATGGCTACATATTGGAGAAATAGTTCTTCAATCTCTAAAGTCCATGGTATATTTATTTACACATAAATAGTCATTTTTATATTTATTTTCCTACAATGCCTACTTGTCTAAGCAGAGAAATACTGTGGTAGTATAGTGGGCTTGATGGTAGAATTATCTGGTTTCAACTTGAATCTGTCAAAACATTAATTTGATGTCAGCAACATGTAGCACAGTTTAAACAATACTGCACAGCATTTTGTACTTTTTACATGGTTTTTGGCTATTCTGCTTTACAAAAAAATGGTGGTTATAACAATGTAAGTATAAATTAAATGTCTTTTGTGCCGTCTCCTCCTTTCAGAGGTATGTTCAGTGATGCTGGTTTTATTGTAATTTAGTAATATCATGATTATGATTAATTTAAGATGGATTGTGATTGGTATTTTGAGATATGGTGGTGCTTCCTTATACATCATGGGAAATTAGTGGCACTCACAGAGACTAGCAGAAATCAAAATATCCACTAAGCATTTGTTGCTGTGGATAGTTTCACAATACTCGTGCCTCTGTAGCATGGGGCATAGGTCACTTGCTGGTGGATTCTCTGTACTTTGAAGTCTTTAAACCATGATTTGAGGACTTCAATAACTTAGTCATAGGTTAGGGGTCTATTACAGGAGTGGGTGGATGAGATTCTGTGGCCTGCATTGTGCAGGAGGTCAGAATAGATGATCATATTGGTCCCTTCTGACATTAAAGTCTAAGTCTATGTGTCTCCACTGGTATTCTTAACCATAATGCTCCAACAATATTTCTTAAACAGCTACATCTGCCAAATGGCATTTCTGGGAATAATTCATAGATTTGCAGGCTGGAAAGGGACAATTCTGATTATCTAATCTGACCTCAAAGAGGAGGCCACAGCTAGCAGTGGAAGGTTTATAATGTTATATCACTGGCTATTGTATCTTGTCACTTCCAAAACCACCATTTTGTAGGGTTGTACTTCTGGGAATTATGGAAGAAACAGGATGCTAAATACTACGAGCAGGTCTTGTGGTTGTGCAGAAGGGAAAATCATTCACTGGCTTCCTTGCACAGTGCCCAAATATTTCCTGTCTCATAAGTAATTGAGAAATAGCAACTTATTTTCCCTTTCTTTAAAGGAAGGAAAACTTGATGAAAATGTGAACAAACAGTCTAATAAATTTTCAGCACAATGTATTGAGTTAATGCCATGATACATACTGCATATTGTGAAGATACACAATGAAGTCTCCCCCTGCCATTTCAAAATGTGATTTTATACACAGATGTCTTTGTTGTTGTCTTTTCAAATAATTTAACTTGAAAAAAGATGGGCTGGGTTCTTTATTTGTTTGCTTTTTGGGGATTTTTGCAAATTGAGATCCATAGTGGCCCAGCATATGAAAATTATTGCTTTATACCTCGTGGGAAAAAAAAATCCATCAAGCAACATTTCAGAAATATAACCCGCCCTTTTCCCAAATAGCAAATTAACAGGAGCCCATGTAACAAAGAGAATACAAATGTTTATTTGTAATGTACCTTTAAGTTATCAATGATATTTTTTTATATGTGGAGTATGCACACTCTTCCCTCAGCCTCCCTGCACCCCAGTAGCCTTTAAATTGTAGATAAAGTTCCTCAGAACAGTCAGCACAGTAATTAATGAAGCTCTGTCATTGCTGCTCCTCTTATCATGTGATTTTTAAGAATGCATTATTAGAGCACTTACACAGCCAATCTAGCTGCAACAGCCAGACAGCAACAGCAGTGCCATTTTTCACAAAGAAAATGTTGAACAGGAGCCAAATGTTTGGTGGCAGAATCTGTTGCTAGGAAATCAAGTTCCTGAGGCGATTAATGACAAAGCAAGCAATAACAAGAAGGCAGAATTACAGATTTAAAAGAGAAAAAAGTGGTTGGTGTTATAATTACCCAAAGAAATCCGCACTCATTAAATTGGCTGTTTTTATGATTGACTTTAATTGGAGGTTAGCTCAGATATTTAGCTCCTTTCCCACCCCTTTAAACACACACATGTACATAATCTGTAGAACTGCAGACTTGTTTTTCTAAGCATTGAGAGGAGCTTGCCCTGTAATTTGATCCCCACTGACAGATGCATTTTCTATGCTGCCATTTTGAATTAACCTATTGTGCAACAATTTTCCTCAGCTCTGTTGAATAAAACATCAAGTCTTATTACCTCAGATGGATTTGATAGAGTAAAAGAATGTACTTCTAGCTGAAGTAGACTATTTGCATTGAGTTCAGTGATTGAACTCTGCCAACAAGCACCAATAATTTGTGATAGGTACTTAAAGCATGAGGTGGGGAGGGGAGCCATATGGGGGGTCTTTTTGGAAGTATGAAATTTAGACAGTGATCTCAAAGTAATATTGCTATTCACATTAAGGATGTTCCCCAAGATGAGTACTTTTAGATAAAGCCTGTTAACTAACACAGTTTGTACCATAATTCAGATTTATTTATTTAAAATGGTTAAAAACAAAAAACAAAAAACCCAACAGTTTGACTCCTTGTTTTGGGCCATCCTTCCTGGAGATAGTCTCTCTCCCAAATTTGCATTTAATGTAAGCAGATCTTTTTATAAAGAAAAATTTATTCTCCCATGCTATTCTTTACTCTCTTTCCTCTCCCAATTAAAAAAAGCTCATCCAGCAAATTCAATTAGATTTTTGGCAAGGAAGGGGCAGGAAAATTAATCTGGCATTTAAATCCTCTCCTGTTTCATTGATCATTTTCAATTCTACAGAAAGGGCTGTTTCCGATCTTATACAACTGCTAGTAACTGAGAAATTATTATGATATACTTACAGTACCTGTAAGTGAACGCTACTTGATGTCACAACTCACCAAATTCCTAATCTGAAACAAAAAAACTGCAAATATTATATCCAACAATACGCACATTGCTAATCAGATGCCAATGCCAGGCTGTCTGCTATGATAAATACCCAGGTTCCCAGAGGCAAGAAGACAGCTGCTATAACTACTATGAAATTTGGTAGCTCAATCTATTTTTGCTACCCTTGGGCTATCAAGCTACTGTTAATTTAGACCACCCCAATTGATACACTTTAGGGATTTTTTTTAAAGTGTTTGTAATTAAAATGATAAAACATCATTATTACTCCGAAGATATTGTGTACATTTTGCATTTGACAGATACTTACAGAGATAAACCCAGCATGTAATTTTCGTCGACATAATGGTTGTAATTGTATTTCCCTTTTAAAAATATATTGCTTTTTAGAAAAAAATGGGAGGAGGGAAAAGGGCATGCTTTTATTTCATTAGCAGAAATTGTAAATCTGCTAGAATACTAAACTAGTCTACTGGTAATGAGCCGCTTGAACTGCAAAGCCTGAATCACAGCCTTTGTGCAAGACGGAGTGAGTAAAAACAGATATTCATCAGCCCGAACGCTACCACCAGGGGGAGGAAACCAGTTAGAGCATAAAAAATACACATTGATCTGACTGTCTGCAAGCAAATTTTGCAGCAGAGGCATGCAAGGGTACTTATCCTGCCCTCCCAGGTGACTCTGCCTTTAGGGACATTGAGTCTCAAATTGTATGTAAACTCTGGGCAGACTTAACACGCTATTTAAATGTAAATTAAAAAGAGAAGCCTCTATATTCAGGGGAATGGTGGGAGTCAATCTGAAGGAGATTTTTACTACTGTCCTTTTGCTTGTCAGTCTTATTAGATGCTATTCTTATGAGGATGTAAACTTTAGACTCTTACCATGTCACATTTCTTAGAACAAGATCTCAAAAACAAAGCACAGACAAATTTAGATGTTTTCTGCTGTGAGTGGCATTGCTATTGCTGCTGTATTATGCAATATTTGAGGATGTCAGTATTTCCCTAATACACAAGGCTTGAAAAATAATTCATTTATTCCCAAAATATTTTAACTACTCTTTTAAAAACTTAAAGACCCAACACTGAAATTTGACATGGACATTATCCCCTCAGTTTGGGATTTTTTTTAAATTAAAAGATAATTTAAAAAAATAAATACAACTAATAAATACTCAATTCTTAATTAAACACAGTTGATCCAAGTTCATGGTTTTGTGTTTCTTCTGCAAGAGTTAACCTGAATTACACATAAAGCTGTGGAAGTCTCTGTAATGCTAAAAACTGCTTTCTTTGTGTTTATCATTAACTGCTGCAGTAAAATATGCAGTCCTGAATTCAGGCTTTGACAGGAAAAAGGCCTTCTAGAGTGCAATTTTAAAATGTTGTTCTGCTCTGGAAAATTACCGTAAATTGGCATTATGGACCTCTGTGTTTTCAATAACTTTCAGATCAAATGTGCTCTGTTTTACAAACAAAAAGATAATTTTCTAACAGCAGTACCTGCACATTCAACTTGAGAGCTGAGAGGCAAGCTGGCTGAAAAGTAGTGAAGTCTGGAGACCAAATCATAACTTTATTTATACATGAGCAACCATATTAGGAAAAAGTGGAGTTGCAGATGTAAATGAGAGTATAATTTATGCTGGTGAAAAGTTGATACTGGTGATAATGCATAAGAAGGAAATAATGCAGCAATGCTAGATGGACATAGATGGAAGTGAAGCAGTCTGGTGCCATGAACTATGGCTTTGAGCCACAATTTGAAATGTTTTAAAATCTTCTAAAATTCATGGAAATTTATGTACTTGGTATCTCAAAGGCTATGGATTTGCCTTTAACAAAATTAAAGGACAAAATAGTTTTCTTGGTTTTATAGAAAGAAAAATTGATATTAGTGGTCTCAGATATTTTGCACATATTCCTTTGTAACTCAGAAACTGTTCCTTTCTTGGCTTCTACATCACATGAACAAAGAATTTTAGAATGGCATTAGTCCACATTGTAGACTAGTGGCATTTTGTGTTATCTGAGGGAGTGGGAAAGATTGGGGTAACGTAGAAATGCCAAGGACACTTTTTGATATGATACATAATTCTCATTTAGAAAACTAGATGATTCTACATCAACATCATGAAGATTTGTGGCATGCAGAACTAGTGTATGATGACATAAGTAGCAATTCCATGTTAGAGTAGGATGGTTATAAAAATTCTGCAAAGACACTTCTGCAAAAATTTTAAACGATAGTACACCAAAACCATATGTTAATCAACAAAATCTATACCATTTTGTCATTGGACTTTCATATGCTCCATTCAGCGCATTTCCTCTGGACTATCAGGATTGTAAACCCTGAAAGAAAGAGACCATTTATTTTTTTATGTATTGTATACCAGCAAATGCTAACTTTGCTAAATAAATAATGAATGTATTAATGGGATTGATTACCATTCAGCGAGACTCTGACACTCATTAACCTATCTGAAGAATTATAGCCCACCACAGTAGTAAGTAAGTCTTCACTGATTAAACAAAATATTAAAGAACAAGAAAAACACATAGATGTAATGCTAGCAAGGATCTAATTTAAACCAGAAGATACCAGCAAAATCTTCCTAATGGAGATGCAGCTAAAGCCAGCAAAAGAATTCCTGTTGATATTGGGATGCCTGCAAATTTTGTATGCAAAGATCAGACTTAGACTTCATCCTGACACTCCAGCTGTTGTTCACCCTAAGTACTGTTTGTTGTACATTTATGCCTCTGTTTCTGTATTGGTGAAATGCTGAAATACTACTTAGACACCTACACAGTTAGAGATCTGTGGATGAAAATGGCTATATAAGTTGTAAGTGGTGTTGTGTTTTATAACAAGGACGTTGAAAGTATGATATGTTGTAAAGGCAAATGTTGCTATTCTTTGGAGTTAGTTCTGAGATTTATCAGTGGAATTACCTGATGCAGTGTAATAATCCCTTCCCCCTTTGAGATCTAGAAAGTGGGGGTAGCAGTAGCTGATGCTATCCAGCATGTAATGTGGCTCCTTATTCTAGGTATGTCTTTCTAAGAGTGTCTGTGTACACTGTGCTCAGGTGGAACATCATGGAAGTGAGTGTTTGTGGAGGGCAAAGGCAAGAGCTAGGAGTTATCAAGGAGTGAAGGGCATAAAGAGTGAGACAGATAGAAAGAAAAAAAGGCAGGCAAGCGGCATAAGGCATAGGTTAGACACCCACACTTTTGCTCTCTGAACCTACGCAGTGTGTGATCATGGTGAAAAAACTTGGGAGAGGGAGCACAATATTCTGAAGAGATTTCTCTGCAAATTGGTATTAGTACTGATGGGCAACTCAGCAAAATAAAGGCACACTGATTGTGGGCTTGGAAGATGGTGTGTTAAATTGTGCCAGTGTAGTGGGAGCAGAAGCAGTTTCTTCCACTGGGGGCACACAAAATGAGAGCAGCATTCATGGCAATGCTTAAAACCATTAACTTTGGCACTCTTTGTGCTTGTAGTTCCTGTAATACCTAATTACAGTAGGGTAAGGTAAGAATTGGTTTAATCCTTAGGTATTAATTTTAGTGCGTTTTCTGGGTTCGGATCAAAATCTGAATGCAATTTTCTTTGGGTTTTTTAATATATTTTACTTCAAGCTGCGTATTCTGTACTTTATGTAGAGAACTAGAAAAGAAAGCAGTGTGTAGAAACTGAAATTCCTCATCATTTCATTGATTTTTACACATTAATTGAATTTTAGAGTGGGGACCCACTGTAGAAAAAGAATTACAAACTGCACAGGATTGGAAATATTCATCTGTAGGTCCAATTTTCTTTTAAGAAAAAAAAAGAAATTTTCAATGAGGCTTGATAAAGGATAGCAAGCGTTCATTCCTCAGAACTAGTGCTGTCCCTAAGTGCTTCTTTCAGCTGCTGAGAATGGGCTGAAGAGATACTCTGCTGAGGGCTGTAGATTCTTATCTGCCTAATTGAGCCATCATTTGTTGACAAGAGTTGAAATCATGTGACTTGCCTTAATGCATTTCTCTCTAACAGCTGAAGGCTAGAATGTAGCTCATGTAAAGGTAATGCTAATAGAAATGTTATTAGAATGTTCATAGTGGCCTAGGATGTGAAATAATTTGAGGGTGGCATTGAAACAATGAAGACAATTGTCTGAAGCGTTTCATAGTGTAATTTTAATAAGAAAAAAGGTGTTATATTGGTCAGTGTTCAGACCTTAAACTTTTAGTAATTTTGAAAATACTGAAACATTTCTTATTAGAAAGCCCTGAAAAAATCAGAGTATGAAGTTAATTTCTATGCTGCTTTGTTTCACCGTCTGCTATAGTAATTAACAGATAATGTTAGTAGATTGAAAAGCGGTTGGCATTTTTTTCTTCAAGCAAAACTGCTATAGTATTGTTTTCAATTGCATAGTTGTCAATTCATACTTTCATCTTTGTGAAATGACTGTACACCAGGGAAGGGGGGTGACACAGAAACATTCAGCAATATCAGCTCTTAGGTGCATGCTGGAAAAGAATATTTTTAAGTGCCCTGTAATTCAAGGTGCATAATTTGCTTTTTTCAGTTCATATGATCATATCATCTGCAAGGAACCACTTTAATCTCAGCCATATTTCCTAACCAGATTTCTTATATTATAGAATATAGGTTTACAGACTTACTGCTGTCTTCTGGGTGTGAAATGAGAATATTTTGCGAAAGATGTCTACTCAACAGAACAAGTTTCTGTACAACATTAGATTATAACAATCTCATCTATATGAAAATTTACAATCTTTAAACAAACTCTGATCAAGTCACAGATTCCAAAGCCGGAAGGAACAGTTCTTCATCAAGTGGTGTCCCTGTGGGTGTTCCACTTCAGATGCCTGGCACGCCCTCATGTCCGGATCAGAGAGCTTTGTCAGCATGGACTGCTCGGGTCGCGTATGCGCGGCCTGTCTTGCAATGCCATTGGTGCCTCAAGCCATGCACATGCGACTTGAGTCCCTCAGTTCCTTCTCAACCGTCCACAGTTCAAGACAGAGCTGCAGCAGTTCCTTTCAATCGCTCGTTCTGACAGAAAAGTTTGATTAGAAAATAAGTTGTTAGTTAGTTTAGTTAGTTAATATTTCCTTCCCTCACTCCTAAAAAAAATAAATAAATAAAATACAAAAAAAACTTTTTTCTTTAAACTCCTCTCCTCTACCCTTTAGCGTAGATAGTAGTTATTCTGCTACCGTGACTGGTTCCTCAGGCTTCAAGAGATGCACTTCATGCAGACACGCCATGCCGGCGTCTGACAGACATGCAGAGTGCATTAGATGCCTCGGTGAGGGACATCGCATGCAAAAATGACCCCACTGTAAGAACCTCAAGGCAAGGGCCAGGAAGGACAGAGAACTCAGGTTAAAATTAACTCTAATGGAGAGCTCCCTGAGACCTGCCTCAGTGACCTGGGCAGGAGCCTTCACCATTACATCTGACAGACAAGGCAGAAAGAGGGCTTGAACACCATCTAAAAGCCCGCCAAAAAAGAAGCCGGCACTGACCAAACTGATGGTCGCCTAGACCCCTTTGGTGCCTGCAGCCTCAATGACACCAAAAGAGCGTCATAGCAATGGAACGGAGTCGAGAGTCAAAACACTAAAGACCTCCTCCAATCCGGCATCAATGAAATCCCTGCCGGCACCAGCAGCCACGGCGCCGAAAGCGGCTCCGACCGCTAAAGTGGCCCTGACGTTAACCTTGGCACTGACTTGCACAACGGTGCGGACTGCAGCCCCAGCACTGAATGCAACTGTGGCACCAAGACAGACAGTTACACACACAATCGCAATGGCCACTGCATCAGCACCGCCTCAGATGTCGGCACCGACTGACTCCATGGCACCTAGTCCTGTACCAGGTAGAAAAAACAAATCGAAGACGAAACACCAGGAACAGGAGGATTCTCCAGTATATGGCACCAGCGCATCACCACCAACGTCCCCAGTACTATCATCCAGTGGAAAAGATGATGATATCAAGGAAGGAGTCTTCTCAACACTCCTCACTGCATAGACCCATGTCTTTTCCCCCTGGTCACAGGATATGGAGGTTACCCAGGACAACCATGGTATGCACCACCAGGGTTTGCCCCTCCAATGACATACTCCATGCAGTGGTGTAACTGTGAAGCATGGCCTCACTGTGCCAGGGACTATAGAAGACCCTCTACTTCCCATTGGGACAGAGACATGTCCCCCCAGCGATCAGTACAGTCGGCCATAAACCCCCCATCAGAAGTCACTGAACAGGTAGACGATGCATTCGAACCACAAGCATCACCAACAACACAGAACTCTTCCTACTCACCTGACGATACCATAATGTTGCCCCCACTTACTAGCACGGATGACTACAGATAGTTTCAAGAGTTGTTCAAGAGTGGCATAGAGCTTGGTGATACCCCTGGAAGAGGTATCGGAGAAACACCTTAAGCTCCTGCACACCACTACACCATTTAAGATACCTTTGCCAATGGATGAAGCACTAATGGAACCAGAAGATACCAGGTGGCAAACTCCAGCCATCATCGCACCCCCGTGCAAATGAGCTGATAAAAAACATTATGTTCACTCAAAGGGAGCTGAATTCCTGTTCACCCGTCCCCCTTTCAATTCGCTGGTAGTGGAAGCAGCACAACAAAGGGGCAAGCAGATTTACCAAAAATCCCCACCCCCAGACAAAAACTGGAAGAGAGTCAATTTATTCGGATGGAAAGTCTACTCCTCCACCACTCTACAATTACACATAGCCAACTACGCCTCTCTACTTTCAAACTATGACCATGACACATTCAAAATTCATGGATTTTATTGATGTCATCCCACAGGAAAGAAGAGAGCAATTCCAGTCTCTTGTCACAGAGGGTCAGCTCATATCTAGAACAGCCCTGCAGGCCACCCTTGATGCAGCAGACACAGTGGCCAGAACCACGGCCATGGCGATAGTCATGAGGAAATCTTTCTGGCTTCATTTGGCCGCCATACCCAGGGATCTTCAGTCAACCATAGACGATTTACCATTTGATAAAGCCAAATTATTCGGCAAGAAAACAGATGAAGTCCTACATACAGTGAAGGATTCACAAGCGACGTTGCGAACCCTCAGTATATACATGCCTGCAACGAGAAGGAGACTAAATAGATATCAGCCTTATCAAAGAAGATACCCTCAATATTCATATCAACAGAGACAATACGACATGAACCGAGCAAGGCAAAGGTCTCAGAGAAGACGGCAAAATAGTCGGCAACAGCAGCAATCAACATCTCAGATGATGTCTTTGAAACAACAATTTTGAACGTTTGGTTGAGGGCCTGAACAGCCTCCTTCGGGTTCCAGTGAAAAGATTACCCACCATGATATTTGGCAACCCGAATATTCGTCTCTGCCTGTTCCAAAATATCTGGGCATCCATAACATCGGACAAATGGGTACTAGAAATTATACACTCGGGGTATTCCATCCCCTTCACCTACATATCTACTACCCAATCCCCTTCCCCGTCCCTCTTCAGGGATCCAACTCATAAGCAACTCCTTCAACAAGAAATAGATTGTCTAGTATCCCTTGGTGCAATAGAACAGGTACCTCAACAGTACATGGGGAAAGGTTTCTATACCTGATGCTTTTTAACCCAGAAGAAAAATGGAGGATTGAGACCTATATTAGATCTCAGAAGGCTAAACAAGTTCATAAGAGTACAAAGGTTCAAAATGGTCACACTATCGACCATCATACCAGCACTGGAACAAGGGGACCTGGTTTTCAGCCCTTCACCTTCAGGACACCTACTTTCACATGACCATACACCATGTACACAGACGATTTCTCAGTATGTCCTGGGAGACAGACACTACTAGTACAGAGGACTTCCCTTTGGCCTCTCCACAGCACCAAGGTATTCTCAAAGATACTAGCTGTGGTGACTGCATACCTCCACAGGGAGGGAATAATTATATTTCCATACATGGACGATTGCCTATTAAAAGCAAGTACTCAAATAGAGATGCGAACAACATCGTTATTCCAAGCACTGGGACTTATGATAAACCACCAAAAATCTACACTGGTCCCAGTACAACAGATAGTGCGCACCTTGACTCAATTTCAGCAAAGGCATCACTGCCAGAGAACAGATTCGATACCATCTATAAGAAACAGTCCTACTCTCACGGCCCACACATGCCTCC
The DNA here is from genome assembly GCF_026122565.2 of Emydura macquarii macquarii. Classification (NCBI taxonomy): domain Eukaryota; kingdom Metazoa; phylum Chordata; order Testudines; family Chelidae; genus Emydura; species Emydura macquarii. The sequence continues at coordinate 7,842,677 of NW_027130204.1, forward strand.
AACTTCTAGGCCACATGGCAGCCACGACGTATGTATAAGTCACGCACGTCTGCACATGTGCTGCCTACAAGCACGGCTTTCCACCATGTACATATCCCACAAGCACTCCCTCAAAGTGTTAACAATGCCCAACCATGTCAAGCACTCGCTACTGTGGTGGACTTACCCTTCCAACGTGTTAGCCAGCATCCCATTCAACCAGGAACCGCCTTCGATTATACTCACAATGGACGCATCCCTTATTGGATGGGGAGCACATCTGTTACACCACACTGTACAGGGCAGGTGGTCTCAACTGGAAATGTCCCTACACATAAACCTGCTAGAACTTTGGGTGGTATGCAACGTATGCTTACACTTTCTTCCTCTTATAAGGAATGAAACAATAAAAGTCATGACAGACAATATTGCGTGCATGCACTATATAAACCGTCGAGAGAGCCCGATCATACTTTCTATGCAGAGAGGCAATGAAACTATGGACATGGTGCATCTATCATGGCATCAATATCTCAGCTTCACATTTCCCGGGTTGCCAGAATATAATGGTGGATACCCTCAGCAGAAACTTCACACACAAACACGATTGGGAACTAAATGACGCAGTGCTGCAAAACATTTTTCGACAATGAGGCCGTCTAACCACCAACTTCTTTGCAACCTCACAGAATCAGAAATGCCAACTATTCTATTCCAAAGGGGGTTTGGATGTCAGGTCCAGGGGCAACGCCTTACCTATTGGCTGGAACAGAGGTTTACTCTACGCGTTTCCCCCCCCAAACCGACGATCCTAAAAGTCCTATACAAAACACAGTTCCAGAGTGATCCTTATAGCTCCTGCATGGCCGAGACAAGTGTGATATCCTTACCTACTCCAGAAGTCAACGTGCACATCAGTAGTCCTTCCAACACGCAGAAACCTTTGCCAAATGAGGGATACTGCTCCATATTCATCTGAAGTGGAGCACGCACAGGAATGCTACTCAATGAAAAAGAGAAGGTTACTCACCTGTGCAATAACTGAGATTCTTTGAGATGTATGTCTCTGTGGATGCTCCATTACCCTCCTTCCTCCTGTCTACTTTGGAGCCCGTGCCCATTATTGCTCAATGGTTGGGAAGGAACGGATGTCCGACTCAAGTCACGCAGGGCACCAACGGTGCCGCAAGATAAGCTGCGCATGCATGACCCGAGTGGACACTGCTGACGAAAGTCTCCAATCTGGACGCGAGGGCATGCCAGACACCTGAAGTGGAGCACCCACAGGAACACACATCTCAAAGAATCTCAGTTATTGCACAAGTGAATAATCTTCTCTTATGCTTCTAGATTCTAATAAGATGTAATAGATTAGAATTAGACTTTTGTCTTGCTCTATGTAAGGGGAAGTACCCCCAGAGCAGCTCACAAACGAAATTGTGGCTTGGGGCAGATCCTCTGCTGGTGTAAATTGTCATAGCTCCATTGAAGTCAATAAGGATTTATCACAGAGAGTAATATTTCTTTCCTATATTCCCCTTTTGCTTCCTAAGGTGGGGGAGTAATTTGTATAATATTTTACAGGGCACATCATGTTCCTGTGCTGGCTAGCACATTGTACAGGGAACTGCCTGCTCCCCACTCCTCTCTATTCATTCTCCATCCACTTTAGTGTATGGAGTAGCAGCCCTGCAGAGCTTGCTCTCTCCCCCTTTCTTCTCCCTCTCCTCCCTCCCCCCCCTACCCCCCCATATCTTCCCCACACATAAACTAAGCAAACTTTTGGCCTTTATTTCCCTGAGTGACATTGTGAGGACCAATTACAGTTTGGTCCAAAATATTTGATTAAATCACCTTTCACATATCAGTTTTTTCCTTCTTGTTAGTACGTTCTATAGGGTGGTGTTAAAAATACTATTTTGTTTGTAAATAGTTCCTCTTGTTAAAATAATATACTTTTACCATGTCAACTATAGAAAGCATTGTCTGTTCTTTGTTATGAGTCAGCATGGTTTTTAATTTAAAAGTGGTAACAATAAAAAGGTTTGTATTTTTTGTAAAATAGCACAATATGTATGGTCTTATTTATCATTTTTTACTCAGGCAAAACTCACATTGAAGCAAAACACAGTTTTGCAGGAGTAAAAAGTACTGAATATGCCCCCTAGATAGCAATTGTGTGTTCGCATTTTTACAAATTCAAAACTTCCAATAGAAATCAATTTATGTTTTTAGTATAACAAGAAAAGGAGGACTGACTTAATATGAACCATGATTTGTTGATACAGCCACTGGCACACAATCAGTGTATAATAGGTGTACTCATCTATATTAGAAGGGCAATAGCTTGCAGCTAAAGACAAAGAAAAAATGGAGTTACACTGCATGTGATTTGATGCTTTGCATATGTGTTTTTGGTTATTTTAATGGAAATACGATTAAATACTTTGTGACAATAGTACAGTTACTGACTATAGACAGTAAGCATTGTGAATTAGATAAATTTTTAACCTAGAAATCTTCATAAGGTTACTTAAAGTCAAGGGGATTTTTATAACTCCCTCAAGCTGAAGAGCTCTGGCTGAATATAAAAGTTTTGATGAAATGCATGAAGTATGCAGTGGCTGTAAAATCTACAGGAGAAATGTTTGCTTTAGAGTTTTACTTGCCTTCATTGATATGTTTGTCTAGCAATACTTGGAAATGATGATTGCCCTTGAAATGGTTGATGGTTCAAAAGCAAGCCTTGTGTAAAAAAAAAGGAACTTTAATATTCACCAGATCTTGCAAATTAGTTATAAGATCTAGAGCAGACATAAAAGCAGTTCTCAAATTAATCTCTCTTGAGTAAAAAGAATTAAAAGCCTTTAAAGAATTAAAAGCTATGAAACACTGTAGGTTCTTTCTCCATGTCAATAGTACCATTGCCCAAAAAAGGGTTACAATTGCTGAGACTATATTACAGTAGACTACTTAGCACTGTAGATGTTAAGGGTTATGACCACTTCTCATTCTGCTATATGATTGCCATAATTTTTATGTTTCATTTCCAAAGCCTCTGAGAAGGATTTTTTTTAACATTGATGTCTGTTTTTTGTATTGGACTTGATCTCTTTCTTATTTTTATCGTCTAATTGCTCTATTGGCGATTTTGAATAGATAGGCAGTATTGTTTCTGAAAGCACTGTGCTTGTAATATCAAGAACATAATATCAAGTGTTGAAACTAAATACATTAAGAAGACCCTTTACTGTGGGTCTGTCTTATAGACAGACTTTAGACTTTGTATAGTCTTATTTGGCACGGTATTTCTAATAAGCAAATAGCACACAATGTGTTCCAATCCCAAAATAAACTTTTCCCTTTGGTCATGTTAGGCGAGCAAAAACAGATTTTGTTTGACAAGCTGGAGAGAGTCAGATATATTAAAAGGAGTGCTGACATATCAGTGAGTAACTTCAAGATGTTGAATTTGTGGAAGTGGAGCATTTAGGCTATAAATGTGATTGCTTTAGCCTCCAGAGAGAGATGCTTATTTAATCTCCCTATACTTCTGCTGTATCTTCGGACAGGGTTCTACACAGTGTCACTTATTTTACAGCTAAATTTACTTCACGCACACTTATTTTTGGTTTGTTGAAGGAATTTGACATGAAAAATACAAATTAAACCCTAATCATTTGAAAGTCCCTCCTGTTTAATGATATACAATATTTTAAAGCCCACTGTCACACATTTGGACCTCTGTAGGTTGAGTTATGAACTTCATAAATCATCCAAAGAAGGAAGTGGTGCAGCCCAAAATTGTTGTTGAAGAACATATAACTTTATTCACAATATAGAAATGAAACTAAAGGGTATGTAGGATGAAGGGAATGTTATGACACAGTTTAGCACAGTATAGGTAATATAGCTGGTGTTTATATTGAACATGTTTAAGATATTTTATCAGAATGTGGAATGGCCCATTTGATTTATAGTGTGATCATGCTGAAAGCATAGAATTGGTTACACACAGTAAAAAAAACAAAATAAAATCCCCAGACGTGTGGTTAAAATACAGTGAATATTTACTGTTCAGATCCCTAGCACAGTTGATTTGCCTTGAATTAATGTATGGTATTGGGGCTCAAATTTAACATGAAATGCAAGTCGTCTTGGTTTTTTTCCAGTATATACTGCATGGGTGGTTATAAGAGATTATTACATGCCAGTAACACCACACTATATATTCAGAATACCATAACCTTAAGTATATTATGTAGTATATTGACCATAGCAAGCGCTTCACAGTAAAAGCTGCTAAATAACTTAGTATGTCAAGTGTGGAATTAAATAGGTAAAAATATTCTGTGTACTATAGTATGTGTTTTTTGTTTTTTTAAATATTATTGTTACAGTTCATTCTTCCTTAAACCTAGTCAGAAGATTGCAGAATTTGTCATCCTATTTAAGCAAGGATGTTTTAAAAAGGCAATAACACTATAGGTAACTTGGTTTCAGATTTTGTTTTCTACGTTAATTGCAATCCAGATGTTAAGCTAAGTACAATTCCAACTTACTCTTTTATCAAGATTTATTTAGATATGTGAAATTCCTACAGTTTTAGGCAAGGAAACAGGAAGGAGACAACTTAACTTACTGAGGGAGGTGCAGTGATGGCAGTTCATCATCATTCTGCAAGCTGATATTAGAAGTTCATTACTTTGCAATGGGCTTGAAAGAAATAGAATTAGTCTTCTTCCAGATACAGCCAGAATGTTCCAGTGGTGATGTAACAGGAGTATTGACAGTTGTTACAGCTAAATGAAAGCCAAGCCATGTCCAGTAATACTTTGTTTAGCACTACTTTGTGCTCTGATTGATCTGATAGTTTAGGATGCTCTCCAAAATTGCACCAAGGATATTTTATACCAAAAAATGTTCAAGTAAAAGTTGGGCAGTGGTATGCTAAATTTACTGTCATTAATTTTTATTTTTTTAAGTCCAAATAAGAAAATTTCATTCCTAGGCTCTGCTAACTAGTGAATCAGAGGAAGATTATAGTTTTGTTATGTTGTAAGAACTCAATATTGAATGTTTGGCAGCAGATCAAGTGAAAAACAATTTAAATTATCAGTGGTTCTTCTTTGAGTGCTTGCTCGTGTCTATTCTCAAATTAGGTGTGTGTGCGCCATATGCATTGTCCCAGAAACTTTTCCTTTAGTGGTATCCATAGGGCCGGCTCATGCGTCAGTATATGGAGCACTGCCAGCCCCTCTCCCTCTCAGCAACGCCCTCTTACTTCACAAGTTGCTTCTTCTGTCAACCTAGTGGACTTGTTTTTTCTTAGTGTACATAGTTCTGCAGTTCAGTTACTGTTTAACTTGGTTTTTCAACTTAGTTGGAGTTTAATCTTGCTACCCAGAGACAGAGCATGCCCTCTTTTCTGGAGTTTAAGCCCCGTACTACCTGTAAAAAGCTTATGCTAATCAGCAACCCACACCAGAGTTTTCTTAAGTGCCTGGGTGAGGCCCATGTGCAGGAAAAGTGCAAAATTTGCAAGAGTTTTTGGCCCTGAACCAAAAAGGACCAGGACGCATGACTAAAGGTGTTGGAGTTGGCGCTCAAACCGGCATCGGAGCCGGGATGACTGGACTCGGCACCGAGCACATTGGCCTCAGTATGAAGTGCCCCCTCCTCCCCACCGCCACCCAGCACTGCCTTCCTTCTGGCACCAATCAGCGTCTCTGGTGCCAAAGAAGAAACTGAGGAAGTCCCATGCAGAATGCTAACCACCACCGAAAAAAGGCAAGGGCTTGTGGAGCCAAGTGGGTCCAGAGTCTGGCTGCTGGTCTCCACAAATGTCTGTGGGGCCACCCGCCCAGGCATAAAGCCCCACCCTGGATCCACCGCCAACTCCTGGGAGAGCAAGGGTCCACGGTACCTGGCAGTTCCCACAACACTAGAGGCGTTTCGGGCTATGGAAACCTCTTGTCTATGCTGGTGCCACAGACTCCCCGAGACGGGAGGACACCACAATGGGTCCGGGCATTACCCTCATCTATTGTACTATCGCAAGGGAAGCCTGCAATGAAGCCCTTGCAGTGCTCTCCATCACTGGGACGCCAATCTCCCATACACCAGCAGTCTCCGGACCAGTGATACCGACACAAGGATTAGTGACATGAACAGTTGATTTTTAGCCACTGATATCCAACCTCGGCACCAGGATGCAGACTGACAGCACAAATCCCTAGAGTGCCGACACTCTCCTGACACCCAGCGCCAACGTTTGGGATTCCGGCACAGGTCCTGGGCTTCCTGGACCCAGTCATTGAGCCGTTATAAGAAGCCCAAGGACAAGAGCCGCTCATGTGAGACAAGGCACTCAAGTTCCTGACATCATTCCCCGTCACCGGGAAGTTCACAATCCCTCTTTGGTGCAGAAGGACGATCAAACTTAGCTTCCCCATGGTCATGGAGGAGCATCTCGGACTCGGAGGCAGGGGAGGTTGCCATGCCAAAAGGACAATTTACTGCCGCAGCCGTGGGCTATCCCTTAACTCCTTCGGTGGGGGCATGGCTGTAAGGTCAATGCACCATTCCTTGGCAGTACTGGAAGCCATGGTTTTTCCACCCAACTGTGGTTTCACAACTACATTCCCTTTCCATGACCTCAATACCAAGGGCATCTGCAGCAGTTTGCCTGGCACCGCCCTTGGACGTGGAGTCAAACCAGAAGGAAGGCCAGTTGTCAGAACAGCGTGAGGTTACCCTGGCAAGGGAAGATGGCCCAGCCCCCCAGCACTTACTTATTTCCTCCTCCTCACTCAACAAGGCTGTAGCAGGACCTTCTATGGCTGCCCCCTCAATGACTTTAGAGCCCCACAAGAGTTCCTCAAATGGGTGGCCTCCAACCTAGGGCTCAAGGTGGAAGAACTAAAAGAGCCTGTGGATGACCTGTTCGGCAGCCTGGTGGCAGCAGTTCCATCTAGGATAGCCCTCCCAGTCCAAGAGGATGTGGTAAAACAGCAAAAAACCATGTGGCAGCCCCCAGCCTCCTTGCCACCAACGTCTAAGCGGGTGGAAAAGAAATATTACATCCCTGCTAAAGGTTTTGAGTATCTCTACGCGCATCCCTCCCCTAGTCACTGGTAGTAACAGCAGCCAATGAGTGGGGCAGATGGGCTCTACCCCAAAAAATGACACCAAGGAGCTAGATCTTTTTGGGTACAAAGTTTATTCCATGGCAAGCTTATAATTATGAATATCAAACCAGCAGATGCTGCTCAGTAGATATGACTATAACATCTGGCAGTGGTTGAAGATTCCCTGCCACAAACATCCAGGCAGGAGTTTGAAGCTGTCATGGCTGAAGAGATGACTGTAGCCATGGCTTCCCTGCAGGCAGCCTCAGATACAGTGGATTCGGCAGCTCGGATCATGGCGTCTGTGGTGTCAATGAGGAGGGCATCATGGCTCCAATCGTCCAGCCTCTCATCAGAAGTCCAGCAGTCCATTTAGGACCTCCCCTTTGATGGAACAGCCCTGTTTGCCAACCAAACCGACTCATCGAGATTGTCCAGTCCACCTGCTGAATGTTGGGCCTGTTAATAAACACACAAAAGTAGACACTTATACTGGTCCAGAAGATAGAATTCATAGACATGGTCCTAGACTCCAACTGGGGCAGAGCACTGGTACATTGGACTTTATTACGTAAGTGCCCGCCCACCCGATTACCACAGCAAGGGTGTATCTCAGACTGCTGGATCACATGGCAGGTTGCAGCATCAGAGAACTCAGAGCAATTTGGTTGGCCTGCAGAGTGTTCCTGCCACAGCTGTCTGGCAAGGTAGTCCAAGTGCTGATGGACGATACAGCCTCAATGTACTACATCAAGAGACAAGAGGGGGCCAGGTCCTCCGCCCTTTGCCAAGAGGCCATTTGTCTGTGGAACTTGTGTGTAGCTCACAGTGTTCTCCTGGAGGCTGTTCACCTTCCCGGGGTCAGAGATTCTATAGCGGATCACCTCAACAGGTCCTTCTTCTTTCACCAAGAGTGGTCTTTACACCAGGACGTGGCCATGGAAATCTTCTAGTAATGGGGTTCTCCTTGAGTGGAGCTATTCACCAGCAAGTAAAACAAGAAGTGCAAACAGTTCTGCTCCCTGTAAGCCTGGGACAGAGGCTCCCTAACAGACGCCTTCCTTTTCCCATGGACGGACCATCTTATGTATGCCTTTCTGCTGATACTGTTAATGCACAAGGTCATTGTAAAGATCAGGAGGGACAAGCTACGGGCCATTCTGGTGGCCCCAGCATGCTGCCCAGCCTATCGATCGCTCACCCTTGGACACTCCCATCATGGCCAGACCTCCTCTCTCAGGACCAAGGCTGGCTACTTCACTCGGATCTGGTCTCCTTGCACCTGACAGCGTGGTTGCTCTGTGGTTAAGCTTAGAGGAAAGCTCTTGCTCAGAGCAAGTCCAGAAAGTCCTGTTGGAAAGTAGGAAACCTTCCACTAAACTGTCTTACCAGGTGAAGTGGAAATGCTTTTCCTGCTGGGCAGCTCTTCTCATGTTTCCTCATCAGAAGCACCCATCCAGGTCATCTTGGATTACTTGTTACATCTGAACCAAGAAGGGTTGGCATTCTCTTCGATCAAGGTGCACTGGCAGCTATCTTGGCCTTCCACCCACATATACAAGGTAGGATGGTATTTTCTCACGAGATGACAAGCAAATTCCTCAAGGGGCTGGAGCATCTCTTTCTGTCAGTGCAGGACTCAATTCCCCAGTGGAACCTTAACTTAGGCTTGTCCAGACTCACTGGGCCACCGTTTGAACCATTAGCCTCCTGCTCTCTGCTGCACCTGTCCTAGAAGGTGGCATTTCTGGTGGCTATTATGTCGGCTAGACAAGTTTCGGAACTCAGACTCTTGAGACCCCTTACACAATCTTTTACAAGGAAAAGGTCCAGCTATGTCCTCTTCCGGCTTTTCTGCCAAAGGTGATTTCATCTTTCCATATGAATCAATCTATCTTCCTTTCAGTCTTCTATCTAAAGCCTCATGGTTCTAATGAGGAAAGGAGGTTCACCACACTTGATGTCAGGCATCGATAGGACTTAAGCTTTCCTCAGATCTATGCAGCTCTGTATCACAGTGACAGAGCGGGTGAAAGGACAGCCGGTATCATCTCATCCGTATCTGCTACGAGCAGGCAGGAATCGCTCCTCCGACAGTGCTCACAGCTCATTTGACCAGAGTGCAGGCGTCTTCAGTGTCCTTCCTGGCCCAGGTCCCTATCCAGAACATATGTCGGGCAGCTACCTGGTCCTCAGTGCACACCTTTGCAGCCCACTATGCTATTAATCAGAAGGCCTGGGATGATGCCAGCTTTGGCAGAGCTGTGTTACAGTCAACAAGTCTGTGAACTCCTGCCTGCCTCCAAGGATATTGCTGGTAAGTCACCTAATTTGAGAATGGACATGAGCAACCATTCAAAGAAGAAAGAACAGTTATTTACCTTCGTAACTGTTCTTCGAGATGTGTTGCTCACGTCCATTCTACAACCCACCCTCCTTTCCCTCATGTTGAAGTTTTAGTAAGAAGGAACTGAGAGGAGCCAGCAGCACCCTATATACAGGTGCATGTGCGTGCCACTGCAGAGTCGCTAGAGCTGGCCCTATGGATACCACTAGAGGAAAAGTTTCCAGCACCAGTCCATGTGGCGCACAACTAATTCGAGATTGGACATGAGCAACACATCTCAAAGAATAACAGTTACAAAGGTAAGTAACTGTTCTTTTTTTTCCTGTTAATTTCATTTGTTCTCCTTCTCTTCATGTCATTAATTATATAATACTGTACTGAACAGTTAGTGAAGTTGATTAATTTAGCTGATGTCAAATGACAGTTGTGTGTCTTGGTTTTTGTTTGATGTGTGGAGCCAATGGAAAATTAATGTATAATCTAATGTATGGTAAATATCTGTGTCACCTTGTATTCCTCTCTCAGGTGTCCTGTTAAGATAAGTTTAATTGTTATATATTATTACACTTGTATTGTTGACTATACCATTCATTATATTGATCTGATGATTGTATTGCACCGTTGTGTACAGTTGTTTTGTGGTCTAGTGATTAGAGCAAAGTACTGGGAATCAGTCACCACCACCGCCCTTTAAGGTGTATAAGATGAAAGGCTTTTTGAAAAAATTGCTGTTTTCTGTTTCTTTATTATGTTAAACATTCAAGTCTTGCCTGCTCTCAAAGGCTCCTGAGTAACTGGCAAACTATATTGCGATCATGAATCAAGAGAGAGAAAGCTGAGCTGTTGAGAGAAGAAAGAACTTTTAGTCAGACCATTCAAAACTTTTTGTGTTATTTTGTTTTTATTAACTTCTGTTTAACTTGAATTGCCTAGCTAGCATTTTGGAGAAAAGAAATCTTTCTTAAAGGTTCAATAGCTCTGAACTTTCAGTTAAGATCTAAGATCACAGTTCACATGCACTGAGAAATCGAGAAAGTCTTCCTGCAAAACCAGGAAAGACCTGATTGTTATTTATAAGCTAAAAAACCTGAAATATTCCTTATATGCCATAAAGAAGCAAATGAGAGCACAAGTCCAATTTTAAAAAAATCCTCTAAAGGTTTTAAGGCTCAGTATGGTATAAACAACATTTATTTACTATGACTTTCTCTCTAAATAACTTGTTCTATTACTAGATGTGTTTTAAACTATTTCGGAATTTTATGTTCAAAGCATGTGAAAAAAATGTTCAAACTTTTATGGGGAGGCAATGAAGAAAGGTGATATGGAGAGGACCCCTGTTGGGTGTTTCTGTCTAAAAGAGCATCTACTATAACGGCTGTTATGATCAGGTTTGTGGTCTTTTGAATACATGGGGAACACCAAGTGCATGTGATTGACAGTCAGAATTGTAGGATTTAGGCTAACAGTTAGATATTCATGTCAGTCTTTATGTATCCACATGATTTGTACCCACAATTGATAATTCTGGTATGGGCATGTAAGATCAAAGTTGAAGTACATGTTTGTTTAGAATACAGAGTTGTCATGCACTTATTTGTAAGTCTTATGCCCAGATGGTCTATCGGTCTTTGATTTTCCCATTTCTCTCAAAATACTATAAAGTCTAGTGCCTTTAGCAAACTGAGATGATCATATACCCATTGGGAGTAGATTCAAGAATGAAATTATAATAAAACAAGGTATGAACACATAATTACCAAGTGTGGGTTGCTACGTGTGGCTTAATGCCAGAACAGTTAATGATTTCTAAAGGTTGAATAATGTCATGAAAGTAGGTTTGTCACTAGATATCATTGTGCACCGATGATGTCCTCCTACACCTAACCCTGACTGTTGCATAGAGTGCACTCTGCACAGAGTGAAAAGATTATAAAATTTACCCTGTAAATTATAACACGTCTTCATAGCAGCAAACGTTCCTGTTCCCACAGTCTGTTGTGCAGACCACTCATAATTTGTACAGTTAATTTTACAATTGTACACAAAGCACTTTAAAGGTATGTCTTCACTGGTGGTGGCAAATTCACCGCTCTCAGCTTGATTAATCTGGAAGTCCATTTAGTAAAACCACCTCCACATCCACAAAGCCAGTCACCTCTTCATAGAAGGCAATCAGGTTGGTCAGGCATGAGTTGCCCTTGGTGGATCCATGTTGACTGTTCCTGATCACCTTCCTCTCTTCCAAGTGCCTTAAAATGGATTCCTTGAGGACCTGCTCCATGATTTTTCCAGGGACTGAGGTGAGGCTGACCGGTCTGTAGTTCCCTGGATCCTCTTTTCTTACCTTTCTTGAAGATGGGCACTATATTTGCATTTTTCCAATCATCAGGGATCTCCCCCAGTTGCCATGAGCTTTCAAAGATGATAGCCGATGGTTCTGAAATCACATCAGCCAACTCCCTCAGCACCCTTATATACATTGTATCTGGCCCCATGGGCTTCTGTATGTCAAAACTTTCTAAATAAGCCTGAACCTGTTCCTTCCCCACTGAGGGATGTTCACCTCCTCCCCATTCTGTGCCGCCCAGTGCAGTAGTCTGGGAGCTGACCTTGTCTGTGAAGACAGAGGCAAAAAAGGCATTGAGTACCTCAGCTTTCTCCACATTCTCTGTCACTAGGTTGCCTCCCACATTCTGTAAGGGGCCCAAACTTTCCCTAATCTTCCTCTTGTTGGTAACATACCAGTAGAAACCCTACTTGTTTCCTTTCATGTCCCTTGCTAGCTGCAACTCCAATTGTGCTTTGGCCTTCCTGATTTCATTCCTGCGTGTTCATGCAGTATTTTTATAATCCTCCCTAGTCATCTGACCAAGCTTCCACTTCTTGTAAGCTTCTTTTTTGTGTTTAAGATCACTAAAGACTTCTTTGTTAAGTCAAGCTTAATAAAGCCATATTAACAACTGCCGAGTTAAATTAAAATGAATTTTATCCTAGACACCCCTCCCTCCCTCCCCCCCCCCCCCCCCCGGACTAGTCTATCCAACTTAAAAACTCCTCCATGTTCTGGTTAAAGGTTTTTATGTGTGGTTGGGACTCCAGGTAGGGGCAACACTTGTTACAACTTGAGTTAAACTTGTAGTGAAGACAAGTCCTTAGAGTCTGCCATCTTGTTCCAGGGCTGTGCTGATCCACAAACACAATGAAAGGTTATATATGTATTCCTAATGGAATACTTAAACAAGGAACAACATCAAAATATAAAGCTGAACAAGAGCAATGAGAAATAATTAACTGTGGTTTCATTCAGACTTCAAGAAGTAGCTTCTCTTTTAGGAGGGGAGTGCAATACAATTAAATCAGCATCTGTTTTCAGGGTGGCCCATGCAGTTCAACCAGTGTCAATATTCCTAATAAGCTCAAAAATCCTCCCTATAAATATTAGGCATGTCTTCTCTAGGAAAGTGAGACATAGATAACTTTTTAAATAGAAGATGTGGATTTTGTTGTATTCAACAAATTAACCCAATATATTGAATATCCCATTGATCTTCTTTTGAGATGAATCCTTCACTAACAAATCTAAAGACTAGTCCATCATGAATGTAAATACTAATGTGGACGGATCCTCAGCCTATGTGGGACAGAAAGGACCAACTCCTTTTGTAATAAATACTGATAGGAGTAGGTGAATGGGTGAGATCTCTGGAGCCTGCCATGATCATGTGCTCCAGCGTTGCTTTACTCAAGGCTTAAAAGACGGATTAGTGTATTAACATGGCTGAAGGAATAAGTATTACAGTGAAAGGTTAAAGAAGTGAAAGATATAGTTCCACATATTATGTGCAGTGTTCAGCTGATAGTTGCATTCCAAAGTATTATGACCATCCATTTAGGAGATGCTTTTTATCAACCCTCACAACTTCAAGCCTAAGGTACGAATTGCCTGCTTCTCAAAGGTGCTGAGCACCTACAACTCCCATGCAAGTAAATGGAGAGGGTGAGTGAGGTTCAGTAGTCTGAAAAATGAGGTAACAAGTTTGAGTGTAATAACTGCTGGGCTTTAAGGTTGAAAAATTGTAACTGGTTTGAAGAACTAAAGGAAAAACATAGTGTCTTTGGATATTGTTTTCCAAGGATCTGAAAATCCCACATTATGCTTATTGTTGGGACAAAGTTCCTACATCACTTCATTAGGTAGGGACAACCATCTTAGAAAGCATCCGGATTCCTGCTTCCAACAGCTGTGTTGGGAATGATGAAAATAGTGTTTTTAAAAAAATTCCAGGAAGCACTCCTGTTAGCTAGTATTTGATATTAATGGATGTACGCATGATGTTTGATCCTGTAATGAAAGACTCCATAGATAAAGTGTAACCTCAGACAGTTTGAGTACAAGTTGCTGCAGAACCTTAACTGTGAAGTTCCTGATTTCTATGTGAATTAAACTGCATTGCTAACATTACATTAACATTGTTTTTAAAGCATAATTTAACGATTCAATTAGCAAATATTTTCTCTGGAAGGCAAATTACAGTACAAAGAAAAAAGTAGCACTTCAAACTCTGTCCACTATTCCTGAACCAAAAAGAACCCAGTCCAGCTTAAAAGAAAGCAAATTGTAGTTTTTCTGAAGCCTGCACAAACCTATGTTGCTCTAATATCTGAATGCAGTTTCATGGACTTCTACTGTAATGATTTTAAATAATTTAGTTTATACAAATAATTGTGCTGCTACCAAGAAACGTTTGTTATATACTATACATTTCCTTACAAACACTGAACAGAATATGACTGTGTAAATTGTAGTGTATCCCTCAGATTGTTTTTTATAGAAAATTAAGTAACTGCAATATGACTTTTGAGTAAAAAGTCCATTGTTTGCAGTGGTGTCTCTTACATTGTGCTCTGAGATATTTTGAAACATGATTTGAATATTTTTGGTCTTAGTATAACTAACATGAATGTTTTTCTTTAAATTTACAAACAGTGCATAGTCAAACCTTCTCAACAATACTCCTTGTTATAGAATCATAGAAATTAGGGTTAGAAGAGGACCTCAACATGTCATCTAATCCAACCCCTACTCAAAGCAGGACAAACCCCGACTAAATCATCCCAGCCAGGGCTTTGTCAAGATGGGCCTTAAAATCCTCTAAGGATGGAGATTCCACCACCTCCCTAGGTAACTCATTCCAGTTATTCACCATCCTCCTAGTGAAAAAGATTTTCCTAATATCCAGCCTAGACCTCCCCCACTGCAACTTGAGACCATTGCTTCTTGTTCTGTCATCTGCCGCCACTGAGAAAAGCCTAGTTCCATCCTCCCTGGACCCCGCCATCAGGTAGTTGAAGGTCGCTATCAAATCACCTCTCACTCTTTCTCTTCTGCAGACTAAACAAACCCAGTTCCCTCAGCCTCTCCTCATAAATCATGTGCTCCAGTCCTCTAATAATTTTTGTTGCCCTCCTTTGGACAAACCAGTGGATTTAAACTGCTGCTTAGCCAGTCAGTCCCGTCTGTAGCAGTGCATGGGATTCTTCCATCCGAAGTGCAGGAGTCTGCAGTTGTCCTTGTTGAATCTAATCAGATTTCTTTTGGCCCAATCCTCCAATTTGTCTACACTACTCTGTATCCTATCCCTACTGTGCAGCATATTTACCCACTCCCCCAGCTTACTTAGTGTCATCCACAAATTTGCTGAGGGTGCTATCCGCCCCATCCTCCAGATCATTAATGTATCATACTCCCTTATCAGTATACTTCCAAGTACGTTTATTAGATGGAATCCTATTATTTTCTTTCTTCCCTCCTCAAATAAAATTCAGAACTGCCTGAGGGCTTGGAGTTGCTGAAGTAGCTCACCAGGACACAGTTGTGGTACCTTTTGCATTACATTCTAGAATGAAGACTGGGTATAAGCTGTCATATCAGGGCGACTGGTAGTAAGGTAGTTTGTTTGGGGGGCCAGCAGCTTAGTGAGAGAGCTCAATGGAAGCAGTGTAAATTTGTTAATGCATGAAGAGACAGTTTGGTGCCATTTGCTAACAATAAGTCTTGTAGGGAAGGTCTGAGAAATAGGTAACAGTTGAGAAGACTAGATTAGCTGAGACATCTTGAACTCTGTGAAGGGGATTTACTCTCTCCTAGTGGTATTTTAAGTATTATTAGAGGAAAGTTTTCTTTCTGATTTATTATTTATTGTATATTCCTGAATATTGCATGATATTTCTATTTTGTTTATAAAATGTTTATTATTAACGTATTAGTGCTTGTTCTTTTCATAGCTGTAGATAAATAAATGCATCTGTTTATTTTAAATTACAGTTACCTTTCTGTGACCCTTACTCACATTGAATAGTACCTTACTCTGTGAGTTGTCCTCTAGAAGGCAATGACATAAATTGTGGTTTGGCCTTTTGTGGCAATGCAGAGGCATAAGGGGGGAACAATACCCCTAATCCTCCCTCCTTTGTGTGGTCTTTCTGCATCTCCGTCACAGGCATGGGTGGCAAGCAGGAGGTTGCATGCCTGAGTTCCTCACCTCTCTCAGCATATGTGGGCGAGGGTTGGTGTGGAAAAGGGAATGAGTGGACCCTGGGCTCTGCCTTCTCAATGTGCTGGTCAGTACAGCTGAGCTGGCATGGATAGTTAGTAACTGCTACTGTTAAGGATCTGCAGTGATTACTTTTTCCAGGAGTAAGTGGCGAGCAGGAAGGAATTGCTGCTCTTGGGGTGGCACACTTACCATGCTGTTTGTTACAGAGGGCTGAATGTAAAAGGACAATCCAGCCCAATGAGACTAATTGTGGAATTAAGGTATTACTTACTGTGAGTAAAGGTGGTGCCCCCAGAGTGTTTCATAGGTTAGGTACAAAAGGGACTAAGCAGGTAAGGTGGTCCACCTGCAAATCACATTACATATCGGGAAAGGCATAAGGTGGTCAAAATATAGTACCCTGTCCTAAAGAATCTCAACCAAAAATATTATGATCGTTATGATGAAATCCCTGAAAATAGCTACTGCTTACAGAAGGATTTTGATATGTGCAGTTAACAGCTATGAAATTCAGAGTAAAGCTGAGTAACATTTTTTGCCCAAAAGTTTTTTTCAGAAACAATGCAGATTCACGAACGCTGAAACATTTTGTAAATTCATGTCAATTTTGCTGAACTGTTTGTTTTGTGAAAAAAATCTGAAAAAATTAAACATTTCATTTCAGTGCTTTCTAAATGAAATGTTTTTTTCAGTTTGACATGACTTTTTGTTTTAAAATTTCCTTATTTTTTTAATTCAAAAGTATTTTAAAATGGTTGAAATTGAAACATTATGATTTTATTGAAACATTTCATTTGCACTGAAACAACATTTTTCTAAACTTTTGAAAACGTTAACTTTCCTATCCTACCTGAAAATGAATTTGTTGCTGACTTTTCAAAATTGCCAGTGAAACAAAAAAATCCAGTATTTTCCAGCTCTAGTTCTGAGTATTTTCAAAGATGAGATCTGAAAATAGACCTATTGACTGATCATATTAAAAGTTGAGTGATTTTTCAAGTTTTTATCTACCAGTTTTTTTAGTACTACATAATCATAATTTAGATAATTTAGATGTTGCCAGTCAATAGCACAGACTCGTTTGGTTTGGTATACCATGGTTTGGTAGATACACTGGAGGGAATGTTAGGATACAGTGTGACCTAGACAAATTGGAGGATTGGGCCAAAAGAAATCTCATGAGGTTCAACAAAGACAACCGCAGAATCCTCCACTTAGGACAGAAGAATCTCCTCCACTGCTACAGACTGGTGACCATGCAGAGCTACAGACTAGGGACCAATGGGCTAGCAGCAGTTCTGCAGAAAAGGACCTGGGGGTTACAGTGGACAAGAAGCTGGATATGAGTCAACAGTGTGCCCTTATTGCCAAGAAGGCTAACGGCATATTGGGCTGCATTAGTAGGAGCATTGCTAGCAGACTGCCACCCCCACCCCTCCCCCCCCATTACAGGAAGCATGTGGACAAATTGGAGAGAGACCAGTGAAGGGCAACAAAAATGATTAGGGGGTTGGAACACATGACTTATGAGGGGAGGCTGAGGGAACTGGGCTTGTTTAGTCTGCAGAAGAGAAGAATGAGGGGAAATTTGATAGCAGCCTTTAACTACCTTAAAGGGGGTTCCAAGGAGGATGGAGCTAGGCTGTTCTCAGTGGCGGCAGATGACAGAACAAAGAGGAATGGTCTCAATTTGCATTGAGGGAGGTCTAGGTTGGATATTAGGAACATCTTTTTCACTGCGAGTATGTCTTCACTGATGGTGACAAATACACCGCTGTCAGATCAATTTATCCGGATCGATAGAGCGGAAGTGAAGACCTGCTCAATTGATCTGGAAGTCGATTTAATAAACCACCTCCCCCAAAAGCATAGCACTGCGTCGACGGGTACGCATTTCCCGTCGGTGCAGCGTAGTGGAGATGGCGCACAGAAGAGAATTTAGAAAGTCGACGTAAGTTACACAAGCTAGTCTACATAGCTTGCGTAACTCCCATGGACTGCTGCTGAATTTGCCTGTTAGTGTAGACCAGGCCTAGGAGAGTGGTGAAGCACTGGAATGGGTCACCTAGGAACATGGTGGAATCTCCATCCTTAGAGGTTTTTAAGGCCCGTCTTGACAAAGCCCTGGCTGGGATGATTTAGTTGGGGTCTGTCCTGCTTTGAGAAGGGGGTTGGACTAGATGACCTCCTGGGGTCCCTTCCAACCCTAATATTGTATGATTCTATGATATTTCCTAGAAAAAACAGTAGAATGCAATAGCTAACCATAATTTTTCACTGATCTTTGTAAAAATCTAAATTAGGCAAACAAAGAAAAAATGTGATTTGTTGCAGCCTTTGTAGACAGTTAAACAACTGTACGTACATTTCAGTTTCAGCTGGTTGCTTTGAAATGTGAAAAGCATGCTTTAAGCAGTTTTTTTTTTAAATACAGTTAGTCTCATTTCTTTTATGCCTTTTTCACAGCACTCTATCACCTCCCACTCATCTTTAGAAAACCTCTATAGTTATTCCCACTGATTAAATTGGTGCTTACCAGTGAGTACAGAGCTTATTTCTGCAGTCTATGCCTCTTATGGCTCTGACATTGTCCACCTTTTGAAGAATGACAGTAACTTGTGGACATTTTTTTATTTACCTGTTTAATCCTCGAAATAAAGTTCACATATAGAAACAATGTATGGCTCTGGCAGATGGAATGAACGAGAACATTTACAAGCAGGCAATCAACCATACTATTCCTTCTGTGGATAATTATGCCAGTTGGATAGTTGTGTTATAAACGTTTTTGGATAAATGTAAGTTACCATTCTTGTTTACTGTTCTAAAACCTATTTTTTGCTTAATGTCCAAGTGAAGTGTAGAAATAATGGCTCAGCACACAAGATCAGAGCTAGGAATGAACTCTTGGACTTTTTCATCTTCAGGGCTAATAGCATTACAGGAGTGATGTTCTATCACCAGGGTGAATGTAGAGTTGGTTAGTTTCACTCCAGATACATCTGTAGCTTACAGCGGAAACATACTGAGAGCGTAACAAAAACAAGAAAGAGAAGGAAATGGGCTTACAAAGCATAAAAATATTGGCCCAGAATAAATGAGCAGTTGAAATCCTAAAGAGTAATGTTTAATATAGAGCCACTACATCTGTAGAAAGGAGGGGGTGGAAGGTACATGCATACTTTTCCCCAGGCCTTGAAAGACAGTATTTACCAGGCATAACAGCTGTAAAGATGCTAATGATAATGAAGAGGCAGCAGGAAGCATGTTCACAGAGAGGAGGGTGGAAGGAATAAGGCATGGGCCTGTGCCTATTTGACAGTGTTGCTCTCAGGGCCACCCAAAAGTTGATTTTAAACACAGCAGGAAAGTTAAGAACATAAGAATAGCCATACTGTGTCAGGACAGTAGTCAGCTAAAGTGTCTAATAATTCTGTTCTTTACTATAATTTCAGCCAATTTGTGTGGTACTGAAGTTAGGCTTACCAGCCTGTAATTGCCAGGATCGCCTCTGGAGACTTAAAAAAATTGGTGTCACGTTAACTATCCTCCTGTCATCTGGTTATAGAACTGATTTAAGTGACAAGTTACATGTTACGGTTAGCAGTTCTGCAATTTCATATTTGAGTTCCTTCAGAACTCTTGTGTGAATACTACCTGGTTTAAAAAATACTTACTGGAAAAAAACATAAAAAGTTAGAATATGTCACTGAAAGGATGTATTAGGAAAATGTTATCTAGTCTAATTTTAAAAAATGCACTAAAGGGACACTGTAAACCTATCTTTTGATTTAACATGACATCCACAGAGCTGAAGAAGCCTGTCTCTAGGGACCCTTTAATGGGACTACTTACTCAAGTAAAGGCTTTCAAGATTAGTTTGTTTTAATAAGGCAATTCTTATGTAATTCTCTCATGACCCATCCAACTAGTCTGGGATTCTATTCCTGGTATTCTAGAGATGAAAGAAACCAAAAAATAAAATCCTGTAACAAATTACCTGGTCAGGTTTTCAGTACAATGGTGGGTTGGGAGAAGTGAAAAAAATATTCCTGATCCCCTTTGGTGAGCCTCTGGAGTGCAGCAAACCAGTTCTTCTTCGAGTGCTTCCTCATGTTGATTCCATTCTAGGTGTGTGCGTGCCAACGTGCACGATTACTGGAACTTTTTCCCCTTTAGCGGTATGCGTAGGGCTGGCTCATGCACCCTCTGGCATCGCACACTTATGCTGTGGTGTAAGAGGGGTAGCTGGCCCTGCACCCTCTTAGTTCCTTCTTTCCATTAGTGACGGTTGCTGGAATTCCTTTCTCGCTTGCAACTGCAAAGCATTGTGTTGTAGATAAACAGTTCCAGGCACTGGTCCCCCTCCCTGTGCAGTCGCTCCCCGGTACTGCGGAGGGGTCGGATGGAGGAGTTGGCAGCCCCACCTTGGTCATTGGGAACAGACTCCCATTCCTCAGCATTGGAGAGGGGGGAGCATAGCCTTGAGCTGAGCCAGCACCAGCACTGTTACAAGGGTTACGGGAGGAGCGGTGTCTTCAACATCAGTCTGGCCCCAGGGACAATGGCTGACTCCATGGAGATCCCCATGACACCAGGGCCATGCTTGTTCCACTCCTCAGCGAAACAGTCCGCAGTGCCGCCTACTGTTGAAGGGTTGCAGGACTCGGAATCTGAAAGTGATTTGGAGCCTCGTGCATTCCCCTGAGCCCAGAACCAAAATCAGTGACCACCGCCTCCACCACCAGTTTTGCCTTCATCCTTGTTGTCCCCAGATGGGGTGGAGTTGGTGGAACCCTCCGTGCCCTTGCGTGATTTCAGGGCACACCAGGAGCTCCTGAAGAAGATGGCTCCAACCTGAGCTTAGCGATTGAGGAGCTCCATGACACCTTGGACACCTTGTTCCATGTGTTGGCTGCAGCAGCGCTGGCCTGGGTTGCGCTACCCGTACACGACAGTGTGTTAAGGTTGGTTAAGGCCCTGTGGCAAGCTCCATTGTCACTGCCTCCAGCCTCGAAAAGGGCCAAGAAAAAGTATTACGTCCTCGCTAAGGGGTTTGAATACCTTTTCACCCACCCTTCTCCAGCGTCTCTCATAGTGGCTGCAGCCAATGAGAGGGACAGATAGGGACAACCGAGCTCCACCCCAAAAAATAAGGAAGCAGAGTGCTTAGACTTGTTCAGCCGCAAAGTTTATTCTACGGCAAGCCTGCAGTTCCAAATAGCCAACCAGTAGGCCCTCCTTGGGAGATACAACTTTAATATTTGGAACTCGTTGACTAAGTTCACCGAACTCCTTCCAAGGAACATTCCCAGGATTTCACCACCATCCTGGAAGAAGGGAAGGCAGTGGCAAGGGCAACCCTTCAGGTGTCCCTGAATACGGCGGATTTGGCAGCACAATCAATGGCCTGCGCTGTATCTATGCACAGGTCATCATGGCTACAGTCCTCGGGTCTATCACAAGAGGTGCAAAACTCCATCCAGGATCTTCTGTTCTGATCTGCTCTTCTCCGACCAAACGGACCTTTGCTGACTCCGTCTATCCTCCTGTATCAGACTATGCTATGAGCAGGAAGGAGTGTCGCCTTCCCCGTCTATCACAGCTAATTCCATCAGAGCACAAGCCTCATCGGTGGCTTTTCTGGTGCAGGTGCTAGTGCAGGATATTTGTAAAATTGCTACCTGGTCCTCAGTACACACCTTTACGTCCCCCTATGCTATAGTGCAACAGGGTCACGGTGACGCCAGCTTCTGCAGTGCTGCAGACAGTGCATCCATGAACTCCGAGCCCACCTCCGAAGGCTCTGCTGGGAGTCACCTAGAATGGAATTGACATGAGCAAGCACTTGAAGAAAAAATGGTTGCTTACCTATAGTAACCATTGTTCTTCGAGATGTATTGCTCATGTCCATTACATGACCCGCCCTCAGTCCTCACCATTGGAGTTGATGGCAAGAAGGAACTGGGAAGGGTTCAGGACTGGCTACCTCTCTTATACTGCAGCGTAAGCATGCGACGCCAGAGAGCACAGGAGCTGGCCCTACAGGTACTACTAAAGGGAAGAACGTTCCAATAACGATGCATGTTGGTGCACACACACCTAGAATGGAATGGACATGAGCAACACATCTTGAAGAACAACAGTTACTACAGGTAAGCAAATGTTTTTTAGACTCTATCCCTTATAATTATAACCTAGCAATTATAATTATGCATATGCTATTGTTACTTGTGTGTATTTAAAAGCTTACTTAACTATTTGATTAAATAATATTTTGTGGCAATAAATTTCAAAAATTAAATATACATTGCATAAAAAAAGGTATCTTGGAGTGAATTCTTGGTATTGTTTTATGGAACAGGGAGCATGAGAGCATTCAGCTAACTTTCACCATGCTGTTGATATTCACTCAGAATTCCTGAACATATGGCATTAATATTTGAATTTTGTACATATTCAAAGAAGGGTTCTGTTTCTGGACATGTGGAATTACTCTTAAGAGTGCCTTACATCTTTTATTATAGGGTATTATATAGTACTGTAAAGATGTTACTGGATTTTCTGCTTGATGTCCGTTTTCAGAGTTGAAATTTAATTCTAGGGCTTGGGGTCTGCATTTTTCAAAGTTTGTAGAACTGTAATCCTTTAAAAAAATATTGTATATAAAATAGCAAGCTGTTTTGTATTTGCTAAAAGCTGAGAAAGTTATTACTTTAGCTTTTGCCAAGTAAGATGACTTTAAAAAGAAAAAGTTTATCAGAAAGGATTATGGAAGGAACAGATTTATGGCAAGTGTCTGATATATACCCAGAATCCTCATGTTCAACTAAACCAGACTTGCCCTACGCCTTCGGGAGCACAATGCCCTTAGCAAGTAGCTTTCGACAGCTTTTTCAGGAAGCAATATTTTTCTTCAAAAAAAGGGTCACTCCACTGTTTTTCTTTTTCCTTCTCTCCTGTCTTATCTTTTGAGTTCAGGAAGTACTTTAAATTTACAGCCAGCTTTGAAGGTATGAAATAAGTTCAGCCCCAGAAGTATTTCCTGTTATGGCATTAATCTAATTCCATGAAAGTAGAACTGATTTTTCATCTGTAAAGTAGATAACTGCCTAGAGCAGCAGACCATTACTCTGGGTTATCATGATAAAGAAGCTTAGTTTTGACACCAAAGTGTTTATCAGTCTAACCAGTGGAAGATTTCATCCTTTTTATTGAAAGAGATATTAATGAATTATAATATTTCTTTACTTCTTGAAGACAATATGAGTTCATGTTGAAAATGTTGACTTGAAATAACATTGTATCCATAACAAATTATAAACTCATTTGTAAAGTAAAACTACTGATACCTAGGGAAACAACGAATACTGTTTGAGAAAGTATTTCATACATACTCTGTAGTGCTGATTTCAATATTACAAAATAGCTTTAGAATTCTGGCTTACTACCAGAGCTTTCTGACTAGCATCAATGATATTGTGCAGTAAATCTATTTTGCTTAATTTTATGTATACTGCAAGTTCTATTACTTAGTGGCACCCAGGCACTCTAGACTGTGTATTTCATGGCAATTATTACACATTTTTTAAAAAAGATGGCTCAAGTGCCAAAACATAACAGTGCCAAAGCATACAGCAGTTACCTAAAAATTCACAGCCTGTCCTGTCTTATTGCTTAATTGTAACATTGTGTTTTATATACAAATAAATAGTAATAGTAATAAAAATAATAATTTTAGTACTTACATTATCAACTGGTATTTTGGGGACAATGCTTAAACTTGTCTATAAAAAACAATTCTGACCTGACACTTTAGCATTTAATGTCAGTATACTAGTGAAAAGTTTTATATACCAAGCTTATTTCAGTCCCTTAGAATTATGACTGCGAGATTTTCATATCATCAATCTTTAAAATAGGTACAATTTGACCCCTAACTATCTTGCTACTTCCGCTTAGAGTCCAGTCCTTCAATTGTATGTGCATAGGTGGAGCCTTTGTGCCCGCACAGTGCCTTTACCTTCAGTGAATTCTATATCAGTGCACCAGTCTGCCTGTGTTGATCAATTGCAGGGTCAGGGCC
Source organism: Emydura macquarii macquarii (assembly GCF_026122565.2). Lineage (NCBI taxonomy): Eukaryota > Metazoa > Chordata > Testudines > Chelidae > Emydura > Emydura macquarii. Next base: position 7,866,779 of record NW_027130204.1, read on the forward strand.
TAAATTATGGACAAGGCCTGGATTGCTTTTGATGTTTTGGGGAAAAACATGAGACTGTTCAGTGTGACTAAGCATTAATAGAGTGTCAATTGAACTTTTAAAAAAGCACTTAATGGATTTACAAGACAAGCCATACTGGCTCCAAAACAGTAGTTAAAGTCTGTTAGATAAATAATACAATATTATCCTCAAAATTATTTATACTTTCCAGCAAGTTTACCTTATGAAGCTGACCACAGCTAAATGTATAGGTAATGCATAAAAAATAGATGGATATGGTGCATACTTATCCAATGCTATGCATATTACCAATAAATTTGTACAGTATAATTTTGAATTGCTTGGATCTATGGAATCACTTGTCATGTGCTATCATGACTTTTTTTCAAAAATTACCATTTTTGTGTGTTATAGTGGAGTATCCACAGGCAAAAATATGTTGTAAGTAAAATTTGATACAAAAATTATTCAAATTTAAGCCATTTTTAAGAATCATGATTATTAACTGTGACTCTCTTAACTTTATGGTATCATGAGGTAAAAGTAATACTTTGCTTTTAAATCTAAATTCCTTTTAATTTCCCAGTGTATTTTAGTCTTCAACTCTATATATTGTAATATTTAAAATCTAAACATTTGGTTTGTTGATATGATTATTATGGATATTCATATTTCCTCTGAACGTATCTGTGGAGAATGCGAACATCTACAGAGTTAACCACATTTTTTTGTTAGAGATATAAACTCTCATATTTCAAGGGCATGAGCCAACTATTAGCTGACAGAGAATTAGGAAAAAACTTCATCAGTCCTCAAGTTAATCTATAATCTATGAAGTTTCTTGCACCTTCCTCTGAAGCAACTGGTGCTAGCCAATGTCAGAAACAAGAAACTAGACTAGAAGGATCACTGAAATGGGAACTCCTATGACCCCTAGGTTCTGAGAAAATGTTGGCTAAAATTCATACATTGTGTTCTTATGGATGTAATAAGAAAAATGACAGGAAAGGAGACCAAAAACCCCTATATGAAGATTGATGGACTAATCACCAACTCAGAACCCTTTTTGGAGAGAGTCGGTGATATCTGATTATTTTGCTAGCATGTGTTTAAGTTATTTTATTGTTTTAATATGTTTTCTCTATAAGGCTTTTCACCTTCAGAATAAATGTACTTGTTATAAAGGGCTGTGTGGTATCTTAACTGTGGCAATTACACTGTGAACCATCTCTGAGAAGAAGCAAAGCAGGCCTGTTTAGATAGTCTGTTTTTTGCTAGGGAATAGCACAGTGAAGGCAGGGAACTGTTCAGCCTAGAAATACCCCAGCCAGGAGAGGGAGAGATGTGTGTCTCCATCCAAGAAAGATGATGGCTGTGGACCGTAGAGTGGGCATCTTTCCTACACCATAAAGAGGAAAGGCAGGTGCAGTTTTCCTCAACTGTGACAATTGGCATTCCTCTTTCACTGTACCATAATCGTCATTCTAAAAATGTGTCTGTGCATCCTTGGGCTATTTCACAAACAGGGAAGCAAGTCACCACTACTATATCTGCTAGTGGCTTGCCTTCATCTGCTTTGGCTATTCTGTAATAAAGACCATCTATAGTGGCCAAAATGATGATAAAATACTCCAAAAACTAAGAATAAGGAAGGTTTTGAAAAATATATTTTCACTAGCAATCCCACACCAGGATTTCATTTATGTGTATGCAAAGTTTTCATTGCTTACTGAGAGGGTGGGGGTATACCTTATATCAGTTCAGTGTTTTTGAGTCACTAGCACTTGGATCACTCTAGTCTTTTTTCATGCCATTTCAAGGCTGCCAAGTCATTTAAAGTGTGGAGGAGAGACTGGGTGAGTCACTGTTGATTGTTTGAGAATATTTTATATGTTTGGATCTTGCAGCCAGACTTTGGGGAAGACAGGATTGGTAGTCCCGCATGCTCACGTCTGTTCTCAACAATTCATAATGTCTTTTGCCTAGCACAGCTGCTAGCTCCTTTTAGAATATTTTAATGCTGTTTGTACATACACTAGTGTTTATTGCATGTATGCACATGTTATAGTGTTACATTCACAATGCTCAACTTAAGTTTGTGTTTTTGTTTTCATTATATACAGCTTTTTCAGGGGAGGATAAATTTAATGTAAATATCATCTCTACAAGTCACAGGTCAACATTTCTCTTGAAAATTTGAACACAATTAGCCATCTGTTAGCTCTTTGCTCAATCATGAGTGAAAAAAATACTTAAAAATTAATATATAATACATTAACTACTTTTAATTGCTTGTTCTCTCTCCTGTAATGGAAAAGCATCTTGATTATTTTATGTGAAATTTCACAAAATATTTAACTGAACTAATTTTTCTATTTCTCAAAAATAGGAAAAGGGACAAGCTATTCCCCTGTTTAAGTAATTACAAATATGCACATTAAATCAATAATATTTTGATCACTCAGACTTCCTGAACACTTATTATATAGAACAAAAGTAAGCATCATTTCAACTCCATCATCAGTAACTACATTTACCCCAGCATTTGCAGTACTAACCATTCTATTTACATATAAAGGAATCCCAATAAATCCTGCTGTCAAAGTGAATACTATATTATAGTACCTGTCCATTAAAAAAATTCTCATCATCATAGAAACCATATAACAGTTCATATGGAAGCATAAAAAGAATAAATAATTACTTTAAAACAAGAAGATAGAAACAGATCATCCTGATGTGTCAGAGCGCTGTGTCTTCTCACATTTGTAATCCACCAATGGAGAAGAGGAAATATAATCTCCAGAACGTAATCCCCTAAAGTTTAAAAGTATTAGTGAAGACCCATTAGCTCATGATGACACTTGCTTAATTACATATTGCCTTTTATGGAGAAAAATCTCATGTAAGCCCTGGAGTTCGCAGCAGTTTCACAGCCCAGGCAAACTTCCAGCAGTGCTCAAAATTGAATGTTTCCCTTTATACTTGTCTCTTGTATTTCTACTTCTGTTGCCTCATTTGTGCCTTTTGCAAACAGCCCCATTGTTTAGTAAATGTTAACTAATTTAAAATTAAACATAGGGAAGAGAAGAGGAGATTGGGTGGCAAGGATGGTGGGGAGTGCAAGAAGGGAAAATGTAAGGAGAGCACTTTTTTATATTTAAACAATTAGCCATACCAGGGACACCTATGACAAAGAGGCCCAAACTTCTAACCTTTTAAAAACCTTTGTTCAGAATTCCTTAGAGCTTTTTTAAATAGTACAACTTAAGTGTAGTAGGTAAATGTTCCCCACTGCTTAGGAGGGAGAGTGCCCACGAAGAGCCCGATAGTTGAATGCATAATGCTTTGCATTGGTGCTGTTCAAGGACATACAGGTGGGCAGGTATAGGAGTGGCAGCTCATGGCTAGTTCCAACAACTATACAGATTCAGTGGCTAAACATGGTTTATAATGGAGAACAGTAGCTCACTATGGCCCTTTCTGGGTACATGGCATCAAGCAGAAGCCTCCCCCACTCCAGCTGATCAGCCACTTAGGTTGGGGCAAGCTCCTGCCAGATGCAGAACTACCCAAAGGAGATATCAGAACTCCCCACTGACATAACGCCACAGCTCAGCACCCTGATGACCTTACACTGGACATTGGCTACCACTCCTACTCCTGCAGCCATTGAAACTCTGTGGAACAGCTGGGCAATCATGCAAGGGGACTTTCACTAGTTGAGCTGAATAATTGTCCAAGGGTTCTTCTTACTGGCTTTTTCCTTTTTGTTCCTCTCTATCTTTCCTCCCCTCTCTCTTTCTCTGTCCCCCCAATCCTCCATTAAGATGCTAGTTAGGGGTGGAGGATGGAGACATTTGGCAAATAGGCAGGATAATGAAAAGTTAGTGAAGTAACTCAGGTTAGTTACTGGCAGTGGGCTTGCCAAGTACAAAAGGGTAACTAAACAGCGGATAGAAATTTTTATTTTAAATGTAAAAACAATGGCTAAGTAATTTGGAGGGACAGCTGAGAGTTTACTAAGGAGGATACAAAAACATCATGAATCTAATAAGATGTTTGCCTATCAAACCTTCAGTCGCTTTGCTTGTGTGTTGCATCCCTTTCCCCATTCTCTCTCTTTTTTTTTTTTTTTTTTTTTAAGTTGTAAGCTCTTTGCGGATAGAGACTCTCTCCCTTTGTGCATAAAGCACCTAACATAATGAAATCCCAGTCCTGATTGATTGGGGCTTTGGAATGGGTTCCACCACAATATGAATAAATAATAAAATCTTATTAATAATGAGCAGCAGTAACAGCTCAGATGCACAGGCGTACGCAGTCTCCAGGATTCCTCTCCCTGTCCCCTTGCTCCCCAATTAATCAGCTTCACATAGCCTGCTAACTTTGGCTTTCTTGGGGTAATGCAAATCTCTTCTATGGAGGAAATATACTTACTCAAGCAAAACTCCCATTCACTGAGTAAGAGCCACTTTTAAATGCAAGGGTCACTTGTTTAAAGTAGTAAGAGATATAAATGAAAATGTTCTGTAAGCAAAATTGTTTCTGAAATGTTTTGTGAGGTACAAGTCTAGCAGAATTTCACATTATTGATATAAATAATTGCACCTCCCTTTCCACTCCTCCTCTTTCCTGTTGAACTGATGTGCAGCAATATCAGGCAGATGACAAAGGAAAATCAGCTGTTCATGGACATAGACATCCTAATAAGCACTTAGTAAGATACTTAATGATTAAGGTATGTATTAATTAGTAACAAATGTTTGGTGTTATTAATAGATCTATATTTAATTACAATATTAAATACCTTATATGTCTTATGATTAATTCTGTCACTAAAGCAAGCATTTACATGTTTATAAATAAGTGGTGATTGCTGAGTAATTATAATTAAATTGACTAAAATGAATTTTAACTGTGTAAGTGCAACCTGCTTCTCTCATTCAGCTTGGAAATTAATTAAACTTCTCCCGGTTTTCTTTCCAACCTATTTGCATAGCTGCATTAGAGCTATTAACAATGTGTTTAAGTATATTTTCTCTTTTGGAAAGATAATGCAAAACAGATTGCAAAATAGGAGTCCATTCTTGACCATGCAAGTGATGTTCTTGTTTCATAATCTAATGTTTGTGCTTTCATTTGTGCAGCTCTGTATATTTGTAAACAAATGAGTAATACATCCCTTGTGCATATGTTGCAGAAACCTGCCAATCAGGACACCACTGCATAGTTCATAAGAGGAATAAAACAGCCAACTACAACATCTCTTTATTTTAGAACTGGTTGTGCCAAATTAGCAAATATCTTAGAGTTCAATCCTGCTCCTCTTGAAGTTGGCCAAACTTTTATTTGACTTCATCAATATCAGACTACTGTTTTGTACATAAGGAGCTTGCTTTAGTGGTCTAAGGTACAGATTTTGAAACAGATACGTTCCTTAGAACCACATATTTTAATTCTGACAGTGTCAATTCACCACTTCATCCTTTAGAGAGAGAGAATGTCAGTGCCCTCTATTTAAAAAACAGAGTCCTTTGTGCTTTTTGTGGACACCTGCCTCAGAGTAAGGATTAGTTGATGTTGTGGCACTAGTGGCAGCTCAAGCAAATCACTTGAGTCCAAGCCTGCCTGACCACCTGCGTCCAAGTTTGAGTGGTTAGGCCAGGCCATCACCCATAGTGCAACATACCCAAAGGTTTTAGGCAGGTTTGTACTTGACAAAGCTCAGACGTGCCTCCACTACCACTTCCCATGCTTCCACAGCAACCCTGCTATTTATAGTTTTACTAGCCCAATGAGAGTTAGCAGGAATATGTGTACACCAGCCGGGGAATCACACCACTAGCTCATAGTTCGGACGTAGCATTAATGTACAGGAAGAGTGTCTGCACTTATTGCGGAGCAGCTAGTGTGCATTAAATTCATACTCTACTTCATTGTGCAATAACTTCCTGGTGTAGACAAGCACTTAATGTGAGAAAGAGTGGCAGAATCAGACCCATGTAATCAATTTTCTAGATCCTCCAAGAACTTTAGAATTAACCAGACTCTTCCAAGCCTGTATCAGGGAAGGAAGGGTACTCGTGGTTAAGACACAGGATCTGGAGCCATGAGAAATGGTTCTATTCCTGGCTGTGCCACAGACTTCTTGAATAACCTTGGGTTATGGAAATGCTGTTTGGCTTAATTCATTAATGGTTGTAAAGTGTTTTGAATTTCTTCGGTGGTATAAGCACAAAATAATATTATTAGCCTTGTTGTTGACTACTTGCTTATGGTATAATATCTTTTTACAATATTTTCTTCTGCAATCACTAATAAGTATATGTAGAGTATATCTATGGGTCCCATCTGTATCCATTATGATGGTGATGTAATCAGTGAGGAAATTTGTGCTTCTGGAGAAATAAGAAGCATGTTTTAAGAAAATGAAACTGTCTTGAATTTCCTATTTTGAAACATGATTATGAATTTATGATGTTACAAAATTGGGATTACATTTTGTTTCACTTGTCTTTCATAGGGATATTTTCAAAATTGATTTGTGCCTTTACATACTTTTTTCTGCAATCCTAAAATTTTGCTCCCTGTAAAGCCAGAACTGGCAATGGTCATTCTTTAGGATTTTCAATATCAATTTGATCAAAAGTAAATAGCAAAATCAAATCCTTTTTAAGATGGCTCTGTTTGCTTTTGAATAGGGTGAAAAGAAGCCCTCTGAGGCCTTACAGCAGTCTTGCAGAAATGAACTTGGAACTTTTATCTCCTAGTTACATAACTAACATGGTGTAGGTATAGATAAGAAAAGTCAGTGATAATGTACAATATCTGACTAAGAGAACAGTATGACAGATATTTTTTATCAATTCTGATATTTCAGCATCCAGCAGAAGCTAATACAGCTAATAAAGCTAATACAGATGTAGAATTGCTGCAAGACATTATTGATTTTACCATCTCTCATCAGTTGCAAATTAATTTTTTGGCAGTTTATAAAACAGTTCTTGATTTAATTGTAGATGAGAATTTCTAATTCAACTGAATTAAACTGATACAGCGTTGGGGGATTGAGCTAGAAGTGAAATCTGAGTCATGTACTCAAATATTGGAAGTCACACACTCTGAAACAGTAAATCCTTGGTATTCTTCAGGCAGGCTGAGTTCCTTACCAAACATCATAATGGTACCTCTGTGAGACAAGTAAAAACAACTTAATATATAATGTTTCTATATTTTATCCTTTTCAGCACAAATATTTGTTTTAGGATTAGAGGTTGAGATAAATGTTTCAAAGACTAATTAACAATGCTATCTTATTATCTTAACTTATCAGTAGGTCATTGGCCTCTTAATGCATGAAAATTGCTTTATTACCACTTCTAATTAAGCATCTAGAAGATGTCAAATGAGAAAAAGCAAGTGGACTTCCTTTCTACCTTTTTTCAAGGGTTATGATGTTACAAACCTGCCTTCCTTTTTTGAAACTGCTGTATATGTTTGGAGGGGGGTTGCTTTATTGGCTTGCAAGAACAATAGACAAAATTCAAGTCCTATCAAATGAAAGCTCCCTTGCTGGAACAAAAGTTGCACTTTCATGCTTGCGGGAGAATGAATGTAATACCACCTTGCATTTATATAGCACTTTTCTGGTACTCAAGACAGTTTAACATACTGTAGCAGTGCAGGATTGAATTTTTTTTTTTAAATGAACTCTAAAACATTTTCATCACTTTTAGCCCTTGAGAAAAAGTGGACAAGATAACTAATTTCATGACTTTTCTGTGACTTGATTGTGACAGGTATTGTCCACTCTTTCCATGGTAGATGTGTGTGAAGGACAGGGGGCTTTGGCTCTTCTCTACAAATGTATTTTCCCACAGGCTTTTGAGTCGACATTTGTTTTTCAAGAGATTCATATGCAGTAGGCAGTGCAGGTGGAAATGCCATCTTGTACTTCTAGTAATCAAATCAGTATTACAAGACTCTAGGCAAAAATGGTGAAATATCAGGTAGAGAGAAGGGCAAATTCTTGCAGGTTATAAACCAGTAGAACATAGATTTATTTCTTCATAATAAGTGGTTCTACATGGAGAGTGATCAAGAAGGATCCCTGGATTCTTTACAGATTTGATTAACTTTGGGTTCAATTCCCACTGTCCCAAAGACTTCCCGTGTAACCTTAGGCGAATCTCTCAGCTTCTCTGTGTCTCAGTTCTCCCTCCCTCCACCTCATAGGAGTGTGTGAGGATAAAAGCACTAAAGCTTGTAAAACACTTTGAGATCTACTGATGGAAAGAGCTATATAAGAACTGGGTATTAGTAGTAGTAATAGTAATAGTATCATAATTTATTTTATTATACCATCCTTATCACTAGGGTAATGGAGCATCTTCCAACAGTGCATTAAGCAATGTGACATGTGGTTCCTTTTCCACTTTTCTCTTCAGGGGGAAAATCACGTGTAGTCTTTGTTTTGTTTGCTGTTTTTAATGTCCCTTATGTTTTGTTTTTTAATATAATATGCTAGGTCCTTCTTTTTTTTTGGTGACTGTGTTGAAGGGTATTGTGCATTGAAACAAAAAGTGGTGAGGTTTGAAATAGTTCTTGGTTTCTACAGGACTGAGTTTCACTGTTATCTGTCAATCCCTTAGAATGCTCTGTCTCCTGCATGGACAAGCTTCAGCCTTGGGGTGCGTAATTCGATGGGGCAGAGCTAAAGACTATGGTCTTGATGCTGCAGCATGAGGTGATCTTTCAGACATTATGGGTCCAAACCATTCTGAACTTTGTAGTTAAGGATTGACACCTTGACTGTAATACATTTTTCTGTGGGAATGTAGTGAGTGGAGGACAGATGTGTTGCATTTATCTATTACACAACTCACCCTCCTTCCCCAACATATCAGAGTCTGCCATCAGGTGCTGGTGTGCAGAACTAGAGGAAGGATGGGCTAGTGTATGTCCTATGATTGGTTTGTTACAAGTAAATCATCTGTGGAGGTCAAATTGGCAGTTACCAAGCACCTAGTAATGTCTTACTCTCTAAAGTAGATAGTTAACGGAGGGGAAAAAAAGGGGCTCATTCTCAGAAAGAATTGGAAAATTATCCTGCCTAACCCTAACTGCGTTCAATAATCATAATAATGCCTCGCTCTTTGTAGGGCTTTTCATTACTAGATCTCAAAGCACTTTAAAAAAGGAAGTCAGTATCATTATCTCTATTTTACAGTTAAGGAAACTGAGATGCATAGAAGTGAAATGACAGAGCCAAGATCCCCAGCAGAATCAAAACTGGGAATAGAGTCCAAATCTCCCAAATCCCAGTCCAATGCTCTATCCATTTGGCTATTCTGCCTCCAACCTACAGGGTGGATAAAGCAGTGTTTCCCACCTTGGCAATCTTACTCTAGATCTGATCATCAGCCCCAGGGCTGTTTAAGGCTCCTACTACAATACCCACTGAAGGCATAGAAAACAAAAGCATTCATGTGAATATTCACTAAAGGTGAAGACCTTGAGGAACCATAGCTTGCAGGCCCCATTTCTTCAGCAGATGCTTCATCTAAGACCTATTCCGCATATGCATTACTGTGGACATGAGCCTGTTTGGGTTGGTAGCACATGCTCCACTGAAATTAGTGCAGAGAAAATGGTCCACCAGGGAGAATTTTTGGGCTTCAACACCTGAAGGTCTCTGGATGATTTATCACAAATAAACTACTTACTCAGTTTACTTGTCCAATTAGATAGCGGGGTCAGAATTAAGCCCATAGGTTCTCAATTATCTGTAGTTTTCAATACTAACATTCAGACACTGAATCGTGCTTTATATCATAATTTATAGAGAACAATGGACTTAACAAAGTTCAGGCAAAGGTTCTTGAGCTGTCTTGCTGCTTTATTCTGCCATATCTCCAGGCCCAATAAATATCCTGGAATTGTGAACAATGCAAATAATTGTAGGAGAAGCATCCAGACATCACCTATCTTGTTATAGTCAGATAGCAGATTGACAGTGGCTTATTAAAGTCATCAGAGAGGAACCAAATGCAGACCCACCTAAATGAAGCATTTCTTCTGCCAATTTTTCCCCATAACTTGGTTACAGGTGTAGGTATCCACCCACTACAGCATTGTCCTGTGCTAAGGTGTGGCTAAAAGTTTTTATGTCACTGTGACTCTAGGCCCGAAAAAGCCAAGCAACTTTGCAAGTTGCATGGCCAAACTCAAGATATATTATAGGAAAATACAATGGTAGTGAGGGTCATTCTTTATAAGTAGACTAGAGCTTTGATATGCAAGTGTATTGTTGGTAGTTGTTTGATCTTGTTTATGTATCTCTTGTTAGAGGTTAGCAATGTAGATAAACTGCTTTCTTGTCTATCACTGTTCTATTGCTTAAGGGTTCAAAACGAACCTATGAACATTTAGATGGTACTTTGAATGTAACGGTACTATTGTTTGTATTTCTTGTTGTAGTTTAATTAGTAAATACCTGTAAATGGTTGTAAATGGCCAATTGCCTTGTGCTAAAGTAACTAGTTACCGGTGTGCACAGGACATCGGAGATGATACTTCAGAGTCCCAAGTAATCATCTATTAATTGTTCAAGGAGACACCTGCTGTCAAGAAAATCTCGGTCAGCCTGCATGGATCTATAAAAGACTCTAGTGGACTGATCTTTTTTATCTCAAATCTGTACAAGCTTGTCAGAGAAAGTTTGGATCGCAAGACTGAGATCCCAGCACTAGCCTGGAATCACCCTTCTAATTCTCATGGGAGAATTTGAACAAACTCTGCACGTGGATTGTTTAATCTTCATTTCTCTGGACTGGATTTCTAACGAAGAAGCTCTAAACAAGGACTGATGACCTCCAAGCTGTTTGGGTAATTTAAGAGATTTTGCAATTTGAGAACTTTGCAATTCAGTTATCATCTCTACTTTGAAACTAACATAAGAGCTTTATTTTCATCTGTATATGTATACTGACCTTTTAACCATTACTCTCTTTCCTTGTTTAAAATAAATGTTAGTTTAGTTAATAAGCATTGGCTTTAAGTGTGTAGTTGGGTAAGATCTGAACTATTCATTGACCTGTTTGGTAATGTGTTCGATCCTTTGGGATTGGTAGAACATTTTTACATATGATGATGAATAAAGATTTTCAGTAATCCCCATCATATTTGACTTGGCTGTCTGGGTGCTAACCAAAGGTCTGGATAGTTTTAAGGGAACTGTGTTTTGTCTATTGAATGACCAGTGAAGTCATCAGAACCTGTTTGTTGCTGGCTTGGTATATCTTATGAAAGAAAAACTACCAGTATTTAGGGCTTTGCCTACCCCATTCTTTTCAGTTTTCCCTGTTTAAACTATCTCAGCATGGCTCCCCTAGAGGCCAAAGTCATAGTCACTAAGAAATGTGAAGTAGCTTTAGAAAATTCCTTGGGAGCCTTCCAAAAAAGAGAGAAAAGCAGGACACATAACATTCCTCTTCTTGATTAGCTGCCACTTGTTTGACTGATGAGGATTTGTACAGCCAAGTTACATAAGACCTATAGGGTTGGATTCTGCCATTAAGTTCTAACTTGAATTGGGGACAGTTGCACTAATGAAAAAATATGAAATGTTGTGAATTAACAAATAAATGAACACGCATGATAAACCAGGATCATTTGTACTTCACAGCATGTACCTTGTTCATGTATTTTGACAAGTGCAGTTTAGCTTTAATTATTCATCATAATAGCATTAGAATAAATACACAAGTGTTGCTGTAAAATTCAGCAGCTTTCAGTCTCAGACAACAGGTGCCACACAGTGACTTTTGAGATATCACTGTGTTCTCCCTTGTTTATAATACTATGTTGTATCTGTTGGCAAATGTTGCCTTTTTAATGTAAACAACTGTAATAATAGTGTATTATGTAAAAATAATTAAGTCCTACTAATACCAGACCTCACTATATCACTGTGCTGTTAAATCTTATAAGTAATTAGTAGTAAGACTGCTAGACAAATTCAAACTGGAAATAAGGCATACGTTTTTAACAATGGGAGTAATTAACCACTGGAACACCTTACCGAGGCTTGTGGTAGATTCTCCATCACTGACAATTTTTAAAATAAGATTGTATGTTTTTCTAAAAGGTCTTCTCTGCGAATTATTTTGGGGAAGTTCTCTGTCCTGTGTTACAGATGAGGTCAGACTAGATGATCCCAATGATCCCTTCTGCCCTTGGAATCTCTGAATCATATAGTGCTGTTGGTGTGGAGGGGTTGTATATTTTGTTTATTTAACAGATGAGAATAAGTGACGTTTTGGGGAGTATATAAACAAAAAAACTTTATTTTTCCTCTTCCATCATGGTGGGTGAATGTGATGATGACCGCAATGTGATTAAGAGCAGACCCCTTTTAGGTTTATAACCCCTGTTATAGTCTGAATTACAGTTTTTATTTTGAAGCACTGGGGTTTTCAACCACATTCTGATGATGGGAAACATTTAATGTAGAAAGAGAAAATTGATTTCTCAGCTTGGAAATAACAAATGTAGATATGCACTACATGTTGAAGTATTTCAGAGATAATGTACAGATTGAGGGCTATTTTCCCCCATTCCCTGCTCTAGTCTATTAGCAGCCATTCATAAAATACTATGGTGATGAGAGCCATATAAGCACCTAGGTAGTGGGAAAACTGTACTCAACTAGAGTTTTCCATGTATTCTGTCTCTCAATACTACTATTCAGTAGTATTAGAATTTAAGCCCAGGTAACTGTAGTGTGTTGCTTTCCCTGGAACTGTGATGTGCGCTACCATAAAACAATGCCAGGAGTCAAAGAGTAAACTGTAGGGAAGAGTGAATGGACAAAAAAGCCTTCAGGAGCCATGTGTAACATACCACTTTTTTTTTCTTTCTTTTTTTTTTTTTTTTTTTAAAAGAAGTGTGGACTCGTGAAGTAGTAATAATTACAATCCCCAAGTTTTCCCACTGCTGAGGTTGGTGCTTTGAGTTGAATCACCTGATAAAAACGAAACAAAGGCCAATACATCAGAGGCAAACTCTCTCATTACACGTTTTAATTTCCTGGGTTTTTTATTAATTTGATGGAGCAGCTGCGGCTGATTTTTGGTAGAAAACTCTGGAAATTTTATGCAGTATGCTTGAAACTATGTACAGTACTTGCAGGTGTGAAATGGGAGTAGGACAGGAAGGAGTCTTTTATTTATCTTTAGTCGATATTGCAGAAACTTCATGTAAATTAAACCGCATTTGGCAAGACATATGCTAATATTGTATGTAGAAGAATGCTTTTCCAGGTTGCTTATTATTATTTCCACAGTATATAAAATACTGAAAAGGCTGGGAAAGCATATTCATCTGTTACAAATATGCTCCTCTTCTGCTAGTATGTGGCTAAAGTAGCACTGATAGTCTGTGCTACATTAGCTTTTTTTTCCCCTTTACATTCCCACTGTTACTACTCATTTGCTAGTGTAGCTTATGCTATCTAACATTGCTCAGAACAGGACTGGAGGACATGGTGGTTAAAAGGCTGTCTATACTACATTTTGTCTACACCTGACTTCTGCTCACCCCTACCTCTGCCCATATTCTCTGGCCCCACTGGCTTCCCGATCCCGGTCTCCCTCCCTAGGCTCCTCATCCATGGGAAGAGATGCTTACTATAAATATAAGGCCTTCTCAGTATAGCTAATGGAGGAGAGGAGTCACTGTGTGAAATCTCAGCATAGCAGGTTGGAGCATTAATGAGGCATAAGCAGCTAGACACTGGATGGAATTCACTAGTGTCACCAGCCCCAGCATATGGGTCCCTGTGGTTCCCGTAATGGTACGAGTTTCCAATCCCCACTGGTCTGATTCTAATCTGCAAGGATTTACTACCTGGAGGTAGGTTGCTCAGTTTTAATAAAGCTGCAGCCAGTTTGATTCTACACCATTCATCTTGCTTCATTTGCAGTCTGGAACTCTGCATCTGTATACCCTTACAATAATAATAAGATGCATGCTATGCGATTCCATTTCAAACAAAAAGTATCCAGAAAAGCCAATCTGGAAAACCTTCAATATTTGCAATAATCTTTTTTAAAGTGTATAAGCATCTCTGTTTGTTAAAAATAATTAAATCACAAGAATGGGCAACTCCCAGACAGCATACAAACCTTTTTAAAAAAAATAAAAGCACTACCAACTGGTGAACCACTAATTCACTCAGTGTAAAACAAAGACGCATTTCTGTAGGACTAACGACATGCATCCCATCTCCTTGACAACCGCTCTAATTACCTCAGCTTGGATGATCAATATTTGATCTTTTTCCCACCATGCAAACATGTCACTTTAACTCTATAGCTTTCTCTTAGCTTTTTGATAATTTGCAGCCAAGTGAGAATGGTCCATTCTATTTGTTCTTTTTGGCTTCAGGCCAAGGGTTCTCTCACTAGTATAATGCAGTTCATTCATGTGAATTTGTCAATCTCCTGCATAGTTTTTCACAAATTTAAGGCAATTAAAAGCCTTTATAAAGGATTGCACTTAACGTTATTATTGGTTGTTCAATAATTTTGCACTTAAAAATTACTTCATCATTTTCTTTCCCCTCATCTGTCCATGAAACAACTTCAGAAGAAAGGGAAAAAACAGCCATTTCATTGACTGGTTTATGTAAGAGATCTTACAGCTTTTAGAGTTGCAATTTAATGACATTTTAGAAATATTTAAATTGATAATTTAATTTTGAAGAGTAAGTTTTGGATGATGATTGAAAAGGTAGCTATTTTACCTGTAGTGTAAAATATATAGATGATGAAACAGGAGATGATTTTAAGAACAGCTCTGATAATCCTATAAAATGCTCATATGCAACAATGATAAAGAATAAAGGAATTCAGTTTTTGATATTTTTGTGATCATTAACTATTTTATTAGTACAAGGTTTCCTCTCTGTTAGACTGTTCTGAGAGATTTTTAAGGCTTAAGGCTTGTACACCGTACGGTGAGATGGTTCTTGGAAACGGAATTCAGTATATATTTTACGGCTGCTCAGAAGCTTTTGACTAGTTAGTCTAATTAAATGGGACACCCTGTTTAAATAATGGAATATGCTATGCAGCTCCATAATGCCTTTTTGAAGACTCAGATATTGCCATCCAAGCTGGAAATATAACATGTCTAAATACGTAACCTAATACTCTTAGTGAATTATTGAATTCCATTTGATGTCTGTATATGGAAAAGAAAACCAAGCGGTTAATGGTCAGCTACAGGTAGAACTCGGACAATACTTTTAGTAAAAATTTGCATTGAGGTTTTGAGACAGCTTTGTCACGGTGGATTACAGAATCTGCCAACATTAAAACAATTTTTCTTGCAGGTGTCACTTCAATTAAAAATGTTGTCTATGACAGGTAAAATAAAGAGTAAGATCACTGGTGAAAAGATATTAATCCATCCTTTAAAGAGTTTTGTGATGTAAGGATGACTGACAATGGTAGAACTGTTTTCTGAAGGATGATTGGCTGAGATTTCGGGTAGGTGCAACGTGACAGAAAGTGATGGGAGGCTGAGAGATCTTAAGTAGCAGAGCAATAGGAGCCTCTATATTTTGTTCCCTAACACTACAAAAATGACTGGTTTATTAAGAGCTCTCTCTAACACATCCGTGGCTTGCAACAGAAATTGGAAATTTATCGGTGGGATTGTCCTTCGGTCAGGACAGCTCTTTCCCATTTCCAGGAAAATCCATTCGGACTGAGTGGAATTTTAAATTGTCCAAAATCACAAGTTCCCATGTCAGGTTTGCTTAAAAGCACTTACTAGAATTTAACCATTGAAACCTCTCACCATCCTATTAGTACTGCACAAGCATTGTCCTGACATCATACCACACAAAACTGAACCTGTGGAAGAGACCCAAGTAAAACGACTGCTGATGAAGATGCACATGCACATTTCATAAGCACATAATAGAATTTGTTTTTTCTTTCAAAAAAATAAAGCGAATTACATACAAAATTTCCCAGTACACTTCATCCTGTACTCTGAATTAGGTTGAGGTCCTCTGAAAGAAGTAGTTTTCATACTTAAAGACTGTATCATAATGCATATGAACAAGGGAAAAGAATTAAGGGAGCACAGGGAAATCTAAATTTTGGCATTTCCTAGCTTTTAAGTTCTTCACTTTTCAATCTCCACATTAGTTGATCATAGGTTATTTGTATGGTGTAGTAAATATTCCAGAATAAACAATAGGGGAGAAGAGATTATCTGCTGTCCACTGTGCAAATCTTTTTCTCGTCGGAGTAAAAATGTTACTAGATGGTTTTCTAGATAGCAAAATAATCTTATGAACTTCTACAGAGCATGCTAGGTTAGAAATTGGAAATAGTCAACAACCCATAATCCAGGCAGGCCATAAACTGAAGTGACTGAATCAGGATGTAGGACTAGATAAATCCCATTTATTTAATCTGATTTGCCTCTGATTAGTTTGTATTTTCTTGTTCTTTGCCTGTGCTGTCTTGTGTGGGAATTGATTCATTTGAATTATAGAAATGTTAAGAAGGATGTGGGAATTTAATACTATCTCGTATATCGTCTGATGGTTTTTACTTTAGAAATGACTGCAATGTATTTGGTGCCTCACAGAACAGTTTAGATGCCTCATGCTCAGTGTATACCATATGTGTTAAATAGATTTAATGATGTACTATAGTAGTTTCAAAGAGCTGCAGAAAGTTTTAGTACAAGACCAATATGCCCAGGAGTAATTTCAGGGGCACTTACTTGTGCCACAGCACAAATTTGAGGATTAAATTAAATCTCATGCTATCCTAGGTTTGGCATTTTCAATTTACAGTGTTTTAACCCATAATTTTATTTTATGAATCTTGTTTACCATTACTGGCATTGAGCAAAAGAACAAAAGACTTGAGCGAATCATTCAGGATCTACACCAGACAAGCAATTCTTGAGATGAAACCATTGACACAGGTAGAGGATCATCTGCTTGGAGAAAACAAAAGATATTCCCATGGAAAGCCTTCTTTATTTAGGCTAATTGGATTCATCTGTGAAAAGTCTTCAAAATTAGTAAGGGCCTAATTTATGTGGGCAACATAATGCATTGCTTAACCCTAAGAGACAATCAAAAGAGAAGTTAAAACCTGTTATTTGTATAAAGTATGAGTTTTAACTGTTGCAAGATTGTGGGGTCAACATCATTTACCAAAATTATTTTTCTGTTCGAGACAACCCAAATCCAAGAGAAAATGTGAAAAACCCAACTACTAAATAAGGGATACTTCTTGGATAGATCACTGCATTTGGTTCTTGCATTGTCCCAATAGACTTTTTCAATAGAATATCATCACAGAGTTATGTTTGGCTTTTTACAGTTACACCTGTATTCCACCTGAAGTTTCATAATCTTTGCTGGAATTTCTATTCCACATATCATTGCCTTTAAAAATGACTTGTTACAAAGGCTTAAAAAGTTGCAGATATCACAAACACTAATTGACAATGTTAAGTCTTCTAAATAGAATTGCTGTTGTTAATTGAGAATTACATGTTCAAGTGCAGTTTTCCTTTTTGTGAAATGTTTGAAATGTCTTTGGATGTTCTATTCAGGGACTGCCACATCAGCCAAAAGGAGAAGATAATACTTCCCAGGCTTCCTGTATATGAATTTCAGGCAGTCTTTATAGAAAATAATACTCTATACACCAGAGCTGATTCAACTTGTGGTTGCAAATCACATACTTGTTGTTTTTTCTTTTTGTTTGGCTACATGTTCTATAAATCAGCCATGTTTTATTACATTTTTCATAATTTGTAATTCTTGACAAAGTAGTGTTTATGAAGAGGCTTGGTACTAGTTCCAGTAGCTGCCATAATACTGTAACATCTGGACTTAAAAGAATATGGTTTGATATGGATCTTAATGAGTGAGGATGAAGGAATACAAGAAACTGGGCTTGTAAAGAAAAACCTTATTGTGATGTTAAAACATTATAGAGAACGATTTCTTTTATTTTCTTATGAAGAACCCCTCTATCTAAAATAATTAATTATTGCTTAGATTAAATCACTAAGACTATAGAAAATATCTGAGTTAATAATAGTTTACCATATTAACACATACATCAGATTTTGATACTCTAACTCATGCTGAATATAATTCACTGGGACTACTGTTACGAAGTAAGGTAAATCAGGAGTAAGGGGTATAAGAATCTGAGCCTAATCGTTTCATAGACATGTCCATTGGTTGGGAGCACTTCATTTGCTATAAACGACTGCCTCAGTAGAGAGGCAAGATGGCAGATGCCTCTTTCTTTTGGCAGTTACCTTTTTTATATTATAACAGTTTTAGGACATGATGCAATACACATTTTTATAGCCAAGTGGAGTGACTAATTTTTTAAGCACAAATAGCTGTTCTTCCTTTAGGATTCTATTAGCAGTGGAAAAAGATCAAGGGTATTATTTTTAAATCTTCAAAAATTATAGAAAACGATCCTGTAAGGTTTTGAGATCACTGGTGCTGATTCAGCAAAGCACATAGGCACATAAATAGACTTGCAGGATCAAGCACATAAATTATATTTACAGAGACCTCTCTCCTTTCTTCGCCAGATGGAGAAGAAATGTCCTTCTTCCAAATCCAAAAGTTGTTCAAATTGATCGTTACATAAAGAAAATATTTTTAATTAGGTACAGTGTCTTTTCATGAACAAACATTTTTCAACTTCAAATATAATTTGGCTAAACTTCAGTAGAACATTTTGTTATGAGAGTAAGTGGGAAGCTGGTGGAAGAATGTCCAGTGGTTAGAGCACTAGCCTGTGCCATGGGAGATCAGCTTTCAATTTCCTGCTCTGCCGCAAACATCCTTGAGATCCTGGACAAGTCATTTAGTTTCTCAGTGTCTCAGTTCCCCATCTATAAAATGGAGATAGGGAAATACTAGATTATCTCATGGGAATATTCTGAGCATAAATACATTAAAGATTGTGAGGCACTCACATACCTCAATGCTGGGGCTATGTAAATACCTAAGATAGATAAGACAGATGGACTTTGTTCCTGGCTGCAAGATGTTTAACCTCTCTCTGCTGCAGTTTCCAATCTGCAAAATGGGTATAAAGCGTATATCCGTTACAGAACTGTAGTGAGGTTGAATTCATTGCTGTATCTTAAAAGCCTTTAATCTTCAAATAGAAGAAACTGTCGAGTAGAAGTTCAAATAATTGTTAGTAGTTGTTCCTGCAAAATAAAACATTCTGGAGGGAGCTTAAGGGAAATGTTATATTTAAGTTAAATCACAGTGTTCCATTTAATTTCTAACATCTTCATTTTTTAGTAGTTTGTATCTTTAAAAAAAAAAAAAAAAAAAAAGTCCCTCCCTTCCCTCTCCCAAAAATAAAGATTCTGAGTTTTAGCTATAAAGGACCTCTTCGGTTATCTTGACCAGTTCTGTTCTCTCTTGTAAGTAAATAAATAGAAAGAAATGACATACATGGAAATAGCCATTGTGGTGCTGCTTGTCAAGTTCATTTAGAAAACCAGTATCTGATTTTATTAAATGCATCTTGCTGAAGTAAAGCTCAATCTCTTGACACCCTGAAGTATCTTCATGATCTATTTCAGTATAAGCATTGTGTGCAAAATGGTGGAATAGTCTTCCTGCACCTTATAATAGTTTGTTAATTAAAAGTAAACAGGATTCTTAAGTGGAAAATGAAATTATCCCATTGCCTGAAATACCTTGATGCAGTTTTTATTACAGGTTGCATATGGTATCTGTTAGGAATTGGAGCTTGGGTTGGTTGTTGAATTATTGTGTGGATTAGCCCTAGCATTTGAAGGTTCTCGACTTTAAAAGCATGTGTCTGTTTTAAATCCTACATAAATTCCTCACAGTTTTTTAGAACAGTCTGTAACTTTAACCGGGACATTTTTTAACACCATAGCTTCAAGCCAACAGCAGGAGCAAATCTAAAATACTGCTTTGAATGGTTTCATAATATCATTTTAAAAATTCTTTTTAATTAGATAAATGCCCTTTCTTTAACTTTTCAATCTTTTTTTTTAGTTTGTTGCACAAGACAAATAGTAGAAAGACAAACTGAATTGAATTAAATATTAAAACAAAACTTTTCATTTTAGAGCTCACAGAAAAAACAAAACAAAAGTTCTTTTAAAACATTCGCTTTTTAATGCATATTTTAGGTTTCTTTTAAGACCTTTCCAAAACTATACAGATTTATCCTAGTAAGGAAAGTTATAGACTGTGTTGTCTCACAGGGCCACTAAAGTTTTCAAAAGGAAGTTCAATCCGTAATACAGTTTTCATATGTTGTTTTAATAAAAAAAAAAAAAATCAAATACCATTTGTGTGTTTCCATCACTGAATGGGAACCCATTGTTTGGTAATGGTTCCATACATCAGCAGCTACATTAAGGAAGAATGAAGTGCACTTCATTTCAAATCATGTTGATTGTATTTCTTTCAAATGACAAATACCTAAAGGATTACATCCATGTTACATATGAAAAACAGATAAATGATCTATTTGTATATTGGTGTGCTACTATGCATGCAGTGTGTGTGCATGCACATTTGTGTGTATATTTATACATATATTTGTGTGTGCGTGAACACACAAAATTTTTTTTGATTTTTATTAAACTGGGGAGATAAATACTATATTGATTTCCCCTCTTACCTTCTGACTCAGCAACAAGGAAAAAAAATTAGTATTCAATAATTGTGATATAATTAACAATAAAAGAGAAGTTACATTTACATTGCCTGTTCTGTTACCATTTTTCCACAATAACTTAGAACTTCATACAGGAATCTGTAATTGATGTATGGAAGGTATGGTGGAGATATTCAGTGTTTATAAGTATTGATCTGCATTGTGTATATATATGTATAAATGTGTGTGTAAAAAAAAAAAAAAAAGATGGCTGTTTTAATTTTACCATTTAAGATCATCAGTCTGGTTTATGCCTAAAGGATTTTAAAGAGTTTTTTCAAACATTTAAAGCTTGTCTATACTATCAATGCATTTGTGATGGGGGACCCTTTATAACACATTTGTCTCCTAACACTAGTAAAACATGATTGGTCCTCTGACACTGGTAAAACATTGTATTGGAGGTGGAACATAGCTGTATTTTCACTCTGTCCCCAAATTGTAGTAAGCCATGGATGTCTGCATACACATAAAACATTGTTTGGTGTCATCTGTGCTAAAAGACTAAACTGTTTAACAGAGTCAAGGGATAGCCATGTTCTAGCTGGGTCTCCTAACAAAGTTGTATTTGCAGTGTAAGCAGGCCATATGTAACCCATCTGGCTTGAAGCCATAGAAAGTAAGGAGCTTCCTGCTCCCATCTGCTGGTAAACAGGGTAGAAGGGCCAGAGAACTGCTTTATAAGCTGTTTACCCAGAATTCCAGATGGACAGTCATTTCAGAGGGGAAGGATCTCTCTGTCGCTATCTACTGGTAAACAGGGGAAGTACAGCTACAGCGAGGGCTTCATTTACATAAACTTTCTACCCAGAATTCCTCCAGTGACTCTTTGAGAGCCTCCATAACTGGACACTCGGTTGGGTAGTGGAATTAAATTGAGATAGGATAGAAGGGAAAAGGGCTCCTACTTTGTTGCAAAGTGTGTATCCTCAGTGGCAAGGGGTTTGTTCAAGGGTCCTATATGTAACTGGTTCCCCTCCCATGAGGATTCTGCACTGTTGAAAGGGATGACATGGATTGAGGGCTTCACTGCAAGAGTTGTTGCAGAGGACTTTGTGACAGTACATGATGCAGAGGCAGCACTTTGGCTGAGACAACACAGAAGCAGCTCCTCAACAGGGTGCAACACAGAGAGGGCTCTTTGCTGAAGCTTCAGACAGCAGCAGAGCTGAATGAACTTCAGTGAAGCCCCTTTTGCCCAGACACTAAATGAAGCTGAAATTGCTATCTCTGGGTTAGCTGGTGGAACTTCAGGACAGGACCAGGCAGCGTCTCCCAAGGGACTAGATGTAGATCTGTCTGAGTGCATCATAGGACTTTTAGTCTGTGCCACCCACTGACACCAAACCACGTGTGGAAGTTTAATGGATGGAGTAGGGAGAAATGACTTGATAAAGGGACATTTGTGCATTGAATATTAACACTCCTGGGTGGGGAACCAAGTTAAAGGACTACTGCCAAAGTTATCACGAGGAAGTGTTTTACTTATCATTCATTTAGATATACAGTTGCTGTGTTTTCCCAAGTTGATGTTGTGCTCCCTTTTCCTTAATTAAGTGTGCCTTGTTTCATGCATAGATTCAGTACTTGACAGTGGGGAAGTGTTGCTCATTAAGGGGATCCAGGGAAGGTATTTAGTGATCCCAGAAATTCTGGGTGGGGACTAAAGCTGGTAGTCTGATAGTTATTAGAGGTACCCCATATAGCTATTTGAACACAGCCCTTATTGCTGTTAACAACATGAGGCAAAAGGGTTACACTTAATTATTACATTTTCTCATGTCAGCCTGTATGCAATTATGCATATTGTACTGTACCGTCCTGTATAATAATAAAATGGGTATCCCTGAATTAGGCATTTGATCGTTTTTCTCTAGTATAGACAATTCTTTAATTTTTCTTTGCACACTTATTATGACTGGTGTCTGTCTTTTTTCTCTCATAAAAAGAAATGATTTATAGGCTAGATTATGAACAGAGTCTGTTGCTCTACATTTCAGAATGGCCTGGCTTTTTTAAGTTGAATTCACGAAGATGTCAGTCAGCATGACTTTTCTTTGCAATAGGATAATAATATAAACAGTTACTGGGTTACCCTGGTTGCCTGTCTGGCTCCAAATCTGGAAATTTAAATAGCAATAACCCAGATTTACAGTATTCTTACCACTTTTGTGGGAGCTGGCAGTAAATACTTGGACAATCAAGCACTTCTATTGCTGTCCTCATACTGAGGAATAAAAGAGATTTGCATTCCCTTGTGTTTATACATTGGTTTGGGGTTTTTTAAATCCTTTTGGTGGTGTTTGAGGATCCAGTTTTTTCATTCCAGTGTGTGCTGCTAGAGGATGAGAGCTTTACAGAGGGATTGACACTGATATGCAGAACATACTTGTGTTTTTGTCATCTACTGTTAAAAAAAATTGTAGAGAAGAGTAAGTATTGAGGAAAAAGAGTATAGGGAAGTGCATTTGTCAGCAGTGTCAGTTCCATTTTGGTTTAAAGTCTGTTAATTGGAAATGTCACTTTTTTCTAATGTCCAGGTAAAAACTGCAACCTAGGTGAGAGAAATTAAGGTAGCCTTTCTGAAACTGTTTTATGTGGTCTTCATTCTTCACTGACCTCTGCATAATGTAAACCAAAATAAACTACCGATATCTTAGTCTGTACATCTATTTGTTATAGAAAAGCTGTAATTTCATACAGTTTGCATTATTTGTCAGTTATATAACTGTATATCTCCGATGACATTTATCTTGGAGGATCTCAAAGCACTCTCTAAACTTTATGAACCAGTATATTCTGTAAGAAAAACTTCTTCCACTAGACTGGAATGCAGTAGTTGTTTAATAGCATACAACAGCATTACATGATAGTTTAGGACAGGCTGAAATTTTAGTATGGACAGATTTGGAGTAGTATGCATAAAAATGGCAGTGGAATTTTTGTTTGTGGGTGAGATTACCCGATGATAAGGTGGGTAGACGGAAAAGAGAAGAGAACCAAGGAAAGAGCCTTGTTCGAACCTTCACAGAAAGTTGTGTGGCAATGAAGAGTATCTTCCAAAGAACATGCTGAAGGACTAATTTGAGAGGTTGGAGAGGGCCAGAGTCACAAAAGCTAAGGGAGGACAAGATTTCAAGGAAAAGAGTATGATCAGTTGAGTCTAGCTGACTGACATGTCAAGGAGGAGGAGGATTGAGAACTGGTTCTGAGCTTTAACTAGGAAGAGGTAATTAGAAACTTCAGTGGGAATCATTTCAATTAAGTGCTAGGAGCAGAAACCCAATTGGAGGGGGTCTAGGATGGAATTTGAGAGAGGACTATAGACAGTGTTGTATTCTATGAGCTTAGAGATGAAAAGGAGAGGCAAGTGGGGTCAAGGCCATTATTTTGAAATATGGGAGATACGAAAGCATATTTATATTGTGAGCGGAAAGAGCCAGTGGAGAATGAGAGAATAAGGAGAAGAGTAAGGGAAGGGATGAGAGTTGACACGAGGGAGATCAGGAGATGGGATGGGGTCACTGCTGTAAGTGGAGGGGCCAGCAGAGGAGAGCAGATGAGAAATGTCAACATTTGCAAAGGGGAGGAGGAGGAAGAGAGTTGTAAGAGAGAAAGGGGAAAGGTCACATCATATTTTGTCAATTTTCTTTTGAAACAAATCAGTGAAATCCTGTGTGGAGAAAGAATTGGAGGCAGGAGGAGGGAAGGGTTTGAGGAGTGAGTCAAAAGTTGCAAAAAGGCACCCAGGATTCCAGGAATGGGACTCGGTTAAGTTAAAGAAGTAGAGTAGTTCATCTTAGGAAGATGGCAGTCCTGAAAGAGGAGACAACATATTTGTAGTGGTGGAAGTCAGCCTGGTCATGGTTTTTCCACTAAAGACTCTCCACCGAGTGGGAGTAGGAACAGAAGAAGCAGATGTTCGGAGTGAGCCAAGGCAGATAGACCTTGCAGTGGGAGAGAGGGGCAAAAGAGGCAAGGGTACAGGAGAGTAAAGCATGGAGAGAATCAATGACCTTGTTAATGGTAGGAAGGACAGTATAACATAACAGATTTCTTTCTATTATATTTATCATCTAATTTCAGTCCTGTTAAATTGTAATATATGTTTTAGAAAATGCTGCTTAAACCTTAGGAATACTTTCTTTTGTTATCATTTACTCTTTCCTTTTCTGTACATTTATATACCCCTCTCTTCTTTTAATCAGTTGGCAAATCTTTAAGTTGCAATGTTCTATATTATGTCACCGAGGCACACTACATAAACGGAAGCAGCTGGTTTCCTCAGCACTTAAGAGAATGCATACACACAACTGAGATCTTCAGTTCCTGTGTATGCTTTGGATACAGTTCCAATCCTGAAAAGCCATGCTGTGATTTCAATTAGTGCAGATGTGCACCAAGCCACCTTATTGGCTCAAAAAAGAATTCTTTTGTTTCAACACTTGAACTGCTAGATCTGGTTAATGTTACCAAAGGAAAAAAATCCATCACACCTATGGTATTAGGCCTATAGTCCAGTATCTGTAAAAGCCTTGGCAGAAAAAAAACGTTATCATCTCACAGGGAAAAACTGAATTCATACACAGGAACTTCAGGATTACTTCGACATTTTACTAGTCCCCTGTAACACCAGCAAGTCCCATAAATGCCTAATGGAAAAACAGCAAAAAATGAGATCTGTAGCAGGCCTTTAGAGATCAAATTTATGTTGCTGAACACTTTTTTCCAGGTCAGGTTTAAAGGTCAAAAGAAAGTGGATAGATTAAGTTTGCTGATTTTTACCCACTTTAAAAGGCCCCATTTAAAAATGTTCTTTTTCTACAGAAAACCCCCTATACTTTTGAAGTAGTTTTTCTACATAAGAGAAGTGAAATATGTAGTGTCTTCACTAAATTTGCCTTACATGAGAAATGCAATCATTTAATGTTTACACATCTTCCACGCTATTAATAACATCTGTCATCAATCCGAGATACATAGTTCTTTGTGAAGTAGTCAATAATTTCTAGTGAGAAATGTTTTTCATGTCTGTCTGTGTCTTCCATTCAGACTGATGGGTCATCTCTCCCAACATGCCTCAATGGTGTAAATATTCTAGCATCATTTTGTCTTCATGATCATGTTGGAATAGTGATCCTCATTTCTCTCACAATGCTTTTCCTTCTTTATCTCAGAGCAGAAAGGCATCCCTTTGGGAACTCCACTGAGTTTTAAATGCCAGGCTTCCTCAAATGTAAGTAGAACAAATGTTAGCGCTTACACAGTTGAATAAGAAGCAAGGGTTCAGAAACTCATCATGTATGGGCACTCTCTAGATTACCAATCACAAGAAAATGAAGTGCAATGCTGGTAGGCAAACCAGTGATTAAAAATGACGTCTATAGAGTGCAAACAAAATTGGACCTATAGCTCAAAATACGATAGATCCTTCTGCTTCAAACTGTTTTTAAAAAAAATCTTCTCTGTTCCATTGAATACATTTTACACAAAGACAAATTGAATTCAAAATGCAGATTGCCATACATAAAGATTTGAACAATTAGCATGTTGGTATAAGTTATTATGCAGCTGCACCACTGTAGTGCTTAGTGAAGACACTGCCTACACCTATAGGAGAACTTCACCCGTCAGCATAGGTACCCTACCATCCTGAGAGAGGTGGTAGCTATGTTAGTGGGAGAAGCTGTCTTGTCAGCATAGCACTGTCTACACTGGTGGTTAGATCGGTATAACTACATCACTGAGGAGTGTGGAAAATCCACACCCACGAGCCATGTAGTTATACCAACATAAGTTTATAATGTAGACCAAGCCTAAGAGTCTGAATATTTCCATATTACAAGATCATTCAGCGTTAGCACAGTGTCAACACTCTACATTTTTCATTTCACAAAATTATAACCTTACCGTCCCAATACACTCCATCAGAATAAGCATGAACAAATAGGCATTGCGACTTGTATGTATTTGTATACATAAATGCACATGTGCACACATTTGTACCCTAAGTTAAACTAGAATGGGTTTTGGAAAACACTTTGGATTTACTTTTTTTATACTTCCTAATAAAATAAGAAATATACTGTGACATGCTTAATTTTTATGTGATAATTTTCAGGGACATTGTTTTCAGTAAACTGCTTCAAAACCACATTGATATCACATATAATGAGGGTCTTGGGCCACTGTATTGGCTCTGAAAGATGAGATTTATTGCATAAATCTTTTTAAGGCAGTCTCTTCTGTAGTGATGAATTATTAGACAATGTGCTTGAGGAGATAATGGGAAAATATCTTCCCTTTTAACAGCCAAATCACGTAGCCCGAGGGGCAAAACTTTACTAATATCCATCTCAAAGAATACATCTTCTAGGAGCATTAATAGTCTTTCAGTTAAGAGAAGCTTTTCTTTCAATAGAAAAGTATAGAAACTGAAGGATCTTATCCTGATTGAGTTCTACAGCAAAGCTTCTGTCAGGACATGTATGGCTGGCTTTGGTGAGGCTCTTTATCTCTTGCAAGTAGTTATTACCATGGGAAAGTTTCATGCCTGAACTCTGCTGGCATTTATAATGCTTCTCAAACCCAATTCACAGTTGATGTCACGATTCCATCTTCAGCCCTAAGTTAGCCCTAAATTAGGGATTCAAGCATCCAAAACTTTAAGTGAGATACAGCTATAGGGACAATCTCTTGAGACCGGGGGCACAGATGCTACTCTGTCCAGGCAGGAAGCCTATCTGAACTAAAAAATAGTCTGAGACTTGTTATTGGGCTCAGAAAGAAGGTATCACAAAAACTTTCATCACCTCAGGGTAGTTTTCAAAGTTCTCCTGCCCTTCACAGTGCAGCTAATAGGGCATCTTTTAATAAAATAAGATACATGTGCAGTTTTACCATATTAACCACCAGGCAGGGAAAGAAATTGGAATTTATTGGAAGAATCCATTTACTTTTCCTGTGGGTAGATCTACATCTGGTCTAGCCTTTTTGTGTTTTCTCAAAGTGCCAGCATCTCAAGAGATGTTACATTTATCTAATTTTTCAAATTGTTCTTTGCCATCTGCATCTTCCTCTTGGAATATAGGAGTATAATGATGTAATGGAGATTTGCTACTCATCAACACTATCCATCATCTCAATTCTAATATTCATTATTAAATCCAAGAACATCTTGAGAAGACAAAAGTTTTCCACAGGGATATCATTCATAGTGAACTTTCTAAAGTTCCTTTACTGTGGGATCAGAACAGACAGGGATAGGGTGGTGTATATGAGACACAGACAGTCAGCTTTCTTAAGTTACATCTGCACTACGAGTTAGGGATGTGATTCCCCTACTCATGTACACATGCGCACATTAACTCTCATTGAGCTACCATGAGTATAAATAGCAGTGTAGCCATAGTAGCACTGGTAATGGCAGGAGAGGCTTGGCTGATCCACACTGAGTACAAACCTACAGGAAACCGGTGGGTATGTACTCTGCATGGCTCAGCTGTGGCCCTGCTGCCACTACAGTGCTACTGTATCTACACTGCTATTTATACTCCTACTAGCTTGATAACAGCTAGTGAGCATGTGTGTACACAAGTAGTAGAATAACACCCCTACCTTGTAGTGTAGACATTGCCTTAGAATCCCCTTGGTGTAAGACTTTTGCAGCTGTGCTGGGATGTGCCTTGGTGCCAGTGCAGGGGGAGCCAGTAGCATGCAGCCACTCAGGCCCTTTCTGTCCCTGCTCCCCATGGAACTAGCCCCTAGCTCCCTAACCCTAACAGCTAGAGACTCCCATGTTGGGTAGGGATGTGGGCACCTGAGTCTGTCATCTTTTGTGTGGGCGGCAAGTTCCTGGTCACAGGGCTGCCCACACTGCTGTCTCAGGCATGGTCGAGAAGGGAGGCCAACTGGCACCTCCTTCCCAAAGGTGTGGGTGTGTGGGTGGAAAATCTTTATTGCTTCACAGGACAAAGGATCTGAGCATGCACAGTGACCATAGTGAGGCTGCTGCTAGTCTCTGCCCTGAGTCAGAAGCTGGAAGGACATAAGCCTAGTATTTGAAAAATTTCTAGGGGATAGCTTCTACCTTGATAAGACATTGAAGTTCAAGTAAGAGATGAGCTATTCTGTTGTTTAATTATTTCTTAATCCCTTTAATGGCTTAATGGTTAAAACTTAAATCCTAAAAATGATCTGATTCTAGAATCTGGAATTGTTTCTGTATGTGGCTACAGAAACAGCATCTGGCCCATAGCATTGAAAAGGTTGGACCACCCTGAAATTAAACCTAGGATGAAAGAAGTTTCTCTTCCTTGAAGTTTTAATCTGGTGCTCAGATGTCTTTTCCTACTTCTGTCTAACCCCAGTGGTGGTTCTATTTATTCTTATTCATTGAAGGCATGAAAAGGTGATGCAAAACATCCTCCTTTGTAATTCTTCATATCTGGTTTCAGCAAGGAAGATGTGGTACTGAAAAACACACTCCTAAACTTGTTCCCCTGAAGATTTTTCCAAGAAATTGCGCTCCCTTGTGTCTGCCTTAGCTCAGACATGGAGAAATTACTTCACTTGCTGCCTCAAAGAAGAATCCTGACATATGTACTAAATATCTGATGGATGTATTCTTTTAATCATGATAGAAGGGCCTCGAAATCTTTAAAGCATTATGATTTCTTCAGTCAAAATGGCTTGTTGTCTATACTAGAGAAATGTATTAAATTTTTAAAAGTAAAATGTTCATTCTGTCAAAGCAGTTTTCTCTTTGGGTGGCCTGAGGGAAGGCTTCCTGCTAAGGCTGTATGTAAAGAAACTAAATGAAGTTCCATCCACCCATTCATGAAACATTACAAATTCAAGGCCAAATTCACTGCTGGCATAAATGGGTAGAAATCCATAGATGCGAATGTCACACATGTTTATGCTTGCAGTGAATTTGGCCTTCATGTGCCCCAACATTCCTCAGTAGGTTCTTTTTTAAGTTGCAGAGTTCTGTAGTCAATAACATATCTAAGTTGTTGGTTCATAAGATATCCTTTCTGCCTTGAGCGGTACTGTCGCATAGCATCCACTCATGCATGGGTGCACATCTAAGCACAATGTGAATAATTTTACCTGTCTAAGAGCCACTACCTTCTTCTCAAGGAGACAATCTAATTTTCATTTTTTATTCTGTTCTGCGATTTGTAATGTACATGTTTGCACAACAGAATAATTCTAATAGCACCCAAAAGATAGGATAGAATATTACTATATTTTTGTGGAAAGTTTTGAATGTGTCAATAGGGTGCTTCCACCTGAGTGACGGGTCAGAAGTAATGCCTCATTTGCCTAGCGGGTAGCATCTGACCACAAAAAAACCCAATTTGCAGGTAAAATACTATTTCTCTATCTGTAACCAGTTCTGTTAAATTATGGATGTGGACAAAGGAAGTCAGTGTCATTTTATATGCCTTTTTAGTTATTTTTTTCTCCATTCATATTTAAGGAATAAGATTCCCTTACTACAGAAACACAGAGAGTAAAGGATAGAGGAGGGAAATGGAGTTTGCACCTTAAATTAGCACATCTAAAGAGAACAAAGACATCCATTGTGTTGTTTTCATATGGCAGTTAGATATTAATTTGATAAGGGCAAAGTATCTTAAAATGGGGACTGAACAGATTTTGAACTTTTTTTTTCCCATATGGCTTTATCTTGTATTAAAATGTTTATTGTTGAGATAAAATGCTCTCTATTCAAGCAGTAACAAGTTTCATAGTGGAACAAAAGTAGGCAGCACTCACAAAATTCACCATAACAAAAAGTATGAACAGCAAGATATGAAAACTATTGATTATGTTGTCTGTGGTGACATACAAACAAAGTGATAACTGTTCACATCTGTAAAAGTTGAAGAATGGCAGTGTCAGACCATATGAAGATTAACATAAGAATCTGACATCTTTGGTTAAAATTTATAATTACATTTGAAGCTTTTGGTAGAGATTGGAAGAAGGGTAGAATTTCCTCAAGCAATTTTTTTATTCATGTCAGTGCTAACTGGTTAACTCTTTTATTCACAATAATAATTATTATGGGGAAGCGCAACAACTTTAACAGGAAGCTGTAGAGGGTGAAAGATTAACAGCAGCAGCAGTATGTTCTTTGGTAGTTTAGTAGCAGTATTTGCACTTCTATGTCAAAAACGGTGCCATCTTAGTTTGGTCTTGACCTGTAGGACACTTAGTCTTTATTATGGATGTGGTTTAGCATCAATGTACAGATACCAGTGTCTACCTCATGGAAATTGTTGTTACTACAACTGACTCGTGCTCTCTCTTGAGACAATCAGAGGAGCAACTTGAAAGTGTAGAAGCATAAAATGAAAAGCTTTGTCATAAAAAGTCAGTATTTACCCATAGTTATCACACATCTGAGATTCCTCAATTATTTCCTGTTCTTCTTGTTAGGGGAAAACTGTATTATCTCTGTTAACACCATATGGTAACTGTGGCTAACTTTTGACTTTTTAATGGGATCCACTGATTTATTGGGATAATAAATGGAGGCAAAAGCAGGTAATGCACAAATGAATCTGAGGTTGAGAGCCCCACAATTCTCCATCTTTATTCTCCAAGTTATCTGTGTTGAAAGGACGCTATCATCCTCAATAGAAGGATCAAGCCAATATCTAAAAATTGGAAAGGGCTTTAGCCTGGGAGAATCCCATCAAAATAAAAACTGTTTTTAAATCTTGAAGGAGTAGATTGTTGTTGTCTCATGGATACCGTAAGACTTAAATTATTCCACTACTATGTCCTGCTGTGGTTTTACATATTTATTATGAAAATATGCAAGTCATGCAACACTTCCAAGTAGCCCCCGTTACTTTCACTCCCTGCAATGAGAATGTGGCTATACAATTCAAACAGATCCTGATTTGGTTATGCAGTATGGAAAATGATGTCAACATAAAGAATTGATTTACGTCCAAAAAAAGCAAAGATAAATGATTATGAAAGACTCCAAATTTCATATATATGTTATGGACCCATTTCAGGAAAGCAGATAAACATGTTCTTAAGTGCTGTCCTGGATATGTCTGCTTTCCTTTTATCCAATACAATAACATTGATGCCTTTATATATGTCCAGTATGGCTAAATTATAGTTTTATGGGAACTATGGCCTTGAATTTCCTGCCACTTCTATGTTTAAAATCTCAACAGTAATACTGAATTAACATGGCTTTTGTTTAATTTCCTCGTTTTGTTTTATTTGCAAAGACAAAAATGGGAAAATCATAGCCAGAAAAGGGGCCGGGGGGGGGGGGGAGGCAAGGGGAGAGAGAGCAGAGAATTTGCTTTCATAATCCATGGTCTCGAATGAAATTCACCCCTCTTGTACACAAGGCTCAGTACATTACATGGATCTCATTTAAGTTCTTAATGTGGAGCTCAGGAGGGCCTAAAGTGGTGCACAGGATCTCAGGAGGGACCTGTACACAGGGGGGCTGTTTCAACCTGAATGCATTTGTTTCATCTGTAAGGTATAAACAGACAGTATAAACAAACAGTAGTGTTTTTCTGTTTATAATTGGTTAGACATTGAAAATTTTACGTATCTGGAGCGTTGCACTTCAGAATGTTGTGAAGTTAATAGAAAATAGTAAGAGAACATCTATTGAGCCCACATGCTATGTAATTTTTGAAATATTGATAACTCCATTAAATTTCAAGTATGTTACAAGCAAGTTTTAAAACGATGAGTTTGAACTTTCAAAAACAAGTAATGTGCAAACTATACAAGTGCGAACAAAAGTACTTGAAAGATGTCTTAGTTTTCATAAACTACTCTTTTTTCTTTCTTTTTTTTTTTTTTTTTGGCTCCAACATTTTAAAAACAACTAAATGGAATATCAAACAATAAATTCACCTGGGGGGTAAAAAGGTGTTTTAAGTGCTAAACTTCTGAAGAGTCATGTGTTGGAAGTGTCTTTTTGAATGTAACTACAATTCCATACAAATAACAATTGTGGAGCCTTAAATGTTGTCCATGCAACCACAATGTTAGGTTATCAGTAAAATACCTAATTTTCACTATTAGTCTATATTATTATTCTTAATTTGTAAATTGATGGGTAAGTGCCATTTATTGTGACTTCTTGTTTGTGACTTTCATGACTTTGTCATATATAATAGTATAAAATAATACCCATATGTTTCTACAGTTGTAGAAAAATGTGTATAATATTATATAGTATTTGTAAGAGAAATAATATGTGATCTTGTAATTAAAAACTGCATCATAATGTATACACACAGGGAGGCATAGTTTGGCATTTCCTGAGTTCTGAGGGCTTAGCTATGCAATACTAAATTTGTTTTTTAAGTGGAATTTCCTAGGTTTTCGATGGTTTGGGTTTTTTGTAGGGGGGGAAATTCTTTAATCTGTACTTCTCCACAGTGAACTGTAATGGCCACCCAGGCAGGGCATTATCTAAAAGTGCACAATAGAATCTTTGCCTCAACCTATACTCATTCTGTAGTTTATATCTAAGTTTAACTAGCTGAATCTTTAGGTTAGCAATATAATTTGAAATTTACTCTGCATTTTCAAAGGCTCAGAGTTCTCTCAAATCAAAACTAGATTTTATGGGAAAACTTAGAAACTCTTTTTCTTAGCATATATTAGTTGTTTGTCCAATTTTCACTTTCTATCTCCACCTTTTATGGATGTAGAACTGCCGTGAAAAAAAAGTGATCTTTTTAATGGGAAAAATGTTTTTATACTCTTCTGTGCACATAAAGTTGAATATGTTTCTGTTCAACTTCTTTTTGGGATGCAGGTAGGGGAGCAGAGACTCAGACCTGAGCAGAGAAGAAATATGGAAAATGTCAGTCTTGCAAAATTGGGCATCTAACATGGCAGCTTAGAATGGAAACCATTATGCAACCTGCCACTTCTGCAATAATATGATATTGTAACAAATAGTATCTTAGAAACTAGATAACTTTTCAATCAGTTTATAATAGTTGTTGGAAATAAAAATCTTGACACTACTCTCTTGGATTAGAGCAGAAGCCCCAAGATTAAAATAAAAAAAGTATGAGCTCACAGATATTTTGGAAGTAGGTACTCACTATAAGTGTCATCTGGTTGTAAAAAGCTAGTAGTTAGATTCCCTCTCTCCCTTCCCCTGAGCCTGAAGAAAGGGTGTATGTGGATTATAATATTAATGCTTGGCACTTACAGTGGCTATATGTCATAATGAAGACATTAATTATCATTATATTCCCAAAATTAATTTGTGCAAGTATCTATCTTTAGAATTTAGCAACTGTTCACCTTTCAATTGTATTTCACGATAATTTATTAGATTTAGTGCTGGTCTCTGCTCCCATTGTTTGTGTGTTCACAAACAATGCAATAGCTGTCTTTACATAATGAAAATAAAAAGCCCAAACAAAAACACTAATGTTCACTCAAATAATGAATTTTAATGTGGAGAAGTGTTAGCAAGTTTTATAGTAAACCCTGCTGTGCTAATTAATCCAAGTGATTAGGACCTAATTGCTTGTTCATAGTAAATGTAATATTTACTGTGAAATAAGACTTTGCGGATTTGCAGTTCAAGGAATAGAGTTGTGAGAAAAATGATAGTTACAAGAGAGAGGATTCAAATTATAGCATTTATGCTTAACTTTTGTAATAGTAGAAGAAGTCTCAGACCAATTATTAAAATTATTCCCTTTATTATTTTGTTTGTTGTATTCTGATTTTTATGAGTTGTTTTCCTATTATTTTAGTTTTGTGAATGAATGTTCCCTTTGAGTAAGTTAAACATAAACTGAAACTCTCATAGTTGTTAATGTAAGGAAGAAGTTGGCACAGAAGAGCAGGAGTTGTAGTGTGAAGGAGATGGTAGATTCAACCAGCAGGCAGATCCTTCGGCACCTTTGGCCTTTTCTCTCTCCTTCCAAGATGAAACAATGATCGCAGCAGTTCCATCTATAGTGGATGGTTTCAAGGCATTTCAGGACCTACTTAAGAAGATAACCAAACTCTGGAAAGAGCATTAGAAGTGGTTCAAAAAAAATTATATAAACTGTTGATATGTTACAGTCTGCCACACTGGGCCATTTAATAGTGCCTATTAATGAAGGTATTTTAGACTTATCCAGAGATCTTTGGAAGACCCCAGCATCCATTTCTGTAGCATTCAGACACCAAGTCACATCAAAAGGATTCTATTCCAGAATCACTGGTTATGATGGCTGAAATGAAGAATTGAGACAATCTGGTCCATCAAAGTCTACCCCAAAAGACAAGGCATCAAAGAGATAAGATCTTTTCAGGAGAAAAATATATCCTTCAGCTAGTTTACAAGTCAAAATAGCCTATTGTCGGGCTTTACTAGTCAAGTCTGACTATTTACAAGGAGACAGAGTTTCGCAATTTTTGATTAACTTCCACTGGAATTTAAGGAAGAATTAAAATCCTAGGTGCCCATCATCTTTGGCGGCCGTCTTGCCCTCTTTGCTCACAGTTGGGACAAGATCAACAGAGACAATTGGATACTGGAGATCATCCATCACTCCACAGAGTTTCTTTCCTTCCTGCCTCATCACCCTCCCACAAATTGATTCTTCAGCAGGAAGTTGATTCCCTGCTCCTAAAAAGTGCAATAGAAGGCATTCCACCTTACTACCAGGGAAGAGAGTTCTACTCACCATATTTTTCATCCCCAAAAATGGTGGAGGGCAGAGATTCATGGTGGATGTTTGTCAGTTAAATATACTAATTTGAAAGCAGATGGTTACATTGGCGTTGATGATTCCCTTACTCTAGGAGGGAGCATGATTTGTGGCTCTCAACGTAAAAAATTCATACTTCTGTGTGGACATCCACCCATCTTGTAGGAAGTTCCTCTGCTTCAAGGTGGGACACAAAAACTGCCAGTTTTGTGTCCTTCCCTTCAGCCTTGCAACAGCACCAAGGGTTTTTACGAAGATGTTCACAGTCATAGAGGCCTAAACAAGACACCAGGGACATATGGTATTCCCTTACCTGGACAACTGGCTTCCAGTAGGGCAATCACGACAAAAAAACTGTCTTCGTGATCCAGTCTGTCTTGCACCTCCTTGCCTCTCTAGGGGTCTGCATGAACAAAGGCAAGCTCATTTTGTCACCCAAGCAGACGATAAACTTTACAGGGGCAAGACTAGACTTGGTCTCTGCATGAGCCTTTCTTCCAGCAGACAGGTTCTCCATGATGAGTGCCCTGATTGCCTTTATTCACCGCAAGCCCCTCATCACAGTTTGCCTGTATCTGTCTCTCTTGGGGCACATGGCAGCCTGCACCTACATGAGGCCCTTTGTGAGACTCTACCTGTATTGCCTACAGACTTGGCTCCGCTTGACCTACGAGACAACCAAGGGCGACATTGACTCCAGAGTCACCATTCCCTCGGACATGGCCTCTCATTTGGTGATCTGATCCATCCAAGGTCATGATCAGGACCTCTTTCAGCCCTCCCGTACTGAGGACCACTATTGTGATGGACGCCTCTCTTACGGGATAGGGTGCCACATGGCACAAGTTGAATGGATGCCACAGGAAGCCAGGCTACACATAAACATCCTGAAACACCACAGTGGTCTATATCAACAAGCAGGGGGTGGGAGGACAATGTCTCATTCGCTCTGCTCCAAGTCAGTTGGGCTGTGAAATTGGTGCATCAGAAACCAGGTGACCATATAGGCTGTGTGCCTCCCAGGTGTTCAGAATTCCTTGGCAGACACACTGACCATGATTCCCTGCACAGACCATAAATGGGAACACCATGATGCAGTCCTGACTTACCTCTTCACACGATACAGTACCCCCCAGTGGGACCTCTTTGCATCACAAACAGATCAGAAGTTACCCATGTACTGCTTGAGGGGGGCCATAGGCAGTGACTTCCATGGCAATGCCCTCCTCCTTTCCTGGACTGGAGATCTCTGATATACTTTTCCTCCAATTCTCCTTCTCCCTCAAGTTTTCTGGAAAGTTTGCCAAGACGGGACCACCATCGTTCTGATAGTATTGGCTCTGACAGTTCTGGTTCACAGACCTCCTGAAGCTCTCTATCCGTCAGGCTCCAGTCATTCACAGATCTTCTCTCACAGGACTAAGGGAGGGTCAGGCATCCCAACCTGCGCTCCCTTCACCTCGCGGCTTGATGTTTGGATGAGCGTCTAACAGAGCGTGCATGTTCAGCCCCAGTTCAACAGATCCTTAACCAGAGCAGGAGCGAGTCCACAGAAACATGGTACCACATGACGTGACCTTGCTTCATGCAGTGGGCATACTGCCATCACCATTCTCCTGACATGGTAACCATCCTCGATTATTTCTTCACCCTGAAAATATTGGGCATAGTTCTCAGCTCCCTCTGTGTGTATATTGTGGCACTTAGTGCCTTCCTTCCCCAAGTGGAGGGACACTCTGTCTTCACACGCCAACAACGGTATACTTCATGAAAGGCTTGGTCACAACCTTCTCATCATGTCAAACCCACATCCCAGTGCGATCTTAACCTTGTCCTCTTGGCTCTCACAGGGCAAGCCTTCGAACCTCTGGCAACCTATGCCATGACCTATTTTTCCATGAAAGTGGCATTCTTAATTGCCATCACTTCAGCGAGGCAGGTCAGTGAGCAAGCGGCCATGAGGGTAGACCCTCCCTACATCATCTTTCACAAGGAGTAGGTTTCACTGAGGCTACACCCCAACTTCCTCCTCAAAGTTGTGTCCAAATTCCATCTCAGTTCATCATCCACTTACCTGTATTCTGTCCAAAACCACATGCCTTTCCTGAAGACAAGAAGCTACACTCCCTCGACGTCAGACATGCCCTCAGTGTTCTACCTACAAAGAACTAAACCCTTTAGAAAGTCTCTGAGACTCTTTGTTGCCATAGTGGAGGGAGAAAGGGATCCTCACATAGGGTATCTAAGTATGTCTCGGACTGCATACTGGAATTCTATAAGATATCAAAACCTCCCCCCTTCCAGGGATGTAACAGCTCACTACGTGCGCATAGGCCATATCCTTGGCGTTAGTTGACTTTCCATGTCAGGACATCTGCAAAGCTACAACATGCTGATCTTTCGCACATGTACAGCATGCTATTCCCTGACTCATGTGACAACAATAAAACGAGCTGACTCACAAGTGGCTATGCCATCGGACTCCTCTCACCCGCCTCCACACTGATTACTGCTTGCAAGTGTCTGCTTGCAGTCATGAAAACACATACAAATCATCACTCAAAGAAGAGGAGGAGGTTGGTTACTGTAACTAGATATTCTTTGAGATGTGTGGTCCTGTCTGTATTCCACTACCTACCCTCCTTCCCCTCTGCTTCAGATTTGGTTGTTCTGTGGTAAGAGGAGGAACTGGAGTGGTATTGACCGCACAACCCCTTATGCTCTTGGGAGCCTGAGGAGAAACATTGCGCATGTGCAGGTGAACAAACACAGCTTGGAGAAAACTTTCAGACTGAGCACATGCACATCTATATATGGAATATAGAAAAGGATCACACATCTCAAAGAACCTCCTGTTAACAGTAAATAACTTCCTCTTTCACTTTTGAGCTGGGGAGCTGGGAGAGAGAGAGAGAGAAGCAGACCAGTTCAGGGTAACTCTGATTAACTCCTCTCCCCACAAGGGGAGTCTTTAAACTGTTGTGGGAAAGTTACATGGATTAGGCAGTTCCAGCCCTGTGGAGACTAGCATCCACAGTGGCAGAGATCCGACCTGGTGCCTGCTACTGAGAGCCAGTTGAGACCTTTGCAGGACTCCAGACCAGACAGCCTGGTAGGACCCAGGAGGGGACTCTGCCCCACGCAGAGTGAAGACACAATAAGGGAAGCCTTTTCATTTAATCTGGACAGCGATCACAGTTCTGCAGCACTTGTCTCAGGGCTCAACTTCATAGACTTTAAGGCCAGAAGGAACCATCATGGTCATCTAATCTGACCTTCTGTACACTGCAGGCCACAGAACCTCATCCTACCATTCCTGTAATAGACCCATAGACCTTAGCACACCAGCTGCTTGAGAAGGTGCCTGGGAGGAAGCTGGGGGTTGTGAATGTTGGAAGGTGGACGTTGGTTGATGTTTAGTACTTATTAGTTAATCCTAACCGTTTCCTTCCCCAGATCCTATTTTCCTGCTCCTAATAAAAGTCTGCCTTTGTTATATTGTTCTTTTTGGATATGCCATTTATTTGCTGGAGTTTATGTTGCTTCACTGTTTCTTGTGTGTTGGCTTTTGATACTCCTTGCCCATTAGTAGCATTATTCATTTTCTCAAGGGACCAAGCTCTCCTTGTGTCTGAGGCACGGTGAAGAATCACCTTGGGTGGAGGCACAGGTGTCTGAAAAAGAGCTCAGGATCCAACCAATGCAAGGACAGGTGAGAAGCCAACCCAAGTAGCAAGCACTAGGGAGGAGGCTTACGCCACACCTTGGGAGAAGAGCTGCATTTCTACATTAAAAAACCTACCAAATTGTCTAGAAGAGACCACACTTCCAGAAAAGGAAGTGTGTTGCTTCTTCCACCATGACATCACAGCCCGGACTTAGCTAGATGCAGCAAATTTGATGCCTCACTCAAGGGTTCTAGACTAAACTGCAAGGATCTCTACCCCTTCTCCCTTCCTTTTGGTACTCACCTTATGTTTTTTTGAGGATGTTTAGATTGCAGTGAGGGACCAGTGGGTCCTCAAAGTCATTCAAGAAAGTTGTGTCATCCAGTTCCAGTCTCTACTTCCTGCCCACCTGCATCCTTCTTCAGTAACCATTCTCAAGAGAATCTGCTATAACAAGAGGTGGATTCTGTAATTCACCTGGGTGCAGTAGAAGCCATGCATCCTGAGTTCCAGGGAAAAGGGTTCTATTCGCTGTAATTCCAAATTCTGAAGAAGAATGGAGTTTTGTGATCTATCCTGGACCTCAGGCATGTCAAAAGGTTTATTAATAGCCTCATACTCAACATGGTGACATTTACTTCATTATACTTTCCGTAGGTCCTATGGATTGGTTCAGAACTCTCAGCTTACAGGACTCTTACTTCTATGTTTGTCCATCCAGCTCATATGTTTGTGGCAACAGGAATGCTACCTCTTGGTCTCTCTACTACCTTCAGGTATTCACAAAATGTTTCTTTTTTGTAGCTGCTCATCTAAGGAGATATGGTCTTTGTTTACCCTTACCTCTGTGATTGGCTGATACAGGGAAGGCCAGCTCATCAAGTGACCAAGGCTTAATTCTTCCTTTCTTTACCTCACTGGGTCTCAGGGACAGCCACAGCAAATCTGTTCTTACTCCTACCTAATGGACAGAGTTCATAGAAACAATTCTCAATTCAGGGGCCTATCTTTCCCAGGAAAGGTTTTATACTGTTGAACACTTCATAGCCAAGCTTCAGCCTCATCCATTAACTTGGTAAAATCTGTCTCCAGTTACTTGGTCATATGGCCTTCTGAACTTTTTTAACACTGCATGTTAGACTTTGTCTCACATTCTTTCAGGGGAGACTGTGATTCTTCGGTATGTTTCATCCCTGTGGATCCCATGACACCACCCTCTCCGTCTTTCCCTGCAGTTACAGAGTCCTTTAATCAGGATTCTGGGTGGCAAAGGTACTGAATGGCAGTTGGAGTCACTCTGCCCTTAGGAGAAGTGGCATGAGAACATGTAGGTACATGCACAGCTTCAGTGAGCACTGATTGTTAAAAGATTCTGATCTCCTTCACATGGGTTTCACGTGCAACAAGAGTGAGATACACATTGATAGACCATCTCTAAGAATCAGTTACTGTAAGTAAAGTAATCAACCATTCTTTCTTCTAGGAGTATCTGTGCACATGGGTCCTGCCCTTGGTGATTAGCTAGTAGTTAACTGCTTAAGGTGAAACAGCTCACCCAAACTGAGCATCAGCTCTAGAGGTTGACACCAAAAACTGTGATTAATAAATGTATGAACCATTCTGTACTTACAGCTGTAAAAAGTACTTTAAAAAAAAAAAAAAATAGAGACTGTTGGCCATATTATGGTCTCAGCTACTCCAATTGACATCAGTTTAGAAGAGCTCCACTGAAGCCATTGGAACTATTCTGAATTTTCACTGGTGTAACATGGTTTTTTTATGTTTTGTTTTGCAAAATTACTTTTTAAAATATATAGCGCATTTCTGTGGTTATATATAGATAACTGTTTTGTCCCTTGCGAGTTTGCTTTACTTAGGCACAAATTCACTTAGCATATGGCTTTCTTTTGTACAGTACGGTGAGCTTCAGAAATTTTTTGTTACCTATTCATTTTTTAACACCTACTATGCTCCATTATCAGAGTGCAGTCCTTTTGTTTATGTGATCATTATTAGTGAAATAATATGCTCTTTCTTCAGGGCTCTTGAAATATGTTCTAAAGATAATGACAATCAACTTTGATTAATATTTAATCCCCATGCTGCTACATGCTTATGACTTCAAGATCTCAAAGGTGTGTCTTTTTTTTAACTAAACATTTTCAGTGTCTACATCATTGGAAACTATACATGATATTTTAGTACACTCAATATATGTTTTATAAACTGAATCCAGGTATAGTATATTTTATATATGTTGTATATATGGAAATGCATATGATAAACGGAATGGTGTCCACATGAACTTGATTTATTTTTCTATCGTATTTTATTCATTCCCTTATTTGTTCATATGGATCAATTGTTTTTGCCTTGAGCTGGTGCCATTTCTCAGCATTCTTCAGAAGCGTCAGGGAATCCCAACACTGAAAGTGCCCAACTAATATGCTCTGCATAGAATAGAATGTCTCTTCTCTCTCTGTCACGATCTCTTTGGTAAATAGGAGGATAGTTTCAGATCAGTTTACCCTTCCTTCTTACTCGCCCCCCCCCCCCCCCCAAAAGAAAAATGTTTAAATGCATACATAGTCACATGTCCAGAAGCTTCTTTAATGTACAGTACAAAAGAATTTTTCAGCTTTTCAAGCCATCAGAATGGCATGGACAAAAAAATCTTGTGTAAGCAAGAATAATATTCTAGTTTTGAATAGCTCTCCAAGTCCCTTTAAACTCATGTAAAAACGATTCAAAATTTTACAAGCTATTTTGATATATAGACAGCCAATAGTAATTTTATCTAGTAATGCAATAATGTATGGACAAGCCATTTTTTTTAATCTTTAAGATTTAACCTAAATCTATAAAATGAACCATTGTATCATTCTAAATCTAAATAAATTAAAACTATTCACATTCCTTCTTTTCTTATTCTGGGCTGTTTAAATAAACAATAAAATAGGTTTGTTTTAAATGTTCCCTTATAGATCTTGCAGATTAGATATTTTAAAACTTCCAAAGAATTTGAAATTTTTCTTTCTATATTAAAGATAATATTGATTGTATCAATGTGCTGTTAATACTGTACTGTAAATATTCTGTACACACCCAACCTCAATGAACTCAACATATGGTTGATGTTTACATAATTAATGAGATGCCAAATTATATTGATGTTACAAACCACACCTAAAAAAAAAAAAAATTGCACTGACATCAAGGGTCCAGTTTAACCATACAAACTCTTATCCTGTATTACTGACTGAATAAAATACCAATTGCCAGAACAATGACTCTAGGATAAAGCTCAAAATAGAGGAAATTGAAGATCAAAATCCAGCCTAAGGTTCCTAGTCCTCATGAATGGTATTTTTAACTGCACATAGAAAGTTTCATCCAAAATGAAACACAGAGTGTATAGTCCTGAGTTTAGTCTTAATGACATCTGTCCTCCTTTTTTTATATGTATACGTTGAGCTTCCCTAAACTGAGTAAAGATTTTTTTGAAGTG
Source organism: Emydura macquarii macquarii (assembly GCF_026122565.2). Classification (NCBI taxonomy): domain Eukaryota; kingdom Metazoa; phylum Chordata; order Testudines; family Chelidae; genus Emydura; species Emydura macquarii. Next base: position 7,909,488 of record NW_027130204.1, read on the forward strand.
ATAGATGGAGAGGGGAGGGAGAAAGAGGCATCTTCTCTCTCTTTTTAACCCACAAAAATTGTTTCAGAGATTAAGAAAAAACTGTTTTCTCATTGCTATCCAGGATCTAGACTATTTTTATCCCAAGGCAGGAATAAAAAATTTGATTTAAACAAGCAAGTAAAGTGTACAGTGTTTTTGGGTGTAAAAGTGAGGAAGAAAAAGCAGATTGCCTTTTATCTTAGCTTGTTTGATTTTCAGCTAATATTTTATTGATGATGATACTCTGCATTCTGCAATACCTTTCAACATGGCATCTCAAATCATTTTACTAACATTAATTAATTAAACCTCACAACAATGTTGCAAAAGGGGTAACTATATGATTATATTGATTTTTTTTGGTTGCGTAAACAGAGGCACCAAAAGATTAAATGATTTGACCAAGGTTTGGCAGAAAATAAAACTCATGAATTCTGACCCTGACTTATGCCCTAGCAACATTCCCTCACAAATTCTGCATACTGAAAAATATTAGGAAAAGTACAATGTTGAAATTACTGATGCAGGCAAAATGCATTTGTAACCACAAAATACGTTTTGAATGAAAAATTTACAGTATTGCGGTAAAGAGCATGTCAAAGTTATTATTTTCAGTGTGTAAAGACCTCATTTATTGAACAAATGTATTTTAATCTTTTGTATGTAACTCTAGAACTGCTAGCTCACTGAATTCATTGAGATAGTTGTTAACTGTAGTACCCAAAAGGATTGAGAGTATAAATCTTTGGGGCAAGGACCATTCCTAATTTTTTGTCCGTAGAGCACATAGCATATTGTTGATGCTACAGGACATAATAATTTCCATGTTTACAATATTTAGATATTGGCCATTAATACTTTTTCTGTGAAACTGACTTTGTTGACTCAATGAAAGATCAGAAAGATACTGAATTTTCAGAAAGTGGTCAATGGGTTGATAGCAGATATCAGGTTTCAGAGGGGATTTTGTTTTACTTTCAGTGGCCAACCAAAACGTCTAATACTGGAACAGCTCCTCAGTGATATGAATGAAAGTAACTTCAAAGAAAGATCTTTTGAAGCGTATTAGTAATGATATGACCCTACTATAAGTCACCCATGGAAATATTTAGATCTTTGTTCTATATATGGCTTAAGACTGAAGGTTAGGTTCAAACTCAGAAATAAGTGTAAATATAAGAGGCAGCAGCTATTATGAAGGAGAATCAATGTGAAAAGAAAGTAGAGAAAGTGCTGGCAATATCAGCTCTATTGCTTACTTTTTCAATACAAGATGTAGTAGTTTCACTATATAGTGCTCAGTTCTTCCACCTTTACTCACAGTGAATAAGTACCTGGCTTTGCCAAGTCTCAATGTACAAAGTGACAGAAAAAGATTTTACATGTAAATTGAGCACATTTGATATTGGAATAATTGAGAGAAACTAATCCACATTGCTATTTTTATAGTTATTTTTCAGAGTAGAAACATACTTAACAGGAAATATATTTATTTTTTTACTGTACTGTTTTACCTTTTGTATGCTAAATTCATCCCAAATAAATTTGTAACTTGGTTTATAATGAAAACAATGATAGACGCTTAACTTTTGCATAGCAAACTTGCTATATAAAACTGTATTGATGTGGGAAAACCAGGCAGTTTCATTGTGGGCTTCAAGACTCCCATAACATGCTCTCTTCTCTGATCTACTACATTCGTGAATAGATGTCTGCATATTGTATGTAGGAAGGGCATCTCTATGAAACGCTCTACTCTTCAATAATTTACCTATGAGCCTTAGTTACTCAATATAAGCAAAATATGTCCAGAGGGCAATGCCCAGGGACTCCTGTGAATTATATGCTGTCTGTCTGAAACACTCTGAAGGATTTAATTGCATTTCTCTTGTCCCACTGGAATTGTGTCTGCTGAAAGTGGTCAAATTCACATGCAGATGACACATGGTATTTTAGACCTTACAATTTATTGTATATGACTTTTACTCCCATTTATTTCATTAGTAGTTGATGTATGCTTAGTTCTTGAATATATATACCCCTCCTATGGCATAATAACCTGCTTTCTATTGCTCTGAGCATCAGAGGTTCATTCAGTCAAGGAATACACAAAAATCTTAATCAGTTTATTGATGACAATACAAATGTTGAACATGTGGAGACTAGGGGGAAAAATCTTGGAATCATTACAAGATCCAGCCTGGAGCCAGAACAAAACAGGGATTCCAGTTCCTGCACCTGGTAAACCTCTGCATTCAAACTTTTGGGGATGGTGGAGACCTTCTGTAGCTAACTCATAGACAGACTTATGGAGCTAGCCCTCCTTACCAAAATGAGGGCCACTGTTATACTGAAGCTCTTTGGCTGGGGAGAATGAAAAGAGAAAAAACTGATAGGTGGACTGGGAAGTGTAAAGGACTTCCCTTCACCAGTCTTTTTTCCCTTACCAATCTATTGTGTCTCTGTCTGTCTCTTTGCTCTGTAATGGCATGTGCGCATACACAATAATTTAACAGATTTCATATGTAAAATCATGTTGCTGTTTTGTCCTAGATTTGGCTGGTAAAAATTTCTGAAGAATGCGTAGCTTAACTTCTACAGTAATTTTAACTGAAATGCATTTCTAACTTGTTTAAAGAATTAAAAAGTTGCTAAAATTTACACAAAATAATTCTATTAATCTAATGTCAATACTTTGTAAGAGTTTTTATGCTACTGTTGCAATCTGATAGATACTAATATGGCAGCAATCAGAGTTTGCTTCAGCAACAAAAAAGCTGTTCAAGTCTGAAAGCAATCCTTTCCTTTTGACATGTTGGCACCATTTTAGAAGAAAATGTCAGGGTTAATATAAGCACATTTACTGATCGTTCAGCTTTTCCCTATGTTACTGAAAACTGTTTGAAACTTGGCTTTTATCAAAAACAGAAACATTGACCATTCAGAATGATAAAACAATAGCTTACAGCTTAGTCATTTTCCAGTTATAAAGAGATACTTTCATAAAAATAAACAATACAAACTGCAGCGAGCCAAAACTATTACTTAGAGAAATTGTTGCATTTTTGCCATCTTTGCTTTCTGATTTAAAACAACTGTCTCCAGTAGGAACTAGCGGAAACCAGTGGTTTATATTTCATTAAATAGCCATTTGCTGATGACTACAAGATGAAATGTAATTTCAAAGTACAATGAGCACTATGTAGGTACTTAGTGTTCTTGAGGAAAAGGGGTATGGAGTTTGAACAGCTATCATGTACTACACCCATTTACTACCTAACCACTTTATCTGTGGATGTTCCATGTAGATTATTTTCTTCTCCTAGGTGAAGTACAAGATTTAAAAAAAAAAAAACAAAGACCTTCATTAAAGAAAGTTGACGCTTTTTACATTGTTTTGTTTGTTTTATATTTTAGGTTTGTTTGGGGTTTTTTAAACTTTTTTTACAACAGTATTTTAATACCTAAATCATATGGATACCTGCCTTACCTGATATCCAGTATAATTATTATATAAAAAAATAGATTAATGTATTGTTAGGTTATGAATGTATATGCTCAAAACTGAGGAAAATGTTATCTGGTCTATTAAACCCATTTGTCTGACAGTATTGCATGTCCTGAGTAGTACTGTACCCTGACATTTCAAGTTTTAAAGATTAAATTTTTCAAATAGTTTTCCCTCTCCCTCTACATCCACACACACAGTTCAAAAACCAGTAAAAGGATTTTGCATTAACTTTAAAAGAAAAGTCACTGTCTGCCTCAGTGCTAGCATGGAAGTTTAACTCAAAGGAATAATGTTTTAGAGCTATGAGCAATGCTGCACATTTGATAGATCCTGGGCTGCACCAAGCTCATGCTCCATGCAGCTCAAATGATGGGAAGCAGGGTGCCACTGGCCATTTAAGAGGGAGGAGATCAGTGCTGACCTCACTTCGGCTGAAAAGACAAAATCTGGGCCCTAGAAGGGAGGAATTGATCAGGACAGAGGTAAAGTCAGCAGGAAAAGATAAGTAAGAGCTGCCTGCGGGGCGGGTGGGGGGGGGGGGGAAGGATTGGCAGGTGAAAAACCAGGGTGTTCCTGGAGAAAGCTGTAGGTAGTTCCTGGGCGGAAGGCAGAAGATCAGAAGGAGTGGTTTGTCAGATGACCTCCCTAAGCCAGAGAGCCAGGGCTGGAGGTCTGAAGAAGGGTTTCACTCCAACTGGAATGGTTGGGGTGGCTGTCCTGGTAAAAGGCCAGGACAAGACCAAAGAAGAGCCAAGGAGTGGTGGAAGATGCTGGTGCATGCTATGTGCTATGCTGATAGATGAGAAGATGTGTGTTTTTAAGGAGTATATATACAGGAAGTGAACATGAACTATGTTTGGGACTTTTGTTATGGCTTATTTAAACTTTGTTTCAGTAATGAACTGGCCCAAGGAAGGTATTAGTGAGTTAAGAAATCTTCCAATGGATTTACTGGGGACTCTGAAGGAGGGAAATTGAGGCAGACGTGCCTATTCTGCCACAGCCTTCCACAGGAAAGTGCTCCAGGCAGGGCCGCGTCGTGACAACCACTTTTTTACCTTCTCCAGTCATGGGGGAAGATACTCATAGGGGCTTGCTCTAATCTATTCTAGCTAGGATGATTCCCAGAGGAAATCATTCTGCGGGCCTAGGATTGCCAGAGTGCATTGTTTGCCAGCTTTACCCCATCATGCATGCCCTGATATGTTCGCTAGGTTACAAAGAGAGGAATGGATGGTGCAAAGCTACACTATAATAAGGGAATGCTCATCTACCTATTAAAGTAGCTTTAAATCCCCTTTGTGGCTCTGGAGCACAAAGGAGATTTAATTAACGTGGGCAAAAGATCAGGTCCCATGAGTTATGACTCCAGTTCATTAAAGGATTTAAGCATGTGCTTAACTTTAAGCACCTAAGTAGTCCCACAGATTTCAGTGGGGCGACTCACATACTTAGGTTATGTCTACACTAGAAATGCTACAGGTGCACAGCTGCAATGCTGCTGCAGTGTCAGAAGGGGTTCTTCCATCACTGTAGTAAATCTGCCTCTTCCATTGACCTAGTGGTGTCTAAACTGGGGTTTAGGGCAGTTTAACTACATCACATAGGGTGTGAAATTTTTCACAGCCCTGAGCAATATAGTTAAGCCAACCCAATTTCAGTGTAGACAGCCCCAAGATAAGCGATTTCTTAAATACTTTACTGAATCAGGGCTTATATCAGGTTGCAGCAATATCCAATTGTCTGTATGTACAGGAAAATTTCCATCCTTTTGAAGGATGACGGTGGTGTAACTGAAATTGTTTCCCATAAAATAATTGAAAATGTTTCCCATAAAATAAGTTTGGATTAAACTGTACAATAACAAGAGAGGTTTAGGGCAATAACTGTGTTTTTTAACATTGGTTAATGTGTAACTATGAAATATAACTTCAAGCCACTTAGGAAATTGGCAATGCTCTAGGCAGTGGCTCTCAACCTTTCCAGACTACTGTACCCCTTTCAGGAGTCTGATTTGTCTTGCCTATTCCCAAGTTTTACCTCACTTAAAAACTATTTGCCTATAAAATCAATACAAAATACAAATCAATCAATACAAATACAAAAGTGTTACAGCACACTATTTCTGAAAAATTGCTTACTTTCTCATTTTTACCATATAATTATAAAATAAATCAATTGGAATATAAATATTGTACTTACATTTCAGTATATAGAGCAGTATAAACAAGTCATTGTCTGTATGAAATTTCAGTTTGTCCTGACTTTGCTAGTATTTTTTATGTAGCCTGTCATAAAACTAGGCAAAAATGAGTTGATGTACCCCCTGAAAAACCTGCGTACCCCCAGGGTATGCATCTCCCTGGTTGAGAACCACTGCTCTAGGATATGGGAATCAGAGGGGTAATTTGATGTTAATTTGTCCTGTTATGTCTCTGCTTTTCAAGAAACTAATATTATATTTTTAATATTAAATGTTCACTCCTTGGACCGACAAATATACTTTTGTTGACCTTAAATTATTACTAGATGTTGGTTGTAGCATCCCAATTTGAAAATGCTGCAAGCCACTTGTCTTAAATATTAGAGAGAAATTTGCAAATGGGATTTCAAAGGCTTTGTCTACAGTGGTGATTTGTCCTGTTCACAGCTATTGTGGCCAGACATTCTTGTAGCAACACTGGTGAAAACCTCTAATATACACAGTTTTCCTTGTTATTTGAACTGGTGGAACTTACTCCTGCTTGAAGCTATAGTAAGCTATAGTGGTGCAAATCACAGCTTATAGCTTTTTAGTGTGTTTACAAGCGGGTTGCATTGGTGCAAGTACGCTGATGACTGGCCAGTGATGGCTGTAATTGGAGCCCCAGTTAACGACCACTTCAGTACTTGGAATGCAAACTCTGGTTGGCTTTCTTAAACCCAGATCTCTGGTTCAAGACCAGTCATATTTTCCCCTACTTTCTTTTTCAGCACCTTTGCTCTGTTGCCTGGAACAAACAGCAAAAAATTATTTCTACAAAGAAAAATTATGGTTGACAGAGTTTTAAAAAGAATTGTCTTCTCTATAGTACAGCTGCAATCCCTAAATGTTTTAATACCAAATATTCATTTTAAGAAAAATATGAGGGAAAGAAACCTTTTGAAGAGTGGAATTAAATTAAATTGAGGACTTTATTTTAAAGAAAAGCAAAAGTCAAACTTGTAGCTTTAGTGAGTTCATGGCCTTTACTTCTGCAGGGACTGAAATGCAAGTTATACTTCGTGCATCTCAAATACCCTTATGTTGCATTTCAAAAGAGGAGGGGAAAAAGTTGGACCTAAGCCTGACTTAGATCTCAAGGGATACTGTTCTGCACCTTAAATTACAATCAGATGTATTTTAATTCAGATCAAGTTTTCAGCCTGAAATTGGTAAGAAGCCTAATTATTTGACCAGGTTACTATTTATGCAGACCACTGTGTGGTTTATCCACAGCTGGCAACATGCTAGCATGAAAGGTTTTTATTTTGTGCTTGGAACAAATTTAAAAAAAAATTCTAACTCAGCTCATTAAATGAAACACTAAAAGACAGAAGAGATTGCTATGGAGACAAGATGTTATATAAACTGTTCATTTTACTTCTTTAGGATACAAAAATAGAAAGGAGGTAGCTTGGATACTTGGATAGTCTGTTCCTGAAAGGTGCTGAGCAACTCTAGGAGATGCATAATGGGGTGCTCAGCTCTTTTGAAGATCAAACCCAGATTTTGGAAGTGATCGTGTATTTGCTAAACTGGGAAGTGTGGAACAAAGGGAAATATTTAGACAATGTTTTCAAAATTATTTTTAATTTGTAAACTTGTTAGTCTAAAGTTTTCTAGGAATAGAACTTCTAAGATGATCTTTAGCTGAATTATTCTGAATAAAAATACGGATGTATTCTGATGTGAAGACAGAATAATAAGGTGATGAGAACTGGAAAATAGAACTGTTTCATCATTATGCTTTTTAGAGTGTTGCAGTAGTGATGCTATAGGTAAGACTGAGATGGCGCTTCAGTTACAAAACCCTACATGCAAGTTGCTTGTTACTTTGCATCACATGTGATTGCTGCCAGTGATCCAGCATATTTAATCAAATTTGAGAATATTTAGTGAACTCTTTTAGGTTACAGAAATACAAAACTACTATAACTGATTGAGCAGATACAAAGGTACTATTTTTAATAAGTGAAGCATCTTAGAGTATGTTTAACTTGGTATCCCACTGTAATATTAAACTTTATGGAACTGAAAAATGTCACATTTTACCATGGTAAAGTCAACGTATCACCAGTAAAGAAAATGTCCCTTTTTTATTTGACAATGTATAAAAGATGGGCAATATATCAATCATGACAACATATTGGGTATACAGACTGAGATCGGTAATTTTGAGTGGGGACAAAGTCTGCCAGTTCATATGGCAGATTTGAGGTCACAGATTTTTTCACTTGTAGGAATAAAACCAATTTTATTTACTTGCATAACTAGATTTGGCAAGTGATTGCTCCTTTATGAAGACTCGATCATTTTGCCTGCTTTTAATTATTGGTTCTACTAAGTTGCAATTGGTTTTGAAATGATGGTTGGTGTATGTGCAGTGCAACATTGTAGGTTACATTTTAGTGACAAAGATTCAGAACGTTGAGCTGAAAATAGAAGCAATCACATCTTTTCATTTACATTCACATTTTGACGTCGACGTACTAGAAGAAGTAAGTCATTTTACCTATCTAGGGAGTGAGATACACGGTGATAGTGACACCATGCTAGATGTCAGGCAATGAATATCAAAAGCAGCAAACAACTTTTATGAGCTCAAGAAGATTTGGAAAAGTAGCATGATTGGCAATGACACATAACTATGAATTTTGAATACTGATGTCACGGCTTCACAGATATAAATATTAACAGTTATGAAGGATTACATCCTTTTTCATTGTTTACATATTATGCTGCATTATTAAGAGATCAGGCATAATGGATTAATCTAATTCAACAGTTCCCAACCTTTTTGGTTCAGGGGCCACGGATATCATTTTTACAACCCTGAAGGGCCACCAGTCTCTGCCAGCAGGAGTTCAGTGAGGAGGCTGCCTCCTTGCTGATCTCCCTTCCCCCTGGGTGCAGCAGGGAAACGGCATGCATCCTGTAGCCCCGCACGCTCCACTTGGGTCCCTAGGTAGAGGCTCCCTTCTGCAGCCAGGGGGATGGGAGATCAGTGCTCTCCTCTTTCTGGCTCCAGCAGGGACTCCAGCACCTATGGACGTAGGTGGAGAGCTTTGCTGTGCTCCTTGCTACAGCCAGGGCGAGGGGAGTGCTGATCTCCCACCCCTTTGGCTGCAGCAAGGAGCCTGCACCAGTCTTTTAGCCTTGTGGAAACATGGTCCGCCTGGGTCCTTAGGCAGCGGCTTCCTTCTGCAGCCAGCAGGAGGGGAGCTGCTGGCCACTTTGAAAGCCCCCACAGGCCACTATTGGTCTCTGGGCCACAGGTTGGGAGCCACTGATTTAGTTAAATCAAAGGGTAGCATTTACACACAGTTTCACATTCGATGTGTGTTTCATTTTTTTCTCTGGCCTGCAAACAACATATTTAATATGATTCCTAATTTGAGATTAGTAATATATGTATGTTTGCTTGTTTGCAGGGATTTTTCCTTACAGTTTCACCAGAAGCAATATTAAAAGTGGCCAGTCATTCTTCTGCAGACAACAAGATCTTCAGTTTGAATCTTTCTGCACCATTTATTAGCCAGTTCTATAAAGAGCCTCTGATGAAAGTTATGCCTTATGTTGACATCCTTTTTGGAAATGAGACGGTGAGTCCTACTAAAAATATTTGTATTTACACAGATGTTTATGTCGAGAATAATCTCCTCTGATTTGCTTTCTCCATTAACATATATATTAAGGAACTTTGTGTAACAACATGACACTATAATATATAATTTACAGTCTACGTTAAAGAAAAAAATCTAAACTAGTGCAGCAGTTCAATGGACTGGTAATGTGTTGACCTGTTAAAAGCTTTCATCTTGATAGTCTTAGTCTTGATGGCACTTTCTGCAATAAAGTAGATACCTTCTTTGAACAGGAGGAGGAGGACACTAGGGAAGCACAGTTTATAAATTTCTCATTGATCTCTATGGAAAATAGACTGGCAATCCATCTAAGGAAATTCACTTTTGTTATGCTTTTCTGTGCAGTAGTGGGATAAACAGATTGGGTGAAATCCTGTGCCTACTGGACTCAATGGTGAAATAGCCATTGACCTCAATGAGGGATAACATTTTATTCATTGTTTTGATATCACTTTGCAGTTTCTTAATTCACAGGATTCCCTCATAGGTATTTATATGTTTGCTTCTTATGAATAAAAGTGGTGAACTGCTAAAGAAAGTCACATAAATAAACAAACTGCATGAGGACTTGTCTACACTTGAAATTTTTTCACCAGCATAGCTACGTTGGTGTAAAAAGTTACATGCATTATTGCAGCTTATCAAAGTTTCTGATCAGAGTAAACGGCACTGTGCAAGTGACTTTTTACACTGATGCAGCATGTCTGCACTTGGGGCATACATTGGTGCAGATACACCAGTGCAAAAACCAGCATAGACCAGCCCTGAATACTTTTTTAAAGATTAGAAAATAACTTATTGTGCAGTAAAATAGTAAGATTCTACTAACCATGGGTAGTTGGATGGGAGAAGTATTTAAAATTGACAGCTCTTCTTTGAATGGTTGCAGACATGTATTCCACTCAGGTGTGTGTGTTCAGCACACCAAAGCCAGAGAACTTGGCCTATCAGTACCCACAGGGTACACAGGTTCCCATGCCTTCTGGCCCTTAGCTCTTCTACTGACTATTTAAGGGCAGCTCTGCCGCAACTCCCTCAGTTCCTTCTTACTGCTTGCGGCTAGAGTCAGAATGTTTTGTATGGTATTTTACCTCATGCTGCTCTATCTTAGTCTGTTTGGGATTTTATGGTATATAGTTAATAACTAGTATTGTTAGCAGTACTCTGAGGTTAATTTATAGAATCTATCCTGGATGATGCCTTCACCAGGGTTTAAATGTTATCCTTTGTGTGGGATGACTGTCCCCAACAGTGACACTCTCCGACACACATACTGTTTGTTGTGCCTCGGAGAGGGGCACTTTAAACAAAGGTGTTGCATCTATAAGAGAATGCAGGTGTTGAATGACTTGCCTGTGAAGCAGCACTTTCTGGAGCACTCTCATTTACCTGGGGTACACAATCACTTGGTAGATCACTTCAGCAGGATTTTCTCCCAGAATCATGAGTGGTCTCTGAAGTTTCAGTGGGCTATCTTCAGGTCCATCTTCACAGAACGGGGCATCCCCAGCTATTGACCTGTTTGCAACAAGAGACAAGAAGTGCCATCAGTTTTGCTCTCAAGTGGGTCTTAGTCCAGGATCCGTAACAGATACCTTCCACCTGAATTGGGAATCAGTAGTGATTTATACCTTTCTCCCGGTCTGACTGATTCTTCAGCATATTCTCAAACTAAAACTGAATCATACCAGACTAATTCTTATTGCAACAATTTGGCTGAGACAATGTTGGTTCTCTGACCTACTAAGTCTATCAGTTCAACCTCCCATCTCTTCCTTTTTGTCTCAGTCTCCTGACTCAGCACCATGGTAGAGTTTTGCATCCAACACTAAGCAGTTTGCATCTTATTGCATGGATGCTGCATGGCTAGATGAGGAAGAGGAATTCTGTTCAGAAGATGTTAGACAAATACCTCTCAATAGTAGAAAACCATCCACTAGAATTACCTATTTGGCCAAGTGGAAGTGGTTTTTGATTTGGTCACTGGCCCTGGGCATTCAATGAAAGCTAGTTTATATTCAGGACATTTTGGAGTATCTGCTACATCTTCAATGATTTGGTTTGTGTCTCAGCTCATTGAGGGTCCACTTTGCAGTGATCTCAGCATTCCATCCGCCCATCCGAGGGAAGTCATTTTCTCAAGTTCCATGGTAGTGAGATTTCTGAGAGGAGTCATTCATTTTGTTCCAGCAGTGGAAGAGCCAGTTCCCTTGAGGGACCTTAATACTGTGCTAACTGCTGTTGTGAGGCCTCCATTTGAGCCCCTGGTGACCTGCTCTTTATCCCTCCTGTGCCAAAAGACAACTTTCCTTGTTGCTATAGCATCTGCAAGGAGAGTAACTGAGCTATGGGCTTTAATGGCAGAGCCCTCATATACACAAAAACAACGAGAGTCCTGTAGCACTTTAAAGGGTAACACATTTAATTTCTCATTGTTTTTGCTGTATACAGACTAACATGGCTACCCCTGTGGAAGTTCTCATATACACAGTTTTTCAAAGACAAAGTTGCCCTATGACCACATCCTACATTTTTGTCGAAAGTAGTTCCCTATTTCCACCTTAACCAAGTAATATACCTACTAGTGTTCTTTCCTAAACCACACTCAATGATGACCAGAGACACTTCATACATTCAATATGAAACGGTACTTGGTGTTTTACCTGGAGAAGGCAAAGCCTTTCTGTTCAGCACCTCCTCATTTTGTCTCCTATGCCGATTGAATGAAGGATCAGGCGGTTTCTGTGCAGACTATTTCCAGGTGGATAACTTCCTTCATTACAAGTAGAAGTAGCTCAGACCATGCCTCCACAAAGATTGTGGGCTCATTCAACTAGAGCTCAAGCAACATCAATAGCATTTCTCAGTGATGTTTTGATTTAAGGGCATTTGCAGGACTGCTATCTCGTCTTCTATACATAGGTTTACCAAGCATTATCTGTTACCAGCCTAGTGCAAACTTTGGGAAGGCTATTTTGCAGTGGCTGTTTAAATAGACTTTCCAAAAAAAACCTCCAAAAACAGACTTCAAAGAGAAACTGCTGAGTTAGAAATGATCTGCAAACTTGACACATTCAAACTGGGTTTAAACAGAGATTTGGAATGACTTTCTCATTACAAGAGGTAAATTGCTTTGCTCACCCATTCTCACCTCCTACTCAATGACTGTCATTAGACCTCAAGTACCTGGCTTTCATCCACTTCCCCCATTGTTCTCTATGCACTTGTATATGCATATGATGATCCTATGTTTCTCATTTCTACCTCTGCATCTGACGAAGTAAGCTGAGCCTCACGAAAGCTTATGCCTGCTAAAATTAAATTTTTTAGTCTTTAAAGTGCCACAGAACTCTCGTTGTTTTTGCTAAATAGACTCTGAATCCCACCTCCGATGACTACTGCTTGTGAATCACCTGTGTGGCATACATGTCTGCAACCACTCAAAGAAGATAAAACAGTTACCTACCTGTACTGTAACTGTTGTTCTTCAAGATATGGGTGCAGATGAGTATTCCACGACCCACCCTCCATCTCCTCAGCTCAGAGTCTCTACTCTTGGCATTGGGTGTGAAGGAACTGAAGAGAGTCGGCAGCACTGCTCTTAAATAGCCAGGAGAGGGGCTACGGGCCAGAGAGCATGGGTGCTGACCATATTGGTACTGCTAGGCCATGTTCTCTGGCTTCAGTGCACTGAGCACATGCACATCTGAGTGGAATACAGAACTGTGCCCACATCTCGAAGGACAACAGTTACACTACAGGTGGGTAAAAAAAAATTTCTAACTTTGTCACTATGCCCACCTCATTCTATCATTTGCACTGCAAAGACCTCACTGATGTGCTACTGAGTATTGCTTTTCAGGAGCCATACCATCTCAATGCTGATCTTGTCAGATCTCACAAGTTGAGCAGAGTCAGGCCAGGTCGATTCTTGAATGGGAGACCTCCAAGAAAAACAGTGTTGTGTTCCTCCTCCTTTTGTGTAGGTACTGCCCCCCTAACCTGTTCTAACATAATGAATCACTGTGGTGTGTAAGGTACCATTTTTCAGATGAGATATAAAACATAGGTTGTGACCACTTGCCATTAGACATACAATAACACTTCACAAGACTAGATGCAACAGCCTCACTGGAAACTGCATTGTGCCTACTTTAATTCCCCCTGCTGTTTCAATAGGATATGGTATTACTTACTTCTTGTCATAACATATTGTATAATGCTGCAATGCATAGTGGAGTGTAAAATGCTCTCTGCATTTATTGTATATAGTTTTTGAAGCAGTTTGTTTTCTTTTGGGGTAAAAGACACTATTTTAAATGTAAGCTATCATCATTAAATGTGACCATACTGTTTACACACTTCAAAGAGTACCAGACCTCTTGATCTATGTTATTTGCAGCCCTGCTGTACTGGGATTTCCAGTTCATTGTAAGCAAAGGCCATCTTTCATCTTTGCTTCTTGCTATGTAACCTGCTCATTGCCACTTTAGATTTTTCTTTCTTCAGAATGCCTTTCACTGTGGTATATTCTCCTGTTACTCTGTGATTTGAAACCCTTTCTCTTTCCATGTTCTTCCTAATTATTAACTTGGGCTGTATCCTGTGGCTACCAGTGTTTCTGTTCCATGTGTCTTGGCTTGGCATGCAAAAAACCCTTTTAACAAGAAAAGTTTTCTCTCACACAGGTTTAACCTTTTGAATGCTCCTTTTCTTGTTTCTTCTCTGGGTTCATTTCCCTGATTTTGAGTAATGTATAATAACGTTTAGTTGTCAGTCTGTGTATGTCTTGATGTGAAGTGAATCACTTCAGGAGGCTGAGCCAATGTATACCTCATCTATTTTGATCTTTCCTTCTGTCTTTATATTTTGTTTTCATTGAGTTTTGCTAATTTATCATAAACAGTAAAAGGACATACATAAGTTAAGCACGTAAGCTAGAAAATGCATTATAGATGGTATAATTGTTACTTTACTAGAACAGAGAGTAGCCTCTCACATGATTTTACTCTTCTGTATATTTATCTTCACTTCACATTATAGACCAACACAATTTTACTGTTAAACACTGAGCTGTTTATTTTTTAGAGTAATGCAAAAAGCATCAAAGAGCAGCAGAATACCCAAACTGATGCCATTCCTAAACTAAAAACAATTGGCAAAGTGATTTGAAATTACATCTTGTACTTAAAAATTTACATCTGAATGGAGATTGGTTATTCCAAGATTCAGCTAGATGATAATTAAAATGGGCAAGTTATAAACCTCACAAAATAAATGCTCTAATTTAGAATGCTCTAATTTAGGATGCCAGCATATCCTTAACTGCAGTGGTGGTGCTGAACACAGCTATAATAACCTCTTGTAGTTATCAGCTACAACAGTAGCTCAATGGCCATTGATATGTTGATAATTTTTCTTTTGAAATCTCTTTCATACCTATCCAAAACATTTTGGCTTGTATATTTGACACTTATTAACTAGACTTCACATAATAAATTTAATACAAAACATTCAATATAAAAATAAAGCCAGTGCTACTAACCAATTAAGGCCATTCTGAAGTCATTATCTGGCAATACATGACTAGAGAATCTGATTATTGTCATTGCTCTTAATTTTTATTAAAATAAGTTTTTTTTAATAGTGTCATTTTGCAAATGGTTCTTAGCAATAATACCTTCCAAAACTACCATAATCACTGGATAATTAACCTGCCAGGATTAAGCACTATTCTACTTTGCCTCAGGATGCTTAACTCTCAAATAAGGTCAATTATCTTCTGATAACTGCTTTGTTAGGAGTTGCTGCCTAATTCATCTGTAAAAACTCACCTCAGAATACATACTTCTACAACTCAAGCTGACTTTCAATCTCAACAGGAGTGGTTTGGGTTGTAAAAGAGATTAAGGCCTTAAAAATTACATCCAATGTAAACTCACCTAATGGGCAGGTGATTTCTTCTTGCACGATAGTTGCTATGCAAGCATAGTAACACACAAGGGGATAAGCAGTGCCAGAACTGCATGCTTGTTCTTTCATTTCCTTGGAAGCCCCATTTTTCCTGCTTCTCATGGTGAGTGTTCCACAACTCGGATAGGCCTGTTTTGGGTGAAAGGAGGGTGGAGAGGACCATTTGTTGGGAAGTCGGCATAGTGAAACTTGCCAGGTTTCTGGAGTCCTATGTCTATTCCTGTAGGATTTTTCCATGGGAAAAGTAGAACATTTATTTATTTTCTTTTGATTTAGAATAAAGTTTTGAGTGCCCTGTCAGTTTTCTAGTAATAAAACTATACAGGCAAACAAATATGGCTCCTAGTTCACAAATTAGTCCAAGTTACAAGGAGGGTGTGTACAATGTGTAGCTCCCAGTCATGAGGGCAAAACCACAGTTTTTAAAGCAATACAATAATATAGAAAATAAATTTAACAAGCTCCCTTGGAAATAAGAACCTTGTTTTCTGCAGTGTGTGATGTTGTTACTTCTAAAGGTGTGGTCTGTGAACAAATTAATTACAGGATTTTAAATTGAAGTTCTGAAATTACAGAGTACTGTTGCAACCAGATTGGGAAAGTGATGTGGGTGCAACAACAAAAGTGCTGTTACGAAAGGAGGACGTATGAAAGACTTGTACATTTTGAAAAGCAATAACAATAGCTTTAATAATGGTTCTGGAGTCATGTATCCTGAGCTTTAGAAAGATGGGTACATCTGCATAAAAAAAACAATAAAACAAACAGGCCTTGTCATCACTGTATTTAACATTTGTACCAAAATGGCATATTGTGTGTCCTTAATTTAAAATGCTTACAAATCTTATAAAGTATCAAATAACAACATAAAAATCCTCATAAAAAGATACTATTTGGACACAGTTTGTACAGACAGCATACTGAAAAGTGTATTACTCAATGATTCTATTTATTTTGATCCTGTCCATCTTGTTTAATACATGTTTACATCGTACCTTCTCTTGTTACTCCTCTTTCAATGACAAGGAAAAGATTTAACGTCAGTGCTTTTATAATGGTTGCAGTTGTCCTGACTTTGAACTTGCTTTTGCACACTGAAGCTGATTTGCTGGTTTGTGTCTTTGTGCTTGTTTTAACTGCAAAAATGGATACAAATTCTTTAAGTTTTGCAGTATAAATAGATCCTGCCATATATTTCTATAACTTGTGATGTAGTATTATGTTAACCATTTTCATTTTGAACACATTTCTGTGTAAAATGCATTGAATATTTAGGTCAAACTGCAGTCCAGTTTCTGAATTAGCTGCTGTAATTTTGGCCCACAAATTGCAAATGAGGAATGAAACAAATGACATTCCTAAAGTAAGTCAGCCATGTTCTGATTTTGATTACACCACTGTAAATCCAGAATAATTGTTATCTTCAGTGCAGTTACTCTGGATTTACACCAGGGTAACTATGACAAGACTAAGACCTAGTAGGTGCATTTTAAAGATATATTCTGGTCTTCCTGTGTTTGTTCCTTTGCTTGATGAATGTGTGATACTGGGGAGTGGTTGCTGAGTGTGAGGAGTTGCTGGTGGGAGTCTCTGACATAAACTGGCCATATGGAGGAAGGAAAATGTAGTTGGAGCTACAATAAAAAATGAGAAGGGAACAGAGCCTCATCAGTCTCTTCTCTTCTAAATCATGTTGGGTCAATAAGAGAGGAGAGGCAAATAGAGGGTGGTTGGTCATGCCATAAACATCACAGGTGGAAGCATTTCCTCTTCCTGACTAGTTGGACTCACATCAGTATTTCAAATTATTTAGTTGAAGCCAACTATTAGAACTGTATTTGGAATAAAGCTGAGTTCCTCAGTGAAATCTCATTTTGGTCTGACACTTAATATAGTGTATGGAGAGAAAGAAAAATAATTTTTTTCTTTATTGGTCTTAGGAGGACTGCTCCTATATATGTTGAGGGATTATTTCCACTCATTGATTGTTGGTAATCTGTCTGTCTCTAAATTCACTTGATAAATTCTGATTCATCTTGAAGGATTTGTTCAGCAATACTAACAATCTTAATTTCAGTTTTTAATTTACAATTACATCAGGCCAATACTTTGCAGTTCACTAATGCCTCCCGTAATCAAAGGATCTCAAAATGCTTTACCAACACCTACTCTTTGGGTCAAGTTAAGTATTATTATCCCTGCTTTATGGATGGGGTAGGGAATGAATCAGAGAAAAATTCAGGCTTGTCCAAATTCACTGTAAGTCTTTGGCAGAGCTAAGACTAATACCCAGTTCTCCTGACTCTTTGTTCTGTATTCTTATTAAACACATACAACAAAAACCTTTGTAAGAAGATATCTCATCTTCTCTTTCACTCTAACAGGAACAGACATTTAAGGTCCATAGATGCTGATGTTTATTCCTCTGATCCTGTAAGCAAATAGCAGCCTGTGTTCTAAAGGCTAGATTTTAATTTTTTATCAAATCTATAACTGGGGGAGGGGGGCGGGCAAGGAGGGAATGGACGGACATTTAAAGAAGATAACTTTCAATGGAGGAAAAATAAATATTGGGTTTTTAAAAGCTCTTCTGTTTCTTTGTAGAATTTTGACACTTATTTTCTGGTGAAGGTATTGAATCTTCAATTATAAGAGAGCTATAGCATCATAATATTACTGCTAAATTCACAGAATTAACTTCTTCCTCAGTGTCTGAGCATTTAATAAATTGTGCTCCACAGAAAAATGAGGTGTTCTGTAGCACAAGGGAGGTTTATAATGTCAATGGCATGTTGTAAAGATGTGATGTGGGAAAGATTCCGAAAAAGCCCATGGCTATTTCAGCTGCAGACACTGAATCTCCTTCTCTCTCTCTCTCCTCCTCCCACCCCACACCCTGTGTGTGTGTGTGTGTGTGTGTGTGTGTGTGTGTGTGTGTGTGTGTGTGTGTGTGAGAGAGAGAGAGAGAGAGACAGAGAGAGACAGAGAGAGAGAGAGAGAACTGCAGTGGTTGTCTTAAGATGAAATGCTTTTAAATAATTTCCCAACCTTTCAGCCATCATTGATAAAAGCCCTGTTATTTAAAATGATTTCAATCACAGTGGAGTTAATCATACCTTATTCAGCATCATCTTTCAATGGGATTAATTCTGTTTCAGTTAATCTTCCTGTTTATCTACATTGTCTCAGTTGCTGCAGTACAAATTCAGGAGTAACAAGCAAGTCATTATTTTAGTATAGTTTACCTAGTACATTATGAATGAAAGAAAAATTGAGAGCCAAGTTGATATTTTAGGGCTTCTTTTAACTAATCATTAGCTATTTAAATAATTTGGGAATCTTACCTCAAAATGTTTTCCCCCCATGTGGAAAATGAATGAGCATATAAAAAAGGGAACTACACTTTACAACAAGCTTTACTTCTTAAAGCTAATGACATTTTCCAGTAGTCTCTCTGAAAGAGGAGGAGGAGGCAGAGTCTTCATTAAACTGTCCAGGTTTTATATACTTGTGAGAGTCTAGAAGAGAAGGCAGATTCCATTTTATCTCAATAATGATGACAATTCTTTGCACTGTGTAGCACTTAGTTTTCAGAGCATCTCAAAACACTTTACAAACATTAAACCCCAGATTACAAAAGTGGGGTAGCGGTATAATTATTGGCCCTGATTTACAAATGCACAGACTGAGAAGTTAAGTTATTTTGCCCAAGGTAATGCAGCAAGTAAGTAGCAGAATCAGGAACAAAGAGAATCATGGATTTCTGGTTCTCTTTCCCCTTGTCTATCGTCTAGATAGATGCTGCCTCCACACTGAATCTGATTTGGCCCAAACTCTGTTAGCCAAGGGTATAAGATATGCAGAATTTAGCTTTTGTTTTTTAATTTGTTATTTTAAAGTTTTGCTTTAAGGCCTTTTAAAGGTAAAGTACATGCAGTTTCAGTAAACCCAAAGCAGGGCACTTACATCATAAAAGAGCTGTGATCAGTCAGAATACTAATAAAACTAAATGTAGACAAAATAAATGAAACTAAATAGAGAGAAAAATGTAGACAAAAAGCAGGGCACTTATATCATAAAAGAGTTATGATCAGTCAGAATACTAATAAAACTAAATAGTACAATTATAAGCACCTGTGATAATTCTGCTTTAAGTGACTTGTGCAAAGTCATATTCAAACATTGTGGCAAAGGCAGGGATAGAATTCATTTCTCAAGAGTGACATTCAACTTCCTTAACTTTGACACCATCTTTTCTCTTTTAGCAGTCTCTAGATTAATTCACTACACACTTTCCAACTTCTACAACAATTGAGGCAGGAGTCCTATAAACAGCCTTGTTCCTGGAACAACCCTGATTAATTTCCTGAACATTGTACACTGAATGAGGCAGGGCTCCTGTGAAAAAAATAGTATGTGATCATGTAATTGAAGACTCTATATACTGTGTCTTTTACTTTTTACACAATTTATGTAATCTGAAGCAACTACACATGCACAATGGGGTCCAAATAATCATGTTGATTAACTACATGCAACATGCAAGGCCCATCCACTGCTGCCTTGGTAGGCTTCTAGCAGCTTCTAAAATGGAAAATAGAGAAGGGCAATAGACAGCCCAGAAACTATTTAAAGAGATATTCCCCAGTTCCTATACACCACAATTTAATAAAATGTGTGCCTAAGTGGGTCAAATTAAGGTTGCATGGACAACCTTAATTCTGGCATTTCCTAACTTCTGAGTGCTCAGCTTTTAAACCTTAATGTTCTTTTGACATAATGTTTTTTGTATGTGTAATTTCTTAAATGGAAAAAAAATTCTGCCATCTGGAACCATGGGTCATCTGCAGGGTCAGAACCTTTAGCTCCACAACATAGACCTCTCTGTCACTTGAGTTAATGAAATAAGTAGGGAGTGTTCTCTACTGGTTACACATTGTTTAGTAGTTAGTGTTTTCTACTGGTTACAGATCCTTTTGCCATTGTCCCTCCCCAAGACTTCCCCAGTGGCACTGGCCATTATTGAAAGACATGATACAGGGCTAGATGGACCATTGGTCTGACCTAGGATGGCCAGTCTTAAGTTTTTATGAAAAAATAGTTTGTGATCGTGTAATTAATGACTGTTTTTTAATGCATACATGCAATAGGGCCAAATTAAGATTGCATGGATGCTCTTAATTCTAGTGTTTCCTAATTTTTGTGTACTTGTCATTGCAACGTCAACATTCTTTAACACAGTTTTTGTGTCGTATTAAGTCTTCCCATCTCTCCACAACCCCAAATATTCCTAATGTATCTGCCTGTCCTCTACTGCTGCAGGTACTGGCATCACTAGGGCACCTTTTTGTTGGCTAGAATGAGTAGTTCCGCAGAGAACACTATCAATTCCACTCCTGGGATTAACCATCAGTTGCCATCCTCCTGCTGCTAGAATTATGCTTGAGTCCAAAATATGCTCCCACTTTGACAGTCCCAGAGGGACAATGTTTTATAACTGTACCCTACAGCAAATCTTCAGAATTTCTTCGTGTTACCGGGGAAATCTTATAAATCCAAGGAATTCAAATAGATGTGGTTTTCAGTACAGCCATTCTATTCCAATTTAAATGTTATAGAAAGTTATTTTAGTATCTACCTTACTTGAGGGAAATAGGTACTTTTTTCTTCTGTATAGTTCTAATTGTATGGAAATATGTTGGAAACAGATCACAAAGTCTGTTCGGGTTTTCATAACTTGTGTAAGGAATATACCTTTCTTTTTGGAAAATAACCTTGAAGGTTACTTCAATATGGTTTAGAAATAGTACTGACAATTTCTGTATTATATGTCATATATTCCCACACCGTCATGTAGTACCATTTCTCTCAAATCACACACCCAGCATTCTCTCTCCCCTGCCCCACAATCCACCACCCACATACAGTCTGTCTCAATTTCTACATTTAGCTCATAGAATATTCTTACCCCAGTGAAGAGTGTTGCACATCCAGATTCCAAACTCTGCAACAACTGTTTCATTTTTTGAAACTATACAGTGAGCGAGAGCAAACCTAGGCAGGCTGTATCACCCGTGATGTCCTTTCCCCCTCTCTCCCTCTTCCATTTATGTAATCTGCTCTGTAACTAGCATTCTTATACTGGTAGGAAGAAATAGAAACTGTCAATGACAGCATTGAGGCTGTTTCATAAAGACTGCCCAAGAGATCTTATTAATAATGTAGAGATTCATCAATTCTTTTCCTTCCTGTAAGACAGTGTATTGTTTAAGAACCATGCATTGACCTCTGCTAAACCATGGTTCAAGCACTGAAGTCTGTACTTGAATGCTGGTCATCAGAGTTGCAGTACAGTACATTGCCATTAGCCCATTCTATCAATTGCATTTGTAAACATATAAAGGGATTCAAAGGAAGGCTAAGCCTTCATGGCACAGCACAACATAAGCAAGCTCTCTGGGTTCATAAAATATCATATGAACAGCTGAGAAAGTGTTTTTGACAATCTTTCTCAAAATAGCACCACAACTTGAGGAAATCAGTTGTTGGAAAATGGGATGGGGAAAATCTGAATAATCTAAACAGCTGATCGGCCATCTGAATGTCAGGTATAATTCTATAGCTTCATGAATGTGCATCCCTAATTGCATATTTTTGGGGTTGGTGGTCAAATTTTGGCTTTTCCACAGTATTGTTTGATCAAATACTAACATTGTCTGAAAACTGCAGTGGGGGAATAGCTATACTGTAGCTGCATCAGTTTGCTATTAATTTAATATAACTTCTGTATAAGTAAGGCCCTACTTGAATTGTGGAATGATTGTCAAAGAATTGAGGCTGACTTGTGGACAAGACATGGAAAATTGTGGAAAAGTAATAATGGAGCTTATTATTTGCAGTAATAAAGTCCATTATTACTTTTCTTTGATTTTCTGCTGTTGGCCGCCTGGGCTCAGAGCGGGGACTCCCGCTGTTGGCTGCCCAGGGCTCCCGTTGTCAGCCCATAGATGGTGGGGCTCCCACTGTCAAAATTGTGGGGGAAGCCTAATATTGCGGAATCCGCAATATCGCAAGTTAAATAGGGCCTTATAGAATCATAGAAGTATAAGACGGGAAGGGATCTTGAGAGGTCTTTTAGTCCAGTCTCCGGCACTCATGGCAGGACTAAGTATTATCTAGACCATCCCTGAGAGGTGTTTGTCTAAACTGCTCTTAAAAATCTCCTATGACAGAGATTCCACAGCCTCGCTAGGCAATTTATTCTAGTGCTTAACTACCCTGACAGTTATTACTTTTTTCCTAATGTTCAACTTAAACTGTCCTTGCTGCAATTTAAGCCCATTGCTTCTTGTCCTATCCTCAGAGGTTAAGGAGAACAATTTACCGTCTTCTTTTTAACAACCTTTTATGTACTTGAAAACTGTTATCATGTCCCCCCCTCAGTCTTTTCTTCTCCAGACTAAACAAACTCATTTTTTCAATCTTCCCTCATAGGACATGTTTTCTAGACCTTTAATCATTTTTGTTATTCTTCTCTGGACTTTTTCCAATTTGTCCACATCTGTCCTGAAATTTGGCATCCAGAACTGAACGCAATGCTCCAGTTGAGGCTTAATAAGCATAGAGTAGAGAGGAAGAATTACTTCTTGTCTTGCTTACAACATTACTGCTAATACATTCCTGAATTATGTTTGCTTTTTTTGCAACAGTGTTATACTCTTCACTCATATTTAGCTTGTGATCCACTATGACCTGCAGATTCCTCAGTACTTATGTATAAGTCATTAAACTGACTTGGAATTCTGTGTAGACATGATCTACCAAAACATAACAAATACACACACCATCATTCATTTTAGGGAGACTTAACTCCTCAGATACATTAAGATGTATATTCTATACTCTATCAGTCCCTGACATATTTAAGCAAAACATTTAAACAGGAAATGGGATGCGTGTCAAACTGAGATATTGCTCTGTTTCATTTAAATCAAACTCAAATTAAGATCACAGTATTCGCTGTGTCTTTGGAATCCTTTTTAGGCCATAGTGGAAGTGACAAACCTAAATAAGTAATCTTTTCACACATGGAAAATAATATAAATCATTTTTCTTCCTTATAACACAATCTTAATTCAGAGGCTACCTAGTCAATTCCTATTTTCTCTTCTGGAGCTATTTTTGTCAGGAGATAAATGTCAATTACTTCTTTTTAATTAACCTTTACCTCTAAAATTCTTAACATGGAGGATACAATCTTATTTATTTGGAACCTAAAAGTGAGCCATGTGGAATACTACAACATAAATTATCAGAAACATTGGTTGTTTCGAAAGGCATTTAGATGGATCCGGAGTGAGAGAGGAATGTGTAATAGATTAGAGAGGGATGTTATTACACCAGGAAGGTGCTTAATTCAGGAGTAAATTCTGCAGGGATTCCTTCCTCTCACTATTTTAAAAATAACAAATTGCAGAAGAAATGGAAGATATATTGATATGCATTTTTATTTTATTTTTTAAAGCTGTTTAATTTCATCATGCAAATTAAAAAGCTTAAGTTTTCCATTTTAGACTATATAATTTTATTGGTATAAAAATGATTGTATGTGCTGGATGGGTGGAGAGGATTGGACTTTTAGATTGATAATGAGAACATCCACATTTAAGGGATATAAACTCTGATTCTTCAGGGCATAAGCCAGCCACCATCTGCTGACAATTCGACAGAAATATCTTATATGAGCAGACTTATTCTATAATTGACCAATACAGGGTTTCTTCCAATTTCTTCTGAAGAATCTGATGCTGAACTCTCAGACAGAAGATACGGGAGTAGATAGATCACTAATCTATTCCAATATGGGCAATTCCTATGTTTCTTTTATAATTATTTTTCTTTCAAGAATAGAGAACTCATAGCTATGTAATCAGAGTTGTTCCCATCAAAATTTATGTAATGTTATGACTTTTTCAATTGCATTTTTTAAAAATTAGAATTGGACAACTGTTTATGGTGCCACGGATTTTATCCTCAATTTCACTTATTTGAAGGCAGTTAATTAAGCCTTCTAAATGACTCTTGAGAAAAAACTCTCACCTCTATCTGAAAGAAAGATAGTAGCATTGTGTGAGAATTAGGAGGCCCCTTTACCAAAGAAAAATTCTGTCTTCCTGGGGGAAAAGGTAGATTGGCATTTGCCATCCATTTTTATCTTTTGACTTTTATGGGAGCTCAGTGTGGGCTTAGGGAAATGCATGCCTGGAGCTTTGTGCATGATCAGGGCCTTCTAGAAGGATTGGTATAAGAATAGGGGAAGGGGAGGACATACTTTCAAGGGTGGTTGTTTACTCTTTCTCCCACATACCTTGCTCCACAACAAGGAAGAAACATTGCCATGAAAGTGTCCATATTTCTCAGAGTAATGTTGGTATACCCGAAGACAGCATATTTTGGTTCTTTCCCCCCAAGTCATGTTCATTTATAACATTTTGCTGGTTCCCACAAGGCCTCAATGTGAAAATATTGGGGCTGCTGTGGCACAAAGAAGGTACCTTGATAGTTCTTCCTCTACCCATTCCTTTCTCCCTGTCCTGGTGTCTTTGGAAGTAAATGCCACACTTACTGCTCTACAGGATGAAGTCAATATAAGGAACATGATTAAGTTGGGACAGAGAAGAAATCAAGCATGCTTCTAGTATAGACCCCAGTCCAACTCCTATTAAAGTCAAAGGAAAGACTCCTGTCAACTTCAATGGGAGCTGGATCAGGCACGGAGTAAGGTTCTCTAGATTGCAGTCAAAACTTCATGAGATCAGGAGATTAGTGTTCTCTGCAGTAGCTGGATTTATGGCTTCTGTTATTGATGAGCCTGTCACGCTGGCTGGATTTGGGGGCAGGAGGGGGAGCATATATTATATTGTTTGACATCAGTATGTCAAAATCATAATAATTCATGTGAGATATGCCATGCCAGGTACTGTTACAAAGGCTATAATGTGCTAAGTAAGATAATGATTATGTTCATGTGTTATATGTGTAATGGAAGTTATGGATATGGTTGCTATATCTGTATTTCAAATTGTGCTGTGCCTGGGTCACACCCCAAACAGGATGGCTGCAGAACAAAAGCCGGCTTGATGGCCCATTAAGAAATTCACAGGTACAAGGGGCTCAGGGGGAGAAGCCAGGGATATACCTGATGAGTCACCAGGACTTACTCATGTGACTCTGGACTCCATTTTGGTTCCTGTAAAATTCCACAAGCAGCATGGAAAAAAAGGCAGAGGACATAAAAGGGAGAAGCCCGGGATCCATTTTGTTCTCAGTCTGTCTTTTGGTCATTCAGTCTTTCAGCCTGCCTCTGGACCAATTCATGTACAACTGAACTGAAGCTGTGAAACAAAGGACTGAGACCCATCCAGGTACTGGATGTACACCAGAGGGATTATACAAGCCTGCAAACTCCACAACTCTTCTAGAAACCTGATATATATGGACTTTCAAATAATTTGTATGTATCTGATTGCTTTAATCCTTTAACATTTCTCTTATAGTTTGTTTCTTTCTTTTTATAATAAACCTTTAGTTTTAGTTACTAAAGGATTGGCTGGCAGCGTGATATTTTGGGTAAGATCCAAACGTATATTGATCTGGTACTGTGGTTGACCCTTTGGGGTCAGGAGAAACCTTTTTGGTAAAGAGCATAGAGTTTAAATAACTTGTCTCTTTACTGGACCTAGTGGCTTATTGGGAGCCAAAGACTGAAATGCAGTAAAGGGGGCTGTGTGTATTTGTATACTGGCTTCTTGATAACCAGTGTGGGGAATCAGAAGCACTGTTTGTGGCTGGTTGGGAAGCCTGAGTTCAGTGTCACCCACCAGTGCCGGGAGAATCTGCTCTCCTTTTACAGCCTGTCCTGACCTTGGCGTTTTCAGGTGGCTGCCCTAGGCAAGGACGGGTCTCAGAGCCTTTCTCTGGCCTCCATGGATTCAGGAGAAGCTGGCAGACAACATCCTTTCCAGAAGAATAAATCCATATAAGATGTGCATACGATGAATGTGGTCAGTCTGAGCCTTGAGGAGACACTGTAAAATCTTTCTCACAGAGAAAATGTATGCTTTATTCTAGGAGCTAAGCTTCACATCTCACTCCTGCCTTGCTATACATGTTTGCGATCACACTGTGCTGTAATGGATTGAATACAGAGATAGGATCTATAAAGTCTCCTGAGCATGAATACTGTCTGCTTTGGGCAAGTGACTTAACCTCACTCTCTCCAAATTTCCTCATGTGAATGGGAATAATACTTCACAAACATATGGGGTGTTGGGAGAGCGGGGTAATTTTTTTTACAGCACTAGGGAAATATAATGTGCTATATAAATAACAAGTGTTGTTTATTATGAGACTGAATCTCTGCAACATGTGAGTTTGAGTCCCTTTGTGATGCACACAGAGGCATGTGAATTAATACATATATATCTCATCCACCTGGCCCAATAGCCTTTCTCAAGTAAACAAACAAAAAATTTAAAATAATTTCTCTGGCAGTACTTTTCATTTGGACCAAAAGGAGATTCTGGTATTGATACATTCCCTGTTGTAGAAGAAGCAGTGTACCTAAACTTAACCCATCAGTGCAGGCTTGACTGGCACTATGTGGCACTAGATAGTATGCAGTGTAATTGTAGTTGTGTTGGTCCCAGGATATTAGAGAGACAAGGTGGATGAGGTGTAATACCTCTGTGTAGTCGGAAACTTTCTCTCTCCTACCAGTAGAAATTGCTCCAATAAAAGATATTACCTCATCCACCTTGTCTCTATTATGTAGGACATTTAACTTCAGAGCCAAACATAGGGTCTTAATTTCTTGGGGCTTAATGGAGTGTTGTGGAAGTGGTATGTTAATTTTCAGGGGAGAAAGTCAGTTACTGCTGGTAGGGTCTGACCCTCTTTTGATTATTGGAGTCAACTGTGATTATCACAGAAGGAACAGGGGCTATCTCAGAGAATCTTAGCAGGTTTCAAGCTGCCTTTTTCTTTCTGTAGGAAGGTTATATACTGTATAACCCCTTTCTCACCATTGCATTAAGGAAATCTTCCAGGCAGCACTAGATGGCAGATTAGCTAAGGCCAGTGACCTCAATGGTCCTCTGGAAGGACTCCATGGTAAGTAAATCCAGGGCAGTGATAACACTGACTGGTACAGAAAAGGTGTATCCCCTGTTTGTTGCTTTCTCCAGGTCACCCCTTATGTCACTATATAAGGTGAATGATGACTTATCGGATGAACCTATGTTGCTAGACTATCTATGCTTTGGTGACATCAAGGAAATTCCTCCTTGGCTTGTAGAGCCTGTGTGAAGAGCATCTGTGAACCAGGGAAAGTTTTGCTCTTCTTTCCCTTATTTGGCTCAACATGTACTAGCATGGTTGGGTGTCGTGCTATAGCCAAAGATTGCTACACCTACTATCCAGAACTGGCAAGCACCTTGACTAAGGCTTTTTCTTTCTTTTTCTCTCTCTGTCCTATATCTGACCAGTCTAATTGGATTCCTCTCTCAAATAAACAAGCCAAGAACCACTTGAAAACTACTTGCATGTTCTCTCTGTCACCCATATTCTCCTGAGTATTTTTCAGGGAGAAAGGATAGGGTGTTTAATTGGTTTGGAGTGAGCATTTTAGCTGTGTGGAGTGCAAAGCAACCAATGAGTGGCTGGTGCCTTAGGCCCAGATCCTCAAAGGTATTTAGGCATCTAACTCCTACTAAGAACAGTGGGAGTTAGTTGCTTAAATGCTTTTGAGGAGCTGGGCCCCAGTGGTTTAACTTGTACCACACACTTACTGCTGACATGACTAGGTCAGCAGGTCCTGGCTAACTACATGTGGGCATCCAACTACTTCTAAAAATCTTACCTGAGTGGTCAGCCTCTTAATTCTACCCTAGACCTGCCCTCTTGTAGTGTTCAGCCACAGAGCACTCAAGAGCAGTGGTTCTCAATGTATTTGCCATTGTGGGCTGCATATGCAGCTCTGTGTTTGTTATGTTGGCTGCAGCCATACAATATATATATTACCTGTATGGCCCTGAGGAGGTCTCATGGGCTTCAGCTGTGTGCTGATTGGGCTGTAAGCAGCCCACAGGTTGAGAATCACTGACCAGAGGATTTATGTGTGGGTAACAAAGAGTGCTGACTATTCCCTGGGCTCCAAACATATGTTCAGGTTCATTGGGAGCATGCAGTATACCACCAGCACCTGCCAACCTTTGGAAAAATTCCAGTTTAGTGTCTGCTAGTAGAAAAAGTAAAGAAAGTAGTTGAAGTAGGACGATGATAAACTGGTTACCTTCTTGCTGTAAGTGCTTGTTGAGGATAATGAACAAGAGGGAGAGACTGTACTTTTATATGTAGGGTTCCCAAGTGTAAAAAGAAAACATCCCCATTCATCTTAAAAGCTATTAGAAATGGAACTGATTTTATCCATGGTTCCCTGTGTTACTCTGGATGCCAAATTAAATCGAATCCATAAGACATGTTACTTATCTTTTGGAATAGTTCCTTCTAGTGTGGCTTATTAGCAATCAAACACCAAATGTTTTAAAATAGCAATGCTGAGTATTAACTGAGAATCATTCCTCAGTAGAATCTAGTGACGGTTACTTGGAAACAAAAAATTCTAGTGTTTTTGTACGCATAGTAAGCTACTCTGTTTTTCTTTAAACTTTAGGGTATGAATTATTCTTAATATGGCAGCTGCAGGGTGGAATGTTTTAACACACTGGAGTGAGATATATCTTGGACACATTCTTGGTATCTTAAGTTCAACATGCTCCATATGGTGCCACTGAGCCAGTGATTTTGAAGAAAACAGTCAGACTGCTGAAACAACATAAAATGCAAATTAGTCTTTGCTATATAAGTAAAAATTTACTGTCAATCATTTTAGTTTCCTTTCTGCACAAATAGTTCCAAAGTAGGCACCACGTTTTAAACCAGCTGTTGAACATCAGTTAAAGAACTGGAAGAGGTGGTGTGCTAAGAAATATGTGCTTT
This sequence comes from Emydura macquarii macquarii, assembly GCF_026122565.2. Classification (NCBI taxonomy): domain Eukaryota; kingdom Metazoa; phylum Chordata; order Testudines; family Chelidae; genus Emydura; species Emydura macquarii. The sequence continues at coordinate 7,938,937 of NW_027130204.1, forward strand.
TATGGCTGAGATTGTGACTTGGTCTAGCCCAGTCATGTTGGAGAGCATTGGAAAGCAAGACTCCAACTTCCTGCCTCATCATATTAGCACTGCCTTTGTCATGGCTCTGGGAATTCTGGGAAGAGCAGGGGCTATGTGCTAGCTGTTCCTTTCCCTGCAAGCAAGCAGGGCCGTATTATCCATTAGGCACAATAGGCACAGTGCCTAGGGTCTACGAAACTTTCAGGGCCTACGAAAACATTTTTTATATATAATTTTTTATTTTTATTTAAAAAGCTATTTATTAATAGCTTAAAATCAAATTAGTTATTTTGGTTGGGGGGGCCTATGAAGGCAAGTGTGCCTAGGGCCTACGAAGGTCTTAAAATGGCCCTGCAAGCAAGTATAAGGTGGTCTGGCAGAGAGAGCTGTGGCTTTACCCCCACCATGTGTTGGTCAGCAGAGCTTGCTGAATGTGCTGGGGGAAAGTGATCTCCTTTAAGGTCTGTAGCAACTTAATTCCCCACCAATTCAAGAGAGGTCCACAGAGGAATTGTGCCACAAAGGGGTGCCTACACTCTACTATGTCTACCATCAATAGTAGTAATAGTATTTTGCCCTCTAGCAGTGCCATGTAACAACCATACAGTTATGTTTTAAAGATTGTAATGCTTATGGTCCCAGGTTAGATATGAGTGATTTTTAAAAACACAGTAGGGTTTTTTCATATATTTTTTCCTCTTAAGGTTGATTGGGTACATTACCTGTACATTTCTTACCTTATTATGCCTGGATTTCTTTTAAGTGCAGATTTGACCCTGAATTTCTTGGGTTTATAATGCTTAGTTTTGGGATACAACATCCTTGTAATGTTTTTGACACTTAATTAAGTGGTACATACCTTCAACCTTAACCCCACCTTAAAATCAGTGTTTTTCTTGGAATTTCTTTAGCTTTTTAAAATTATTTAAAATGTCACACATGAGCACTAAATGAGAAACCCAAGGAGAATGCTACCTGTGATGTTGGCCTCTAGGGGAGCCACGCTGAGATAGCTTATTTAGGGCAAAACTGTGAAGAATGGGGCAGGCATACTCTCAGTACTGGTGGTGTTTCTCCCATAAGATGTACCAAGCCAGCAACAAACAGCTTCTGATCACTTCTTCAGTTAATCAGAGAATAAAAATACGGTTCCCTTAAAGTCATCCAGCCTTCTGGCCTCCACCCACAGTCAAGTCAAATATGATGAGGATTACTGAAAATATTTATCCATCATATGTAAAAAAAAAATTCTACCAATCCCAAAGGACTGGGCAATTTACCAACCAGGTCAATTAATATTTTGTATCTTACCCCGATACATGCTTAAGCCAATGCTAATTAATTAAACTAACATTTAGTAAAAAAAAACAAAGAAAAAGTATGGGTTAAAAGTTCATCTACATACAGATGAGAATAAAGTCCATAGGTCAGTTCCAAAGTAGAGATGATAAACTGTGTTGCAAATGTTCTTTCAGGATCAGTTGTATAGTTATAGACCAAATAGTCCATGTAGAGAATCTGTATGATTTCTTCCATGAGGACAAGTGGACCAGAACAAGCTGGTATCTTTAGACTTATGACTTAAACCTTCTCTGTGCAGGCTTAAGCTGTCCTAAGATAAAAAGGATTGGGTCCGAGGCTTCCTTTGTAGTCTTTTAGCAGGCTATGAGAGCCACTTGACAGCAGACATTACAGCAGGTAATCCTTGGGCATAATAGATAATTACTTGTGGCTTTGAAGTAACATCTCCTATTTTCTATGCACGGGTAACTAGTTACATTAGCACAGATTAATTGAGTGTTGGATCAGAACCACACGCTTGTCAAAAATTAATGTTGACATTTGGGAGTTTAAGGGAACTGTGTTTTGTCTTTTGAATAACCAGTGAGATAATTAGAAGCTGTTTGCTGGTTTGGTATATCTTATGGAAGGGAAAACCACAAGTACTGGGAGTCTGCGTGCCCTGTTCTTTGCAATTTTGCCCTGTTAAAGCTATCTCAGCATGGCTTCCCTAGAGGCCAGCATCACAGCTACATTGTGACATTTTTAAAGATTTGAAGATTTGGAATATCAACCCTCAAAATTTTACAAAAAACAGTTTACTTTTAAGGCCAGGTTGCATTGACCAGTTAAAATGAGTGTACAACTCTTTTGCCTCATCAGAGCAATGCAAAGCAGCCAAAGCATTCTAGTGAATCTGTCCCTGAAATTACAATTGTTTTACTGGTTTAGGAGGTTGTGTTAGTGAGACTGGTGCTCTGTGAAGTGGAAGAGCCCAGTCCCTGAGTCCCAAGTCTGTGTTCTTCCAGAGCTCCTGCATCTTTTTCCCAAGGAGTGTTACCTCAATGTGCAGTGGAACTGAGGGAGCAGTATCATGGGGAACCTCTCAGACACCAAGCGAAAGTTAGCATGAAGCCATGGAACCTTTGTAGAGCAATGTCAGTTGGACAAGTTAATCTACAAATGAAAATGCTTGATCTATTTCAACTGTCATACAACTGAGTCATTACAACCGATAACATTGTGGAGTGGAAAGGTGGAGTGGAAAGGTGATAATTGGTTGGATTACTGCTGTCACATTGGCCCACATAAATTACCTGAGCTGTTCACCTGAGTCTGTCTGTAGTTTATGTAATTATAACAGTTAGATAAACTAATAGTTAATACCTTTGCTTAATGACAAACTAATCTCTTCAAATAGTGTCTGAGAGCAAGAGTTCAATTAATATTAAAAATATGGACAGTGCTTTTGAAGTGTCTGCATTATTTTATTGTTAAAATAATTTGGGAAAAAGAAAAGGCTGACACAGATGTTAAATTTCATAAAGGACCCAGTTTTTAATTAATCTTGTGTCAGAAACTAATTAACCGATTTACTTGTAAATCTGCAAAAAAATTCATTCTGTACTCAAAGAGTAAGTGCTGTAAATTTGGAGCCAATATGCATACAGAACAAAGAGGTCAGATCCCTGCTTTGAGTACAAAACAGAACTCATAGTTAACTATGAAGTCATAACCAGCACTTGTATAATACATTGACTCACATTTTTCCCAGTACATAAAATATAAATTTATCTAAAAGTTTGTCAAATGTTTTTCCTTGCATGTGATTTTTTTAATTTAAAAAAGAACTCTGTGTTCATCCAGTCAAATGACCTATTACTGATCATGTACAAGTAGATGAGTGTATGAAAACTTTATGCCTCTGTGGCTTCTGATCTTCAGTAACTCTTTTAGGTTCCCTATCTACACATTGATCTTTACCGTTTGATGTGATGACATAATTCTGTCACCAAAACCCACCTCCCATTCCAATATCACAGACACAAATTTCCCCCAGCCATGCATACAACCTAGCACATTGAAATGATGTTGGGGGATCCACCTAACATGCTCAATTCAACCAGTTATGTTCTAACATGGAGCTTGGTTCTTCCCTGGCAGGTTAGTCAATGCTAAGCCAGGAAATAAAAAATGAAAGGGTTGCACAATATGAACTGGACGTTACCTTTGCTTTCTTTCTCTTTGTCTATCAATGGCTTTCCATAACTGTGTTTCTGACCACTATGTACATAATTAAGAAAAGTTAAAAAATGAGCTGTTACTGGGCTGACAGTTGCATTTTGCAAATCAGCTGATGAAAAGAGAAGAGACTCATTGGACCAAACGTTCTGTTCATCCCCCGTTCTAATGATAAATAATGTGAAAGTAGGCAAAAATCCCCACTCCATAAAACATATCCCTTTTTTAAAATAAAAGTAGGATGGGGCCCAGAATCCATCTGTATTCTCCCTGTCCTAAACCTATACCCCAGCCATTGATGGTTTTTGCATGAAAACTACTCCCACTGCAGAAGCATCCAGCATCCAGGGTAAAGAGTTATGGCACACAGGAAGCAGGCAGCTCATTTACAGAAGCTCTACAGTCCCAAGCAGCTCTATGCTTCCCAGGTGTGGAACAATTTCCCCACCCTTTCCAACTTTTCCCAAGTTAAGTCAGCTCATGTGAGTGGCTTTCTGAGTTTTGTAAGAGCCATGAGGCTGTGAATATTTTCAGCTGACTAGACCCCTAATAGCATAAATTACTCTTCTGAAAAGTTCATCGGACCTTCTTAGGTAAATGATCAGCTCACATTTATGCACTATAGGAGACAGGAAGTTTGTCATCTTAGTAAAATAAAGGTATGTGGGGAGACACCAATTACTTATGGCTAGATTTAACTATTTTAAAGAAATTAAATTATTGCAGCTCCAGGGCAGCAGTAACTTACATAGTGACAAATTATACGAGTTTTATGTACCTGTTTACTTCAGTCTTCACTACAGAAATGAAGTTACCATAGCAATGGCCTTATCGCCTGATTCCTATACTAGTTTTGAAATGCATAACACCCATATGCCACCTGAACTGTGATTGTTTTCTACACAAATACTGCAGGTAGAACTTGATAACTTGTCACGCATGTTCCTAAATAAATAGCAACATTTATTGATTTACAAAACATTTTATGGTGAAAAATAATTGGTCTGAGTAGATCTCATGTCTCTAGTATCACTAGTACTGTAAAACCTATGCTCTGAGCTGAAAGAAAAGCTTTGCTTATCATCAGGGAATCTACTGCTGTAAATTTAACCCAGTATCTTGTGCAGAATATCAGTACTTATCTGCAGTATTCCAAGAGAAAAATGTGTAGCATTCAGGAAGACATTTTCTCTGACTGTAAAGGTGAATTGTCAAGCAGAAACATATTTTGGTTCTCTTACTGCTCCTTTATAATATGTAAAGATGGCCTCACAATGGTTTTCCCCCTTTGTTTGTTTTTCTACATGAGCATATATCTATTCCTGTCTTTCCCTATATTTACAGGAGGACTTCAATAATCTTCTGGTAGACCTAGGGGGTGACTTAAAACAACTCAGGGCTGAAACATGAGCTGCAGCTCACCTAGCCCTAAGGTGTGGGATTATTAATGTCAAATCTTAGATTTTCCTAAATCACTATTACCCCACAGGTGGGGGGCAGACTAGCCCAATGGTGCACAAGCCAACAGAAGAAAGTGAATAGAGGGCAGGAAAGTTATATTACCACAGCTCTGCTCTTTCCCCTCCCTTGGCTCTGCAAATATGTTTTTAGAGATCTGTGTAAATCTTCATGAGTCTTCCCTTCTGTCTTACCTCTCTGCTCATATATATAGTTGTGTGCAGAAGCAGTTCATGTATACAGGGTTATGGGCTCACGCAGCAGTATTCTTACTCAAGTTCCTCACCTTTAACACATACCTAAGATGCAAGAGCACGTCACCCAGCCTCATGTGGACAATCTAATCTTTTGATAGGTAAGGAAACTGGCAGAAGGAGCTAAAAACAATCCTACATTGAAAGGTTAGGGGCTGTTTAGTTGTAGAAAGTGGGACTACAAAGTGGGACTCAGCATCACTTAACCCTTCAATGAGGGACAGAGATTGCATGCCTCAGGTTTCAGCTTCATGCTCTGATGTCACTCTCCAGACCCTCTAATGATGACCAAAATGCTCCAGTAAAATGAGTGAAGTGAGGACAAGATATTTTTAATTTCTTAAAAACGTTGTTTATCATAACTCCGAGGCTGCCTACGTACTGTATCAAAGGAACTGACAAGTTTTTTCTCTGTTTTACAGTTCATCGTTAATTTTAATTAGTTTTGGATACACTCGTTTTTTCTCTGCTATATTCTTTTCTGTGCAAAAGGCAAAAAGCTCATCCTGTCCAAGGGAGGGGGTTGTGTTTCATTGCTTTCTGAGCACCATATTGTATCCACTCTCTGCATAGGTGTATAAACAGCACAGGATGGAAGCAGTCTCACATCACTTACATACCACACATGGGCTAGCCACAATAAGTCTGGAGAAGGTAGGCCTAGGTGAGGAAAGGCAGTGACCACACATGTTTTTCATCTCACTGACCAGCTGAGTTGGCTGGCTCAGACTGGTGTGCACCTTGCAATCTTCTCTAAGGATAATCAGTGATAGGTCAGGTATATGGTTGTTTTATTGGATTTTCTAGCCTAGTGTATCAAATCTCATTGGGCCTTTATCTAATTCCTACTTATTACATGCATGCGTTCCTCCTTTTGCCACTTGTTGCTTTTACAGCCCATGGTTAAGGCTGCGAGTCTGTCATGGAGGTTGTGGAAGTCACGGATTCCATGACTTCCAGAGACTTCTGTGACATTTTTCTCTTCAGCCTCATGGGGCAGGGCTGGAGATGTCAGCTGATGGGGACCCAGAGCTCCAAGCTGCAGCAGAGGCCCCCCCACTCCACCCTGACTGGCCTTAGGCAGTGGCCCCCCCACCATCCCGAGCTCCAGATGGTAGAGCTGACCTAATGCCAGTTCCGAATAGTCCCAGGCGGCTGAGGAAGCCCAGATGTCTGAGCTGCCATGGATGGCAAAGGCCACCCACCGCTCCAAGCAGCACAAGGCAGGAGGGGGACTTTGGGCAGTGGGGTGCACCTGGAGTGCTGAGCTGCCATGGGTGGCAGGGGGACCCCGCATCTCTCTTCCACTGGCAGTGGAGGGAGCCCAGAGCTCCAAGCAGCAGGGGGTGGCAGGTGTCCCCTGCAGCACTGAGTGGCCCTACGTGGCAAGGGGGACCCCATGTGGCAGTGTGCACCTTGGGCTCCAAGTTGCTGTGGACAGTGGAAGGATCCTGCGGCTCCAAACTAGTTCCCCACAGATCCCAGGTACTGGGGGCCCCTGCAGCTCTGAGTCGCTTTGGGTGGCAGGGGACCCTGGGCAGTGGGGAGACCCTGGAGTTCTGAGCTGAGCCACGGGCAGCAGATGGAGCCCAGAGCTCCGATCTGCTGCAGGCAGTGCCCTCCACCCCAGCTCTGAACGACCCCCGGCAGCAGGGACCCTGGAACTCCAATCCACCACAGTTCCCTCCTGCCGTGGTTGATAGGGGCAGCCCAAACCTCCAAGCCAGGTCCCGCAGATCCCAGGTGCCAGGGCCCTCTCAGCTCTGAGCTGCTATGGGCAGTGGGGGACCCCAGAATTGGAAGCCCCCATGGCAGGAGTGAGGACTCCACCCTCATCTACTCCTTTCCCACAGCAAGGCTCCAGCTCTCATCCTCTCAGACCCATTGTTATTTTTAGTATAAAAGTTGTGGGCAGGTTACAGGCTTCTGTGACTTTTTGTTTATTGTCTGTGACCTGTCCCTGACTTTTACTAAAAATACCCATGACTAAATCTTAGCCTTACCCATGTGTGTACATTCTAACTGATGATTTTAAAATAGACAGCCACACACTGACCTATAGGAATGTTTGGTCCTAGTATATTTTTTCATTGTTGCCAAATATGAACATAGGAAAGCAGAAACTAACACTACAGAAAGTGAAGGTGCAATATACCCTAGCCCTTACTAAATAAGCAACAGACTTGGAAGGAATGAACTTGATACATTTTGTAAATGAAGGCTATGCTAGTGCTACCAGGACCGTTTTAAGACCTTTGTAGGCCTTAGGAACACTTGCCTTTGTAGGCCCCCTGACCAAAATAACTAATTTGATTTTAAGCTATTAATAAATAGTTTTTTAAATAAAAATAAAAAATTATATATAAATTTTCTTTTCGTAGGCTCTGAAAGTTTCGTAGGCCCTAAGCACTGTGCCTGTTGTGCCTAATGGATAATACGGCCCTGAGTGCTACTAAAATTCTGGTTTTTGTATTCTTGCTCTGCTGCTACTTGAATATAGTATTTCTTCCTTACTCTCTGCTGCTGGTCCAGCCACAGTATTTGGGATGGATTCCAAGGACATGTTCACACACCTGCTCCTCCACAGCCAGGAACAGAGGACATAAGTTTCTGTCACATGAAAGAAAACTGCTGGTACAGTACATCACCAAATGCTAGAGATTCATATCATGAAGTGGGAGCACTGCAGGGGAATCTGGCAAGGAAGATGTGTTTATGTAACTGAACTGTGTGTTGCAATTGCCATCACTTAGTTCCCTGGCTGCTGTGAGTAAGTGGTAGGAGAAAAACAATCCAAACTGAGATATATTCAGACATCGGGGGCAGCTCTAATTGCATACAAATACTTACTAAAATACTATGGAATATTATTGGAGACTGCTATAGTATTAAGTTCCTTGAAGACCATATATAACAGGCTCATTGATAGGGATGGGAACACCCAGGTTCTCACTCTTTTGTTGGATATAGATCTTCCTCTAGTGTCTTCAGTGCATGCCAATATCCCTGAGGGATTCACAACACAAGAATAATTACTGAATTATTTGGCTCTTGTATTTAAAAATTGCTTTCCAAGTCCAGCTGGCCAGGGTGTAAGTGTTAGGAAAACAGGGTCCTTATGACGTAGCTTTATCAAATGTAGCTAGTCTTCCATCAAAATGCAGAAAATATAAGCGAGAGCCTAGGACCCTAGTCAAATCTGGCACGTAAAATTTTATGATTATGTTTAATGTTCCATATGTGCTTTGGACAGATGCCAGGTTTGAAAAGTTCTGGTTCAATATGGTTTATAAAAAATGGCACTTTCAGTACAGTATCTTCTGTGTAATGTCCAGCTGTTGACCATCTGAGCCAGCCAAGTTATCGGTAAAATATAGGGCAGGAGCTTGGGTGTTTCTTTTATATAATATAAATCTGTGATCAAGGTGCCTTCTAGAAAAACATGGCACAGCAGACATCATACAAAACTCTCTTAAAGCATAATTGAGAGGGAAAATAATCTACTTCTCAGTATAAGCACACACACAAAATAAAAAAGAAGAAAAGATTGAAACTCTAACAGATATTTAGGAAAATGGGAGGGCCATATTCTTGACTTTAATGCAGATGCACCCACCTATGCAAGTTCTGCTTTTCTATTTTGTCTTGGTGTTCATGACATGACTAGGTATTTATAATATATTTTTGTATTGTGTAAGCTCCAAAATTTTTTGCAGATGTTTTTAGTGAGTCTGAATTAAGACAGTTATAGAAAAGAGAAATGCAAGCAGCAGGAATTTCTATAAATCTGTGCCACTCTTATAAAGGAGACAAAGAGATCCCAGCCTGGCTCTCCCGCCTCACCACCACAAATGAGGCCCTTTTCTCTTTCAATATGCAAGGCAGTGTGGCGGTAGCGGTGCTGCTGCTTTGGCACCATGGGACTGTCCTTTAAGAATGTTCATAGTTACTATTGTGGAATGTTGCCAAAATTTTGCTGACAATACAAGTGAAAGAAGGGAAATGGTGATTTTCAAAATTTTCATATATCAACCAAACCTGAATGTGGTTTCATGGGACAAAGAATAGGCCCCAAGACTTTCTCCCTGATAAATTTGAAAGATCTGCTGCAAAAAATGGAAAAAAATGCAAAAAAAAGCTTCTTAATAAAAGGTCACACAAATCTTTTATAATGGAAAGTGTTAGGTATCATAAATAGAGGTGTTGCTATCAGCACCCCCTATAATATATAAAAAGCAAATATACGAATTAAGTTATTTATACTACAAACAAGAAAAGAAAAGAGATTATTTCCATTTTCAAATACTTGGGATGTGCTCAGCTGCAATGATGATGGGGCTATATAAGTATGTAGAGAGACTGAAGGAGCAATTAAATCCAAAACTAAACTAAAAATTTAATTTCAGTTTGAAGAGGATTTATAGACTTTCAGTTATCATATCACCTAGTGGGGGATAAATCTGGAACAGTATAAGCATGTCATTCATTCATATATATATATATATACACACATACTGGAGTACTAATCTATAAATCCCAATAATTAAAGAAAGAAAAAGAAAATGGTTATAGTATGACACAGTGTAAAATAAACGGAAGATTTTAAAGATGAGAGGGAAGAAACCATATCGGTAATTGGTTCAAACTCGTAGTGCTGGATCAAATCTGTTATCTGATATTATCATAAGTGACAGGCAAGCTGAAGATGCATGTACCAAAATGTCAGAAACCCTGGTGCTCTGTGAATGTGTTACACTGGTACAAAGAAAGCAATGCAATTGACAATTTCAAACAAATGTTGTTCCTGTAGTTGTTTCCTTACTTAGTAGAGGCTTAGTAATATTTATTGCTGTCCTTGTTACATCCCAAAATTAGTCTCCCCCTTTGTAGCACGTTTGTGCCCATAACTAAGTCATCCTTAATATTTTTATATGAATTGGGCCCAAACCTTTCATTTTCAGTCTGGAGTCAAAAGTTAACCACATAGACTTACAATCTGTGGAATCACTTAGTGCAATATTCATATTCATTAAACTATAGGAAAAATATATTTGAACTTTAAATTTTTATGATCAGGTAATACATGAAATGGTATTTTCAACAGAAAATGTAAACTAATCAATTAAAACTATATTAACAAAGCCATTTCATAGCTAGAGTTAGTTAGGTAAACACTGTCTAAGATGAATCATGTTTTAACCATTGGTCTCTAACAATAGTCTATAGAGAACCAGTGGTCTGCAGAATTCTTCCTGATGGTCGCTCAGCAGCAAAAAATCTTTTTTTATAAAGTAGGTCTGATCTTTCTCCTAAGAAGTGGTCTGCAGAATGAAAATCCACTGATTTAACCAGTAAGAATTTGGTGGAGGGGATGTGGGCATGAAAATAAGAGTAATGAACACATCCTATAGGAAAGGGAGCGATGTGACACCCTCATATAAAACTACCTGAAGTACTCACTTTGTTTAAAGTTCCAGAGGAGTAGCCACGTTAGTCTGTATACAGCAAAAACAATGAGAGTCCTGTAGCACTTTAAAGACTAACAAATTTAATTTCTGTAGGCATAAGATTTCATGGGCTGTAACCCACTTCATCAGATGTAAGGAATAGAAATCAGATAGGAGGTATATATATATACATCCAAGGGTAAGGAACAACAATGGGGAGGGTAGGTATAAGCAAAGTCCATTCAGTTAGAGTAGTTGAGGCCTATTCACAACCATTGATTAGGAGGTGAGAATGTGTGAACAGTGACAATTACTTCTTGTAATGAGAGAACCATTCCAAGTCCCCATTCAGACCCAGTTTAATTGTGTCAAGTTTGCAAATGAGTTCCAGCTCTGCAATTTCTCTTTGAAGTCTGTTTTTGAAGGTTTTTTTGTAGAAATATGGCAACTTTCAAGTCAGCTACAGAGTGTCCTGGGAGACTGAAGTGCTCTCCTACTGGTTTATGGATGTTACCATTTTTATGTCTGATTTGTGTCCATTTATTCTTTTGCGTAGTGACAGTCCGGTTTGGCCAGTGTACATGGCAGAGGGGCATTGCTGGCACATGATGGCATATATGATATTAGTAGATGTGCAGGTGAATGAGCTCCTTATGGTGTGGCTGATGGTGTCACTAGAGTCGATGTGTGGGCAGAGCTGGCAACAGGATTTGTTGCAGGGATAGGTTCCTGGGTTAGTGTTCTTTTTGTATGGTGTATGGTTGCTGCTGAGTATTTGCTTCAGGTTGGGGGTCTGTCTTTAAGCAAGGATAGGCCTGCCTCTCACAGCTTGAGCGAGTGAGGGATCATCTGCTAGGATAGGTTGTGGATCCTTAATGATGTGTTGGAGAGATTTTAATTGGGGACTGTAAGTGATACCCAATGTTGTTCTGTTTGTTTTCTTTGTTGGATCTGTCCTGTAGTAGGTGACTTCTGGGTACCCGTCTGGCTCTGTCAATTTGTTTCTTCACCTCTCCAGGTGGGTATTGTAGTTTTAAGAATGTTTTATGGAGATCCTGTAAGTGTTTGTCTCTGTCTGAGGGATCAGAGCAAATCCGGTTGTATCTTAAGGCTTGGCTGTAGACAATGGATCATGTGATGTGTCCAGGGTGGAAGCTGAAGGCATGAAGATATGTATTGCAGTCAGTTGGTTTTTAGTATAGGCTGGTATTAATGTGACCATCCTTTATTTGTATTGTAGTGTCCAGGAAGTGGATTTCTTGTGTGGACTGGTCCAGGCTGAGGTTGATGGTGGGGTGGAAATTATTGAAATCCTGATGGAATTCTTCAAGGGACTCTTTCCCGTGGGTCCAGATGATGAAAATGTCATCAATGTAGCATAGGTAAAGGAGAGGTGCTTGGGGACATGTGTTGAGGAAACGTTCTAGGTCAGCCATAAAAATGTTGGCATACTGTGGGGCCCTGCGGGTGCCCATAGCTCTGCCACTGACTTGAAGGTATAGATTGGCTCCAAATCTGAAGTAGTTGTGGGTCAGGACAAAGTCACAAAGTTCAGCTACCAGATGTGATATATCATCATCAGGGAAAATGTTCCTGATGGCTTGTAATCCATCTTTGTGTGGAATGTTGGTGTAGAGAGCTTCTACATCCATAGTAAGCTAGGATGGTGTTTTCTGGAAGATCACCGATGGATTGTAGTTTTCTCAGGAAGTCAGTGGTATCACAAAGATAGCTAGGAGTGCTGGTGGCATAGGGCCTGAGAAGAGAGTTCATGTAGCCTGACTGTCCTGCTGTGGGAGTGCAATGCCTGAGATGATGGGGCGTCCAGGATTCCCAATTTTGTGGATCTCGGGTAGCAAATAGAATAACCCTGGTCGGTGCTCATGGGGTGTGTCTGTGTAGATTTGTTCCTGTGTTTCTTTAGGGAGCTTCTTAAGTAGATGTTGTTTCTTTTGTATTCCTCTGTGGGATCGGACAGTAGTGGCTTGTAGAATGTGGTGTTGGAGGGTTGTCTGGCAGCCTCCTGTTCGTAATCCAATCTATTCATGATGACAACGGCACCTCCTTTGTCTGCTTCTTTGATTATAATGTCAGAGTTATTATTGAGGCTGTGGATGGCATTGTGTTCTGCATGGCTGAGATTACGGGGCAAGCGATGTTGCTTGTCGACAATCTCAGCTTGTGCACGTCAGCGGAAACACTCTATGTAAAAGTCTAGTCCAATGTTTCTCAATTAAATTTGGCCATGGAACCCTTTTGAACTCCATAAATAATTGTGGAACCCCCCAAACTCTTAGCAGTCTTCAAATGTCGAAATAAGCAAAGGACAGCATTTCTCACTTAAATTACACTTACACTGGATACCCTCTGCCGAGACATCTTCCCTTTTTCAGCAGCGTGGAGAACAGCTGCTCTCGGCGGCGCGGAGAATGGCTGCTCGCGGAACCCTAACAGTGTTCCAACACCAATTGAGAAACACTGGTCTAGTCTGTTGTTTCGACCATCAGGAGGAGTCCATGCAGAATTCTTCTTCTTGTAGCGTTGGTAAGAAGGTATCTGTGGGTTAGTGTGTTGTTCAGTGGTGTGGTGGAAATATTATTTGAGTCGGAGACGGCGAAAGTAGGATTCCAGGTCACCGCAGAATTGTATCATGTTTGTGGGGGTGGTAGGGCAGAAAGAGAGTTGCCAGCTCTGCCCACACATCGACTCTAGTGACACCATCAGCCACACCATAAGGAGCTCATTCACCTGCACATCTACTAATGTCATATATGCCATCATGTGCCAGCAATGCCCCTCTGCCATGTTCATTGGCCAAACCGGACTGTCACTACACAAAAGAATAAATGGACACAAATCAGACATAAAAATGGTAACATCCATAAACCAGTCGGAGAACACTTCAATCTCCCAGGACACTCTGTAGCTGACTTGAAAGTTGCCATATTTCTACAAAAAAACTTCAAAAACAGACTTCAGCGAGAAACTGCAGAGCTGGAACTCATCTGCAAACTTGACACAATTAAACTGGGTCTGAATGGGGACTTGGAATGGTTCTCTCATTACAAGAAGTAATTGTCACTGTTCACACATTCTCACCTTCTAATCAATGGTTGTGAATAGGCCTCAACTACTCTAACTGAATGGACTTTGCTTATCCCTACCTTCCCCATTGTTGTTTCTTACCTTGGGAAGTATATATTTACCTCCTATCTGATTTCTATTCCTTACATCTGATGAAGTGGGTTACAGCCCAGGAAAGCTTATGGCTGCAGAAATTAAATTTGTTAGTCTTTAAAGTGCTACAGGACTCTCATTGTTTTCACTTTGTTTAGCTACTAGAAACACTGCATTTGGAAAAGTAAAGAGAAGGATATCAAATGTTTATTTTAGGAGATAATCAAAGCACTGACATGCAAAAACATGATGTACTGGATTCTTATGTCAGATATATTTATGCATATTGCCATATATCTTTAAAAATCCAATACAATTCTGAGCAGAGTTCCTGAAAAGATCTCACTAAGGGAAGGAATATACATTGCAAGAAATCATCAATGTGACACACTTCAAGACTATGTGCCTGTAACTACCCATATCTTTGATAAATTGTGCACATTTTGTTTGCCATGTGAATTATATTATCAAGTATTAGGTGAAACATCATGTGCTTATTGATATAGGACTGTAATTTTAACATGATTGTTTTATTTTTGAAACCTAAAGCAATTTAATTAGTATTTTTTTCCTTCCAGACAATGGTTCAGCTTTTTCGCCTTCTACCGTTTACAATCTGTTTGTGCCTGTGAGAGAGATGTACCTTGAAAATAGAGGGTGGTGAGAAGTCTCCTCATTTCCGTTTTGGAATGCTGAACCCCGTTTTCTCCTTAACATATCCCACTTTTGCATTTGAGAGCAGAAAACAGCTCGCAGGATAGACATTATCTTTTTATCTTTTTATCTCAGCCAATTTTTCAAAAAAGATAATTACATTTAAATCATATGAAAAGGGGACTGGGTATCTAAAGAAACTGGTAATGGGATACAGAGCCTTTTGTTTCTTGTTCAGATCTGCCCCAGGAACTTAAGTTATGTCTACACTGCAACTAAAAACCCACGCTGTGGGGCTGTTTAATTGCAGTGTAGACTTTCTGGCTGCGGCTGCAGCCTGTTCTCTGGGACCCTCCCACCTCACAGGGTCCTCGAGCCCGGGCTCCAGCCCAAGTCCAAACATCTACACTGCAGTTAAACAGCCTCGGAACCCAAGGTCTGCGAGCCTGAGTCAGCTGGCATGGGCCAGCTGTGGGTTTTTAATTGCAGTGTAGACATATCCTTACTGGCCCATGTGAAATAAATCTGTAGACTAAGTCCAGTTCACCTTTAGTAATACATGTGGCTGCTGTGTGCTGCTGCTATTCTTCCAGCTAAAAAAAACTGGGTGGAATTCCCTTCAAGACTCTTTATTTGACAGGAGAAATTTTCTTTGCAGCAGTCCCTGGCTCTCTCAGCACCCACTTGCCATGTGACCTTGGGCAAATCACTTCTCCTCTCCATGCCTCAGTTTCACCTTTCACCCTTTATCTGTCTTGTCCATGTACACTATAAGTTGTATGCAGTAGAGCTGTTTCTCACTGTGGGTATGTCTACACTGCAGTGTAAGCCCAGAGTTTGAACTTGGGCTCAGACCTAGCCCCTTTTCCATCTACAAATTGCGCTAACCCAGGATTCAGACCTAGGGTCTCAGGAAACCCCAGGGATGGAGAGTCCAAGCCGGAACCCAAAACCCTATTGCTTTGAAATGTAGGTGTAGCCACACTGGTCTCATGCTCTGGGAGTTCACCAAAAGTATTCCACAGGCCAGCTTTCTGTATCCTCTAGACAGTCAAATTCTCCTGCACTGCACCATGAACAAAGAGGTAGAGCAGCCACATTTTGGGAGGGTGCTAGGATGTCTGGGACATGGGTGTTTAGACTCAGGCCTGCATGATGCAGAGTAGACCCTGGAGCCCCAGTTTGGGACCTATGGTTCATCAATTCCTAACCTGGGGTTCCAAATGACTGCAACATTCAAACCCTAGGTTAACAAGTTCAGGGTCTGCTAACTCAAATTCTACTAACTGGGGCTTATATTGCAGTGTGGACATACACTGTGTGTCTAGCACAATGGAGGGATCTGAACTTGGTTAGGCTTTCTAGGGACTACTGTCATGCTACTACTAATAAAAATATTAGGACCAGGTTTAGCTCATGATCTTCCCTAAGATGCAGATTTGCTAGTATGCCACTGGTGTCAGCAATAAAATGTGCAATCCATACATTGCTCTGTTAAGGCAGAATTTACCTTACATCACAATACTTAAACAAAACAGGGTGCCATTTTAATTTACTGAAAGCAGGTGCTTGTGCCACATAATGTTTTACCCTCAAATGCAAATTTCCATCATATAATTTTTTTCAGTCATAGACTTAATATTCTTTTTAAATACTGGGACTGATGTGTAATTGTTGCTTGCTACAGTGCTACTCACAACTGGCTCAGTTGATCAAAACAGCAGCTTTAGGCCCTGATGCAGCAAAGCACCTAAGCACATGTTTATTAATTCCTTGCTGTTCTGAATTTTTCACACCATAAGCCATTTTTTTTCAATGACATTAATATCCTCACATTTATAAATAGTTAACCGGGCATATTTACAGAATGACCTAGTCTCAGTGTGTCGAGTCTGTGGAATTGGGAGACCTGGTTATAGTCCTAGCTCTGCCATTGACTCCTCCTCCTCTACTCACGGGGAAGTCATTTCAAATCTCCATCTCTCAGTTCCCTCCCCTGTAGAATCATAGAATCATAGAGTTGGAAGGGACCTCAATAGGTCATCGAGTCCAACCCCCTGCTCAAAGCAGGACTAACCTCAGCTAAATAATCCCAGCGAGGGTTTTGTCAAGCCGCATCTTAAAAACCTCTAAAGATGGAGATTCCACCACCTCCCTAGGTAACCCATTCCAGTGCTTCAACACCCTCCTAATGAAAAACCTTTTCCTAATGTCCAGCCTAGACCTCCCCCCCTGCAACTTGAGACCGTTGCTCCTTCTTCTGTTATCTGCCACCACTGAGAACAGCCTACCTCCATCCTCCCTGGAACCCCCTTTCAGGTAGTTAAAGGCTGCTATCAAATCACCCCTCATTCTTCTCTTCTGTAGACTGAACAAGCCTAGTTCCTTCAGCCTCTCCTCATAAGTCTTGTGCTCCAGCCCCCTAATCATTTTTGTTGCCCTCCGTTGGACTATCTCTAACTTCTCAACATCCTTGTTGTAGTGGGGGGCCCAAAACTGGACACAATACTCCAAATGCGGCCTCACCAATGCCGAATAGAGGGGAATGATCAATTCCTGTGATCTGCTGGCAATGCTCCTACTAATGCAGCTCAATATGCTATTAGCCTTCTTGGCAACCAGGACACACTGCTGACTCATATCAGCTTCTTATCCACTGTTACCCCCAGGTCCTTTTCTGCAGAACTGCTGCCTAGCTCGTCGGTCCCCAGTCTGTAGCTGTGCATGGGATTCTTCCGTCCTAAGTGGAGGACTCTGCACTTGTCCTTGTTGAACCTCACCAGATTTCTTTTGGCCCAATCCTCCAGTTTGTTTAGGTCCTTCTGTATCCTATCCCTATCTTCCAGGGTATCTACCACTCCCCTAGCTTAGTGTCATCTGCAAACTTGCTGAGGATGCAATCTACCCCATCCTCCAGATCATTGATGAAGATGTTGAACAAAACTGGCCCCAGGACCGACCCCTGGGGCACTCCGCTTGTGACCGGCTACCAGCTAGACTTGGAGCCATTGATCACTACTCGTTGAGCCCTATGCTCTAGCCAGTTCTCTATCCATTTTATAGTCCATTCATCCAACCCATACTTCCTTAACTTGCTGATAAGAATACTGTGAGAGACTGTATCAAAAGCTTTGCTAAAGTCAAGGTATATAACGTCCACCGCTTTCCCCTGTTTCTGATCACCTTCCTCTCTTCCAAGTGCCTTAAAATGGATTCCTTGAGGACCTGCTCCATGATTTTTCCAGGGATTGAGGTGAGGCTGACCGGTCTGTAGTTCCCTGGATCCTCTTTCCTCCCTTTCTTGAAGATGGGCACTATATTTGCTTTTTTCCAGTCCTCAGGGACCTCCCCCTGTTGCCACGAGCTTTCAAAGATAATAGCCAATGGCTCTGAAATCACCTCAGCCAACTCCCTCAGCACCCTCGGGTGCATTGCATCCGGCCCCAGGGACCTGTGTATGTCCAGTCCTTCTAAATAGTCTTGGACCTGTTCCTTCAGCACTGCGGAATGTTCGCCTCCTTCCCATTCTGTGCCACCCAGTACAGTAGTCTGGGAGCTGACCTTGTCTGCGAAGACAGAGGCAAAAAAGGCATTGAGTACCTCAGCTTTCTCCACATCCTCTGTCACTAGGTTGCCTCCCTCATTCTCTAAGGGGCACACACTTTCCCTAATCTTCCTCTTGATGGTAACATACCTGTAGAAACCCTTCTTGTTCCCTTTCACGTCCCTTGCTAGCTGCAACTCTAATTGTGCTTTGGCCTTCCTGATTTCATTCCTGCACGTTCGAGCAGTATTTTTATAATCCTCCCTAGTCATCTGACCAAGCTTCCACTTCTTGTAAGCTTCTTTTTTGTGTTTAAGTTCACCAAAGACTTCTTTGTTAAGCCAAGCTGGACGCCTACCATATTTGCTATTCTTTCTGCACATCGGGATGGTTTGTTCCTGTGCCCTCAATAAGGTTTCTTTAAAATACAACCAGCTCTCTTGGATTCCTTTTCCCCTCATATTAGCCTCCCAGGGGATCCTGCCCATCAGCTCCCTGAGGGAGTCAAAGTCTGCTTTTTTGAAGTCCAGGGTCCGTATCCTGCTGTTCTCCTTTCTTCCCTTTTGTCAGGATCCTGAACTCGACCATCTCATGGTCACTGCTGCCTCGGTTGCCACCCACTTCTACTTCCCCTACCAAATCTTCCCTGTTTGTGAGCAGCAGGTCAAGAGAAGCATGGCCCCTAGTTGGCTGCTCCACCACTTGCACCAGGAAGTTGTCCGCAACACTTTCCAAAAACTTCCTGGATTGTTTGTGCTATGCTGTATTGCTCTTCCAGCAGATGTCAGGGTGATTGAAGTCTCCCATGAGAATCAGGTCTTGTGAACTGGAAACTTTCCCTAGTTGACCAAAGAAAGCCTCATCTACCTCATCCTCCTGGTTTGGTGGTCTATAACAGACACCCACCACGACATCACCCTTATTGTTCTTGCTTCTAAGCTTAACCCAGAGACTCTCAACTGGCTTATCTCTATGACTTTTCCTTAAGAACTACACCTCTTTAAAGCATGTCAGATTTACTTCATTCTTCTGTCAGATTCCATTGGAAACCTTAATCCCAGTTTAGCAGGAGCTGAATGTCTCCATTTGGAACATTAAATGCCATGAGGTCTCCCAGGTCACAGACACTCTAGTTCATCCTTCACAAGTCTCAGCCTCTGCAAACTAAAAAGTTTACAGGGAAAATGCAAGTAATCCCTTGGTTCAATCAATGTATTTTTATTGAATTTCAAAATAATGCAAATTAGAAGTGGGCCTAGATCCAAGAACAACCCTGAGCTTTGGCAGACATCAGGTCCAGAGCCAAATCTAGAAGCCTGGGCCCATCTCAAGTTCAAGTTACCTTCTTTTTGAAAAAATACTCAATTGGTTTATAGTTCTTTACAAGCACCTTGCAAATCTTATTCTAATTTAGCTGCATGAAAAGGCGGTTGAGGATTATTAAAGACTTGCAAGGTGCTTTTCATGCAGTTAAATTAGAATTATTCTCTCTGTTTTACAGATGAAGAAACTGAGGCAGAAGTTAAGTGACTTGCCCAAGATGACAAAAGGAATGTGTTTCAGAACTGGGATTAGAACTCAGGACACATGGCTGTCAATCCTGTGTTCAGACTGAGATTTGTCATTCCACGGGATTGCTGTTGCTCAAGAATTAACTTGTAGTGGGAACTCAGAGCTTAGCTGTTCCTTGCATGGGGCAACTGTATTAGCCAAAACTTTAATGTGAAACAGCAGCCATGAACCTGAAGTGGAGTTTTCAGAAAGAGCTGCAAAAATGTACTAAGTTAAGAGGCACCGGCATAACAAATTCTCTATAATAACAATGTCTAAGTCAACTGAGTTCAAACTAACTTTAAAAAGGTAAAATCAGTAATATTAATATCAGTAAAAAGTCAGTACTGTTGCTGACAGATGGGGCAGTCAGTTTTTTCTTTGATTAGGAGTTAGCTGAGCAGTTAAACCTAGCACATGAAAAGAGTTATGTGATCATTCACCCACTGTTCTTTATAGGGTTTCTGATGCCATAGGCATTAGTTATAATTCTAAATGGCTGCACATGACAACACAAAGTATATCAAACATCTTGCTTTTACTGCTAAAATCTATTACCTTTTAACTGTTCAGTTGACAGTATGTAATCTGCAAGTCCTGCCACATCACAGCAGTTTTAGAAATACCTAATCATTCTCTTCAGCTGAGATTGCTGAATGAGAATGTCTTTGTCAGTGATTTCAGGATAGTTTGAGTGGCTGCAATCACAGAAGGACTTGTTGAAAGTGATGCAGTCCTTTATTTCTGTTTGGCATCCCTCAGTCAGGAAAGTAATACAGGAGGTTTCAGATTACAAGCTGAGAGAATACAAGGGCCAGCATTATAGATTTCAAAAGATACTGGACATCTTTCATTTTTATACATGTATAAAATCCTTATCTTCCCCCACGCGGCTATCCACTTTATTTTAACATATTTGTTTCCATCTTTGTTTTGTTCACTTGATCTGTGGAGTAAACAAGGAGGCTTTTATCTTTTTTCCTCCTTTTCTCATCACACTGCCTTTATTTTTAATATAGCGGCAGACACGTTCATATAGACAAATGGACAATTTAGGTTAATATAGTGTAGTTAATTTGATACCAGAAGCATGTGAGTTGAGATACGGTGTAGAGAGGCATGAGAAGTGCAGTTTCTTAGGTTAGGGTGGAGATATAAGTAATAGCTCTTTATTCATCATAAAATTTCAAAATGGCTCAGAGGCATATCACTGCTGCAGCTGTTACAGACCTTGTAATGGCATTAAGCCTCTTACTCTGAGTGATTTTTTTTTGCCAGAAGATTCTGGCAGCATCTACAATTCTAGTAATAATCTGAATAAGAAAACAGTTGATAATGATGTATAGGTAATAAAGATGCTTGAGCATGGACCCAAGATGATATAGGAAACAAAGTTTTAATTCTTTTCTAAATGGGCCCTCACAAATAACACACTCTGATAGAACACCATGAGCTAATGTGTACACTGCAACTCTTCTCCAACAGCGTTTTCACTTGTTCTGAACTGATTTTTTTTTCTTTTTCCCCATTTGGTGAAACCCATGTACTTTATAAATTGATTAGCTTCTGTAGCAGCACTGGGACAACTTGAGACAACAATATAGGGCAGAAGTGGTCAAACTTACTGACCGACCCCCCACATCCCCACCCGAGATGCTCCTCCCCGATGGGCAGAATCCTCTAGCCCCACCACCTGCTGCAGGGCAGAAGGTCCAAGCTCCCCACCCCAATCTGTGAAGTGGGGGGGCATAGGGGACTCTTGGAGCTGCATTTTAACTGTGAAAGACAAAGATGCAGCTCATGAGCCAGTTTGGCCACCCTAGGGCATAATGTGCGTCCTTACTAGTCTCTATGAATTAAGACAATTTTGGGATCTGACACTGCTCACAGGAAAAATAAAAGTGTTCTGTATTTCATCCTGTTGATGCCAGATGTGCTTTATTCTGTAATAAATAGTAGTGTATATACACTTTTTCAGAAATTACAGTGATGATTCTTAGGCTTTCTGAAGAGGCTGCTCAGTCTGTGACCAGCTTTTATTGATCCCTTGTCTAAACATTTGAACCATTGTACGCTCCTGACCAGTCATCTTTTAGATAAATCTCTCATGTTTGTCAAGGGGCAAAATATTTTTAAGCATTGAATTCCCATGAAGCATCTCCAAGTATGGATCAAACTTTCCCAACTGAATGAGAATTTTACCAGATACACATCTGCTTCAGAAGATATGCTTGAAGTTCTTCTTCGAATGATTGCTCATAAACCAAATAAGTGTGTGCACGCCTGCGTGCACGGCTACCAGAACTTTTTTCCCCTTAGCAGATCTCGTAGGGCCGGTTCTGGTGCCCCCTGGAGTCCCACGCACATGCTGCGGTATATGAGGCACTGCCAGCCCTACGCCCCCTCAGTTCCTTCTTTCCGCCCGTGGTGGTTACTGGAACTGCCTGTGCTTCCATTGCAAGCGCTTTATTCCCCGTGTTTACACTTTAAACTAGTTTTTTGTGTTAACTAGTTAGTTAGATTAGTAACTGCTGTAGTGGTAGTTAGACACTTGAAGAATAGTCTAGCTTAGTTTTTTACCGGGAGCGAGTATGCTCCGGTGTCATGGCTTCAAGCTATGTACTCTGGCGGGAAGGCTTTCCTGCTAACTAACCCCCACTGCCTAAAGCAGGGGGGAAGCTCTCCGTAAGTAAGAGAATTGATCGTAAGGCTTTCTGACCTCCGGAAAATCCACATGAAAGCCCAGCTCATGGAGCCCCGAGCTGGCTCCAAGCCAACCGCTTCGCTGCAGTATCCAGCGCACTGCCAGTACAGAGAGCACCATCAGCACCGACCCGACTCAGCACTGTGGAGACTGAAGCACTCGGACTCCCCTGCACCGTTGGAGCAGACGGGGTGGAGCACCAATCCGCACCGAGGTTGGATCGTGGAGATCCGCTGCCAGAACCAGTGTCTCCAGCCAGGGAACCTCCCCTGACGCGAGGAGTGGGGGAGTCCCTCGGCACTTACCGGCTTTGGTAGCCGAAGGGCAGCAAGAGCGTTGTTGGCCTTGCATACGCCGTTGCCGCCCATACATCCATGAGAGAGAAAGGGCTGGCGTTAAGGGGAAGCCCACGTTGGGACCCCTGAATGGCTCAGAAGATCTCCTGCAGACTGGTTTCCTAAGATAGAGCAGGATCGCTCCCTAGAAGTCTTCCCAGGTTGCCGTTGCCAGACCGACCTACATCGAGGCAGAGAGCAAAGTCGCCCGCCTGACACCAGTCTTGACCCCCCGGCACCAGGTGAGGTCCATCCCACTGCTCTGGCACCAAAGAGTTTGCCAGCAAGTACACGGCGCTGATCCTGGTCACCGGAGACAGTCTCGGCACCGAGGAGTTCGCCCCCCACGCCGAGGCAACGATGAACCCTGGATGCTGGAGATGGACTCGGCACCAAGGAGTTTGACCCCCGCACCAAGGCAAAGCCCAGACGCTGGAGACAGACTCGGCACCGAGGTCTTGCCCCCCGTACCGAGGCTGTGCCTACTCGGATGCCAGAGACAAAACCGGTACCGAGGAGTTCACCCGGGGCCAAGGCAAGCCCAGATGCGAGACAGCCTCAGCACTGAGGTTTTGTCCCTGTACCGAGGCTGCGCCAAGCCCGGTGGCCGAAGACAGACTTGGCACCGAGGAGTTGACCCTGCACCGAGGCCTGGCAGAGCTGGTCGCTGGTGCTTGACTCAGCGCCGAGACACATGCAGAGTGCAAAAGTCCTCAGTGCAGGGATGATGCCTAGGTCATCCCAGCTTGCTGGAGCATGGTCTGTACCCCTGCTCCAGCCGCGGCACCCATGACGAACCTGGTAGTCGAGGTGGTGATCGCCCAAGGGTCGCTCTCTGGAACTACAGTACCGCACAGTAAGAGGCTTTGGGCAGCCTGAGCAGTGGTCTGTCAACAGTGCCTCACTGTCCCTTTGGGGATGCAATACATGGGGGAGCTACCGTCAACGAAGGTGCCAGAGCCGCAGGCAGGTGGTCTCAAAGGCAATGGTCACCCCAAGGTGAGGGCCTAAGGGGTTTCCCAAGGGGGCATGGGACCACAGTCCATCAACCCCTCAGGGATGCACTCAGTGCCTCAAGTACAAGGACACCATGCACCCTTGGACGACGACTCAGCCCCACAGGCATCGACTTCTGTGGGGACCGCCTGTCGGCGGGAAGAGGGGCTACAGCGAAGGAGCAAAAGGGACGTTGGACAACCTTTAATATGTTACCAAGGGCCTCCACAGAGTGCTAGCCGCCTTGGCCCACAGAGGGGCGCCCAACATAGTGAGGGTCTCGTGGCAAAACCCTCTCCTCCGTACCCTGATGCCTAAACGAGCCATGAAAAGTATTACGCCCAGCCAAGGGGTTTGAATACTGTTCGCCACCCCGCCCCAGGTCCCTGGTGTTGGTTGCCACCAGCCACAGGGATAGGTGGGTCAGATGGGCTCTACCCTAGACAACAAAGGCAGCTGCAAACCAGACTTGTTTTGGGAAAACTTTATTCTTTAGCACTACCAGCAAATGGAAGGTGAGCCCCTTGGGGGACTCAGTGAGCCACTTTGCTGGGGCTCTGCCTGGCGGCAGACACTAAGCCTGTAGGCCATTGCAAAGCACAGTATCGCAGGAGCTAGAGCAGCGCTCTTGCCACCCTCAGTTGCTGCCTATTAGGTGGGCAGAGCCATTCCCTCTGCCATCAGCATGCCCGGAGGTTGGTGGCTGCAGCCCCGGGCTATCCCAAAAAAGTCCAGCAGCACATCAGGGGTCTTCTGTCAACAGGTCAGCCTTCTCTTCATTCGCACGGAGGCGGAGCTGCATAGTCTCAGGGACCTACACCATGCTCTGTTCCCTGGGCCACTATGCACCACAGACCTTCAGGTGTCAGGCAGGTCTTCAGGGATAGCAGCATGACTTACGGGCAATGGGACAGAGTCAGGGGGTCTACGAGATACCACCCACCCTGACTGGCTCCTTAGGCCCTCAGTAAAGGCCCTCTCAGCTATGGGGCAATTGGAAAGGCCCTCCTACTGGTGAACATAAGGGCAGTGCCCTAGCCTATACCCTCCTTTAGGCTTGGATGAGCCAGAATTCAGCCCACTGGGCCCCTGAGGTAGCTCGGCGAGCTAGGGCAGGAGGTCGAGGCCACCTCAGGCAGAAGCAGCGGGAGAGGGCCCGCAGGCGATGGCAGAAGAGGTCCTTCTCCAGGTACTTCCTCATCCCTCTCCCCCTCAAAAAAAGGGGGGGGGCATTTGAGGACAGTGACAGACCTATGTCATTGCACAAATACCAAACAAGGGGCTCAAGTATCGCATGATCCCCCCAGCTCCAGTAGTGGGAACATGAGGAGCCCTATATGCCGCCCCGGATGTCAGGGACGCACATCCTCAAAGGTTCCCCCACTTTGTAAGGGTGACCCCCTCTAATGCTTTACGGCTTACCCGTCTGTTACTTGGCGGACGGTATTTACTGAAGGCCAGGCAGGGGTAGCTGCGTGCTTGATGGGCTTGGTCTGCCCAGATAGGCCCAAGCCCCAAGTCTGGTAAATGCACAAAGTCCACGTTAACTCAGGTGCAGCCTATGGAATGCATGGGTGTGACCAGTTGCTTCCCAGACCAGACCTTCTTGCCCTCGCCCTGCTGTGGGACGGATTCCCTCAGGATGGGCCACATATACAAACACCTACGACAACAGCCAAAGCTTGCCGACAGCGGATAGGGCAAAGGATGGCCTGCACCTATGCGGTGAGGATAGCTAGCCTGACGCATAGGCCGCTTCAGTCACAGCCCTAGGATACAGTCTGAGCAGGCAGCTCATACACCGAGGGGCTACGATCCCCTCTCCTTCCCTCCTCCCCACCGCCCCCAAAAAAATAGTAACAACCCGACGGCAGCAAGCCTGAGCCTCCTGAGTGTGGTGAACAGCTCCTCGGGATGTGTGAAGGAGCATTCCATTCAAGGAACAGGCTCCTTCAGTTACCCTGATAGCGGTCACCTCGAGCAAAGAGTACAGTGCCATATCAGCGCTCACCTCAGCTTACAAGGCGTCTGGCCAAGAAAGGACAGGCATTGGTACACTGTGGAGAAGACCCGCAAAATGCTCACAGGCTTGCGGAAGGTCCCTCCGCTTTATCGAAAGCAGGGAGTGTCAGTCAGTGTAGCGACCACGTACTACATTGATAGGTGGCAGGAGCCCATTCATCAGCCTTATGAAGGGAACATATCGGTCCTTGGGATCTGGCAGTGATCACCTCCCAGGGGCAAGGAATGGCGAGGCGGACTGCATCAAGGGGTTGCTCTTCCTCACCACAAGGGATCGCTGCGCCTACTAAGGGCGTCTACGACCATCGGGAGGAGGGGTTTCCCAAAGAGAATCAGGCTGTATCGGCCTGCAGCACGAAGTGTCCACGGTGCTGCTCTCTCCATGGTCAAGGGGCAGGGGCGCTCGCCATGCCATTCATCCGTAGCGATCAGAGACCTTTATATTCACTGTCCCGCCCTCCCCTCCTGCATAGAGTCCTGCTCAACTAGGAGGGGCTAAACAAATGAAATCCCATTTGTTCCAGCTGGCCACGCCAGCACGGGTTCAGCATGCTGCTAGATTTCTCGATCGCCCACCTCGGGAGCCCCCAAGCCAGTGCGATTCCAGCTCCCACGATCACGGTCACCTGTGGTGCCCAGACCTAGATGCCTGACACCTCGAGGAGTGATAGATCGGTGGCCGAGAGGCAATGAGCGAGCCATTCAGAACAAGCCCAGTGTGTACCAATGGGTAGCAGGAAACCCTCCACGCAGGCTGTGTACCAGGTTAAGTGGAAATGGCTGTTGCCTGCCAGGAGCAGTCCCAAGATACTCTGCCCGGCCTCTCACCAGTATAGGCGAGCCAGGAAATACCTGCTGCAGCTAAAGCTTCAGGGACTGACTGACCTCCCTGAAGGCCCACCTAGCAGCCATATCAACCTTCCATCAGCTGCTCGAGGGGGAATCGTGGCCCTCCCTCAGATGGCGGTTCAGCCCCTGAAGGGGGTGGGAGGCTCTCTCCGTAGGCCCGCGACCCAGGGCTTTCCTGGGACCTCGACCTGGTCCTTCCCGGGCCATGCTCCACCTTTCCTCCCCCTCAAAAAACCATGGTGTCATGCCCTCTATTCTGGCTGTCCAGGAAGGTGGCCTTCCTGGGGGTGTTTACCTTGGCAAGGAAGGTCTCCAGGATCAGACCTCTGACCCCAGAGCTCTTTCCTCATACTGTAGTCTATAAGATAAAGTTCAGTGAGACCTCACCGGGCCCTCCGGCCCAACGGGTTGCCCAGTCTCATTGGACAAATCATATATTCTCCCCAGGTTTCCCTGAACCACATGGCTCGGAGGAGAGGAGAAGGCAGCACTCGTTAGAGAGCAAGTGGGGCCCTGGCTTCTACATCAAATGTACGAGGCCATTACGAAGAGCGATGCAGCTCTTCCTCACAGCATCCGACCAGATGAAAGGTTCACTGGCCTCCGCCAGCACATTTTCCTTGTGAATAACTCCCTGCATCGTGTTCGGCTACGAGCAGGTGAAGGTGCCGCTTCTGGGCGCCACCACAGCTCACCCAACAGGACTCAAGCTCCATCTACAGCCTTCCTAGCAGAAGTGCCAGGGCAGGGCATCTGCAAAGCAGCTGGCGGTACAGACCTTCACTTCCCACCACACCTCTGTCCAAGGCACGGGAAGTAGTGGACTTCAGCAGAGCTGGGCTGCAAGCAGCTCACCGCTAATTGTGGCCCACCTCCAAAGTACTGCTTTTTAATCACCTATAGTGGAATGGACGTGAGCAATCACTCGAAGAAGAAAACAAGGTCACTTACCAGTAACTGATGTTCGTTGAGATGTGTTGCTCATGTCCATTCCACAACCCACCCCCCATCCCCGCCGCCGGAGTTGGCGGAAAGAAGGTACTGAGGGGGCGTAGGGCTGGCAGTGCCTCATATACCGCAGCATGTTCGTGGGACTCCAGGGGGCACCAGAGCCGGCCCTACGGGATCTGCTAAGGGGAAAAAAGTTCCGGTAGCCGTGCACAGAGGCATGCACACACCTATAGTGGAATGGACATGAGCAATGCATCTCGAAAAACATCAGTTACTGGTAAGTAACCTTGTTTTTCCTTTACTTTCTTTTCGCTGCTGCTCACAAGTGTCCCCATGTCTCCCCTTCTACAGAAATTTTAAAAAAATTCCGGAACAATATTTCTCTGCTGCTGAGCTCTGAGTACCCATTGTAAATGGGCAGCTTTTTTATAAAGGTGTAGGAGGATGTACTGTTTTGACACAATGGAATGTGATACTATCTAACCTAAAAGGAATGTCTGTCTAAACCAAACTGCAGCCATGTAAAAGTCTGGGTAGACCAATATTCTGAACTGTAGATAACTATTGGTAATTGCATTAAACTGGATTGATGTGAAAATATATGTCTTTGTCACTATCCACAACAAGCATACTGCTGCCATTAAAGAAAGCATATAGGGGCAGTTCCTCAGGTCATGTAAATTTTAATAGCTTCATTGAAGTCAATAGAATTATGACAATTTACATGAACTGAGGATCTGCCATATAAACTGTACATCTATCCCTTCTTAAATGTCCTGGTGCTGTATGGACGCTGGTGGTGGCCACTTCATAGAAATCTTGTTTTAAAATAACTGTACAGATGCCAAGTCATCACAATGCTCATCTTAAGTGTTCTAATATCATTAGTAAGCTTTAAAGCCATTTTTATTTGAAACATCAGCCACACTTCAATAATATCTACTTTCCCTAGGGCTCAAATAATCAAACATGTATCTACTTGCTTATACTTCTTGCCTGCTCTTTCTGCAGTCATGGCATCATTCCTAACTACATGACGTAAGGTTCATCGTGGCTCTTACGTGTTACTAATTCATCATCATAAAGTATGTGGTCTGCTGCTACTGCTCCTCATTTGAGAGCAGGACAGGTAATAAAATGAAGACATCATACATATTATATGTAGTACACGATAACGAATACGCTGAAGAGAGTTGTAAGGACAGATCATATTATGAAGGCTTTCTGTGCTGCATAGAATAGTCAGGTTTGGTATAAGAAAACCCCTACCAAGACATATGTCTTGGAGCTAGTGATGTATGTATGATGCCTTTGTTTTATTCCAAAACATGGCTATCAGGAAGCTGTCCTCTCTATGCATTAAGACAGATGCTATTTCCAGGATCATATTTAATAATGTGACCTGGCCAGCAGTTGAAAGAGTGGAAAATGTGGCACAACTTACTGAAGCATTTAATAAAATCTTCAACCCCTACTCAAAGACAAGTTTAACTCCCACGCAGTGATGAGTCTGTTACAAGGGAGGCGCGTGTAAAGGACACATGGTGCTCTTGATAGCAATATCCTTAGTGACCAGGTTTCTACATAAGTGTAAGGAAAGTTACCACTTCCATAAAGGGGGAAAAGCCTTAAGCAAAATGGGGCCTGATTTTCAGAAGTGCTGAGCGCCCAGATATCCCACTGAAGTCAAAGGGAGCTCAGCACCGTTGAAGTTTGCAATACACTCAAAGGGAGCAGCCAGCCAGATTGCAAACTGGAAAGCAGAGGGTTTGTTATTTATGTGTATCTTACTCGAATTCATGGAATGAGGGAAGAGAAAGCAATGCTGTGTGCATATGAGCATTAATCCATGTGGAAGGGGGCTGCTAGCAAGGGCCAAAGAATGAAGTAGGAGGGAAGAAGGTGGGCTATTTTTTTCCTATGATAGTTCACAGAATCCAGGAGGGACAGATCTTTCTGCGTACACTCATTCTTGAGTAAAGCTACATGTCTGACATCTCTGCAGGGTGACCACAAAGCATACACAAATGTGTTTGATTTCTTCTATTTATTTATTTTTTAAAAACAATGTACACAGATTGAGTGAAATAAATGAAAGTGTCTATATCATGGATATACTTTTTAACAACTCAGCTCAAGGGCAGGATATCATTACTCCAGTAAAACTTAGATTATCTGACTCAAGTCTATCAGAAAACCCCTCTCAGAAAATGATGTTGTATCCAACTTCAAAAGTGCATCATTTATGTTAAAAACTCTCCCTCTTAACGGCATCCTTATTTATCTATATTACTTTCTTGTCCTCCTTTCCATTTAGATAATTAGGGTTTCACTTTATAGAACTTCATACAGTGTTTCCTCATGCCAAACAAGGTGAGATGTAGAAAAACAAGAGAGAATTCAAAAAAGAGGAAGTTCCACAAGGATTGGAGGAGAATTAGTAGGAGAGACTGAGAAGACTAAATGATTATAGTGTTAAAAAAAAAAAAAAAAAAAAAAAAAGTCTCTGAAAAGGTGATCATAGTCTTTAATACCTTCAAGGAAACAATATAAATTATAGAAAATAATAATTTACAACTCTCAGAAGCTGATAATGCAAGGAGCAATAGCCTGAAGCTAAGGAAGGTAAAGTGTAGATTAGATTTTATAAGTTTGTAAAAATAAGAACAATTTGGCTATGCTGTAGATTGCTAGAGGATATGGTGGAAACATCATTCAAGAAGTGGTTAAATAAGATATTTGTGGGAATAAAATAGTGAGTGAGTGGTTCTGCCAAATGCAGACTCAAACTGCATGATCTTAGTGGTCTGAAGGATCCATTAAAATGTTGTTGCTCATAATCCACTTGGATTTCGGAAAAGCATTTTAATACAGTAAAACCATTGTGTGCGGTGGTGCTGCAGAGGAGGCTTTAAAATTATTCACGTTCCAGAATCCATTGATACACTGCTGTTTTGCCTTACCAAAGGAAATGGAGGGTACCACTTACAAAACTTTCAGCAAATGAAGGCAGAAAATGCTGTGAACATGACGTGGGTTTCCGTGGCAGGTATGCAGGCTTATAGGTGTGGCAATGACAACTCCCTCATAGGTAATCAATATCCCACTTTTTGTTACCATGGCAAATTTCTGAGAGGAACGTTGCAAAAAGTGACTGGATTTTATAGTGTTCAGTGAGATATTCCTTCCTTCAAGAAGGATTTTGGAGGAAAGGTTAGGTTGTGCATCCCCTGCACTTGCTATCTTGTATAATTATTGAAAACACATTCATGTGCAATGTTATTGTTGCTTTCCTGCTGTTTTATCATTTATTTATGACATAGTGTTGCTATTAGCTATAAAATGCAAATTTGATTTACTGTGATTTTTGTGGGCTAAAAGGTTAAAATGCATATTGCAGATAATGCCATCGCTGGCACTTTTTGGAAGGTCTGTCCGTTGATTTCAGCAATACATAGTTTTAAATGCTGTTGAAGATAATTTTATGAGTTTTATATTGGCTTAAATGAATTAAATTTAACCCAGCATGCATTTTGTTACTGCTTTGGGTATAATTTAATCAAGCCACCATATAACCTTGTTACCAATAAAACACAAATTCAATGTGCCAAGAAAATTTAATATGTAGTTTACCTATCGTATGTTATGGCAAAGAGAACATACAATCATTAATGGCTGAACCATCTATCTCTGTAATCATAAAATTCTTGCTGATCAGGGGGTTAACAAATACCCATAGCAACATAGAGTTTAATGAATCCTGTGTTTGGAGGATTCTTTACACATCAACAAATAGTTTTATATTACTGATTAGAAAGGACTTCAGAATTTTAACAAGCCATGATACAATTAGCCTCAGTCTTGATTATAGACAGCTCCACTTAATAAATACTGGGAAACTAACAGCAATAAAATACATGCAAAAGTGTAAATGGTTTTAAGATAGCAAAAGAGTTGTAGCATAATAGCAGTGATAGGTACTAAAGGAAGTTGTCCTTTTTATTGCTCTCTTTAGTTTATCTCCCCTTTCCTGTGTAAACTGCTTAGTGTTATGCCAAAAGAAAGGGTGTGTGTTAATTTTAGTGATATAACGTTACCCAAGTTAAACTACTCTGTACACACAGTTTTACAGTGTGAATTTCCACATACTACTAAGGAATGTTTTTTCCCAATTTGATGAAGCATTATTGTTAAACCAATTCCATTTCTAGTTTGGGCTGTACACTAACAAATCTACTGTGACAGGGAGTACAAAGACGGTATAGGTGAGAGTATGATGATTACAAATATATATATATCATAATTTGAATGGGCACAAAATGGTGCTTTTATTAAAGTAAAAGGTTTTTATGAAGTAAATGTTGTACTATGAAAATATTAGTTAGTGAAAGTTTATCAAAAGTGAAAAAACTATCCAGTCTTCTCAGAAAATTCTGTTCTGTTGCTGTTTTGCTTTGCTGTTGTCGCATGTCATGCATGAATGAAAATGCTGCATTCTCCAGGGAGCAGTAAAGTCTCTGTGTAGGTTGTTTATTTCCTTAATCCCTCCTTCTTTGTGACGCCTGATGTCAGATATAAAATGGAAAGCCTGTAAATATAGTGATTATCATACTGATTATCACCTGCATTAGGGAACCCTGACTGGCTATCATAACCCTAGTTGACTCCACATGTTACAGCCACACTAAGGTTAGATTTTAACTTGACTACTTTATTAGATATGTGAAGCTCAGTATGAGGTACCCTGAGGCAGCACAGATGGGGACTGCTTGTTTCCTTTTCCACTCTTATTGTGAATAGATTGTCACTAAAGATTGTACGGCTATACCAAAAGAAGGCCAGGAGACACTTGATATGGTTTTAATCAGGCTGCAACTTTATTATTAGATGTCTGGGACTACCCAGCAGATAGAAGTGTACAGTGTAGGTAACTCCATGATCATTCAATATCTACTTCCCGGAGGCTTCCGCCAGCCACCCCCCTCCCTTTTTCCATACGGGTCCCCCAGTCAATTCATTGCTGGGACCTTAAACACCTCCTTTTTAAGTCCTTTACCAAGCCACTTTTCTGTCACTGTATCCCTTCCCTATGCATCCACCCCACACTTACACTGCAACATCATAGCCTAAGTCCCTTCCCCACTAGCTGTAACAAAGCCCCCCTGAACCTGCTGTGGGGAAAGTGAAGAAACCCCCACTCCACCGAGGCCAATCTGGTGGTGAGGGAAACATTTTCCCCCAGCCCTCCTAGAAAGGAAAAGCTAGCCTGAAGTCCACAGCAGGTCCTGACCAAACCTGGCATTTTGCCACCTCTAGGGGAGGGAGGGAGGGTGGGTGCTGCTCTTTCAGGTCTGGGGAAAATGAGCTTCTCCTACCGGGCTTGCCCCTTTTCGACTCCCCAGCCCTTCTGTCCCTGGGGATGAGTCAGCATCACCATACTGATCCACTCCCCCTTTTTGCAGCAGCTTCTGAGCCCCTCTCCTACCCTCCACCCATAAAGTGTTATTCTCCTTCCCTCAGCAAGCTGGACAATGCATCTCCCCATTTTCTCCCCGCTTAAGATGCAGTGTGCTCATCCTCCTCACTTTTGTTAGGTTAATTTACTTTGAACTGTCCCTGATATTTTGGACCTGCCTAATATTTCTCACTCTTCTGCAAACCCAAACTGAAAATCTTCAAGACTGTGTTTTGAGCCTTACTATCTTCTCTACTATGAGGGTTTTAATGTTAAGGTTATTTTTAAATGGGTGTGATACTTCATAGGGAGTTGCATGTGCTTAAGCATATCTCAGGATCAAGCCCACAATTCTTGAGACAAACTGTTCAAGTGTTGCTTTGATGGTTTTGTTGATTGGATGCTGAGGGTCTGTGCGGGGGAGAGAGAAATATTGCTGTTGCTCTGTGGTGCTTTCAAACATCTTTAGATCTGAGGTCCATGGTAGGAAAATCTGTGGTTGTATAAACTGGCTCCCATCACTTAGCTATAAGAGGGAAAATCAGAATATAAGATATTTTTAAAGTATTGTCCAAATGCTTACACATTTTTGTGGACAGGCCAGGGATTTCAAACTGCGTATGT